>NC_090440.1:805312669-808289117 GCF_031143425.1 Pleurodeles waltl
ATTGGGTCAGTGGTGCCCACGTACCATGTAGCACTTACATCTTTCCACAATGCATTGGTTTGTGGCAAATAAGGCAGTCTATAATCCATTCCTGTTTGACCTGCTATGCTTGGTGCGGCATTCCCCCAAAGATTTTGCTTTCACCCCTCCTATTTTACTTTATTATTTTTTGTTCACTTTAGGACTCTGTGAACTTACCATTGCTAACCAGTATTAAAGTGTCTGTGCTCTCTTATTTAGTCATGTTAAAATTAGCCTGTATCTAATTGGCACATTTACTTTATTTGTATGTCCCTAGTAAATGCTTCCACATGTACCCAGAGCCTGTAAATTCAATGCAAGAGGTGGGCTGCAGCACTCACAGTGCCCCCCACTGAAGTATCCCTGTAAACCATTGCTACTGGTGTGCCATTGCATGTGTGCAGTTTTTAAACTGCAATTCCTACCTGGCAAAATAAACCCATTTGCCAGGCCTTAACCTTCCTTTTTATACCTGTGAGTCACACCCAAGGTAGACCCTAAAAGCTCATAGGGCAAGGTGCATAGTATTTATTATTTAAAAAGTAGGATATGTATACTTAAGGTTTACCTGTCCTGGCACTGAATAACTCCTACAGCTGTTTTTCACTCTTGTAAGGCCTGTCTCATTGTCTAACAACACAGGGTTACCGCGTTCAATTTAATAAGCCCTAATTTTGGATGTGGAGCAGGTAGAAATATGCTCTTTCCACTCAAATGAATTGTAATTTAAAATCAGCTTTAATGATGAAGTCAGATTTTAAGCAACAATTCTGAAAATGCAACTTTTAGAAAGTTGGTGTTTTCTAGTCATAACCAACTGTGCCTTCTGCCAGTGTCCAGGTTCACATGACTGTAAATTGTTCTGCTGTTGGGGAGTGTGTATTGCTTCCAGAAAGTAACACAAAGAGGCCTTAGGTGAGGACAGGGTGAGCTATCCTGGCAGGGTGACCGAGGAAGTAGCTGTGCCCAGCTCCACTTACACTTCAAAGGACTTTGGGCCTGATTTTTATCTTGGCGGTATTACCACCAATCCACTGCGGCAGCGGTCTTGAAAACACCATCAAGTTAATTGTGTTCCATCTACTTTATTTAGATGTATTTCAGCTGAGATGGAGTGGTCTACCTAGCAGTCAGGCTAGCACATTCCCCTCAAATGCTGTTTAGAGGTTACAGTCCCGCAGACAGTGTCCTGGTGACGGATTGTTGATGGAGGGAGACCATCATGGGAGCCATTTGGCATTGTACAATGGCAGTGGCTATCACATAGAGGTAGGTGACACACACAAACTGTACCTTAGCCATATGTGTCCACCTGCACAACACACAGTACAACACACTACATGCACACTATTATCCATTGCCATTAACCCACAAAACAACATCTACAGTCAGAAAACACACATTGCCGTGCATTCATGACAAACATACACACACCACTCGTACTACACACACACACACACACAAAAATACAACACAGCCACTGAAACCAAGTCAATGGCAAACCCATCTTTGCAAACACACAGACACACAAAAGCACAATTGCACACATCACAACAACCACCACACAACAACAACACACACCTGAAAGTTTCACATAGCAACACAACACACAACCTAAAACACACAACTGACATCAGACCCACATGCACATGGCATAGACATGGTGACATGTATGATGCCATTGTTATTGTGATTTGTTTGCCAATGAATACTGACACCACAATAACAATCGTGTATGTGTGTGATATGTGTCCTTTACAGGTGTGTCCCCATCAATCACTGACACAAATGTGTTCCTGACCTATGCATGTCAGAGGTATTTAAAAGAATTACCTGTGGCACATTTATTTCTGCAGAGAATCAGAGCTCATGAGCAGTGACCACCCAAAGTACAGAGTACATGCAGTATCCCTACCTTCAAGTCTGGCAACAGCTGGGCTCATGTTTTCTCGGTGGTGCAGTGGCAGCTGCGACAGCAGATTAGGTCCATCCGGTCCAGTCCGAAACAGAAACGGAAATGTGGAAAAAGGTAGGTTTTGTGCCCCTTCCCCCTCCAATCCACCAACTCAGGTATGAAGGTCGGACCACAACAGTTGGCTTGGCGGTAAGGCACATCCAAATCTGCTCAGCAGTAAAGGAGGCTGGAGTCCTGCTGTTAGCCCTTATTCACAATGCTGCCATTGCAACAGCTGAAGATGCTTGTCAGAGTTGGCTGTCGCGCCGCACTGCGCGGCGCGAGCCGAGCGTTCGGCACAAGCCGCGCGTTCAGCTCGGGCCGCGCTTCGCGTCCTTAAGACGCGGCGCGCCCCGAGCCTTTCCTGCACCCTACGAGGCCCCAGAGCTTACTTGGGGCCTCGCTCTGTTCTCTCCCTCCGTTTCTGTTAGTATCTCCTAACCCCTCTTACCTGTTGTGGCTTCTTTCTTCTTTCTTCTGTCTTCTTTCTTTTTGGGTCTGTTTTTTTGCACTTTCCTTTATGTCTTTTCCCCTTCCCAGGTTACCCTTGTCTTCCCAGCATTCCTCCTTCCCTATTCTCTATGGTTTCTATCCTATTCTATTCTATCTACTTTTCCCTATCCAAGATGGTGTCCTTTTTCTTCCTGTGGGTCACTTCCTGTTTTATGGTATTTAAGGGTGGTTTTTTCTTCTCTTCATTGCGCTGCAACACTCTCTGTTCAGATGGTGTCCTCGCTCCTGATTTCCTAGCCTTTGGTTCTGGAATTTGCCATTTCTGTGTTATTTACGTCAGTTCTTTTTGATTCCTGTTCCTCTGTTCTTGTTTTCAGGAATCCTCTGTGAATCTTCTCTTGGAGGTTTTTTCCCCTTCTTCTGAAGGTTTTTTTTCCCTCTGGCGCTACTTTCTTTAGGTCACGGTCTGTTCTTGGCGTTCCATTGCCTACAGCACCGTGGCTACCAGAAAGAGTCGCCCCTTTTTGGGCCAAAGCCGAACCCTCAAGATCCACGCCTCAAGATCTGCAAACTCCAGGCGCAAGCAGCACGTGAGTCGTGACAGATTGCAGCGCCAAACCATTCCGACGTATTCTAACACCATGGAAGACACTGTGGTAGCAGCTGCAGATCCGGATCATTCTCTCCTGACGACAATTCAACAACAAGCTCAAGAAATACAACAACTACGTAGTGAGAATGCTGCATTGCGACAGGCTTTGGCTTTCCGTAGTGGTGACGTTCCGACGCTCTCCGCCTCTACCCATCGTTTTTCTGGGGAGCCAACCCAACTGCGTGAGTTCCTTGATTCCTTAACAGTTTACTTCGCCTTCCGACCCACCCAGTTCTCCCAAGACAGAACAAAAGTGGGATATCTCATCAGTGCCTTATCCGGTCCTGCCTTGGCCTGGGCAACCCCGATGGTATCATCTAACGATCCGGTATTGTCGGACTATTCGGCCTTCGTGAATCGCTTCAAGCAGATGTTTAGTCGTCCAGGATTGGAGGCTTCAGCGGAAGAAGCCTTATGCGATATTCATCAAGGCTCACAAGATGTCCTTCAATACATAACACGCTTTCGTCAGCTAGCAGCAGAGACCACCTGGGTGGAACGTACTTTGGTGACTTTGTTTCGTAGAGGACTCAAAGAGGAAATAAAGGATGAACTAGTACATTCCACCAGAGTGGAAGATCTTCGTGGCCTGATGGATCAAGCCCTTTCCATCGAGTATCGCCTTCAGGAACGGAGAGCAGAGAAGAGAAAGAGTAGAGGGTCTTTCCAACCAAGCACTTCACGAGTTTTTCCGCATCGTTCTGAGGAACCTCGCCCTCCTGTCAGAGACATCGAAGGAGAACCCATGCAGGTGGATACAACTCGAGGCCCTCTCTCCGCTAGCGAACGAGAAGATAGACGAAAGAAGGGGTTGTGTTTGTACTGCGGTTCTGCCGGCCACATGCTTCGTACCTGTCCAGTACGTCCTTCAAGGCCATCGGGAAACGCCACTTCCCGTCCTCTGTAAGAAGGGAGGGGACGGGATTAGCAGCTATACCTTCCATCAGTTCCTTTAATGACAATACTACATCCTTGTTCATTGTACCAGTCATGTTACAATTACCTGATGGCCGTCAAGAGAAAACTATGGCACTACTAGATTGTGGAGCTAGTGGAATTTATATGGATAAGAAGTGGGCCACTACTCAACAAATTCCTATACAACCTAAGGAGATTCCCGAACAAGTACACACGGTGGACGGATCCTTGATATCATCGGGTCCAGTTGATACTACTACCCTGATGCTGAGTTTACAGATCGGTAACCATCAGGAACACATCTCCTTTGACCTTATAACTTCCCCCAATCATACCATCATTCTTGGAATCCCGTGGTTCATCAGACATAACCCATATGTGAACTGGGCTACCCGGACGGTTTCCTTGTCCTCACAGTTCTGTCACGAACACTGTTTTGCTTCTGACAAGTATTGGTCACCCAAGAGATCAATAATCACGGAAGGTACTACCGGTTCGACCATTAATACAGTCCAAGGAGTTCCTGAACACTATTTGGAGTTTCAAGACGTATTCCAAAAACCCTCAAGACTAGTGTTACCTCCACACATCGAGATTATGATTGTGCTATTCCCTTGGAACCTGGCACTATCGTTCCTTTTGGAAGGATGTATTCCCTCACGGAAACTGAAAAGGAAGTACTAAAGGAGTACTTGGAAGAACATATTCAAAGTGGTCTTATTGTTCCATCGTCTTCTCCGGCCGGGGCTCCCCTCTTTTTCGTGCCCAAGAAGACAAAGGATCTTCGCCCTTGCCTGGATTTTAGAGGCCTGAATAAGATAACTATTAAGGATCGATATCCTTTGCCTCTCATTAGGGACATTTTAGAGGCAGTCAGAGGGGCCCAACGGTTTACCAAACTAGATCTACGGGGAGCCTACCACCTTTTACGCATTAAAGAAGGAGATGAGTGGAAAACGGCCTTTAGGACTCCATTTGGTCACTTTGAATACAGAGTAATGCCCTTTGGTCTTACTAATGCCCCCGCAATCTTTCAGAGATTTATGGACTCTGTGTTTTCTGATCTCCTGAATCAGACAGTTGTCATCTACCTAGATGATATTCTTATTTATTCTAGAAATCCCGAACTCCATTTTTTCCATGTGAAACAAGTCCTTCAACGACTCCGGGCCCATCAACTATTTTGCAAACCCGAGAAGTGTGAGTTTGACAAGACGGAAGTCAAATATCTGGGTTATCATTTAAGTCCCACAGGCGTAGCTATGGATCCAGAAAAAGTACAAGCTATTCTAGATTGGCCTTCTCCATCTTCTATTAAAGAAACACAATGTTTTCTAGGATTAGCGAATTTCTATCGGCAATTCATCGCAGACTTTGCAAAACAAACTAGCCATATAACTCACACTTTAAAGAAGGAAAGTCTAACTAAAGGGTTTGTCTGGACTAAAGATGCCGAAACAGCCTTTCAGGACTTAAAGAAAGCATTCACGCAAGCTCCCATTTTAAGACATCCAGATACCAACAAACAATTTATTGTCGTCACCGATGCTTCTAAAAAAGGCCATTGGAGCCGTCCTACTCCAACAACAGGAGGATGATGGTCTTGAACATCCTGTTTTCTATCTGTCTCATATACTCTCTATTGCAGAACAACATTACTCAGTACTAGAAAGAGAATTGTTGGCTCTGAAAACAGCTTGTATAGAATGGAGACAATTCCTGATGGGTTCCAAGGAGCCCTTTGAAGTGAGAACAGACCATCGAAACTTACAATGCTTAAGAAATTTCGTATGCCAAAATAGTCGTCAAGCTCGTTGGGCCTTCTTCTTCAGCCAGTATGATTTTTACATTACACATATTCCTGGCTCCCAAAACATTCTGGCTGATGCTCTGTCGCGTCGTTATCCAGATTGTACACCTGCCCCAGCTCAACATCTACTGGAAACTAATAAGATCATTGGGGTAGCTCAGTCTTTTCTGGAGGAGGTACAACGAGAATACTCCAATCTATCTGATGACGAAGTAGAGAACTTAAGGCCTCTATTACACAAGAGACAAGGCTACTATTATTATCAAGATCTGTTATTCATCCCTACTAACAGAGTTAGAGAAAAGGCATTACAAATGTGTCATGATTCACCGGTTGCTGGTCATAGAGGCATTAAGGCCACACAAGAACTGCTATCACGATTTTTCTGGTGGCCTACTTGGAAACTGGATATTGAAACATACGTTCAGGCGTGTCCCACATGCGCTCAAGTCAAGATTCCCCGAACCAGACCTGCAGGATTACTCCAGCCCTTGCCGGTTCCGCCAACTCCATGGCACACCATCTCTACTGATTTTATGTGTTCGTTACCACCTTCTGCAGGAAACCGGGTAATCATGGTCACTGTGGACTCTTTTACTAAGATGGCTCATTTCACTGCTCTGAAAAAGCTTCCTACATCCCAAGAACTAAGCCAGATATTCATCGACAACATTTTCCGTCTTCATGGACTTCCTCATACCATTATATCTGATAGAGGACCTCAGTACATTTCCCGGTTTTGGAGGTATTTTTGCAAGACACTTAATATCAATAGAGCTCTGTCATCGGGCTTCCATCCCCAGACCAATGGACAGACAGAGCGTCTGAATCAAGGCCTTGAACAATACCTTCGTTGTTTTTGCAACTCTACTCAAAGCAACTGGAACACTTATCTTCCTATTGCTGAATTCTCTTACAATAATTCAGTCCATAGTGCCTCCAAGACCACTCCTTTTATCTGTTCTTATGGTTTTCAT
Organism: Pleurodeles waltl; assembly: GCF_031143425.1. Classification (NCBI taxonomy): domain Eukaryota; kingdom Metazoa; phylum Chordata; class Amphibia; order Caudata; family Salamandridae; genus Pleurodeles; species Pleurodeles waltl. Next base: position 805,319,455 of record NC_090440.1, read on the forward strand.
CCTACCTCTTTTCCTACTTTTTCTCGGTCTCCCACTCCCTTGCCCGCTATTACTTATTTTTCCAACCGCCTTCTACAAATCCATAGACTGATTCGATCCAATCTTTTACACACCAAACGATATATGAAGAAAGTAGCAGACAAGAAACGTAGGACCACTCCGGACTACCATCCACAAGATAAAGTTTGGCTTTCTTCTAAATTCTTACCCTCACGTCTCTCTCAGAACAAGTTCACACCTCGCTACTACGGCCCTTTCCGTATTCTCCAGTTGCTTAATCCTGTCACTGTCCGTCTTCACTTGCCTCACACGTGGAAGATTCATCCAGTCTTCCATGTCTCCCAACTCAAACCTTATGTGCCTGATCCTTATTCCCGTCAGTTTTCCTGTCCTCCTCCTGTCTTAGTGGATGATGTTCCTGAATATGAGGTTCAGGAAATTTGTGACTCCCGACTTTTTCACAAACGTCTGCAGTATCTGATTCATTGGAAGGGTTATCCTCTCAGTGAATGTTCTTGGGAAGATGCATCTTCTGTTCATGCTCCTCTTCTGATTCAGCGCTTTCACCGTTTATTTCCTTTCAAACCAGGGCCTTTGGGAGGGGGGCCTACTGTCGCGCCGCACCGCGCGGCGCGAGCCGAGCGTTCGGCACAAGCCGCGCGTTCAGCTCGGGCCGCGCTTCGCGTCCTTAAGACGCGGCGCGCCCCGAGCCTTTCCTGCACCCTACGAGGCCCCAGAGCTTACTTGGGGCCTCGCTCTGTTCTCTCCCTCCGTTTCTGTTAGTATCTCCTAACCCCTCTTACCTGTTGTGGCTTCTTTCTTCTTTCTTCTGTCTTCTTTCTTTTTGGGTCTGTTTTTTGCACTTTCCTTTATGTCTTTTCCCCTTCCCAGGTTACCCTTGTCTTCCCAGCATTCCTCCTTCCCTATTCTCTATGGTTTCTATCCTATTCTATTCTATCTACTTTTCCCTATCCAAGATGGTGTCCTTTTTCTTCCTGTGGGTCACTTCCTGTTTTATGGTATTTAAGGGTGGTTTTTTCTTCTCTTCATTGCGCTGCAACACTCTCTGTTCAGATGGTGTCCTCGCTCCTGATTTCCTAGCCTTTGGTTCTGGAATTTGCCATTTCTGTGTTATTTACGTCAGTTCTTTTTGATTCCTGTTCCTCTGTTCTTGTTTTCAGGAATCCTCTGTGAATCTTCTCTTGGAGGTTTTTTCCCCTTCTTCTGAAGGTTTTTTTTCCCTCTGGCGCTACTTTCTTTAGGTCACGGTCTGTTCTTGGCGTTCCATTGCCTACAGCACCGTGGCTACCAGAAAGAGTCGCCCCTTTTTGGGCCAAAGCCGAACCCTCAAGATCCACGCCTCAAGATCTGCAAACTCCAGGCGCAAGCAGCACGTGAGTCGTGACATTGGCAGGCCTCTGGAGGTGTTTCGCCTATTGTCCCACCAACATTTAAATAGGGTGGGCAGACCGCCAAGGCGGCGATGGGTTTTCCAATGGAAAACTGGCAGTGGAACCATTACTGCTAAGATCTAAGTCAGGCCATTTGCCTCCTGCACACACAAAGGAACATGACACCCGGCCTGCTCTCCTTTTGCTACCCCAGACAGTTTGGAGCTTTGACAGGGAAAGGGAAATAACTTTCCTGAACCTGATGTGGGGATAGGGCAGGGTGTTCTCCCGCACAATGGCAGGCACCAGGTATAATTATTGGAACTCCAGATCCACTCATCAGAACATGCCAGGACTCGTGGAAGTTACAGAAGAAGGAATGCCCTGCTGCCAGAGAATTGCCTTGCTGCTTGAAAGATTATCTTGCTGTCTGAGAAGGCATATTGGACCTGTTTGCCTTCATCCCTGGCTACCCAGAGAGACTCCAAGGGCCAGTTGGTTGAAAAGAATAGTGGCCTTCCTGCACCTGACCTGTTGCAGCTAGATCTATTTTAACCTGCAACCGGACCCGACTGATCCCTGCTGCCGGCCACTGCTTAAGTGAGTTCTCGATCCCTCAGGGGTGCCCCTTATGTCCCGGGCCCTTAGCTGGCATCAGAGTGTACTCCTTCTAATGCAAAGATGAAAATCTTGAATTTTGGGATCCTCTTGAAATGGCCAGTTTTGTGGCAAGACTCTGCAACCCCTTGATGACTGCCAATGCAAAGTTCAGGTGAGACCTGATCCTCTCGCTGACAGCAACCACCAGTGACATCTGGCTACACTTCAATCTACAGCTACAATAGTCAACAATGACCACCATAGCAAAGCCACAGCAATAACAACCAGTGAGATTTGATCAGCTCTTTGCGCTACAGTGATGACACATCGCAATACTCAGTATCCTCCTCATGACCTCATTCACCATGAATGGAACTCTTCACTCTGGACTTATTTAGCAGGACTGACCAAGTCCCTCTATACAACCTGCACTCCATTGAGATTGGCCTGAATATTTGACTTTTCATTAATCTACTGTGACCAGATTACTGCAGGTGGCAACTTGTATTGTATTGTTAGGAGTTATTTTCAATAAAACCTTTAAAACGTAATATCTCCAGTTCTACTGAGTGGATTGCTGTTGTTCAGGTATCGTTTTATTGGATCATTGATGCACTGTCGTAAACAATATAGTTGACAAAAATATTGTGTCAATAATATCGTTTACCACAATATCGTGCTCCTGTACTTATAATAAGTACAAAATATAGGGAAAATATAATTGAAACTAATATTTCTGTAACATTTGCAGTAAAGTTATTGATGAGAAAACTGTGCATGGCAAGGGCGCCAGTTATAGTTATCTTAGGGCTCAAGATATAGTTACTTGAAATAAATCTAACAGCTGAATTTCCATGTATTTGCATGTGTAAAATCGGAACCTAACTACAATGTCCCTCTAACCTTTTTTTTTTTGTGAATTTCTAAAGTTTCTTTCTATTCCATAACTATAACTTCCCTGCAACCTTTGTTTTTTTTTAGTGAATTTCTAGTTTTTTTTTTACATTAAGTATGATGCCTATCGCAATGCATGGAGTGGGGAGGGTTTGGATGCAGGGTCTGGCCTGGCTTAGTGCTGCCCCCACCCAAGCACGCTGCTCCTGCTCCTCCTTGGCAGCCATTGTCCAAGTTCATGCCCCTGCTCCTTCATTATAGTCCTGTGTGGCTGTTGTTCTGCCACTACCCTTCTTGTCTGCCCTTACACAGTTAGGTTACTGCCCCACCCTCCTCCTCCCTACCCTCTGTTATCTGAGTCCATGCACCTGCTGCCTCCCTCCTACCCTGCCTGGTGTGATGGGCTGCCACTGCCCTGCATTTACCTTGATATCACTGCCCACTCCTCCTGCCCTCCATTGTCCAATTCTATGCCCCATCATGGCCCTCCTACTTAGCCTCTGTTCATAGCTTGTTGACCCTACCCTCTTCCCCCTGCCCTCTGATGTCTCTGTGCATGCACCTGAGCCCTCCTTTTTGCCCACCATGTTCCATGGACCTACCACTGCCCCTCCTATCTACTATGAGTGTTCTGTTGAACTGCCACTGCTACTCCCACCTGCCAACCATGGATATCCTCTCCCTCCTGCCCTCCATGGTCCAATCTGCTGTCACTCCTTCTGCCTTCCATGCTCTGTTGTGCTGCAATTGCTCCTCCTGCCTACCCTGCATGGTCCGTTTTAAAGCCCCTTCCCCTGCCATTTCTTGTCTATGTGCAGCCCCAACCCCTCCCTTCTGTCCTTCATGGTCCTTTGTGCATGGCCTGCCCGTCCCTCTTGCCCACCTTGGCTGTTGTGCTGCTGCTAACCTTCCCACTTGCCATACATGGTCTTCTGTGCTGTCACTCCCCCTCCCACCTGCTGTGTGTGGTCAGCTTGCTGCCCCTGACCCCCTTCCACATTCCCTCTATTGTCTTGTGTATGCCAGTATAGCCTCACTGTTGCCCTCCATGGTGTGTTGTGCTTCCAATTTCCCATCCCGTCTTCCCTCCATGGTCAGCTTTCTGGTCCTGCCCTGCCCCCTTTCACCATGCCATCTGTTTTCTATGTGCAGACCCCACCCCCTTCCTCCTGCCTTGTCTGATCCATTGTCATGCCCCTGCACTCTTGTTCCTGCCCTTCATGGTCTGTTATGCTGCAACTGTCTCGTGTCTGTCCAGTATGGTCAGCTTGCTGCCCTTGCCTCTTTCCATCTGCTCTCTGTTGTCCTTGTGTATGTTCCTGTCTCCTCTCTATTGGTTTTTATGGTCTGTTGTGCTGCACCCCACTTGCCCCATGTGGTGTATTGTGCTGCTGCAACCCCTGCCCTGTAAGGTCAGTTTAGTACCCTTGCCCATAGCCCTCCTGCCATCTGTTATCTGATTCCATGTCCCTAACCCATTCTACCTGCCCTCCGTGATCCAATGTACCATAATTGCCAACATTGTGAACCTGGTAAGAGAGAGAATTTGAAAAAACAGCCTGGGGAATTGATTTTCATTATTGACACACATTGAAAAAGAGGCGATTTTAGGAAGGAGACAGATAAAAAAAAACCTTTTGGGCTTAAAAACATCAGGAGACTCCTATCTGAATCGGGTGTATTGGCATGTATGGTTGTACTGCCACTGCCTCTTCCATCTGCCCTCAATGGTCTGTTAGATTGCCGCAGCCTCTCTTGCCTGTCCTGCATAGTTGGTTCTTTGCCGCTGCCCCCTTTTCCCTGTCCTCCATGGTCCATTATGCTGCCACTGCCCCTCCTGCTTGCCCAGCATGGTCAACTTGTTGCGTCTGCACCCTCCTCCCTGCCCTCAATCATCCAAGTCCGTGCTCTTGAGCTCTGCCTCCCCACAGTATTCTAACGAACAAGTAGATTGCTAACATTTTATATTCATAACAAAAGTGTGGCATGCCTGAAGTCATCTTGTTGTAATAAAAACTGTAATACCTAAAGCATTTCCTTTAGAAATTATAAAAATAAGAGGATCTTATACCCATAGAAAGTATGGCTAGTGCTCTTAAAAGCTAAACTAAGGACATATTTTCTGAGTTCTCAAATAGTGACAAAGCACTTTTAAATTATTTGCTTTCTTTATGTTTTTTTATTCAGTTGGTCACTTGATTGTATGTTACGCTTAGGGGAGAGGATGTTCCCAACCCCCAGTGCTGCAGACTTTGCAACTGGGGAACCAAGTTCGAGTTCCGGTATCAGCTCAACATCCTGTGATTCGGGGCAAATCACTTAATCTCCCCATGCCTAAAATCAAATTGAAGGTATCAGTGTAAAATGTAACTGATGATCAAGTCTGCGCTATATAAAAATGGAAAGAAACAGAACAATTATGTGTTTTACACTTTTTTGTCATTGGGCTATGCTTGGCTACATTTGAGTGATATTGGTGCCACATTTGGGCTCTTTTTGCTTTGGTGGCCATCCTGGGAGACATATTTGTTATGAAGTTCCCTAATTTCCTCATTTACGGCAGTATCCTCAGTAGATAATATTTTCAGTTTTCCACTTCAATTCCATCAAGATGATGTTCAGATGTGCCACAGGTTTGGCATAAATTCAGAATGTTAGCACTCTAGTTGCTATCTAGAACACTCTAGTAAAGCTGCTGACCACCAGGACGTACTGGCAGTCTGCTGCTGGTGTTAAAAGTGAATGTTTCAGGCTGCATGTCAGAATGTTTAAATGGAATAGAAGAGAAAGATATTAGAGAACTTGCTTAAAATGTGCTAATTTTTCTTTCTACAGCACTAACCATAATTTGAATGACAACATTAACCCCCTCATTTTGTTCCTTTCTAAAACATTTTTTTTTACGTTTTACCAGTTTGATTCCATCAAGATGCCTTCAGGTGTGCCACACTTTGGTCAAAAGTAAGACTTTTAGTGCTCTAGTCGCTCTTTAGAAAATTCTGGGAGGCTGCAGTACAACGCACGGCAAGCAACCGACAGGCTGTTCCTGTTTGAAGCACATGTTTTACTGAGAATGTCAGACTTCATTCTCATATGGCTGAGAAAGACAGTGTGAATTATGCTTTCATTTTAGCTTCTGCAGTACCTTCCATAACCTCTATGGGAAAACCATGAGAAAACAGTAAATATGATTCATGAAATCCCAGCAATAGGCTTTTCCTCAGAGCATAATCACCTTAGACCACATACCAATTTCTGAAATTAGTATGGTACCATCAACAAATGATTTGTATTGTAGCTAAGATCTGTTATCACCCTTTATAGGTTCTCCTTTTTCTGACCCTGAAAACCTGCCATTCACCTCAGTGCATTTCAATGAGGTGCTATCATGTATAGTGGTCCCAAGATGGCTGCCAGCACTTCTTGGCTGAAGAGCTGACAGCCAATCAGATCTCACCATGAGATATGTGCTTAGGCTACACCCAGATAGCTATATAATTTTCCTTTATTAATTCCACAACTACTGAATAGATCTACACTAAATAAAGAAAACATGATCTGCACACCAAGATATAGCTTCCTACCAAATTTGGTGTAATTTTCTTCAGTGATTCAGGCTGTATTCATGTTTAAAGACCCTATGGGAAAATGCAAGGGGAAAACGCATTTTGGGACATCCCCTTTTTCTCTGACTGATGTATTATGTGAGGTCATAAGCAGTACATTATGGGAGCACAAGTTATAGTTTGCTCAGGTAACTATAACTGCTGAATTTCTATGGTTTTATATGACTAAATTCAGAACGTAACTACACCGTCCATGTAACCTTTGTTTTTTAATACTAATTCCTAACTATAACACCCCTGCACCTTTGTTTTTTTCAGTGAATTTCTAAGGTTTTTTAAATTATATTTCCTAACTATAATGTCCCTGCAACCTTTGTTTTTTTTCAGTGAATTTGTACGGTATTTTAACGTATAATATTTTTAATTCATGTATGTTAATCAAACCACCACCGCGCACGGCATACGACCGCGCATAGCAGAAGTTAGACACAAGGCCTGACCGGAGGCCCAAAGGCCAACACCCCATAAGCACTCAACCTTGTACATCCTTCGCCCATGCACAGTGGAGGTTGCCTGCCACACCTGGCCTGCAGCAAAACCTTGTGGCCAACACCCGCCAACCACCCAAACCGACCCTGTGCACAGCTCTTTCGCCGTGCATGCCGGGAGTTAGCCACAGCTTCTCTGGGTATGAGAATAGGTATAAGAGGGTGTATCTGGGGGTGAGAGTGGCTGTCAGATAGTCTGTGTGGGTGTGAGTGTGCGTACAACAATGTTTCAGTGTGTGTATCAGTCTGTGTACGGGTCTGTGAGTGGCTGCATGAGGGTGTCAGTGTGTCTGTGAGTGGGTGCATGAGTGTCTGAGTGGATCTCTGAGTGGGTGCGTAAGTGGGTCTGTGAGTGGGAGAATTTGATTGAAAGAGAGACAGAAAGAGAAAGAAAGTGACAGAGAAAGAGAGTTTTTCATAGGCTTTAATATCTCATATACTTGGAAAGAGATATTTTTGTTAGAGTAAATAACAAAATATATTTGATATATTTAAAAAAATATAACTTTTTTGTTTAAAAAAAATAGGGGAAATGGATTAGAACCCCCATAGCTCAGTGTGAAAGTCCACAACCTTCGCACTGAGCTATGGGTTTTTTGTTTTTGTTTAGCCCTTTGTGGGATTTGAAGTAAAAAAAAAATAGTAGGGACCGCGGTGGGAGCCCTCAAGGGCTCTTCTGCAGTCCCCGCTGTTTTATTTTAATTTATTTGAATTTTATTTTTATGATGAAGCTCTTTACGGGCTATGTGGGACTGTGAGGGAGCCCTCAAGTGCTATCTCCATGGTTCCTACTTTTTTCATTTTTTATTTTTTTCAAAACAATGCCCTTACAGGCTGCCTGGCACTGTGGGGGAAGCCTTGAGGCCTCTCTTGCAGTGCCAATGCTTCAACTTTGATAGCAGCTTCCTGCTTGCTGAAGCATTTAATCTCTGGACAGAGATGAAACTTCAGATTTCGATAGCAGGACCTTCTTTAAAGGTCACAGCTATGTCCCATGGGTGGGCACCCTGTGACATAACAGGAGCCGGCCCTCCAATAAGAACTTAGCCCCTGGGGGTAGTGATCCCCAGGGCACAGGGGTCCCTTAGGGCCCCCTTTATTTTTTAAAAACATTTGCCCGGGGGGTCCCCAGGACGCGGGGACCACGCGGCTCCCCTCTCCAACTACAGTCTTGCCCCGTAGGATGGTGGCCTCTGGCACAGCGGGGGCCACAGGGCCCCCCCAAAATTAATTCCAAGATCACCCCTCAGGAGGTAGTGGTCAACGAGGCAGCGGGGGAGCACAGGGTCCCCCACATCAATTACAAGATCACTCCGGGGAAGTGGTGGTCCCCGGAGCAGAGGGCAATAGTATGTTTGTTGTTAAGCTGTTTATAGGCCTCCAACAGCTATTTCTCCTTAGACCTTTAGGTTTTAGGGGTGGGGGTTGGGGTAATTTTTAGAGCCGTGGGGGGACAGGTGGGACGCATGCTGGAACCATGCATGCCGTTCACTAATGCCTTTACCAGGAATGCCTTTACAGCGAAAAATCGTTGTTAAGGCATTCGTGGTAAAGGCATTAGTGGTAACAACGAGGTCATTGTTCCGACCTCGTTGTTCAGGCAAGCGTTGTTCCACATTGCGCTGTTCTGACATATATTCCTCCTCAGCTCTTCTACTTGGCAGAGGTCCCTCTTGAGCCCATAAGTAATCTGAAAATGTGGGGTTTTGGGTCCACTACTTATACCTCTTTCTGCCTTTAAAGTAGGCAAACATCAAAGGAAAGTCTCTGTTGTTCACAAGATCCTGCTTTGCCCAGCCCAGGCTCTAGACTCACGCCAGGGGGTTGCAGAATGCATTGTGTGAGGGCAGGCACAGCCCATTCAGGTGTAAGTGACCACCCCTCCCTTTACTCTAGCTCAGATAGCCCATCAGGATATGCAGGCTACTCTCCAGCTCCCTTTGTCTCACTGTCTAGCGGGGATTCACAAACAGCCCAAATGTCAGTCTGACCTAGACAGGTAATCCACAAACAGGCAGAAACACAGAATGGTTTAAGCAAGGGGATGCCCACTTTCTAAAAAGGGCATTTTCAAGCTACCAATCTAAAAAACAACTTCACTAACATGTATTTTTAAATTGTGAGTTCAGGGACACCAAATTCCATATCTCTATCTGCACCCAATGGGAATCTGCACTTCAATATGATTTAAAGGCAGCCCCTTGTTAACCTATTGGAGAGATAGGCCTTGCAACAGTGAAAACCGAATTTGGCAGTATTTCACTGTCATGACATGTAAACCCACCAGTACATGTCCCAATTTTAACGTACACTGCACCCTGCCCATGAGGCCACCTAGGGCCTACGTTAAGGGTGCCTGACATGTATGAAAAGGGAAGGGTTGGGCCTGGAAAGTGGGAACACTTGCCAAGTAGAATTGGCAGTGTATGACTACACACACAGACACTGCAGTGGCAGGTCTGAACCATGTTTACAGGGCTACTAATATGGGTGGCACAACCAGTGCTGCAGGCCCACTAGTAGCATTTGATTTACAGGCCCTGGGCACCTCTAGTGCACTTTGCTAGGGACTGACTAGTAAATCAAATATGCCAATCATGGACAAGCCAATTACACTTACAATTTACACAGGAGCACTTGCACTTTAGCAGTGGTCAGCAGTGGTAAAGTGCCCAGAGTTCCAAAAACAACAAAAACAGAGTCCAGCACACAGTCAAAACTTGAGAAGCAGAGGCAAAAAGACAGGGGAGACCACATCAAGGATTCCAGGCCTAACAATATACAATATCTAATGTATATGAAATGGATAAAGCTAAGGATTAAGCAACAATATCAAAAGCCAGAGCCAAAAATTGTGCAAGCCAAGAAAGTAGAGTAGATGGAATGTAAGCAATACTTATAGGGAAAGTGTTGAAGACATAGGGGGTCATTCCGACCCCGGCGGGCAGCGGGCGCCGCCCGCCGGGCGGAAACCGCCCAAACACCGCCCCACGGTCAAATGACAGCGGGGAGCATTCCAACTTTCCCGCTGGGCCGGCGGGCGATCTTCAAAAGATCGCCCGCCGGCCCAGCGGGAAAGCCCCAGCAAAGATGAAGCCGGCTCTGAATGGAGCCGGCGGATTTGCTGGAGTGCGACGGGTGCAGTTGCACCCGTCGCGATTTTCAGTGTCTGCCAAGCAGACACTGAAAATCTTAATGGGGCCCTGTTAGGGGGCCCCTGCAGTGCCCATGCCAGTGGAATGGGCTCTGCAGGGGCCCCCAGGGGCCCCACGACACCCGTTCCCGCCAGCCTCTTCCTGGCGGTGTAAACCGCCAGGAACAGGCTGGCGGGAAGGGGGTCGGAATCCCCATGGCGGCGCTGCATGCAGCGCCGCCATGGAGGATTCCCTGGTGCAGGGGAAAACCGGCGGGAAACCGGCGGTTCCCCTTTTCTGACCGCCGCTTTACCGCCGCGGTCAGAATTGCCCCGGAAGCACCGCCAGCCTGTTGGCGGTGCTTCCTCTGCCCTCTGCCCTGGCGGTTACAAACCGCCAGGGTCAGAATGAGGGCCATAATCAACTGATAAGGTAAAAAACTGAATAATGAGGATGAGATTTACCATGTAGGACAGCTAAAGAAAAACCTCTTGTGAATAAAGCAACAAATCATTTTAACACCACAAAAGCATTTATATATAATCTAACTATACATTGCCCTATATGTGCCTCTTACTGCCAATAGGACAGTACATAACACAAATGGAATTGTGTGGCATTCAAACACACTGATATCCTCATTATAAGTGCCCTAAAATTATTGCAGGATTCATAGATCAAACCTTCAGAACAGCTGTGCAGTTTCTACCTGTTTTGTTTTTATGTATTGCTCACTAAAGAAAACAATAAAAAAAACACATGTATCTTTGCTTCTGACCCTGTAAATTGTCCTCAAACTTTTGGCTGGATTTACTCTATACAAATACAACATTTATGCATATATTCATACCTCTTTGGGATGTACAATAAGGGATGGCTAATAAATTCATGGCCTTTGGATTAATTTATAGCTCAAAGTTTCCATATCGATTTGGCAATCTGATGTCTATCATGTTTACCGTATTTTATGAATGATACCTGCAAAGGTTTTATATTCTTTTGAAAGATTAACTTCATTGACTTCAATTTCGTGAGTTTGAGACTGCCAAAACAGGAGAATACCGTTTTTAATGGACTATTTTTTTTTTACTGAGAGACATTTGAGGTGTAAATATGTGTCACGCAGGAGGAATTAAACTGCAAAGTTCAAGCTCTCCTAATCGATTAACAATTTCTGTACATTGACTAATGGCATGTCCAGTGTTATTTTAAACTGTAGAGGACTGTTTAGACCAAAGTCACTTGATCAAACTGGGAATTCTTAGATGTGAAGACACCAGCTGCCATACTGACATAATAGGTCCTCGGGACATACAGGCGTGACACTCTTGTTGGTGTAAAAGGTCATTTATTAGAACAGGTTTTAAACATCATTACTCAAAACTTAACTATATTTCCTTTAACAGACTTCAACTTAAACAATTCCTTTCCTTTATTTCCTCCTTAAAAATATCTCCCTTCAATTTCCCTACCATATCTACTCCCCTACTCTTCCCATGCCTTCACTGCCTGTAGCCTACCCCTCCCCGCTCTGATCCTTCAAATCCTTGTTTTCCCCCTGGAAGGGTGGACAAACCCGCACCTGGCTCTCCACCCTCCCCCATCTCCTGCCATCCCTTCAAAATTCACCTGTCCTAAATGACTATTAACCGCCCCTACTTACCCTTTCCTTCCTACCTACGATTTCCCCTCCTCTCTTCCTAAGCTGGGTGGGTGGGTGGTCCTAATTATAAACTCCTTCCTACCCTACGTCGGCACGGTGAAGAGGCCGACCCCACCCTCCACCCCCCTTATATACCCTTTCCTAAACCCACCTAAACTTCCTACCAATGAGGCGCCTTGCGCGCCACTTCCTTTCCCGAAAATGCCCGCGGAGAGACTAGACTGCGTCTCTTCCTCTCCGCGGGCCCCTCCATCGGGACATACAGGCGTGACACTCTTGTTGGTGTAAAAGGTCATTTATTAAAACAGGTTTTAAACATCATTACTCAAAACTTAACTATATTTCCTTTAACAGACTTCAACTTAAACAATTCCTTTCCTTTATTTCCTCCTTAAAAATATCTCCCTTCAATTTCCCTACCATATCTACTCCCCTACTCTTCCCATGGCTTCCCTGCCTGTAGCCTACCCCTCCCCGCTCTGATCCTTCAAATCCTTGTTTTTCCCCCTGGAAGGGTGGACAAACCCGCACCTGGCTCTCCACCCTCCCCCATCTCCTGCCAACCAGGGAAACCCGTGAGGCGTTTCTCTGCCCCACCCTCTCTTATTCCTTAGTACACAAATTTGTACCCCATGCGCCTTCTAACATCAATCTCAATTCCGTAATATAATACACATTGCCCAGTTGTGATAAATGTACCCCATCATCACGAAACAACTCTTTTTCTTGTTCTTTTATGTCCCCGTGCCTCAGCACTTTGATCCCCTGTGCCCAGCAGAAAACTCTCATAGCTCTGTTCAATTTTTTCCGAGCCCGCTCTATGGCTCCGTGATTGATAGCCCCTCTCCAAGCCCTTCTTGGCACAAATTCCGTCCAGATCAAGCATGTACCACATAGTTTGTGTTTTAAAAGTTCCAGATCCCTCTGCATCATTTGAATCAAAGTGAGCCCCGATAGCTTCACCAGATCATTCTCCCCCAAATGTATCAATAACAAATCTGGACACCCCCAATGCGGCAAGTTACTCGTGATAAATGGAAGCAGGCTCCCCCACCTCATACCACTCTTGCCCCACCAGCGCACTTCATGGTTTCTGCTGGGCAGTCCCAATGATCTGCCGTACACTTGTTTCTCTGCGAATTTCGCCGCCCAATGTACAAACGAGTGGCCGACCAACCATGTCGTCATTTTTCCTTTCTCTGGCCCAGCCACGCAACCTATAAAGAAAAAACATTGTAACAAACTGCCTGGATATGCAAAAACCCCCGCCCCCCTCGCTCCCCTAACTTTCTTCTTCTGTCCGTGCCGTATTCTTCACGGCCTAACATATCTTTCGCAGCACCTCGACTTCCATCTCCCTATGGCCTTAATCTTAGCCCAATCCCATCCCAAGTGTGCCGCCTCCGTTGCCGCGCCGATCCTAAAAGAGTGCGTTCCATAATCACCTGCGCGCCGCCCTATCCTTCCCAGGGTCATTCTCATGACTTGTAAGAATTGGTAACTCGTTAGTTTCTTTCCTGACGCATGCATGAAAACACCTGTTTCACCTGCCCCTGGCCATCTGTCTTTGAAACTGACCCATTCCTCAAACGGGCAAGCTAAAACCACACCCCCTTTCCTCAACCATATCCATTTGCCTTTTCCCAGTTGATCAGTTTTTGACCGTCTTAACCATATCCCCAACCTGTCACTATGCACATATACCTCTTTTCTCCTTACTCCGATTTCTTTTCCCACCCCCAACAACTCTGATACTCTAAAGGCACCAAAAAACATCCACAACATACATAACCTAAACAAACCCACCTCATATTCGTCCCTACAACAAACTGGTAACACCTGTAACATCTCTACCAACATTTCAAACGTGATGGGCTCCCTGGCTGGCTTGTCTCCGCTCGCTCTAACTTTGCTCCATCCCTTCAGCATTTTGCCCAATAAGTCATTACGCGCTGGGTCATAGCCGAAAAACAATTTGCCATAGAAGGACACACCAGCCAATTTCCCCCCAATGGTAGCTGGGGATAAACCCTCCCCGATCAAGAAAAGCACGAAACGTCTAGTTCTGGCTTCCAGCATTGGCAGGCTTTGTGCCCAGAAATTGCCCCAAAATCGTTCAAAAGATTGAAATTCCAACCATGCCATTCTGTAATTATGCCGCGTAGATACTGCTAATGACATCTCCACCAGCCCCGTGATCGTCAAGCCCCCCATTCCCAGATGTCTGCCGGGACCACAGTCTTGTTCCGATCTGCTCCCGGTGGCAGTTCGCGGAAACGTTGCCACTGTGAACGAGATAGTGAGTCTGCAATCTCGTTGTAAATCCCCGGTATATGTGCAGCTTTGAAAATAACATTCAATGACAGGCATAACAGCATGAACTGGCGCAACAGGCGCAAAACTCTGAGGTCCCTTGCTCTCTGTCTATTGACCAATTCTACCACTGCTATATTGTCTATCTGAAAAATCACTGTCCTGTTCGCTAATTCTTGCCCCCACACTGCCAGTGCCACTAAAGGGGAAAAAACTCCAAGAACGCAATGCTTCTCCCTTGCTGTATCCAACATGCCGGCCACTTCTCCGCACACCACCTCCCGTCCCAATACAAACCAAAACCTGACGCTCCTGCTGCGTCTGAAAAAATGTGTACTTGCCATACCGTGTCCGACTCTCCAAAAGACATAGGCACTCCATTGAAATGTCTCAGAAAGATCTCCCACACTCTAATGTCTTCTCGTAATGACAATGATACTCGTATCCTGTGGTGCGGAAGCACAGCACCTGACATTGAAAGTCCTAAACGCCTACAAAAGGTCCAACCCCCTCCTCTAACTACCATGCACGCAAAGTTGAGATAACCTAACAGCCTCTGAGCCGTTCTCAGGTCCATCTTACGCAAAGTGCGCACTTCCTCTAGGCAAACCAGCATTTCCTTCACTTTTGCCGCTGGCAACCTGGCGACCAAATTTTGTGTATCCAATTCAATGCCCAAAAAGGTTAGCATCGGCACTGGGCCTTCTGTTTTTTCTGGGGCCAAAGGCACACCTGCCTGTTGTGTCAGATTTCGGAAAGCGTCCAGAGCCCGCCCGCATGCCCCGGATGCCGCTGGCCCTACAAATAAGAAATCGTCTAGGTAATGCGTCACCCACCTGTGGCCGCTCGCCCTTACAAAAACCCATTGTAAGAAGGTGCTGAAAGTCTCGAAAAGGGCACATGATATCGAGCAGCCCATGGGCAGCACCCTGTCCACGTATATGTTGCCGTCCAGCTGCATGCCCAAGAGGTCAAAATCTGCCGGATGAATAGGGAACAGTCTAAAAGCTGATTGAATGTCGCATTTTGCCAATTCTGCCATCCTGCCGCATTTCAAAACTAACTTTATCGCATCATCAACTGAAGCGTAAATTACTTTAGAGTCCTCTTGGGCAATGAAGTCGTTGACCGACGTCCCTTCCGGCCAAGACAGATGATGAATCAGCCGGAATTCGCCTTGTGCTTTCTTGGGTACCACTCCCAAGGGGGATATCATAAGAGTGTCACTTGGCCACCCAAAGAATGGGCCTGCTATTCTGCCTAAAGCTACCTCCTTTGCCAACTTGTCATGCACTATCTGCGGGCGTTCTTTGGCTGACCGCAAATTGTCAGCCCATCTACGTTGCCGAGGGCCTTGGTAACCTATTCTAAAACCTTCTCTAAAACCCCATTCGAGTAGCCGTGCTTTATCCCTGTCTGGGTATCTATACAACCATGGTAATAGAAATTCCAGTCTAACTGGTGTAGGCCCCTTTTGGCGCAGGAGTGCCATGTCCCCCTCTCCCTCTAGCAGCCCTCCACCGGTTTCTGAATGTCGCTATCACCTGCCTTTTCTAAAACTGACCCGTCCCCTACCCCAATGGACCTTTTCGTGTTAGCTTCCTTCCTTATGCCACTCCCCTCGTCCCACACTGACCACCAGTTCTTACCTCCAGTGGTGTCTGCCAGACTCCTTGGTATTCTTTTTAGGGTTCTGCCTCGCGGCGTACTTTGCCGACCGCCCACAGGGCCTTCCAGCGGAGCTGCCACCTGCAAAACAGACAACGAAGAGGTTGCGCCGCTCTTGCGCCCTCGCCCGCCCCCTTTGTGTACCGTATTCACCTCCCAATCGCGTATTTCGCCTTCCTCCCAGTCATCCCTTTCCTCCTCATAGTCTAGTTCAATTTCGTCGTCTCCTTGCCACTGGCCCTTGCGCTGGCCGAAATCTCTAGTATTGTCAGATGTACTCGTACTTGCTTCCCCACCCGCATGACGCGTGCCATCGGGACGGTGTCCGTGGTCCCCTGGTGTAGAGAAGGCCGCTGCAGACCCCTCCAGTGCTTCGTGCCAACGCGTTTGGGCCGTAGTGCGCCCAGTTGGCATATTCCGTCTCTTGCCAACCTCTGCCGCTGACATTGCTGCCCTACTGACCCCATGACCATCTGCGTCACCGGGTTTCACCGCGCCAACTGCCCCTTCGGCCGCTCGAGCCTCTTGTCTCTGCTCTCCCCTTGCCTGTGGCACCCATACCCAGGTACCCTCTCCCTGCCCCGGTTGTTGTGTCCCCGCCTGTCCCTTGGCCTCTCTAAGCTTTGATGTTAGCTCATTGCGTGCCCGTGCCTCATCCCTGTCTTTACAGATCTGCGCCCACCTGGCTTCTGTTTCTGCAACTGCCTTGCGCTGTTCCCTTATTCTAGCCTCCAAATCCCGTGTCTCTGCCTGGTCCCAGGCCACCTGCCTGTGCGGGCTCAGGTCCCCCCCGGTTCCCGTTCCCTGCGCTGCCTTGACTTTTCCTCCCTTGGCCTGGCGGGGCGCTGCCTTGGCCCTTCCTGGCCCGCCCCTGTGCCTTCCGGCATATTTACCTCTTTTCTTGGCGGGCGCCCAGAAAAACCCCAAGCTGTGGGCCTCACCACTGCAGTACGACAAATCTAAAGGTGCAAAATCCCCGCTAGGCCCCAGTATGGGTTGCTCTGCCTCCTTGTCAAGGCGGTCATCTTTGTCTTCCCCCGCCTTGGTCCTCTCGCTATCTGCCGGACCCGCGCCTACTTGCGCACTGCCTGAGGTTGCTGCCTGCGGAACCTGGGTTTCACCTCCAAACAGCAGCGGGCTCTGAGTCCCTTGGGGGGCCTGCCGCGTAATCTCGGCCTGCCCGGGGGCTAAAGTCTCGTCCCCATGCTGGGGCGTGTCATCCCAACCCAGGCCTGATCCAAAACCCCAGGTCTCAGCAAATCAGCCCTCCCAGCCTCACCTAGCACGTGTAGTGCGGCCCTCACAGCCTCTGCGTCGTGTCCGGCGGCCATGTTGTGGGTAAGTATATATTTGTGTGTGTGTTTTTTTTGTATTTGATTTTTTTTTTTTTTAGACCGCTCCGGTGCGCCCTGCGCTACCCTTTTTCCCTTGGGGGGGGTGTCCGCTAAGTTCTATATGCCCAGCAAATTGTGGGGGCAAATTTTTTGGGCCTACCACGTGGCCTATCTCTTGTTTGGGCCCGGGGGCCCCGCGCGTCGGTGCCGGCAAGGCCTAAACTTGCCATTTATGGGCTGCTCCCTTAATGCCCTTTTGATAACAGGGAAAAAAACCCTGGGGGCCGCCTCCGCGCGCACGCGGCTCCGCGCTTCCCGATTTCTGTGACGGGGGTGGGGCCGCCCTGTCCCCGATCCCCCGCTGGTGTTTTTCCCGAAACGGAGTCGCTCCCCCCTCCAAAAAAGCCGCCTGCACCTTCCGCGGTGCCGAAATGTAATGAGGTGAGTAAATATTTCAAACACGGCCCCGCGAGGCGGGGCGCCTGCTTGCTGCACAAAGAAACTGCCCGCCTGGCCCTGCGGCCTAAAAACGCTTGTCCCAAACTCCTTACCTACACTTCCTAATTATAAACTCCTTCCTACCCTACGTCGGCACGGTGAAGAGGCCGACCCCACCCTCCACCCCCCTTATATACCCTTTCCTAAACCCACCCCCACCTAAACTTCCTACCAATGAGGCACCTTGCGCGCCACTTCCTTTCCCGAAAATGCCCGCGGAGAGACTAGACTGCGTCTCTTCCTCTCCGCGGGCCCCTCCAAAGTGTAAAAGAGTTCTACTGATTTATCTTTTCTATCCGACTCTTCCTTCCTACTCTTTACCCGATTCTCAAGGTGATCCTTAATCTGAAAATTTTTCTGCTGCTCTAGAATCCATCAAGATTGGTACTTGTACGTGCGCTATTTTTGAACATGGTAGTGATATTTAGTTTAGTTGCAACAATGCTGTTTCTATTGTATGCCTAAGAATCATTACAATGCTGTATAATGCTTTTTTTGAAACTTCAAAAGATTCTGTTAGAAATTGGGTTTCTGGTTGCTAGAGGTACGCATCATGTCCAAGCAGCAACCACAATCCTAGTCAGTGTAAGTCAGATACACAACTTAAATTAATCCATGCTCACCCTCTGGTAGCTTGGCATAGCTCCCCGAGCTGCCCTCCAATGCAGGAAGTGGCATGTGGGGTGCCTGAGTGGTACTGGGCACCCCAAGCAAAAAGTGCAGCGCGAAGCCTCAGGAGAAAAATAAACAAAACAAATGAAAGAACAAAGGCATCACAGGTCTCCTGGCCCAGCGGGAGAGCCAATACTATAACATTCACTGCTCCCAGAGCAGCACCCCATAACTACTTGAGGGCCAGATCGTTTTGCCTGCATTTTTGCATGTTTCTCCCCTTGTGTTGACCCCAGGAGGACGGGGTCACTACCAATGAACTCCACATCACACAGGCTTTCCCCCTAGTGAGGGTTCCAGAGGTTCCTAAATACAATGCAGCCTGCCCAGCGGGGCTGTCCAGGGCCTACCTTAAGGTATAAATATTAAAAGGAAGGCTTAGACCTGGCAAGTGGATTAACATGCCAGTTCGACAGGGTAGTTTAAAACTGCACATACAGGCTCTGCAATGGTAGGCCTGATCATTGTTTAAAGGGCTACTAAAGTGGGTGGCACAAACAGTGTTGCAGGTCCACTAGTAGCATTTATTTTACAGGCCCTGGGCACATGTAGTACACTATACCAGGGATTTATGAGTAAAATAGATGTACCAGTTGTGGCTAGGCCAATGTTTCCATGTTTTAGCGAAGGGACATATGCATTTTAGCACTGGTAAAGTTGCCAAGAATCCTAAAGCTAGCAAAAGCAAAGTCAGCAAAATAGGAGGTTAGAGGGCAAAAAGTCAGGGGGAAACCACAGCAAGGATGCCAGGTCTAACAGATTCCATAAAACATAGAGTACAATCATACAAGACTAAGTTTAAACAATATTACTGCCTAACAACTTTTAACCTTACAAATATAATTATACAATTAAAATTGAAAAATGCGCGCACACTCTCATACTAACAATCAACACAATAAATACAAAATTATTCCTCATTGTACCTCTTAATTGACATCATATGAAACAATATAATTCTGTACATTCAGAACTCATGGAGGACAAAGGCATTCATATCTATTTTAATAATCTCCTCATATGCTGCTCGGCACCAAATATAAAACTAACTGTGCAAAATTGGATGCAAGCTATATTAGTTTTTACACAAACATAAAACCCAATATTTCCTTCCTCAGTCTTTTGTGCCTTGGTTTTAGAACCGTTTTGAGAAGGATTTTCATAGCTTTGAATAAAAAGGACATATGAACAAAAAATGCATGTTGTCTTCAATCAAGTCGTTGTTACGCATACACTACACACAATTGGTAGGTGATCATCTTAATGTAAAGCTAGCTGACTGGACAATACCTAGACAAAAATGAAATATAGAGAATAACCATTTTGTGAGATGGCAGTGAGTTAAGGTATTTCTCTGTTCCAGCAATACTTTTTATAACGAAGGTACACCAGACCTAATGAAGGTTTAAGCTTTGCATTTATATTGTCAATTAAATGGTGTTCAAACTCTTTGTGCTAATTCCTCACAGTTTAATGTTTCATATTTATCATTGTTTTTCAAAGATGGAAGCACCATGGTAACATTGGGGCAGCTTTGCATTTAAGGAGATCTACTAAATCGTGATAATAAACGGTAAAACTAAAGCTTAACCACAGTTTAGTGTAAAACATTAACGGTTTAAGGACTTTTCTGAGTGAAATGTATTTTACACCAAACATGAATTGTGCTAATTCTATCAGGGTAGGTTGTGGGAGGTTGCAAAACACTAAGCAAATATTTTGAGCAGGAAACACAGAATTCTGATTCCTACCTCAGCCCCTTGTAATTCTCCTGCTTCTGTATTTGCTCAATATACTTCTTAAGGAGCAGAAAGTGGTCAGCTTCCCAACTGCGAACTAATAACATGTGAAGTATTGCTAATGCTGAATTTTTACTAATAAATATTTATGTAATTTGAATTTTAAATCTGCATAGAATTTGACTAACAGAAAATAATGTACAGCTTGGAAAATGTTACCACTTGTGTGACCGCCATTAATTACAAAGGCCCTCATTATGACATTGGCGGCAAATCCCGCTTACCGCCATGCCGACTGCCGCCAACATAAAGCCGCCACAGCAGATAACAGCCAAGCATATTATGACACACACATACCAATCCGTCACTATACAGCCACACACACAAGTACGCCACACTAAAGGTCAATGATAAACTAGCGGTATCCAAACCCACACCGTTACGCCAACAGAGCTACACCCACAGCATTATGACAACGAATCACCACAGCTGACATTTAATGGCAGTAAACCATTGGCGGTGCATACCGCCACGCCCAAAATACACACACTCAAACAAAACTACACCACATTGGACAATTCAAACTACACACACCTGGCACACATAGACACACAACACCCACACACCCACACCACTATGAAACACACACCCACATTACCCACAACCCTTTACGACTAGAAAAAATTGCCACCAGAGAGAGACAGCAAGAGCATACATACAACCAGAGCCACATAACATCATCACCTATACACCATCCACGCACCTTACATCACACACCCCAACACATCACCCCACACACCCTCACCCACACTACTCACACTACACCCATGGCGCCACAACGACACCCCGGATTATCTGATGAGGAGCTGAGGGTCATGGTGGAGGAAATCATCTGGGTAGAGCCACAGCTATTGGGATCACAGGTGCAGCAGACATCCATTGCTAGGAAGATGGAGCTATGGTGGAGAATCATGGACAGGGTCAACACCGTGGGACAGCACCCCAGAACAAGGGACGACATCAGGAAGAGGTGGATCGACCTACGGGGGAAGGTACGTTCCACAGCAACAAGACACCAACTAGCTATACAGAGGACTGGCGGTGGACCCCTACCTCCTCCCCCACAACTAAGAACATGGGAGGAGCAAGTCTTGGCAATCATGCATCCTGAGGGCCTGGCTGGAGTAGGAGGAGGACTGGATTCTGGTAAGTCAGCTCTCTATTACTATCACCCCTCTACCTGCATGCCATGCCATGCCATCACAAACCCCCACCCGTACCCTCACTCCCATCCCTTCACCACCTCCCGCATACCACACCATCACAACCCACTCATCCCAATACCAAGTCCTGCATGTAACACCAATGCATGGACACCTATCACCACTGCATGCACACTGGAGAGAATCACCCAGCCCAACAAATAGCTACCCACTCAAAGGCAAATCTGCCAGGGCAACAACAAGCATAGAGGGCAACACAACCATGCACATGATGTCACACACACTGGAGAAGAGGTGCCAGCAACATCCAGTCCTCCCCAGAAGAGGCCCACAGTGATGACAGCAGCTCTGCTCGCCGGGATCTGGATGACCAACCTGACCCATCAGGGATCTCCAGACAGTCGGTTACCCAGGCACACTCTCACACCACCACAGAGCCTCCCCATCAGGAAACACCACCAAAGCACCCACCCAGCGGGCCCATACCTCTGTCCCCAGGACACGTCATTCAGCAGTGTGTCCACCACTACAGGGACCCTAGGCCACCCCACATACACAGGACGATCAGGGCCTGGGGTCAGTGGGCACACGGTTCAGGGGACAGAGGCAGAGGACAACAGGAAAGCTGGGAGGACTGCTGTGCGACAGGGGGAGGACAGGCCCAGGGAACCGACTCTCCAGAAAGCACTCACTGCGATCCTGGGAGCATACCAACATTCCCAGGATACGCTGGGCCAGATACAGGACAAGTTGCAGGAGAACATGCAGCTGCAGGAGGGACAGTACCTGTGGATCAGGGAGTACTTGAAGGACATCAACACCACCCTGGTCTCCATTGTAGGGATGCTGACAGACATGGCCAACACGATAAGGGAGGCAGTGGCACCCCACCGGGCCACTGCCACTAGCCAAACCAATGAACAGCCCTCCACCTCCACTGCCGCTAGTGGGCAGGAGGCCCCGCCACAGGACCAACAGGCCACCAGCACCCCTCCCACTGCAGAAGGTGAACCACCCCGCAAATTTCCCTGCTATCCAGGCAGAAGCCAGAGACTATTGCCAAGACCCCCGCCAGGAAAGAAGACTCTCCTGATTGTCACCCATGTGTCCCACTCTTTTATCACCCATGTGTCCCACTCTGTCACCCTGTCCACCTTGAACTACCATTGCTCCCCTTCCTATGCCCCCGTGGACAATGCACCTGTGATACAAGTAGACTGTACTCCAACCTGGACTTCCCTCCATCATCCCCCAGCTCATTACACATGCCCTCTACCTCCTGGCGCTTAAATAAACACCCTTTGAAAAAATACAAGTATGGAGTATGTCAAATGATTTAAGTATGTATTCGTTTAACAAGGTTTAAACATTGAAAATCCACTGTACAGAAATGTATACATAGGAATGACCTGTAGTTGGCTGCAGTCAACACACTAGGAGCTATAGTGGGGCACAAATATCTGCAAATAGAGATGCCAAAGGGTACAGTGAGTGGCCATAGAAGTGGGAAAATCAGCTTGTCAGTGACAATGTCAAACACAAAACTGTCAATTAAATGTCAAGTTACACTGTCTTACCTGTGTTTCATTGGAAGTATTGACGAATTATTGCACTTCTGTTGTCCTCATCCTCTGCCTCCTCATCTTCACTGTCCACAGGGTCCACTGCTGCCACACAGCCATCTCCAGCATCATCCTCCTGCAGAAAAGGCACCTGGCGACGTAAGGCAAGGTTGTGCAACATACAGCATGCCACAACAATCTGGCAGCCCTTCTTGGGTGAGTAGTACAGGGATCCACCTGTTAGACGGAAGCAACAAAACCTGGCCTTCAGGAGGCCAAAGGTCCACTCTATAATTCTTATGTTTGCCCATGTGCCTCATTGTAACATTCCTCTGCCCTTGTCCTGGGATTCCTCACAGGGGTGAGTAGCAATGAGAGGTTGGGGTAACCAGAGTCACCTGCAAATATCGAGGGACAACTGTTAGCCGCACACCAACCCTTAGGGCCCACACCATACCCATACACCAACATATACTGCATGGGAACCAGGGCTCACCTATTAGCCACACCCTGTGCCTCTGTAGGTGAGCCATCACATATGGGATGCTGCTATTCCTCAGGATAAAGGCATCATGCACAGACCCAGAATATTTTGCATTGACGTGGGAGATGTACTGGTCCGCCAGGCACACGATCTGCACATTCATGGAGTGAAAGCTCTTTCGATTTCTGAACACCTGTTCATTTTGCCGAGGGGCGACAAATGAAATATGTGTACCATCAATTGCCCCAATAATGTGGGGGATATGTCCCATTGCATAAAAATCAGCTTTCACTGTGGCTAAATCCTCCACCTGGGGGAAAACTATGTAGCTGCGCATGTCTTTAATCAGGGCAGACAACACTCTAGACAGCACTATTGAGAACATTGGCTAAGACATTCCTGCTGCCTCCTGCCAAGCACACTGTCACTTGGAAGGAGCCTGTTGCCAAGAAATGGAGCACTCATAGCACTTGCACAAGAGGGGGGATCCCGGTCGGGAGATGACAGCAAGATTAGGTCAGGCTCCAATCGGGCACACAGCTCTGTGATTGTGGCCCTGTCCATTCTATAGGTGAGGATAATGTGACTGTCCTCCATTGTTACCAAGTCCACCAGGGGTCTGTACACTGGGGATGTCTCCATCTCCTATTCATCCTCAGAGGTTGCAATCTAGGGGGCAAAAATGATGAGCAGCTGGTCAGTATCTCTCATTTCCAAAATTACACTTCAATGCATGTTGTGATTGTAACAGTATTTTGTTGGAGAGGTCCAAATGGTGCATATGTGTACTGTGACGTAGTTAGGAGCCATGGCTTGCCCGCCCCTGAAATGGCATCCGCCTGTCCTGTTTGGAGGGACAGGTGGAAATGAGGTAACTTACGTTGTGCGCCGTTGCGGGAGGCGGTCGGGAACCGCTGTGCAACTCCTCATTGATTAACATTGGGCCCTATGGGTTGCAGTAGCCAATGGTGATGTACGCCGGAGGTGACGGTATGCACCACTGTGGAAGTGAACGCCATTTTCTATCATATGCCTCACTTGCTACCTGACCTTCAACAGGAGAGGACCTACACTGCATGTGCTGCTGTGACCTGTGTCTGGAACCTACCATGGCCCTTGTGACTGGGGAACGGGCCCCTGCCTTCTCCGTGGCGGAATGACTAGTGGATGGGGTCCTACCCCAGTACTGAATGCTGTATGGGCCTCCAGACCAACAGGTGAGTACACCGTGAGTACGATGCATGGGGTGTGAATGCATGGAGTGCTGTGTGTGAAGGCCTCATGTAGGGGGTGTGTAGTGGATGGGCCCTGGGCAGTGTTCTGCATGTATGGTGAGCCATGTCTGTGCTAATGGGGATTGGAAGGGGCATGGTGGGCCATGAGTGTAACCGGCAGGACGGTCGGACTAATATCTTTCCCTGTGTCCATTTCCCTGCAGGTCAGCGCCTATCAGAAAAAGGGTGTATAGGGTGCCATTGCCAAGGACGTGCAGACCCTGGGGGTCTACGGCAGGCGGAGCACCCACTGTCGGAAATGGTGGGAGGACCTGAGACGGTGGGCACGGAAGACGGCAGAGGACCAGCTGGGGATGGCCTCCCAACGAGGAAGGGATACCCGTCGAACCCTGACCCCCCTGATGGCCCGCATACTGGCAGTGGCCTAGCCAGAGCCGGATGGGTGCTCGGGAGCATCACAGCAGCCACAAGGGGGTGAGTACAGTGCCCCAATATACAACTTGCGTCTGGTGGGGTGATATCAGGGTGGGGGATGTGGGCCTGTGGGTGCCCCTAGGCTAGGCCTGACATTGCAGAGTAGGTCCCATGTTGGGCAGGGTTCTGATGTAAAATACCTCCAACCAGGCTAGTAGGCATCCACTACTGGGCAGGGGTCTGTGGGTCTCAGGTATGCTGCAATTGGCATTAGGTGTCCCTATCCATGGGCTGGTGAATAACATTGTGACTGGTAGCGCATGCCATAGTGCGTAGGGCTGTTCCCTGTGTGTGTGTGTCGTGTACGTCAACAGTGGTGTTATTGGTGTCATTTACCATGTGTATCCTTTGTCTCCCCCCCCCTTTTTGTTTTGTCACCCTGTCCTTATGTACATTAGCATTATCTGGCAGAGGAGCTGAGGCACCGGCGACGGAGGGAGCTGCATCCCACAGGGCACAGGAGGCCAAATCCACCGATGATGAGGGCACCAGTGGGACAGAGGGTGAGGGGAGCACCATGGTAGAGACAGGAGGGGACAGTTCGGACACAGATTCCTCCTCTGATGGAAGCTCCCTGGTGGTGGCAGACACCTCTGTGCCCACCCCAGCTTCAGGTACGGCCACCACCCCCCATACCAGCACCGCCCTCCCAGCAGCCACTCAGCGAGTTTCCCATTCCCACTCACCCAGGAGGGTGGGCATCTCCTTTGCCCCAGGTACCTCAGGCCCTGTCCCAGTTAGCTCTGCTACCCTTAGTGAGGAGGCTATTGACCTCCTGCAATCCATCTCTGTTGAGCAGTCAACCATTGTGAATGCCATCCGGTGGCTGGCAGCCTACATGCAACAGAAAAATGCATTCCTGGAGGGCATTCACACTGGCATTGCGGCCCAACATAGATCAATCCAGGCTCTGGCCTCCTCTCTGATGGCAGCAATTGTCCATCTTTCTAGCCTCACCCCTCCAACTTCCTTAACCCAATCCCATTCCCCTCAACCCCAACCTATCCCAAGCACGCAGGCAGACGAGCATGCACCCAGGACAACACACAAGAGTGGACATGGCAAACACAAGCACCACACTTCATCCCACAGGCACTCACACAAACACCATCCAGATGCAGACATACCAACATCCACTGCCTCCACTATGGCCCCCTCCTCCTTGTCCTCCACCTCCCTCCCAGTAGCGTCTACACTCACAACTGCATGCACTACATCTTCATCGACTATCCACATCACCAGCACACCTATCAGCACACGCCCCTCACAGACAGTCACCACCCCCACTTCCATGCACACGTCCCCTGTGTCCTCTCCCACTGTGTCTGTGCCCCCTCCTTCCAAAGTACACAAACGCAAGCACTCAGACACCCAACGGCCATCCACCTCACAACAGCATCCAGCCCATGCACCCAAACACAGCAGACAGACACTTCCTACACCCACTCCCTCTCCCTCCACTCCTAAACCATCTCCCTCTTCCCGTCCTAATGTCCCTAAGAAGCTTTCCCTCATCAACATTGACCTCTTCCCTAGCCACTTGAGAGACTGTGGCCTTGCACTCCCCAGGACCAAGCACAGGGCATGTTGCTCCCTCCAGAGCATGTGGGCAAATCACCCACTTGAGAGACTGTGGACTTGCACTTCCCAGGGCCAAGCAGTGGACAAATCACCCACTTGAGAGACTGTGGCCTTGCACTCCCAGGGATCAGGCAGTGGGCAAATCACCCACTTGAGAGACTGTGGCCTTTCACTCCCCAGGGCAAAGCAGTGGGCAAATCACCCACTTGAGAGACTGTGACCTTGCACTCCCCAAGACCAGGCAGTGGGCAAAATACCCACTTGAGAGACTGTGGCCTTGCACTCCCCAGGACCAGGCAGTGGGCAACTCACCCACTTGAGAGAATGTGGCCTTGCACTCCCCAGGACCAGGCAGTGGGCAAATCACCCACTTGAGAGACCGTGGCCTTGCACTCCCCAGGACAGAGTGATGGGAATGTTGCCCCCTCCAGGACCAGTGGCATTGTACCATCTTCCGGCTGAGGCCTCCCCCCCCCACTCTCCGTCCCCGTGAGGTGCCTGTCTATTTACGACCTGATTCCCCTGTAGTGTTCTCTCTGTGTTGTTGCAGGAGTGAGGTTGGGCCTTGGACTCTGTGATGTGGCCCTGTGGCCCACGGACATTGAAGACTGGGCAGTGTCCCTTGCATTGTGAATATGTATATACCTTTTGATTTGGATTCACAAATGTAACCTATATTTATCTGATTACAGAAGTTTTACACGATAGTAGTTGTCCTTGCATTATTCCTGAGGGGTATGGGGTGTATATGTTATGCTACTGCATCTGGTTGTGTGTGTGGTGTTGGGGCTGGGGGTGTTGGGTGTGTGTGTCACTCTCTTTTTTCTCCCCCCCTTCCCTGTGTACTAGGCGGCTGTACTCACCATGGTCATCTTCATAGGCGTTGGTGTTCGTAATGGAGCAGAAGGTAGAAGAGCATGGGGAAGACATGCGACTCGGGCTCTATGGCAGCGTGGTTCTTCCTTGAGTCTGTCTGTCTGAGCGGTTTCCTCTGTGGTCGTAATTTCATATTTATTACCGCCGGCCTGTTGGCGGTATTACCGCCGCTTTATCACCGACCTCCAGGGTTGTAATGAGGGCCAAAGTGTCTTTATTAAAAGCCTGTTAATATTAATTGAAGTATCTGCATTAGGAAAATGTAACAGAGTGATATAAATGATTTTGCATTATGTATTTGTTTTATGAACTGTTGGCCAGAAATTAGCAAGGTTTGGGCCTAGTTTTTCTAGCCTCATGTTAAGCTGCACTGTTCAAGTAAATTTGTGTGAATCTATGTCTAGAGAAATTAGATCATGTACTGTTTTCCACTGAGTTGACCAAACTTTAGCAGATGTCTTTAACCCCTTTGCTGCCAGGCCTTTTCTCCCTTAGGTGCCAGGCCTTTTATTGGCTACTTGGAGCAGGGCGTGCTTAGGCCCTCATAACGTTTTGTCCACATAAGCTACCCATGCCAAATTTCCAGCATTTTTTTCCAACATCCTAGGGATTCTAGAGGTACCCAGACTTTGTGGGTTCCCCTGAAGGAGACCAAGAAATTAGCCAAAATACAGTGAAAATTTTGTTTTTTTCAAACAAATTGGAAAAAGGGCTGCAGAAAGAGGCTTGTGGTTTTTTCCTTGAAAATGGCATCAACAAAGGGTTTGCGTTGCTAAAATCACCAGCTTCCCAGCTTTCAGGAACAGGCAGACGTGAATCAGAAAACCCAAATTTTCGGCACAATTTTGGCATTTTACTGGGACATACACCATTTTAATGATATTTTTGTGCTTTCAGCCTCCTTCCAGTCAGTGACAGAAATTGGTGTGAAACCAATGCTGGATCCCAGAAACCTAAACATTTCTGAAAAGTAGACAAAAGTCTGAATTCAGCAATAGGTAATTTGTGTAGATCCTATAAGGGTTTCTGACAGAAAATAACATCTGAAATAAAAACATATTGAAATTAAGGTGAAAAAAACAGCCATTTTCCTCAACGTTTTACTCTGTAGCCTTTTCCTGCAATGTCAGATTTTTGAAAGCAATATACTGTTACGTCTGCTGGACTCTTTCTGGTTGCGAGTATATATAGGGCTTGTAGGTTCATCAAGAACCCCAGGTACCCAGAGCCAATAAATGAGCTGCACCTTGCAGTGGGTTTTTATTCATACCGGGTATACAGCAATGAATTTGCTGAAATATAAAGAGTGAAAAATAGGTATCAAGAAAACCTTTGTATTTCCAAAATGGCTACAAGATAAGGTGTTGAGGAGCAGTGGTTATTTGCACATCTATAAATACCGGGGTGTCCATAGTAGCATGTGAATTACAGGGCATTTCTCAAATAGACCCAATAGTCCCAATAGTCTTTTTTACACACTGTCTTATATTTGGAAGGAAAAAATGTAGAGAAAGACAAGGGGCAATAACACTTGTTTTGCTATTCTATGTTCCCCCAAGTCTCCCAATAAAAATGGTAACTCGCTTTTGTGGTTAGGCCTAGCACCCAGGACAGGATATGCCCCAAAACACAACGTGGACACATCACATTTTCCCAAAGAAAACAGAGGTGTTTATTGCAAAATGCCTACCTGTGGATTTTGGCCTCTAGCTCAACCGGCACATAGGGAAACCTACCAAGCCTGTGCATTTTTTAAAACTAGACACCAAGGGAAATCCAAGATGGGGTGACTTGTGTGGCTCTGACCAGGTTCTGTTACCCAGAATCCTTTGCAAACCTCAAAATTTGGCTAAAAAAACACGTTTTCATCACATTTTGGTGACAGAAAGTTCTGGAATCTGAGAGGAGCCACAAATGTCCTTCCATCCAGCATTTCCCCAAGTCTTCCTATAAAAATGATACCTCACTTGTGTGGGTAGGACTAGTGCCCGCGACAGGAAATGCCCCAAAACACAATGTGGACACATCACATTTTTCCAAAGAAAACAGAGGTGTTTTTGGCAAAGTGCCTACCTGTGGATTTTGGCCTCTAGCTCAGCCGGCAGCTAGGGAAACCTAGCAAACCTGTGCATTTTTTAAAACTAGACACCTAGGAAAATCCAAGATGGGGTGACTTGTGGGGCTCTGACCAGGTCCTGTAACCCAGCATCCTTTGCAAACCTCAAGATTTGGCTAAAAAAACACTTTTTCCTCACATTTCGGTGACAGAAAGTTCTGGAATCTGAGAGGAGCCACAAATGTAATTCCATACAGCACTCTTCCAAGTCTCCCGATAAAAATTATACCTCGCTTGTGTGGGTGGCCCAGGTGCCTGCCACAGAAAAAGGCCAAAAACCTGTAGAGATTGAGGGGATAGCACAGCGAGTTGATAAGCACATATTTTTCTTTTATACATCTTTAGGCTGACTCTGCTTTGGGGACCCACACAGGAGAAGTGTCATTTTACTTGGGAGACAGAGGGGAATGCTAGGGAGTAGGAATTTTGTGCCGGTGCAGTGATCCTACAAAGAAAACTTTTTTAAGCAAATTTTGAGGTCTGCAGAGGAGTCTGGGTAAGAAAATGTTGGGGGATCCACGCAAGCCACACCTCCCTGGACTCCTTAGGGTGTCTAGTTTAAAAAAATGTCTGGGTTTAGTAGATTTCCCTAGATGAAGGCCGTACCCAGGGCCAAAAACATAGGTGGGCCCTCCCCTCCCAACACAGGTAGTTTTGTAGTATATCATTTTGATGTGTCCATGTACGCCTGTGATGTGCCAAACACTAAAACTGTGAATAGAAAGTCACTTAGGTTATGTGAAAAAGACCCCTCACCCACCAACCAAGTTGCTGGCATGCTTGATCATCAGGCTCCCACCTGAGACAACCAGCGTGTCACTAGTTTGCTGCAACGCCTGATTACAGCAGAGCAGGTTTTGTCATTTTTACTACACATACTGGTTGGATTTGACACAAGGGTTAGTGATGGTTCAGTAGATCAAATGTTATTAACAGGAGATTTCACAAAAGTGAAATGCACTGTTAATAACTGAAAGGCCAAAAAACTGAACCAATGACTCACAGCTCGTGAGCTGTAAAGCCACATCAAGGCACCAACCGTTTTACAATCCGTTCACACACCTTTCATACATGACATGCACAAGACCATTCACGCTGCCAGCCACAGGCCCAGCACATTACAACACTTGGATCGACAGACAGCGCCACTCAAGGTCCCATCACTTACATACGCCCACATGCCTGATACAGCAATCACACTAGCTGATGAGAGTGTGTGGACTGTCGATTGGCTTGCACTGCCAGCCAAGTGCCACTCCACAGACACCGCCAGCCAAGCGCCACCCCACGCACACCGCCAGCCAAACGCCACCCGAAGCACACCACTAGCCAAGTGCCACCCCACGCACACCGCCAGCCAAGCACCACCCCACGCACACCGCCAGCCAAGTGCCACCCCACACACCGCCAGCCAAGCACCACCCCATGCACATTGCCAGCAAGCGCCACCCCACGCACACACCATCACTTTTTTTTGTTTATAAACAACAAAGCTCTAACTAAATACATGACAGTAATTCCAACCGTGAAACTGAACATATGAAAATATAAAATAGGCAGTTTACGCTCACGGTATTTCCCCAAATTATTTTTGGGTGTAGTAACTCTTGAAACAGACGGCCACACACAGCCCAGGCTTTGAAGGGCAATCAGGACAGTACATTCAGCTCTCCCTCCGGATACCTCTTCGGGCACATACTCTACATTTCTTAGTGGGCAAGTCTTTTTTGGGGGTGGTAGGAATGTGATCTCGAAAGTGGCGATCTTTCAATCTAGCCACATCCTCCACCACTGCTACTCTAGGAACTCTTGCCTGTTCCACCACAATAAGGCTCTCTATCACTGACTCCTGAAATTTAACAAATTTCATCCTTGACTCAGGTGAACAATCCTTGAACACAATAAAAGCATTAAAAGTTGCCAAATGAAATAAATGTAGGGCCAACTTTTTATACCACACGTAAGACTTACGAAGAGCACTGTAAGGTTTCAACCCCTGATCTACTCAACACCTCCCATGTGCCTATTGTAGTCCAAAATGCACGCAGGTTTGCGCACTCCGGCAACCGGACAACCTGACCACAAACAGTCACAGAGGAAGTACTCTCATCATGGTTGGTAGATAGCATGTACACATCCCTCCTGTCTGAAAATTTCAGAGCTAGCAGCTAATTTTTCCGCAAGGCACTGCACTGTCCCCCGGTTAGAACAGAATGTGCCACAAGCAACAAGCAACAGTGCCCACTCTAAACAATTCCTTGAAAAACTGCACTCCAGTGTAGAAATTATCTGCATACAAATCGTGACCTTTGTTAAACAGTCGTCTACCAAGTTCACACACAATTTTCTTGTTAACTCCAAAAGTGGGCAGACAATCAGGAGGATCAATACTGGAATCCCTACCAGTGTAGACCCGGAAATTATACACGTATCCTGTACTACTTTCTGACAGCATATACAATTTAACTCCATACCGTGCCCTCTTACTAGGAATGTACTGCTTAAAAACTAAACGCCCCTTGAAAAGGACCAAAGACTCGTCCACACTTATCTCTTTGCCTGGAACATAGACCTCTGAAAACCGATCTACAAAATGATCAAGGACAAGCCTAATCTTAAAAAGACGACCATAATCAGGGTGATTTCATAGCTAGGCTAGAGCATTGTCTACAAAATGCAGCATATGATGAAGAAGCAAATAGCGATTACGAGTCATAGTTGCAGGAAATATAGCCATTGCCATCAAGGGACTAGTAGACCAAAAAGAAGCCAGTGACGGCTTCCTTATCAACCCCATCAAAAAAGTCAAACCTAAAAACTTTTTCATCTCTTCCAGATATGTGGGAACCCACTGAGTGGCTTTAGACTAAGGCCTAAGTCTGGCAGCGTTGTCCCTCAAATATTGCTCCGCATACAAATTAATCTGCTCCGCAATCTCTTCCAAAAATACATCTTCCATAAACAAGTAAAAGAAATTGACAGGCAAAAAGTTTTCGGTATTGACTCTACACCCTGGGAGACCAGTAAATGCAAGTAACTGTGGCTGCTCCATGTTTGGGGCAATCCAGGTTTCAGGTCTTCTAATGGGAAACCCTTCAGCTCCAGGCTGCTGCACTCTTGGCACATCAATGTCCTCCTCTAGAACAGGCCCTTCATCTGCACTAAGAGTGGCTTCCTCATCAGAAGAATCCTCTCGGACAGAAAACTCACTGTCAGAATCTCTCACTTCCTCCTCTGCCTCAGATGCAGAGTCAGTCTCATAATCATGGCCAGAAGATGACTCAAAAAGCATGCCAACAACCTGCTGAGCGGTCACTCTGCAGCTAGCCATGATCCTTTCTAACAAGTGGATTGCCAACAACAACCAGCACTAAAATAAGTAATAAAAAAGTGTAGCTTTATCATAAAGAGGTATGTACTAAAAAACTATTCCACTCACTTGCCTGAAAAAGCTAACCACCAGCAACTACTCTGCACAGACACAGCAATCACCAATGATATTCCACTAAAAAGTTAAAAGCAAATTAGACATATGTCAGCACAAATATCATTGTGCTCAAATCTAAGGACAATTTCCCACACAATCCTGCATTTAGTACCCCACCTACAAACATGTTATTCATGCATGTCAGCAATACTCCTTTGGAGTAAATTGCTTTTACTTACCTAAAACATGCAACTATGCAAACCACAGGACAACTACTGCCAAAACCACAGGGATCCACAGCAAAGGAAGCAAAAGCTTTGAACTAGAACAAAAAGAAGAAATAAACTGTTATAATCACAAATACAAATACTTCGCCAGTTGACAAACACCCCACCACCAAGAACTTAGAAATTGTCCCTGGTGCCTAAGTGGCTTCTGCCCCTCTTGGGGGAAGATGGGCCTAAAAAAAATAGGAAGATCTGCCCCCAACGGGAGCAGAAATGGCCATCAGTTATGTGCCCCCACCAAACTCACACACACAAGATCTCTGGTGCCTAAGTGGATTCTGCCCCCCTTGGGGGCAGATGAGCATAAAAAAAATAGGCTTATCTGCCCCCAAGGGTGGCAGAAATTGCCAACAGCTCTGTACCCTGTTTGGAGGGGTGACCCTTGCCAAAGAGGGTGAAAGGGGGCGCCCCCAGCAAAAAAAACAACTAAGGGGAACAAAATAAAAATCCCTCACGTCTTGGTGGCTTCTGCCCCCTTGGGGGCTGATAGACCTAAAAAAATAGCCCGATCTGCTCCCAAGGGGAGCAGAAATGGCCATCAGCAATGTGCCCCCTTTGGGGGGGGCAACCTTTGCAAAAGGGGCCACCCCCCCACAAAAAACACACACACACACAAGATCCCTGGTGCCTAAGTGGTTACTGCCCCCCTTGGGGGTAGATGGGCCTAAAAAAAGGCCGATCTGCCCCCAAGGGGGGCAGAAATGGCCAACAGCTCTGTGCCCCCTTTGGGGGCGACTCTTGTCAAAGGGGGTGCCCCCAGCACACCAAAGAACAAAGGGAACCCCAAAAAAATGAATCACTGACATCTCGGTGCCTTTTTCTCCCCCTTGGGGGCAGATGGGCCTAAAATAAATAGGCTGATCTGCCCCCAAGGGGGTGGAAACGGCCATCAGTAATGTGCCCCCTTTTGGGGGCGACCCTTGCCAAAGGTGCCACCCCCCCACACACACAACACACACACACAGGATCCATGGTGCTTAAGTGGATTCTGCCCCCCTTGGGGGCAGATGGGCGTAACAAAATAGGCTGATCTGCCACCAAGGGGGGCAGAAATGGCCAACAGCTTTGTGCCCCCTTTAGGGGGCGACCCTTGCTAAAGGGGGCAAAAATGGGCTCCCCCAGCACAAAACCAAAAAAACACACACTACACAATCACTGAGGTCTAGCGGGTTTCGACACCACCGGGGGCGAGATCGGCCAAAACCACGGTCTATCTAGCCACAGGGGGGGCAAAAACGTATAAAAAAAATTGCCCCGGGGCAGTGACCCTTGCCTAAGGGGTCGCTGCCCAAATACTTCAACAAAAAAACATCCCTGGTTGTCTAGTGGGTTTCTCCCCTCCCCCCCTCCAGGGGGCAGATAGGCCGAAAAAACAGCTGATCTGCCACCAGCGGGGGCCGCAACAGGATTTATTACTGCCCCCCAGGGGAGCCACCCTTGCCCAAGGAGTCGCTCCCCAAAATAATACTCAAAGTAAATCCCTGTGCCTAGTGGGGATACCGGCTCCACGATTGCAGGCCACGCCCGCGATCATGGAGCAGGAATCCATTGAATCCATTGAATCCATTGAATCCATTGAAAACAGGCACAGGGGGAAAGGAAAAACTTTCCTTTTCCCCTGTGTCTTTTTCACCCCCCCCTAAATCCCCCAAATCCCCCAAAAAGAGAAGGACTCGCCTTGCGATGGTCCTCTCTTTCTCTGTGAGGGCCTGACGTCATCAGATTGCCGAGGGGGGTTCGGGGGCGGAAAGGGAAGTGATTCCCCTTCTATCCCTGACTGGGGTGTGTGGCCGGGTGCAAGACGAGCTGGTCTCATCCCAGGAACATGGCAACGTTTGCCTGAACGAGACCAGCTCGTCCTGGGCATGGGAGGGGCTAACTTTCTCATGAGAACTGTTTGCTAGAAGATCTTATACTAGTTATTGCTACAATGTATAATTCAATGCATGAGACAGCGATGTTCCCAGGAGCTATCAATGGATGCACTGACTGGAGTATAGATGGATACAAAAATTTTACTTGACGAGTCTGACAGTGGGAACAGGAGAAGAGGAGCCGATCATCAGCAAGTGGAAGACAGTTTAGTTATATCTTAGATTTAGAAATGAATCCTTATTGGACTTATTGTAAAAGTATGATTCGTTTATCAATGACAACATGAGAAGTTCTTTAGATGATTTTAACTTAGCCCAACTGCTCAGTGTGAGGAGTGCTCATTCCTATTTCCATTTCCTTCTGAGAGGATTCTATCTTTAACTTTATTGCCTAAACTTCTGATGCTGAATGATGATCCCTTAGTGATTGCTTTCCTAATGGTTTGGATAGCTTAGAGTCCCCGGTTCTGAACCATTCCCTTTCATGGCCCATTGCTGATGCTGACCTAACTGATGTCCAACTGACAAAGAAAATCACAGCTTGCTGATTCATATGAGGAGAGGTATAACAAAAAGCTTTTGTTTGTTGTAATTTTTGTCTTTTATTTCTGGGTACCAACTGCTATTTTGATAGAGCCATAGTTAAATGTTTCCAAATTTATGTTGATTAAAAT
Source organism: Pleurodeles waltl (assembly GCF_031143425.1). Lineage (NCBI taxonomy): Eukaryota > Metazoa > Chordata > Amphibia > Caudata > Salamandridae > Pleurodeles > Pleurodeles waltl. The sequence continues at coordinate 805,355,288 of NC_090440.1, forward strand.
TGTTTTGCATGAACCCCAAACATGCCATTCTAATCAGAAAGTTAGTAAGGGAAATCTTGATATGTTAACAGGTTACTATTAACAAATAATTGAATGTTGCTCAATTGCTGAACTAAGGTGTGTGCTATGTCTATTTTGCAATTAATCATGCTATTGGTTTGTACTATAACTCTCAAGTGTTTAGTGATACATGTTTTAATTAAATTGAGATTATTAGAAGGTTTAGTCAACCAGTGTTGTTCTTGTATGTGTACCATTTGGCTTTGAGACTAATTTATGTGATATTAACATTGTTAATGTATGGAAAGAAACATTCTAACTTTACATAAAGGTGTGGGTATTCGTGACCTAATGGGTCATGGTGTGTGAAGATTACTGATTCCAAAGGTTATTAATGTTGTTTATTGATATTATTGATGATTTTGTGTTGTATTTGGGATTATTGGTGGGAATCACTCTAAGTGCAGTCAGAAGGTCCATCAAACCTCTAACATGTCCCCTTATAAATTAAAGATAAGAAACCAAATAAGATCTGATGCGCTAACAGAAATGGTAGCAGAGGATGGTTTGTCTCCTTAAGAGCTCATCATAAGGACCGCTGCATGGTCAGTCTTCCTAAGAGCCGATCATAAGGTCCTTTTTGCTTTCTAGAAATGATAGCAGGATAGAAGTGGTAAAAGATTTGGATGGGTGGTTTCCTTAAGAGATCAAAATAAGCCACAGATTTGATAGGAGAAATTGGGGAAAGGTTAAGATTTTCAGATTCGATGAGAAACGGTGAAAAGAAAGTGTCGCCCTAAGAAAACCTACAATGACTTTCCCAGACCCTTGGAGCTTGCAAATGCTTGTTTGAGGATGTTCTCAGCTTTCTAGAGACAGTGTGAATGAAATAGATTTTGCGCATGCACGGCTTAAGCATATTGCAGGTGAATTTTGTTGTTTGTGAGGTCTAAGGAAGTTTGAGTACTCCAAATTAAGTTGTTGAGGGAGTTTGCGTGCTCCGAAGTGTGAGAGTAGGGAAGTCGTCAAACTTCACATGTGTGTGGTGCTTTGTGCTAAAACATTGTCCACATGATTTTGGTTTACGAACCCTGCATGATCTAAGACTCCAGAGCCTTTGATAAGTGTATGAGACACTTGGTTTATTGTTGTAATTTGTCTGGTTTAATAGGCCAATTGAGTGTGGTTGACAAACTCAAGAGTACATTTTAAAGTGAGTGAAAGGTTTTTCGGCTAAGATTTGGCGAGTCCTATGTGCACAAGGACTGACCCAATGACCAGTCGAGAGTGAAATTTGCAGGTAGAATCAGTGAAAAATTTGTAAGGTTTCTAAAGCGATTGTGTTACCTTACCAGTAGTAAACAGACAAATTGGGTTTTGATTTTACTTAGTTCTCACAATATTTTACATTAGTTTCGCATGAATTTGAGTGGAGGAGGGCAAGCTGAAATACTTTGTCAGCCGCAGTACGTATGAGTGTGACTTCATTGGAGCCACGCAGCGATAGGTTGGTTAGAGAGAAGGGTCGCGAACAGACTGGTGGTCAACCGTGAAGCGTAATTGGTTGAGAAGGTCGGCGAAAAGGATTTGGGGATCGAAAGTCACATCCTGATTTGATTGAAAGTAGTGAAATGAAATATTTCAAGATTTAAAGAGTGCCCTAAGTGGGGATACATTACACCACCCAAAGATACACCTGCCTATATTTTATTTGAAGGACAGGGTGCTGAATCATGTTTTTGGCTGAAACAATAGTGCAAAGTGACAGAGAGGGATGGAAGCTTAGGATTTCCTGCACATGGAACATTTAATCTGAGGATTTTAGAGAAATTGAGGAGAGTACTGTATGATTTAAAACCTCCTCTGAGACCAGCACAATTCGAGGCCTTAGCAATTTGGGAACTAGTGGCTAGACAGCAACAGCAATTGAAATTTGAGAGAAGAATGAGAAAAGCTGGCAAGACACCAGCAGAGGCTAGATGGGATAGTGATCAGAACTTTTGGAGAACTGAGACTTTACAGGAAATTAAGTTGTTTCTGCAGTCACAGGAGAACGGGAATGAGGCTAAAAAGAGTAATAGAAAGAGGGATTCTTGTGCTGTGACATGTGATGAAAAGTCAGATGATGAGTTTATTTTACAATTAATGAGAAATGACCCCTCACCATATGCAGCACATGAGAGAGGTTCAAACACCAGTGTAGACCCTACAACCCCGATACCAATTGAATTTACCCAGAGCTAGATACAGGTTATCCATAGTGGACCCAATACATCAGTGATTCGAAGGCCTATGTCTCAAACAGATATTCCCAGAATTTACCCAGATGTCCCTATTGTAGATACTGCAACAAACCTAGTAGTGCCGACAGGACAGGTTTACCAGAAGCAGACATTGGTCCAGATAGAGTCTACCCTGAACTTGATGTCCCAATACAGATACAGACGATCCCGAGATACACTCACATAACTGGATCACAGATAGAGATGTCTGCGTTGACAACCCAGAATATGGGAATAATGTACCCGAGAGATCCAAATGTCCGATCAAATCCTGATTTAGTGTCAGTACCAGTTACCATAGGTCCAGTCATACCATTGTTCACCCAGGGGAATAACAGAAACAGTGAACAGAAAACCTTAAATCTAAGCATAGAGAGGGAGAGATTTACGGAGAAGGCAAGAATGTTGACTCCCATGAGAATGACACTTGATGGAAAAGGTCCGCTAATTGATTTAATTTCTTTCAGGACTCCTCCAAATAATGAGGTGAGATCATACAGAGGTCCTAATCCAAGCATGGAGACACCGGAGACCCCGACCTATTATCACAGCAAGTGCCAGGTGTAAGCCATAACAATGTTTCACTACAAGGTTTGATAGCACAGCAGTTAAATTAATGGTTAGAGAAGTTGAGTAGGAATCAAGAAGATTCTAGTGGAGGAAATGCCTTGAATTTGACCAGACTTAGACTAGAGGCAGAAGACCTAATTGGGGTACAATGGGGTTAGACAGGATTGACACATTCAGAGAAGATGAGTTGCGCTACTTGTGCAAGCTGATTATCAACAAAGCAGGAATAGTACATCAGAAATTAGCAGACCTAGCAGACAAATATGACCTATAGATTGAGAAAATGAAGCAATTGAAGAGAAGTTACAGGTTAGATTTTGACTCAAAAGATTTTGTAACCATGAGAGTCCCGGAAATGAAAATTTACCTTAGGGAATTAATTCAGAGCACTCAAACATGGGAAACATTAGACAGGTGGGAAGACATATGGGTGAAGTAAAGAGGGAAGAGAAAAAGAGATTCTGGGAATCTTACTGCAAATATACAGCAAGCTGAGGACCCAGTGAAGATTCTACCAATGAGAGAAATTCTGGGGGGGAAATGTTGTCCATGTCCCTTGGAGCAGAAGTGACATTGTGTCATTTACGAATGATTATCCCAGATTGAGAGAGAAACCAGTACAGTGGTACCAGCAAACAGACAGGTTTGTGAAACTCGCAAAATGCGTGTAGAAGGATCTGAACACCCTATTAGAGAATAGTAGTTCCAGCAGAATTATGGGTTGAACACAAGAGGAGCATAGATTAGCCGATAAGAGAACCTCAGAGAGATCCAGCAACAGGTGCACCATCCCCTGACGTAATGAAATATTACTATAAGGTGATCCCATTTTTGAAAATGAGAATTACGCCCAAGAATATTGACTGGCAGAGAATAGACAGGACAGCCCAGGAAGATTAGGAGTTGATGTGTTGTGTTTCACATAAGCTTTATTCGGCCAACAGACCATCAAAGCAATACAATACAATACAATATAATATAATAATATAAACCATAATGTCATAGAAAAATTTTAAAAAAAGAATGATCCATGTTTGCCCGTCTTAAAACAATTTCAACTCATTGTAAATAAAAAGTGCGTATGCGCCATGCTGTTGCTAAAAACTTACTTACTGCGTAAATTGTCACATTTGAATTGTGGCTTTTTAAGATCCGCAAAGCTAAAAAACATTTCCTTAAATTCAATTCCCTACAGATTTTATATATCCATTTAAACCTTGGGATTGAATAGGCGGGACAAAAAAACATAAAATGTTCTACTGTTTCGGATGGAATGCCACATACAGGACAGGTATCAGAGCTTGACTTAGGTCCCCATCTGCTCGTTAAGGCCTTCAGGGGTAATGTTCCAAATCGAAATCTGGCATACAAACTTTTGCCTAACAAATCAGGTATTGTATCTAAGTATGGTTCAAACTCAGGGTACCATTTAAAATCAATAAACGAGTTAGTTAAATGACCATTCGATTTCTGAGAAATGTAATTATTACATATGTGGGACCAGTAAGCTCTCTTCAATACTTTTACATGGGGCTTCACAAGTTGCTGGGGATTCTCCCAGAAGTTCCTCAGTCCTAGCATGCAAAACCAACTAGATACGTGTTTGATCCATGGTATGGACATGGAGTTAGAGGTTTCTAACAATTCTAATAGGGAAGACTTATATATAGCCAGTTCAGGAACTACCCAAAGCCTCACCCAATATAGTAGGGGCCGTAAGATAATCAAATCGGCTATACGTTTAAGCCCTAGATCTAAAAAAAGGGGGGTTAATGGGGTGCTAGTGGGACAAGCACATAGAGCCCGAGCAAAGCTATTCTCAATTTTAGTTATCCTACTGCTATCTGTCATGCCCCAAATCTCTGCACCATAAACAGCAGCACCCTGTGCCTTGGCCACATAGATCTTTACTGCTGGAGACACAACTTTAGCGATCGTATTCCTGTAAAGGCGTAATATGGATGCTGCCCGATGTTGCAAAAGCCCGCCACTCTTACCGACTTGTTCGTCCCAGAGGAGTGAGTCTGTAAGCCTCACACCCAAGTAGTCGATAGAGCTAACCTGGTCCAAAATAGCTCCATCTAACCTGATCGTACACTTCTTACGAGAGCCAGAGCGAAGCACCATCAATTTTGTTTTCTTCGAGTTCAGCTCTAAACCAAAATTCCAGCAGAATGATTTAAATCTATCCACAAGAATTTGCAGCCCCATAGGGGTCTTTGAGATCAATAGAGAGTCATCCGCAAAAAGAAGAATTGGGATTTTCTGATTGCCTAAGCTGGGAGCATCATTCTGGCATGTCATGAGTTCTTGGACCACCTCGTTAATGAATAAATAAAACAAAAGTGGCGCTAGGACACATCCCTGACGAACACCTCTTTTAATGGGAAACTTGTTAGTCAGTTCGCCTTGGTTACCCCATCTTACTTGAGCGTATGTGCCTTCATGCATACGTGTTAATAAATGAATGATATCAGATGGTGCCCCTCTTTTGTGTAGCACTCCCCAAAGCTTGTCTCTAGGGACCAGGTCAAAGGCAGAGCGCAGGTCTACAAAAGTGACATATAGTGTTTGCTTTGCCAAGACTACATATTTCCAGTGTAGCACGGTCAACCTAAATACCTGGTCAACCGTGCTAACTCTAGAGCGGAACCCTGCCTGAAGTGGTGATAGGATCTGCTGCTCCGTCACCCAACTCGTCAGTCTAACTAACAATTGTTTTGCAAAAATTTTTTGTAGGTTGTCAATTAAACTGACCGGTCTGTAGTTAATTGGAAGATTTACGTTGCCCTTTTTATATATTGGAATAATTTCTGCACCCTTCCACGTCTCAGGGATCTGTCCTCCTTTTGCGATTTTGTTTGACAGCATATTAATATACCAGGTCCAGATGGGTAACTCTGATTTATAAAGGTCACCTGGAATTTTATCAGGGCCTGGGGCTTTACCTGTCTTTAGAGATTTAATGGTGTCTGCAGTTTCTTCTAGAGAAAAGCAAATATAGCTTTCAGAGTTAAATAGATTCCCACTGGACGGAGAAGTGGCAAGGTTAGCATTGGGTGAAATTGGGGGGTATAGTCCCACTTTCTCACAATCGACAGTCCCAGTGGAGGCAGTTCCTTCGTACAAGAGAGAGAAATGATCCACCCAGGTACCAGGTTGAATATGGTTCCTTTGTATAAACCTACCCCCTCTCTCGTGCTTAGTCAGCAGTTCCCAAAAAAGCGTATTGTTGTTTGTTTTAGTAGCATCTAGCAAGTCCTGCCAAATAGAATCTTCCCAAGCTTTCTTTGATTGTAGGATTATCTTTTTATACGTGAATCTTGCTTGTTTGATTGCCCCCGTATACCCGGCCAGTATAGCCTTCCTTAACTCAGTCTTAGCCCTCATGCATGCATCATTAAACCAACTGCTGTTAGGTGAACCCCCATATTGCCGGTTTGCCGTGGCTACCTTTTTATAAAAGACACTTTGAAGTTTAACCATCATATCTTCGTGAATATCAAGAAGTGGAATGGCTTCTGGTTCGAAGTCTTCATAGGCTGACAGATTATCTAAGAACACTTGGTAGATCTTACATAGCAAATAGGGGTTTGACATGACTTTTGGCCACTTCACCTTTGTATAAGCATTGTTTAAAATAGGGGGAGGGGCCATTGATGTTTGCATATTCAAGGTTCTACCAAAGATATTCCCAGCAAGGGTGAGCAACAATGGAAAGTGATCACTCTCGCATCTTGAATCTACCCTCATATCTAGCAGCAATGGCCAAAGACGCACATCCACCAGAAAATAATCAATTACGCTGGCCACAGAACCTCGTAGGAATGTCGGTGCCAAGTTTAAATCAGAAGGAGTTCAACCATTACAGGCCCTTAGGCCAAACTTTAAGCATAGTGTAGCAAGCTGAGTTGCTACACGAGAGCGTGGAGGATAACTATCACCATCCAATTGTGCAATACCCCATAATTCGTCCTCATCCGCAGTTAAATCACTAAGAAACGCTGAGGGTTCGAAAGTGCAATTTACATCCCCTGCAATAATTAAGTAGGAATTAGTTTGTAGCGTGTCTAAAAAGTCAAAGAGTAAAGTTAAAATGTGTGATTCTGTACCACGTGCAACAGAACGGGCGTAAACATTAATTAAGATTATGTTAAAATTTTGATTAAAAGAAATTTGTAAACCCATCAAGTCGGGACAATCAAATTCTAAAACCTTATAGTCACATTGGAGCTTTGAATTTAAAAGGATTAAAAGACCCCCTTTTGCGCGACCAGTTGCTTTCTCTGAAGGCAGTGCAGGGATATTAAATGAAAGAAACCCATCCATGCTTGGTTGGCCCTCGGCCCAAGTTTCTTGAAAGAGACACACATCTTGTGACTTTATATAGGCAACCCAGTCCACATCATCCAATTTCCTAGCAAGGCCCGCAAGATTCCAAGTCATAATGGATAACCCATTAGTTCCCAATGCAGCCCCATGTTTAGGGGATGGAACATCCTTATAGTTCGACTCGATAGCAAGGTACTTCTCTAATTTGTTTATTGAAGGTGCCACTAGATTATCCTGATAGGCGGCTTCCTGGGCAGTTGATACATGCATACTATGAGAGATTGTTGCAGGCATTCAAACATTACTGTTGCACAGAGACAATTGAGCCGAAAGACATGATTCAATTTGTGTTCAGGTTTGTTGAAGGATTGAGACCCGAAATTAGCCAGATGATTAAGAGTCATTTGATCTGTTGGCAAGTGAAGCTGATTCATGAAGTATTGCAGTATCCAAAGTACTGTAGTGACGAGATTGAGTTGAAGCAGAGAAAGTTGAAAGAGAAGGCAATGGTGATGCAGATTGAAGCAGCACAAACAGGAATGCAGGGAAGTTTTCTGTAACAGCAGCAGCAGGGAAGCATATTGTTTCAGAATCAAGCAAGAGGTAGAGGTTGTGGTGGAATTGGAAATGTAAATCGTGGTCCTGATTTGAATACTGTGGTGGTTCAGAATGATGTGCAAGGGATGAAGAAATTGTTGCCATGTCACGCTTGCAGAGGCCTTGGAAATGGGAGTGTCCGATGTTAGGTCAGAAAGGTGTTGTTCAGCAAAGGAGCAAAATCAATTCTTTTCCAAATATGTGAGGACCGAGAATAAGAGGTCACAATCCAAATTTGCAAAACAATGTGAATCAGATGCATGGTTTTCAGCCCATGCAACAGATGCAAATGCAACGTTTGCAGAAGCCTCAATCACAGAAAATGCAACCACAAATTCAAATACCTCAAGCCCCAATGGAGCAGCAGCAGGTGATGCTTCCTCACTAGGTCACAGGTCAAAGATTTAATCGAACTAATAACACAATATACCAATTCCCTTTACACAGTGAGGCCGGGATAAATAATGATCGGATGAGTGAGAGGTTGGATGAAGTGGAATGTGTGTTAACAGCTTCATTAGAGGTAGATCTAAAAGGTCCATATGTGAAGGGAAATGTAATGGGTCACAAAGTCTCATTTTTAGTTGACACAGGAGCTACACGCTCTACAGTGAGAACTGCAGAAACTCCAAACCTGCCCCTTTCATGGAAAACAGTGCAGATTGTATGAGTTGCAAACTAGTATTTGACCGACCCAATTACAGAACCAGTTCAGATTAAAATTGGCAACTTTAAAGGATTACACAAATTTGTAGTTTGTGACTTGAGTCAGGTATCCTTACTGGGAAGAGACTTGTTGTGCAAAAAGAGATGTTCAATTACTTGCTCAAATGATTGGATTGCCATTCAGACAAACAGTGATGATGAAGATGACTCATTCCCAGAACATAACTATGATACAGTAAATGAGCAGTACCCTTTGATTAGTTTCTTTCCAGTTTTCACAGTGAGAGATCTTCCTTCTGACGTACAGGGAACGGTTAAGATGAAAGTGTGGGATTTTACAGGGAAAGACATTGGTATAATAAAAGGAGTGGAGCCAGCTAAGGTCCCAGTCAAGCCAAATGAGATTTTTCCCCAGATTCCTCAATACCACATGACGCAAGAGACAATTGAAGGGATGGCACCTATAATTGCAGAACTTGTAAATCAAGGTGCTTTGAAAGAAGTGTTGAGCAGTCCATGTAATTCACCGATAATGGGATTGCAGAAGCCATGTGGGAAATTTCATTGTGATTAAGTGTTGTCCCATGGTGCCAACTACAGCAGTGATTTTGTTTCAGATCCCATGTGATGCAGAAAGGATCACTGTAGTAGGCCTGTCACAAGCATACTTTTCCGTACCTCTTCATGAGGATAGTCGATTTATTTTCTGTTTTACATTTTTGGATCGAGTTTACTGTTGGTGTAGAATTCCACTAGGGTTTTCAGAGTCACCATCCATTTTCAAAAAGATCTTGAAAAAGAACCTGGAGTCATTGGAAATGCCTTTCCAATTGACATTGATATAGTACATTGATGATTTGTTGATTGCATCAAAGACAAGAGAGACTTGCAAGTATGATACTATTGCCTTACTGAATCATTTAGGCAAGAACAGATATAAAGGGGGTCATTTCGACCTCAGCGGTCTTTTGGACAAGACCGCCGAGTGACCGCTGTGCTGAAGACCGCCAGTGGTGGCGGTTTTCCGCTCGGCGTATTATGACTGCTGGCAGCCCTCTGTCCTTTTCCGGACGGAGAGCCACCAGCAGCCATACTGGCGGGCGGCAGGGAAGTGGAGGTTGCTCCACCTCCACCGCCACGTCAACAGAACACCGCCCACCGAATCACGTTCTGTGATTCGCCGTGGCGGTGTTCTGTTGACGGTGTGGGGGCGGAGGAGCAGCCCCCATGGATCCCGTCCCCTCCCGGAAGATCAACGGACAAGGTAAGTTGATCGTCCGTTAGGGGAGGGGGGTGGGGGGATGTTGTGTGATGTGTGGGTGCATGGGGGTGTGCGTGTGAGTATGTAGAGGGGGTGTGTGAGTGCGTGTATGCATGCGGGGGTGTAGTGTGAATGGAAATGTGTGCGTGTCTGTATGTATGTCTGTATGGATGTGTGCGTGTATGTCTGAATGAGGGTGTGTGTGTATGACTGTGTGTGTGTCTGTTGGCATGTTTGTTCGTGTGTGTGCGGGAATGTGTGTTGGTGGTGCCTGCATGCGTGTCGGGTGTGTGTCTGTGTTGTGATGTCGGGGTAGGGGTGGGGAGGGGGGTCCTGCCACCTTTGGAGGGTGGCAGGGGGGTGTCGGGGACGGACTCAGGGGAGGCGGTGGGGGGTGGCCGAGACCCTTATCAGTGCCAGGGAAGGTATTCCCTGGCACTGATAGTGCTTACTGCCATGGATTTCATGGCGGTTCCAAACCCCATTAAATCCATGGCGGTAAGCCGGGTCATGATACCGCCGGCGGTCTTGTGACGGCCGCCGGACTGGAGACCCAAGTCTCCAGCCTAGCGGTCATTTCCGCCATGGCAGTCTGATCGTTGAAGTGGCGGATGACCATGGCGGTAACCATCATGGTCATAATTCCAATTTTTTTACCGCCAGCCTGTTGGCGGTAAAACCGCCACTTCTCCGTCAACCGCCAGGGTCGTAATGATCCCCAAAGTGTCCCCAGCTAAATTGCAGTACTGTCAGAAAGAAGTGAAAGATTTAGGTCACCTAATTGAGAAGGAAATTAGGAAAATCTCTAGAGAAAGGGTCACGGCCATATTGCAGATGAATCCCACAGCAACACAGAGAGATGTCAGGATGTTTTTGGGAATGGTGAGCTATTGTCGCCAGTGGATCCCCAACTTTTCAGTCATTTCAAAGCCGTTGCAGAAGCTGACACACAAAGATGTTACTGATCCCCTAGTATTAGACCAAGCCTGTATGAAAGCCTTTACTGAGTTGAGACAAAGTCTGTGCAAAGGCCCAGCTTTGGGAATGCCTGACTACACAAAACCCTTTATGTTGGTTTGTCATGAGCGTGATGCATGTTCTTTTTCTGTCTTTGCTCAAGTCCATGGTGGTGTAAACCTCTCAGTAGCATATTTTTCAGCTACTTTGGACCCAGTTGCAGCAGCTTTACCAAGCTGTCTGTAATCCGTTGCAGAGGGTGGACTGAGCCTCACTCAGAGTGAGAGCATTGTGATGGGGCATCCTTTAACTGTCATGGTCCCTCACCCCATTGAAGTTTTACTCACCAGAACCAAGACTCAGCATCTAACAAACACCAGACTGACACATTATGAAACGGTCATCCTGGGGTCCCCTAATGTATCATTAAAAAGGTTTACAGTGCTTAACCCAGTAACCTTAATTCCAAAAGAGAACATTGAAGTTGACAAATTGAAAGACGTTGAACATGACTGTCTGGAAGTAACTGATTTGTGCACAAAACCGAGATTTGATATTAGAGATACCCAATTGGAAGAATATGACCAAAATATGTTTGTTGATGGTTCCTGTTGAAGAGACAACATGGGATCACTGAGAGCAGGATATGCTGTGCGCACAATTTCTGGAATACTCAAAGCGTCTTGGCTTCGAGGAGTGTATTCTGCACAAGTGGTGGAACTGATAGCCCTTACTAGAGCATGCTATGTTTCTGCACAGCATAAAGTTACCATTTATACTGACAGCCAGTATGGATTTGGAATAGTCCATGATTTTGGTCAGCTGTGGTCACAGAGAGGTTTCCTGACCTCTTCTGGTTCACCAGTTGGAAATGGTGAAAGAATCAATGAGTTGTTACAAGCTATTCAATTGCCTGAAAAGATTGCTGTGGTGTAATGCAGTACACACTTGAAATCACAAGATTTTGTGTCAATGGGAAATGGATATGTGGATCAAGTTGCAAGGTTTTAAGCATTGAATTGTATATTGTTCAAAGATAAATGGGAATTGTTACTGGAAGAGGAAATGTGCCCAAGTTATTCATTGCATGTTATAGATACCTTGGAAGAATTGAAAGCATTGCAGGATAATGCTGACAGAGATGCAAAAAGCAATTGGATAAAGTTAAAATGTGTTAAATGTGAAGAGGACTTCTGGGTGTCCAGGGAGGGACAAGCAGTTCTGCTAATGGGCTGTTGACTCAAATGGCTAGATATTATTATGGTCAAGCGCATGTTGGGAGGGATGCCATGGTCCATACCTTTAAAAAATCTTGGTTCAATCCAAAATTTAGACAGGTTGCTGAAGCAGTTTGCCATCAATGCATCATTTGTCAACAGATGAAAGTGGGTAGAGGGACAGTGGTCAATATGAGCCACATTGGAAGAGCGAGAGGTCCATTTAGCGGAATGCAGATGGATTTCATTGAGATGCCTGTGTGTGGAGGATTGAGATATGTGTTGATGATTGCTTGCATCTTTAGTCACTGGTTTGAAGCTTACCCTACATGAAGAAATGACAGCTTAACAGGAGCAAAGTTACTGTTAGGAAACTGATACCATGTTTTGGGTTTCCGGTCTCTTTAAAATCAGATAGAGGAAGTCACTTCAAAAACGAAGTAATCAAATTACTATGTTTAGCTTTAGACATTGAACAGAAGTTGCATTGTTGTTACTGCCCAGAAGCATCAGGACTTGTGGAACAGATGGATGATACCTTAAAATCAAGAATAGCAAAAATGTGTGCGTCCATGAATCTGAGATGGACCGACGCACTGCTGTTAGTTCTGATGACTATGAGAAGCGCACCCAACAGGAAAACAGGACTGTCGCCGCATGAAATCCTCATGGGCAGGGCAATGAGGTTGCCAGCGGTTCCTGCCAATGCTCTTGTGAACATGACAGATGATATGGTGTTGGACTACTGCAAAGGTCTGGCTGATGTGGTTCGCTCTTCTCTCATCAGGTGGAAGCCACCACACTACAATCATCTCAAGATCAAAGCCACAACCTGAGAGCGGGAGACTGGGTTGTGATGAGGAAACAGGTGAGGAAGACGTGCTTGGAGCCTCAGTGGAAAGGTCCCCACCAAGTAGTACTGGTTACTACTACAGCTGTGAAGTGCGCTGGAGTTCTGAATTGAACCCACACAAGCCATACTTGGAAAGTACTGTGTCCATTGAACATTGAAGAAGAGTTGTTGAGAGTACCAACAATGTCCAGAACAACTCCAAAATTGGAGAGGGGAGAAGGAGAATCAGAGACTGAATTTGAGCAAATTGAAACTAGGTAAAACACTCCTGTGGGAGACAAAGTGGAAGACTTACAGGAGCGTGAAGTGAACCGACCTCAACTGAGGTAGCAGGAGAGTCTAATCAGAGGAGGGCTCTTTCAGAAGCAGACAGTCTTGAAAGACAAACAGAACGAATAACAGATCCTGAGGGGAAGGAGTTGAGGCGTATCAAAGCCAAAACGATTTGACTCCTCCTGAACCAGTTGCAGGTACATTGAGAGAATATCGAGCAGAAGTTGCAAATCCAGCACTGAAAAGAGCATTGACAAAAGGTCCACTGAAAGGAGATAAGTGGCTGAAGTCACAAGCAAAGAGAAAAGAGGCAATTACAGGGACAACAATTGAGGAGGAAGTAGACCCAACAAGGTGAGAAGACTTGAGTGATGGAGAGTTCAATGGAGATCGAAGATTGAAAAGAAAGAGAATTGCAAATCGAAGGTATGCAGGTCCTGAATGGGCGGATGTAATAACAAGTGAGTGGCAGAGTGAATTTGTGTCTTTTTGTTTGGATCAAGACATTCCAGGTCAATATTTTGGCACTTGAAGAAGATATATGAACTGAATTGTTGAAAACTGTGAACTGAAAAAAGTGCAAGAAAGAGACTATTGAAAGTAAACGGAAAGGATTTTTGATAACCTGATTTGACAAGCTGCTAAACCAATTTTGACAAAGCTACCTATTTTTAACAAAAAGGGTCCTGGAAGAAAGATTGAAAGGTGTAAATAACTGTTAAGAGGGTTGAAGATTTGTTTTTGATTTTTGATGCATAGTTATAATTTTTCTCTTCTACTTTCTGATTCTTTACAGATCATGAGTAACCTTAGCCAACAGGGTAGGAAGAATAGGTGCTGTAGATACATAGGTATTGGTTTGGCAATTGTATGCATTATATTGTGTCTGGTGTTCATTGTGAGGATGTTTTTTCTTGACAAGAGTGTAGTTAACCATTCCTCAGCTTTAGAGACAACTACTACAGTCACAGAAGTATATAGACTTAGAATAGATGAGAAATATTTGCACATAGATAATACACAAGGAGAACTTTCTTCTAATGTTTGCTATCGCTTATTGCGTGAGTATGGTGAGACAATGGATGCAAGAGATTGTTATATATGCAAGCAGATTCCTTCATCAGTGAAAGAAGGAGTTATTTACCATAGTTTGCCCCTACTTATGGAATATGTTGTAGCCTGTTACTAACAAGATTCTATAACCAGGAGTACTTCTATTCCAATTATGATGTTGTGTTTTTGTTTGTTCCTATGATTAAGTACCTGAGTAGAGTAGCTAAGGAGAACACCTCAGAACTAGTGAGAGGATTCTTTGAACCTACATTGACTTTTGGCACAGCTTACGCACATAGAAACAACTTAACATGCTTTCTTACAACCATAGAAAAGAGCTTCTGAGATCAGACGGATGATAGGAGAAAGGCATTGAAGGAGAAATTAGAGAAAGGCTTAGAGAAAAGGGCATTTAGAAATGGTCATGCATTTACTGACATAAAGACCCAAGGGAGGTTAGCTTTAGGTGCACAACACGTAGGAAAGCTTTATGTTTATAGGCCTAAATCTAAAACTGATACGTTGTTTGTGAGAACAAGGGAATGTAGTCATGTGTTTTTGTTTCAGAGTAAATGGATGTTCATGTTGAATGGACAAGACCCAGCAATTCCAGGAGTTTATTACATCTATGAACCAAATGCGTATTACTGTCTTCCTAGAGGATGGTATGGCACATGTTACTTGGGGATAGTTTTCCCAAAGATATTTCAACTTGAGAATCTGAATAAGATACCTAAATTGACAGAATTAAATGTTAGACAAAAGCGAGAATCATATTCTGGCATAGTTGGAGGCATATTTGGAACAATAATTCCTTCAGTGGGAGTTATTCTGAATTCATTGAAAATTTGAATGTTTTCCATAACTGTGGATAACATTCTGACAAATTTTTCAGGAGCCATGATATTAATGGATACAGAAATGGCAGCGGTAAGATCTATGACTCTTCAGAACCACCCTGCGTTAGACATCCTTTTAGCAAATGAGGGCGGAGTTTGTAAAATGCTGAACCCACAACATTGATGCTCATATATACCTTATAATAGTAATGAAATTTGGAGTCATTAACAATTTCACTAATGATGGTGCTGATTTGAAGGAGCTTAAAGAATCAGGAGTTTAGGAAAATGTTGGCAAAGGTTTTGTTTCCATGGGAAATTAGATTGGCAACTTAAGGAAATGGATAATATTGAAGAATATACAAGTAATATTGACCATTGTGATTTGTATAATTGGCACATGGGGAATATGTAAATTGCATCATGTGATTAAAATGAAGAAATTGAACAATGATCAGAGGAGGGAAGAAAGTAAAATGGAGAATTTGTTCGGGAAAAATTTGAAAAGGGAAAGAAAACTTAAAAGTTATAAGGAGAACAAATTTTAGGGGAGCAACATTTTGTGTGGGAAGATGTAAAGTATGATGACATATTTAGCCATCAGAGGAGGGATTGTGAACGCTGAATTTTTACTAATAAATATTCATGTACTTTGAATTTTAAATCTGCATAGAATTTGACTAACATAGAAAATAATGTACGACTTGGAAAATGGGCCCACGACGTGTCTTTATTAAAAGCCTATTAATATTAATTGAAGTACCTGCATTAAGAAAATGTAGCAGAGTGATATATTAATGATTTAGCATTATGTATTTGTTTTATTAACTGTAGGCCTTAAGTTAGAGAGGTTTGGGCCTAGTTTGCCCAACCTCATGTTAAGCTGCACTGTTCAAATACATTTGTGGGAATGTATGTCTAAAGAATTTAATGCATGTATTGTTTTTCACTGAGTTGACCAAACTTTAGCAGATGTCTTTAACTTTCTCATGAGAACTGTTTGCTAGAAGATCTTGTACTAGTTATTGCTACAATGTATAGTTTAATGCGTGAGACAGTGATGTTTCCAGGAGCTAACGATGGATGCACTGGCTGGAGTACAGCTGGATACAAAAATGTTACCTGGCGAGCCTGACAGTGGGAACAGGAGAAGAGGAGCAAATCATGACATGTGAAATACAGTTTAATTATATCTTAGATTTAGGAATGAATCATAATTGGACTAATTCTAAACGTACGATTCTTTGACCAATGACCACATGGAAAGTTCTTTAGACAATTTTAATGACTGCATAGTGTGAGGGGTGCTCATTCCTATTTTGATTTCCTCCTGAGAGGATTCTATCTTTAACTTTATTGCCTAAACTTCTGATGCTGAATGCTGATCCCTTAGAGATTGCTTTCCTAATGGTTCAGATAGCTTAGAGTCCCCAATTCTGAATCATTCCCTTTCATGGCCCATTGCTGATGCTGACTGAACTGATGTCCGACTGATGAAGAAAATCGCAGCTTGCTGAGCCATATGAGGAGAGATATAACAAAAAGCTATTGTTCTTGTTTTAATTGTTGTCTTTTGTTTTTAGGTACCAACCGCTATATTGATAGAGCCATAGTTAAATATTTTCCAAATTTATGTTGACTAAAATTGTTTTGCATGAAGCCCAAACATGCTATTCTAATCAGAAGGTTAGTAAGGGAAATCCTGATATGTTCCTAATTGATGTTACTCTGTTGCTGAACCTAGATGTATGCTATATCTATTGTGCAATTATTCTTGTTATTGATTTGTACTGTAACTCTTGAGTGTTTAGTGATAAATGCTTTAAATAAATTGAGATTCTTTAGAAGGTTTGGTCAACCAGTGTTGTTCATGAATGTGTATCATTTGGTTTTGAGACTAATTTACATGATATTCGCATTGTTAATATAGGGAAACAAGCATTCTAACTTTACATAAAGATGTGGTTATTTGAGACCTAATGGGTCATGGTGCGTGAAGATCACTGACTCCAAAAGGTATTAATGTTGTTTATTGATATTATTGATGATTTTGTGTTGTCTTTGGGATTTATGGTGGAAATCACTCTAAGCGCAGTCAAAAGGTCCATCGAACCTCTAACGCGTCCCCTTATAAACTAAAGATAAGAAACCAAATAAGGTCAGAAGCCTTTAACAAAATTTTAGATTTTTCCTCCTGATAACCCAACGTTCCTTTATTACTAATATCATGCCAAGCTAAACTCTTTGACTATGTGCATGGTATCAAAAAATAGCAAAAAGTATTCATTTGAAGCATATGTTGCCCCTACACTTCAGTTTACACTTTTGGACATTTGGCTCCACTTTCTCATTTTACAAAATTAGTCAAAATCTGCCAACAAATTTTGGAGCATAACTTCCGTTCTAGGAATTAAAACTGCCTTTTTCATTTTAGGCAAGGCTTTTTAATGTTTAATGCATATTGCAGGCAAGACTGCATGTATACATTACTGCACATAATATCTGAGGATGCTGAAGGTCTGAATTCTAACTTCTGACCCGATGATAGCATAAAGTATGCAGGGGAACTATAACTGACTTGGCACAATTTAGGCTTTGTAATCAATACAGCCAAATGCAATGCAATACAGTCAAATATGTCAAGTGGCTGACAACATCTAGACCCTTTGGTTTGTAAAAAAATACTGCAAAATTAAATTATCATATGACAGCTAAATACCAATCATTGTGTGTGCACACACTTCTTTGGGGTACATTGTGGGGCTCCATTTATCATTACTGTCAGATTAGAGATTCTCTGACAGATTTGTCTGACTTCATACATTCCCTATTTAATAGAGTGCAAGTCATTAGACCTGGGAGTGAGAGGCACCAGACTGTTCTTTTTATGAAAATAGTGCATTTTTGTTTGGGACTATGTGGATCTTCCAGTTAGGGACAACAATAATATTGGGCTGAACACAACAACATTGTCAGAGTATTTTAGACATGAGACTGAAACCCTACTATCAAAAGGGCAGTATCCATTAAAACTGGGAAGAACCTACTCCAGATCATTTACAAAGATAATAAATATAATAGAAGGTGAGAATAAATCCTGTTGAGTGTCATTCCCCCCATAAAAAATCTGTCATATCACAATGGGTGCCATGTCAAACCATAGCCTAATTTCCCAAATAGAGGAAGGATGTAGCATCAACAAGTCCACTATCTATATGTTTAACCAGTAATGCAACCCATCGAAATGTGATATCCCTACTGCCAAAAGCGGTTTTAAGATCAAATCCTAATAGCATGCTAATATATATCTTTTAGGTTTGAACATGTATTATATTCAGATTTTGGAATATCTGTATCAAACCCCCTAATTTTATCATATCAATCCTGACAAAACCTGGATACTTTCTTTACCTCTTTTGGCATTCAACAAAACATTTTTAAAGTGGTTTATGTAACTTAGTAACTCACAATTTCCTTGCTAAAGGTTCAATAATTCATTGTCAAGTGAAAATTCTTCTGTCAACATTGCACTGGCATTTGTCTGTAAAACTATCATAATTATAAGCCAGTCGATTATCTTTGCTTCCTAGTTAAATCACGTCCACATTTGTGTTGCCTTTTACATGGGCCATGTTGAAATCTGCCTTTGACTGGCCATCACAAAATGCATTAAGTATCTAGGAAAAATAATGTTGAGCCCATAGAAATAATATTGGATAGTCACATTTGTCGCCTTGGACTAACTAGTGGTGCCATTGGAAATAGAATCAGACATAGAAAGAAGTTAACTATGCTTGTAGTACATACATTCTATAACAATTTATCATGTTAAGTTACTGCCGCCTAACCTCACAATTATCTTTAGATCTCATTTATGTTCACTAGAGTATATGTAAGAGGATTCATTAAAAAATTAAGTGTGGTCTTTATTCCATTTGAGAAGCATGAATCATAGATCCCTTACAGCTACACATTCCTTCTATGGCTTAAAGAGAAAATGTATTGCAAACGGATCTCAGAAGGTGCTCTGAGCAATCACAGAAAATGTCAAGCTGTAGACAGAATATTTCGGGCTAGAATTTGCATTTTTTCTTATCCTAGAGCTGCAGACAGACTTGAGATGGATAAAAAGTTATGGTGGGTTGGGTTGGTTTGGGTTGGACTCAAAGCTTTCAAAGACAATTTTCTGAAAACTCTAGGGCTTAAAGTCTTTTAGAAGAGTCATGATGTGAGTCTCATACCTCTAAAAAACTAGAAGCTAGTAGAGTTCTCCAACGAGCAGCCCTTGAACTACTTCTAAGTACCTCTCCAATGTATAGGCTACTGAATTTGAAGCTTTTCCTTGACTGAAATAGGATATATGTATATATATAACTTTATATATATATATATAGATAGATGGATAGATAGATAGATAGATATACACATATATATATTTAGATATATACATATATATATAAACTAAAAACTTTGCTAGATAAACAGACATTCGAGGTGAGCAAATCTAGAGTGTTGCTGGTGTTGCAGGGTGCTCCTTACTAGAGCTGCTCTCCACCTAAACTTGGGAACTA
The DNA here is from genome assembly GCF_031143425.1 of Pleurodeles waltl. Lineage (NCBI taxonomy): Eukaryota > Metazoa > Chordata > Amphibia > Caudata > Salamandridae > Pleurodeles > Pleurodeles waltl. The sequence continues at coordinate 805,374,759 of NC_090440.1, forward strand.
CCCAGAGTTCTCTCTTCTTTTTGGCATAATTTATGCATCACTCTAACCCTGAAAGGGATTTGTTTTGACTTATACTGGGTGCTCTCTTGTGTCTGGACAAAGCTAAATCTCTCTGATGAGCTCTAATGAGAACGAAACACGTGTCAGGGTTGCTTTTACTCATTCAAGGTTGGCTTGGACAGAATGTTACCAATCCAAAGCTGTAATACTGTGCCTGGAGTGGTAAATGGCTTTTGTCATTTTCCAGCTCGGCAAGGTTGACATTGTGTCAAACCTATGCTTAAAGACTTTACTGTACAAATGGCAAAAGACTTTGTCACTTTTTAGCTTGGTGTGGATAGCACTGTGCTGATCCAATGCTTAAAAACTTTTCTAGATAAACAGACGTCCGAGGTGAGCAAATCTAGAGTGTTGCAGGGTGCTCCTTACTAGAGCTGCTCTCCACCTAAACTTGGGAACTACCCAGAGTTCTCTCTTCTTTTTTACATAATTTATGCATCACTCTAACCCTGAAAGGGATTTGATTTGGCTTATACTGGGTGCTCCCTTGTGTCTGGACAAAGCTAAACCTCTCTGATGAGTTCTAATGAGAGCGAAACACGTTTCAGGGGTTGCTTTTACTCATTCCAGGTTGGCATGGATGGTATTTTACCAGTTCAAAGCTGTAATACTATGCCTGGAGTAGTAAATGGTTTTTGACATTTTACAGTTTGGCAAGGTTAACACTGTGTCATATCTATGCTTAAAGACCTTGCTGTACAAATGGCAAAATACTTTGTCACTATTTAGCTCAGCGTGGATAGCACTGTCCTGCTCCAATGCTTAAAAACTTTGCTAGATAAACAGACATTTGAGGTGATGAAATCTATAGTGTCGCTGGTGTTGCAGGGTGCTCCTTACTAGAGCTGCTCTCCACGTAAACTTGGGAAATACCCAGAGTTCTCTCTTCTTTTTTGCATGGATATGTACATATACATATATATATGTGTGTGTTTATATATTTATATATATATATGTATATATATATTTATTATTAATTTTTTTTTTCATATCACCTGTTCTGCTGCTGAGTGCTACCTCCTCACAGGAGTGGCATGTGAATTTGGTAGCAGATCCAAAGATTACTTCAAAAAAACACTTGCCTTCTTCTTGTTCTTGAGGAAACACGTGCACTGAGGGCTCTGCATCAAAGAGCTTATTTATGTACCAAACACCAACACAAGGGATGTGCTTCGACACTTCGGTCTTGGTAAATATATATTCACTAAAAAAAACATAGGTTACAGCGAAGTTATAGTTGGGAAGGAGAATTAAAGAGAATATAGAAATGTACTTAAAAAACCAAAGGTTACAGGGACATTATAGTTACACCACATTTAAAATGTATCATAGAAATCCAGCAGCTTATAGGTAGAGTTATCTCATGTAGCTATAACTCATGCCCTAAGGTAACTATAACGCGCGCCCCCACCATGCACTGCTGATTACCCCACAAATTACAGCACTCATGACATCTTGATAATATCAATGTAACATTTGCAGTAAAATTTTGGACAAAAAAGCTGTGCATGGCGGGGTCCTTTGGTCGTGCGCAGTGGGAGTTTACCACGGCCTGTCTCTCTGGGTCTGAGAATAGGTGTGAGAGGGTGTATCTGGGGATGAGAGCGACTGTGAGAGCGTCTGTCTGGATGGATGAGTGGGTGCATCAATGTTTTAGTGGGTGCGTCAGTTTCTGTGTGAGTCTGTAAGTGGGGGTGTGAGGGGTTCATTGGGTCTGTGAGTGGGTGTGTGATGGTCTGAGTGAGGCTGGGAGATGGTGTACAAGGGTCTGAGTCAGTCTGTGAGTGGGTGCGTGAGTGTCTGAGTGGGTCTGTGAGTTGGTGCGTAAGGGTCTGAATGGGTGTGTGGGTGGGTGAAAGAGATTGAAAAAGAGAAATTGAGAAGTAGAGGGTAACAGATTGAGGGGGAGAGATAGAGAATGTTTAGGCTTTGGTGAATGATATACTTAAAATTAAATATTTCTGGATAAATTGAAAAGAAAAATGTATTTGTCAATTAAAAAGTGTGAGATCACCTTTCATTACGAACTTTAAACTTTTGAAGTTAACACAAACTAAAGTAGGGAAATGTCCACAGGCACACCTAGACTAGCACCCCCAACTTTCAGTGTGAGGGTCTGTGACCTTAACCATTATGTCACAGGTGACTCCTTACCATGCTGTGAAGTAATTGCATGGAGAAACCTTGCAACGACTAACTCTCACTCTCTCGCTCTTCCATCCCATTCTGGGAGAGAGAGTGACAGGAACACAGGAGCTGTTCAAAGATGGCCAGCACTGTTTTTGTCAAGCCTGGCTATTATACTTTCTTAGATAGCCCATTCGGTTTGTATCATTGATTGTAATAATGTGGAATAGCCAACTTTGGGCTTGAAAGTTTAATCCATAATGATGATTAAGGAGAATTGTCTTCTGCTTTTAAATTTTAATTTATCATGTAATTGTAATAATGTATTTGATACATCGATTCGGTGAAAATAGCAGTTTTAAGATGGCCGACATGGTTTGATCTTAGATTCTATTTTCAATGTCACTTAGGCCCATATTTATACTTTCTGACGCAAAACTGCGCAGGCGCAGTTTTACGCCAAAAATATTATCGCCGGCTAATGCCATTTCGGTGCGCCGTGCGGGCGTCAAATTTATACTTTGACGCACGGCGGCGCAAACCACAGGTGTAAGTCATTTTTTTTTATGCAGACCGCAGCGTCAAGTCGTAAAGCAAAACTACGTTAACGCGGCGGAAATGACTGTGGGTCGATTTACAACACCGCAAACCGGATATGCAGCATTTTTTGATGCAATAGCGTCAAAATTCCCTGCAAACACAGCCATTTCAGCAGAGGAGAGCCAGAATGGATCCCAGATGCCTGTACAGTCCCCAGGAAGATGACAACAGACCAGGAACCAGCCAGGAGGACCCACACAAGAACAAGGACAGTTTGAAGAAGAAAGGAAAGTGTTGCTGCAGTGCAGAGGAACAGAAAATTCTGGTGAAAGAGGTGACGAACACCAGCACCAAGGGGCATATTTATACTCCGTTTGCGCCAAAATTGCGTTGTTTTTTTTTACGCAATTTCGACGCAAAACTAACTCCATATTTATACTTTGGCATTAGACGCGTCTAGCGCCAAAGTCCATGGAGTTAGCGTCATTTTTTTGCGTGGACACCTTCCTTGCGTTAATGAGATGCAAGGTAGACGTTCCCGTCTAAAAAAATGACTCCCAGGCATGTGCGTGGTATTTATACTCCCGGGCAGTGCAAAAAACCCCGCATTTGCGCCGGATTTTAACGCCTGGGTCAGGGCAGGCGTTAAGGGACCTGTGGGCTCAGAATGAGCCCAGAGGTGCCCTCCCCTGCCCCCAGGGACACCCCCTGCCACCCTTGCCCACCCCAGGAGGACACCCAAGGATGGAGGGACCCACCCCAGGGACATTAAGGTAAGTTCAGGTAAGTATTTTTTTAATCTTTTTTGTGGCATAGGGGGGCCTGAATTGTGCCCCCCTACATGCCACTATGCCCAATGACCATGCCCAGGGGACATAAGTCCCCTGGACATGGCCATTGGGCAAGGGGGCATGACTCCTGTCTTTGCTAAGACAGGAGTCATGTTAATGGGGGATGGGTGTCGTAAAAAAATGGCGCAAATCAGGTTAAGGCGATTTTTTGGACTCAACCTGACTTGCCCCATTTTGAGACGCCCATACGCCATTTTCCCCTACGCCGGCGCTGCCTGGTGTACGTGGTTTTTTTCCACGCACACCAGGCAGCGCCGGTCGGCTAACGCCGGCTAACGCCATTCTATAAATACGGCGCCCGCATGGCGCTTCAGAATGGCGTTAGACGGCGCTAATTTTTTTGACGCTAAACTGCGTTAGCGCAGTTTAGCGTCAAAAAGTATAAATATGGCCCCAACTGTTTGTCACCTCAAAGTTGCCAATCAGTAGGAGAGAGGCAATATGGCAACAAATTGTTGACAAGATTAACAGTGTGGCAGAAGTATGCAGAACAGTCATCGAGTGCAAGAAACACTGGCATGACTGCAAGCGCAGGACCAAGGAAAAGATGGCCAGGTACAGGAAGGCAGCACTGCAGTCTGGAGGTGGGAGTCCAGCACACCAGGAGGCCCTGGACCACATGGAGGAGATGGTCGCAGCTGTCATCCGTGAGGAGATCGTCACAGGGATTCAAGGACAGGGCAGCGCAGCATGGGGAATTAAAATGCACTAATGTCAACTACAACTGGGGGGGGGAATACCGACCCCAAAATGCATGGAAGTCATCATATACATGGAGTGGCATGGGTAAAGGGGTATGGCATGGGTGCATGGCCTGTACAGAGAGAAGCTGGGGCACACCATAACACAACACCAACAACAGTTCCATGGGGGTATGCTTCAGCAATACAAAAGGATGATGGACGGAGTGCTGAACAATGCAAACACTCACTCCCAGTCACAGATCTGGGTTTAATCCATCATTCTTTTGCTCACCATGCCACCCCAGTTGGACCCTGTTCCCTCATGGGAATAGTCCAGCCCGAACTGCCAAGCCAGGTCCTACCTGGACTGAAACAAGCATCCTGGGAACGGTTTCAGAGTTTCACCATTCATCAGCCAGGCTAGCTTGAATCCAGTGTCACAGTGAGCAAGGGACCCATGTCTGGGCATGCCCTTCCCACTTAGGGCAACTTTAGCAACACAAAAGGATGATGGACGGAGTGCTGAACAATGCAAACACTCACCCCCTAGCCGCAGATCTGAGTTTAATCCATCGTTCTTTTGGCCACCACGCCACCCCAGTTTGGACCCAACCGTATGCAAATCAGTCTTGACCCTGTTCCCTCATGGGAAAAGTCCAGCCCAAACTGCCAAGCCAGGTCCTCCCTGGACCGGAAACAAGCATCCTGGGACCAGTTTCAGGGTTTCACCCTTCATCAGCCAGGCTAGCTTGAATCCAGTGGCACAGTGAGCAAGGGACCCACGTCTGGGTATACCCTTCCCACTTAGGGCAACTTTAGCAACACAAAAGGATGATGGACGGAGTGCTGAACAATGCAAACACTCACCCCCTGCCACAGATCTGAGTTTAATCCATCGTTCTTTTGCTCACCATGCCACCCCAGTTTGGACCCAGCCATATGCAAATCAGTCTTGACCCTGTTCCCTGATGAGAACAGTCCAGCCCAAACTGCCAAGCCAGGTCCTCCCTGGACCGGAAACAAGCATCCTGGGACCGGAAACAAGCATCCTGGGACAACTGTCCCTAACTAACCTAAGCTAAACGTACTTATCACATGTAACGAAACGTTCTAAACATCAACCCCCCTTATGAGACGGGACAAATGGAGGACAACAGATACTAACCTAAACATATACTATCCTATACTAAACAAATACTATACTAAACAAATATATATTTTTTTGTAAAAAAATAATTATATATTTTTTATTAATTTTTTTCAAAACACACAAGAACCCCAACATAGCCAACCACCCACCCACACACTCAAAAAGAAAAAAATGAAATAATCAGGACCCCCCACCCACTAACACTTACTAAACTAACAGCCTATACTAACCTAACACTAAGGGGGTTATTCTAACTTTGGAGGAGTGTTAATCCGTCCCAAAAGTGACGGTAAAGTGACGGATATACCACCAGCCGTATTACGAGTTCCATAGGATATAATGGACTCGTAATACGGCTGGTGGTAAATCCGTCACTTTTCCGTCACTTTTGGGACGGATTAACACCTCCTCCAAAGTTAGAATAACCCCCTAAGTCCCCTAAACGCACAATGTATAAGAATAAGGAAAGAGGAGGGAGGGGAGGGAATCATGTCCATCAAAAATGTCTAGAGGTTTGCCCTCCGGAGGGCCTGCTTAATGGACCGCACCCGCTGGTTGATATGGCGAATATCCTGCCGCAGGCGACTCATTTTCCTGAGGAAACGGTCCATTTTGCGCTGCATGTCCACAAAAGCAGCAGGGTCAATTGTTGCAGCTGGGGTGGTCTGTGTGCCAGCTGAGAAAGTGTGGAGCCGTGTATGGTCAATGCCTGTGGGCTGCCCTTAAGGTGGTCCAGTGCTAGGGCCTGGAGCACTTCCTGATGTTGTTGGCACAACGGTCCCGGCTGTTGGTGGTGCCACCTGGGTGGTAGTGGTGGTGGTGCTGGTGGTAGCAGTGGTGGGCAAAGAAGGGCCACCCTGTGGGAATGCCCTCCAGGCTCCGGAGGCCCGTTCGGTCCTGTATCTTCGGGCCATCCTTCTGTACTCTGACTCTACCTGCAGTATATCCTGGTACCGCATTGCCCACCTCTGGAATTGACGCACCTGGATGGGTGTCATATTAGCAGCTGTGAAGACAAATTAAAAAAATTACATTAGGAACTTAATTGTGTGAAATGGCACAGTAAGTAAATGAGACAGTACATCTACTGTACTTGTAACAGCTCATATCATCATACAGATCATTGAATGTCCCTGAGGAAGTACATGGCAGGCCAGCCTACAAGGGTGGTATCACACATAGCACATCCAAACCCTACAAGATGGGTAACAACTGGCATTATTTTGGCATCAGAGTTCTGCCAGTTGTCAGCTAACAATCATGCTGCACATCCTCCGCCAATGCCAGGGCTACAAATGTCAGTGTACGGGATGGAAATCTAGGGCCACATGATCTGCAAGTTGTAAATGGACTTGCTAGTATAGTACTCATGTGCTAAACCTGAGTGTGTATACTAGGTTCAGACCAAAGATTCACTGATTTACATGTCTGTGTAACAAACTTGTATCATCAGTCTTAGGTACACTATTCACAAACCCATGTGTGTGTTTGAGGGTGGGGGAGTGGAGAAACAACTAACAATTTCAAACAACATGGACACACAGGAAGCTTATGAAAGCTGGACATGTGTTTGGCTCAACACACACACCACAGGTAAGGTGTATCTACAAATAGGAGACAGCAAACCCTTGACCAATCCCAGTGCCACACATTCTGGCAATGCAGACCTTTGTCCACATCATATACTTCCACTAAGCCATGACTTACAACTAACACAGAGATGCAAGAACACCCCTGGCCATGATTTGCATGCACACCTAGGCCATTGCACTCAAGTGCCATATACTCGTAGCACTACAGGTGCAGCTACATGCTGCTAGGAAGTTCAACCGACAGTTTAATCGGTACATTAGTGAATAGGGAAGCAGAAGTCTGTGGGTAAGCATTTTGCAGCCCCATTCTGGGAGAATGTGGGTCTGAGAGGCTGACTAAATCACAGATTAGGTCCAGTGCGACTCTTGCTGAGACAAGTGTTATCCACATGACTCATCCCCATTCACATTGCGGGGCCTACAGGACTGACGTAGAATCCCTAAATAAGACAATAGGATAAGGATTGGCCAACTCTAAAATGCTGAGAAAATGAAATCCCACTCATGGAACAAGCCAAATGATGGGCCAGCGCATCACAACTTGCTATTTGTTCAACACACAGGAGTCCATCACACATCACCAGCAAACACAATACATAACAGACATATCAACACTTACTTGAGTTGAGAGGTCTGGCAAAAACTTGTGAATGTAATCGCTTGATTTATCTCTTGCATCCATAAAGGTAAACGCATATCAGAAGAAGGCGATATGAAGACCCATCCCCTCGAAGGTGCAGACCCTGGGGATCCATAGCCAGAAGAGCACCCAATGTTGCAAGAGGTGAGAGGACCCGAGACACTGGGCCTGGAAGATTGCAGAGGTCCAGATGGGGCTGTCCTCCCAACATGAAATGGGGCACATGTCATGACATGACCCTACTAATGGCACGAATTCTGGCAGTGGCTTACCCGGACCTTAATGGGCATTTTTATTCTTTATTGGGAACATCAGCAAAATACAGTATACAGCATAGAAGGGAAAAGAGCACTCCTGGTTAAATTGGGGATATCAACATTACATTTTCATGGCTCTGACATGGTCAGGAGAAGTTAAAAGCTTTGTATGTTATGGGGGGACAGGTATCTGCAACCTGTCTAAGAAACTAGTTGTGGCAAAGCCAGAAGGATAGATTTGGTATGGGGGAGAGTACTTGGGCAAACCATTTAATGGCGACAGACAGGGTGCAGTGGGTCATATAAACAGATGCCAATGAACAGTAATGGGTCAGGCAGGCGTTAGACTGGTTCAGAGGCTCAGTCAGTATGTCATTGTGGGGGGGAGTAGACAGGGAGAGTGGGCAAATGAGGGTGATACATAATGACAGGATAGAAGGATGATAACATGGTGGTATGAGGGCGATAAGGTGGTGCTAGGGAGGCAAGAAGGCAGGGAAGTGGGCAGGTCACAGAGTGACAAAAGAAGTGAATGCTACAGCAGGGAGGAGATCAGAGATGTAGACTAAGGCAAGAAGGGAAAGAGATGGTAAGATAGGGTAAGGGATGGTGCTTTAGATTGAAAGTGAGGGGTGTTAAGTGTAAAAAGTAAAGCATAAGGTCCAGAGTGTCACATATGAAGTGAATGGTGCAGTGTGAGAGATGGTGAGTGTAAAGGGTGAAACGTAGAGTTTGAGGTGGATAGTGTGTGGCATAAAAGGGTGAATCAAGGTGAGATGAGGGGCGGTGAAGTGAAGTGGGGTGGATTGAGGTGACCAGCTCAGGGAGGGGAGAGGAGGATTCAGGGGATGAGAGTTTCAGTGTTGGTGCACTTCCACCTGAAGGAAGGGCTTCCAAACTTGGAGAAATATTTCATTTTTGTCTTGTAGGTTGTAAATGATATGTTTGTGTGAGGCTGTCTCATCATGAGAACAGGGTGTGGGGGAGCACCAGTGGTGAAGTATACAGAGCCTTAATGGGCATTTGACGGGCACAGAGCAGCCACAATGGGGTGCTTATAAGCCGTATTCCTGGCTGTCACATTGCAAAGTTAATGTGTTAGATTCTGACATCTCTCCCTGATGATTAGGGATGAGCCATATGTGACACAGTAGATGAGAAACTGTGCGTGTAGATATGTAATGTAGTGCATACCGATATGCCTGGCCAATTGGCCTGAAGACCTAGGACACGACTGTTTACAATCAACAAACATTTTGCTCTCCAAGGACAACACATGTCTGTGTACATTGATCAATCAAAAAATGTTTGTTGTTGTAGTGGATGTAAATTCTATACTACAGACCACTACTCCTCAGTGTAACAGACCAAAGAAAAAGAAGTGATGGATCACTGTCCTCAGCCATGTGTCTGGTCAAATTTGTAAATTGGCATCTGCCCCCCAGAGGCCACTTGTCTTCGGTGTGTGATGAGTGCTGGTGCCTTATTACTGTCTAGTGTGAGGATGGCCATCATGCATGTGACAGAGCATACATTGTTCTTTGGGTCTGCTACAAATCAATACTTTCCCTTGGTAAGTGGAGAATGTCCATTGACATGGTTTATGTGCCATCACTGTTGCCAACATTTATTGTGGCAACATGTTAGCATGTGTCCCTTTCTCTTTTGACATAATGTGTATACTGCTGTTTCATGTATGGCCTACCTGTGTTCATGGGATGATTTCTGTATTTCCTCACATACATGTGCATGACTACCTGTGATTGAAACAGGGCATTTGCAATGGTGCTGAATTCCATGTGGTGCCACAGACGGGAGTGTGTCACCACTGACTGTTGGCTCACACATTCCCTCACCCATCATTCATTTGGCAAGTACAACTGCAGCAGCAATGAGGGACATGATGGATAGGACTAGAGTTTTTACACACAATATGCATTTCCATGCCCTTGATGTGGCATCATGTGGAAAAGTGCATTGCATATGTGTAATGGGTAGGTTTGTTACCTGACTGTTGGCATGCATCATGGAGTGACTTGCAGTTATCTGGGAATCATATGTCTTTTGGTACAACAAATCATCCACAGATATCTGGGTTTGCAGGACCAAAATGGAGACAATGACGTAGCTCCCCATTGGGAAACATGTTGAGGGCCTACTACAAGTACTTGCACATCACTGTGCTTCTCCAACATGCAAAGGGCTCATGGTTTCTACTGATGCAATCAGAGTATGTCTTTGTAAGGGGTGCAGACATTAGTGGGGATTTCCCTGGGGCTTGCTGATTGATTGTGTTGTGTATTTTAGAGACACACCTCCCTGACAATTTGCACACTTTGCCTACAGTGTACATTTCCATGCCAAATGTGTAGCAACTATGAGTAACATTAGTACTACCGCCATGACTCCATTAGGACAAATTACACATAGTGAAGTGTGCATTGGTGATAAGTTTCCAGTGGGGATGAGTATTTCCATGTAACCTTCTCTAGGCCACTCTACTGCAGTCAGGTTTTAGGAGCATTATTTCTTATTGTTTTGTTATTGTGTATGTGACAAATAGATGTCTGCATGACTGTGTATGGGATCTCTGAGAGTGAAAGTGACATTGGCCTACTATTGTATGACAACAGATAGCTGAGGTATGCTCCATGAGGCAGAGCCTTGAATGTAACGTAGTCTCCTACTTATTCAATGGTTACTGTGATTGCACAACTTCAGCCATGCAATTATAGTTTTCTGAGATCCTAATTTTCCCGTGGGCAACTGTTGACAGTTTAGATGGCATGCATGCATATGGTATGGTACATGTAGGAGTCACTTTGATTAAGTTTTTTGCTGGGGCCTACTTGACATCGTTGTAATGTTTGCTAATCACAACTTTTGTTCAAGAGTGATCAGGAACATGCGGTGGCCCTTTTCCTCTCTGTATATGCAGCATCAACCCAGGCAAACAAGGGAGACAGGACACAACCTAGTGGGGAAGCATCTAGCCACAGTACCTCCAGTCTTGACACCACTGACAAGAAGAGACCCAGTGGCCCGGAGGGTGGGGAGAGTGCCTTGGAGAAGACAAAATCAATGTCATCAGATTTGTCCTGCAGTGGCCAATCCTTAGTGGTGGCAGACACATCAGGTCCTGTACCATCTTTGTCCGTCACCCCCCGGTTCTATCATCACCCTCCCTGCTGCTCTCCACCCAGTTGCCCGTGGCTGCTCACCCAAAATGATGGGCGTCTCCTTTGTCGCAGACACCTCATCCCCAGCCCCTGTCATCACTGGTGCCCTGACCTGAGGAGTATCTCTGTTGAGCAGACTCACATTGTGAAAGCAATCCAGGGGTTGGCCACCTAACTTCAGCAAACCAATGCTTTCCTGTAAGGCATTCATAGTGCCATGTCAGGCCCACAGTGATCTTTTCAAGCTCTGGTCTCCTCACTCACAGCAGCCAGTCACCCCCAACATCCCTCTCCCCCTCTACCTCCCTCTTCCCAATAAAAATCCTCTATTCACCTACCTGCCCTAAGCACACAGACACATTGCGCACCCCATCCATCATACGTCCATACACCAGCACAGCACAGAGACACATCCACCACATGCACCATACCCGCAGACACCACCACAACATCCAAAGACACATCCACCATATCTGTAGACACCACCCCAGCAGACACAGAAACATCACCACTCCCACATCACCTAGCAGCTCCACCTCCTAGCCTCCAAGACACTGAAACACCAATACTCACACATGCAACCAACACCACCCAAACTGAGGCATACCTCATACACGCACCACCCAAGGCATCTATACCCACACACAAGTCAACACTTCCTCAGCCTCCAAATCCCCATCCCCTTCTGCAGACCCTCCTTGTTTTCGCAAGGAGAGTTTCCTTTTTGAGCTTGCCCTTTCCCCTGTTCCCTCCATCCCCTTCCAAACCCAAGAGGCCCCCATCCACATCCCAACCTATCCCTTCCACATCAAACTCCTCCCCTGTCACACCTGCCCCCTGCAAGCACCCATACCCCTCCAGCCAAGAAGAAACTCACCCCTCCAAAGAGAAGACCCACTCCCAAACCCAAACCAAAACCCAAACCATCCCACATCTGACCCCATCCCACCCAAGGATGATCCCTGAGTTGCCTGCCCACTTGATGCCCCTTCCTGTGGAGGTTCACTGCCAGAGGTTGGAGTCAAGTATGGGCACAGTGATGTGCATGGACATCTAATTGGACTGGCCAATTGCCTTTGTTCTGAATAATTTGGAGTTAATAAACCCAAGTTGTTGTTTTTTGGATACACATTTGTACTGCAATTCCTTTTCTACGTTTATGATGTTCCTGCATGAATTGTGTTGTATGCCTACAGCTGTTTGTGTTTCAGCATGCTTGCTGATCTATTTGCCCTTGTTTGTAATATCTGACTTTGTAGACAGTGCTGGTGTCACCCAAAACAAAGGTAGATGTTGACTGTATGGATATGCTGGTGTTAATCCAAATGCGGTATAATTGCATTGTGTTAGATTTGGTATAGTAAGTATTTGATCTTGTATTGTCCAATGTCAGCATGTATGGTGTTAGACTTATCCCCCTGATATGACTGTACATTGATTTTGTGTATGGAAGCTGGAGTTTTGTTTGCAACACACAGTGAGTGTTCAATTGTGCTAGCTTCCTTTGATGTGTGTAACTTGCACCTACTTCATCTAGATGAATAGCCCATGCTGCTGCTGTTGTGTTTGCTTTCTTCATTTGCACTTACACATTATGCAGATAAACATGTCACTTGGCTCTACTGTAGTTTGGTCCTGAGATACATAAAGGGCCAGTTCCTGTACACGTGTTGTTTTGGGGCATGTGAAAAGTGTAATGTGTCCCAGGGCAGCATCCTTCCATGAGTGCTCCTGATGCCTGGTCCCTGTTGTGCAGGTATTTTGCATAGTGAGCTTTGGATATTTGTCTCTTAAACTATTTTGCATCCCATTGTCCTTCCATTCTGCTGTAATGTGGGTGATGTGTGGGTCCATTGCAGAGCTGTTTCATGGGAGGGGTATTTGTGTTCTATGATACATCCATACATATGTGTGTTTATTGTGATGACAGTCCATGACGTGTGCAATATTAGGATGTCAGTTGAATTGGTAGATGTTACTGTTGTGTGACACAATGTTGTGTACACTTCACTGTCCCTGTGCCTGAGATGGTTAGATGTGTGTTTTTGTGGAGTGTTGTGGTGCAGTGTCAGTGACCATCCCAAAGGGGATGTTTTATAAATGTGTCATGCTTTGTGAATGACTCCGACTGTGTACACAATAACATGTGTACTTAATGCCCACAGCATGAGCCCCATATCATGTGGACAACAGCGCAACAAACTGTTGTTGAGCTTAATCACACAGGTAGGGGTGTGTACTTACCTTCGGCTTTGTCCACAGCAGTGTGGATTTTGGGAACCGTCAATGAGCAGCATCAACGGTAGGATGTCTGTGATGGGCTCCATGTAGGCACAGGACGTGTAACTCTGACTATAGGTGAGTTGCTACCTTTATACTCATCGTTTCCACCTGCTGAAATGTGTTGGTTGGACCTCATGGTCACATTGGCGGTGTGCAACATCATAATCTGTGTGATGGAAATGCTAACACCAAATGCCCCAAGTGGGAAGGGTATGCCCAGACGTGGGTCCTGTGCTTGCTATGCCACCAGAATGAAGCTAGCCTGGCTGATGAAGGGTGATACCCTGAAACCGGTCTGTAGCCGGTTGTCCGTCGACACGGCTCCCGCATCAGAGTGGCGCTGTTCGCGCTGCCGCGCGCTCAGTTGCCATGACGACCGGGGGGCCGGCGTCAGTGACGTGAACCCGGATTGCCGGGTAAATACAAAAAGAGAGGACGAACGGGAGAGAGCGTCGCAGGAGCCGGACGCGGTAGACTTTCACCCGATCGGAAGCACGGCGACGGGGAGGAACGACCAGGAGGAGCCCAGGACAAGAGCAGAGAACCCAGACGGCGTGAGAACCGCGGGAGGCACGAAGAACCAGGAACCGAGGGAGGACACGCTGAGAAGCCGCCATGTCCCAGGAGGGGCGTGGCTCACCAAGGTACGGTCCCTTCTGAGGGACAGCCAGTTTTTTAAAAGGGAGAAGGGTGGCAGGAGGGGAGAGGGTAGGGACGCGGAGGAAGGGTTTGGAGAGGGGAGCAGTGGGAAGGGGGTAAGGAGGTGAGGAACCAAAAGGGGAACTGAAATAGAAGAACAGTTCTATTGTGGGGCATAACTATAATAATAAAGAGACATTACGTGTTGACATTGCTCTGGCCCACCACTGAGGGTGACTATCATCACGACCTAACATTCATTCCTGTCCACATACGCACCCGGGTTACTCTCTCTCTCTCTCCCCTTCTTACCTGTCATTCATACGCTCCCTATAAATACCTATTCTGACTTATCTTCCCTTTCGTTCTTTTCCGGTACGTCAGGAGACACGTCAGAGGACCTCCGCCAGTCAAGAAGGGAGCTGTGAGATAGATAAAGAGAGAATACGACTAAGAGGACACTGATATACTGTGACACTTATAAGAACCTTTAAATAAATACACCTTATCACTTACCTGAGTCTTAGAGTCCTTCTATCACCTGCCCACTGTAACAATGGTGTCAGAAGTGGGATTTTAACCAAAAGGTGATACAAAGGAGGCCAGGAATCATGGGGGAGAAGCCTACCCTGGAGGACATGATCCAGCAACTAGCTGAGGGACAAAGGCACCTCCAACTAGTATGGGAGGCGCATCAGAGGGAGGCCAAGGAAGATCGGGAAGCCTTACAGAGTGCACTAAAGAGCCAAGCTACCATCATGGCCAATAACCAATTCGTGCACGAGACGGCCCTACAGAAGTTGACGGACACCATACCGGCGAGTAAGGTACACCCCAATGTCCCTAGTTCTGTCCTCCAGAAATTCCAGGACGGGGAAGATCCAGACGCGTTCTTCACGAACTTCGAACGTGTGGCTTCCTCTGCCCAATGGCCAGAAGAATGCTGGGGACAGTACATCGCACCACTTTTAACCGGCATTCTACAAACAGCCTACCAAGCCGCTAACTCAGGAGGCACGACACCCTATAAAGAAATTAAAAGAAGTATACTAGAAAGGGTGGGCCATGATTCCGAATATTATAGGTTGAGATTTCGGAAAATCAAGTGGGGACAGGCTGAGGATCCCCAGACCTTCGATTTTAAAGTTAAGGACCTCGGGTTAAAATGGCTAGGACCCCTAGGAACGGAGAGGGAGGATGTAATTAAAGCAGTAATACTGGAACAATATCTGGAGTCTCTTCCCTCATCCACAAGGAGCTGGATAAGACAACACCCTAATGTGAACACCGACATGGCAGTAGATTTGGCTTGTGCCTACCATCGATCCGTCGATTTTAAAAATCCCAGTCCTAAGTTAACAAACAAACCACCTATTGTACCCTGTAAGTCCTTTCCCCGAAAATTCCCAGAAGAGTCAGGGCCTACCCGCAGCGGAGATGTCCCTCCCATGCAACAACCACAATGTTACAGCTGTGGGGAATGGGGTCATATAGCCAGATCATGCCCAAGAAAAGGAGAAAGAGGGGAACCAATGGAAATTGGGGTCACCCGGGGAAGGGTCTTGTGCACAGGGACGGGTACTCTCAAGTATAAACAAACTATTAAAATAAATGGACGGGCTGTCCTAGCCCTTATAGATTCCGGCTGCAGTCAATCAGTGGTGCGAGCCGAGATATTAAATACCTCCGACCCACATACTAACCAATGGGTATCCATCTGCTGCATCCACGGCGACAAGAACAACTACCCTTTGGCGATAGTCTGAGTAGAATGGGAAGAGAACCAGGACCTCTTACCAGTGGGAGTCATGGATCAATTAGTGGAAGAGTGTATTCTGGGTACAGACTATATAAGGTTTCTCGAACTTTTAGAGAAGGTTAAATCCCATACCTTGACTACTGACTGGTGGATAGAAGCACCCTTTCATAACACCTATATCGAAAACAAACCTTATCGCATCAAACTGACGAGACGGGAAAAGAGACAAGCAAAACGAAGTTATCTAACCTCTGGGCAAGGAAAAATTACAGGGAAAGAGGTAGCCAATATCACCTCGTCTTCCCCGTCATTTAGGGCGTGTAAACGCGAAGACCCAACCCTACGTCATGCGTGGAGAACAGCAAAATCCGAATCCACTAATGAGGTGGGTCCATACTTTCTTAACCAAAATAACCTCTTATATAGGGTCCTAAAATCCAACAACATTGAAAAGAAACAATTAGTGGTTCCCGAACCGTATCGAATACAGGTCCTCTTCCTAGCACATAACCAACCGGGGGGGGCACTATGGAAGAGAAAAAAACGAGGAATACCTACTAAGACGGTTTTATTTGCCTGGAATCTATGGCCAACTCAGAAAATATTGTGCGCAATGCCCTCGGTGCCAACTGATCGACCCCGGACCCCACAGGAAAGCCCCACTACAACCCCTTCCTATTATCGACGTACCCTTCTCCCGGGTCGGTATGGATTTGGTAGGCCCCCTCTTACCTTCCACCAAGGGATACACTTATATATTGGTATTAGTCGATTATGCTACTAGGTATCCCGAAGCCATTCCCCTTTCCAGCATGACCACTAAGGCAGTGGCCCAAGCGATGATCACGTTCTTTGCAAGAGTGGGATTTCCTCGGGAAATCTTAACGGATCAGGGAACACCTTTCATGTCCGCTCTAATGAATCACATCTGTAAGATCCTCGGGATAAAACAGTTAAAAACCTCGGTTTATCACCCACAAACGGACGGCCTAGTCGAACGTTACAACCGTACCATCAAAACACTACTCAGAAAGACGGTATCGGAGACAGGGAGAGATTGGGACCAGAAACTCCCTCTTTTACTCTATGCGATAAGAACCCACGAACAGGCTTCCACCGGACACAGCCCATTTGAGCTGGTCTTTGGGAGACAACCCCGCAATCTTGTAGATATGGCCGCCGAACACTGGGTAGAAGAGGGCGAGGAGGAGAGACCTCTGCTAGAATACGTATACAAATTAAAAACCCAGCTCCAGTCGGTGTGGGAAGATGTCGGTAAACACTTAGAAAAAGCCCAAATCAGTCAAAATAAATATTATGACCAAGGAACCAGACCTCGCTCCTTCCAATCAAACGACAGTGTCCTAATATTAAGGCCCTGTTCTGATAACAAACTTTTAGCACGGTGGCAAGGTCCATATACCATCGTCAAACCCGTATCCCCAGTCACTTACTTAATTGAGCTCTCCAAACACCCCAAAAGAACTCAGATATATCATGTCAACTTATTAAAGAAATGGGAAGAACCCAATGAGAACCCTACAACGGAGGCTACGGGGTTTTTAGTAACTCCTGAGGCCCCTCTAGGAATATAACTATTTCCCTCCAATCAGAAGGAAATAGAAGACATTCCACCCATCAATCCGAACCTTACAGAAGGTCAGAAGACCCAGCTTATAAGTTTATTAAGATCATATCAAAAGTTATTTTCCTGAACCCCCGGAAGAACCGAAATGGTGCAACATCACATTAGGACCCCTGAGGGACAAACAATAAGACTAAGACCATACCGTATACCTGAGGCCCGCAGACACCTCATTGAAGAGGAAGTACAAAAGATGCTTAACCTACACGTTATAGAACCTTCCTCTAGCCCGTGGTGCTCCCCAGAGGTTATAGTACCAAAACCCGACGGATCTATCCGTTTTTGCATTGACTTCCGCAAATTGAACGAAATATCGCTATTTGATACCTATCCTATACCCCGAGTTGATGATTTACTAGAGAAATTGGGAAAAGCACGATATATGTCAACCCTAGACCTCACAAAGGGATATTGGCAGATTCCACTACCACCCGAAGATAAGGAAAAAACGGCCTTTGCCACTCAATCGGGACTCTATCGCTTTACAGTTCTTCCCTTCGGCCTACACGGAGCCCCTGCAACGTTCCAACGATTAATGGACCATTTATTAAAACCATTCCAATCATTTTCTGCAGCATACCTGGATGATATTGTTATATTCAGTAATACCTGGGACGAACATTTAGATCACCTACATAACATCTTCTGTGTCCTGCTTCAAGCAGGTCTCACCGCCAATCCTAAGAAATGCAATCTCGGGAACAATAAAATTGCATACCTGAGGTATTTTATTGAAGAAGGACAACTGCGGCCCCAAAAAAATAAGGTGGAGGCCATACTACAGGTGCCTAGTCCCACTACTAAGAAAGGTCTACGTTCCTTTTTGGGTCTCGTAGGGTATTATCGTCGTTTTATTCCCCAGTATTCCACCTTAGCCGCTCCCCTCACTGATCTCCTTAAGAAACAATACCCAGCAAAGTTACCTCCCTTCTCCTCGATACAGTTGAATAGTTTTCACCTCCTCAAAACAGCCCTCACTTCCGAGCCTGTGTTACGGTGTCCCGATTTTTCTCAGCCCTTCCATCTCTACACGGATGCTTCCGATGTGGGTCTTGGGGCGGTCCTTACCCAACCTAGCGAGACGGGTCTTGACCTCCCTATTGTTTATATCAGTAGGAAGCTGCTTCCACGAGAGTGTCCTTGTCCCATTATCGAAAGGGAGTGTTTAGCCATTAAGTGGGCAGTAGATAGCCTGAAGTATTACCTTTTGGGTCGCCCTTTTGTGCTATTCACCGACCATGCCTCTTTGACCTGGTTGGCTTCCCATAAAGACTCTAACTCCCGGGTGCTGCACTGGTTTATGGAACTCCAACCTTTTTCCTTCCAGGTCCGGCATGTTCCTGGCTCTCAACAGGGCCCTGACGACTTTCTGTCCCGGTTTCCAGATCCTGCGGTACTGTATCAGTCCCGATCTTGGAATGGGGTGTGTAGCCGGTTGTCCGTCGACATGGCTCCCGCATCAGAGTGCCGCTGTTCGCGCAGCCGCACGCTCAGTTGCCATGACGACCGGGGGCTGGCGTCAGTGACGTGAACCCGGATTTCCGGGTTCGGGTAAACACAAAAAGAGAGGACGGACGGGAGAGCGTGTCGCAGGAGCCGGACGCGGTAGACTTTCACCCGATCGGAACCACGGAGATGGGGAGGAACGACCAGGAGGAGCCCAGGACAAGAGCAGAGAACCCAGACGGCGTGAGAACCGCGGGAGGCACGAAGAACCAGGAACCAAGGGAGGACACGCTGAGAAGCCGCCACGTCCCAGGAGGGGCGTGGCTCACCAAGGTACGGTCCCTTCTGAGGGACAGCCAGTTTTTTAAAGGGGAGAAGGGTGGCAGGAGGGGAGAGGGTTGGGACGCGGAGGAAGGGTTTGGAGAGGGGAGCAGTGGGAAGCGGGTAGGGAGGTGAGGAACCAAAAGGGGAACTGAAATAGAAGAACAGTTCTATTGTGGGGCATAACTATAATAATAAAGAGGCATTACATGTTGACATTGCTCTGGCCCACCACTGAGGGTGACTATCATCATGACCTAACATTCATTGCAGTCCACATACGCACCCGGGTTACTCTCTCTCTCTCTCTCTCTCTCTCTCTCTCCCCTTCTTACCTGTCATTCATACGCTCCCTATAAATACCTATTCTGACTTACCTTCCCTTTCGTTCTTTTCCGGTATGTCGGGAGACGCGTCAGAGGACCTCCACCAGTCAAGCAGGGAGCTGTGAGAAAGACAAAGAGAGAATATGGACTAAGAGGACACCGATATACTGTGACACTTATAAGAACCTTTAAATAAATACACCTTATCACTTACCTGAGTCTTAGAGTCCTTCTATCACCTGCCCACTGTAATACTGTCCCAGGATGCTTGTTTCTGGTCCAGGGAGAACCTGGCCTGCCAGTTTGGGCTGGAATGTTCCCATGGGGAATAGGGTCAAGACTGATATGATTATAGCTGAGTCCAAACTGGAATGGCATGGCAAGCGATACAAACTGATGGATTAAACCCAGATCTATGACTGGGGGTGAATATTTGATTTGTTCTACACTCCGTCCATCATCTGTTGTTTTTGGAAATGCTAACACCATCGGCCTGTTTGTTTTGCCTCGTCACCACGGCGGTCTGAGCTGCCTGGTGGTGCCGGCGGGATTGCGGAGGCCTTTCATCTATAGGACTGCCAATGTTGTAATACAATGATCGGACCGCCAAGCTGATGGGTGTCAGACCACCGCTGTCGCCATGCGCTCCACAGACCACCAAACTCGTAATCAGACCCAAAGTCTTTTGCCATTTGTTCAGCAAAATCTTTCAGCATACGATTGGTACAGTGCCATCCTTGCCGAGCTGTAAAATGACAAAAGCCTTTTACCACCCCAGGCACAGTATTACAGCTTTGAATAGGTAAAATTCCATCTAAGCCAACTTGGAATGAGCAAAAGCAACTCCTGATGTGTTTCACTATCATTATAGCTCATCAGAGAGGTTCAGCTTTGTCCAGACACAAGGGAGCACCCAGTATAATTAAAAACAAATATATATACACACACAAAAGAGTTTGCCCTGTCATGGCATCTTATGGTGGTCATTTCTCATTTGTTTGGTGGTGCTGGTTTCTCAGCAGGGGACCCGGAATCAAATCAACAAAAGGTTCTGTCACAAGCCTTCTGAACAAGATTGGTGAGACCGAAACGCATACACTTTTCCTTTCTGCCAGAACGAGCATTTTCTGAATAAACACATGCCAGCAGAGTGACCTTTGAGTGCGGTTTATCTCTTTTCCGTATAACAAAGAAAGGGAAAGAACCTTTTAAAAAATAATATATATATATATATATATATATATATATATATATATATATATATATATATATATATATTATGCAAATAAAATTCACCACTCTCCAAAAGTTCCAATTTGCACACCATTATTCTTTATTAACGCCTCAGCAACCACCAAGGCGTTTCAACTCCTTAAAAGTCTTGCTCACAGTTAGTGAGTCACTCTACTATTGTCTTTAAATACAAAATTCTTCCTCACGACCATAAGGCATTCTGGATATCAAAGGGGGTCATTCTGACCTTGGCGGTCCATGACCGCCATGGCGGAGTGCGGCGGAAGCACCGCAAACAGGCTGGCGGTGCTTCCTGGGCGATTCTGACCGCGGCGGTAAAGCCGCAGTCGGAAAAGGGAAGCCGGCGGTTTCCTGCCGGTTTCCCGCTGGCCCAGGGAACCCGCCATGGCGGCGCTGCTTGCAGCACCGCCATGGGGATTCCGACCGCCTTCCCGCCAGCCTGTTTCTGGCGGTGTCCACCGCCAGAACCAGGATGGCTGGAACGGGTGACGTTTGGCACCTGGGGGCCCCTGCACTGCCCATTCCACTGGCATGGGCAGTGCAGGGGCCCCCTAATAGGGCCCCACATAGATTTTCACTGTCTGCTTAGCAGACAGTGAAAATCGCGACGGGTGCCACTGCACCCGTCACACCCCTTCAACTCCGCCGGCTCCATTCTGAGCCGGCTTCATTGTTGAAGGGGCTGCCCCGCTGGG
Organism: Pleurodeles waltl; assembly: GCF_031143425.1. Classification (NCBI taxonomy): domain Eukaryota; kingdom Metazoa; phylum Chordata; class Amphibia; order Caudata; family Salamandridae; genus Pleurodeles; species Pleurodeles waltl. The sequence continues at coordinate 805,396,206 of NC_090440.1, forward strand.
CCGGGCGACGGTCTTCTGGCGGTCGGCTGCCGGCCGCGCGGGAAAGCCGGAATGGCCGCCGTGGACTTTTGACCGCGGTGCGGTCTTTCGGCAGGAACCGCTTGGCGGGCGGCGACCGCCGCGGTCAGAATGACCGCCAAAGTCCTTAAAAACATAGGGCCTGATTTTGACCCTGGCGGACGGCGGAGGCCGTCCGCCAAGGTACCGCCACTGAATGACCGCACCGCGTTCAAAAGACCGCGGCGGCCATTTAGACATTTCCTCTGGGCCGGCGGGCGCTCTCCAAAAGAGCGCCCGCCGGCCCAGATGAAATGCCCCTGCAACGAGGACGCCGGCTCAGAATTGAGCCGGCGTAGTTGCAGGGGTGCGACGGGTGCAGTTTGCACCCGTCGCGTATTTCAGTGTCTGCTTAGCAGATACTGAAATACTTTGCGGGGCCCTCTTACGGGGGCCCCGCGGCACCCCCTACCGCCATCCTGTTCCTGGCGGGCGAACCGCCAGGAACAGGATGGCGGTAGGGGGTGTCAGAATCCCCCATGGCGGCGCAGCAAGCTGCGCCGCCATGGGGGATTCTAAGGGCAGCGGTAAACCGGCGGGAGACCGCCGGTTTGCCTCTTCTGACCGCGGCTGAACCGCCGCGGTCAGAATGCCCTGCTGGGCACCGCCGGCCTGTCGGCGGTGCTCCCGCCGACCCTGGCCCCGGCGGTCTTAGACCGCCGGGGTCAGAATGACCCCCATAATGTACAAAACCTCAATTTTAACCAGACTCGTGATGGATATGCTATGTATTGCATTGATAATGCTTTGCATTAATCACGGAGCGGCGGCACCCCGTTCCTAAGTACCAGCGGGAGATTGAAGCTGGTAGTAACAATGTAACAGTAGGAGATGAACGAACCTCTCAACACAAAGCAAAAAGGCATCAGCGGAGCTGTACTCATTGGAACAGCGTGACCGCCAAATAATGCCATACAAACTAACTGATTTTATGGAGTCGTAATGGAGGCCGTATACTGAGGAGGAAACAGTATACACTCCGACAAAAAGTACATATCACGAAGATGGGGCAGTGTTACCCAACAATGGCCTATGCAGGATTAGGGTTCAACACCGCTTGGACAGAGTCAGAAGACGCCTAGCAATGCGGGAGTCTCCCTAGATAACGGCTACAGAAATGACTCAATTAATGAAAAAGTTGCATGTTAATTAATGCGATTATAAATGAGTCTAAAATGGCAAGTAATTTTGAAAGTATTGATGCAGCCTTTACAATAAAAAGTCCTAGGTCCTGGTTAAATTATTGCCGAACATTATAACAGCAACCTTGTGGGCTTTTTGAAGTTTTGTGCAGACATAATTCATGGTGGAAGCTAGTTCGGCGAAATGGGCACAGAAAGCAGAGTCTTTGTTTTCTACTCTTCAATCATCCAGCATGACAAGTAGCAAAACTAATGATTCCACTAAATTAAAAACCTTATTTTTTCAATCAGAGAAACTATATCACAAGGAGAGCACAAAAAGCTGAGAAATTCTAACATTACAGAAATACATAGAAGTGGCCAGAGTACCAAGGGGACTTTGGATTTTTACATTACCAAATCACCCTGACGCCAAACCAGAACCTTTGCTTGAATGGGGAGAGAATAACATGGCATGTTCACAGAACATGATGCTCATCTTAATTAAATACCTAAAAGTGAAGTTGAGGAAATAACAAGGTCAGTGCAAGAGATAGAAGAAAAATTTGATACATTGCATGCCAGAGATGAAATAATAAAATTCAGACAAAAGATGGAGAAAAGATTAGACAAACACGAATTATTAGGTTGAGGCATGCAGCTAGAGAACATTTCTTTGTGATGAACAAGATCATAAAAATGGAACCATACTAACATTCACTAAACGATTTGATGCAATTGAACAGCAACTTCCATCAGAATCAAAAATCAACATTACATCAACATCAGATATAATTACTGAATCAGATGTTGAATTAAGTGAAAGTTAAGAAATGAGTAAACCTAGGATCAAAACAACATTATTGGAAGAAATGTAAATCATGTATGCGGATCAACAAACATCAAAAGACAGGAGCAGAGGACGCAGTCAGAGCAGAGGCCAGTCAAAAACTCTACAACCAAACATAGAAAGATCACAAGAGGGAATGGGAAGAAGAAATTACTCTGTGTGCAACAGACCAATGAAATGAATGAAAGCAAGAATATTGAAGAGAACTTGGGGCCAGATGTAGCAACCCTTTTGCGAGTCGCAAACGGCGAAAATCGCCGTTTGCGACTCGCAAACGTGGGTTTGCAATGCACAAATGCATATTGCGAGTCATTACCGACTCACAATATGCATTTGTGACTCGCAAATAGGAAGGGGTGTTCCCTTCCTATTTGCGAGTCGGAGTGGTATGCAACTCCATTTGCGACCGCGTACGCGGTCGCAAATGGAGTCGCAGTTACCATCCACTTGAAGTGGATGGTAACCCACTCGCAAACGGGAAGGGGTCCCCATGGGACCCCTTCCCCTTTGTGAATGGACCCCAAATTATTTTTTCAGGGCAGGGAGTGGTCCAAGGGACCACTCCCTGCCCTGAAAAATCCGAAACTAAAGGTTTCGTTTTTTTTTGTAGTGCAGCTCGTTTTCCCTTAGGGAAAACGGGCTACACTTCAAAAAAAAAAAACCTGCTTTATTGACAAGCAGGTTGCTATGGGGCCGCAATTTGCGACCCACCTCATTAATATTAATGAGGTGGGTCTTTGCGACCCCATAGCGACTTGCAGAAGGTGTCTGAGACACCTTTCTGCATCCCAAATTGCGACTTGCAATTTGCGAGTCGCAGAGACTCGCAAATTGCAAGTCGCAATTTGGGAAGTTGCTACATCTGGCCCTTGATGATTAATTTATCTGACCACGTACTAACAGAGGAAGAGTTTTAAATAAAGGTCTATTCTTCTGTTTTGAGTATCTCTTTGATGAAGCTGAGACCAAGATTGACACCTGTAAATTCATTAGAAAGAATAAATTAGCCAAGCATTTTGCTAAATATCCTCCAGAAAGTTCTGGTTCACACACAGACACTAGACTAACTATTGAGCAAATACATGACTTTAAAAGATGTTATGATCTCATGTTGGATTTGGATGATGATGAAGTTACATCGACACAAGTGATGAACCAATTGGTTTTCTTAATCAATGATCACACTTTTAGCCACAAACCAAAGTCAAAGTTCTGTCCGATTTTAACACCAAGCAATAAAATTGAACTATTCTATGATGCAGTCACAGTTGACTTAGAAACCTTGAAATAATAAAAGCAGTCTGAGGGGAAAGGAAATCTAACCTTGTGGGAGAGAAAAGCAATACGTCAGTTCATTGCAAACAAAACAATAATTATTAAGCCAGCGGACAAAGGTGGAAATGTTGTGATTGAAAATCGCAAGGATCATGTGAAAGAGGCAATGAGACAACTGAGTGATCAGGATAGTAAACAGAAATTCGACAATAATCCCAGAAGTGAGATACTATGCATAGTAAACACTAAAATCAAAGGATAGCACCAAGAATTGTTAATCAACAAAGAAGAATACATTTTTTTCAGACAGGCTCACCCCATCATGCCAACAATATCTTTCCTCCCCAAAATTCATAAAACACTCAAGAATCCCCCAGGGAGACCAATTGTCTCAGGATTTGTATCTGATTTTCAAAATATCTCAAGATATGTAGATTTCTATCTTTCTCCTATGGTGACCTCCCTCACTTCCTACATCAAAGACACCGGAGATTTTCTTAGAGCCATTGCTGGCATAATGTGGCAACCCAGTTAATCTCTAGTCACCATAGATGTGGTGTCACTCTATACATCGATTCGGCGTGAGGTAGGCCTCCAAGCCTTAGAATATTTCCCCAGACAGAAAAACATAAAGGAAACAAGACACTCAATAATGCTCCTAGTTGGTTGAAATGTGCCTCCAAAACAACATCTTCAACCAACAAGTTTACAAACAAGTGTGCAAACCTGCCGTGGGAATTCCTATCTCCCCCAGCTGGGTAAATCTCACTATGGGCTGGTGGGAGAGAGCGGTGGCATGGGAAGGACAGTTATTAAGAACATCTCAACAAGATTGTCCTGTAGCTGTGCTATATAGATGATCTTTTTGTCATCTGGGAAGGCATTGATGAAGAGATTGTTATATAGTTTGAAATGCTGAATCAGAATGCCTGTGGACTACAGTTCACTTATAACATTAATATGACACAAATAAACTTGGTGGACATTCGGGTCTAGGTAAAGAACAATCAGATACATATGATCATGTTTAGGAAAGTAACTGTCACATGCAGCATCTTACGTGGAACAAGCTTTCATCCCAAACCATTACTCAAGAGTGTTGTACAATAGAATGTACAGGTATAGAGTTGGAGTGGAGTAGCATACAGTAGAGTGGCATGAGGTGGAATAGCATCGAGTGGAATAGCATAGACTGGAGTGACGTGCAGTGGAGTAGTGTAGGATGTAAACGAATGTAAACGAGTAATAGCATAAAGTAGAGTGGCATAAAGTGTAATAGCCTATAGTGTAGTAGAGTACTGTGGAGTGGCATTCAGTGAAGTGGTTAAGACTGGAGTGGTGTGTTGTTGGGTAGAGTGGGGTATAGTGGTGTGTGGTAAAGAGGAATACCATACAGTAGAGGGACAAAGATTGAAGTTGTATAGAGTGTTATAGCGTAGAATGGAGTGCCATGCAGTGGAATAACAGAGAGTGGAGTACAGAGGAGTGACATAGAGTACAATAGTGTAAAGTGAAATAGCGTACAGTAGAGTAGCATAGAATGGAGAAGGATAAGGAGTTTGTTTTATTTAGTGTATATAGGTGCAAGGTAGTGTAATGCCAATGGTATCAAATTTATAAGGGATTTTATTACCCCTGTGCATTGTGTACTAATTTATTCGCCCATGCATAAATGGCACCTCAATTTTTATGGTCTAGAGTGGCAATTAAGATCCATCTCCTTTGAGGTGTGGACATTAAACATAGCATAATTCTGTAGTTGTGTTGGAGTGAGGGATTTAGGAAATATTTCAAAGCTTGTGAGTGGTTGTTTGGTTCCCTCTTATGAGAGGTTGGGTAACCCACTGTCTGAGCTGAATGTAATGGAAGCTTTCTTTCTGAAGGAGTTAATATAGAATTTTGATGTTATCAAAGGAGCAGATTAACCCATTCTGAAAGAAGTCATATCTGAAAAGGAGTTCTGTTGAGTGCCAGAGGAAAGTCTGTAATCACCAAGGCAGGCATTAAGGGAGATGGTTATTTCATGAGTAGGCCCGGTGACAGTTTCAATTATGCCAAAGTAATCTGAGTAATTTCAGTAATTCCACATTACTCTATGATGCATAATTAATGTTAATTATGTGATTACTCCTGCTTGCATAACTATAACCAATTTGGGGGGGTTGTCCTACTGCGAGAACACATTTAGTGAACGTGAGCATCCACTCAGGCTTACTATTCATGTTATACTGCATCTAGTGCTGTTTCTTAGTTCAAGATACATTCTTGCATCTATTTTAGACACAAGGGTGCTTTTTGCACTGAGCAAATATTGTTAATTTCTGGGACAATGTTGGGGGAAAATCCTACCCCAGGAGCACATTTAGAGAGAGAGGGGCTACTCATGCCCCCTATTAGTGTTCAGTTGCATGTAGCACTATTTCTTAGCTTGAAATAAAGTCTCAATCCCATTTTGGAGGCAAGGAGGCATTTTCATGCTAAAAAATATATCCAAACACAGAATTACTCTTCTCGTTTAATTAAGTGTAATCGGGAAGAATTCTAAGGGAATTCTGTGTGATTATGCCACACTAAATTATTCAAGTCATGCACAGTCAAAGTAATCCCCAGTCCCTAGCATTAAGCTGGATATGGGAGAGCTATATTGATTCTGACATTCTTGTCTTTTTGGGGCACAAAGAAGCTCCCTGAATGGGCAGAAAATTAGATTTTAATTAATGAATCTCAAAGTCACTCGATCATGTTAAAGTACATGTGCCGCTGAATACTAGTGGTGTAAATTTGTCAGACCTAATCCTCACTCACTAGTGGGCTTTGTGCATGCCTGTTTGTGCAGATGTGGGCCCCTGTCCCCAAACAAAAGTGTGCAAACATGCTGCAGCCTGGCCTGAAAGATAAATATTATCTTTGAAGGTCCATTTTTTAAAGTGAATCCATGTTCTCTAGCCATGAAAGGATGTGATTTTGCCATAAATTTAGAAGAACTTTAGTTGTCTGCAGTACAACCTAAAATTACTCCAGGTGCAGTCATACAAATCAAGGGTTGAATAGAGCCCCAGATAGTGGAACCCTTTCAACATCCACTGGACGGGGACCTCAGCTTGTAAGAAAGACGCGAGTCTTTACTCCCCTCCCCAAAGTATCAAAACCTTAGATTTATGGAGGTTTATTTGGAGGCCTCCTAGCATGTGTTCCTCCTTCAACAGAGTGTTCAGTTCCCTCAGGAAACATCAGGGGCTCTGAGAGAAAGTAAGATATCAACTACCACTTTAAATACATCTTGGCAAATGGTTCTGGATTTGCTTATGGTTCCTTATCCTTGCAGGATGGGTTACAGGTAGATTGCAAATGACACTGGAGAGAGTGGGCAGCCTTGCCTTGTGATTTATTGTAGTTCTACTCTTGGGGAGGTCTTGCAGTTTATCCCAGTTCTCACCAAGGTGCTTCATTATGGGCATCAACACAACCCTGAATCTATCCCTGAACTGATAGGTAAAGCCTTCATCATGCCCCTGTCAACCCTGTTGACTGCTTTCACCACATCTAGGGACAAAACATCTACTTCTTTATGAAGTTTCCACACCAGATCAATTAAATGAAGATGGTTTCTGTTATTGCCACAGGTGGATCTGATTGAGATAAAGCCAATCCGATCAGCATATATCAAAAGGAACACCACCTCTACGTTATTTAGTAGAACCATAGTGAAGACCCTAAAGTCTGTGTTGAACAGGGAAATAAGGGGATATGATGAGTAAGTCAAGGGGTCTTTGTTTGGCTTTGCAATCAGGGTGATCGATGTTTCAGCCATAGAATGAGTCAGTGCCTGGGATTGATGTGGGCTATTGAAAACATCTTTAAAGAGTGGTGCTATTAGGGGAGCAAATTGCTTATAAAATACTGGTGCATAGCCATTTGGGCCTATGCCTTACCCCCTTCAATTTGTTAATTACTAGAAGGCCTTCAGCCACTGAAATGGTTTGTTAGATTGTTCAAACTCCAATGAAGTCAGGGAGGGGGGAAACTAATTGTAAATAGGCATTTTTTTCTGTTTGTCTCTCAGGGAGGTATTGTAAAGCCTCTCATAGTAGGCATAGAAAGTCCATGGTTTGCCTTCCTCAGTAACTTGGGCAGCATTCTTAATCTCCCTAATAAATGTTTGTACTTGTCCTGCTCAGAGCTTTTTTGCTTATATTGCAACCACCTTTGTTACCCACTTTATGAAAAACGTTCCAACCCTGCTGAGAATATAATTAGCATTGCCCTACTCCAGGGTGAGTAGCTGGCTCCTGATAGAGTTATGTTGTCTCCCAGTTTTCCTAGAAGAGTTTGCTTTATGTTACTACACTAAAGTTATCAGTTCCCCCTGACGAGTCAGTGCAGCGTCTCATATGAAGATGGTGACCTGCTTCTTGAATGGGAGTTCCCCTCACAACTGATTTGAGAGAATCCGACACCACCCTCGGGCTGAGATCAATGGTGCTATTTTATGTGATGTATTCCTGTTCCACTAGATTCCAGCTAGCCTGGCTGATGAGGGGTGATACCTCAAAGCCGGTCCCAGGATGCTTATTTCTGGTCTAGGGAGGACCTGGCTTGGCAGTTGAGACTGCACTATTCCCATGGGGAGCTGGGTCCAACCTGGAATGGCTTGACAAGCAAAAAAACAGATGGGTTAAACCCACATCTGTGACTGGGGTGAATATTTGATTGGTTCTGCATTCCGTCCATCATCTGTTCTTTTTGCGTTTGTCACCCTAAGTGGGAAGGGTATGACCAGGTGGGGGTCCCGTGCTCACTAGATTAAAGCTAGCCTGATGAGGTATGCTACTTTGAAACCAGTCCCAGGATTGCTTGTTTCTGGCCCAGGGAAGACCTGTTCTGGCCGTTGGGACTGGACTGTTCCCATGGGGAGCGGGGTCAAGACTGATTTGCATATGGCTGGGTCCAAACTGGAATGGCATGGAGAGAAAGTAAACTGATGGATTGAACCCAGACCTGTGACTGGGGGTGAATGTTTGATTTGTTCTGCATTCCGTCCATCATTTGCTCTTTTTGCACAAGTCGACTAGGTCAAGCTCATAAAGTATGGATTTATTAGTAGTTGATGAGAATGGAGTGCTCCCCAGAAACTAATGTGATTTGTTTTGTGTGTGATGCATCACACAGTTAAATCGACCCAATTATAACTGGATTGACTAATGTGTGAAGTACATCATGTATCACTGGGGTAAGAAATATCTCCTGTCCTATGTTTGATGTGTGAATGGTTGCTAGAGTGAGAGGAAGACCATCCTATTCATCCCCTATAATCAGCCATTAACCTTGTTTGGCGGCCTGTTAGTCCTGTCAGCCTTAGGGTGGTCATCCTCAAACTTTTTGCCTGCCTCCCTCCACTTTTCCGATACTGTTTTTGCTGGTTTTTGGACTCTGCGTACTTTACCACTACTAACAAGTGCTAAAGTGGATATGCTCTCTCCCATAAACATGATAACATTGGTGAATACCAACTGGCTTATTTAATTTACTTATAAATCCTTAGAAAAGTGTACTACATGTGCCCAGGGCCTGTAAATCAAATGCTACTAGTGGGCCTGCAGCACTGATTGTGCCACCCATCTAAGTAGTCCCTTAACCATGTCCCAGACCTGCCATTGCAAGGCCTTTGTGTGCAGTTTTACTGCCATTTGACATGTCTTTTAAAAGTAATTGCCAAGCCTTAAACTCCACTTTTTCTACATAGAAGTCACCCTGAAGGTAGGCATTAGGTAACCCATGGGGCAGGGTGCTATGTAGGTGAAAGGCAGGATGTGTACATATGTGTTTTATATGTCCTGGTAGTGAAAAACTCCTAAGTTAATTTTCCATTACTGTGAGGCCTGCTCCTTTCATAGACTAGCAAAAGGACTGGCCTCATATACTTTTTGAGTGGTAGATTCTGATCAGAAAGGGGTAACCAGGTCATATTTAGTATGGCCAGACCTTTAATAGAAAATCCTGCTTACTGGTGAGGTTGGATTTTATATTACTATCTTAGTAATTTAGAAAGTGAGCATTTCTCTGCACTTGAAAACCATCTGTGCCTTACAATCGTGGGCAGGGTCAATGCCATGGAACAGCACCCAAGAACAAGAGATGACATCAGGAAGCGGTGGAACGACCTACGGGGGAAGGTGCGTTCAGTGGTTGCAAGACACCGATAGCAGGACAGAGGACTGGCAGTGGACCCCCTCCTCCTCCCCCACAACTAACAACATGGGAGGAGCAAGTCTTGGCATCATGAGGGCCTCGCAGGAGTAGCAGGAGGACTGGACTCTGGTAAGTCAAATCTTTACTACTATATGCCCCACTCTACCTGCATGCCATCACAAACTCCTACCCCTACCCTCACCCCCATCATTCCACCACCTCACATATACCCCACCATCACAATCCATCCATCCCAATACCAAGCCCTGCATGCAACACCAATGCATGGATACCCATAACAGACCTGCATGGACACCCAGCACCACAGCATGTCCATCACAGAGATTCACCCAGCCCACAGAACCACCACGAACACAAGGCCAAGCTGACAGGAAAATCACAATCATACAGGGAAACACATCCATGCACAAGATGACACACGCAGATACATTAACACTGAATTTGCATCCCCACAGGACCCCTACTCAACATCACCGGAGAGGAGGTGCCAGCTGCAACCAGTCCACCCCCTGAAGAGGCCCACAGTGATGACAGCAGCTCTGCACGCCTGGATCAGGATGACCAACCTGGCCCATCAGCGACCTCTTGACAGTCGGTTCCCCTGCCACAGTCCCAACCCACCACAGAGCCTCTCCCCTCAGGAAACACCAGCAGAGCACCCACCCAGTGGGCCCATGCCACTGTCCCCAGGACATGTCAATCAGCAGTGTGTCCACCACTACAGGGACCCCAGGAAACCGCACAAACAGAGGGCGATCAGGGACATGGGGTCAGTGGCACTGGGCACACGGTTCAGGGGACAGAGGCACAGGACAACAGGGAAGCTGGGAAGACTGGTGTGTGACAGGGGGAAGACAGGCCCAGGGAACCCACTCTCCACAAGGCTCTCTCCAACATCCTGGGAGCATACCACCATTCCCAGGAGACCAGGGGCAGATACTGGCCAAGCAGCAGGAGACCCAGCAGCTGCAGGAGGGACAGTTCCTAGGGATCAGGGATGACCTAACAAACATCTACACCATCCTGGTCACCATTTCAGGGGGTGCTGGGTGACATGGCAAGACCATGAGGGAGGCAGTGGCACAACAACGGGCCCCTGACAGTAGCCACACAGATGAACAGCCCTCCTCCTCAGCCGGCGTTAGTGGACAGGAGGCACCACCACAGGACCAATAGGCCACCAGCACCCCACCCCCTGCAGAAGGAGAACCACCCCGCAAACGGTCCCTGCGATCCAGGCAGAAGACAGAGAACATTGCCAAGACCCCCGCCAGGAAATAAGATTCTCCTGATTGTCACCTTACTGTCCCACTATGTGACCCTGTCCACCTTGAACTGCCATTACTTCCCTTCCTATGCCCCCTTGGACAATGCACCTGTGATACCGAGAGATTGGACTCTAACGTGGCCTTCCTCTACCATCACCCCTACCCATTGCACATCCCCCTCTACTTATGAGCACTGAAATAAACTCACTTGGATCAAATAAAAAGTATGGAGTCTGTCAATTGATAGCAAAATGTTTCAGGGGAACAAGCTGTAAACATTTCAATCCATATGTCCAGTTATATATACATTGGTATGACCTGTTGTGGGCGCAGTACACATAGCAGGAACCAGAGTGGGGCAGAGTGGGGCAAAGGGATCTGGAAATAGAGATGGCAAAGGGTAAAGTCAGTGGCCAGAGACATAGGGGAAGAGGCTTTCTTGTACAATGTCCAACAGTTAACTGAAATGTAATATGAACGTACAATGTCTTACCTGTGTGTCACTGGAAGAATAATGTTGCTCCTGTTGTCAACATCTTCTTCCTCTGCCTCCTCTTTCTCACTGTCCACAAGCTCCACCGCTGCCACAAGACCATCTCTGGCTCCCCCTCCTGCAAATAAGGCACCAGGGGCCAGATGTACGTACCTTGGGTTTTGGGACTTACAAATTGCGAGTCAGAGCGACTCGCAGTTTGTGAGTCGCAAAACCAGTGTCCCTGACACTGTTTGCCACTCGCAAGGGGTTGCAAATGCCCACCTCTGAATATTCATGAGGTGGGTCGCAATTTGCAACCCCTTTGAGACTCGCAGCACTCACAGGGATGGTGGCCTGCTGGAGACAGCAGACCACCATGTCCGTGACTGCTTTTAAATAAAGCTGTTTTTTTTGTAATGCAGCCCATTTTCCTTAAAGGAAAATGAGAGGCATTACAAAACAAAAAAATGAAACATTTGCCTCTGGAAAAATGTTTTTAATGCCATTTGAAATGGGTGCTAACTGCGATTGGTTTGCGACTGCGTTCGCGGTCACAAAGCAATCCTGCATTGCACTGCGACTCGCAATTAGGAAGGGGACACCCCTTCCTAATTGTGACTTGCAAACCCGTTTAGCGATTCGGTAACCAGGTTACCGAATAGCAAAACGGGGTTTGTGCATTGCAAAGTGCAGTTTGCACGTCGCAAACAGCAAAATTTGCTGTTTGCGACGTGCAAACTGCTTCCTACATCGGGCCCCTGGCGTCTCAAGGCCAGGTTGTGCAACATGCAACAGGCAACGATGATTTGGCACACCATCTTGGGTGAGTAGTACAGGTATCTACCTGTCAAGTGGAGGCACCTGAACCTGGCCTTCAGGAGGCTGAAGGTTCTTTCAATTATCTGCTTTAGTTCGCCCATGTGCCTCATTGTAACGTCCCTCTGCCCTTGTCCTGGCATTCCTCACTGGGGTCAGTAGCCATGAGAGGTTGGGGTAACCAGAGTCACCTGCAAATATCAAGGGACAACTGTAGGACACACACTAACCCTTAGGGACAACCCCATACCCAGACACCTACTTATACTGGGTGGGGACCTTGAGCTCACCTATTAGCCACACCTGGTGCCTGCGGAGTTGGCCCATCACATATGGGATGCTGCTATTCCTCATTATAAGGACGTCATACACAGATCCAGGATTCTTGGCATTCACATGTGAGATGTACTGGTCCGCCAAACACATCATCTGCACATTCATAGAGTGATAGCTTTTTCTATTCCTGAAAACTTGTTCATTTCTCTGGGGGTGACAAATGCCACAGCAAGTGAGTGGATAGATAGAAAATGGCTGTGACGTCCGCGGCGGTGTGTACCGTCACCGCCGGCGTACATCGCCATTGGCTCCTGGAACCCCTAGGGCCCACTGATAACCAATGCGAAGTTGCGCGGCGGTCATCGACTGCCTACTGCGACCGCGCACAGCGCCAGCGCAATTACCTCATTTCCACTTGTCCCTCTTCACAGGAGGGACAAGGCCTCCACTGTGTCCCACTCCTCGTCTACCTCCCTCTCAGTATTGTCTCCACTCACACCTGCATGCATACATCCTCATCCACTACCGCCATCACCAGCACGCCCATCACAACACACCCCTCACGAGCAGGCACCACCCCCACAACCATACACACGTCCCCAGTGTCCTCTCCCACTGTGTCTGTAATCCCTCCTCCCAAAGTACACAAACGCAAGCACACACCCACTCAACAGCCATCCACCTCACAACAGCATCCAGCACATGCACCTCCACCCAAACTCAGCAGACAGAGACCTCCTACAACCACTCCCAAACCCGCTCCCTCGTCCTGCCCCAGTGTGTCTAAAAAACTTTTCCTAGCTAACATTGACATGTTCCCTACCCCTCCCCCCTGTGATTCCCTTCGGGCCAGGGTGTCCAGAACCCAGCCCAGCACCTCAGCTACCCAGTCGCCATCCAATGTGGACCCTGCAGCTCCGAGAGGCTCAAAGGGGGCACCCGTCAGGAGAGCCAGTGTACCGCCAACCCCTGCAAAGGACCAAACCATACCTCCACCTGCCAAGGTGAAGAAGGGACCAGCATGCAGCAGGGGCATGGATGATCACTCACCCAGCAAGGACTCCTCCCAAACCTCCAGCTGACAGAGCCAATTGCAAAATAGCATCAGCCAAGGTGAGGAAGGGGCAGAAAACCAAAGGCAAGGCACTTCAGCTGACAGAGGATGCAGATGAAGCCCTGGTGCCCACCAGCAGAACCGCCAGCCCCGCCACCTGCACTGCGTGCAGCACCACCAGCAGCCCCGCTGCAAGCACCACCACCTGCACCGCCGCTGCCACCACTACTGTCAGCAGCAGCATCCCCAGTGGGCAGCCGTCCGAGGCTGAAGGAGAAGGGCTGGAGCCTCCCTCCATCACTGGCTGCCCCCCGACCCGCACCGCGTGCAGCACCACCACCAGCCCCGCCGCAAGAACTGCCACCTGCACCGCCACCTGCACCGCCGCTGCCACTACTACTGTCAGCAGCAGCATCCCAAGTGGGCAGCCATCCGAGGCTGAAGGAGAAGGGCTGGAGCCTCCCTCCACCACTGGCAGCACCGGCACCTGCACTACGGCCAGCACCACCAGCAGTCCTACCACAAGCACCGCCACCTGCACTGCTGACAGTAGCACCACTACCAGCAGTAGCAGCCCCTTTGGGCGGCCGTCCGAGGCTGCAGGGGATGGGCTGGTGCCTCCCCCCACTACTGCCAGCACTGACACCAGCACTGCCGCCACTGAGCAGCTGTCACCACCGGCAGACAGTGTGTAGTCCTGTCTCCATGAGCTGTTGTGCGTCCTGGCCCCTGCAAAGCATGTGGGTGTGACACCCAGGTGAGAGACTGTGACCTTGCAATCCCCAAGATCTGCATCACAGGTGTAGGAGGCTGGCCTGGCTTATAGTGGGTACCTGATGGTACTTACACCTTGTGCCAGGTCCGGTTATCCCTTATTAGTAGGTTACTAATGTTCTAGCAGCTTAGGCTGATAGAGGTAGCTATAGCAGAGCAGCTTAGGCTGAACTAGGAGACATGCAAAGCTCCTACTATACCACTTATATCATATAGCAATATAGCATAGGAATCACAATACTAGAGTTACTAAAAATAAAGGTACTTTATTTCAGTGACGATGTGCCAAAAATATCTCAGAGGATATACTCCCTTAGGAGGTAAGTAAAATACACAAAATATACACACAAACCAAAATCAGGTAAGTAAACAGTTAAAAAAGTAGCGCAAACACTGTAGAGTACAATAGGATTCAATAGGCCTAGGGGCAACACAAACCATATACTAAGAAAGTGGAATGAGAACCACTTAGGGACCCCAGGCCTAGTGTAGTGTGTAGAGGGTCGCTGGGAGTGTAAGAAAACACTAAGGTTGTCCAAGATACCACACCCCAAGACCCTGAAAAGTAGGAGTAAAGTTACCCTACTTCCCCAGAAACACACTAAAGTTGTGAAAAACATATATGGTCCAAACAATGTCCAAGAGGTGATGAATGGGGTCATGGTAGATTGAATCATCAGAATAGGTTGTTCAGCTGTTGGTTGCACAGATCCAGTGTCCAATTGCCTATGGGGAGATGGAGTTATGTCATTGAGCAGTCAACAGGGTGTCTCTGTGCCACACAAGGGAGACAAATCAGGTGAGGTTCACTTTCTGGCTGTGCATGTGGTCTTGCTTTCTGCTCCAGCTGGATGTCTGGATGGACATCCACGTTTTTGGGTGGGTTCTTCAGCTACAGAGGAAGGTGTGTCTGAGGGCTGTGGTTGCTCTGGCAGGGCCTCCATTCAGCTGGCTACTGCTGATGTGGGTGGGTCTGATGATATGTTGCTAGCAGAAGGGGCCTGCTGGTGGGCGGAGAAAGCACGCAGGGTGGTGTTGATATCCCTTAGCACCAATGTAATGGTGGCCATGGTAGCATTGTGGGCCTGCCACTGCTGCACGACCTTCTAGTGGTATTCTCTTTGCAGCCTTTGGTTTTCCTCCAACATGGTTATGATGTGGCCTCTTTCTGTCCTGGAATTGTTGGTATGCTCCCAGGACTTGGGAGATGGTAGTCTGGTCAGTACAGTCCCTTGGGGCCCCATCCTCTGGCCCACTGCTTCCCTCCCATGCCTCCTGCCCCCATGTGCCTGTGCCCCTGGCATGGTGTGCCCACTTCCAGTGTTCACAGGACCTTCATTGTCTGGGATTTAAGGGGTCGACTCAGGTCCCTGTACTGTGGGGCACACAAAAGATTGATCTGTCCTTGGGACACAGGTTTGGGGATGAAGGGTAGGCTGGGATGTGGACACAGGGTTTGGGGAGATTAATGTGGGCAGAGTGAGGCAGGGAGTGGTAGACTGACCAGGTGTCCCAGATGGGCCAGGTAGGTCGTCAGTGTCCAGATATCCAGGCATGTTGATCTCACTGGGGCTATGATCCTGTTGTGGGCTGGAAGTCTCTGGTATCCTCTCCATGGTGGCACTGGCAGGGGTACCTGCGAATGGAGTGAGAGAAAGAGTTACATTCTGAAGATGTGCTTGGTTCACTCTTTCTCATATACATACAGTGGCTTGACGTGATTCCCAGCAATGACAATGACAATGACAGATGCTGCACCTCATACCATTGGTGGTAGATTGTGGTCTGTGACGTGTAGCATACACCATTTAGATTGGTATCATTCAGAATTAGTACATCTGGCTGTGTTTATGTGCACTTGTACACACTGATAGTTCACATGACTGTTCTGCACTGTTAGCTAGTGACATATAGGCCTGGTAGTTGTGAGTGGTAGAAGGCTGGACATAGCAGCATGGTGTCCCAGTGGGTGGAGGGTATTGGAGTATGCAAGGTTAAATCTGTTATTTATGCCTGCTTTGCATGTGCAAGGAGCCAGCCATCTGATATACCATACCATGGTGGCTGACTTTCTGGGTTGTGGATCCTGAATAGTGGCCAATTGAATTAGTCAAAGTGATGCAGCTGTGTTTAGGCTTGGTTAGCATTGTGTTGTATCATTGCATTTCTGTCATTGTCATGTTGTGGTCCTCAGTTTTTACATCTAGTTGGTATAGCTAGTCCAATAGGCATACATGCAAAGGATGTGATGTGCACATTCCAGGTAATCAGGTAGATAGGCGTTTGGTATAGCTAGTCCAATAGGCATACATGCAAGGGATGTGAAGCACATAAACCAGGTAATCAAGTAGATGGGTTTGTACATTGTGGGAGTCATAGTGTTACTATTAGCCCATGCTATGCGTGCCTTTACAAAGTACTGTGTTGGCATTTGGGCTGTTGTGTGGCATGCAGGAGAGGGGCATTAGGTGGATAGGTGGGATGTGTAGTGAGACATGCAGTACACTGTGGAGTAATTGTGTGGTGAAGAAGTATGCAGTACACTTACCAGAGTCCAGTCCGCCATGTATTCCATTCAGGCCCTCAGGATGCAGGATGTTCAAGACCTTCTCCTCACAAGATATGAAGTGTGGGGGAGGAGGTGGGGGCCCACCGCCAGTCTTGTGCATGGCAATCTGGTGTTGTGATGTCATGGTTCCCTGTAGGCCGTTCCACCTCTTCCTGATGTCCTCGCTTGTACGTGGATGGCTTCCTACTGAGTTGACCCTGTTGACTATTCTCTGCCACAACTCCATTTTTCTGGCAATCAAGGTTTACTGGACCTGTGCTCCAAACAGTTGTGGCTCTACCACAACGATTTCATCCACCATGAACCTCAACTCATTGTCTGTGAACTGTGGTGTTTTTGTGGGGACATGGTAGTGGTTGTGTTGTGGGGGAGAGGAGGTGGAGTTTGTGTGTAAACGTGCTGTATAGGGTGATTAATGGGGTGTGGGTGGTGCATAGTGGATAATGGACTCTTGTGATGTGTGTGCAGTTGTGATGTGTGTTTTGTGTTGGTAGTGCAGTTGTGTTATGTGTGGTGGGTGATATATGTATCTGTTCCTATGGTGTGATGGCGCTATATGAGTGTATTTGCCTGCTCTGTGTGTGTGCATCGATTTTGTTGCAAATGATTGTGGGTTGTGTTGGGGTGTGTTGTATAGTGCAGTGAGTATGTGTGTCTCATGTGTGTTTGTGTTTCAAGTGTGGGATATTCAAACTATTCAATGTGGTGTTGTGTTCTGACAGTGGTGGATTCTGAGCATGGCGGTTCGCACCGCTAATGGTTTTCCGCCATGAAAGAACTGCTGTGCTGATTTGTGGCTCATAATCTGGTGGATGGAAATGTGTCAGCGTGGCAGTGCTGGTGGTGGAACCGCCTCTTTCCCACCATCCAGTGTCCTGGCAGTGTCAGATCTGTGACTATTTTTGGGCGGTCTTCACGGTGTGAATCATAATGCAGCAGTTGCATTCCCGCCAACATGGCATTCTTTGGGCAGCCGCCACCGTGGCAGTCTTGCCAAAACACTGCCAAAGTCATAATGAGGCTCTCAGTATCTTTACAGAAAATATGCAATTGTCTAAGCAATTGGGTTTAACAAACGGACAAAAAATTTCAGAATCCGATAACGGAATAATGGTTGGATTATGAGGTATTTGCTTTTCACAAGACAGGCTGAAAGATTTCTCTTCTAACATCAGTTTGAGGACGTAATCATCAAAAAAACATTTATCAATAAGCCTTGCATAGCTTATCACACAAAATGCTGCATAATAATCTCTCAAATCAGTCAGAGCAATGCCTCCTTTCTATTGCTAACAATTTAGTTTTTTCAAACTAATCCTTGGTTCGTGTCTGGACGATACTAAAGTGCTAATTACTGAATCTATCCTAGTAAAACAAAGTTCATGTAAGATGCATGGTAGGGTGAAAAATAACAATTTTAAAAATATTTCCACCAAGGTAACTATTCCTATTAAAGTTAAAGAGCTTGGAAGAGAATCCAATCTTCCTAAAAGACCACAAGCTGTATTTTGTTTTTAAGAGTGGAACATAATTGAGATCAAAGAGATCATCATTATGTTCTAATAGACAAACTCATAAATATGGTTTAGGCTTTTTATTGTAATTATCTTGTATGAATGAGGGAAGAACTTGTGGTCTTTTCTTTAGTAATAAACACCTCAGTTTTGATAGTATTTATTTTATAGCCTCTGAAAGTTGAACAGGTGTTAAAAATATTGGAAGCTATTTTATATTAAATTTTTCATAATAATGCCATGTTATTAGCCTACAGCTTGAGACTGGGAGCCAGCAGGAGTTTTAGTTTAATTAATGGTCTGGTTCTTAAATGAATTACAAATGGCTCTATAAACAGTGCAGAACAAACTGGTGACATGAAACATCCCTGCCTGGTACCACAAGTGATCAAGAGATCTTTCACAGGCCTGTTATTCAGAACCATAGTAGCCATGACATTGCGAGACAGAGAAGCAATTAACCCAGTGAGTTAGGCAGGGAATCCCAATATCTATAACACCACTAACAAAAGTTCCCACATCATCTGTTTAAAGGACTTTTTTGGGTCTAACATCATGATCACTTTCAAATTAGCAGAAGAAGAGCAATACTCAATTGCCTTAGCAACAAACTTAGTGATAGTATATACTTGATATGAGGGAAGGAAGCTGTTTTCATCTGATTCGATCATATAGACCAATAGGAAATTATTAGAAATGCAAAAATGTTAATCAAAATGTTGTAGTCCTGATTCATTAATGCAATAGGAAGAAGGCAATTAGGATCATTTGGATTTTTGCTGTTTGGCAAAAAACAGGTCAAGACATTTTCAATAAATAAATGCTGAATATTAGCACTAGCCTTACAGTTGGACAGTTTGCATTTTGTGTCATCTATTCAAATTCACTCAAAGTTTGTGTGAAAGTGCCTGCTTCTTCTTTTGAGAAAGTGGGATACTTATTCTCTAACAAGTTATCAGGACACTGAATTTTGGACGTTGTATATCCTTTGGAAATATTCAGCAAAAGCATTTCTTGTCTCCTGGGGATCTGCAGTTAGTGCATCATTGTTTGGATATCTTATAGATAAATTGGATTTCTGGTATGCACCATTCTAGTTCTCCTGCTAAAATAGTGCTAATATTGTTCCTCATATATTTTTTGGTCAATAGTGTGTTTATTTTCTTTTTTTTGTTTTTAGAAAAAATAACCTAAAGTCTTTCCTTTGCTTTTCCCAATGCAGAAAATGCATTATAGAATTCAGCCTATTCAAATTTATTTCTGCTTCATTTTAATCTGTCTTCAAGGGCCTTATATGCTGGGTTGTTGTTTTTGAAGATGTGATTCTGATGTCTTATTACTTTCCCTTAAAAATGTTTCTTAAATGCATCCCATATAACATCTGGGGAAGAAGATGTAAAATTCCTTTTAAAGAAAAAAAAAACATTTTTTTTTTGCAAATATCTCTGCAGTAACGTTTTGAGATGAAGGTAAGACAACAAAGCATTATGGCCTTGAATGTAGCAAGGCCACAATAATCCAGTACATTTAATAAACAACATTCACCAAGCAGTAGGTACAGTGTTTAAGTACATGCATAGTGACCAGGGGATCTATTAGCCAGCGAGTAGTGTATGGGTACCAAGGCATCAGTTATAAATGGTCTCTCCCCCATCAGCTTAACCAGGGGGGAAGAGAAAACCAAAACAGAAGAAAACTTGCACAGCGTATAAAAGGGCATTTAGGCTGCCTCAGACAAAAAGGTATATCTCTATTAGCACCTAGGGGCATATTTATACTCCGTCTGCGGCAAACATTTTTATGCACATTCAGCGCAAATATTGCCCCGTATTTAAACTTTGACGCCGGAGCCCATGGACGCCAAAATTACGCTGTGTGTGTCATTTTTTTGATGCGGCAACCCGCCTTGCGTTAATGATATGCAAGGTAGGCGTTCCTGTACAAAAAATGACTTAAGCGCCCGTGCGTCGTATTTATGCTTTTGGGCAAAAATGACGCACGGCCGGGAGGCGGAGCTGGAAAATGACGCACAGCCCGATTTGCGTCAAAATTTAACGCCTGGGTCAGGGCAGGCGTTAAAATGGGGCAAATACACCTGTATTTAATCAGAACACACAGAAGCAACAGCAGAGCAGCAAAGCAGCAAAAGGGAGACATGGAGGTGATTCTTATCCAGCATGCACGCAGACGCAGAGCCCTGCAGCTACAACAGCAGCTACAACAACACCAGCAGGGACCCCAAAGGCTGCGCAGAAGGCAGGAGAGGATATTCCGACCCAGAACAACCCTTCACGGCCTCAGGGAACACGACATCATCCAGAGGTACAGGTTGAACAGGCAGGCCATTCAGCAGCTGCTGCGCAAGATAGAGCCACAGTTGGCACCCACTTTGCTGACACCCGCACCATCCCAACAGAAACCAAGCTGCTTGCCGTACTGCACATGATGGCAAGTGGCTCTTTTCAAACAACTGGTGCCCTGGTTGCCGGAATATCACAACCATCATTCTCTGCCTTTTTGCCCAAACTGCAGAAGCAGCAGGAAACAAAACAGGGGTTCTACCTCATTAGTGGCTTCCCAAACGTCCTTGGTGCAATCGACTGCACACATGTACGCCTTGTGCCACCTGCTGCAACTGAACACCTCTACCGCAACAGGAAGCACACACATTCCATCAATGTGCAGGCCATAGTCGATCACCGAGGATTGATCACCAACATCGTGGCTAAATATCCTGGGAGTGTCCATGACTCATTCATCTTCTGTCACTGCACCATCAATGAACACTTCCAGGATGGACGGTATGGCAATGGACTACTTGTTGGTAAGTACAAAAACCTACTTACATAAACACTGCACAGCAACCCACTAGGACACACAACACATACACCACAAAAGCAACATGTGAACAGGAACACACTGAGGTCGTGGCATTTCTAGCCATGTTTCTTAGGTCACCATTGAATCTGTCACACATCTGAAATTACTGTACAGCTAATGTTAAGACGTCAAAGATCACAACGTGTGGAGTGGGTTGACTAAATGTCACCTTGCAAATTGTAAGTGTCCCAATGATGTTTACATTAATCCATTGCATAAGTCTAAAGGTATGGGATGTCCAGGGTACATTGATATGAATGTGTTAACAACACTGTCAAAATGATTCTGTGTATAGAACTATCATCTCACCCCAGTGAAGACACACGGACACCTGTCTCACAAGTCACAATGCAAGGGAGGGCACACTGTACTGCAAATCCCAAAACATACTGCTGACAAACGGTCAGCAGCCAAACACTCGTTCAGCCAAGGAAACAACACGATGCAGATGGTACATCCTACAAGCCTAGGATGCGACATAATAACACAAAAGAGTCACAGACAACACAAGACAACTACTGCCATGAAAGGTCATTTCAATGGGGCTAGCTACATCAACATGATCCCATTCATTTTCTCTTGCAGCTGATCAGGGGTATGGCATCCAACCATGGATTATGACACCTATTGGCCAGCCGAGTACTGCATCAGAGCGTGCCTACAACGACGCACGTAGGAGGACACGCACCATAGTCAAGAGGACCTTCGGCATCCTCAAGTCAAGGTTCCGGTGTCTCAACATCACTGGTGGTAGCCTCCTCTATTCCCCGGAGATGGTCTGTAAGATCATCCTAACATGTGCAATATCGCACAACATTTGCATCAAAAGGAACATTCCCCTCCTGGAACCAGAGCCACACATGCCTGAAGAGGAGGAAGAGGAGGATGCTGGCCTGCAACATGAGGGGGAACTACAGAACACAGCCGCTGGTATACGCAGACGGCAACATATCGTGAACAATTTATTTTAATTTTAATCACCATCACCACTTTAATGAACTAATTTAAATAAACACCTATAATAATCACCATATCATGGTCTGGCTAATCATTTTTGCACACCTTCATCTCTAACTATCAGAATAAGAGTGTTGCCTCATGGAGCATTGCTGATATACTGATTAGGACACTGAAAATCCCAGAGCTAATGTGATGCGTAACAGACAATGGTTACATACACACACACTGTAAATGACATATATCATGTACATTTCTCCTTTGAAGGCCAATAGCTGAGGACCACACCTATTTCACACATACATGTTGAAATCAAGGTCCAACGCAGCATATGGCACACAACTAAGACACCATCACTCAATAAGGGGAAAACAAGCCTCATACATGAGGCAGTCGATGTGCTTTTGCATCAATAACAGGAATGTCTGACCAGACCCTTGACAGCAGTTATTCCAACTGCATCCAATATTTGCAAGGACCATCTGTGACCAGAGTTCCATAGAAGCTGTACATCCACAGCACAAGTGCCACACATATGAGCAGCATTGTGCACATGACATTCCATGTACATGTCAGCCCATTTCCTAACTCCTGACACACCCTTGCACCTGGTCACAACCCACCTGTCTGAAGAGGTCCCTGGAATACTAAGATGTGTACCCTGATATTCCCTCCTCTACACACACAGCCTGTCAATAGCAATCCAGTGTGCTACACCCTTTCCTATTGTATGCCATTGTCATAGAACATCTGACTGCATGGACGTCAGGTCAATTAATACACTGGCTTCTAGTTTCTAAGCCCTGTTAGCACCTGTAGATTGCTTCCCGTGTGAAAATGTCTGTTGGCTATTAGAATGCAAATCTCACCTACAGGACTTGTGAGAAACTGATGCAGCCCACGCCTGTGATCACCTCCATGCACACCACCCATTTCAACAAGCACTGCCCCTGCTGATGCCTGGAACAGCATAGGAGTTACCATTTTGTCAAATACACCGTTAAGCATTGATACTAATTAAGCAGTGTAACAAAGCCTTTGGGTTTATTTGTCACCTTCAAAAACACAGGACATACACAGTTTGACATGTCAACTCTCTAGTTCGTCCTCCAAACAGTCTTAGTCAGACCACTGATTATGTAACTTGTCATATTGCTGGATCCTGATTCACCCTGCATTCTGTCAGCCTGACTGGCATCTGTCTGTGCATCACACTAAAGTATCCCTGTGTCTACATATGTACCACACTTGCGTGTCATTCATCAGGGGCTATTGGGCATGGGCTTCTTCAATGCATACCCAAATACATTGTAAAGCATCATCTGCCTATTAACAGTACCATATGAGTTAAATCCTCTGTGAAAAGCAAAATTCATGCCCCATCCCTTGTCTGGGTCTCATTTATGCATGAATGACAAAGTGTGACAGTGTCCCAGGGCCGTATGCAGGGATTGGGTACGGGGCCTTCAGCAGAACCAGCAACCTCTGATAATGTCCATGAAAAATCCACACATGTCAGGACCCTGACAGTTCACACACAGAATCACAGTGCTCACAACATATTGATGGGCAGTGTGTGGTGAATAGCTGCAAGAATAATCAGCACAGAGGCTATGATGTTCCCAGATGCAATGGGAATTGCAGAGGCTAACCTGTGTACAAATGTTGTAATGACACCTGCCGGAACATGACACCTGAGAAATTATCTCACTCAGCACACTAAGGTTGTCCTGTTGACTGTCTCATTACATGTCTTTAGTGACAGGGTGGGACCATCCCCATGTAGGTTCTCATGTCCACATCCACTTTACTCACATTGATCAACAATGGATACTCAGTAGATACAGGAATAGCTGCCACTGACTCATGATGAGTCCTGGACCGAACTGTGATAAATTACACCCCCAAAAATATACAGGATCATCATTGGACCACACACATGAACAAGACACCTATGTGCAATTGATCACTGGAAATATGTGGACACGTGCTGCCTCGTCTGCTGGTCCACCACAGCCACTTGAGAGTTGTGGCTCACTTCCATGACCTCAACTGTGGTGTCATCAGACATTTGTGTTTCACCTTTGTCTGTCTGGGCAAACAACATGGTACCCACTTCCTCAATGCATGTGTATGACTCACTGTGGGATTCACCAACTAGTGCCTAGGAAGCTGTTACCAAAACTATAGGACATAGGATGTTGAAAATGTGGACCATTGACATGAACAAGCGTCTGCCATCTATCTGGTGCATGCTTTGTCACATGTGGTGTCTACGTTACCCTAAATCATGGAAGTCCACACTACGGATGTTGCTATATATATGAATAACACAAGGAAGCATTATTCTGTCCAACACAGCATGATGGTGTATGGTTTCTCACTTCATCAGATATGTCCCTTTAGGAAGGGCAGAGTATGATGCAATCATGGCCACTGTGCAGATTTATCTGACTACATAATATCAGGACAGTTGTATTGACAAGCTACGTAATTTGACAGTAGGCACATTTCAGTTATCTACTGCACAGTTGATATGTCACATTACCCAGAGACAGATTTGTTGTGTAAGTGCTATTTATTGAAAAGTGCTGTAGTGCTATCTGTACATTGTCCATGATTGTAAGTCCATTAGAGTGACATCTTACATTGTGATCCTACACAAGGGGTTACGGAAATGCTTTTGACATGCTGGGGTGATGTTTCAGACAGTGCAGAGGGCCAGGATTTGCCAATAAGTAGGAGAGAGACAATCACTGGGCAGGCTGACAAGATATACAGTGGTAAGCAGAACAGTCATTAAGTAGAGTTGTTGCAAGACTGGCATGTTACAAAGCGCAGGACCTTGGTAATAGTTGGCCATGTGGCAGGGACTAGTGCTTCCAGGTACTTTTCCATGTGAAGGTGATCTGTTCCATGTCTTCTTCTTCTGATGTGTGTGTTGCCTCCTCTGTTCTTGGTGGTGGTGGTTGTGAAGGGGCAACTCACACCTCAGTGATAGAAGACATGGAGTCAGACATCCCGGTCGCTGCTCCCTGTGAAGGTCTTAAGGGCAGTACTGCAGCAAGGAGGATCTGCTGGTTCTTGAGAATAGCAGCCACATCACGATGGTAGGCAGCCAGGTCGGCCCTGATGGGTTCAATGTTACATTCGTGCACACGTTGACAGGATTGCTGTTGTAGGTGTTGGGTCAACTGTATTACAGCTGTGCTGATTTCCTTCTGGGTTTTTTGCTGTTCCTGCAAGATAGATGTTAGGGCTTGCATAGCTGCTGCCTGATCTGCAGATGACATCATGCACAAATGCACCCCCTCTAGGCTGGCTGCCATAGTTTGCATCCCCACCGCACCTCCTTGGCCAGCTCCCGCTGTACCCCAACTACAGTTCTCTCAAAGCTGGTGCCTGTATCGTCAGAGTCCTCAGCTGTATTGGAGCTGGCAGGCCTTACAATTGGGGTGGTGGGTGGATCCTCTGCGATGGCTGCTTGTTCTGTGCTCCTCCTTGTGACTGAAGGTGGGGTCTGGAGGGTTTCAAGGACCTTTTGGATAGTCTCCTGGGGAATGTTTATCAGCTCGTCATCCATGTCATCAGGGTAATCTGGGACAGGCATATCCGCAGGAGATCCATCTTCCTCTGCAATGAAACAGGGTACAATTAGTGTGTCTGTGTTGTGGCATGAGTGATGTGACATGCCTGCCTTGTGATGAATTCACATTGTGATTTTGTTTCGTGTTCATTGCTCCAGTCCTTCAGATGGGCATTCTCCCAGGCCTATGGCCCACCTGCATGTCACATGTATGTTATTAAGTTATTAGACTTGTCAGCATCATCTCTTCTAGGTGTGGGTTTTGGCCAAATAGTGAATTGCCACCTTCTTGTCCTACTCAACCCTCCGTCTACATCCATTCTCATGGTGGGACCTTTCACTGGCTGTGGGTATTCTGATGGCACTGGCAGCACACTTAACAATCTGGACCTTCTCCAATCTCTGATCTTTCACATCCACTTAAATGTATTTGACATGTGGCATATCCTATGCATAGCAATGTTATGACACGATATGGATGTTGGCATTGGTAACATGTACTGCTGATGTTGGGGAATGTGTGGTACATTGGATTGCCCTGATTGTCGTAGCAGTGTCCTATTTCCTCCTCTGACTGTGCAGGTGTATGTCAGTGACCAGTTACATGTGCCCCGCCCCAATGCTGTTGTCTGAGCAGTATGACATTTGGGATGTTACATTGTGACCCAGGCACAGGATGGACCCTGACATATGCATCATGGGTATGTCCTTAGTGCTGTGTAGCTCCTATTGTTGTTGAAATTGGCTGATGTTTGCAACAACTATGGGCATTGACATTTGACAGTACTGGGGCCTTTGTCTTTTTTCAGGGAATTGTTGAAGTTGTCATCCTCAACCCCCTAATTTAGGTGTGTATGATCCATGGGGAGGTTACTGCCATTGGCTACTTGAGCTGCACACAGAGCGGAAGTGGTAGTGGCAACTGTTGTCGCAGTTACATTCCAGTTGTCGGTATGGCTAGAGGTTGTTAAGAGGGCCCTAGTTAATGTGGGGATATGGTGGCTGACGTGTGCCGGGATGTCAGTTTGACGTTGTGGCCTTCCCTCCTGGCGTGGATTTCCCTTTGCTCCATCGTTGGCATGACAGCATGCCCCCATGGGACTGTTGTTGGTGTGGTGTAATGGTGTGCCCCAGCTTCTGTCTGTGCAGGCCATGCCCCCATGCTGTGCCCCTTTACCCATGCCACTCCATGTATATGATGACTTACATGCAATGTGTAGTAGGTATTCCCCCCCGGTTGCAGTTGACATTAGTGCATTTCAATTCCCCATGCGACTTACCCTGCATGTGCGTTGTCTCCTGGTAGTCTGCGCTGTCCTGTCCTTGAATCCCTGTGACGATCTCCTCAGGGATGACGGCTGCGACCATCTCCTCCATGTGGTCCAGGGCCTCCTGGTGTGCTGGACTCCCACCTCCAGTCTGCAGTGCTGCCTTCCTGTTCCTGGCCATCTTTTCCTTGGTCCTGCGCTTGCAGTCATGCCAGCGTTTCTTGCACTCGATTACTGTTCTGCGTACTTCTGCCGCACTGTTAATCTTGTCAACAATTTTTTGCCATATAGCCTCTCTCCTACTGATTGGCAACTTTGAGGTGACAAGCAGTTGCTGCAGGTGTTCCGTCACCTCTTTAACCAGAATTTCCTGCTCCTCTGAAGCGACACTTTCTTTTCTTCTTATAAGTGTCCTGGTTCTTGTGTGGGTCCTCCTGGCTGGTTCCTGGTCTGTTGTCATCTTCCTGGGGTCTGTAGTGGCATCTGGGATCCATTTTGGCTCTCCTCTGGTGAAATGGCAGTGTTGGCGTTTTTTTTTATGCTATTGCATCAAAAAACGGCGCATATCCGGTTTGCGGGGTCGTAAATCGACCCACAGTCATTTCCGCCGCGTTAACTTCGTTTTGCTTTATGAATTGACGCTGCGGTGTGCGCCAAAATAAATGACTCCCACCTGTGGCTTGTGCCGCTGTGCGTCAAAGTATAAATTTGACACCCGCACGGTGCACCAAAATGGTGTTAGCCGGCGGTAATATTTTTGACGCAAAACTGCGCTGGCACAGTTTTGCGTCAAAAAGTATAAATATAGCCCCTAGTGTCTCTGGAGTGGGCAAGAAATGGAGTCAGAGAAGGGGACGATGAGGAAGGGTGGCTGGGTTCCCAGTCAAGAAGGTGAGTGACTGTCGAATTGCTGGAGAGCTTTTAAGTATAGGTGGTGTGAAGCAGGTGTACTCTAATTGGGAGAGGTATTATATGAGTGGTTGCCAAAAGTGGGTAAATTTTCGCTCAATGTGGATTAATCTGTGAGACAGCAGTTCCATGGCTAGGACCTGCCATAGACGTGTGAACCATAGGGCTGTAGGGGGGACAACATTTTGTTTCCCATGTAATGCAAAAAGCTGTTGTTTAGCCGTTCCCAACATTTGGGAGATTAAATGCCATTCCGCATGGGTCATCAATTGCAGAGAGTGAAGTCAGAGGCCAAGTAGTGTAGTTGTAAAGGAATCTGGGATTGGATAATCTATTGTTCCCTTTATGTGGCTGAGGATTTCTTTCCAGAAGGTGTTGATGCCAGAACATGGCCACCACATGCGCATAAAATCCCTGGAGGCGGAGGAGCATTGCCAGCAAAAGGGAGAGGTTGAGGGAAATATAGTGTGGATTTGGGTCGGGGTAAGGTATCAGCCTGTCATGAAGTTGAAGGCTGTTTCCCTTTGAGATATGCTTTTTAGGATTTTGGGGATATCAAACCATATGCACTCCCAGTGTTTCATGGGCAGTTCATCTCCCAAGTCTGAATGCCATTGGGCTTGACAGAGGTGTAGATGGATAGGAGCAGAATGTTGGAAAACCTGATATGTGCATGAGATGAGTTCACGGGAACCATTATAGCTCCGGGCTAGGGCCTCAAAGGCAGTTTGCATGTGGCTCCCTGCATTGGATGGGATAAGGGCCCAGTGGTGGAGTTAATAGTATTGGGGTCTAGAAGTTTTGGAAGTTTGAACTCTTGATGGCATTCCTCCACTATCTTGAAGGACTCTACCATGAGTAGACCATGGAGAGTTTGACAATCACCCTCCGTCTACTGGTTCTATGAGTTAGGTTGCAGCGCAAGGGGGAAGTATGCGTTGTGTGCCAAAGGTGTGTTGGAAGAGGTGAAAGTAGAAAGTAGAAAGAGCACTCTTTACCACAATTTTGTCCCATATGTATAGGACATTTTCTGTGGGATGGTAACGTAGGCACTCTGGGGCTTCGCATGTTTGTGGAGCCCAGAGCGGACGACAGGTGACCGCTTGGTCTACATGCAGCCAGTGTTTGTCACTTTCACATACTACCCACTCTAAGATGAAGCAGAGGTGCACTGCACAACAATATTCGAGGAGATAGCGGCACCCCCAGTCCTCCCCAGGTGTGAGGGAGCATCAGTATTGATTTGGGGAAACGCAGTCATTCCCCCCCCATATGAAGGAGTGAGTATCCCTTTGGAGGCGCAGGATCTTGTCTTGTGGAATAGGCATTGAGAGGCATTGGAAGAGATATAGGGCCTGATTACGACTTTGGCTGAGGGGATTGCTCCATCCCAAATGTGACAGATATCCCGCCCACGGAATTCCGAGTTCCATACGATATAATGGACTCGTATTTCTGCAGGCTTGATATCCGTCACATTTGAGACAGAGTACTCCCCTCCACTGAAGTCGTAACCAGGCCCATAATATTTTTGACAGGAAGAACATCTTCACCACGTTGAGGGGTTCCAGCCAGAACACCTAACGGGTTTCCAGCGGTACACATCCTCCAGACAGACTGACCAGTTGGTGCCCGACCAGGTCAGTAGTTTAGGAGTAAGGAGTAGACCAAGAAATTGGATAGATCCATGAGCCTACTGGAAAGGGGTGAGTGATTGAATTGACGACAGGTCGGCCTGAGGGATAGTTACATTTAGGGCCTGAGACTTGGTCAGATTGCTCTTAAAGCCAGAGACCACCTTGAAGGCTTGAGGTGCATGGATCAGCACTGGTAGCAATCTATTCAGCAGGGGGGGGTCAACAGGAGGTCATTAGTGAACAGAGCAACCTTGTGGGTTTGCCCACCAAAGGGAATCCCCACTAGGCCTTGAGCCAACCATGTTATCTGTACCACTTTTGGGGATGGGTTCTAGTATGATTTATTGGCAGGGAATAGATGCCTAGAGATGGAAAATATGTGGTAGCAAGTCATAGCTCTTTGCCTTTTGTGAGTTACCACTCCACTTCCAAGATACCTTGATGTAAATGGATTTTTTTCTCATAATTTTTATTATTGTGAATTTTATTATTACAAATTACAATTTCAGCACATGTGATAAAATAAATGAATAATAATTATAATAGTAATTATGATTATATTGAGTATACCAAGTAAATTTATACATTTTTTAATTAATTTATTTTTCTAGACTCAAACCTATGAAAGGAAAAGCAGGACAAAGATGTAACCAGTAAACCAACAACTGGTTGGTCTGAATATATTGTAATAAGTATGAATAAGAAAAGTTCAAGGCCATTGGCCAGTCCAATATAATTACAAAGTGGTGTGCCAAAGGCACTATATGGTACCCCAACTTGACTCTTGACTTCCATGTAACCTCCAAAGGTAGGGGCATCAGGGGGAAGGCAGATACTTTAGTGATGATCTGGGGCAGGAGGTGGCAGAAGGGGGATTTGGGCTTAGGCTTGGGAGTGGGTGGTTTTGGATTTGGCTTGGGAGGGGGGTTTTAGGTTTAGGCTTGAGGGAGGATTGGGTCTTCTTGGGAGGAGTAGACTCCTTGGCGGGGGAGGGATATGGATACTTGCAGGGGGGTAGGGAAGGCCTTGCAGGTGGAAGGGATGGCCTGGGGAGGGAAACATCACATTTAGAGGTTTCACAGGGGAGAGGAGTAGGGAAAATGGCAAACTCAGAAAGTAAAACTTATCTACACACACAGGCATGGTCATATCAAAAGGGTTTGGGTGTGAAGAGAGAGGGAGTGGTTGTATGAGATGTTGGTGTTGATTTCTTGGGTGTGTGTCTGAAGAAGGTATGCTTGTGTGTGGTTTTTGTCTGTTGGGGGGGTGAGTGAGGGCGTTTATGTGCCTTGGACTGAGAAGGGGTAGAGGTGCTGGGGGATGCCGTGGTAGGTGTTTGGCTAGCTGTTGGGGTGGTGACTGCAGGTAAAGTGGATGTGCTACATGTAGGAGTGTCAGTGGTTGTGGTATCTGGGAATGTGGTGACTGGGGTGGCTATCTGAGGGTCTGCTGGGGTGCTGTCTCTGAGTAGGATATATGTAGTTGCTGAATCTATGAATGTTGGTATGGTGTCTGCAGGCATGTCTGGTGTGCTCTCTGTGATGCTGGGGCTGGTGGGGGTGTCAGGGAATGTTGTGACTGTTGCTGTGTGTGCATCTGGATGTTTCTTGTGTGTATGCCGGTGGTGTGTCCTGTGGTGCTTTGGTTTGTCTGCACTACCCTTGGATGTTGAGGTGGATGCATGACTGACTGTTTCTGTGCTTTGGCTGGGTCGGGGAACGGGGGATTGGGATTGGGAAGAGGAAGGTGGAGGGGGGATGGGAAACAAAGAGTGACTGACTGCCATCGGTGTGGAGGCCAGAGTCTGAAAGGATCTCTGTAGGCCAACCTTGCTTGCTCATAAGGGCGTATTTAACCCAGAGCATTTACCCATGGATAACCACAGGTAGCATAACTACTTTTTAAACACATTGGACACTTCTCGTGTTCATGAAGGCAACATAAAGTTCAACGTATCATGATGAGTGGCAACATCACTATCCACAAATCAGACATGAGTAGTCTTACATCTGTTTAAAAGAATATCAATGACACAAAGCACACTTGAGGCTACCATGTTAGAGACCTTGATGCAAACTAATTGACTGACTATGCATAGCTTTTCACCCACATGTGCATGTGAACTACCACACCTGCACTACAATGTAGTCAGTGCAAACAATAGGTTTCCATGCAAAAAGCATTCAAAACATATCCAAGATAGACAGTAGGGCCCTCATTAGAACCCCGGGGGTCGGTGATAAAGCGGCGGTAATACCGCCAACAGGCCAGTGGAAAAAATAAATGGAATCATGACCATGGCGGAAACCGGCAACACAGACAGCCACTTTAACACTCCGAACACCACAGCAGTGGAAACAAACACCACGGCGGTAACCGCCAACAGAAAGGCGGAAGACAATGTACCGCCCACACTATTACAAGGCACCAATCCGCCAGTTTTTCCGGGGAGGTACCAACGCCATCAAAAGCACGCAACACGCAGCACCCTCACCTACAACAACATACACACACATCCAATAACATCACAGGTATACCCCGTCACCCCCTGGAAGAACGCAAGGACCAAATGAAATGAGTTTAACTAGTGTAATAATAAAATAATCAGGTAGCCCAAGATAACTTGAAATGATCAGCATATACAAATATTTACAGCAAGTACACAAGTCTGTACACTGTCCCATTAAATGTCCTTGGACCAGTGGTCCCAAAAAGCATTGGCGAAGCCCACACTTAACACCTGCCTCAAAACGGAGAGAACACTGCAGGGGCATCAGGTCGAAAAAAACACAGGCAACTCAGGGGGAGGTGGAGGGGGGCACCTCAGCCGGATGACGGGACGAAGCCACTGCTCCTCGAGGGGGCTCCATGCCCACTGGTCGGTCCTGGGGAGTGCAAAGCCACAGTCTCTCAAGTGGGTGGTGTTCCCACTGCTTGGTCCTGGGGAGTGCAAAGCCACAGTCTCTCTAGCAGATGCTGTTCTTCACTGGTTCTGGAGGGGGCATGGTGCCCAGTATGCTTCATCCTGCCAAGGACTGGGGTAGTGGATGCTGTTCTCCACTGGTTCTGGAGGGGGCCTCGTGCCCAGAGTTCTTCATCCTGCCAAGGACTGGGGTAATGGATGCTGTTCTCCACTGGTTCTGGAGGGGGCATGGTGCCCAGTGATGCTGCACCAGTGGTGTGGCAGTTCCTATTCCCTCACATGGGTGTCTGAGCTACGAGATTTACCGGTAACAGGTAGCATGATACTCCATGGAGGCAGAGCCACACTCCTCCTTGCGACGACTAAGGCTGTAAACTGCTGGAAGTGCCAGTGATGGTGGTGGTGCCTCATGTAGTGTGTGCAGGGTCCAGGACGTCTCCTGCAGCCTCGGACGCCTGCCCACTGGGGATGCTGCTGATGTCCGTTGTAGTGGCACTGGTTGGGCACATCGCATGGCAGTTGGCAATGGCTGAGGCGGTGTCTGCGGCAGAGATGCTGCTGGTGGTGCAGGTCTGCACTTGTGGAGGGAGACACCAGGCCGTCTCCTGCAGCCTCGGAAGGCTGCCCACTGGGGACGATGATGGTGACTGTAGTTGAGGCAGCTGCCGTGCAGGTGGCGGTGCAGATGGAAGTGCAGGTGGCGGTGCAGGTGGCGGTCGTTGCGGCGGTGCCCACCGTGGTACAGGTTGCTGGGCTGTCTTGTGAAAGGGGTGACACCAGCCCCTCACCCGGAAGCTCCGTGCCCTGAGCTGACTTCCCTTTGCTCTTGTGCCCCTTCCCCACTTTGGAAGTTGCTGCTGGGACCTTGGCACTGTCCTCTTTGGTTCTGGAAGAGGCCTTGCTGGGTGGATGGTGCGGCTTTTCTCTTCTGCATGCTGGCCCCTTCTTTACCTTGGCAGGTGGTGGAATTGGTGGTCCTTGGCTTCACTAGGTGGCACACTGGCAGCCCTGATGGGTGCCCCCTTCGATGTTCCCAGACTTGCAGGGACCACACTGGATGAGGATTTGGTGGCTGAAGTGCTGGTCAGGGCTCAAGACAACCTGACCCTAGGGGATGGATGAAGGGGGAGGTGTAGGGAAGAGATCAATGCTAGCCAGGAGAAGTTTCTTAGACACACTGGAACAGGATGATGCAGGGGGTTTGGGAGTGGAGGAAGAGGTAGTGGTTGTAGGAGATATATGTCTGCTGAGTTTGAGTGAAGGTGCATGGGTTGGAAGCTGTTGTGAGGTGGATGGCTGTTGAGTGGGTGTGTGCCGGCGTTTGTGTACTTTGGGAGGAGGGCTCACAGACACACTGGGAGAGGACACAGGGGACGTGTGAATGGTAGTGGGGGTGGTGATTGCACGTGAGCGGTGTGTGGTGATGGGTGTGCTTGTAATGGAGGTAGTGGCTGAGGATGTTTTTCATGCAGGTGTGAGTGTAGACGAGACCGGGAAGGAGGTGGAGGATGGGGAGACAGTGGAGGCAGTGGATGTTGGTGTGTCTACATGGGTATGGTGCTTGTGTGAGTGCCTGTGGGATGTGTGGTGCTTATGTTTGTCCGAGCCACTTTTGTGTGTTGATGTGTGTGCATGCTGGTCTGATGGTGTGCTTGGAATAGGCTGAGGTAGAGGGGATTGGGTCTGGGTAGTGGAGGTTGGAGGGGGGAAGCAGGACACAGGGACAATGGCTGCCATCAGTGCTGAGGTCAGAGCCAGAATTGCTCTCTGTTGGGCCGTCACACCAGAATGAATGCCCTCCAGGTATGCATTTGTTTGCTGCAAATGCCTCTCTACACCCTGGATGGCATTCAAAATGGTTGACTGCCCAACGGTGAGGGATCTCAGGAGGTCAATAGCCTCCTCACTGAGGGTAGGAGGGCTGACTGGGGAAGGGCCTGAGGTGCCTTGGGTGAAGGAGATGCCCACCCTCCTGGGTGAGCGGGCACGGGAAACACGATGAGGGTCTGCTGGGAGGGCAGTTCTGGTAGGGGGGTGGCGGCTGTACCTGTTGTTGCGGTGGGCACAGAGGTGCCCGCCACCACAAGGGAGCTCCCATCAGAGGGAGGAGTCGCTGTCGCTGGTGTCCCCTTCTGTCCCCGTCGTGGAGCTCCCCTCGCCCTCCGTCCCATTGGTGCCTTCAGACTCTGTACATTCACCCTCCTGGGCCATGTGGGTTGCAGCTCCCTCCTGCTCCGGTGCTACTGCTCCTCTGCCAGATGATGCTAATGTACACAAGGACAGGGTGACAAAACAAAAAGGGGGGTAAGACAGAGGAGACACATGGTCAATGCCAGCAGCACCACTACCATTGGCGGACACAACACACAGGGAACAGCCCTATGCACTAGCCCATGCACTAACAGTTCTTAGGAAAATCACCTGCCCATGGGGGACTGTGCCTAACCCCATTTGCTGCACACCTGGAACCCACAGGGGCCTGACTAATTGTAGATGTCCACTGCCACTATTGGGGTTGGAGTGGCACAGAGCCTGCCTAACAAGGGACCTACCCTACCACGTGCGCCCTGGCATAGGGGAACCCACAGCCCACATCCCCCACCCAGACACCTCGTAAAGCACGCAGAGTCAGCTGAATGAGATTGTACTCACCCCCTTGTGGCTGCTGTGATGCCCTCAAGCGCCCATCCATCTCCGGATATGCCACAGCCAGGATCCGGAACATCAGGGGGGGTCATGGTGCGACGGGCACCCCTTCCACGTTGGGAGGCCATCCCCAGCTGGGCCTTCGCTGTCTTCTTGCTCCAGAGGTGCAGGTCCTCCCATCTCTTGCGGCAGTGGGTGCGCCGTCTATGATAGACCCCCAGGGTCCGCACTTCCTTGGTGATGGCATGCCAAATACCCTTCTTCTGGTGGGCACTGAGCTAGAGGAAAGATAAAGTAAGAATGGAACTTACTCCCCCGTCCGGTTCTTCTTACTCATTGGCCACCAGTTCCGACCTATGCCCTGAAACACATACACTGACCATCCTCACATGCAGGCCATAGCCCCCCCCACAACATGTATCTTCCATCCAGTCCACTCCATACATTCATGTCCCATCCATCATGCTCACAGTGTACTCACCTGTTTGTCTGGAGGACCGCAGAGTAGCGTGTACTGGGGGAGGACCCTGTCCACCTGTTTGTCCAACTCCTCCGCGGTGTAGGCAGGGGCCCTTTCCCCAGACACTGTAGCCATTGTCACTTCCAGACTCAGGTCACAGCAGCACTTGGAGTGTAGGTCCTCTCCTGTTGAAGGTCAGGTATCAAGTGAGTGAACAGATAGAAAATGGCGGTTACATCCGCGGCAGTGCGTACCGTCCCTGCTGGCGTACATCGTCATTGGCTCCTGGGACCCATAGGGCCCAATGATAACCAATGCTGAATTGCACGGCGGTCTTCGACCGCCTACTGCGATGCTCACAATGCCAGCGCAGTTACCTCATTTCCCCTTGTCCCTCCTTACAGTTCAGGCAGCCGCCATTTCAGGGGGGCACAGGCCATGGCACCTAACTGCGTCACAGCACATTTGGGCAGGAATATATCAGACAGCATTACACACTGATTAAATCACATTAGTGCAAAACACCCTTGTGCAACCTATGTGGTACATGACCCTCTGCACACCATTCTCCTCCATAGGGCACATCCGCTGGGGCAGATGATGAGATGGCGTCATCCTCCGGTGTACAGACCCCTGGTGGACCTGTCGACAATGGAAGACAGACACATCATTATCACCTACAGACTTGATCGTGCCACAATCCAAGAACTGTGTGCCCAATTGGAGGCTGACCTGATGTCAGCTATCCGCCACCCCACAGGTATCCCCCCTCTAGTGCAGGTCCTGTCAGTGTTCTATTTCCTGGCCAGTGGTTCCTTTCAAACAACATTGGCCATGGAATCAGGGATGTCACATCCAATGTTTTCTAATATGTTGACGCTCGTTCCACCTCTTCCTGATATCATCCCGTGTTCTTGGGTGCTGTCCCACTGCGTTGACCCTGTCGACAATTCTCCACCATAGCTCCATCTTCCTTGTAATGGATGTCTGCTGCACCCGTGATCCGAATAGTTGTGGCTCTACCCGGATGATTTCCTCCACCATGACCCTGAGCTCCTCCTCAGAAAACCTGGGGTGTCTTTGAGGTGCCATGATGTGGTGTGGGTGATGTGTGAGGTGATGATTGATGTGATGTGTGGGGTGATGTGTTGGGGTGTGTTCTTTGAGGTGCGTGGATGGTGTATGAGTGATGGTGTTGTGTGCCTCTGGATGCTGGTGTTGTCTTTGCTATTCTCTCTCTCTGCTTCTTCCAAAAATGTCATTGTAAGGGGTTGTGGGTAATGTGGGTGTGTGTTTTATAGTGGTGTGAGTGTGTGGGTGTGTGTCTGGGTGTCAGGAGTGTGTATTTTGAATTGTCCAATATTGTGTTTTGTAAGTGTGTGTGTATTTTGAGCGCAGCAGTGTGTACCGCCTACAGATTACTGTGGTTGAAAGACCACCGCGTTGATTCGTGGGTCGTGATAGTGTGGGTTCATTCCTGTTGGCGTAACAGTGTGGGTTTTGCTATCGCCAATTTATCACTGACCTTTGGTGTGGCGGACTTGTGCGGGTGTCTGCATTGTGGCGGATTTCTAGATGTGGGTCATAATACCTGTAGCGGGTTTCCACCACGGTATGTTGGCGCCCGTCAGCATGGCGGTCAGCGGCCTTTACCGCCAGGGTTGTAATAAGGGCTTATGTTTAAGACACATTACAATG
This sequence comes from Pleurodeles waltl, assembly GCF_031143425.1. Classification (NCBI taxonomy): domain Eukaryota; kingdom Metazoa; phylum Chordata; class Amphibia; order Caudata; family Salamandridae; genus Pleurodeles; species Pleurodeles waltl. The sequence goes on from NC_090440.1 coordinate 805,433,429, forward strand.
TAGATTTATGACAAAACCTTACAATGTACACAGGATGTTGGCAAAAAAACAGTTAAGATTGTAACCGTTAAGAAGAGGTATTGGCCTATTTATCATGAATACCACACAATTGCTAAGGAAATAGCTGTGTAGTCACTTACCACCTACATAACATGAATATGGTATTAATATTCATAGTTCTGACATCAATGTATGTAATCCAATAGGAGGTTGGGCAACACCTCAGTGGTTGCCTACATGTAGGATTGTTGCGTAGGCTCTCATTATTCTAATGAGACTACTGGATTTTGAGTGGCAGAATCACATGTGGTGTGGGAGACTGAGTTTTATCCAACTACAGGTGACACCTGTCGCCCTCAATCCAGGTTTTTCCGCGGCTAACCAGCAGTGCCTCATCTCCTCCAAGGCGCAGGGATGATTGGGCAGCTGAGCGCATGACATAATTGATTTCCCAGGGAAATCGTGGTGACTCAGGTCTCATCCGTTTCTCTCAATTACATTAGTCTCACATACACAATGACAAACAGAGGCAGTATATGTTTCAATAATGTTTTAATGAAGCCACTTCATCTTAGATAGCAAAGCATGTACTGCAATAACCAGGATGATACAGCATGATGGAATTAGAATTGTGACAAGGAGAGTGAAGCATAGAAATAATGCTTCCATATTGTCGCTAGGAACAATAGGCTAATTCCTACCTAGGCTATAATAGAGCACAGCATGCCAAGCTCGAATTCTGCCCTTCAGTTTCCCTGGGAAGACATCATCCTCCATACCTGAGCAAAGGCTTGAAGTCTGCATAAGCAGCTGTAGTGAAGCAGTCAGCAATCAGCATACATTCGTGGTCCTCTGGCTGGAATCTCCCTCTAACATGTAAGGGACAAGGAAGTGTTTTCATAATAAAACAGCTGATGTTCTGGGAAAATGTCCCTACGTAAGGATGTTTGTTATTCTATGAATACCAGAGACAAAACATTTACCACGTTCACCGGCAACCTATGTCACTACAGCCTTGAACGAAGCACAGAATGAGCAAGAACGTCTTGTTTGAGAACGTAGTGTTGGCCTAAGTGAAAACAGCTAGCTAGAGAGAAATTAAAACAAGACCGCAAAAGTGGCTATTGTTAAAAATAACAAATTAAGCTGAATAAAGTATATCTAGGTTAAAGTGCACAGCGGCAGGCCTACTGTGCTAAAATAACGTGCATAGAGCTATAACTAAAATGGTTACACAACACCCTCCCCTTGTCGGTTGAAGGTGGTTCAAAGCCTAAATATATATAAAAATTACTAAAACTAAACCTAAGATATATGTGTTAAGGGGGTCAATAATGACAAGTTAAAAGGACACGTGAGCATATATGAAAGGACAATTTAAAATGTTAACATGTGGCTTAAAAAGGGGCTGAATTGCAAGAGTCAGAGTAATTTTGAAAGTTGCCAATTGGATCCGGGACAATGGAGGACAGGAAATCTTCCACTTCAGTAGGTGTTAAAGTTGGAAAGGCATCACCGAGGACCAAGGAGCAGTCGTGTTCCATAACCTGAGCCTCAGCCAAGGCAGCAGCGTTCCATGGTGTGCCCTGTAATGAGTTCAGAGTTGCATCCTCCAGGAAGGGCAACTCATAAACAGCTTCCCGCAGCAAATGCACCCTCAACGCACATGTCCGGTAATGAACCCTCAGCGACAACATCAACAGATCAGTGCCCAATGAAAGCAAGCGCTGCACAGAAAGACAAACTTTCAGTGCATGTTTGAAAGAGCACCAAAGGCACCGAAACACGGGCTGCACACAACGCAAAACCGGTCTGAATGACAGGGACCAGTCACACTCTAATTGCTCCAAGAGTGTTGCTTCAAAGTACTGCATCATGCGTTCACGACACACCTGCGCTGATGGGAGGGCCATCATCCCTCCTTGTTGCAGCGGGAAAGCCATTGCTCATAAAAAATAGCAATAGCAAAATGCCAAGTATTAGATCCAAAGTTATTAGAAATCCCCCCAAAATACTGGAGAATATTGAGTGGTGGCTGATGGTATCAAACCGAATATGGAGGAGAAGGTGTGAACAAAACCAGAACCAACAGCCTTAAAGAAATTTGGATTCCAGTAGTACTGGGCGCATTGAATATTTGTCCCACGAGTTCACCAAAGTGTCTCGGAAAGTTGGTACTTAAAAGGGACTGTATCTCTGCTGACGACCTTGCCACCTGAAGTGCGTAGGTCTTGCATGCAGATGTGAAGGACACATGTTTTTGAAACAAGAAAGCTTTGAGTCTGCTCAACTTGTCAAAATTCACATTAGAAGTAGAAATATGGGGCCAGATGTCAGCTACCTCTTTTAGTTTAGTGGGAGGAAAAGTACATTCCCGCAGCATGTAACAATCTTAGAGACCGAATCAACATAAACTATTCCAGCTCGCATCCCACAAGAGTCTTCCCCATTGAGGAGAAGAAAGCTGCCGTTTGAAAGCACGTGGAACGCAGGTCTAATAAAGGGGACTGGAACTCCCTTCAGATAACAAGCCAAGTTACATGCCCGATGAAAGGACAGCTGTTTACAAACCATCGAATGGCTGACAGAAGTCTTGCATTCACTACCGCTAAGAAAGTCCTCTTTCATGCTACTGAGACATTTGCGAGAAGGGTAGCTCCCACAACTCAGTGATGGAACTGTCTCCCAGCCTTTCATATCTGCCTACCGGAATGTGTTTCAAACAGGACGTGACTTGTATCGTGACAGCAGCAAGACACCAACTAGCTGTACAGAGGACTGGTTGTGGACCCCTACCTCCTCCCCCACAACTAACAACATGGGAGGAGCAAGACTTGGCAATCATGCATCCTGAGGGCCTGGCAGGAGTAGGAGGAGGAATGGACTCTGGTAAGTCAAATCTCTATTCCTATCACCCCCCTACCTACATGCCATCACAAACCCCCACCGCACCCTCACTCCCATAACTTCACCTCCTCCCACATACCCCACCATCACAACCCACTCATCCCAATACCAAGCCCTGCATGTAACACCAATGCATGGACACCCCTCACAGACCTGCATGGACACCTATCACAACTGCATGCACACTGGAGAGAATCACCAAGCCCACCAAATAGCAACTCACACAAAGGCAAATCTGCCAGGGCAACAACAACCATAGAGGGCAACACACCCATGCACATGATGTCACATGCAGAAACAATAACACTGAATTTACATCCCCACCGGTCCCCCAGCCAATGTCACCAGAGAAGAGGTGCCAGCAATATCCAGTCACCCCACAGAAGAGGCCCACAGTGATGACAGCAGTTCTGCCCACCAGGATCTGGATGACCAACCTGGCCCATCAGTGATCTCTGGACAGTCGGTTACCCAGGCACACTCTCACACCACCACAGAGCCTTCCCCCTCAGGAAATACCACCACAGCACCCACCCAGCAGACCCATACCTCTGTCCCCAGGACACGTCAATCAGCAGTGTGTCCACCGCTACAGGGACCCCAGGCCACCCCACAACACAGGACGATCAGGGACCTGGGGTCTGTGGTAGTGGGCACACGGTTCAGGGGACACAGGCACAGGACAACAGGCAAGCTGGGAAGACTGCTGTGTGACAGGGGGAGGACAGGCCCAGAGAACCTACTCTCCGGAAGACACTCACTGCGATCCTGGGAGCATACCAACATTCCCAGGATACGCTGGGCCAGATACTGGACAAGTTGCAGGAGAAGATGCGGCTGCAAGAGAGACAGTACCAGGGTGTCAGGGAGGACTTGCAGAACATCAACACCACCCTGGTCTCCATTGCAAGGGTGTTGGCAGACATGGCCAACACTATGAGGGAGGCAGTGGCACCCCACCGGGCCTCTGCCACTAGCCAAACCGTTGAACAGCCCTCCACCTCCGCTGTAGCTAGTGGACAGGAGGCCCAGTCACAGGAGCAACAGGCCACCAGCACCCCTCCCCCTGCAGAAGTAGAACCACCCTGCAAATGTTCCCTTCGATCCAGGCAGAAGCCAGAGTCTATTGCCAAGTCTCCCGCCAGGAAATAAGACTCTTCTGATTGTCACCCTTGTGTCCCACTCTGTCACCCTATCCACCTTGAACTGCCATTGCTCCCCTTTCTATGCCCCCTTGGACAATGCAACTGTGATACAAAAAAACTGGACTCTAACCTGGACTTTCCTCCACCATCACCCCAGCCCATTGCACATCCCCCTCTACCTCTTAGCACTTAAATAAACACCCTTCGAAAAAATACAAGTATGGAGGGTGTCAAATGATTTAAGTATGTATTTGTTTAACAAGGTTTAAACATTGAAAATCAACTGTACAGAAATGTATCCATAGGAATGACCGATAGTTGGCTGCAGTCAACACACCAGGAGCGATAGTGGGGCACAAATATCTGCAAATAGAGATGCCAAAGGGTACAGTGAGTGGCCATAGAAGTGGGAAAATCAGCCTGCCAGTTACAATGTCAAACACAAAAATGTCAATTAAGTGTGAAGTTACATTGTCTTACCTGTGTGTCATTGGAAGTATTGACAAATTATTGCACTTCTGTTGTCCTCATCCTCATCCTCTGCCTCCTCATCTTCACTGTCCATAGGGTCCACTGCTGCCACACGGCCATCTCCAGCCTCGTCCTCCTGCAGAAAAGACACCTGGCGACGTAAGGCAAGGTTGTGCAACATACAGCATGCCACGATGATCTGGCAGACCTTCTTGGGTGAGTAATACAGGGATCCACCTGTTAGAGGCAACAAAACTTGGCCTTCAGGAGGCCAAAGGTCCTCTCTATAATTCTTCTTGTTCGCCCATGTGCCTCATTGTAACGTTCCTCTGCCCATGTCCTGGGATTCCTCACAGGGGTCAGTAGCCATGAGAGGTTGGGGTAACCAGAGTCACCTGCAAATATCGAGGGACAACTGTTAGCCACACACCAACCCTTAGGGCCCACACCATACCCATATACCAACATATACTGGGTGGGAACCAGGGCTCACCTTTTAGCCACACCCTGTGCCTCTGTAGTTGATCCATCACCTATGGGATGCTGCTATTTCTCATAATAAAGGCATCATGCACAGACCCAGGATATTTTGCATCGACGTGGGAGATGTACTGGTCCGCCAGGCACACCATCTGCACATTCATGGAGTGAAAGCTCTTTCGATTTCTGAACACCTGTTCATTTCGGCAGGAGGGGGGAAACAAATGCAATATGTATACCATCAATTGCCCCAATAATGTTGCGGATACGTCCCATTGCATAGAAATCAGCTTTCACTGTGGCCAAATCCTCCACCTGGGGTAAAACAGTGTAGCTGCGCATGTGTTTAATCAGGGCAGACAACACTCTGGTCAGCACTATTGAGAATATTGGCTGTGACATTCCTGCTGCCAAGCCCACTGTCACTTGGAAGGAGCCAGCTGCCAAGAAATGGAGCACTGATAGCACTTGCACAAGAGGGGGGATCCCGGTGGGGTGACGGATAGCAGAGATTAGGTCAGGCTTCTATTGGGCACACAGCTCTGTGATTGTGGCCCTGTCCAGTTTATAGGTGAGGATAATGTGTCTGTCCTCCATTGTTGGCATGTCCAACAGGGGTCTGTACACGGGGGATGTCTCCATCTCCTATTCATCCACAGCGGTTGCAATCTATGGGGCAAAATGGTGAGCAGCTGGTCAGTATCTCTTATTTCCAACTACTACACTGCAATGCACGTTGTGATTGAACAGTATTTTGTTGGAGAGGTCAAAATGATGCATATGTGTACTGTGAAGCAGTTAGTAGCCATGGCCTGCAACTCCCCTGAAATGGTGTCGTCCTGTTTGGAGGGACAGGTGGAAATGAGGTAATTCCGCTGACGTTGTGTGCCATTGCTGGAGGCGGTGGAAAACCGCTGTGCAACTCCTCATTGGTTAACATTGGGCCCTATGCGGTACAGTGGCCAATGGTGTTGTATGCCAGCGGTGACAGTATGCACCGTCATGGACGTCACCGCCATTTTCTATTTGTTCACTCACTTGTTGCCTGACCTTCAACAGGAGAGGTCCTACACTGCATGTGCTGCTGTGTCTGGAACTGACCATGGCTTGTGTCACTGGGGAAAGGGCCCCTGTCTTCACCTCAGCCGAGTTGGAGAGACTGGTGGATGGGTTCCTACCCCAGCACCGAATGCTGTATGGGCCTCCAGACCAACAGGTGAGTACTACGTGAGTATGATGCATGGGACGTGAATGCATGGAGGGCTGTGTGTGAAGGCCTCATGTAGAGGGTGTGTGGTGGATGGGCCCTGGGCAGCGTGCTGCATGTATGGTGGGCCATGTCTGGGCTACTGGGGATTGGAAGGGGCATGGTGGGCCATGAGTGTAACAGGCAGGGCGGTCAGACTGATATCTTTCCCTGTGTCCATTTCCCTGCAGGTCAGCGCCCATCAGAGTAGGGTGTATGGCGTGCCATCACCAAGGACGTGCGGACCCTGGGGGTATACGACAGGCAGAGCACCCACTGTCACAAACAGTGGGAGGAACTGAGATGCTGGGCATGGAAGACGGCGGAGGCCCAGCTGGGGATGGCCTCCCAATGAGGAAGGGGTGCCCGTCGAACCCTGACCCCCCTGATGGCCCGCATACTGGCGGTGGCACATCCGGAGCTGGATGGGTGCTTGGGGGCATCACAGCAGCCACAAGGGGGTGAGTACAGTGCCCCAATATACAACTTGTGCCTGGTGGGGTGGTATCCGGGTGGGGGGTGTGGGCCTGTGGGTGCCCCTAGGCCAGGCCTGACATTGCAGAGTGGGTCCCATGTTGGGCAGGGTTCTGATGTAAAATACCTCCAACCAAGCTAGTAGGCATCCACTACTGGGGAGGGGGCTGTGGGTCTCAGGTATCCTGAAATTGGCATTAGGTGTCCCTATCCATGGCCTAGTGACTAGCATTGTGACTGGTAGTGAATTTCCTAGTGCATAGGGCTGTTCCCTGTGTGTGTGTGTGTCGTGTACGGTGATGTTGTTGCCGCCATTGACCAAGTGTATCCTTTGTCTCCCCTCCCACTTTTTGTTTTGTCACCCTGTCCTTATGTGTATTAGCATCATCTGGCAGAGGAGCAGAGGCACCGGCGATGGAGGGAGCTGCATCCCACAGGGCCATGGATGCCGAATTCACCGACGGTGAGGGCACCACTGGGACGGAGGGCGAGGGGAGCACCACGGCGGAGACAGGAGGGGACAATCCGGACACGGATTCCTCCTCCGATGGAAGCTCTCTGGTGGTGGCGGACACTTCTGTGCCCACTCCAGCTACAGGTACAGCCACCACCCCCGTACCAGCACCGCCCTCCCAGCAGCCCCTCAGCGAGTTTCCCGTGTCCCCTCACCCAGGAGGGTGGGCATCTCCTTTGCCACAGGCACCTCAGGCCCTGCCCCAGTCAGCCCTGCTGCCCTGAGTGAGGAGGCTATTGACCTCCTGCGATCCATCTCTGTTGGGCAGTCAACCACTGTGAATGCCATCCAGGGTCTGGCAGCCCAAATGCAACAGACAAATGCATTCCTGGAGGGCACTCACATTGGCATAGCTGCCCAACATAGATCAATCCAGGCTCTGGCCTCCTCTCTGATGGCAGCCATTTTCCCTGTTTCTAGCCTCCCCCCTCCAACTTCCTCTAACCAATCCCATTCCCCTCAACTCCAACCCATCTCAAGCACACAGGCAGACGAGCCTGCACCCAGGACAACACACAGGAGTGGACATGGAAAACACAAGCACCACACTTAATCCCACAGACACTCACACAAACACCATCCAGATGCAGACATACCAACATCCACTGCCTCCACTGTGGCCCCCTCCTCCTCGTCTTCCACCTCCCTCTCAGTTGCATCTCCACTCACACCTGCATGCACTACATCCTCATCTAGTACGACCATCACCAGCACACCTACCAGCGCAAGCCCCTCTCTGGCAGTAACCACCCCCACTTCCATGCACATGTCCTGTGTGTCCTCTCCCACTGTGTCTGTGCCCCATCCTCCCAAAGTACATAAACACAAGCACTCAGACACCCAACAGCCATCCACCTCACAACAGCATCCAGCCCATGCACCTGCACCCAAACACAGCAGACTGACACCTCCTACAACCACTCCCTCTTCCTCCACTCCCAAACCATCTGCCTCTTCCTGCCCCAATATCCCTAAGAAGCTTTTCCTCGCCAACATTGACCTCTTCCCTACCCCTCCCCCCCATTCCTCACGTCAGGCCAGGGTGGTCCAAATCCAGACAAGCAGCTCAGCCACCCAGTCCAGGGACACAGTAGTGTCCAGAGCTACACCAGGTGGGAGAGGATCCCCGGGCACTAGGCAGCCACACTGATAGGGTGCCTGCACCAGGTACTGCAAGGAAGGGCAAGGAGGTACCCCAGCTGCAAAATGGAATGGCAAGGAGACACCCCCAGCTGGTAAAAGGAAGGGCAAGGAGCAATCCCCGGCTGCTGAGAGGAAGGGCAAGGAGCAGTCCCCAGCTGCTGCCAAAAGGAGCAAGGAGCCATCCCCAGCTGCTGGCAGAAAGGGCAGGGGCCTGCAACAGCAGGCAAAAAGGACAAGAGGCCTGGTGCTGGGACTCAGTCGGGGCCCCCACCACCAACCATGGTGGTTCAGCCATCCAAGGCTGCAGGGGATGGGCTGGAGCCTCCCCCCACCACTGCCAGCACCGCCACCAGCACCACTGCCAGAAGTAGAGTAGCAGCCCCAGTGGGCAGTCATCCGAGGCTGCAGGGGAAGGGCTGGAGCCTTCCCCCACCACTGCCAGCACTGCCATCAGCACCACTGCCAGCAGCATCAGCCCCAGTGGGCAGCCGTCCGAGACTGCAGGGGATGGCCTGGAGCCACCCCCCACCACTGCTAGCACCACCACCAGCACCACTGCCAGTAGCAGCAGCCCCAGTGGGCAGCCGTCCGAGGCTGTAGGGGAAGGGCTGGAGCCTCCCCCCACCACTGCCAGCACCGCCACCAGCACCACTGCCAGCAGCCCAAGGGGGCAGCCGCCCGAGGCTGCAGGGGATGGGCTGGAGCCTCTCCCCCACCACTGCTAGCACCGCCACCAGCAAGGCCACCAGCACCACTGCCACCAGCAGCAGCCCCAGTGGGCAGCCGTCCGAGGCTGCAAGGGAAGGGCTGGAGCCTCCCCCCCACCACTGCCAGCACTGCCACCAGCACAGCCACTTCCACCACTGAGCAGCCGTCACCGCCGGCGGACAGAGTATAGTCCTGCTTCCATGGGCTGTTGTGCGGCCTGGCCCCAGAAAATCCTGTGGGTCTGATACCCAGGTGAGAGACTGTGACCTTGCACTCCACAAGATCTGCATCACAGGGCATGTTGCCCCCTCCAGAATCAGTGGAGATGCCGTCCACTCACCCCATCTTTCCCAGGATGAAGCTCACTGGGCACCATGCAATCTCCAGAACCAGTGGAGAAGCCATCCACTCACCCCATCCTTCCCAGGATGAAGCTCACTGGGCACAATGCCCCCTTCAGAACCAGCGGACATGCCATCCACTCACCCCATCCTTCCCAGGATTAAGCTCACTGGGCACAATGTGCCCTCCAGAACCAGTGGGCAAATCACCCACTTGAGAGACTGTGGCCTTCCACTCCCCAGGACCAAGCAATGGGCAAATCACCCACTTGAGAGACTGTGGCCTTGCACTCCCCAGGATCAAGCAGTGGGCAAATCACCCACTTGAGAGACAGTGGTCTTGCCCTCCCCAGCACCAAGCAGTGGGCAAATCACCCACTTGAGAGACAGTGGACTTGCACTCCCCAGGACCAAGCTGTGGGCAAATCACCCACTTGAGAGATTGTGGCCTTGCACTCCCCAGGAACAAGCAGTGGGTATATCACCCACTTGAGAGACTGTGGCCTTGCACTCCCCAGGACAGACCACAGGGCATATTGCCCCCTCCAGGACCAGTGGCGTTGTACCGTCTTCTGGCTGAGGTGCCCCCCCATTCCCTGTCCCCCTGAGACGCCTGTCTATTTTTGGCCTGATGCCCCTGCAGTGTTCTCTCCGTGTTGTTGCAGGAGTGAGGTTGTGCCTTGGCCCTCGGACATTGAGGACTGGGCAGTGTTCCTTGCATTGTAAATATGTACATATTTTTTTATTTGGATGCACAAATTTCACCTATATTTATCTTATTACAGCCTTTTTACACTATAGTAGTTGTCCTTGCATTATTCCTGAGGGGTACGGGGTGTATATGTTATGTTACTGCATCTGGTTGTGCGTGTGGTGTTGGGGGTGGGGTGTTGCGTGTGTGTGTCACTGTAGGAGGCTTGCCTGATTTGTAGTGGGTACCTTGTGTACTTACACCTTATACCAGGTTCAGTTATCCCTTGTTAGTGAATGTAGTAGTGTTCTAGCAGCTTAGACTGATAGAGGTAGCTATAGCAGAGCAGCTTAGGCTGAACTAGGAGACATGTAAAGGTTGCTGAACAAAAGTGTCTCTTGTAGACACTTTGTTGCAGTTACAGCATTTCTTGGAGAAGGTTGCAGTTGATCCGAGGTCAGAAGAGTCTGAAGTTGTTGCGGAGGATTCCTGAAGGAATCTTGCAAGCAGAATCCGAAGAGAACCCACAGGAGAGACCCTAAATAGCCCTGAGAGGGGGATTGGCTACCTTATCAGGTATGGACCTATTGGAGGGATCTCTGACGTCACGTGCTGGACTGGCCACTCAGAGCCCTCCAGAGTGCCCCCACACCTTGCAGAGCAAGATGGCCGAAGTCTGGGACACACTGGAGGAGCTCTGGGCACCACCCCTGGGGTGGTTATGGACAGGGGAGTGGTCACTTCCTTTGTCCAGTTTCCTCCCAGAGCAGGGGAGAAAGGGTCCCTGAACCGGTGTAGACTGGTTTATGCAAGGAGGGCACCATCTCTGCCCTTCAAAGCATTTCCAGAGGCTGGGGGAGGCTACCCCTCCCCAGCCTGTAACACCTATTTCCAAAGGGAGAGGGTGTAACACCCTGCTCTCAGAGGAAATACTTTGTTCTACCTTCCTGGGACTGGGCTGCCCAGACCCCAGGAGGGCAGAAGCCTGTCTGTGAGGTGGCAGCAGCTGTCGCTGCAGTGCAAGCCTCAAAGAGCTGGTTTGGCAGTACTGGGGTCCATAGTGGAGCCCCCAGGATGCATGGAATTGGCTCCCAAATACCAGATTTGGAATGAGGGGACAATTCCATGATCTTAGACATGTTACATTGCCATTTTCGGAGTTACCATTGTGAAGCTACATATAGGTATTGACCTGTATGTAGGGCACACGTGTAATGGAGTCCCCCCACTCACGAAGTCCGGGGAAATGGCCCTGAACTATGTGCGGGCACCTTTGCTAATGCAAGGTTGCCCTCAGACTCAGTAACTTTGCACCCTAAATTCAGTGAAGGTTAGACATATAGGTGACTTATAAGTTACTTAAGTGCAGAGAAAATGGCTGTGAAATAGTGTGTGCACTATTTCACTCAGGCTGCAGTGGTAGTCCTGTGTAAGGGTTTGTCTGAGCTTCCTATGGGTGGCAAAAGAAATGCTGCAGCCCATATGGATCTCCTGGAACCCCAATGTACTGTGCACCTCTGTACCATATACTAGGGACTTATAATGGGCGTCCAGTATGCCAATTGAAATTGTTAAATGAAGTCATTGGTTAGATTCTATCACTTCATACACTGATCTGGCAGAGGGATGAAAATGTGTTAAGTCGGTCCTGGGCTCCCCTCAAACATCCATCCAACTCAGGGTAGGCCATCGCCAATATGTGGGTCATTAGGGGGGAGTCAAGGTCTGACGGGCACCCCTTTCTCCTTGTGAGAACATCCCCAGCTGGGCCTCTGCAGTCTTCCAGGCCCAGCATCTCAGGTCTTCCCACCACTTCCTACAGTGGGTGCATGCCGGCTGTGGAACCCCCAGGGTCCACACTTTCTTGGTGATGGCACGCCAAATTCCCTTTTTCTGATGGGTGTTAACCTGCATGGGTAACACAGACAAGAGGAGAAATTCATGTCCACATGCACCATACAAAAACAAGAAGGGTGAAGCAAAAGTTAGTGCAAGTAGCCATACATACACTTTCTCCAACATGCCCTTCTATTGTGGAATGGCAATCTGCAGTCAGGCCATGTGTGAAGGTGAGTCAGACAGACAACATGCATATCCAGCACCAGGTGGCGGCTAACATATGAACAGATCACAAGCATATCTTAAAACATGGTATAAGTGTTCAAATATTTTCAACACTACCTTCAATTTTCTAATTAGACAGTTTGTAAGTGGGCCAAGCTACATACATCACACACTCCATACTATGTGTAAGGGCTCAAAGTCTATCTAAGCACATGTGCACATGTCCATCTACCCACACATATTATCCTAAACCTTCATTTAACCACATTTCCTGAACATCATCACACACTAACATTTCAAACATAGGTGTTGCATTGCACTTGCCTGCTCCTATGTTATACCATAGATCTCTTCATACAGGGGTAGGACCTCCTCCTCAAGCTTGTCCAGCTTGTCAGCTGAGAAGTCAGGGGCCCTATCACCTGTAGAATGTGGCATGATTGCTCCCAGAGGCATTACACAGAAGCTCAGGTAGTGGAGGTCTTGCTGGCACCAGTATCAAGAGTCAAGTGAGGGATGAAGTATGAGATGGTGGTCGCGTCCACCACGTACAAGACCGTCACTGTCAGTGGATGTCGCCATTGCCCCAAGTCCACCAAAGGCAGCAATGTGCTCCAATGGCAATGTCCACTGTGGTTGTGTCCACCTACCGCCATGAATACATCAATCGGTGGAGTTAGGTCACTTCCTGATGTCCAGTACAGTAGGTCAGGCAGCTGCCATTTTGAGGCTCCTATATGTAAGTTATGGTTACGAAAGATGCGTCATTGACTATGAAACGCATTTATGACAATGTGTCAACTGATGGCGTTACGGAAACATGTATAACTATGCATGTATTGTGTAGAAGACGTTAAATTGCTATATCCTGAGTTATCACCATGAAATAGTATTGTCAGAAGAGTAAAGATAAGCAGAAAATAGTATGGTATTACCAAATATGTTCAACATGTTAAGTTTGTTGTTGTCACATTTACTGTCAGTGACATGTTTCTCCATTCAAAGAATGTGCTAGGGGTTAGTGGATCTGAATGCAGTTGTTAGCCAAATGTTGCCTAGGTATGCGCTGAGTACAATGTTTTCACTGTTTCCTGTGACAAAATGTAGCTTCATATATGACGTTGGTGTGATCATACTTAAGATGTATAGATTGAGTCATACACAAACAACACCTAGACAGCTACATCAGATTTCCACAACATGAATAGTTGGCCCATGTAAAGGCTGATTTGTATGCTTTGGGACACATTCCACCTATGGTTGGAGCTATAGATGGCACACATGTAGCCTTGGTTCCCCCAGATGCCAATGAACAAGTATATAGGAACAGGAGAAACTTCTACTCCATCAACTTCCAAGTGGTCTGTTTGGCTGACCTCTACATATCACAAGTTTGTGCAAAGTATCCTGGGTCAGTCTATGAGTCCGTCATCATATGGAACAGCAATATTCTACTGCGAATGACACAACAATACACAGAGAGGGCCTGGCTATTTGGTAAGTCATATATGTAATGTGTGTCTGCACCTTTTATCTGTTACCAGATATGTGGATGTCCAAGATTAATGTTTGGCTTGATGTAACTATTCCTTACAGGGGACTCTGGCTACCCAAAGAGTCCTTGGCTGTTGACACCACTAAGAGGAAGTCCACTTCAGTGAGGCCCAAGGAAGCACGAGGCATGTTGTGGAGCGGCCTTTTGGGCACCTGAAGGCAAGATTTTGCCGCATTGATAAATCTGGAAGATTGCTCCTCGACTCACCCAACAAAGTTTGTCAAAATATTGATGCCTGCTGCATGCTCCACAACCTTGACCTGAGACATCAGATACCATTCACACCAGGTGAGAGGGAGCCAGCAGATCCTGTGGGTGGAAATGCAGATTTGCCAAGTGAGGATGAGCATGATGAGAATGAAGCTGGAGACATCGGGGCTGCTCTGTGATGTAATTAAAGTGATTTAGTGGGAATTGGTGAGGTTAGGAATGCCATATAAAGTTCTTATAATGACCGTCAGATGGGTCATAAGTGGCTCCAAAGCCCATGACTCACGTATGCATGCAGATTGTTACTTGGAGTTGTGTACAGACATATTAATATTTTCACAATGCACAAAGTCACATTTGTACATATGATTTGGCTGTGTAATGTTTATGTCTCAATGTGGCTTATACCATATGTTTGTCAATTACAGACTGCAGATTGACTGTTTTGCTCATCCTCATTTGGCAATATCAGACATTGTCACAGGCAGATGGGATTAGCAGACTGACATGTGAAGTGAACATGATTTAAACCAGGTACTGTTTGGCATGAGATTTGTGGTGTGTGAGTTCTATGCCCAGACTGTCAGTACAGTGGGATGGTATTCTCCTTTTTCCACTAAAGACCAGTTTGGTATTGGAGGTGGGGACAATGGTGCCATGTGTGTGTTCATTTGCATCTGACACATGTCCTAATGTGGTATCCAGACCTTCATGATGGTTTGTGCTGGATGAAAACTAACTTGGCTACATAGTTGTCAGTGTGTTTCCACTTTGCAGACCAATGTGCATGTATCTGAAGACTGACCTAGGTGAATGGCAAGCCTACAGATACCTGAATTTGTAAGTGGAAGGTTCCATGACTGGGGACATTAGTGCGGACCTCAGTCTGTTACATGGAGTATGGTATTTGGGAGCTATGGTATGGATATGGGATAAGGCTTTGGCTGATGATGCATTGAACCAATATGTTTGCCTCCTGGCATAGTTGAACACTGACATATCCCTAACTTCAGAAATGTGTGGGTTTGTAGTGTATGACACCTATAATGAAACTCAGAAGCTAGCAGCAGTATATCACTATGTGGTCATTGGCATTCTCCAAATCAATGTGTGGGAAAGTACAATAGAAGTGATTTGTGTAATGTATATTATACTTTGTTAATGCAGTATGTAGCCTGATTATACCGTACATGTGTAATGACCATGACAAAGGAGTTATGTTAGAGAGAAACATTTTAGTACAAGAGTTGTTATACATGACAGTTGTATATGGTTGATAAATCACACTGATACATTAAGTGCTATTTATTAGGGAGTGCACAGCAAAAAGAGCGATTAGAAACCAAAAGAACACAAAGGAAAAAGTGAAGGTTTCAGTCATGGTGAATGAATTCATCAGGGTAGCTGTTAAACCATTTGGAAACACATGTTCAGTGTCCTTGTACGAAAGGGAAATGGAGATATGTTTCAGAACAGTACACAGGGGGTGTCTGTGGCACACAAGGGGACCTATCAGTAGAGGTTTACTTCCTGGCAATGGTTTTGGTCGTGGTATCTGCTCCTCCAGGATGTCTCAGTGGACATCTACGTTTGCGGGGGAGGGAAGGGTTCTTCAGCTACAGAGGGTGTGATGTCCGAGTCATTCCCTTCCCTTGGCAGGGCCTCCATTCCACCACCTCCCGCAGATCAGGCCCTTTTACAGATGTAAAAGGGCCTGATGTTTCATTGCTAGTGGAAGAGGCCTCATTTTGAGTACAAAACCTGCTCAAGGTGGTATTCATGTTTCCCAGCACCCTAACTTTGGAAGCTATAAGGCATTTTGGGCCTGTCACTGCTGCATAGCTTCTTGGGGGTAGTCCCACTGTAGCTGTCTGACCTCCCCAATCATGGTCAGTACCTGGCCCACCACGCCTTGGGAAGGTTGGTAGGCTCCCAAGACTTGGGAGATAGTGTCCTGGCCAGTTGTGTCCCTTGGAGCCCCCATCCTCTGGCCCACACCATCCCTCCCATGTACTCTATCCCTATGTGCCTGTGCCTCTGGCACAGTGTGCCCACTCCCACTGGTGACAGGTCCATCATTGTCAGGGGTGAAAATAGGAGACTCAGGTACCTATACCGGGGGGCACACGTTGGAAGAGACTGTCCTTGAGACACAGGTTTGGGGGTAAATGGTTGCCTGTGATGTGAATGCAACAGGACTGGGAGGAGTTGATGTGGGCAGGGGGATGCTCACACTTGTTGACTGACCAGGTGTCCTTGATGGGCTATGTTTTGTCCTTAGGGCCAGATTTATACATTTTGACGCAAAACTGCACTAACGCAGTTTTGCATCAAAAAGTTTAGCGCTGGCTAGAGCCATTTCTTAAAGCCACCCGTGCATCATATTTATACTTTGAAGCTGGGTGGCGCTAAGAAGAGGTTGGAGTCATTTTTCCTAACGCTAATCATTGCACCTTGTTGTAAGGCAAAATGGCGTTAACGCAGGAAAAATTACTCTAATCCGGTTCACGACATGTAAACACGTCGCAAAACGGATATGTGCCATTTTTCACCACAAGGGTCAAGACTGAGTTGCATATGGCTGGGTCCAAACTGGGGTGGCATGGTGAGAAAAAGAACGATGGATTAAACCCAGATCTGTGACTGGGGGTGAGTGTTTGACAATGTTCAGCATTCCGTCCATCACTTGTTGTTTTTGCTTTGTCGCCCTAAGTGGGAAGGGTATGCCCAGACGTGGGTCCCTTGCTTCCCATGCCACTGGATTCAAGCTAGCCTGGCTGATGAGGGGTGAAACCCCGAAACCGGTCCCAGGATGCTTGTTTCCGGTCCAGTGAGGACCTGGCTTGGCAGTTCGGGCTGGACTGTTCCCATGAGGAACAGGGTCAAGACTGATTTGCATATGGCTGGGTCCAAACTGGGGTGGCATGGTGAGCAAAAGAACGATGGATTAAACCCAGATCTGTGACTGGGGGTGTGTGTTTGACAATGTTCAGCATTCCGTCCATCACTTGTTGTTTTTGATTTTTCACCACAATAGCATCAAAAAGTGACGCAAAGAGTGCAAAGTCGCCCCAAAATGGATCCCAGAAGCCAGGAGAGACCACAGAGAGACCACACAGACAACCAGGAACCAGCCAGGAGGACACAGACAAGACCCAGGGGAAAGACAAGAAGAAGAGGAAGTGTCGCTTCAGCACAGAGGAGCATGAAATACTGGTGAGAGAGGTAACGGAGCACCAGCATCAACTCTTCAGCACCTCTAAATTGCCAATTGGAATGAGAAAGGCAATTTGCAACAGATTGTGGGCAAGATTAACAGTGTGGCAGAGGTCAGGAGAACTGCCACTGAGTGCAAGAAATGCTGGCATGACTGTAAGCGGAGGACAAAGGAAAAAATGGCAAGGAACAGGAAGGCAGTACTGCAGACCAGAGGTCTGTGCATGGGGGACCAAAATGCCAAAATGTCAAATGCAAGAAGGGGGAGGCACATACCTATTACACAATGCATGTCACCCTGCAAATCAGGCAGCGGAAAGGGTAAAGAGGCATGGCACAGGACTTGCTGCACTGCCCATGCCAGGTGCATGAGCTGTGCAGGGGCCTCCAAGGGCACAGCACAACACAACACCAACAACCTTTTCATGGGGATACACCGCCATGCCAAGGATGCTGGAAATGCTGAAGCAGACCAGGAGGGTAGGGTAGAATGTAAAAAACTGGTCCGGTGTCACAGGTCAGCTGGTATTGTCAGAATGTAAACTAGAGGACAATGCCCAGTCTCAGGCCATTGTGTCTCAAGCGGTATTCCCCATTGACAACATTTACCACAACTACCTGTGCTGTGTGTGCTGGTCAATTAGGAAATGCCAGTTAGGTGCCCATGGGACAAACACACTCACAATGAGGGTTCAGTATGACTGTGATCAATCCCCGCCAATCCCTATCCAAGTGCAACTCCTGTCAACTGGTCATGGCCATGGACTCAATAACCATCAGACACTGTCACATACATAATGATGTACACAGCAGTAATCCCATAGCCATGCTGACCATCCCTGGGTTTACCCCTGTGCCTGTGTCACAATAGCTGCAATGCCACCGTGCAACATCTCAGGTATCATAGTGCTAAGACGACTGCATTGACGGGGAAGACATATGTGTGTAGGAAGGAAAACACACCTGCACAGTCACAAGAGGAAACAGAACTCTTCCAGGTCCATCAGTGTAATGCAGTGTAGCACACATACACAAACATCAACATGAGAAACTACCAATAGTAACACGTGCATTGTCTCATGGAAATGCCATGCATGTTGTGGTGCTTGGTCTCAGCACCCCATAGGTGTATGTGAAAAATGATAGACTGGGACAGGGCCATATTGTTATGTGTGATGCTGTGGTATCAGCGCACCAACAATCATTGCAAGGCCTCACCATGCAAATGGAAGCAGAGGGAGGGTTGATGAGGACAAGAAGGTGGCAACCCTCAATTTGGACAGAACCCACACCTAGAAGATGTGACGCAGACAATTGCCCAAACTGCCCACACTACATGTGTCATGCAGGTGGGGCATGGGGCTGACAGACCGCAAACATTAATGACAGGAACAATGCATGGGAACCAACATGAGAATGTACCACCAATAGGAAGTCAGTGATGTCACAACACAACTGGCACAACACAGACACACTAATTGGAAAATATCTCATTGCAAAGGACAATGGCTCTCCTGTGGATCTGCCTGTCCTGGATGACGCTGATGACCTGGATGACCAGCTGACAACCATCAAACCCTCCAAGATGTCCTGGGAACCCTCCAGACACCACCTGCAGTCACAAGGAAGAGCATTCATGTAGCAGCCATGCCAGAGGATCCACCCACCACCCCAATAGTACGACCTGCCAGCTCAAACACAGCTGAGGAATCTGATGACACAGGGAACACCTTTGAGAGGACAGTAATGGGAGTACAGCAGGAGCTGGCCAACGAGGTGCATGTGGGGATGCAAACTATGGCAGCCAGCCTTGAGGGGATGTACATGTGCATGATGATGTCCGCAGAACAGACAACAGTCAAACAAGTCACACAATCCCTACTGCATGGAGTCCAACAGTGTGTGAGGGACCTGACCACTGCCGTGAGGGAGTTGCCACAACACCTGCCCTCCCAATCTTGCAGCTGCATGCATGACAACAAGCAGGACTCCATGCACCGGGAACTGGCCTCCCTCATGGCTGCCTACCACAGGGATGTTGCTGCCTTACTCAATAATCAGCAGCTCCTCCTTGCTGCTGTGATGCCATATGTAGTTCCACAGATGGCAGCTGCTGGGAATTTGGTGTCCACTTCTCCAACCACTGAAGTGTGTGTGGCCCCTTCAAACCCACCAGTACCACCATCAAGAGGAGAGGAGACGACATACACATCAGAGGATGAAGATGTGGAACACATCATCTTTACCCGTAGAGTACCCATTAGCACCAACCCACGCCACATGGGCAGTGATTTCCCTTTGTCCTGTGCTTGACAACATGCCAGTGTTGCCACAGTTGGTGACATGCACTCTTCACTGACACACTGTTAACCTTTCCACTATGGACTGCAATTGTCTCTCACTACTCAATTGACAATTCATGTTTCCCTGCACTGAACAACACTTCACCTCAGCATGTCCAATGACATGTCCCTCAACCTTGCACCTGTGTTGTGTCAAAATAGATTGCTTTACACTAATGGGATCACAGACCACGACTATGTAAATATTGCACTACGGCACTTTAAAATAAACAGCACCTACACACCCACTTTGTCTCTGTGTAATGTGACACATCTACTTTGCTGGAGATTTGTGATGCGTGTAACATGTCTATGGTCAAAGAGTATCTACAAGATGAACGTCAATGCTGGCCACATCCCATACAAGCAAGTCACTGTGTATGTGACATTTGCTTGAAAACAGACATGCCTCATCCACAACATACAGCAGGAGTGGCTGTGTAAGAGTGCTCAGCCAATAACGTCAGCTGGGAGTACGAGTAAAACACATTCGCGTGAAATTTGTTTATTTGACCTCATCTGAAATTGTCACTACTCAGTTTAGCAATGTTGACATGAACGTCAAGCTGCAGGCAGACGGGCCACAGTGCCCAACATCATGACATAGGATCAAAACAATTAAAGCTTAAAAAGCATACCTACCTGTCCAATAAATGTGAACCATAGTCACGTTGAGTGGTGGGAACAATGGATGGCAGATGCATTGAGATTTAGATTTGTTGTATATGCCAATGTGACATCTCAGTTGGAAGTGGGAATTAACATGTCAAGAGAGGGATGTGGATGCAGGATGGAATTCACAGGCCAAAAGACAATTGGCACTGTACACTCATGCAAAGTCCCTGAGCCCCAAGAAATGACCTATGCAGTAAGGAAGTTCCTAATTTTTTTATTCACTATGCACGGAACAGAAGTTAAAACTATGTAACACACCTATACTAACCTAATCTATACTAACTATACATTACCCGCAACTGGCGCTAACTACCCTATGCTAAGCTTACTTACCACATTTAAAAACACACTCTAAACATTTGTCCCCCACCCCCCTTATATGACGAGACACATCAAGGACAACATATACTAACCTAAACATATACTACCTAATACTAAACAAATATATATATATATACATTTTTTTAATACACAAAAGCCCCAACATTAACCACCACCCACCCACAAGCTAACGTGTAATAATATGAAAAACCACCTTCCAAACCTACTTATCCTCTCTAAACAACTACCCTACTCTAACCTATCACTAAACCCTTTAAACCCACTACAAAACCGGATGAGAAATTAGGAGAGAGGGGACTGAACTAGAGGTGAGGGAAGGCAAGAGTTCACAGGTTGGCCCTCCCCAGTGTCTTTTTGATTGCCTTCAGTCTCCCTGTGTTGTTTTCCACATCCTTCTGAATGCTTTCCAGCTTTTGTATCACCTTCTTCATGTACCTCTGGAGCTCCCCTATTGCGGACATGTCCATTGCTGCAGGTGTGGTGGTCTGTGGTGCAGAGGTTGATGATGCAGCAGGTGGGGCAGATGTGATGGTGGTGGCTGTGGTACTGTGTGTAGTTGTAGTAGTGGCTACAACCTTTGTGGCCAATGCCAGTCTCCCTTGTCTGAAAGCTCGCTATTCCCTGTGGCTCGCTGACTTTGAAGACAATGGGGGTCATTATGACCCTGGCGGAAGGCGGAGAAGCGGCGGTAAGACCGCCAACAGGCTGGCGGTCTTTTTTTGTGTATTATGACCATGGCGGTTACCGCCATGGTCATCCGCCGCTTCTCCGTTCCGCCCGCCGGGCTGGAGACCTGGGTCTCCAGCCTGGCGGCCGTCACTATACCACCGGCGGTATTTTGACTCGGCTTACCGCCGTGGATTTCCTGCAGTTGGAACCGCCATGAAATCCACGGCAGTAAGCACTATCAGTGCCAGGGAAATCCTTCCCTGGCACTGATAGGGGTCTCACCTACTCCCCACCCCGACTCCCTCCTCTACGCCCACACCACCCCTGCCACCCCCCAAAGGTGGCAGGACCCCCCTCCCCACCCCAACCCCCAACATCACATCACACATACACACATGACACGCACGCAGGCACCACCAACACACATACACGCACACACACTGACATACATGCCAACATCCACACACACAGTCAGACACGCACACCCACATTCAAACATACACTCACACATCCATACAGACATACCTACAGACATACACGCACTCATTCCCAAACTCACAACACCCCCGCAAGCATACACGCACTCACACACCCCCACTACATACACACACGCACACCCCCATGCACGCACACAACACACAACACCCCCCCACCCTCCTCCCCTAACGGACGATTGACTTACCTGGTCCTTCGATCCTCTGTGAGGGGACGGGAGCATGGGGGCAGCTCCGCCGACACCACACCGTCAACAGAACAACGCCACGGCGAATCACAGGACGTGATTCGCTGGGCGGTGTTCTGTTGGCGTGGCGGTGGAGCAACCTCCACTTCCCCGCTTCCTGCCAGTATGGCTGTTGGCGGCTCTCCGGCCGTAAAAGGACGGAGAGCTGCCAACGGTCATAATAGGCCGAGCGGCAAACTGCCACCACTGGCGGTATTCCGCACGGCGGTCCCTCGGCGGTCTTGGAAAAAGACCGCCGAGGTCAAAAGGACCCCCATTGTGCCGTCTTTCGGTACCCAGCCTCGACATCCAAAATGTGTCGGTATCGCACTGCCTGCTTCTGGAAAGCCCTCATTTCCACAACAACCATGTTGGCACCTGTAAAAATGAGACGGGCAACCATCAGTGTCATTATTGTGTGATGCATGTACAGATGATAATATAACATTCTCCCTCCATTTGCACATGCAGTCCAAATCACAGTGCAGATAATAGTATGTCCCTGATGAATGTAATGGCAACGCTGCCTACCCATCATGTCTTTTATACCACAGCAAAGCACAACAATAGTTGGACCAAATAAAGTGATCTGTGCATTGATGTAGTGCAATGTGTCACAATACAAAGGCAGCAACTACTTCACATGGGCCAGGCCGACTAATCTTTATCATCTGAGTCAACTTCAAAGCACACAAGACCAGTGACTTGTAGACATAATTGGCAGGATGGTATGCAGTTGCTAATCATAAGAGGTCAGTGTTGTTTGGGACATATGCATGCTTCAATGAGATGACTGTCCTCTACACTGTGACCATCACATCTACCTACATGTAAGTTTTTCCCCAACTCCCAGGGGTGATGGGAATGCAATACATCATCACAACTGTTAAGGACAATCACAAAAGCATGTCCACTTGTACATGGATTTAGTGAGTGGAACACATGTGAGGAGGGATGCCACCTAGAAATAATGTGTCCAATTGTGGACAACCATCAACACCTGATCTGCCAAAACAATTCCTAAAACACCCACATTGATGCCAGCACACGTCTGGCCTTGACCTGCATGCACGCTTATCACATAGCACATAAGTGTCACGTAAATTGAGTACAACCTATGGGGCTAGATGCTGGGGAACAGTTACCCATACAGTCCTACATGTACATTACAATACAGGGATGCACAATTCTGTGTGGAAAACTGATTCATCACTGTGTTGTGAGAATGAGGGCATGACCCTGTGCCAATATACTGACACTGGAGCACTTCCAAGTCACATGTGGGCCTACATGTGGCTAGTAATCAACTTGTTCACACGCTGCTGCCTATTGCGCAGCACAAGACTCTCAAGATGTGACTCTCTGCCTGTGACTGTGTAACCCTTGCATGAAACACTATATCAACATCCAGCCGAGTAAGATATCAGATCACGTGCCAGCTCATCATATCTTGCAATGAGTGCAACACACAAGAGTCACTCACAAAACAGCTGCAATCACTACACGGAACAGACATTATCACACTTACTGGATACGTCTGGGTCCTGAAATCAAGCCACTTTCCCGATGGTATAGGGGACAGGTCCACCTGTAAGACATGGAAAGGAAATATATGCTCAATATCAGATCACTGTACAAACGTGTGGACAACATATCACAGTGTGTAACATTTTATATGAGTGAGCTGGTGATCCTGCATGTAGACGGTACAACAGACATACCACTGCAAACTTACATTGACATTGACACTCCATTGAGTAATAGCCACACATCTGCACACTTGCACAGGGCCTAACAATCATGTGGTGCTAAACCCTACTACAACCATTTGTGGCTAATCCATTTCAGATGGCACTCCATGGCATGATTTGTATTTTGGTGCCAATTTCAATGGCACTTCCCTGGTGCACTGCAATACAAGTTACTCAGTTCTTGTGGCTTGTGCATCAAGGGACACTGAGTTACTGTGTGATGGACACGTGGCTCAATTTTCAGTCTGCAATTATCATGCATTCAGTGGTCCATGACAGATGTGGCACAGTTGTATATAGGTAACAAATACCCCATTGGCATTGGCCCCTAAGCCGTTTCTGCCCCCTTTTGCCAATATAATGGCAGGGACCATGTGTGTGTGTAATGATGACACTGTAGCACTAAACATGGATTGCCCACTTTGCTGTCCTGACACAGTGAAATATGGTATGCTGACAGTGTCTTACCTGATCATCATTGACAGAATGCATGGGCCCAGGTGTTGCCATTGCATGTGAAATGTGTGAGTAAGGGTCACATGTATGAAGATCAGGTTTTGTGAGTCGCACATTGCGAGACTTAGCAACTCGCAAGTTGCGAGTAGGATAATCTGATGTACAACACTGTCAATGACACTGTTTGCAAATCACAAATGGGGTAGCAAATGACCTACCTCATGAATCTTAATATGGTAGGTCTCATTTTGCAAACCCCTTGGGAATGGCGGCACTCACAGGGATGCTGGCCTGCTGGGCTTAGCAGACTACCATGTCTGTGACTGCTTTCAAATAAAGATATATTTTCTTTTTTTAAATGCGGCCTTCTTTCTTTGAGGGTAACCAGAAAGCATATCAAAAACAAACATTATGACAATTTTTTTTTTAAAGCAGACTGTGGTCTGCGGGACCACTGCCTGCTCTGAAACAATATTTTGGCATGCATTCACAAAGGGGAAGGGATCCCATGGGGACCCCTTCTCTTTTGCGAATCGGTTAGCACCAACTTGAAGCTGGTGGTAACTGCAATTGTTTTGTGACGGCATTTGCAGTCACCAAACAATCAATCAGCAGACTGCGACTCGCAAATAGGGAGGGAACACCCCTTCCTAAATATCACTAGCAAACTCTGTTTTGTGATTCTGCAATGTGTTTGCAGAATGGCAAAATTGGGTGTGTGCTTTGGAATAAAAAAAAAATCTTGATCGAAACACTCAAATTCATAAAAATAGGCTGTGTGTGACAATTAAAAATAGCTTTGTACATGTGGCACTAAGTGATAGTCGTACATGACTCAACAAACCTTAGGACTGCATTGTTCACATGTAGAGCCAGGTGGACTCCATCTCAGTACTAAGACACTAATACTTTGTTCTGCTTACATTCAACATGGCCGCAAACATTGCATGCAGAACGTCAAAACATCTGCTACTGTCACTCAGGAGTATTCTACTGTACACATTTGTCAATGTGATACTCACCAACAGGGCCATCGATCACCACACCCAGGTGGTCCAGCAGATCCTGCTCTCTGGCAACCAGGTCAGCCCAGCGATCCTTCAGCTGGTGCTCATTTCTGCTCATATGGTAGACTCTTTTGAGGTGGCAGAGCACCTTGCCCCACCACAGCCGCCTCATCTCTGTGTGATACCCCTGTATCACCCACCCACCCATTTCCAGCATCAAGGGAAGGAAATGGCACACCAGCCACACAAAGCCCCCAAGCCCCTCCTCCCCGATGCAAAGCCTCACCCTTCCGGACATGTCCCTGAACAACAAATCAAAAGTGAAAATGTGTAAAAAAAGGAAAATAAATGAAAATTAAGGAAACCTACAGCCCAAACCTAAGAACCCCAACTAAACCAACTAATCTAACCCCCAGACAGACACCCTACAATACAAATATAATCTGAAAGACACTAAACTACACAAAATCACATACACAGGTGCAATAAACAAACAGAATTCACAAAAGACACAAGAGATACACCACAAGATACAATAAACGCAATTGAGACACCAGCAATACCGAGACACAGCCACACAGTCAAGAAAAAGCACAGACTGTAAAGTAAAAGTGAAAGTACACCCACTGTACCATGCCTGTAAACAGGATTTCCTATTACATAACTTCCTGTCCCCTTTGAGGCACGTTTTCCATCATGCGTGTATTTGTTTGACACATACGATGTTTGTGTGAATATTTTCGATGCATAACTTACATGTGCGGCAAAATACCACGCATTACCTGTAGACTTCAATTTCAATGGATATCCACATGCGTGTGGTGCGCAGGTGGAATTCACGCTAAGGGCCCACGTATGGTTAGTTTGCGTGATTTTTTTACGCATTTGCATAATTTTTTTTAATTCAATCTGTGATTGCGCGATTTTCTAATATTTAACATGCATGCACCCTGTATCAACATGAAGATACGATGGTATGGCCTGCAGTGTGTGGTATAGTGGTTGGCCACATGTGTTACAGCATGCAACTGTGTGTTTTGGGTGTGAATGATCTGTAATAGAAATATGTGTGTTTCTGAAGGAATGGCATGCAATACATTGGACATCATGCAAAGGTATTAATGTGTTCCAAATGGGTATCTACATCTGATGGCAATCAGTGACCTACACCAATTATGATATGTATTTGTGATATGTGGTGACTCATGTGATGTGTGTAGTTGTTTGACTTTGGGGACATTACATTTCACACAGCAAACAAAACTCAGGTATGATTGAGGATGGCTGATGAGTGCTATGTAGGATATGTTACCTTTCATAGGTCATTAATGGCTGGTTACAACTTCATGGTGACTTGTGTGTGGACTACACAAATGTCTGACATGTGTACATGTTTGGTATGTACTGTGTTTGAGACACTGTGCCTTAATTCCACCCATAAAATGTTTGGTACACGTCAGTTTAACTCATTACAATTACCTATGTTACTTGTTTGCTGTGGTGTACCTGCTCCCCTAGCTGCATGTGTTCACATATTTTCAAATGTGCATTCCACAGAAGTGTCCAGTTCAAGTGTGTGGGCATGTGTACCCTGTGTCAGGATTGGGCTCCATGGAGTCATGGGGGGTTATTCTAACTTTGGAGGAGTGTTAATCCGTCCCAAAAGTGACGGTAAAGTGACGGATATACCACCAGCCGTATTACGAGTTCCATAGGATATAATGGACTCGTAATACGGCTGGTGGTAAATCCGTCACTTTTCCGTCACTTTTGGGACGGATTAACACCTCCTCCAAAGTTAGAATAACCCCCATGGTTTCAGGTGGGTCTAGTCAGAACTCTGTTAGAGGCACCCCTTGAGTTCACAGAGTATTTAGAAAGTAGGTGGTGTCCCAAAGCAGAAGAGTAGCTAAAGGCATACAAGGGGATAGGCCAGATATGGTAAGGCAGAGAAAACAGAAAGGTGAAGGCAGAGCAACCTTAGTGTGGACAATTATGGAATAGGTCAGTAATAGACAAACACGATGGGGTTATCACTAAGGTTGTACACAGGGTAGGGCTCAGAACTTTCCACAGCAACAGGGAACGTCAGTGCCTCTGTGCAGATTAGTCTTACAGATAGTTTTCCACACAAGCCCCATAGAAAGGAGGCAGCAGAAGTGATTCTGTGTCTGGACC
The DNA here is from genome assembly GCF_031143425.1 of Pleurodeles waltl. Taxonomy (NCBI): domain Eukaryota; kingdom Metazoa; phylum Chordata; class Amphibia; order Caudata; family Salamandridae; genus Pleurodeles; species Pleurodeles waltl. The sequence continues at coordinate 805,460,735 of NC_090440.1, forward strand.
CTTAGGGCACCAACAAAGACTAGCCCTTGTTGGTCCGGCTGGAGTTACAGTGGAAATTCCTGGAATAAACCATAGCACACGGTCACTGTTAAGCAATAAAAACTACATGCAATACTAGACAAAGGATGGGGGCTGGATTTGCCTCCTGGAAACCAGGTGCTAATCCAAGTACAAAGGAAAACACTTCTACACAGGTGAGGACTGATAGGACACTTACCAGACATCCTAACCCAAGAGGAAACCGAAAGCGAAGGAACAAACTAGGAGGCAAAGCTAGGAACAGGGGGCAGGCTAAGGATGACGCAAAGGCTGGAACAGGTCTGGGTAACAGAAAGGAGCCTCTGGCAGAAACAAATATGAACAAGGCTGAAAAACAGGGAGCAGACTGTGACTGGAACAAGCAGGAACATGACAGGGTAAACAGAGAGCAGGTTCAGGCTGAATCAGGACTGTAACAGAATCCAACAAGGGGTCTGGAACACAAAGTGTAGGAAAGTCCTCCTTTTTTGCCTGATCCCCCCCACTCTTTTTGGATAGGTACTGGTGGTTACTGACTCTTGGCTGTGCCCTGGGTACTGCTAACCGGTCCCAGGGCCTGTGCTCTGTGTAAAATGGATATGCAAATTAGGCTAATTATAATTGGCTAAGTTAACCTAACTATAAGTCCCTATTATATGGTAGGGGATGTAGGTTTAGGGACCACAGCATAGGTGGTGCACACCTAGGTGCACCGCTGAGGTGCCCAGTGTCATTTTAAAAGCAAGCCTGCCTTGCTGGCTGCTTTTAAATTAAAGTTATATGCAAATTCGACTTTGGAATTAAAGGTACTTCCAAAGTCTGAAACTACCTTATTTTTACATATAAGCCACCCCAAGGTGTGCCCTATGTGCCCCTAGGGCTGGGTGCCATGTAACTATAAGCAGGGACTTTATAAAATAGATTTATAAGCCCTGGTGAGGTAAAAACAGCCAAATTCGTTTTTCCCTCATTGAAGTAAATGGCCTTCATAGGCTAAAATGGGCAGACTTTATTTTAAATTTTAAAGTCTCCTTAAATGTTACATACCAAGAATTTGGTATCAAATTAATTGTTGTAATAAATCCCACAACTTCCAGTTGTTGGATTTAATATAACTTGTTCAGGTAAAAAGTTTAGACTTTACCTAAAAAGTTGCCAATTTCAGCTCTGCATTGTTTTTGCTGCTGTGCTCTGATTGGCCAGCCTGCAGCAGCTTCTGCCAGGCTGCCTTGATGAGGTGTGAAGTGGCCTGGCTTCATACAAAGGAATGTGCTTGGGGGAGAGAATCTCCCCTCAGCAGATGGTGAGGCAGGAAGGGGGAGGGCTGCCAAACTGGTCTTCAAAGGCAGAGAAGGACATTTGCAGCACCCAGCAACACCCCCACATCCTGCAACCCCAGACAATTAGGTGCCCCCTTGATTAGATTAGGAGAGGGCAGGAGAGGGGTGTGTTTATGATTTTTAGCCACACCAGTGGGTGGCTCAGCCAGATGTAACCTCCAAAAATCAGATTCATCCATGTTGGATTTTTAGAGACTGTTGCCTTCTGGGATGGATTTTTGCCACACTTCCCAGGAAGTGGTCATCACAGGGGGACGACCCTGTCCCTGATTGGAGAACCAGGGCCCCCCTGCTTTTCACCCAAGAGCAAGGATAAAACTGCCAGACCTGCACCCACACCTCAGATCCCCACCAAATTTCAAGAAGAAGGAACTAAAGGAGAAGAAGGACTGCCCTGCTGGACCCCTGGCCTGCACCTGGAACCTGCACTCAGAAGGACTGCACCAGCTGCACACTTGGGCTTCACCACAAGAAGGACTTTGCCTGGCTTCAACTGGTTCAAGGAGGGACTCCCTGTTTGCTACAGGTGAAAAATTGCTATCCAGAGCCCCCTGCACCAACTCCTGAAAAAGTGACCAGCTGACCACTGTCCAGTGGCCAAAAAGGAGTTTGCGGCAGGTGCATTCTGGGAGTTGAAGTCCGCACCTCCCAAGGACCATCACAGAACTTCTGGACCCTTGGGGTGAGCTGTGGACCCCAAAAGAACCTTAAAAGAACATCTGGGTGAAGCCCCAGAAGTTTGGAAAAGATTTGAGAATTTTTGAAAAAAGGCTCCAGAGAGGGACCGACCCGCCGTGGAAATTCTAGCCGGCTTGCCTCAACCGCGACCCGGCCTGACTTCGTGGTTCGTCCCGGTAAAGAAAAACATCCGAAAAAGAGACTAAGTCCGAAGGTAAAAAGTTGACCGGGACCTCCCAGCCATCGTATCCGAGAAGGGCTCCACGGACGTCGGATCAAGATCCAGGTTTACCCCGGTCGAAGGATTTTCATCTCGAAAAAATGACTAAGCCCGAAGGTAAAAATCACCATCGAGGAAACCCACATCGCGTATCCGGACAAGGGCTCCAGGAGGTCGGATTCAACTGGCAGGTTCGTCCCGGTGAAGAAAAACATCAAAATAAAGACTAAGGGCCTGATTACGATTCCGGCGGGCGGCGGAGGCCGCCCGCCAGAATTCCGCCCTCCATAATACCGCTCCGCGGTCAGAAGACCGCGGAGGGTATTATGAGTTTTTCCCTGGGCTGGCGGGCGGTCTCCAAAAGACCGCCCGCCAGCCCAGGGAAAAACTCCCTTCCCACGAGGATGCCGGCTCGTAATAGAGCCGGCGGAGTGGGAAGGTGCGACGGGTGCTGTTGCACCCGTCGCGTATTTCACTGTCTGCAAGGCAGACAGTGAAATACATTTTGGGGCCCTCTTACGGGGGCCCCTGCAGTGCCCATGCCGTTGGCAGGGGCACTGCAGGGGCCCCCGGGGGCCCCGCGACTCCCCCTCCCACCATCCGGTTCCCGGCAGGAGTACCGCCAGGAACTGGATGGCGGGAGGGGGAGTCGGAATCCCCAAGCCGGCGCAGCAAGCTGCGCCGGCTTGGTGGATTCCTTGGGGGCAGCGGGAAACCGGCAGGAGACCGCCGGTTTCCCTTCTCTGACCGCGGCTAAGCCGCCGCTGTCAGAATGCCCCGCGGGGCACCGCCGGCCTGTCGGCGGTGCCACCGCGTCCCGCGGCCCTGGCGGAAGTAATCCGCCAGGGTCGTAATGACCACCTAAGTCAGAAGGTAACTTTTTAACCGAGGCCTCCCGCGACTTGTAGCCGAGCAGGGCTCCATCGCGGTCGGCCTGAAACTTTGACTTTGCCCCGGTCCTGGTGCAACCAGATGACCCGATTGGCGCTTTTTGTTTCTAAGCGCTAGAAAAATAATAATTCTTTAAAAATTCATATCTCCGGTTCCCCTGAACCGATTTTAATCGTTTTTGTGTCATTTTAAAGATAAAAATATAAATTATTTTTATAAATTGGTTTTGGATTTTTAAACTGTTTCCTGTGTTTTATTTAATTACTGTTTTGTGATATTTGAATGCTTTACACACTGTCTCCTAAGTTAAGCCTTGATGCTCGTTGCCAAGCTACCAAGGGTTGAGCTGGGATTAATTTACTGAGACCTAACTGTACCTAGGTGGAGGTTAGTGGCTTGTTGCTAGGTGTAGGTACCTACCTGCCCTTACCAATAACCCATTTTCCAACATTTTTGGTGGCAGCGGTGGGATCCTGTACTTGTGTTCAGTATCACGTTACAGTTTTAGGTAAAACAAATTAAAAATCCTTTAAATTGTCTTAGTGCCAAAATGTTTTTTTTTTTTTTTTTTTTATTAATTATTAATTTGGATTAATTTCAATTATTGAATTTTTGTAATTTTTCTAAATTCTTGTTTCCAATTTTTGCAAAAAGTTTTTGTTGACACAAAACTAGGGAACCATGGAGATTGATCTGGCTAGCCTACCCACACTGACAGTAGTCCAGCTTAGGGGGTTGTGTATTGAAAGAGGGTTGCCTGCAACCACAGATCTCAGGAAGCAAATCCTGATTAAATCCCTGACAGCATGGGCTGAGGCCCAAGAGGTAGAGACAGAGGAAGCTCCAGAGGAGGAAGAAAAAGGGGAAGATGCTAACTCTAACCACTCAGGGGAGGGAAGGCATCTGAGCCTAAGTGAGGAAGAGGAAGAACGGTCCTCAGTAGATACAGTCACTAGGGGCAGACCCAAAGCTAGTAGTAGGAAGGGGGTCCCTTCAGGAGGAGAGAACCCATCCATCAGAGAAAGAGAGCTGGAGGCCCAGCTAGCATACATAGCTTTGGAAGCAGAGAAGCTGGCCCTAGAAAAGAAAAAGTGGGCAAGCAAAGAGAAAAGAGATGGTGGCAGCGATAAAGAGGCTGAGGTGTCCCTGGGTGGGGGTTTTGCCCCCAGATTACCCAAAGGGGTGGTTCCTGCCTATGTAGAAGGGGATGACATAGATAAGTGGCTGGGGGCCTTTGAGAGGGCCCTCCAGATGAGGAAAGTCAAGCCTCAGTACTGGGGTTCACTTCTTTGGGAGTTAGTTCCCAACTCTGGGAGGGATAGGCTCCTAACCATGAGTGGGGAGGATGCAGACTCATACCCCAGTATGAAGAGTTGCTTGACTAAAAAGTTTGGTCTGACCCCAGAGCAGTATAGGCTCAAGTTTAGGGACACCCAAAAGACAAGCACCCAGTCCTGGGTGGACTTTGTGGACATTTCAGTAAAGGCACTGGAGGGCTGGATACAGGGCAACAGGGTAAGTACCTTTGAGGGGCTGTACAATTTGATTATGAGGGAGCACCTTCTAACTAATTGTGTCCAAGAGAGGCTCCGCCAGTATCTAGTAGACTCTAGGTTGACCAACCCCAGAGAGCTGGGGGAGGCAGCAGATGACTGGTTAAGAACTAGGGTTAACCAAAAACCCCCAGGGGGTGATCAGAAAAAGGGAGGACATGGTTCTTCTCAGGGGAAGAACCAGGGGAAAGATGATAAAAAACCCAAAGAGTCCTCACAAGAGTCCCCAAAAACTTCTCAGGGAGGGGGAGCCCCGAGCCAATTCACTTTTAAAGGGAAAGGGTATCAGGGAAATAATTATGATCCTGCTAAAGCAGGAAGGTTTCAGGAGCTTGCTAAGGCCGGCAAGTGTTTTGATTGTCATCAACCTGGACATAAAAGAGGAGATGCTATCTGCTCCAAGAAGCCCCCCACTGGTGGGCAATCCCAGGGGATTGCTAGTGTAGGGTTGGGGGTGGAAGTTGGCCCAGGGGTGGAATCAGGGTACACTGAGGTCACCTTAGTATCCGTGGGTGGGGTGGACATTGCAACTATGGCCACCTTACCTCCCATCATGGAGAGGTATAGGCAGAGGCCTAAAGTCAATGGGACTGAAGTGGAAGCTCTGAGAGATACAGGAGCCAGTGTGACAATGGTCACAGAAAAGCTGGTTTCTCCAGAGCAGGTCTTACCTGGTGTCTTCCACCAGGTGACTTATGCAGATAGCAGAACCAAACTCCATCCCATGGCTATGGTGAGTCTGGAATGGGGAGGTGTGACTGGCCCTAAAAAGGTAGCTGTAGCTCCTGCCCTCCCAGTAGAGTGTCTGCTGGGAAATGATCTTGAAGCATCTGAATGGTCAGAAGTGGAGAGAAGGGTCCATGCACAGATGCTGGACCTCCCTGAATGGGTGTGTGCTGTGACCAGGTCACAGGCAGCACAACAGGGAAATGCTGGACACTTGGACCCTGGAACAATGGGCCAAGCCTCCAAGAAAAAGAGAAAGGGCACTGGGACTGGATTGCCAGCCCCAACAAGTACAGAGGGTCAGGAAGAATCCAACCCTGAGGGGGAGGATCTGAACTCTGAGGGAGACACACTTTCCCTGCAAACTATGCCTGATTTGGCAGAACTGCAAGGGGCAGGTGGGCCCACCAGAGAAGATTTGTGCCAGGGACAAAGAGAGTGTCCCACTCTTGAGGGCCTGAGGCAGACTGCTGCCAGGCAAGAACAAGGGGATACCAGTGGGTCCCACAAGGTTTACTGGAAGGATGGAGTTCTCTACACTGAGGCAAGGGCCCTCAAACCAGGGGCTACTAGGAGAGTAGTGGTCCCCCAGAAGTATAGAGAATTCCTCCTTACCTTAAGCCATGATATCCCCTTAGCTGGTCATTTGGGACAGACCAAGACCTGGAACAGGCTGGTCAACCATTTTTATTGGCCCCAAATGTCAGAAAAAGTCAGGGAGTTTTGCAGCTCCTGTGTCACCTGCCAAGCCAGTGGCAAGACAGGAGGCAAGCCAAAGACTCCCTTGATACCACTGCCTGTGGTTGGGACTCCCTTTGAGCGGGTGGGGATTGACATTGTTGGTCCCCTAGACCCACCAACTGCTTCAGGTAACAGGTACATTGTGGTGGTAGTGGACCATGCCACCAGGTACCCTGAGGCAATACCCCTCCGGACAGTCACTGCTCCCACAGTGGCTAGGGCCCTACTTGGTGTGTTCACCAGAGTGGGGTTCCCAAAGGAGGTGGTCTCAGATAGGGGCACAAACTTTATGTCAGCCTATCTGAAAGCCATGTGGGATGAGTGTGGTGTTACTTATAAGTTCACCACCCCCTACCACCCACAGACCAATGGTCTCGTGGAAAGATTTAATAAGACCCTGAAGGGCATGATCATGGGTTTGTCTGACAAACTCAGGAGGAGATGGGATGTCCTCCTCCCATGCCTGCTGTTTGCCTACAGGGAGGTGCCACAGAAGGGGGTTGGATTCAGCCCCTTTGAGTTACTGTTTGGGCACCCTGTAAGAGGCCCATTGTGCTTGGTGAGAGAGTCTTGGGAAAAGCCTCTCAAAGAGTCCAAGGAGAATGTGCTAGATTATGTGCTGGGCCTGCGGTCACGCATGGCTGAGTACATGAAGAAGGCAAGCAGAAACCTGGAGGCCAGCCAGGAGCTCATGAAGCTCTGGCATGATCAAAAGGCTACCATGCCTGAGCATCACCCAGGACAGCTGGTGTGGGTTTTGGAGCCTATGGCTCCTAGGGCACTTCAGGCCAAATGGACTGGGCCCTATCCAATTCTGGAGAAAAAAGGTGAGGTCACCTACTTGGTGGACCTTGGAACCCCCAGGAATCCTCACAGGATCCTGCATGTTAACAGGATGAAACCCCACCAGGACAGGGCAGACATGACCATGCTAATGGTCACTGATGAAGGGAAGGAGGAGGAGGGTGAACCTCTGCCAGACCTCCTGTCCTCAAAGGCAAAAGATGGGTCAGTGGAGGCAGTGGTACTCTCTCCCAAATTGACAGATCAGCAACAAAAAGACTGTAAGCAAGTTTTGGGACAGTTTGCTAGTCTTTTCTCCCTGACCCCAGGACTCACCAATTGGTGTGTCCACGATGTTGACACTGGTGACAGCTTGCCTGTCAAGAACAAGCTGTACAGGCTGTCTGACCAGGTCAAGGCCAACATCAAAGCTGAAGTGGCTAAGATGTTAGACCTCAAGGTAATTGAGCCCTCTGATAGTCCTTGGTCCAGTCCAGTGGTACTGGTGCCCAAAGCTAATCCCCAAGGTGGGAAGAAAGAATTGAGATTCTGTGTGGACTACAGAGGTCTAAACGCAGTCACTAGGACTGATGCTCAACCCATACCTAGAGCTGATGAGCTCATTGACAGGTTGGGGGCTGCCAAATTCCTGAGCACATTTGATCTGACCTCAGGATATTGGCAGATTGCCTTAAGTCCAAGAGCTAAGGAGAGGTCAGCATTTTCCACACCAGAGGGCCACTTTCAGTTCAAGGTGATGCCCTTTGGCATGAAAAATGCTCCTGCCACCTTCCAACGGTTGGTGAACAGAGTCCTATCTGGGTTGGAATCTTTCAGTGCAGCTTATCTGGATGATATAGCTGTATTTAGTTCCACCTGGAAGGACCACCTGGTCCACCTGAAGGAAGTGCTTCAGGCCCTGCTTCAAGCAGGCCTGACTATAAAGGCAAGTAAGTGCCAGATAGAGCAAAGCTCTGTTGTGTACCTGGGCCACCTTGTTGGTGGAGGCCATGTACAACCTCTCCAGCCCAAGATCCAGACTATCCTGGATTGGGAGGCTCCAAAAACCCAGACTCAGGTCAGGGCCTTTCTTGGCCTGACTGGGTACTACAGGAGGTTTGTTCAGAATTTTGGGACCATAGTGGCCCCTCTGACTGAGCTTACCTCCAAGAAACAGCCCAAGAAGGTCATTTGGACCCCAGAGTGTCAGAAAGCTTTTGACACCCTAAAGCAGGCTATGTGTTCAGCACCAGTGTTACTGGCCCCTGACTATAGCAAGGAGTTTGTAGTGCAAACAGATGCTTCAGAGGAAGGGATTGGGGCAGTGTTAGCACAAGTTAATGAAGAGGGCCATGATCACCCAGTTGCCTTCATCAGCAGGCGACTACTCCCCAGAGAGAAAAAATGGAGTGCATTTGAGAGGGAGGCCTTTGCTGTGGTCTGGTCCCTGAAGAAGTTGAGGCCTTACTTGTTTGGCACTCACTTCCGTGTACAAACTGACCACAGACCTCTCAGATGGTTGATGCAGATGAGGGGGGAAAACCCAAAACTGTTAAGGTGGTCCATTTCCCTACAGGGGATGGACTTCACAGTGGAGCACAGACCTGGGACTGCCCATGCCAATGCAGATGGCCTTTCCAGGTTTTTCCACTTAGCTGATGAGGACTACCAGGGTGTAGGTTAGTACCCATCACCTTTCATCTGGGGGGGGCAGTGTAGGAAAGTCCTCCTTTTTTGCCTGATCCCCCCCACTCTTTTTGGATAGGTACTGGTGGTTACTGACTCTTGGCTGTGCCCTGGGTAGTGCTAACCGGTCCCAGGGCCTGTGCTCTGTGTAAAATGGATATGCAAATTAGGCTAATTATAATTGGCTAAGTTAACCTACCTATTAGTCCCTAGTATATGGTAGGGCATGTAGGTTTAGGGACCACAGCATAGGTGGTGCACACCTAGGTGCACTGCTGAGGTGCCCAGTGTCATTTTAAAAGCAAGCCTGCCTTGCTGGCTGCTTTTAAATTAAAGTTATATGCAAATTCGACTTTGGAATTAAAGGTACTTCCAAAGTCTTAAACTACCTTATTTTTACATATAAGTCACCCCTAAGGTGTGCCCTATTTGCCCCTAGGGCTGGGTGCCATGTAACTATAAGCAGGGACTTTATAAAAATAGATTTATAAGCCCTGGTGAGGTAAAAACAGCCAAATTTGTTTTTCCCTCATTGAAGTAAATGGCCTTCATAGGCTAAAATGGGCAGACTTTATTTTAAATTTTAAAGTCTCCTTAAATGTTACATACCAAGAATTTGGTATCAAATTAATTGTTGTAATAAATCCCACAACTTCCAGTTGTTGGATTTAATATAACTTGTTCAGGTAAAAAGTTTAGACTTTACCTAAAAAGTTGCCAATTTCAGCTCTGCATTGTTTTTGCTGCTGTGCTCTGATTGGCCAGCCTGCAGCAGCTTCTGCCAGGCTGCCTTGATGAGGTGTGAAGTGGCCTGGCTTCACACAAAGGAATGTGCTTGGGGGAGAGAATCTCCCCTCAGCAGATGGTGAGGCAGGAAGGGGGAGGGCTGCCAAACTGGTCTTCAAAGGCAGAGAAGGACATTTGCAGCACCCAGCAACACCCCCACATCCTGCAACCCCAGACAATTAGGTGCCCCCTTGATTAGATTAGGAGAGGGCAGGAGAGGGGTGTGTTTATGATTTTTAGCCACACCAGTGGGTGGGCTCAGCCAGATGTAACCTCCAAAAATCAGATTCATCCATGTTGGATTTTTAGAGACTGTTGCCTTCTGGGATGGATTTTTGCCACACTTCCCAGGAAGTGGTCATCACAGGGGGATGACCCTGTCCCTGATTGGAGAACCAGGGCCCCCCTGCTTTTCACCCAGGAGCAAGGATAAAACTGGCACACCTGCACCCACACCTCAGATCCCCACCAAATTTCAAGAAGAAGGAACTAAAGGAGAAGAAGGACTGCCCTGCTGGACCCCTGGCCTGCACCTGGAACCTGCACTCAGAAGGACTGCACCAGCTGCACACTTGGGCTTCACCACAAGAAGGACTTTGCCTGGCTTCAACTGGTTCAAGGAGGGACTCTCTGTTTGCTACAGGTGAAAAATTGCTATCCAGAGTCCCCTGCACCAACTCCTGAAAAAGTGACCAGCTGACCACTGTCCAGTGGCCAAAAAGGAGTTTGCGCCAGGTGCATTCTGGGAGTTGAAGTCCGCACCCCCCAAGGACCATCACAGAACTTCTGGACCCCTGGGGTGAGCTGTGGACCCCAAAAGAACCTTAAAAGAACATCTGGGTGAAGCCCCAGAAGTTTGGAAAAGATTTGAGAATTTTTGAAAAAAAGCTCCAGAGAGGGACCGACCCGCCGCGGAAATTCTAGCCGGCTTGCCTCAACCGCGACCCTGCCTGACTTCGTGGTTCGTCCCGGTAAAGAAAAACATCCGAAAAAGAGACTAAGTCCGAAGGTAAAAAGTTGACCGGGACCTCCCAGCCATCGTATCCGAGAAGGGCTCCACGGACGTCGGATCAAGATCCAGGTTTACCCCGGTCGAAGGATTTTCATCTCGAAAAAACGACTAAGTCCGAAGGTAAAAATCACCACCAAGGAAATCCACATCGCGTATCCGGACAAGGGCTCCAGGAGGTCGGATTCAACTGGCAGGTTCGTCCCGGTGAAGAAAAACATCAAAATAAAGACTAAGGGGGTCATTTTGACCCCGGCGGGCGGCGGGCGCCACCCGCCTGGAGGGAACCGCCATATGGCCGCTCCGCGGTCGAAAGACCGCGGAGGCCATTCTGGCTTTCCCGCTGGGCTGGCGGGCGACCGCCAGAAGGCCGCCAGCCAGCCCAGCGGGAAACCCCTCCCCACGAGGAAGCCGGCTCCGAATGGAGCCGGCGGAGTGGGCATGTGCGACGGGTGCAGTTTGCACCCGTCGCGTATTTCAGTGTCTGCTAGGCAGACACTGAAATACCCAGTGGGGCCCTCTTACGGGGGCCCCTGCGGCACCCCCTACCGCCATCCTGTTCCTGGCGGGCGAACCGCCAGGAACAGGATGGCGGTAGGGGGTGTCAGAATCCCCCATGGTGGCGCAGCAAGCTGCGCCGCCATGGGGGATTCCCAGGGCAGCGGAAAACCGGCGGGAGACCGCCGGTTTTCCCTTTCTGACCGCGGCCAAACCGCCGCGGTCAGAATGCCCTGCGGGGCACCGCCAGCCTGTTGGCGGTGCTCCCGCCGACCCTGGCCCCGGCGGTACTGAATCGCCGGGGTCAGAATCACCCCCTAAGTCACAAGGTAACTTTTTAACCGAGGCCTCCCGCGACTTGTAGCCGAGCAGGGCTCCATCGCGGTCGGCCTGAAACTTTGACTTTGCCCCGGTCCTGGTGCAACCAGATGACCCGATTGGCGCTTTTTGTTTCTAAGCGCTAGAAAAATAATAATTCTTTAAAAATTCATATCTCCGGTTCCCCTGAACCGGTTTTAATCGTTTTTGTGTCATTTTAAAGATAAAAATATAAACTATTTTTATAAATTGGTTTTGGATTTTTAAACTGTTTCCTGTGTTTTATTTAATTACTGTTTTGTGATATTTGAATGCTTTACACACTGTCTCCTAAGTTAAGCCTTGACGCTCGTTGCCAAGCTACCAAGAGTTGAGCTGGGATTAATTTACTGAGACCTAACTGTACCTAGGTGGAGGTTAGTGGCTTGTTGCTAGGTGAAGGTACCTACCTGCCCTTACCAATAACCGATTTTCCAACACAAAGGAATCGTACTCCAATACATGACGAGGAGCTTCAGGGAATGGCAGCTTATAAGCAGTTCCAGGCAGCAGCAACTCCAGGGCAGATTCACATGGCTGGGCTGCACAAGAGAGGTCACAGGTGTGTGCAGCTTCAGTTTCTCACAAGTCCTGGAGGAGAGAATCCAGTATAAAGGGACAACCAGACTTTTCCCATAGGAAGCAATAGACAGACGATTACAGGTCTTACCGACTACCAGGCGTGCATTATGGGACCTTAAGTCCATGCAAGCTATTATGGTTCGTCTATAGCATGCCATATGGAAAAGGGAAGCAAACAGGAGTCAGAAAGGGACTGTGGGTGAGTGTTAATGATGATTCCCAAGGCACAGATAGTCCATTTACAGTGCCCCATAGAAATGGGAGGGCAGAGACGTAACACATGGCAGTGGCAGAACTTTATTTCCAGGGATGGACTGCGCAGGGCATGTGCTGTGAATGTTGCTTGTCATACCAGGGACGCTCATGCTATCCATTTTCACAAATGATACCCCCCCTTGTCACACAAGCTCCTGGCAGAGATTGCAAATGTCACACATACTAATGTCAGGGGTCTGTTCATACATTCCTGTTTCCACTGATATTTCACATCCACTGCCTCATGTATGGGGCGCTTATTTACCTTATGATTGGAGATGTCATAGTTGTGTGTCACGTTCTATAGTAGACCATGATGGCAACGTGGATGTGAGTCATATGCTATGGTCCATTGATTTTGTCCTTCATAAGTGAAATTCAAGAGATGAGTATTTTTTATATTTGTGTGATGTTTGCTGTACAATCATACGCATCACATGTGATGTTGCATCAGAAGTAGTCGGATTTATCTTTGTAACATGCTCCCTCAGGTAATACTCACATTCCTAAGGAACATGGGATGGAGAATGAAGGAACCAGAGCAGGATTGTGTGATCAAGTAAGGTGCTTATTTACATATTTTAACAATGTGTGTAGAGTGACTATTGAGTGAAAAAGTTTTGTGCAATTTGATGTCTGCAGCGCATTCCTGCAGCTGTGTTCTGCTGTTTCCCTTCATTTTCCCTGCCACCATCCTCCTTCTCCTCCTGCTCAGGCAGTTCTTGCTCTGACTCATGTAGAGGGATGTTCCTCCTCACACAAATGTTGTGCAGGATAGCACAGGTAAGTATAATTTCACACACAATGTGTGGGGCATATAGGAGGCTGCCTCCTGTGATGTCGAAGCACATGAATCTGGACTTCAGGCCGCCAAAGGTCCTTTCTACAATGGTGCGTATCCTCCGATGTGCCTCATTATAGGCACCCTCTGCTGCTGTGCTTGGGTTGGGGAATGGGGTCATGATCCATGGATCCCGTAACCCTGATCCGCTGCAAAAGATAATAGGAGTGAGTATTTTGTTAGTGCTTACAACAGGAATGTCATGTAGCATGGCAGTTGATTTCTTGTGTCCTCTGCGACTCATATGTTTGTGGTATTGTGTGAAATACTGGGCTTCTGTGAGGTTTTTTCTGCTGTGGGTTGTTTGACTTGACAACTTGTGTTTGGCTCATTCACCTGGGATTTATGATTTTTTTCCAAACTGTTGGTCAGTGTGTATGTACCATGCGCTTTGTAGTGTCCAACATGTTTGAGGGTGCTTTCACTGGAGGGGGCATGATACTTCCAAACACACAATAGATTCTGATGTGGTGGTAACATGGTTGCACTACATGGCCTGGACCTCCCATCCATTTAGACATGTGTCATTGCAGATGAAATGCAACAGTGAGGCCCTTTGATTTGGCTAGGTGACAATGCACAACACATCTTCATAAGTTGGCAGCACTGAGGTGTTCAGTGTTGACAATGCACAATTGTCCCATGTGTGACTTGGTTCTAGGCAAACGTTTGTTGTTTCCTTTGCCACTTGCTCATGTGCAACCGTGCACCTACAGTACCGAACTTGCTCCGGGGAACCTGGATAACTGCCTTGTGGAGGAGGAGGTATCTGTGCAGGAAGGGCCATCTCCCTGTACATATGCTATTTTGATGGGCAATTGGCTGTTTCAGTGTGTGCAGCAGTGTGCAGTTTGCATTCGTGCCACATCAATATGTGTTCATAGCACAGTCCACTTCCTTTTGTGCTACTTGGCAACAGCACCCCAGGAGTGATGTATGATAGTGGGACTGCCTCAGTATTTCTGTGTCACCTACATGTGAGTCAGCATCATCATGCTATGTGTCTCATGGTGTTAGACCTGCTGCAGCACACATTGCACACCCCTTCCACACTACATACTGCTTGGAAGGGTGTCTGATTGACTATGTGGCCTAATGTAATTGTAAATGGTTCATCTTCCAAGTTGTACTTCCAGGGCAGGCCATGTCACTGTCAGTGTGGGCTTTGACATTGGTCCATTGTTGCTCTAGAATGGCAGCTAATGTTTGTGGCAGCCGTCATTTGTCCAGAAGTGTGCATCCCATTGTGTCAGGGTGTACAACATAATTACCAGTGTCACACCTCAGTGTCATCCTGCCCATGTGTCAATGTAGTGGTGTATGTTTTGTGTGTCCTACAGGGTTGTTGTGCTGTGTATATATTGCTAGGTTTATTGACTTACTGACAGGAAGGTCATTTCCGTATTGTCAGTCCTGGAAGCGCTGATTGATCCTGCTGTGGTTGAATATGAATGAATCATGGACACTCCCAGGATACTTGGCCAAGATGTTAGTGAACAATCCCTGGTGGTCAACTATGGCCCTTACATTGATGGCATGTGTGTGCGTTCCGTTCCAGAATAGGTGCTCTGTTGCTGCAGGTGGGACAATCCTGACATGGGTGCAGCCAATTGCACTGAACACAAGCGGGAAGCCATGGATTTGGTAGAAGCTCTGTTTTATCTCCTGCTGCTTCTGCTGGGTATTGGGGAAGCTGATGTGGCAGGGTGTGAGGGAGATTATGACATCTAACACTTTGGGCAGGAAGGCCGAGAATGAGGGCTGTGATACCCCAGCGACCAGGGCACCCGTTGTCTGGAAGGAGCCACTTGCTAACATATGCAGGACAGCTAGCAGCTTGGTCACCAGTGGTATGTTGTGTTGTGTCTGCAGGTTAGCTGTTAGTTGTAGCTCAATATGGCGCAGCAGCTGCTATATGGCTTGCCAGTTCAGCCGATACCTCCGGATGATGTCCTGTTCCCTGAGGGCATGGATGGTTGTCCTGTTCCTGAATCCCTCTCCTGCCTTCTGTGTTACCTTTGTGGGCCGCGCTGGGGTTGTGGCGGCTGCTGCCGTTGGTCCTGTGCTCTGCGTTGTCTTGCAAGCTGCATCAGTAGCACCTCCATGTTGTCTTGTTGGTCTGTAATGTTGCTTGCTTGTGTTTTCCTTAAGTAGTGGTGTGTTTGCCTCATTTTAATGCCTGCCCTTACTCAACTGTTACATTTTAACGCAAATCGGGTTTAACATCATGTTTCAGGTCCACCTCCCACTCGTGCGTCATTTTTGCCCTGTTGAATAAATATAGAGCTAGGGTGTTTGAGTCATTTTTTGGACGGGAACGGCTACCTTGCATCTTATTGATGCAAGCTGGTCTCATGGATCATTAAAATTGCGTTAACTCCATATTTTTTACGCTAGACAGGTCTAGCATCAAAATATTGATATGGAGCTAAGTTTGCGCTGGATTTGCGTAAAAAAAATGACGCAAATCTGGTGCAAACAGAGTATAAATATGGGCCTCAGTGTCCAAGGATCCAGAGGTGCTTTTCTCACTGGGGTCTTCATCCAGAGGAGTAGTGTCAGTCTCTGGTGTCCTCTCATGGTGAGAATGGCAAGGTCACCTGTAGGAGAAGTGGAACACACAGTTGCTGTAAATAATGCAACAAGTGTTGTTTAACCTTGACCACTAGACATGCTATGTGACATGCACACAATGCCTTTACATGATCCTCTGATATGACAATGAGAACTGCTTCCAAATCTGGGTTTGAGCGATGTAGGACACAGAGATTTCCAACTGTCTATAACATGCTCCAAGCTCTTGGAGTATGTTGGTGGTTGGAGGACTGCTTCTGCCCTCTTATCTTGTCTGATTAAAGGCATGACAATGTACATTAATCTCATAGTAAAATATATGGCATAATTGATTACACTGGCAGCTGGACAATGCACATTGGTGACAGAGCTGGCCAAGAGTATGAGAATTACCAGTTGACCGGTGCCTCTGTATGGGTGTACTGCAAGTACATCCAGTTTCCCATATAGTTCCCCCCCAGGTGAGTGTATGACATTGTTTGCAAGGTTATCTCAAAGGCCAGTTTAGTAGGGAACACAGCTGTAGCTGTGTTTTGCTTGTAATAGTACTGGTAGTGGGCCATAGCATTGTTGTCATTGCCATAAACTGTTAAATAGTGGAGCATTCAGGATGGGTTTAATTGATTGTTAGTTTCACATGCAAGGCTATGTAAAATGTAGTACGCGGTTCTGGTTTTCTTACAAATGGAGCATGCAAGAAAAAACTTTTTGGGATCATTATTGGTGTAGTGACTTACCAAACTCCACTCCCTAAGATATTCCTGTCAGGCCCTCAGGATGCAGAATGTCCAAGACCTTCTCCTCAAATTATGTGAAATTAGCAGGAGGAGGTAGGGTTGAGGAGCGCCAGCTCGTGCCTTGTATCCATGGAACAGACTTTCCCCCTGAGGTTGTTCCACCAGTTCCTCATATCCTTCATTGTACCTGGGTAACTGCCTACAGAATTCACCCTGTTGACTATGTTTTGCCACAACTCTATTTTCTTGGCTATTTATGTTTGCTGGACCTGTGCTCCAAAAAGGTATCGCTCTACTCTGATAATTTCGTCAACCATGATCCCCAACTCATCATCAGTGAAATGTAGATGTTTTTGTGGGGACATTGTAGTGGTAGATGAGACGGTGAGGTAGTGAACAATGGGGAAAATATAAACAATTTGTGATGAGATGTGGGTGCTGTGATGTGAGTGGGTGACAGTTATGCATTGTGTAGGATACTAAATTGTGTGTTGTGTATATTGTGCAGGTCTGGGATGAGTGCTGAGTGAAATGTGCAGGGGGCCTATTGTGTGTTTTGGTATTATTTACATTTTTGGCTTGTATCTGGCTGTATGTGGCATTCTGGTTGCAAACAATTTTGGGTTGTGTAGGGGTGTTTGACCTGGCATATTTGGCGTGGTTTCCCCTGTCTTTTTGCCTCTGCTTCACATGTTTTAACTGTGTGCAGGACTGTTTTTGGTACTCTGGGCACTTAAACAATGCTGACCAGTGCTAAAGTACAAGTGCCCCTGTGTAAAATATATGTGTAATTGGCTTTTCTATGATTGGCACATTTGATTTACTATTAAGTCCCTATTAAAGTGCACTATAGGTGCCCAGGGCCTGTATATCAAATGCTACTAGTGGGCCTGCAGCACTGGTTGTACAACCCACATTAGTAGTCCAGTAAACATGGCTCAGACCTGTCACTGTAATGTCTGTGTGGGCAGTTTTAAACTGCCAATTCAACTTAGCAAGTTTACCCACTTGCCAGACCTAAATCGTCCCATTTTATACATGTAAGGCACCCCTAAGGTAGGCCCTAGATAGCCCCATGGGAAGGGTGCAGTGTATGTTAAAGGTGGGACATGTACTGATGTGTTTTACATGTCCTAACAGTGAAATACTGCTAAATTCAGTTTTCACTGTTGCAAGACCTATCTCAATCATAGGTTAACATGGGGCCTGCCTTTAAATATCCTTAAAATGTAGCTTCCCTTGAGAGCAGATAGAAATATGGAGTTTGGTATCTCTGAAGTCACAATTAAAAATACATCTGTTAGTGAAGTTGTTTTTTAGATTATTAGTTTGAAAATGCCACTTTGAGAAAGTAGGCATTTTCTTGCTTAAACTATCTGACTGCCTCTTTGTGGATTCCTTGTCTGGGTCAGACTGACAGTTGGGCTGTTTGTGAATCTCCTTTACACAGTGACACAAAGGGAACTGGGGTATAGCCTGCATATCCTGATTTGCCGTCTGAGCAGGAGTGGAGGGAGGAGTGGTCACTTACACCTGAATGGGCTGTGCCTTCCCTCACAGAATGCAGTCTCCATCCCCTGGTATGTGTCTGGGGCCTGGCCTGGGCAAGGCAGGATCTTGTGAACAGCAGAGACCTTCCTTTGAAGTTTGCCCACTTCAAAGGCAGAAAGGGGTTTAAGTAGTGGACCCAAAACCCCAGACTTTTAGATCACTTCTGAACCAAGAGGAACCTCAGACAAGGAGAAGAGCTGAAGAGCTGAGGAGAAGTGCTGCCCCTGCCTTTGACTGTGCTTTGTTGGGTTATCCTGCAGTTGCTGCTTCAGCCTGTGAAAGGGGACAAAGACTGTACTTTGTTGTGCATCCTGCTTGAAGAAGAATCTCCAAGGGCTTGAACTGAGCTTGCCTCCTCTTTTGAAGTCTCAGGGCCATCAAACATGTCCTCTGCCAGCACCTGGACTTTCTGCTGAGACTCCTGTCCTGCCAAGTGGTGCCCTATCAAGTCCCAAGGCCCTTGAGAGGTGAAGTTGGCAGAATAAGAGCTGAAATCCACTCACACAACACCGTGCAGGAAAGTTTTCGACACCATCTGCAACGTGGCTGATAAACAACACGCCACCCGCTTCACACCTGAAATCAATGCTTCCCCCTGCATCACAGCTGGGAGATCGACACATTGTGGCTGGAGAAACGACGCAACACCCACTTGCGGCTGCTGATAATGATGCAAACCACACGCAGCATGGTTTTTTAACACTATGAAACTGGATTTCGAACATACATCGTCCCTGTCAAAGTCATTGTGAACCTGCGCAGATCCGAGGTGGCCTGTCTGGAAATCGATGCACTACCGACCCGACCGAAGAAGAAAAACAATGCATGGCCTCACTTGCGAGTAAGGAATAGATGCATTGCTGAGTTTTCCGATGCACACTTGCCCGTGCGGTTTTAGTTTTGATGCAAACCAGGTACTTTGTGCAAAAACATTTCTGTTGTTTTCTTTGGAGTAACACTCTTATTTTTTTTTTTATTCATATTTTGACTTGTGTATATTGTATTTTTGTCATTTTGGTCTGGTTTGATTTAGATAAATACTGTCTATTTTTCTAAACTGTTGTGGTATCCATTTTGTAATGTTTTCACTGTATTACACCGTATTACTGTGTGGGATGGTACAAATACTGTACACATTGCTTCTGGGTTAAGCCTTTCTGCCAAGCTACCAAAGGGGTCAATGTGGGTTAACCCCGTGTGTTTCTCCTTTGCCCTGACTAGAGTGACGGTCCTTCCTTGGACAGGGGGTAACCTGACTGCCAACCAAAGACAACATTTTGAACATTGGTGAACAGCGGTGAGGATTGGACTTGTATTTGTTCTTGACATACAGTAATTAAGTGTACACTACTGTTTTCAGTGCAGACCATTATGTGACCACATACTACTTGTTTTTGCTTTTGCTCTTTTTGGACTTTTTCTTACTTCTGTATTTGTGGTGATCATTTTGTTGATTCCTGAACTTCTCATTGGGAACTTTTTTTTCTGCCTTGGAACTTTGCACTTTTGATTTGCCATCATGTCTCAATCTGGAGATGCACCAGCTGGAGCTGTTTTTAAGTTAGGAAAACTGAAAAATTACACAGTTGATCAACTGAAACAGTTCTGTAAGGATCTTGCCTGTCCCATTAAGAGTTCCACCAGGAAGGAGGAGCTGCAAAAGGTACTGATGTCCTGGGTGACAGCCAAGGAGGCTGGGGCACACAGAGGAGGAGGGTGACGATGGGGAGGTGCAGAGTATTGACAATGGTGTAGTGTATGTTTTCCCTGAGGGGAGGCTCTCCAGGGCAGGAAGCAGTGTATCATCCAAGGGTCTGACTCCTGTTGGAGTTATAGAAGCTTAGGATGAAAATGGAGAGGGAAATGGAGGATAAGAGGATGGCCAGAGAAGAAAAGAAGATGCTCCTGGTTCATGAACATAGTTTGAGGGAACTAGGCGAGAGGTGCCAGTCTAGTAGAGATGGTGGCAGTAATACCAAAGTGCAGCCTGATAGGAGGACCTAGTGAAGGATTATAAGAGTGAGGATGACATATATCTTTGGTTTAAGGGGTATTTGTCTGCTCTCCACATGAATCTGGTCCCTGAAGCACGTTGGGGGGCCGGGTCTGTGAAAACACTTTGAGGTAGAGGGGAGGGATATTCTGGCATCCTTAGGGGATCCTCAGGGACTCACTTCCTCTATCATTAAGGATGCCCTACTCACAACGTATGGTCTCACCCCTGAGCAGAACAAGGACAAGTTTAGGTCCTACAAAAGGAAGGAATCCAAAACATGGTTGGAATGTGTTGACTCTTTTTGCAGGTCACTGGATGGTTGGGTGAAGGGCAGTAAGGTAACAACTTTTGAAGGGCTGTACAATTTGATTGCTTGGGAGCATTTGTATAGTCGTTGTTTTCCAGAGCTGCGCCAGAAACTGTTTGACAGCAAGCTGATTGACCCCAGGAAGCTTGCACAGGAAGCGAACCATTGGGAGAGCATCAGGGTCCAGAGGAGGTATGGGAGAGACCATGACAAGGGTTTGCAGGGCCCCTCTCAGAAGAATAAGCGGGTTAAGGGTAAACAGGGGGAGTTCTCTAAAGGGCCCCAACCTAGTTCCTAGGGTAAGGATTCCCAGCCCCCAGTGGAAAAGAAACCTTGATTTTCTAAAGAGAAACCTGCAGAGGGGGGTTCCTGCAAATGTTATGCATGTGAACAGGTGGGTCATGTGAGGGGGGGGGCCAAATGTCCCAAGTGGACACCAGCACCCACTGGTGCTCAGTCACAGGGTTTGGCCAGTGTAGAGCTTGGGGAGGCGTTGGTTCCAGGTGGGTGGGAGCCAGCTGAGATGATGCCTTTCTCACTAGGGGACAGTGAGATGGTCCAGAGAACCCTTGTGCCTGAGAACATTAAGTACAGGCAGTAGGG
The DNA here is from genome assembly GCF_031143425.1 of Pleurodeles waltl. Lineage (NCBI taxonomy): Eukaryota > Metazoa > Chordata > Amphibia > Caudata > Salamandridae > Pleurodeles > Pleurodeles waltl. The sequence goes on from NC_090440.1 coordinate 805,481,467, forward strand.
GACCATCAATGGACAGAGGGTGGAGGCTCTGAGCAGCAGACAGATCCCCATGTGCTTCACCAAGTAGCTGTAGTAGACAACTGAGAGTGCCTGTGCAGAGTGGCACAGGTTCCCTTTGAATAGGGGGGATCTCAGATGCCTTGAGAGTAGGTGTGAGCCCAACCATGTCTGCTTGGCAATGAACTGGAGGATTCCCCTTGGAAGGAGGTGGAATATAGGTCTCACTTTGAGATGTTGGTTCTGCCTGGGTGGGTGTGTGTGTCCACCCAGTCGATGGCAGCCCGTCAGGTGATCAGGGGACCCTGGGGCCTGAAAGAGTGGGCCAGGTGTCTGCAGAAGAAGGAAGTTAAGGGGTGCAGGAAACCTGCTCCAGAAGTTCCCACTGTCTAATAGGAGGCTGAACCTGAGGGGGCGACCTTGGAGCCTACAGGGGAGCAAGTGGCTGAACTGGTGGAGGTCCCTGAGCTGACTCAGTGGCAACCTGAAGGGGGACCCACCAGAGAGGCATTCTGTGAGGCACAAAAGACATACCCTGTTTGGAGGGTTTGCGGCAGCAGGCTGCAGACCAGGCGTCTGGCAAGTGGCCAGGATCACACTTGATCTAATGATAGGATGGCCTCTTATATAGTGAGCCTAAGGTTGCTGAGCCTGGGTCAGCCCGCGTGCAGGTGGTACCCTAGTGCTTCAGAGCCTTCCTACTGGGTCTTGCTCATGATGTGCCTTTAGCTGGTCATTTGGGGCAGGACAAGACATTTGAATGGCTTGTCACCCACTTCTACTGGCCCCAAATGCACAGGCACTTTGATGCACAATGTAGATCCTGCTAAACTTGTCAGGCAAGTTGCAAGAGTGGGGGGAAATGTAAGGCTCCACTCTAACCTTCTTCTGAGTTCAGCACCCCCTTTGGGACAGTTGGAATTGACATTGTGGGGCCTCTGGATCCCAAGACAGCCATGGGCAACAGGCTCATCCTGGTCTTGGTGGACCATGCTGCCCGGTACCCAGAAGCCTTTCCTTTGAGGTCAATCACCGCCCTGTGGTGGGACATGCCTTGATGGGGGGTTTTACTAGGAGATGCTATCTGATAGGGGTACCAACTTCACATCAACTTATATGAAGTCTCTGTGGAAAGAGTGTGGGTTGACATATAAGTTCACCACCCCTTACCACCCCCAAAGTAACGGTCTGGTTGAGATTCAATCACACCTTGAAAGGCATGATCAGGGGCCTGTCAGAGCCCTTGAGGTGTAAGTGGGATGTCCTCTTACCATGCCATCTGTTTTCCTACAGGGAGGTGCCGCAAAAGGGTCTTGGATTTAGCCCTTTTGAGTTACTGTATGGCTACCCTGTCAGGCGACCTTTGGGTCTGGTTAGGGAAGGCTTGGAGAAGGCCTCCAGTAAGCCCCCACAGGATGTATTCAGTTACATGCTGGCTTTTAGGAACCAGACACCCTGCTTCAGGAAGCTCACCCAAGAGAAACCATGAAGAAATGAAACACTTGTATGACCAGAATGCCACTCTGGTTGAGTTCTAGCCTAACCAAAAGGTTTGGGTGATGGCCCCAGTGGAGTCTAGGGTTCTCCAAGATAAATGCACTGGGCCATTTGAGATGGTGGAGCGCAAGAGTGATGTCACCATCAGGAACTCTTTGAGGGTCCTAGATGTCAATCGCCTCAAGCCTCATTTTGAGAGGACAGAGGTAACAATGCTCTTGGCAACAGATGATGGACTGGAAAAAGAAAGTGAGCCTCTTCCTGACCTCCTGTCTGCCAAAGAGAAAGATGGTTCAGTGGAGGGTGTGAACCTCTCCCCCTCCCTGACCAGAGAGCAACAGAGGAACTGTCACCAAGTGTTGGGACAGTTTGCCTTTCTCTTTTCCTTGATCCCAGGGGTCACTCATTTGTGTACACATGATGTGGATACCGGGGCCAGTCCTGCTGTTAAACATACGGTTTACAGAGTGACTGACAAGGTTAGGGCCAACATAAAGTATGAGGTATCTAAAATGTTATTCCTTGGGGTAATTGTGTTCTCCAGTAGCCCTTGGGCCATCCCTGTGGTCTTGGTCACAAAGGTTGCTGCTCCTGGTACCACTCCAGAACTCAGGTTGTGTGGATTAGTGGGGACTCAATGCGGTCACTAAGACTGATGCATACCCCATCCCCTGACCTGATGAGCTCATTGACCGGTGAGGGGCTGCCCAATATCCAAGTACTTTTGACTTGACCTCTAGATATTGGAAGATTGCTCTGACTGAGGGGGCCTAGGAGAGGTCTGCATTTTCCACCCCAGGTGGACACATTCAATTTAGGGTGATGCCCTTTGGGACGAAGAATGCTCCTGCCATCTTTCAGAGGTTGGTCAACCAGGTGTTGGATGGACTGGATGATTTTAGTGCAGCCTACCTGGATGACATTGCTGTGTTCAGCTCCACTTGGGAGGAACACTTGCAGCACCTCTGCAAAGTGTTGGAGGCACTGCAGAAGGCAGGCCTCACTATTAAGGCTAGCAAGTGCCAAATAGGGCAGGGTTCTGTGATGTACTTAGGACACCAGGTGGGGAATGGCCAGGTGGCACCCATACAGCAAGAAATCAACATCATTCTGTCTTGGGAGCCTCCCAAGACCCACACTGAGGAGAGAACCTTTTTAGGTCTTACCCTATACTATTGGAGGTTTTCAAGGGGTATGGCACTATTGTTGCTCCCTTGATTGAGTTAACCTCCAAGAAGCAGCCCAGAAAGGTGATCTGGACTGAGTCATGCCAGACAGCTTTTGATGCCCTGAAGGCAGCTATGTGCATGGCACCCGTGCTGAAGATACCTGACTTCTCCAAAGAATTTGTTGTAAAGACTGATGCTTCAGAGCATGATGTAGGAGCAGTGTTATCACAGCTAAATGAAGAGGACCTACACCAGCCACAGATGGTGTTCAATCGAGCGTGAGGCTTTTGCTTTGGTCTGGGCACTGAAGAAGCTAAGACCCTACTTGTTTGGGCCTTATTTCCAGGTTCAGACCGATCACAGGCCTCTCAGATGGTTAATGCAGATGAGGGGTGAGAATCTAAAACTGTTGAGGTGGTCCATTTCCCTATAGGGGATGGACTTTACGGTGGAACACTGCCCTGGAACAGAATACGCCAATGCTGATGGTCTGTCTAGATTCTTCTGCCTTAGTGATGAGAACTCCTATGAGGTAGGGTAGTTCTCCCCACTTTCATTCCTTACACGTGTATTGTAGCGTTTTCTCTTTATTAGTGTATAGGTTGCTAAAAATTCTGTACACATTGCTTCTGGGTTAAGCTTTCCTGCTTGTGCCAAGCTACCAAGGGGTGAGTGGGGGTTAACCAGGTGTGTTTCTCCTTTTCCCTGACTAGAGTGTGGGTCCTTGTTTGGACAGAGGTTAACCTGACTGCCAGCCAAAGGCCCCATTTCTAACAAGGGATGTGTTATATAGTGCAATTAGTAGGTGTGTTGGGTGTGTAGATGTGTGTCAGGTGTGGGGTTTTCAAACTATCCAGTGTGGTGTGGTGTATTACTGTGGTGACCGCCGACTGCCACGGTTCGCACCACCAATGGTTCTCAGCTATGGAAGAACTACTCTTGTGATTTGGGGATCATAGTATGATCAGAAGTTTTTTGGCAGGCTGGCAGGTCTGGTGGTGGGACCACCTCCTTCATGTCCTGCAGTGTCCTGGTGGTTTTGGAAATTTTACTGTTTTTGGCAAACTTAGCTGTGTGACTCTCAATACAACGGTCAGATCACCACCAACATGGCGGTCCTTTGGCAGCCCTAACCATGGCGGTCTTGCAAAAAGACCATCAAACTCGTAATGAGGCCCAAAACGGTACAAGGGAACATCAACGTGTGAGAAATTATTCAAGGACTCAGAGCTCAGTGTTAACAAAAGGCTTGAAGAGCGTGCAATCACTAATTGTGATTCAAAGATCTTAGTAATTTGTAGTAGGGACATAGAGGCTGCAGATGCCCATTATCATGCATCTTGTTATAGGAACTATATGAGGCTTAAATCAATGGAGGAAGATCATGCATCTAGCATTCAAACCGATGATCACTACAAATATATGAGAGATGAAGCATACAATGAGCTATTTCAAGACATTAAAACTGTTATTTTTCTTCACAAAGAGGTAATAGTTGTGACGACTCTCACTGAAAGGCTTGAAACCCTCATGACAAGCAAAGGAATAAAGGAAATAGATGAATCAACCGAGGAGCACATTAGAAGAAAATTGTACTGCGAGTTCGGTGACAGCCTCCACATATTTTCAGACAATCAAGGATAATTATTGGCCCAACCTGATAGTGTCACGCTTCCGGACTTTGTAAGAGAAAACCATAGTTTGAAAAGAGAATTATCACTTTTAAAGGTTAGGGCAACAGACATGAACAAGATCATTTATCAAACATCATAGCACATAAGAACAATGATTAAAACACACTTGACATAAACACCATGGCTATTTCAGCCATCAGATGTTCATAAAGATTCATTTACAGTGCCTGATTACCTTAAACGGTTCGGATGAAGACTGCTGACTGGAGATCCAGAAAACACAAAGCTGTCCAAAAGGGTTGCCTTTTTTCTGCAATAATTCAGTCAGGACGTTATATATGCAGTCACAAATCACCAGCAGAAACCCCCAAGCAATTAATACTCCCATATGCCGTAAAAAAGATGACAGGCAATGTTGAAATCATTTGCACTCTAAACAGACTTGGTCATGGGATTGCATACTCACAAATGGAATAAAATGACACCACCTTGTTGCTACCTTAAACAAGCAAATGTTTCTTCCAGACGACATTTCCACCCACCAGCCTAGTGTGAAACAGGGTATAACATTGTCTCTGGCTCGTAATCGAGTCAGCGACAATGCTGTGACTGCAGGGTGCACCAGCACCCTCGCAATGTTCACTGTCTGCAGGGCAGACAGTGAACATTGCGACGAAGTAGTGCAGGGGGACGTCTGCACTCCCCATGGCAAGTGCAAGGGCAATGCAGGGGCTCCCCTGAGGTCCCCTGTACCTGTTCTCCACTAGCCATTTCATTGCAGTAAAACCACCAGGAAAAAGCTGGTGGAGAATGAGGTTGTATTCCGCAGGACATAGATGCACGCAGTGCTGCCAAAGGAGATTACAGTCTCCGCCACCAACAGGCTGTAGTTATCATGGATCACGGCGGTTCAGGCAGAACTCTACGGTCTGACTACCAGGGGCTTTATTTTGCAGTCAGACCACCACAGCAGTGGCAGTCTTGAACTGGTAATGAGGCCCATAGTATCCGACATAATGAAGGCTCATGAAATAGGTGAACAAACTTGAGAGACTTGAGAATAATCCACCTATTAAGAAGTTTCATGTCCCAATGAAAATAAACAAACTAAAAACCTTCACTAACATGTCCGTGAAGAAGGAAGTGAACAGAAATGGCAGTGCAATCATCATGAAAGCAGACGAAGCACTATTTGATTAAATCAGTGTGACAACACAGAATCAGAACCTTCAAATAGCGGATTTTCTCTCGTCCTGTAGGACCTTTATCATGGGCTTTAGCAATTCCAGAAGGACTGTTGAGAAAGACAAACACTGCTGTTTTAGCAATATACTTGCAGAAAAACGTTACCCCTGCTGACGAAATACCTGGAAATTCAGCCACGCTGACTGATGATATGGTTCTTGTTCAGAGAGTAAAAGGAGAGGAATCAAACTTTGTCTATCTTATCCATGGCTTTGCAGGAAAGAAATAGGAGTCAAGGAATCAATGTTGTGTTTGATATGTACAATGAAATGTCTACTAAGAACAGGAAAAGGACAATCAGAGAGGAAGTACGCGGGCACCAGTTACAAAGCATTTTACCTTCCTAGATTGTCAGACAGTGGAGGAAATTCCTAAGCCAGCAAGGAATAAAACAACTCTAATCACATTTCTTGTTAATAAATGGAGGAAACCAGAGTGTTTTGTAAAACTTGAGAATAAAACACTGTTCGTAAACAATGAACATAAATGCTACAAAATCACAGCTGAAGGGAGCCACGAAGTGCCCAATCTCAACAGTACTCACGAAGAAGCAGATGGTTGTTTGTTGCTGCATGGTGCACACACTGCTAATGAGAGTTATGAGGCAGTAATGATAAGCTCAGATGACACCAAATTGTTTATTATGTGTTTGGGGTTCCATTAAAGAATCATGGCTAAAGTGTTTCTGAAATGTGCTACTAAAATATGTATGTAAGTCCTTGACTTGGGAGAATAGCTTCAACTCTTGGTGAAATGTTTGTTGAGCTATGATAGGTCTCCATACACTTACCAGACGTGACACAGTAAGTGCATATGTGGGAAAAGGACAAATAAGTGTATTCAAAATCCTGTCTGCAAACAGACATACACAGGAAACAGTTCCACAGATCGGAGACAAATAGGATCTCTCTTAAGAACTAATAGACAAATTGGAGCAATTCTTGTGGTTGCTGTATGCACCAAAATCATCACATGAATGACTTGAGATATCACCTATTCTACACAAAGAAGGGTGAGATAGACAGTCATTAACTTCCACCTTGCAGGGACTGTCTGAAGAAACATGCTGACTGTGCAAATTATCAAGCCACTGTAAGCAAGAGATGTTTTCTGAATGATCCACAGACACATAGTCCAATTTGGAGAGGGGAGAAGCTGGAAAAACATGATGGAGAAGACCAACTGGTAGTTGACTGGTAGGAGGGGCAGCCAGCACCTCAGGCTGTGTTAGATCTACTAGATTGGAACCGCATTAGGAATTGCAAACGTCCAACGTGTCTGCTGTCTTAATGACCTCAAGTGCACTGCCATGTGCAAATCAAACAGACACAGAGAATGATGACACCTATTCAGAAAAAGATGATGACAATGAATTTGAATGATAAAATTATGATAATGTTCACTCAAGACATACATTGCCTATGCAAGATGTGATAACTATTGTTATTTGAAATTGTAAGTGAAAATTATGCATATAATCTATGTCAATATATGAGGAATACAGAGAAGTGTTATTGTTGATATTTCAAGGACTATGGGGGTCATTACAACCTCGGCGGTCTTTTTACAAGACTGCAGAGGGACCGCCGTGCTGAAGACCGCCAGTGCAGGCGGTTTTCCGCTCGGCGCATTATGACTGCTGGCAGCCCTCCGTCCTTTTCCGGCCAGAGAGCCGCTAGCAGCCATACTGGCAGTCGGTGGGAAAGTGGAGGTTGCTCCACCTCTACCGTCACGTCAACAGAACACCGTCCACCGAATCACGTTCTGTGATTCGGCGTGGCGGTGTTCTGTTGACGGGGTGCTGGTGGCGGAGCAGCCTCCATGGATCCCGTCTCCTCCCGGAGGATCAACGGACCAGGTAAGTTGATCGTCCGTTAGGGGAGGGGGGTGTTGTGTGTTGTATGTGTGCATGGGGTTGTGCGTGTGAGTGTGTAGAAGGGGTGTGTGAGTAAGTGTATGGATTCGGGGGGTGTTGTGTGTTTGGAGATGTGTGCGTGTCTGTCTGTATGTATGTCTGTGTGGATGTGTGCGTGTATGTCTGAATGTGGGTGTGTGTGTATGACTGTGTGTGTGGCTGTTGGCATGTTTGTTGGTGTGTGTGCGGGTATGTGTGTTGGTGGTTGCCTGCGTGCGTGTCGGGTGTGAATCTGTAATGTGAAGTTGGGGTGAGGGTGGGGAGGGGGGTCCTGCCACCTTTGGGGTGTTGCAGGGGGGTGGGGAGTGTTGGGGAAGGACTCAGGGTGGGGGAGACCCCTATCAGTGCCAGGGAAGGAATTCCCTGGCACTGATAGTGCTCACTGCCATGGATTTCATGGCGGTTCCCGACCCCATGAAATCCATGGCAGTCAGCCGGGTCATGATACCGCCGGTGATATTGTGATGCCCGCCAGGCTGGAGACCCATGTCTCCAGCCCAGCTGTCATCTCCGCCCTGGCGGTCTGTTCGGAGAAGTGGCGGATGACCATGGCGGTAACCGCCATGGTCATAATTCCAAAATTCTTACCGCCAGCCTGTTGGCGGTAAGACCGCTGCTTCTCCGCCAACCGCCAGGGTTGTAATGAGGGCCTATGTTTTTATTATTACAATTAATCATTATAACTATTTTTACATTATATTGAATTTAACCAATCTGGTGGAACTAGTATTTTTTTCCTCATATCATGAGGTATGCTATTTATCAAAAATATGAAAACCATAATTTTTTTGGCTATGGTTGCTAATCCAATAATATCAGGCAAAAGACAAAGAGTTATGACTTGCTATTAGATATTTTCCAGCTCTAGGCATCCATACCTTGCAAAAAAAATCACATTAGAATCCACCCACGAGTGGTACCAATGGCTAAATTTGGGGTCCTGGCTCATGGCCTACACTATATGGTCTGTCTGCCAGATAGTGGCTGACAGCAGTTCCACCACTAGGGCAATTAGGAGGGATGAGGTGGGCAACCCTGTCTGGTTCCTCTCCTCCGGAGAATAGCCAGAGATGGGCTTCCATTGACTTGGATTCTCACAGTAGCAGATGTGTAGGGGGCCATAATTCTATCTGTAATCCTATGGGTCAGGTCTATGTTTTGGAGCACAGCCTGTAGGAAGGACCAGCTAACCCTACTGAATGCCTTCTATGCATCAAGTGTGGGAAGGCAAGCAGGAATGGCATGTTGAATGCCTACCCAGACACCTTCATACATACTCTCTGGGATGGGTTCAAGGCCACCATTAGGGGCCCGATTACCTCTATCTCTATTGCTCCGAAGAGAGAGGCTAAACTAATAGAGAAAGGCCTGACCCCAGAGATCAAACACCTGCAATGCCAGGACCACACCAACCCATCCAGGCACATCAAACAACAGCTCGCCCTTCTGCGGGGTAAACTACGCTCTATCCTCACCAACAAGGCAGAGTGTACTTTCCTGGCATGCAAGCAAAGATACTATGAGGGGGGCAACAAGGTGGGGACCTCTCTAGTGCATAAGCTATGGCAACAACACACATGTGCTCACAACCCAGTCGTATGAATGGTACAGGGTGAATAGGTGACCTCGGACACGGCTAAATGGAAAGCCTCCTATAATTATTATCAAACCTTATATGCCAATGAGGAGGCTTCACCCAAAGCCAACACACAGTATCTGGTGGGATGCCAATGAGAACCACTAGACGCTGACCATGCAGCCTGGCTAAAAGCCCCCATCATTTCACAGGAGTTTCAGAAAGCCCTGAAAGACCTCCCCTTAGGTAAGACTCCAAGCCAAGATAGCATACCAGTAGCCTTTTTCTAAAAGTTCCTCACACAACTACAAGACTACCAATTGGCCCCCTTTAACACCTTCACTTCTGCTTCAGGGCTTACCCCCACTATAGCGCTCTTGGACACAGATGTAAAACTCTACACAAACGTTTTAGCTAACATACCGGAGCCATAACTTCCCAGCCTTATTGACCCAGACCAGGTCAGATTTATCAACAATAGACAGGTAGTGGACTAAGCTCTGCTACAATTTCTAGGTTAGCTAATTCGACGTAGTCAAATGCCCATGTAGATGGTAGCCACTGTCTTGTGAAAAGTTGTATAACAAGATTTAACACAGTGAGATCGGGAAATCAGTGAGATGGAAAACTGATCGCAGATTTAGGGCCTCATTACAACCCTGGCGGTCAAAGACCGCCAGGGCTATTTTGGAGATTGTACCACCAACAGGCTGGCAGTACAATCTGGCGTATTATGACCACGGAGGTAGTGTCACGGTCGCACCGCCGGGGCCGGCGGTTTCCCGCCATGGTTGTCCCGGCGGTTTTAATCCACCAGGGCAGCGGTGCTTGCAGCGCTGCCCAGAGGATTACAACTCCCCTTCCCGCCAGCCTGTCTGTGGCGGTAGAGACCGCCATGGAAAGGCTGGCGGGAAGGGGAGTTGCAGGCCCCTGGGGGCCCCTGCATTGCCCATGCACTTGGCATGGGCAGTGCAGGGGCCCCCAGGCACAGCCCCACCCCGCTTTTCACTGTCTGCACAGCAGACAGTGAAAAGCGCGATGGGTGCAGCTGCACCCGTCGCACGGCTGCAACACCGCCGGCTCCATTAGGAGCCAGCTCCAATGTTACGGCCGACATCCCCGCCGGCCCAGCAGGGATGTCGTAATGCGGCCGGCGGGATTGCGGCCGCATAGGTGGCTGCTCGGTGGTCAAACCTTGGAGGGCGGTGGAGAGTTTGGATATCAAGAAATAGTCAATCCTTAAGGCTGTTTAAAACTGTTATGAAACATAACCACAGCTCTTATGCAAAGGGTTAAGAATTCACAGAGGATCCTGAAGTCCTAGCTCTTTTTTAAGATTTCCATTGCTTTAGGAAGCATAAGTTTTCTTTGATTCTGTGAAAAAATTAGAAGTATCATGAGTGGGTGACTGAAGAAAGTTAAAATCTCCTCCCTAATTATTTTGTTTGGAAAGCAATCTCGAGTATGCTTTAATGAGTGTAAAAAGATAGATCATCATCTAGTGCCCATAGTATGGTAATGCATCAGAGAATTATTTAATATTAGATTGCCATCATGTTCAAACATCCAACCCATTGTGAGCTATTTGGTGATTATGTGAATATTATTGTCAAATGGTTCCCACTAAGATAATAGGACTGTGTAGTTAGGACAGCAGAAGTTCAGAATGTGGGGAACTGAGTCCTTCCACACCATCAGAAACTGTTGGGCCAATTCTTGGCTATCTCACAGTGCCTCACCTACTCCCTAACCCTGCCGAGGTGAAAGGTTATTATGGCAATCTGAACACGACACTGTGACTCCTCAGGGAAGTTATGGAAACAGATCTCACCATTTTGTTGTTTTACTCATGCATGACAAGGCAAAACACAAGAGAAATACAAGATTAGTTTTCAGCACATTTATTGAAACAATCATAACCTTCCATAAAGAGAATGAGCTGTGATATTTAGGCAGATAAAACATAGCAAAGTTACCAGCATAATGAACACGGTAAAGATAATAAATAATCCAACCATGGTAAACGAGTTCTAGATGTTCTAGAGGTTCGAATTGTTCCCACCTTACCCTAAGACTATACTAAGAGTATAGCTGGTGTACCCTTCTGGCGGCCCGAGCTATAGGATCAGGCTCAGCCCCATACCTGGAAATCATTTCAAAAGTCTGCCCGTAATGTAGATGGCAATCGTCTCTGAAGCTGGTAGATTATTGCCAGCAAAGCTTATGTTAAATGCAAGTTTGTCCCAGGATGACCATGGCTGGAATACGTTTCTGCCCCTTCTGGGTTAGTGCATCATTTAAGTAATAAACCATAGTGTATTAGAGGTACATCTCTGATGCAATGCTTTGTTTATCTGTTAGAAACTGTCTCCTGAACGGGCCATTCAGGCACTAGGATATTGTGTACAATGTTCTTAGCCTTGGGCAGAATATACTGATAGCATGTCAAGGGAAGACTAACTAAAACAAGAAACTCATACAATATATTTCTAGAATAATATCATGCAAGCAAAATGAAATAAAGTGTGTAAAATGACATTGCTAAAAGCAGTGCAGCTAAAGATTTAAACAAATAAATCTAAAATGAAGCTAAAAAAATGGGGAATCCAACTCAATTGCAAGAAGTCCTCACAACAGTGTAAACACCCCTCTGTGTGTAGCTGACAATGAAGAATAATAGGCCTGTCTAAATCTAGACCATGTTTACAATTTTGAGATTTTTTTTAGAAAATGGCATTTCTATATTTATAGGATAGAAGGCCTAAACAGAGCCACCCAGAAGAATAGTTCATTTTATATTCACATTAATGGAAACAACCTTTAGCTTATCCACATTTATATGTTCTCTTCTATATGTGTAGATGCTTCCCTCAGTTTTGCTGATATCAAGACAGCCAGTGTTCACAATTTGTTTCCCCCGGCTCCTTCCACCTACTGATGCTGCCCAGGCTTTCATGGTGCCTTTACATGTATAACACAAACATAAATCCATTTTCTTTAAAGGGGAAATTTAAAGTGCAGAAAAATTTATGCAAAAACTTTCAAAATATGGAACATTTTTCTTCTTTTTAAAGTTCTTTCTATTTAAAAGAAATGCCCGTGTTTTTCAGTTATACATATGGCACAGTGTATATTGGCCACTTGGAACAAACGGCCTACTGTTCGTAAATGTCACACTTTGAAATGGGAGACAATTCAAATGAAGATTAAACTTGATCATTAAGGTAACTTTTCATTTGAATTTTGGTCTCTTTAACAGCATTCAGAAACACCATTTTGTTCTCATGCTCCCAAATTTAATTGACAAGGACTTTTATTTAAGAGTTAAATACCTCAGTGCTTCAGTTTATCACCTTAGTGCCGCAGCCTAAGCCTGGGCTATAAATCTTCCTCAGTCCCACTCATTAGCACGTTCTGCTCTCTGCAACCTCACCATAATAATCTAAAATAAACACAACCTTCCCTTAACTTTAAAAGGAAGATATGACCCTGTGCTTAACCAAAAAATAAGTTCAAAGCTGTAAGCTACTCTGAAGGTGTCTGGAAGGTACCGGTAGCTTGTGAAATTTGTTTGAACTCCAAACACTTTTTTGAAGATTCAAAGGAGATATCTGAATAGATTCTCAAATTATAATCTGATATCCCTTGAAACATGATGATTTGAAAGCATTTATTTAATTCTATAATCCATACAACTATCCAAGATAGCTCTTTATTGTTCTTGGGTCCTCTCAGTTAATCATATATGCTCTACAAACAGAAAGGTCCTCCTACAAGCCTGGTAAAAGGGGAATACAGATTATAATCTCAATCAAATGCAGAACTGAAGAACAATTTTATTTTTGGTCTGGGATACCTTGAAACGTCAGGTTCCACCTGGCATGTGATTCTCATTTTCATATCTCCTTGTAGTGTTAGTATTGATGCTTGTTTCTGAGTTTCTGTATCAGAGTCCCCTAAATCAGAGATATGTGTTTGTGGTTTTAAACTTGAATGCCAAAATAGTTTTTTTTACTTGAAAACTAAGCATCTAATGATCAAGTTTTTTTGCCATTCAATTTAAATATGCTTTGACGTTTTTCATTTCAATTCAGATATTCTTTACCTAATAAACCACATTAGCATCTAATTTTTCCAAGTCCTGGGAGTCAGAATTACCAGGCTGAGCTTCTTCTAAATAAATCCTTTCTTGGGTATCAGATTTATTTAAAAACAGAAGTCTTTCAGTGATTTCATTAATTTCAGAGCAGGAACTAGTGAAAGGAGTTTTCACATTGGCTTCTTTTTGAGGAGCAGACTATCTGCATTTCTATGTTGTCATGTGTGTTACGTATGGAATCCACTTCACCATCACAATGTGTCTTTTGTATGTCTAACTTCTGGGACTGCATGGGTGAAGTTTTCATGTAATAGCATGTTAATAAGCAATGTCAGCAACTTGTGAAAACTGAAAAAAACTTTTTCTGAGAATTAATCTGTGTAGCATCTACCATTTTTTTGCAGTTCATCCATCTTGGGATTGTCACTATGCGACTGCTTAATTAAGGTTTTTCTTAACTTATCTTCTGTCATCACTTTGATTGTTGCAAGCAGAAAGCAATTTAGATTTGAGTGGGCTGAATTACTCCACTACTCTTTTAGCAATTTTAAGTCTTCAGGCTATCTAACTTTGTCGCTTGGGACTTCATTCTGCAAAGCAAGGAGAGTTGATAGCCATGTTTGTGTACTTTGACTTGCTGTTGTAGTCTTGAAAATCTATTTTTTACTTGCCTGTAAGGTCACATTAGTTCTGAGATCTGTTTGAAGACAACCTCGGTGCAACAGGACTGTGCAATGAGCTAAATATCTTCTTGATATGATTAATAGGGAAGCAATTGTCACTATCGGAATTTTAGAGAAACAGAAGAAAGAAAGAAAGCTAGATATTAAATTCTACAGTTGGGCAGAAATATGCAATCACAATGCTCATGCACTGAGAGGACCCAAATGTAGAAGAAGGCAGATATTGACTCAGTAGCACATTTATTATACTCTAGCAAATCTACAGAAATGTAATCAATTTATCTCAGATTAATACTAGATATATATTCAGACCACGGTACCTGGGCTCATGTGATATGGTCTTGTCCAGTATTGTGATATATTGTATTCTTCATATATTTTCCATTTAGGTATCCTCTTTTTGCAATATACCTTTATTTGATTTTAAATTCAAATTCACAATTACCTATGTTGTTAAAATATTTGTTTCAGTGCAATGTGATAATTCTGCTTGCTCAAATGTATTGCTTAGTGTTTGTTCTAGCACAGCATTATGCCTTGATTTTCTAGTTATTATTTTTAAATATTCCACAAGGTTTCATAAAATCTAAGATCTTTATTTCTCAGTTGCTTTTTCTAAACAATAAATAATGTTTTACAGAACACAAGTAGGTAAAAGGATAGAGGGGGATTCTATATTGATTGATTATTTTAAAATATTCAACAATGTTCAAGGCAGAGTATAGGAGCTGCATTGAAAAATTGTTAGAGACAGAAGGACTTTAATCCCGGGATTACTGGCTGAGGGTCACACAGAAGAGTGTTCAGCTGTAAACACCTTCCCTTTCTGCAGGTTACATAAAAGCTACTGCAAGCCTTCCAACAGGCTTGAATGCCTGCCTTAGGACAATATAGCTGCTTGGAAGCAGAAACTGGGGCAACATCTGTCTCCTCATTAAGCGCTGCATCTGTTGTTCTATAGAGGTATGCAAGTCTGAGCAAGGACATCTAAAGACTCACAATTTGATGCTAATATCAGTTAGTTAGTCAAGGGAAGGGAGGGGTTTGGAAATCAATGCACTGTAAACCTAAATTACCATCATTTTGTTACGGTATTTTCAGTTTTTCTGTTTATTGACATACTGTGAGTTTATATTGTGCGTACTAGAATAGGTTTCTAATTTTGACAAAATACAAACATACATTACTTTGTGTAAATTTGAGTGTATCTATTCATGATAAAAGAGGGGTTGGGTCCAATACCTACTCCTGTACGTCTCATAGGACTGATCCTTACCTGATCTCACTCACCTTACCTTTCTCATGTAATGCTCACTGAGTTACAGGAGACTGCAGTCCACAGGGTTCTCGGTTTCATGTTGGTGCATTGACTACAGGTTTGGTGGTCAGACTGCCAAACCACTATGTTGGCGGTCCCAAAAAGACAACTGGGCTGGCAGTCCCCTGACACCTGAATCACAATGCAAACAGGCAGGACTACTGCCCGCCAAGCAAAAAATGCAGACCACCAGCTCACATCTAGGCGGTCTGACCTCCAGTGCTGTCAGCTTCACGGCCAACCACCGAGCCTATTACAATCACACAATCGCCAGTCTCCTGGTGGTGGTTAGCCAATGGTGGTCAACCACTGCTGCCTACGTTCAGCAAAGTAACAGACGAGTGCACTTTGGATGAATTCAAACACAACATAGCTGACACACATTGCTCCAGTGGACCCACCTTCAAAGCACACTATAAAACACACCCCTTCCCAGACCTCAATCCTTTGCATTTCCACTGGAAGAACCCCAATCACCTTTTTCTGTATATTACATAGACTAGGCACCCCTTTTTCCATCATCCTATAGAGCACCTTGCACACATTCTTTTCCATTCACTCCCTATTACACTTCCCCTGTTAAGTAAGTCCCTGTCACCCATTTTTTCCTACCATGTAATGTTCCAAAAATCCCTGTTTCTCCGAAGACGAGTTGAGAGTCAGGGTTGATGAAATCATAAGAGTAGAGACACAATTGTTTGGAGCCTAAGTACAGCACACTGTGCTCATTAGGAAAATGGAAATGTGGGACAGAATAGTCGAGTGAATGCTGTAGGCACCACCCTGCACACAAAGGAGGACATTAGGAAGAGGTGGAATGACCTGAGAGACAAGGTTCATTTCCTGGTCTCCAGGCACCAGCTGGAGGTCAAGAAGACTGGTAATGGGCCTCCCAGCAATCCATTAAGACTCTTTCCCTGGGAGGAGAAGGTCTTGGCCATCCTGCATCCTGAGGGCTTGAAAGAAGTACCTGGGGGTGTGGAGTCTGGTAAGCTACAACACAAAAAATGTCACAAAAATGCAATGTTTGGCATGCCCACAGCTCAACTTTTGACACTGTCTTGTTCATGTACTCCACCAACATTCAATACCCACAGCATATGAACTTAAACACTGTCAATGTGTATTATTGGACACAATACCACAGCTACGAAGGCCCATCACATGCCATATGTCCAAATGGTGCCTGTAAATCTCACAATACCAAACACACATTCCAAGATTCATGGTTTGTCCCAAAATGTAAATGAATGCTCAAACTAAATGCAGCCTGCAGACAGCTATTTACTAGTCAACATTTGCCAAGTGTTGGGGAGTAGAGAGAGTGACCTGACTGCAAATTCCAGGAGGAACTGTTTCTCTAACTCAAACCACCAGCACATTGTGCACTAGCCCAAATATATCTATTTGTGAGCTCTCAAATGAAGTGTACTCATCTGGGACTATACCGTTTGTCTTGTGTTGGAAAATAGAAG
This sequence comes from Pleurodeles waltl, assembly GCF_031143425.1. Taxonomy (NCBI): domain Eukaryota; kingdom Metazoa; phylum Chordata; class Amphibia; order Caudata; family Salamandridae; genus Pleurodeles; species Pleurodeles waltl. The sequence goes on from NC_090440.1 coordinate 805,498,075, forward strand.
TAGTGACCTGACTGCAAAGCCCAATAGGCCCTGTTGTTGTAACTCCAAACACCTGCCCAGTGTGCACTTGCCCAATTATCTCTGTGTCTTCACTCTCAATTGAAGTGTACACACCTTGGAGGATACCATTTGTATAATGTGTGATGTAGAGAAAGTGTTCTGACTGCAAAGCCCAATAGGCCCTGTTGTTATAACTCCAAACACCAGCCCAGGGTCCACATGACCAATATATCTGTTAGTGAACTCCCACATATGGTGTACTCACATGGGGGGATACCATTTATATAGTGTGTGTAGTAGAGAGAGTGACCTGGTTGCAGCTCCCAGAAGGCACTCTTTCTCTAACTCCAGCCACCAGCACATTGTTCGCTAGCCCAAATATACCTGTTTGTGAACTCTCAAATGAAGTGTATGCACCTGGGACTATTCCATTTGTCTAGTGTTGAGCACTAGATGGCGTGACCTGACTGCCAAGTCCAATTGGTCCTGTTGTTGTAAATCCAAACACCTGCCCAGTATGCACTTGCCCAATTACCCCTGTGTCTTCACTCTCAATTGAAGAGTACTCACCTGGGAGGATACCATTTGTATAGTGTGTGAAGTAGAGGGAGTGACCTGCCTGCAAAGCCCAATAGGCCCTGTTATAGTAAATCCAAACATCAGTCCAGTGTCCACTTGGCGCGATACATCAGCTAGTGAACTCCCACATGAGGTGCACTCACCTGGGAAGATACCATTTGTTTAGTGTGAGAAGTAGAGAAAGTCACCTGACTGAAAAACCCAGGAGGCACTGTTTCTCTAACTCCAACCACCTGCACATTGTGCACTAGCCCAAACATACCTGTTATTGAACTCTCAAATAAAGTGTACTTACCTGGGACTATAACATTTGTCTAGTTTGGGGAAGTGTAGGAAAGTACCATCTTGCCTGGCATGTTACCCCCATTTTTCACTGTATATATGTTGTTTTAGTTGTATGTGTCACTGGGACCCTGCCAGCCAGGGCCCCAGTGCTCATAAGTGTGCCTGAATGTGTTACCTGTGTTATGACTAACTGTCTCACTGAGGCTCTGCTAATCAGAACCTCAGTGGTTATGCTCTCTCATTTCTTTCACATTGTCACTAACAGGCTAGTGACCAATTTTACCAATTTACATTTGTATACTGGAACACCCTTATAATTCCCTAGTATATGGTACTGAGGTACCCAGGGTATTGGGGTTCCTGGAGATCCCTATGGGCTGCAGCATTTCTTTTGCCACCAATAGGGAGCTCTGACAACTCTTACACAGGCCTGCCACTGCAGCCTGAGTGAAATAACGTCCACGTTATTTCACAGCCATTTTACACTGCACTTAAGTAACTTATAAGTCACCTATATGTCTAACCTTTACCTGGTAAAGGTTGGGTGCTAAGTTACTTAGTGTGTGGGCACCCTGGCACTAGCCAAGGTACCCCCACATTGTTCAGGGCCAATTCCCCGGACTTTGTGAGTGCGGGGACACCATTACACGCGTGCACTACATATAGGTCACTACCTATATGTAGCTTCACAATGGTAACTCCGAATATGGCCATGTAAAATGTCTATGATCATGGAATTGCCCCCTCTATACCATCCTGGCATAGTTGGCACAATCCCATGATCCCACGGGTCTCTAGCACAGACCCTGGCACTGCCAAACTGCCTTTCCCGGGGTTTCACTGCAGCTGCTGCTGCTGCCAACCCCTCAGACAGGTTTCTGCCCTCCTGGGGTCCAGCCAGGCCTGGCCCAGGAAGGCAGAACAAAGGACTTCCTCAGAGAGAGGGTGTTACACCCTCTCCCTTTGGAAAATGGTGTTAGGGCTGGGGAGGAGTAGCCTCCCCCAGCCTCTGGAAATGCTTTCATGGGCACAGATGGTGCCCATTTCTGCATAAGCCAGTCTACACCAGTGAGGGACCCCTCAGCCCTGCTCTGGTGCAAAACTGGACAATGGAAAGGGGAGTGACCACTCCCCTGACCTGCACCTCCCCTGGGAGGTGCCCAGAGGTCCTCCAGTGTGCTCCAGACCTCTGCCATCTTGGAAACAGAGGTGCTGCTGGCACACTGGACTGCTCTGAGTGGCCAGCGCCAGCAGGTGATGTCAGAGACTCCTTCTGATAGGCTCCTTCAGGTGTTGCTAGCCTATCCTCTCTCCTAAGTAGCCAAACCCTCTTTTCTGGCTATTTAGGGTCTCTGTCTTTGGGGATTTCTTAGATAATGAATGCAAGAGGTCATCCGAGTTCCTCTGCATCTCTCTCTTCACCTTCTGCCAAGGAATCGACTGCTGACCGCGCTGGAAGCCTGCAAAACTGCAACAAAGTAGCAAAGACGACTACTGCAACTCTGGAACACTGATCCTGCCGCCTTCTCGACTGCTTTCCGGTGGTGCATGCTGTGGGGGTAGTCTGCCTCCTCTCTGCACTAAAAGCTCCGAAGAAATCTCCCGTGGGTCGACGGAATCGTCCCCCTGCAACCGCAGGCACCAAAGAACTGCATCACCAGTACCCTGGGTCTCCTCTCAGCACGACGAGCGAGGTCCCTTGAATCTAGCAACTCTGTCCAAGTGACTCCCACAGTCCAGTGACTCTTCAGTCCAAGCTTGGTGGAGGTAAGTCCTTGCCTCCCCACGCCAGACTGCATTGCTGGGAACCGCGACTTTTGCAGCTACTCCGGCCTCCGTGCACTTCCGGCGGAAATCCTTTGTGCACAGTCCAGCCTGGGTCCACGGCACTCTAACCTGCATTGCACGACCTCCTAAGTTGTCCTCCGGTGGCGTGGGACTCCTTTGTGCAACTTCGGGTGAGCACCGTTTCACTCCACTTTTCTAGTGCCTGTTCTGGCACTTTTGCGGGTGCTGCCTGCTTCTGAGAGGGCTCCTTGTCTTGCTCAACGCCACCTCTGTCCCTAGACGCAATTGGCGACATCCTGGTCCCTCCTGGGCCACAGCAGCATCCAAAAACCCTAACTGCACGATTTGCAGCTAGCAAGGCTTGTTGGTGGTCTTTCTTCAGGAAAACACTTTTGCACAACTCTCCACGGCATGAGGGATCTGTCCTCCAAAGGGGAAGTTCCTAGCCCTTGTCGTTCCTGCAGAATCTTCAGCTTCTACTGTCCAGTAGCAGCTTCTTTGCACCCACAGCTGCCATTTCCTGGGCATCTGCACATCTCCGATTTGCTTGTGACTTTTGGACTTGGTCCCCTTGTTCCACAGGTACCCTCGTTTGGAAATCCATCGTTGTTGCATTGCTGATTTGTGTCTTTCCTGCAGAATTCCCCTATCACGACTTCTATGTCCTTTGGGGAACTTTAGTGCACTTTGCACTCACTTTTCAGGGTCTTGGGGTGGGCTATTTTTCTAACCCTAACTGTTTTCTTACAGTCCCAGCGACCCTCTACAAGGTCACATAGGTTTGGGGTCCATTCGTGGTTTGCATTCCACTTTTGGAGTATATGGTTTGTGTTGCCCCTATCCCTATGTGTCCCCATTGCATCCTATTGTAACTATACATTGTTTGCACTGTTTTCTAATACTATTACTGCATATTTTGGTATTGTGTACATATATCTTGTGTATATTTGCTATCCTCATACTGAGGGTACTCACTGAGATACTTTTGGCATATTGTCATAAAAATAAAGTACCTTTATTTTTAGTATATCTGTGTATTGTGTTTTCTTATGATATTGTGCATATGACACTAGTGGTACTGTAGGAGCTTCACTCGTCTCCTAGTTCAGCCTAAGCTGCTCTGCTAAGCTATCATTATCTATCAGCCTAAGCTGCTAGACACCCTATACACTAATAAGGGATAACTGGGCCTGGTGCAAGGTGTAAGTACCCCTTGGTACTCACTACAAGCCAGTCCAGCCTCCTACAGGAAGTAGAGGGAATAACCTGAATGGGCCCTGTTGTTGTAACTCCAAACACTTGCCCAATTACCCCTGTGTCATCAGTCTCAATTTAAGAATACACACCTGGGAGGATACCATTTGTATAGTGTGTTAAGTAGAGGGAGTGACCTGATTGTAAAGCCCAATAGGTCCTGTTGTTGTAACTCAAAATGCCAGACCAGTGTCCACTTGGCCAAATACATCTGTTAGTGAACTCCCACATGAGGTCTACTGACCTGGGAGGATACCATTAGTATAGTTTGTGTTGTAGAGAATGTGACCTGACTGCAAAACCAATGAGGTACTGGTTCTCTAACTCTAGACACCAGCCCAGTGTTCACTTGGCCCAATACACCTATTTGTAATCTCTCTAATGCTCTTCACTCACTTGGGACTATACCATTTGTCAAGTGTTGTCAAGTAGAGTGAGTGGCCGAACTGCAAATTCCAGGAGGCCCTGTTTCTCTAACTCCAAACACCAGCCCAGTGTCCACTTGTCCAAATATCCGTGTTTGTGAACTCTCAATTGAAGTGTACTCACCTGGGAGAATACCATTGGTATAGTGTGTGTAGCTGAGGGAGTAATATTACTGCAACTCCCAGAAGGCACTGTTGTAACTCCAAACACCAGCCCAGTGGTCACTTCTCCAAATACCCTTGTTTGTTAACCCTCAATTGACGTTTACTCTTCTGGGAGTTGCCAAGATGCAGATCATTCTCAACTCAGAGACGTTTCAGTCTACCTAGCTCCATCTTGACTTGCTAACCCAAGATGAAACTATTAAGGACAGAAATTACACCGTCACCAGTGTGTATAACAATTATACCTAAGGCTTCAAGCTTCATCACCAGGTTGGTATTGGCAGCAGACGCATTGACACAGCACTGTGCACATGATAATTCCAGTCACATATACAACAAAGTCCTGGGTTTGCCTGCATCCCACTCAACCAGGTTTCCAAATTGTCAAAGCCATATGTTGCCTCTCCCCTGTTTTGGCTGAACCGGTGGTGAGAGGTCATTTTCATGCCATCTTCCAAAGTGCAACTGATCTGCACATCTCAACAGCAGCCTGAGTCAAATAGTTTAGACATGCTTCATACATGTAAATCTTACAATACCACCCAATAACATGGTAACTTGGCACAATTGGTGTCAGGCCTGCAAAACCGATATGCCCCTGTAAAAAACTTCTCAGTTGATCATTTGCCTTTGCAGGGACCAATGCTTGTTTAGAGAGACCAATGTTTGTTTGCAGAGACCAATTCTTGTTGGAACCATTGCTTGTTAGAGGCCAATGCTTGTTTGGGAACTCATGTTGCACAAGCCTCCAGCATCCCTATGACTCCGACTGGGTGTGGCACCCTATGACTCAGACTAAATATGGCTGGATGCAGCAGGTATTTAAACCACACCCGGACTGAGTGAATTGATTGCTGTAAAGGACACTGGCTGCAGAGACGGAATCTCTGCTCCTCTGCTTTTGATCTTCATGTTCTCTTCTGTCCAGCATCTTGGAGGCCGCTTCGGGAAGAAGAAGAGACCAAGAGAATTAACCCTTAAAAAGGCAGCAACGTGCTGGGCACCATTTAAGAGCATTTATTGCTAAAACTTGATACTTGCTGACTTGAAACTTGATAAGTGAATGTTCCAGGTTGCATGGTGCCTAAAAGAGCATATCTTTGGGTTTGAAGGTCATTGGGATGTTTGCCGCTTGTCATGCTATAACGCTTACTGTAGTTGCTTGCATGATACCACAGAAAGGAGTTTCTATTAAACAATTATTATGAAAATGATATACTGTGAATACATTTATTATCTCTGAGTTTAACGTGGCATTACTATTGTTGTTAGCGATACGATGTACTTTGACTACGGTTATTATTGCTGAGTTCAAAGTGGCATTTGTAGTATTTCAAATTGCTGCTGGTGATGCAGAACATTCTGTGTTTTGTGCTTAAACGAAGTTGAAGCTTATCTTTGCCATGCTCAAAATTACGCTGTGATAAAACAGTGATAAGCCGGTTGTTTATGAAATTGAACGCTATTGATTAATCCTATGTTTTCATTGTAATACAACGTGATCCATAATCCTTGATAGTAACCCTATATTTTCAGTGTGATTTAAACACTGAATTGTGTTCCTCACAGGACTACCACAGTACAATGATTAACCCATAAATATCTGGAGAATCTAATTCCCTGAGAGTTTGTTCTAATTATTGCTGCCTATGTAAATGTCTATGAGTCTAGTGAGTCAGCATTTTGGGAAATCTCATCAAGGTGAAACACGCAAGATATCCACTGAACATCAAGGAACATCGAGGTAGGTTTAATTGAGGTGACGAGGAACTAATCTAGGGTCGCAGTGGGAGTAGTTATAGAGCGTATGGGAGGTTCAAGGATCCTTTTTAATTTTAGGTAATCCACATTGTTTCTGAGAATTCCTAGAGAGAGAGTGAGCCATCGAAAACAGGAAAGGGGACCCCAATAGGTATATCTAGCTTGCACATCATAATTTACCAGTAGAGTAGCATGGGCTATGAGATATTAGTTATTTGACTGATGTGTAATTTATTGTAGGAAAGACCAGCTCTTGAGGAACCATCACTAGGTGTCCGGATCCAGCCCTGCAACTCCAGTGTCTCTCTCCTTCTCTCATCCATCCCCTTTCCTGTTGCGGTGCCAAATATGTGTATTTAAGTGGGAGGCACGCAATGTGTAGGCGAATTTTGGGACAAGCAGCTTGGTTAACATTGTGTTTCCCAGTGGGACGAACAGATTAGTGCTTGACAATTGGATTACCTTAACTTTGTCCAAGGCCTCTGCTTCCTGTAACACAAAACCTTTGGAGGTAGATGTCACAATTCAACTAGTAACAATCTGTGTTTTTATCAACAGGTGGTTCTGCCACTGGGCACATGGGGGCCACAGAACAGACTACCACTACCCCCCTGGATTAAGCCTTCAGTGACAACAACACTCCTGTACTTGTGGATGTTGAGGAAGGTTCTGACCCATCTGGGCAACCTCATTAGAGGGCAACAGTGAGTCTAACTGTGCCCACAATGTCACCTACCAGACCTGTTACTTCAACATCACAGGTCTTGAGTTGCAGCTCCCCACTTTGGATACTGAGGTTCCAGGGCCCAGTTAGAAAGGGCACGCTGTGACAAGGGCACATGCTCATGTGGGTAGGGTGCATGAGAGGAATACTGTGGGCCAGTATGATGAGACAACTGGGGTTGCTGTCAGTCAGGACACCACCAGCCACGTCATGGAGGTCAATCAGGAGTCCCAAGGTGTGATGGGCCAGGTGTTGACCAAACTCCAGGAAATCAAGCAGCTACAGAGGGACATGCACAGGGACATACATGAACAGATGGAGGGCCACAATTCCAGCATGGCTTTCCTAAGAGGGGTGCTGATGGACATATACACAACTTTGAGCAAGGCTTTTCAAAACCAATGTTCCCCATTCTTTGGCTTATCAACAGCAGGTCCATCAACATTGACACCTGCAATAGCGAGGAAGGCCCTACCAGAGGACCAACAAGCCCCAGACACCCCTGCCTCTGTAGCAGCTTATCCCCCCCCCCCCCAAGCAGGGATATCCAGCAAAGAATCAAAAGGAGGTGTGGATGGCAAGACACCCACCACTGGCAGAAATAAGCCTCTTTCTTAAGGTCCTCCTTTGTGTGTAACTCTGTGGAATGATCCTGAACCACCTTCCTTTTCTAATGGGAAGAGTACTCTGGAATTTGGACTTCCAATGGTGTGCCACCTATTCCAATGATTTCATTTGCCATGACTGACCCCTTCACATTTCTTTTTATTTGTTGGTTCATGTCACATATATTTTCTGTCAGCTGGAGCTTCACAATAAAATCACCCATCACTGATTCATTGTCTGCTGATGTTAATTTAATATCTAGCCCTGGATATATGTCAGACCATGTAAACCACACAATGATGATCCAAGGTACTTGTTTAAGATGGGATATGTTGCATGTACACAGTATCCAGCTCAGTATTACAACCATCCCACACAAACACATACATACAAGTGTCTGGTCAAACTAAAAAACGTATTACAGTGTTCAGCGCATAGGCTGTCAATGTGTCTGAACTATTGGAAATCATAAATGATTGACTCATACTGAGTAAATGAACATATTTACAGGTACATACCATCGAAGGTAGGGATTTGCCAGAGATTATCCGGTAGAATAGGCAAAGATTGAAGTGATTGATGTCACCGCCTTGAGCCTTATCACATACCACACCAAAGTAATCCAACATCACATAATCCAAGATTCAGACAGGTGGCAGTACAACAGTTTCTTATTACAGTGTCATTATACCCATGCTCGTGTATCTTGTGGTATGACACATATGTCAGTGTTTCAGCACATACACTGTGGCCTACAATGATGAAACACATCTACAGCTATATGCAGATCATACAAAGAGAGTGTTTAGCCAATGTGAAGAGAAAATGACTTTGTTGTGACCTAGGACAACAATATTTATGACCACATGATAACACACATGATGCATCAGCCCCACTGCAGGACACAAAACAAGTCCAATGGGCACTTCCATCCAAACACAGTTCAAGTTTTCTTGCCAATCTATGTGACCTACATTACCTGGAACAATTCATGTCCACTACGTATATCAGAACAGCATCACATACCTGCCAATGTAATAACTCTGAAATGTTCACATGAAGTTGTCATGGTGAAGGTACCTGTACAAAGGACAAAACAAGTAGTAGCTTGAAACCATACATATAACAAAAATCACTTAGCAAGCATCTAGAAAACAAAGTACATTGCAAGAAATCTGACAAACAAAGCAATGTCATCAAGGGTGGGATGTATCAAAAGCTATCTTTTCAATTAGTCTTTGTCCGATATTGCAGAGTTTCAGCTACCTAATTGTTTTAAAAGCACTAAACTGCACACATTCTCATAACTACAGTTCATTGTACAGTCACAGTCAAGACATCACATGACATACTTACACTCATGAGAAGTACCTGTGGATAAGATCTTCTAGTAACTCAGATCCTTCATCTTCACCACTGTCATCTGAGGTTGACATTTCAGGATTCTCATTCGGTGGCATTGCAGGCTCCCCCTCTTCTGGGATGTATGGGATATTCCTCCGCATGGTGATGTTGTGGAGCATGCAGCGTGTCCCAGTGATCTGGCACACTTTCCCAGGGGAGTAGAGGAGGGCTCCACCAGTCCTGTCCAGACAGCTAAATCTTTCCTTCAGGAGCCCAAAAGCCCACTCCACTACCCATTGTGTTCTTCCATGGGCCCCATTGAAGCAGACTTCCTCTGGCATAGTTGGATTCCTTAGCGAAGTCAATAACCAATAACGGTTTGGATATGCTGAGTCTCCTGTTGAGGAATGGGACATAAGTGCAACAATGAGTTACTCACTTCATGATTGTAGCACCCGACATTGCTCACACACAATCAGGAAAGACATGACTAACCAACTAGCCAGGCCCTCTTTTGTTTCTGTTGTGACATCAGCTGGGGTATGGTGCTGTTCCGCAGGAAAACTAGCACATACGTCTGAGATGTAGAGATCCACCAAACAGACAACTTCCACATTGATAGAACTGAAGTTTTTCATTCAACAGATAGACTTGTTCAGTGGCCTGCATGGCACCAAGCCAACATGTGTGTCACCAATGGCCCCCACCACATGTGGGAGGTAGGCAAAACCATAGAGGTCAGCCTTCACATTGGCTAAATCCTCACATCGGGAAACCTGCTTTAGCTGTCAATGTGTTTCAACAATACTGAAAGGAAACCTCTCAACATCAGACTGACCATAGGTTGGGACATACCATCAGTTAGAGCCACTGTATGTTGGAAGGACTCTATGGCCAGGATGTGCAATATTGCCATGACTTGAACAATGGGTGGTACGCAGTATTGGTTACTGTTAGCAGGCATCAGATCTGGCTCCAACTGATAGCCTAAATACACTATTGTTTGTCTATTCAGATGGTAGAGCTGGATGATGTGGCATTCCTCCATGGTCTGAAGGTCTGGCAATGGACAGTAGACAGGAGGTTGTTGCACCCTCCCTCTCCCAATGCACCTATATGTGAAAATACATGATTTGGAACATTAATCACTGTGTCCACAACAACTTACATGATGCATACCAACAATATCATGTGGCAAAGTATTTCTGACTGGAAATAGATAATTACACCCAGCACACATCACTGCTGTCAACTACACAAGAGTCAAATATGACTCCCGTGGTTGTGAACACATATGTCCACAACATGGATTTGGGCGACACCCAAGTATCTGCTACTCAATAGCCCCACGAAATGTGACAGTCTTTTCCAACTGACAAAAATACTGTCAGCTGTGGTGGACCGTGCACCACCATCATCTGCTATCTGTGTCATGCAACACACTACACTGGTGGTTGTGTAGTCGGACCTACACAGCAAGACAGATTGAGAAAGTTTGTGATGATCCTAATCATATATTGTTGTGATGCATTCAATTGGTTGTATACAGTATTTTAAACCGCCAAACGGCAGATGCCTGGCCTACTTCACTGGACATCAGGAACTGTCCACATCTGCCAGCAGAAGTCATTCGTGAGGTGGGCGGTACCAACGGCAGATGACACAGCCATAGGCTAACATTGTTGCCTGTGGTGGTCGCAGCTGCCAGCAACACCTCCACAACTTCAGCTGCTGTGTGCCGCCTCTGGGAGCAATCATGCCCTGTCCAGAAGGTGAAAGGGCCCCTGCCTCCTCTCCAGAAGAGCTGGAGAGGCTTGCAAGGTAGTTCCTTCCACTGTATGGTCAGTTCTATGGCTCACCAGAAGAGCAGGTAAGCATCTCATAGGCACAATTAACTCTGTTCGACCCTATCCTATCACTCCTCACAGGCTACAATGTGCCTCTGTTTGCCAGTTATACTTCTTGTATGCCTGTTGTTGCAGTTTGTGTGGCATCAATGGGATGTACATCGTGCGGGTATTGGAGACCAGTACTATATGTTGTGTTCATTCACATTGTGCTGTGTGATGTTTTATGAGGTCCTAAATTCTACTAGTGTTCGATGCACGTTACTAGGCAAGGAGACTTTACTGCCATACAATTACATTTTCTTTTGTTTATGAGGGTTTTAAATGTTAGATAACATGTATGTGCATGACAGCATGAGCTGTGTATGCATCTTGTGTGAGTCATTTGAGGATCTTTTAAGCAATGTGTATTGTGCCACAGATCTTTCACCTCACGCCTGTCCTTGCCAAACTCTTGTCTGGGAGGCATATTATGACTCACTGTGCTCTTCAGGCTGCAACACAAGCCACAAGCCACATTGCTGATGGTCACATGATGTACTGTCATACATGGAAGTGATAGAAATGTGATTGTCATGTAGGTTCTGTATGATCAGCCTGCAGATACCAGGGCCTGTTAAATGTTTCTCCCAGTACTGGATATACTCCAGGCTGTGGGCGAGTCACCGTGGCTATGCAACTGTGGCACTGTGCCCAATCCCTGTAGACCTGCAGATCCTGTCATGTGGCCAATATGAGGCTCTAGTGGCAAAACATGCCCTGAATATCTTATTCCATTGACTAGATTAGGAATAGGTGCTGAGGTAAATGCCTGAACTAGCCCATATGTGCATTTTGCATCATTGTCAATATGTGTTTTTGACTCAGGACAGGTCCCTTACTATCACAGCTCTGTAGTCACCTCTACAGAAGTCATATTTGTCCTGTACAGATATATTGCACATTTGACAACCCACAGTACAGACAATGTGTAGACTCCTGGGAGGCCATGATATGTGACTCAGTAGCTTGGTTACATAGCAAAAATTGAACAATACATGCCTTTGTGTCTTGGATGCCTTCTAAGTAGGTTAGAAACATATGTTCAAAGGTGTGTTCTGTGTTACAGGTACATACAACAGAAACTCACCCTGAAATGGCATGAGTCTGCATTTGGTAGTCCACATGTCCACACATGTACAGGGAAGACACTTTCCATACCCACCATGCCAGCCCTTTTATTGTCACTCAAGTGTAAGGGTAAAGTCTGTTTTATTATAGTTTCCTGTAGGGACTGTATGTGTTGTTTCAATGTTGCAGAGTATGTGTTTGTCCAGTCAGGCCTAAGGAGTTTACCCTACAAAAGTCACATTGGTATGTAGTGTTTCATTGTGGCTCACATTACAGTACATGTTGCTGGAGCATGGGCTACCTGATGTCAGTAGGTTTGGTTAGTCATTGTAGGTCACGAGCATGGTAGTGAGTTAGTCTGTAAATGACTCCAAATGTGCGTAGTCATGTCCCTGTACTTACTGGCTTGTGTTCTTTATACTTGTGGTATGTTGAGAACTTGCTCATTTTGTGCTTGGTGTGTCTGACATGTTTGTGACACAACCATTTGTGCAAAAACTTGTGTTTGTAATCTCATGATTTGTCTCTTGCATCCATACAGGTCAACACCCATCAGAAGAAGAGGATTTGGAGAACCATTGCTCGAAGTGTGCAAACCCTTGGGGTCCATAGCCGGTAGAGCACCCACTCTCTGAAGAGGTGGGAGGACCAGAGATGCTGGGACGGGAAGAATGGTGAAATCCAGCTAGGGCTGTCCTCCCAATGTCAGCAGGACACACGTCAGAGCATGAGTCTCCTAATGGCCCGCATTGCCACAATGGCCTACCAGCAGCCACAAGAGGGTGAATACAGGGCATAATCCTGCCTGTCACATTGCCAAGTTGGTGTGTAAGGTTTTGACATCTCCCCCTGATGATTGGTTGTGGGCCAACTGTTTGTATAGGCATGGAATTTGGTTCATTTCTCTAAAGGGACAACACATGGTTCATTGATCAGTCAAGTAATGTGTGTTGCTTTATTGGGTCTAAATTCTACATAATAGCCCACGGGGATCGATTCACAAATGTAAACTTAGACCAAAAGCCTAAGGGGCATATTTAAGAGCCCCTACCACCATCTACTGACTCATTAACATCATTTTGTTTGATGCTAATGTTTCATTAGATGGCCAAAATCCCTGCACAATTTTTACAAAGTGGCCCACTGCATGCATTGTTCCACTTTGTAACCCTTTGCTCCACAGTATGCCTGCGCCAGGCATAATGTTTGCAAAAGGGGGTGTTCCCCTATTAAGGGGGGCGAAGAAATGGCACAAGGAAATCTAACATATTGCCATTGTGAATGCCATCTAGGGATTGGCAAGCCAACTTCAGCAGATAAATGCGTACCTATAAGGTATTCATAGTGACATTTATGGCCTACAGAGATCTATTCAGGCTCCGGCCTCCTCAGCGATGGCAGCCATCCACCCCCACAATCCTTCCCCTCACCGCCTCCCTCTTCCCAATCCAACTTCCCTATTTTCCTACTTGTCCCAAGCACACAGACACATCTGCACGCATCCACCTCAACACAGACAAGCAGCACACATAGAGACAAGCACCACAAGACCCACCAGCACATAGGCACTCAATGGTCACCCACAGACACATCAGCCACCATTTCAATAGATAACCCACCACCCCCAATGACCCACCCACCACAACCACCATACCCACAGACACCACCACAACAGCCAGTGACACATCCACCACACACACCACACACCAAGACAACACCTCACAACCCATGGTCCCACACACCTCAGATACCATACCCCCAGACACTACCACAGCACCCACAGACACATCCACCACATCAACCATGCCCCCAGAAACCACTCCATCACACTAATCCACCATATCCACCATACTCACAGACACCATCACAATACACACAGTCACGTCCACCACATTAACCATACCCACAGACACCACCCCAACAGACACACACATCCACCTCTCTCACATAACCCACACCTCTTATCCCCAAGACATGCAAATGTTCACACTCACACATGCAACAAACACCACCTAAACATAAGCATAGCTCACACATGTACACACACAAGACATCAACACCCACAGACAAGACCACCACTCCCTCAACCTTCAAAACCTCAACCCCTTCTGATGACGCTACCCATTTTCCCAAGGAGAGTTTCTTTTTTGACCTTGCCCTTCCCCTTGTTTTATCTGCCCCATCCCATACTCAAGAGGCCCCATCCGCATCCCAACTCAACCCTTCCACATCAAAGTCCTCCCCTGTTATGCCTGCCCCCTCAAACGCCCATATCCCTTCCCCAAAGAAGAAGCTCACCTTCAGAAGAAAAAGCCCTCCTCCCAAACCTAAACCCAACCATGCCAAATCTGCCCCACCCCACCCAAGCATGATCCCTGAGGTGCCTGCTTGCCCACATGATGTCCCTTCCTGTTGAGGCTCCTTGGCAGTGATTGGAGTCAAGGTTGGGCAGAATATTGTACATAAACTCATAAGGATTGGTCAATGGCCTTTGCTCTTCAGCGTTTGCTTTAACTAAACCAAAGTTGTTGTTTTGTTGGGCACACGTTTCTCCTGCCATTTTTGCTTTGATACCTTTTTGGTCTTATGCACTTTAGAAATTCAACAAATACAAACACGTTTTTGTTGTTCTTGAGTAAGTTGTGTTGTATGCCTACAGTTGTGTGTGTTTCACCCTGATTACTGATCCATTTGCTGTTGTTTGCAATAGCTGAGTTTGTGGGCAGTGATGGAATTACTGAAAACAAGGTAGATGTTCAATGTATGGATATGTGTTTGTTAAACCAATTGGGGTGTCATAGCATTATGTTATGTTTGATATGGTAAGTATTTCATCTTGTATTGGCCAATGTCAGCATGTATGGTGTTAGACTTGTCCCCCTGATATGGATTGTACTTTCATCTCATGTGTGAAAGCTAGAGTTTTGTTTGTCCTCATATGGATGGTGTTTAATGGTGCTACCTTCCTTTGCATTTGATTGACCATGTGTCCATTTTGATGTGTGTACTTTGCAGCTACTATATCAAGATGTAGAGCCAATGCTGTTGGCAGATAGGCATGTCACTTGACTCACTATCGTTTGTCCCTGAGATACATAAAGGGCCAGTTCCTGTGCAAATGGTGTTTTAGGGTGTGAAGTGAAATGTGTCCTGGGAAGCATCCTCACAGGAGTGCTCCTGATGACCCCATCCCTATTGTGTAGGTATTGTTTGCATTGTGAGCTTTAGATATTTGTTTCTCAACATATTGTGCATCCCATTGACCTTCCATTGTGTTGCAATGTGGGTAATGTGTGGGTCCATTACTGGGATGTTTCATATGAGGGGTAATTGTGTTCCATATCACATCCATACATATGTGTCTTCAATGTTGCAACAGTCCATGACATGTGAGCAATGTGAGTGTGTCAGTTGAATTTGTAGATGTGATGTTGCTGTGGTGTTGCTGTTGTGTGACACAATCTTCTGCACACTTAACTGTCCCTGTGCCTAAGATAAGCAGACAAGTCTTATTGTGGAGTGTGATGGTGCAGTGTCAGTGACCTGCACAAAGGGGGTGTTTGATGGCTGTAAATGTGTCATTCTTTGCGAATGACTTTGACCCAGGACACAATGTCAAGTGTACTTGGTGCCAGTAGCGTAATTCATGTGGAGGATGGCATGACAATCATTTTGTGCTTAGTGACACAGGTAGGTGTGTGTTCTTACCATTGGTTGTATCCACAGTGGTGTGGATTTTGAGTTCCATCAATGAGCAGCAGCAGCTGCAGGACATGTGTGATGGGCTACATGGTGACACAGGACATGTAACACTGCCTGTAGGTGAGTTGCTTCCTTTATACTTTCTGTTTCTGCCTGCTGGGATGTGGTGGTTGGACCGCCACAGTCACGTTGGCAGTCGGCAACATCATGTGTCTGACGGAAACACTGGCTCCGTCGGCCTGTATGTCCTGTCTCGCTACTGAGACGGTCTGCGCTGCCTGATAGTGTCCAGGTGGGACCGCGGTGGTCTTTCCTCTATGGGACCATCAACATTGTAATATGGTGGTCCAACCGCCAAGTCGATGGCTGTCAGACCGCCTCCGCCATCGAAGTGCATGGACCGTCAAACTTGTGATCAGTCCCTAAGTCTTTGGTGCCATTGGGTTTCTCAGAGGCACAGAGGCAGAGTTTAAGAAACGTGTTGATTGCTTGATTTGTGGCAGAAAGTCCTTCATTTCACATTCAAGTGCTTAAATATAAATTTACTCCCTGATGTCATAGCAGTGTACTTGGATGCTCCAATGACAGGGTGCACATTGATTGTGGTTTATTCCCAGTAGACACATCAATGATAACAGGCCTATGAAAGGCAATGAAACTCTTGGTTATTGCAAACTGTCTCAAGACAATGAAAAAGGTGCATGGCCTGGAAAAATAGACATTTTAATCATATGAAAACATTATAAATTTGACAGCATTTGGTGACATGTTAATTAAATTTAAGGATTTAATGATGATTAATACATTTGTTGCTGATGTTTTTCTCTTCTATGGTATTAAGCATATGTAAGGTAAAGTATGTATTTAACTCTCTTTCATAAATTGTCATTCTATTCTAGCTATAAATAATTAACCTCTTGTATTTACAGGAAAACAAATCAAAAGATACTATAAAATAAATAGAAGTATGAGTATCTCCTATGTTTCAAGAACCGTTTTTCTGATACAGTTTAAACCGTGACAGGAGAGATGTATGTCAAACTAAGACTAATGATGACAGCCACCCATAAACCTCTACTGAAAGAATTAATTGTAATTAAAATTACCATCACCTCAACTGCCAAAGGAAGGCAAATCTATAAAGACAGTAATCACAAGCTTTCACAAAAGACATAAAGGCAATTGAAAAACAATTACATATTACCTCGGATTGCGACCAAGACGTATGAAACTTTCATTATAAGAACATTGTATTGTGAAATTGTTCCTAATTCGACATTGCGAGTTTCTTTGATATCCCTGAAAAGTGTGAAGGAAAAGACATAGGGGGTCATTCTGACCCCGGCGGTCTAAGACCGCCGGGGCCAGGGTCGGCGGGAGCACCGCCGACAGGCCGGCGGTGCCCCGCAGGGCATTCTGACCGCAGCGCTTCGGCCGCGGTCAGAAGAGGCAAACCGGCGGTCTCCCGCAGGTTTACCGCTGCCCTTTGAATCCCCCATGGCGGCGCAGCTTGCTGCGCCGCCATGGGGGATTCTGACACCCCCTACCGCCATCCTGTTCCTGGCGGTTCGCCCGCCAGGAACAGGATGGCGGTAGGGGGTGCCGCGGGGCCCCCGTAAGAGGGCCCCGCAAAGTATTTCAGTGTCTGCTAAGCAGACACTGAAATACGCGACGGGTGCAAACTGCACCCGTCGCACCCCTGCAACTCCGCCGGCTCAATTCTGAGCCGGCGTCCTCGTTGCAGGGGCATTTCCTCTGGGCCGGCGGGCGCTCTTTTGGAGAGCGCCCGCCGGCCCAGAGGAAATGTCTAAATGGCCGCTGCGGTCTTTTGACCGCGGTGCGGTCATTCAGCGGCGGTAGGAGCCGTCCGCCAACATTAGAATCAGGCCGATAATCCCCTTTTTAGAGAAGCCTCATACCTACGTTGCTGAATCCGACCTTCACACCAATGTTGGAAGAACAGAAACCTCACTGGATGTGCACCGGAAGCCTAATAAAGAAAGATTATCACTATCTTCCTCTCTCTGGTATCATCAAAAGGCCCATCTGACCCTGAATACTGTACGAAAATGCGGACCAAACAAATATGTAGGAGCCAGAGAATACATACTTCAACTGAATTTTTGATGGAAACAGCAAAATCACAATCAATGCTGTGAAAATAGAATATATGGTCCAGCTTACTGAAAACTGTAACTATGGAGAAAAACTATGTGCAAGACCACTGAGTGCCATGACCAAAAAGCATTATATAGAGTCCTAGAAACATTTGAAGCATATATCATTGTTAACTCACAAAAAAGTCCTGAGGAGCCATGAGGAAATTTTTACATGCACACTTGAAAACAAGATTTAACACTGTTCAAAGCGATTGCATGGTATGATTGGCAAGCAGAAGGTCAAATGTGGGCAAGACAGAAAAATAACAGTAAGAATGAGACATTTAACGAGGTCCCGAAACTGAAGCAATGTGGGGCCCTCCGGGACAGACCGGTCTTTTTCCTAGCCGTATGTGATGCACCCTAAAATACTGTATGGCTCATACTATGAACTGCACCCTGCAATCTACATATTGTTATAGCCTATATGGCCCAATATAGGTTTTAATAATTTGTAACCTTCGACATACAAACAATAGCTTCCAACTCCAAGCTGCTGCATTAGTATGGTGTAAAAAAATCCTAACTGAGGCTGCATCTACTTGAATACTGTGAAGACCAAGAGAACAGGAGTCAATTATGCTTCATTTCACATAATGAAGTGAAGAGGCATGAGATCTGAACAAAGCTTACACCACCACCCAAAGAAGAGTTAAATTCAACACTGACTTGGTGTTTCACCAAAATAGCAGGTTTAAAATATTGTTGAGCTATAATATCATGTCAAAGATAGTGTGGCATCCAGGGTATGGAAGAACATAATAACACAGGTAGGAATATTGTTTTATATATTTTATAAAATGTATAAATAATGTTTATGATTAGAATATTGTAGACAAGTGTTGTACAGATTGCATTTTTTTCTTGTATTTTGCAATGTTTTAACTGTTGAATCCTTAAACATTTTTTGTTTCAGGTATATATAGATACTCATTTTATTTCATATTTTTAATATTATTGCAATATATTAATAATAATTTTTAGTTATCAACTTTACTATTGATCAACGTATATATACATCCTAACAAAACCCAAAACAGTGGAAACATTGAAACATTGACCAGTATCTTAAAAATGCTGCAGAAGCAAAACAAGCACGCAATACTCATTTTGTCTGGTAACTTCAACTTTGATTTGAGAAAAGGCAGCACAAAGCACCCTAACAGAACATGCACAGATACTAAGTTTGAAACCCTGGATTTGCGCTGCCTATCGCCTCTCCCTGATGACGCCTCATCCGCACAAGTGACCTTTTCAAGCGGCACAAAAAAATATTGACTTTACATTAATAAACAAAATCGCATTGCCACTGGTCTCAGCATATAGGATCCAACAAAGCACAGAGAGCGATCACTTTCCACAACTTATTAAGATCTGGAATAAATGGAATCGGCTCCCCCTGCCAATATCATAATTTCAGCCCCAGTGACTTATGATACCAAAAAATTTAAATGTAAGGGGACAGGCCTAGACAAAGTAATGGAAGTAGTGTACCGCAGTGCAGGCACAACAAAAGAGCTCAAAGAATCGCTAAGAGTGCAGGAACTAGTAGACCACCCCCTGGGAGAGCGAGTGATTCTTGGACGTACTTGTGTGATTCCCTAATAAATACATTTTCCATCAGAAAACATCTCCCAAATTCAGTCACAGAGTCAAAAAACAAAGTAAAGAGTTGCATAGGAGAAAAGCCATGGTTCAATGGGACACTGCATAATCAGAAATATCAAGTCTCGAGAGAACTAAAAAAAGTCTTAAAGGACGTACACTGGGGGAGGCACTCTGATGACACAAGGCTTTCTGAATTAAGAGCCAAATATAAGAAAAACTGCTGGATGGCAAAACAGAGTTACTACGAGAATCTGTGGACCAAGTTGCTTATGTCCAAAAAACAGAAAAATAATTAAAAGTTCTGGGAACTAATAAACGGACTAACTAAGAGAAAAAATTGACAAACGAATGCAGGTATCGATGCAGCCACATGGGGAGCCCACATACAGGCAATGTTCTCACTCCCAGAGCACCGTGTGAAAGAGGAGGCCACACAGATAGCCAATGACTTAAGCAAGATTAATTTTGGCTTCCGAGTGACAATGCAAACTGACTTACTTCCAAACGGAAATGAAGGAAAGCACGCACTAAGGACCATTGATATAGAAATGCTGACAGGCCTCATTAAGAAACTTAAAATGGAAGGG
Organism: Pleurodeles waltl; assembly: GCF_031143425.1. NCBI lineage: Eukaryota > Metazoa > Chordata > Amphibia > Caudata > Salamandridae > Pleurodeles > Pleurodeles waltl. The sequence continues at coordinate 805,518,019 of NC_090440.1, forward strand.
GCAGCCGGTCAGAACGGTATTCCGAACGCCTTGTTTAGAGGAGACCCTTCATTCTGGGTGTATTATTTGGCGCTGCTTTTCAACGATCTCCGAGACACTACGGGTCTCCCAGACACATGGAAAGGCAGCATAATACACCCCATATATAAAGCAGGAAACCCCGCAAATCCCTCAAACTACAGGCTAATTGTATTGATATATGTGGAATCAAAACTCTACGCATCCTGTCTACTGCAACAACTAGTAGAATGGATTCATGACAGACAATTGATTCCACTATGCCAGACAGGTTTTAGAGCTGGTATGGGTGCTTCCACCAACCTGGCAACCCTGGCCTTGCTGGGAAACAAAGCCAGGCTTAAGAAAAAAAGGCTATTTGCTGCTTCATTGATCTAAAGGCAGCTTTTGATTGCGTACCAAGAAACCGTCTATGGGAGAAACTGAAAGGTTGGGGCTTACCATGCCGCCTTCTTGGCGCAATGATGGACTTGTACACAGGTACTTGGGCGCAAGTAAAAATCAGAGAGGGCAGCCACCTCACCAACAGAACATTAACAGCAAAAGGACTTAAACAAGGGTGTGTATTGGCCCCCGCGCTATTCAACTTATATCTTGCAGACCTGGCCGAGGCTCTAGCTCCTGTAAATAGCCACCTGCCAGTCTTGGCCAAGAAAGGAATTGCATGGCTACTGTATGCAGACAACATAGTTTTACTAAGCCAAACACCTGTTGGGCTACAGCATAGCATCAATGCATTTTATTCATACATAAAAATGCAAGGCTTAGAACTGAATTTGAGTAAAATTAAGGTTGTCCGCCTAGTTGACAGGAAGTTTAAATCTGCTTCATGGTTCATAAACGGATCCCGGGTGGAGGTTGCACCCACATATAAGTACTTGGGATTCACTATGGACCGTCTCTTGACTTTTAAGCCGCAGCTTGCTGTCGCTCAAGCAAAAGCCCTCTCACTGACCTATGGTTTTAAAGTTCTAAAACTAAAACTGAGCTGCCCTTAATACACTCACCTGCTTGCAGTTATGGCAGCGCAACTAATGCCCACCATCCTCTATGGCACCGAAATCATGCTGGGGAAGGAGGCAGTTTTTCTCAATCAAGTCCAGACGAAGGCCTACAAAACAGTTTTTCGGATACCACGATCAGCATCTCCAGCTCAGGTCCGTTTGGAATTCGGTCTGAAAAACTATGAATATCAGAGTAGATGTGCCTTCATTAAACTATGCTGGAGGATGCGTGCAGCTGAGACTGGTACTCTAAACAACCTGTGTTGGATGGAAATTGAGGAGCAACATCGTCACAATGACAAAAGCACTTGGGTCATCACTTAAACAACTGCATTAATGAACTAGGTCTGCTAGAAGCCTGGGACCGGAACCCGGACAAAAAGGAGTTTCTTCGGAAGGCAAACGCTGTCACCAAGAAGAAATCTTTAAATTCTGACAAACAGAAATTGGCAAGTAGACAGCATGCCTGGACTATAGTAACATCATACAAAACTTTACGGGCACAGGAATATCTAGCAGCAACCTTCAACCAGTCGCTGAAACATCGGTTCATGCTCTTCCGCTTTGGGTCGATGGAAACGAAGGATATGATCCCTTCATGGAAACAGCAGGACCCAACACTTTCCTGTCGACTGTGTGGGTACAGAAAAGAGTCATTAGAACACACTTTTTGTGTGTGCCCGGCTTTGCTAAGCCACAGGACATTATATTTGAAAAACATTTTTAAGACACTGAACTTACGCTCATGCAGACCGGCCATCATTAGCTGGCTTAGCGGACTTTCGATTCCGTTGTCATGTCGAGGGACTAAATTCATGGTACAGGTCCAGAAAGAATTATTGAACAAAGTTGAAGCCGAGATTGTAAGGGCCACTACTTAGGATTCTCACTCGGCTTCACTCATTTACTATTATCGTGTTCGCAAGGGAGCAAGAAAGTCCTAAAGTTAAGTTCAAGATCAAGGTTGGAAGTAGGGGAGAACATTTTAGATTGCAGAACTCTTTAATCATGATATGTTTTAGTTTTAATAAGCTTTTATGTTTTTTATCATAGCTCTCTACCAACATATTGAATAGGCAAAGTATTTATATTATTATGCATTTTGAAATTGTGATGGTTTTAATTAACTGTGTCAATAAACTTACTTGTTAGTTATCAACATTGTTCAAGCATTTAACTAAGTGTCAAAATATTTTTTAAATAGAACATTTATTGAATGTATATATTTTTATTTTTTGTTGATATATGTGTATTTTGGTGGCTTACTGGGTTTGTAGGAGAACATGAATTGAAGTATTTTAAAAAAATACTTAAATGTGTATGTTTTAAAATATTTATTGATATATTATTTGGCAAGGTAATTGAATAATTATTATGTGTATTAATTAAAACACCAATGTACTAGGCAGCTGGATTTTTAACTGGAATAGGGTATGACTTGTGCATACAAATCTATAGATTTTAATGAACTATTTGTAAAAAAATATTAAGTTATAAAATTAAGTTATATTTTAATCTTTCAATTTATTAAGTTTAAAATAAATGAATCAGAGGGTTTAATTGATAAATATATAGGGAATTTTGAATTATACATTTTCACATCACAAATTCATCAATCGTTTTTGGTACAAAGTTTTCAATAACTAAATAACATATGATAATAAATTAATTAAAATCAATAAAATATAATCAATTACATTTAAAAATGAACATAATAATAAAAGTCAACAATTGAATAATTCCAAAATAGAGATTAAGGCCCTCATTATGACACTGGCGGTAAATCCCACTACCCCCATGCCGACTGCCACAAACATACTGCTGCCTCAGATATCCACCAAACAATTTATGGCACGCACATACCAATCCGTCACTATACAACCACACACACAAGTCCACCAGCCCACAGGTCAGTGATAAACTGGTGGTAGCAAAACCCACACCGTTACGCCAACAGAACAACTCAAACAACATTATGACCCACAAATCACCGTGGCAGACATTCAATGGTGGTAAACCATTGGCGGTACAAACCGCTGTGCTCAAAATACACACAACCTAACAAAACAACACTACATTGGTCAATTCATACTACACACACCTGACACACATACACACACCACACCCACACACCTACACCACTATAAAACAAACACCCACATTACCGACAACCCTTTACGAATACAAACAATTGCCAACAGAGAGAGACAGCAAGACCACTCACACAACCAGAGCCACATACCACCATCACCTACACACCACCCACGCACCTCACAACACACAACCCAACACATCACCCTACACACCCTCACCCACACCAATCACACCACACTCATGGCACCAAAACAACACCCCAGGTTCTCTGAGGAGGAGCTAAGGGTCATGATGGAGTAAATCATCTGGGTAGAGCCACAGCTATTTGGATCACAAGTGCAGCAGATATCCACTGCTAGGAAGATGGAGCTATGGCAGAGAATCATCAACAGGGTCAACGCCGTGGGACAGCACCCCAGAACAAGGGATGACATCAGGAAGAGGTGGAATGACCTACGGGGAAAGGTGCATTCCATAGCAGCAAGACATCAACTTGCTGTACAGATGACTGAGGGTGGACCCCCACCTCCTCCCCCACAACTAACAACATGGGAGGAGCAAGTCTTGGCAATAGTGCATCCTGAGGGCTTGGCAGGAGTAGCAGGAGGACTGGACTCTGGAAAGTCAATTCCCTATTACTATCACCCGCCTACCTGCTTGCCATCACATACTCCACCCTCACTCCCATCATTCCACCACCTCCCACACACCCCACCATCACAACCCACTCATCCCCATGCCAAGCCCTGCATGCAACACCAATGCATGGACACCCCTCGCAGACCTGCTGGGACACCTATCACCACAGCATGCACACTAGAGAGAATCACCTAGCCCACCAAATAACAACTCACACAAGGCAAAGCTGCCAGGGCAATAGCAACCATAGAGGGCAACACACCCATGCACAAGATGTCACATGCAGAAACAATAACTCTGCATTTACATCCCCACAGGTAACCCAGGAATTGTCAGATGCGAAGAGTTGCTAGCAACATCCAGTGCCCCCACAGAACAGGCCCACAGTGATGACAGCAGCTCTGCTCGCTTGGATCTGGATGACCAACCTGGCCCATTAGGGACCTCCGGACAGTCAGTTACACAGGCACACTCTCACACCACCACAGAGCCTCCCCCCTCAGGAAACACCACCACAGCACCCACCCAGTGGGCCCATACCTTTGTCCCCAGGATACGTCAATCAGCAGTGTGTCCACCACTACAGGGACCACAGGCCACCCCACAAACACAGGACAATCTGGGACCTGGGGTCAGTGGTCACATGGTTCAGGGGACAGAGGTACAGGACAGGGAATCTGGGAGGACTGCGGTGTGATAGGGGGAGGACAAGCCCAGGGAACCGACCCTCTAGGAGGCACTCACCGCGATCCTGGGAGCATACCAACATTCCCAGAAAACGCTGGACCAGATCCTGGACAAGTTGCAAGAGATCATGCAGCAGGCAGGAGGGAAAGTACCTGGGGATCAGGGAGGACTTGAAGTCCATTAACACCACCCTGGTCTCCATTGCAGGGGTGCTGGCAGACATGGCCAACAGTATGAGGGAGGCAGTGGCACACCACCGGGCCTCTGATACTAGCCAAACCACTGAACAGCCCTCCGCTGCCGCTAGTGGACAGGAGGCCCCGCCACAGGACCAACAGGCCACTAGCATCCCTCCCCCTGCAGAAGGAGAACCACCCCGCAAACGTTCCCTGCGAACCAGGCAGAAGCCAGAGACTATTGCCAAGACCCCCGCCAGGAAATAAGTCTCTCCTGATTGTCACCCTTGTGTCCCACTCTGTCACCCTGTCCACCTTGAACTGCCATCGCTCCCCTTCCTATGCCCCCTTGGACAATGCACCTGTGATACAAATAGACTGGACTGTAACCTGGACTTTCCTCCATCGTCACCCCAGCCTATTGCACTACCCACTCTTCTTCAGAGCACTGCAATAAACAAACTTTGATAAAATACAATTATGGTGGATGTCAAATGTTTTCAAAATGTATTCATTTAACCAGGTTCAAACATTGCAATTCAACTGTACAGTAATGTACAGTAATGTTTACATAGGAAAGACCCGTAGTTGGCTGCAGTGAACACACCAAGAGCAATAGTGGGGCACCAACATCTGCAAAAAGAGATGCCAAAGAGTACAGTGAGTGGGCATAGAAGTAGGAATACACAGCCTGCCAGTGACAATGTCACACATCAACCTTACAATTATATGTGTATTAACAGTGTCTTACCTGTTTCTCATTGGAAGTATTGATGAATAATTGTACTTCTGTTGTCCTCATCCTCTGCCTCATCTTCACTGTCCACAGAATCCACTGCTGCCACACGGCCATCTCCAGCCTTCTCCTCCTACAGAAAAGGCACATGGCATCTCAATGCAAGGTTGTGCAACATACAGTATGCCAACGATGATCTAGCAGACCTTCTTGGGTGAGTAGCACAGGGATCCACCTGTTAGATGGAGGCAACGAAACCTGGCCTTCATCTCTATAATCCTTCTTGTTAGCCCATGTGCCTCATTGTAACGTTCCTCTGCCCTTGTCCTGCCATTCATCACAGAGGTCAGAAGCCAGGAGAGATTCGGGTAACCAGAGTCACCTGCAAACATCGAGGGCAAACTGTTAGCCACACACTCACCCTTAGGGCCCACACCATACCGATACACCAACATCCACTGTGTGGAAACCAGGGCCACCTATTAGCCACACCCTGTGCCTCTGGAGTTGGGCATTTGGGATGCTGCTATTCCTCAGGATAAAGGTATCATGCACAGAGCCAGGATACTTTGCACTGATGTGGGAAATGTACTGGTCTGCCCAGCACACCATCTGGACATTCAGGGAGTGAAAACTCTTTTGATTTCTGAACACCTGTTCATTTTGCCAGGGGGGTGACAAATGCAATATGTGTTCCATCGATTTCCCTAATGATGTAGCGTATATGTCCCATTGCATGGAAGTCATCTTTCCCTGTGGCCAAATCCTCCACCTGGGGCAAAACGATGTAGCTGCACATGTGTTTTATCAGGGTAGACAACACTCTTGTCAGCACTATTGAGAACATTGGCTGTGACATTCCTGCTGTCAAGCCCACGGGCACTTGGAAAGAACCCGTTGCCAAGAAATGGAGCACAGATGTCACTTGCACAAGAGGGGGGATCCCAGTGGGGTGACGGATAGCAGATATTAGGTCAGGCTCCAATTGGGCACACAGCTCTGTGATGGTGGCCCTGTCAAGTCTATAGGTGAGGATAATGTGCCTTTCCTCCATTGTTGCCAAGTCCACCAGGGGACTGTACATAGGGGGATGTCTCCCTCTCCTAATTATCCGCAGCGGTTGCAGTCTATGGGGCAAAAGAGTGAGCTGCTCATTATCTGTACATTCCAACCACTACAGTTCAATGCATATTGTGATTGTAACATTACTTTGTTGGAGATGTCCAAATAGTGCATTTGTGTACTGTGACGCAGTTAGGATCCATGGCCTGCACCCCCCCTGAAATGGCATCCGCCTGTCCTGTATGGAGGGACAGGTTGAAATGAGGTAATTCCGCTGACGTTGTGCGCCGTTGCGGGAGGCGGCCGAGAACTGCTGTGCAACTCCTCATTGGTTATCATTGGGCCCTATGGGGTACAGTGGCCAATGGTGAGGCACGCCGGCAGTGACGGTACGCACTGCCTCGGACGTGACCATCATTTTCTCTCTGTTCACTCACTTGCTACCTGACCTTCAACAGAAGAGGACCTACACTGCATGTGCTGCTGTCACCTGTGTCTGGAACTGACCATGGCTTGTGTTACTAGGGAAAGGGCCCCTGCCTTCACCTTGGCAGAGTTGGAGCAACTGGTGGATGCGGTCCTACCCCAGAACCGACTCCTGTATGGGCCTCCAGACCAACAGGTGAGTACACCGTGAGTACGATGCATGGGGCGTGAATGCATTGAGTGCTGTGTGTGAAGGCCTCATGTAGGGGGTTGGTGGATGGGCTCTGGGCGGTGTGCAGCATGTATGCTGGGCCATGTCTGTGCTAATGGGGATGGAAAGGGGCATGGTGCACCATAAGTGTAACAGGCAGGACGGTCGGACTAATACCTTTCCCTATGTGTATTTCTCTACAGGTCAGCGCCCATCAAAAGAAGGGTATATGGCATGCCATTGCCAAGGATGTGCGTACCCTGGGGGTCTACGGCAGTGGGAGTCCCCACTGTCGGAAAAAGTGGGAGGACCTGAGACGCTGGGCACAGAAGATGACGGAGATCCAGCTGGGGATGGCCTCCCAACGAGGAAGGGATGCCTGTCAAACCCTGACCCCCCTAATGGCCCGAATACTGGTGATGGTCTATCCGGAGCTAGATGGGCGCTTGGGGGCATCACAGCAGCCACAAGGGGGTGAGTACAGTGCCCTTCATTACAACTTATACTTGGTGGGGTGGTATCCGGGTGGAGGGTGTGGTCCCTGTGGGTGCCCCTAGTCCAGGCCTGGCATTGCAGAGTGGATCCCATGTTAGGCAGGATTCTGATGTGAAAGACCTCCAAGCAAGCTAGTAGGCATCCACTACTGGGCAGGGGTCTGTGGGTCTCAGGTATGCTGCAATTTGCGTTAGGTGTCCCTATCCATGGGATGGTGATTAGTATTGTGACTGGTAGTGCATTGCCTAATGCGTAGAGCTGTTCCCTCTGTGTGACTGTGTTGTGTACGCCAATGGTGGTGCTGCTGCTGCCATTGACCAAGTGTATCCTTTGTCTCTCCCCCCCCTTTTTGTTTTGTCACCCTGTCCTTATGTGCATTAGCATCATCTGGCGGAGGAGCTGAGGCACCGGTGACGGAGGAAGCTGCATCCCACAGGGCCCAGGAGGCCAAATCCACCAAAGGTGAGGGCCCCAGTGGGACGAAGGGCGAGGGGAGCACCACGGCAGAGACTGGAGGGGACAGTTCAGACATGGATACCTCCTCCGATGGAAGCTCCCTGGTGGTGGTGGACACCTCTGTGCCCACCCCAGCTACATGTACAGCCACCACCCCGTACCAGCACCGCCCTCCCAGCAGCCCCTCAGCGAGTTTCCTGTGCCCGCTCACCCAGTAGGGTGGGCATCTCCTTCACACCAGACACCTCAGGCTCTGCCCCAGTTAGCCCTGCTGGCCTGAGTGACGAGGCTATTGACCTCCTACAATCCATCTCTGTTGGGCAGTCAACCATTGTGAATGCCATCCAGGGGCTGGCAGCCCAAATGCAACAGACCAGTGCATTTCTGGAGGCCATTCACACTGGCTTGGTGGCCCAACAGAGATCAATCCAGGCTCTGGTCTACTCTCTGATGGCAGCCATTGTCCCTGTTTCCACCCTCCAACTTCCTCTTCCAAATCCCATTCCCCTCAACCAAAACTTATCCCAAGCACACAGTCAGACGAGCAGGCACCCAGGACAACACACAAGACTGGACATGGCAAACACAAGCACCACACTTCATCCCACAGGCACTCACACAAACACCATCCAGAAACAAACATACCAACAGCCACTGTCTCCACTGTGTCCCCCTCCTGCTCGTTGTCCACCTCCCTCCCAGTTGCTTCTCTACTCACACCTGCATGCACTACACCCTCTTCCATTACCAACATCACCAGCATACTTCTCAGTACACACCCCTCACTGGCAGTCACCACCCTCACATCCATGCACACGTCCCCTGTGTCCTCTCCCACTGTGTCTGTACCCCCTCCTCCCAAAGTACATAAACGCAAGCACTCAGACACCCAACAGTCATCCACCTCACAACAGCATCCAGGCCATGCACCTCCTACCACCATTCCCTCTTCCTCCACTCCCAAACCATCTCTCTCTTCCCGCCCCAATGTCCCTAAGACGTTTTCCTTACCACCATTGACCTCTTCCCTAGCCCTCCCCCCCCGTCCCTCACGTCAGGCCAGGGTGGTCAAAACCCAGGAAAGCACCTCAGCCACCCAGTCCATGTGCACAGTAGTGTCCCCAGCAACTCCAGGTGGGAAAGGATCCCGGCCACTAGCCAGCCAGATGGAAAGGGTGCCAAGTGCCTCAAGGAAGGGCAAGGATGCTGCCCCAGCTGCAGGAAGGAAGGGCAAGGAGGCAGCCTCAGCTGCAGGAAGGAATGGCAAGGAGGCAGCATCAGCTGCTGGAAGCAAGGGCAAGGCGCCTGCAACAGCAGGCAGTAGAGACAAGGGGCCTGGTGCTGGGACTCAGTCGGAGCCCCCACCACCAACCATGGTGGTGCAGCCATCACAGGCTGCAGGGGATGGGCTGGAGCCTCCCCCCACCACTGCCAGCACCACCAGCAGCAGCAGCCGCAGTGGGCAGCCGTCCGAGGCTGCAGAGGATGGGCTGGAGCCTCCTCCCACCACTGCCAGCACCGCCACCAGCACCGCCACCAGCAGCAGCAGCCCCAGGTGCTGCCGTCTGAGGCTGCAGGGGATGGGCTGGAGCCTCCCCCCACCACTACCAGCTCCACCAGCAGCACCACCACTGCCACCACTGAGCAGCCTTCACCGCTGGTGGACAGTGAGTAGACCTGTGTCCATGGGCTGTTGTGCAGCCTGGCCACTGCAAATCCTGTGGGTCTGACACCTAGCTGAGAGACTGTGACCTTGCACTCCCCAAGATCTGCATCACAGGGTATGATGCCCCCTCCAGAACCAGTGGAGAAGCCATCCACTCACCCCATCCTCCCCAGGATGAAGCTCCCTGGGCACAATGCTCCCTCCAGAACCAGTGGAAAAGCCATCCACTCACTCCATTCTCCACAGGATGAAGCTCACTGGACACAATGCCCCCTCCAGAACCAGTGGAGAAGACATCCATTCACCCCATCCTCCCCAGGATGAAGCTCACATGACATGTTGCACCGTCCAGAGCATGTGGGCAAGTCACCCACTTGAGAGACTGTGGCCTTGCACTCCCCTGGACCAAGCACAGGGCATGTTGCCCCCTCCAGGGCATGTGGGCTAGACACCCACTTGAGAGACTGCAGCCTTGCACTCCCCAGGACAAGTCAGTGGGCAAGTCACCCACTTGAGAGACTGTGCCCTTACACTCCCCAGGACAAGTCAGTGGGCAAGTCACCCACTTGAGAGGCTGTGGCCTTGCAATCCCCGGGACCAAGCACAGGGCATGTTGCCCCCTCCAGAGCATGTGGGCAAGTCACCCACTTGCAAGACTGTGGACTTGCACTCCCCAGGACAGAGCACAGGGCATGTTGCCCCCTCCAGGACTAGTGGCATTGTACCATCTTCCGGCTGAGGTGCCTCCCCATTCCCCGTCCCCCTGAGGTGCCTAGCTATTTTCAACCTGATGCCCCTGCAGTGTTCTCTCTGTGTTGTTGCAGGAGTGAGGTGGGGGCTTGAACTTTGTGATGTGGCCCTGTGGCCCACGAACATTGAGGACTGGGCAGTGTCCCTTGATTTGTGAATATGTATATACTTTTTGATTACAATGCACGTATTACTACTATATTTATCCTATTACACTAGTTTTACTCTATTGTAGTTGTCCTTGCATTATTCCTGAGGGGTACGGGGTGAATATGTTATGTTACTGCATCTGGTTGTGTGTTTGGTGTTGGGGGTGGGGGTGTTGTGTGTGTGTGTCACTCACTTTTTCCACCCCCCTCCCCTGTGTGCTAGACGGCAGTACTCACCGTGGTCATCTTCTCCGGCGTTGGTGTTCGTAGTGGAGCAGCACGTAGAAGAGCATGGGGAAAACATGCAACTCAGGCTCCATGGCAGATTGGTTCTTCCTTGAGTCTCCAGAGGTGAGTCATTTCCCTTCTGTGCAGTGTTTCTGCCAGGCTTTTGATGTCGATGGTCCACCCCAGAAAAGGTGGTGGATTGGTGTCTCATAATACAGTGGGTGGAACATTGTCTTCCGCCTGGCTGTAGGCGGTTACCGCCGTGGTGCCTGTTGATTTCACCCTGGCGGTCGGTGTGTTAAAATGGCTGTCTGTCTGAGCGGTTTTCGCCGTGGTCATAATTTTAAAGTTATTACTGCCGGTCTGTTGGCAGTATTACCGCCACTTTATCACCGACCACCAGGGTTGTAACGAGAGCCTAAATATTTATACAATTAAGAAATTAGAAAAAAAAAGAAATGTTTTACTCCAGGAAATAATTTTTAAAACAGATACATAAGGTGTTATAAAATGAAGGTATGTTGAAGTAATTAGTGTGCAGAGATTTAGAATAGTAGATCAGAAGTCAACCAAAATTTACATTTACCATGTTGAGCTTGGTGTTGGAGTTAGACTACAAAGGGCCTCACTGTGAGTTTGTCGGACGCGAAAGCCTGTCTGCCAAACTCCCGACAGGGTAGCCTCCGCCTACGCGTCAACCTCCCCACCGGAGTCATTATGAGTTTCCCGCTAGGTTGGTGGGCGAAAACCTGAATTTCTGCCCGCTGGCCTAGCGGGAAACAAGCTACAGCATTGTCTCCAGCTCGTGATCGAGCGGTGGCAATGCTGTAACCAAAAGGGTGCACCAGCACCCTTGCAATGTTCACTTTCTGCAAATTACGATCTCTGCCACCACCAGACCACCAGGATCCATGATCCTGGTGGAGCTGGTGGTACTCTGGTGGTCTAACTGCTAGGGTTGTAATGTGGCGGCCCTGACCGCCACTGCAAGTGTGGCGGTCCTAAGATCGCCATACTCGGAATGACTACCTAAATTTAACTACCCAGAATTAAAGACCTTCCCAATGGGGTTGAGTATAGAGGTAGCATATTAAAATTGTTCACCCCAACCATCACGGGAAGTCTTTGAATAAGTATCTTAAATTTGACATTTCAGTTAGAATATAACAAGTATGCGTTGATCATTTTAGGACAAGAGTTAATCTACTTGAAATAATATTAATAAATATTTCTGTTTCAGCTCAAGCATGAAAAATGCTGTAAAAGTGGGCTAATACTAGATTAACATATCTTACTCTCCTAAAAGGCCATAGGATATGGTACAGGAGCCACTCCAAAGGCATGGCAATTTAAATTCCTCCTGGGGACTGCAGCACTTACTGTGCTACACCCAAATGTGATAAGAAAAACATGGCTTCAGACCTACACATTTAGCCTGACTATTTCAGTTGAACCCGCAGTCCGACCTGTCAAAATATCACTTTTGACATGATAAACCGCTGTTTAAAATATTATTAAGTCAACCCTAAGTATGCTCTGTAGACGGCAATGTACAGTACTTGGTATTTAAAAGTAGGACATGTCGAAATCTAGGGCCTGATTATGACCTTGGCGTAGGGGATTACTCCATCACAAACATGACAGAAATCCCACCCGCCATATTTCAAGTTCCATTATATCCTATGGAACTTTCATTAGGTAGATGGGATATCGCTCACATTTGCGACAAAGTAATATCCTCCGCCAAGGTCATAATCAGGCCCTCAATGTTTTCATGTTCCTACACTAATAATCCCCCCAAAAGCTACTTTCATTATGGAAGGCTCTGCCTGTCCTATAACGACAACTACAGTGTGGAGCAATATATTAATTCTGCTATCAAGTTAAAGAAATGGTTCAATCACTATTTTTAATAATTATTAAAAAGCAATTCAAATGAGATTTTTTATAAATATTTAGCAAAATTAACATTTAGAAAGTTACCTTTTTCCTGTCAGACGCTCCAGAATGCTAAGCTGCACTAGCTTGTCAGCAGATGCTGCTGCCAGTTCTTGACATAATGAAGTATGAAAACTGGTCTCAGAGACAATGGCTGAGGCCTGGTGATAGAATGGTCTAGAGGTGAAATATGTGGCACCTGTCACCCATTGAACAGCAGCTGGGAGAATTCAGGATTTTAACTTATTCCAAACGGGCAAGTCTGAGACCTTTCCATTCACAGATTAGCATAAGGAGAGACCTGGAAGGGGGAAGCACTTTGATCCCGGGACACATGGTAGTCAGTCTGACTCCATACCAGTAGAAGGTGAAGTTAGTCCCAGAAACAGTTTGGTGTAACTTAGAAGGAGGCACTGCTCAATTCCTTAAGCATACCCCTGACTGGCACACAAGCGCTCTTAAATGACAAAAGGCCTATGCCATCTTGGATTTCTCTTAGACTAGTGCACTATGAGATAGCTTTCAGCAAGGCAAGCAGGATGTGCTGTAAAAGTGGGTAGGGTTGCCGACAGGAGATTTTTCATCATTTATTAGGGAGTGTACAGACGTTGCACCCATCCACTTAGGTCCCAGTTATGCATATGAAATAGAGGCAGACTGGGCATGAGAGGTAGAGTTCTTTACAGTGCCACAAACCACTGGAGCCATGGACAATGCACAACACAGATTTACCTGTCAATGGGCTTTTAGCCTTTTTTTCCCCTGTAAACATCTCACTATTAGTGGACTTGAGCAGCCATTTGGAAAGACAATTAGAGCAATAGAACAAATTATTTTCTTATAATGAGTGCTACATGTGGCGAGATGCTTTTGTCTTGGGAGTCCCTATGTACTTTATCCACCAGAATGTGAAAGAATTGTATTACTAGGCCAAAATATTTACCTCTTTCATACACAATCATTAGACATCAGGAAATGTAAATTCAAATTACAGATTGAATGCTCGGCTGGATAAAAATGGCAATCACTGTACCTTCACCAATCAGATTATGTGCAACTGAATATAATCAGGGCCGGATTGGGAACCCTGGCAAATTTTGTCAGACCAGCCTCCATTGGGTGCATAGCTAGCAAGCCTGACCACTACTATGGGGTTTGGGGGGGATTTTTCCTTCCAAAAGCAAGAACATTTGAGAAAAATTGTAAAAATGGTGCATTCTACAACAAGTTTTTCATGATACATTCAAATGTATTTGTTTTTAAAGCATAGCAAATGAAGACCTTACAGTGCACAAGGATACAGTAATCTTTATTGGGGTTCTTCAATGATTCCCTCACCATCACTCTCTAACAGTGTCTCTCATCTCTCCATAGTCCCTCTCTCACAAGTATTTAATTTGTTTTACAGTGCCTTCCTAGGGTGTTGGAGAAATTTACATCACACAAACATACCAAGACAATTAATCCTACAAGTGTATATCAGTGTATAGAAAATTTTGCCAAAGGGGCTACAAGGTGTAGGATTCACATGTCATCCATACTGGTATGCATTTTTTAAGACTACTTGGTCTAGGAAAGCATAAACTCAGGATTCAGAATGTAACATGGTGGATAGGGTCAGCTTTACTAATAACAATTCATTTCTACCCAAACAAAACCTTTTTAGCATATTTAGGATAATCATACACTGTGAACAAACATAACTTTCTAACCTGTCCCATGCAGTTTGCATGCAGCTCTTTGATGGAAGTTTATAGCTCTCTGTGATAGATTGTGATTGTAATTTATGAACTGCACAGTAACAAAAGTAGCTCTCTACCAAATGCAGTATTCCACTGAACTATGCACATAAAATACTGTGATTTGCATAGTACAAGTTCTTAGCAGCAGGCATATTAACCCTCTGTGATATCAGTCTGTGATTTGTTAGATCAGTCAAAACTGCCACTAGACAAAACTCCAATCTCTCTCTAGCAGGTACATTAATCACCAGAGTTATCTTGGCACTTTTATTGTTGCCTGAAAACTGTTAGATATACAAGGAACTCTGCAGTGCTTTTTAAAACTGCCACATTGCTACAAAACTAACCCCCAGAAACACAGCAGCTCCCTACCCTTACAGCCCCCAGGGAAAAACCAGATGCGCAGTACGGCCAGTCCAGCCTTGAATATAATGCAGTCTTATTTTAATCTGAAAGCCTTCTTTGCACTTGTAGACTTTTATTAACATTCGCCAAAGCTTCTAATGAACCTTGCACTGCTGCTTGCATAATATCCCCCTGGACTGATGGGCCTATTTGGATGTTGTGATTCATTTGGAACATGAATAATTTAAATACTTAGGAGTTCATATCTATCATGATAATGAGAGGCAGTGAGTAGGCAATTTGAGTAAGACCTTGACGGCAGAGGGGGTATTGGTGTCTTTCTGAACGAGACTGCCACTATACCTGATGAGTAGGTTCGTGATTGCTAAAATGCCAGTTTTGCATTTGTTTCTTTATCATTTTGTTCCTCTCCCTTTGAGGATTCTGTTGATGTTTTTCAGTGAACTAAATTCCACTTCTCAGTGAGTTGATCTGGCATTATGATAAGCTTAGGTTCACATTGGGTGAGGATATTTAACCATTAGATGAGAGTTGAATGAGCATCCCTAATTATGAAGGATGTTACCTTTCATTGCAGTTACAATGGCCCAAGTGAAGGAAAGGGGAGTCCACTGATGTGGACGGTGTTGAGATTAGAAAATGTTTCAGGGGCAAACAGTTCTGGAATTGATGATGGATAGGCTGAAACCGACACATGCGCACTTTAGAGCTAGGCATCTGGTACAATGGTGACTGAAGAGATACTTGATGCAAGCAGGAATACTCATTTCTTGTTCCACTGGGATGCCCTTGAAGACTCTCATGTAGACGATAGGTGGAACAGGTATAAAAAATGAGTAAACATGGGTAGAGGTGTGGATCGAGATGGTGGGTGACTTGTACAGAGAAGGTGCACTTTGCTCCTTTGAATTACTACAGGACGAGTTTGATCTTGGTGTGGAACAATTTCTTGTGCTTGGGACCCTTGTAAATGCTGCATGAGCGATTTGGACCTCTGACATGTTCTATGACATCATTGATAACATCAATGGAACATCTGAAATGACATCATTGAGAACAACAATGTGCATAGTAGGGAGGCAAGTTATGGTTATCTTGGTGTGCAAGTTATAGTTACTTGAGACAACTTTAACTGATGAATTTTTGTGGTTTTCTTAGTTTAAAACAGTATGTTTGAAATGACATTTTCACCTAACTATAACATCCCACTAATCATGGTTTTTTTCCGGGAATTTCTAAGTGTTTTTATGAACTTCTGTGTTTTTTTAACATAAAGTGAGATGTTCATCACGGTGCACAGTGTGCCCCTGTGGACTCAAAACTCACAGGCCCTCCCCGTCCCCTTGCAGACGCACACCCTTTTTACATTTGTTTTGGCATTGTGTGGGTTTGTGGATCCATCATATACTTCAGAGCATCACCTCTGGATAGTTGCTTTGGATCGATGGATCTTCAGGGAAGACCCAGGGGTTTCGTTATGGATGTTGCATTGAATCAGTGGATCCACAGTACCGCAAAGAATCATTTTTCAGTACGACTCCAGGGGGTGCCCCACGAGGCTGAGGGGTCAGGGTGCCCCTCACGTGCCCCCTTGTATCTTATTTTGTTTATTTTTTTAGGATGCAGGAACTGAGTCCTTGAGTACTAGGATGGCAGCCGCAAGTTTTTCTTCAGGTTGCGGACAGCCAATTAGAAGGAGCACACAGATCTGTGGACCATCATGGATCCACTGCAGATCATCCATGGTGTGATTTATCTATTTTTTAATGTTAATTTCTCAAAAACTAGTGAACATAGGGCCAGATGTATCAAGCGATTTTGCATTTGCAAACGGTGCGAATCGCAAAATTCGGCCGTTTGCGAATGCAAAAATGCCTTTCAGAATGTATGAAAGGCAGTCACAGTGCAATTTTAAGGAATCGCTAAAATAGCGATTCATTAAAATTGCGACCCCATTTAGAGAATCGCAAATTGCGATTCTCTAAATAGGAAATCGCAAATAAGGAATCCTTATTTGCGATTTCTTAAGCACATGTATCAAGCATTTCCTAAATGCGAATTGGGCATTTAGGAAATGCAATTACCACCAACAGAAGTTTTAAATGCATTTTTTAAATTGACATGTAGCGCACACATGCCTCTAAGGCATGTGTGTGCTTCACATGTGCGTAAAAATATTTTTGGGGTGCAGCAGAGGGGGCCTTAGGCCCCCAGCACCCTGGGATTTGCATTTCCTAAATTGCGAATTCCTAACTGGAATTCGCAATTTAGGAAATGCAAAACCATTTGCAGCAGGCCCATAGGTGCAAATGGAGTTGGATTCTCTATTTGCGATTCGGTAATAGCATTTGCGAATTTTAAATAAATCGCTATTACCGAATCGCAAAAATCATGCATAACATTTTGCATTTCTTAAATAGAGATTTCTTAAAATTCGCTATTTAAGAAATGCAATTTGGTTTTTTGATACATCTGGCCCTAAATGACACCAAATTACAAAAAGAACACTTTCTGGACCAACATCTTACTTTCTGTCAAATTTGATGTAATTCAGTTCAGCTGTTTTGGCTGTAGCTCTGCCTAATTTTCTTGTGGAAAAATGAGTGGGGAAAATGCATTTTGGAGACCCCCTCCATTTCTTGCACCTGTTTGATGGATCATGCTCCGAACTTTTCTAGGAAGAAGCTAAGGTTGATGAGACTTTTTAGGAACATTTTGTGAAGATTTAGCAAGTGATGCCAAAGTTATTGGAAAAATATTTATTAATGTGGAAATAGGTAGGGAAAATTACTTATAGGTCTCTATGCGCCTCATTACGAGTTTGGCAATCTGATGGTAAGACCGCCGCGGTGGCGGCCACCAAAAGACCGCCATGTTGGCAGTAACCCGACTGCCGTATTAAGATTTACAGTGAGAAGTCCACCAAAAAACTGCCAAATTTCTGAAACCATCAGGACACTGGAGGATGGAAAAGAGGCGATCCCACCACCAGCACCGCCAGCCTGACACAAATCCACCCATCAGATTGTAATCTACAAATCACAACAGCGGTGCTGCTGTTGTGAAAAACCATTGGCAGTGCAAACTGCGGCACTCTCAACTCACATCACAATGAACAAAGCACCACATTGGATAGTTTCAATACTCCATACCTGACACACATCCACACACCTGGCACACCTACACACTGCACTATATAACACACCCCTACACAGCCCACAATCCTTTGAAAACAGAACACCACACACAGCCACCAACAAACAACATACCATCAGATATAGAAAAAACAGCATTAGTCATCCATATACATTTCAATACGCACGCATTTCACACCTGCACAACATACATAACACACATTGTACTACCACACACAATCAAGAACAACAGTCACCCACTCACATCACAGCACCTTCCCCTCATCATGTACCTTTTTCTCCAGCCTTTTCATTTGAACACTACCACACCGTCTTCACCACCACTACCATCTCCCCTCAAAAACACCCATGTTTCATGGATGATGAGTTGAAAATCATGGTGGACAAAATTGTCAGGGTAGAACCATACCTGTTCAGAGCACAGGTCCAGCAAACATCAATTTCCAGGAAAATGGAGTTGTGCCAAAGAATAGTCAACAGGGTCAATTCTGTAGGCACCTTTCCACTCACAAGGAAGGACATCAGGAAGAGGTGAAATGTCCTCAGGGAGAAGGTATGTTCTATGACATCCAGGCACCAGCTGGTGGTTATGAAGACCGGCATGGGCCCACACCTCCTCCTCCTACTTTCACAGGTTAGGAGGAGAATGTCCTGGACATACTGCATCATGAAGGCTTGACAAAAATACCTGGGGGAGTGGAGCCTGGTAAGTTCCCACAAAATCCATATCACCCAATTGTGATGTCCTGAATGCTCCCTCACCACCTTAACCCTCCCCAATTAACATAAAACCCAGTACATCTCTGTCCAAATGTTACAGTACCCCTCTCTGGCATGCCAGATGTCCACTAAACTCACCTGGATCCACAGCCCTTTGGAATGGCATGTGAAGTACTGGCAACTCATACCACTACTGTTCCCAGAATGTAATACCCCACCATTGAGAAAATCTGAACAGTGCACCAAATGTGAAATGTCATGCATGTAATACTAACTACCAATCTAACCCATTTTGATTGTGCAAGTGTGAAACAGTTAAAGCCAATGACAGCAATGCAATGGTCCACTCCCACTTTCATCACAAGCAAAACACAGCTATAGCTGAGTACCTAGTCACAAAGCACTTGAAGTAAGGATTACTAAGATTGATATACACACACCTGGGGTGCAAATCTAGGTGCCAAAGTGGATGCCCATGTAGTACATCCAGTTACAGGTCAATATCTATTGCTTACTGCCATACTGTGTCACTACTCTGACACTATTGTGCATTATACACCTCTTTTTTGTGCCATGTATCCTGTCAGACACTTCAGTAGGAAACAAAGATGAATACGCATGTCAATAACCAGACAACATAAGATGGTATCAGCAGTCCAATCACTACCAACATAGTTTAGCAGCTTCCAGCATGGAATATGGTATTGAAATTATACAGTCTCAAAGCAAGATTGTTCAGCAGCTCTCATTTTCATTTTTGGGGCCTATGTTAAGGCACTGTCTGCATCTCACACAACATCAATAATACCCTAAATATAACAGCAACTCTGTGTTCCACTTCTCCTATGGGTAACCTTGCCATTGTCACCATGGACAGGATACCAGAGACTGCCACAACTCCTCTCAATGAAGGCCCCAGCGAGGGCAACACTCCTGGATGTATGGACACTGAAGAGGAAGCTGGCTCATTAGGGACACTTGGTCAGTCAAAAACAGCCAGCCTCACCCTACACACATCGACTACTCCCGGCCCTGTTGAATCTACATCACAGCCAACCAGTCGCCCCAAACCTGTGTCCCAAGGGCTGTCTTATCTATTGTGTGCCCCACAGTACATGTACCTGAGTTTTCTCTTGTTACCCCTGTCAATGATGGTCCTGCCACAACTGGGAGTGGGCACACTGTACCAGGAGCAGAGGCACGTGGGGGTAGGGTGCGTGGGAGGGATGCTCTGGGCCAGAGGATGAGGTCTGGAAGGGACAATACTGACCAGGAAACCATCTCCCAAGTCTTGGGAGCCTACCAGAATTCCCAGGGCATGATGGGCCAGGTAATCACCATAATGGGGGAAATCCAACAGCTGCAGAGGGATAACCACCAGGAAGTCATGCAGCAGTGGCAGGCACAAAATGCCATTCTGGCTTCCATTGCTAGGGTGCTGAGGGACATCAACACTACCATGAGTAGGTCTGCAACACAGCATTAGGCCTCTTTGTCTAGTAATGACTCTTCAGGTCCATCAATATCAGCAGTTGCTAGTGAAGTTGAGGCCCTGCCAGGGGAAGGACATGCCTCAGACACCCCACCTTCGGTAGCATAGGAACCCCCCCCCCGCAAAGGTAGACGTCCACCCAGACATCTAGGAGAAGCAGATGCCAAGACCAAACCAACTGCCAGAAATTGAAACTCTCCTGACTTGTTCCCCTTTTATGCCACAGATACACCCTGTTGACTGTTCTGAAACCAATCTCCATTTTCCCATGGTGCAAGGACACTGGGCTTGTGTATCCTAATGGTGTAGCAGCTACCCTCATGATTCCTGCCACATTGATTGAATCCTTCACTTTTTTGTGTCTATTTAAGTTTCTAGTCACATATTGCTTAACTGTCCACAATAAATTACACTTAAACACAGGTCCTGTATATGTGTCATTTATCGACCATGTACAACTGTTATACATGCCAACTCAACTATCAATATGTCCCTTTGTATTTGTTATCAACATCACACGTAGACTCTATCAGCAGGAGACTCATTACATAAGGAATTGTAACATGGACAGATCCAAAAACAGTTGTATACTACATCTACACACATTTATTGATAGATATGCAAAGGGCACATAGAGTATAACTGACAGTAACATCAGGATGTTTGGTAGGTATCAGGCACTGCTAAATCACAGGAAACAGAAGTTAGGAGGCATACAGATTGGTCCTTTGTATCAACTGGTAAAGCCTTATCACATACCTAAACCTTAGCTTCCTAATATTCATATCCCATGGTACAGGCATATATCAGTAATGATGTCCCCAGGCCAGGGACCTTTCACTTACATTGGTCACATACCTATAGGCTTGCCACTCATCTATGTCAGTCCACAGAGACATGCACATTTGTCTGCAAATTAGGAACATACTGACAGCTAAGTTCAAGGTAGTTTACATACAATAGAAACCATTGTGATGGTAGGGGCAATGGTTCTACAATTTTACATGTGTCAGACACATATGGACACACAAATGACACCATCTTACCACCTCCAGTACCCAACAGGTCATCTTGATGGGAAAACACAATTCCACCCCAGTATCCTGACAGTCTGGCCATGTTAGTCACACTCTACATACTCATGGCAATTAGTGTCTGTGATTGACAGGGAGAAGAGATAGGGCATGGCAGAAAACGTTCCTCAATACAAACAAGTCATGTACACAAGAGTGGCTTTGCATGTGCATTAACAAACATGACATTGTAGGCTCCACTGTTTAGTACACAATACAAATTAACAGTCTACATGCACAAATCACTCATAGGCATTGGAGCTACCTAAAACCTCAGAGCTGATGGTTAAAAGGAGGTGACATGCTACCCATCAACTCTAGGTTACAAACATATATCACAGCATTGATAAGACATCACATACCTTGAGTCAGCTGAAGTACTGATTTATGAGATCTGCCCTGAAGTATTTTGCTTCATCTTCATCTGGCTCATCAACACTTGGCAACTCTGCTTTCCACCCATATGTTCTGCTGTCTCCCCCTCATCTGGTAGGAATGGTATCTGACATCTCAGGGCAAGATTGTGGAGCAGGCAGCAGACAACAAATATTTGACATAACTTGTTGGGTGAGTAGAGGAGGGCTCCTCTGGATCTATCCAGGCAGTGAAATCTTGCCCTCAGGAGCCCAAGCGTCTGCTCCACAACATACCTTGTCCTGCCATGGGCCTCATTGTAGTGGACTTCCGCTGGCGTAGTTGGGTACCTCACTGGTGTCAACAACCAAGTACGATTTGGATAGCCAGAGTCACCTGTAAGCAAATAGGTAGAAAAGCACAAACACATATCGAGGACATGTACTATTGTGATAGCAGGAGAAAATATTTGCAAACACATATGTCAAATCTGACTTACCAACCAGCCAGGCCCTCTCTGTGTTGTCGTGTCATCAGCAGTGGGATATTGTTGTTCCGCTTAATGAAGGAATCATGGACTGATCCTGGTTACTTTGCATTGACTTGTGAAATGTACTGGTCTGCCAAACACACCACTTGAACGTTGATGGAGTGGTAGTTTTTCCTGTTTATATATACCTGTTCATAGGCACTGGGGGGAACCAAGGCTACATGGGTGCCATCTGTGGCTCCAACCACATATGGAATGTATCCCATTGCATAAAACTTTGCCTTTATAAAGGCCAAATCCGCATATTGGAGAAACCTAACATATCTATCCAGGTGTTTCAACAATGCAGACAGTACATCCTTCAAAACCAGAATGAACATGGGCTGATACATCCCTGCAGTTAGGGCCACTGGATTCTGAAAGGACCCAGTGGCCAGAAAGTGTAGCACTGACATTATTTGAACGATGGAAGGTATGCTATTGGATTTGCGTTTGACAGGCATCAGATCAGGCTCCAACTGATCACAAAGATCCATGATTGTATGCCTATCCAGGTGATATGTCTGGATAGTATGTCTCTCTTCAATAGTGTGCATGTCTACTAGTGGGCGGTACACTGGAGGTTGTCTTCCTCTCCTCATGCCAGGGTAACTATGTGAAAACATATAACATTTGTATGTGACATGAACAATGAACACATAATGAGCATGTACATACACAACTCACACATATCTGTACTCAAGGTTGGTTACAACATTTGACATCTACAGGACCGCAAATTGCTATGCATCCTATGACACTCCCCTTGGTGCACATTCACTCAATTATCTAATGTACTGTACATACATATTTATCTGTGACTGTCAGTGTTTGTTAGTTCAACTGACTTTACATGTGATACACATTTTGTAGCACATTATCTATATCACCAACGCACATAGGATGTTGAGAATAGGTATACATTTAGATCATCACAAATCCCGCTGTTAAGCTGCTTTAACTACTCACATGCACAAACAGACTAATAAAGCTGAACTGTAATTACTGATAATTAGCACAATATAGGGATTTGTTAATGACGCAGATTCAAAAACTTTTTCATTCAAATGGCAGCCGCCTGACCTACAGTACTAAACATGTTGAAGTGACCTAACTCAGCCGACAGATGTTGTCATGGTGGTAGGCAGTCACTACTGTGGTGGAAATTGCCATTGGAACACATTCCTGCCTTTGGCAGACTTAGGCCAATGGCGATGTCCACCGGTGCTGAAGGTCCTGTACGTGGCGGACCTGAACTGCAATCTTCTGCAGTATTGCTCACTTGACTCCTGACACTGCTGCCAGCAAGACCTCCACTACCTGAGCTGCTGTGTACTGCTGCTGGGAGCTATCATGAAATGTCCTGTGGTGAAAGTGCCCCGGCCTTCACCCGAGAAGAGCTGGACAAGCTTCTGGAGGAGGTCCCACCCCTTTATGGACAGGTGTATGGTACACCAGAGGAGCAGATGCGTCCAATGGTATACCAATGTATGAAAGTTGGGGTGTATGATGGTGAACCTGAAATGTGAAGTTGTGAAGGTGTTGATGCATGCAGGTGCTAAATTGTGCATGAGTGTGAACTGAGAGGATGGTAATGTTTGCCTACTTGCTGTAACTGAAGTGTTCTGTCCACTTGTGTTGGTATGGTGCATTTGGACTTGATGTTTTGCTTTTGTCTGTGTCATCCATGCATGTCAACTTTAAAAAAAGGTAATTTGGTGTACCATCGCCAAGCAAGTGCAGACCTTGGGGGTTAACAGCCGGCAGAGCACCCACTGTAGGAAGCGATGGGAAGACCAGAGACGCTGGACCCAGAAGTCCGTAGAGGTCCAGCTGGCGATGACGCCCCAACGAGGAAGGGGTTCCTATTGGACCTTAACCCCCCAAATGCCTCAAATTGTGGTGGTGGCCCCCCCTGAGGTGCATGGGCGTTTGAAGGCAGCAACGCAGGCACAAGGGGTAAGTACGGACTAAACACATATATGCATCTGTCAGTTAGGTGTATGATGTCTAAGTATCTCAGGTGTGACAATGTGGTATGTGCTACAGGTAAAGGGTCTCCTAAGAAGACATAGTATTACAGTTGCCAACTGTGATACACAGATGTGGACATTGTATTATGTATAGGGACATGTCAATCACCTATGTCAACCACATAGTATGTCAGCATGTAGAGATACACATGTGACTGTGTCATATATGTACCTCTACACTGCTATACAAATGTGTAACCTGCTGTGTCATCCTTCCCACCTACTGTTTCATAGTCCATATACCCAGTTGGTAAGTTGTTCAGGTTTTTGGTCTCTGACCAGTCCTATTCCACTGGATCTAGCTCTATGTGCAACATAGGGTCTGATAGATGAGTAACAGCACCAAGTAATCCTGTGACCTGAAATCATTGGAAACTTCATATGAGACTGTCATCCCAAACAGGAATGTGACATGGCATACCTACTACACTCCCTCTGAGGTGGAAGGAAGTGTCCCCATTGTTATGTCTCAACTATACATTGGCAAATGTGACGTTTGATCAGGGTGAACATCCTACATAGTGAAATGCATGGTGGTAATAAAGCATTAACAGTACAAGACATATCATTTACATGTGTTTTCAAACATTTGGTACCATGTATATTGTGTTGAGAAGGTAAGTGGCTAGCCTGCTGATCCCTTAGGCCATGTATTTTGTCCATGCAACATAGGGCAGTATTATACCTATATGGGAGCAACATACACTGTTTTGTGCGTATGTCATCTGTCAATTGGTACTTCGTGCCTATTGTTATGTTGAGGCCTCTACTTTGCCAGACTTACCTTTGCTAATCTGAGGCATTTAAGACTGATTTTGTAATGGATCAGCTCATTTCTGCCGTACTTAATAATGTAGCTGGGATTCCATTTGACAAACACATGTTGGATGCAATGGGTTTTGTTGTAAGTCAATTTGCTGCACTCTAGGTATATATGCAAATCATGGTTACTGTTCAACTTGACAACCTGAGGGTGGTCATCCCCCATCTTTTTGCCTGCCTCACTCCACTTTTCTGACACTGTTTATGCTGGTTCTAGGACTCTGCACACTTTAACACTACTAACCAGTGCTAAATTGTATATGCTCTCTCCCTACAAACTTGTAAGTCCCTACTAAACTGCACTACGTTTGTTCAGGGCCTGTAAATTGAATGCTACTAGTGGGCCTGCAGCACTTCTTGTGCAACCCACATAAGTAGCCCCTTAACCATGACTCAGGCCTGCCATTGCAAGGCCTGTGTGTGCAGTTTCACTGCCACTTTGAATTGGCGTTTAAATGTACTTGCCAAGCCCTAAACTCTCCTTGTTCTTCATGTAAGTGACCCATAAGGTAGGACCTAGGTAACCCACAGGGCAGGGTGCAATGTAGTTAAAAGGCAGGACATGTACATGTGTGGTTTATATGTCCTGGTAGTGGAAAACTCCTAAATTGGTTTTCCATTACTGTGAGGCCTGCTCCTTTCATAGGATAGCATTAGGACTACCCTCATATACTGTTTGAGTAGTAGATTCTGATCAGAAAGGGGTACCTTCTGATCAGAATTTCTCTGCACTTGAAATCCATCTGTGCCTTACAGTGTGTCTCCAATCCACATCTGAGATGGGCTGGTTGACAGCTCCCTGGTGCATTTCACACAGGCAACCACAAACGCAGGATGCCCAGTCACACCTGCATTTATCTGCATACTGAATGGGTCTTCCTGGGCTGAGAGGGTGGAGGGCCTGACACTGCATTTCAAAGGCTAGTGGCCTGCCCTCACACAATAGACTGCCTAACCCCCTACTGGGACTCTGGCAGACAGACCTGTACTGAAAGGGGACCTTGTGCACTTCAAAACCACTCTTTGAAATCTCCCTCATTTCAAAGGCATTTTTGGGTATATAAACTGGGCCTCTGACCCCACCAGATCAGACACTTCTGGACCTGAACCTACAAACTGTAAAGAGGAACTGTCTGGCTGTCCAGAGGACACATCTGAACTGCTTTGCTGAGAAGGACTGCTGACTTGCTGTTGCCCTGCTGCCTTGCTGCCCTTGGACTTTCCTGAGAAGTGTTCTCCCGGGGCTTGGATTGAGCTTGCCTCCTGTTTTCTGAAGTTTCAGAGCCAAAAAGACTTAGAGGGTCATTACGACCTCGGTGGTCTTTGAAAAAGACCGCTGAGGCCGCGGGAGACAGAATACCACCATTGCCGGCGGTATTCCTGTCTCCCTATTATGACATTTCGCCTGGGCCAGCGGACGGTAACAGTGTTACCGTCCGCTGGCCCAGCGGAAATGTCACATCAACATTGCAGCCGGCTCATAATAGAGCCAGCGGCAATGCTGATGTGCAGCGGGTGCAGTAGCACCCGTCGCGCATTTCACTGCCCGAAATTCGGGCAGTGAAATGCGCGACGGGGCTATGCCTGGAGGCCCCTGCACTGCCCATGCCAAGTGCATGGGCATTGCAGGGGCACCCCAAGTACCCTTTCCGCCAGCCTTTCAATGGCGGAGTCTACCGCCACGGACAGGCTGGCGGTCAGGGACTCATAATCCCCAGGGCAGCGGTGCTTGCACCGCTGCCCTGGGGATTATGATTGCCAGGCGGAAACCTGGCGGGAAAGTGGAGGGGGCGGCGGTATGGCCGTGGCTTTTCCGCCACAGTCATAATTGCTGGCGGGACACCGCCAGCCTGTTGGCGGTGTTACCGCCAACTTACTGCCGGCCGCCAGGGTCGTAATGACCCCCTTAATCTCTTCAAGGAACTACTTGTGTGCTGAAACTTGATGCACATCCTGCCGGAACCGACGCACAGCCTGCCTTGCGACGAGAAAATCGCCACGTAGCCGAACTGGAATGACACAGCCTGACTTCCGAGTGAAAAATCAACACAGTGCCTGCCTTGCTGCTAGAAATTTGATACACAGCCCTACTGAATCGACGCACAGCCAAACCGGAATGATGCAGCCTGACTTCCCGAGTAAAGATTCGACGCAGCGCATGCCGTGCAACAGAAAATTAGATGCATCATCATACCGGATCAACGCAACATCTGCGACTTCGTCCCACATGCCCAGGATTTCCACGCATCATCCCTGGGTGTCAAAACGATTCCCGCATCACAGTGAGGAACTAAGACTGCGAGCCAGAAAGCAACGCAAAGCCCCTTGCCGCATGGAAAGAAACAACACATTATCTGTGCCATGTCGGAAATGCAGACACACACCCTATTTTTCCACGCAACTTGTCCACAACTGTTGATTTTGAAGATTTAAGACTCTTTTTAATCTTGCAAAAGTGATATCTCAACGTGTGCTTAACCGGTGCTGTGCCGCGGACGTAATGGTTACGTCCTGCGGCACAGTGCTGCTGTGCCGAGGATGTAACCATTACGTCCGCGGCACACAGTCCAGAGGGAGCACTCTCGCTCCCTCTGTGTGCTTCCCCCCACCCCGCCAAAGGCAGGGATGGAAGGGGAAGCCCTTCCCCTTCCACCCCACCCCCCATAATGACGTCAGCGCGCGATCGCGCGCTGACTTCATTATCGGGTGCCCGTCGCACAGGAAGCCATTTGCTTCCTGTGCGGCGAGAAAGGAAGAGGTGAGTTTCTCTTCCCGGTGGGTGGGGGGGTTTGCAGAAAGAGGCACTGGGGGAAAGGAAAGGGTTTTCCTTTCCCCCGGTGTCTCTTTGAGCATTCCTGCTGCCCGATCGCATTGCGATCGGGCAGCAGGAATGCCCACTAGACACCAGGGATTTTTTTTTTTTTAGTTTGTTCGTGTTTTTTCCTGTCAGGGAGTGGCCCCTTGGGCAAGGGTCGCTCCCCTTTTGGGGGCACATAACAAGGGCCATTTCTGCCCCCCTTGGAACGCCAGGGATGTTATTTGTTTTGTGTATTTATGTGGGGGGGGGCATAGAACTGTTGGCCTTTCTGCCCCCCTTGGGGGCAGATCGGCCTATTTTTTTTAGGTCCATCTGCCCCCAAGGGGGGCAGAAGCCACTTATGCACCAGGGATTGTGTGTGTAGTGGATGGGGGGGCGGCCCCTTGGGCAAGGGTCACTTCCCTTTGGGGGGCATGCCTTTTAGGGCCATTTCTGCCCCCCTTGGGGGCAGATCAGCCTATTATTTTTAGGCTGATCTGCCCCAAGGGGGGCACAAACCACTAGAACGCCAGGGATCTTTTTTTATTTGTTTATTTTGGGGGGGGGGCGTCCCCTTGGGCACGGGACACCCCACCAAGGGGGGCATTGACCTGTTGGCCATTTCTGCCCCCCTTGGGGGCAGATGGGCCTATTCTTTTAGGCCCATCTGCCCCCAAGGGGGGCAGAAGCCACTTAGACACCAGGGATAGTGTGTGTGTGTGTGTTAGTGGATGGGGGGGGGCCCTTGGGCAATGGTCGCCCCCCCTTTTGGGGGCACATGTACTGAGGCCATTTCTGCACCCCTTGGAGACAGATCAGCCTATTATTTTTAGGCTGATCTGCCCCCAAGGGGGGCAGAAACCACTATAACGGCAGGGATTTTTTTGTATTAGTTTATTTTTGTGGGGGGGCATCCCCTTGGGCACGGGGCACCCCCCCAAGGGGGGACGCCCCTGTTGGCCATTTCTGCCCCCCTTGGGGGCAGATGGGCCTATTTTTTTAGGCCCATCTGGGGGCAGAAGCCACTTAGACACCAGGGATAGTGTGTGTGTGTGTTAGTGGATGGGGGGGGCCCTTGGGCAAGGTTCACCCCCCCCTTTGGGGGCACATGTACCAAGGCTATTTCTGCACCCCTTGGAGACAGATCGGCCTATTATTTTAAGGCTGATCTGCCCCCAAGGGGGGCAGAAACCACTAGAACGCCAGGGATTTTTTATTTATTTTTGTGGGGGGGGCATTGACCTGTTGGCCATTTCTGCCCCCCTTGGGGGCAGATGGGCCTATTTTTTTAGGCCCATCTGCCCCCAAGGGGGGCAGAAGCCACTTAGACACCAGGGATAGTGTGTGTGTGTGTTAGTGGATGGGGATGGGGGGGGCCCTTGGGCAAGGGTCGCCCCCCCTTTGGAGGCACATGTACCAAGGCCATTTCTGCACCCCTTGGCACAGATCGGCCTATTATTTTTAGGCCCATCTGCCCCAAGGGGGGCAGAAGCCACTTAGGCACCAGGGATAGTGTTGTGTGTGTTTTTTTGTTTTTTTTTGTTTGGGGGCTGTCCCATTGGGCAAGGGTCGGTCCCCATGGGGACACACTACTAAAGGTATTTTCTGCCCTCCTTGGGGCAGATAGGCCTATTTATTTAGTATGCCCCTATGGCAGAATCCACTTAGGCACCAATTTCTAAATGTTTGATGGTGGGGTGTTTGTCAACTGATGAAGTATTTGCATTTGTGATAAAAAATGTTTTTCTCCTTTTTGTTCTAGTTCAGAGCTTTTGCTTTATTTGCTGTGGCTCCTTGCGGTTTTGGCAGTGGTTGACCTGCGGTTTGCATAGTTGCATGTTTTAGGTAAGTAAAAACAATTTACTCCAAAGGAGTATTGTTGCCATGCATGGATGACATGTTTGTAGGGGGTGTACTAAATGCAGGATTGTGTGTGAAATTGTCCTTAGATTTGTGCACAATGATATTTGTTTTGTCTTATTTCTAATTTGCTTTTCTTTCTTTCTTTTTAGTGGGATATCATTGGTGATTGCTGTGTCTGTGCAGAGTAGTTGCTGGTGAATCAAGCTTTTTTCAGGCAAGTGAGCGGTATCGTTTTTGAGTTTATAACTCTTACTAATAAAGCTACACTTTGTTACTTATCTTACACAGTGCTGGTTGTTGGCGGTGAATTTGTCCAGTTAATTTTAGTAGGAAAGATCATGGCTAGCCGCAGGATGACCGCTCAGCAGGTGGTTGGTATGCTTTTTGAGTCATTGTCTGATCATGATTATGAGACGGACTCTGCATCTGAGGCAGAGGAGGAAGTGAAGGATTCTGGCAGTGATGTTTCTGTTGGAG
The DNA here is from genome assembly GCF_031143425.1 of Pleurodeles waltl. Lineage (NCBI taxonomy): Eukaryota > Metazoa > Chordata > Amphibia > Caudata > Salamandridae > Pleurodeles > Pleurodeles waltl. The sequence continues at coordinate 805,548,177 of NC_090440.1, forward strand.
AGGAATCTTCTGATGAGGAAGCCACACTCAGTGCAGATGAAGGGTCTGTTTTAGAGGAGGACACTGATGTGCCATTAGTGCAGGAACCTGGGGCTGAAAGGTTTCCCGTTATAAGACCTGATCTCTGGGTTGCCCCAAACATGGAGCAGCCAGAGTTGCCTGCCTTTACTGGTCTCCCGGGGTGTAGCGCCAATACAGAGAACTTTTTGCCTGTCAATTTCTTTGAGTTATTCATGGATGATGTGTTTTTGGAAGAGATTGTTGAGCAGACTAATTTGTATGCAGAGCAGCATTTGAGGGACAACGCTGCTAGACTTAGGCCTCACTCTAGAGCTGCCCAGTGGATTCCCACAAATTTGGAGGAGATAAAAAAGTTTTGGGGTTTGACTTTTTTGATGGTGTTGATAAGGAAGCTGTCACTGGCTTCTTATTGGTCTACTAGTCCCTTGATGGCAACAGCTATATTTCCTGCGACCATGAGTCGTAATCGGTATTTGCTTCTTCTTAGGATGCTGCATTTTGTTGACAATGCATTAGCCTTGACACGAGATCACCCAGATTCTGACCGTCTTTTTAAGATTAGGCCTGTCCTTGATCATTTTGTAGATCGGTTTTTGGAGGTCTATGTTCCAGGCAAAGAGATAAGTGTGGACGAGTCTTTGGTCCTCTTCAAGGGTCGTTTGGTTTTTAGGCAGTACATTCCTAGCAAAAGGGCACGATATGGAATTAAATTATATATGCTGTCTGAAAGTAGTACAGGATTTGTGTATAGTTTCCATGTCTACACTGGTAGGGATTCCAATATTGACTCCCCTGGTTGTCCTCCCACTTTTGGAGCCACTGAGAAAATTGTGTGGGATCTTGGTAGACGACTGTTCAACAAAGGTCACCATTTGTATGTAGATAACTTCTACACTGGAGTGCAGTTGTTCAAGGAATTGTTTAAAGTGGACACTGTTGCTTGTGGCACAATTCGTATCCAAGGGAGCTTGTTTGTAAGAAACTTGAGAGGGGACAGTGCTGTGCCTTGCGGAATGATGAGCTGCCAGCTTTGAAATTTTCAGGCAAGAGGGATGTCTACATGCTAAGTACCATCCATGATGAGAGTACTTCCCCCGTGACTGTTTGGGGCCAGGTTGCTGAAGTGCGCAAACCTGTGTGCATTTTAGATTATAATAAGCACATGGGAGGTGTAGATAGAGTTGATCGGAGGTTGGAACCTTATACTGCTATTCGTAAGTCTTACGTTTGGTATGAGAAGTTAGCAATTCACCTCTTTCACTTAGCAACCTTTAATGCTTTTATTGTGTTTAGGGATAGGTCTCCAGAGTCAAAGATGACATTTGTGAATTTTCAGGAGTCAGTGATAGGGAGCCTTATTATGGTGGAACAGGCCAGCGTTTCTAAAGAAGCAGTGGTGGAGGATGTGGCTAGATTGAAAGATCGCCACTTTGCTGAGCACATTCCTCCCACACCCAAAAAAGACTTTCCAGCTAAGAAATGTAGAGTGTGTTTTCGAAGAGGTATCCGGAGGGAGACTCAAATGTACTGCCCAGATTGTCCTTCAAAGCCTGGGCTGTGTGTGGGTGGTTGTTTTAAGAATTACCACATCCAGAAGAATTTCTGGGAACAACCATGAGTGTAAACTCATGTCTGTTTTGTATTTTCATGTGTTCAGTTTCATGGTTAGCATTTCTGTCATGTACTTAGAGCTTTTGTGTTTGTAGTTTTGTAATTCTTTCTACTTAGTTAGGGGTTCCTCTGTTTAAAAAAAAAAAAAAATGATGCCATTGTGTGTGGAGTGGGGCTTGGCTGAGGGTGTACATAGTGTACATATTGACTTGCTGTTGGCTACTGCAACACACTGCCAGCCAAACACCAGTCCACACACTCCCATCAGCTGGTGTGATTGTTGTATCAGGCATGTGGGCGTATGTAAGTGATGGGCCCTTGAGTGGCGCTGTCTGTCGATGTGAGTGTTGTAATGTGCTGGGCCCGTGGCTGGCGGTGTGAATGGTCTTGTGCGTGTCATGTATGAAAGGTGTGTGAATGGACTGTAAAGCGGGTGGTGCCTTGTCGCGGCTTTACAGCTCACGAGCTGTGAGTCATTGGTTCAGTTTTTTGCCTTTCAGTTATTAACAGTGCATTTCATTTTTGTGAAATCTCTTGTTAATAAAATTTGATCCACTGAACCATCACTCACCCTCGTGCCAAATCCAACCAGTATTTGTGGTAAAAATGACAAAACCTGCTCCGCTGTAATCAGGCGTCGCGGCACACCTGTGACACGTTAGGTGCCTCGGGTGGGACCCCGATGATGAAGCATGCCACCAACTTGGTTGGTGGGTGAGGGGTCTTTTTCACATAACCTAAGTGCGTTTCTTTTCACAATTTTAGTGTTTGGCACATCACAGATGTATGTGGACACATCAAAATGATATATTACAAAACTACCTGTGTTTGGGGGGGAGAGGGCACCTATGTTTTTGGTCCTGGGTGCGGCCTTCATCTAGGGAAACCTACCAAACCCAGACATTTTTTAAAACTAGACACCCCAAGGAGTCCAGGGAGGTGTGGCTTGTGTGGATCCCCCAACATTTTCTTACCCATACTCCTCTGTAAACCTCAAAATATGCTTAAAAAAGCATATTTTCCTGATTATTCCTAGTAGGATCACCGCTCCAGCACAAAATTCCTACTCCCCAGTGTTCCCCTCAGTCTCCCAACTAAAATAACACCTCACTTATGTGGGTCCCCAAAGCAGAGTCAGCCTAAAGATGTATAAAAGAAGAATATGTCCTTATGAACTCGCTGTGCTATCCCCTCTATCTCTACAAGTTTTGGGCCTTATTCTTTTGCAGGCACCTGGCCCACCCACACAAGTGAGGTATCATTTTTACCGGGAGACTTGGGGGAGCGCTGGGTGGAAGGAAATTTGTGGCTCCTCTCAGATTCCAGAACTTTCTGTCACCGAAATGTGAGGAAAATGTGTTTTTTTAGCCAAATTTTGAGGTTTGCAAAAGATTCTGGGTAACAGAACCTGGTCAGAGCCCCACAAGTCACCCCATCTTGGATTCCCCTAGGTCTCTAGTTTTCAAAAACGCACAGGTTTGGTAGGTTTCCCTAGGTGCCGGCTGAGCTAGAGTCCAAAATCTACAGGTAGGCACTTTAAAAAACAGCTCTGTTTTGTGTCAAAAAATGGGATGTGCCCACGTTGTGCTTTGGGGCATTTCCTGTCGCGGGCGCTAGGCCTACCAACACAAGTGAGGTACTATTTTTATTGGGAGACTTGGGGGAACGCTAGGTGGAAGGAAATTTGTGGCTCCTCTCAGATTCCAGAACTTTCTGTCACCGAAATGTGAGGAAAATGTGTTTTTTTAGCCAAATTTTGAGGTTTGCAAAAGATTCTGGGTAACAGAACCTGGTCAGAGCCCCACAAGTCACCCCATCTTGGATTCCCCTAGGTCTCTAGTTTTCAACAATGCACAGGTTTGTTAGGTTTCCCTAGGTGCCGGCTGAGATAGAGGCCAAAATCTACAGGTAGGCACTTTGCAAAAAACAGCTCTGTTTTCTGTCAAAAAATGGGATGTATCCAAGTTGTGCTTTGGGGCATTTCCTGTCGCGGGCGCTAGGCCTACCAACAGAAGTGAGGTACCATTTTTATCGGGAGACTTGGGGAAACGCTGGGGGGAAGGAAATTTGTGGCTCCTCTCAGATTCCAGAACTTTCTGTCACCAAAATGTGAGGAAAATGTGTTTTTTTAGTCAAATGTTGAGGTTTACAAAGGATTCTGGGTAACAGAACCTGGTCAGAGCCCCACAAGTCACCCCTTCTTGGATTCCCCTAGGTCTCTAGTTTAAAAAAATGCACAGGTTTGTTAGGTTTCCCTAGGTGCCGGCTGAGCTAGAGGCCAAAATCTACAGGTAGGCACTTTGCAAAAAACAGCTCTTTTTTCTGTCAAAAAATGGGATGTGTCCACGTTGTGCTTTTGGGCATTTCCTGTCGCGGGCGCTAGGCCTACCAACACAAGTGAGGTACCATTTTTATTGCGAGACTTGGGGGAACGCTGGGTGCAAGGAAATTTGTGGCTCCTCTCAGATTCCAGAACTTTCTGTCATCGAAATGTGAGGAAAATGTGTTTTTTTAGCCACATTTTGAGGTTTGCAAAGGATTCTGGGTAACAGAACCTGGTCAGAGCCCCAAAAGTTACCCCATCTTGGATTCCCCTAGGTCTCTAGTTTTCACAAATGCACAGGTTTGGTAGGTTTCCCTATGTGCCGGCTGAGCTAGAGGCCAAAATCTACAGGTAGGCACTTTGCAAAAAACAGGTCTGTTTTCTGTCAAAAAATGGGATGTGCCCACGTTGTGCTTTGGGGCATTTCCTGTCACGGACGCTAGGCCTACCAACACAAGTGAGGTACCATTATTATCGGGAGACTTGGGGGAACGCTGGGTGGAAGGAAATTTGTGGCTCCTCTCAGATTCCAGAACTTTCTGTCACCGAAATGTGAGGAAAATTTGTTTTTTTAGCCACATTTTGAGGTTTGCAAAGGATTCTGGGTAACAGAACCTGGTCAGAGCCCCAAAAGTTACCCCATCTTGGATTCCCCTAGGTCTCTAGTTTTCAAAAATGCACAGGTTTGGTAGGTTTCAATATTTGTGCCGGCTGAGCTAGAGGCCAAAATCTACAGGTAGGCACTTTGCAAAAAACAGCTCTGTTTTCTGTCAAAAAATGGGATGTGCCCACGTTGTGCTTTCGGTCATTTCCTGTCGCGGACGCTAGGCCTACCAACACAAGTGAGGTATCATTATTATCGGGAGACTTGGGGGAACGCTGGGTGGAAAGAAATTTGTGGCTCCTCTCAGATTCCAGAACTTTCTGTCACCGAAATGTGAGGAAAATGTGTTTTTTTAGTCAAATGTTGAGGTTTGCAAAGGATTCTGGGTAACAGAACCTGGTCATAGCCCCACAAGTCACCCCATATTGGATTCCCATAGGTCTCTAGTTTTAAAAAATGCACAGGTTTGTTAGGTTTCCCTAGGTGCCGGCTGAGCTAGAGGCCAAAATCTACAGGTAGGCACTTTGCAAAAAACAGCTCTTTTTTCTGTCAAAAAATGGGATGTGTCCACGTTGTGCTTTTGGGCATTTCCTGTCGCAGGCGCTAGGCCTACCAACACAAGTGAGGTACCATTTTTATTGTGAGACTTGGGGGAGCGCTGGGTGGAAGGAAATTTGTGGCTCCTCTCAGATTCCAGAACTTTCTGTCACCAAAATGTGAGGAAAATGTGTTTTTTTAGCCACATTTTGAGGTTTGCAAAGGATTCTGGGTAACAGAACCTGGTCAGAGCCCCAAAAGTTACCCCATCTTGGATTCCCCTAGGTCTCTAGTTTTCAAAAATGCACAGGTTTGGTAGGTTTCCCTATGTGCCGGCTGAGCTAGAGGCCAAAATCTAAAGGTAGGCACTTTGCAAAAAACAGCTCTGTTTTCTGTCAAAAAATGGGATGTGCCCACGTTGTGCTTTGCGGCATTTCCTGTCGCGGACGCTAGGCCTACCAACACAAGTGAGGTACCATTATTATCGGGAGACTTGGGGGAACGCTGGGTGGAAGGAAATTTGTGGCTCCTCTCAGATTCCAGAACTTTCTGTCACTGAAATGTGAGGAAAATGTGTTTTTTTAGCCAAATTTTGAGGTTTGCAAAGGATTCTAGGTAACAGAACCTGGTCAGAGCCCCACAAGTCACCCCATCTTGGATTCCCCTAGGTCTCTAGTTTTAAAAAATGCAAAGGTTTGGTAGGTTTCCCTAGGTGCCGGCTGAGCTAGAGGCCAAAATACACAGGTAGGCACTTTGCAAAAAACAGCTCTGTTTTCTGTGAAAAAATGTGATATGTCCACGTTGTGTTTTGGGGCATATCCTGTCGCGGGCGCTAGGCCTACCCACACAAGTGAGGTACCATTTTTATCGGGAGACTTGGGGGAACGCTGGGTGGAAGGAAATTTGTGGCTCGTCGCAGATTCCAGAACTTTCTGTCACCGAAATGACAGGAAAAAGTGTTTTTTTAGCCAAATTTTGAGGTTTGCAAAGGATTCTGGGTAACAGAACCTGGTCAGAGCCCCACGAGTCACCCCATCTTGGATTCCCCTAGGTCTCTAGTATTCAACAATGCATAGGATTGTTAGGTTTCACTAGGTGCCGGCTGAGCTAGAGGCCAAAATCTAAAGGTAGGCACTTTGCAAAAAACAGCTCTGTTTTCTGTCAAAAAATGGGATGTGCCCACGTTGTGCTTTGGGGCATTTCCTGTCGCGGACGCTAGGCCTACCAACACAAGTGAGGTACCATTATTATCGGGAGACTTGGGGGAACGCTGGGTGGAAGGAAATTTGTGGCTCCTCTCAGATTCCAGAACTTTCTGTCACTGAAATGTGAGGAAAATGTGTTTTTTTAGCCAAATTTTGAGGTTTGCAAAGGATTCTAGGTAACAGAACCTGGTCAGAGCCCCACAAGTCACCCCATCTTGGATTCCCCTAGGTCTCTAGTTTTAAAAAATGCAAAGGTTTGGTAGGTTTCCCTAGGTGCCGGCTGAGCTAGAGGCCAAAATACACAGGTAGGCACTTTGCAAAAAACAGCTCTGTTTTCTGTGAAAAAATGTGATATGTCCACGTTGTGTTTTGGGGCATATCCTGTCGCGGGCGCTAGGCCTACCCACACAAGTGAGGTACCATTTTTATCGGGAGACTTGGGGGAACGCTGGGTGGAAGGAAATTTGTGGCTCGTCGCAGATTCCAGAACTTTCTGTCACCGAAATGACAGGAAAAAGTGTTTTTTTAGCCAAATTTTGAGGTTTGCAAAGGATTCTGGGTAACAGAACCTGGTCAGAGCCCCACGAGTCACCCCATCTTGGATTCCCCTAGGTCTCTAGTATTCAACAATGCATAGGATTGTTAGGTTTCACTAGGTGCCGGCTGAGCTAGAGGCCAAAATCTACAGGTAGGAACTTTGCAAAAAAAAGCTCTGTTTTCTGTCAAAAAATGGGATGTGTCCACGTTGTGCTTTAGGGCATTTCCTGTCGCGGGCGCTAGGCCTACCAACACAAGTGAGGTACCATTTTTATCGGGAGACTTGGGGGAACGCTGGGTGGAAGGAAATTTGTGGCTCCTCTCAGATTCCAGAACATTCTGTCACCGAAATGTGAGGAAAATCTGTTTTTTTAGTCACATTTTGAGGTTTGCAAAGGATTCTGGGTAACAGAACCTGGTCAGAGCCCCAAAAGTCACCCCATCTTGGATTCCCCTACGTCTCTAGTTTTCAACAATGCACAGGTTTGTTAGGTTTCCCTAGGTGCCGGCTGAGCTAGAGGCCAAAATCTACAGGTAGGAACTTTGCAAAAAACAGCTCTGTTTTCTGTCAAAAAATGGGATGTGTCCACGTTGTGCTTTGGGGCATTTCCTGTCGCGGGCGCTAGGCCTACCAACACAAGTGAGGTACCATTTTTATCGCAAAACTTGGGGGAACGCTGGGTGGAAGGAAATTTGTGGCTCCTCTTAGATTCCAGAACTTTCTGTCACCGAAATGTGAGGAAAATCTGTTTTTTTAGCCACATTTTGAGGTTTGCAAAGGATTCTGGGTAACAGAACCTGGTCAGAGCCCCAAAAGTTACCCCATCTTGGATTCCCCTAGGTCTCTAGTTTTCAAAAATGCACAGGTTTGGTAGGTTTCCCTATGTGCCGGCTGAGCTAGAGGCCAAAATCTAAAGGTAGGCACTTTGCAAAAAACAGCTCTGTTTTCTGTCAAAAAATGGGATGTGCCCACGTTGTGCTTTGGGGCATTTCCTGTCGCGGACGCTAGGCCTACCAACACAAGTGAGGTACCATTATTATCGGGAGACTTGGGGGAACGCTGGGTGGAAGGAAATTTGTGGCTCCTCTCAGATTCCAGAACTTTCTGTCACTGAAATGTGAGGAAAATGTGTTTTTTTAGCCAAATTTTGAGGTTTGCAAAGGATTCTAGGTAACAGAACCTGGTCAGAGCCCCACAAGTCACCCCATCTTGGATTCCCCTAGGTCTCTAGTTTTAAAAAATGCAAAGGTTTGGTAGGTTTCCCTAGGTGCCGGCTGAGCTAGAGGCCAAAATACACAGGTAGGCACTTTGCAAAAAACAGCTCTGTTTTCTGTGAAAAAATGTGATATGTCCACGTTGTGTTTTGGGGCATATCCTGTCGCGGGCGCTAGGCCTACCCACACAAGTGAGGTACCATTTTTATCGGGAGACTTGGGGGAACGCTGGGTGGAAGGAAATTTGTGGCTCGTCGCAGATTCCAGAACTTTCTGTCACCGAAATGACAGGAAAAAGTGTTTTTTTAGCCAAATTTTGAGGTTTGCAAAGGATTCTGGGTAACAGAACCTGGTCAGAGCCCCACGAGTCACCCCATCTTGGATTCCCCTAGGTCTCTAGTATTCAACAATGCATAGGATTGTTAGGTTTCACTAGGTGCCGGCTGAGCTAGAGGCCAAAATCTAAAGGTAGGCACTTTGCAAAAAACAGCTCTGTTTTCTGTCAAAAAATGGGATGTGCCCACGTTGTGCTTTGGGGCATTTCCTGTCGCGGACGCTAGGCCTACCAACACAAGTGAGGTACCATTATTATCGGGAGACTTGGGGGAACGCTGGGTGGAAGGAAATTTGTGGCTCCTCTCAGATTCCAGAACTTTCTGTCACTGAAATGTGAGGAAAATGTGTTTTTTTAGCCAAATTTTGAGGTTTGCAAAGGATTCTAGGTAACAGAACCTGGTCAGAGCCCCACAAGTCACCCCATCTTGGATTCCCCTAGGTCTCTAGTTTTAAAAAATGCAAAGGTTTGGTAGGTTTCCCTAGGTGCCGGCTGAGCTAGAGGCCAAAATACACAGGTAGGCACTTTGCAAAAAACAGCTCTGTTTTCTGTGAAAAAATGTGATATGTCCACGTTGTGTTTTGGGGCATATCCTGTCGCGGGCGCTAGGCCTACCCACACAAGTGAGGTACCATTTTTATCGGGAGACTTGGGGGAACGCTGGGTGGAAGGAAATTTGTGGCTCGTCGCAGATTCCAGAACTTTCTGTCACCGAAATGACAGGAAAAAGTGTTTTTTTAGCCAAATTTTGAGGTTTGCAAAGGATTCTGGGTAACAGAACCTGGTCAGAGCCCCACGAGTCACCCCATCTTGGATTCCCCTAGGTCTCTAGTATTCAACAATGCATAGGATTGTTAGGTTTCACTAGGTGCCGGCTGAGCTAGAGGCCAAAATCTACAGGTAGGAACTTTGCAAAAAAAAGCTCTGTTTTCTGTCAAAAAATGGGATGTGTCCACGTTGTGCTTTAGGGCATTTCCTGTCGCGGGCGCTAGGCCTACCAACACAAGTGAGGTACCATTTTTATCGGGAGACTTGGGGGAACGCTGGGTGGAAGGAAATTTGTGGCTCCTCTCAGATTCCAGAACATTCTGTCACCGAAATGTGAGGAAAATCTGTTTTTTTTGTCACATTTTGAGGTTTGCAAAGGATTCTGGGTAACAGAACCTGGTCAGAGCCCCAAAAGTCACCCCATCTTGGATTCCCCTACGTCTCTAGTTTTCAACAATGCACAGGTTTGTTAGGTTTCCCTAGGTGCCGGCTGAGCTAGAGGCCAAAATCTACAGGTAGGAACTTTGCAAAAAACAGCTCTGTTTTCTGTCAAAAAATGGGATGTGTCCACGTTGTGCTTTGGGGCATTTCGTGTCGCGGGCGCTAGGCCTACCAACACAAGTGAGGTACCATTTTTATCGCAAAACTTGGGGGAACGCTGGGTGGAAGGAAATTTGTGGCTCCTCTTAGATTCCAGAACTTTCTGTCACCGAAATGTGAGGAAAATCTGTTTTTTTAGCCACATTTTGAGGTTTGCAAAGGATTCTGGGTAACAGAACCTGGTCAGAGCCCCAAAAGTTACCCCATCTTGGATTCCCCTAGGTCTCTAGTTTTCAAAAATGCACAGGTTTGGTAGCTTTCCCTATGTGCCGGCTGAGCTAGAGGCCAAAATCTACAGGTAGGCACTTTGCAAAAAACAGCTCTGTTTTCTGTCAAAAAATGGGATGTGCCCACGTTGTGCTTTGGGGCATTTCCTGTCGCGGACGCTAGGCCTACCAACACAAGTGAGGTACCATTATTATCGGGAGACTTGGGGGAACGCTGGGTGGAAGGAAATTTGTGGCTCCTCTCAGATTCCAGAACTTTCTGTCACCGAAATGTGAGGAAAATGTGTTTTTTTAGCCAAATTTTGAGGTTTGCAAAGGATTCTAGGTAACAGAACCTGGTCAGAGCCCCACAAGTCACCCCATCTTGGATTCCCCTAGGTCTCTAGTTTTAAAAAATGCAAAGGTTTGGTAGGTTTCCCTAGGTGCCGGCTGAGCTAGAGGCCAAAATCTACAGGTAGGCACTTTGCAAAAAACAGCTCTGTTTTCTGTCAAAAAAATGGGATGTGCCCACGTTGTGCTTTGGGGCATTTCCTGTCGCGGACGCTAGGCCTACCAACACAAGTGAGGTACCATTATTATCGGGAGACTTGGGGGAACGCTGGGTGGAAGGAAATTTGTGGCTCCTCACAGATTCCAGAACTTTCTGTCACCGAAATGTGAGGAAAATGTGTTTTTTTAGTCAAATGTTGAGGTTTGCAAAGGATTCTGGGTAACAGAACCTGGTCATAGCCCCACAAGTCACCCCATATTGGATTCCAATAGGTCTCTAGTTTGAAAAAATGCACAGGTTTGTTAGGTTTCCCTAGGTGCCGGCTGAGCTAGAGGCCAAAATCTACAGGTAGGAACTTTGCAAAAAACAGCTCTGTTTTCTGTCAAAAAATGGGATGTGTCCACGTTGTGCTTTGGGGCATTTCCTGTCGCGGGCGCTAGGCCTACCAACACAAGTGAGGTACCATTTTTATCGCAAGACTTGGGGGAACGCTGGGTGGAAGGAAATTTGTGGCTCCTCTTAGATTCCAGAACTTTCTGTCACCGAAATGTGAGGAAAATCTGTTTTTTTAGCCTCATTTTGAGGTTTGCAAAGGATTCTGGGTAACAGAACCTGATCAGAGCCCCAAAAGTTACCCCATCTTGGATTCCCCTAGGTCTCTAGTTTTCAAAAATGCACAGGTTTGGTAGGTTTCCCTATGTGCCGGCTGAGCTAGAGGCCAAAATCTAGAGGTAGGCACTTTGCAAAAAACAGCTCTGTTTTCTGTCAAAAAATGGGATGTGCCCACGTTGTGCTTTGGGGCATTTCCTGTCGCGGACGCTAGGCCTACCAACACAAGTGAGGTACCATTATTATCGGGAGACTTGGGGGAACGCTGGGTGGAAGGAAATTTGTGGCTCCTCTCAGATTCCAGAACTTTCTGTCACCGAAATGTGAGGAAAATGTGTTTTTTTAGTCAAATGTTGAGGTTTGCAAAGGATTCTGGGTAACAGAACCTGGTCAGAGCCCCACAAGTCACCCCATATTGGATTCCAATAGGTCTCTAGTTTGAAAAAATGCACAGGTTTGTTAGGTTTCCCTAGGTGCCGGCTGAGCTAGAGGCCAAAATCTACAGGTAGGCACTTTGCAAAAAACAGCTCTGTTTTCTGTCAAAAAATGGGATGTGTCCACGTTGTGCTTTTGGGCATTTCCTGTCGCGGGCGCTAGGCCTACCAACACAAGTGAGGTACCATTTTTATCGGGAGACTTGGGGGAACGCTGGGTGGAAGGAAATTTGTGGCTCCTCTCAGATTCCAGAACATTCTGTCACCGAAATGTGAGGAAAATCTGTTTTTTTAGTCACATTTTGAGGTTTGCAAAGGATTCTGGGTAACAGAACCTGGTCAGAGCCCCAAAAGTCACCCCATCTTGGATTCCCCTACGTCTCTAGTTTTCAACAATGCACAGGTTTGTTAGGTTTCCCTAGGTGCCGGCTGAGCTAGAGGCCAAAATCTACAGGTAGGAACTTTGCAAAAAACAGCTCTGTTTTCTGTCAAAAAATGGGATGTGTCCACGTTGTGCTTTGGGGCATTTCCTGTCGCGGGCGCTAGGCCTACCAACACAAGTGAGGTACCATTATTATCGGGAGACTTGGGGGAACGCTGGGTGGAAGGAAATTTGTGGCTCCTCTCAGATTCCAGAACTTTCTGTCACCGAAATGTGAGGAAAATCTGTTTTTTTAGTCACATTTTGAGGTTTGCAAAGGATTCTGGGTAACAGAACCTGGTCAGAGCCCCAAAAGTTACCCCATCTTGGATTCCCCTAGGTCTCTAGTTTTCACAAATGCACAGGTTTGGTAGGTTTCCCTATGTGCCGGCTGAGCTAGAGGCCAAAATCTACAGGTAGGCACTTTGCAAAAAACAGCTCTGTTTTCTGTCAAAAAAATGGGATGTGCCCACGTTGTGCTTTGGGGCATTTCCTGTCGCGGACGCTAGGCCTACCAACACAAGTGAGGTACCATTATTATCGGGAGACTTGGGGGAACGCTGGGTGGAAGGAAATTTGTGGCTCCTCTCAGATTCCAGAACTTTCTGTCACCGAAATGTGAGGAAAATGTGTTTTTTTAGTCAAATGTTGAGGTTTGCAAAGGATTCTGGGTAACAGAACCTGGTCATAGCCCCACAAGTCACCCCATATTGGATTCCAATAGGTCTCTAGTTTGAAAAAATGCACAGGTTTGTTAGGTTTCCCTAGGTGCCGGCTGAGCTAGAGGCCAAAATCTACAGGTAGGCACTTTGCAAAAAACAGCTCTGTTTTCTGTCAAAAAATGGGATGTGTCCACGTTGTGCTTTTTGGCATTTCTTGTCGCGGGCGCTAGGCCTACCAACACAAGTGAGGTACCATTTTTATTGTGAGACTTGGGGGAACGCTGGGTGGAAGGAAATTTGTGGCTCCTCTCAGATTCCAGAACTTTCTGTCACCGAAATGTGAGGAAAATGTGTTTTTTTAGCCACATTTTGAGGTTTGCAAAGGATTCTGGGTAACAGAACCTGGTCAGAGCCCCAAAAGTTACCCCATCTTGGATTCCCCTAGGTCTCTAGTTTTCAAAAATGCACAGGTTTGGTGGGTTTCCCTATGTGCCGGCTGAGCTAGAGGCCAAAATCTAAAGGTAGGCACTTTTCAAAAAACAGCTCTGTTTTCTGTCAAAAAATGGGATGTGCCCACGTTGTGCTTTGGGGCATTTCCTGTCGCGGACGCTAGGCCTACCAACACAAGTGAGGTACCATTATTATCGGGAGACTTGGGGGAACGCTGGGTGGAAGGAAATTTGTGGCTCCTCTCAGATTCCAGAACTTTCTGTCACCGAAATGTGAGGAAAATGTGTTTTTTTAGCCAAATTTTGAGGTTTGCAAAGGATTCTAGGTAACAGAACCTGGTCAGAGCCCCACAAGTCACCCCATCTTGGATTCCCCTAGGTCTCTAGTTTTAAAAAATGCAAAGGTTTGGTAGGTTACCCTAGGTGCCGGCTGAGCTAGAGGCCAAAATACACAGGTAGGCACTTTGCAAAAAACAGCTCTGTTTTCTGTGAAAAAATGTGATATGTCCACGTTGTGTTTTGGGGCATATCCTGTCGCGGGCCCTAGGCCTACCCACACAAGTGAGGTACTATTTTTATCGGGAGACTTGGGGGAACGCTGGGTGGAAGGAAATTTGTGGCTCGTCGCAGATTCCAGAACTTTCTGTCACCGAAATGACAGGAAAAAGTGTTTTTTTAGCCAAATTTTGAGGTTTGCAAAGGATTCTGGGTAACAGAACCTGGTCAGAGCCCCACGAGTCACCCCATCTTGGATTCCCCTAGGTCTCTAGCTTTCAACAATGCATAGGATTGTTAGGTTTCACTAGGTGCCGGCTGAGCTAGAGGCCAAAATCTACAGGTAGGAACTTTGCAAAAAAAAGCTCTGTTTTCTGTCAAAAAATGGGATGTGTCCACGTTGTGCTTTAGGGCATTTCCTGTCGCGGGCGCTAGGCCTACCAACACAAGTGAGGTACCATTTTTATCGGGAGACTTGGGGGAACGCTGGGTGGAAGGAAATTTGTGGCTCCTCTCAGATTCCAGAACATTCTGTCACCGAAATGTGAGGAAAATCTGTTTTTTTAGTCACATTTTGAGGTTTGCAAAGGATTCTGGGTAACAGAACCTGGTCAGAGCCCCAAAAGTCACCCCATCTTGGATTCCCCTACGTCTCTAGTTTTCAACAATGCACAGGTTTGTTAGGTTTCCCTAGGTGCCGGCTGAGCTAGAGGCCAAAATCTACAGGTAGGAACTTTGCAAAAAACAGCTCTGTTTTCTGTGAAAAAATGGGATGTGTCCACGTTGTGCTTTGGGGCATTTCCTGTCGCGGGCGCTAGGCCTACCAACACAAGTGAGGTACCATTTTTATCGCAAAACTTGGGGGAACGCTGGGTGGAAGGAAATTTGTGGCTCCTCTTAGATTCCAGAACTTTCTGTCACCGAAATGTGAGGAAAATCTGTTTTTTAGCCACATTTTGATGTTTGCAAAGGATTCTGGGTAACAGAACCTGGTCAGAGCCCCAAAAGTTACCCCATCTTGGATTCCCCTAGGTCTCTAGTTTTCAAAAATGCACAGGTTTGGTAGGTTTCCCTATGTGCCGGCTGAGCTAGAGGCCAAAATCTACAGGTAGGCACTTTGCAAAAAACAGCTCTGTTTTCTGTCAAAAAATGGGATGTGCCCACGTTGTGCTTTGGGGCATTTCCTGTCGCGGACGCTAGGCCTACCAACACAAGTGAGGTACCATTATTATCGGGAGACTTGAGGGAACGCTGGGTGGAAGGAAATTTGTGGCTCCTCTCAGATTCCAGAACTTTCTGTCACCGAAATGTGAGGAAAATGTGTTTTTTTAGCCAAATTTTGAGGTTTGCAAAGGATTCTAGGTAACAGAACCTGGTCAGAGCCCCACAAGTCACCCCATCTTGGATTCCCCTAGGTCTCTAGTTTTAAAAAATGCAAAGGTTTGGTAGGTTTCCCTAGGTGCCGGCTGAGCTAGAGGCCAAAATCTACAGGTAGGCACTTTGCAAAAAACAGCTCTGTTTTCTGTCAAAAAAATGGGATGTGCCCACGTTGTGCTTTGGGGCATTTCCTGTCGCGGACGCTAGGCCTACCAACACAAGTGAGGTACCATTATTATCGGGAGACTTGGGGGAACGCTGGGTGGAAGGAAATTTGTGGCTCCTCTCAGATTCCAGAACTTTCTGTCACCGAAATGTGAGGAAAATGTGTTTTTTTAGTCAAATGTTGAGGTTTGCAAAGGATTCTGGGTAACAGAACCTTGTCATAGCCCCACAAGTCACCCCATATTGGATTCCAATAGGTCTCTAGTTTGAAAAAATGCACAGGTTTGTTAGGTTTCCCTAGGTGCCGGCTGAGCTAGAGGCCAAAATCTACAGGTAGGAACTTTGCAAAAAACAGCTCTGTTTTCTGTCAAAAAATGGGATGTGTCCACGTTGTGCTTTTGGGCATTTCCTGTCGCGGGCGCTAGGCCTACCAACACAAGTGAGGTACCATTTTTATCGGGAGACTTGGGGGAACGCTGGGTGGAAGGAAATTTGTGGCTCCTCTCAGATTCCAGAACATTCTGTCACCGAAATGTGAGGAAAATCTGTTTTTTTAGTCACATTTTGAGGTTTGCAAAGGATTCTGGGTAACAGAACCTGGTCAGAGCCCCAAAAGTCACCCCATCTTGGATTCCCCTACGTCTCTAGTTTTCAACAATGCACAGGTTTGTTAGGTTTCCCTAGGTGCCGGCTGAGCTAGAGGCCAAAATCTACAGGTAGGAACTTTGCAAAAAACAGCTCTGTTTTCTGTCAAAAAATGGGATGTGTCCACGTTGTGCTTTGGGGCATTTCCTGTCGCGGGCGCTAGGCCTACCAACACAAGTGAGGTACCATTATTATCGGGAGACTTGGGGGAACGCTGGGTGGAAGGAAATTTGTGGCTCCTCTCAGATTCCAGAACTTTCTGTCACCGAAATGTGAGGAAAATCTGTTTTTTTAGTCACATTTTGAGGTTTGCAAAGGATTCTGGGTAACAGAACCTGGTCAGAGCCCCAAAAGTTACCCCATCTTGGATTCCCCTAGGTCTCTAGTTTTCACAAATGCACAGGTTTGGTAGGTTTCCCTATGTGCCGGCTGAGCTAGAGGCCAAAATCTACAGGTAGGCACTTTGCAAAAAACAGCTCTGTTTTCTGTCAAAAAAATGGGATGTGCCCACGTTGTGCTTTGGGGCATTTCCTGTCGCGGACGCTAGGCCTACCAACACAAGTGAGGTACCATTATTATCGGGAGACTTGGGGGAACGCTGGGTGGAAGGAAATTTGTGGCTCCTCTCAGATTCCAGAACTTTCTGTCACCGAAATGTGAGGAAAATGTGTTTTTTTAGTCAAATGTTGAGGTTTGCAAAGGATTCTGGGTAACAGAACCTGGTCATAGCCCCACAAGTCACCCCATATTGGATTCCAATAGGTCTCTAGTTTGAAAAAATGCACAGGTTTGTTAGGTTTCCCTAGGTGCCGGCTGAGCTAGAGGCCAAAATCTACAGGTAGGCACTTTGCAAAAAACAGCTCTGTTTTCTGTCAAAAAATGGGATGTGTCCACGTTGTGCTTTTTGGCATTTCTTGTCGCGGGCGCTAGGCCTACCAACACAAGTGAGGTACCATTTTTATTGTGAGACTTGGGGGAACGCTGGGTGGAAGGAAATTTGTGGCTCCTCTCAGATTCCAGAACTTTCTGTCACCGAAATGTGAGGAAAATGTGTTTTTTTAGCCAC
This sequence comes from Pleurodeles waltl, assembly GCF_031143425.1. NCBI lineage: Eukaryota > Metazoa > Chordata > Amphibia > Caudata > Salamandridae > Pleurodeles > Pleurodeles waltl. The sequence goes on from NC_090440.1 coordinate 805,564,972, forward strand.
ATTTTGAGGTTTGCAAAGGATTCTGGGTAACAGAACCTGGTCAGAGCCCCAAAAGTTACCCCATCTTGGATTCCCCTAGGTCTCTAGTTTTCAAAAATGCACAGGTTTGGTGGGTTTCCCTATGTGCCGGCTGAGCTAGAGGCCAAAATCTAAAGGTAGGCACTTTTCAAAAAACAGCTCTGTTTTCTGTCAAAAAATGGGATGTGCCCACGTTGTGCTTTGGGGCATTTCCTGTCGCGGACGCTAGGCCTACCAACACAAGTGAGGTACCATTATTATCGGGAGACTTGGGGGAACGCTGGGTGGAAGGAAATTTGTGGCTCCTCTCAGATTCCAGAACTTTCTGTCACCGAAATGTGAGGAAAATGTGTTTTTTTAGCCAAATTTTGAGGTTTGCAAAGGATTCTAGGTAACAGAACCTGGTCAGAGCCCCACAAGTCACCCCATCTTGGATTCCCCTAGGTCTCTAGTTTTAAAAAATGCAAAGGTTTGGTAGGTTACCCTAGGTGCCGGCTGAGCTAGAGGCCAAAATACACAGGTAGGCACTTTGCAAAAAACAGCTCTGTTTTCTGTGAAAAAATGTGATATGTCCACGTTGTGTTTTGGGGCATATCCTGTCGCGGGCCCTAGGCCTACCCACACAAGTGAGGTACTATTTTTATCGGGAGACTTGGGGGAACGCTGGGTGGAAGGAAATTTGTGGCTCGTCGCAGATTCCAGAACTTTCTGTCACCGAAATGACAGGAAAAAGTGTTTTTTTAGCCAAATTTTGAGGTTTGCAAAGGATTCTGGGTAACAGAACCTGGTCAGAGCCCCACGAGTCACCCCATCTTGGATTCCCCTAGGTCTCTAGCTTTCAACAATGCATAGGATTGTTAGGTTTCACTAGGTGCCGGCTGAGCTAGAGGCCAAAATCTACAGGTAGGAACTTTGCAAAAAAAAGCTCTGTTTTCTGTCAAAAAATGGGATGTGTCCACGTTGTGCTTTAGGGCATTTCCTGTCGCGGGCGCTAGGCCTACCAACACAAGTGAGGTACCATTTTTATCGGGAGACTTGGGGGAACGCTGGGTGGAAGGAAATTTGTGGCTCCTCTCAGATTCCAGAACATTCTGTCACCGAAATGTGAGGAAAATCTGTTTTTTTAGTCACATTTTGAGGTTTGCAAAGGATTCTGGGTAACAGAACCTGGTCAGAGCCCCAAAAGTCACCCCATCTTGGATTCCCCTACGTCTCTAGTTTTCAACAATGCACAGGTTTGTTAGGTTTCCCTAGGTGCCGGCTGAGCTAGAGGCCAAAATCTACAGGTAGGAACTTTGCAAAAAACAGCTCTGTTTTCTGTGAAAAAATGGGATGTGTCCACGTTGTGCTTTGGGGCATTTCCTGTCGCGGGCGCTAGGCCTACCAACACAAGTGAGGTACCATTTTTATCGCAAAACTTGGGGGAACGCTGGGTGGAAGGAAATTTGTGGCTCCTCTTAGATTCCAGAACTTTCTGTCACCGAAATGTGAGGAAAATCTGTTTTTTAGCCACATTTTGATGTTTGCAAAGGATTCTGGGTAACAGAACCTGGTCAGAGCCCCAAAAGTTACCCCATCTTGGATTCCCCTAGGTCTCTAGTTTTCAAAAATGCACAGGTTTGGTAGGTTTCCCTATGTGCCGGCTGAGCTAGAGGCCAAAATCTACAGGTAGGCACTTTGCAAAAAACAGCTCTGTTTTCTGTCAAAAAATGGGATGTGCCCACGTTGTGCTTTGGGGCATTTCCTGTCGCGGACGCTAGGCCTACCAACACAAGTGAGGTACCATTATTATCGGGAGACTTGAGGGAACGCTGGGTGGAAGGAAATTTGTGGCTCCTCTCAGATTCCAGAACTTTCTGTCACCGAAATGTGAGGAAAATGTGTTTTTTTAGCCAAATTTTGAGGTTTGCAAAGGATTCTAGGTAACAGAACCTGGTCAGAGCCCCACAAGTCACCCCATCTTGGATTCCCCTAGGTCTCTAGTTTTAAAAAATGCAAAGGTTTGGTAGGTTTCCCTAGGTGCCGGCTGAGCTAGAGGCCAAAATCTACAGGTAGGCACTTTGCAAAAAACAGCTCTGTTTTCTGTCAAAAAAATGGGATGTGCCCACGTTGTGCTTTGGGGCATTTCCTGTCGCGGACGCTAGGCCTACCAACACAAGTGAGGTACCATTATTATCGGGAGACTTGGGGGAACGCTGGGTGGAAGGAAATTTGTGGCTCCTCTCAGATTCCAGAACTTTCTGTCACCGAAATGTGAGGAAAATGTGTTTTTTTAGTCAAATGTTGAGGTTTGCAAAGGATTCTGGGTAACAGAACCTTGTCATAGCCCCACAAGTCACCCCATATTGGATTCCAATAGGTCTCTAGTTTGAAAAAATGCACAGGTTTGTTAGGTTTCCCTAGGTGCCGGCTGAGCTAGAGGCCAAAATCTACAGGTAGGAACTTTGCAAAAAACAGCTCTGTTTTCTGTCAAAAAATGGGATGTGTCCACGTTGTGCTTTGGGGCATTTCCTGTCGCGGGCGCTAGGCCTACCAACACAAGTGAGGTACCATTTTTATTGTGAGACTTGGGGGAACGCTGGGTGGAAGGAAATTTGTGGCTCCTCTCAGATTCCAGAACTTTCTGTCACCGAAATGTGAGGAAAATGTGTTTTTTTAGCCACATTTTGAGGTTTGCAAAGGATTCTGGGTAACAGAACCTGGTCAGAGCCCCAAAAGTTACCCCATCTTGGATTCCCCTAGGTCTCTAGTTTTCAAAAATGCACAGGTTTGGTAGGTTTCCCTATGTGCCGGCTGAGCTAGAGGCCAAAATCTACAGGTAGGCACTTTGCAAAAAACAGCTCTGTTTTCTGTCAAAAAATGGGATGTGCCCACGTTGTGCTTTGGGGCATTTCCTGTCGCGGACGCTAGGCCTACCAACACAAGTGAGGTATCATTATTATCGGGAGACTTGGGGGAACGCTGGGTGGAAGGAAATTTGTGGCTCCTCTCAGATTCCAGAACTTTCTGTCACCGAAATGTGAGGAAAATGTGTTTTTTTAGCTAAAGTTTGAGGTTTGCAAAGAATTCTGGGTAACAGAACCTGGTCAGAGCCCCACAATTCACCCCATCTTGGATTCCAATAGGTCTCTAGTTTGAAAAAATGCACAGGTTTGTTAGGTTTCCCTAGGTGCCGGCTGAGCTAGAGGCCAAAATCTACAGGTAGGCACTTTGCAAAAAACAGCTCTGTTTTCTGTCAAAAAATGGGATGTGTCCACGTTGTGCTTTTGGGCATTTCCTGTCGCGGGCGCTAGGCCTACCAACACAAGTGAGGTACCATTTTTATTGTGAGACTTGGGGGAACGCTGGGTGGAAGGAAATTTGTGGCTCCTCTCAGATTCCAGAACTTTCTGTCACCGAAATGTGAGGAAAATGTGTTTTTTTAGCCACATTTTGAGGTTTGCAAAGGATTCTGGGTAACAGAACCTGGTCAGAGCCCCAAAAGTTACCCCATCTTGGATTCCCCTAGGTCTCTAGTTTTCAAAAATGCACAGGTTTGGTAGGTTTCCCTATGTGCCGGCTGAGCTAGAGGCCAAAATCTACAGGTAGGCACTTTGCAAAAAACAGCTCTGTTTTCTGTCAAAAAATGGGATGTGCCCACGTTGTGCTTTGGGGCATTTCCTGTCGCGGACGCTAGGCCTACCAACACAAGTGAGGTACCATTATTTTCGGGAGACTTGGGGGAACGCTGGGTGGAAGGAAATTTGTGGCTCCTCTCAGATTCCAGAACTTTCTGTCACCGAAATGTGAGGAAAATGTGTTTTTTTAGCCAAATTTTGAGGTTTGCAAAGGATTCTAGGTAACAGAACCTGGTCAGAGCCCCACAAGTCACCCCATCTTGGATTCCCCTAGGTCTCTAGTTTTAAAAAATGCAAAGGTTTGGTAGGTTTCCCTAGGTGCCGGCTGAGCTAGAGGCCAAAATACACAGGTAGGCACTTTGCAAAAAACAGCTCTGTTTTCTGTGAAAAAATGTGATATGTCCACGTTGTGTTTTGGGGCACATCCTGTCGCGGGCGCTAGGCCTACCCACACAAGTGAGGTACCATTTTTATCGGGAGACTTGGGGGAACGCTGGGTGGAAGGAAATTTGTGGCTCGTCGCAGATTCCAGAACTTTCTGTCACCGAAATGACAGGAAAAAGTGTTTTTTTAGCCAAATTTTGAGGTTTGCAAAGGATTCTGGGTAACAGAACCTGGTCAGAGCCCCACGAGTCACCCCATCTTGGATTCCCCTAGGTCTCTAGTTTTCAACAATGCATAGGATTGTTAGGTTTCACTAGGTGCCGGCTGAGCTAGAGGCCAAAATCTACAGGTAGGAACTTTGCAAAAAACAGCTCTGTTTTCTGTCAAAAAATGGGATGTGTCCACGTTGTGCTTTGGGACATTTCCTGTCGCGGGCGCTAGGCCTACCAACACAAGTGAGGTACCATTTTTATCGCAAGACTTGGGGGAACGCTGGGTGGAAGGAAATTTGTGGCTCCTCTTAGATTCCAGAACTTTCTGTCACCGAAATGTGAGGAAAATGTTTTTTTTTAGCCAAATTTTGAGGTTTGCAAAGGATTCTGGGTAACAGAACCTGGTCAGAGGCCCACAAGTCACCCCATCTTGGATTCCCCAGGTCTCTAGTTTTCACAAATGCACAGGCTTGGTAGGTTTCCCTAGGTGCCGGCTGAGCTAGAGGCCAAAATCTACAGGTAGGCACTTTGCAAAAAACAGCTCTGTTTTCTGTCAAAAAATGGGATGTGTCCACGTTGTGCTTTGGGGCCTTTCCTGTTGTGGGCACTAGGCCTACCCACACAAGTAAGGTATCATTTTTATAGGGAGACTTGGGGGAACGCTGGGTGGAAGGAAATTTGTGGCTCCTCTCAGATTCCAGAACTTTGTGTCACCGAAATGACAGGAAAAAGTGTTTTTTTTAGCCAAATTTTGAGATTTGCAAAGGATTCTGAGTAACAGAACCTGGTCAGAGCCCCACAAGTCACCCCATCTTGGATTCCCCTAGGTCTCCAGTTTTCAAAAATGCACAGTTTGGTAGGTTTCCCTAGGTGTCCCGGCTGAGCTAGAGGCCAAAATCTACAGGTAGGCACTTTGCAAAAAACAGCTCTGTTTTCTGTCAAAAAATGGGATGTGTCCACGTTGTGTTTTGGGACATTTCCTGTCGCGCGCGCTAGGACTACCAACACAAGTGAGGTACCATTTTTATCGCAAGACTTGGGGGAACGCTGGGTGGAAGGAAATTTGTGGCTCCTCTTAGATTCCAGAACTTTCTGTCACCGAAATGTGAGGAAAATGTTTTTTTTTAGCCAAATTTTGAGGTTTGCAAAGGATTCTGGGTAACAGAACCTGGTCAGAGGCCCACAAGTCACCCCATCTTGGATTCCCCAGGTCTCTAGTTTTCACAAATGCACAGGCTTGGTAGGTTTCCCTAGGTGCCGGCTGAGCTAGAGGCCAAAATCTACAGGTAGGCACTTTGCAAAAAACAGCTCTGTTTTCTGTCAAAAAATGGGATGTGTCCACGTTGTGCTTTGGGGCCTTTCCTGTTGTGGGCACTAGGCCTACCCACACAAGTAAGGTATCATTTTTATAGGGAGACTTGGGGGAACGCTGGGTGGAAGGAAATTTGTGGCTCCTCTCAGATTCCAGAACTTTGTGTCACCGAAATGACAGGAAAAAGTGTTTTTTTTAGCCAAATTTTGAGATTTGCAAAGGATTCTGAGTAACAGAACCTGGTCAGAGCCCCACAAGTCACCCCATCTTGGATTCCCCTAGGTCTCCAGTTTTCAAAAATGCACAGTTTGGTAGGTTTCCCTAGGTGTCCCGGCTGAGCTAGAGGCCAAAATCTACAGGTAGGCACTTTGCAAAAAACAGCTCTGTTTTCTGTCAAAAAATGGGATGTGTCCACGTTGTGTTTTGGGTCATTTCCTGTCGCGCGCGCTAGGACTACCAACACAAGTGAGGTACCATTTTTATTGGGAGACTTGGGGGAACGCTGGGTGGAAGGAAATTTGTGGCTCCTCTCAGATTCCAGAACTTTCTGTCACCGAAATGTGAGGAAAATGTGTTTTTTTAGCTAAAGTTTGAGGTTTGCAAAGGATTCTGGGTAACAGAACCTGGTCAGAGCCCCACAATTCACCCCATCTTGGATTCCCCTATGTCTCTAGTTTTCAAAAATGCATAGGTTTTGTAGGTTTCCCTAGGTGCCGGCTGAGCTAGAGGCCAAAATCTACAGGTAGGCACTTTGCAAAAAACAGCTCTGTTTTCTGTCAAAAAATGGGATGTGGCCACGTTGTGCTTTAGGGCATTTCCTGTCGCGGGCGCTAGGCCTACCAACACAAGTGAGGTACCATTTTTATCGGGAGACTTGGGGGAACGCTGGGTGGAAGGAAATTTGTGGCTCCTCTCAGATTCCAGAACATTCTGTCACCGAAATGTGAGGAAAATCTGTTTTTTTAGTCACATTTTGAGGTTTGCAAAGGATTCTGGGTAACAGAACCTGGTCAGAGCCCCAAAAGTCACCCCATCTTGGATTCCCCTACGTCTCTAGTTTTCAACAATGCACAGGTTTGTTAGGTTTCCCTAGGTGCCGGCTGAGCTAGAGGCCAAAATCTACAGGTAGGAACTTTGCAAAAAACAGCTCTGTTTTCTGTCAAAAAATGGGATGTGTCCACGTTGTGCTTTGGGGCATTTCCTGTCGCGGGCGCTAGGCCTACCAACACAAGTGAGGTACCATTTTTATCGCAAAACTTGGGGGAACGCTGGGTGGAAGGAAATTTGTGGCTCCTCTTAGATTCCAGAACTTTCTGTCACCGAAATGTGAGGAAAATCTGTTTTTTTAGCCACATTTTGAGGTTTGCAAAGGATTCTGGGTAACAGAACCTGGTCAGAGCCCCAAAAGTTACCCCATCTTGGATTCCCCTAGGTCTCTAGTTTTCAAAAATGCACAGGTTTGGTAGGTTTCCCTATGTGCCGGCTGAGCTAGAGGCCAAAATCTACAGGTAGGCACTTTGCAAAAAACAGCTCTGTTTTCTGTAAAAAAATGGGATGTGCCCACGTTGTGCTTTGGGGCATTTCCTGTCGCGGACGCTAGGCCTACCAACACAAGTGAGGTACCATTATTATCGGGAGACTTGGGGGAACGCTGGGTGGAAGGAAATTTGTGGCTCCTCTCAGATTCCAGAACTTTCTGTCACCGAAATGTGAGGAAAATGTGTTTTTTTAGCCAAATTTTGAGGTTTGCAAAGGATTCTAGGTAACAGAACCTGGTCAGAGCCCCACAAGTCACCCCATCTTGGATTCCCCTAGGTCTCTAGTTTTAAAAAATGCAAAGGTTTGGTAGGTTTCCCTAGGTGCCGGCTGAGCTAGAGGCCAAAATCTACAGGTAGGAACTTTGCAAAAAACAGCTCTGTTTTCTGTCAAAAAAATGGGATGTGCCCACGTTGTGCTTTGGGGCATTTCCTGTCGCGGACGCTAGGCCTACCAACACAAGTGAGGTACCATTATTATCGGGAGACTTGGGGGAACGCTGGGTGGAAGGAAATTTGTGGCTCCTCACAGATTCCAGAACTTTCTGTCACCGAAATGTGAGGAAAATGTGTTTTTTTAGTCAAATGTTGAGGTTTGCAAAGGATTCTGGGTAACAGAACCTGGTCATAGCCCCACAAGTCACCCCATATTGGATTCCAATAGGTCTCTAGTTTGAAAAAATGCACAGGTTTGTTAGGTTTCCCTAGGTGCCGGCTGAGCTAGAGGCCAAAATCTACAGGTAGGAACTTTGCAAAAAACAGCTCTGTTTTCTGTCAAAAAATGGGATGTGTCCACGTTGTGCTTTGGGGCATTTCCTGTCGCGGGCGCTAGGCCTACCAACACAAGTGAGGTACCATTTTTATCGCAAGACTTGGGGGAACGCTGGGTGGAAGGAAATTTGTGGCTCCTCTTAGATTCCAGAACTTTCTGTCACCGAAATGTGAGGAAAATCTGTTTTTTTAGCCTCATTTTGAGGTTTGCAAAGGATTCTGGGTAACAGAACCTGGTCAGAGCCCCAAAAGTTACCCCATCTTGGATTCCCCTAGGTCTCTAGTTTTCAAAAATGCACAGGTTTGGTAGGTTTCCCTATGTGCCGGCTGAGCTAGAGGCCAAAATCTAGAGGTAGGCACTTTGCAAAAAACAGCTCTGTTTTCTGTCAAAAAATGGGATGTGCCCACGTTGTGCTTTGGGGCATTTCCTGTCGCGGACGCTAGGCCTACCAACACAAGTGAGGTACCATTATTATCGGGAGACTTGGGGGAACGCTGGGTGGAAGGAAATTTGTGGCTCCTCTCAGATTCCAGAACTTTCTGTCACCGAAATGTGAGGAAAATGTGTTTTTTTAGTCAAATGTTGAGGTTTGCAAAGGATTCTGGGTAACAGAACCTGGTCAGAGCCCCACAAGTCACCCCATATTGGATTCCAATAGGTCTCTAGTTTTAAAAAATGCACAGGTTTGTTAGGTTTCCCTAGGTGCCGGCTGAGCTAGAGTCCAAAATCTACAGGTAGGCACTTTGCAAAAAACAGCTCTGTTTTCTGTCAAAAAATGGGATGTGTCCACATTGTGCTTTTGGGCATTTCCTGTCGCGGGCGCTAGGCCTACCAACACAAGTGAGGTACCATTTTTATCGGGAGACTTGGGGGAACGCTGGGTGGAAGGAAATTTGTGGCTCCTCTCAGATTCCAGAACATTCTGTCACCGAAATGTGAGGAAAATCTGTTTTTTTAGTCACATTTTGAGGTTTGCAAAGGATTCTGGGTAACAGAACCTGGTCAGAGCCCCAAAAGTCACCCCATCTTGGATTCCCCTACGTCTCTAGTTTTCAACAATGCACAGGTTTGTTAGGTTTCCCTAGGTGCCGGCTGAGCTAGAGGCCAAAATCTACAGGTAGGAACTTTGCAAAAAACAGCTCTGTTTTCTGTCAAAAAATGGGATGTGTCCACGTTGTGCTTTGGGGCATTTCCTGTCGCGGGCGCTAGGCCTACCAACACAAGTGAGGTACCATTATTATCGGAAGACTTGGGGGAACGCTGGGTGGAAGGAAATTTGTGGCTCCTCTCAGATTCCAGAACTTTCTGTCACCGAAATGTGAGGAAAATCTGTTTTTTTAGTCACATTTTGAGGTTTGCAAAGGATTCTGGGTAACAGAACCTGGTCAGAGCCCCAAAAGTTACCCCATCTTGGATTCCCCTAGGTCTCTAGTTTTCACAAATGCACAGGTTTGGTAGGTTTCCCTATGTGCCGGCTGAGCTAGAGGCCAAAATCTACAGGTAGGCACTTTGCAAAAAACAGCTCTGTTTTCTGTCAAAAAAATGGGATGTGCCCACGTTGTGCTTTGGGGCATTTCCTGTCGCGGACGCTAGGCCTACCAACACAAGTGAGGTACCATTATTATCGGGAGACTTGGGGGAACGCTGGGTGGAAGGAAATTTGTGGCTCCTCTCAGATTCCAGAACTTTCTGTCACCGAAATGTGAGGAAAATGTGTTTTTTTAGTCAAATGTTGAGGTTTGCAAAGGATTCTGGGTAACAGAACCTGGTCATAGCCCCACAAGTCACCCCATATTGGATTCCAATAGGTCTCTAGTTTGAAAAAATGCACAGATTTGTTAGGTTTCCCTAGGTGCCGGCTGAGCTAGAGCCCAAAATCTACAGGTAGGCACTTTGCAAAAAACAGCTCTGTTTTCTGTCAAAAAATGGGATGTGTCCACGTTGTGCTTTTGGGCATTTCTTGTCGCGGGCGCTAGGCCTACCAACACAAGTGAGGTACCATTTTTATTGTGAGACTTGGGGGAACGCTGGGTGGAAGGAAATTTGTGGCTCCTCTCAGATTCCAGAACTTTCTGGCACCGAAATGTGAGGAAAATGTGTTTTTTTAGCCACATTTTGAGGTTTGCAAAGGATTCTGGGTAACAGAACCTGGTAAGAGCCCCAAAAGTTACCCCATCTTGGATTCCCCTAGGTCTCTAGTTTTCAAAAATGCACAGGTTTGGTAGGTTTCCCTATGTGCCGGCTGAGCTAGAGGCCAAAATCTAAAGGTAGGCACTTTTCAAAAAACAGCTCTGTTTTCTGTCAAAAAATGGGATGTGCCCACGTTGTGCTTTGGGGCATTTCCTGTCGCGGACGCTAGGCCTACCAACACAAGTGAGGTACCATTATTATCGGGAGACTTGGGGGAACGCTGGGTGGAAGGAAATTTGTGGCTCCTCTCAGATTCCAGAACTTTCTGTCACCGAAATGTGTTTTTTTAGCCAAATTTTGAGGTTTGCAAAGGATTCTAGGTAACAGAACCTGGTCAGAGCCCCACAAGTCACCCCATCTTGGATTCCCCTAGGTCTCTAGTTTTAAAAAATGCAAAGGTTTGGTAGGTTACCCTAGGTGCCGGCTGAGCTAGAGGCCAAAATACACAGGTAGGCACTTTGCAAAAAACAGCTCTGTTTTCTGTGAAAAAATGTGATATGTCCACGTTGTGTTTTGGGGCATATCCTGTCGCGGGCCCTAGGCCTACCCACACAAGTGAGGTACCATTTTTATCGGGAGACTTGGGGGAACGCTGGGTGGAAGGAAATTTGTGGCTCGTCGCAGATTCCAGAACTTTCTGTCACCGAAATGACAGGAAAAAGTGTTTTTTTAGCCAAATTTTGAGGTTTGCAAAGGATTCTGGGTAACAGAACCTGGTCAGAGCCCCACGAGTCACCCCATCTTGGATTCCCCTAGGTCTCTAGCTTTCAACAATGCATAGGATTGTTAGGTTTCACCAGGTGCCGGCTGAGCTAGAGGCCAAAATCTACAGGTAGGAACTTTGCAAAAAAAAGCTCTGTTTTCTGTCAAAAAATGGGATGTGTCCAAGTTGTGCTTTAGGGCATTTCCTGTCGCGGGCGCTAGGCCTACCAACACAAGTGAGGTACCATTTTTATCGGGAGACTTGGGGGAACGCTGGGTGGAAGGGAATTTGTGGCTCCTCTCAGATTCCAGAACATTCTGTCACCGAAATGTGAGGAAAATCTGTTTTTTTAGTCACATTTTGAGGTTTGCAAAGGATTCTGGGTAACAGAACCTGGTCAGAGCCCCAAAAGTCACCCCATCTTGGATTCCCCTACGTCTCTAGTTTTCAACAATGCACAGGTTTGTTAGGTTTCCCTAGGTGCCGGCTGAGCTAGAGGCCAAAATCTACAGGTAGGAACTTTGCAAAAAACAGCTCTGTTTTCTGTGAAAAAATGGGATGTGTCCACGTTGTGCTTTGGGGCATTTCCTGTCGCGGGCGCTAGTCCTACCAACACAAGTGAGGTACCATTTTTATCGCAAAACTTGGGGGAACGCTGGGTGGAAGGAAATTTGTGGCTCCTCTTAGATTCCAGAACTTTCTGTCACCGAAATGTGAGGAAAATCTGTTTTTTTAGCCACATTTTGATGTTTGCAAAGGATTCTGGGTAACAGAACCTGGTCAGAGCCCCAAAAGTTACCCCATCTTGGATTCCCCTAGGTCTCTAGTTTTCAAAAATGCACAGGTTTGGTAGGTTTCCCTATGTGCCGGCAGAGCTAGAGGCCAAAATCTACAGGTAGGCACTTTGCAAAAAACAGCTCTGTTTTCTGTCAAAAAATGGGATGTGCCCACGTTGTGCTTTGGGGCATTTCCTGTCGCGGACGCTAGGCCTACCAACACAAGTGAGGTACCATTATTATCGGGAGACTTGAGGGAACGCTGGGTGGAAGGAAATTTGTGGCTCCTCTCAGATTCCAGAACTTTCTGTCACCGAAATGTGAGGAAAATGTGTTTTTTTAGCCAAATTTTGAGGTTTGCAAAGGATTCTAGGTAACAGAACCTGGTCAGAGCCCCACAAGTCACCCCATCTTGGATTCCCCTAGGTCTCTAGTTTTAAAAAATGCAAAGGTTTGGTAGGTTTCCCTAGGTGCCGGCTGAGCTAGAGGCCAAAATCTACAGGTAGGCACTTTGCAAAAAACAGCTCTGTTTTCTGTCAAAAAATGGGATGTGTCCACGTTGTGTTTTGGGTCATTTCCTGTCGCGCGCGCTAGGACTACCAACACAAGTGAGGTACCATTTTTATTGGGAGACTTGGGGGAACGCTGGGTGGAAGGAAATTTGTGGCTCCTCTCAGATTCCAGAACTTTCTGTCACCGAAATGTGAGGAAAATGTGTTTTTTTAGCTAAAGTTTGAGGTTTGCAAAGGATTCTGGGTAACAGAACCTGGTCAGAGCCCCACAATTCACCCCATCTTGGATTCCCCTATGTCTCTAGTTTTCAAAAATGCATAGGTTTTGTAGGTTTCCCTAGGTGCCGGCTGAGCTAGAGGCCAAAATCTACAGGTAGGCACTTTGCAAAAAACAGCTCTGTTTTCTGTCAAAAAATGGGATGTGGCCACGTTGTGCTTTAGGGCATTTCCTGTCGCGGGCGCTAGGCCTACCAACACAAGTGAGGTACCATTTTTATCGGGAGACTTGGGGGAACGCTGGGTGGAAGGAAATTTGTGGCTCCTCTCAGATTCCAGAACATTCTGTCACCGAAATGTGAGGAAAATCTGTTTTTTTAGTCACATTTTGAGGTTTGCAAAGGATTCTGGGTAACAGAACCTGGTCAGAGCCCCAAAAGTCACCCCATCTTGGATTCCCCTACGTCTCTAGTTTTCAACAATGCACAGGTTTGTTAGGTTTCCCTAGGTGCCGGCTGAGCTAAAGGCCAAAATCTACAGGTAGGAACTTTGCAAAAAACAGCTCTGTTTTCTGTCAAAAAATGGGATGTGTCCACGTTGTGCTTTGGGGCATTTCCTGTCGCGGGCGCTAGGCCTACCAACACAAGTGAGGTACCATTTTTATCGCAAAACTTGGGGGAACGCTGGGTGGAAGGAAATTTGTGGCTCCTCTTAGATTCCAGAACTTTCTGTCACCGAAATGTGAGGAAAATCTGTTTTTTTAGCCACATTTTGAGGTTTGCAAAGGATTCTGGGTAACAGAACCTGGTCAGAGCCCCAAAAGTTACCCCATCTTGGATTCCCCTAGGTCTCTAGTTTTCAAAAATGCACAGGTTTGGTAGGTTTCCCTATGTGCCGGCTGAGCTAGAGGCCAAAATCTACAGGTAGGCACTTTGCAAAAAACAGCTCTGTTTTCTGTAAAAAAATGGGATGTGCCCACGTTGTGCTTTGGGGCATTTCCTGTCGCGGACGCTAGGCCTACCAACACAAGTGAGGTACCATTATTATCGGGAGACTTGGGGGAACGCTGGGTGGAAGGAAATTTGTGGCTCCTCTCAGATTCCAGAACTTTCTGTCACCGAAATGTGAGGAAAATGTGTTTTTTTAGCCAAATTTTGAGGTTTGCAAAGGATTCTAGGTAACAGAACCTGGTCAGAGCCCCACAAGTCACCCCATCTTGGATTCCCCTAGGTCTCTAGTTTTAAAAAATGCAAAGGTTTGGTAGGTTTCCCTAGGTGCCGGCTGAGCTAGAGGCCAAAATCTACAGGTAGGAACTTTGCAAAAAACAGCTCTGTTTTCTGTCAAAAAAATGGGATGTGCCCACGTTGTGCTTTGGGGCATTTCCTGTCGCGGACGCTAGGCCTACCAACACAAGTGAGGTACCATTATTATCGGGAGACTTGGGGGAACGCTGGGTGGAAGGAAATTTGTGGCTCCTCACAGATTCCAGAACTTTCTGTCACCGAAATGTGAGGAAAATGTGTTTTTTTAGTCAAATGTTGAGGTTTGCAAAGGATTCTGGGTAACAGAACCTGGTCATAGCCCCACAAGTCACCCCATATTGGATTCCAATAGGTCTCTAGTTTGAAAAAATGCACAGGTTTGTTAGGTTTCCCTAGGTGCCGGCTGAGCTAGAGGCCAAAATCTACAGGTAGGCACTTTGCAAAAAACAGCTCTGTTTTCTGTCAAAAAATGGGATGTGTCCACGTTGTGCTTTTGGGCATTTCCTGTCGCGGGCGCTAGGCCTACCAACACAAGTGAGGTACCATTTTTATTGTGAGACTTGGGGGAACGCTGGGTGGAAGGAAATTTGTGGCTCCTCTCAGATTCCAGAACTTTCTGTCACCGAAATGTGAGGAAAATGTGTTTTTTTAGCCACATTTTGAGGTTTGCAAAGGATTCTGGGTAACAGAACCTGGTCAGAGCCCCAAAAGTTACCCCATCTTGGATTCCCCTAGGTCTCTAGTTTTCAAAAATGCACAGGTTTGGTAGGTTTCCCTATGTGCCGGCTGAGCTAGAGGCCAAAATCTACAGGTAGGCACTTTGCAAAAAACAGCTCTGTTTTCTGTCAAAAAATGGGATGTGCCCACGTTGTGCTTTGGGGCATTTCCTGTCGCGGACGCTAGGCCTACCAACACAAGTGAGGTACCATTATTATCGGGAGACTTGGGGGAACGCTGGGTGGAAGGAAATTTGTGGCTCCTCTCAGATTCCAGAACTTTCTGTCACCGAAATGTGAGGAAAATGTGTTTTTTTAGCCAAATTTTGAGGTTTGCAAAGGATTCTAGGTAACAGAACCTGGTCAGAGCCCCACAAGTCACCCCATCTTGGATTCCCCTAGGTCTCTAGTTTTAAAAAATGCAAAGGTTTGGTAGGTTTCCCTAGGTGCCGGCTGAGCTAGAGGCCAAAATACACAGGTAGGCACTTTGCAAAAAACAGCTCTGTTTTCTGTGAAAAAATGTGATATGTCCACGTTGTGTTTTGGGGCACATCCTGTCGCGGGCGCTAGGCCTACCCACACAAGTGAGGTACCATTTTTATCGGGAGACTTGGGGGAACGCTGGGTGGAAGGAAATTTGTGGCTCGTCGCAGATTCCAGAACTTTCTGTCACCGAAATGACAGGAAAAAGTGTTTTTTTAGCCAAATTTTGAGGTTTGCAAAGGATTCTGGGTAACAGAACCTGGTCAGAGCCCCACGAGTCACCCCATCTTGGATTCCCCTAGGTCTCTAGTTTTCAACAATGCATAGGATTGTTAGGTTTCACTAGGTGCCGGCTGAGCTAGAGGCCAAAATCTACAGGTAGGAACTTTGCAAAAAACAGCTCTGTTTTCTGTCAAAAAATGGGATGTGTCCACGTTGTGCTTTGGGACATTTCCTGTCGCGGGCGCTAGGCCTACCAACACAAGTGAGGTACCATTTTTATCGCAAGACTTGGGGGAACGCTGGGTGGAAGGAAATTTGTGGCTCCTCTTAGATTCCAGAACTTTCTGTCACCGAAATGTGAGGAAAATGTTTTTTTTTAGCCAAATTTTGAGGTTTGCAAAGGATTCTGGGTAACAGAACCTGGTCAGAGGCCCACAAGTCACCCCATCTTGGATTCCCCAGGTCTCTAGTTTTCACAAATGCACAGGCTTGGTAGGTTTCCCTAGGTGCCGGCTGAGCTAGAGGCCAAAATCTACAGGTAGGCACTTTGCAAAAAACAGCTCTGTTTTCTGTCAAAAAATGGGATGTGTCCACGTTGTGCTTTGGGGCCTTTCCTGTTGTGGGCACTAGGCCTACCCACACAAGTAAGGTATCATTTTTATAGGGAGACTTGGGGGAACGCTGGGTGGAAGGAAATTTGTGGCTCCTCTCAGATTCCAGAACTTTGTGTCACCGAAATGACAGGAAAAAGTGTTTTTTTTAGCCAAATTTTGAGATTTGCAAAGGATTCTGAGTAACAGAACCTGGTCAGAGCCCCACAAGTCACCCCATCTTGGATTCCCCTAGGTCTCCAGTTTTCAAAAATGCACAGTTTGGTAGGTTTCCCTAGGTGTCCCGGCTGAGCTAGAGGCCAAAATCTACAGGTAGGCACTTTGCAAAAAACAGCTCTGTTTTCTGTCAAAAAATGGGATGTGTCCACGTTGTGTTTTGGGACATTTCCTGTCGCGCGCGCTAGGACTACCAACACAAGTGAGGTACCATTTTTATCGCAAGACTTGGGGGAACGCTGGGTGGAAGGAAATTTGTGGCTCCTCTTAGATTCCAGAACTTTCTGTCACCGAAATGTGAGGAAAATGTTTTTTTTTAGCCAAATTTTGAGGTTTGCAAAGGATTCTGGGTAACAGAACCTGGTCAGAGGCCCACAAGTCACCCCATCTTGGATTCCCCAGGTCTCTAGTTTTCACAAATGCACAGGCTTGGTAGGTTTCCCTAGGTGCCGGCTGAGCTAGAGGCCAAAATCTACAGGTAGGCACTTTGCAAAAAACAGCTCTGTTTTCTGTCAAAAAATGGGATGTGTCCACGTTGTGCTTTGGGGCCTTTCCTGTTGTGGGCACTAGGCCTACCCACACAAGTAAGGTATCATTTTTATAGGGAGACTTGGGGGAACGCTGGGTGGAAGGAAATTTGTGGCTCCTCTCAGATTCCAGAACTTTGTGTCACCGAAATGACAGGAAAAAGTGTTTTTTTTAGCCAAATTTTGAGATTTGCAAAGGATTCTGAGTAACAGAACCTGGTCAGAGCCCCACAAGTCACCCCATCTTGGATTCCCCTAGGTCTCCAGTTTTCAAAAATGCACAGTTTGGTAGGTTTCCCTAGGTGTCCCGGCTGAGCTAGAGGCCAAAATCTACAGGTTGGCACTTTGCAAAAAACAGCTCTGTTTTCTGTCAAAAAATGGGATGTGTCCACGTTGTGTTTTGGGTCATTTCCTGTCGCGCGCGCTAGGACTACCAACACAAGTGAGGTACCATTTTTATTGGGAGACTTGGGGGAACGCTGGGTGGAAGGAAATTTGTGGCTCCTCTCAGATTCCAGAACTTTCTGTCACCGAAATGTGAGGAAAATGTGTTTTTTTAGCTAAAGTTTGAGGTTTGCAAAGGATTCTGGGTAACAGAACCTGGTCAGAGCCCCACAATTCACCCCATCTTGGATTCCCCTATGTCTCTAGTTTTCAAAAATGCATAGGTTTTGTAGGTTTCCCTAGGTGCCGGCTGAGCTAGAGGCCAAAATCTACAGGTAGGCACTTTGCAAAAAACAGCTCTGTTTTCTGTCAAAAAATGGGATGTGGCCACGTTGTGCTTTAGGGCATTTCCTGTCGCGGGCGCTAGGCCTACCAACACAAGTGAGGTACCATTTTTATCGGGAGACTTGGGGGAACGCTGGGTGGAAGGAAATTTGTGGCTCCTCTCAGATTCCAGAACATTCTGTCACCGAAATGTGAGGAAAATCTGTTTTTTTAGTCACATTTTGAGGTTTGCAAAGGATTCTGGGTAACAGAACCTGGTCAGAGCCCCAAAAGTCACCCCATCTTGGATTCCCCTACGTCTCTAGTTTTCAACAATGCACAGGTTTGTTAGGTTTCCCTAGGTGCCGGCTGAGCTAGAGGCCAAAATCTACAGGTAGGAACTTTGCAAAAAACAGCTCTGTTTTCTGTCAAAAAATGGGATGTGTCCACGTTGTGCTTTGGGGCATTTCCTGTCGCGGGCGCTAGGCCTACCAACACAAGTGAGGTACCATTTTTATCGCAAAACTTGGGGGAACGCTGGGTGGAAGGAAATTTGTGGCTCCTCTTAGATTCCAGAACTTTCTGTCACCGAAATGTGAGGAAAATCTGTTTTTTTAGCCACATTTTGAGGTTTGCAAAGGATTCTGGGTAACAGAACCTGGTCAGAGCCCCAAAAGTTACCCCATCTTGGATTCCCCTAGGTCTCTAGTTTTCAAAAATGCACAGGTTTGGTAGGTTTCCCTATGTGCCGGCTGAGCTAGAGGCCAAAATCTACAGGTAGGCACTTTGCAAAAAACAGCTCTGTTTTCTGTAAAAAAAATGGGATGTGCCCACGTTGTGCTTTGGGGCATTTCCTGTCGCGGACGCTAGGCCTACCAACACAAGTGAGGTACCATTATTATCGGGAGACTTGGGGGAACGCTGGGTGGAAGGAAATTTGTGGCTCCTCTCAGATTCCAGAACTTTCTGTCACCGAAATGTGAGGAAAATGTGTTTTTTTAGCCAAATTTTGAGGTTTGCAAAGGATTCTAGGTAACAGAACCTGGTCAGAGCCCCACAAGTCACCCCATCTTGGATTCCCCTAGGTCTCTAGTTTTAAAAAATGCAAAGGTTTGGTAGGTTTCCCTAGGTGCCGGCTGAGCTAGAGGCCAAAATCTACAGGTAGGAACTTTGCAAAAAACAGCTCTGTTTTCTGTCAAAAAAATGGGATGTGCCCACGTTGTGCTTTGGGGCATTTCCTGTCGCGGACGCTAGGCCTACCAACACAAGTGAGGTACCATTATTATCGGGAGACTTGGGGGAACGCTGGGTGGAAGGAAATTTGTGGCTCCTCACAGATTCCAGAACTTTCTGTCACCGAAATGTGAGGAAAATGTGTTTTTTTAGTCAAATGTTGAGGTTTGCAAAGGATTCTGGGTAACAGAACCTGGTCATAGCCCCACAAGTCACCCCATATTGGATTCCAATAGGTCTCTAGTTTGAAAAAATGCACAGGTTTGTTAGGTTTCCCTAGGTGCCGGCTGAGCTAGAGGCCAAAATCTACAGGTAGGAACTTTGCAAAAAACAGCTCTGTTTTCTGTCAAAAAATGGGATGTGTCCACGTTGTGCTTTGGGGCATTTCCTGTCGCGGGCGCTAGGCCTACCAACACAAGTGAGGTACCATTTTTATCGCAAGACTTGGGGGAACGCTGGGTGGAAGGAAATTTGTGGCTCCTCTTAGATTCCAGAACTTTCTGTCACCGAAATGTGAGGAAAATCTGTTTTTTTAGCCTCATTTTGAGGTTTGCAAAGGATTCTGGGTAACAGAACCTGGTCAGAGCCCCAAAAGTTACCCCATCTTGGATTCCCCTAGGTCTCTAGTTTTCAAAAATGCACAGGTTTGGTAGGTTTCCCTATGTGCCGGCTGAGCTAGAGGCCAAAATCTAGAGGTAGGCACTTTGCAAAAAACAGCTCTGTTTTCTGTCAAAAAATGGGATGTGCCCACGTTGTGCTTTGGGGCATTTCCTGTCGCGGACGCTAGGCCTACCAACACAAGTGAGGTACCATTATTATCGGGAGACTTGGGGGAACGCTGGGTGGAAGGAAATTTGTGGCTCCTCTCAGATTCCAGAACTTTCTGTCACCGAAATGTGAGGAAAATGTGTTTTTTTAGTCAAATGTTGAGGTTTGCAAAGGATTCTGGGTAACAGAACCTGGTCAGAGCCCCACAAGTCACCCCATATTGGATTCCAATAGGTCTCTAGTTTTAAAAAATGCACAGGTTTGTTAGGTTTCCCTAGGTGCCGGCTGAGCTAGAGTCCAAAATCTACAGGTAGGCACTTTGCAAAAAACAGCTCTGTTTTCTGTCAAAAAATGGGATGTGTCCACGTTGTGCTTTTGGGCATTTCCTGTCGCGGGCGCTAGGCCTACCAACACAAGTGAGGTACCATTTTTATCGGGAGACTTGGGGGAACGCTGGGTGGAAGGAAATTTGTGGCTCCTCTCAGATTCCAGAACATTCTGTCACCGAAATGTGAGGAAAATCTGTTTTTTTAGTCACATTTTGAGGTTTGCAAAGGATTCTGGGTAACAGAACCTGGTCAGAGCCCCAAAAGTCACCCCATCTTGGATTCCCCTACGTCTCTAGTTTTCAACAATGCACAGGTTTGTTAGGTTTCCCTAGGTGCCGGCTGAGCTAGAGGCCAAAATCTACAGGTAGGAACTTTGCAAAAAACAGCTCTGTTTTCTGTCAAAAAATGGGATGTGTCCACGTTGTGCTTTGGGGCATTTCCTGTCGCGGGCGCTAGGCCTACCAACACAAGTGAGGTACCATTATTATCGGAAGACTTGGGGGAACGCTGGGTGGAAGGAAATTTGTGGCTCCTCTCAGATTCCAGAACTTTCTGTCACCGAAATGTGAGGAAAATCTGTTTTTTTAGTCACATTTTGAGGTTTGCAAAGGATTCTGGGTAACAGAACCTGGTCAGAGCCCCAAAAGTTACCCCATCTTGGATTCCCCTAGGTCTCTAGTTTTCACAAATGCACAGGTTTGGTAGGTTTCCCTATGTGCCGGCTGAGCTAGAGGCCAAAATCTACAGGTAGGCACTTTGCAAAAAACAGCTCTGTTTTCTGTCAAAAAAATGGGATGTGCCCACGTTGTGCTTTGGGGCATTTCCTGTCGCGGACGCTAGGCCTACCAACACAAGTGAGGTACCATTATTATCGGGAGACTTGGGGGAACGCTGGGTGGAAGGAAATTTGTGGCTCCTCTCAGATTCCAGAACTTTCTGTCACCGAAATGTGAGGAAAATGTGTTTTTTTAGTCAAATGTTGAGGTTTGCAAAGGATTCTGGGTAACAGAACCTGGTCATAGCCCCACAAGTCACCCCATATTGGATTCCAATAGGTCTCTAGTTTGAAAAAATGCACAGATTTGTTAGGTTTCCCTAGGTGCCGGCTGAGCTAGAGCCCAAAATCTACAGGTAGGCACTTTGCAAAAAACAGCTCTGTTTTCTGTCAAAAAATGGGATGTGTCCACGTTGTGCTTTTGGGCATTTCTTGTCGCGGGCGCTAGGCCTACCAACACAAGTGAGGTACCATTTTTATTGTGAGACTTGGGGGAACGCTGGGTGGAAGGAAATTTGTGGCTCCTCTCAGATTCCAGAACTTTCTGGCACCGAAATGTGAGGAAAATGTGTTTTTTTAGCCACATTTTGAGGTTTGCAAAGGATTCTGGGTAACAGAACCTGGTAAGAGCCCCAAAAGTTACCCCATCTTGGATTCCCCTAGGTCTCTAGTTTTCAAAAATGCACAGGTTTGGTAGGTTTCCCTATGTGCCGGCTGAGCTAGAGGCCAAAATCTAAAGGTAGGCACTTTTCAAAAAACAGCTCTGTTTTCTGTCAAAAAATGGGATGTGCCCACGTTGTGCTTTGGGGCATTTCCTGTCGCGGACGCTAGGCCTACCAACACAAGTGAGGTACCATTATTATCGGGAGACTTGGGGGAACGCTGGGTGGAAGGAAATTTGTGGCTCCTCTCAGATTCCAGAACTTTCTGTCACCGAAATGTGTTTTTTTAGCCAAATTTTGAGGTTTGCAAAGAATTCTAGGTAACAGAACCTGGTCAGAGCCCCACAAGTCACCCCATCTTGGATTCCCCTAGGTCTCTAGTTTTAAAAAATGCAAAGGTTTGGTAGGTTACCCTAGGTGCCGGCTGAGCTAGAGGCCAAAATACACAGGTAGGCACTTTGCAAAAAACAGCTCTGTTTTCTGTGAAAAAATGTGATATGTCCACGTTGTGTTTTGGGGCATATCCTGTCGCGGGCCCTAGGCCTACCCACACAAGTGAGGTACCATTTTTATCGGGAGACTTGGGGGAACGCTGGGTGGAAGGAAATTTGTGGCTCGTCGCAGATTCCAGAACTTTCTGTCACCGAAATGACAGGAAAAAGTGTTTTTTTAGCCAAATTTTGAGGTTTGCAAAGGATTCTGGGTAACAGAACCTGGTCAGAGCCCCACGAGTCACCCCATCTTGGATTCCCCTAGGTCTCTAGCTTTCAACAATGCATAGGATTGTTAGGTTTCACTAGGTGCCGGCTGAGCTAGAGGCCAAAATCTACAGGTAGGAACTTTGCAAAAAAAAGCTCTGTTTTCTGTCAAAAAATGGGATGTGTCCAAGTTGTGCTTTAGGGCATTTCCTGTCGCGGGCGCTAGGCCTACCAACACAAGTGAGGTACCATTTTTATCGGGAGACTTGGGGGAACGCTGGGTGGAAGGGAATTTGTGGCTCCTCTCAGATTCCAGAACATTCTGTCACCGAAATGTGAGGAAAATCTGTTTTTTTAGTCACATTTTGAGGTTTGCAAAGGATTCTGGGTAACAGAACCTGGTCAGAGCCCCAAAAGTCACCCCATCTTGGATTCCCCTACGTCTCTAGTTTTCAACAATGCACAGGTTTGTTAGGTTTCCCTAGGTGCCGGCTGAGCTAGAGGCCAAAATCTACAGGTAGGAACTTTGCAAAAAACAGCTCTGTTTTCTGTGAAAAAATGGGATGTGTCCACGTTGTGCTTTGGGGCATTTCCTGTCGCGGGCGCTAGTCCTACCAACACAAGTGAGGTACCATTTTTATCGCAAAACTTGGGGGAACGCTGGGTGGAAGGAAATTTGTGGCTCCTCTTAGATTCCAGAACTTTCTGTCACCGAAATGTGAGGAAAATCTGTTTTTTTAGCCACATTTTGATGTTTGCAAAGGATTCTGGGTAACAGAACCTGGTCAGAGCCCCAAAAGTTACCCCATCTTGGATTCCCCTAGGTCTCTAGTTTTCAAAAATGCACAGGTTTGGTAGGTTTCCCTATGTGCCGGCAGAGCTAGAGGCCAAAATCTACAGGTAGGCACTTTGCAAAAAACAGCTCTGTTTTCTGTCAAAAAATGGGATGTGCCCACGTTGTGCTTTGGGGCATTTCCTGTCGCGGACGCTAGGCCTACCAACACAAGTGAGGTACCATTATTATCGGGAGACTTGAGGGAACGCTGGGTGGAAGGAAATTTGTGGCTCCTCTCAGATTCCAGAACTTTCTGTCACCGAAATGTGAGGAAAATGTGTTTTTTTAGCCAAATTTTGAGGTTTGCAAAGGATTCTAGGTAACAGAACCTGGTCAGAGCCCCACAAGTCACCCCATCTTGGATTCCCCTAGGTCTCTAGTTTTAAAAAATGCAAAGGTTTGGTAGGTTTCCCTAGGTGCCGGCTGAGCTAGAGGCCAAAATCTACAGGTAGGCACTTTGCAAAAAACAGCTCTGTTTTCTGTCAAAAAATGGGATGTGTCCACGTTGTGTTTTGGGTCATTTCCTGTCGCGCGCGCTAGGACTACCAACACAAGTGAGGTACCATTTTTATTGGGAGACTTGGGGGAACGCTGGGTGGAAGGAAATTTGTGGCTCCTCTCAGATTCCAGAACTTTCTGTCACCGAAATGTGAGGAAAATGTGTTTTTTTAGCTAAAGTTTGAGGTTTGCAAAGGATTCTGGGTAACAGAACCTGGTCAGAGCCCCACAATTCACCCCATCTTGGATTCCCCTATGTCTCTAGTTTTCAAAAATGCATAGGTTTTGTAGGTTTCCCTAGGTGCCGGCTGAGCTAGAGGCCAAAATCTACAGGTAGGCACTTTGCAAAAAACAGCTCTGTTTTCTGTCAAAAAATGGGATGTGGCCACGTTGTGCTTTAGGGCATTTCCTGTCGCGGGCGCTAGGCCTACCAACACAAGTGAGGTACCATTTTTATCGGGAGACTTGGGGGAACGCTGGGTGGAAGGAAATTTGTGGCTCCTCTCAGATTCCAGAACATTCTGTCACCGAAATGTGAGGAAAATCTGTTTTTTTAGTCACATTTTGAGGTTTGCAAAGGATTCTGGGTAACAGAACCTGGTCAGAGCCCCAAAAGTCACCCCATCTTGGATTCCCCTACGTCTCTAGTTTTCAACAATGCACAGGTTTGTTAGGTTTCCCTAGGTGCCGGCTGAGCTAGAGGCCAAAATCTACAGGTAGGAACTTTGCAAAAAACAGCTCTGTTTTCTGTCAAAAAATGGGATGTGTCCACGTTGTGCTTTGGGGCATTTCCTGTCGCGGGCGCTAGGCCTACCAACACAAGTGAGGTACCATTTTTATCGCAAAACTTGGGGGAACGCTGGGTGGAAGGAAATTTGTGGCTCCTCTTAGATTCCAGAACTTTCTGTCACCGAAATGTGAGGAAAATCTGTTTTTTTAGCCACATTTTGAGGTTTGCAAAGGATTCTGGGTAACAGAACCTGGTCAGAGCCCCAAAAGTTACCCCATCTTGGATTCCCCTAGGTCTCTAGTTTTCAAAAATGCACAGGTTTGGTAGGTTTCCCTATGTGCCGGCTGAGCTAGAGGCCAAAATCTACAGGTAGGCACTTTGCAAAAAACAGCTCTGTTTTCTGTCAAAAAATGGGATGTGCCCACGTTGTGCTTTGGGGCATTTCCTGTCGCGGACGCTAGGCCTACCAACACAAGTGAGGTACCATTATTATCGGGAGACTTGGGGGAACGCTGGGTGGAAGGAAATTTGTGGCTCCTCTCAGATTCCAGAACTTTCTGTCACCGAAATGTGAGGAAAATGTGTTTTTTTAGTCAAATGTTGAGGTTTGCAAAGGATTCTGGGTAACAGAACCTGGTCAGAGCCCCACAAGTCACCCCATATTGGATTCCAATAGGTCTCTAGTTTGAAAAAATGCACAGGTTTGTTAGGTTTCCCTAGGTGCCGGCTGAGCTAGAGGCCAAAATCTACAGGTAGGCACTTTGCAAAAAACAGCTCTGTTTTCTGTCAAAAAATGGGATGTGTCCACGTTGTGCTTTTGGGCATTTCCTGTCGCGGGCGCTAGGCCTACCAACACAAGTGAGGTACCATTTTTATTGTGAGACTTGGGGGAACGCTGGGTGGAAGGAAATTTGTGGCTCCTCTCAGATTCCAGAACTTTCTGTCACCGAAATGTGAGGAAAATGTGTTTTTTTAGCCACATTTTGAGGTTTGCAAAGGATTCTGGGTAACAGAACCTGGTCAGAGCCCCAAAAGTTACCCCATCTTGGATTCCCCTAGGTCTCTAGTTTTCAAAAATGCACAGGTTTGGTAGGTTTCCCTATGTGCCGGCTGAGCTAGAGGCCAAAATCTACAGGTAGGCACTTTGCAAAAAACAGCTCTGTTTTCTGTCAAAAAATGGGATGTGCCCACGTTGTGCTTTGGGGCATTTCCTGTCGCGGACGCTAGGCCTACCAACACAAGTGAGGTACCATTATTATCGGGAGACTTGGGGGAACGCTGGGTGGAAGGAAATTTGTGGCTCCTCTCAGATTCCAGAACTTTCTGTCACCGAAATGTGAGGAAAATGTGTTTTTTTAGCCAAATTTTGAGGTTTGCAAAGGATTCTAGGTAACAGAACCTGGTCAGAGCCCCACAAGTCACCCCATCTTGGATTCCCCTAGGTCTCTAGTTTTAAAAAATGCAAAGGTTTGGTAGGTTTCCCTAGGTGCCGGCTGAGCTAGAGGCCAAAATACACGGGTAGGCACTTTGCAAAAAACAGCTCTGTTTTCTGTGAAAAAATGTGATATGTCCACGTTGTGTTTTGGGGCACATCCTGTCGCGGGCGCTAGGCCTACCCACACAAGTGAGGTACCATTTTTATCGGGAGACTTGGGGGAACGCTGGGTGGAAGGAAATTTGTGGCTCGTCGCAGATTCCAGAACTTTCTGTCACCGAAATGACAGGAAAAAGTGTTTTTTTAGCCAAATTTTGAGGTTTGCAAAGGATTCTGGGTAACAGAACCTGGTCAGAGCCCCACGAGTCACCCCATCTTGGATTCCCCTAGGTCTCTAGTTTTCAACAATGCATAGGATTGTTAGGTTTCACTAGGTGCCGGCTGAGCTAGAGGCCAAAATCTACAGGTAGGAACTTTGCAAAAAAAAGCTCTGTTTTCTGTCAAAAAATGGGATGTGTCCACGTTGTGCTTTAGGGCATTTCCTGTCGCGGGCGCTAGGCCTACCAACACAAGTGAGGTACCATTTTTATCGGGAGACTTGGGGGAACGCTGGGTGGAAGGAAATTTGTGGCTCCTCTCAGATTCCAGAACATTCTGTCACCGAAATGTGAGGAAAATCTGTTTTTTTAGTCACATTTTGAGGTTTGCAAAGGATTCTGGGTAACAGAACCTGGTCAGAGCCCCAAAAGTCACCCCATCTTGGATTCCCCTACGTCTCTAGTTTTCAACAATGCACAGGTTTGTTAGGTTTCCCTAGGTGCCGGCTGAGCTAGAGGCCAAAATCTACAGGTAGGAACTTTGCAAAAAACAGCTCTGTTTTCTGTCAAAAAATGGGATGTGTCCACGTTGTGCTTTGGGGCATTTCCTGTCGCGGGCGCTAGGCCTACCAAAACAAGTGAGGTACCATTTTTATCGCAAGACTTGGGGGAACGCTGGGTGGAAGGAAATTTGTGGCTCCTCTTAGATTCCAGAACTTTCTGTCACCGAAATGTGAGGAAAATCTGTTTTTTTTGTCACATTTTGAGGTTTGCAAAGGATTCTGGGTAACAGAACCTGGTCAGAGCCCCACAAGTCACCCCATCTTGGATTCTCCTAGGTCTCTAGTTTTCAACAATGCACAGGTTTGTTAGGTTTCCCTAGGTGCCGGCTGAGCTAGAGGCCAAAATCTACAGGTAGGAACTTTGCAAAAAACAGCTCTGTTTTCTGTGAAAAAATGGGATGTGTCCACGTTGTGCTTTGGGACATTTCCTGTCGCGGGCGCTAGGCCTACCAACACAAGTGAGGTACCATTTTTATCGCAAGACTTGGGGGAACGCTGGGTGGAAGGAAATTTGTGGCTCCTCTTAGATTCCAGAACTTTCTGTCACCGAAATGTGAGGAAAATGTTTTTTTTTAGCCAAATTTTGAGGTTTGCAAAGGATTCTGGGTAACAGAACCTGGTCAGAGGCCCACAAGTCACCCCATCTTGGATTCCCCAGGTCTCTAGTTTTCACAAATGCACAGGCTTGGTAGGTTTCCCTAGGTGCCGGCTGAGCTAGAGGCCAAAATCTACAGGTAGGCACTTTGCAAAAAACAGCTCTGTTTTCTGTCAAAAAATGGGATGTGTCCACGTTGTGCTTTGGGGCCTTTCCTGTTGTGGGCACTAGGCCTACCCACACAAGTAAGGTATCATTTTATAGGGAGACTTGGGGGAACGCTGGGTGGAAGGAAATTTGTGGCTCCTCTCAGATTCCAGAACTTTGTGTCACCGAAATGACAGGAAAAAGTGTTTTTTTTAGCCAAATTTTGAGATTTGCAAAGGATTCTGAGTAACAGAACCTGGTCAGAGCCCCACAAGTCACCCCATCTTGGATTCCCCTAGGTCTCCAGTTTTCAAAAATGCACAGTTTGGTAGGTTTCCCTAGGTGTCCCGGCTGAGCTAGAGGCCAAAATCTACAGGTAGGCACTTTGCAAAAACCAGCTCTGTTTTCTGTCAAAAAATGGGATGTGTCCACGTTGTGTTTTGGGACATTTCCTGTCGCGCGCGCTAGGACTACCAACACAAGTGAGGTACCATTTTTATCGCAAGACTTGGGGGAACGCTGGGTGGAAGGAAATTTGTGGCTCCTCTTAGATTCCAGAACTTTCTGTCACCGAAATGTGAGGAAAATGTTTTTTTTTAGCCAAATTTTGAGGTTTGCAAAGGATTCTGGGTAACAGAACCTGGTCAGAGGCCCACAAGTCACCCCATCTTGGATTCCCCAGGTCTCTAGTTTTCACAAATGCACAGGCTTGGTAGGTTTCCCTAGGTGCCGGCTGAGCTAGAGGCCAAAATCTACAGGTAGGCACTTTGCAAAAAACAGCTCTGTTTTCTGTCAAAAAATGGGATGTGTCCACGTTGTGCTTTGGGGCCTTTCCTGTTGTGGGCACTAGGCCTACCCACACAAGTAAGGTATCATTTTTATAGGGAGACTTGGGGGAACGCTGGGTGGAAGGAAATTTGTGGCTCCTCTCAGATTCCAGAACTTTGTGTCACCGAAATGACAGGAAAAAGTGTTTTTTTTAGCCAAATTTTGAGATTTGCAAAGGATTCTGAGTAACAGAACCTGGTCAGAGCCCCACAAGTCACCCCATCTTGGATTCCCCTAGGTCTCCAGTTTTCAAAAATGCACAGTTTGGTATGTTTCCCTTGGTGTCCCGGCTGAGCTAGAGGCCAAAATCTACAGGTAGGCACTTTGCAAAAAACAGCTCTGTTTTCTGTCAAAAAATGGGATGTGTCCACGTTGTGTTTTGGGACATTTCCTGTCGCGCGCGCTAGGACTACCAACACAAGTGAGGTACCATTTTTATTGGGAGACTTGGGGGAACGCTGGGTGGAAGGAAATTTGTGGCTCCTCTCAGATTCCAGAACTTTCTGTCACCGAAATGTGAGGAAAATGTGTTTTTTTAGCTAAAGTTTGAGGTTTGCAAAGGATTCTGGGTAACAGAACCTGGTCAGAGCCCCACAATTCACCCCATCTTGGATTCCCCTATGTCTCTAGTTTTCAAAAATGCATAGGTTTTGTAGGTTTCCCTAGGTGCCGGCTGAGCTAGAGGCCAAAATCTACAGGTAGGCACTTTGCAAAAAACAGCTCTGTTTTCTGTCAAAAAATGGGATGTGGCCACGTTGTGCTTTGGGACATTTCCTGTCGCGGGCGCTAGGCCTACCAACACAAGTGAGGTACCATTTTTATCGCAAGACTTGGGGGAACGCTGGGTGGAAGGAAATTTGTGGCTCCTCTTAGATTCCAGAACTTTCTGTCACCGAAATGTGAGGAAAATGTTTTTTTTTTAGCCAAATTTTGAGGTTTGCAAAGGATTCTGGGTAACAGAACTTGGTCAGAGGCCCACAAGTCACCCCATCTTGGATTCCCCAGGTCTCTAGTTTTCACAAATGCACAGGCTTGGTAGGTTTCCCTAGGTGCCGGCTGAGCTAGAGGCCAAAATCTACAGGTAGGCACTTTGCAAAAAACAGCTCTGTTTTCTGTCAAAAAATGGGATGTGTCCACGTTGTGCTTTGGGGCCTTTCCTGTTGTGGGCACTAGGCCTACCCACACAAGTAAGGTATCATTTTTATAGGGAGACTTGGGGGAACGCTGGGTGGAAGGAAATTTGTGGCTCCTCTCAGATTCCAGAACTTTGTGTCACCGAAATGACAGGAAAAAGTGTTTTTTTTAGCCAAATTTTGAGATTTGCAAAGGATTCTGAGTAACAGAACCTGGTCAGAGCCCCACAAGTCACCCCATCTTGGATTCCCCTAGGTCTCCAGTTTTCAAAAATGCACAGTTTGGTAGGTTTCCCTAGGTGTCCCGGCTGAGCTAGAGGCCAAAATCTACAGGTAGGCACTTTGCAAAAAACAGCTCTGTTTTCTGTCAAAAAATGGGATGTGTCCACGTTGTGTTTTGGGTCATTTCCTGTCGCGCGCGCTAGGACTACCAAAACAAGTGAGGTACCATTTTTATTGGGAGACTTGGGGGAACGCTGGGTGGAAGGAAATTTGTGGCTCCTCTCAGATTCCAGAACTTTCTGTCACCGAAATGTGAGGAAAATGTGTTTTTTTAGCTAAAGTTTGAGGTTTGCAAAGAATTCTGGGTAACAGAACCTGGTCAGAGCCCCACAATTCACCCCATCTTGGATTCCCCTATGTCTCTAGTTTTCAAAAATGCATAGGTTTTGTAGGTTTTCCTAGGTGCCGGCTGAGCTAGAGGCCAAAATCTACAGGTAGGCACTTTGCAAAAAACAGCTCTGTTTTCTGTCAAAAAATGGGATGTGGCCACGTTGTGTTTTGGGACATTTCCTGTCGCGGGCGCTAGGACTACCCACACAAGTGAGGTATCATTTTTATCGGGAGACTTGGGGGAACGCTGGGTGGAAGGAAATTTGTAGCTCCCCTCAGATTCCAGAACTTTCTGTCACCGAAATGTGAGGGAAATGTGTTTTTTTAGCCAAATTTTGAGGTTTGCAAAGGGTTCTGGGTAACAGAACCTGGTCATAGCCCCACAAGTCACCCCATCTTGGATTCCCCTAGGTCTCTAGTTTTCAAAAATGCACAGGTTTGGTAGGTTTCCCTATGTGCCGGCTGAGCTAGAGGCCAAAATCTACAGGTAGGCACTTTGCAAAAAACAGCTCTGTTTTCTGTCAAAAAATGGGATGTGCCCACGTTGTGCTTTGGGGCATTTCCTGTCGCGGACGCTAGGCCTACCAACACAAGTGAGGTACCATTATTATCGGGAGACTTGAGGGAACGCTGGGTGGAAGGAAATTTGTGGCTCCTCTCAGATTCCAGAACTTTCTGTCACCGAAATGTGAGGAAAATGTGTTTTTTTAGCCAAATTTTGAGGTTTGCAAAGGATTCTAGGTAACAGAACCTGGTCAGAGCCCCACAAGTCACCCCATCTTGGATTCCCCTAGGTCTCTAGTTTTAAAAAATGCAAAGGTTTGGTAGGTTTCCCTAGGTGCCGGCTGAGCTAGAGGCCAAAATCTACAGGTAGGCACTTTGCAAAAAACAGCTCTGTTTTCTGTCAAAAAAATGGGATGTGCCCACGTTGTGCTTTGGGGCATTTCCTGTCACGGACGCTAGGCCTACCAACACAAGTGAGGTACCATTATTATCGGGAGACTTGGGGGAACGCTGGGTGGAAGGAAATTTGTGGCTCCTCTCAGATTCCAGAACTTTCTGTCACCGAAATGTGAGGAAAATGTGTTTTTTTAGTCAAATGTTGAGGTTTGCAAAGGATTCTGGGTAACAGAACCTTGTCATAGCCCCACAAGTCACCCCATATTGGATTCCAATAGGTCTCTAGTTTGAAAAAATGCACAGGTTTGTTAGGTTTCCCTAGGTGCCGGCTGAGCTAGAGGCCAAAATCTACAGGTAGGAACTTTGCAAAAAACAGCTCTGTTTTCTGTCAAAAAATGGGATGTGTCCACGTTGTGCTTTGGGGCATTTCCTGTCGCGGGCGCTAGGCCTACCAACACAAGTGAGGTACCATTTTTATCGCAAGACTTGGGGGAACGCTGGGTGGAAGGAAATTTGTGGCTCCTCTTAGATTCCAGAACTTTCTGTCACCGAAATGTGAGGAAAATCTGTTTTTTTAGCCACATTTTGAGGTTTGCAAAGGATTCTGGGTAACAGAACCTGGTCAGAGCCCCAAAAGTTACCCCATCTTGGATTCCCCTAGGTCTCTAGTTTTCAAAAATGCACAGGTTTGGTAGGTTTCCCTATGTGCCGGCTGAGCTAGAGGCCAAAATCTAGAGGTATGCACTTTGCAAAAAACAGCTCTGTTTTCTGTCAAAAAATGGGATGTGCCCACGTTGTGCTTTGGGGCATTTCCTGTCGCGGACGCTAGGCCTACCAACACAAGTGAGGTACCATTATTATCGGGAGACTTGGGGGAACGCTGGGTGGAAGGAAATTTGTGGCTCCTCTCAGATTCCAGAACTTTCTGTCACCGAGATGTGAGGAAAATGTGTTTTTTTAGTCAAATGTTGAGGTTTGCAAAGGATTCTGGGTAACAGAACCTGGTCAGAGCCCCACAAGTCACCCCATATTGGATTCCAATAGGTCTCTAGTTTGAAAAAATGCACAGGTTTGTTAGGTTTCCCTAGGTGCCGGCTGAGCTAGAGGCCAAAATCTACAGGTAGGCACTTTGCAAAAAACAGCTCTGTTTTCTGTCAAAAAATGGGATGTGTCCACGTTGTGCTTTTGGGCATTTCCTGTCGTGGGCGCTAGGCCTACCAACACAAGTGAGGTACCATTTTTATTGTGAGACTTGGGGGAACGCTGGGTGGAAGGAAATTTGTGGCTCCTCTCAGATTCCAGAACTTTCTGTCACCGAAATGTGAGGAAAATGTGTTTTTTTAGCCACATTTTGAGGTTTGCAAAGGATTCTGGGTAACAGAACCTGGTCAGAGCCCCAAAAGTTACCCCATCTTGGATTCCCCTAGGTCTCTAGTTTTCAAAAATGCACAGGTTTGGTAGGTTTCCCTATGTGCCGGCTGAGCTAGAGGCCAAAATCTACAGGTAGGCACTTTGCAAAAAACAGCTCTGTTTTCTGTCAAAAAATGGGATGTGCCCACGTTGTGCTTTGGGGCATTTCCTGTCGCGGACGCTAGGCCTACCAACACAAGTGAGGTACCATTATTATCGGGAGACTTGGGGGAACGCTGGGTGGAAGGAAATTTGTGGCTCCTCTCAGATTCCAGAACTTTCTGTCACCGAAATGTGAGGAAAATGTGTTTTTTTAGCCAAATTTTGAGGTTTGCAAAGGATTCTAGGTAACAGAACCTGGTCAGAGCCCCACAAGTCACCCCATCTTGGATTCCCCTAGGTCTCTAGTTTTAAAAAATGCAAAGGTTTGGTAGGTTTCCCTAGGTGCCCGGCTGAGCTAGAGGCCAAAATACACAGGTAGGCACTTTGCAAAAAACAGCTCTGTTTTCTGTGAAAAAATGTGATATGTCCACGTTGTGTTTTGGGGCACATCCTGTCGCGGGCGCTAGGCCTACCCACACAAGTGAGGTACCATTTTTATCGGGAGACTTGGGGGAACGCTGGGTGGAAGGAAATTTGTGGCTCGTCGCAGATTCCAGAACTTTCTTTCACCGAAATGTGAGGAAAATGTTTTTTTTTAGCCAAATTTTGAGGTTTGCAAAGGATTCTGGGTAACAGAACCTGGTCAGAGGCCCACAAGTCACCCCATCTTGGATTCCCCAGGTCTCTAGTTTTCACAAATGCACAGGCTTGGTAGGTTTCCCTAGGTGCCGGCTGAGGTAGAGGCCAAAATCTACAGGTAGGCACTTTGCAAAAAACAGCTCTGTTTTCTGTCAAAAAATGGGATGTGGCCACGTTGTGCTTTGGGACATTTCCTGTCGCGGGCGCTAGGCCTACCAACACAAGTGAGGTACCATTTTTATCGCAAGACTTGGGGGAACGCTGGGTGGAAGGAAATTTGTGGCTCCTCTTAGATTCCAGAACTTTCTGTCACCGAAATGTGAGGAAAATGTTTTTTTTTTAGCCAAATTTTGAGGTTTGCAAAGGATTCTGGGTAACAGAACCTGGTCAGAGGCCCACAAGTCACCCCATCTTGGATTCCCCAGGTCTCTAGTTTTCACAAATGCACAGGCTTGGTAGGTTTCCCTAGGTGCCGGCTGAGCTAGAGGCCAAAATCTACAGGTAGGCACTTTGCAAAAAACAGCTCTGTTTTCTGTCAAAAAATGGGATGTGTCCACGTTGTGCTTTGGGGCCTTTCCTGTTGTGGGCACTAGGCCTACCCACACAAGTAAGGTATCATTTTTATAGGGAGACTTGGGGGAACGCTGGGTGGAAGGAAATTTGTGGCTCCTCTCAGATTCCAGAACTTTGTGTCACCGAAATGACAGGAAAAAGTGTTTTTTTTAGCCAAATTTTGAGATTTGCAAAGGATTCTGAGTAACAGAACCTGGTCAGAGCCCCACAAGTCACCCCATCTTGGATTCCCCTAGGTCTCCAGTTTTCAAAAATGCACAGTTTGGTAGGTTTCCCTAGGTGTCCCGGCTGAGCTAGAGGCCAAAATCTACAGGTAGGCACTTTGCAAAAAACAGCTCTGTTTTCTGTCAAAAAATGGGATGTGTCCACGTTGTGTTTTGGGTCATTTCCTGTCGCGCGCGCTAGGACTACCAACACAAGTGAGGTACCATTTTTATTGGGAGACTTGGGGGAACGCTGGGTGGAAGGAAATTTGTGGCTCCTCTCAGATTCCAGAACTTTCTGTCACCGAAATGTGAGGAAAATGTGTTTTTTTAGCTAAAGTTTGAGGTTTGCAAAGAATTCTGGGTAACAGAACCTGGTCAGAGCCCCACAATTCACCCCATCTTGGATTCCCCTATGTCTCTAGTTTTCAAAAATGCATAGGTTTTGTAGGTTTCCCTAGGTGCCGGCTGAGCTAGAGGCCAAAATCTACAGGTAGGCACTTTGCTAAAAACAGCTCTGTTTTCTGTCAAAAAATGGGATGTGGCCACGTTGTGTTTTGGGACATTTCCTGTCGCGGGCGCTAGGACTACCCACACAAGTGAGGTATCATTTTTATCGGGAGACTTGGGGGAACGCTGGGTGGAAGGAAATTTGTAGCTCCCCTCAGATTCCAGAACTTTCTGTCACCGAAATGTGAGGGAAATGTGTTTTTTTAGCCAAATTTTGAGGTTTGCAAAGGGTTCTGGGTAACAGAACCTGGTCATAGCCCCACAAGTCACCCCATCTTGGATTCCCCTAGGTCTCTAGTTTTCAAAAATGCACAGGTTTGGTAGGTTTCCCTATGTGCCGGCTGAGCTAGAGGCCAAAATCAACAGGTAGGCACTTTGCAAAAAACAGCTCTGTTTTCTGTCAAAAAATGGGATGTGCCCACGTTGTGCTTTGGGGCATTTCCTGTCGCGGACGCTAGGCCTACCAACACAAGTGAGGTACCATTATTATCGGGAGACTTGAGGGAACGCTGGGTGGAAGGAAATTTGTGGCTCCTCTCAGATTCCAGAACTTTCTGTCACCGAAATGTGAGGAAAATGTGTTTTTTTAGCCAAATTTTGAGGTTTGCAAAGGATTCTAGGTAACAGAACCTGGTCAGAGCCCCACAAGTCACCCCATCTTGGATTCCCCTAGGTCTCTAGTTTTAAAAAATGCAAAGGTTTGGTAGGTTTCCCTAGGTGCCGGCTGAGCTAGAGGCCAAAATCTACAGGTAGGCACTTTGCAAAAAACAGCTCTGTTTTCTGTCAAAAAAATGGGATGTGCCCACGTTGTGCTTTGGGGCATTTCCTGTCGCGGACGCTAGGCCTACCAACACAAGTGAGGTACCATTATTATCGGGAGACTTGGGGGAACGCTGGGTGGAAGGAAATTTGTGGCTCCTCTCAGATTCCAGAACTTTCTGTCACCGAAATGTGAGGAAAATGTGTTTTTTTAGTCAAATGTTGAGGTTTGCAAAGGATTCTGGGTAACAGAACCTTGTCATAGCCCCACAAGTCACCCCATATTGGATTCCAATAGGTCTCTAGTTTGAAAAAATGCACAGGTTTGTTAGGTTTCCCTAGGTGCCGGCTGAGCTAGAGGCCAAAATCTACAGGTAGGAACTTTGCAAAAAACAGCTCTGTTTTCTGTCAAAAAATGGGATGTGTCCACGTTGTGCTTTGGGGCATTTCCTGTCGCGGGCGCTAGGCCTACCAACACAAGTGAGGTACCATTTTTATCGCAAGACTTGGGGGAACGCTGGGTGGAAGGAAATTTGTGGCTCCTCTTAGATTCCAGAACTTTCTGTCACCGAAATGTGAGGAAAATCTGTTTTTTTAGCCACATTTTGAGGTTTGCAAAGGATTCTGGGTAACAGAACCTGGTCAGAGCCCCAAAAGTTACCCCATCTTGGATTCCCCTAGGTCTCTAGTTTTCAAAAATGCACAGGTTTGGTAGGTTTCCCTATGTGCCGGCTGAGCTAGAGGCCAAAATCTAGAGGTAGGCACTTTGCAAAAAACAGCTCTGTTTTCTGTCAAAAAATGGGATGTGCCCACGTTGTGCTTTGGGGCATTTCCTGTCGCGGACGCTAGGCCTACCAACACAAGTGAGGTACCATTATTATCGGGAGACTTGGGGGAACGCTGGGTGGAAGGAAATTTGTGGCTCCTCTCAGATTCCAGAACTTTCTGTCACCGAAATGTGAGGAAAATGTGTTTTTTTAGTCAAATGTTGAGGTTTGCAAAGGATTCTGGGTAACAGAACCTGGTCAGAGCCCCACAAGTCACCCCATATTGGATTCCAATAGGTCTCTAGTTTGAAAAAATGCACAGGTTTGTTAGGTTTCCCTAGGTGCCGGCTGAGCTAGAGGCCAAAATCTACAGGTAGGCACTTTGCAAAAAACAGCTCTGTTTTCTGTCAAAAAATGGGATGTGTCCACGTTGTGCTTTTGGGCATTTCCTGTCGTGGGCGCTAGGCCTACCAACACAAGTGAGGTACCATTTTTATTGTGAGACTTGGGGGAACGCTGGGTGGAAGGAAATTTGTGGCTCCTCTCAGATTCCAGAACTTTCTGTCACCGAAATGTGAGGAAAATGTGTTTTTTTAGCCACATTTTGAGGTTTGCAAAGGATTCTGGGTAACAGAACCTGGTCAGAGCCCCAAAAGTTACCCCATCTTGGATTCCCCTAGGTCTCTAGTTTTCAAAGATGCACAGGTTTGGTAGGTTTCCCTATGTGCCGGCTGAGCTAGAGGCCAAAATCTACAGGTAGGCACTTTGCAAAAAACAGCTCTGTTTTCTGTCAAAAAATGGGATGTGCCCACGTTGTGCTTTGGGGCATTTCCTGTCGCGGACGCTAGGCCTACCAACACAAGTGAGGTACCATTATTATCGGGAGACTTGGGGGAACGCTGGGTGGAAGGAAATTTGTGGCTCCTCTCAGATTCCAGAACTTTCTGTCACCGAAATGTGAGGAAAATGTGTTTTTTTTAGCCAAATTTTGAGGTTTGCAAAGGATTCTAGGTAACAGAACCTGGTCAGAGCCCCACAAGTCACCCCATCTTGGATTCCCCTAGGTCTCTAGTTTTAAAAAATGCAAAGGTTTGGTAGGTTTCCCTAGGTGCCGGCTGAGCTAGAGGCCAAAATACACAGGTAGGCACTTTGCAAAAAACAGCTCTGTTTTCTGTGAAAAAATGTGATATGTCCACGTTGTGTTTTGGGGCACATCCTGTCGCGGGCGCTAGGCCTACCCACACAAGTGAGGTACCATTTTTATCGGGAGACTTGGGGGAACGCTGGGTGGAAGGAAATTTGTGGCTCGTCGCAGATTCCAGAACTTTCTTTCACCGAAATGTGAGGAAAATGTTTTTTTTTAGCCAAATTTTGAGGTTTGCAAAGGATTCTGGGTAACAGAACCTGGTCAGAGGCCCACAAGTCACCCCATCTTGGATTCCCCAGGTCTCTAGTTTTCACAAATGCACAGGCTTGGTAGGTTTCCCTAGGTGCCGGCTGAGCTAGAGGCCAAAATCTACAGGTAGGCACTTTGCAAAAAACAGCTCTGTTTTCTGTCAAAAAATGGGATGTGTCCACGTTGTGCTTTGGGGCCTTTCCTGTTGTGGGCACTAGGCCTACCCACACAAGTAAGGTATCATTTTTATAGGGAGACTTGGGGGAACGCTGGGTGGAAGGAAATTTGTGGCTCCTCTCAGATTCCAGAACTTTGTGTCACCGAAATGACAGGAAAAAGTGTTTTTTTTAGCCAAATTTTGAGATTTGCAAAGGATTCTGAGTAACAGAACCTGGTCAGAGCCCCACAAGTCACCCCATCTTGGATTCCCCTAGGTCTCCAGTTTTCAAAAATGCACAGTTTGGTAGGTTTCCCTAGGTGTCCCGGCTGAGCTAGAGGCCAAAATCTACAGGTAGGCACTTTGCAAAAAACAGCTCTGTTTTCTGTCAAAAAATGGGATGTGTCCACGTTGTGTTTTGGGACATTTCCTGTCGCGCGCGCTAGGACTACCAACACAAGTGAGGTACCATTTTTATTGGGAGACTTGGGGGAACGCTGGGTGGAAGGAAATTTGTGGCTCCTCTCAGATTCCAGAACTTTCTGTCACCGAAATGTGAGGAAAATCTGTTTTTTTAGCCACATTTTGAGGTTTGCAAAGGATTCTGGGTAACAGAACCTGGTCAGAGCCCCAAAAGTTACCCCATATTGGATTCCCCTAGGTCTCTAGTTTTCAAAAATGCACAGGTTTGGTAGGTTTCCCTATGTGCCGGCTGAGCTAGAGGCCAAAATCTAGAGGTAGGCACTTTGCAAAAAACAGCTCTGTTTTCTGTCAAAAAATGGGATGTGCCCACGTTGTGCTTTGGGGCATTTCCTGTCGCGGACGCTAGGCCTACCAACACAAGTGAGGTACCATTATTATCGGGAGACTTGAGGGAACGCTGGGTGGAAGGAAATTTGTGGCTCCTCTCAGATTCCAGAACTTTCTGTCACCGAAATGTGAGGAAAATGTGTTTTTTTAGCCAAATTTTGAGGTTTGCAAAGGATTCTAGGTAACAGAACCTGGTCAGAGCCCCACAAGTCACCCCATCTTGGATTCCCCTAGGTCTCTAGTTTTAAAAAATGCAAAGGTTTGGTAGGTTTCCCTAGGTGCCGGCTGAGCTAGAGGCCAAAATCTACAGGTAGGCACTTTGCAAAAAACAGCTCTGTTTTCTGTCAAAAAATGGGATGTGTCCACGTTGTGCTTTGGGGCATTTCCTGTCGCGGGCGCTAGGCCTACCAACACAAGTGAGGTACCATTTTTATCGCAAGACTTGGGGGAACGCTGGGTGGAAGGAAATTTGTGGCTCCTCTTAGATTCCAGAACTTTCTGTCACCGAAATGTGAGGAAAATCTGTTTTTTTAGCCACATTTTGAGGTTTGCAAAGGATTCTGGGTAACAGAACCTGGTCAGAGCCCCAAAAGTTACCCCATCTTGGATTCCCCTAGGTCTCTAGTTTTCAAAAATGCACAGGTTTGGTAGGTTTCCCTATGTGCCGGCTGAGCTAGAGGCCAAAATCTAGAGGTAGGCACTTTGCAAAAAACAGCTCTGTTTTCTGTCAAAAAATGGGATGTGCCCACGTTGTGCTTTGGGGCATTTCCTGTCGCGGACGCTAGGCCTACCAACACAAGTGAGGTACCATTATTATCGGGAGACTTGGGGGAACGCTGGGTGGAAGGAAATTTGTGGCTCCTCTCAGATTCCAGAACTTTCTGTCACCGAAATGTGAGGAAAATGTGTTTTTTTAGTCAAATGTTGAGGTTTGCAAAGGATTCTGGGTAACAGAACCTGGTCAGAGCCCCACAAGTCACCCCATATTGGATTCCAATAGGTCTCTAGTTTGAAAAAATGCACAGGTTTGTTAGGTTTCCCTAGGTGCCGGCTGAGCTAGAGGCCAAAATCTACAGGTAGGCACTTTGCAAAAAACAGCTCTGTTTTCTGTCAAAAAATGGGATGTGTCCACGTTGTGCTTTTGGGCATTTCCTGTCGTGGGCGCTAGGCCTACCAACACAAGTGAGGTACCATTTTTATTGTGAGACTTGGGGGAACGCTGGGTGGAAGGAAATTTGTGGCTCCTCTCAGATTCCAGAACTTTCTGTCACCGAAATGTGAGGAAAATGTGTTTTTTTAGCCACATTTTGAGGTTTGCAAAGGATTCTGGGTAACAGAACCTGGTCAGAGCCCCAAAAGTTACCCCATCTTGGATTCCCCTAGGTCTCTAGTTTTCAAAAATGCACAGGTTTGGTAGGTTTCCCTATGTGCCGGCTGAGCTAGAGGCCAAAATCTACAGGTAGGCACTTTGCAAAAAACAGCTCTGTTTTCTGTCAAAAAATGGGATGTGCCCACGTTGTGCTTTGGGGCATTTCCTGTCGCGGACGCTAGGCCTACCAACACAAGTGAGGTACCATTATTATCGGGAGACTTGGGGGAACGCTGGGTGGAAGGAAATTTGTGGCTCCTCTCAGATTCCAGAACTTTCTGTCACCGAAATGTGAGGAAAATGTGTTTTTTTAGCCAAATTTTGAGGTTTGCAAAGGATTCTAGGTAACAGAACCTGCTCAGAGCCCCACAAGTCACCCCATCTTGGATTCCCCTAGGTCTCTAGTTTTAAAAAATGCAAAGGTTTGGTAGGTTTCCCTAGGTGCCGGCTGAGCTAGAGGCCAAAATACACAGGTAGGCACTTTGCAAAAAACAGCTCTGTTTTCTGTGAAAAAATGTGATATGTCCACGTTGTGTTTTGGGGCACATCCTGTCGCGGGCGCTAGGCCTACCCACACAAGTGAGGTACCATTTTTATCGGGAGACTTGGGGGAACGCTGGGTGGAAGGAAATTTGTGGCTCGTCGCAGATTCCAGAACTTTCTTTCACCGAAATGTGAGGAAAATGTTTTTTTTTAGCCAAATTTTGAGGTTTGCAAAGGATTCTGGGTAACAGAACCTGGTCAGAGGCCCACAAGTCACCCCATCTTGGATTCCCCAGGTCTCTAGTTTTCACAAATGCACAGGCTTGGTAGGTTTCCCTAGGTGCCGGCTGAGCTAGAGGCCAAAATCTACAGGTAGGCACTTTGCAAAAAACAGCTCTGTTTTCTGTCAAAAAATGGGATGTGTCCACGTTGTGCTTTGGGGCCTTTCCTGTTGTGGGCACTAGGCCTACCCACACAAGTAAGGTATCATTTTTATAGGGAGACTTGGGGGAACGCTGGGTGGAAGGAAATTTGTGGCTCCTCTCAGATTCCAGAACTTTGTGTCACCGAAATGACAGGAAAAAGTGTTTTTTTTAGCCAAATTTTGAGATTTGCAAAGGATTCTGAGTAACAGAACCTGGTCAGAGCCCCACAAGTCACCCCATCTTGGATTCCCCTAGGTCTCCAGTTTTCAAAAATGCACAGTTTGGTAGGTTTCCCTAGGTGTCCCGGCTGAGCTAGAGGCCAAAATCTACAGGTAGGCACTTTGCAAAAAACAGCTCTGTTTTCTGTCAAAAAATGGGATGTGTCCACGTTGTGTTTTGGGACATTTCCTGTCGCGCGCGCTAGGACTACCAACACAAGTGAGGTACCATTTTTATTGGGAGACTTGGGGGAACGCTGGGTGGAAGGAAATTTGTGGCTCCTCTCAGATTGCAGAACTTTCTGTCACCGAAATGTGAGGAAAATCTGTTTTTTTAGCCACATTTTGAGGTTTGCAAAGGATTCTGGGTAACAGAACCTGGTCAGAGCCCCAAAAGTTACCCCATATTGGATTCCCCTAGGTCTCTAGTTTTCAAAAATGCACAGGTTTGGTAGGTTTCCCTATGTGCCGGCTGAGCTAGAGGCCAAAATCTAGAGGTAGGCACTTTGCAAAAAACAGCTCTGTTTTCTGTCAAAAAATGGGATGTGCCCACGTTGTGCTTTGGGGCATTTCCTGTCGCGGACGCTAGGCCTACCAACACAAGTGAGGTACCATTATTATCGGGAGACTTGGGGGAACGCTGGGTGGAAGGAAATTTGTGGCTCCTCTCAGATTCCAGAACTTTCTGTCACCGAAATGTGAGGAAAATGTGTTTTTTTAGTCAAATGTTGAGGTTTGCAAAGGATTCTGGGTAACAGAACCTGGTCAGAGCCCCACAAGTCACCCCATATTGGATTCCAATAGGTCTCTAGTTTGAAAAAATGCACAGGTTTGTTAGGTTTCCCTAGGTGCCGGCTGAGCTAGAGGCCAAAATCTACAGGTAGGCACTTTGCAAAAAACAGCTCTGTTTTCTGTCAAAAAATGGGATGTGTCCACGTTGTGCTTTTGGGCATTTCCTGTCGCGGGCGCTAGGCCTACCAACACAAGTGAGGTACCATTTTTATTGTGAGACTTGGGGGAACGCTGGGTGGAAGGAAATTTGTGGCTCGTCGCAGATTCCAGAACTTTCTGTCACCGAAATGACAGGAAAAAGTGTTTTTTTAGCCAAATTTTGAGGTTTGCAAAGGATTCTGGGTAACAGAACCTGGTCAGAGCCCCACGAGTCACCCCATCTTGGATTCCCCTAGGTCTCTAGTTTTCAACAATGCATAGGATTGTTAGGTTTCACTAGGTGCCGGCTGAGCTAGAGGCCAAAATCTACAGGTAGGAACTTTGCAAAAAAAAGCTCTGTTTTCTGTCAAAAAATGGGATGTGTCCACGTTGTGCTTTAGGGCATTTCCTGTCGCGGGCGCTAGGCCTACCAACACAAGTGAAGTACCATTTTTATCGGGAGACTTGGGGGAACGCTGGGTGGAAGGAAATTTGTGGCTCCTCTCAGATTCCAGAACATTCTGTCACCGAAATGTGAGGAAAATCTGTTTTTTTAGTCACATTTTGAGGTTTGCAAAGGATTCTGGGTAACAGAACCTGGTCAGAGCCCCAAAAGTCACCCCATCTTGGATTCCCCTACATCTCTAGTTTTCAACAATGCACAGGTTTGTTAGGTTTCCCTAGGTGCCGGCTGAGCTAGAGGCCAAAATCTACAGGTAGGAACTTTGCAAAAAACAGCAGTGTTTTCTGTCAAAAAATGGGATGTGTCCACGTTGTGCTTTGGGGCATTTCCTGTCGCGGGCGCTAGGCCTACCAACACAAGTGAGGTACCATTTTTATCGCAAGACTTGGGGGAACGCTGGGTGGAAGGAAATTTGTGGCTCCTCTTAGATTCCAGAACTTTCTGTCACCGAAATGTGAGGAAAATCTGTTTTTTTTGTCACATTTTGAGGTTTGCAAAGGATTCTGGGTAACAGAACCTGGTCAGAGCCCCACAAGTCACCCCATCTTGGATTCCCCTAGGTCTCTAGTTTTCAACAATGCACAGGTTTGTTAGGTTTCCCTAGGTGCCGGCTGAGCTAGAGGCCAAAATCTACAGGTAGGAACTTTGCAAAAAACAGCTCTGTTTTCTGTCAAAAAATGGGATGTGTCCACGTTGTGCTTTGGGACATTTCCTGTCGCGGGCGCTAGGCCTACCAACACAAGTGAGGTACCATTTTTATCGCAAGACTTGGGGGAACGCTGGGTGGAAGGAAATTTGTGGCTCCTCTTAGATTCCAGAACTTTCTGTCACCGAAATGTGAGGAAAATGTTTTTTTTTAGCCAAATTTTGAGGTTTGCAAAGGATTCTGGGTAACAGAACCTGGTCAGAGGCCCACAAGTCACCCCATCTTGGATTCCCCAGGTCTCTAGTTTTCACAAATGCACAGGCTTGGTAGGTTTCCCTAGGTGCCGGCTGAGCTAGAGGCCAAAATCTACAGGTAGGCACTTTGCAAAAAACAGCTCTGTTTTCTGTCAAAAAATGGGATGTGTCCACGTTGTGCTTTGGGGCCTTTCCTGTTGTGGGCACTAGGCCTACCCACACAAGTAAGGTATCATTTTTATAGGGAGACTTGGGGGAACGCTGGGTGGAAGGAAATTTGTGGCTCCTCTCAGATTCCAGAACTTTGTGTCACCGAAATGACAGGAAAAAGTGTTTTTTTTTGCCAAATTTTGAGATTTGCAAAGGATTCTGAGTAACAGAACCTGGTCAGAGCCCCACAAGTCACCCCATCTTGGATTCCCCTAGGTCTCCACTTTTCAAAAATGCACAGTTTGGTAGGTTTCCCTAGGTGTCCCGGCTGAACTAGAGGCCAAAATCTACAGGTAGGCACTTTGCAAAAAACAGCTCTGTTTTCTGTCAAAAAATGGGATGTGTCCACGTTGTGTTTTGGGACATTTCCTGTCGCGCGCGCTAGGACTACCAACACAAGTGAGGTACCATTTTTATTGGGAGACTTGGGGGAACGCTGGGTGGAAGGAAATTTGTGGCTCCTCTCAGATTCCAGAACTTTCTGTCACCGAAATGTGAGGAAAATGTGTTTTTTTAGCTAAAGTTTGAGGTTTGCAAAGGATTCTGGGTAACAGAACCTGGTCAGAGCCCCACAATTCACCCCATCTTGGATTCCCCTATGTCTCTAGTTTTCAAAAATGCATAGGTTTTGTAGGTTTCCCTAGGTGCCGGCTGAGCTAGAGGCCAAAATCTACAGGTAGGCACTTTGCAAAAAACAGCTCTGTTTTCTGTCAAAAAAAGGGATGTGGCCACGTTGTGCTTTGGGACATTTCCTGTCGCGGGCGCTAGGCCTACCAACACAAGTGAGGTACCATTTTTATCGCAAGACTTGGGGGAACGCTGGGTGGAAGGAAATTTGTGGCTCCTCTTAGATTCCAGAACTTTCTGTCACCGAAATGTGAGGAAAATGTTTTTTTTTTAGCCAAATTTTGAGGTTTGCAAAGGATTCTGGGTAACAGAACCTGGTCAGAGGCCCACAAGTCACCCCATCTTGGATTCCCCAGGTCTCTAGTTTTCACAAATGCACAGGCTTGGTAGGTTTCCCTAGGTGCCGGCTGAGCTAGAGGCCAAAATCTACAGGTAGGCACTTTGCAAAAAACAGCTCTGTTTTCTGTCAAAAAATGGGATGTGTCCACGTTGTGCTTTGGGGCCTTTCCTGTTGTGGGCACTAGGCCTACCCACACAAGTAAGGTATCATTTTTATAGGGAGACTTGGGGGAACGCTGGGTGGAAGGAAATTTGTGGCTCCTCTCAGATTCCAGAACTTTGTGTCACCGAAATGACAGGAAAAAGTGTTTTTTTTAGCCAAATTTTGAGATTTGCAAAGGATTCTGAGTAACAGAACCTGGTCAGAGCCCCACAAGTCACCCCATCTTGGATTCCCCTAGGTCTCCAGTTTTCAAAAATGCACAGTTTGGTAGGTTTCCCTAGGTGTCCCGGCTGAGCTAGAGGCCAAAATCTACAGGTAGGCACTTTGCAAAAAACAGCTCTGTTTTCTGTCAAAAAATGGGATGTGTCCACGTTGTGTTTTGGGTCATTTCCTGTCGCGCGCGCTAGGACTACCAACACAAGTGAGGTACCATTTTTATTGGGAGACTTGGGGGAACGCTGGGTGGAAGGAAATTTGTGGCTCCTCTCAGATTCCAGAACTTTCTGTCACCGAAATGTGAGGAAAATGTGTTTTTTTAGCTAAAGTTTGAGGTTTGCAAAGAATTCTGGGTAACAGAACCTGGTCAGAGCCCCACAATTCACCCCATCTTGGATTCCCCTATGTCTCTAGTTTTCAAAAATGCATAGGTTTTGTAGGTTTCCCTAGGTGCCGGCTGAGCTAGAGGCCAAAATCTACAGGTAGGCACTTTGCAAAAAACAGCTCTGTTTTCTGTCAAAAAATGGGATGTGGCCACGTTGTGTTTTGGGACATTTCCTGTCGCGGGCGCTAGGACTACCCACACAAGTGAGGTATCATTTTTATCGGGAGACTTGGGGGAACGCTGGGTGGAAGGAAATTTGTAGCTCCCCTCAGATTCCAGAACTTTCTGTCACCGAAATGTGAGGGAAATGTGTTTTTTTAGCCAAATTTTGAGGTTTGCAAAGGGTTCTGGGTAACAGAACCTGGTCATAGCCCCACAAGTCACCCCATCTTGGATTCCCCTAGGTCTCTAGTTTTCAAAAATGCACAGGTTTGGTAGGTTTCCCTATGTGCCGGCTGAGCTAGAGGCCAAAA
Source organism: Pleurodeles waltl (assembly GCF_031143425.1). Taxonomy (NCBI): domain Eukaryota; kingdom Metazoa; phylum Chordata; class Amphibia; order Caudata; family Salamandridae; genus Pleurodeles; species Pleurodeles waltl. The sequence continues at coordinate 805,609,549 of NC_090440.1, forward strand.
TCTACAGGTAGGCACTTTGCAAAAAACAGCTCTGTTTTCTGTCAAAAAATGGGATGTGCCCACGTTGTGCTTTGGGGCATTTCCTGTCGCGGACGCTAGGCCTACCAACACAAGTGAGGTACCATTATTATCGGGAGACTTGAGGGAACGCTGGGTGGAAGGAAATTTGTGGCTCCTCTCAGATTCCAGAACTTTCTGTCACCGAAATGTGAGGAAAATGTGTTTTTTTAGCCAAATTTTGAGGTTTGCAAAGGATTCTAGGTAACAGAACCTGGTCAGAGCCCCACAAGTCACCCCATCTTGGATTCCCCTAGGTCTCTAGTTTTAAAAAATGCAAAGGTTTGGTAGGTTTCCCTAGGTGCCGGCTGAGCTAGAGGCCAAAATCTACAGGTAGGCACTTTGCAAAAAACAGCTCTGTTTTCTGTCAAAAAAATGGGATGTGCCCACGTTGTGCTTTGGGGCATTTCCTGTCGCGGACGCTAGGCCTACCAACACAAGTGAGGTACCATTATTATCGGGAGACTTGGGGGAACGCTGGGTGGAAGGAAATTTGTGGCTCCTCTCAGATTCCAGAACTTTCTGTCACCGAAATGTGAGGAAAATGTGTTTTTTTAGTCAAATGTTGAGGTTTGCAAAGGATTCTGGGTAACAGAACCTTGTCATAGCCCCACAAGTCACCCCATATTGGATTCCAATAGGTCTCTAGTTTGAAAAAATGCACAGGTTTGTTAGGTTTCCCTAGGTGCCGGCTGAGCTAGAGGCCAAAATCTACAGGTAGGAACTTTGCAAAAAACAGCTCTGTTTTCTGTCAAAAAATGGGATGTGTCCACGTTGTGCTTTGGGGCATTTCCTGTCGCGGGCGCTAGGCCTACCAACACAAGTGAGGTACCATTTTTATCGCAAGACTTGGGGGAACGCTGGGTGGAAGGAAATTTGTGGCTCCTCTTAGATTCCAGAACTTTCTGTCACCGAAATGTGAGGAAAATCTGTTTTTTTAGCCACATTTTGAGGTTTGCAAAGGATTCTGGGTAACAGAACCTGGTCAGAGCCCCAAAAGTTACCCCATCTTGGATTCCCCTAGGTCTCTAGTTTTCAAAAATGCACAGGTTTGGTAGGTTTCCCTATGTGCCGGCTGAGCTAGAGGCCAAAATCTAGAGGTAGGCACTTTGCAAAAAACAGCTCTGTTTTCTGTCAAAAAATGGGATGTGCCCACGTTGTGCTTTGGGGCATTTCCTGTCGCGGACGCTAGGCCTACCAACACAAGTGAGGTACCATTATTATCGGGAGACTTGGGGGAACGCTGGGTGGAAGGAAATTTGTGGCTCCTCTCAGATTCCAGAACTTTCTGTCACCGAAATGTGAGGAAAATGTGTTTTTTTAGTCAAATGTTGAGGTTTGCAAAGGATTCTGGGTAACAGAACCTGGTCAGAGCCCCACAAGTCACCCCATATTGGATTCCAATAGGTCTCTAGTTTGAAAAAATGCACAGGTTTGTTAGGTTTCCCTAGGTGCCGGCTGAGCTAGAGGCCAAAATCTACAGGTAGGCACTTTGCAAAAAACAGCTCTGTTTTCTGTCAAAAAATGGGATGTGTCCACGTTGTGCTTTTGGGCATTTCCTGTCGCGGGCGCTAGGCCTACCAACACAAGTGAGGTACCATTTTTATTGTGAGACTTGGGGGAACGCTGGGTGGAAGGAAATTTGTGGCTCCTCTCAGATTCCAGAACTTTCTGTCACCGAAATGTGAGGAAAATGTGTTTTTTTAGCCACATTTTGAGGTTTGCAAAGGATTCTGGGTAACAGAACCTGGTCAGAGCCCCAAAAGTTACCCCATCTTGGATTCCCCTAGGTCTCTAGTTTTCAAAAATGCACAGGTTTGGTAGGTTTCCCTATGTGCCGGCTGAGCTAGAGGCCAAAATCTACAGGTAGGCACTTTGCAAAAAACAGCTCTGTTTTCTGTCAAAAAATGGGATGTGCCCACGTTGTGCTTTGGGGCATTTCCTGTCGCGGACGCTAGGCCTACCAACACAAGTGAGGTACCATTATTATCGGGAGACTTGGGGGAACGCTGGGTGGAAGGAAATTTGTGGCTCCTCTCAGATTCCAGAACTTTCTGTCACCGAAATGTGAGGAAAATGTGTTTTTTTAGCCAAATTTTGAGGTTTGCAAAGGATTCTAGGTAACAGAACCTGGTCAGAGCCCCACAAGTCACCCCATCTTGGATTCCCCTAGGTCTCTAGTTTTAAAAAATGCAAAGGTTTGGTAGGTTTCCCTAGGTGCCGGCTGAGCTAGAGGCCAAAATACACAGGTAGGCACTTTGCAAAAAACAGCTCTGTTTTCTGTGAAAAAATGTGATATGTCCACGTTGTGTTTTGGGGCACATCCTGTCGCGGGCGCTAGGCCTACCCACACAAGTGAGGTACCATTTTTATCGGGAGACTTGGGGGAACGCTGGGTGGAAGGAAATTTGTGGCTCGTCGCAGATTCCAGAACTTTCTGTCACCGAAATGACAGGAAAAAGTGTTTTTTTAGCCAAATTTTGAGGTTTGCAAAGGATTCTGGGTAACAGAACCTGGTCAGAGCCCCACGAGTCACCCCATCTTGGATTCCCCTAGGTCTCTAGTTTTCAACAATGCATAGGATTGTTAGGTTTCACTAGGGCCCGGCTGAGCTAGAGACCAAAATCTACAGGTAGGAACTTTGCAAAAAAAAGCTCTGTTTTCTGTCAAAAAATGGGATGTGTCCACGTTGTGCTTTAGGGCATTTCCTGTCGCGGGCGCTAGGCCTACCAATACAAGTGAGGTACCATTTTTATTGTGAGACTTGGGGGAACGCTGGGTGGAAGGAAATTTGTGGCTCCTCTCAGATTCCAGAACATTCTGTCACCGAAATGTGAGGAAAATCTGTTTTTTTAGTCACATTTTGAGGTTTGCAAAGGATTCTGGGTAACAGAACCTGGTCAGAGCCCCAAAAGTCACCCCATCTTGGATTCCCCTACGTCTCTAGTTTTCAACAATGCACAGGTTTGTTAGGTTTCCCTAGGTGCCGGCTGAGCTAGAGGCCAAAATCTACAGGTAGGAACTTTGCAAAAAACAGCTCTGTTTTCTGTCAAAAAATGGGATGTGTCCACGTTGTGCTTTGGGGCATTTCCTGTCGCGGGCGCTAGGCCTACCAACACAAGTGAGGTACCATTTTTATCGCAAGACTTGGGGGAACGCTGGGTGGAAGGAAATTTGTGGCTCCTCTTAGATTCCAGAACTTTCTGTCACCGAAATGTGAGGAAAATCTGTTTTTTTTGTCACATTTTGAGGTTTGCAAAGGATTCTGGGTAACAGAACCTGGTCAGAGCCCCACAAGTCACCCCATCTTGGATTCCCCTAGGTCTCTAGTTTTCAACAATGCACAGGTTTGTTAGGTTTCCCTAGGTGCCGGCTGAGCTAGAGGCCAAAATCTACAGGTAGGAACTTTGCAAAAAACAGCTCTGTTTTCTGTCAAAAAATGGGATGTGTCCACGTTGTGCTTTGGGACATTTCCTGTCGCGGGCGCTAGGCCTACCAACACAAGTGAGGTACCATTTTTATCGCGAGACTTGGGGGAACGCTGGGTGGAAGGAAATTTGTGGCTCCTCTTAGATTCCAGAACTTTCTTTCACCGAAATGTGAGGAAAATGTTTTTTTTTAGCCAAATTTTGAGGTTTGCAAAGGATTCTGGGTAACAGAACCTGGTCAGAGGCCCACAAGTCACCCCATCTTGGATTCCCCAGGTCTCTAGTTTTCACAAATGCACAGGCTTGGTAGGTTTCCCTAGGTGCCGGCTGAGCTAGAGGCCAAAATCTACAGGTAGGCACTTTGCAAAAAACAGCTCTGTTTTCTGTCAAAAAATGGGATGTGTCCACGTTGTGCTTTGGGGCCTTTCCTGTTGTGGGCACTAGGCCTACCCACACAAGTAAGGTATCATTTTTATAGGGAGACTTGGGGGAACGCTGGGTGGAAGGAAATTTGTGGCTCCTCTCAGATTCCAGAACTTTGTGTCACCGAAATGACAGGAAAAAGTGTTTTTTTTAGCCAAATTTTGAGATTTGCAAAGGATTCTGAGTAACAGAACCTGGTCAGAGCCCCACAAGTCACCCCATCTTGGATTCCCCTAGGTCTCCAGTTTTCAAAAATGCACAGTTTGGTAGGTTTCCCTAGGTGTCCCGGCTGAGCTAGAGGCCAAAATCTACAGGTAGGCACTTTGCAAAAAACAGCTCTGTTTTCTGTCAAAAAATGGGATGTGTCCACGTTGTGTTTTGGGACATTTCCTGTCGCGCGCGCTAGGACTACCAACACAAGTGAGGTACCATTTTTATTGGGAGACTTGGGGGAACGCTGGGTGGAAGGAAATTTGTGGCTCCTCTCAGATTCCAGAACTTTCTGTCACCGAAATGTGAGGAAAATGTGTTTTTTTAGCTAAAGTTTGAGGTTTGCAAAGGATTCTGGGTAACAGAACCTGGTCAGAGCCCCACAATTCACCCCATCTTGGATTCCCCTATGTCTCTAGTTTTCAAAAATGCATAGGTTTTGTAGGTTTCCCTAGGTGCCGGCTGAGCTAGAGACCAAAATCTACAGGTAGGCACTTTGCAAAAAACAGCTCTGTTTTCTGTCAAAAAATGGGATGTGGCCACGTTGTGCTTTGGGACATTTCCTGTCGCGGGCGCTAGGCCTACCAACACAAGTGAGGTACCATTTTTATCGCAAGACTTGGGGGAACGCTGGGTGGAAGGAAATTTGTGGCTCCTCTTAGATTCCAGAACTTTCTGTCACCGAAATGTGAGGAAAATGTTTTTTTTTTAGCCAAATTTTGAGGTTTGCAAAGGATTCTGGGTAACAGAACCTGGTCAGAGGCCCACAAGTCACCCCATCTTGGATTCCCCAGGTCTCTAGTTTTCACAAATGCACAGGCTTGGTAGGTTTCCCTAGGTGCCGGCTGAGCTAGAGGCCAAAATCTACAGGTAGGCACTTTGCAAAAAACAGCTCTGTTTTCTGTCAAAAAATGGGATGTGTCCACGTTGTGTTTTGGGACATTTCCTGTCGCGCGCGCTAGGACTACCAACACAAGTGAGGTACCATTTTTATTGGGAGACTTGGGGGAACGCTGGGTGGAAGGAAATTTGTGGCTCCTCTCAGATTCCAGAACTTTCTGTCACCGAAATGTGAGGAAAATGTGTTTTTTTAGCTAAAGTTTGAGGTTTGCAAAGGATTCTGGGTAACAGAACCTGGTCAGAGCCCCACAATTCACCCCATCTTGGATTCCCCTATGTCTCTAGTTTTCAAAAATGCATAGGTTTTGTAGGTTTCCCTAGGTGCCGGCTGAGCTAGAGACCAAAATCTACAGGTAGGCACTTTGCAAAAAACAGCTCTGTTTTCTGTCAAAAAATGGGATGTGGCCACGTTGTGCTTTGGGACATTTCCTGTCGCGGGCGCTAGGCCTACCAACACAAGTGAGGTACCATTTTTATCGCAAGACTTGGGGGAACGCTGGGTGGAAGGAAATTTGTGGCTCCTCTTAGATTCCAGAACTTTCTGTCACCGAAATGTGAGGAAAATGTTTTTTTTTTAGCCAAATTTTGAGGTTTGCAAAGGATTCTGGGTAACAGAACCTGGTCAGAGGCCCACAAGTCACCCCATCTTGGATTCCCCTAGGTCTCTAGTTTTCAAAAATGCACAGTTTGGTAGGTTTCCCTAGGTGTCCCGGCTGAGCTAGAGGCCAAAATCTACAGGTAGGCACTTTGCAAAAAACAGCTCTGTTTTCTGTCAAAAAATGGGATGTGTCCACGTTGTGTTTTGGGGCATTTCCTGTTGTGGGCGCTAGGCCTACCCAGACAAGTGAGGTATCATTTTTATCGGGAGACTTGGGGGAACGCTGGGTGGAAGGAAATTTGTGGCTCCTCTCAGATTCCAGAACTTTCTGTCACCGAAATGACAGGAAAAAGTGTTTTTTTTAGCCACATTTTGAGATTTGCAAAGGATTCTGGGTAACAGAACCTGGTCAGAGCCCCACAAGTCACCCCATCTTGGATTCCCCTAGGTCTCTAGTTTTAAAAAATGCACAGTTTGGTGGGTTTCCTTAGGTGCCGGCTGAGCTAGAGGCCAAAATCTACAGGTAGGCACTTTGCAAAAAACAACTCTGTTTTCTGTCAAAAAAGGGATGTGTCCATGTTGTGCTTTGGGGCTATTCTTGTTGCGGGCGCTAGGCCTACCTACACAAGTGAGGTATCATTTTTATCGGGAGGCTTGGGGGAACGCTGGGTGGAAGGAAATTTGTGCCTCCTCTCAGATTCCAGAACTTTCTGTCACCGAAATGTGAGGAAAATGTGTTTTTTTAGCTAAATTTTGAGGTTTGCAAAGGATTCTGGGTAACAGAACCTGCTCAGAGCCCCACAAGTCACCCCATCTTGGATTCCCCTATGACTCTAGTTTAAAAAAAATGCACAGGTTTGGTAGGTTTCCCTAGGTGCCGGCTGAGCTAGAGGCCAAAATCTACAGGTAGGAACTTTGCAAAAAACAGCTCTGTTTTCTGTCAAAAAATGGGATGTGTCCACATTTTGCTTTGGAGCATTTACTGTCACGGGCGCTAGGCCTACCAAAACAAGTGAGGTACCATTTTTATCGGGAGACTTGGGGGAACGCTGGGTGGAAGGAAATTTGTGGCTCCTCTCAGATTCCAGAACTTTCTGTCACCGAAATGACAGGAAAAAGTGTTTTTTTAGCCAAATTTTGTAGTTTGCAAAGGATTCTGGGAAACAGAACCTGGTCAGAGCCCCACAAGTCACCCCATCTTGGATTCCCCTAGGTCTCTAGTTTTCAACAATGCACAGGTTTGGTAGGTTTCCCTAGGTGCAGGCTGAGCTAGAGGCCAAAATCTACAGGTAGGAAGTTTGCAAAAAACAGCTCTGTTTTCTGTCAAAAAATGGGATGTGTCCACGTTGTGCTTTAGGGCATTTCCTGTCGCGGGCGCTAGGCCTACCAATACAAGTGAGGTACCATTTTTATTGTGAGACTTGGGGGAACGCTGGGTGGAAGGAAATTTGTGGCTCCTCTCAGATTCCAGAACATTCTGTCACCGAAATGTGAGGAAAATCTGTTTTTTTAGTCACATTTTGAGGTTTGCAAAGGATTCTGGGTAACAGAACCTGGTCAGAGCCCCAAAAGTCACCCCATCTTGGATTCCCCTACGTCTCTAGTTTTCAACAATGCACAGGTTTGTTAGGTTTCCCTAGGTGCCGGCTGAGCTAGAGGCCAAAATCTACAGGTAGGAACTTTGCAAAAAACAGCTCTGTTTTCTGTCAAAAAATGGGATGTGTCCACGTTGTGCTTTGGGGCATTTCCTGTCGCGGGCGCTAGGCCTACCAACACAAGTGAGGTACCATTTTTATCGCAAGACTTGGGGGAACGCTGGGTGGAAGGAAATTTGTGGCTCCTCTTAGATTCCAGAACTTTCTGTCACCGAAATGTGAGGAAAATCTGTTTTTTTTGTCACATTTTGAGGTTTGCAAAGGATTCTGGGTAACAGAACCTGGTCAGAGCCCCACAAGTCACCCCATCTTGGATTCCCCTAGGTCTCTAGTTTTCAACAATGCACAGGTTTGTTAGGTTTCCCTAGGTGCCGGCTGAGCTAGAGGCCAAAATCTACAGGTAGGAACTTTGCAAAAAACAGCTCTGTTTTCTGTCAAAAAATGGGATGTGTCCACGTTGTGCTTTGGGACATTTCCTGTCGCGGGCGCTAGGCCTACCAACACAAGTGAGGTACCATTTTTATCGCAAGACTTGGGGGAACGCTGGGTGGAAGGAAATTTGTGGCTCCTCTTAGATTCCAGAACTTTCTTTCACCGAAATGTGAGGAAAATGTTTTTTTTTAGCCAAATTTTGAGGTTTGCAAAGGATTCTGGGTAACAGAACCTGGTCAGAGGCCCACAAGTCACCCCATCTTGGATTCCCCAGGTCTCTAGTTTTCACAAATGCACAGGCTTGGTAGGTTTCCCTAGGTGCCGGCTGAGCTAGAGGCCAAAATCTACAGGTAGGCACTTTGCAAAAAACAGCTCTGTTTTCTGTCAAAAAATGGGATGTGTCCACGTTGTGCTTTGGGGCCTTTCCTGTTGTGGGCACTAGGCCTACCCACACAAGTAAGGTATCATTTTTATAGGGAGACTTGGGGGAACGCTGGGTGGAAGGAAATTTGTGGCTCCTCTCAGATTCCAGAACTTTGTGTCACCGAAATGACAGGAAAAAGTGTTTTTTTTAGCCAAATTTTGAGATTTGCAAAGGATTCTGAGTAACAGAACCTGGTCAGAGCCCCACAAGTCACCCCATCTTGGATTCCCCTAGGTCTCCAGTTTTCAAAAATGCACAGTTTGGTAGGTTTCCCTAGGTGTCCCGGCTGAGCTAGAGGCCAAAATCTACAGGTAGGCACTTTGCAAAAAACAGCTCTGTTTTCTGTCAAAAAATGGGATGTGTCCACGTTGTGTTTTGGGACATTTCCTGTCGCGCGCGCTAGGACTACCAACACAAGTGAGGTACCATTTTTATTGGGAGACTTGGGGGAACGCTGGGTGGAAGGAAATTTGTGGCTCCTCTCAGATTCCAGAACTTTCTGTCACCGAAATGTGAGGAAAATGTGTTTTTTTAACTAAAGTTTGAGGTTTGCAAAGGATTCTGGGTAACAGAACCTGGTCAGAGCCCCACAATTCACCCCATCTTGGATTCCCCTATGTCTCTAGTTTTCAAAAATGCATAGGTTTTGTAGGTTTCCCTAGGTGCCGGCTGAGCTAGAGACCAAAATCTACAGGTAGGCACTTTGCAAAAAACAGCTCTGTTTTCTGTCAAAAAATGGGATGTGGCCACGTTGTGCTTTGGGACATTTCCTGTCGCGGGCGCTAGGCCTACCAACACAAGTGAGGTACCATTTTTATCGCAAGACTTGGGGGAACGCTGGGTGGAAGGAAATTTGTCGCTCCTCTTAGATTCCAGAACTTTCTGTCACCGAAATGTGAGGAAAATGTTTTTTTTTTAGCCAAATTTTGAGGTTTGCAAAGGATTCTGGGTAACAGAACCTGGTCAGAGGCCCACAAGTCACCCCATCTTGGATTCCCCAGGTCTCTAGTTTTCACAAATGCACAGGCTTGGTAGGTTTCCCTAGGTGCCGGCTGAGCTAGAGGCCAAAATCTACAGGTAGGCACTTTGCAAAAAACAGCTCTGTTTTCTGTCAAAAAATGGGATGTGTCCACGTTGTGTTTTGGGACATTTCCTGTCGCGCGCGCTAGGACTACCAACACAAGTGAGGTACCATTTTTATTGGGAGACTTGGGGGAACGCTGGGTGGAAGGAAATTTGTGGCTCCTCTCAGATTCCAGAACTTTCTGTCACCGAAATGTGAGGAAAATGTGTTTTTTTAGCTAAAGTTTGAGGTTTGCAAAGGATTCTGGGTAACAGAACCTGGTCAGAGCCCCACAATTCACCCCATCTTGGATTCCCCTATGTCTCTAGTTTTCAAAAATGCATAGGTTTTGTAGGTTTCCCTAGGTGCCGGCTGAGCTAGAGACCAAAATCTACAGGTAGGCACTTTGCAAAAAACAGCTCTGTTTTCTGTCAAAAAATGGGATGTGGCCACGTTGTGCTTTGGGACATTTCCTGTCGCGGGCGCTAGGCCTACCAACACAAGTGAGGTACCATTTTTATCGCAAGACTTGGGGGAACGCTGGGTGGAAGGAAATTTGTGGCTCCTCTTAGATTCCAGAACTTTCTGTCACCGAAATGTGAGGAAAATGTTTTTTTTTTAGCCAAATTTTGAGGTTTGCAAAGGATTCTGGGTAACAGAACCTGGTCAGAGGCCCACAAGTCACCCCATCTTGGATTCCCCTAGGTCTCTAGTTTTCAAAAATGCACAGTTTGGTAGGTTTCCCTAGGTGTCCCGGCTGAGCTAGAGGCCAAAATCTACAGGTAGGCACTTTGCAAAAAACAGCTCTGTTTTCTGTCAAAAAATGGGATGTGTCCACGTTGTGTTTTGGGGCATTTCCTGTTGTGGGCGCTAGGCCTACCCAGACAAGTGAGGTATCATTTTTATCGGGAGACTTGGGGGAACGCTGGGTGGAAGGAAATTTGTGGCTCCTCTCAGATTCCAGAACTTTCTGTCACCGAAATGACAGGAAAAAGTGTTTTTTTTAGCCACATTTTGAGATTTGCAAAGGATTCTGGGTAACAGAACCTGGTCAGAGCCCCACAAGTCACCCCATCTTGGATTCCCCTAGGTCTCTAGTTTTAAAAAATGCACAGTTTGGTGGGTTTCCTTAGGTGCCGGCTGAGCTAGAGGCCAAAATCTACAGGTAGGCACTTTGCAAAAAACAACTCTGTTTTCTGTCAAAAAATGGATGTGTCCATGTTGTGCTTTGGGGCTATTCTTGTTGCGGGCGCTAGGCCTACCTACACAAGTGAGGTATCATTTTTATCGGGAGGCTTGGGGGAACGCTGGGTGGAAGGAAATTTGTGCCTCCTCTCAGATTCCAGAACTTTCTGTCACCGAAATGTGAGGAAAATGTGTTTTTTTAGCTAAATTTTGAGGTTTGCAAAGGATTCTGGGTAACAGAACCTGCTCAGAGCCCCACAAGTCACCCCATCTTGGATTCCCCTATGACTCTAGTTTAAAAAAAATGCACAGGTTTGGTAGGTTTCCCTAGGTGCCGGCTGAGCTAGAGGCCAAAATCTACAGGTAGGAACTTTGCAAAAAACAGCTCTGTTTTCTGTCAAAAAATGGGATGTGTCCACATTTTGCTTTGGAGCATTTACTGTCACGGGCGCTAGGCCTACCAAAACAAGTGAGGTACCATTTTTATCGGGAGACTTGGGGGAACGCTGGGTGGAAGGAAATTTGTGGCTCCTCTCAGATTCCAGAACTTTCTGTCACCGAAATGACAGGAAAAAGTGTTTTTTTAGCCAAATTTTGTAGTTTGCAAAGGATTCTGGGAAACAGAACCTGGTCAGAGCCCCACAAGTCACCCCATCTTGGATTCCCCTAGGTCTCTAGTTTTCAACAATGCACAGGTTTGGTAGGTTTCCCTAGGTGCAGGCTGAGCTAGAGGCCAAAATCTACAGGTAGGAAGTTTGCAAAAAACAGCTCTGTTTTCTGTCAAAAAATGGGATGTGTTCACTTTTTGCTTTGGGGCATTTCCTGTCGCGGGCGCTAGGCCTACCAACACAAGTGAGGTACCATTATTATCGGGAGACTTGGGGGAACGCTGGTGGAAGGAAATTTGTGGCTCCTCTCAGATTCCAGAACTTTCTGTTACCGAAATGTGAGGAAAATGTGTTTTTTTAGTCAAATTGTGAGGTTTGCAAAGGATTCTGGGTAACAGAACCTGGTCAGAGCCCCACGAGTCACCCCATCTTGGATTCCCCTAGGTCTCTAGTTTTCAACAATGCATAGGATTGTTAGGTTTCACTAGGTGCCGGCTGAGTTAGAGGCCAAAATCTACAGGTAGGAACTTTGCAAAAAAAAGCTCTGTTTTCTGTCAAAAAATGGGATGTGTCCACGTTGTGCTTTGGGGCATTTCCTGTCGCGGGCGCTAGGCCTACCAACACAAGTGAGGTACCATTTTTATCGGGAGACTTGGGGGAACGCTGGGTGGAAGGAAATTTGTGGCTCCTCTCAGATTCCAGAACATTCTGTCACCGAAATGTGAGGAAAATCTGTTTTTTTAGTCACATTTTGAGGTTTGCAAAGGATTCTGGGTAACAGAACCTGGTCAGAGCCCCACAAGTCACCCCATCTTGGATTCCCCTAGGTCTCTAGTTTTCAACAATGCACAGGTTTGGTAGGTTTCCCTAGGTGCCGGCTGAGCTAGAGGCCAAAATCTACAGGTAGGAACTTTGCAAAAAACAGCTCTGTTTTCTGTCAAAAAATGGGATGTGTCCACGTTGTGCTTTGGGGCATTTCCTGTCGCGGGCGCTAGGCCTACCAACACAAGTGAGGTACCATTTTTATCGCAAGACTTGGGGGAACGCTGGGTGGAAGGAAATTTGTGGCTCCTCTCAGATTCCAGAACTTTGTGTCACCGAAATGACAGGAAAAAGTGTTTTTTTTAGCCAAATTTTGAGATTTGCAAAGGATTCTGAGTAACAGAACCTGGTCAGAGCCCCACAAGTCACCCCATCTTGGATTCCCCTATGTCTCCAGTTTTCAAAAATGCACAGTTTGGTAGGTTTCCCTAGGTGTCCCGGCTGAGCTAGAGGCCAAAATCTACAGGTAGGCACTTTGCAAAAAACAGCTCTGTTTTCTGTCAAAAAATGGGATGTGTCCACGTTGTGTTTTGGGTCATTTCCTGTCGCGCGCGCTAGGACTACCAACACAAGTGAGGTACCATTTTTATTGGGAGACTTGGGGGAACGCTGGGTGGAAGGAAATTTGTGGCTCCTCTCAGATTCCAGAACTTTCTGTCACCGAAATGTGAGGAAAATGTGTTTTTTTAGCTAAAGTTTGAGGTTTGCAAAGAATTCTGGGTAACAGAACCTGGTCAGAGCCCCACAATTCACCCCATCTTGGATTCCCCTATGTCTCTAGTTTTCAAAAATGCATAGGTTTTGTAGGTTTCCCTAGGTGCCGGCTGAGCTAGAGGCCAAAATCTACAGGTAGGCACTTTGCAAAAAACAGCTCTGTTTTCTGTCAAAAAATGGGATGTGGCCACGTTGTGTTTTGGGACATTTCCTGTCGCGGGCGCTAGGACTACCCACACAAGTGAGGTATCATTTTTATCGGGAGACTTGGGGGAACGCTGGGTGGAAGGAAATTTGTAGCTCCCCTCAGATTCCAGAACTTTCTGTCACCGAAATGTGAGGGAAATGTGTTTTTTTAGCCAAATTTTGAGGTTTGCAAAGGGTTCTGGGTAACAGAACCTGGTCATAGCCCCACAAGTCACCCCATCTTGGATTCCCCTAGGTCTCTAGTTTTCAAAAATGCACAGGTTTGGTAGGTTTCCCTATGTGCCGGCTGAGCTAGAGGCCAAAATCTACAGGTAGGCACTTTGCAAAAAACAGCTCTGTTTTCTGTCAAAAAATGGGATGTGCCCACGTTGTGCTTTGGGGCATTTCCTGTCGCGGACGCTAGGCCTACCAACACAAGTGAGGTACCATTATTATCGGGAGACTTGAGGGAACGCTGGGTGGAAGGAAATTTGTGGCTCCTCTCAGATTCCAGAACTTTCTGTCACCGAAATGTGAGGAAAATGTGTTTTTTTAGCCAAATTTTGAGGTTTGCAAAGGATTCTAGGTAACAGAACCTGGTCAGAGCCCCACAAGTCACCCCATCTTGGATTCCCCTAGGTCTCTAGTTTTAAAAAATGCAAAGGTTTGGTAGGTTTCCCTAGGTGCCGGCTGAGCTAGAGGCCAAAATCTACAGGTAGGCACTTTGCAAAAAACAGCTCTGTTTTCTGTCAAAAAAATGGGATGTGCCCACGTTGTGCTTTGGGGCATTTCCTGTCGCGGACGCTAGGCCTACCAACACAAGTGAGGTACCATTATTATCGGGAGACTTGGGGGAACGCTGGGTGGAAGGAAATTTGTGGCTCCTCTCAGATTCCAGAACTTTCTGTCACCGAAATGTGAGGAACATGTGTTTTTTTAGTCAAATGTTGAGGTTTGCAAAGGATTCTGGGTAACAGAACCTTGTCATAGCCCCACAAGTCACCCCATATTGGATTCCAATAGGTCTCTAGTTTGAAAAAATGCACAGGTTTGTTAGGTTTCCCTAGGTGCCGGCTGAGCTAGAGGCCAAAATCTACAGGTAGGAACTTTGCAAAAAACAGCTCTGTTTTCTGTCAAAAAATGGGATGTGTCCACGTTGTGCTTTGGGGCATTTCCTGTCGCGGGCGCTAGGCCTACCAACACAAGTGAGGTACCATTTTTATCGCAAGACTTGGGGGAACGCTGGGTGGAAGGAAATTTGTGGCTCCTCTTAGATTCCAGAACTTTCTGTCACCGAAATGTGAGGAAAATCTGTTTTTTTAGCCACATTTTGAGGTTTGCAAAGGATTCTGGGTAACAGAACCTGGTCAGAGCCCCAAAAGTTACCCCATCTTGGATTCCCCTAGGTCTCTTGTTTTCAAAAATGCACAGGTTTGGTATGTTTCCCTATGTGCCGGCTGAGCTAGAGGCCAAAATCTAGAGGTAGGCACTTTGCAAAAAACAGCTCTGTTTTCTGTCAAAAAATGGGATGTGCCCATGTTGTGCTTTGGGGCATTTCCTGTCGCGGACGCTAGGCCTACCAACACAAGTGAGGTACCATTATTATCGGGAGACTTGGGGGAACGCTGGGTGGAAGGAAATTTGTGGCTCCTCTCAGATTCCAGAACTTTCTGTCACCGAAATGTGAGGAAAATGTGTTTTTTTAGTCAAATGTTGAGGTTTGCAAAGGATTCTGGGTAACAGAACCTGGTCAGAGCCCCACAAGTCACCCCATATTGGATTCCAATAGGTCTCTAGTTTGAAAAAATGCACAGGTTTGTTAGGTTTCCCTAGGTGCCGGCTGAGCTAGAGGCCAAAATCTACAGGTAGGCACTTTGCAAAAAACAGCTCTGTTTTCTGTCAAAAAATGGGATGTGTCCACGTTGTGCTTTTGGGCATTTCCTGTCGCGGGCGCTAGGCCTACCAACACAAGTGAGGTACCATTTTTATTGTGAGACTTGGGGGAACGCTGGGTGGAAGGAAATTTGTGGCTCCTCTCAGATTCCAGAACTTTCTGTCACCGAAATGTGAGGAAAATGTGTTTTTTTAGCCACATTTTGAGGTTTGCAAAGGATTCTGGGTAACAGAACCTGGTCAGAGCCCCAAAAGTTACCCCATCTTGGATTCCCCTAGGTCTCTAGTTTTCAAAAATGCACAGGTTTGGTAGGTTTCCCTATGTGCCGGCTGAGCTAGAGGCCAAAATCTACAGGTAGGCACTTTGCAAAAAACAGCTCTGTTTTCTGTCAAAAAATGGGATGTGCCCACGTTGTGCTTTGGGGCATTTCCTGTCGCGGACGCTAGGCCTACCAACACAAGTGAGGTACCATTATTATCGGGAGACTTGGGGGAACGCTGGGTGGAAGGAAATTTGTGGCTCCTCTCAGATTCCAGAACTTTCTGTCACCGAAATGTGAGGAAAATGTGTTTTTTTAGCCAAATTTTGAGGTTTGCAAAGGATTCTAGGTAACAGAACCTGGTCAGAGCCCCACAAGTCACCCCATCTTGGATTCCCCTAGGTCTCTAGTTTTTAAAAATGCAAAGGTTTGGTAGGTTTCCCTAGGTGCCGGCTGAGCTAGAGGCCAAAATACACAGGTAGGCACTTTGCAAAAAACAGCTCTGTTTTCTGTGAAAAAATGTGATATGTCCACGTTGTGTTTTGGGGCACATCCTGTCGCGGGCGCTAGGCCTACCCACACAAGTGAGGTACCATTTTTATCGGGAGACTTGGGGGAACGCTGGGTGGAAGGAAATTTGTGGCTCGTCGCAGATTCCAGAACTTTCTGTCACCGAAATGACAGGAAAAAGTGTTTTTTTAGCCAAATTTTGAGGTTTGCAAAGGATTCTGGGTAACAGAACCTGGTCAGAGCCCCACGAGTCACCCCATCTTGGATTCCCCTAGGTCTCTAGTTTTCAACAATGCATAGGATTGTTAGGTTTCACTAGGGCCCGGCTGAGCTAGAGACCAAAATCTACAGGTAGGAACTTTGCAAAAAAAAGCTCTGTTTTCTGTCAAAAAATGGGATGTGTCCACGTTGTGCTTTAGGGCATTTCCTGTCGCGGGCGCTAGGCCTACCAACACAAGTGAGGTACCATTTTTATCGGGAGACTTGGGGGAACGCTGGGTGGAAGGAAATTTGTGGCTCCTCTCAGATTCCAGAACATTCTGTCACCGAAATGTGAGGAAAATCTGTTTTTTTAGTCACATTTTGAGGTTTGCAAAGGATTCTGGGTAACAGAACCTGGTCAGAGCCCCAAAAGTCACCCCATCTTGGATTCCCCTACGTCTCTAGTTTTCAACAATGCACAGGTTTGTTAGGTTTCCCTAGGTGCCGGCTGAGCTAGAGGCCAAAATCTACAGGTAGGAACTTTGCAAAAAACAGCTCTGTTTTCTGTCAAAAAATGGGATGTGTCCACGTTGTGCTTTGGGGCATTTCCTGTCGCGGGCGCTAGGCCTACCAACACAAGTGAGGTACCATTTTTATCGCAAGACTTGGGGGAACGCTGGGTGGAAGGAAATGTGTGGCTCCTCTTAGATTCCAGAACTTTCTGTCACCGAAATGTGAGGAAAATCTGTTTTTTTTGTCACATTTTGAGGTTTGCAAAGGATTCTGGGTAACAGAACCTGGTCAGAGCCCCACAAGTCACCCCATCTTGGATTCCCCTAGGTCTCTAGTTTTCAACAATGCACAGGTTTGTTAGGTTTCCCTAGGTGCCGGCTGAGCTAGAGGCCAAAATCTACAGGTAGGAACTTTGCAAAAAACAGCTCTGTTTTCTGTCAAAAAATGGGATGTGTCCACGTTGTGCTTTGGGACATTTCCTGTCGCGGGCGCTAGGCCTACCAACACAAGTGAGGTACCATTTTTATCGCAAGACTTGGGGGAACGCTGGGTGGAAGGAAATTTGTGGCTCCTCTTAGATTCCAGAACTTTCTTTCACCGAAATGTGAGGAAAATGTTTTTTTTTAGCCAAATTTTGAGGTTTGCAAAGGATTCTGGGTAACAGAACCTGGTCAGAGGCCCACAAGTCACCCCATCTTGGATTCCCCAGGTCTCTAGTTTTCACAAATGCACAGGCTTGGTAGGTTTCCCTAGGTGCCGGCTGAGCTAGAGGCCAAAATCTACAGGTAGGCACTTTGCAAAAAACAGCTCTGTTTTCTGTCAAAAAATGGGATGTGTCCACGTTGTGCTTTGGGGCCTTTCCTGTTGTGGGCACTAGGCCTACCCACACAAGTAAGGTATCATTTTTATAGGGAGACTTGGGGGAACGCTGGGTGGAAGGAAATTTGTGGCTCCTCTCAGATTCCAGAACTTTGTGTCACCGAAATGACAGGAAAAAGTGTTTTTTTTAGCCAAATTTTGAGATTTGCAAAGGATTCTGAGTAACAGAACCTGGTCAGAGCCCCACAAGTCACCCCATCTTGGATTCCCCTAGGTCTCTAGTTTTAAACAATGCACAGGTTTGTTAGGTTTCCCTAGGTGCCGGCTGAGCTAGAGGCCAAAATCTACAGGTAGGCACTTTGCAAAAAACAGCTCTGTTTTCTGTCAAAAAATGGGATGTGTCCACGTTGTGTTTTGGGACATTTCCTGTCGCGCGCGCTAGGACTACCAACACAAGTGAGGTACCATTTTTATTGGGAGACTTGGGGGAACGCTGGGTGGAAGGAAATTTGTGGCTCCTCTCAGATTCCAGAACTTTCTGTCACCGAAATGTGAGGAAAATGTGTTTTTTTAGCTAAAGTTTGAGGTTTGCAAAGGATTCTGGGTAACAGAACCTGGTCAGAGCCCCACAATTCACCCCATCTTGGATTCCCCTATGTCTCTAGTTTTCAAAAATGCATAGGTTTTGTAGGTTTCCCTAGGTGCCGGCTGAGCTAGAGACCAAAATCTACAGGTAGGCACTTTGCAAAAAACAGCTCTGTTTTCTGTCAAAAAATGGGATGTGGCCACGTTGTGCTTTGGGACATTTCCTGTCGCGGGCGCTAGGCCTACCAACACAAGTGAGGTACCATTTTTATCGCAAGACTTGGGGGAACGCTGGGTGGAAGGAAATTTGTGGCTCCTCTTAGATTCCAGAACTTTCTGTCACCGAAATGTGAGGAAAATGTTTTTTTTTTAGCCAAATTTTGAGGTTTGCAAAGGATTCTGGGTAACAGAACCTGGTCAGAGGCCCACAAGTCACCCCATCTTGGATTCCCCTAGGTCTCTAGTTTTCAAAAATGCACAGTTTGGTAGGTTTCCCTAGGTGTCCCGGCTGAGCTAGAGGCCAAAATCTACAGGTAGGCACTTTGCAAAAAACAGCTCTGTTTTCTGTCAAAAAATGGGATGTGTCCACGTTGTGTTTTGGGGCATTTCCTGTTGTGGGCGCTAGGCCTACCCAGACAAGTGAGGTATCATTTTTATCGGGAGACTTGGGGGAACGCTGGGTGGAAGGAAATTTGTGGCTCCTCTCAGATTCCAGAACTTTCTGTCACCGAAATGACAGGAAAAAGTGTTTTTTTTAGCCACATTTTGAGATTTGCAAAGGATTCTGGGTAACAGAACCTGGTCAGAGCCCCACAAGTCACCCCATCTTGGATTCCCCTAGGTCTCTAGTTTTAAAAAATGCACAGTTTGGTAGGTTTCCTTAGGTGCCGGCTGAGCTAGAGGCCAAAATCTACAGGTAGGCACTTTGCAAAAAACAACTCTGTTTTCTGTCAAAAAAGGGATGTGTCCATGTTGTGCTTTGGGGCTATTCTTGTTGCGGGCGCTAGGCCTACCTACACAAGTGAGGTATCATTTTTATCGGGAGGCTTGGGGGAACGCTGGGTGGAAGGAAATTTGTGCCTCCTCTCAGATTCCAGAACTTTCTGTCACCTAAATGTGAGGAAAATGTGTTTTTTTAGCTAAATTTTGAGGTTTGCAAAGGATTCTGGGTAACAGAACCTGGTCAGAGCCCCACAAGTCACCCCATCTTGGATTCCCCTATGACTCTAGTTTAAAAAAAATGCACAGGTTTGGTAGGTTTCCCTAGGTGCCGGCTGAGCTAGAGGCCAAAATCTACAGGTAGGAACTTTGCAAAAAACAGCTCTGTTTTCTGTCAAAAAATGGGATGTGTCCACATTTTGCTTTGGAGCATTTACTGTCACGGGCGCTAGGCCTACCAAAACAAGTGAGGTACCATTTTTATCGGGAGACTTGGGGGAACGCTGGGTGGAAGGAAATTTGTGGCTCCTCTCAGATTCCAGAACTTTCTGTCACCGAAATGACAGGAAAAAGTGTTTTTTTAGCCAAATTTTGTAGTTTGCAAAGGATTCTGGGAAACAGAACCTGGTCAGAGCCCCACAAGTCACCCCATCTTGGATTCCCCTAGGTCTCTAGTTTTCAACAATGCACAGGTTTGGTAGGTTTCCCTAGGTGCAGGCTGAGCTAGAGGCCAAAATCTACAGGTAGGAAGTTTGCAAAAAACAGCTCTGTTTTCTGTCAAAAAATGGGATGTGTTCACTTTTTGCTTTGGGGCATTTCCTGTCGCGGGCGCTAGGCCTACCAACACAAGTGAGGTACCATTATTATCGGGAGACTTGGGGGAACGCTGGTGGAAGGAAATTTGTGGCTCCTCTCAGATTCCAGAACTTTCTGTTACCGAAATGTGAGGAAAATGTGTTTTTTTAGTCAAATTGTGAGGTTTGCAAAGGATTCTGGGTAACAGAACCTGGTCAGAGCCCCACGAGTCACCCCATCTTGGATTCCCCTAGGTCTCTAGTTTTCAACAATGCATAGGATTGTTAGGTTTCACTAGGTGCCGGCTGAGTTAGAGGCCAAAATCTACAGGTAGGAACTTTGCAAAAAAAAGCTCTGTTTTCTGTCAAAAAATGGGATGTGTCCACGTTGTGCTTTGGGGCATTTCCTGTCGCGGGCGCTAGGCCTACCAACACAAGTGAGGTACCATTTTTATCGGGAGACTTGGGGGAACGCTGGGTGGAAGGAAATTTGTGGCTCCTCTCAGATTCCAGAACATTCTGTCACCGAAATGTGAGGAAAATCTGTTTTTTTAGTCACATTTTGAGGTTTGCAAAGGATTCTGGGTAACAGAACCTGGTCAGAGCCCCACAAGTCACCCCATCTTGGATTCCCCTAGGTCTCTAGTTTTCAACAATGCACAGGTTTGGTAGGTTTCCCTAGGTGCCGGCTGAGCTAGAGGCCAAAATCTACAGGTAGGAACTTTGCAAAAAACAGCTCTGTTTTCTGTCAAAAAATGGGATGTGTCCACGTTGTGCTTTGGGGCATTTCCTGTCGCGGGCGCTAGGCCTACCAACACAAGTGAGGTACCATTTTTATCGCAAGACTTGGGGGAACGCTGGGTGGAAGGAAATTTGTGGCTCCTCTTAGATTCCAGAACTTTCTGTCACCGAAATGTGAGGAAAATCTGTTTTTTTTGTCACATTTTGAGGTTTGCAAAGGATTCTGGGTAACAGAACCTGGTCAGAGCCCCACAAGTCACCCCATCTTGGATTCCCCTAGGTCTCTAGTTTTCAACAATGCACAGGTTTGTTAGGTTTCCCTAGGTGCCGGCTGAGCTAGAGGCCAAAATCTACAGGTAGGAACTTTGCAAAAAACAGCTCTGTTTTCTGTCAAAAAATGGGATGTGTCCACGTTGTGCTTTGGGACATTTCCTGTCGCGGGCGCTAGGCCTACCAACACAAGTGAGGTACCATTTTTATCGCAAGACTTGGGGGAACGCTGGGTGGAAGGAAATTTGTGGCTCCTCTTAGATTCCAGAACTTTCTGTCACCGAAATGTGAGGAAAATGTTTTTTTTTAGCCAAATTTTGAGGTTTGCAAAGGATTCTGGGTAACAGAACCTGGTCAGAGGCCCACAAGTCACCCCATCTTGGATTCCCCAGGTCTCTAGTTTTCACAAATGCACAGGCTTGGTAGGTTTCCCTAGGTGCCAGCTGAGCTAGAGGCCAAAATCTACAGGTAGGCACTTTGCAAAAAACAGCTCTGTTTTCTGTCAAAAAATGGGATGTGTCCACGTTGTGCTTTGGGGCCTTTCCTGTTGTGGGCACTAGGCCTACCCACACAAGTAAGGTATCATTTTTATAGGGAGACTTGGGGGAACGCTGGGTGGAAGGAAATTTGTGGCTCCTCTCAGATTCCAGAACTTTGTGTCACCGAAATGACAGGAAAAAGTGTTTTTTTTAGCCAAATTTTGAGATTTGCAAAGGATTCTGAGTAACAGAACCTGGTCAGAGCCCCACAAGTCACCCCATCTTGGATTCCCCTAGGTCTCCAGTTTTCAAAAATGCACAGTTTGGTAGGTTTCCCTAGGTGTCCCGGCTGAGCTAGAGGCCAAAATCTACAGGTAGGCACTTTGCAAAAAACAGCTCTGTTTTCTGTCAAAAAATGGGATGTGTCCACGTTGTGTTTTGGGACATTTCCTGTCGCGCGCGCTAGGACTACCAACACAAGTGAGGTACCATTTTTATTGGGAGACTTGGGGGAACGCTGGGTGGAAGGAAATTTGTGGCTCCTCTCAGATTCCAGAACTTTCTGTCACCGAAATGTGAGGAAAATGTGTTTTTTTAGCTAAAGTTTGAGGTTTGCAAAGGATTCTGGGTAACAGAACCTGGTCAGAGCCCCACAATTCACCCCATCTTGGATTCCCCTATGTCTCTAGTTTTCAAAAATGCATAGGTTTTGTAGGTTTCCCTAGGTGCCGGCTGAGCTAGAGGCCAAAATCTACAGGTAGGCACTTTGCAAAAAACAGCTCTGTTTTCTGTCAAAAAATGGGATGTGGCCACGTTGTGCTTTGGGACATTTCCTGTCGCGGGCGCTAGGCCTACCAACGCAAGTGAGGTACCATTTTTATCGCAAGACTTGGGGGAACGCTGGGTGGAAGGAAATTTGTGGCTCCTCTTAGATTCCAGAACTTTCTGTCACCGAAATGTGAGGAAAATGTTTTTTTTTTAGCCAAATTTTGAGGTTTGCAAAGGATTCTGGGTAACAGAACCTGGTCAGAGGCCCACAAGTCACCCCATCTTGGATTCCCCAGGTCTCTAGTTTTCACAAATGCACAGGCTTGGTAGGTTTCCCTAGGTGCCGGCTGAGCTAGAGGCCAAAATCTACAGGTAGGCACTTTGCAAAAAACAGCTCTGTTTTCTGTCAAAAAATGGGATGTGTCCACGTTGTGCTTTGGGGCCTTTCCTGTTGTGGGCACTAGGCCTACCCACACAAGTAAGGTATCATTTTTATAGGGAGACTTGGGGGAACGCTGGGTGGAAGGAAATTTGTGGCTCCTCTCAGATTCCAGAACTTTGTGTCACCGAAATGACAGGAAAAAGTGTTTTTTTTAGCCAAATTTTGAGATTTGCAAAGGATTCTGAGTAACAGAACCTGGTCAGAGCCCCACAAGTCACCCCATCTTGGATTCCCCTAGGTCTCCAGTTTTCAAAAATGCACAGTTTGGTAGGTTTCCCTAGGTGTCCCGGCTGAGCTAGAGGCCAAAATCTACAGGTAGGCACTTTGCAAAAAACAGCTCTGTTTTCTGTCAAAAAATGGGATGTGTCCACGTTGTGTTTTGGGTCATTTCCTGTCGCGCGCGCTAGGACTACCAACACAAGTGAGGTACCATTTTTATTGGGAGACTTGGGGGAACGCTGGGTGGAAGGAAATTTGTGGCTCCTCTCAGATTCCAGAACTTTCTGTCACCGAAATGTGAGGAAAATGTGTTTTTTTAGCTAAAGTTTGAGGTTTGCAAAGAATTCTGGGTAACAGAACCTGGTCAGAGCCCCACAATTCACCCCATCTTGGATTCCCCTATGTCTCTAGTTTTCAAAAATGCATAGGTTTTGTAGGTTTCCCTAGGTGCCGGCTGAGCTAGAGGCCAAAATCTACAGGTAGGCACTTTGCAAAAAACAGCTCTGTTTTCTGTCAAAAAATGGGATGTGGCCACGTTGTGTTTTGGGACATTTCCTGTCGCGGGCGCTAGGACTACCCACACAAGTGAGTTATCATTTTTATCGGGAGACTTGGGGGAACGCTGGGTGGAAGGAAATTTGTAGCTCCCCTCAGATTCCAGAACTTTCTGTCACCGAAATGTGAGGGAAATGTGTATTTTTAGCCAAATTTTGAGGTTTGCAAAGGGTTCTGGGTAACAGAACCTGGTCATAGCCCCACAAGTCACCCCATCTTGGATTCCCCTAGGTCTCTAGTTTTCAAAAATGCACAGGTTTGGTAGGTTTCCCTATGTGCCGGCTGAGCTAGAGGCCAAAATCTACAGGTAGGCACTTTGCAAAAAACAGCTCTGTTTTCTGTCAAAAAATGGGATGTGCCCACGTTGTGCTTTGGGGCATTTCCTGTCGCGGACGCTAGGCCTACCAACACAAGTGAGGTACCATTATTATCGGGAGACTTGAGGGAACGCTGGGTGGAAGGAAATTTGTGGCTCCTCTCAGATTCCAGAACTTTCTGTCACCGAAATGTGAGGAAAATGTGTTTTTTTAGCCAAATTTTGAGGTTTGCAAAGGATTCTAGGTAACAGAACCTGGTCAGAGCCCCACAAGTCACCCCATCTTGGATTCCCCTAGGTCTCTAGTTTTAAAAAATGCAAAGGTTTGGTAGGTTTCCCTAGGTGCCGGCTGAGCTAGAGGCCCAAATCTACAGGTAGGCACTTTGCAAAAAACAGCTCTGTTTTCTGTCAAAAAAATGGGATGTGCCCACGTTGTGCTTTGGGGCATTTCCTGTCGCGGACGCTAGGCCTACCAACACAAGTGAGGTACCATTATTATCGGGAGACTTGGGGGAACGCTGGGTGGAAGGAAATTTGTGGCTCCTCTCAGATTCCAGAACTTTCTGTCACCGAAATGTGAGGAAAATGTGTTTTTTTTGTCAAATGTTGAGGTTTGCAAAGGATTCTGGGTAACAGAACCTTGTCATAGCCCCACAAGTCACCCCATCTTGGATTCCCCTATGTCTCTAGTTTTAAAAAATGCACAGGTTTGGTAGGTTTCCCTAGGTGCCGGCTGAGCTAGAGGCCAAAATCTACAGGCAGGAACTTTGCAAAAAACAGCTCTGTTTTCTGTCAAAAAATGGGATGTGTCCACATTTTGCTTTGGAGCATTTCCTGTCACGGGCGCTAGGCCTACCAAAACAAGTGAGGTACCATTTTTATCGGGAGACTTGGGGGAACGCTGGGTGGAAGGAAATTTGTGGCTCCTCTCAGATTCCAGAACTTTCTGTCACCGAAATGACAGGAAAAAGTGTTTTTTTAGCCAAATTTTGTAGTTTGCAAAGGATTCTGGGAAACAGAACCTGGTCAGAGCCCCACAAGTCACCCCATCTTGGATTCCCCTAGGTCTCTAGTTTTCAACAATGCACAGGTTTGGTAGGTTTTCCTAGGTGCCAGCTGAGCTAGAGGCCAAAATCTACAGGTAGGAAGTTTGCAAAAAACAGCTCTGTTTTCTGTCAAAAAATGGGATGTGTCCACGTTTTGCTTTGGGGCATTTCCTGTCGCGGGCGCTAGGCCTACCAACACAAGTGAGGTACCATTTTTATCGGGAGACTTGGGGGAACGCTGGTGGAAGGAAATTTGTGGCTCCTCTCAGATTCCAGAACTTTCTGTCACCGAAATGTGAGGAAAATGTGTTTTTTTAGTCAAATTGTGAGGTTTGCAAAGGATTCT
The DNA here is from genome assembly GCF_031143425.1 of Pleurodeles waltl. Taxonomy (NCBI): domain Eukaryota; kingdom Metazoa; phylum Chordata; class Amphibia; order Caudata; family Salamandridae; genus Pleurodeles; species Pleurodeles waltl. The sequence continues at coordinate 805,633,950 of NC_090440.1, forward strand.
GGGTAACAGAACCTGGTCAGAGCCCCATAAGTCACCCCATCTTGGATTCCCCTAGGTCTCTAGTTTTCAAAAATGCACATGTTTGTTAGGTTTCCCTAGGTGCCGGCTTAGCTAGAGGCCAAAATCTACAGGTAGGCACTTTGCAAAAAACAGCTCTGTTTTCTGTAAAAAAATGGGATGTGTCCACGTTGTGCTTTGGGGCATTTCCTGTCGCGGACGCTAGGCCTACCAACACAAGTGAGGTACCATTATTATCGGGAGACTTGGGGGAACGCTGGGTGGAAGGAAATTTGTGGCTCCTCTCAGATTCCAGAACTTTCTGTCACCGAAATGTGAGGAAAATGTGTTTTTTTAGCCAAATTTTGAGGTTTGCAAAGGATTCTAGGTAACAGAACCTGGTCAGAGCCCCACAAGTCACCCCATCTTGGATTCCCCTAGGTCTCTAGTTTTAAAAAATGCAAAGGTTTGGTAGGTTTCCCTAGGTGCCGGCTGAGCTAGAGTCCAAAATACACAGGTAGGCACTTTGCAAAAAACAGCTCTATTTTCTGTGAAAAAATGTGATATGTCCACGTTGTGTTTTGGGGCATATCCTGTCGCGGGCGCTAGGCCTACACACACAAGTGAGGTACCATTTTTATCGGGAGACTTGGGGAAACGCTGGGTGGAAGTTAATTTGTGGCTCGTCGCAGATTCCAGAACTTTCTGTCACCGAAATGACAGGAAAAAGTGTTTTTTTAGCCAAATTTTGAGGTTTGCAAAGGATTCTGGGTAACAGAACCTGGTCAGAGCCCCACGAGTCACCCCATCTTGGATTCCCCTAGGTCTCTAGTTTTCAACAATGCATAGGATTGTTAGGTTTCACGAGGTGCCGGCTGAGCTAGAGGCCAAAATCTACAGGTAGGAACTTTGCAAAAAAAACCTCTGTTTTCTGTCAAAAAATGGGATGTGTCCACGTTGTGCTTTGGGGCATTTCCTGTCGCGGGCGCTAGGCCTACCAACACAAGTGAGGTACCATTTTTATCGGGAGACTTGGGGGAACGCTGGGTGGAAGGAAATTTGTGGCTCCTCTCAGATTCCAGAACATTCTGTCACCGAAATGTGAGGAAAATCTGTTTTTTTAGTCACATTTTGAGGTTTGCAAAGGATTCTGGGTAACAGAACCTGGTCAGAGCCCCACAAGTCACCCCATCTTGGATTCCCCTAGGTCTCTAGTTTTCAACAATGCACAGGTTTGTTAGGTTTCCCTAGGTGCCGGCTGAGCTAGAGGCCAAAATCTACAGGTAGGAACTTTGCAAATAACAGCTCTGTTTTCTGTCAAAAAATGGGATGTGTCCACGTTGTGCTTTGGGGCATTTCCTGTCGCGGGCGCTAGGCCTACCAACACAAGTGAGGTACCATTTTTATCGCAAGACTTGGGGGAACGCTGGGTGGAAGGAAATTTGTGGCTCCTCTTAGATTCCAGAACTTTCTGTCACCGAAATGTGAGGAAAATGTGTTTTTTTAGCCAGGTTTTGAGGTTTGCAAAGGATTCTGGGTAACAGAACCTGGTCAGAGCCCCTCAAGTCACCCCATCTTGGATTCCCCTAGGTCTCTAGTTTTCAAAAATGCACAGGTTTGGTAGGTTTCCCTAGGTGCCGGCTGAGCTAGAGGCCAAAATCTACAGGTAGGCACTTTGCAAAAAACAGCCGTTTTCTGTCAAAAAATGGGATGTGCCCACGTTGTGCTTTGGCACATTTCCTGTCGCGGGCGCTACGCCTACCAACACAAGTGAAGTACCATTTTTATCGGGAGACTTGGCGGAACGCTGAGTGGAAGGAAATTTGTGGCTCCTCTCAGATTCCAGAATTTTCTGTCACCGAAATGTGAGGAAAATGTTTTTTTTTAGCCAATTTTTGAGGTTTGCAAAGGATTCTGGGTAACAGAACCTGGTCAGAGCCCCACAAGTCACCCCATCTTGGATTCCCCTAGGTCTCCAGTTTTCAAAAATGCACAGTTTGGTAGGTTTCCCTAGGTGTCCCGGCTGAGCTAGAGGCCAAAATCTACAGGTAGGCACTTTGCAAAAAACAGCTCTGTTTTCTGTCAAAAAATGGGATGTGTCCACGTTGTGTTTTGGGACATTTCCTGTTGCGCGCGCTAGGACTACCAACACAAGTGAGGTACCATTTTTATTGGGAGACTTGGGGGAACGCTGGGTGGAAGGAAATTTGTGGCTCCTCTCAGATTCCAGAACTTTCTGTCACCGAAATGTGAGGAAAATGTGTTTTTTTTAGCTAAAGTTTGAGGTTTGCAAAGGATTCTGGGTAACAGAACCTGGTCAGAGCCCCACAATTCACCCCATCTTGGATTCCCCTATGTCTCTAGTTTTAAAAAATGCACAGGTTTTGTAGGTTTCCCTAGGTGCCGGCTGAGCTAGAGGCCAAAATCTACAGGTAGGCACTTTGCAAAAAACAGCTCTGTTTTCTGTCAAAAAATGGGATGTGGCCACGTTGTGTTTTGGGACATTTCCTGTCGCGGGCGCTAGGACTACCCACACAAGTGAGGTATCATTTTTATCGGGAGACTTGGGGGAACGCTGGGTGGAAGGAAATTTGTGGCTCCCCTCAGATTCCAGAACTTTCTGTCACCGAAATGTGAGGGAAATGTGTTTTTTTAGCCAAATTTTGAGGTTTGCAAAGGGTTCTGGGTAACAGAACCTGGTCAGAGCCCCACAAGTCACCCCATCTTGGATTCCCCTAGGTCTCTAGTTTTCAAAAATGCACAGGTTTGGTAGGTTTCCATTTTGTGCCGCCTGAGCTAGAGGCCAAAATCTACAGTTTGGCACTTGCAAAAAACAGCTCTGTTTTCTGTGAAAAAATGGGATGTGTCCACGTTGTGTTTTGGAGCATATCCTGTCGCGGGCGCTAGGCCTACCCACACAACTGAAGTACCATTTTTATTGGGAGACTTGGGGGAACGCTGGGTGGAAGGAAATTTGTGGCTCCTCTCAGATTCCAAAATTTTCTGTCACCGAAATGTGAGGAAAATGTGTTTTTTTAGCCAAATTTTGAGGTTTGCAAAGGATTCTGGGTAACAGAACCTGGTCAGAGGCCCACAAGTCACCCCATCTTGGATTCCCCTAGGTCTCTAGTTTTCAAAAATGCACAGGCTTGGTAGGTTTCCCTAGGTGCCGGCTGAGCTAGAGGCCAAAATCTACAGGTAGGCACTTTGCAAAAAACAGCTCTGTTTTCTGTCAAAAAATGGGATGTGTCCACGTTGTGCATTGGGGCATTTCCTGTTGTGGGCGCTAGGCCTACCCAGACAAGTGAGGTATCATTTTTATCGGGAGACTTGGGGGAACGCTGGGTGGAAGGACATTTTTGGCTCCTCTCAGATTCCAGAACTTTCTGTCACCGAAATGACAGGAAAAAGTGTTTTTTTTAGCCACATTTTGAGATTTGCAAAGGATTCTGGGTAACAGAACCTGGTCAGAGCCCCACAAGTCACCCCATCTTGGATTCCCCTAGGTCTCTAGTTTTAAAAAATGCACAGTTTGGTAGGTTTCCCTAGGTGCCGGCTGAGCTAGAGGCCAAAATCTACAGGTAGGCACTTTGCAAAAATCAACTCTGTTTTCTGTCAAAAAAGGGATGTGTCCACATTGTGCTTTGGGGCTATTCTTGTCGCGGGCGCTAGGCCTACCTACACAAGTGAGGTATCATTTTTATCGGGAGGCTTGGGTGAACGCTGGGTGGAAGGAAATTTGTGCCTCCTCTCAGATTCCAGAACTTTCTGTCACCGAAATGTGAGGAAAATTTGTTTTTTTAGCTAAATTTTGAGGTTTGCAAAGGATTCTGGGTAACAGAACCTGGTCAGAGCCCCACAAGTCACCCCATCTTGGATTCCCCTATGTCTCTAGTTTTAAAAAATGCACAGGTTTGGTAGGTTTCCCTAGGTGCCGGCTGAGCTAGAGGCCAAAATCTACAGGTAGGAACTTTGCAAAAAACAGCTCTGTTTTCTGTCAAAAAATAGGATGTGTCCATATTTTGCTTTGGAGCATTTCCTGTCACGGGCGCTAGGCCTACCAAAACAGGTGAGGTACCATTTTTATCGGGAGACTTGGGGGAACGCTGGGTGGAAGGAAATTTGTGGCTCCTCTCAGATTCCAGAACTTTCTGTCACCGAAATGACAGGAAAAAGTGTTTTTTTAGCCAAATTTTGTAGTTTGCAAAGGATTCTGGGAAACAGAACCTGGTCAGAGCCCCACAAGTCACCCCATCTTGGATTCCCCTAGGTCTCTAGTTTTCAACAATGCACAGGTTTGGTAGGTTTTCCTAGGTGCCAGCTGAGCTAGAGGCCAAAATCTACAGGTAGGAAGTTTGCAAAAAACAGCTCTGTTTTCTGTCAAAAAATGGGATGTGTCCACGTTTTGCTTTGGGGCATTTCCTGTCGCGGGCGCTAGGCCTACCAACACAAGTGAGGTACCATTTTTATCGGGAGACTTGGGGGAACGCTGTTGGAAGGACATTTGTGGCTCCTCTCAGATTCCAGAACTTTCTGTCACCAAAATGTGAGGAAAATGTGTTTTTTTAGTCAAATTGTGAGGTTTGCAAAGGATTCTGGGTAACAGAACCTGGTCAGAGCCCCATAAGTCACCCCATCTTGGATTCCCCTAGGTCTCTAGTTTTCAAAAATGCACATGTTTGTTAGGTTTCCCTAGGTGCCGGCTTAGCTAGAGGCCAAAATCTACAGGTAGGCACTTTGCAAAAAACAGCTCTGTTTTCTGTAAAAAAATGGGATGTGTCCACGTTGTGCTTTGGGGCATTTCCTGTCGCGGACGCTAGGCCTACCAACACAAGTGAGGTACCATTATTATCGGGAGACTTGGGGGAACGCTGGGTGGAAGGAAATTTGTGGCTCCTCTCAGATTCCAGAACTTTCTGTCACCGAAATGTGAGGAAAATGTGTTTTTTTAGCCAAATGTTGAGGTTTGCAAAGGATTCTAGGTAACAGAACCTGGTCAGAGCCCCACAAGTCACCCCATCTTGGATTCCCCTAGGTCTCTAGTTTTAAAAAATGCAAAGGTTTGGTAGGTTTCCCTAGGTGCCGGCTGAGCTAGAGTCCAAAATACACAGGTAGGCACTTTGCAAAAAACAGCTCTATTTTCTGTGAAAAAATGTGATATGTCCACGTTGTGTTTTGGGGCATATCCTGTCGCGGGCGCTAGGCCTACACACACAAGTGAGGTACCATTTTTATCGGGAGACTTGGGGAAACGCTGGGTGGAAGTTAATTTGTGGCTCGTCGCAGATTCCAGAACTTTCTGTCACCGAAATGACAGGAAAAAGTGTTTTTTTAGCCAAATTTTGAGGTTTGCAAAGGATTCTGGGTAACAGAACCTGGTCAGAGCCCCACGAGTCACCCCATCTTGGATTCCCCTAGGTCTCTAGTTTTCAACAATGCATAGGATTGTTAGGTTTCACGAGGTGCCGGCTGAGCTAGAGGCCAAAATCTACAGGTAGGAACTTTGCAAAAAAAACCTCTGTTTTCTGTCAAAAAATGGGATGTGTCCACGTTGTGCTTTGGGGCATTTCCTGTCGCGGGCGCTAGGCCTACCAACACAAGTGAGGTACCATTTTTATCGGGAGACTTGGGGGAACGCTGGGTGGAAGGAAATTTGTGGCTCCTCTCAGATTCCAGAACATTCTGTCACCGAAATGTGAGGAAAATCTGTTTTTTTAGTCACATTTTGAGGTTTGCAAAGGATTCTGGGTAACAGAACCTGGTCAGAGCCCCACAAGTCACCCCATCTTGGATTCCCCTAGGTCTCTAGTTTTCAACAATGCACAGGTTTGTTAGGTTTCCCTAGGTGCCGGCTGAGCTAGAGGCCAAAATCTACAGGTAGGAACTTTGCAAAAAACAGCTCTGTTTTCTGTCAAAAAATGGGATGTGTCCACGTTGTGCTTTGGGGCATTTCCTGTCGCGGGCGCTAGGCCTACCAACACAAGTGAGGTACCATTTTTATCGCAAGACTTGGGGGAACGCTGGATGGAAGGAAATTTGTGGCTCCTCTTAGATTCCAGAACTTTCTGTCACCGAAATGTGAGGAAAATCTGTTTTTTTAGTCACATTTTGAGGTTTGCAAAGGATTCTGGGTAACAGAACCTGGTCAGAGCCCCACAAGTCACCCCATCTTGGATTCCCCTAGGTCTCTAGTTTTCAACAATGCACAGGTTTGTTAGGTTTCCCTAGGTGCCGGCTGAGCTAGAGACCAAAATCTACAGGTAGGAACTTTGCAAAAAACTGCTCTGTTTTCTGTCAAAAAATGGGATGTGTCCACGTTGTGCTTTGGGGCATTTCCTGTCGCGGAAGCTAGGCCTACCAACACAAGTGAGGTACCATTTTTATCGGGAGACTTGGGGGAACGCTGGTGGAAGGAAATTTGTGGCTCCTCTCAGATTCCAGAACTTTCTGTCACCGAAATGTGAGGAAAATGTGTTTTTTTAGTCAAATTGTGAGGTTTGCAAAGGATTCTGGGTAACAGAACCTGGTCAGAGCCCCATAAGTCACCCCATCTTGGATTCCCCTAGGTCTCTAGTTTTCAAAAATGCACATGTTTGTTAGGTTTCCCTAGGTGCCGGCTTAGCTAGAGGCCAAAATCTACAGGTAGGCACTTTGCAAAAAACAGCTCTGTTTTCTGTAAAAAAATGGGATGTGTCCACGTTGTGCTTTGGGGCATTTCCTGTCGCGGACGCTAGGCCTACCAACACAAGTGAGGTACCATTATTATCGGGAGACTTGGGGGAACGCTGGGTGGAAGGAAATTTGTGGCTCCTCTCAGATTCCAGAACTTTCTATCACCGAAATGTGAGGAAAATGTGTTTTTATAGCCAAATTTTGAGGTTTGCAAAGGATTCTAGGTAGCAGAACCTGGTCAGAGCCCCACCAGTCACCCCATCTTAGATTCCCCTAGGTCTCTAGTTTTAAAAAATGCAAAGGTTTGGTAGGTTTCCCTAGGTGCCGGCTGAGCTAGAGGCCAAAATACACAGGTAGGCACTTTGCAAAAAACAGCTCTATTTTCTGTGAAAAAATGTGATATGTCCACGTTGTGTTTTGGGGCATATCCTGTCGCGGGCGCTAGGCCTACCCACACAAGTGAGGTACCATTTTTATCGGGAGACTTGGGGAAACGCTGGGTGGAAGTTAATTTGTGGCTCGTCGCAGATTCCAGAACTTTCTGTCACCGAAATGACAGGAAAAAGTGTTTTTTTAGCCAAATTTTGAGGTTTGCAAAGGATTCTGGGTAACAGAACCTGGTCAGAGCCCCACGAGTCACCCCATCTTGGATTCCCCTAGGTCTCTAGTTTTCAACAATGCATAGGATTGTTAGGTTTCACTAGGTGCCGGCTGAGCTAGAGGCCAAAATCTACAGGTAGGAACTTTGCAAAAAAAAGCTCTGTTTTCTGTCAAAAAATGGGATGTGTCCACGTTGTGCTTTGGGGCATTTCCTGTCGCGGGCGCTAGGCCTACCAACACAAGTGAGGTACGATTTTTATCGGGAGACTTGGGGGAACGCTGGGTGGAAGGAAATTTGTGGCTCCTCTCAGATTCCAGAACATTCTGTCACCGAAATGTGAGGAAAATCTGTTTTTTTAGTCACATTTTGAGGTTTGCAAAGGATTCTGGGTAACAGAACCTGGTCAGAGCCCCACAAGTCACCCCATCTTGGATTCCCCTAGGTCTCTAGTTTTCAACAATGCACAGGTTTGTTAGGTTTTCCTAGGTGCCGGCTGAGCTAGAGGCCAAAATCTACAGGTAGGAACTTTGCAAAAAACAGCTCTGTTTTCTGTCAAAAAATGGGATGTGTCCACGTTGTGCTTTGGGGCATTTCCTGTCGCGGGCGCTAGGCCTACCAACACAAGTGAGGTACCATTTTTATCGCAAGACTTGGGGGAACGCTGGGTGGAAGGAAATTTGTGGCTCCTCTTAGATTCCAGAACTTTCTGTCACCGAAATGTGAGGAAAATGTGTTTTTTTAGCCAAGTTTTGAGGTTTGCAAAGGATTCTGGGTAACAGAACCTGGTCAGAGCCCCACAACTCACCCCATCTTGGATTCCCCTAGGTCTCTAGTTTTCAAAAATGCACAGGTTTGGTAGGTTTCCCTAGGTGCCGGCTGAGCTAGAGGCCAAAATCTACAGGTAGGCACTTTGCAAAAAACAGCCGTTTTCTGTCAAAAAATGGGATGTGCCCACGTTGTGCTTTGGCACATTTCCTGTCGCGGGCGCTAGGCCTACCAACACAAGTGAGGTACCATTTTTATCGGGAGACTTGGGGGAACGCTGAGTGGAAGGAAATTTGTGGCTCCTCTCAGATTCCAGAATTTTCTGTCACCGAAATGTGAGGAAAATGTTTTTTTTTAGCCAATTTTTGAGGTTTGCAAAGGATTCTGGGTAACAGAACCTGGTCAGAGGCCCACAAGTCACCCCATCTTGGATTCCCCAGGTCTCTAGTTTTCACAAATGCACAGGCTTGGTAGGTTTCCCTAGGTGCCGGCTGAGCTAGAGGCCAAAATCTACAGGTAGGCACTTTGCAAAAAACAGCTCTGTTTTCTGTCAAAAAATGGGATGTGTCCACGTTGTGCTTTGGGGCCTTTCCTGTTGTGGGCGCTAGGCCTACCCACACAAGTAAGGTATCATTTTTATAGGGAGACTTGGGGGAACGCTGGGTGGAAGGAAATTTGTGGCTCCTCTCAGATTCCAGAACTTTGTGTCACCGAAATGACAGGAAAAATTGTTTTTTTTAGCCAAATTTTGAGATTTGCAAAGGATTCTGAGTAACAGAACCTGGTCAGAGCCCCACAAGTCACCCCATCTTGGATTCCCCTAGGTCTCCAGTTTTAAAAAATGCACAGTTTGGTAGGTTTCCCTAGGTGTCCCGGCTGAGCTAGAGGCCAAAATCTACAGGTAGGAACTTTGCAAAAAAAAGCTCTGTTTTCTGTCAAAAAATGGGATGTGTCCACGTTGTGCTTTGGGGCATTTCCTGTCGCGGGCGCTAGGCCTACCAACACAAGTGAGGTACCATTTTTATCGGGAGACTTGGGGGAACGCTGGGTGGAAGGAAATTTGTGGCTCCTCTCAGATTCCAGAACATTCTGTCACCGAAATGTGAGGAAAATCTGTTTTTTTAGTCACATTTTGAGGTTTGCAAAGGATTCTGGGTAACAGAACCTGGTCAGAGCCCCACAAGTCACCCCATCTTGGATTCCCCTAGGTCTCTAGTTTTCAACAATGCACAGGTTTGTTAGGTTTCCCTAGGTGCCGGCTGAGCTAGAGGCCAAAATCTACAGGTAGGAACTTTGCAAAAAACAGCTCTGTTTTCTGTCAAAAAATGGGATGTGTCCACGTTGTGCTTTGGGGCATTTCCTGTCGCGGCGCTAGGCCTACCAACACAAGTGAGGTACCATTTTTATCGCAAGACTTGGGGGAACGCTGGGTGGAAGGAAATTTGTGGCTCCTCTTAGATTCCAGAACTTTCTGTCACCGAAATGTGAGGAAAATCTGTTTTTTTAGTCACATTTTGAGGTTTGCAAAGGATTCTGGGTAACAGAACCTGGTCAGAGCCCCACAAGTCACCCCATCTTGGATTCCCATAGGTCTCTAGTTTTCAACAATGCACAGGTTTGTTAGGTTTCCCTAGGTGCCGGCTGAGCTAGAGACCAAAATCTACGGGTAGGAACTTTGCAAAAAACAGCTCTGTTTTCTGTCAAAAAATGGGATGTGTCCACGTTGTGCTTTGGGGCATTTCCTGTCGCGGAAGCTAGGCCTACCAACACAAGTGAGGTACCATTTTTATCGGGAGACTTGGGGGAACGCTGGTGGAAGGAAATTTGTGGCTCCTCTCAGATTCCAGAACTTTCTGTCACCGAAATGTGAGGAAAATGTGTTTTTTTAGTCAAATTGTGAGGTTTGCAAAGGATTCTGGGTAACAGAACCTGGTCAGAGCCCCATAAGTCACCCCATCTTGGATTCCCCTAGGTCTCTAGTTTTCAAAAATGCACATGTTTGTTAGGTTTCCCTAGGTGCCGGCTTAGCTAGAGGCCAAAATCTACAGGTAGGCACTTTGCAAAAAACAGCTCTGTTTTCTGTGAAAAAATGGGATGTGTCCACGTTGTGCTTTGGGGCATTTCCTGTCGCGGACGCTAGGCCTACCAACACAAGTGAGGTACCATTATTATCGGGAGACTTCTGGGAACGCTGGGTGGAAGGAAATTTGTGGCTCCTCTCAGATTCCAGAACTTTCTGTCACCGAAATGTGAGGAAAATGTGTTTTTTTAGCCAAATTTTGAGGTTTGCAAAGGATTCTAGGTAACAGAACCTGGTCAGAGCCCCACAAGTCACCCCATCTTGGATTCCCCTAGGTCTCTAGTTTTAAAAAATGCAAAGGTTTGGTAGGTTTCCCTAGGTGCCGGCTGAGCTAGAGGCCAAAATACACAGGTAGGCACTTTGCAAAAAACAGCTCTATTTTCTGTGAAAAAATGTGATATGTCCACGTTGTGTTTTGGGGCATATCCTGTCGCGGGCGCTAGGCCTACCCACACAAGTGAGGTACCATTTTTATCGGGAGACTTGGGGAAACGCTGGGTGGAAGTTAATTTGTGGCTCGTCGCAGATTCCAGAACTTTCTGTCACCGAAATGACAGGAAAAAGTGTTTTTTTAGTCACATTTTGAGGTTTGCAAAGGATTCTGGGTAACAGAACCTGGTCAGAGCCCCACAAGTCACCCCATCTTGGATTCCCCTAGGTCTCTAGTTTTCAACAATGCACAGGTTTGTTAGGTTTCCCTAGGTGCCGGCTGAGCTAGAGGCCAAAATCTACAGGTAGGAACTTTGCAAAAAACAGCTCTGTTTTCTGTCAAAAAATGGGATGTGTCCACGTTGTGCTTTGGGGCATTTCCTGTCGCGGGCGCTAGGCCTACCAACACAAGTGAGGTACCATTTTTATCGCAAGACTTGGGGGAACGCTGGGTGGAAGGAAATTTGTGGCTCCTCTTAGATTCCAGAACTTTCTGTCACCGAAATGTGAGTAAAATCTGTTTTTTTAGTCACATTTTGAGGTTTGCAAAGGATTCTGGGTAACAGAACCTGGTCAGAGCCCCACAAGTCACCCCATCTTGGATTCCCCTAGGTCTCTAGTTTTCAACAATGCACAGGTTTGTTAGGTTTCCCTAGGTGCCGGCTGAGCTAGAGGCCAAAATCTACAGGTAGGCACTTTGCAAAAAACATCCGTTTTCTGTCAAAAAATGGGATGTGCCCACGTTGTGCTTTGGTACATTTCCTGTCGCGGGCGCTAGGCCTACCAACACAAGTGAGGTACCATTTTTATCGGGAGACTTGGGGGAACGCTGGGTGGAAGGAAATTTGTGGCTCCTCTCAGATTCCAGAACTTTCTGTCACCGAAATGTGAGGAAAATGTGTTTTTTTAGCCAAGTTTTGAGGTTTGCAAAGGATTCTGGGTAAAAGAACCTGGTCAGAGCCCCACAAGTCACCCCATCTTGGATTCCCCTAGGTCTCTAGTTTTCAAAAATGCACAGGTTTGGTAGGTTTCCCTAGGTGCCGGCTGAGCTAGAGGCCAAAATCTACAGGTAGGCACTTTGCAAAAAACAGCCGTTTTCTGTCAAAAAATGGGATGTGCCCACGTTGTGCTTTGGCACATTTCCTGTCGCGGGCGCTAGGCCTACCAACACAAGTGAGGTACCATTTTTATCGGGAGACTTGGGGGAACGCTGAGTGGAAGGAAATTTGTGGCTCCTCTCTGATTCCAGAATTTTCTGTCACCGAAATGTGAGGAAAATGTTTTTTTTTAGCCAATTTTTGAGGTTTGCAAAGGATTCAGGGTAACAGAACCTGGTCAGAGGCCCACAAGTCACCCCATCTTGGATTCCCCAGGTCTCTAGTTTTCACAAATGCACAGGCTTGGTAGGTTTCCCTAGGTGCCGGCTGAGCTAGAGGCCAAAATCTACAGGTAGGCACTTTGCAAAAAACAGCTCTGTTTTCTGTCAAAAAATGGGATGTGTCCACGTTGTGCTTTGGGGCCTTTCCTGTTGTGGGCGCTAGGCCTACCCACACAAGTAAGGTATCATTTTTATAGGGAGACTTGGGGGAACGCTGGGTGGAAGGAAATTTGTGGCTCCTCTCAGATTCCAGAACTTTGTGTCACCGAAATGACAGGAAACATTTTTTTTTTTAGCCAAATTTTGAGATTTGCAAAGGATTCTGAGTAACAGAACCTGGTCAGAGCCCCACAAGTCACCCCATCTTGGATTCCCCTAGGTCTCCAGTTTTAAAAAATGCACAGTTTGGTAGGTTTCCCTAGGTGTCCCGGCTGAGCTAGAGGCCAAAATCTACAGGTAGGAACTTTGCAAAAAACAGCTCTGTTTTCTGTCAAAAAATGGGATGTGTCCACGTTGTGTTTTGGGACATTTCCTGTCGCGCGCGCTAGGACTACCAACACAAGTGAGGTACCATTTTTATTGGGAGACTTGGCGGAACGCTGGGTGGAAGGACATTTGTGGCTCCTCTCAGATTCCAGAACTTTCTGTCACCGAAATGTGAGGAAAATGTGTTTTTTTAGCTAAAGTTTGAGGTTTGCAAAGGATTCTGGGTAACAGAACCTGGTCAGAGCCCCACAATTCACCCCATCTTGGATTCCCCTATGTCTCTAGTTTTAAAAAATGCACAGGTTTTGTAGGTTTCCCTAGGTGCCGGCTGAGCTAGAGGCCAAAATCTACAGGTAGGCACTTTGCAAAAAACAGCTCTGTTTTCTGTCAAAAAATGGGATGTGGCCACGTTGTGTTTTGGGACATTTCCTGTCGCGGGCGCTAGGACTACCCACACAAGTGAGGTATCAATTTTATCGGGAGACTTGAGGGAACGCTAGGTGGAAGGAAATTAGTGGCTCCCCTCAGATTCCAGAACTTTCTGTCACCAAAATGTGAGGGAAATGTGTTTTTTAAGCCAAATATTGAGGTTTGCAAAGGGTTCTGGGTAACAGAACCTGGTCAGAGCCCCACAAGTCACCCCATCTTGGATTCCCCTAGGCCTCTAGTTTTCAAAAATGCACAGGTTTGGTAGGTTTCCCTTTTGTGCCGCCTGAGCTAGAGGCCAAAATCTACAGGTAGGCACTTGCAAAAAACAGCTCTGTTTTCTGTGAAAAAATGGGATGTGTCCACGTTGTGTTTTGGAGCATATCCTGACGCAGGCGCTAGGCCTACCCACACAACTGAGGTACCATTTTTATTGGGAGACTTGGGGGAACGCTGGATGGAAGGAAATTTGTGGCTCCTCTCAGATTCCAGAATTTTCTGTCACCGAAATGTGAGGAAAATTTATTTTTTTAGCCAAATTTTGAGGTTTGCAAAGGATTCTGGGTAACAGAACCTGGTCAGAGGCCCACAAGTCACCCTATCTTGGATTCCCCTAGGTCTCTAGTTTTCAAAAATGCACAGGTTTGGTAGGTTTCCCTAGGTTCCGGCTGAGCTAGAGGCCAAAATCTACAGGTAGGCACTTTGCAAAAAACAGCTCTGTTTTCTGTCAAAAAATGGGATGTGTCCACGTTGTGCATTGGGGCATTTCCTGTTGTGGGCGCTAGGCCTACCCAGACAAGTGAGGTATCATTTTTATCGGGAGACTTGGGGGAACGCTGGGTGGAAGGAAATTTTTGGCTCCTCTCAGATTCCAGAACATTCTGTCACCAAAATGACAGGAAAAAGTGTTTTTTTTAGCCACATTTTGAGATTTGCAAAGGATTCTGGGTAAAAGAACCTGGTCAGAGCCCCACAAGTCACCCCATCTTGGATTCCCCTAGGTCTCTAGTTTTCAAAAATGCACAGGTTTGGTAGGTTTCCCTAGGTGCCAGCTGAGCTAGAGGCCAAAATCTACAGGTAGGCACTTTGCAAAAAACAGCTCTGTTTTCTGTCAAAAAATGGGATGTGCCCACGTTGTGTTTTGGGACATTTCCTGTCGCGGGCGCTAGGACTACCCACACAAGTGAGGTATCATTTTTATCGGGAGACTTGGGGGAACGCTGGGTGGAAGGAAATTTGTGGCTCCCCTCAGATTCCATAACTTTTTGTCAGCGAAATGTTAGGGAAATGTGTTTTTTTAGCCACATTTTGAGGTTTGCAAAGGATTCTGGGTAACAGAACCTGGTCAGAGCCCCACAAGTCACCCCATCTTGGATTCCCCTAGGTCTCTAGATTTCAAAAATGCACAGGTTTGGTAGGTTTCCCTAGGTGCCGGCTGAGCTAGAGGCCAAAATCTACAGGTAGGCAATTTGCAAAAAAACAGCTCTGTTTTCTGTCAAAAAATGGGATGTGTCCACGTTGTGTTTTGGGACATTTCCTGTCGCGGGCGCTAGGACTACCAACACAAGTGAGGTACCATTTTTATTGTGAGACTTGGGGGAACGCTGGGTGGAAGGAAATTTGTGGCTCCTCTCAGATTCCAGAACTTTCTGTCACCGAAATGTGAGGAAAATGTGTTTTTTTAGCCACATTTTGAGGTTTGCAAAGGATTCTGGGTAACAGAACCTGGTCAGAGCCCCAAAAGTTACCCCATCTTGGATTCCCCTAGGTCTCTAGTTTTCAAAAATGCACAGGTTTGGTAGGTTTCCCTATGTGCCGGCTGAGCTAGAGGCCAAAATCTACAGGTAGGCACTTTGCAAAAAACAGCTCTGTTTTCTGTCAAAAAATGGGATGTGCCCACGTTGTGCTTTGGGGCATTTCCTGTCGCGGACGCTAGCCCTACCAACACAAGTGAGGTACCATTATTATCGGGAGACTTGGGGGAACGCTGGGTGGAAGGAAATTTGTGGCTCCTCTCAGATTCCAGAACTTTCTGTCACCGAAATGTGAGGAAAATGTGTTTTTTTAGCCAAATTGTGAGGTTTGCAAAGGATTCTAGGTAACAGAACCTGGTCAGAGCCCCACAAGTCACCCCATCTTGGATTCCCCTAGGTCTCTAGTTTTTAAAAATGCAAAGGTTTGGTAGGTTTCCCTAGGTGCCGGCTGAGCTAGAGGCCAAAATACACAGGTAGGCACTTTGCAAAAAACAGCTCTGTCTTCTGTGAAAAAATGTGATATGTTCACGTTGTGTTTTGGGGCATATCCTGTCGCGGGCGCTAGGCCTACCCACACAAGTGAGGTACCATTTTTATCGGGAGACTTGGGGGAACGCTGGGTGGAAGGAAATTTGTGGCTCGTCGCAGATTCCAGAACTTTCTGTCACCGAAATGACAGGAAAAAGTGTTTTTTTAGCCACATTTTGAGGTTTGCAAAGGATTCTGGGTAACAGAACCTGGTCAGAGCCCCACGAGTCACCCCATCTTGGATTCCCCTAGGTCTCTAGTTTTCAACAATGCATAGGATTGTTAGGTTTCACTAGGTGCCGGCTGAGCTAGAGGCCAATATCTACAGGTAGGAACTTTGCAAAAAAAAGCTCTGTTTTCTGTCAAAAAATGTGATGTGTCCACGTTGTGCTTTGGGGCATTTCCTGTCGCGGGCGCTAGGCCTACCAACACAAGTGAGGTACAATTTTTATCGGGAGACTTGGGGGAACGCTGGGTGGATGGAAATTTGTGGCTCCTCTCAGATTCCAGAACATTCTGTCACCGAAATGTGAGGAAAATCTGTTTTTTTAGTCACATTTTGAGGTTTGCAAAGGATTCTGGGTAACAGAACCTGGTCAGAGCCTCACAAGTCACCCCATCTTGGATTCCCCTAGGTCTCTAGTTTTCAACAATGCACAGGTTTGTTAGGTTTCCCTAGGTGCCGGCTGAGCTAGAGGCCAAAATCTACAGGTAGGAAGTTTGCAAAAAACAGCTCTGTTTTCTGTCAAAAAATGGGATGTGTCCACGTTGTGCTTTGGGGCATTTCCTGTCGCGGGCGCTAGGCCTACCAACACAAGTGAGGTACCATTTTTATCGCAAGACTTGGGGGAACGCTGGGTGGAAGGAAATTTGTGGCTCCTCTTAGATTCCAGAACTTTCTGTCACCGAAATGTGAGGAAAATCTGTTTTTTTAGTCACATTTTGAGGTTTGCAAAGGATTCTGGGTAACAGAACCTGGTCAGAGCCCCACAAGTCACCCCATCTTGGATTCCCCTAGGTCTCTAGTTTTCAACAATGCACAGGTTTGTTAGGTTTCCCTAGGTGCCGGCTGAGCTAGAGGCCAAAATCTACAGGTAGGAACTTTGCAAAAAACAGCTCTGTTTTCTGTCAAAAAATGGGATGTGTCCACGTTGTGCTTTGGGGCATTTCCTGTCGCGGGCGCTAGGCCTACCAACACAAGTGAGGTACCATTTTTATCGCAAGACTTGGGGGAACGCTGGGTGGAAGGAAATTTGTGGCTCCTCTTAGATTCCAGAACTTTCTGTCACCGAAATGTGAGGAAAATGTGTTTTTTTAGCCAAGTTTTGAGGTTTGCAAAGGATTCTGGGTAACAGAACCTGGTCAGAGCCCCACAACTCACCACATCTTGGATTCCCCTAGGTCTCTAGTTTTCAAAAATGCACAGGTTTGGTAGGTTTCCCTAGGTGCCGGCTGAGCTAGAGGCCAAAATCTACAGGTAGGCACTTTGCAAAAAACAGCCGTTTTCTGTCAAAAAATGGGATGTGCCCACGTTGTGCTTTGGCACATTTCCTGTCGCGGGCGCTAGGCCTACCAACACAAGTGAGGTACCATTTTTATCGGGAGACTTGGGGGAACGCTGAGTGGAAGGAAATTTGTGGCTCCTCTCAGATTCCAGAATTTTCTGTCACCGAAATGTGAGGAAAATGTTTTTTTTTAGCCAATTTTTGAGGTTTGCAAAGGATTCTGGGTAACAGAACCTGGTCAGAGGCCCACAAGTCACCCCATCTTGGATTCCCCAGGTCTCTAGTTTTCACAAATGCACAGGCTTGGTAGGTTTCCCTAGGTGCCGGCTGAGCTAGAGGCCAAAATCTACAGGTAGGCACTTTGCAAAAAACAGCTCTGTTTTCTGTCAAAAAATGGGATGTGTCCACGTTGTGCTTTGGGGCCTTTCCTGTTGTGGGCGCTAGGCCTACCCACACAAGTAAGGTATCATTTTTATAGGGAGACTTGGGGGAACGCTGGGTGGAAGGAAATTTGTGGCTCCTCTCAGATTCCAGAACTTTGTGTCACCGAAATGACAGGAAAAATTGTTTTTTTTAGCCAAATTTTGAGATTTGCAAAGGATTCTGAGTAACAGAACCTGGTCAGAGCCCCACAAGTCACCCCATCTTGGATTCCCCTAGGTCTCCAGTTTTAAAAAATGCACAGTTTGGTAGGTTTCCCTAGGTGTCCCGGCTGAGCTAGAGGCCAAAATCTACAGGTAGGAACTTTGCAAAAAAAAGCTCTGTTTTCTGTCAAAAAATGGGATGTGTCCACGTTGTGCTTTGGGGCATTTCCTGTCGCGGGCGCTAGGCCTACCAACACAAGTGAGGTACCATTTTTATCGGGAGACTTGGGGGAACGCTGGGTGGAAGGAAATTTGTGGCTCCTCTCAGATTCCAGAACATTCTGTCACCGAAATGTGAGGAAAATCTGTTTTTTTAGTCACATTTTGAGGTTTGCAAAGGATTCTGGGTAACAGAACCTGGTCAGAGCCCCACAAGTCACCCCATCTTGGATTCCCCTAGGTCTCTAGTTTTCAACAATGCACAGGTTTGTTAGGTTTCCCTAGGTGCCGGCTGAGCTAGAGGCCAAAATCTACAGGTAGGAACTTTGCAAAAAACAGCTCTGTTTTCTGTCAAAAAATGGGATGTGTCCACGTTGTGCTTTGGGGCATTTCCTGTCGCGGCGCTAGGCCTACCAACACAAGTGAGGTACCATTTTTATCGCAAGACTTGGGGGAACGCTGGGTGGAAGGAAATTTGTGGCTCCTCTTAGATTCCAGAACTTTCTGTCACCGAAATGTGAGGAAAATCTGTTTTTTTAGTCACATTTTGAGGTTTGCAAAGGATTCTGGGTAACAGAACCTGGTCAGAGCCCCACAAGTCACCCCATCTTGGATTCCCATAGGTCTCTAGTTTTCAACAATGCACAGGTTTGTTAGGTTTCCCTAGGTGCCGGCTGAGCTAGAGACCAAAATCTACGGGTAGGAACTTTGCAAAAAACAGCTCTGTTTTCTGTCAAAAAATGGGATGTGTCCACGTTGTGCTTTGGGGCATTTCCTGTCGCGGAAGCTAGGCCTACCAACACAAGTGAGGTACCATTTTTATCGGGAGACTTGGGGGAACGCTGGTGGAAGGAAATTTGTGGCTCCTCTCAGATTCCAGAACTTTCTGTCACCGAAATGTGAGGAAAATGTGTTTTTTTAGTCAAATTGTGAGGTTTGCAAAGGATTCTGGGTAACAGAACCTGGTCAGAGCTCCATAAGTCACCCCATCTTGGATTCCCCTAGGTCTCTAGTTTTCAAAAATGCACATGTTTGTTAGGTTTCCCTAGGTGCCGGCTTAGCTAGAGGCCAAAATCTACAGGTAGGCACTTTGCAAAAAACAGCTCTGTTTTCTGTGAAAAAATGGGATGTGTCCACGTTGTGCTTTGGGGCATTTCCTGTCGCGGACGCTAGGCCTACCAACACAAGTGAGGTACCATTATTATCGGGAGACTTGGGGGAACGCTGGGTGGATGGAAATTTGTGGCTCCTCTCAGATTCCAGAACTTTCTGTCACCGAAATGTGAGGAAAATGTGTTTTTTTAGCCAAATTTTGAGGTTTGCAAAGGATTCTAGGTAACAGAACCTGGTCAGAGCCCCACAAGTCACCCCATCTTGGATTCCCCTAGGTCTCTAGTTTTAAAAAATGCAAAGGTTTGGTAGGTTTCCCTAGGTGCCGGCTGAGCTAGAGGCCAAAATACACAGGTAGGCACTTTGCAAAAAACAGCTCTATTTTCTGTGAAAAAATGTGATATGTCCACGTTGTGTTTTGGGGCATATCCTGTCGCGGGCGCTAGGCCTACCCACACAAGTGAGGTACCATTTTTATCGGGAGACGTGGGGAAACGCTGGGTGGAAGTTAATTTGTGGCTCGTCGCAGATTCCAGAACTTTCTGTCACCGAAATGACAGGAAAAAGTGTTTTTTTAGTCACATTTTGAGGTTTGCAAAGGATTCTGGGTAACAGAACCTGGTCAGAGCCCCACAAGTCACCCCATCTTGGATTCCCCTAGGTCTCTAGTTTTCAACAATGCACAGGTTTGTTAGGTTTCCCTAGGTGCCGGCTGAGCTAGAGGCCAAAATCTACAGGTGGGAACTTTGCAAAAAACAGCTCTGTTTTCTGTCAAAAAATGGGATGTGTCCACGTTGTGCTTTGGGGCATTTCCTGTCGCGGGCGCTAGGCCTACCAACACAAGTGAGGTACCATTTTTATCGCAAGACTTGGGGGAACGCTGGGTGGAAGGAAATTTGTGGCTCCTCTTAGATTCCAGAACTTTCTGTCACCGAAATGTGAGTAAAATCTGTTTTTTTAGTCACATTTTGAGGTTTGCAAAGGATTCTGGGTAACAGAACCTGGTCAGAGCCCCACAAGTCACCCCATCTTGGATTCCCCTAGGTCTCTAGTTTTCAACAATGCACAGGTTTGTTAGGTTTCCCTAGGTGCCGGCTGAGCTAGAGGCCAAAATCTACAGGTAGGCACTTTGCAAAAAACAGCCGTTTTCTGTCAAAAAATGGGATGTGCCCACGTTGTGCTTTGGCACATTTCCTGTCGCGGGCGCTAGGCCTACCAACACAAGTGAGGTACCATTTTTATCGGGAGACTTGGGGGGACGCTGGGTGGAAGGAAATTTGTGGCTCCTCTCAGATTCCAGAACTTTCTGTCACCGAAATGTGAGGAAAATGTGTTTTTTTAGCCAAGTTTTGAGGTTTGCAAAGGATTCTGGGTAAAAGAACCTGGTCAGAGCCCCACAAGTCACCCCATCTTGGATTCCCCTAGGTCTCTAGTTTTCAAAAATGCACAGGTTTGGTAGGTTTCCCTAGGTGCCGGCTGAGCTAGAGGCCAAAATCTACAGGTAGGCACTTTGCAAAAAACAGCCGTTTTCTGTCAAAAAATGGGATGTGCCCACGTTGTGCTTTGGCACATTTCCTGTCGCGGGCGCTAGGCCTACCAACACAAGTGAGGTACCATTTTTATCGGGAGACTTGGGGGAACGCTGAGTGGAAGGAAATTTGAGGCTCCTCTCTGATTCCAGAATTTTCTGTCACCGAAATGTGAGGAAAATGTTTTTTTTTAGCCAATTTTTGAGGTTTGCAAAGGATTCAGGGTAACAGAACCTGGTCAGAGGCCCACAAGTCACCCCATCTTGGATTCCCCAGGTCTCTAGTTTTCACAAATGCACAGGCTTGGTAGGTTTCCCTAGGTGCCGGCTGAGCTAGAGGCCAAAATCTACAGGTAGGCACTTTGCAAAAAACAGCTCTGTTTTCTGTCAAAAAATGGGATGTGTCCACGTTGTGCTTTGGGGCCTTTCCTGTTGTGGGCGCTAGGCCTACCCACACAAGTAAGGTATCATTTTTATCGGGAGACTTGGGGGAACGCTGGGTGGAAGGAAATTTGTGGCTCCTCTCAGATTCCAGAACTTTGTGTCACCGAAATGACAGGAAACATTTTTTTTTTTAGCCAAATTTTGAGATTTGCAAAGGATTCTGAGTAACAGAACCTGGTCAGAGCCCCACAAGTCACCCCTTCTTGGATTCCCCTAGGTCTCCAGTTTTAAAAAATGCACAGTTTGGTAGGTTTCCCTAGGTGTCCCGGCTGAGCTAGAGGCCAAAATCTACAGGTAGGCACTTTGCAAAAAACAGCTCTGTTTTCTGTCAAAAAATGGGATGTGTCCACGTTGTGTTTTGGGACATTTCCTGTCGCGCGCGCTAGGACTACCAACACAAGTGAGGTACCATTTTTATTGGGAGACTTGGCGGAACGCTGGGTGGAAGGACATTTGTGGCTCCTCTCAGATTCCAGAACTTTCTGTCACCGAAATGTGAGGAAAATGTGTTTTTTTAGCTAAAGTTTGAGGTTTGCAAAGGATTCTGGGTAACAGAACCTGGTCAGAGCCCCACAATTCACCCCATCTTGGATTCCCCTATGTCTCTAGTTTTAAAAAATGCACAGGTTTTGTAGGTTTCCCTAGGTGCCGGCTGAGCTAGAGGCCAAAATCTACAGGTAGGCACTTTGCAAAAAACAGCTCTGTTTTCTGTCAAAAAATGGGATGTGGCCACGTTGTGTTTTGGGACATTTCCTGTCGCGGGCGCTAGGACTACCCACACAAGTGAGGTATCATTTTTATCGGGAGACTTGGGGGAACGCTAGGTGGAAGGAAATTTGTGGCTCCCCTCAGATTCCAGAACTTTCTGTCACCAAAATGTGAGGGAAATGTGTTTTTTTAGCCAAATATTGAGGTTTGCAAAGGGTTCTGGGTAACAGAACCTGGTCAGAGCCCCACAAGTCACCCCATCTTGGATTCCCCTAGGCCTCTAGTTTTCAAAAATGCACAGGTTTGGTAGGTTTCCCTTTTGTGCCGCCTGAGCTAGAGGCCAAAATCTACAGGTAGGCACTTGCAAAAAACAGCTCTGTTTTCTGTGAAAAAATGGGATGTGTCCACGTTGTGTTTTGGAGCATATCCTGACGCAGGCGCTAGGCCTACCCACACAACTGAGGTACCATTTTTATTGGGAGACTTGGGGGAACGCTGGATGGAAGGAAATTTGTGGCTCCTCTCAGATTCCAGAATTTTCTGTCACCGAAATGTGAGGAAAATTTATTTTTTTAGCCAAATTTTGAGGTTTGCAAAGGATTCTGGGTAACAGAACCTGGTCAGAGGCCCACAAGTCACCCTATCTTGGATTCCCCTAGGTCTCTAGTTTTCAAAAATGTAAAGGCTTGGTAGGTTTCCCTAGGTTCCGGCTGAGCTAGAGGCCAAAATCTACAGGTAGGCACTTTGCAAAAAACAGCTCTGTTTTCTGTCAAAAAATGGGATGTGTCCACGTTGTGCATTGGGGCATTTCCTGTTGTGGGCGCTAGGCCTACCCAGACAAGTGAGGTATCATTTTTATCGGGAGACTTGGGGGAACGCTGGGTGGAAGGAAATTTTTGGCTCCTCTCAGATTCCAGAACTTTCTGTCACCAAAATGACAGGAAAAAGTGGTTTTTTTAGCCACATTTTGAGATTTGCAAAGGATTCTGGGTAAAAGAACCTGGTCAGAGCCCCACAAGTCACCCCATCTTGGATTCCCCTAGGTCTCTAGTTTTCAAAAATGCACAGGTTTGGTAGGTTTCCCTAGGTGCCAGCTGAGCTAGAGGCCAAAATCTACAGGTAGGCACTTTGCAAAAAACAGCTCTGTTTTCTGTCAAAAAATGGGATGTGCCCACGTTGTGTTTTGGGACATTTCCTGTCGCGGGCGCTAGGACTACCCACACAAGTGAGGTATCATTTTTATCGGGAGACTTGGGGGAACGCTGGGTGGAAGGAAATTTGTGGCTCCCCTCAGATTCCATAACTTTTTGTCAGCGAAATGTTAAGGAAATGTGTTTTTTTAGCCACATTTTGAGGTTTGCAAAGGATTCTGGGTAACAGAACCTGGTCAGAGCCCCACAAGTCACCCCATCTTGGATTCCCCTAGGTCTCTAGATTTCAAAAATGCACAGGTTTGGTAGGTTTCCCTATGTGCCGGCTGAGCTAGAGGCCAAAATCTACAGGTAGGCACTTTGCAAAAAACAGCTCTGTTTTCTGTCAAAAAATGGGATGTGCCCACGTTGTGCTTTGGGGCATTTCCTGTCGCGGACGCTAGCCCTACCAACACAAGTGAGGTACCATTATTATCGGGAGACTTGGGGGAACGCTGGGTGGAAGGAAATTTGTGGCTCCTCTCAGATTCCAGAACTTTCTGTCACCGAAATGTGAGGAAAATGTGTTTTTTTAGCCAAATTTTGAGGTTTGCAAAGGATTCTAGGTAACAGAACCTAGTCAGAGCCCCACAAGTCACCCCATCTTGGATTCCCCTAGGTCTCTAGTTTTTAAAAATGCAAAGGTTTGGTAGGTTTCCCTAGGTGCCGGCTGAGCTAGAGGCCAAAATACACAGGTAGGCACTTTGCAAAAAACAGCTCTGTCTTCTGTGAAAAAATGAGATATGTCCACGTTGTGTTTTGGGGCATATCCTGTCGCGGGCGCTAGGCCTACCCACACAAGTGAGGTACCATTTTTATCGGGAGACTTGGGGGAACGCTGGGTGGAAGGAAATTTGTGGCTCGTCGCAGATTCCAGAACTTTCTGTCACCGAAATGACAGGAAAAAGTGTTTTTTTAGCCACATTTTGAGGTTTGCAAAGGATTCTGGGTAACAGAACCTGGTCAGAGCCCCACGAGTCACCCCATCTTGGATTCCCCTAGGTCTCTAGTTTTCAACAATGCATAGGATTGTTAGGTTTCACTAGGTGCCGGCTGAGCTAGAGGCCAATATCTACAGGTAGGAACTTTGCAAAAAAAAGCTCTGTTTTCTGTCAAAAAATGTGATGTGTCCACGTTGTGCTTTGGGGCATTTCCTGTCGCGGGCGCTAGGCCTACCAACACAAGTGAGGTACAATTTTTATCGGGAGACTTGGGGGAACGCTGGGTGGATGGAAATTTGTGGCTCCTCTCAGATTCCAGAACATTCTGTCACCGAAATGTGAGGAAAATCTGTTTTTTTAGTCACATTTTGAGGTTTGCAAAGGATTCTGGGTAACAGAACCTGGTCAGAGCCCCACAAGTCACCCCATCTTGGATTCCCCTAGGTCTCTAGTTTTCAACAATGCACAGGTTTGTTAGGTTTCCCTAGGTGCCGGCTGAGCTAGAGGCCAAAATCTACAGGTAGGAACTTTGCAAAAAACAGCTCTGTTTTCTGTCAAAAAATGGGATGTGTCCACGTTGTGCTTTGGGGCATTTCCTGTCGCGGGCGCTAGGCCTACCAACACAAGTGAGGTACCATTTTTATCGCAAGACTTGGGGGAACGCTGGGTGGAAGGAAATTTGTAGCTCCTCTTAGATTCCAGAACTTTCTGTCACCGAAATGTGAGGAAAATCTGTTTTTTTAGTCACATTTTGAGGTTTGCAAAGGATTCTGGGTAACAGAACCTGGTCAGAGCCCCACAAGTCACCCCATCTTGGATTCCCCTAGGTCTCTAGTTTTCAACAATGCACAGGTTTGTTAGGTTTCCCTAGGTGCCGGCTGAGCTAGAGGCTAAAATCTACAGGTAGGAACTTTGCAAAAAACAGCTCTGTTTTCTGTCAAAAAATGGGATGTGTCCACGTTGTGCTTTGGGGCATTTCCTGTCGCGGGCGCTAGGCCTACCAACACAAGTGAGGTACCATTTTTATCGCAAGACTTGGGGGAACGCTGGGTGGAAGGAAATTTGTGGCTCCTCTTAGATTCCAGAACTTTCTGTCACCGAAATGTGAAGAAAATGTTTTTTTTTAGCCAAGTTTTGAGGTTTGCAAAGGATTCTGGGTAACAGAACCTGGTCAGAGCCCCACAAGTCACCCCATCCTGGATTCCCCTAGGTCTCTAGTTTTCAAAAATGCACAGGTTTGGTAGGTTTCCCTAGGTGCCGGCTGAGCTAAGACCAAAATCTACAGTTAGGCATTTTGCAAAAAACAGCAGTTTTCTGTCAAAAAATGGGATGTGCCCACGTTGTGCTTTGGCACATTTCCTGTCGCGGGCGCTAAGCCTACCAACACAAGTGAGGTACCATTTTTATCGGGAGACTTGGTGGAACGCTGAGTGGAAGGAAATTTGTGACTCCTCTCAGATTCCAGAATTTTCTGTCACCGAAATGTGAGGAAAATGTTTTTTTTTAGCCAATTTTTGAGGTTTGCAAAGGATTCTGGGTAACAGAACCTGGTCAGAGGCCCACAAGTCACCCCATCTTGGATTCCCCAGGTCTCTAGTTTTCACAAATGCACAGGCTTGGTAGGTTTCCCTAGGTGCCGGCTGAGCTAGAGGCCAAAATCTACAGGTAGGCACTTTGCAAAAAACAACTCTGTTTTCTGTCAAAAAATGGGATGTGTCCACGTTGTGCTTTGGGGCCTTTCCTGTTGTGGGCACTAGGCCTACCCACACAAGTAAGGTATCATTTTTATAGGGAGACTTGGGGGAACGCTGGGTGGAAGGAAATTTGTGGCTCCTCTCAGATTCCAGAACTTTGTGTCACCGAAATGACAGGAAAAATTGTTTTTTTTAGCCAAATTTTGAGATTTGCAAAGGATTCTGAGTAACAGAACCTGGTCAGAGCCCCACAAGTCACCCCATCTTGGATTCCCCTAGGTCTCCAGTTTTCAAAAATGCACAGTTTGGTAGGTTTCCCTAGGTGTCCCGGCTGAGCTAGAGGCCAAAATCTACAGGTAGGCACTTTGCAAAAAACAGCTCTGTTTTCTGTCAAAAAATGGGATGTGTCCACGTTGTGTTTTGGGACATTTCCTGTCGCGCGCGCTAGGACTACCAACACAAGTGAGGTACCATTTTTAATGGGAGACTTGGGGGAACGCTGGGTGGAAGGAAATTTGTGGCTCCTCTCAGATTCCAGAACTTTCTGTCACCGAAATGTGAGGATAATGTGTTTTTTTTAGCTAAAGTTTGAGGTTTGCAAAGGATTCTGGGTAACAGAACCTGGTCAGAGCCCCACAATTCACCCCATCTTGGATTCCCCTATGTCTCTAGTTTTCAAAAATGGACAGGTTTTGTAGGTTTCCCTAGGTGCCGGCTGAGCTAGAGGCCAAAATCTACAGGTAGGCACTTTGCAAAAAACAGCTCTGTTTTCTGTCAAAAAATGGGATGTGCCCACGTTGTGTTTTGGGACATTTCCTGTCGCGGGCGCTAGGACTACCCACACAAGTGAGGTATCATTTTTATCGGGAGACTTGGGGGAACGCTGGGTGGAAGGAAATTTGTGGCTCCCCTCAGATTCCAGAACTTTCTGTCACCGAAATGTGAGGGAAATGTGTTTTTTTAGCCAAATTTTGAGGTTTGCAAAGGGTTCTGGGTAACAGAACCTGGTCAGAGACCCACAAGTCACCCCATCTTGGATTCCCCTAGGCCTCTAGTTTTAAAAAATGCACAGGTTTGGTAGGTTTCCCTTTTGTGCCGCCTGAGCTAGAGGCCAAAATCTACAGGTAGGCACTTGCAAAAAACAGCTCTGTTTTCTGTGAAAAAATGGGATGTGTCCACGTTGTGTTTTGGAGCATACCCTGTCGCGGGCGCTAGGCCTACCCACACAACTGAGGTACCATTTTTATTGGGAGACTTGGGGGAACGCTGGGTGGAAGGAAATTTGTGGCTCCTCTCAGATTCCAGAATTTTCTGTCACCGAAATGTGAGGAAAATGTGTTTTTTTAGCCAAATTTTGAGGTTTGTAAAGGATTCTGGGTAACAGAACCTGGTCAGAGGCCCACAAGTCACCCCATCTTGGATTCCCCTAGGTCTCTAGTTTTCAAAAATGCACAGGCTTGGTAGGTTTCCCTAGGTGCCGGCTGAGCTAGAGGCCAAAATCTACAGGTAGGCACTTTGCAAAAAACAGCTCTGTTTTCTGTCAAAAAATGGGATGTGTCCACGTTGTGCATTGGGGCATTTCCTGTTGTGGGCGCTAGGCCTACCCAGACAAGTGAGGTATCATTTTTATCGGGAGACTTGGGGGAACGCTGGGTGGAAGGAAATTTTTGGCTCCTCTCAGATTCCAGAACTTTCTGTCACCGAAATGACAGGAAAAAGTGTTTTTTTTAGCCACATTTTGAGATTTGCAAAGGATTCTGGGTAACAGAACCTGGTCAGAGCCCCACAAGTCACCCCATCTTGGATTCCCCTAGGTCTCTAGTTTTAAAAAATGCACAGTTTGGTAGGTTTCCCTAGGTGCCGGCTGAGCTAGAGGCCAAAATCTACAGGTAGGCACTTTGCAAAAAACAGCTCTGTTTTCTGTAAAAAAATGGGATGTGTCCACGTTGTGCTTTGGGGCATTTCCTGTCGCGGGCGCTAGGCCTACCAACACAAGTGAGGTACCATTTTTATCGCAAGACTTGGGGGAACGCTGGGTGGAAGGAAATTTGAGGCTCCTCTTAGATTCCAGAACTTTCTGTCACCGAAATGTGAAGAAAATGTGTTTTTTTAGCCAAGTTTTGAGGTTTGCAAAGGATTCTGGGTAACAGAACCTGGTCAGAGCCCCACAAGTCACCCCATCCTGGATTCCCCTAGGTCTCTAGTTTTCAAAAATGCACAGGTTTGGTAGGTTTCCCTAGGTGCCGGCTGAGCTAGAGGCCAAAATCTACAGTTAGGCATTTTGCAAAAAACAGCAGTTTTCTGTCAAAAAATGGGATGTGCCCACGTTGTGCTTTGGCACATTTCCTGTCGCGGGCGCTAAGCCTACCAACACAAGTGAGGTACCATTTTTATCGGGAGACTTGGTGGAACGCTGAGTGGAAGGAAATTTGTGGCTCCTCTCAGATTCCAGAATTTTCTGTCACCGAAATGTGAGGAAAATGTTTTTTTTTAGCCAATTTTTGAGGTTTGCAAAGGATTCTGGGTAACAGAACCTGGTCAGAGGCCCACAAGTCACCCCATCTTGGATTCCCCAGGTCTCTAGTTTTCACAAATGCACAGGCTTGGTAGGTTTCCCTAGGTGCCGGCTGAGCTAGAGGCCAAAATCTACAGGTAGGCACTTTGCAAAAAACAGCTCTGTTTTCTGTCAAAAAATGGGATGTGTCCACGTTGTGCTTTGGGGCCTTTCCTGTTGTGGGCGCTAGGCCTACCCACACAAGTAAGGTATCATTTTTATAGGGAGACTTGGGGGAACGCTGGGTGGAAGGAAATTTGTGGCTCCTCTCAGATTCCAGAACTTTGTGTCACCGAAATGACAGGAAAAATTGTTTTTTTTAGCCAAATTTTGAGATTTGCAAAGGATTCTGAGTAACAGAACCTGGTCAGAGCCCCACAAGTCACCCCATCTTGGATTCCCCTAGGTCTCCAGTTTTCAAAAATGCACAGTTTGGTAGGTTTCCCTAGGTGTCCCGGCTGAGCTAGATGCCAAAATCTACAGGTAGGCACTTTGCAAAAAACAGCTCTGTTTTCTGTCAAAAAATGGGATGTGTCCACGTTGTGTTTTGGGACATTTCCTGTCGCGCGCGCTAGGACTACCAACACAACTGAGGTACCATTTTTATTGGGAGACTTGGGGGAACGCTGGGTGGAAGGAAATTTGTGGCTCCTCTCAGATTCCAGAACTTTCTGTCACCGAAATGTGAGGATAATGTGTTTTTTTTAGCTAAAGTTTGAGGTTTGCAAAGGATTCTGGGTAACAGAACCTGGTCAGAGCCCCACAATTCACCCCATCTTGGATTCCCCTATGTCTCTAGTTTTCAAAAATGGACAGGTTTTGTAGGTTTCCCTAGGTGCCGGCTGAGCTAGAGGCCAAAATCTACAGGTAGGCACTTTGCAAAAAACAGCTCTGTTTTCTGTCAAAAAATGGGATATGCCCACGTTGTGTTTTGGGACATTTCCTGTCGCGGGCGCTAGGACTACCCACACAAGTGAGGTATCATTTTTATCGGGAGACTTGGGGGAACGCTGGGTGGAAGGAAATTTGTGGCTCCCCTCAGATTCCAGAACTTTCTGTCACCGAAATGTGAGGGAAATGTGTTTTTTTAGCCAAATTTTGAGGTTTGCAAAGGGTTCTGGGTAACAGAACCTGGTCAGAGACCCACAAGTCACCCCATCTTGGATTCCCCTAGGCCTCTAGTTTTAAAAAATGCACAGGTTTGGTAGGTTTCCCTTTTGTGCCGCCTGAGCTAGAGGCCAAAATCTACAGGTAGGCACTTGCAAAAAACAGCTCTGTTTTCTGTGAAAAAATGGGATGTGTCCACGTTGTGTTTTGGAGCATACCCTGTCGCGGGCGCTAGGCCTACCCACACAACTGAGGTACCATTTTTATTGGGAGACTTGGGGGAACGCTGGGTGGGAGGAAATTTGTGGCTCCTCTCAGATTCCAGAATTTTCTGTCACCGAAATGTGAGGAAAATGTGTTTTTTTAGCCAAATTTTGAGGTTTGCAAAGGATTCTGGGTAACAGAACCTGGTCAGAGGCCCACAAGTCACCCCATCTTGGATTCCCCTAGGTCTCTAGTTTAAAAAAATGCACAGGCTTGGTAGGTTTCCCTAGGTGCCGGCTGACCTAGAGGCCAAAATCTACAGGTAGGCACTTTGCAAAAAACAGCTCTGTTTTCTGTCAAAAAATGGGATGTGTCCACGTTGTGCATTGGGGCATTTCCTGTTGTGGGCGCTAGGCCTACCCAGACAAGTGAGGTATCATTTTTATCGGGAGACTTGGGGGAACGCTGGGTGGAAGGAAATTTTTGGCTCCTCTCAGATTCCAGAACTTTCTGTCACCGAAATGACAGGAAAAAGTGTTTTTTTTAGCCACATTTTGAGATTTGCAAAGGATTCTGGGTAACAGAACCTGGTCAGAGCCCCACAAGTCAACCCATCTTGGATTCCCCTAAGTCTCTAGTTTTAAAAAATGCACAGTTTGGTAGGTTTCCCTAGGTGCCGGCTGAGCTAGAGGCCAAAATCTACAGGTAGGCACTTTGCAAAACACAACTCTGTTTTCTGTCAAAAAAGGGATGTGTTCACGTTGTGCTTTGGGGCTATTCTTGTCGCGGGCGCTAGGCCTACCTACACAAGTGAGGTATCATTTTTATCGGGAGGCTTGGGGGAACGCTGGGTGGAAGGAAATTTGTGCCTCCTCTCAGATTCCAGAACTTTCTGTCACCGAAATGTGAGGAAAATTTGTTTTTTTAGCTAAATTTTGAGGTTTGCAAAGGATTCTGGGTAACAGAACCTGGTCAGAGACCCACAAGTCACCCCATCTTGGATTCCCCTATGTCTCCAGTTTTAAAAAATGCACAGGTTTGGTAGGTTTCCCTAGGTGCCGGCTGAGCTAGAGGCCAAAATCTACAGGTAGGAACTTTGCAAAAAACAGCTCTGTTTTCTGTCAAAAAATGGGATGTGTCCACATTTTGCTTTGGAGCATTTCCTGTCACGGGCGCTAGGCCTACCAAAACAAGTGAGGTACCATTTTTATCGGGAGACTTGGGGGAACGCTGGGTGGAAGGAAATTTGTGGCTCCTCTCAGATTCCAGAACTTTCTGTCACCGAAATGACAGGAAAAAGTGTTTTTTTAGCCAAATTTTGTAGTTTGCAAAGGATTCTGGGAAACAGAACCTGGTCAGAGCCCCATAAGTCACCCCATCTTGGATTCCCCTAGGTCTCTAGTTTTCAAAAATGCACATGTTTGTTAGGTTTCCCTAGGTGCCGGCTGAGCTAGAGGCCAAAATCTACAGGTAGGAAGTTTGCAAAAAACAGCTCTGTTTTCTGTCAAAAAATGGGATGTGTCCACGTTTTGCTTTGGGGCATTTCCTGTCGCGGGCGCTAGGCCTACCAACACAAGTGAGGTACCATTTTTATCGGGAGACTTGGGGGAACGCTGGTGGAAGGAAATTTGTGGCTCCTCTCAGATTCCAGAACTTTCTGTCACCGAAATGTGAGGAAAATGTGTTTTTTTAGTCAAATTGTGAGGTTTGCAAAGGATTCTGGGTAACAGAACCTGGTCAGAGCCCCATAAGTCACCCCATCTTGGATTCCCCTAGGTCTCTAGTTTTCAAAAATGCACATGTTTGTTAGGTTTCCCTAGGTGCCGGCTTAGCTAGAGGCCAAAATCTACCGGTAGGCACTTTGCAAAAAACAGCTCTGTTTTCTGTAAAAAAATGGGATGTGTCCACGTTGTGCTTTGGGGCATTTCCTGTCGTGGGCGCTAGGCCTACCAACACAAGTGAGGTACCATTTTTATTGCGAGACTTGGGGGAACGCTGGGTGGAAGGACATTTTTGGCTCCTCTCAGATTCCAGAACTTTCTGTCACCGAAATGTGAGGAAAATGTGTTTTTTTAGCCAAATTTTGAGGTTTGCAAAGGATTCTGGGTAACAGAACCTGGTCAGAGCCCCACAAGTCACCCCATCTTGGATTCCCCTAGGTCTCTAGTTTTCAAGAATGCACAGGTTTGGTAGGTTTTCCTAGGTGCCGGCTGAGCTAGAGGCCAAAATCTACAGCTAGGCACTTTGCAAAAAACAGCTCTTTTTTCTGTCAAAAAATGGGATGTGTCCACGTTGTGCTTTTGGGCATTTCCTGTCGTGGGCGCTAGGCCTACCAACACAAGTGAGGTACCATTTTTATTGCGAGACTTGGCGGAACCCTGGGTGGAAGGAAATTTGTGGCTCCTCTCAGATTCCAAAACTTTCTGTCACCAAAATGTGAGGAAAATGTGTTTTTTTAGCCAAATTTTTAGGTTTGCAAAGGATTCTGGGTAACAGAACCTGGTCAGAGCCCCACAAGTCACCCCATCTTGGATTCCCCTAGGTCTCTAGTTTTCAAGAATGCACAGGTTTGGTAGGTTTCCCTAGGTGCCGGCTGAGCTAGAGGCCAAAATCTACAGGTAGGCACTTTGCAAAAAACAGCTCTGTTTTCTGTCAAAAAATGGGATGTGTTCACGTTGTGTTTTGGGACATTTCCTGTTGCGGGCGCTAGGACTACCAAAACAAGTGAGGTATAATTTTTATCGGGAGACTGGGGTGAACGCTGGGTGGAAGGAAATTTGCGGCTCCTCTCAGATTCCAGAACTTTCTGTCATCGAAATGTGAGGAAAATGTGTTTTTTTAGCTAAATTTTGAGGTTTGCAAAGGATTCTGGGTGACAGAACCTGGTCAGAGCCCCACAAGTCACCCTATCTTGGCTTCCCCTAGGTCTCTAGTTTTCAAAAATGCACAGGTTTGGTAGGTTTCCCTTAGGTGCTGGCTGAGCTAGAGGCCAAAATCTACAGGTAGGCACTTTGCAAAAAAAAGCTCTGGTTTCTGTGAAAAAATTTGATGTGTCCACGTTGTCTTTTGGGGCATATCCTGTCGCGGGCGCTAGGCCTACCCACACAAGTGAGGTACCATTTTTATCGGGAGACTTGGGGAAACGCTGAGTGGAAGGAAATTTGTGGCTCCGCTCACATTCCAGAACTTTCTGTCACCGAAATGTGAGGAAAATGTGTTTTTTTTAGCCAAATTTTGAGGTTTGCAAAGGATTCTGGGTAACAGAACATGGTCAGAGGCCCACAAGTCACCCCATCTTGGATTCCCCTAGGTCTCTAGTTTTCGAAAAATGCACAGGCTTGGTAGGTTTCCCTAGGTGCCGGCTGAGCTAGAGGCCAAAATCTACAGGTAGGCACTTTGCAAAAAACAGCTCTGTTTTCTGTCAAAAAATGGGATGGGTCCACGTTGTGCTTTGGGGCATTTCCTGTTGTGGGCGCTAGGCCTACCCACACAAGTGAGGTATCATTTTCTGCGGGAGACTTGGAGGAACGCTGGGTGGAAGGAAATTTGTGGCTCCTCTCAGATTCCCGAACTTTCTGTCACCGAAATGACAGGAAAAAGTTTTTTTTTTAGCCAAATTTTGAGATTTGCAAAGGATTCTGGGTAACAGAACCTGGTCAGAGCCCCACAAGTCACCCCATCTTGGATTCCCCTATGTCTCTAGTTTTCAAAAATGCACAGGTTTGGAAGGTTTCCCTAGGTGCCGGCTGAGCTAGAGGCCAAAATCTACAGTTAGGCACTTTGCAAAAAACAGCTCTGTTTTCTGTCAAAAAATGGGATGTGCCCACGTTGTGTTTTGGGACATTTCCTGTCGCGGGCGCTAGGACTACCCACACAAGTGAGGTATCATTTTTATCGGGAGACTTGCGGGAACGCCTGGTGGAAGGAAATTTGTGGCTCCCCTCAGATTCCAGAACTTTTTGTCACCGAAATGTGAGGGAAAAATGTTTTCTTTAGCCACATTTTGAGGTTTGCAAAGGTTTCTGGGTAACAGAACCTGGTCAGAGCCCCACAAGTCACCCCATCTTGGATTCCCCTAGGTCTCTAGATTTAAAAAATGCACAGGTTTGGTAGGTTTCCCTAGGTGCCGGCTGAGCTAGAGGCCAAAATCTACAGGTAGGCAATTTGCAAAAAAACAGCTCTGTTTTCTGTCAAAAAATGGGATGTGTCCACGTTGTGTTTTGGGACATTTCCTGTCGCGGGCGCTAGGACTACCAACACAAGTGAGGTACCATTTTTATTGTGAGACTTGGGGGAACGCTGGGTGGAAGGAAATTTGTGGCTCCTCTCAGATTCCAGAACTTTCTGTCACCGAAATGTGAGGAAAATGTGTTTTTTTAGCCACATTTTGAGGTTTGCAAAGGATTCTGGGTAACAGAACCTGGTAAGAGCCCCAAAAGTTACCCCATCTTGGATTCCCCTAGGTCTCTAGTTTTCAAAAATGCACAGGTTTGGTAGGTTTCCCTATGTGCCGGCTGAGCTAGAGGCCAAAATCTACAGGTAGGCACTTTGCAAAAAACAGCTCTGTTTTCTGTCAAAAAATGGGATGTGCCCACGTTGTGCTTTGGGGCATTTCCTGTCGCGGACGCTAGCCCTACCAACACAAGTGAGGTACCATTATTATCGGGAGACTTGGGGGAACGCTGGGTGGAAGGAAATTTGTGGCTCCTCTCAGATTCCAGAACTTTCTGTCACCGAAATGTGAGGAAAATGTGTTTTTTTAGCCAAATTTTGAGGTTTGCAAAGGATTCTAGGTAACAGAACCTGGTCAGAGCCCCACAAGTCACCCCATCTTGGATTCCCCTAGGTCTCTAGTTTTAAAAAATGCAAAGGTTTGGTAGGTTTCCCTAGGTGCCGGCTGAGCTAGAGGCCAAAATACACAGGTAGGCACTTTGCAAAAAACAGCTCTGTTTTCTGTGAAAAAATTTGATATGTCCACGTTGTGTTTTGGGGCATATCCTGTCGCGGGCGCTAGGCCTACCCACACAAGTGAGGTACCATTTTTATCGGGAGACTTGGGGGAACGCTGGGTGGAAGGAAATTTGTGGCTCGTCGCAGATTCCAGAACTTTCTGTCACCGAAATGTGAAGAAAATGTGTTTTTTTTAGCCAAGTTTTGAGGTTTGCAAAGGATTCTGGGTAACAGAACCTGGTCAGAGCCCCACAAGTCACCCCATCCTGGATTCCCCTAGGTCTCTAGTTTTAAAAAATGCACAGGTTTGGTAGGTTTCCCTAGGTGCCGGCTGAGCTAGAGGCCAAAATCTACAGTTAGGCATTTTGCAAAAAACAGCAGTTTTCTGTCAAAAAATGGGATGTGCCCACGTTGTGCTTTGGCACATTTCCTGTCGCGGGCGCTAAGCCTACCAACACAAGTGAGGTACCATTTTTATCGGGAGACTTGGGGGAACGCTGAGTGGAAGGAAATTTGTGGCTCCTCTCAGATTCCAGAATTTTCTGTCACCGAAATGTGAGGAAAATGTTTTTTTTTAGCCAATTTTTGAGGTTTGCAAAGGATTCTGGGTAACAGAACCTGGTCAGAGGCCCACAAGTCACCCCATCTTGGATTCCCCAGGTCTCTAGTTTTCACAAATGCACAGGCTTGGTAGGTTTCCCTAGGTGCCGGCTGAGCTAGAGGCCAAAATCTACAGGTAGGCACTTTGCAAAAAACAGCTCTGTTTTCTGTCAAAAAATGGGATGTGACCACGTTGTGCTTTGGGGCCTTTCCTGTTGTGGGCGCTAGGCCTACCCACACAAGTAAGGTTTCATTTTTATAGGGAGACTTGGGGGAACGCTGGGTGGAAGGAAATTTGTGGCTCCTCTCAGATTCCAGAACTTTGTGTCACCGAAATGACAGGAAAAATTGTTTTTTTTAGCCAAATTTTGAGATTTGCAAAGGATTCTGAGTAACAGAACCTGGTCACAGCCCCACAAGTCACCCCATCTTGGATTCCCCTAGGTCTCCAGTTTTCAAAAATGCACAGTTTGGTAGGTTTCCCTAGGTGTCCCGGCTGAGCTAGAGGCCAAAATCTACAGGTAGGCACTTTGCAAAAAACAGCTCTGTTTTCTGTCAAAAAATGGGATGTGTCCACGTTGTGTTTTGGGACATTTCCTGTCGCGCGCGCTAGGACTACCAACACAACTGAGGTACCATTTTTATTGGGAGACTTGGGGGAACGCTGGGTGGAAGGAAATTTGTGCCTCCTCTCAGATTCCAGAACTTTCTGTCACCGAAATGTGAGGAAAATTTGTTTTTTTAGCTAAATTTTGAGGTTTGCAAAGGATTCTGGGTAACTGAACCTGGTCAGAGCCCCACAAGTCACCCCATCTTGGATTCCCCTAGGTATCTAGTTTTAAAAAATGCACAGTTTGGTAGGTTTCCCTAGGTGCCGGCTGAGCTAGAGGCCAAAATCTACAGGTAGGCACTTTGCAAAAAACAACTCTGTTTTCTGTCAAAAAAGGGATGTGTCCACGTTGTGCTTTGGGGCTATTCTTGTCGCGGGCGCTAGGCCTACCTACACAAGTGAGGTATCATTTTTATCGGGAGGCTTG
Source organism: Pleurodeles waltl (assembly GCF_031143425.1). Classification (NCBI taxonomy): domain Eukaryota; kingdom Metazoa; phylum Chordata; class Amphibia; order Caudata; family Salamandridae; genus Pleurodeles; species Pleurodeles waltl. The sequence continues at coordinate 805,669,441 of NC_090440.1, forward strand.
GGGGAACGCTGGGTGGAAGGAAATTTGTGCCTCCTCTCAGATTCCAGAACTTTCTGTCACCGAAATGTGAGGAAAATTTGTTTTTTTAGCTAAATTTTGAGGTTTGCAAAGGATTCTGGGTAACAGAACCTGGTCAGAGCCCCACAAGTCACCCCATCTTGGATTCCCCTATGTCTCCAGTTTTAAAAAATGCACAGGTTTGGTAGGTTTCCCTAGGTGCCGGCTGAGCTAGAGGCCAAAATCTACAGGTAGGAACTTTGCAAAAAACAGCTCTGTTTTCTGTCAAAAAATGGGATGTGTCCACATTTTGCTTTGGAGCATTTCCTGTCACGGGCGCTAGGCCTACCAAAACAAGTGAGGTACCATTTTTATCGGGAGACTTGGGGGAACGCTGGGTGGAAGGAAATTTGTGGCTCCTCTCAGATTCCAGAACTTTCTGTCACCGAAATGACAGGAAAAAGTGTTTTTTTAGCCAAATTTTGTAGTTTGCAAAGGATTCTGGGAAACAGAACCTGGTCAGAGCCCCACAAGTCACCCCATCTTGGATTCCCCTAGGTCTCTAGTTTTCAATAATGCACAGGTTTGGTAGGTTTCCCTAGGTGCCGGCTGAGCTAGAGGCCAAAATCTACAGGTAGGAAGTTTGCAAAAAACAGCTCTGTTTTCTGTCAAAAAATGAGATGTGTCCACGTTTTGCTTTGGGGCATTTCCTGTCGCGGGCGCTAGGCCTACCAACACAAGTGAGGTACCATTTTTATCGGGAGACTTGGGGGAACGCTGGTGGAAGGAAATTTGTGGCTCCTCTCAGATTCCAGAACTTTCTGTCACCGAAATGTGAGGAAAATGTGATTTTTTAGTCAAATTGTGAGGTTTGCAAAGGATTCTGGGTAACAGAACCTGGTCAGAGCCCCATAAGTCACCCCATCTTGGATTCCACTAGGTCTCTAGTTTTCAAAAATGCACATGTTTGTTAGGTTTCCCTAGGTGCCGGCTTAGCTAGAGGCCAAAATCTACCGGTAGGCACTTTGCAAAAAACAGCTCTGTTTTCTGTAAAAAAATGGGATGTGTCCACGTTGTGCTTTGGGGCATTTCCTGTCGTGGGCGCTAGGCCTACCAACACAAGTGAGGTACCATTTTTATTGCGAGACTTGGGGGAACGCTGGGTGGAAGGACATTTTTGGCTCCTCTCAGATTCCAGAACTTTCTGTCACCGAAATGTGAGGAAAATGTGGTTTTTTAGCCAAATTTTGAGGTTTGCAAAGGATTCTGGGTAACAGAACCTGGTCAGAGCCCCACAAGTCACCCCATCTTGGATTCCCCTAGGTCTCTAGTTTTCAAGAATGCACAGGTTTGGTAGGTTTTCCTAGGTGCCGGCTGAGCTGGAGGCCAAAATCTACAGCTAGGCACTTTGCAAAAAACAGCTCTTTTTTCTGTCAAAAAATGGGATGTGTCCACGTTGTGCTTTTGGGCATTTCCTGTCGTGGGCGCTAGGCCTACCAACACAAGTGAGGTACCATTTTTATTGCGAGACTTGGGGGAACGCTGGGTGGAAGGAAATTTGTGGCTCCTCTCAGATTCCAAAACTTTCTGTCACCAAAATGTGAGGAAAATGTGTTTTTTTAGCCAAATTTTTAGGTTTGCAAAGGATTCTGGGTAACAGAACCTGGTCAGAGCCCCACAAGTCACCCCATCTTGGATTCCCCTAGGTCTCTAGTTTTCAAGAATGCACAGGTTTGGTAGGTTTCCCTAGGTGCCGGCTGAGCTAGAGGCCAAAATCTACAGGTAGGCACTTTGCAAAAAACAGCTCTGTTTTCTGTCAAAAAATGGGATGTGTTCACGTTGTGTTTTGGGACATTTCCTGTTGCGGGCGCTAGGACTACCAAAACAAGTGAGGTACCATTTTTATCGGGAGACTGGGGGGAACGCTGGGTGGAAGGAAATTTGCGGCTCCTCTCAGATTCCAGAACTTTCTGTCATCGAAATGTGAGGAAAATGTGTTTTTTTAGCTATATTTTGAGGTTTGCAAAGGATTCTGGGTAACAGAACCTGGTCAGAGCCCCACAAGTCACCCTATCGTGGATTCCCCTAGGTCTCTAGTTTTCAAAAATGCACAGGTTTGGTAGGTTTCCCTTAGGTGCTGGCTGAGCTAGAGGCCAAAATCTACAGGTAGGCACTTTGCAAAAAAAAGCTCTGGTTTCTGTGAAAAAATTTGATGTGTCCACGTTGTCTTTTGGGGCATATCCTGTCGCGGGCGCTAGGCCTACCCACACAAGTGAGGTACCATTTTTATCGGGAGACTTGGGGAAACGCTGAGTGGAAGGAAATTTGTGGCTCCGCTCACATTCCAGAACTTTCTGTCACCGAAATGTGAGGAAAATGTGTTTTTTTAGCCAAATTTTGAGGTTTGCAAAGGATTCTGGGTAACAGAACATGGTCAGAGGCCCACAAGTCACCCCATCTTGGATTCCCCTATGTCTCTAGTTTTCGAAAAATGCACAGGCTTGGTAGGTTTCCCTAGGTGCCGGCTGAGCTAGAGGCCAAAATCTACAGGTAGGCACTTAGCAAAAAACAGCTCTGTTTTCTGTAAAAAAATGGGATGTGTCCACGTTGTGCTTTGGGGCATTTCCTGTTGTGGGCGCTAGGCCTACCCACACAAGTGAGGTATCATTATTTGCGGGAGACTTGGAGGAACGCTGGGTGGAAGGAAATTTGTGGCTCCTCTCAGATTCCAGAACTTTCTGTCACCGAAATGACAGGAAAAAGTTTTTTTTTAGCCAAATTTTGAGATTTGCAAAGGATTCTGGGTAACAGAACCTGGTCAGAGCCCCACAAGTCACCCCATCTTCGATTCCCCTAGGTCTCCAGTTTTCAAAAATGCACAGTTTGGTAGGTTTCCCTATGTGCCGGCTGAGCTAGAGGCCAAAATCTACAGGTAGGCACTTTGCAAAAAACAGCTCTGTTTTCTGTCAAAAAATGAGATGTGTCCACGTTGTGTTTTGGGACATTTCCTGAAGCGCGCGCTAGGATTACCAACACAAGTGAGGTACCATTTTTATTGGGATACTTGGGGGAACGCTGGGTGGAAGGGAATTTGTGGCTCCTCTCAGATTCCAGAACTTTCTGTCACCGAAATGTGAGGAAAATGTGTTTTTTTAGCTAAAGTTTGAGGTTTGCAAAGGATTCTGGGTAACAGAACCTGGTCAGAGCCCCTCAAGTCACCCCATCTTGGATTCCCCTATGTCTCTAGTTTTCAAAAATGCACAGGTTTGGTAGGTTTCCCTAGGTGCCGGCTGAGCTAGAGGCCAAAATCTACAGTTAGGCACTTTGCAAAAAACAGCTCTGTTTTCTGTCAAAAAATGGGATGTGCCCACGTTGTGTTTTGGGACATTTCCTGTCGCGGGCGCTAGGACTACCCACACAAGTGAGGTATCATTTTTATCGGGAGACTTGGGGGAACGCTGGGTGGAAGGAAATTTGTGGCTCCCCTCAGATTCCAGAACTTTTTGTCACCGAAATGTGAGGGAAAAATATTTTCTTTAGCCACATTTTGAGGTTTGCAAAGGATTCTGGGTAACAGAACCTGGTCAGAGCCCCACAAGTCACTCCATCTTGGATTCCCCTAGGTCTCTAGATTAAAAAAATGCACAGGTTAGGTAGGTTTCCCTAGGTGCCGGCTGAGCTAGAGGCCAAAATCTACAGGTAGGCAATTTGCAAAAAAACAGCTCTGTTTTCTGTCAAAAAATGGGATGTGTCCACGTTGTGTTTTGGGACATTTCCTGTCGCGGGCGCTAGGACTACCAACACAAGTGAGGTACCATTTTTATTGTGAGACTTGGGGGAACGCTGGGTGGAAGGAAATTTGTGGCTCCTCTCAGATTCCAGAACTTTCTGTCACCGAAATGTGAGGAAAATGTGTTTTTTTAGCCACATTTTGAGGTTTGCAAAGGATTCTGGGTAACAGAACCTGGTCAGAGCCCCAAAAGTTACCCCATCTTGGATTCCCCTAGGTCTCTAGTTTTCAAAAATGCACAGGTTTGGTAGGTTTCCCTATGTGCCGGCTGAGCTAGAGGCCAAAATCTACAGGTAGGCACTTTGCAAAAAACAGCTCTGTTTTCTGTCAAAAAATGGGATGTGCCCACGTTGTGCTTTGGGGCATTTCCTGTCGCGGACGCTAGCCCTACCAACACAAGTGAGGTACCATTATTATCGGGAGACTTGGAGGAACGCTGGGTGGAAGGAAATTTGTGGCTCCTCTCAGATTCCAGAACTTTCTGTCACCGAAATGTGAGGAAAATGTGTTTTTTTAGCCAAATTTTGAGGTTTGCAAAGGATTCTAGGTAACAGAACCTGGTCAGAGCCCCACAAGTCACCCCATCTTGGATTCCCCTAGGTCTCTAGTTTAAAAAAATGCAAAGGTTTGGTAGGTTTCCCTAGGTGCCGGCTGAGCTAGAGGCCAAAATACACAGGTAGGCACTTTGCAAAAAACAGCTCTGTTTTCTGTGAAAAAATGTGATATGTCCACGTTGTGTTTTGGGGCATATCCTGTCGCGGGCGCTAGGCCTACCCACCAAGTGAGGAACCATTTTTATCGGGAGACTTGGGGGAACGCTGGGTGGAAGGAAATTTGTGGCTCGTCGCAGATTCCAGAACTTTCTGTCACCGAAATGACAGGAAAAAGTGTTTTTTTAGCCACATTTTGAGGTTTGCAAAGGATTCTGGGTAACAGAACCTGGTCAGAGCCCCACGAGTCACCCCATCTTGGATTCCCCTAGGTCTCTAGTTTTCAACAATGCATAGGATTGTTAGGTTTCACTAGGTGCCGGCTGAGCTAGAGGCCAAAATCTACAGGTAGGAACTTTGCAAAAAAAAGCTCTGTTTTCTGTCAAAAAATGGGATGTGTCCACGTTGTGCTTTGGGGCATTTCCTGTCGCGGGCGCTAGGCCTATCAACACAAGTGAGGTACAATTTTTATCGGGAGACTTGGGGGAACGCTGGGTGGAAGGAAATTTGTGGCTCCTCTCAGATTCCAGAACATTCTGTCACCGAAATGTGAGGAAAATCTGTTTTTTTAGTCACATTTTGAGGTTTGCAAAGGATTCTGGGTAACAGAACCTGGTCAGAGCCCCACAAGTCACCCCATCTTGGATTCCCCTAGGTCTCTAGTTTTCAACAATGCACAGGTTTGTTAGGTTTCCCTAGGTGCCGGCTGAGCTAGAGGCCAAAATCTACAGGTAGGAACTTTGCAAAAAACAGCTCTGTTTTCTGTCAAAAAATGGGATGTGTCCACGTTGTGCTTTGGGGCATTTCCTGTCGCGGGCGCTAGGCCTACCAACACAAGTGAGGTACCATTTTTATCGCAAGACTTGGGGGAACGCTGGGTGGAAGGAAATTTGTGGCTCCTCTTAGATTCCAGAACTTTCTGTCACCGAAATGTGAAGAAAATGTGTTTTTTTAGCCAAGTTTTGAGGTTTGCAAAGGATTCTGGGTAACAGAACCTGGTCAGAGCCCCACAAGTCACCCCATCCTGGATTCCCCTAGGTCTCTAGTTTTCAAAAATGCACAGGTTTGGTAGGTTTCCCTAGGTGCCGGCTGAGCTAGAGGCCAAAATCTACAGTTAGGCATTTTGCAAAAAACAGCAGTTTTCTGTCAAAAAATGGGATGTGCCCACGTTGTGCTTTGGCACATTTCCTGTCGCGGGCGCTAAGCCTACCAACACAAGTGAGGTACCATTTTTATCGGGAGACTTGGTGGAACGCTGAGTGGAAGGAAATTTGTGGCTCCTCTCAGATTCCAGAATTTTCTGTCACCGAAATGTGAGGAAAATGTTTTTTTTTAGCTAATCTTTGAGGTTTGCAAAGGATTCTGGGTAACAGAACCTGGTCAGAGGCCCACAAGTCACCCCATCTTGGATTCCCCAGGTCTCTAGTTTTCACAAATGCACAGGCTTGGTAGGTTTCCCTAGGTGCCGGCTGAGCTAGAGGCCAAAATCTACAGGTAGGCACTTAGCAAAAAACAGCTCTGTTTTCTGTCAAAAAATGGGATGTGTCCACGTTGTGCTTTGGGGCCTTTCCTGTTGTGGGCGCTAGGCCTACCCACACAAGTAAGGTATCATTTTTATAGGGAGACTTGGGGGAACGCTGGGTGGAAGGAAATTTGTGGCTCCTCTCAGATTCCAGAACTTTGTGTCACCGAAATGACAGGAAAAATTGTTTTTTTTAGCCAAATTTTGAGATTTGCAAAGGATTCTGAGTAACAGAACCTGGTCAGAGCCCCACAAGTCACCCCATCTTGGATTCCCCTAGGTCTCCAGTTTTCAAAAATGCACAGTTTGGTAGGTTTCCCTAGGTGTCCCAGCTGAGCTAGAGGCCAAAATCTACAGGTAGGCACTTTGCAAAAAACAGCTCTGTTTTCTGTCAAAAAATGGGATGTGTCCACGTTGTGTTTTGGGACATTTCCTGTCGCGCGCGCTAGGACTACCAACACAAGTGAGGTACCATTTTTATTGGGAGACTTGGGGGAACGCTGGGTGGAAGGAAATTTGTGGCTCCTCTCAGATTCCAGAACTTTCTGTCACCGAAATGTGAGGAAAATGTGTTTTTTTTAGCTAAAGTTTGAGGTTTGCAAAGGATTCTGGGTAACAGAACCTGGTCAGAGCCCCACAATTCACCCCATCTTGGATTCCCCTATGTCTCTAGTTTTAAAAAATGCACAGGTTTTGTAGGTTTCCCTAGGTGCCGGCTGAGCTAGAGGCCAAAATCTACAGGTAGGCACTTTGCAAAAAACAGCTCTGTTTTCTGTCAAAAAATGGGATGTGCCCACGTTGTGTTTTGGGACATTTCCTGTCGCGGGCGCTAGGACTACCCACACAAGTGAGGTATCATTTTTATCGGGAGACTTGGGGGAACGCTGGGTGGAAGGAAATTTGTGGCTCCCCTCAGATTCCAGAACTTTCTGTCACCGAAATGTGAGGGAAATGTGTTTTTTTAGCCAAATTTTGAGGTTTGCAAAGGGTTCTGGGTAACAGAACCTGGTCAGAGACCCACAAGTCACCCCATCTTGGATTCCCCTAGGCCTCTAGTTTTAAAAAATGCACAGGTTTGGTAGGTTTCCCTTTTGTGCCGCCTGAGCTAGAGGCCAAAATCTACAGGTAGGCACTTGCAAAAAACAGCTCTGTTTTCTGTGAAAAAATGGGATGTGTCCACGTTGTGTTTTGGAGCATACCCTGTCGCGGGCGCTAGGCCTACCCACACAACTGAGGTACCATTTTTATTGGGAGACTTGGGGGAACGCTGGGTGGAAGGAAATTTGTGGCTCCTCTCAGATTCCAGAATTTTCTGTCACCGAAATGTGAGGAAAATGTGTTTTTTTAGCCAAATTTTGAGGTTTGCAAAGGATTCTGGGTAACAGAACCTGGTCAGAGGCCCACAAGTCACCCCATCTTGGATTCCCCTAGGTCTCTAGTTTTCAAAAATGCACAGGCTTGGTAGGTTTCCCTAGGTGCCGGCTGAGCTAGAGGCCAAAATCTACAGGTAGGCACTTTGCAAAAAACAGCTCTGTTTTCTGTCAAAAAATGGGATGTGTCCACGTTGTGCATTGGGGCATTTCCTGTTGTGGGCGCTAGGCCTACCCAGACAAGTGAGCTATCATTTTTATCGGGAGACTTGGGGGAACGCTGGGTGGAAGGAAATTTATGGCTCCTCTCAGATTCCAGAACTTTCTGTCACCGAAATGACAGGAAAAAGTGTTTTTTTTAGCCACATTTTGAGATTTGCAAAGGATTCTGGGTAACAGAACCTGGTCAGAGCCCCACAAGTCACCCCATCTTGGATTCCCCTAGGTCTCTAGTTTTAAAAAATGCACAGTTTGGTAGGTTTCCCTAGGTGCCGGCTGAGCTAGAGGCCAAAATCTACAGGTAGGCACTTTGCAAAAAACAACTCTGTTTTCTGTCAAAAAAGGGATGTGTCCACGTTGTGCTTTGGGGCTATTCTTGTCGTGGGCGCTAGGCCTACCTACACAAGTGAGGTATCATTTTTATCGGGAGGCTTGGGGGAACGCTGGGTGGAAGGAAATTTGTGCCTCCTCTCAGATTCCAGAACTTTCTGTCACCGAAATGTGAGGAAAATTTGTTTTTTTAGCTAAATTTTGAGGTTTGCAAAGGATTCTGGGTAACAGAACCTGGTCAGAGCCCCACAAGTCACCACATCTTGGATTCCCCTATGTCTCCAGTTTTAAAAAATGCACAGGTTTGGTAGGTTTCCCTAGGTGCCGGCTGAGCTAGAGGCCAAAATCTACAGGTAGGAACTTTGCAAAAAACAGCTCTGTTTTCTGTCAAAAAATGGGATGTGTCCACATTTTGCTTTGGAGCATTTCCTGTCACGGGCGCTAGGCCTACCAAAACAAGTGAGGTACCATTTTTATCGGGAGACTTGGGGGAACGCTGGGTGGAAGGAAATTTGTGGCTCCTCTCAGATTCCAGAACTTTCTGTCACCGAAATGACAGGAAAAAGTGTTTTTTTAGCCAAATTTTGTAGTTTGCAAAGGATTCTGGGAAACAGAACCTGGTCAGAGCCCCACAAATCACCCCATCTTGGATTCCCCTAGGTGTCTAGTTTTCAACAATGCACAGGTTTGGTAGGTTTCCCTAGGTGCCGGCTGAGCTAGAGGCCAAAATCTACAGGTAGGAAGTTTGCAAAAAACAGCTCTGTTTTCTGTCAAAAAATGGGATGTGTCCACGTTTTGCTTTGGGGCATTTCCTGTCGCGGGCGCTAGGCCTACCAACACAAGTGAGGTACCATTTTTATCGGGAGACTTGGGGGAACGCTGGTGGAAGGAAATTTGTGGCTCCTCTCAGATTCCAGAACTTTCTGTCACCGAAATGTGAGGAAAATGTGTTTTTTTAGTCAAATTGTGAGGTTTGCAAAGGATTCTGGGTAACAGAACCTGGTCAGAGCCCCATAAGTCACCCCATCTTGGATTCCCCTAGGTCTCTAGTTTTCAAAAATGCACATGTTTGTTAGGTTTCCCTAGGTGCCGGCTTAGCTAGAGGCCAAAATCTACCGGTAGGCACTTTGCAAAAAACAGCTCTGTTTTCTGTAAAAAAATGGGATGTGTCCACGTTGTGCTTTGGGGCATTTCCTGTCGTGGGCGCTAGGCCTACCAACACAAGTGAGGTACCATTTTTATTGCGAGACTTGGGGGAACGCTGGGTGGAAGGAAATTTTTGGCTCCTCTCAGATTCCAGAACTTTCTGTCACCGAAATGTGAGGAAAATGTGTTTTTTTAGCCAAATTTTGAGGTTTGCAAAGGATTCTGGGTAACAGAACCTGGTCAGAGCCCCACAAGTCACCCCATCTTGGATTCCCCTAGGTCTCTAGTTTTCAAGAATCCACAGGTTTGGTAGGTTTTCCTAGGTGCCGGCTGAGCTAGAGGCCAAAATCTACAGCTAGGCACTTTGCAAAAAACAGCTCTTTTTTCTGTCAAAAAATGGGATGTGTCCACGTTGTGCTTTTGGGCATTTCCTGTCGTGGGCGCTAGGCCTACCAACACAAGTGAGGTACCATTTTTATTGCGAGACTTGGGGGAACGCTGGGTGGAAGGAAATTTGTATCTCCTCTCAGATTCCAAAACTTTCTGTCACCAAAATGTGAGGAAAATGTGTTTTTTTAGCCAAATTTTTAGGTTTGCAAAGGATTCTGGGTAACAGAACCTGGTCAGAGCCCCACAAGTCACCCCATCTTGGATTCCCCTAGGTCTCTAGTTTTCAAGAATGCACAGGTTTGGTAGGTTTCCCTAGGTGCCGGCTGAGCTAGAGGCCAAAATCTACAGGTAGGCACTTTGCAAAAAACAGCTCTGTTTTCTGTCAAAAAATGGGATGTGTTCACGTTGTGTTTTGGGACATTTCCTGTTGCGGGCGCTAGGACTACCAAAACAAGTGAGGTACCATTTTTATCGGGAGACTGGGGGGAACGCTGGGTGGAAGGAAATTTGCGGCTCCTCTCAGATTCCAGAACTTTCTGTCATCGAAATGTGAGGAAAATGTGTTTTTTTAGCTATATTTTGAGGTTTGCAAAGGATTCTGGGTAACAGAACCTGGTCAGAGCCCCACAAGTCACCCTATCTTGGATTCCCCTAGGTCTCTAGTTTTCAAAAATGCACAGGTTTGGTAGGTTTCCCTTAGGTGCTGGCTGAGCTAGAGGCCAAAATCTACAGGTAGGCACTTTGCAAAAAAAAGCTCTGGTTTCTGTGAAAATTTTTTATGTGTCCACGTTGTCTTTTGGGGCATATCCTGTCGCGGGCGCTAGGCCTACCCACACAAGTGAGGTACCATTTTTATCGGGAGACTTGGGGAAACGCTGAGTGGAAGGAAATTTGTGGCTCCGCTCACATTCCAGAACTTTCTGTCACCAAAATGTGAGGAAAATGTGTTTTTTTAGCCAAATTTTGAGGTTTGCAAAGGATTCTGGGTAACAGAACATGGTCAGAGGCCCACAAGTCACCCCATCTTGGATTCCCCTAGGTCTCTAGTTTTCGAAAAATGCACAGGCTTGGTAGGTTTCCCTAGGTGCCGGCTGAGCTAGAGGCCAAAATCTACAGGTAGGCACTTTGCAAAAAACAGCTCTGTTTTCTGTCAAAAAATGGGATGTGTCCACGTTGTGCTTTGGGGCATTTCCTGTTGTGGGCGCTAGGCCTACCCACACAAGTGAGGTATCATTTTTTGCGGGAGACTTGGAGGAACGCTGGGTGGAAGGAAATTGGTGGCTCCTCTCAGATTCCAGAACTTTCTGTCACCGAAATGACAGGAAAAAGTTTTTTTTTAGCCAAATTTTGAGATTTGCAAAGGATTCTGGGTAACAGAACCTAGTCAGAGCCCCACAAGTCACCCCATCTTGGATTCCCCTAGGTCTCCAGTTTTCAAAAATGCACAGTTTGGTAGGTTTCCCTATGTGCCGGCTGAGCTAGAGGCCAAAATCTACAGGTAGGCACTTTGCAAAAAACAGCTCTGTTTTCTGTCAAAAAATGAGATGTGTCCACGTTGTGTTTTGGGACATTTCCTGTCGCGCGCGCTAGGATTACCAACACAAGTGAGGTACCATTTTTATTGGGAGACTTGGGGGAACGCTGGGTGGAAGGGAATTTGTGGCTCCTCTCAGATTCCAGAACTTTCTGTCACCGAAATGTGAGGAAAATGTGTTTTTTTAGCTAAAGTTTGAGGTTTGCAAAGGATTCTGGGTAACAGAACCTGGTCAGAGCCCCACAAGTCACCCCATCTTGGATTCCCCTATGTCTCTAGTTTTAAAAAATGCACAGGTTTGGTAGGTTTCCCTAGGTGCCGGCTGAGCTAGAGGCCAAAATCTACAGTTAGGCACTTTGCAAAAACAGCTCTGTTTTCTGTCAAAAAATGGGATGTGCCCACGTTGTGTTTTGGGACATTTCCTGTCGCGGGCGCTAGGACTACCCACACAAGTGAGGTATCATTTTTATCGGGAGACTTGGGGGAACGCTGGGTGGAAGGAAATTTGTGGCTCCCCTCAGATTCCAGAACTTTTTGTCACCGAAATGTGAGGGAAAAATGTTTTCTTTAGCCACATTTTGAGGTTTGCAAAGGATTCTGGGTAACAGAACCTGGTCAGAGCCCCACAAGTCACCCCATCTTGGATTCCCCTAGGTCTCTAGATTTAAAAAATGCACAGGTTTGGTAGGTTTCCCTAGGTGCCGGCTGAGCTAGAGGCCAAAATCTACAGGTAGGCAATTTGCAAAAAAACAGCTCTGTTTTCTGTCAAAAAATGGGATGTGTCCACGTTTTGCTTTGGGGCATTTCCTGTCGCGGGCGCTAGGCCTACCAACACAAGTGAGGTACCATTTTTATCGGGAGACTTGGGGGAACGCTGGTGGAAGGAAATTTGTGGCTCCTCTCAGATTCCAGAACTTTCTGTCACCGAAATGTGAGGAAAATGTGTTTTTTTAGTCAAATTGTGAGGTTTGCAAAGGATTCTGGGTAACAGAACCTGGTCAGAGCCCCATAAGTCACCCCATCTTGGATTCCCCTAGGTCTCTAGTTTTCAAAAATGCACATGTTTGTTAGGTTTCCCTAGGTGCCGGCTTAGCTAGAGGCCAAAATCTACCGGTAGGCACTTTGCAAAAAACAGCTCTGTTTTCTGTAAAAAAATGGGATGTGTCCACGTTGTGCTTTGGGGCATTTCCTGTCGTGGGCGCTAGGCCTCCCAACACAAGTGAGGTACCATTTTTATTGCGAGACTTGGGGGAACGCTGGGTGGAAGGAAATTTTTGGCTCCTCTCAGATTCCAGAACTTTCTGTCACCGAAATGTGAGGAAAATGTGTTTTTTTAGCCAAATTTTGAGGTTTGCAAAGGATTCTGGGTAACAGAACCTGGTCAGAGCCCCACAAGTCACCCCATCTTGGATTCCCCTAGGTCTCTAGTTTTCAAGAATCCACAGGTTTGGTAGGTTTTCCTAGGTGCCGGCTGAGCTAGAGGCCAAAATCTACAGCTAGGCACTTTGCAAAAAACAGCTCTTTTTTCTGTCAAAAAATGGGATGTGTCCACGTTGTGCTTTTGGGCATTTCCTGTCGTGGGCGCTAGGCCTACCAACACAAGTGAGGTACCATTTTTATTGCGAGACTTGGGGGAACGCTGGGTGGAAGGAAATTTGTATCTCCTCTCAGATTCCAAAACTTTCTGTCACCAAAATGTGAGGAAAATGTGTTTTTTTAGCCAAATTTTTAGGTTTGCAAAGGATTCTGGGTAACAGAACCTGGTCAGAGGCCCACAAGTCACCCCATCTTGGATTCCCCAGGTCTCTAGTTTTCACAAATGCACAGGCTTGGTAGGTTTCCCTAGGTGCCGGCTGAGCTAGAGGCCAAAATCTACAGTTAGGCATTTTGCAAAAAACAGCAGTTTTCTGTCAAAAAATGGGATGTGCCCACGTTGTGCTTTGGCACATTTCCTGTCGCGGGCGCTAAGCCTACCAACACAAGTGAGGTACCATTTTTATCGGGAGACTTGGTGGAACGCTGAGTGGAAGGAAATTTGTGGCTCCTCTCAGATTCCAGAATTTTCTGTCACCGAAATGTGAGGAAAATGTTTTTTTTTAGCCAATTTTTGAGGTTTGCAAAGGATTCTGGGTAACAGAACCTGGTCAGAGGCCCACAAGTCACCCCATCTTGGATTCCCCAGGTCTCTAGTTTTCACAAATGCACAGGCTTGGTAGGTTTCCCTAGGTGCCGGCTGAGCTAGAGGCCAAAATCTACAGGTAGGCACTTTGCAAAAAACAGCTCTGTTTTCTGTCAAAAAATGGGATGTGTCCACGTTGTGCTTTGGGGCCTTTCCTGTTGTGGGCGCTAGGCCTACCCACACAAGTAAGGTATCATTTTTATAGGGAGACTTGGGGGAACGCTGGGTGGAAGGAAATTTGTGGCTCCTCTCAGATTCCAGAACTTTGTGTCACCGAAATGACAGGAAAAATTGTTTTTTTTAGCCAAATTTTGAGATTTGCAAAGGATTCTGAGTAACAGAACCTGGTCAGAGCCCCACAAGTCACCCCATCTTGGATTCCCCTAGGTCTCCAGTTTTCAAAAATGCACAGTTTGGTAGGTTTCCCTAGGTGTCCCGGCTGAACTAGAGGCCAAAATCTACAGGTAGGCACTTTGCAAAAAACAGCTCTGTTTTCTGTCAAAAAATGGGATGTGTCCACGTTGTGTTTTGGGACATTTCCTGTCGCGCGCGCTAGGACTACCAACACAAGTGAGGTACCATTTTTATTGGGAGACTTGGGGGAACGCTGGGTGGAAGGAAATTTGTGGCTCCTCTCAGATTCCAGAACTTTCTGTCACCGAAATGTGAGGAAAATGTGTTTTTTTAGTCAAATTGTGAGGTTTGCAAAGGATTCTGGGTAACAGAACCTGGTCAGAGCCCCATAAGTCACCCCATCTTGGATTCCCCTAGGTCTCTAGTTTTCAAAAATGCACATGTTTGTTAGGTTTCCCTAGGTGCCGGCTTAGCTAGAGGCCAAAATCTACCGGTAGGCACTTTGCAAAAAACAGCTCTGTTTTCTGTAAAAAAATGGGATGTGTCCACGTTGTGCTTTGGGGCATTTCCTGTCGTGGGCGCTAGGCCTACCAACACAAGTGAGGTACCATTTTTATTGCGAGACTTGGGGGAACGCTGGGTGGAAGGAAATTTTTGGCTCCTCTCAGATTCCAGAACTTTCTGTCACCGAAATGTGAGGAAAACGTGTTTTTTTAGCCAAATTTTGAGGTTTGCAAAGGATTCTGGGTAACAGAACCTGGTCAGAGCCCCACAAGTCACCCCATCTTGGATTCCCCTAGGTCTCTAGTTTTCAAGAATCCACAGGTTTGGTAGGTTTTCCTAGGTGCCGGCTGAGCTAGAGGCCAAAATCTACAGCTAGGCACTTTGCAAAAAACAGCTCTTTTTTCTGTCAAAAAATGGGATGTGTCCACGTTGTGCTTTTGGGCATTTCCTGTCGTGGGCGCTAGGCCTACCAACACAAGTGAGGTACCATTTTTATTGCGAGACTTGGTGGAACGCTGGGTGGAAGGAAATTTGTATCTCCTCTCAGATTCCAAAACTTTCTGTCACCAAAATGTGAGGAAAATGTGTTTTTTTAGCCAAATTTTTAGGTTTGCAAAGGATTCTGGGTAACAGAACCTGGTCAGAGCCCCACAAGTCACCCCATCTTGGATTCCCCTAGTTCTCTAGTTTTCAAGAATGCACAGGTTTGGTAGGTTTCCCTAGGTGCCGGCTGAGCTAGAGGCCAAAATCTACAGGTAGGCACTTTGCAAAAAAAGCTCTGTTTTCTGTCAAAAAATGGGATGTGTTCACGTTGTGTTTTGGGACATTTCCTGTTGCGGGCGCTAGGACTACCAAAACAAGTGAGGTACCATTTTTATCGGGAGACTGGGGGGAACGCTGGGTGGAAGGAAATTTGCGGCTCCTCTCAGATTCCAGAACTTTCTGTCATCGAAATGTGAGGAAAATGTGTTTTTTTAGCTATATTTTGAGGTTTGCAAAGGATTCTGGGTAACAGAACCTGGTCAGAGCCCCACAAGTCACCCTATCTTGGATTCCCCTAGGTCTCTAGTTTTCAAAAATGCACAGGTTTGGTAGGTTTCCCTTAGGTGCTGGCTGAGCTAGAGGCCAAAATCTACAGGTAGGCACTTTGCAAAAAAAAGCTCTGGTTTCTGTGAAAAAATTTGATGTGTCCACGTTGTCTTTTGGGGCATTTCCTGTCGCGGGCGCTAGGCCTACCCACACAAGTGAGGTACCATTTTTATCGGGAGACTTGGGGAAACGCTGAGTGGAAGGAAATTTGTGGCTCCGCTCACATTCCAGAACTTTCTGTCACCGAAATGTGAGGAAAATGTGTTTTTTTAGCCAAATTTTGAGTTTTGCAAAGGATTCTGGGTAACAGAACATGGTCAGAGGCCCACAAGTCACCCCATCTTGGATTCCCCTAGGTCTCTAGTTTTCGAAAAATGCACAGGCTTGGTAGGTTTCCCTAGGTGCCGGCTGAGCTAGAGGCCAAAATCTACAGGTAGGCACTTTGCAAAAAACAGCTCTGTTTTCTGTCAAAAAATGGGATGTGTCCACGTTGTGCTTTGGGGCATTTCCTGTTGTGGGCGCTAGGCCTACCCACACAAGTGAGGTATCATTTTTTGCGGGAGACTTGGAGGAACGCTGGGTGGAAGGAAATTTGTGGCTCCTCTCAGATTCTAGATCTTTCTGTCACCGAAATGACAGGAAAAAGTTTTTTTTTTAGCCAAATTTTGAGATTTGCAAAGGATTCTGGGTAACAGAACCTGGTCAGAGCCCCACAAGTCACCCCATCTTGGATTCCCCTAGGTCTCCAGTTTTCAAAAATGCACAGTTTGGTAGGTTGCCCTATGTGCCGGCTGAGCTAGAGGCCAAAATCTACAGGTAGGCACTTTGCAAAAAACAGCTCTGTTTTCTGTCAAAAAATGAGATGTGTCCACGTTGTGTTTTGGGACATTTCCTGTCGCGCGCGCTAGGATTACCAACACAAGTGAGGTACCATTTTTATTGGGAGACTTGGGGGAACGCTGGGTGGAAGGGAATTTGTGGCTCCTCTCAGATTCCAGAACTTTCTGTCACCGAAATGTGAGGAAAATGTGTTTTTTTAGCTAAAGTTTGAGGTTTGCAAAGGATTCTGGGTAACAGAACCTGGTCAGAGCCCCACAAGTCACCCCATCTTGGATTCCCCTATGTCTCTAGTTTTCAAAAATGCACAGGTTTGGTAGGTTTCCCTAGGTGCCGGCTGAGCTAGAGGCCAAAATCTACAGTTAGGCACTTTGCAAAAAACAGCTCTGTTTTCTGTCAAAAAATGGGATGTGCCCACGTTGTGTTTTGGGACATTTCCTGTCGCGGGCGCTAGGACTACCCACACAAGTGAGGTATCATTTTTATCGGGAGACTTGGGGGAACGCTGGGTGGAAGGAAATTTGTGGCTCCCCTCAGATTCCAGAACTTTTTGTCACCGAAATGTGAGGGAAAAATGTTTTCTTTAGCCACATTTGGAGGTTTGCAAAGGATTCTGGGTAACAGAACCTGGTCAGAGCCCCACAAGTCACCCCATCTTGGATTCCCCTAGGTCTCTAGATTTAAAAAATGCACAGGTTTGGTAGGTTTCCCTAGGTGCCGGCTGAGCTAGAGGCCAAAATCTACAGGTAGGCAATTTGCAAAAAAACAGCTCTGTTTTCTGTCAAAAAATGGGATGTGTCCACTTTGTGTTTTGGGACATTTCCTGTCGCGGGCGCTAGGACTACCAACACAAGTGAGGTACCATTTTTATTGTGAGACTTGGGGGAACGCTGGGTGGAAGGAAATTTGTGGCTCCTCTCAGATTCCAGAACTTTCTGTCACCGAAATGTGAGGAAAATGTGTTTTTTTAGCCACATTTTGAGGTTTGCAAAGGATTCTGGGTAACAGAACCTGGTCAGAGCCCCAAAAGTTACCCCATCTTGGATTCCCCTAGGTCTCTAGTTTTCAAAAATGCACAGGTTTGGTAGGTTTCCCTATGTGCCGGCTGAGCTAGAGGCCAAAATCTACAGGTAGGCACTTTGCAAAAAACAGCTCTGTTTTCTGTCAAAAAATGGGATGTGCCCACGTTGTGCTTTGGGGCATTTCCTGTCGCGGACGCTAGCCCTACCAACACAAGTGAGGTACCATTATTATCGGGAGACTTGGGGGAACGCTGGGTGGAAGGAACTTTGTGGCTCCTCTCAGATTCCAGAACTTTCTGTCACCGAAATGTGAGGAAAATGTGTTTTTTTAGCCAAATTTTGAGGTTTGCAAAGGATTCTAGGTAACAGAACCTGGTCAGAGCCCCACAAGTCACCCCATCTTGGATTCCCCTAGGTCTCTAGTTTTAAAAAATGCAAAGGTTTGGTAGGTTTCCCTAGGTGCCGGCTGAGCTAGAGGCCAAAATACACAGGTAGGCACTTTGCAAAAAACAGCTCTGTTTTCTGTGAAAAAATGTGATATGTCCACGTTGTGTTTTGGGGCATATCCTGTCGCGGGCGCTAGGCCTACCCACACAAGTGAGGTACCATTTTTATCGGGAGACTTGGGGGAACGCTGGGTGGAAGGAAATT
Source organism: Pleurodeles waltl (assembly GCF_031143425.1). NCBI lineage: Eukaryota > Metazoa > Chordata > Amphibia > Caudata > Salamandridae > Pleurodeles > Pleurodeles waltl. Next base: position 805,687,085 of record NC_090440.1, read on the forward strand.
TGTGGCTCGTCGCAGATTCCAGAACTTTCTGTCACCGACATGACAGGAAAAAGTGTTTTTTTAGCCACATTTTGAGGTTTGCAAAGGATTCTGGGTAACAGAACCTGGTCAGAGCCCCACGAGTCACCCCATCTTGGATTCCCCTAGGTCTCTAGTTTTCAACAATGCATAGGATTGTTAAGTTTCACTAGGTGCCGGCTGAGCTAGAGGCCAAAATCTACAGGTAGGAACTTTGCAAAAAAAAGCTCTGTTTTCTGTCAAAAAATGGGATGTGTCCACGTTGTGCTTTGGGGCATTTCCTGTCGCGGGCGCTAGGCCTATCAACACAAGTGAGGTACAATTTTTATCGGGAGACTTGGGGGAACGCTGGGTGGAAGGAAATTTGTGGCTCCTCTCAGATTCCAGAACATTCTGTCACCGAAATGTGAGGAAAATCTGTTTTTTTAGTCACATTTTGAGGTTTGCAAAGGATTCTGGGTAACAGAACCTGGTCAGAGCCCCACAAGTCACCCCATCTTGGATTCCCCTAGGTCTCTAGTTTTCAACAATGCACAGGTTTGTTAGGTTTCCCTAGGTGCCGGCTGAGCTAGAGGCCAAAATCTACAGGTAGGAACTTTGCAAAAAACAGCTCTGTTTTCTGTCAAAAAATGGGATGTGTCCACGTTGTGCTTTGGGGCATTTCCTGTCGCGGGCGCTAGGCCTACCAACACAAGTGAGGTACCATTTTTATCGCAAGACTTGGGGGAACGCTGGGTGGAAGGAAATTTGTGGCTCCTCTTAGATTCCAGAACTTTCTGTCACCGAAATGTGAAGAAAATGTGTTTTTTTAGCCAAGTTTTGAGGTTTGCAAAGGATTCTGGGTAACAGAACCTGGTCAGAGCCCCACAAGTCACCCCATCCTGGATTCCCCTAGGTCTCTAGTTTTAAAAAATGCAAAGGTTTGGTAGGTTTCCCTAGGTGCCGGCTGAGCTAGAGGCCAAAATACACAGGTAGGCACTTTGCAAAAAACAGCTCTGTTTTCTGTGAAAAAATGTGATATGTCCACGTTGTGTTTTGGGGTATATCCTGTCGCGGGCGCTAGGCCTACCCACACAAGTGAGGTACCATTTTTATCGGGAGACTTGGGGGAACGCTGGGTGGAAGGAAATTTGTGGCTCGTCGCAGATTCCAGAACTTTCTGTCACCGAAATGACAGGAAAAAGTGTTTTTTTAGCCACATTTTGAGGTTTGCAAAGGATTCTGGGTAACAGAACCTGGTCAGAGCCCCACGAGTCACCCCATCTTGGATTCCCCTAGGTCTCTAGTTTTCAACAATGCATAGGATTGTTAGGTTTCACTAGGTGCCGGCTGAGCTAGAGGCCAAAATCTACAGGTAGGAACTTTGCAAAAAAAAGCTCTGTTTTCTGTCAAAAAATGGGATGTGTCCACGTTGTGCTTTGGGGCATTTCCTGTCGCGGGCGCTAGGCCTATCAACACAAGTGAGGGACAATTTTTATCGGGAGACTTGGGGGAACGCTGGGTGGAAGGAAATTTGTGGCTCCTCTCAGATTCCAGAACATTCTGTCACCGAAATGTGAGGAAAATCTGTTTTTTTAGTCACATTTTGAGGTTTGCAAAGGATTCTGGGTAACAGAACCTGGTCAGAGCCCCACAAGTCACCCCATCTTGGATTCCCCTAGGTCTCTAGTTTTCAACAATGCACAGGTTTGTTAGGTTTCCCTAGGTGCCGGCTGAGCTAGAGGCCAAAATCTACAGGTAGGAACTTTGCAAAAAACAGCTCTGTTTTCTGTCAAAAAATGGGATGTGTCCACGTTGTGCTTTGGGGCATTTCCTGTCGCGGGCGCTAGGCCTACCAACACAAGTGATGTACCATTTTTATCGCAAGACTTGGGGGAACGCTGGGTGGAAGGAAATTTGTGGCTCCTCTTAGATTCCAGAACTTTCTGTCACCGAAATGTGAGGAAAATCTGTTTTTTTAGTCACATTTTGAGATTTGCAAAGGATTCTGAGTAACAGAACCTGGTCAGAGCCCCACAAGTCACCCCATCTTGGATTCCCCTAGGTCTCTAGTTTTCAACAATGCACAGGTTTGTTAGGTTTCCCTAGGTGCCGGCTGAGCTAGAGGCCAAAATCTACAGGTAGGAACTTTGCAAAAAACAGCTCTGTTTTCTGTCAAAAAATGGGATGTGTCCACGTTGTGCTTTGGGGCATTTCCTGTCGCGGGCGCTAGGCCTACCAACACAAGTGAGGTACCATTTTTATCGCAAGACTTGGGGGAACGCTGGGTGGAAGGAAATTTGTGGCTCCTCTTAGATTCCAGAACTTTCTGTCACCGAAATGTGAAGAAAATGTGTTTTTTTAGCCAAGTTTTGAGGTTTGCAAAGGATTCTGGGTAACAGAACCTGGTCAGAGCCCCACAAGTCACCCCATCCTGGATTCCCCTAGGTCTCTAGTTTTCAAAAATGCACAGGTTTGGTAGGTTTCCCTAGGTGCCGGCTGAGCTAGAGGCCAAAATCTACAGTTAGGCATTTTGCAAAAAACAGCAGTTTTCTGTCAAAAAATGGGATGTGCCCACGTTGTGCTTTGGCACATTTCCTGTCGCGGGCGCTAAGCCTACCAACACAAGTGAGGTACCATTTTTATCGGGAGACTTGGTGGAACGCTGAGTGGAAGGAAATTTGTGGCTCCTCTCAGATTCCAGAATTTTCTGTCACCGAAATGTGAGGAAAATGTTTTTTTTTAGCCAATTTTTGAGGTTTGCAAAGGATTCTGGGTAACAGAACCTGGTCAGAGGCCCACAAGTCACCCCATCTTGGATTCCCCAGGTCTCTAGTTTTCACAAATGCACAGGCTTGGTAGGTTTCCCTAGGTGCCGGCTGAGCTAGAGGCCAAAATCTACAGGTAGGAACTTTGCAAAAAAAAGCTCTGTTTTCTGTCAAAAAATGGGATGTGTCCACGTTGTGCTTTGGGGCATTTCCTGTCGCGGGCGCTAGGCCTATCAACACAAGTGAGGTACAATTTTTATCGGGAGACTTGGGGGAACGCTGGGTGGAAGGAAATTTGTGGCTCCTCTCAGATTCCAGAACATTCTGTCACCGAAATGTGAGGAAAATCTGTTTTTTTAGTCACATTTTGAGGTTTGCAAAGGATTCTGGGTAACAGAACCTGGTCAGAGCCCCACAAGTCACCCCATCTTGGATTCCCCTAGGTCTCTAGTTTTCAACAATGCACAGGTTTGTTAGGTTTCCCTAGGTGCCGGCTGAGCTAGAGGCCAAAATCTACAGGTAGGAACTTTGCAAAAAACAGCTCTGTTTTCTGTCAAAAAATGGGATGTGTCCACGTTGTGCTTTGGGGCATTTCCTGTCGCGGGCGCTAGGCCTACCAACACAAGTGAGGTACCATTTTTATCGCAAGACTTGGGGGAACGCTGGGTGGAAGGAAATTTGTGGCTCCTCTTAGATTCCAGAACTTTCTGTCACCGAAATGTGAAGAAAATGTGTTTTTTTAGCCAAGTTTTGAGGTTTGCAAAGGATTCTGGGTAACAGAACCTGGTCAGAGCCCCACAAGTCACCCCATCCTGGATTCCCCTAGGTCTCTAGTTTTAAAAAATGCAAAGGTTTGGTAGGTTTCCCTAGGTGCCGGCTGAGCTAGAGGCCAAAATACACAGGTAGGCACTTTGCAAAAAACAGCTCTGTTTTCTGTGAAAAAATGTGATATGTCCACGTTGTGTTTTGGGGTATATCCTGTCGCGGGCGCTAGGCCTACCCACACAAGTGAGGTACCATTTTTATCGGGAGACTTGGGGGAACGCTGGGTGGAAGGAAATTTGTGGCTCGTCGCAGATTCCAGAACTTTCTGTCACCGAAATGACAGGAAAAAGTGTTTTTTTAGCCACATTTTGAGGTTTGCAAAGGATTCTGGGTAACAGAACCTGGTCAGAGCCCCACGAGTCACCCCATCTTGGATTCCCCTAGGTCTCTAGTTTTCAACAATGCATAGGATTGTTAGGTTTCACTAGGTGCCGGCTGAGCTAGAGGCCAAAATCTACAGGTAGGAACTTTGCAAAAAAAAGCTCTGTTTTCTGTCAAAAAATGGGATGTGTCCACGTTGTGCTTTGGGGCATTTCCTGTCGCGGGCGCTAGGCCTATCAACACAAGTGAGGGACAATTTTTATCGGGAGACTTGGGGGAACGCTGGGTGGAAGGAAATTTGTGGCTCCTCTCAGATTCCAGAACATTCTGTCACCGAAATGTGAGGAAAATCTGTTTTTTTAGTCACATTTTGAGGTTTGCAAAGGATTCTGGGTAACAGAACCTGGTCAGAGCCCCACAAGTCACCCCATCTTGGATTCCCCTAGGTCTCTAGTTTTCAACAATGCACAGGTTTGTTAGGTTTCCCTAGGTGCCGGCTGAGCTAGAGGCCAAAATCTACAGGTAGGAACTTTGCAAAAAACAGCTCTGTTTTCTGTCAAAAAATGGGATGTGTCCACGTTGTGCTTTGGGGCATTTCCTGTCGCGGGCGCTAGGCCTACCAACACAAGTGATGTACCATTTTTATCGCAAGACTTGGGGGAACGCTGGGTGGAAGGAAATTTGTGGCTCCTCTTAGATTCCAGAACTTTCTGTCACCGAAATGTGAGGAAAATCTGTTTTTTTAGTCACATTTTGAGATTTGCAAAGGATTCTGAGTAACAGAACCTGGTCAGAGCCCCACAAGTCACCCCATCTTGGATTCCCCTAGGTCTCTAGTTTTCAACAATGCACAGGTTTGTTAGGTTTCCCTAGGTGCCGGCTGAGCTAGAGGCCAAAATCTACAGGTAGGAACTTTGCAAAAAACAGCTCTGTTTTCTGTCAAAAAATGGGATGTGTCCACGTTGTGCTTTGGGGCATTTCCTGTCGCGGGCGCTAGGCCTACCAACACAAGTGAGGTACCATTTTTATCGCAAGACTTGGGGGAACGCTGGGTGGAAGGAAATTTGTGGCTCCTCTTAGATTCCAGAACTTTCTGTCACCGAAATGTGAAGAAAATGTGTTTTTTTAGCCAAGTTTTGAGGTTTGCAAAGGATTCTGGGTAACAGAACCTGGTCAGAGCCCCACAAGTCACCCCATCCTGGATTCCCCTAGGTCTCTAGTTTTCAAAAATGCACAGGTTTGGTAGGTTTCCCTAGGTGCCGGCTGAGCTAGAGGCCAAAATCTACAGTTAGGCATTTTGCAAAAAACAGCAGTTTTCTGTCAAAAAATGGGATGTGCCCACGTTGTGCTTTGGCACATTTCCTGTCGCGGGCGCTAAGCCTACCAACACAAGTGAGGTACCATTTTTATCGGGAGACTTGGTGGAACGCTGAGTGGAAGGAAATTTGTGGCTCCTCTCAGATTCCAGAATTTTCTGTCACCGAAATGTGAGGAAAATGTTTTTTTTTAGCCAATTTTTGAGGTTTGCAAAGGATTCTGGGTAACAGAACCTGGTCAGAGGCCCACAAGTCACCCCATCTTGGATTCCCCAGGTCTCTAGTTTTCACAAATGCACAGGCTTGGTAGGTTTCCCTAGGTGCCGGCTGAGCTAGAGGCCAAAATCTACAGTTAGGCATTTTGCAAAAAACAGCAGTTTTCTGTCAAAAAATGGGATGTGCCCACGTTGTGCTTTGGCACATTTCCTGTCGCGGGCGCTAAGCCTACCAACACAAGTGAGGTACCATTTTTATCGGGAGACTTGGTGGAACGCTGAGTGGAAGGAAATTTGTGGCTCCTCTCAGATTCCAGAATTTTCTGTCACCGAAATGTGAGGAAAATGTTTTTTTTTAGCCAATTTTTGAGGTTTGCAAAGGATTCTGGGTAACAGAACCTGGTCAGAGGCCCACAAGTCACCCCTACTTGGATTCCCCAGGTCTCTAGTTTTCACAAATGCACAGGCTTGGTAGGTTTCCCTAGGTGCCGGCTGAGCTAGAGGCCAAAATCTACAGGTAGGCACTTTGCAAAAAACAGCTCTGTTTTCTGTCAAAAAATGGGATGTGTCCACGTTGTGCTTTGGGGCCTTTCCTGTTGTGGGCGCTAGGCCTACCCACACAAGTAAGGTATCATTTTTATAGGGAGACTTGGGGGAACGCTGGGTGGAAGGAAATTTGTGGCTCCTCTCAGGTTCCAGAACTTTGTGTCACCGAAATGACAGGAAAAATTGTTTTTTTTAGCCAAATTTTGAGATTTGCAAAGGATTCTGAGTAACAGAACCTGGTCAGAGCCCCACAAGTCACCCCATCTTGGATTCCCCTTGGTCTCCAGTTTTCAAAAATGCACAGTTTGGTAGGTTTCCCTAGGTGTCCCGGCTGAGCTAGAGGCCAAAATCTACAGGTAGGCACTTTGCAATAAACAGCTCTGTTTTCTGTCAAAAAATGGGATGTGTCCACGTTGTGTTTTGGGACATTTCCTGTCGCGCGCGCTAGGACTACCAACACAAGTGAGGTACCATTTTTATTGGGAGACTTGGGGGAACGCTGGGTGGAAGGAAATTTGTGGCTCCTCTCAGATTCCAGAACTTTCTGTCACCGAAATGTGAGGAAAATGTGTTTTTTTTAGCTAAAGTTTGAGGTTTGCAAAGGATTCTGGGTAACAGAACCTGGTCAGAGCCCCACAATTCACCCCATCTTGGATTCCCCTATGTCTCTAGTTTTCAAAAATGCAGAGGTTTTGTAGGTTTCCCTAGGTGCCGGCTGAGCTAGAGGCCAAAATCTACAGGTAGGCACTTTGCAAAAAACAGCTCTGTTTTCTGTCAAAAAATGGGATGTGCCCACGTTGTGTTTTGGGACATTTCCTGTCGCGGGCGCTAGGACTACCCACACAAGTGAGGTATCATTTTTATCGGGAGACTTGGGGGAACGCTGGGTGGAAGGAAATTTGTGGCTCCCCTCAGATTCCAGAACTTTCTGTCACCGAAATGTGAGGGAAATGTGTTTTTTTAGCCAAATTTTGAGGTTTGCAAAGGGTTCTGGGTAACAGAACCTGGTCAGAGACACACAAGTCACCCCATCTTGGATTCCCCTAGGCCTCTAGTTTTAAAAAATGCACAGGTTTGGTAGGTTTCCCTTTTGTGCCGCCTGAGCTAGAGGCCAAAATCTACAGGTAGGCACTTGCAAAAAACAGCTCTGTTTTCTGTGAAAAAATGGGATGTGTCCACGTTGTGTTTTGGAGCATACCCTGTCGCGGGCGCTAGGCCTACCCACACAACTGAGGTACCATTTTTATTGGGAGACTTGGGGGAACGCTGGGTGGAAGGAAATTTGTGGCTCCTCTCAGATTCCAGAATTTTTTGTCACCGAAATGTGAGGAAAATGTGTTTTTTTAGCCAAATTTTGAGGTTTGCAAAGGATTCTGGGTAACAGAACCTGGTCAGAGGCCCACAAGTCACCCCATCTTGGATTCCCCTAGGTCTCTAGTTTTCAAAAATGCACAGGCTTGGTAGGTTTCCCTAGGTGCCGGCTGAGCTAGAGGCCAAAATCTACAGGTAGGCACTTTGCAAAAAACAGCTCTGTTTTCTGTCAAAAAATGGGATGTGTCCACGTTGTGCATTGGGGCATTTCCTGTTGTGGGCGCTAGGCCTACCCAGACAAGTGAGCTATCATTTTTATCGGGAGACTTGGGGGAACGCTGGGTGGAAGGAAATTTATGGCTCCTCTCAGATTCCAGAACTTTCTGTCACCGAAATGACAGGAAAAAGTGTTTTTTTTAGCCACATTTTGAGATTTGCAAAGGATTCTGGGTAACAGAACCTGGTCAGAGCCCCACAAGTCACCCCATCTTGGATTCCCCTAGGTCTCTAGTTTTAAAAAATGCACAGTTTGGTAGGTTTCCCTAGGTGCCGGCTGAGCTAGAGGCCAAAATCTACAGGTAGGCACTTTGCAAAAAACAACTCTGTTTTCTGTCAAAAAAGGGATGTGTCCACGTTGTGCTTTGGGGCTATTCTTGTCGTGGGCGCTAGGCCTACCTACACAAGTGAGGTATCATTTTTATCGGGAGGCTTGGGGGAACGCTGGGTGGAAGGAAATTTGTGCCTCCTCTCAGATTCCAGAACTTTCTGTCACCGAAATGTGAGGAAAATTTGTTTTTTTAGCTAAATTTTGAGGTTTGCAAAGGATTCTGGGTAACAGAACCTGGTCAGAGCCCCACAAGTCACCCCATCTTGGATTCCCCTATGTCTCCAGTTTTAAAAAATGCACAGGTTTGGTAGGTTTCCCTAGGTGCCGGCTGAGCTAGAGGCCAAAATCTACAGGTAGGAACTTTGCAAAAAACAGCTCTGTTTTCTGTCAAAAAATGGGATGTGTCCACATTTTGCTTTGGAGCATTTCCTGTCACGGGCGCTAGGCCTACCAAAACAAGTGAGGTACCATTTTTATCGGGAGACTTGGGGGAACGCTAGGTGGAAGGAAATTTGTGGCTCCTCTCAGATTCCAGAACTTTCTGTCACCGAAATGACAGGAAAAAGTGTTTTTTTAGCCAAATTTTGTAGTTTGCAAAGGATTCTGGGAAACAGAACCTGGTCAGAGCCCCACAAGTCACCCCATCTTGGATTCCCCTAGGTGTCTAGTTTTCAACAATGCACAGGTTTGGTAGGTTTCCCTAGGTGCCGGCTGAGCTAGAGGCCAAAATCTACAGGTAGGAAGTTTGCAAAAAACAGCTCTGTTTTCTGTCAAAAAATGGGATGTGTCCACGTTTTGCTTTGGGGCATTTCCTGTCGCGGGCGCTAGGCCTACCAACACAAGTGAGGTACCATTTTTATCGGGAGACTTGGGGGAACGCTGGTGGAAGGAAATTTGTGGCTCCTCTCAGATTCCAGAACTTTCTGTCACCGAAATGTGAGGAAAATGTGTTTTTTTAGTCAAATTGTGAGGTTTGCAAAGGATTCTGGGTAACAGAACCTGGTCAGAGCCCCATAAGTCACCCCATCTTGGATTCCCCTAGGTCTCTAGTTTTCAAAAATGCACATGTTTGTTAGGTTTCCCTAGGTGCCGGCTTAGCTAGAGGCCAAAATCTAACGGTAGGCACTTTGCAAAAAACAGCTCTGTTTTCTGTAAAAAAATGGGATGTGTCCACGTTGTGCTTTGGGGCATTTCCTGTCGTGGGCGCTAGGCCTACCAACACAAGTGAGGTACCATTTTTATTGCGAGACTTGGGGGAACGCTGGGTGGAAGGAAATTTTTGGCTCCTCTCAGATTCCAGAACTTTCTGTCACCGAAATGTGAGGAAAATGTGTTTTTTTAGCCAAATCTTGAGGTTTGCATAGGATTCTGGGTAACAGAACCTGGTCAGAGCCCCACAAGTCACCCCATCTTGGATTCCCCTAGGTCTCTAGTTTTCAAGAATGCACAGGTTTGGTAGGTTTTCCTAGGTGCCGGCTGAGCTAGAGGCCAAAATCTACAGCTAGGCACTTTGCAAAAAACAGCTCTTTTTTCTGTCAAAAAATGGGATGTGTCCACGTTGTGCTTTTGGGCATTTCCTGTCGTGGGCGCTAGGCCTACCAACACAAGTGAGGTACCATTTTTATTGCGAGACTTGGGGGAACGCTGGGTGGAAGGAAATTTGTATCTCCTCTGAGATTCCAAAACTTTCTGTCACCAAAATGTGAGGAAAATGTGTTTTTTTAGCCAAATTTTTAGGTTTGCAAAGGATTCTGGGTAACAGAACCTGGTCAGAGCCCCACAAGTCACCCCATCTTGGATTCCCCTAGGTCTCTAGTTTTCAAGAATGCACAGGTTTGGTAGGTTTCCCTAGGTGCCGGCTGAGCTAGAGGCCAAAATCTACAGGTAGGCACTTTGCAAAAAACAGCTCTGTTTTCTGTCAAAAAATGGGATGTGTTCACGTTGTGTTTTGGGACATTTCCTGTTGCGGGCGCAAGGACTACCAAAACAAGTGAGGTACCATTTTTATCGGGAGACTGGGGGGAACGCTGGGTGGAAGGAAATTTGCGGCTCCTCTCAGATTCCAGAACTTTCTGTCATCGAAATGTGAGGAAAATGTGTTTTTTTAGCTATATTTTGAGGTTTGCAAAGGATTCTGGGTAACAGAACCTGGTCAGAGCCCCACAAGTCACCCTATCTTGGATTCCCCTAGGTCTCTAGTTTTCAAAAATGCACAGGTTTGGTAGGTTTCCCTTAGGTGCTGGCTGAGCTAGAGGCCAAAATCTACAGGTAGGCACTTTGCAAAAAAAAGCTCTGGTTTCTGTGAAAAAATTTGATGTGTCCACGTTGTCTTTTGGGGCATATCCTGTCGCGGGCGCTAGGCCTACCCACACAAGTGAAGTACCATTTTTATCGGGAGACTTGGGGAAACGCTGAGTGGAAGGAAATTTGTGGCTCCGCTCACATTCCAGAACTTTCTGTCACCGAAATGTGAGGAAAATGTGTTTTTTTAGCCAAATTTTGAGGTTTGCAAAGGATTCTGGGTAACAGAACATGGTCAGAGGCCCACAAGTCACCCCATCTTGGATTCCCCTAGGTCTCTAGTTTTCGAAAATGCACAGGTTTGGTAGGTTTCCCTTAGGTGCTGGCTGAGCTAGAGGCCAAAATCTACAGGAAGGCACTTTGCAAAAAAAAGCTCTGGTTTCTGTGAAAAAATTTGATGTGTCCACGTTGTCTTTTGGGGCATATCCTGTCGCGGGAGCTAGGCCTACCCACACAAGTGAGGTACCATTTTTATCGGGAGACTTGGGGAGACGCTGAGTGGAAGGAAATTTGTGGCTCCGCTCACATTCCAGAACTTTCTGTCACCGAAATGTGAGGAAAATGTGTTTTTTTTAGCCACATTTTGAGATTTGCAAAGGATTCTGGGTAACAGAACCTGGTCAGAGCCCCACAAGTCACCCCATCTTGGATTCCCCTAGGTCTCTAGTTTTCAAAAATGCACATGTTTGTTAGGTTTCCCTAGGTGCCGGCTTAGCTAGAGGCCAAAATCTACAGCTAGGCACTTTGCAAAAAACAGCTCTTTTTTCTGTCAAAAAATTGGATGTGTCCACGTTGTGCTTTTGGGCATTTCCTGTCGTGGGCGCTAGGCCTACCAACACAAGTGAGGTACCATTTTTATTGCGAGACTTGGGGGAACGCTGGGTGGAAGGAAATTTGTGGCTCCTCTCAGATTCCAAAACTTTCTGTCACCAAAATGTGAGGAAAATGTGTTTTTTTAGCCAAATTTGTAGGTTTGCAAAGGATTCTGGGTAACAGAACCTGGTCAGAGCCCCACAAGTCACCCCATCTTGGATTCCCCTAGGTCTCTAGTTTTCAAGAATGCACAGGTTTGGTAGGTTTCCCTAGGTGCCGGCTGAGCTAGAGGCCAAAATCTACAGGTAGGCACTTTGCAAAAAACAGCTCTGTTTTCTGTCAAAAAATGGGATGTGTTCACGTTGTGTTTTGGGACATTTCCTGTTGCGGGCGCTAGGACTACCAAAACAAGTGAGGTACCATTTTTATCGGGAGACTGGGGGGAACGCTGGGTGGAAGGAAATTTGCGGCTCCTCTCAGATTCCAGAACTTTCTGTCATCGAAATTTGAGGAAAATGTGTTTTTTTAGCTATATTTTGAGGTTTGTAAAGGATTCTGGGTAACAGAACCTGGTCAGAGCCCCACAAGTCACCCTATCTTGGATTCCCCTAGGTCTCTAGTTTTCAAAAATGCACAGGTTTGGTAGGTTTCCCTTAGGTGCTGGCTGAGCTAGAGGCCAAAATCTACAGGTAGGCACTTTGCAAAAAAAAGCTCTGGTTTCTGTGAAAAAATTTGATGTGTCCACGTTGTCTTTTGGGGCATATCCTGTCGCGGGCGCTAGGCCTACCCACACAAGTGAGGTACCATTTTTATCGGGAGACTTGGGGAAACGCTGAGTGGAAGGAAATTTGTGGCTCCGCTCACATTCCAGAACTTTCTGTCACCGAAATGTGAGGAAAATGTGTTTTTTTTAGCCACATTTTGAGATTTGCAAAGGATTCTGGGTAACAGAACCTGGTCAGAGCCCCACAAGTCACCCCATCTTGGATTCCCCTAGGTCTCTAGTTTTAAAAAATGCACAGTTTGGTAGGTTTCCCTAGGTGCCGGCTGAGCTAGAGGCCAAAATCTACAGGTAGGCACTTTGCAAAAAACAACTCTGTTTTCTGTCAAAAAAGGGATGTGTCCACGTTGTGCTTTGGGGCTATTCTTGTCGCGGGCGCTAGGCCTACCTACACAAGTTAGGTATCATTTTTATCGGGAGGCTTGGGGGAACGCTGGGTGGAAGGAAATTTGTGCCTCCTCTCAGATTCCAGAACTTTCTGTCACCGAAATGTGAGGAAAATTTGTTTTTTTAGCTAAATTTTGAGGTTTGCAAAGGATTCTGGGTAACAGAACCTGGTCAGAGCCCCACAAGTCACCCCATCTTGGATTCCCCTATGTCTCCAGTTTTAAAAAAATGCACAGGTTTGGTAGGTTTCCCTAGGTGCCGGCTGAGCTAGAGGCCAAAATCTACAGGTAGGAACTTTGCAAAAAACAGCTCTTATTTCTGTCAAAAAATGGGATGTGTCCACATTTTGCTTTGGAGCATTTCCTGTCACGGGCGCTAGGCCTACCAAAACAAGTGAGGTACCATTTTTATCGGGAGACTTGGGGGAACGCTGGGTGGAAGGAAATTTGTGGCTCCTCTCAGATTCCAGAACTTTCTGTCACCGAAATGACAGGAAAAAGTGTTTTTTTAGCCAAATTTTGTAGTTTGCAAAGGATTCTGGGAAACAGAACCTGGTCAGAGCCCCACAAGTCACCCCATCTTGGATTCCCCTAGGTCTCTAGTTTTCAACAATGCACAGGTTTGGTAGGTTTCCCTGGGTGCCGGCTGAGCTAGAGGCCAAAATCTACAGGTAGGAAGTTTGCAAAAAACAGCTCTGTTTTCTGTCAAAAAATGGGATGTGTCCACGTTTTGCTTTGGGGCATTTCCTGTCGCGGGCGCTAGGCCTACCAACACAAGTGAGGTACCATTTTTATCGGGAGACTTGGGGGAACGCTGGTGGAAGGAAATTTGTGGCTCCTCTCAGATTCCAGAACTTTCTGTCACCGAAATGTGAGGAAAATTTGTTTTTTTAGTCAAATTGTGAGGTTTGCAAAGGATTCTGGGTAACAGAACCTGGTCAGAGCCCCATAAGTCACCCCATCTTGGATTCCCCTAGGTCTCTAGTTTTCAAAAATGCACATGTTTGTTAGGTTTCCCTAGGTGCCGGCTTAGCTAGAGGCCAAAACCTACAGCTAGGCACTTTGCAAAAAACAGCTCTTTTTTCTCTCAAAAAATTGGATGTGTCCACGTTGTGCTTTTGGGCATTTCCTGTCGTGGGCGCTAGGCCTACCAACACAAGTGAGGTACCATTTTTATTGCGAGACTTGGGGGAACGCTGGGTGGAAGGAAATTTGTGGCTCCTCTCAGATTCCAAAACTTTCTGTCACCAAAATGTGAGGAAAATGTGTTTTTTTAGCCAAATGTTTAGGTTTGCAAAGGATTCTGGGTAACAGAACCTGGTCAGAGCCCCACAAGTCACCCCATCTTGGATTCCCCTAGGTCTCTAGTTTTCAATAATGCACAGGTTTGGTAGGTTTCCCTAGGTGCCGGCTGAGCTAGAGGCCAAAATCTACAGGTAGGCACTTTGCAAAAAACAGCTCTGTTTTCTGTCAAAAAATGGGATGTGTTCACGTTGTGTTTTGGGACATTTCCTGTTGCGGGCGCTAGGACTACCAAAACAAGTGAGGTACCATTTTTATCGGGAGACTGGGGGGAACGCTGGGTGGAAGGAAATTTGCGGCTCCTCTCAGATTCCAGAACTTTCTGTTATCGAAATGTGAGGAAAATGTGTTTTTTTAGCTATATTTTGAGGTTTGTAAAGGATTCTGGGTAACAGAACCTGGTCAGAGCCCCACAAGTCACCCTATCTTGGATTCCCCTAGGTCTCTAGTTTTCAAAAATGCACAGGTTTGGTAGGTTTCCCTTAGGTGCTGGCTGAGCTAGAGGCCAAAATCTACAGGTAGGCACTTTGCAAAAAAAAGCTCTGGTTTCTGTGAAAAAATTTGATGTGTCCACGTTGTCTTTTGGGGCATATCCTGTCGCGGGCGCTAGGCCTACCCACACAAGTGAGGTACCATTTTTATCGGGAGACTTGGGGAAACGCTGAGTGGAAGGAAATTTGTGGCTCCGCTCACATTCCAGAACTTTATGTCACCGAAATGTGAGGAAAATGTGTTTTTTTAGCCAAATTTTGAGGTTTGCAAAGGATTCTGGGTAACAGAACATGGTCAGAGGCCCACAAGTCACCCCATCTTGGATTCCCCTAGGTCTCTAGTTTTCGAAAAATGCACAGGCTTGGTAGGTTTCCCTAGGTGCCGGCTGAGCTAGAGGCCAAAATCTACAGGTAGGCACTTTGCAAAAAACAGCTCTGTTTTCTCTCAAAAAATGGGATGTGTCCACGTTGTGCTTTGGGGCATTTCCTGTTGTGGGCGCTAGGCCTACCCACACAAGTGAGGTACCATTTTTATCGGGAGACTTGGGGGAACGCTGAGTGGAAGGAAATTTGTGGCTCCTCTCAGATTCCAGAATTTTCTGTCACCGAAATGTGAGGAAAATGTTTTTTTTTAGCCAAATTTTGAGGTTTGCAAAGGATTCTGGGTAACAGAACCTGGTCAGAGGCCCACAAGTCACCCCATCTTGGATTCCCCTAGGTCTCTAGTTTTCACAAATGCACAGGCTTGGTAGGATTCCCTAGGTGCCGGCTGAGCTAGAGGCCAAAATCTACAGGTATAGGCACTTTGCAAAAAACAGCTCTGTTTTCTGTCAAAAAATGGGATGTGTCCACGTTGTGCTTTGGGGCATTTCCTGTTGTGGGCGCTAGGCCTACCCACACAAGTAAGGTATAATTTTTATCGGGAGATTTGGGGGAACGCTGGGTGGAAGGAAATTTGTGGCTCCTCTCAGATTCCAGAACTTTGTGTCACCGAAATGACAGGAAAAAGTGTTTTTTTTAGCCAAATTTTTAGATTTGCAAAGGATTCTGAGTAACAGAACCTGGTCAGAGCCCCACAAGTCACCCCATCTTGGATTCCCCTAGGTCTCCAGTTTTCAAAAATGCACAGTTTGGTAGATTTCCCTAGGTGCCGACTGAGCTAGAGGCCAAAATCTACAGGTAGGCACTTTGCAAAAAACAGCTCTGTTTTCTGTCAAAAAATGGGATGTGTCCACGTTGTGTTTTGGGACATTTCCTGTCGCGCGCGCTAGGACTACCAACACAAGTGAGGTACCATTTTTATTGGGAGACTTGGGGGAACGCTGGGTGGAAGGAAATTTGTGGCTCCCCTCAGATTCCAGAACTTTCTGTCACCGAAATGTGAGGAAAATGTGTTTTTTTAGCTGAAGTTTGAGGTTTGCAAAGGATTCTGGGTAACAGAACCTTGTCAGAGCCCCACAAGTCACCCCATCTTGGATTCCCCTATGTCTCTAGTTTTCAAAAATGCACAGGTTTGGTAGGTTTCCCTAGGTGCCGGCTGAGCAAGAAGCCAAAATCTACAGGTAGGCACTTTGCAAAAAACAGCTCTGTTTTCTGTCAAAAAATGGGATGTGCCCACGTTGTGTTTTGGGACATTTCCTGTCGCGGGCGCTAGGACTACCCACACAAGTGAGGTATCATTTTTATCGGGAGTCTTGGGGGAACGCTGGGTGGAAGGAAATTTGTGGCTCCCCTCAGATTCCAGAACTTTTTGTCACCGAAATGTTAGGGAAATGTGTTTTTTTAGCCAAATTTTGAGGTTTGCAAAGGATTCTGGGTAACAGAACCTGGTCAGAGCCCCACAAATCACCCCATCTTGGATTCCCCTAGGTCTCTATATTTAAAAAATGCACATGTTTGGTAGGTTTCCCTTTTGTGCCGGCTGAGCTAGAGGCCAAAATCTACAGGTAGGCACTTTGCAAAAAACAGCTCTGTTTTCTGTGAAAAAATGGGATGTGTCCACGGGATGCTTTTGGGCATTTCCTGTTGTGGGCGCTAGGCCTACCCAGACAAGTGAGGTATCATTTTTATCGGGAGACGTGGGGGAACGCTGGGTGGAAGGAAATTTGTGGCTCCTCTCAGATTCCAGAACTTTCTGTCACCGAAATGACAGGAAAAAGTGTTTTTTTTTTTAGCCACATTTTGAGATTTGCAAAGGATTCTGGGTAACAGAACCTGGTCAGAGCCCCACAAGTCACCCCATCTTGGATTCCCCTAGGTCTCTAGTTTTCAAAAATGCACAGGCTTGGTAGGTTTCCCTAGGTGCCGGCTGAGCTAGAGGCCAAAATCTACAGGTATAGGCACTTTGCAAAAAACAGCTCTGTTTTCTGTCAAAAAATGGGATGTGTCCACGTTGTGCTTTGGGGCATTTCCTGTTGTGGGCGCTAGGCCTACCCACACAAGTAAGGTATCATTTTTATCGGGAGATTTGGGGGAACGCTGGGTGGAAGGAAATTTGTGGCTCCTCTCAGATTCCAGAACTTTGTGTCACCGAAATGACAGGAAAAAGTGTTTTTTTTAGCCAAATTTTTAGATTTGCAAAGGATTCTGAGTAACAGAACCTGGTCAGAGCCCCACAAGTCACCCCATCTTGGATTCCCCTAGGTCTCCAGTTTTCAAAAATGCACAGTTTGGTAGGTTTCCCTAGGTGCCGACTGAGCTAGAGGCCAAAATCTACAGGTAGGCACTTTGCAAAAAACAGCTCTGTTTTCTGTCAAAAAATGGGATGTGTCCACGTTGTGTTTTGGGACATTTCCTGTCGCGCGCGCTAGGACTACCAACACAAGTGAGGTACCATTTTTATTGGGAGACTTGGGGGAACGCTGGGTGGAAGGAAATTTGTGGCTCCCCTCAGATTCCAGAACTTTCTGTCACCGAAATGTGAGGAAAATGTGTTTTTTTAGCTGAAGTTTGAGGTTTGCAAAGGATTCTGGGTAACAGAACCTGGTCAGAGCCCCACAAGTCACCCCATCTTGGATTCCCCTATGTCTCTAGTTTTCAAAAATGCACAGGTTTGGTAGGTTTCCCTACGTGCCGGCTGAGCAAGAAGCCAAAATCTACAGGTAGGCACTTTGCAAAAAACAGCTCTGTTTTCTGTCAAAAAATGGGATGTGCCCACGTTGTGTTTTGGGACATTTCCTGTCGCGGGCGCTAGGACTACCCACACAAGTGAGGTATCATTTTTATCGGGAGTCTTGGGGGAACGCTGGGTGGAAGGAAATTTGTGGCTCCCCTCAGATTCCAGAACTTTTTGTCACCGAAATGTTAGGGAAATGTGTTTTTTTAGCCAAATTTTGAGGTTTGCAAAGGATTCTGGGTAACAGAACCTGGTCAGAGCCCCACAAATCACCCCATCTTGGATTCCCCTAGGTCTCTATATTTAAAAAATGCACATGTTTGGTAGGTTTCCCTTTTGTGCCGGCTGAGCTAGAGGCCAAAATCTACAGGTAGGCACTTTGCAAAAAACAGCTCTGTTTTCTGTCAGAAAATGGGATGTGTCCACGTGGTGCTTTGGGGCATTTCCTGTTGTGGGCGCTAGGCCTACCCAGACAAGTGAGGTATCATTTTTATCGGGAGACGTGGGGGAACGCTGGGTGGAAGGAAATTTGTGGCTCCTCTCAGATTCCAGAACTTTCTGTCACCAAAATGACAGGAAAAAGTGTTTTTTTTTTTAGCCACATTTTGAGATTTGCAAAGGATTCTGGGTAACAGAACCTGGTCAGAGCCCCACAAGTCACCCCATCTTGGATTCCCCTAGGTCCCTCGTTTTCAAAAATACACAGTTTGGTAGGTTTCCCTAGGTGCCGGCTGAGCTAGAGGCCAAAATCTACAGGTAGGCACTTTGCAAAAAACAACTCTGTTTTCGGTCAAAAAAGGGATGTGTCCACGTTGTGCTTTGGGGCTATTCTTGTCGCGGGCACTAGGCCTACCCACACAAGTGAGGTATCATTTTTATCGGGAGGCTTGGGGGAACGCTGGGTGGAAGGAAATTTATGCCTCCTCTCAGATTCCAGAACTATCTGTCACCGAAATGTGAGGAAAATGTGTTTTTTTAGCTAAATTTTGAGGTTTGCAAAGGATTCTGGGTAACAGAACCTGGTCAGAGCCCCACAAGTCACCCCATCTTGGATTCCCCTAGGTCTCCAGTTTTCAAAAATGCACAGTTTGGTAGGTTTCCCTAGGTGCCGGCTGAGCTAGAGGCCAAAATCTACAGGTAGGCACTTTGCAAAAAACAGCTCTGTTTTCTGTGAAAAAATGTGATGTGTCCACGTTGTGTTTTGGGGCATATCCTGTCGCGGGCGCTAGGCCTACCCACACAAGTGAGGTACCATTTTTATCGGGAGACTTGGGGGAACGCTGAGTGGAAGGAAATTTGTGGCTCCTCTCAGATTCCAGAATTTTCTGTCACCGAAATATGAGGAAAATGTTTTTTTTTAGCCAAATTTTGAGGTTTGCAAAGGATTCTGGGTAACAGAACCTGGTCAGAGGCCCACAAGTCACCCCATCTTGGATTCCCCTAGGTCTCTAGTTTTCACAAATGCACAGGCTTGGTAGGATTCCCTAGGTGCCGGCTGAGCTAGATGCCAAAATCTACAGGTATAGGCACTTTGCAAAAAACAGCTCTGTTTTCTGTCAAAAAATGGGATGTGTCCACGTTGTGCTTTGGGGCATTTCCTGTTGTGGGCGCTAGGCCTACCCACACAAGTAAGGTATCATTTTTATCGGGAGATTTGGGGGAACGCTGGGTGGAAGGAAATTTGTGGCTCCTCTCAGATTCCAGAACTTTGTGTCACCGAAATGACAGGAAAAAGTGTTTTTTTTAGCCAAATTTATAGATTTGCAAAGGATTCTGAGTAACAGAACCTGGTCAGAGCCCCACAAGTCACCCCATCTTGGATTCCCCTAGGTCTCCAGTTTTCAAAAAAGCACAGTTTGGTAGGTTTCCCTAGGTGCCGACTGAGCTAGAGGCCAAAATCTACAGGTAGGCACTTTGCAAAAAACAGCTCTGTTTTCTGTCAAAAAATGGGATGTGTCCACGTTGTGTTTTGGGACATTTCCTGTCGCGCGCGCTAGGACTACCAACACAAGTGACGTACCATTTTTATTGGGAGACTTGGGGGAACGCTGGGTGGAAGGAAATTTGTGGCTCCCCTCAGATTCCAGAACTTTTTGTCACCGAAATGTTAGGGAAATGTGTTTTTTTAGCCAAATTTTGAGGTTTGCAAAGGATTCTGGGTAACAGAACCTGGTCAGAGCCCCACAAATCACCCCATCTTGGATTCCCATAGGTCTCTATATTTAAAAAATGCACATGTTTGGTAGGTTTCCCTTTTGTGCCGGCTGAGCTAGAGGCCAAAATCTACAGGTAGGCACTTTGCAAAAAACAGCTCTGTTTTCTGTGAAAAAATGTGATGTATCCACGTTGTGTTTTGGGGCATATCCTGTCGCGGGCGCTAGGCCTACCCACACAAGTGAGGTACCATTTTTATCGGGAGACTTGGGGGAACGCTGAGTGGAAGGAAATTTGTGGCTCCTATCAGATTCCAGAATTTTCTGTCACCGAAATGTGAGGAAAATGTATTTTTTTAGCCAAATTTTGAGGTTTGCAAAGGATTCTGGGTAACAGAACCTGGTCATAGGCCCACAAGTCACCCCATCTTGGATTCCCCTAGGTCTCTAGTTTTCAAAAATGCACAGGCTTGGTAGGTTTCCCTAGGTGCCGGCTGAGCTAGAGGCCAAAATCTACAGGTAGGCACTTTGCAAAAAACAGCTCTGTTTTCTGTCAGAAAATGGGATGTGTCCACGTGGTGCTTTGGGGCATTTCCTGTTGTGGGCGCTAGGCCTACCCAGACAAGTGAGGTATCATTTTTATCGGGAGACGTGGGGGAACGCTGGGTGGAAGGAAATTTGTGGCTCCTCTCAGATTCCAGAACTTTCTGTCACCGAAATGACAGGAAAAAGTGTTTTTTTTTTTAGCCACATTTTGAGATTTGCAAAGGATTCTGGGTAACAGAACCTGGTCAGAGCCCCACAAGTCACCCCATCTTGGATTCCCCTAGGTCCCTCGTTTTCAAAAATACACAGTTTGGTAGGTTTCCCTAGGTGCCGGCTGAGCTAGAGGCCAAAATCTACAGGTAGGCACTTTGCAAAAAACAACTCTGTTTTCTGTCAAAAAAGGGATGTGTCCACGTTGTGCTTTGGGGTTATTCTTGTCGCGGGCACTAGGCCTACCCACACAAGTGAGGTATCATTTTTATCGGGAGGCTTGGGGGAACGCTGAGTGGAAGGAAATTTATGCCTCCTCTCAGATTCCAGAACTATCTGTCACCGAAATGTGAGGAAAATGTGTTTTTTTAGCTAAATTTTGAGGTTTGCAAAGGATTCTGGGTAACAGAACCTGGTCAGAGCCCCACAAGTCACCCCATCTTGGATTCCCCTAGGTCTCCAGTTTTCAAAAATGCACAGTTTGGTAGGTTTCCCTAGGTGCCGGCTGAGCTAGAGGCCAAAATCTACAGTTAGGCACTTTGCAAAAAACAGCTCTGTTTTCTGTGAAAAAATGTGATGTGTCCACGTTGTGTTTTGGGGCATATCCTGTCGCGGGCGCTAGGCCTACCCACACAAGTGAGGTACCATTTTTATCGGGAGACTTGGGGGAACGCTGAGTGGAAGGAAATTTGTGGCTCCTCTCAGATTCCAGAATTTTCTGTCACCGAAATATGAGGAAAATGTTTTTTTTTAGCCAAATTTTGAGGTTTGCAAAGGATTCTGGGTAACAGAACCTGGTCAGAGGCCCACAAGTCACCCCATCTTGGATTCCCCTAGGTCTCTAGTTTTCACAAATGCACAGGCTTGGTAGGATTCCCTAGGTGCCGGCTGAGCTAGATGCCAAAATCTACAGGTATAGGCACTTTGCAAAAAACAGCTCTGTTTTCTGTCAAAAAATGGGATGTGTCCACGTTGTGCTTTGGGGCATTTCCTGTTGTAGGCGCTAGGCCTACCCACACAAGTAAGGTATCATTTTTATCGGGAGATTTGGGGGAACGCTGGGTGGAAGGAAATTTGTGGCTCCTCTCAGATTCCAGAACTTTCTGTCACCGAAATGACAGGAAAAAGTGTTTTTTTTTTTAGCCACATTTTGAGATTTGCAAAGGATTCTGGGTAACAGAACCTGGTCAGAGCCCCACAAGTCACCCCATCTTGGATTCCCCTAGGTCCCTCGTTTTCAAAAATACACAGTTTGGTAGGTTTCCCTAGGTGCCGGCTGAGCTAGAGGCCAAAATCTACAGGTAGGCACTTTGCAAAAAACAGCTCTGTTTTCTGTCAAAAAAGGGATGTGTCCACGTTGTGCTTTGGGGCTATTCTTGTCGCGGGCACTAGGCCTACCCACACAAGTGAGGTATCATTTTTATCGGGAGGCTTGGGGGAACGCTGGGTGGAAGGAAATTTATGCCTCCTCTCAGATTCCAGAACTATCTGTCACCGAAATGTGAGGAAAATGTGTTTTTTTAGCTAAATTTTGAGGTTTGCAAAGGATTCTGGGTAACAGAACCTGGTCAGAGCCCCACAAGTCACCCCATCTTGGATTCCCCTAGGTCTCCAGTTTTCAAAAATGCACAGTTTGGTAGGTTTCCCTAGGTGCCGGCTGAGCTAGAGGCCAAAATCTACAGTTAGGCACTTTGCAAAAAACAGCTCTGTTTTCTGTGAAAAAATGTGATGTGTCCACGTTGTGTTTTGGGGCATATCCTGTCGCGGGCGCTAGGCCTACCCACACAAGTGAGGTACCATTTTTATCGGGAGACTTGGGGGAACGCTGAGTGGAAGGAAATTTGTGGCTCCTCTCAGATTCCAGAATTTTCTGTCACCGAAATATGAGGAAAATGTTTTTTTTTAGCCAAATTTTGAGGTTTGCAAAGGATTCTGGGTAACAGAACCTGGTCAGAGGCCCACAAGTCACCCCATCTTGGATTCCCCTAGGTCTCTAGTTTTCACAAATGCACAGGCTTGGTAGGATTCCCTTGTGCCGGCTGAGCTAGATGCCAAAATCTACAGGTATAGGCACTTTGCAAAAAACAGCTCTGTTTTCTGTCAAAAAATGGGATGTGTCCACGTTGTGCTTTGGGGCATTTCCTGTTGTGGGCGCTAGGCCTACCCACACAAGTAAGGTATCATTTTTATAGGGAGATTTGGGGGAACGCTGGGTGGAAGGAAATTTGTGGCTCCTCTCAGATTCCAGAACTTTGTGTCACCGAAATGACAGGAAAAAGTGTTTTTTTTAGCCAAATTTTGAGATTTGCAAAGGATTCTGAGTAACAGAACCTGGTCAGAGCCCCACAAGTCACCCCATCTTGGATTCCCCTAGGTCTCCAGTTTTCAAAAAAGCACAGTTTGGAAGGTTTCCCTAGGTGCCGACTGAGCTAGAGGCCAAAATCTACAGGTAGGCACTTTGCAAAAAACAGCTCTGTTTTCTGTCAAAAAATGGGATGTGTCCACGTTGTGTTTTGGGACATTTCCTGTCGCGCGCGCTAGGACTACCAACACAAGTGAGGTACCATTTTTATTGGGAGACTTGGGGGAACGCTGGGTGGAAGGAAATTTGTGGCTCCTCTCAGATTCCAGAACTTTCTGTCACCGAAATGTGAGGAAAATGTGTTTTTTTAGCTAAAGTTTGAGGTTTCCAAAGGATTCTGGGTAACAGAACCTCGTCAGATCCCCACAATTCACCCCATCTTGCATTCCCCTATGTCTCTAGTTTTCAAAAATGCACAGGTTTGGTAGGTTTCCCTAGGTGCCGGCTGAGCTAGAGGCCAAAACCTACAGGTAGGCACTTTGCAAAAAACAGCTCTGTTTTCAGTCAAAAAATGGGATGTGCCCACGTTGTGTTTTGGGACATTTCCTGTCGCGGGCGCTAGGACTACCCACACAAGTGAGGTATCATTTTTATTGGGAGACTTGGGGGAACGCTGGGTGGAAGGAAATTTGTGGCTCCTCTCAGATTCCAGAATTTTCTGTCACCGAAATGTGAGGAAAATATGTTTTTTTAGCCAAATTTTGAGGTTTGCAAAGGATTCTGGGTAACAGAACCTGGTCAGAGGCCCACAAGTCACCCCATCTTGGATTCCCCTAGGTCTCTAGTTTTCAAAAATGCACAGGCTTGGTAGGTTTCCCTAGGTGCCGGCTGAGCTAGAGGCCAAAATCTACAGGTAGGCACCTTGCAAAAAACAGCTCTGTTTTCTGTCAAAAAATGGGATGTGTCCACGTTGTGCTTTGGGGCATTTCTTGTTGTGGGCGCTAGGACTACCCACACAAGTGAGGTATCATTTTTATCGGGAGACTTGGGGGAACGCTGAGTGGAAGGAAATTTGTGGCTCCTCTCAGATTCCAGAATTTTCGGTCACCGAAATGACAGGAAAAAGTGTTTTTTTTAGCCACATTTTGAGATTTGCAAAGGATTCTGGGTAACAGAACCTGGTCACAGCCCCACAAATCACCCCATCTTGGATTCCCCTAGGTCCCTAGTTTTCAAAAATGCACAGTTTGGTAGGTTTCCCTAGGTGCCGGCTGAGCTAGAGGCCAAAATCTACAGGTAGGAACTTTGCAAAAAACAACTCTGTTTTCTGTCAAAAAAGGGATGTGTCCACGTTGTGCTTTGGGGCTATTCTTGTCGCGGGCGCTAGGCCTACCTACACAAGTGAGGTATCATTTTTATCGGGAGGCTTGGGGGAACGCTGGGTGGAAGGAAATTTGGGCCTCCTCTCAGATTCCAGAACTTTCTGTCACCGAAATGTGAGGAAAATGTGTTTTTTTAGCTAAATTTTGAGGTTTGCAAAGGATTCTGGGTAACAGAACCTGGTCAGAGCCCCACAAGTCACCCCATCTTGGATTCCCCTATGTCTCTAGTTTTAAAAAATGCACAGGTTTGGTAGGTTTCCCTAGGTGCCAGCTGAGCTAGAGGCCAAAATCTACAGGTAGGCACTTTGCAAAAAACAGCTCTGTTTTCTGTCAAAAAATGGGATGTGCCCACGTTGTGTTTTGGGACATTTCCTGTCGCGGGCGCTATGACTACCCACACAAGTGAGGTATCATTTTTATCGGGAGACTTGGGGCAACGCTTGGTGGAAGGAAATTTGTGGCTCCCCTCAGATTCCAGACTTTCTGTCACCGAAATGTGAGGGAAATGTGTTTTTTTAGCCAAATATTGAGGTTTGCAAAGGATTCTGGGTAACAGAACCTGGTCAGAGCCCCACAAGTCACCCTATCTTGGATTCCCCTAGGTCTCTAGTTTTCAAAAATGCACAGGTTTGGTAGGTTTCCATAGGTGCCGGCTGAGCTAGAGGCCAAAATCTACAGGTAGGCACTTTGCAAAAAACAGCTCTTTTTTCTGTCGAAAAATGGGATGTGCCCATGTTGTGTTTTGGGACATTTCCTGTCACGGGCGCTAGGACTACCCACACAAGTGAGGTATCATTTTTGTCGGGAGACTTGAGGGAACGCTGGGTGGAAGGAAATTTGTGGCTCCTCTCAGATTCCAGAACTTTCTGTCACCGAAATGTGAGGAAAATGTGTTTTTTTAACCAAATTATGAGGTTTGCACAGGATTCTTGGAAACAGAACCTGGTCAGAGCCCCACAAGTCACCCCATCTTGGATTTCCCTAGCTCTCCAATTTTCAAAAATGCACAGTTTAGTAGGTTTCCATAGAATATCAAAACAAGTGTTATTGCCCCTTGTCTTTCTCTACATTTTTTGCCTTCCAAATATAAGACAGTGTGTAAAAAAGACGTCTATTTGAGAAATGCCCAGTAATTCACATGCTACTATGGGCACCCCGGAATTCAGAGATGTGCAAATAACCACTGCTCCTCAACACCTTATCTTGTGCCCTTTTGGAAATACAAATGTTTTCTTGATGGCTATGTTTTACTCTTTATATTTCAGCAAATTAATTGCTGTATACCCGGAATAGAATGAAAACCCACTGCAGGGTGCAGGTCATTTATTGGCTCTGGGTACCTAGAGTTCTTGATGAACCTACAATTCCTATATATCCCCGCAACCAGAAGAGTCCAGCATACGTAACGGTATATTGCTTTTGAAAATCTGACATTGCAGGAAAAAGTTACAGAGTAAAACGTAGAGGAAAATTGATGTTTTTTTCACCTCAATTTAAAAAAAAATCTTTTTCAGTTGTTATTTTCTGTAGGAAACCCTTGTAGGATATACACAAATTACCCCTTGCTGAATTCAGAATTTTGTCTACTTTTCAGAAATATTGCGGTTTCTGGGATCCAGCGTTGGTTTCATGCCAATTTCTGTCACTGACTGGAAGGAGGCTGAAAGCACAAAAAATCCTAAAAATGGGGTATGTCCCAGTAAAATACCCAAATTGTGTTGAAAAATTGGGTTTTCTGATTCAAGTCTGCCTGTTCCTGAAAGCTGGGAAGCTGGTAATTTTAGCACCGCAAACCCTTTGCTGATGCCTTTTTCAGGGAAAAAAACACAAGCCTTCTTCTGCAGCCCCTTTTTCCCATTTTTTTTAAAAAAACGAAATGTTCACTGTATTTTGGCTAATTTCTTGGCCTCCTTCTGGGGAACCCACAAAGTCTGGGTACCTCTAGAATCCCTAGGATGTTGGAAAAAAAGGACACAAATTTGGCGTGGTTAGCTTATGTGAACAAAAAGTTATGAGGGCCTAAGCGCAAACTGCCCCAAATAGCCCAAAAAAGGCCAGGCACAGGAGGGGGAAAAGGCCTGGCAGCGAAGGGGCTAATGAACCTTTATCGTTTTGTATTTTTGTGGTGTTTTCACTGTGTTGCTGTAGGATTTATTGCACAAATACTTTACACATTGCTTTCTAAGTTAAGCCTGATTGCTCAGTGCCAAGCTACCAGAGGGTAGGCACAGGATAATTTGGATTGTGTGTGACGTACCCTGACTAGGATTGTGGTCCCTATTTGGACAAAGGTGAATACCTCTGCTAATTAGAGACCCCATTTATATTGTTACATTAGTAGTGGGTTATGTGCGTGTTACTGCAGTCCTAATGTGATAGGTTACACACATGTCTGGACATTTATTAGTGATGTAGGTGTTTTGTTGTATCCATGTAGATGTTTATACTTAGCATGAGTAGTGGAATAGTATGTGCCCTTTATGTACATGATTGGTGTCCATTGTATTGAAGATGTTGGAATGGTCCCTGTGGTTGTCTGTGGGTGTGTCCTGTGTGCTAGGTAGGCCCCTATTGCTGGAATTGTAATTGTTGTCTATGTGTCAATGATTAGGATTAGTGGGTCAAGAAGCTCATTATAACTCTTTTTTAGACACTTTTGATAGATGTTTGTATGACGTACTATGTCATTTTATGAGGCTCACAATTTGAGAATGCCACATGTAGTGCTTTCAACTGAGGTATTTGACATTGTGAATGTTATGGACAGAGTCGCATGTATGTGATTGCAAACCAACATGCTGCATTGTATTTGAAGTGAGAAGAGTTTCTAATCATGAAACATGACTACTGGTGATGGACTGGGAAAGTGTGGATTAGTGGTAGGCATGATATTGTGTTGTCAGTCAACAACATTTTCTAAATATAATTTGTTGATACACAGTGATAAACTGTATAGGGAGAGTCTTTTGATGTAGCCAATTCATCTTGTGCATGAATAATTTGTGTTACAGCTGAATTGATGGGATGGTGATGTGATCAGATGGTTGCCTCATGTTGTGGTTATTCTGTTGTCATACAGGATTGTTGGAAGTATATAGTTGTAATACGATGCAGGCTCTAAAAGGTCCCTACCTAGGGGTTTATTAGACATAAATGTGTTGTTAAAGTTGTGTAGTGTGTAACGTATGTGTATGTTAAGAATGTGATGACCCTCTCTCTCTCTGTTTCTCTGCAACAGCATTGGCAGGAGAAGGAGATGGGGCTCAGCCGAGTGGGAAAGCTACTGGCCATGGGACCTGGAGTGCTGATACCACTGACACTGAGGAACCCAGTAGCCCGCAGGGCGAGGGCAGTGCTATGGGAGAGACAGGATCCATGTCTTCATCAGCCCCTGCCCCGGTCAGCCATTTTGCCCTCAGTGAGGAGGCTATTGACCTCCTGAGATCCATCTCTGTGAGTCAGCAAACAATCGTGAATGTAATCCAGGGACTGGTAATTCAGATCCAACAGAGTAATTCATTCCTGGAGGGCATTCAGGGTGCACTGGCTGAACTACAGAGAACTTTTCAGGTTCTATCCTTCACTCTGATAGCATCCAGTCACCCTTTGTCTACCATCCCCCCTCCACCTTTCTCTTCCCAATCCCAAACCCCTCTTCCGAGACCCAGCCAAAGCTGACAGACAGACAAGCATCCATCCACCTCAACATCCAAGGGTAGCTCTGACAAAC
Organism: Pleurodeles waltl; assembly: GCF_031143425.1. NCBI lineage: Eukaryota > Metazoa > Chordata > Amphibia > Caudata > Salamandridae > Pleurodeles > Pleurodeles waltl. The sequence goes on from NC_090440.1 coordinate 805,714,503, forward strand.
ACAAACACCACAAGATACACCACCGGTATGCACACAAGCAACATCCACCTGCAGACACAGTAACAGTCACAACCTGGCCTGACACCCCCACCACTCGCAGCATCACAGACAGCACACCTGACACACCTGCAGACAACACACCAACATTCACAGTTCCAGCCACTACACATCTCCTACCCACAGACAGCACCACAGCAGACCCTTAGACATCCACCCAGTCACCACACCAACAGACATTACAACCAAAGACATGCCTACATGCAGAATATCCACCATACCTGCAGTCACCACCCCAACAGACACTCACCCACCCACCATGGCATCCCCCAGCACATCCAACCCCTGTCCTCCCAAGACACATAAACGCCCTCACCCACCCACCCAACAGACCCCCACCACTCACAAGCATACCTCGCATAAACTTGCACCCAAGACATCCATACCAACACCTCTTACAACCACTCCCTCTCCCTCCACACCCAAACCCTTTTGATATGACCGTCCCTGTGTGTCTAAAAAAGCTTTCCTTTCGGAGTTTGCCCTTTTCCCCTACTCCTCTCCCAACCCGTGATACCCCTAAATGTGCTGTGTCCCTCCCCAAGTCCGGCCCTTCCACCTCCAAGAACTCCCCGCCCCCCCTTTGCAGGTTTTTATACCCCTCTCCTTGCCAAGAAGTCAATCCCTTCACCTAAAAGTCAACCCTCCCCTAAACCTATGTTCAAGCCCAAACCTCCCCTCCCAAGCCAAATCCCAAAGGCCCCTCTAAGACCTAAACCCAAACTCTCCCCTCTGCCCCCCCAGATAACCTCTGAGGTGTCTGCTGTCCCATACATGCCCCCACCTGTGGAGGTTACATGGCAGTCAGGAGTCAAGTTTGCACCACAAATCTGTGTGCATACAGATTGTTGAACAAATGGACTGCCTATGGCCTTTGTTATTTTGAAAAATTTTGAACTTAATAATTACTTGAACCAACATGTAGTTGGTTTCTAGGTTATATCTTTGTCATGCATTTCTTTCCCTAGTATAGAGTTGTTCTTAGCTGACATTAGCTGTGTGTCTGTGCGTGTTCTGCTTGGGCTACATGTGTTATTTAGGCAGTATGTGAGGTTGTGTGCAGTGCTTTTGTATTAAAGTGGTATGGTATGTGTTGTGTGATGACATTTGTGTGTGCTGTGTGGCTTTGTGTGCTTTAGCTGTGCACGTGTTTTATGCATGAAATGATAGATACGGTTTTCTTGGTCAATCGGTAAGTAGTGTGATTGTGTATTTGTATGTAATTTTTTGCCTGTTGGTGTTAGGTTGTGATGTATGCATGATGTGTCCCCGGATAGTGTCCCTGTGTGTCCCTGCCAAGTGATTGGAGGTGGTGCAGTTGTGTTGTGTTTGTAACATGCTGTGGTGTTGTGTGGTACTGTGTGAGTGTGGGCCTGTGCAGTGTTTCAGTGTATATGCATGTGTAAGTGACGTGTTTATGTGTGTGTGTGTGTGTGTTTGGAGGCCGTAGTGTGTTTGTTGTGGATATGCGAGTGTGTGTGTGACTGTATGTGAGTGTGCATGTAAGTGTCCAGTTACATGTGAGTGTCGTCCTCGTACCCCCTTCCTGAATGATTATTGTGTTGAGTGTACAAAAATTGCCAATCTACAACAGTACCAGGTAAGAGTGTGCACTTACAGTAGCTGTTGTCTTCGTAGCAGGTTCAATAGTCTTGGGGTGAGCAGGAGCAGTGGGAAGATGCGTAATTCAGGTTCTATGGCGGCTCTGGACGAGTATGGCTTCCTGAAGGTTAGTGTCCATCAGCCTAGCGGGAAACTCATAATAGGTCCAGCAGGGTGGTCGCCACTACGGCTGCAGCCACCCTGTTGGGAGTTTGGCAGATGGGTGTTCCTGTCCACCAAACTCATATTTGGCCCATAGGTGGTCATTATGACATTGCCGGTGCACTGACCGCCACTGTTAAAGTGGCGGTAATACTGCAAACAGCCTGGTGGTAATTACCACCAAATTATGACCATGGCGGTGATACCTCCCATAGACAGCCAATGTATCACACCAACCGCCAGGGCATTAACACCATTGAACATGGCAGTAGCCACCTACAGCCAAGCGGAAGTCAAAGTACTGCCCACCATATAATGACATAGTAAACCACTAGGAATTCTGGGGCAGTACCAGCACCGTCAAAAGCCTGGTGGAAACACATTCCACATTAAAGAAAAAAAAAAAGACTCACCATCTGGGAAACAGAGGACTTCGCAGCCGCCATGGAACCGGAACTCCAAGTCTTTGCGATGCTCTACTACGCCATGGCCATCCTGGAGTACCAATGACGACGAAGACAATGACGGTGAGTACAGCTGCCTAGCACACAAGGGAGGGAGGGAGGAATAGGAGAGTGACACACACAACACACACCATAAACACACACAACATACACAGAACCTGCTGCAGAGTAAATCGACTGTCACAGAACCCACGAGCAAATTATGCAAGGACAACAATTCTGAAGTACGAACACTGTAATGTGCTGCAAACAGCCACCATAATGAATCATGAAATCAAAATGCAGACGTCAATGTACAGATTGGGCCATTGGCCAGTCCAAAGTACCAAAGGCCACATGACCACAGGGCATAGTCCAAGCCCCAACTTGACTCCTGACAACATCGAGACTCCACTGTTCAGGGGCATCATGTTGGAAATGGGCAGGCACCTCAGGGGAAAGGAGGTTTGGGGGGGCACCTCAGCTCGAGTTGGTTTCATGCCCACTGGTTCTGGAGGGGGCTCTTTGCCCAATAGGCTCTGGAGGGAAGTGAAAGGCCACAGTCTCTGGAGTGGGTATCATGCCCACTGGTTCTGGAGGGGGCTCCTTGCTCAATAGTCTCTGGAGAGGAGTGAAAGGCCACAGTCTCTGGAGGGTGGGCTACATGCAATCAGACGGTGGAGGGGGCTCCTTGGGTTCCTTTTCTGGTGGAAGGGGCTCCTTGCCCTCAGATGGTGGAGGGGGCTCCTTGGGTTCCTTTGCTGGTGGAAGGGGCTCCTTGCCCTCAGATGGTAGAGGGGGCTCCTTGGGTCCCTTTGCTGGTGTGACAGGGGATCCTTGCCCTCAGATGGTGGAGGGGGCTCCTTGCCCTCAGATGTTGGATGGGGCTCCTTGGGATCCTTTGCTGGTGGAAGTGGCTCCTTGCCTTCAGATGGTGGAGGGGGCTCCTTGGGTTTCTTTGGTAGTGGAGCGGGATGCTTGGGTTTCTTTGGTGGTGGAGGAGGATCCTTGGGTTCCCTCTTGTGACATGCCACCTTGGCCTTTGTCATGTGACTTGTGTCCATGCCTCCAGGTCTAGGAGGTGCCTCCACTGACCCCGTCCTCTGTCCCTGAGATTTTACCACCCTAGTCCTCCGTTTTTGAGGGGGAGATGTTGACTTACTGGGAGTGGCTGCTGTCACACTCAGGGGCCCCTTAGTGCCAGCAGCACATTTCTTGGTGGGGCAGTGGTAGTCTGTTTGAATGAGGTGCTGGGCTGGGTCATTGGAACCCTGCACTTACGGGCAGGACAGGGGAAGGGGGATGGAAGAGGTCTAGATGGGCAAGGAAAAGCTTCTTAGGGACGTTGGTTAAAGGGGGTGTACATTTGCTGGACTTTGGGTGCAGGTGCATGAACAGTGTGCGTGTGTGAGGTGGATGGCTGTTGGGTGTCTGAGTGCCAGCGTTTGTTTCTCTTAGGAGGGGGCAGACAGGGGGGGAAAGGACAAAGAGGACGTGTGGATCGATGTTGTGGAGGTGTCTGCAAGTGAGGTGGGTGTGCTGCATGATGTGGTGATGGTGGCTGTTGATGCAGTGCATGCAGGTGTGAGTGCGGATGTGACTGTGTGGGAGAAGGAGGAGGAGAGAGAGACAGTGAAGGCAGTGGATGTTGTTGTGTGTGCAACTGTCTGTCGTTTGTGTGAGTGCTTATGGCTTGAAGTTTGTTGCCTATGTTTGTCTGTTCCTCTCTTGTGTGATGTTTTGTTTGCATGCTTGTATGTATGTGTGCATGGGATGGGTTGGGGTTGAGGAGACTGGGACTGGTAAGTGGTAGTTGGAGAGGGGATGTTAGGACCAGGGACACTGGCTGCCATCAGAGAGGAGGCCAGAGCCTGAAACGATGTCTGTAGGGCCTCTAACCCACCATGGATGCCCTCCAGGTAGGCATTGCATTGCTGCATCTGGGATGCCAGCCCCTGGATGTCATTTACTATGCTTGACCTCCCTACAGAGATGGATCTCAGGAGGTCAATAGCCTCCTCACTGAGGGCAGCAGTGCTCACTGGGGCAGGGTCTTAGGTGCCTGGGGCGAAGCAGATGCCCACCCTCCTGGGTGAGCAGGCAGGGGCAACTCGATGGGGGGCTACTGGGAGGGCGGTGCTGGTACAGGGGGTGGCGGCTGTACCTGTAGCTGAGGTGGTTCTAGAGGTGTCCGCCACCACCAGGGAGCTCCCATCAGAGGTGGATTCAGAGTCAGTGTTGTCGCCTCCTGTCCCTGCCATGCTGCTCCCCTCGCCTTCCATCGCACTGATCCCCCCTGCGTCGGTGGACCCTGCCTCCTGGGTCGTGTGGGCTGCAGCTTCCTCACTTGCAAGTGCCCCTGCTCCTCCACCAGATGCTGCTAATGCACACATGGACAGGATGACAGAAGAAAATGGGTGGGGGGAGGGAGCACTGGGTCAATTACATAACCAACAGCATATATGGCATACTTATCACCATCACACACAGGTACCAAGATTGAGCACTATTGTAGGAAAGTAGCATCTTGCCTGGCATGTTACCCCCATTTTTTACTTATATGTATGTTTGTTTTTGCCTGTGTCACTGGGATCCTGCTAGCCAGGACCCCAGTGTTCATAAAGTGTGCCCTGTATGTGTTCTCTGTGTGGTGCCTAACTGTATCACTGAGGCTCTGCTAACCAGAACCTCAGTGTTTATGCTCTCTCTGCTTTTAAAATTGTCACAGCAAGCTAGTGACTAATTTTACCAATTCTGATTGGCACACTGGAACACCCTTATAATTCCCTAGTATATGGTACCTAGGTACCCAGGGTATTGGGGTTCCAGGAGATCCCTATGGGGTGCAGCATTTCTTTTGCCACCCATAAGGAGCTCAGACAATTCTTACACAGGACTGCCACTGTAGCCTGAGTGAAATAACGTCCATGTTATTTCACAACCATTTTACACTGCACTTAAGTAACTTATAAGTCACCTAAATGTCTAACCCTCACTTACTGAAGGTTAGGTGCAAAGTTACTTAGTGTGAGGGCACCCTGGCACCAGCCAAGATGCCCCCACATTGTTCAGGGCAAATTCCCCCGACTTTGTGAGTGCGTGGACACCATTACACGCGTGAACTACATATAGGTCAATACCTATGTGTAGCTTCACAATGGTAACTCCGAACATGGCCATGTAACTTGTCTAGGATCATGGAATTGTCACCCCAATACCATTCTGGTATTGGGGGGACAATTCCATGCATCCCCGGGGCTCCAGCATAGAGCCCGGGTACTGCCAAACTAGCTCTCCGGGGTTTTCTCTGCAGCTACTGCTGCTGCCAACCCTCAGACAGGTTTCTGCCCTCCTGGCGCCTGGGCAGCCCAGTCCCAGAAAGACAGAACAAAGAATTTCCTCTGAGAGAGGGTGTTACACCCTCTCCCTTTGGAAATAGGTGTAAAGGGCCTGAGAGGAGTAGCCTCTCCTGGCCTCTGGAAATGCTTTGAAGGGCACAGATGGTGCCCTCCTTGCATAAGCCAGTCTACACCAGTTAAGGGATCCCACCAGCCCTGCTCTGGCGCGAAACTGGACAAAGGAAAGGGGAGTGACCACTCCCCTGACCAGCACCTCCCCAGGGGAGGGCCCAGAGCTCCTTCAGTGAGTCCCAGACCTCTGCCATCTTGAATGCAGAGGTGTGAGGGCACAATGGGGACCTCTGAGTGGCCAGTGCCAGCAGGTGACGTCAGAGACCCCTCCTGATAGGTGCTTACATCTCTCTGTGGCCAATCCTCCTCTGAGGGCTATTTAGGGAATCTTCTGTGTGTTTCTCATCAGATAATGAATGCAAGAGCTCACCAGAGTTCCTCTGCACTTCGACTTCTGCCAAGGATCGACCGCTGACTGCTCCAGGATGATTGCAAAACCGCAACAAAGTAGCAAGAAGACTACCAGCAACATTGTAGCGCCTCATCCTGCCGGCTTTCTCGGTTGTTTCCTCATGGTGCATGCTCTGAGGGCTGTCTGACTTCACCCTGCACTGGAAGCCAAGAAGAAATCTTCTGTGGGTCGACGGAATCTTCCCCCTGCGACACAGGCACCGGTCCTCTGGGTCCCCTCTCATCTTGACGAGCGTGGTCCCTGGAACACAGGAGCTGGATCCAATTGTCCCCGACAGTCCAATGGCCCTTCTGTCCAAATATGATGGAGGTAGGTCCTTGCCTCCCCACGCCAGACAGTAATCCTGTGTACTGTGTGAACTGCAGCTGCTAGGGCTCCTGTGCACTTTTGCAAGACTTCCTTTGTGGACAGCACAGCCCAGGCCCCCAGCACTCCGTCCTGCATTGCCTAACTTGCTGAGTTGGACTCCAACTTCGTGGGACCCTCTTTTGTTGTGCTGAGATGACCGTCGTGCCCAGATCTTCTGAACGCCTGCTCAGGTACCTCTGCAAGTGCTGCCTGCTTCTGCGTGGGCTCTCTCTGTTGCTAAGCGCCCCCTCTGTCTCCTCCTCCAAGGGGCGCCCTCCTGGTCCTTCCTGGGCCCTGGCAGCACCCAAAACCTTCAACTCCGACTCTTGCAGCTAGCAAGGCTTGTTTGTGGTCTTTCTGCGTGGAAACAACTCTGCATCCTACAGCACACTGTGGGACATCTTCTGGCCATAGGAGAAGTTCCTGGCACCTTCCGTTGTTGCATAATCTTTGGCTTCTTCCACCCAGAGGCAGCCCCTTTGCACCTTCATCCGGGGTTTAGTGGGCTCCTGTCCCCCAGACACTTGCGTGACTCTTGGACTTGGTCCCCTTCCTTTTCAGGTCCAGGAATCCGTCTTCAGTGCTTTGCAGTCAGTTGTTGTCTTTGCAGAATCCCCTATCTCGACTTTACTGTCTTTCTGGGGTTGTAGGGTAACTTTACTCCTGCTTTTCAGGGTCTTGGGGTGGGGTATCTTGGACACCCTTAGTGCTTTCTTACACTCCCAGTGACTCTCTACACACTACACTAGGCCTGGGGTCCATTCGTGGTTCGCATTCCACTTTTGGAGTATATGGTTTGTGTTTCCCCTAGGCCTATTGTCTCCTATTGCATTCTATTGTGTTCTACAGTGTTTGCACTACTTTTCTAAGTGTTTTACTTACCTGCTTTTGGTGTATATTTTGTGTATATTACTTACCTCCTAAGGGAGTATATCCTCTGAGATACTTTTGGCATATTGTCACTGAAATAAAGTACCTTTATTTTTGGTAACTCTGAGTATTGTGTTTCTTATGATATAGTGCTAAGTGATATAAGTGGTATAGTAGGAGCTTTGCATGTCTCCTAGTTCAGCCTAAGCTGCTCTGCTATAGCTACCTCTATCAGCCTAAGCTGCTAGAACAGTACTGATCTACTTATAAGGGATAACTGGACCTGGCACAAGATGTAAGTACCACAAGGTACCCACTATAAGCCAGGCCAGCCTCCTACAACTATGCACCTCATTGCCATTCCATTGGCTAGGTACCACAGCAAGATGAGAGCCAACCACCGCCATCTGCACCCCTCCTGGGACGTGCTAAGATCTGTCTGACATGGAATGCCACCTAGCTAGCTAACATGATTTTGCTGTTCACCCATTTACCCTGAATTGGACCACACAGCAATGTATGAGCTGGCATTAAGGGGCACACATTGACTGAAACCCACCACCAGCATCCTATGCCAGGCAACAAAGATGGATGTTACACACACTGTACTCACCCCCTTCTGGCTGCGGTGCTGCCCTTAAGCACCCATCCAGCTCTGGGTAGGCCACTGCCAGTTTGCAGGCCATCAGGAGGGTCAGGTTTTGATGGTCACCCCTCCCTCGTTGGGAGGCCATCCCCAGCTGGGCCTCCACGGTCTTCCGGGCCCAGCGTCTCAGGTCCTCCCACCATTTCTTGCAGTGGGTGCTCCACCTGCTATAGACCACCAGGGTCCACATGTCCTTGGCGATGGCAGGCCACAATCCCTTCTTCTGATGGGCGCTGATCTGCAGAGGAAACACAAACAGGAGGACACCATTAACCATACAATCCAGCCTGTCACACATATGGCCCACAAAAACCATTTACCCTTATCAGGCACACACATCACCCAGAGCCCTGCATGTACACTACCACCAGCCATACCCCCCACCCAAATGATACACTGCCAGCACCCACACATCTCCATGCAACCTTGTTGCATGCATCGTCCCCTGGGTGAACTCACCTGTTAGTCTGGAGGCCCATACAGCTGTCCATATAGGGGTAGAACCACATCCACCAGGTGCTCCAACTCCCCCGAAGTGAAGGCAGGGGCCCTTTCCCCTGTCACACGGACCATGGCAGGTTCCAGACACAGGTCACAGCAGCACACGCAGTGGATGTATTGTCCTGTGGAAAGTCAGGAATCAAGTGAGGTTATAGTCAGAAAATGGCAGTTACGTCTGCAGCGGTGTACACCGTAACTGCCGCTGGTGATCCTAATTGGACACTGTACTCCAAAGAGTCCCATTTTAAGCCAATGAGGATTAGCACGGTGGTGCAAGACCGCCTTCCATCATGATGCCCAACGCCGGCGGAGTTTCATCACTTCCACCTCTCCCTACATACAGGACAGGCGGTTGCCATTTTATGGTGCTGGTCAACATTCTTAAATTGAAACCTGCATCATTGCTGTCAATTGTACATACATTGCCATTTACATAGTCCAGTAACATACATGGTCAATGTGCACTGAAGTGGTGGTTCCATTGCTCAGTTTGTCACTCCTTTCTCACTCTTGTGTCCCTTAGGTACCTACCACTGCGGAGGAATAGTAGGAGGAGGCAAGCCCCTGTGTACAGACCCCTTGTGGTCTTGACTACACTGGAGGACAGGCACATTATACTCACCTATAGGCTGGACAGGGGCACAATCAGGGAGCTATGTGCACAATTGGAGCCTGATCTGATATCCGTCAACCCACTGGGATTCCCCCTCTTGTGCAGGTCCTATCAGTGCCCCATTTCCTGGCAACTGGCTTTTTCCAAGTGACAGTGGGCTTGGCTGACGGAATGTCACAACCAATGTTCTCAATAGTGCTGGCATGGGGTTTGGCTGCCCTGATCAAACACTCAATCAATCAATCAATCATTCGCATTTATAAAGCGCGCTACTCACCCATAAAGGGTCTCAAGGCGCTGGGGGGGGGTCAGTGCTCGAAGAGCCAGGTCTTGAGCTGCCTTCTGAAGGAGAGGTGTTCAGGTATGGCGCGAAGGTGGCTGGGCAGAGAGTTCCAGGTCTTCGCTGCCAGGAGAGAGAAGGATCTTCCTCCGGCGGTGGCTTTGCGGATGCGGGGTACGGCTGCCAGGGCCTGCCCGGCGGATCGTAGGGTGCGCGGAGGAGTGTAGAAGGAGACGCGGTTGTTGATGAGTTTGGGTCCGAGGTTGTGAAGGGCTTTGTGTGCGTGGGTGAGGAGTCGGAAGGTGATCCTCTTGTTGACGGGGAGCCAATGGAGTTTTGTCAGGTGTCCTGAGATGTGGTGGTGGCGAGGGATGTCCAGGATGAGTCTTGCGGCAGCGTTCTGGATCCGTTGGAGTTTCCTCAGTAGCTTGGTGGTGATACCCGCATACAGGGTGTTCCCGTAGTCCAAGCGACTGGTGACGAGGGCGTGGGTGACGGTCTTCCTGGTGTCGGTGGGGATCCAGCGGAAGATCTTGCGGAGCATGCGTAGGGTGTTGAAGCATGCCGAGGTCACCGAGTTCACCTGTCTGGTCATGGTGAGGGATGAGTCCAGGATGAAGCCGAGGTTGCGCGCGTGGTCGGTGGGTTGGGGAGTGCTGCCTAGGGCGGGGGGCCACCAGGAGTCGTCCCATGCGGTCGGAGTGGGGCCGAGGATGAGGACCTCCGTCTTGTCGGCGTTCAGTTTCAGGCGGCTGTCTGTCATCCAGTTCGCCACTTCCTTCATTCCTTCATGTAATCTGATCCTGGCTGAGGTGGGGTTGTTTGTGAGGGATAAGATGAGCTGGGTGTCGTCGGCGTGTGATATTAGGTCGAGTCCGTGTTTGCGTGCGATGTTCGCCAGGGGGGTCATGTAGATGTTGAAGAGAGTGGGGCTGAGGGAGGATCCTTGAGGTATGCCGCAGATGATCTCCGTGGCTGTGGATCTGAAGGGGGGCAGGCGGACTCTCTGAGTCCTTCTGGAGAGGAAGGAAATGATCCATTCGAGGGCCTTGCCTCTGATGCCGGCGTTGCTGAGGCGTCGTATCAGGGTGCGGTGGCAGACCGTGTCGAAGGCTGCGGAGAGGTCCAGGAGTATGAGGGCCACGGTCTCACCCTTGTCGGTCAGGGCTCTGATGTCGTCCGTGGCTGCGATGAGGGCGGTTTCGGTGCTGTGGTTGGTCCTGAAACCGAACTGTGTGGGGTCGAGGGAGTCGTTGGTTTCCAGGGCGTTGGTGAGTTGAGTGTTGACAATTTTCTCAATCACTTTGGCGGGGAACGGCAAGAGAGAGATGGGCCGGAAGTTTTTGAGTTCGGTGGGGTCTGCTGTGGGTTTCTTTAAGAGGGCGTTGAGCTCTGCGTGTTTCCAGCTCTCCGGGAAGGTGGCGGTGGTGAGGGAGGCGTTGATGACATCTCGGAGGTGCGGTGCGATGATGTCGTCAGCTTTGTTGTAGATGTGGTGCGGGCAGGGGTCCGATGGGGATCCGGAGTGGATCGAGTTCATGACGTGGGTGGTCTCCTCGGTGGTGGTTGGGCTCCAGGTGAGGATGGTGGTGATGTCGGTAGCGGGTTCCGGGGGGGGGTTTGCGTCGGTGGTCGGGAAGCTGTTGTATATGTCGGTGATCTTGTGGTGGAAGAAGGTCGCGAGGGAGTCGCAGAGGTCCTGTGATGGAGGGATGGAGTTGTTCTCTGCGTCCGGGTTGGAGAGCTCTTTGACGATGCCAAATAGTTCCTTGCTGTTGTGGGCGTTGTTGTCAAGTCTGTTCCGGTAGGCTGTTTTTCGTGCGGCGCGGAGGTGTTGGTGGTGTTGGCGGGTGGCGTCCTTGAGAGCTGACATGTTCTCTTCGGTCTGGTTGAGGCGCCACGTCTTCTCGCGGGCACGGCATTCTTTCTTGGAGTCCTTGAGGTCGGGGGTGAACCAGGAGTTTTTCTTGTGGTTGTTGGTGCTGGCTTGAGTTTTCAGGGGGGCCAGGAGGTTGGCGCAGTCGGAGATCCAGTTGGTGAGGTTGTTGGCGGCTTCGTTTGGGTCGGTGGTGCTGGTGGGTCGGTCCTGGGAGAGGGTTGATGCGAGCTGATCCGTGGTGATACTATTCCAGTGTCTTCTTGGTGGTTGCTGGGTGTGGTGGTGCACAGTGGTCTTCTTGAAGATGAAGTGGACGCAGCTGTGGTCCGACCAGGTGAGTTCGGTGGTGTGGCTGAAGGTGATGTGTTTGCTGGAGGAGAAGATGGGGTCGAGCGTGTGTCTGGCGTAGTGGGTGGGGGTGTTGACTAGCTGATTCAGTCCCAGGTTGGCGAGGTTGTCCAGTAAGGCGGTGGTGTTGTTGTCGGTGAGGTTCTCCAGGTGAAAGTTGAGGTCTCCTAGGAGGATGTAGTCGGTGGATGAGAGTGCGTGAGGGTTGACGAAATCTGCGATGTCTTCGCTGAACTTGGTGCGGGGTCCTGGTGGTCTGTACATGAGGGTGCCTCTGAGGGTGGTCTTGGGGTCGCTGTGGATCGTGAAGTGGAGATGTTCGGCGTCGGGGAGTGAATTGTGGGTGTCGGTTGAGATGCGGATGGAGTTTTTGTGTGCGATGGCGATGCCTCCTCCGATGCGGTTGGTGCGGTCTTTCCGGATGATTTTGTAGCCGTCGGGGATGGCTATGGCGATGTCGGGTGCCGAGGAGGGATTCATCCAGGTCTCGGTGAGGAAGGCGATGTCCGGGTTCGTAGAGTTGAGGAGGTTCCACAGTTCGATGGCGTGCCTGTGGACGGATCGGGTGTTGACCAGGATGCAGTGGAGATAGCTTCCGGGGGGGTCGTTCTTGGCGGGAGCGGTGCTGGTCCGTGGGCAGGTGAAGTGACAGTTGCTGCAGGTGAAGGGTCCGTGGGTCCGTTTGGGGTGGGCACGGTGGCAGCCCAGAGTGCGGCCGGGGTTGAGGTTGACGAGGGTGGCGGAGTCGTAGGTCAGGCGGGGGGCGCGGGGGCCAGGGGTTCGGGCGCTGTGCGCGGTCCATGCGCGGACGGGCGCAGACGGGCTTGCCTTAGGCGCGCCTTCGGCGTGCCAGCGGCGCGCCCGCTACGCGGCCTCGCAGCGGCCGCCATTTAAGGGGTAGCCGGGGAGGCGGGGTCAGCTGGGAGGCGGGAGGAGGGCGGGTAGAGGGAAAAAAGCAGCAAAAAGCGGCGGGAAAAAGGCTCCGAAGGCGAGGAGGCCTAGAAAAATGACAAAGTGCCGAAAAGGCGCAGAAAGCAGGAAAAACGAGGGGGAGACGGCGGGAGGGCAAGGGGGACGGCACTCAGAAGATGCAGGCACTCTGGGATACAGAAGGAAAAAAGGGGAGCGCGATCACACAGCACAGGCACTCGGGGATACAGAAGGAAAAAAGGGGAGCGCGATCACACAGCACAGGCACTCGGGGATACAGAAGGAAAAAAAGGGGAGCGCGAACGCAGACAAACGGCAACACAGACACTCGGGGCACAGTCAGCGATGAAGGCAAAAGAGAAGGCAGAACAGGGGATCTGGATCTGGTGGTGCTGTGAGGACAGGGGAGCGACCTACCCTGGGGTCGAGGGTCGCTACCACTGCCTCGCAGCGGTCGCCATTTAAGGGGTGGCCGGGGAGTCGGGGTCAGCTGGGAGGCGGGAGGAGGGCGGGTAGGGGGAAAAAAGCGGCAAAAAGCGGCGGGAAAAAGGCTCCGAAGGCGAGGAGGCCTAGAAAAATGACAAAGTGCCGAAAAGGCGCAGAAAGCAGGAAAAACGAGGGGGAGACGGCGGGAGGGGAAGGGGGGCGGCACTCAGAAGATGCAGGCACTCGGGGATACAGAAGGAAAAAAGGGGAGCGCGATCACACAGCACAGGTACTCGGGGATACAGAAGGAAAAAAGGGGAGCGCGATCACACAGCACAGGCACTCGGGGATACAGAAGGAAAAAAAGGGGAGCGCGAACGCAGACAAACGGCAACACAGACACTCGGGGCACAGTCAGCGATGCAGGCAAAAGAGAAGGCAGAACAGGGGATCTGGATCTGGTGGCGCTGTGAGGACAGGGGAGCGACCTACCCTGGGGTCGAGGGTCGCTACCACTGCCTCGCAGCGGCCGCCATTTAAGGGGTAGCCGGGGAGGCGGGGTCAGCTGGGAGGCGGGAGGAGGGCGGGTAGGGGGAAAAAAGCGGCAAAAAGAGGCGGGAAAAAGGCTCCGAAGGCGAGGAGGCCTAGAAAAATGACAAAGTGCCGAAAAGGCGCAGAAAGCAGGAAAAACGAGGGGGAGACGGCGAGAGGGCAAGGGGGGCGGCACTCAGAAGATGCAGGCACTCGGGGATACAGAAGGAAAAAAGGGGAGCACGATCACACATCACAGGCACTCGGGGATACAGAAGGAAAAAAGGGGAGCGCGATCACACAGCACAGGCACTCGGGGATACAGAAGGAAAAAAAGGGGAGCGCGAACGCAGACAAACGGCAACACAGACACTCGGGGCACAGTCAGCGATGCAGGCAAAAGAGAAGGCAGAACAGGGGATCTGGATCTGGTGGCGCTGTGAGGACAGGGGAGCGACCTACCCTGGGGTCGAGGGTCGCTACCACTGCCTAGCTGCGGCCGCCATTTAAGGGGTAGCCGGGGAGGCGGGGTCAGCTGGGTGGCGGGAGGAGGGCGGGTAGGGGGAAAAAAGCGGCAAAAAGCGGCGGGAAAAAGGCTCCGAAGGCGAGGAGGCCTAGAAAAATGACAAAGTGCCGAAAAGGCGCAGAAAGCAGGAAAAACGAGGGGGAGACGGCGGGAGGGCAAGGGGGGCGGCACTCAGAAGATGCAGGCACTCGGGGATACAGAAGGAAAAAAGGGGAGCGCGATCACACAGCACAGGCACTCGGGGATACAGAAGGAAAAAAGGGGAGCGCGATCACACAGCACAGGCACTCGGGGATACAGAAGGAAAAAAAGGGGAGCGCGAACGCAGACAAATGGCAACACAGACACTCGGTGCACAGTCAGCGATGCAGGCAAAAGAGAAGGCAGAACAGGGGATCTGGATCTGGTGGCGCTGTGAGGACAGGGGAGCGACCTACGACCGCCATTTAAGGGGTAGCCGGGGAGGCGGGGTCAGCTGGGAGGCGGGAGGAGGGAGGGTAGAGGGAAAAAGCGGCAAAAAGCGGCGGGAAAAAGGCTCTGAAGGCGAGGAGGCCTAGAAAAATGACAAAGTGCCGAAAAGGCGCAGAAAGCAGGAAAAACGAGGGGGAGACGGCGGGAGGGCAAGGGGGGCGGCACTCAGAAGATGCAGGCACTCGGGGATACAGAAGGAAAAAAGGGGAGCGCGATCACACAGCACAGGCACTCGGGGATACAGAAGGAAAAAAGGGGAGCGCGATCACACAGCACAGGCACTCGGGGATACAGAAGGAAAAAAAGGGGAGCGCGAACGCAGACAAACGGCAACACAGACACTCGGGGCACAGTCAGCGATGCAGGCAAAAGAGAAGGCAGAACAGGGGATCTGGATCTGGTGGTGCTGTGAGGACCGGGGAGCGACCTACCCTGGGGTCGAGGGTCGCTACCACTGCCTCGCAGCGGCCGCCATTTAAGGGGTAGCCGGGGAGGCGGGGTCAGCTGGGAGGCGGGAGGAGGGCGGGTAGGGGGAAAAAAGCGGCAAAAAGCGACGGGAAAAAGGCTCCGAAGGCGAGGAGGCCTAGAAAAATGACAAAGTGCCGAAAAGGCGCAGAAAGCAGGAAAAACGAGGGGGAGACGGCGGGAGGGCAAGGGGGGCGGCACTCAGAAGATGCAGGCACTCGGGGATACAGAAGGAAAAAAGGGGAGCGCGATCACACAGCACAGGCACTCGGGGATACAGAAGGAAAAAAGGGGAGCGCGATCACACAGCACAGGCACTCGGGGATACAGAAGGAAAAAAAGGGGAGCGCGAACGCAGACAAACGGCAACACAGACACTCGGGGCACAGTCAGCGATGCAGGCAAAAGAGAAGGCAGAACAGGGGATCTGGATCTGGTGGTGCTGTGAGGACAGGGGATCGACCTACCCTGGGGTCGAGGGTCGCTACCACTGCCTCGCAGCGGCCGCCATTTAAGGGGTGGCCGGGGAGGCGGGGTCAGCTGGGAGGCGGGAGGAGGGCGGGTAGGGGGAAAAAAGCGGCAAAAAGCGGCGGGAAAAAGGCTCTGAAGGCGAGGAGGCCTAGAAAAATGACAAAGTGCCGAAAAGGCGCAGAAAGCAGGAAAAACGAGGGGGAGACGGCGGGAGGGCCAGGGGGGCGGCACTCAGAAGATGCAGGCACTCGGGGATACAGAAGGAAAAAAGGGGAGCGCGATCACACAGCACATGCACTCGGGGATACAGAAGGAAAAAAGGGGAACGCGATCACACAGCACAGGCACTCGGGGATACAGAAGGAAAAAAAGGGGAGCGCGAATGCAGACAAACGGCAACACAGACACTCGGGGCACAGTCAGCGATGCAGGCAAAAGAGAAGGCAGAACAGGGGATCTGGATCTGGTGGCGCTGTGAGGACAGGGGAGCGACCTACCCTGGGGTCGAGGGTCGCTACCACTGCCTCGCAGCGGCCGCCATTTAAGGGGTAGCCGGGGAGGCGGGGTCAGCTGGGAGGCGGGAGGAGGGCGGGTAGGGGGAAAAAAGCGGCAAAAAGCGGTGGGAAAAAGGCTCCGAAGGCGAGGAGGCCTAGAATAATGACAAAGTGCCAAAAAGGCGCAGAAAGCAGGAAAAACGAGGGGGAGACGGCGGGATGGCAAGGGGGGCGGCACTCAGAAGATGCAGGCACTCGGGGATACAGAAGGAAAAAAGGGGAGCGCGATCACACAGCACAGGCACTCGGGGATACAGAAGGAAAAAAGGGGAGCGCGATCACACAGCACAGGCACTCGGGGATATAGAAGGAAAAAAAGGGGAGCGCGAACGCAGACAAACGGCAACACAGACACTCGGGGCACAGTCAGCGATGCAGGCAAAAGAGAAGGCAGAACAGGGGATCTGGATCTGGTGGCGCTGTGAGGACAGGGGAGCGACCTACCCTGGGGTCGAGGGTCGCTACCACTGCCTCACAGCGGCCACCATTTAAGGGGTAGCCGGGGAGGCGGGGTCACTGGGAGGCGGGAGGAGGGCGGGTAGGGGGAAAAAAGCGGCAAAAAGCGGCGGGAAAAAGGCTCCGAAGGCGAGGAGGCCTAGAAAAATGACAAAGTGCCGAAAAGGAGCAGAAAGCAGGAAAAACGAGGGGGAGACGCCGGGAGGGCAAGGGGGGCGGCACTCAGAAGATGCAGGCACTCGGGGATACAGAAGGAAAAAAGGGGAGCGCGATCACACAGCACAGGCACTCGGGGATACAGAAGGAAAAAAAGGGGAGCGCGAACGCAGACAAACGGCAACACAGACACTCGGGGCACAGTCAGCGATGCAGGCAAAAGAGAAGGCAGAACAGGGGATCTGGATCTGGTGGTGCTGTGAGGACAGGGGAGCGACCTACCCTGGGGTCGAGGGTCGCTAACACTGCCTCGCAGCGGCCGCCATTTAAGGGGTAGCCGGGGAGGCGGGGTCAGCTGGGAGGCGGGAGGAGGGCGGGTAGGGGGAAAAAAGTGGCAAAAAGCGGCGGGAAAAAGGCTCCGAAGGCGAGGAGGCCTAGAATAATGACAAAGTGCCAAAAAGGCGCAGAAAGCAGGAAAAACGAGGGGGAGACGGCGGGAGGGCAAGGGGGGCGGCACTCAGAAGATGCAGGCACTCGGGGATACAGAAGGAAAAAAGGGGAGCGCGATCACACAGCACAGGCACTCGGGGATACAGAAGGAAAAAAGGGGAGCGCGATCACACAGCACAGGCACTCGGGGATATAGAAGGAAAAAAAGGGGAGCGCGAACGCAGACAAACGGCAACACAGACACTCGGGGCACAGTCAGCGATGCAGGCAAAAGAGAAGGCAGACAGGGGATCTGGATCTGGTGGCGCTGTGAGGACAGGGGAGCGACCTACCCTGGGGTCGAGGGTCACTACCACTGCCTCGCAGCGGCCACCATTTAAGGGGTAGCCGGGGAGGCGGGGTCAGCTGGGAGGCGGGAGGAGGGCGGGTAGGGGGAAAAAAGCGGCAAAAAGCGGCGGGAAAAAGGCTCCGAAGGCGAGGAGGCCTAGAAAAATGACAAAGTGCCGAAAAGGAGCAGAAAGGAGGAAAAACGAGGGGGAGACGCCGGGAGGGCCAGGGGGGCGGCACTCAGAAGATGCAGGCCCTCGGGGATACAGAAGGAAAAAAGGGGAGCGTGATCACACAGCACAGGCACTCGGGGATACAGAAGGAAAAAAGGGGAGCGCGATCACACAGCACAGGCACTCGGGGATACAGAAGGAAAAAAAGGGGAGCGTGAACGCAGACAAACGGCAACACAGACACTCGGGGCACAGTCAGCGATGCAGGCAAAAGAGAAGGCAGAACAGGGGATCTGGATCTGGTGGCGCTGTGAGGACAGGGGAGCGACCTGTGCAGCTACATCGCTTTCCCCCAAGTGAATGATTTGGCCAATGTGAAGGCTGGTTTCTATGCAATGAGACATATTCCAAATGTTATTGGGGCCATTGATGAAACACATATAGCATTTGTCCTCCCCCCCAGGCCAATGAACAGGTGTTCAGGAATCAAAAGAGTTTCCACTCACTCAATGTGCAAATGGTGTGCCTGGCTGACCAGTACATCTCCCACGTCACTGCTACAGAGGCACATGGTGTGGCTTATAGGTGAGCTTGAGTCCCCACCCAATGCTTGTCAGTGTATGGCTTCAGGACTCATCCCCCATGCCATTATGCAAGGCTAATGTTTGTCCCTCACTTCTTGCAGGTGACTCTGGCTACCCAAACCTGTCTTGGCTCTTGCCCCCTGCAAGGAATCCGAGGTCAGGGGCTGAGAATAGGTATAATGATGGTCATGGGTGAACCAGGAGAATAATTGAGAGGATCTTTGGTCTCCTGAAGGCCAGGTTCAGATGCCTGCATCTGACAGGTGGATCCCTCTGCTACTCCCCTGAGAAGGCCTGCCAGATAGTTGTTGTATGCTGCATGTTGCACAACCTGGCCATCAGATGACATGTGCCATATCATAGGAGGAGGAGGGTGAAAATGCTCCTGTGGCAGCAGTAGACCCTGAGGACAGTGAGGATGAGGAGGCAGGGGATGAGGATGTGGACAACAGGACATCAGTTATACAGCAGTACTTCCAATGACACACAGATAAGGCAGTGGAACCGACCATCCCTCTGATTATTTATTTTTCTGTGTGGTTGTAGCATGATGGCAGTCACTAACTTAGCATCCCAACTGACTGTCACCTATGCCTTCCTATTTTGAAGATGTTGGTGTGATTACAACTGTGTACTGGCGTGTTGACTACAAACTGCTACAGGCCATTTTTTGGATGGAATCACAAAGTTCAGGACAATTGCACAAGATGAAAGTTCAAAACATTGCACATTTTTGTCAGATAAAGCACTACCACTCAAGTTGTGTTCAAGGGTGTTTATTGAAGTGAAAATTTAGAAGGAATGCTGCAGTGGAATGGGGTGATGGTAGAGGTAAGTCCAGGATATTCGTCCAGTCTGTTTGTAGCACAGGTGCAGGGACCAAGGGGCCATAGGAAGGGGAGCAATGGCAGTTCAAAGTGGACAAGGTGATAGAGTGGAACACAAGGGGGACATTCAGGAGGGTATAATTACTTGGCAGTGGTCTTGGTCTTGGTCTTGGCAAGTGTCTCTGGTGTTTGTCTGGGTCACAGGGAACGTTTGCGGGGTAGTTCACCTTCTGCAGTGGCATGGGTGCTGGTGGCCTGTGGGTTCTGTGTCGTTCCTTGTTCGTGGATGCTGTCCCACGGTGTTCACCTGGTCCACAATTCTCTGCCATAGCTCCATCTTCCTTGCAATGGAGATTTGCTGTACCTGTGCTCCATACTGCCGTTGCTCTACCCTGACTATTTCCGCCACCATGACCCACAACTCCACATCAGTGAAACGGGGGTGCCTTTGTGGGGACATAGGTTTTTTGTGGTATGTGTTGTGCAGTGGGTGTTGGGTAATGTGGTGGGGTGTGAGGTGCGTGATGGATGAGTTGGTGTTTGTGGTGTGTGTGTAGTTGTGTCTATTATTTGCGTGGTTATCTCTTGGTTATTTTTCGTGTTAAGAAAGGGTTGTGGGTAATGTGGGTGTATGTTTTATAGGGCTGTGGGTGGGTTAGTGTGGTTTGTGTATCAGTGTCAGGTGTGTGTTTTTAGTATTGGCCAATGTTGTGTTGTTTTATATTTGGGTGGCCATTCTGACTGCACCGGTGTGTACCGCCAATGGCTTACTACCGTTGAATGTCCGATCTGGTGATTCCTGGGTCATAATGTGGAGAGTGTTGTTTTGTTGGCGTTATGGTTTGGGTGTTTGTACTGACACTTTAATACTAACATTTGGTCTGTCGGATACGTGTTTGTGCAGTATTCATTCGGTTTAGTGTGTGTGTGTCACAATATACTGAATGAATGTTCACCTCCACGGTGGTATGTTGGCGGCCATCACCGCGGAGGTAAGGATTTACCGCCAAAGTCATAATGAGGGCCATAGTGTATTAAAGTATTACACATGTTCTAAACTATATTTTGCATTTACAATTTTGGACAACATTTTGTTTACAACACTAGGGGCCTGATTTAGATATTGGCGGATGGGTTACTCTCTCACAATGGTGACAGATATCCCGCCAAAATCTAAATCCCATTATTTCCTATGGGAATTTAGATGTCGGCAGACGGAATATCCGTCAACATTGTGATGAAGTAACCCATCTGCCAATATCTAAATCAGGCTCTATGTCTTCGTTCTGAGTTTTAAGGGGAAATACAGTGTACTTAATAAAATGTAAAAATTATATTAAAGTTTTTAAAAAACACTGTACTACACTATATTTACCATTAAAGCCCACAACACAGGCTAACTGTGGTCTAAACAATATGGTAGTATTTCCGAACTCTGCAAACTTTTTAAAAGATTTATATATTTGTAAAGCAACTTTTACTTACCATTACATATAAACTGAATCATCCCTTCCCATACACTAATAAACCAGTAGGACACTAAATTGAAACTTAAAAGCCAGAACACATACAAAGTATGGTCTAAACAATATGCATGCCTTTTACTTTTCTGAGGGCAGTCATAAGCTAAACATAGATTTTTCATTGGGATTTACCATAGAATTCTGCAGAATATATATACCAGGGCACAATATACCACTAACTATTTATGCCTTCTGGGCCTGATTCAGCATAGTAAACTTATATTTTTCTGGAAGTTTACCATTCTTTGCTTTTCATAACGGCATTTTACTAGTAGTATCTGCACAACTACGGAGATTGTGCACATTAAAAGATAGGCCTGCCCTATCATTTGTTTGTGCAGAAACTCCTGAGTCAGAAAGATACGGCTTATTAAATAACTTTGCGACTAGCAAACAACCATAAACTTATGCAAATGTGTAAGTGTACCTTTGTGAATCCTGCCTCATAACTTTAAAATTACTGAAACAATTAAGATATACTTCCAAAAAGGACCCTTTGCACCTCAGTCTATATTTCTAACACATCTCATCTATATTTTCACACTAGCTCTGTTTAAACAATACTATATGACACAAAAACCACTCTGCGCCACTCCACAACATGCCACTCCATTCTATGACTTCAATGACGTCACTCCACTCTACAACAACTCACTGCACTCTATGACAGTCGACTCCATTGTATGAAACTCCATGCCACTCTATGACAATCCATTCCTTTATATGACACGCCACTCCAGTCTGCCACACACCACCCTACTCAATGACATGCCACTCTAGTCAATAAATTGCCACTCTACTTTTCGACACACCACTCTACCCTACCACATGCCACTCTGTTGTATGACATGCCACTGCAGTCTATGCCATTCCTCTCTACTATATCCCAGTTCACTCAATGCCACTCCACTCGATGCCTCTCCACTCTACCACACTATATCATACACCTCTGTTTGACACTCTACTTCAGTCTATTGTACAACACACCAGTCCACTGTACAAACCACCACTCCACTCTACGACAGTCTACTCTACTGTATGACACTCCAAGCCACTCCACTCTATGATACACCACTCCACTCTACAAGACACCACTCCATACCCCACTCTATGCCGCATGACTCTATGCCACACCACTGTATGCTATTTCAGTTTACACCACTCCATGCTACACCTCTCTACTCTATGCTATTCCACTCTAATCTATGACAATCCTCTTCACATGTAAAATGCCACCCCACTCAGCGAGATGACATTCCACTCTATGAAACTCCACTCTGCGCCACTCCACTCTATTCTACTCTACTCTAGTCTGTTCCACTACACACCACTGCACATTACCCCACTCCACTACATTCCACTCCACTCTACACCACTCCACTCTATACTGTTCTACTCTATGCCATTCTGCTCTATGCCTCTCCACTCTATACAGCTCACCCCTATGCTATTCCACTCCATGGTACTCCATTCTACACCAATCCACTGTTTTCCACTCCAATCCATGGCACTTCACTGTGCGCCACTCCACTCTTTGATATTCCACTCAATGCAACTCAACTCTACACCACTGTATACCATTCCACTCTACTCATTCCACTGTGCACCACTCCACTCTATGGTCCATATGTACAAAACGTTTTGCATGGCGCAAACAGCGAAATGTGCTGTTTGAGCCATGCAAAACGTGCATCGAGATGCTCATTCCTCTTTTGCAAGTCGGTAACTTAGTTACCGACTCGCAACATGGGAATACGACTCGCAAATAGGAAGGGGGGTTCCCCTTCCTATTTGCGATTCGCATTGCGATGCAGAATTGCTTTGTGACCGCGAACAAAGTCGCAAAGCAATTCGCATTTAGCACCCATGTGAAGTGGGCGCTAACCCATTCGCAAAAGGGAAGGGGTCCCTATGGGACCCCTTCCCCTTTGTGAATGGCTCTGAAAATATTTTTTCAGAGCAGACAGTGGTCCTTTGGACCACTGCCTACTCTGAAAAAATGAAACCAAATGGTTTAATTTTCTCGAGTGTATTGCAACTTGTTTTCTTTTAAGGAAAACGGGCTGCAATACAAAAAAAAAAACTGCTTTATTAAGAAAGCAGTCACTGACATGGTGGTCTGCTGTCTCCAGCAGGCCACCATCCCTGTGAGTGCAGGGAATCGCAAGGGGGTCGCAAATTGCGACCCACCTCATTAATGTTAATGAGGTGGGTCTTTGCGACCCCCTTGCGATTCGCAGATGGTATCAGGGACACCATTCTGCATATGGGTTTGCAACTCTGACATTGCGAGTCGCTCAAACTCACAATTTGCGAGTCGCAAATCCGTACTTACCTACATCTGGCCCTATGTGACTCAACTCTATGCTGCTCAACGCTACGTCACTCTAGCTTATGAAACTCTACTTTATGTCACTCCATACTATGACATTCAACTCTACCCCACTCTACTCTATGCCACTCAACGTTACACTATTGCACTCTTTGCCACTCCACTAACATCATTCCAATCTATACTCCTCCACTCTTTGCTATTCCATTGTACAGTACTCCACTCTATGCCACTCCAATCTATGGTATTGTACACCATTCCACTCCACTGTCTTATGTCTGTTCAAATGACATAATTTGTAAGAAAACTATGGATGGCAGAGTAGTGAGTTATAGTTAATGTTCTATGGCTTAAAAACATTGTGTACCGAGGTACGCAAGTTAAAGTAATTTGAAAGTTGGGTGTAAATTTTAAATTTAAGGTAGACCTATAACTTTAGAATTCCTCATGTCTGTGTAGTTTAATTTTGATTTGTATGGAAAGAATAAAGTGTCCCTAAATATAACTTATTCTTAACCTTTTTTTTATAATTGAATATATCTAAAATAAATGCACATATTTACCAATATAATACAACTGGTTGAACCCTCTTCCTTCTATTCACTTCACTCTGTTATTCCACTGCAAGCCACTATAATCCACACCACTCCACTGTATGCCACTCACTCAATGCTATTCCACTGCACACTACTTCACTCTATGTCACTCAAGTCCAGTCCATACCACTCCACTCTATACCACTCCATTTTATGCTATTGCAATCTACGCCACTCCACTGTATGCTATTTCTCTCTATACCACTCCACTGTATGCCACTTTACTCTACACCACTCCACTCTACGTCCCTTCACTGTGTGCCATGCCACTCCACTCTACCCACTCCTCTGCATACCACTCCACTCTACACTGTTCCACTGTCCACCACTCCACTCTATGCCATTCAACTCAATGCCATTCCACATCGCTCCACTGTACACCACTCTACTGTATGCCCCTCCAATCTATGCTATTTCAATCTATGCCAATCCACTGTACGCTATTCCATTGTACACCACTCCACTGTACCCACATCACTTCACACCATTCCACTCCACTGTAAGCCACTGATTCTATGCCACTCCATTCTACACTATCCCACTGCATGCCACTCCACTCTACACCACTCCACTGTACACCCCTCCACTCTATGATATTTATCTGTATGGGACTCCACTCTGTGCCACTATATACCAAATCGCTCTATGCTACTCTACTCTACTCTATGCCAATTCACTCTGTGCTACTCCACTCAATAATATTCTACTGTATCCACTCCACTTTACCCTACTAAACTGTATGCCACTCCACACCACTCCACTTTATACCACTCTGGTATATGCCACACCAATCTACGCTATTCCACTGTATAGCACTCCCCTCTACACCACTCCACTGTACGCCACTCCACTCTTCATTATTCTACTGTATGAGACTCCACTCCATGCCACTCCACTCTATGCCACTTCACTGTATGCTACTCCACTCCATACAAATCCACTCTATGCCACTCTATGCTATTCCACTCTATGCCACTCCAGTCTATACCACTCAACTTTACACTTTTCCACTGTATGACACTCCACTGTTTGACACTCTACTCCACTGTATTCCATTCTAGGCTCTAGTTCTACCACACTGCACTTCAATTCACTATATAGCACTCTATTGTACAACAGTCTACTCCAGTCTGTGTCACTGTTTGATACTCTACTCTACCCCATGCAACTGTATGCCACTCTACTGCACTCTATGACACTTTGTGCAACTTGCTCTCACTCTACTTTATGAGTAACTACCCCACTCTAGTCCACTAACCCCTTCATGCCACTCCCCTGTACTCTCCTGTATGCCACCACACTCTATGCCACTCCACTCTAACACATTGTACTGCACTGTACTCCATGCCACTCCACTCTACAACAGTCTAACCAATTCTATGATTCTCTACCCTACTTCCCTCTTCAACACTTTGACACTTCTGTGCAATGCCGCTCAAATTCACTGTATGACACTCCACTCTATTACACTTAACACCTCTGTACAATGTACCACTACACTATACTCCACTCCAGGCCACTCTACTCTGTGATACGCCAATCAACTTTATCACACTTTCCTCCACTGTACGTTACATTTTATTTCACTCTATGCCAGTGTACAACATGTATGTATATAGTATTTAGTAAAGCGCATTTCGACTAGAGGTATCAAAGCACTATGAAGGGGGGAAAAACAGAATTCTGCGATCACTCTTAATTAAAACTGAAATAACCAGTTTTTAAGTTGTTTGAGAAAAAAGCTGAAGAAAGGGGATATTCCTAATTTTCAAGAGGAAGGAGTTCCATAGTTTAACAGCAGCTGTAGAAAAAGCTTGGTCCCCCCACTTCACTTTCTTAGTCCTAGAAGCGTAAGCTAACTTCAGGTCAGCTGATCGGATGGTCCGCCCAGGTATGTACCACTTGAAAGATGGAAGAGGTGAGTAAGGACCCTGTAAGTAGAGGGACTTGTGAGCCATACTACTTGGTGGTATTTTCCAAAACAAAGTGGCTCAGTGATTCTTGGTGTGCATTGAGAGTTTAGTGGTGATCCGTCAGTCAGGAGCTGAGAAAAAGGGGGCTAAAAACATTGTGTTTCCCATTTTAATTCCCATGGGATCTGTCAACACGTCTATAGCCTGAACTGCTGGACGGAATTACACCAAATTTGGCAGAAAGCTAGCTGTCAGTACGCAGATTGTGCTTTTTGTTAATTGGTGTAAATTCGTTCAGTAGTTTTTGAGAAATTTAGGGAAATTCAAATTTGTATATCTCTGGCCGCAAAGTATTTGCAATCAAAGACTAGCTCATGCATGGGAATGCACAGCTCTGATCGGCTGCCAACACTTCAAACCAGGAAGGCATGAGGCGAGTCCTAGAAAAAAAGTAAAAATAAAATAAAAGGGGCCGGGGTAGAGACCCCCTTACCACTTAGCAAAAACCATATTTTTAAAATTATTTTTGTTGCAGCAAAATCGCGATATTTGTGATTTTGCAGCAGAAAAATAAAAAAAAAACAAGCCCAGGCTTCCACATGTGTTTTTTTATAGGCCCCCAGTGTGGGAGGTTCCGGGGACACTAAAACACTTCAGGCTTTGACAGAGTGACCTGTCAAGCTGGTCCCGCTGTCAATCGAAAGCTTTCATCTCTGTCCCCTGGACTGCTTTTAATCCCTTGGGTGCCCTGGGCGACCTGGTCTCACCATCGACCACGTTTGCCATGTGCCGAGGACGAGACCAGCTCGCTGGGCAGGGATGAAAGGGGAATTGCTTCCTCTTCCACCCCCAACCCCCAACACCCCCCCGCGAGCTTATGATGTCGGCGTGCTCACAGAGTACCAACGTCATCAGGCAGATCAGCCTAGTTCTTTTAGGCTCATCTGCCCCAAGAGGGTAAAAACCCAGTAGACACCAGGGATGAAATTATAATTATGTTTTATGGGGGAAAGATTTTTTTGCATGTTTCCACCCCCCACCCCTGGGGTAGTCGAATCTGGCCCCCGGGGGGGTCGTAACCCACTAGGCGCCAGGGATCTGTGTTTGTGTGTGTGTGTTTTGTTTGTTGGGGGGACCCCAGGGGCATGGGTCGCCACCCCCCAAAGGGGGCACATGACTGGTAGCCATTTCTGTCTCCCTTGGGGGCAGATGGGCCTATTATTTTTATGCCCATCTGCCCCCAGGGGGGCAGAAGCCACAAAGACACCAGTTTTTTTTTTAATAGTTTGTTTTTTTGTGTGGGGGCATCCCCTTGGGCAAGGGTTGCTCCTCAAAGGGGACACACAATTGTTTTTCATTTCTGCCCCCCTTAGGGGCAGATCAGCCTATTGTTTTTAGGCCCATCTGCCCCTAAGGGGAGCAGGATCTATTAAAGCGCCAGGGATTTTTTTAAATGTATTTCTTTTGTGTGGGGGGCAGTCCCTTGGCCAAGGGTCGCACCCCCAAAAGGGGCACATGACTGTTGGCCATTTCTGCACCCTTGGGGGGCAGATTGGCCTATTTTTTTTGGCCCATCTGCTACCAAAGGGGGGCAGAATCCACTAAGGGGAATTGTTTCTGTTTCTCTTTTTGTTTGTGGGGGGCAGTCCCTTGGCCAAAGGTCACCCCCCCCAAAGGGGACACATAACTGTTGGCCTAGCTCTTTTAGGCTCATCTGCCCCAAGAGGGGCAGAAACCACTAGACACCAGGGAAAATTTCTAAACATTTGGTGGCAGGGTGTTTGTCAACTGGCAAAGTATTTGCATTGGTGATTATAAAAGTTTATTTCTCCTTTTTATTCTAGTTCAAAGCTTTTGCTTTTGTTCCTGTGACTCCTCGCAGTTTTGGCAGTTGTTGACCTGCAGTTTGCATACTTGCATACTTTAGGTAAGAAAAAAGAAATTACTCCAAAAGAGTATTGTTGCTATGCATGAATGGCATTTTTGTAGGTGGTGTACTAATTACAGGATTGTCTGTGAAATTGTCCTTAGATTTGTGTACAATGATATTTGTGTTGTCTTATGAATAATTTGCTTTTCTTTTTTCTTTTTAGTGGGACATCATGGTGATTGCTGTGTCTGTGCAGAGTAGTTGCACACTTTACTTATTACTAATTTTAGACAGTGCTGGTTGTTGTTGGCACATTTGTCAAGTTACTTTTCTTAGAAAAGATCATGGCTAGCCACAGGGTGACTGCTCAGCAGGTTTTTGGTATGCTTTTAGAGTTGTCTTCTGATCATGATTATAAGACTGACTCAGCATCTGAGGCAGAGGAGGAAGTGAGATATTCTGGCAGTGAATTTTCTGTCCGGGAGGAATCTTCTGATGAGGAAGCCACCCTCAGTGCAGATGAAGTGCCTATTTTAGAGGAGGACACTGATGTGCCAATAGTGCAGCAGCCTGTGACTGAAAGGTTTCCCAATTAGAAGACCTGAACTCTAGGTTGCCCCAAACATGGAGCAGCTAGAGTTGCATGCCTTTACTTGTCTCCCAGGGTGTTGAGTGAATACAGAAAACTTTTTGCATGTCAATTTCTTTCAGTTGTGTATGGATGTATTTTTGGAGGTGATTGTTGAGAAGACTAATTTGTATGTAGAGCAGTATTTGAGGGACAACACTGACAGACTTAGGCCACAGTCTAGAGCTGCCCAGTAGATTCCCACAAATCTAGAAGAGATGAAAAGGTTCTTGGGTTTGACTTTTTTGATGGGGTTGATAAGGTGGCCGTCACCGGCTTCTTATTTGTCTACTAGTCCCTTGATGGCAATGGCTATATTTCCTGCAACCATGACTCGTAATCGGTATTTGCTTCTTCTTCGGATGCTGCATTTTGTTGACAATGCTTTAGCGTTGCCACGAGATCACCCTGATTCTGACCGTCTTTTTAAGATTAGGCCTGTCCTTGATCATTTAGTAGATCGGTATTCAGGTCTATGTTCCAGCGAAAGAAATATCTGTAGATGAGTCTTTGGTCCTGTTTAAGGGCTTTTTGATTTTTAGGCAGTACATTCCTAGCAAGAGGGCATGGTATGAAATTAAGATGTATATGCTGTCTGAAAGTAGTACAGGATATATTTATAATTTCTGGGTTTACAATGGTAGAGATTCCAGTTTTGATCCCTCTGGTTGTCGGCCCAGTTTTGGAGTTGGTGAGAAAATTGTGTAGGAGCTTGATAGACTACTGCTTAGCAAAGGTCATCATTTGTACGTAGATAAGTTCTACACTGGAGTGCAGTTGTTCATGGAATTGTTCAGAGTGGACACTGTTGCTTGTGCCACAATCTGCTCTAGTTGGAAAGGCTATCCAAGGGAGCTTGTCTGTAAAAAACTTGAGAGGGGACAGTGCAGTGCCTTGTGTAATGATGATCTGCTACCTGAAATTTGCAGACAGGAGGGATGTGTACCTGCTGACTACCATCCATGATGAGCGTACTTCGACTGTGACTGTTTGGGGTCAGGTTGCCAAAGTGCGCAAACCTGGGTCCCTAAAGCAGAGCCAGCCTAAAAATGTATCCCCTCAATCTCTATACGTTTTTGGCCCTTCCCTGTTGCAGGCACCTGGGCCACCTACACAAGTGAGGCATTGTTTTTATTGGCAGACCAAAGGGAACATTGTGTGGCAAGAAATCTGTGCTGGCACGGTGATCCTACAAGGAAAAGTGAGGAAAATTTGATTTTTTTTAGCTAAATTTGATGTTTGCAAGGGATTCTGGGTACGAAAATGTTGGGGGATCCACACAAGCCACACCTCCCTGGACTCCACTGGGTATCTAGTTTTCAAAAATGTCTGGGTTTATCTAGATGGCTGCCAAGCCAAGGACCAAAAACGCAGGTGCCCCCCCTACAAAAACAAGTAGTTTTGTAATAGATGATTTTGTTGTGTCCATGCCGGGTTTTGGACCCTTCCCTGTCGCAGGCACTCGGCTTACCCACACAAGTGAGGTACCATTTATATCGGGGGGCCTGGGGTAATGCTGATTAGAAGGAAGTTTGTGGCTCTCCTCAGATTCTAGAACTTTACATCACCGAAATGTGAGAAAAAAGTGTTTTTTGGCCACATTTAGAGGTTTGCAAAGGATTCTGGGTAACAGAACCTGGTGACAGCCCCACAAGTCACCCTATTCTGGATTCCCCTACATGTCTAGTTTTAAAAAATGTATAGGTTTGCTAGGTTTCCCTAGGTGCCAGCTGAGGTAGTATCCAAAATCCACAGCTAGGCACTTTGCAAATAAATAGGTCAGTTTTCCTTGGGAAAATGTGATCTGTCCACTTTGTGGTTTAGGGCATTTCCTGTCGCGGGCACGAGGCCTAACCACACAAGTGAGGTACCATTTCTATTGGGAGACCTGGGAGAATGCTGGGTTGTAGGAAGTTTGTGGCTCCCCTCAGATTCCAGAACTTTCCATCACCGAAATTTGAGGAAAAAGTTTTTAGGTTTACAAAGGACTCTGGGTAATAGAATCTTGTGAGAGCCCCACAAGGCACCCCATCCTGGATTTCCCTAGGTGTCTAGTTTAAAAAAATGTATAGGTTTCCTACATTTCCCTAGGTGCCAGCTGAGCTAGAGGCCAAAATCCACAGCTAGACACTTTGCAAAAAACATGTCTGTTTTCTTTTGAAAAATGTGATGTGCCCATGTTGTGTTTTGGGGCCTTTCCTGTCACGGGCACTAGGCCCACCCACACAAGTGAGGTACCATTTTTATCGAGAGACCTGGGGGAACACTGGGTAGAAGGAAGTTTGTGGCTCCCCTTAGATTCCAAGACTTTGCAGCACCGAAATGTGAGGGAAAAGTGTTTTTTTCTGCCAAATTTTGAGGTTTGCAAAGGAGTCTGGGTTCCAGAACCTGGTGAGAGCCCCACAAGTCACCCCATTCTGGATTTCCCTTGTGTAGTTTAACAAATTCTTTAGCTTTCCAAGATCCAGCATTGGTTTCACCCCCATTTCTGTTACCAACTGGAAGGAGGCTGAAAGCACAAACAAATAGTAAAAATGGGGTATGTCCCAGTAAAATGCCAAAATTGTGTTGAAAAATTTGGCTTTCTGATTCAAGTCTTCCTGTTCCTGAAAGTTGGGAAGATGGTGATTGTAGCTCCATAAACCCTTTGTTGATGCCATTTTAAGGGAAAAAACCACAAGCTTTCTTCTGCAGCACTTTTTCCCCATTTTTGTTTTTAAAAAATGACATTTTAGCTGTATTTTGGCTAATTTCTTGGTCTCCTCCAGGGAAACCCACAAACTCTGGGTACCTCTAGAATCTCTAGGATGTTGAAAAAAAAGGACTCCAATTTTTTGTGAGTAGCTTATGTGGACAAAAGGTTATGAGGGCCTAAGAGCGAACTGCCCCAGATAGCCAAAAAAAGACTCTTCACCTGAGGGGAAAAGGCCTGGCAGCGAAGGGATTAAAGAAGCTCCATGCTTGCTAAAGCAATGGCACTGCAAGGGAAGCCTTATGGTTTCCCACACAGTGCCAGGTAGCCTGTAAAGGGTGTGTTAATTTAAAAAAAATAAAAATAAAAAAAATGTAAAAATATACGGGGACCGCCGGGGAGCCCTTGAGGGCTCCGTTGGGGTCCCAGATAAATAAAAAAAAATATGAAAACCCTGTAGCTCAGTGTGAAGGTTACAGACCTTCACACTGAGCTTTGGGAGTTTGAGCACAGCTCATTTCTTTTTTTTTAAATTATTATATTAAATATATATATATTTTTTTTAAATTGGAAACAAATGACTTATTCCCGTCTGCCTCTTAAATCCTATGGCAGTACACGGAGTGCGACCCCAAGTCCTGATACTTGTCCGAGTTGTAATCAAATTTCAGAATCTATTGTACATTTTATGTTTATATGCCCTGCTTATTTGATTGCGCGACGGAAGTGGTTACGACCTGTGTGCAGTAATATGGGGGTAAGACATTGTATTGTTGCCTTAAGGATCATGATGAGGGAAACTTCTCTCCCTCTATCTTGTGCGGTTAGCAAGTATATTGTAGCTGCTTGGCATATACGTACTAAATTTCTGGGGAAATAATGATGATGAGGACCAAATTTAAAAAAAAACACACAAAAAAAAAAAAGTGTTTTAGTTGCTACATTTTAACTACACACCTAGACTGAAATAAAACCCCATGTTTATTTTAAATGTTAGGTATTAGGGGGTTAGGTGCTTTTTCTAAGGAAAATAATTGTATGTGTTTTAAGGCTGAAATATATGTTTTATCTTATTCTTATCCTTTTTAACTTAATTTCTATTTCCTTTTTCATTCAATTGTTGGTTGTTTTGCTTTTATGGTTGAAAGTAACCGAATAAAGCTATGTGTTGATGATGATGATGACTTATTCTAAGTATTCAGACATCAAAGGCTAAAAAACTCCAGCTCTCTCCCTCTCACTTTCTTTCACTCTCTCTGTCTCTCTTTCAATCAATTCTCTCAATCACAGACTCACTCAGGCACTCACACACCTACTCAGAGACCCACTCCGACACTCACACGCCCACTCACAGACCCACTCATACCTTCCTGCACTCACTAGCAGCCCCAGTCAGACCCTCAAGCACCCACACACTTAAAAAAAACAAAGGTTACAGTGATGTTATAGTTAGGTTCTGAATGTACTTGTACAACACCTTAGAAATTCACCAGTTATAGTTATTTCAAGCAACTATAACGCAGGCCCTAAGGTAACTACAACTAGACCCCTCCATACGCAGTTTTTTAATGAATAATTTGACAACAAATGTTACAGTGATATTATCAAAGATGTTATAAAAGATGTCATGATTGCTGTAATATCTGGGGTAATTAGCAGTGCATGGCGAGGGCAAAAGTTATAGTTGCCTTAGTGCATAATTAATAGTTACTTGAAATAACTATAGCTATAACTGGTTAATTTCTAAACTGTGTATGGCCCGGGTGCGAGTTATAGTTACCTTAGGGCGCAAGCTATAGTTACTGAAACAGTTGAGTTTCATGTTGACCATGGAGGGCAGGTGGGATGGCAGGGAAGGGCCTTCACAACAGACCACAAGGGATAGGCAGGAGAAGCAGTTGCAGCACAACAGAGCATGGATGGCAGAAGGGAGTGGCACCAAAATGGACCACGGAGGTCATGAGGGAGTGAATAGGGACATGGAACTCGGACAGGCAGGGTGGAGGTGGCAGGGACAGGCATCAGTCATCAGACCATGCTAGGCAGGTGGGGGCACAGTGGCAACTTGAAAGAACACTTATACTAGATAGGAGGGGAAGTGGCAGGTACATGGAATACAGGGGAAAGAGGGTAGGAGCAGCAAGCTAAGCTCAGGGGCTAAGCAGGAGGTCAGTGGTGGGGCATAAAATTGGGAAATGGGGGGCAGGAGGAGTGGGCAGGGACATCAAGCTGAATGAAGGGCAGTGGCAGCACATCAGAGCATGCAGGGCAGGAGGGAGAGGGCTGGTGCTGGACTTGGACAACAGAGGGTAGGGAGGAGGTGGATGAGGCAGCAAGTTAACTGTTCAGGGCAGGTGGGAAGGGAGAATGACAGCCACACTGGGCTGTAATGAGGGAACAGGGCCATGGACTTGGACAATTGATGGCAAGGAGGAGGGGGGACAGCGGAAGCAAGATTGGGTGGGGGCTGCACAATGCCAGGCCAGGCCCTATATCCACCTCCTCTCTCCACCATGCATTGTGGTGAGTATTTTACTTAATGTAAAAAAAAAAATCACTGAAAAAACAACAGTTACAGGAAAGTTATAGCTAGGAAATAGATTTTTTAGAAACACCTCAGAAATTCACTAAGAAGCAACAGTAACAGGGATGTAATAGTTAGATTCAGATTTAACACACACAAAACTATAAAAATTCAGCTGTTATAGTTAGAATTATTCCAAGTAAACTATAACTTGTGCCCTAAGGTAACTATAACTTGGCCCCTCACCATGCAGTGCTAATTACCTCAGATATTACAACACTCATGATGTGCTTGCTCTGACTTGGCAGGACCTGTCAAAGCTCCCGCCAAGTCAAAGCAAACCGTTATCTCCCGGGGGTGGGTACCCCAAGACACTGTAGGAGCCGGCCCTGTGGTGATCCCCAGGGCCATCTATGGCCCCCATCCAACGTAAAATGTCCTAGTATCATGGTGGACCATGGGGCTGTAAGAGGGGCCATGTGCCCCCTGCACATTATATTTAATTAAAGTCCTGGAGAGGTAGTAGTCCATAGGGCTGCAGGGGGGCCACATGGCCCCCGCATTGTATCTGATTGAAGCTCTTGGAGGTGGTGGCCAGAGGGGCTGCAGGGGGACTGCCACCCCTACCACATTGTATTTCATCAGAGCCCCAGGGAGGTGGCAAGCTTGTTTTTTTTTGGGGGGGGGGTCTGTTGTGAATTTTACGGTGTCATCGCAAAATTGTGGCAATTATTTTTTCACAAAATGCTTTTTTTGCTCTAGCAAGGTCCCTCAGGGACACCAGCATCAGAGCTAAGAAGTCAGGGTATACCTACCCTGGCCCGTTTCTTTTTCTCTCACTTTTTTGGGGGGACTCGGCTGAAGCTGAGTCCCAAGATGGCTGCCAACATATCCTGGTAGAAGTATTAGCAGCCAATCAGAGCTCTGCAGCTTCATGCATGAGCTGTTATTATTTTGAAATCATTGAGGAGGGTCCGTGGCCCTAGAGATACAAATGTATTTTCCCTTTAATATCTCAAAAACTACTTAATGCATTTATACTAAATAACTGAAAGTGTAATTTGTGTACCTAAGCCTACCTTTCTGCTAGATTTGGTGCATTTCCGTCCAGCAGTTTGGGCTGTAGTCATGTTCAATCCTATAAGAATGAACATGGCAAATACATCCTTTTTGACCCACCCTTTTTCTCAGCTCCCGCTTGACTGATCAACCTGAAACTTACCATGCGTATCAAGAATCACTGACACACTCTTTTTGGACAATTTTGTGAAGATTGGTCAAGCGGTGGCAAAAAATATAGGCAAGTTCCAAAACGCTATTTCTATGGAAACATGGTCCTAACTATAAGTACCTAGTGGCGACTGCCAATGTGCATATAAATATGCCGGACAGTTGCTTAAAAATACAGGGGGTCCTCCTGGCCCCATCCAACTGCCCCAGGGACCATCAGCTCCCTGTGGCTTATAATTAATGTGCTGGGGGGCGCGTGCCCGCCGCAGTTCTGAGGAACACTACCTCCCCAGGGCTGTAAATAAATATGCAGAGGGGGTTGTGTGCCCCCATTGCCCCAGAGACCCACACCTCTTTGAGCATTAAAGTAATAGTTTGCGGGACCCCCTCCCACTGCCCCAGTGACCACCACCTCCCTGGAGCAATCAATATGATTTATGGGGGGCTGTGGCCCCCTGTGCCCAGGGGACCACCATTGCCTGGGGCAAAATGTGTCAATTGTGTGGGGAAGGCCTGTCGGCCTCGGCCACAGCCCCGGGGACCACCATCTCCCAGGGACTTCACTTTTATTGATTTGCCGGGGGTGAATGCTCCCCCCGCAGTCCTGGCAGTCCCGGGGATCACCACCTCCCCAGGGCATATGTAAAAATGATTACAGAGGGTTAGTATCAGACCCCCTTTTGCCCTGGAGATCACCACCCTCCCCGGGGCTTTAATTGTAGAAGGGGGGCCGTGCGGGTCTCCTCAAGGAGCCAATGATGGCCCTGGGGATCGCCACCCACCCCTGGGATGTAGCTGTTTGCCAAGCCACAGCAAACCCTACAGTTTTTGACAGCCGGACCTGTCAAGCAGGTCCGGCTGTCAAAAACCGAAGCGTTCATCTTTGTGCCCTGCATGTGTGCAGGGGACAGATATGAAATACTTCAGCAAGGAAGGAGCTGCTGTTAAAGCAGCTCCATGCTTGCTGAAGCAATGGCAGTACAGGGGAAGCCTTAGGGCTCCCCCCCGGTGCCAGGTTGCCCGTAAAGGGCATTTTAAAAATAAATAAATAAAGAGATCATGGTCCCAGAGAGCCCATAAAGGGCTAAAAAAAAAAATATTGGTTAGTATAAAGTTCTCAGATCTTCACACTGAGCACTGAGGGTTGAAGTCCAGCCAGACTCGCTTCCCTTTTTTAAAAAAAAATGCTAATTAATTTAATTTTTAAAGAGGACAGACACTTTTTTTTTAAATTGTGCAAAAATATATCTCATTTTAAGTGAATAATACATCAAAGCCTAAAACACTCTCTATTTCTCTCTCTCTTTCTCTCTGTCTTTCTGTCTCTCTTTCAATCGATTTCTCACACACGCACTCAGACCCTTAAACACCCACTCACAGACCTACTCAGACACTCACAAACCCACTCACAGCCCTAAGGTAACTATAACTCGCACAATCGCCATGCACTGCTAATTACCCACCCAATTATGGCACCCATGACATCGTTGATAACAACCTTGATAATATCAATGTAATATTTGCAGTAAAATCTTTTAGGAAAAAACTGTGCATAACGTGCCTAACTATATATATATATATATATATATATATATATATATACATGTGTATCCTTAGGATAGAGATTTGCAGGTGGTTCTTTCAGAAGATATCTGTGTTGAGGTGTAACTTTTGCCGTTTTTAAAAAAAGTCTTCATAGGGAGGGTCAGTTGCTGAGGCTGCCACCCTAACAAAAACAAGAAAGGACTGTCAGGTAAGTTGCTCTTTCTTACTCTTTTTCTCTTAATGGATTTTTCTTTTTATTTACCTTTCCTGTAGCCTTTTTTTGCCTGCTTTCCACTTGTTCAGCTTCGACTTTCCTGCCCCACTTTTGATTTCAGCTTTCTCATTGTGTGCTCTTCCCCCTTTTTTAATAGGAAGTGGCACTTTACTCGGCTGCCGACCAAATAGTACATAATATTTGCTATTTGCAGTCAATCAATCAAGTACTTGTAAAGCGCAGCTATTCACCCGTTAGGGTCTCAAGGTGCTGGTGGGGGGGCAGTAAGTGAAGGTCAGAGGGGACCAGGTGAAGAGCCAAGTTTTGAGGCCGTTTCTGAATTGAGAAAGCGTGGGGGATCTTCTGAGGTGGATCAGGAAGGAGCTCCAGGTCTTGGCAGCGTGGTGTGAGAAGGACCTTCCTCCAGATGTGGCCTTCCAGATACGTGGGACGGCGGCGAGGGTGAGGTCGGCAGAGCGGAAGTGCCTGGTGGGCATGTAGAAGTGGAGTCTTCACCCAGCGGCTAAGTAGTTCATAATCTCTGCTATGTAGCCAGCTACGCGCATAATTGTATACATGATGTACAATTTGACTGGAAGCCGGATAAATAGTGTGAAGGAGGTCTTTATTTAGCCAGCCATGAATGAACAAGAGACTCTAGACAATGGTAGGGTGGTGGCCAACTTGTAATGGGGATTCAAAATGTATGACGAATTTGAAAGTAAGTCTATATACAAATGTACAGTAGTTTGTACAAAAGTAAGTGTATGGATTAAGCTAAGCTGTTATAATTTCTTATATTTAATATTTAAATAAGAAATTCAGGAATCAAACTTGTGTCTTAAGAGCCTCAAGATATTGTATTCAGATAGCTTTTGCTACAGTATTTGACTGGCTGCAAAGAATAATTAATATAGTTTTAAAGCATGTTACAAGAATGTTTTATTCACTAATTAAAATAAATTGTTTTTAATGTTTGTGATCCTCCTCTTGAGGATTTTTGAGGGCTGGGTTCTTTTTGACACTAGTTCTGCAAAGCACCCACAGGCCCAATGAAAACAATGGGAGCTCCCTTTTAACGCCTGCTATGAGCAGGCATAAAAAATGCCGATATAAATGACGCAAATACATTTTTTAGGTTTCTTTGCGCCATTTTTGTGCCCCCTGGGGGGGGAACGCCCATCTGCATACATTATGCCTGGTGCAGGCATAATGTGGTGCAAAGGGTTACAAAGTGGCACAATGCAAGCATTGTGCCACTTTGTAAATATGTTGCTGCATTTTTGTCCATCTAACACCACATTAGTGTAAAAAAAATAACGCTGTTAGTGTTTAGGGACATAGGCCCTCATTATGACATTGGCTGTAAATTCCACTTACCGCCATGCTGACTGCCGCCAACATACCGCGGCGGCGGATATCCGCCAACCATATTATGACACACACATACCAATCTGTCACTATACAGCCACACACACAACTCTGCCAGCCCAAAGGTCAGTGATAAACTGGCGATATCCAAACCCACACTGTTATGCCAACAGAACAACGCCCACAACATTATGAACCACGAATAACTACAGCGGACACTCAATGGCGGTAAACCATAGGCGGTACATACTGCTGCACTCAAAATACACACACACATACAAAACAACACCACATTGAAATTAAATAACACACACCTGAAACCTATACACACACCAAACCCACACACCTACACCACTATAAAACACACACCCACATTACCCACAACTCTCAACGCTTACAAACCATTGCCAACAGAGAGAGAGAGAGAAAGGCAGCAAGAGCACCCACACAACCAGAGCCACATACCACCATCATCTATACATCACCCATGCACCTCACAACACACACACCAACATATAACCCCACACACCCTCACCCACACCACTCACACAACACTCATGGCACCACAACGACCCCCCAGGTTCTCTGAGGAGGAGCTAAGGGTCATGGTGGAGGATATCATCTGGGAAGAGCCACAGCTATTTGGATCACAGGTGCAGCAGATATCCATTGCTAGGAAGATGGAGATATGGCGGAGGATCGTGGACAGGGGCAACGCCATGGGACAGCACCCCAGAACAAGGGATGACATCAGGAAGAGGTGGAACAACCTACGGGGAAGGTACGTTCCATAGCAGCAAGACACCAACTCGCTGTACAGAGGACTGGCGGTTGACCCCCACCTCCTCCCCCACAACTAACAACATGGGAGGAGCAAGTCTTGTCAATCATGCATCCTGAGGGCCTGGCAGGGGTAGGAGGAGGACTGGACTCTGGTGAGCCAATTCCCTATTACTTCGACCCCCCTACCTGCATGCCAACACATACCCCACCCTCACCCTCACTCCCATCATTCCACTACCTCCCACACACCCCACCATCAGAACCCACTCATCCCAATGCCAAGCCCTGCATGCAACACCAATGCATGGACGCCCCTCACAGACCTGCATGGACACCTATCACCACAGCATGCACACAAGAGAGAAGAATCACCTAGCCCACCAAATAACAACTCACACAAGGCAAAGCTGTCAGGCAAATCCAACCAAAGAGGGAAACACACCCATGCACAATATGTCACACACAGAAACAGTAACACTGCATTTACATCCCCACAGGTAACCCAGCCAATGTCACCAGCGAAGAGGTGCCAGCAACATCCAGTCCCCCAACAGAAGAGGCCCACAATTATGATAGCATCTCTGGTCACCTGGATCTGGATGGCCCACCTGGCCCATCAGGGACCTCCGGACAGTCGGTTACCCAGTCAAAGTCTCACACCACCACAGAGCCTTCCCCATCAGGAAACACCACCACAGCACCCACCCAGCGGGCCCACACCACTGGTCCTGTGTCCACCACTACAGGGACCCCAGGCCACCCCACAAACACAGGACAATCAGGGACCTGGGGCCAGTGGCAGTGGGCACATGGTTCAGGGAAAAGAGGCACAGGACAACAGGTAATCTGGGAGGACTGCTGTGCGACAGGGGGAGGACAGGTCCAGGGAACCGTCCCTCCAGGAGACACTCACTGCGATCCTGGGATCATTCTAACATTCCCAGGATATTCTGGGCCAGATTCTGGACAAGTTGCAGGAGAACATGAAGCTGCAGGAGGGACAGTACCTGGGGATCAGGGAGGACTTGAAGGCCATCAACACCCTTGCAGGGGTGCTGGCAGACATGGCCAACAGAATGAGGGAGGCAGTGGCACACCACCGGGCCCCTGACACTAGCCAAGCCACTGAACAGCCCTCCACCTCTGCTGCCGCTAGCGGACAGGAGGCCCTGTCACAGGACTAACAGACCACCAGCACCCCTCCCCCTGCAGAAGGAGAACCACCCCACAAACGGTCCATGTGATCCAGGCAGAAGCCAGAGACTATTGCCTAGACCCCCGCCAGGAAATAAGGGCCAGATGTAGTAAGGTCTGAGATTGCGACTCGGAAATTGCGAGTCTGTCCGACTCGCAATTTCCGAGTCACAATCTCGGATGCAGAACGGTGTTTCTCCATGTCTGTGACTGCTTTTTAAATAAAGTCTTTTTTTTTTTCCATTTTGCAGCCCGTTTTCCTTAAAGGAAAACGAGTTGCAAAATGAAAAAACTTCCGAAACCATTTGGTTTCGTTTTTTCAGAGTAGGCAGTGGTCCATAGGACCACTGCCTGCTCTGAAAAATTTTTTTTGGCGACATTCACAAAGGGGAAGGGGTCCCCTGGGGACCCCTTCCCTTTTGCGAATGAGTTACCACCAGTGTGACACTGGTGGTAACTGCGAGTTGCTTTGCGACCGCATTCGCGGTCACAAAGCAATTCTGAATTGCGATGTGAGTCGCAAATAGGAAGGGAACACCCCTTCCTATTTGCGAGTCGCATTCACAAATTGCGAGTCGGTACCGACTCGCAATTTGTGAATGAGCATCGCGTTAGGCCGTTTGCATGGCGCAAACTGCCATTTTCGCAGTTTGCACCATGCAAACTGCTACCTACATCTGGCCCTAAGACTCTCCTGATTGTCACCCTTGTGTCCCACTCTGTCACTCTGTCCACCTTGAACTGCTATTGCTCCCCTTCCTATACTCCCTAGGACAATGCACCTGTGATACAAATAGACTGGACTCTAACCTGGACTTTCCTCCATCATCACCCCAGCCCATTGCACTACCCCCTCTTCAGAGCACTGCAATAAACACACTCTGATAAAATACAATTATGGTGTATTTCAAATGTTTTCAAAATGTATTTGTTTAACCAGGTTCAAAGGTGCAATTCAACTGTACAGCAATGTTTACATTGGAAAGTCCTGTAGTTGGCTGCACTGAACACACCAGGAGCAATAGTGGGGCACCAACATCTGCAAAAAGAGATGCCAAAGGGTACAGTGAATGGGCATAGAAGTAGGAATACACAGCCTGCCAGTGACAATGTCACACATCAAACTGGCAATTACATGTGTATTAACACTGTCTTACCTGTGTCTCATAGGAAGTATTGACAAATAATTGCACTTCTGTTGTCCTCATCCTCTGCCTCCTCATCTTCTCTGTCCACAGGATCCACTGCTGCCACATGGCCATCTCTAGCCTCCTCCTCCTGCAGAAAAGGCACCTGACAACGCAAGGCAAATTTGTGCAACATACAGCATGCCATGATGGTCTGGCAGACCTTCTTGGGTGAGTAGCATAGGGATCCACCTGTTAGATGGAGGCAACGAAACCTGGCCTTCAGGACGCCGAAGGTCCTCTCTATAATCCTTCTTGTTAACCAATGTGCCTTATTGCAAAGTTCCTCTGCCTTTCTCCTGGCATTCCTCACAGGGGTCAGTAGCCATTAGCGGTTGGGGTAACCAGAGTCATCTGAAAATATCTAGGGACAACTGTTAGCCACCCACTCACCCTTAGCGCCCACACCATACACATACACCAACATCCACTGGGTGGGAACCAGGGCTCACCTATTAACCACACCCTGTGCCTCTGGAGATGGGCCATCACATTTGGGATGCTGATATTCCTCAGGATAAAGGCATAATGCACAGACCCAGGATACTTTGCATTGATGTGGGAGATGTACTGGTCCACCAGGCACACAATCTGGACATTCATGGAGTGAAAACTCTTTTGATTTCTGAACACCTCTTCATTTCTCCTGGGGGTGGGGGCAAATGCAATATGTGTTCCATCGATTGCCCCAATGATGTTGGGGATATGTCCCATTGCATAGAAGTCAGCTTTCACTGTGGCCAAATCCTCCACCTGGGGGAAAATGATGTAGCTGCACATGTGTTTAATCAGGGCAGAAAACACTCTGGTCAGCACTATTGAGAACATTGGCTGTGACATTCCTGCTGCCAAACCCACTGTCACTTGGAAAGAACCAGTTGCCTGGAAATGGAGCACAGGTACGACTTGCACAAGAGGGGGGATCCCAGTGGGGTGACGGATGTCAGATATTAGGTCAGGCTCCAATTGGGCACACAGCTCCGTGATTGTGGCCCGGTCAAGTCTATAGGTGAGGATAATGTGCCTGTCCTCCATTGTTGCCAAGTCCACCAGAGGTCTGTACACGGGGGTATATCTCCATCTCCTATTCATCCGCAGCGGTTGCAATCTATGTGGCAAAAGAGTGAGCAGCAAGGAAATTTCTGTACATTGTAGCCACTACGGTATTGTGCTTGTTACAATATTTTAGTGTTATAGGTCCAGAATGTGAAATTGTGTACTGTGACGCATTTAGGATCCATGGCCTGCACCCCCCCTGAAATTGCGTCCGTCTGTCCTGTATGGAGGGACAGGTGGAAATGAGTTAATTCCGCTGACGCTGTGCGCCGTTGCGGGAGGCGGTCGAGAACCTCCGTGAAACTCTTGATTGGTTATCATTGGGCCCTATGGGGTACAGTGGCCAATAGTGATGTACGCCGGCGGTGAAGGTACGCAGCACCACGGACGTGACTGCCATTTTCCATCTGTGCGCTCACTTGCTACCTGACCTTTAACAGGAGAGGACCTACACGGCAAGTGCTGCTGTGACCTGTGTCTGGAACCGACCATGGCTCGTGTCACTGGGGAAAGGGCCCCTGCCTTCACCTCGGCAGAGTTGGAGTGACTGGTGGACAGGGTTCTACCCCAGTACCTACTGCTGTATGGGCCTCCAGACCAACAGGTGAGTACACCGTGAGTACGATGCATGGGGTGTGAAGGCCTCATGTGGGGGGGGTTGGTGGATGGGTCCTGGGCAGCGTACAGCATGCATGGTGGGCCATGTCTATGCTAAAGGGGATGGGAAGGAAAATGGTGGGACATGAGTGTAACAGGCAGGATGGTCGGACTAATACCTTTCCCTATGTCTATTTCTCTGCAGGTCAGCGCCCATCAAAAGAAGAGTATATGGCGTGCCATCGCCAAGGATGTGCGGACCCTGGGGGTCCACTGCAGGCGGAGCACCCATTGTCAAAAACGGTGAGAGGACCTGAGAAGCTGGGCACAGAAGACGGCGGAGGCCCATCTGGGGATGGCCTTTCAACAAGGATGGGGTTCCCAGAGAACCCTGACCCCCCTGATGGCCTGCATACTGGTGGTGGTCTATCCGGAGATAGAAGGGCGCTTGGGGTCATCACAGTAGCCACAAGGGGGTGAGTACAGTGCCCTTTATTACAACTTATGCCTGGTGGGGTGGTATCTGGGTGGGGGATGGGCCCTATGGGTGCCCCTAGGCCAGGCCTGGCATTGCAGAGTGTGTCCCATGTTAGGCAGGATTCTGATGTGAAAGTCCTCCAACCAAGCTAGTAGGCATCCACTACTGGGCAGGGGTCTTTGGGTCTCAGGTATGCTGCAATTTGTATTAGATGTCCCTATCCATGGGCTGGTTACTAGCATTGTGACTGGTAGTGCATTGCCTAATGCATAGGGCTGTTCCCTCTGTGTGACTATGTTGTGTACACCAACAGTGGTGTTGGTGCCGCCATTGACCAAGTGTATCCTTTGTCTCTTCCCCTCCCTTTTTGTTTTGTCACCCTGTCCTTATGTGCATTAGCATCATCTGGCGAAGGAGCAGAGGCACCAGCAATGGAGGGAGCTGCATCCCACAGGACCCAGGAGGCTGAATCCACCGACGGTGAGGGCACCAGTGGGAAGGAGGGCTAGGAGAGCACCACAGCGGAGACTGGAGGGGACAGTTCGGACACGGATACCTCCTCCGATGGAAGCTCCCTGGTGGTGGTGAACACCTCTGTGCCCACCCCAGCTACAGGTACAGCCGCCACCCAGGTACCAGCACTGCCCTCCCAGCAGCCTCTCAGTGAGTTTCCCATGCCCGCTCACCCAGGAGGGTGGGCAACTCCTTCACCCCAGGCACCTC
Source organism: Pleurodeles waltl (assembly GCF_031143425.1). NCBI lineage: Eukaryota > Metazoa > Chordata > Amphibia > Caudata > Salamandridae > Pleurodeles > Pleurodeles waltl. The sequence continues at coordinate 805,757,937 of NC_090440.1, forward strand.
CGGCCCTGACACAGTTAGCCCTGCTTCCCTGAGTGAGGAAGTAATTGACCTTCTGCGATCCATCTCTGTTGGGCAGTCAACCATTGTGAATGCCATCCAGGGGCTGGCAGCCCAAATGCAACAGTCCAATGCATTTCTGGAGGGCATTCACACATCCTTGGCGGCCCAACAGAGATCAATCCAGGCTCTGGCCTCCTCTCTGATGGCACCCATTGTCCCTGTTTCGACCCTCCCCCTCCAACTTCCTCTTCCCAATCCCATTCCCCTCAACACAAACCTATCCCAAGCACACAGTCAGATGAGCAGGCACCCAGGACAACACACAAGAGTGGATATGGCAAACACAAGCACCATACTTTATCCCACAGGCACTCACACAAACACCATCCAGAATCAGACCTACCAACATCCACTGACTCCACTGTGTTACATCCTCCTCGTCCTCCACCTCCCTCCCAGTTGCGTCTACACTCAAACCTGCATGCACTACATCCTCATCCATTACCACCATCACCAGCACACCTATCAGTACACACCCATCACTGGCAGTCACCCCCCCACATCCATGCACACGTCCCCTGTGTCCTCTCCCACTGTGTCTGTGCCCCCTCCTCACAAAGTACACAAACGCAAGCACTCAGACACCCAACAGCCAGCCACCTCACAACAACATCCAGTCCATGCACCTGCACCCATACACAGCAGACTGAGACCTCCTACCACCACTCCCTCTTCGTCCACTCCCAAACCATCTCGCTCTTCCCGCCCCAATGTCCCTAAGGAGCTTTTCCTCGCTGACATTGACCTCTTTCCTAGCCCTCTCCATCCTCCCGTCCCTCACGTCAGGCCAGGGTGGTCACAACCCAGGCAAGCACCTCAGCCACCCAGTCCATGGGCACAGTAGTGTCCCCAGCTACTCCAGGTGGGAAAGGATCCCAACCACCAGCCAGCCAGACGGAAAGGGTGCCTGCCCCAAGTGCGTCAAGGAAGGGCAAGGAGTCAGCCCCAACTGCAGGGAGGAAGGGCAGGAGGCCGCCTCAGCTGCAGGAAGGAAGGGAAAGGAATCAGCCCCAGTTGCAGGAAGAAAGGACGAGGAGTCAGCCTCAGCTGCAGGAAGGAAAGCCAAGAAGGCAGCCCTAGCTGCAGGAAGGAAGGGCAAGGAGGCAGCCCCAGCTGCAGGAAGGGAGGGCAAGGGGCCTGCAACAGCAGGCAGTAGAGGCAAGGGGCCTAGTCCTGGGACTCAGTCAGAGCCCCCACCACCAACCATGGTGGTGCAGCCTGAGGCTGCAGGGGATGGGATGGAGCCTCCCCTCACCATTGCCAGCACCGCCGCCAGCACCGCCACCAGCACTGCCACCAGCAGCAGCAGCCCCAGTGGGCAGATGTTCGAGGCTGCAGGGGATGGGCTGGAGCCTCCCCCCACCACTGCCAGCACTGCCACCAGCACTGCCACCAGCAGCAGCAGCCCCAGTGGGCAGCCTTCCGAGGCCAAAGGGGATGGGCTGGAGCCTCCCCCCACCACTGCCAGAACCGCCACTAACACTGCCACCAGCAGCAGCAGCCTCACTGGGCAGCCGTCTGAGTCTGCAGGGAATGGGCTGGAGCCTCCCCCCCACCACTGCCAGCTCCACCAGCAGCTCCACCACTGAGCAGGCATCAGCTCTGGCGGACAGTGTGTAGTCCTGCGTCCATGGGATGTTGTGCGGACTGGTCCCTGCAAATCCTGTGGGTATGACACCCAGGTGAGAGACTCTGACCTTGCACTCCCCAAGATCTGCATCAGATGGCACAATACCCCCTCCAGAACCAGTGGAGAAGCCATCCACTCACCCCATCCTTCCCAGGATGAAGCTCACAGGGCACAATGCCCCCTCTAAAACCAGTGGAGAAGCCATCCACTCACCACATCCTCTCCAGGATGAAGCTCACAGGGCACGATGCCCCCTCCAGAACCAGTGAGCAAGTCACCCAATTGAGAGACTGTGGCCTTGCACTTCCCAAGACCAAGCACAGGGCATGTTGCCCCCTCCAGAGCCAGTGGGCAAGTCACCCACTTGAGAGACTGTGGCCTTGCACTCACCAGGACAGAATAATGGGCATATTGCCCCCTCCAGAGCCAGTGGGCAAGTCACCCACTTGAGAGACTGTGGCCTTGTACTCCGCAGGGCCAAGCACAGAGCATGTTGCCCCCTCCAGAGCCAGTGGGCAAGTCACCCACTTGAGTGACTGTGGCCTTGCACTCCCCAGGACAGAGTAATGGGCATGTTGCCCCTTCCAGAGCCAGTGAACAAGTCACCCACTTGAGAGGCTGTGGCCTTGCACTCCCCAGGACCGAGCACAGGGCATGTTGCCCTCTCCTGGACCAGTGGGCAAGTCACCCACTTAAGAGACTGTGGCCTTGCAGTCCCTAGGACAAGTCTGTGGGCAAGTCACCCACTTGAGAAACTGTGGTCTTACACTCCCCAGGACAGAGCGATGGGCATGTTGACCCCTCCAGGACCAGTGGCGTTGTACCATCTTCCGGCTGAGGTGCTCCCCCCATTTCCTGTCCCCCTGAGGTACCTGGCTATTTTCGACCTGATGCCCCTGCAGTGTTCTCCCCGTATTGTTGCAGGAGTGAGGTGGGGCCTTGGACTTTGTGATGTGGCTTTGTGGCCCACGAACATTGAAGACTGGGCAGTGTCCCTTGACTTGTAAATATGTATATACTTTTTGATTTTGATGCACGTATTACTACTATATTTATCTTATTACACTCTATTTCCTCTATTATAGTTAACCTTGCATTATTTCTGAGGGGTACGGGGTGAATATGTTATGTTACTGCATCTGCTTGTGTGTATGTTGGGGGTGGAGGTGTTGCATGTGTGTGTCACTCTCTTTTTTCTCCCCCCTCCCCTGTGTGCTAGGCGGCAGTACTCACCGTGGTCGTCTTCGCCGGCATTGGTGTTCGTAGTGGAGCAGAACGTAGAAGAGCATGGGGAACACATGCAATTCGGGCTCCGTGGCTTCCTCAAGTCTCCAGAGGTGAGTCGTTTCCCTTCTGTGCAGTGTTTCCACCAGGCTTTTGATGTCATTGGTACCACCCCAGGAAAGGTGGCAGATTGGTGTGTAGGCAGTTACCACTGTGGTGCCTGCTGATTTTGCCCTTGCGGTCGGTGTGTTAAAGTGGCTGTCTGTCTGAGCGGTTTCCGCATGGTCATAATTTCATAGTTATTACTGCCGCCCTTTTAGCGGTATTACCGCCCCTATATCACCGACCACCAGGGTTGTAATGAGGGCCATAGTGCTTTGGGACACTTTCATGAGGTAAATTGAGTGAGACATAGTACGAAAAAGTCGTGTTTTTCTGAGAATATGCTGTTAGAGCAGATCCAGGAGTATATAAATATTTGGGGATGATTTTCTTGCATGATCTGAAATGGGATAAACATCTGGCCAGTCATATGTTTACATTGCTGTCTGAAGTAGGTAGTCTGAAACAATTTGATCATAAATATGGTAGCTATTCCTTTGAACGTCTAAGTAATTTTGGGCAAGGTAAATACCCATGACCAATATGGTTTCCATGGGTAGGACTCAAGGGTAGTATTGTGAAATCTGTGCTTGATTTACCAGAAAATACTATGATCCAAGCAAAAAGGCGGGAGCTGAAATCGGTTGCATGGAGTGCAGTGGCAGATGCAAGGGCCTTATGGTTCTATTTTACAACCAATAATGGATCCCCTTGTTAAAAACTTTCAGCTTTAATTTTCCCAGAGGTATTCTTAATCTTTCCTGATAAGAGGAACCTGGTTCAGGTTATCATGGAGCAATTAGGTGTGTCGGGTATGTGTATACTTGGTAGTAATGGGAAAAGAATTGCCAACTTAAGATCACCCTCAGATGCTGGAGCGAGGATCTCCAGTGTTTGGAGGATAAGAGATCAGTTATGCCTTTCCTGGTTTCCCAGGAGGGCTCAGACCTTTGCCCATATCGATATAGAGTTCCAGATAAGACCCTGCTCAGTAAAATCTTGCATCTGAGGGTGGTGTAGATCCAGGTTAGCAAGCGTCTGGGCTAAAGGCGCATATTGCAAAGAACCACGGGCAGTGCCCACGTAGAAGGGCTAAAGGATACTCAGTCCTCCACTTATTGGTGGACTGTATATTCTTCCTAGAGGAAAGGAAGAGATTGTTTAAACTAGTTTTCTTAAAGTATGGGATAAGGTAGCAATTGATTTATGTAAATTCCTGTGCAAAATTGTTTCATCCTATGCCAGGATTTCCCCAACTATTGCGGCTCTAGATTACTACTCATCTCATTCTGGTGACCAGATGTGTTTTCTGCTTTATCAGGCTGTTGCTGATTTATTTGGGAGGAGTGCTGGGTTTATGAAAAAAGGTGAACAGTTAGGGTATTTTAAAGTGGCTGGGGAAACAAAGGTTTTAATAAAATTGTCTTTTGAATCTTGCACTTTGTACTCTACATTTTCTTAATTGTATTTGTGATATGTTGCAGACCTTATTAGGAGGATCCTCTCAGTAGGAACCAAAGAGGTCAATTACAGCCTTCCAGTGATGGGGTAATGAAGGTTCTGGTGATTATGCTTGTGCAACGCACTTTGTTCCATGCCCATAACTGTGACACTCTGTTGATTATAGTCCGACAGGGCCAATTAGGGGTACATTGTTTTATATTAACTTTGATGTATTGATATTCTTGTACATTTATTTATAGATAATGGTATGATACTTTTATTTGTTGTATCTGTTAATCCTAAAAGTGTGCCATATTACTGTAAGAATTTATTTCTTGGAAATAAAAGAAGTTGATGATTTGATAATGAGTAAAACAAGGTAGTAGGGCTTCTGTAGAATGGGGAAGTGGAAGCAGTAAATAGGTAAGTAATGCATCTGGGTAGCTTACTCAGTTGCTGGCTAAATAAACATTCATTTCCATACTATTCACCAAGCAGAGGGGGTTTCAGGCATTGATACTGATTGGTCCCAAATCATGAGTGGCCATTTAGCCACATTGACATTTTTGTCACCCGCACACTGTACCTTGGGTATGGTGATGTTGATTTTTAACATGCTAAGCAGTGTTTTAAGTGGGCAAGATCAAGTTTCTACTGAGCCCTAAATTCTGACCTTGAGTCTCAGTTAAAGCCAAAAAAATCTGAGTGGCTATCTTGGAGGTTGTACCTGACTAAAAGCTTTTGGAAGGAGCTGGGGAAGGAAGCAGTAGGATTAGTAGGATGACCAGTAGAAGAATAAGTGCCAGATCATGGACCACCAGGAGGACTAGGATGACCAGAGCCACGAGGGCCAGGACAAGAAGAACCAGTCCCAGAGACCAAGAACAAATAGATGAGGAGGAACAGGACAGGGAAAACCAGGCAGGACTAATGATATCAGAACCAGGGTAAGAAGGATCGGGAGGGCCGGGAGGATGTAGAATGGGGGATCTAGATCCAGGGAAAAAGGCCAGATGCAAAATAAGGACCAGGGGTAAAAGGAACAATAGGTACTGGACCCTAAGAGCAAGGAGGGCAAGAAAGGCCTGAGTGCATCCGGCAGACCCAGATACATAGACCAAAGAGGACCAGAACCAGGAGACCAATGGAAAGAAGAATCAGAACAGAAAGGCCAAAACAACAGAGATCAGTTCGAGGAGGACCAAAAGGCCAGAAGCGAATGGACCAGGAACTGGAAGACCACAATCAGAAAGTACTAGGGCTAGCAGGACCAGGAGACCCTAGATCAGAATGACCAGGATAGATATAACAGATAAGAAAGTCTAGACCCAGTGGGACTATGATGAGAAACTCAATGAGGGTCAGACTCGCAGGGATCCTAAACCAGGGGGACAAGGACTACATGAACCAGGTTACACACAACATGGAAACTAAGAGGATGTGCTCACAATGATGGGGAAGACCAGACTCAGGAGGAACTTTTATTGAGAGGACCATGATAGAGTGGACCATGGTCAGATGAGCATAAACAAGGTAGAACAAGCAAACCAGGAGGCCAGGAGGACAAGAAGGACTAGGATAGGGCAGAAGGACTGGGATACTAGGATGGCTAGAGAAACCAAGGACATTGGGACCAGCACCAGAAGACTTGACACATGAGTACCAGACAAAAAAGATCCAGATCTAAGACCAGGTCTACATAGACCAGGTCTACATAGACCAGGAGAAACAGGATCAAATGGATTAGGGACAGGCAAATGAGGGAGCTAGATAAACCAGGGGAGCGGGACCAGGAGGACTGATGGACTAATATTAGTGTGAGGAGGATGAAAAGGGTCAGGACCAGGAGCCTGTGAAACAGGAGACCCAGGATCCAAAGGGCTAGGGGCAGAAGTACATGGGAAGGATGAACAGACAGACGAGGACCACAGAGTAGAGGGCCAGGAAGGTCTTACACTAGCTTCAACTGGAGGTTAAGAAACATCAGAACTAGGAAAGCCTAGGACAATCTGTGCAAGGGTAAGTTATTGTAGAACCATGCAGACAAAGAGAAAAAGAGACAAGGGCCAGGCAGATTAGGACCAGATTGAAGAGGACTACAAAGATCAGGACCTGGAGTGGATTGGCAGTATGTTCAGGAGACCAGGATAAGTAAGGACAGGGACTAAGAAAACCAAGGGGCAGAACTGAGGAGCACCCAGAAGACCACAGAAAGAGGATTAGGTAAACTGAAAAGGATCATGACCAGTGTTGTAAAGTGGTTTATTGGTAAGGGCTGGTAAGTACCTACACTTAGCAACAGGCCACTAACTCTCACTAGGTCCAGTCAGGTCTCAATAAATCAATCTTCTCTTAACCCTTTGTAGCTTGGCAATGAGCATCAAGGCTTAACTTAGGAGACAGGTGTCTAAAGCATTTAAAAATCACAAAACAGTAAATAATTAAAACACAAAACACAATAAAATCCAACACCAATGTAAAAAAATAGATCATACTTTTATCTTTAAAATGACACCATAATGATTAAAATCTGATAAGGGGAAACGGAGATATGAATTTTTAAATAATTAATGTTTTCTAGTGCATAGAAACCAAAAGCGCCAAACTGGTCATCTGGTCGCACTAGATTGGGGCACAGTCAAAGTTTGAGGCCAACAGCGATGGAGCCCTGCTTGGCTAAAGCAAGCGGGAGGCCTCAGTCAAAACTTTACCATCGGACTTGGGCCCTCATTATAACATTGGCGGTAAAAACCACCTACCGCCGTGGCGACGGCCGCCAAAAGACCATCGCCGTGGCTACCAGCCGTCCGCCAAATTATGACCACAGATGGATTTCCGCCAGAAGGATGGCGGAAATCCAGCTGTGGGCATGCCGGTGGGTGGCGGTGAGGTAGCGCTGTTGCCAGCAGCAGCGCCACGCCAGTTTTATGAGAATTAATACGGCCTGGCATTGTTCTGCTGGTGGACGCTGCTGCTGGCAGCAGCGACCCGTACTGTCTCCTGCCGGAGGACACCCTGGACACAGGTAAGTGGGTGCTCCAACTGGGGAGGGAGTGGGGGTGTTGTGTGTGTGGGGGTGTGTGTGTACATGTCTGTGCGTGTATGCGGGTGTGTGTTGCGTGTTGTATGTGTGTGCATGTTTGGGGATGTGAGTGCATGTATGTTGAGTTGTATGAATGTGTGTCTGCGTGTATGTATGTAAGTGTGTGTGGATGTGTGTGTGAATGGATGTATGCATGCGTGGGTGTGGGTATGCATGTGTGAAGGGAGGGGGGTGTATGAAGGAGGTCTGGGGAGGAAGAGGGGTGGGGGAAACCTGTGGAGGGTGAGGGAGGTGAGGGAGAACCCTATCAGTGACAGGGAAGGGATTCCCTGTCACTAATAGTACCTACCGCCATGGTTTTCGTGGCAGTAAGGAAGCCACGAAAACCATGGCGGTAGGTGGGGTCTTAATCCCGTAGGTGGGCAAGTGACGGCCACCAGGCTGGAGATTGATGTCTCCAGCCTGATGGCCCTTACCGCCGTGGCAGTCGGTGTGGTACATTGGCAGTTTGGCTTCAGCCAAACTGCCAATGTCATAATATGGAGGAAAGTACCCCCAGCCTGTTGGCAGTACTTTCCTCTATATTACCGCCAACCACTGGGTTATAATGACCCCCTTAGTCTTTTTTTTGAAGATTTACTACAGCGGAACAAGGTCACCAATCCAATCTGAACTCTCTGGAGCCCTCTTCGTATACACATCACAAGAGACCTCGGTGAAGAATTCTACCTTTGGACACATTTTCAGGATGGAAATCTTTGTCCGGGCCGAAATTGAATCTTAAACCGACGTCCCTGAAGCCCTCCTCGGATATGCTGTGCAGGAATTCCTGGTCAACTTTTTACATTGAGACTTTGTCACTTTTTTGGAGGTTTTTCCTTCCGACAGGGGTCGACCCTCCACAGCAGGCCGATTTAAATGCAAGGTCATTGGATCACCTTTCCAGGAGCCCCTGGTGAAATCCTGCAAATCTATGGCTCCTGAGCTTTTTGGCAGGATGAACCTGCAAGTCAGGCGGGGCCTCAGTTGAGGTAAGCCAGTTTGACTCACCACGGCAGGTCAGTTCCTTTATGGAGCTTTTTTTTCCAAAAGTTCTCCAAACTTCTCCAAGCTTCTGGATCTTCTTTCAGATGGTCTTTGAACGTCCTTTAGGAGTACCCAGCTCACCCCAAGGTTCTAGAAGCTCTAACTTGCTCCTTGAGGATTAGGCCTCCAACTCCCAGAATGCTCCTGGCTATTTTTCACCTGTGGCAAGCAGGGAGTCCTTTCTGGAACCAGATGAAGACAGGCAAAGTCCTTTTAGTGGTGAAGTGTGCAGCTGGTGCATTCCTTCAGAATGCAGTGTCCAGGTGCAGGTCAGGGGTCCAGCAGGGCAGTCCTTTTTCTTCTGATGTTGTTCATTGTAGGGATGTGAGCTGTTGGTGCAGCTCCTTGCCCCTGGGGTGAAAAGCAGGGGTGACAACTGTCCAATCACAGACAGGCCACTACTCTCTTGGATGACCACTTCCTGGAAAGTATGGCAAAAATCAATTCCAGGGAGCAACATTCCTTAAAAATCCAAAATGGCAGAAACTGAATTTCGGAGGTTAGGTTTGGCAGAGTTCACCCACTGGTGTTGCTAAAAATCCTTAACACACCCTTTTCCTGCCCTCTCCCAATCTAATCAAGAAGGCAACTGGTTGTCTGGGTTTACAGGAAATTGGAGAGGTCCTCAACTGTAGGTTTCTTCTGGAGTCTTTGGGTTTGAATTAGGTGTCTTAAATCACAGGCTCAAGCCCTAACACTGAAGTGGAGTCAAGACAAGCTACATATCCCAGAGAGCTACAGGAGTCTTATGAGGCTTGCAATGGTGGCAGCCATCATAGATTTATGGTGGCTTTCATAGGTCCATAAAGTATATGTTCCTTGTGATTCAGAGCATCCTAGCTAGGCAACTGTGAAACTTAGTTGCTGCAGCCAGAACATTTCTGCGAGGAGATTAGAACTCATTATGCTTTTGCCTGGAGTTAAAAAAGGCTTACTGGATACGGAAAAGTATTTGAGATCACATTAGAGATTAAGGGCCAGATGTAGCAACTTCCGCATTTGCGATTCGGAACTTGCGAGTCTGTCAAATGTCATTCCCTCCTTTAAAGACTAGTTTGGCTGTTCTCCACTATCCTGTTTCACCATCTGCTGAGGCAGATCTCCTCCCCCAGGCACTTTCTTTGTGTTCAGCCCAGGCCCTGTCACACCCCTCAAGGCAGCCTGGCCAGGATGCCAGAGGCTGGTCAATCAGAGAAGGGCACTACAGAGCTGAAACTGGTAACTTTTAGGAAGAGTTCTAAAACTCTTTCTAGGTGACATTTATATTAAATTCAACAGTGGCAAGTTGCTGTATTTATTATAACATTAAGGGCCATATTTATACTTTTTGACGCAAAACTGCGCCAACGCAGTTTTGCGTCAAAAAAAATTGCGCCGTCTAACGCCATTTGGAAGCGCCATGCTGGCGTCAAATTTATACTTTGACGTACGGCGGCGCAAACAACAGGTGGGAGTCATTATTTCGTGACGCACACAGCGTCGGTCTGTCGTAAAGGAAACCAACGTAAATGCGACGCACATCACTGTGGGACTATTTACGACAGCGCAATCTTGAAAACGCCGTTTTTTTTCACCCTATTGCGTTACATTTTTGCGCGAAAACTGCCCTTTCAGGAGAGGAGACCCAAAATGGATCCTAGATGCCCCAACAGACCCCAGGAGGATGAGAGCAGACCAGGAACCAGCCAGGAGGAAGCATACAGGAACCAGGACATTTAAAAAAAAAAAAGAAAGTGTCGCTTCAGTGCAGAGGAGCAGGAAATCCTGGTGAAAGAGGTGACGGAACACCAGCACCAACTTTTCATCTCCTCAAAATTGCCACTCAGTAGGAGAGAGGCCATCTGGAAACCAATTGTGGACAAGATTAACAGTGTGGCTGAAGAACGCCGGACAGTCACCGAGTGTAAGAAACGCTGGCATGACTGCAAACGTAGGACCAAAGAGAAAATGGCCAGGAACAGGAAGGCAGCAATGCAGACTGGAGGGGGGAGTCCAGCACAACAGGAGGCCCTGGACCACATGGAGGAGATGGTCGCAGCCGTCATCCCGGAGGAGATCGTCACAGGGATTCAAGGACTGGACAGCGCAGACTACCACGACACAACGCACATGCAGGGTAAGTCGCATGGGGAATTCAAATGCAATAATGAGGATTGTAAGCGGGGGGGGATACCTACTACACAATGCATGTAAGTCAGCACATATATGAAGTGGCATGGGGAAAGGGGCACGGCAGGGGGGCATGCCCAGTACTGACCGAAGCTGGGGCACGACAAAATACAGCAACAACAACAGTCCCACGGGGACATCCTGTAATTACAACAAGAGAGCCAAGGGAAAGCAGTGACAGGTGGGAAGGACACTACCTCAAATCCACATCCAGGCACTTGTCTTGTAAAATCTATTCCCCATCAACTAGGTCCCTACCTGTAATGCTGTAGCAAATGCAACAACTGCAACTTAACTGCCACCACAGTTGACAACAACACCTCTCATCTCTGTGCAGCTATAGTACCAAATGGCAGGAACCCCACCCTGGAACATACATACCTAAAATAGGGGGTGAGGATGACATCTGCAATTACTCCTAGAAATAAGACAAAGGTACCAGTACACTCAAATGCCGAATGTCCATAACTGACACATACATAACCCTAAGTAAACAGCAATAGGAGCCACACAGCACTAACGACACACACATGCTGCATACGTCAGGGTCCCTCACGTGCCTGGCTAACAAGGCTACATCACTAATGTCATACTGCTCAGACAACAACATTGAGGAGGGGACACAGGCAACTGGTCACTGAGACACATCTGCACAGTCTTACAAAAAAATAGGACATTCATACGATAAACAGGCCAATCCAGTAAGACACACATTATACCCCATCATATACAAACATCAACAATGTTTACATCCATACCACATCCTAACATTGACATGCATAGGTAATGCCACGTAACATGTACAGTTCATGCAATGTGAATAAAAAGTGTATGGGGCAGGGCCTGAGAGGCAAGTGTGCTGGCAGGGCAGTCACAACACCCACAGTCAGTCAAAGTGTAGTGTGGCAAGTGAAACGTATACTTTGCGCATTAGCCTCAGGCTGGAGGCCTTTGTGCATCTTACCCTGAATGTACTAATACTCATTTGCTCACATCTAAGAGCCTCAGAGCACTTTGCACTAAATGATTCTCATTGCCCTTCCTATCAGTTAATGTAGCAAATAGTCAGTCCTAGGGTGTTGTTAATTAGTCAAATCACCCTGTTTTGCCTACTTCTGCACTGGAGTTTGCCAGAACATATTCACTCTGTGCCCCAGTCAAGGATACCATCTGGTACGTTGCTGATAGATGTGGTAGGGTTGAAGGTTTGGCATTCCTGCGTAGGGAAACCTTGTCATCACCATGACATATGTCTTTTAAATTCACTTCCTCGTCCCAAGACACGCATGGGGGAGTTTCCAAACAGAAATTCACAACTAGATGCTGCCTGCCTTGCTGCTGATGCACAACCAGATCCCAGCCCATTCCTCTGATATGAGGGATGATGTCTCCCCTGTGATTCAGACAGGCAAGCTCCAAACTTAACATGCTGTGCTATACATAGAACAAGCAGAGGGAGAGTAGAAACTGTTAGGCACCATGATAGTTGTGTACTAATGTATTAGTCTCCTGCGGACTATTTCAATTCTAACAGTGTGTATTGTTTGGGTTATTGGGGCTCACACCTAAATTCCTACAAGTCAGTTGTACAATGAAACTTCATATCAAACAAATACTGTCTTTGTCATTTGTGTATGGGAACATACCGGAAAAGATAGAAATGTGTAGGACCTGAGTGACCACCACTTCCCTGCGAAGTTCCAAAGATGTCATGCGCTCGGATGTCTAAACATTCCTTTGATGTGGGAGACCAGAGGCACTGCTAGTTAGTCTGAGCTAAATTGAATATCTGGGTGACAGAGTTATATACAAGTGGGTCAAACTTAGTCCCCCACACCATTAGCTATCCTGCTGCCTAGAAAGCCAAGAATCACATGTAGGATAATGAGAGCCCACCCAACAAAATGTCCCTCCATAACAATAGTGAAACACCGAGTGAGGAGTAGGACAAAAAAACGCCTATTTCTAAATAATTACAAAGCAACACCTAGAGGCGACCTGGCAGACATGTCTGAAAGATCCATATCATACATGTGACACACAGGTGGGCCATAGGCCTACAACAATGCCCTATGACGGACAGCAGATACCAAGACAAACACAGAGTACAAAGTTAAGGCATCCAAAGGCTTGTATCTTAAAGCAAAATTGTCACAACACAGACACACTAATTGTACCCTGTTTCATTGCAGAGGAACACAGATCTCCTGCCGATATTCCTGTCCATGAGTTCCCTGATGACATGGATGACAAGACCATCAACCTCCCACAAGAGACCCTTGACATGGTCCTTGAAAGCCTCCAAACCCCACCTTCAGTCACAAGGAGGAGCACAGAAGAAGCAGCCACCACAGTAGAACCACCCGCCACCCCAATTGTAAGACCTGCCAGCTCCAACACAGCTGAGGACTCTGACGACACTGGCACCAGCTTCGAAAGAACTGTCGTTGGGGTCCAGCGGGAGCTGGCCAAGGAGGTGCGGGTGGGGATGCAAACTATGGCAGCCAGCCTTGAGGGGGTGCGTTCATGCATGTTGTCAACTGCTGATCAGGCAGCTGCAATGCAAGCCAGAATATCGCTCTTGGAGGAACTTTTAAAAACACAGAAGGAAATCTGCACAGCTGTCATCCAGTTGACACAACAACTCCAACTGCAAGCCAGTCAACGTGTGCACGAATGCAACATAGAACCCCTCAGGGCCGACCTGGCTGCCTACCATCGGGATGTGGCTGCCATTCTGAAAAACCAGCAGGCCCTCCTTGCTGCAGTACTGCCCTTCATTACTCGACAGGGATCAGCCCCCGGGATGTCTGCCTCCATGTCTTCTAACACTGAGGTGTGTGTTGCCCCTTCACAACCAACAATAACAAGGATACACCAGGCAACACACACATCAGAAGAAGAAGACATGGAACAGATAACATTCACACGCAAGAGTACCCGGAAGCCCTAGTCCCTGCACCATGGCCTACTCTGACCAAGGTCCTACGTTTTGACACATGCCAGTCTCACTACAACTACCCTCAATGACTGTTCGGCAATCCACTGTATGACTTGTCCCCATTGGCAGTGAATGTTTCTCTCCTACCATTTGGCAATTCATGTTCCTCTGCACCGTCTGTGACCTCACCCCAGCATTTCAGGAGCATCATCCACACCCCGTCTGTAGGATCACCATGTAAGAATGCACCAGAACGGACTCAGCTAACATTGTGAATGGACATTTTGCATTACACCACCTACAAATAAATATCACTTGCACACCTATTGTGTCTCTGTGTCATTTCACACTTCAACTGTGCAGTAGATAACTCCAAAGTGGCTGTGTGGCAACCATGTCGATTCTCTATACTACTGTCCTGATTTCATGTATACTGAAACATCTGTGCAGTGGCCAGGATTGCATCATAGCTTTACTATACTGAGGAAAATAACTGATGAAGGGACTAAGCACACACAATCATGCTGTGTTGGACAGAATGATGCACCATCTACAGCTATTCTAGACAACTAATGGTGGCTGAGAAATGTAGGCACCATGCGATACTAAAATTGGAAATTATGCTGTAAAATGAAAGGAATGATAAACAAATTACACTGCATCAATCACCCTTACGGCGTATACTTCCATGAAGGAAAGTCATGCTGAATCAGTACACACATGATGTAGGTCAGCAATGACAGCAACAAGACAAGAGTGTGAACAAATCCTCATCTACAAAGCTCTCCCTGAACTTCACAATGCTGTCCGACCTATCTATTTACCTACAATAACAAGTCGGGAAGCACTCTTTGTGAAGTAGGATACATACCAACCCCAAACCTTGATGATCAATGCACACTACCAATGTTGGCTCTCCCACATGGTGGATACTTACCAAGTTAGCACACGGGTAGCTGGCATGTTAAACCTCATTAGCCTGGGGATAGCGAGCATGGAACACAAATGTCGTACTAAAACTTTCTGCTACACTGATGTCAAGGCTATGAAAAGGTAGCAACTAACGCATCAGGTAAAGGGTTAACAAAATTTTTATTTCAAAGTAGTAATAAAAGAGGCAACTAAGGGAAAGGTAAACCTACACTAATCTAACCTGACTACAACTAACCCACAACTGTCCCAAACTAACCTAAGCTAAACTTACTCTACACATGTAACGAAACGATCTAAACATCAACCCCCCACCCACCATTAAGAGACAAGACACATGCAGGACAACACTTACTAACCTACACACATACTATACTATCCTAAACAAACATATATATATATATATATATATATTTTTTTTTTAATTAAACAGGAATCCCAACATTGCCCCCACCCACCCACCCACACAAAAATATTACATAGAAAGAATAAGGACCCCCCACCCTCTTACCTAACACTAACTAAGCTAATTTCCTATACTTATCCTATAACTAACCCCCCAAACCCAACTAACAGTATGAAAAAGGAAAGAGGTGAGAGGGGAGGGGTAAAAGTTCAGGAGGGCAAAATGACTACAGATTTGCCCTCCGTAGTGTGCGCCGGATGGAGCGCACCTTCTTCTTCACCTCATTCATGTCCTCCGCAAGGTTGTCAACCTTGCGGATCAACCTGTCCAATTTTCTGGACAATGCCTGGAAGGCTGCAGGGTCAATAGGAGGGTCAGTGCTGGTCTGGGTGCCGGTGGAGGAGGAGGTTGTTGCTGGAGTGGAGTGGCCACGGGACAGCCCTGCTCCCAACACACGGCTGGGTCCAGGTCTGGATGAAGATGCCTGGTCCGTTGCTGTGTCCCCTTGGGCAGACCTGGTGGATGTAGTGGCGGTGGTTGTTGGTGGCACCGTTGGGGGAGCCTGTGGTGTGGCATACCACGCCCCGGAGGCCCGATCCGAATTATATCTGCGGGCCATCCTCCGATACCCACACTGCACCTGCAGGATGTGCCTGTACCTCATTGCACGGCGCTCGAAATGGTTGTGCTCTGCGGCACTCAGGTTTGCAGCTGTGAAGAGAAAAGGGAAATATTGAGCATTGAATTTACAGTGGGTTGAATACCACCATGGGTCATTTGTCCATTACTAGAAATGTATTTTTTGCAGCAATTGTTACAACATAGTTCACGGAAAGGCTCAGAGGAAGTACATGTGAATCCTGCATACCTAAGGGCATATCACACCTAGCATATACATGTCTCTACATGATGGATGACATCACCCTAAACTACTCAACCAAATCATACCTAAGGCATGAGACATTATGGCACCAGCTCTTCCGCATACTGACTTCACTACATATGTCATTCTATGTGATAACAATCACACTCCTCACTCAATGGCATTTGGAATTAGTTGTGTGCTAAAATTGAACCCCTGGCCCAGAATCATATGTCCACACTAGGGGTCAGATGTAGGACTCTTGAAATAACAATTAGCAATTATGCAAAGCAGAACGGTGTCTCTGACACCGTCTGCGAGTCGCTATGGGGTCCCGAAAACCCACCTCATGAACATCAATGATGTGGGTTCCAAGTTGCCCCACCGTAGCGACTATGGGCACTCACGGGGATGGAGGCCTGCTGGGACCAGCAGTAATCCATAGACGTGACTGCTTTTAAATGAAGCAAGTAATTTTTCCCCAAGTGTAGGCCGTTTACCTGAAAGGAAAATGAGCTGCAATTAGTTTAAAAACACAACAATTCAACGTGGAAATTTTCACGGTAATTATTGGTCCCTTAGACCACTGGCTGTTTTGTGCAGGATTATTTTGGTCCACTCACAAAGGTGAAGGTTTACAATGAGGACCCCTTTCAGTCAGCAAGTTGGTTACCATCCACTTCAAGTGGATGATAACAGCTACTCACTTTGCAACCACGTACTCGGTTGCAAATGGGATTGCCTACCACTGTGATTTGCAAGTAGGTCTGGTAAACCCCTTTATCATTTCCATTTTGAAAAGCATTTTCCTAATATGTACATGACCACCAAATACATTTTGGAATAGGAAACAGACGTTTGCAAATCACAAACATATATTTATGCCATTTGCAACGTGTAGACATTTTTCTCACTCTGGCCCTAGGTACTAACTCAAGTCACAAAAGGTGTTAAGAACGTGTAACATACTGGTTGCTACAGTCCTAGGTACCCTGTTTCACAGTAACATCCCAGTCTTTGTGGGTGGTGTGGGAAGAACAACCAACAATCCCATGTTCAATGCACACCCAGGAGTGTACAGAAAGTTCAACATGTATGTGCCTTCATACACAACACCTATGAAGGGCTAGCAACACGTTGTAGTCAGCCCAACCTTGTCACATCCCAGGTCCACACATGTCAAAATGATATGACTTAGCCCAACATAACATACTATTAGTGAGGCATGTTTAACAACACACACAGAGGAGGTAGAACACCCATTCACATGATTCAACTGAACACCTAGGCCATTGCACTCAAGTCACATACACTTCGAGTTCACCTTGTGGAAGTACATGGCCCCGGAAGATCCGACCTACAGTGTACACAGTCCATCCTCAACTAGGAAGAAACACTTGTCATCAAAGCCATGTGCCTAAGCTATCTGGGAGACTGTCAGTCTGATATGCAGACTCAGTTGATGGCAAGTCCCTGACCAAGTCTAACATTGACCAGTGTATTCCAAATGAGTCATACCATTCCCAATTGCCGCCCTAATTGAATGGGCTACAACCCCTCAATCTGAGAGATGACTAGGTATTGCTTTACAGAAACATTATTCAAATTTGATATCACACTAAAACAACAAAGCCAATGAACGGCCAGCACATCAAATCATGAATTCTCTTGAACACACAGTAATCCATCATGCTTCATTACCAAACAATGTAAATAGCACTCAGGCGACACTCACTGTAGGTATCGGGGTCGTCAAAATGGGCCACCTCTCCCACGGTGTACGGGGCTGGTCCACCTGTAAAGCATGAAACAAAGATTATACTCAGACTGGGTGAACGGACAAATAATTTCTGTTACAATGACACTGTGTGAATATGACATGGTAATACTTTCACACATGCTCATCCTGCATGGATGACTTTGTATTCAACATTATCATTGGATGAGTCTCCTGCTCCAGTGTCACACCCTACTACACTCATGCAGTGGCCTGGACAGTCATGTGTCGTCCAAGTTAATCCTCCATTAGTATGCCCCAACAATAATGTTAACCATACATCTCATCATGTGCATCCCAGAGAGACATTCCAAAACTGGTTCCATGAGGACTGCATGACCACTCACAAACAAACAGGCTATGTGGACAGGTTCAACACACAGCAACCAGACACACATGTGACATATGTGTGAACAACATGACTAACTTCATGTGACGTGAAGGCAACACACATGTATAGCATCATCATGTGTTTCCAATTTTCTGTCTAGCTATGGCGTCTGCATATGTAGGTATGTTGTTTCTACATGACGTACTCACTGGCCATTATAACCAGTGGAGTACAAATAGAGCAGTTCACGTGTTGCTTTTCTGACACAAATGCAACACTACATTACATGCAGCTACAGGCATCTGGTATGTGTTGCAAAAATGAGCCATCGGACTGGTAGCATAGGTCTTCATACACATTCTGCAACAAATACACATTAGGACACATATGTATACCTTTGTAGCGCAGCATTTGCAACATTTTGTGACGCAGAGAGGGGGCGACTTAGCAAAATACAAATAGATGTTGGATTTTAATGCTGTTATTGCGTGTACATGTGTTGCAAAATATGGGGATTTATGTGTATAACCATGGGCCCAGGTTTCCCTAGCATTACACACAGTCAGCTACTTATTTTGCAGATTGGCTAACAATCATCACATGTTCACACACAGATTTCTATCATTCCCATTTAATTGATTTTTACTCACCAACATGGCCACCAATCCGGAGTCCCAGGTGGTCCAGCAGGTCCTGTTCCCTGGTGATCAGATCTGCCCAGCGGTGCTTGAGTTGGTGTACATTTCTCTGACTCCCGTAGACCCGGACCAGGTGATGGCGCACCTTCTCCCACCGGATTTTCCTCGCCTCCGTGTGATACCCCTGTATCACACGGCCCCCAGCTTCCAGCATTAGTGGGAGGAAATGGCTTACTAGCCATATGAACCCCCCCAATTCGTCTTCACCCATCCTGGACAGGCGAGGCCTACCTGACATATTAAGAGGACTAATAATGGACAAAATAAATATGAAAGTAAAAGTGGGAAATGGGGAAAGGTAGAGGTGTGAAAGAAAAAGAAGAAGGAGAAAAATAGCCCAACTAACCCCCCAAACTATGCTACCCACAACAGACTCCCACTGACAATACAAACTGTCACAGGTATAGACAAAATAACACTAAACAGACTGAGACAATGTTATACAACAATAATAGATTGACACTAAGACAAAATACAAGGCACACAGGACACAAAAGCAGTAAAACACAGGACAACACCTTTCACACAACCACACAGTCTAGATAAATCTGAGACTGCAAAGTGAAAGTTAACTCCCAGTTCAGATTTTGTAAACAGGATATCCTATTACATCACTTCCTGCAGAAAATGGCCGCCGTTTTTATTTTCCCGTTATGCGTCATATTTTCACGCATACACAGTTGTGCGTCATTTTTTGTTGACGCATTACAGTGCACATGATGCGAAGTGAAAAAATATGATATGAATATTAATAATTTATAATGTACATGAGATGACCAACATATTGTCCATGTAGCGTCAATTTTACCACGCATACAGCATGGGCGTCATTTTTTTTACACGTACAGTAGTGCACATGATGCGGAGTGAAAAAATATGATATGAATATTAATAATTTATAATGTACATGAGATGACCAACATATTGTCCATGTAGCGTCAATTTTACCACGCATACAGCATGGGCGTCATTTTTTTTACACGTACAGTAGTGCACATGATGCGGAGTGAAAAAATATGATATGAATATTAATAATTTATAATGTACATGAGATGACCAACATATTGTCCATGTAGCGTCAATTTTACCACGCATACAGCATGGGCGTCATTTTTTTTACACGTACAGTTGTGCACATGATGCAGAGTCAAAAATATTGTGGATGTAAATTATACTTTGAAGGCGAAATATTAAGACACTTTTGGATACATTTGTATTTGACTCTGCATTGTGTGCACTCATGTACGTGTAGTCCTAGGTTGAATGTATTCCTATTTGGAAGGGTAACGTCAGTGGAATGTCAGTTGGAAGTTACCGAGTGGAACAGCGAGGGGTGGGAAGAAGGGAATTTCCTTTTACGGACTAGGTGGTCTCACACACTATATAGTGTCATGCTTCATCATTTGACCACCTAGACCCACCCAGGTAGGACATTGCCACCTGGGCGGACTCAACCTCACTGTTAAAGGAACAGGAGGGAGTGCGTAAATAAACTTGTTTCTGGAAAGATCGGGATCCAGCTAATCTACTGAAAAACTAAAAACACCTAAGCAGACACCTGTGAAGAGCAACAAATTTAATGGTGGTGTCTGTCTGGTGTAGTTAAAAAAGGGGGGTTGGGACACCTCTGTGAGGACAAGGACTCACAGGGTCACCTAACTAATTACTAGCCAACATGTTTCTGCCCTCAAAAGTGAGCCAATGAAGGTCTCGGGGCATTCGTCAGGGCCTAGGATCCCTACGTCTCACGTTGGAGGAAAATACTCTATGGGGAAATCAAAGAGTGAAAAAATGAAAAAAGAATGATCTACATTACCCAAGGAATTACCTTGAGGCGGCCTATGGGGAGAAAAACAATTAATTAGCACTCTGGTGGCACACAGCACTGCAAAACCAACCGACTACACACGTGTCAAGGGGATGCATTCATGCACGAAACACATATGTTCAAAAAAGGTAAAATACATGCGTGGAGTGACTGAGTGGGTATATCTACACAAGTGGACAGTCCTATCACTGCAGGGAATTATAGTTCTTACCCTTTTCTTAGAGGCAGCTAGCCTCTGGTATCCAGGAGGGGGAGTGTCCCCTTATAGTCACACACTAAGGGATAGAGATGAACATAAAGACGAAGTGAGGAGAGGAACAGAAGTAGGCCGAATAGATACAGAGGGAGCGATAGGGGGGGGGAAAAAGCAAGTTCCCAGTAGGAACCCACTACTGCTGGTAGAAAAATACTGGTTAAGAGAAACCGAAGTGACTATAGACAAAAAAGGTAAGATTAAAAGCAATAAGGGCTTATCTGTGTTGCCTGTGATCCGGTATGCCACTCACTACATCAAAGGGGACGCTCGCCGTGCGCCTACTTCGTCCTCTCCTTGGACCGCTTGTGACAAGTGGCTGAGGGAGAACGGTCTATTTATGGCTGTAGGAAATTCCAGGTGCGCCCTGTTAGCGCGTAAATTGGAGTTCAATTAATGTTAATCACCGCCGCGGGCCTCTTTGCGTTACTAGCCTCGATATGATTGCCGTAATGGCGGGCGCACCGGCCAAGCCGGGGCGCCGGCATGAATGTGATCGAGTTCAAAGGCGGGCCTCTTTAGGTTGATGGCGCGATGTGCTTTTCCGCACCCGCGGGCGCCCCAGCAGTGCTGGGGCGCCGGCATGAATGCGGGCGAGTGCAAGGGTGGGGCCCGAGCCGGAAGATTCCGGCCCGAGCGCCACCAGCGGAAGGCTCGCGTTTACAGTGGCCGCTGGGAAATGTAGTTCCCAGCGGTCCCGTAGCCCAAAGGGCTAAGAAAGAAAGAAAAAAAGAAAAAACGAGGAAAAACGAGGGGAAGGATAAAGAAAAGGAAGGAGAGGGGGGGGGGGGGAAAAAAGAGGGGGGGGAAAACGAAAGAAAGGGAGGAGGGAGAAGGGATATTGTAGAAGAAATGCAACCGGGGGGGGGGGGGGGGGGGGAAGGGGAAGAAAAAGATAGAGCAGAAGCGGACGGAAGGGAGGACTCATAAATTAGTCAGAGAAATCATTTATTGAGTGTGAACCAAGGGATCTCATCATTAAGACCATTGGTGTCCGTGTGTAATCTCCAGACCCAACGTTGTTCGGCCTGGAGCAATCTCTGTGTCATATTGGAGGACGATGGAGATAGTTGCTCAATGACCGTCCAGTGTAAGTCATCTGCCGAATGTTTTTCCAGAAGGAAGTGGTTAGTCAATTTAGTAGCCTCTCGTTTACAACGGATCGTACTCCTATGTTCACAGATTCTCGTGGCGACCTTTCTAGATGTCATTCCCACGTATTTAAGGTTACAGGGGCATCTAATCAAATATATCACGTTTTTGCTGTTACAGTTGGTTAGGGATCTTTGAGCCCATGGAGTCTTAAGGTCTAGGTCTATTGTGGTTGACTTTTTGGTGAAACAGCAGACACTGCAGTTGCCACATGGGTAGTGTCCTCTTGGTGGTGGGAGGCCCCATAGTGTGGTTAGTGTCGTCAGGGAATTGTTTTTTTCTTCTTTGGGTCTTGTGTGGACAACCATGTCCCGTATGTTTGTGGCTCTTTTATACGCATGTAGTGGCTGCTGAAAAGGTAAACCACCAGATATAAGGATTTTCCACTCATCATTGATGATTTTCTGAATCTTATTGGATAGTGGATTAAAGGTAGTCACACACACAATTTGTTCAGTGTCAGACGTCCTAGTGCGTGGTTGTAGTAGTTGGTCCCTATTATTATTCCCCGCTCTTTTGTATGCTCTCTTCACCAGATGTGTGGGATAATCCTTGGTTTGCAGTTTACTAACCAATTTCTCAGCGTGTTTACGGTAGTTTGTGAGGGTGGAACAATTCCGTCGTAGACGTAAGAATTGACCAACCGGGAGATTCTCCCTCAGGGACCTTGGGTGGAAGCTTTTGAATTGGAGCAGGTTATTCCGATCTGTGGGTTTATAATAGACCTCTGTGGCTAGAGCCCCATTGCTTTCATAGATTGATAGGTCAAGAAATGCTAGTTGGTTGTCACCTATGGTCATGGTGAAGTTCAGGAAAGGGTTAGCTGTATTTAACCAATTTACAAAATTCATCGCCTCGTCTCTAGTTCCTGTCCAGACCAATAGAATGTCATCTATATATCGTTTCCAGAGTTTAATCTGCTGGGAAAACGGGTTGTCATCGTGGTTGACTACCTGTCTCTCAAAGTGATCAACATAGAGACATGCTAGGCTAGGTGCGAAAGTGCTACCCATAGATGTACCCTGTATTTGCAGGAAAAAGTTATCCTCAAACTTGAAGTAGTTCCTTGTGAGAGCCAAATGTGCCAAGTCAAGTATGAAGTCAGGCGGTGTACGTGACTCACCTCTATTGGCTTCCAAAAGGTCGCTAATGACCTGCAGAGTGGCCTCCTGGGGAATGTTGGTGTATAGGGATTCTACATCCAGGGTGATCAACAGTTCTCTAGTTGTGTCAAAAGCCACAGAGTCTAATAAGACTAACACATCCGTCGTGTCTTTTAGGTAAGTAGGAATTCTTCTGACCAATGGCTGAAGGAAGAAATCCACAAATTGAGACAGGGGTTCTAGAACCGATCCGATCCCGGATACAATAGGTCTCCCTGGTGGGGGAATTTTCCCTTTATGCATTTTAGGGAGAATATAAAAGTAGGGAATCCTAGGGTTAGCCTGTATCAGGAAGTCTGCCTCATGTCGAGTAATCCAGTCGTTCTCTAAGCCCTTAATCACGAAAAAGGAAATTTCATCTTGAATATCAGGTGTGGGGTCTCGAGATAAGCGTTTATAATGGTGGGTGTTACCCAACAGACGTTCGCACTCATCTCTATACATTTTAAGTGGAGAAATTACCGTTGCTCCCCCTTTGTCTGCTGGTTTAATGATTATCGTGGGGTCAGATGTCAGGCCTTTCAGAGCTGAAAGCTCGGCCGTACTCATATTCTGGTATGTTTTTTTGGTGGTCCCAGTAAGTGCGTTGACTTTTAGGGATACTGATTTCTCAAAAGCCAGGACCTCGGGGGGCATCTGTCCCGTAGTTGGGCAGAAGGTGGACTTTGGGCGTAGGCCAGTGTTTTTGTCTGAAGCCTCGTAATGTTTCTCCAAGAAGAACGTTTTCAAGCGTATCTTTCGAAACAAACCCGCTAGTTCTGTTCGGGTTTTAAATAAGTCAATTTTGGGCGTGGGCACAAAGTTTAAGCCCTTGTTTAGTGCCTTAGTTTCAATTTCACTCAGAACCCGGTTACTCAGATTGATAATGTTATCTGTTTGATTATCCGTCAGGCTCGTTACAGTGTTTTGCTTGTCCCTGGGAGGGGTTCCCTTTGTGCAGTATTCTCTGGGGTGTCCTCTCTTGGCCTCCAATGTACCTCTTTCCTTTTTCCTTTTCCCCTCCCGTTGCCTCTGTCTAAAAAAGGCTGCGGTGGCTCAGGAAAAGACCATTGTGCAGGGTGTTGGAAAAAGGGCGCCTGGTATTGAGGTGGGAGTCCATATTGGGAAGGCCAACCCCATTGTTGATTATGGTATGGAGGGCAGGGGGGTAACATAGGTGGGTGATTCCACCTTCCCCGGCGTTGCCCACGTCGTCCGCGACGTTGCCGCAAATTGTCTGATGATGAACTATCATTATCTGAACTGGTGTTACCACCAGATGAGGTGTCGGATATGTTGTTAGTTTTCGCTACATAATCCGATTTGGTATAAGGGTATATCTTCTCGTGGGAGAACCGATCGAGATCTTTTTGGAATTTAGAAATCTTTCGCTGAGTGAGATATTCCTTATGCTCGTTCATATTTTTGTTAACCTCCTCTAGTTTCTTTTTAAAGGAGAGAATGCTCATCCCTGATTTAAGGTTATTCTCACTCGTTTTTATCTGAATTAGGAGTGCCTCGGATAACCTTGTCGCTGTTTTTATGATCAGGATGAGCCAATCTCTAGTACACTTCCATGCTATCAAAGCCCAATCCTTTCTAAATTCTAGATCTTCAAGGAATATACGTGGGGCATTGGTGACCAACAGTCCATTTGGTGCTGTATTGCTCCGGAGGTATTCAGTCAGAACGGCCCCGTGGAGAATAGTTTTGACATGAGATCGTTTTAGTTCTACTAGTGTATCCCAGTCGCCCAACTGGGACAAACTCTTGGAGAGGGTGGTATCACCAAGAAGTGAGGGGGCCGACAGAATGGCTGTCAGATCCTCATCACTGAAGGAGAGTCCTTCCGCCATACTGGGGAAGAAAGAGCACCGATATGAGGCAGTAGGGGGAGAGGGGAAAAGAGAGGGAAGAGGACAAACAACCTTAGTGTTGGTGTGTGGTCCTGGACAAAGGAGCAATAATTACTCACTAGAGGGGGGGGGGGACTCTCGCAGCTAGCAGCTGCTCAACTATCATTACACATGGAGAGAGGAAGAGGGAGGAGGGGGGATAACTATGGAGGAACACTCCGTACTTAGCTCCCTATAATTCAAAGTACACACGAAAGTACGGGGTTCTCTAGAAGCGGACGTCGCGGATATTAGCGTAGTCCTAGGTTGAATGTATTCCTATTTGGAAGGGTAACGTCAGTGGAATGTCAGTTGGAAGTTACCGAGTGGAACAGCGAGGGGTGGGAAGAAGGGAATTTCCTTTTACGGACTAGGTGGTCTCACACACTATATAGTGTCATGCTTCATCATTTGACCACCTAGACCCACCCAGGTAGGACATTGCCACCTACCTGGGTGGGTCTAGGTGGTCAAATGATGAAGCATGACACTATATAGTGTGTGAGACCACCTAGTCCGTAAAAGGAAATTCCCTTCTTCCCACCCCTCGCTGTTCCACTCGGTAACTTCCAACTGACATTCCACTGACGTTACCCTTCCAAATAGGAATACATTCAACCTAGGACTACGCTAATATCCGCGACGTCCGCTTCTAGAGAACCCCGTACTTTCGTGTGTACTTTGAATTATAGGGAGCTAAGTACGGAGTGTTCCTCCATAGTTATCCCCCCTCCTCCCTCTTCCTCTCTCCATGTGTAATGATAGTTGAGCAGCTGCTAGCTGCGAGAGTCCCCCCCCCCCTCTAGTGAGTAATTATTGCTCCTTTGTCCAGGACCACACACCAACACTAAGGTTGTTTGTCCTCTTCCCTCTCTTTTCCCCTCTCCCCCTACTGCCTCATATCGGTGCTCTTTCTTCCCCAGTATGGCGGAAGGACTCTCCTTCAGTGATGAGGATCTGACAGCCATTCTGTCGGCCCCCTCACTTCTTGGTGATACCACCCTCTCCAAGAGTTTGTCCCAGTTGGGCGACTGGGATACACTAGTAGAACTAAAACGATCTCATGTCAAAACTATTCTCCACGGGGCCGTTCTGACTGAATACCTCCGGAGCAATACAGCACCAAATGGACTGTTGGTCACCAATGCCCCACGTATATTCCTTGAAGATCTAGAATTTAGAAAGGATTGGGCTTTGATAGCATGGAAGTGTACTAGAGATTGGCTCATCCTGATCATAAAAACAGCGACAAGGTTATCCGAGGCACTCCTAATTCAGATAAAAACGAGTGAGAATAACCTTAAATCAGGGATGAGCATTCTCTCCTTTAAAAAGAAACTAGAGGAGGTTAACAAAAATATGAACGAGCATAAGGAATATCTCACTCAGCGAAAGATTTCTAAATTCCAAAAAGATCTCGATCGGTTCTCCCACGAGAAGATATACCCTTATACCAAATCGGATTATGTAGCGAAAACTAACAACATATCCGACACCTCATCTGGTGGTAACACCAGTTCAGATAATGATAGTTCATCATCAGACAATTTGCGGCAACGTCGCGGACGACGTGGGCAACGCCGGGGAAGGTGGAATCACCCACCTATGTTACCCCCCTGCCCTCCATACCATAATCAACAATGGGGTTGGCCTTCCCAATATGGACTCCCACCTCAATACCAGGCGCCCTTTTTCCAACACCCTGCACAATGGTCTTTTCCTGAGCCACCGCAGCCTTTTTTAGACAGAGGCAACGGGAGGGGAAAAGGAAAAAGGAAAGAGGTACATTGGAGGCCAAGAGAGGACACCCCAGAGAATACTGCACAAAGGGAACCCCTCCCAGGGACAAGCAAAACACTGTAACGAGCCTGACGGATAATCAAACAGATAACATTATCAATCTGAGTAACCGGGTTCTGAGTGAAATTGAAACTAAGGCACTAAACAAGGGCTTAAACTTTGTGCCCACGCCCAAAATTGACTTATTTAAAACCCGAACAGAACTAGCGGGTTTGTTTCGAAAGATACGCTTGAAAACGTTCTTCTTGGAGAAACATTACGAGGCTTCAGACAAAAACACTGGCCTACGCCCAAAGTCCACCTTCTGCCCAACTACGGGACAGATGCCCCCCGAGGTCCTGGCTTTTGAGAAATCAGTATCCCTAAAAGTCAACGCACTTACTGGGACCACCAAAAAAACATACCAGAATATGAGTACGGCCGAGCTTTCAGCTCTGAAAGGCCTGACATCTGACCCCACGATAATCATTAAACCAGCAGACAAAGGGGGAGCAACGGTAATTTCTCCACTTAAAATGTATAGAGATGAGTGCGAACGTCTGTTGGGTAACACCCACCATTATAAACGCTTATCTCGAGACCCCACACCTGATATTCAAGATGAAATTTCCTTTTTCGTGATTAAGGGCTTAGAGAACGACTGGATTACTCGACATGAGGCAGACTTCCTGATACAGGCTAACCCTAGGATTCCCTACTTTTATATTCTCCCTAAAATGCATAAAGGGAAAATTCCCCCACCAGGGAGACCTATTGTATCCGGGATCGGATCGGTTCTAGAACCCCTGTCTCAATTTGTGGATTTCTTCCTTCAGCCATTGGTCAGAAGAATTCCTACTTACCTAAAAGACACGACGGATGTGTTAGTCTTATTAGACTCTGTGGCTTTTGACACAACTAGAGAACTGTTGATCACCCTGGATGTAGAATCCCTATACACCAACATTCCCCAGGAGGCCACTCTGCAGGTCATTAGCGACCTTTTGGAAGCCAATAGAGGTGAGTCACGTACACCGCCTGACTTCATACTTGACTTGGCACATTTGGCTCTCACAAGGAACTACTTCAAGTTTGAGGATAACTTTTTCCTGCAAATACAGGGTACATCTATGGGTAGCACTTTCGCACCTAGCCTAGCATGTCTCTATGTTGATCACTTTGAGAGACAGGTAGTCAACCACGATGACAACCCGTTTTCCCAGCAGATTAAACTCTGGAAACGATATATAGATGACATTCTATTGGTCTGGACAGGAACTAGAGACGAGGCGATGAATTTTGTAAATTGGTTAAATACAGCTAACCCTTTCCTGAACTTCACCATGACCATAGGTGACAACCAACTAGCATTTCTTGACCTATCAATCTATGAAAGCAATGGGGCTCTAGCCACAGAGGTCTATTATAAACCCACAGATCGGAATAACCTGCTCCAATTCAAAAGCTTCCACCCAAGGTCCCTGAGGGAGAATCTCCCGGTTGGTCAATTCTTACGTCTACGACGGAATTGTTCCACCCTCACAAACTACCGTAAACACGCTGAGAAATTGGTTAGTAAACTGCAAACCAAGGATTATCCCACACATCTGGTGAAGAGAGCATACAAAAGAGCGGGGAATAATAATAGGGACCAACTACTACAACCACGCACTAGGACGTCTGACACTGAACAAATTGTGTGTGTGACTACCTTTAATCCACTATCCAATAAGATTCAGAAAATCATCAATGATGAGTGGAAAATCCTTATATCTGGTGGTTTACCTTTTCAGCAGCCACTACATGCGTATAAAAGAGCCACAAACATACGGGACATGGTTGTCCACACAAGACCCAAAGAAGAAAAAAACAATTCCCTGACGACACTAACCACACTATGGGGCCTCCCACCACCAAGAGGACACTACCCATGTGGCAACTGCAGTGTCTGCTGTTTCACCAAAAAGTCAACCACAATAGACCTAGACCTTAAGACTCCATGGGCTCAAAGATCCCTAACCAACTGTAACAGCAAAAACGTGATATATTTGATTAGATGCCCCTGTAACCTTAAATACGTGGGAATGACATCTAGAAAGGTCGCCACGAGAATCTGTGAACATAGGAGTACGATCCGTTGTAAACGAGAGGCTACTAAATTGACTAACCACTTCCTTCTGGAAAAACATTCGGCAGATGACTTACACTGGACGGTCATTGAGCAACTATCTCCATCGTCCTCCAATATGACACAGAGATTGCTCCAGGCCGAACAACGTTGGGTCTGGAGATTACACACGGACACCAATGGTCTTAATGATGAGATCCCTTGGTTCACACTCAATAAATGATTTCTCTGACTAATTTATGAGTCCTCCCTTCCGTCCGCTTCTGCTCTATCTTTTTCTTCCCCTTCCCCCCCCCCCCCCCCCGGTTGCATTTCTTCTACAATATCCCTTCTCCCTCCTCCCTTTCTTTCGTTTTCCCCCCCCTCTTTTTCCCCCCCCCCCCCTCTCCTTCCTTTTCTTTATCCTTCCCCTCGTTTTTCCTCGTTTTTTCTTTTTTTCTTTCTTTCTTAGCCCTTTGGGCTACGGGACCGCTGGGAACTACATTTCCCAGCGGCCACTGTAAACGCGAGCCTTCCGCTGGTGGCGCTCGGGCCGGAATCTTCCGGCTCGGGCCCCACCCTTGCACTCGCCCGCATTCATGCCGGCGCCCCAGCACTGCTGGGGCGCCCGCGGGTGCGGAAAAGCACATCGCGCCATCAACCTAAAGAGGCCCGCCTTTGAACTCGATCACATTCATGCCGGCGCCCCGGCTTGGCCGGTGCGCCCGCCATTACGGCAATCATATCGAGGCTAGTAACGCAAAGAGGCCCGCGGCGGTGATTAACATTAATTGAACTCCAATTTACGCGCTAACAGGGCGCACCTGGAATTTCTTACAGCCATAAATAGACCGTTCTCCCTCAGCCACTTGTCACAAGCGGTCCAAGGAGAGGACGAAGTAGGCGCACGGCGAGCGTCCCCTTTGATGTAGTGAGTGGCATACCGGATCACAGGCAACACAGATAAGCCCTTATTGCTTTTAATCTTACCTTTTTTGTCTATAGTCACTTCGGTTTCTCTTAACCAGTATTTTTCTACCAGCAGTAGTGGGTTCCTACTGGGAACTTGCTTTTTCCCCCCCCCTATCGCTCCCTCTGTATCTATTCGGCCTACTTCTGTTCCTCTCCTCACTTCGTCTTTATGTTCATCTCTATCCCTTAGTGTGTGACTATAAGGGGACACTCCCCCTCCTGGATACCAGAGGCTAGCTGCCTCTAAGAAAAGGGTAAGAACTATAATTCCCTGCAGTGATAGGACTGTCCACTTGTGTAGATATACCCACTCAGTCACTCCACGCATGTATTTTACCTTTTTTGAACATATGTGTTTCGTGCATGAATGCATCCCCTTGACACGTGTGTAGTCGGTTGGTTTTGCAGTGCTGTGTGCCACCAGAGTGCTAATTAATTGTTTTTCTCCCCATAGGCCGCCTCAAGGTAATTCCTTGGGTAATGTAGATCATTCTTTTTTCATTTTTTCACTCTTTGATTTCCCCATAGAGTATTTTCCTCCAACGTGAGACGTAGGGATCCTAGGCCCTGACGAATGCCCCGAGACCTTCATTGGCTCACTTTTGAGGGCAGAAACATGTTGGCTAGTAATTAGTTAGGTGACCCTGTGAGTCCTTGTCCTCACAGAGGTGTCCCAACCCCCCTTTTTTAACTACACCAGACAGACACCACCATTAAATTTGTTGCTCTTCACAGGTGTCTGCTTAGGTGTTTTTAGTTTTTCAGTAGATTAGCTGGATCCCGATCTTTCCAGAAACAAGTTTATTTACGCACTCCCTCCTGTTCCTTTAACAGTGAGGTTGAGTCCGCCCAGGTGGCAATGTCCTACCTGGGTGGGTCTAGGTGGTCAAATGATGAAGCATGACACTATATAGTGTGTGAGACCACCTAGTCCGTAAAAGGAAATTCCCTTCTTCCCACCCCTCGCTGTTCCACTCGGTAACTTCCAACTGACATTCCACTGACGTTACCCTTCCAAATAGGAATACATTCAACCTAGGACTACGCTAATATCCGCGACGTCCGCTTCTAGAGAACCCCGTACTTTCGTGTGTACTTTGAATTATAGGGAGCTAAGTACGGAGTGTTCCTCCATAGTTATCCCCCCTCCTCCCTCTTCCTCTCTCCATGTGTAATGTCACTCATGTACGTGAACAAATTATGACGGCCATGCTGTATGCGTAGAATATGGAGCAAATTTATCCTTATGTCTTCATGTTTTTAGCTTTGGAAAGGTGATTTGTCATGGTCAAACGGTGCGATGTGATACACATTTGTGTTTGTATATGACACATGTCCGTTGTTTTATGTATAGAAGGCATTCACACTGTAATGTTTGGGATACGTTAACTAATGTATTGACCATATTTGACGACATATTTGGTGTAATTGCTGATGGCTATTTTGAAATGATGGATGGGATACCATTATGTATTCCGTCTCCAAAATGTGTCCACATTTATGATGGTGATGCTTTTATCTGTAGTCCTAACAGGGAGTGGGAGAGTCACTTTCAGTTTTTATGGGGCTGAGCATGTCCCATTATGATTTTGTGTTTCAGATTTGTGTTGGACTTGTGACATGGAGGCCACACATGTGCCTTATGCATGTGTTTAGTTCACAAGTACATGATTCTTGTATGTTTTGGGGGCGGTAGAGGTGGACTTAGGCCCCCAGCACCCTAGGATTTGACCATCCAGAATAGCTACTGTATCCATGGAGTATATTTATTATATCATGGCAAACCTGCAGCAGCGGGCTAATGTAAGGCCATATGGTATGAATGACTGTTGACCATTCATTGATCTCATTAGCCCATTTGACGTTTGCAGTAATGATGAATTGGAGCTAACTTGCATACCATTTTCCTATGACTATGTTTGCAAGACTCTCAGCGTTCCCGATGTGATAATGAGAAGAATATTTTGGTTGTCTGTGTCCCTTTCTGCATAAACTGGTTTAGTGTCATGTTACAATCTTCCTGCTAGGTTCAAACTGGGACACAACTGTGATGGTCTACTTTCAAATATTAGATTGATTGTATGACATATGTGTACATGTGTGTGGGAATGTGGATCCACTATCACCTGTCTGGGTGTATGTTGTCACTGTAACTTCAAGGTCTCCTCCTGAGTTAGTGGCAGCTGATGTTGTAGCTATTGTGTATTGTTCATATCACACACTTGAGAGTAGCCATTGATGACATGGTCACGTACACATGGATGGTCCCACCCAGTCTCTGAACACGTGTAATGTGACTTTCAAATGATCTCCAATTTTGGGCTGGATGAGAGACTGTTTCAGTTGTTTGGATCCGGCATGTGTAATTGTCACATTTGTACTCTTGTTGGGCTCTGTGTATGGTAATGTATCATGTCACATCCTACCCTCTGTGCATACAGTTGTGATGTTTATTTTTGGTGTGATGAATTTTAATGGCATTCTTGATCAATGAGACGACATTCATCTTCAGCTATTTCAAACTAAAGGTGGTCAGAAATGAATAGGCCAAACCATGATGTGGTGTTTGTTATCTGTGTTTATTTACAAGTGTGGAATACAAGTGATTATAATAACTTAAGTAAAAAAATTGTTCACAAGCTGTTGGCGCCTACGCACTCCTGCTGCCGTGTTAGGTTGTTCCCCCTCCTGTTGCAGGCCAGCATCCTCCTCATCATCATCCTCAGGCATGTCTGGGTCCGGTTCAAGGAGGGGAATGTTCCTTTTTACACAAATATTGTGTAATATGGCACAAGTGAGTATGATCTTACAGACCATCTCTGGGGAGTATAGTAGGCTACCGCCAGTAATGTCAAGGCAGTGGAACCTTGACTTTAGGATCCCAAAGGTCCGCTCCACAATGCTGCGTGTCCTCTTGTGGGCGTCATTGTATGCCCGCTCAGCAGCAGTATTTGGGTTCCCATATGGTGTCATTATCCAAGGCTGGATGCCATACCCCTGATCAGCTGAAAGAGAAACACAGAATGGTATCAATTAGATGTAGGAGGCACTGTTGTACGTATCTTTGATGGAAGTAGTTGTGTTGTGTTGTCTGTGACTATTTTGTGTACTAATGTGACAACCTATGGTTGTTGGTGGAAACTTTGGCATTGTTTTTTTTCCTTGGCTGAGCAAGTGTTTGTTGGCTAACTGTTTGTCAGCAGGATGTATTGGTTTCTCAAGTACAGTATGCCCTCCCTTGCATTGTGACTTGTGACACAGGTGTCCGTGTGTCCTCACTGGGGGTGTGATGATAGTTCCATGCAGAGTTGAAACATGAAAGTGTATTAGAAACGTTCAATTGAACATACCCAGGCCATCCCATCCCTTAAAACTTATGCATTGTATTAGTGTACAGGTTATTGTGAGACTTCCAATTTGCAAGGTGACATTTAGGCAACCACAGTCATGAATGTCTTCACACTAAGCTGTAGATTAAATTCCAATGTGTGAGAGGTTCAATGGTGACTTGTGAAACATGGCTAGTGATGTGAGTACCTCAGTGTGTTCCTGTCTAGGTGTTGCTATTGTGGTGTATGGGTTGTTTATCCCAGAGGGTTTCTGTGCAGTGAGTATATAAGTAGATTTTTGTCCTTACCAACAAGTAGTCCATTGCCATACCGTCCATCCTGGAAGTGTTGGTTGATGGTGCAGTGACGGAAGATGAATGCGTCATGTACACTCCCAGGATATTTAGCCACAATGTTGCTGATCAGTCCTTGGTGATCGACTATGGCCTGCACGTTGATGGAATGTGTGTGCTTCCTGTTGCGGTAGAGGTGTTCACTCGCAGCAGGTGGCACAAGGCGTACGTGTGTGCAGTCGATTGCACCAAGGACGTGCGGAAAGCCACTGATGGCGTAGAACCCCTGTTTAGTTTCCTGCTGCTTCTGCACTGTGTTAGGGAAGCAGATGTGGCGGGGTGTCAGTCCAATGATGGCATCCAGTACTTTAGGCAGGAATGCGGAGAAAGATGGTTGTGAGATTCCACCAACCAGGGCACCAGTTGTCTGAAAGGAGCCACTTGCCAGCATGTGAAGTACGGCAAGCAGCTTTGTTTCTGTTGGGATAGTACGTGGAGTCACTAAAGTGGGGGCCAATTGCTGTTCAATATTTGTCAGCAGCTGCTGAATGGCCTGCCAGTTCAACCGGTACCTCTGGATGATGTCTCGTTCCCTGAGGCCATGCAGGGTTGTTCTTGGGCGGAATATCCTCTCCTGCCTTCTGCGCTGTCTTTGGGGTCCCTGCTGTTGTTGTTGTGGCTGCTGTTGTTGCTGCAGGGCTCTGCGTCTACGTGCACGCTGAAGAAAAAGCACCTCCATGTCTCCCTGTTGCTGCTCTGCTGCTCTGCTGCTCTGTTGTTTGTTCTGTGTGTTCTGATTAAGTACAGGTGTGTTTGCCCCATTTTAATGCCTGCCCTGACCCAGGCGTTAACATTTCACGATATTCGTGCTTTGCGTGATTTTTTTGCGCCGCCTGCCGCGCGGGAGTGATTTTTGCCCGGAAGCATAAATACGACGCACCGCTAGGTGCGTCGGTTTTTGGACGGGAACGCGTACCCTGCATGTCATTAACGCAGGGCGGGGTGCCGCTTCCAAAAACTGGCGCACATAGCGCCATTTTCCTGGTGCGCCGGATCGGGCGTCAGGGTTTAAATATGGGGCAACGTTTGCGCTGAAAGTGCGTCAAACTTTTTGACGCACATTCGGCGCAAACGGAGTATAAATATGCCCCTAAGTTTGATACCAAACTTGACAGGTCTAGCTCCTTTAGAGACTTTGGGCCTCATTTCAACCTCGGCAGTCTTTTACGAAGACCGCCAAGGTACCGCTGTGCTGAAGACCGCCAGTGCAAGTGGTTTTCTGCACAGCGTATCATAACTGCTGGTAGCCCTCCACCCTTTTCTGGACAGAAAGCCGCCAGCAGCCGTACTGGCGGTCGGCAGTGAAGTGGAGGCTGCTCCACCTCCACTGCCACGTCATCAGAACACCGCCCACCGAATCACGTCCCATGAATCGGTGTGGCAGTGTTCTGGTGACGGGGAGCTGGCGGCGGAGCAGCCCCCATGGATCCTGTTCCCTCCCGGAGGATCACCGGACCAGGTAAGGTGATCGTCCGTTAGGGGAGGGGAGTTGGGGGGGTGTTGTGTGTTGTGTGCGTGCATGGGGGTGTGAGTGTGTAGAGGAGGTGTGTGAGTGCATGTATGCATGTGGAGGTGTGTTGTGTGTATGGAAAATGTGTGCATGAATGTCT
This sequence comes from Pleurodeles waltl, assembly GCF_031143425.1. Lineage (NCBI taxonomy): Eukaryota > Metazoa > Chordata > Amphibia > Caudata > Salamandridae > Pleurodeles > Pleurodeles waltl. The sequence continues at coordinate 805,793,059 of NC_090440.1, forward strand.
GTGTGTATGTTTGTGTGTATGTGTGCATGTATGTGTGCAAGTATGTGTGCATGTATGTGTGAGTATATGTGTAATTGTGTGAGTGTGTGTGGGGGGGTGTGTGTGTTTCAATGTTGGGGAGGGTGGCGAGGGGGTCCTACCATCTTTGGGGAGTGGTGGGGGGGTCGTGGGATTTTGGGGAGGACTCTGCGGAGAGGGTGAGGGTGGGGAGACCCCTATCAATGCCAGGGAACGTATTCCCCGGCACTGATAGTGCCTACCGCTATGGATTGTGTGGCGGTATAGAACCCCACGAAATCCATGGCGGTGTTCGGGGTCATGATACCTCCGGCGGTGTAGTGACGACCGCCGGGCTGGAGACCAAAGTCTCCAGCCTAGCGGTCTTTAGCACCCTGGCGGTCGGAGTGGAGAAGTGGCGGTTTTGCATGGCGCCATGCTTGTAATTCCAATTTTTTACCACCGCCCTGTTTGCGGTATTACCACCACTTCTCCACTGACCGCCAGGATTGTAATGAGGGCCTTTATTATTTACAATAAAGTCTCCCCATTTTAGCCTATGGAGCCCATTCACTACAATGAGGGAAAAGCAAATTTGGCTATTTTTCCTCACCAGGGCTTTTAAAACATATTTTATAAGGCCCCTGCTTTTTGTTACACTACAACCAACCCTGGAGACACCTAGAGTACACCTTAGGGGTGGCGTATTTGTAAAAGTAAGGTAATTTATGACTTTGGAAGTACTGTGAATTCCAAAGTCGAATTTGCATGTAACTTTCATTTAAAAGCAGCCAGCATGGCAGGCCTGCCTTTAAAATGACCCTGGCCACCTCAGCAGTGCACCTATGGTGGCACTACCTATGCTCGGGTCCCTAATCGTACATGCCATACCATATACCCAGGACTTATAGGTAGGTTGATACTGCCAATTATAATTAGCCTAATTTGCATACTATTTTAATCAGAGCACAGGTCCTGGGATTGGTTGGGAGTACCCAGGGCACTATCAGGTTCAGGAAAACACCAGAAAAAAAGTGGAAAAAAAAGAGCAAAAATTAAGGAGGCTTCTGTAAACAGCCCAGTTTTCTCACAACCAGGAAGGCCAGAAGCAGGAATAAGGGCCAGATGTAGCAAGCCGTTTGCATGTAGCAAACTGCGAAAATCGCAGTTTGCGCCATGCAAACGGTCTCACGTGATGCTCATTCCCAAATTGCGAGTCGGTACTGACTCGCAATTTGGGAATGCGACTCGCAAATAGGAAGGGGTGTTCCCTTCCTATTTGCGACTCGCATCGCAACTCGTAGTTACCACCAGTGTCACACTGGTGGTAACTCATTCGCAAAAGGGAAGGGGTCCCAATGGGACCCCTTCCACTTTGTGAATGTCGACAAAAATATTTTTTCAGAGCAGGCAGTGGTCCTACGGACCACTGCCTGCTCTGAAAAAAATGAGACCAAATGGTTTCGGTATTTTTTTCATTTTGCAACTCGTTTTCCTTTAAGGAAAACAGGCTGCAAAATGAAAAAAAAACTGCTTTATTTAAAAAGCAGTCACAGACATGGAGGTCTGCTGACTACAGCAGGCCACCATCCCTGTGAGTGCAGGGACTCGTTATGGGATCGCGAAATGCGACCCACCTCATGAATATTGATGAGGTGGGTCTTTGCGACCCCATAGCGAGTCGCAGAAGGTGTCTGAGACACCATTCTGCATCCGATTTTGCGACTTGCAAATTGCAAGTCGCTCAGACTCGCAATTTGCAAGTCGCAAAATCGGATTTTGCTACATCTGGCCCCTAAGATCCTCATTACGAGTTTGATGTACGGGAAAGCCCGACAGTCAAACTTCCAACATGGCGGCCGCCACCATAGTGGCGACCACTCTGCCGGACCTATTAGGTGTTTTCCGCTAGGCTGATGGATGGAAACTGATCAACCTAGCGGGAAAGAGGCAGCAGCATTGTCTCTGGCTCTTAATCAAGCCGAAGGGAATGCTGCCCCCCAGGGTGCACCAGCACCTTCGCAATGTACACTGTCTGCACAGCAGCGATAGCACTGAGTAGGGGACCCCTGCACTGCCCATACCAAGTGCATGGGCAATGCAGGGGCCCCCCTGTGATACCACCATGAAAAGGCTGGCAGAGAACAAGGTTGTGTAGTGCCCCACTGGCAGATTGCGATCTCCGCCACCACCAGGTCATCAGGATCATGGATCCCGGTGGTACTGGCAGTACCACCAGGGTCTTAATGTGGTGGTTGGACCACCAGAGTAGCAGTGGTCCTGACCGCCACTACGAGGCTGGCGGTCTGAAGACTGCCAGCCTTGTAATGAGACTCTCACAGATCAGGACCTAGGGAGTCAGGGATTGGATTACCAAGTGAAGCAGAGCAATCATTACAAAAAGCTAAGACGATTGAGGTCCTCATCCTTGGCTCCACCCCCTCTGCCTGGGATGACTCCTGGTGGCCTGCCACACTGGGAACCGAACCAACACCCACCAACCATGCACGCAACCTGGGGTTCATCCTGAACTCATCACTATCAATGGCCCAGAAAGTCAACGCCATCTCTTCCACCTTCTTTAACACCCCCTGCATGCTTTGGAAGATCTACAAATGGATCCCCACTGGAACCAGAAGGCCAACCAGAATCTGGAAGACCAAATAGACAGGAAAATGGTGACTAGCCGGACCAGAACCAAAATGACCATGCTCAGGAGGACCGGACCAAGGAGAATCCAGATCAAGCAATCTAGGTCATTAGCTGCAGTACCAGTAGGACTTAAAGGACAAAGAACAGATCCAGAGGAACCAGGACAACCTAAACCAGGAGGACAAAAACTAAGAGTGTCAGGACATGAGAAGCAAGAACAACAAGCACAGAATCTTGAGAAGGGCAAGGACTATGAAAAACAAAAATAGCATGACCTTGGCCAGGAGTGCCTGGTATTAGGACCAAGATGATGTGATCAAGACAACCAGAAAAAACAGAAAAACTAAGGGGACTGGACCGAAATGATGATGCTCTGAAGAACCCAAACAAAGTGTACCAAGACCAAGAGTGTCCATTCCAGTGGGTATAGTGCCAAAAGGATCATAAGAACAAAGCACAGGGCCAGGAGGACACGGATGATTCAAACCAGGAAAACAAGAGACAAGAGGGCATAGCCTAAGAGGGCACAAAGGGCCAGGTAAACCGTGGGGGTAAGGAAAAACAGGCAGTGATGTGCTAGTAATCAGATGAGCAGGGTAGGAAGGATCAGTAGGACAGCGTGAAATGGACTAGGGTCAAGAGGATTAGAAAAGAAAAGAAAGAACCAGGGGAAGGGCCAGGAGAAGGGGGTCTGAAAGGACTAGGGTGACCATATGGACCAGAACCAAGAGAATTAGGCATACCCAAACAAGGAGGACCAGAAACAAAAGGATCAAGTCTATTGGGAACACAACTAGGAAAAGGACATGGACTGTGAGGACTAGGAATATGAAATCCATTGCAGGGAAAACTAGAGTGAGAGTAAGGAAGACTAGGAGAGCAGGACCTGAAGAATCAAGAGGAGATGGTCTGACAACCTCAGCCAAAAGGACAAGACCTTAGTGGAACAGAGCAAAGAGGACCAGTGGGACCATAACAATGGGAAATGTAAGCAAAAGTCACGGAGGCCCAGTAGTATCAGGACCTGGTGTACCAGGATAAGCAGTTCTGGGGTAAGGAGGTGAAGGAGGACCGGGAAAAGGAAGGCCTAGGTGACAGGAACCATGGTGACCAGGTTGGGTGGCTAAGGACATGATGAGCTGAACAAGGAGGATAATGTCAAAGTGGACAAGCTAGTCAAGGATGACAATGAGCAGAGGGACCAGGGCCAAGAGAATTATGACATGTTGGAGAGGGACTCAGAGAACTTTTCAGGTCAGAAGCAGGCAGCCTGGGGCCATTCAGACCAGGGGCTAGATGTGAGAGGATTAGATTGGCTAAATGGATCACAATAAGCAGGATCAGGGACGGTGCTAAGAGTACCAAAGAGGTCAGAACCAAGGGGACTAAAATCTCTGAAGTTCCAAGTGGAGCAGGAGGACTAGGAACTGGAGTATTAGGGCCAGGCTGGCCATAATCAGGACAACCAGGACAGCCACAGCCAATGGGACCAGATAATGGCCACAATGAACAGGCCCATTAGGTCCTAATAAGAAGGACCAGTGGACTCAGTACCAAGTGGATCAAAAAGACAAAAGCAAGGAGAATCAGGATGACCTAAACCAGGAAGTCTGGATTTGCCAGCTCTAGGACAACCAGGAAAACAAGGATAGGTGGATAAGGACCCCTCTGGCCAACAGGGCCAGGGTGAGGATCAGAAGGCCCAAAAATGAGTTACACAAAAATGCACCAGGAGCAAGGCCAGGAAGAGAAGGGCAAGTAAGGACTACAACCAGGAGCACCAGATTCAGGAAACCGGTACTAGGGATAACAGAACTAGTTAGAACAGGGCCAGGAGGAGCATCAGGAGGACCAAAACAGCCCAGAAAAGGAGGACCTAGAACAAGACTAGGAGACCTAAAGGCACGAAAGGACCTGGAAGAGAAGGAAGAAGACCCAGAGCAGGAGAACACATATGTGAGTCTATGCCACATTTATTATGACATCTCTTTCACAAATGGTTCTTATTCATGCTTCATATGCTGCCATCCCTGAGAAATCCACACTTCTTCAACCCACTATTGAGCTGCTAAGTATTTGTTGAAAAATCAGAGAATGCAAAGTGAAAAAAAAGGCAAACTGATGCACTCTGACCACTGAGTAATAGAAGGCACTGCCTGATGATGGCACAGCAGCCTGAGGGTGAATCTGAAGGCAAAGGGACTGAAACTTGGCAGAGGAGTTTAATGAAGGATATGTGAAAATTATATTTGGTCTGTGAAGGATGGCAGAAAGGGTTTTAGAAACTCAGATAGTTGAAGTCAGGAAAAATTGTTAATGGCTAATGTGCATATATGTGCAGTGGGCATGAAGCAAGTATGGAGTAGTAAGACTCCTTGTGTAATGAAAGTCTAAATGCATGGACCAGTGCAGTGCATTTTGCATGATGTGATGGAGAGTAGATACTACTTTAATACACAGTGAGCATGTAGTGACTGCATCTCTGTGGATGGAGGGTGGAAACCCAGAACTGAAGTGAGGAAGAATGGAGAAAAGGCGCCCTAAAACATTCTGTGAGGTCCTTTTTAGCAAAGGGCTGCTGACTCGTTGTTCCTGAATGGTGACATAGGGTACATGATAAAAGGAAGGGGTAGGTAATAGGTTTCAGTTATTAAAGGAGTCAAATATTCTAAGAAGATATTCCCTTGGGTCTGTGCCCAATGACTGTCCAAGAAGGCTGATGGCAGCCAGATGCTGTGATCTCATGCTTCATTATGTCCTTGCTTGGGATGCTTCAGCTTGGAGCCAGCACTATTGATATTACTATGAGAGCCATCACCCAGCACAAAGACTGTTTCTAAGCTACATCCAGAAAATGAAAATTGTAAGGGAATCACCCCAAATCAGTTCTGAAGCCTCAATAGTGGATCTACATCTGTCTGCAAAATTAGTTTAAAAATGGAACTGTGAAATGATCGACTGATAGGTCACAAGAATGGAGGTCATAAAATGTCTGTTTATTCGTTGTCCTATTTCTTACAATATTTGTAATAAAGTCAATTAATAAAAGTCTCTGTGAGTTTCTATTCTTCTGTGTCTTTGAGGCATATATATCTTTCTCTGATTTAGTGGGAAAATTAATTAAATTAATTCATAGTCCAATGATATTCAGTTCAATTAATTATAGGCCCAGGACTTTATATTTTATGCTTTATACTGTCTATCATATGTAGGGTAAAACCTGTCTGTAAGAGACAAGGAAATATTCCCAATGTGTGGGACCAGCAGCTTTTTTTATTCTTCAAATAAAATGCCTGTTTTGGAAGCCCGTTTTGGGAAAAAGTTTGAAAAGTTTGCTGAGCCGCCATCATGTCTGACAGTACTATCATTCAAATTTTTCATGCAGAGATAAGAAGTGCCATGACAGCAGTTCCTGTCAATATAGAAAGTTGTCCACACGGCCAGCAGACAACTGTAAATTTGGTGTGCAGAGGTCGCTGAGGATGGTGGAGGTATTGTCCTCCGCCATCATGACGGAGCTAACTCTGTCCTCAAAACACTAATCAGACACATAGGCCCTAATTACGAGGCTGCAGTCATAAGACCGCCAGCCTCGCCGAGGTGGTCCTACTGCAGCTGAGCCCACAGTAAGGACCACAACATTACGAGTTGTGACGCTTGGCAGACAGCAAGCCTCCACAACTCCGCCTGGCCAGCAGGTGCGGTCGCACTGCTGCGGCCGGCGGTGAGAACCTCCAACCTGGCGACAGGCCTCAGCCTGCTGTCCGGATTACGAGGCTGCAAACCACCAAGCTTTCCGTGGCGATCACCCTTCCACAAAAACCCTGGCGGTCACGCACCCAGCGTCAGAAATCTTCATTCCTGTCGCTGGCACACACATACACACATGTCTCTACACATGCACACCCCCCCCACTCTTCCACACACTCACACACAGACCCCCTCCCCCCTTCATGCATGCATACATTCACATACATACCCATTCAGCAGACGCATACATGCACTCAGACCCCCCGCTCACTCACATTCATACCCACAGACACCCCCACTCACTCGCAGACAAGCAGACACCCCCCATTAACACGCACATACACGTACATTCACATTCAAATACATACATGCACGCTTTCACCACCCCCCTTCGCGTTCATGCACTCACAGTACACCATCCTCATACTCGCATACAGACACCCCACTCATCCGCAAACATTCACACCCCTGCCCCTCCACGCACATAAACATTAAACACTCTCCACTCTGCGCACACGCAACCACACACACAGGCAGCCTCCCCCCCACCTTCGGGCATCCACTTACCTTCTCCACCTTGGAGGACGTCCGGGAGAGGATGGGTCCTGGCGGTCTTGCACTTCCAGCACCACCAGGCCAGCAGGACTCTGCCAAGCCATATTACGGCTCGTAATACGTCAGACAGAGTCCTGCTGGCATGGCGGTGTTGGCGATGCACCCTCCTCTGCACCGTCGACCGCCAGCACGACTGCTGGCGACATTCTATCAGTAACATGGTGGAAGGCTGCCAGCACTTGTGATATGGCGGTCTGCAGACTGCCAGCACTGGAGGTCTGCTGGTGTGTTTGGCTTCGGTGGTCTGGCAAAAAGACTGCCAAAGTCAAAATGAGGGCCATAGTTTTTCTTCCTCCTGTCATGTGGTTGGAATAAAACTCTCAATTATACTGTTTTTGTCACGTCTTAACAGGCTTATGGAATTGTTTCTACTTTGATTAAAATCACCCTAAATATTAGGTAGCTCTATGTCACTGGATACAACATTTTCAATTCTGGTTTTGGCTTTTTATAAATCACTGTTTGCAGGTGTTTTAGTCTGATTTGTTTAATTGAGCTGAACTGGAACTAACAATTCCAAAATGCACTGATTTGTTGCACAAAAAGAGGTGTTCTGATAACATCAAGGCTTTTGTTTATCCTATATTTGGCCCAGTACATTTACATGGCTTTGTGAGTAAGAGTAAGTATATAACTGTAGAAGAGTAAATAGCTTTAACTAGTCAGGCAAAGGTCTGAATCATCTTTATAATTAGTCACCTCTACAGGTAAAAATAAAGAAGTAGGGGCATTTGTGTAAAACGAGACAGCTTCATAAAGGGCCTCAAAAGTCACTATGGCCCTCATTACGACCCTGGCGGTATAGAACCGCCAGGGCCGCGGCGCGCGGGAGCACCGCCGACAGGCTGGCGGTGCCCCGCAGGGCATTCTGACCGCGGCGGTAACGCCGCGGTCAGAACAGGAAAACTGGCGGTCTCCCGCCAGTTTCCCGTGGCCCGTTTGAATCCTCCAAGGCGGCGCAGCTTGCTGCGCCGCCGAGGGGATTCTGACAAGCCATACCGCCATCCTGTTCCTGGCGGTTCGGCCGCCAGGAACAGGATGGCGGTATGGCTTGTCGTGGGGCCCCTGGGGGCCCCTGCAGTGCCCATGCCCATGGCATGGGCACTGCAGGGGCCCCCGTAAGAGGGCCCCACTTTGTATTTCACTGTCTGCATTGCAGACAGTGAAATACGCGACGGGTGCCACTGCACCCGTCGCACCTTCCCACTCCGCCGGCTCGATTACGAGCCGGCGTCCTCGTGGGAAGGTAGTTTTCCCCTGGGCTGGCGGGCGGCCTTTTGGCGGTCGCCCGCCAGCCCAGGGGAAAACTCTGAATACCAGCCGCGGTCTTCCGACCGCGGTGCGGTATTCACGATGCGCAACTTTGGCGGGCGGCCTCCGCCGCCCGCCAAAGTTGTAATGAGGGCCAATGTCTTGGCCCATGGTGTAATGGAGTGGCATTCTGTGCCATGTCTGTCAAAATAACTTGGAAACATTCAAACATTTGGGACTTATAGGTTAGTGTCTACATCTAATCCAGTTTTAGCACTGTCACAAACCACTGACATACTAATAACTCCTTAGTTGGGGTGGAAACTAACTTGCAAAGAGGAAGGGGTCGGCAGAGGGCCCCTTTCCCTTTAGGATTCATGTCCACAGCCTCAGGTAGGAGAAGTTTAACAAAACCACAAGGGTATTTTCTTTTAAAAAAGAATACTGGTTCCTTTGAAAAAAATGATTTCCATTTTGGAAGGCAGTCATAGAGATGATTGTGCACTGCGATTACAGCCAATAACAGAAGGTTGCAATTTGGCGCCTGCCTAATGTATATAAATTAGACGGTTCATTCTGCAACCCCATGTGATTCACTATTTTGTGAACTTACTGAACAGTACATAGGTTGGTTTGCAAAATACTATTCGATTGGCAAAAATTATGTGCATAACTTACAACCACTTTTTATGAATGAAATAATAATAATAATACAATAGGATCCTAGCTTTCATAATAAGCTAGATGCCACTTTTGCTAACTCCTTGTTTGCAGTTCTACATGGTGTAAGTACCTGTTGAAATCTGTGTAAGGCAAAATAGAACAAAGTTAAAGGTGTTTAGACAGCAGTCAGGTATATAGTGATGTTCTTCTGCTATTTGCATGGCTACAGGTCAGTTTATGCACACTTATTTCTGCTATTTAAACAGCTGCCAAGGAAATATTGAAATAATTTTGCTTCTTTCCTGGCTACTGGTCAAATAATATAAAATGTATGTTATTTAACCAGCAGCCACATAAATAATTACATTTTGTTTGCTATTTGCATGGTTGCTGGCCTAACTGTGCATGTCAGCTGTGAAACTGGGTAGTGAATGACGTTTTTTGTTTGCTTGACTGATAGCCAAATATGACAAAATCTCTTCTATTTAGCCAATGCACAGATAAATAGTTAATTTTCATTGGTATTTGCCCGGCTGCCAGCCAAACAGTGCAGATCGCTACTATTTAGCCAGGGGCCAGGTAAATAGTGAAGTTTTTCTGCTATTGCATGGACACCAGCTGAACAGTGCAGGCTCCTTACTGTTTATCCAGCAGCCAAGTAAATAGTGAAGTTTTTCTGCTATTTTCTGTCACCAGCTAAACAGTGTGAAATCTCTACTATTTAGCCAGAGGCTGAGTAAGTAGTGACATGTTTCTTCTATTTGCATGGCTGCTGACAAATTCAGTGCAGAATCTCTATTATTTATCCAAAAGCTGGGTAAATAGTGACATTTTTCTGCTATTTTCATGGCTCCCTGGGAAATAGTAAATAATTTCTACTATTTATCTGGAGGCCAGATAAAAAGTCCCTACCTTTCTAATAACCTTCGTGTAACCATTTTGTGTGCTCCCTCGCTGAAGTGCACCACCAAACCCTGGGTAAGTCCCATTCCTTGAGGACGGGCTAAAACCCAAGTGCAAGACCTCTTTCCCTTTTTGGACCAGGAGGCACTTAACTGATGATATTTACCTTCACCTGCCTCAATGGCTTCCTCTATCTCCCTTGGCGCTTGGGGTCTTTTCCAGGTCCCTGCTGATGTTGAGGATTTTGGCTGCCAGTTCGGTACTGCCCTTTTTGCATTCTTCTCCCTGTCCCTCTTATCTTTATGGTCCTCCCCTTCCAGGGTTGCGTCAGCTTCCTGGAAGATGATTCTTAAGAGTCTTCATTTGAATTTTATTCTCTTTCCTGGCTCTCTCTGTTCATTTTTTTTTTTTTTTGCTTTTCTAACTTCCTCTTTCTTATTTCCTAGGTGCTGCTGTGTCTGGGTCCTCCTGCCAAAGCTAGAAGTCCTCCAGGACATCAGGTAAGTCTGTCACCTCCTGCAGTGAGGCTTCAGCCAAACCTGAAAAGAATGATCACACTGAGATTTGCTCAGGGCCAAACCGGCACTCCAGCCAGCAAGAGGATAAAATACAGGGACCTGAATTAATTGAGGCAGAAATCGTGGATGAATTTGCTTCATTTGTAGAACTAGAGACAATGGCGGTCATTATGAACACGGCGGTAAACACTGCAGACCGCCGTGGCGACGCTGAACAGAAGACCACCATTGGCGGTGAACAGAAACCCGCCATATAATGAACCAGAAATCTGATTCTGACAAAAATCACAGGTCCACCATTCTCCACCAGGACCTTGTCAGCATAAATGCTGGAACTTCCACCCAGCCACCGCCGAGCACACAACATCCCGCCCTCTAAATAATCATACACAAATCCCCTTAGCTGTCAGTGGAAGCCGAACGACCATTGGCGGTGCAGACCGCCACGGACGACAAGTGGACCCAACAGTAAGAAGTGCATACATTGGATAAGTTAGAAATCCACACACCTGACACACATCCACAACACCATAAAACACCCACAGACACACCCCACAATCCATTGCAACGAAAGCAGGCCAACGAACACAGAGATCACCAGAAGCAGACACTGAATGCCACAATCCACGATACTTACACCCAACCACAGAAGAGCACCCTCACTGAGATCCACACCAGACACCATTCACAATACTCACCCTGGCACCACCCAAGCCCCCACGCTTCACAAAAGGGGAGCTAAGGGCCATTGTGGACGAGATCCTGAAGGTCGAGCCACAATTATTCGGGGCTCAGGTGCAGCACACACCCATCGCCAGGAAGATGGAGCTATGGCTGACGATTATCAACAGGGTCAATGTAGAGGGACACCATCCACGCACCAGGGACAGCATACGCAAGAGATGAAACAACCTTTGGGGGAAGGTCAGGGCCATGGCATCCAGGTACCACATTGCAGTCCAGAAGACTGGGGGAGGACCTCCACCTAACACCACCCGACTACACTGACTGGGAGGAGAAGCTACTGGCCATCCTACACCCTGAGGGCCTCACTGGACTCACAGGAGGAATGGACTCGGGTAATTCATCTACATTTACCCCATACCCATCACCCCTGTAATGCATGCACCACCCCACCCCTCCAACACCCACCAGGACCACTACCCCACCCATCCCACAGGCACTGAATCCACTACCCCTGCATGCCCACAAACCCACTAACAGGCCGACATCCCTCCCCCTGTGCACAGCCACCCACCCCTGCAAGGAAACACAATGGCCTATAACACCCACAATGCACCTCCACATCCTCAGCTAAAAGCAATGCTAACCCCACTAAAGCATCCAGCATGGCCCCAAAGTGTGTAAGCTGCACAAACCCACCCAGACGCCTGCCCCCGTCCGACCATGCAAATGTAACAGACATGTCCATTTCCCCCAACAGACACCACCATCCATGACACCCTGATGAACAGGACAAGGAGTGGCAGTGCCCCCCAGTGAGACAGAGCCACCTCACAGGACACTGGGAATGGAACCCTGGACACTGATGAGCAGGCTGGCCCCTCACACAGTCCTGGACTGTCACCATCCAGCAGCCCAACCCAGGATACCACTGACACCCCTACCACCCAGCCAATAACATCAGCCCAGGGCAACTGTCCCCACACCTGTGTATCCAGGCCACAGACTGGTGGAACACAGGTACAGAGGCCACAGTCACCCCCTACCAACAGGCAGGAAGACGATGGCCCCAGCACAAGTGGTACCGCCAGACCTGTGCAGGGGAAACCGGCACAGGGGGCTAGGCCCAGTGGGAGGGCATCACTGGCCCAGGGGGGAGGCCACAGGATGGGTGCTGCAGCCCAGGACGTTATCTCTGAGGTCCTGGGAGCCTACTACCATACCCAGGACAGATTGGCCCAGATAGTATCTACCCTGGAGCAGAGTCAGAGGATGCCGCAAGCACACCACCAAGAGGCCATGGAGCAGTGGAAACTGCACAATGCCACAATAGTCAGCATAGCAGGTGCGCTGCAGCAGCTTGTCCAAACACAGCCTGAGGCCCACACAGAAAAGGAAGCCCCCACTACAGCACAGGAGACAGACCGGACAATAAGATCATCAGCAGCAACTTCACATGTACTACGCTCTGAGGAAACACAGGGGACATCCATCTCATCCCCTACAGCCCAACAGCAGGCTCCCAAATGGACACTCAGGTCATGATATGGGACAGGAACACCTGCCAAGAACAAGGCCCCCTCTAAGAAGTGACTCTGCAAAAAACTGTCCACCATCCCACTCAATCAACCACTAAACAGTGCTAACAATAATTAAAAACTCATGTAAGCATTGATGGACCTACCAATACTGACAACAATGATGCCACCTTGTTGCCATTTTGGATAACCACCATTGACCCACTGCCATCACTGTAATTTGCACAATTTTATCCCTACACCAAATAAAACACATATCACACCTTTTACAATGTCCCCTGTCATTATGTGTGAACAAAGTGAAGTATGGATGCAACTGGTTGATAATTCCTTTATTTGTACCTGCGTAGCATGAAATGCACCACTCGCCTTACATGTTGTTGTGCCGAAATATGTTTAGAAAATATACACTAAATTGCATTCTGTCCTATGCAGACCTGGACACAGTGGCAATTAGTATATTCCAACCCCACCCTAGATGACAAGGCACACTGACAGTATGATGCACAGACACCAATCTCATCCAATTGTCCCACATAGTTACTGGAAGTAGAGTTGTATCAGTTGAGTCCTGGAATTTACATCTTTCCCTTCCTCATCATCACCATCACTCTTGTCCCCTCTCTGAGGAAGCTGGTCTGGATATACAGCACCCTCCTCCTCCAGGACAGGGATAGAATTTCTCACAGCCACTTTGTGCAGCATGCAGCAGGCCACAACTATTCTACCCCATAGGCCAAGGAACCGCCAGAGGTATGTAGACAATGCAATCTAGCCTTCAGGAGACCTATCGTGCACTCTATCACCCTCCAAGTACGTCCATGGGCCTCACTGTAATTCCTCTCTGCATCTGTTCCAGGATTCCTCACTGGTGTCAGGAGACAATGCAAGTTTGGATAGCTAGAATCACCTTGAAAAAAGGTTAACAACACAACTTAAAATGACAAGCCTCAGAGGCAGACAGGCTGTCTGTCTGCAGGGTGGCAACAAGTGACAGAAACACCTACCTATGATCCACCCTTTGTCCTCTTGTAGTTGTTCCATCTTCTGTGGCACACTACTGTTCCTTATCACAAATGAATCATGGACTGAACTAGGGAACATGGCATTCACATGTGTGATGTACTGGTCTGCAGTACACACCAATTGAATGTTCAGGGAGTGAAAGTTTTTCTGGTTTCTGTACAACTGCTCACTTACTCTTGGGGGTATTATAGGTATGTGGTGCCATCAATGGCACCTGTCACATGGTGTATGTTGGCAAAGGCATAGACGTCTGACTTGATGGCAGTGAGGTCAGTACTTTGGGGAAACCTCACATAGGACTGCAGGTGTTGTACAAATGCATTCAGGAATCTTGTCAGTATAATGCTAAACATTGGCTGTGAAAAACCAGCACCCATTCCCACTGTCACTTGAAATGAGCCCGTGGCCAGGAAATGGAGTGAAGAAAGCACCTGCACTTCAGTAGGGATGGCATGCTGATTACGATTTGCCAGAGTCAGTGCAGGATCCAGTAATGCAAAAAGTTCAAGAATAGTTGCATGGGCGAGTCTGTAATTGATAATGATGTTACGCTCCACCATGGTCCGCAAATCCACAAGTGGTCTGTACACCGGTGGGGCCCTTCCTCGCCACAAGGGTCTGTACCTAGGAGGAGTTGGAAAAACGTGTGAGGAACACACATACATGGGCACACATTGTTAGTCATTGAGCACTGCTGGCTTGATTGTCGCGACACAAATGCATAATGTGTATGACACAACATCAACTTGACCACAATGATAGATCAGGGCTTGACAGGTGAAGTAATGTTAATTGTCACATGCCTATGTGTGTTTGGGGAACAGTAGGGCCTGCATTGTGCAGATGGGAGTTTTATAAATGTGTTGTTTTTGCCAAAATGTCTGCCCCATGTAATCCAGAACTGTTGTTGTGGAAGTGACCTCATACCGCTAGTGGTTGATGTAACAGCGTAAGGCGTTGTTTACGGCTGTGTGCAAATTCATTGGTTAACATGGATGTCAATGGGGAATCAAAGTGTATCATGATCGCCGCCGGCGGTGACGGTGCACACCGCTGCGGTGCGTATGTGAACTTGTCACCCCAACTTCACTTGACTCCCTAATCTCGTGCAAGCAGGTACTCCACTGAGTGTACTGCTGTGTCCTGCCTCTGGTCATGGAAGTGGCACGTGTTGCAGTGGAAAGGGCCCCAGCCTTCACCCAAGAGGAATTGGAGAGGTTCGTAGACGGGGTCCTACCCCTGTACGCCAAGCTCTAGGGACGGCCAGAGGTACAGGTGAGTATGAGGATTGTGGGCCATGAATGTGTGTAATGGTTGGTGTTGGCAGCATACATGTGTGCACCTCTGACCCTGGATGGGCCAGGGTTCATGCCATGCTGCGTGTGTATGTGCTGTTAGTCCGTTTGTACTGTCCGCCCCATAGTTGACGTATAGCCAACTGTATATGTTTGGTCAGTGCCTGACCTCTGTGATACATTGATATGTGTCCCTTTTAGGTAGGTGCCCACCAGAAGAGGGCATTTGGGCATGCCATCGCAAAGGTGGTGCGGGCCCTGGTGGTCTA
Source organism: Pleurodeles waltl (assembly GCF_031143425.1). Classification (NCBI taxonomy): domain Eukaryota; kingdom Metazoa; phylum Chordata; class Amphibia; order Caudata; family Salamandridae; genus Pleurodeles; species Pleurodeles waltl. The sequence goes on from NC_090440.1 coordinate 805,808,220, forward strand.
CAACCGGCGTAGCACCCACTGCAGGAAGAGGTGGGAGGACCTGCGGCGCTGGGCGCAAAAAATCTGCGAGGCCCAGCTGGGTAAGTCCTCCCAATGGGGAAGGGGTGCCCGTCCGGCACGGACCCCCCCTTATGCTACGCATCCTGGCAGTGGCGTACCCAGACCTGGATGGGTGCTTGAAGGCTGCACAGCAGTCACAAGGGGGTGAGTCCACATACCATATATTTGACCCTTGATGGATGTCTGTGTGTGCTTTCGGGTTTATGCTTCTTAGTTGCAGGGACTCTGACTGATGTCCATCTACATTATGGCCCCCGTGGGGAGTAGGGGTGTTTTGGTCAGGTCTCCTACACATAGGGTCCTTAAGTTGTTTGGGGAATGGCTGTAGAGCAGGGTTCTGGGCACTAGTCAGGGGCATAGCCATGGGTATAGCGGTAGGCGCTGCCTGTTGGAGGGTTTTCTGGGTGGGTGTATGTATGAACCACTATGTTCACTCCATTCAGCTATTTACAAATGTATCTGCTTTTTTGTCTCCCCATCCCTGTTCTCTTGTGTTGTCTGTGTACATCAGCATCATCTGGTGAGGGAGCTGAGGCACCGACGAGAGGGGATGCAGCGGCCCACGGGTCCTCGGAGGCAGAGTCGTCCGACACCAAGGGGACCAGTGGGTTGGAGGCAACTACCACTGGAGGTAGTGACTCCGATACCTCCTCCGATGGGGGCTCCATGTCGGTGGCGGACCCTAGTGGGCCCACACCTGCTGTGTCATCTTCCGCCACCCCCATACCATCACCGTCCTCCCCACCGAGTTGCCCATGCCAGCTCACCCAGAAGGGTGGGCGTCTCCTTCGCCCCAGGCACCTCTTTCCCTGCCCCAGTCAGCCCTGCTGCACTCACGGAGGAGGCTATTGACCTCCTGAGTACCACCTCTGTAGGGCAGAGAACCATTGTCAATGCCATCCAGGGGCTAGCATCAGAGATGCAGCAGACCAATGTCTATCTGGATGGCATTCACTGTGCCGTGTCTGGCCTACAGAGATCTTTTCAGACTCTGGCCTCCTCTTTGACGGCAGCCAGTGTCCCTGGTCATTCCGTCTCCCCTCCAACCTCTTCTACCCCTTCCAGCAACCTACCCCTTCATCCGTCCAAAGCACACATTCTGACACGCAGGCATACACCTCAACACACAAGAAGCACACTTCAAAACACAAGCACCACACCTCCCACCACAAGCATTCACACAGCCAACATACACATGCACACACAGCAACATCCACTTCCCCCAGTGTGCCCACCTCTTCCGCCTCCCTGTTTGTCTCCTCTACATACACACCCCCAGGCACTGCACCTTCATTCACTGTTGCTGGCACTATTCCTGCAGTCACCACAATAGCACACATCAATACATGCACCCCAGACACCACACCTGCACTCACCACAACTACTTTAGTTGTCACATGCAGCACACTCACCAGGCTTGCAGACACCCAAACAACATACATTCACACTGGCAGTCTGTCTTTTCCCACTGTGTCCACCCCCCTCCTCCAATAACACACAAATGCACCAAAACACCAACCCATCACACATCCACTACACCTCAGCATACTGTCCAGTCACCTGCACCCACAACACACACACCTGCACCACTTACGACTACACCCTCTACCTCCACTCCCACGCCTTCCTCCAGGCCCAACCCAATTCGACCAAAGAAACATTTCCTCTCCCTTGCTGACCTATTCCAACCCACTGGCCCACCCCGACTCGTCCCTAAACGTGCACACCTCCTTGCCCTTTCCACTCCTTCCACATCACAGCCCGCCCCCGTCCGTCCTTCACATTCCTGTGCCCCTTCCCCAGAGAGAAAGATGCCCCGTGCTGAGCCTATTCCATCTAGCTCCACCCGGTCCAAGCACACTCCCCCACTTTCCAAGGCCAAACCCCCATCGTAAATAACCACCCCCACCACCCCCTGCCCCTGTTCCCTAAAGTGCCTGGATGCCCCATTGTTGCCCCTATGAGGTGGAGTACCGTAGCACTTGTGGGAGTCAGGTTGGGGCCATTATGGCCCATGGGACTTCTAGCACTATGGACAGGTGTGGGAGGCTGGCCTGGCTTATAGTGGGTCCCTGATGGTACTTTCACCTTGTGCCAGGTCCAGTTATCCCTTATTAGTAGATTAGTAGTCTACTAGCAGCTTAGGTTGATAGAGGTAGCTATAGCAGAGCAGCTTAGGCTGTACTTCGGAGACATGAAAAGCTCCTACTATATCACTTATATCATATAGCACTATATCATAAGAATCGCAATACTCAGAGTTACTAAAAATAAAGGTACTTTATTTTAGTGACAATGTGCCAAAAATATCTCAGAGGATATACGCCATTAGGAGGTAAGTAAAATACACAAACTACACACACAAACCAAAATCAGGTAAGTAAACAGTTAGAAAAGTAGTGCAAACACTGTAGAATACAATAGGATGCATTAGGCCTAGGGGCAACACAAACTATATACTAAGAAAGTGGAATGCAGACCTAGTGTAGTGTGTAGAGGTTCACTGGGAGTGTAAGGAAACACTAAGGGTGTCCAAGATAACCCACCCCAAGACCCTGAAAAGTAGAAGTAAATTTACCCTACTTCCCCAGAAACACACTAAAGTCGTGATGGGAGATTCTGCAAAGACCACAACTGACTGCAAAGCACTGAAGACGGATTCCTGGACCCGAGGACCTGTAAATGAAGGGGACCAAGTCCAAGAGTCAAAAAAGTGTCCAGGGGGGCAGGAGCCCACTAAACCCCAGATGAAGATGCAAAATGGCTGCCTCCGGGTGGAAGAAGCTGAAGATTTTGCAACAAAGGAAGATGCCAGGAACTTCTCATTTGCACAGAAGATGTCCCAAGGCATGCTGGATGATGCAGTTATTTCCACGCAGAAAGACTGCAAACAAGACTTGCTAGCTGCAAAGGTAAAAGGTTGAAGAAAATGGGTGCTGCCCGGGCCCAGGAAGGAACAGGAGGTCGCCCTTTGGAGGAGGAGACAGAGGTGGCGCTCAGCAACACAGAGAGCCCATGTAAAAGCAGGCAGCACCCGCAGAAGCACTTGAACATGGATTCAAGAGAACTGAGCACAGCAGTTGTCTCAACAGTACAAAGGAGGGTCCCATGAAGCCGGTGGTCAACTCAGCGAGTTGAGCAATGCAGGATGTAGTGCTGGAGACCTGGGCTGTGCTGTGCACAAAGGATTCCTTGCAAAAGTGCACAGAAGCCCTAGAAGCTGTAGTTCACGCAGTACACAGGATTACTATCTGGCGTGGGGAGGCAAGGACTTACCTCCACCAAATTTGGACAGATGGACCACTGGACTGTCGGGGTCACTTGGATCCAGCTCCTGTGTTCCAGGGACCACGCTCGTCAAGGTGAGAGGGGACCCAGAGGACCGGTGAAGCAGAAGTTTGGAAGGTGGCTGGGGGAAGATTCCGTCGGCCCACAGGTGGTTTCTTCTTGGCTTCCAGTGCAGGGTGAAAGCAGACAGCCCTCAGAGCATGCACCACCAGGAAACAGTCGAGAAAGCCGGCAGGATTAGGCGCTACAATGCTTGTAGTCTTCTTGCTACTTTGTTGCGGTTTTGCAGGCATCCTGGAACAGTCAGTGGTCGATCCTTGGCAGAAGTCGAAGAGGGAGATGCAGAGGAACTCTGGTGAGCTCTTGCATTCGTTATCTGAAGAGAAGCCCACAAGAGAGACCCTAAATAACCCTCAGAGGAGGATTGGCCACCTAGTCAGGTAAGCACCTATCAGGAGGGGGTCTCTGACGTCACCTGCTGGCACTGGCCACTCAGAGGCCTCCATTGTGCCCTCACATCTCTGCATTCAAGATGGCTGAGGTCTGGGACACACTGGAGAAGCTCTGGGCACCACCCCTGGGGTGGTGATGGACAGGGGAGTGGTTGCTCCCCTTTTCTTTGTCCAGTTTCACGCCAGAGCAGGAGCTGGGGGATCCCTGAACCGGTGTAGAATGGCTAATGCAAGGAGGGCACCATCTGTGCCCTTCAAAGAATTTCCAGAGGCTGGGGGAGGCTACTACTTCCCAGCCCTTAACATCTATTTCCAAAGGGAGAGGGTATAACACCCTCTCTCAGAGGAAATCCTTTGTTCTCCCTTCCTGGGACTGGGCTGCCCATATAGGTATTGACCCATATGTAGTGCACGTGTGTAATGGTGTCCCCGCACTCACAAAGTCTGGGGAAATTGCCCTGAACTATGTGGGGTAACCTTGACTAGTGCCAGGGTGCCCTCACACTTAGTAACTTTGCACCTAACCTTCATTAAGTGAGGGTTAGACATATAGGTGACTTATAAGTTACTTAAGTGCAGTGTAAAATGGCTGTGATATAATGTGGATGTTATTTCACTCAGAATGCAGTGGCAGTCCTGTGTAAGAATGGTCTGAGCTCCCTATGGGTGGCAAAAGAAATGCAGCAGCTCATAGGGATCTCCTGGAACCCCAATACCCTGGGTACCTAGGTACCATATACTAGGGAATTATAAGGGTGTTCCAGTGTGCCAATCAGAATTGGTAAAAATGGTCACTAGCCTGCAGTGACAATTTTAAAGAAGGAGAGAGCATAAGCACTGAGGTTCTGGTTAGCAGAGCCTCTGTGACACAGTTAGGCACCACACAGGGAACACATTCAGGCCTCAAACTATGAGCACTGGGGTCCTGGCTAGCAGGATCCCAGTGAGACAGGCAAAAACAAACTGACACACAAGTAAAAATGGGGGTAACATGCCAGACAAGGTAATACTTTCCTATAACTTGCCATTGGTCTTATCTACAATTCGTTTTCTCAGAGAGCTGAATTAAAAGTTAATGTGTGGCCCGTGTTTTGGCGGCACACTCTGGATCCCTGGTTTCTCGTTTCATTGTTTGTGGGTGTGGGGCAAATGTATGTACTTTGGACAGGTTGAATTTGCCTTGTGTCGGGTAAGTCCCTCTTGCTGTGGGGTGTATGGCTTGTGCTGCTGTGAAGGGTTGTGGGTGCGTTGCGGGGTGGGTGGAGTGGGTGGGTATGTAACTGTGCCCTTTCTTCACTTGTTTCGTAGTTTGTGGTACTTACCGTCCTCGTCTTCGTCAGCGGTCTCGGTCGTGGAGGTATATGGCAAAGAGAAGGGTTGGCATGATCTGCAGCTCTCTATCCATGTCTGCTTCGGCGTGTTGTGTTAGCCTCCGGTGAGTGTTTCATTATATTTGGTTCGTTTCCGCCTGGCTTTGCATGGCGGTGGTTCCCACCCCAGAACTGACGGCGGTCTAGTGGTTCATTATTTGATGGGCGGTTTGGGCCTTTCCTTCAGAATGTGGGTGGGCTCTGCCGTCATTGTCGGCACTCCTCTGCTGGCGGTGGGTGGTTTTCATGATGCCTGTGTTTCAGTTGGTTCATTATTTGGCGGTACGGACCGTTCCTCTGTTGGAGGTTTTTACCGCCACCGCCGGAAGTGCAGTGTTTATCGCTGTGTTCATAATGAGGGCCAATATGTGGTTTTTGATGTAGATTATTTTAACCCAAATTACTGGGACAAGATGTATTGCCATTCGGTAACTTAAAGTGCTTGGTTGCAAACTAGCAGCAAACCCAGCGGCGTAGCTTCAAGCGGGTGTTTGGGGAGTTACCCCCTCAAAAATGTATTTTCAGGAAAATAGTTGGGTGCAGGTGCCTTCAGTCGGGTATGGTTAGGTATCTGTCGGATTCCATAAGAAAAGTTTACATAAACGTCTTTAAAAATGTTAGCTATTTAACAAAATATTGTGTTTTCTCTCACTTAGTACCCCTACCAATCCACATTTGTCTTCCTTTCCACTGCCCCCTTAGCCCCTCTCATGTGTCCTGCTTGTCATATAATATATTTTGACATTATATGCTTGTGTGATTGTTGGAAAATCTGAAGCTTACACCCCTCTCCCCCAATCTTACTGACCAAGATATGCTCCGGGATTTGTACCTTGGGTACTTTCACCTTACACCAGGTCCAGTTATCCCTCATTAGTGAAATGTATTAGTGTTCTAGCAGCTTAGGATGATAGAGGTAGCTATAGCAGAGCAGCTTAGGCTGAACTAGGAGACATGTAAAGCTCCTGCAATACCACTTATAGTTACACAGTACTTATGCCCAGGTAAAGACAATACTCACTGTTAGCAAAAATAAAGGTAGTTTATCTGGGTGACACAGAGCCAAAAATATCTTAGAGGCACTACTCCTTATGGAGGTAAGTATTATACACAATATATACACCAGACACCAAAATAAGGTAAGTAATTAGACATAGAATGGTGCAAACAATAGAAAATGCTATAGAATGCAATGGGAGAAAATAGGCCTGGGGCAACACAAATTATATACTAAGAAAATGGAATGCGAATCACAAGTGTAGTGTTTGCAGAATCGCGGGGAGAGTAAAAATACAATAAAGGTAAGTAAATTACCCCACCCCCAGAGCCCAGAAAAGCAGGAGTAAAGTACTGCAAGTTTCCTTAGGACACACTACAAGTTGTGATTAGAGTTATTGCAAGAACCAAGCAAGATTGTAGACAACAAATGGTGTATTCCTGGACCTGAAGACTTGCAAAGGAAGGAGACCAAGTCCAGAAGTCGAAATAAGTTCCAGGAAGGACAGGAGCCCCTGCCAACCCAGAAGAGGGTGCAAAAGAAGAGTGCCCGGTTGGACGAAGACTGCAGAAATGCACCCAAGGAAGATGTCAGTGGATTCCTGCATGATGCACTGGATCTCCCACGGAGAGAAGTTGGATGCAGGTGAGTTTTGGCACTGGATTCCTCCAACAAGCCTTGGTTCCGGCAAAGTCATGTTTTGCATCAAAGTGGCGCTATCTGGACCCACGAGGGACCGGGGGGTCTCAACTCTATGTGAGGAGGAAGAGGGGGGTCTCAGCACTTTAGAGAGCCCTCAGAAAATCGAATAGCACCCACAGGAGTCCCAGGACATGGGGACTAAGGAGGTACAAAATGTGGTTGGTGAAGCACTACAAAGGAAGGTCCCACTCCATCAGAGAACAACTCAGAGAGTTGAGCATTGCAGGATAGAGTGCTGGGGGCCTGTGCCAGGCTGTGCATGAAGGAATTTTGCAAATAGTGCAGAGAGGCCTCAGGAGGTGAAGAAGACACGGTGCACAGGGGTACTGTCATTCTCGGGGAAGGCAAGGTCTTTCCTCCTCCAAATTGGGACAGCAGGACCTCAGGACAGTCTGTGGCGATGGGGTCCAACCTCTGTGTTCCAAGGAGCATGCTTATTGCAAGGAGAAGAGTCCAAGAGAACTGGTCGTTGACTGAGAAGGTGCCTGCTTTAGTAGGGAAGTGACTCCGTCACTCCACAGGAGATTTCTTAGGTCTTTCCAGTGCAGGGTGAAGGCAGGGAGTCCCCATAGCGTGCACACCATGGAAACTGTTGCAGTTGCTGGCTGGAGCTGAAGTTGTAGAGGAAAAGGAGCCCTTCTGGATACTTTGTAGCTGTTACAGAGGTTTCTAGAGCAGTCTGCGGTCGATCCGAGGATGAAGTAGTAGTTGCAGAGGGTTCCTGCTGGGAACGTACAAGTAGAATCTGAAGAGAAACCTACAGGAGAAACCCTAAATAGCCCTGAGAAGGGGGATTGGCTACCTTATCAGGTATGGACCTACAGGAAGGGTCTCTGACATCACCTGTTGGCACTGGCCACTCAGAGGTCTCCATAGTGTCTCCACACCTTGGAAAACAAGATGGCTGAAGTCTGGGACACACTGGAGGAGCTCTGGGCACCACCCCTGGGGTGGTGATGGAGAGGGGAGTGGTCACTCCCCTTTTCTTTGTCCAGTTTCCCGCCAGAGTGGGGACTGGTGGTCCTTGAACCAGTGTAGACTGGCTTACGTGAGGAGGGCACCATCTGTGCCCTTCAAAGCATTTCCAGAGGCTGGGGGAGGCTACCCCTCCCCAGCCTGTTACACCTATTTCCAAAGGGAGAGGGTGGAACACGCTCCTCCCAAAAGAAGTGCTTTGTTCTGCCTTCCTGGGACTGAGCTGCTCAGACCCCAGGAGAGAAGAACCCTGTCTGTGAGATGGCAGCAGCTGTAGCTGCAGTGCAAGCCTCAGATAGCTGGTTTGGCAGTACTGGGGGTCCATGGTGGAGCCCCCAGGATGCATGGAATGGGCCCCCCAATACCAGATTTGGAATGGGGGGACAATTCCATGATCTTAGACACCTTACATAGCCATATTCGGAGTTACCATTGTGAAGCTCCATATAGGTATTGACCTATGTGTAGTGCACGCATGTAATGGTGTCCCCGCACTCACAAAGTCCCAGGAATTGGCCCTGAACTATGTGGGGGCACCTTTGCTAGTGCAAAGGTGCACTCATACTTAGTGACCTTGCACCTAACCTTCAGTAAATGAAGGTTAGACATATAGGTGACTTATAAGTTACTTAAGGGCAGTGAAAATGGCTGTGAAATAGCGTGTGCACTTTTTCACGCAGGCTGCAATGGCAGGCCTGTGGAAGAGTTTGTCTGAGCTCCTTATGGGTGGCAAAAGAAATGCTGCAGCCCATAAGGATCTCCTGGAACCCCAATCCCCTGAGTACCTAGGTACCATATACTAGGGACTTATAAGGGGGGTCCAGTGTGCCAATTGAAATTGGTAAATGAAGTCACTAGCCTGCAGTGACAACTTTAAAAGCAGAGAGAGCATAAGTACTGAGGTTCTGGTTAGCAGACCCTGAGTGACACAGTTAAGCACTACTGACAACACACACATTAGGCCACAAACTATGAGCACTGGGGTCCTGGCTACCAGGATCCCAGTGAGACAGGCAAAACACACTGACATATAGGGTTTTCACTATGAGCATTGCGGTCCTGGCTAGCAGGATCCCAGTGACACAGTAAAAACACACCGACACACACTCACAAACAGGCCAAAAGTGGGGGTAACCATTTTGGAAAGAGGCTACTTTCTCACACTTGCCGTTAACTTGTGGGTACAATTGCTAAAGTGTTCTTCATTAACAAACCCAAATAAATGACCACCCCACAGTTTAGCTGACATCAATAGTGACCCAGTAATGAGAGGTCTGATACATTAACACAAAGATATAAAAAAAATCAGTATACCTCACCACGGATTCTGGTACCTCTGTGCTGTTGATCGTTGTTACTTTGCAACAGTTGAGGAGCTAAAGTAGGTTGGAGGGTCAGAGTGGACAGGGGCCAGAAGGCAAGCATCAGTCAGTAAGTCAGACTCCAAAAAGCCTCACTACACCCCTAATCAAGCCTTTTTATGCCAAACACTCTCCATACTGAGTCACAGGTCTCAAAATACTGTCTAAATTGTTATGGAAATACAAGGCAAAGTATCTTCCAATATCATGTGATGAGTCACAGTTTTGTTTGTTAATATTGGACTCATTGTTATCAAGGCACACAGCGATGCCTTTATATACATTAACAAAGTCGCATCACCATTGTCAGATACCCCCGCATGAACTCTATGTCAACCCCGCCACGTAGGTATGTGATCATGCAGGCTCTGAGACCTAGGACTGAGATTAATGACTGGCAGGTCACAGGTAAGGTAATACTTAGCCGCAGCCAAATGCACAAACAGGAAAACCTAGATCAGATCCCACTAATAGGTAGCAACACTACAATGGTCCCCCGGAGAATGGCCCCAATAAAACACATATGGCCAGAGGGATGTGCACATTCTCAAAAAAAACATAAAGTTAGATGTCAAATATAGTTAGGACATTTAGGTATTCATGACATAACTCATACAGCACACGCAGTTATCACGCGCCCCTCAGGCCAGACATCTGGACACGTACTTGCTGGTCCACATTGTAATAGTGCCAGGTGGAGTCCCACCTGCATCTACTATCTGGAATTGTACTTACGACTCTTTGACAACTGTTTAAATTTTTTACCAATAAAAAGGTGTATTTTATGGTTCTATTGTACTTAAAGAAATGTACAAAAACTTGCTTTAATCCAATGTACAATGAGAGACAGTCCTCAGACCCTGATTCTGTAACTGCTCTCCCAGCCCTAATGTTTAATTAAACAAACTGATTCTTCTGTTTTGCCAGACTCTTCTTGTCTTTTGATTTTTAAGGTAAATTCTCATTCCAGCAACATTTTGGCAAGCCATCCAGGAGCTGATTGGTTCTTCGGCCCCAACTGTGACCAAAAGAAGGGGACCTCGCCAGGACGGATTTACATTTGTGCAACAAGAGAGGTGAGCAGATGCTGTAATTGATTGGAAATTCTGATGAATCAGCAGGGTTGAAGTCCATCCTGAAGCCACACTCACAAGTATAAGAGACTACATCAGAGCCTTAGTCCTAGCATTTGCCATGTGTCAAACTATGAAGAAGCATAATCCATGGAAGTCACTTTCTTGATTGTCAGCATCAGGAAGGGTGATTGCTTGGGTGTGACACAGATGGTACACTTAAGTCTCGGGGTGTGACACAGGGCCAGCTGTCTGTTTTAGGAGTTGCCTTTCACTTGGACAGCAGGGTGTGATGCAGACGGTACGCATGGGTTCTGACATAGGGCCCACATCTCGATCTTATTATATTAATCTGGCCTTCTCCATGCCATTGGTTTCTTGACACTGGTGGTATTTGGAAGAAGTGAGAGGTGTGTTTGCTTGGACCGCTGGGCATGACACAGATGGTGTGCAGGACCCTGGGGTCTGACATAGGGGGAATTCGGATGTTAGGGAACTAGAACGTTTGGGATCCAGGAGATTAGGCATAGCCTGTGGTCATTGGAAGTGATTTCTTTCTTTCTTCACATAAATTGTTGAAATCTTTACCCCAGAGCTGATATCACCAAGATTGTCAGACTTCCATAGTCCAGCACTGTGCAGAGCTTCCCTTGGTTACAGGATAACATGCACCTGGAGTAGGGTGAGGTACTGCAGGTAGGCTGTTCCCTTTATTCTTAGGGCCTAGTCAGCTTCTACCAGGCTAAATGGAGTTGTTTTGATACTGTGATACTGATAGATCAATGTGGCTGTGTTTGTCTTAAATGTTGAATGTTGTGTTTTGTCAATGATTTAATGATTTTTGAGGTTATTGTAGATTCATACAAATTGTTATTTGATGCCAAAGTAAGGCTTGCTATTTTGTTGCCAAATTCCAGATTGCTGTGAGTTAACAATTGCACTTTTTCCTAGGATTGTAAGTCTTCATATGCATTTGCTTGTTAAATGTTTATTTTGATGCATCTGTGAATAACGTTGAGCTCATTTGAACCCGGAATCCCCGCTAGATTAGATTCAGTAACTCCCTTGTGTATATTTCGCCATTGCCAGAACTAACTTAAATCTAACTTAAAAATCCCCTAAAAATGTAAAAACCTAAGGGGCATATTTATACTCTGTTTGGGGCAAATGTGCGTCAACATTTTTTATGCACATTCGGTGCAAATCTTGCCCCATATTTAAACTTTGACCTCCAAGCCCGCGAATGCCAAAATTCCACCATGTGCGTTATTTTCTGGATGCGGGAAACCGCCTTGTGTTAATGACATGCAAGGTAGGCGTTCCCGTCCAAAAAATGACTTAAACACCCGTGCGCCATATTTATCCAACGTGCAAAAATCCCGCACGACCGGGAGGCGGAGTCGGAAAATTAAGCACAGCCCGATTTGCATAAAAAAATAACGCCTGGGTCAGGGCAGGCGTTAAAATGGGGCAAACACACCACTACTTAAGCAAAACACACACAAGCAACAGCAGAGCTCCAAAAGGAAGACATGGAGGTGTTATTCATCCATCATGCACGCAGACGCAGAGCACAGGACCAACAACAGTAGCTTCTACAACACCAGCAGGGACCCCAAAGGCAACGCAGAAGGCAGGAGAGGATATTCCTCACCAGGACAACCCTTCTGGGACTCCGGCAACAAGACATCATCCAGAGGTACAGGCTCAACTGGCAAGCCATTCAGCAGCTGCTGCGCAACATTGAGCCACAGTTGGCACTCAGCTTGCTGACACCCCATACCATTCCACCAGAAACCAAGCTGCTAGCTGTACTCCACATGTTGGCAAGTGGCTCCTTTCAAGCCACTTGTGCCCTGGTTGCCGGGATCTCACAGCCCTCATTCTCTGCCTTCCTATCTAAGGTACTGGATGCCATCATCTCCCTCACACCCCGCCACATCAGTTTCCCCAACACAAAGCAGAAGCAGAAGGAGACCAAACAGGGCTTCTACCAAATCAACGGCTCCCCACACGTGCTTGGTGCCATTGACTGCACACATGTACACATTGTGCCACCTGCTGCAACCGAACATCTATACTGCAACCGGAAGCACATACACTCCATCAATGTGCAAGCCATTGTCGATCACCGGGGATTGATCAACAACATTGTGGCAAAGTATCCTGGGAGTGTACGTGATTCATTCATCTTCTGCCACTGCACCATCAATCAACACTTCCAGGATGGACGATATGGAAATGGCCTACTTGTTGATAAGTACAGAAACCCAGTTATATACACACAGCACAACAACCCTTTAGGACAAACAACACATACACCACTACATTGACACATGGCCAGGAACACACTGAGGTTGTGACACCGCTAGGCATGTTTGATATCCTGACCCATTTGGATACACACCTATGGACAAATGACAGAACCAAATAACAACAGATGCCACTTCACAGATACAATGGAACAATTTAAAACAACACAATGACAATGACATGGCCTCAACTGGCAGTACAACTTGGAAGATTAATCTTTCAATATCACATCAATAACACTCAATCAAACACCCTTCCAAGCAATAAGTACTGTGTAAGGGGTGTATAATGTGTTTTGCTGCAGGTCAAACACCATGACACACATAGCATGATGATGACTACAATGAAGGTGACATGGAATCATTGAGGCAGTACCAATATCTCACATCACTCTTGCTCTGAAATTGCCCACTGCCAATAAGCAAGTGGACTGTGCTAAGAACACATATTGATGTGACAATATTGAAAGTGCACATTCCTACACATACGGATTGAGACAACACACACAACAGATGTATAGACATACGGATCTTCTGACACTTAAAATGACAACCTCGCAACCAAGTTAGCCAGCTGAACTAGAACATGTTCAGTAGTATAGGTACACGTTAGAACCGGAGTCGACTTGGCAAGGGCAGAGAAATAGGTCTGCAGAGAATTTGTCACACATGGGATATTTGTGCATAGTCAATTGTCAACACGTCAGTGCTGACAAAGTATGGAGATGTGTTGTACATTGTCACCTAGCCAAATCTAAGGACCTCACTGATGTTTAACTAATTCTATTGCATATGTTAAATTGGATGGGATGTCCAGGGTATATAGATGCAACCGTGTTACCACCACTGTGGAATTGATTGTGTGTATGGAAGTATCATGTCACCCCCAGTTAAGACACATGGACACCTCTTTCACATGACATAAAGCAAGGGAGTACACAATGTACTGCAACTCAACAAAAATACAGCTGACATCCTGTCAATCAGCCAAACACCAGTTCAGATAAGGAAACAACCCAATGCTGATGGTACATCCTAGAAGCCTATGATTCCACACAATAGCACAAATACAGATGAGTCACAGACAACACAAGAGAACAACTGCCAGGCAAAGTGATAATCATGGTGCAAGCAACACAAACATTTTCTTACTCATTTTCTCTTTCAGCTGATCAGGGGTATGGGATCCAGTCATGGATCATGACCCCATTTGCAAACCCAAGCACAGCATCAAAGCGTGCCTATAATGAGGCACATTGGAGGACACAAACCATCGTCGAGAGGACCTTTGGCATCCTGAAGTAAAGATTCAGGTGCTTTGACATTACTGGAGGCAGCCTCCTATACTCACCTGAAATGGTGTGCAAAATCATTTTGACCTGTGCCATCCTGCACAACATATGTGTAAGAAGGAACATTCCTCTATATGAACCCAAACCCACAAATGCCCGAAGAGGAGGAAGAGGAGGATGCTGTCCATCAACATGAGGGTGACCATCCAAACACAGCTGCAGGACTGCGTCAGCGACAACATATTGTTAAAAATTTCTTTTAACTCTACTCATCCATCACCACTGTCTTACCATATGTCAATAAACACATATTCTATTCACTAAATCATGGTCTGGGTAATCATTTTTGCATAACATTATCCCTAACAATCATAATCAGAGTGTAGCCTCATGGAGCATTGCAGAAATACAGATTAGGATACAGAAAAATCCACATCATATTTGATTGGTATGAATGTACACCCAACTTCAAACACACTCTGTAAATGACATATATCCTGTCCATTTCACATTTGAAGGGCAATATCAGAGGAGCACAGCTATTTAACACATACATGTTGGCAACATGGTACATTGCAGCATATGGCACAAAACTATGACACCATCATTCAATAAGGTAAAAAAATGCCTCATACATGAGGCAGTGCTTGTGCTATTGCATTGGTAACAAGAAGGTATGAGCAGACCCTTGACATCAGTAAGTGTTACATCAGCTATCTTGGCAAGGAGTATGTGTGACAAGAATTCCATATCAGCAGCAAATGGATAGCCCGAGAGCCCCAGGTATGACTAGTGTTGCTCACAAGACATCCCCTGCACATGCCAGCCCAGGTCATAAGTCCTGCCACTGTCATGTTCCTTGTCTCACCCCACCCTTCTTCAGAGTGCCCTGGAAAGGGAATACTTGTACCCAGATAATCCCTCATCTACACACACCCAGACTCACATTATGAATCTAGTGTGCTTCCCTCTTTAGTATGGTATGCCATAGTCATTGTTCTTCTGTCTGCATGGACTTCTGGTTGAATAATGCACTGCCTTGTATTCTGTAGGACCTGTAATCACCTGTATATTGCTTCCCATGTGAAAGGTACTGTTGGCCCTTTGAACTTGATTCTCACCTACAGGACTTGTGAGAGACTGAAGCTACACACACCTATGAGCACCTCCATGCAGACCAGCCATTTGAACATGCACTGCCCTTGCAGCTGCCTGGAACGGCATAGAAACTGCCATTATAAGTATAACACTGTACTACATTACCATATAAATCACTTGTGTAATACAGGCCTTGGGTTATTGTGTTACGTTCCAACACACAGGACAACACACAGTTTTCATTTTCCACAGTGCTGTTCCAGCTTTGACCAGTCTCAGTCTGCTTACTGTGGATTTGCCTTGTTCATTTTAGTTCCTGATTGACCCTGCATCCTGTTAGTCTGACTGGTTCCTGTCTTTGCATTACCATAAAGGTTCCCTGTGGCTACATTTGTCTCATAGTTGCTTTCCAAGCCCTCACTTTCCTCCTGGGGTATTGTGTTAGGTAGGTCTACAATGGATACTCAAATACATTGTATAGCGTAATCAGTTTACTTATCGTATCATGGGGTGGAAATTGTCTTCAAATAGCCTAATTGTGGCCCATCCCTTGTCTGGGTTTCATGTATGCATGAGTGACAAATAGTTACTGTGTACCATGGCTGTATGAATGGATTGGGTGTGGTGCCTCCAGCACAACAAACAACGTCGGATAATGTGCATGAAATGTCAACACATGTTAGTACCCTGACAGTCCACACACTGATTCACATTGCCACCAACATATTGATGGGGCTTGCATGGTGAATAGCTATGAGATTAATCAGCACAGAGTCACTGATGTTCCTGACTGCAGTGGGAATTTTAGAGGCCACCCTGTGTACAAATGTTGTGAGGGAACCTGCCGGTTTAAAATTCCTGATCCATTAACTTTGTCAGCACACCAAGGTGGCCCTGTTGTCAGTCTCATAACACGTCTGCAGTGCCATAGCTGGACTATCCCCATGTTTGTTCTCAATTCCTCTTCGGCTTCCCTTCAATTCAGCTGTGAAGGATACTTTGTAAATGCAGAAAATGGCTCCACAGACTCATGACTAGACCTGCAAGTAACTGTGACAACATGGACCCCAACAATGACTCAGGATACACAGGGCCCCACACACTTGAACCGGAC
Source organism: Pleurodeles waltl (assembly GCF_031143425.1). Lineage (NCBI taxonomy): Eukaryota > Metazoa > Chordata > Amphibia > Caudata > Salamandridae > Pleurodeles > Pleurodeles waltl. The sequence goes on from NC_090440.1 coordinate 805,824,314, forward strand.
ACCTTTGTGCAATTAACCACAGGAAATATGTGCACACATGCTGCTTGGTCTGCTGGTCCTCCATTGCCACAGGAGAAACATGGCTCCTTCATTTGACTCAAACTGTGGTGTGGCATGACACTTGTGGATTGTTTTTGGGACTCGGTGTCACAAATACCGTACCCACATAGCATGATCCATTGCCTGACTCATGGGTAGTATACAAACAAGTGCCTAGGAAGTAGTATCCAACATTCCAGGACATGTGATGGCTTAGTCTTGGAACATTGCCATGATCAACTGCCTTCTATCTATCCTGTGCATGGTTTGTCATTGATGATGCTTATGTCGCAAAAAACCTAGGAAGTTCACACAACATTTGTTGCTACATGTATGACAAACACATTTCCTTTCTCATTTCCACACTCAATAGAATCTGATGGTTGAACACATTGACTCCACGTGCGTACAAGCAGATCTGAGAAAGCGCGTCTTGTGATGTTCACATAGTGGGACAACTACATTAATAAGAACCAATTCACACACATTGACACATAGGCATTGAGTTACTGTATTGAGTTGCATAGCCTTACTATCCTCTATTGATGCAAAACATTCCCAAACTGGGTAATACCTATTTGTATTCCACACGTTTGGCCATCCATTGCATCAGTGAAGAGTGCAAATCCGGTACAACAACTAGAGGATCATGGTCTGCAGTAGTATGATCTGTCACATATGCCCATACACCGGAATGCACAATGTAGATGACAGCAGCCTATCTCTGTATTGTCACACCTGTCATGTCCTATTACAAATGAGAAATTACCCAAACCTAGTCAAAGACAGAAATTTTGACGCATACGCATCAAAAAAGATGCTAGTGTAAAAAGATTACGCATTTGCATCGAGAAATTACGCTCATTGCCATAATACATCCATTGGCCCTGAGCGGTAATTCCCACACTGTACCCCATGAAATTGGTTAAGTATGACAAATATTTGAAAATATGGAATGCGGGGTAATTTCTAAGCATGTACATAGAAAACAAATGATGCACAGACTGTAAGCATTATAATATTTTGAAGCATAAGAATAAAAGCGCCCCACATTTGAGGCAGTAAGTGATGTAATAGGATATCCTGTTTACAGAATTGGTACAGTGGGTGTACTTTCACTTTCACTTTGCAGTCTGTGATATTTCCTGACTGTGTGGCTGTGTTTTGACTTGTCTCTCTGTGCATTTTGTGAATTTGTCTCCTGTGTGGTCTTTAAATTGTCTTTTGGCGTTTCCTAAGTGTCTGTGGTATTCTGTGTAAGTGTTTTTTTTGTCATTTCTGGTGTATAACTTTGTCTTTGTACTGTTGGGAGTCTGCTGTGGGTAGTGTTAGTTTGGGGATAGTTGGGCTGTTTTGTGTTAATTTATTTTCATTTCCCTCTCCTACTTTCCCTTCATTTCCCTCGATACCCCTTTATTCCTTTTTTTTTTTTTGCAAGCATGTTGGGTAGGCCTCGTCTTGACCGGATGGGAGAGGAGGAGTTGGGGGGATTTATTTGGCCGGTGTACCACTTCCTACCCTTAATGATAGAAGCAGGTGGGCATGTGATACAGGGGTATCACATAGAGGCAAGGAGGGTCCGGTGGGCAAAGGTCCTGTATCATCTCAAGAGAATCTACAAAACACCGCGCAATGACCACCAGCTGAAACACCGTTGGGCTGACCTTGTTGCCAGGGAGCAAGACCTACTGGGCCACATGGGGATAGTTATTGGTGGCCCTGTTGGTGAGTACAAATCAGAGTAATGTGCACATTCTAATGCTCTGTAGTGACAGTAGCAGATTTGTTCATATGCTGCAGGCAATGTTTTTGGACATGTGGAATGCAAGTTAAACATACAGTTGCCGTGAGTTATACAATAATTCTTACACATTACCATCATTTGTTGACGCAAAAGCTGCACTAACTTACAAAACACAACAGGAGCCTGTAAATTAGTGCTGCCTTCATGTCAATAGATGATGCCAATGTGGCTCCAACATATGTTTTATGCATGGTCTGTGAGTGTACAGGAAAGACATGTTTTTAATCCAGATATTTTCAAGAAAAAATGTGTCCCTCAATTATTTCGGAAACAAGTCTGAACTGGATTCTGACACATACGTAACAAGTTATAGCTGACCTCAGGTAACATCTTAGACTGATATTTGGACTTTGTTGTGCCACAATTAAATTAGGGATGGATGCCAAAAGTAATGCACACAGGTTCATATCAAAATGTTTGGTGCAACTTACCATAGCTGTGGCACATTAAATGAAGCAAATTATACAAATTGAGGGGTAAGAACTATCCCTGGACCTCTGTACGTTGTACCTGTGTGTTTTACATTGTTCTTAGTCACAATAGCTGGGTGACTGGTATTGCAGTCCTCCAGGAAAGTGGCTTTGCAAGTCTCTCATGGATACACATGATGAAAGGATTACACTCCATGAATGAGTCTGCAAACAAATGATGGAGCATGTTTGCCACCACGTGATAGTTAGGGCCACTGCATGTGTGCAGATATGTGTGTATCACTCACTGGAGTGCCCGGGTCTGTACATGTTTGCAGTGGTATGTCGGATGCAGTATCATCATGTCTGAGAGGCTTGACTTTCTGATGTAATCTTACACACAGTAATTGTATTTGGAAGTGTTGTACAGTGCATAGACATTCAGCACATTTCTCCCTTCCATGCTTTACAGGTGGACCTGCCCCCTACACTATCGGAAAGGTGGCTCGATTTGCGGACCCAGACATCTCCAGTAAGTGTTGATATTTCTGTTCTGTGTTGTGTTTGCTGCTGTTGTGTGATTGACTCCTGTGTGTTGGACACATAGCAAGGTGTGATGCGCTGGTCAATGATCAGGTATGTTCCTTGAGTGGAGTATCATTTTTTACCCATCTCTGAGTTGAGCAATCATTAGGGTATAGTCATATTTTGGAATTGGAGGGTAGCCCTGTAGGCATGGCCATGTGAATAGGGTGACTTTTGTGGATAAAACTTAAATTCAGAACATGTAGCAGAGGACTATATTTGTGATTTAGTCAGCAAGTCAGACCCTGATTCTCACAGAATAGGGAGGCCAAAGCCTTACCCACAGACTTGAATGTTCCTATTCACTAATGAACATGTTTGACTGTATGTTTGACTTCCTAGCAGCATGTAGCTCCACATGCTGTGCTACATGTATGGAGCACTTGAGGACAATGGCCTAGGTGTGCATGCAGCTCATGTCCTGATGTGTGCTTGCATCTATCTGCTTGTTGTAAGTAATGTGTTACTGGTAGGAAATGATGTTGACAATTGTCTTCATTTCCAAACATAAGTGTGGATGGGATTGTCCAAGGTTTGGGTGTATCCTAGTTGGACATCCCCCTTACCTGTGGTGGACTGCCCAAACCCATGTACAGCTGTCCAAAGCTTCCTGGGTGTCCTTGATGTTTGAAAGTATTTGTTGCTTGTCCATCCCCCCACCCCCCAGGCACAGGTGTAGGGTTGAGAAAAGTGTACCTAGGACTGATGATCCAAGTTTAGTAAACAGACATGTAAATCTGTAAGTCACTTGACCAAAACTAGGATACCCACTCATGATTAGCAACTGCATTCTATCCTGGCAATTCCATTTACAACTCACAGATCTTGTGGCCCTTGATTGTCATCCAGAAGTTAGTCTTTAGTTGGCCTGTCACATGTGGAGGACTTGCAGCATGTTTTTACGTGACAAATGGCTGAACAGTGATGCATAGGTCATTTAAGTTGTTACCCATCTTTTAGAGTATTGCTGTGCTGTTTGATAGGACATGTGTAGGCTGCATTGGCATGTACTTCCTCAGGGACAATCAGTGATCTGTATGATGATATGGGCTGTTTCTGGTACATTAGATGTATTGTCTGATTTACTTCTGGAGCCATATCACACAATGAAGTACCTAATGTTTGGTTTTATATTTGTTTTAACAGCTGCCAATATGAATCCCATCCAGATTCGGGAGATTCAGCACAGGGCGATGTATTACCGCCACATTCTGGATGTGGAGTCTGGGTTCCACAACATGGCAAGGCGTTAGTGCCATGAAAGAGCCTCCAGAGTGTGGAGGGCATTTGCCCAAGGGGGCCCTTTGGTGTCCACCACAGCCACCACCACTAGCACCACCACTACCACCCAGGTGGCACCAACCATAGCAGGCACCTTTGCTGGACCGTCAACCTCCACTGCTCCAGGACCTGTCACAGCACCACCTGCACCTCCTCCTACAGGCATGGCACCGACAAGGGGACATACATCTTCAACTGACACCCAGACCACCCCTGCTGCAGTCATTGACCTAGCAGATTTTCAGCGGATGCAAAGGAACTTGGACCGTATATTGAGGAAAATGACCAGGCTGCAGCAGGACATGGCACAAGTTAATAGGAGGGTTCGTGCCATAAGGAAGACCCTGCGGAGGGCAAACTTGTAAACATTTTACCCTCAGCCATGATTCCCTCCCCTCCCTCCTCTTTCCTGATTCTTTTCATTAGTGGGTTTAGGAGGCTTAGTGTTAGGTTGAAATTCACTGTTAGTTTAGTTAGTAGTAGTGGGTGGGGGGTGGATGTATGATACTTTTAATATCTGTTTTTTATTACGTGTGTGGGGGATGATGTTGGCGTTTAGGGGTTTTAAAAATAAAATAAATAAAAAAAATATATAAAATATAATAATACAAAAAAATATATATTTGTTTAGTATAAGATAGTATGTGTTTAGGTTAGTATATGTTGCCATCCATGTGTCCTGTCTTATAAGGGGGTGGGGGATTGAAGTTTAGTTTGTTTCATTAAATGTGATAAGTAAGTTCAGCTTAGGTTAGTTGGGCCAGTTGTATGTAATGTGTAGTTAGGATAGGTTAGGTTAGGGAAGGTGTTTCCCCTGGTTTTGGCTTCTGTTTTTACTGTTTAATAAATATTTAGGTAACCCTTTACAGTATGTGTCACATGCTTGGGGATCAGGGCCTTGGCATGGGTGAACAGTGTCTCTTTAGTATTAGCTTTTGTGTCCCATTCTGCAACCAAATCCAAATTGAGCTGTTACATTGACAGCTACACCAAAGCTACTTTGCTAAGATTCTGCCATCCACTGCACCCACCACTCAAGGTTACTATGTATCCCTAAGTGTTGTTAATTTTTGATGTATGTTTTCAATCTCACATACTTTGCTACTAGAATTAGTATTGAGGACACTGTGTTAAGTCTGCCAGCAGTCTGATGTCCAAGCGAATCCTTCTAAGGTGAGTGGTAGTATGCTCTCATGTAGTATGGTATACATAACTCACACCTATCATTGGTTACAACGTTCAGCCTGGTTACATATTTGTACGTACACTCATACACATGTTAGGTAAAATTTGGGTCAAATGTCACATACGTAAGTTTTGGCTTGAAGAAAAGGTTGAAGGCAATACTTTTTGGCTTAGACATTCCTTGAGGAAGCGTTATTCTGTCCAACACAGCATTATGGTGTATAGTTTCTATTTTCTTCAGAATTAACCCTCAGGAAAGGCAGATGATGGTACAATCCAGACCACTGTGCATAGTTATCAGCCAACATTCTTTCAGGTCAGTTGTATTGACAATCTATAATCATTGACCTGAGGTAAACATCACTGATGGCCATCACGGTTGACATGTCACATTACAAAGAGACAAAGGTGTTGTGTAAGTGCTATTTATTTGAAAGTGCTGTAGTGCTATATGTACATTGTGCATGATTGTGAGTCCATTAGTGTGACACCTTCCATTGTGAACCTACACAAGTGCAAAAGGACATGTCCTTGGACATGCTGGGAGGAAGTGTCAGACAGTGCAGAGGGACACGATTTGCCAATGAGTTAGTGAGAGACAATCACAGGGCAGGGTGACAAGATAAACAGTGGACTGAAGAACAGTGCTTGAGTGCAGTTGTTGCAAGACTGGCATGTTACAAAGCACAAGACCTTGGTTATAGGTGGCCATGTGGCAGGGACTAGTGCTACCGGGTACTCTTATGGGTGAAGGTGATCTGTTCAACGTCTTCATCTTCTGAGGTGTGTGTAGTCTCCTCTGCCCTTGGAGGTGGTGGTTGTGATGGGGCAACACACACCTCAGTGTTTGAAGACGTGGAGTCAGACATCCTGGTAGCTGCCAACTGTGGGGCTATTAAGGGCAGTACTGCAGCAAGGAGGAGATGCTGGTTCTTAAGTATAGCAGCCACATCACTGTGGTAGGCAGCCAGGTCGGCCCTGAGGGGTTCAATATTGCATTTGTGCAAGCGTTGACAGGATTGTTGTTGTAGGTGTAGTGTCAACTCTCTTACAGCTGTGCTGATTTCCTTCAACCTTTTTTCAAGTTCTTGCAAGATTGATGTTCGCCCTTGCATGGCTGCTGCCTGGTCTGCAGTTGACATCATGCACAAACGCACTCCCTCTAGGCTGGCTGCCATATTTTCCATCCCTACCCACACCTCCTTGGCCAGGGCCCGCTGTACTCCAACTACAGTTCTCTCAAAGCTGGTGACAGTGTCGTTAGAGTCCTCAGCTGGGTTGGAGCTGGCAGGTTGTACAATTTGGGTGGTGGGTGTGTCCTTTGTGATGGCTGCTACTTCTGTGCTCCTCCTTGTGACTGAAGGTGGGGTCTGGAGGGTCCCAAGGACATCTTGGAGGGTCTGCTGGGTGATATTTGTCAGCTCGTCATCCATGTCATCAGGGAAGTCGAGGTCAGGCATATCCACAGGAGAGCCATTGTCCTCTGCAATGAGATATGGTACAATTAGTGTGTCTGTGTTGTGGGATTTGTAATGTGACGTGTCTGCCTTCCTAATAGTTGCACAATGTGATCTTGGTTTCTGTTCATTGTTCCTGTCTTTCATGTTAGCATTCTCCCAGGCCTATGCCCCACCTGCATGTCACATGTATTGTGGTCAGTTTGGGGACTTGTTAGCATCACATCCTCTAGGTGTTGGTTCTGGCCAATTTGTGAATTGCCACCTTCTTGTCCTACCCAACCCTCCATCTACTTCAATTCTCAAGGTGTGGCCTTTCACTGGCTGTGGGTGTTCTGATGGCACTTGCACCACACTTAACATTCCGGAACTGACCCAGTCTCTGATAGTTCACATCCAGCTATATGTTGCTGAGACCTAGCATATACTATGTATTGCATTGGCATGGCACGATACGGGTGTCAGCATTGGTAGTGTGTACTGCTGATGTTGGGAAATGTGTGCTACATTGGATTGCACTGATGGTCCTAGCAGTGTTCCAGTTCCTCCTTTGACTGTGAGGGTGTATTTCACTAGCCAGTTACATATGTCCTCCCCCTCAATGCTGTTGTCTGAGCAGTATGACATTTGGGATGTTGCATGGTGTCATTGGAGCTATTGTGACCCAGGCACAGGGTTGACCCTGACATATGCAGCATGGGTATGACATTAGTGCTGTGTACCTCATAAAGTTTATGAAAATGGCAAATGTTTGTAGCAACTATGGACAATCACATTTGACAGGATTAGAACATTTGTATTGATTTCAGGGGATTGATAACGTTGTCATCCTGACCCCTCTAATTTGGGTGTGTTTGATCCATCAGGACGTTACTGCCATTAGCTACTTGACCTGCACACACAGCAGAGGTGGTAGTGGCAACTGTTGTCGGTGTTAAATTCCACTTGCAGATATGGCCTGAGACTGTTAATTGAGCCCTAGGTCATGGAGGGAGAATACCAGATGATGTGTGACAGCAGGCCAGTTTAACGTTGTACCCTACCCTCCTGGCCTGGCTTTACCTTTCCAGCATCCTTGGCATGGCAGCATACCCCCATGCAAAGGTTGTTGGTGTAGTGTAGTACTGTGACCCAGGTTTCCTCTGAATGGGCCATGCCCCCATACCTTGCCCCTTTACCCATGCCACTCCCTGAATATCATGACTTACACGCATTGTGTAGTAGGTATGCCCCCCCGCTTGCAGTTAACATTTGTGCATTTTGATTCCCCAAGCAACTTACCCTGCATCTGTGTTGTCTCCTGGTAGTTTGCGCCGTCCTATCCTTGAATCCCTGTGACGATCTACTCAGGGATGACGGCTGCCACCATCTCCTTCATGTGGTCCAGGGCCTCCTGCGGTGCTGGACTCCCACCTCCAGTCTGCAGTGCTGCCTTCCTGTTCCTGGCCATCTTTTCCTTGGTCCTGAGCTTGCAGTCATGCCAGCGTTTCTTGCACTCGATGACTGTTCTCCATACTTCTGCCACACTGTTTATCTTATCAACAATTTGTTGCCATATTGCCTCTCTCCTACTGATTGGCAACTTTGAGGTGACAAACCGTTGGTGCTGGTGTTCTGTCACCTCTTTCACCAGAAATTCCTGCTCCTCTGCACTGAAGCAACACTTTCTTTTCTTCTTCTCCCTCTCCTGGGTCTTCTGTGGGTCCTCCTGGCTGGTTCCTTGTCTGTTGTCATCTTCTTGGGGTCTGTCCAAGCATCTGGGATCCATTTTGGCTCTCCTCAGCACATTTTGCTGTGTTTGCGCTGCTTTTTGACGCTATTGTGTCAAAAAACATCGTGTATCCGGTTTGCGACGTCGTGAACCGTCTCACAGTCACTTTTGCTGCGTTAACTTCATTTTTCTTTACGACGTAACGCATTGGTTTGAGTAAAAAAAAAAAATCACACCAGTGGTTTGCGCCGCTGTGCGTCAAAGTATAAATGGCGTTAGCCGGCAGTAACATTTTTGACGCAAAACTGTGTCGCCGCAGCTTTGCGTCAAAAAGTATAATTATTGACCTAAGAGAGTAACTATCCCAAAAAGACTACCCAAACCCATTGTGGAAACTCCTTTAAAGCATATGTAGAGTAAGTTCCCCACTAAGGCTAAAAAGCTTAGCAAGCTCTGCCATGAGTTACACACACACACACCAAGGCACACACATTCCCCTCGCCAATAGAGGTAACCTTCAACACCAACATAATTGAACACAAAAGAATATGCATACAAACAAAATGTACAAGGAAAAAGAAGGACAAACAGGAAGCATTAATAGAACTATGGTCCATCTTTGAGGAAGCCAAGGTCCATAACATTGACCCATCATCGGCAAGCAAGGCATCCTCACCCACCATATGTAGGTAAAGAGCTACTCTCCCCAGTGCTTACTAACTCTGCATTAGGATACACCTATCCACCAGTCAAGGGAGCCCAAGGGGCCCCCATCGAACAGCACGCTGTTAGGTCTAGGCATGGCAGACTAACAAGCCAACAGGCTTCAACACTCCCTGCACCACCCCAGTCTAGCACTAGAGCATCCCAAAGCTCAACCCCCATCCATCACAGTCGACTGACTGAGCCTCAGAAGCTCAGAGGATACATGCCCCATTGGTTCCGGGGAGCGAACCAGAGTGAACAGGAGATTCATAGCAGTCTTGAACATGTGACAGGTAGCAAGACTGAGAGAAGGGGTCAGTCTTCCGGGATCTGGCGATGAGGAGGGAGCCACAGAGTATGCTGAGGTATACGAGAAAACCACAGAGAGTAAAACTGACAGCAGGTCCTCAATTAGAAGGGCAGCAGGTAGCACTGAGAAGGAGAGAGAGAGAGGGACAGAGCTCACTGGAGGCTCAGTGAGGGAGTAAAGCAGCGCACCCTCCACCTGAGGAGAACAGAGGACGGAACAGAGCCCCAGTCGTGGAGGAATCCAAGGTAGAATTCAAAGGGAAGCTTTCAAAAGGAACCACAACTCACCAGAGCACCAGCGAAGGAGAGGGACTGACCAGGAAATTAGAGACCAAGGTAGCTTGCTGCAAACCCAGCTTAGATACAGAAGAACCGAGGCATGAGGAACCAGATTAGTAGGGGCCATGCGCATAACCAGGGCCTGCATGGTGGTGTGGCTGCTGCTCTCAGATAAGGCCTATGGGAACATGGCCTCCTTCTATTTGCAGTAGAGACCAATGAGGGAGGACTGCCCCTCTTTCCGGGCATCAAGTGCTTCCTTCCATGCTGCTGAGAACTTTTGTGACTCCCAAGGGGCTAGTGCTTTGTGGTGTAGGTCTGGGAGCTTTACTCCACTGTATCAGTGTCTATCAACCGGATGGATTCAGTATGGGCAATATTGTGCCTGCAGCACACTCCAGAGGATTTGGGTGCAGTACTAGCAGGGCTCTACCCTGACTATTTTCTTCTGGTCCCTAGCCTCACCTGCTGTTTATGATGGAACACTTCAGCTCTCTGCTATCACTATTATTCTAATGGAGCATGTTGTGTGTTGGAAAGTAGCCTCTTTATAGCATGGTTACCCCCACTTTTGGCTTGTTTGTGAGTGTATGTCAGTGTGTTTTTACTGTGTCACTGGGATCCTGCTAGCCAGGACAACAGTACTCATAGATAAAAACCTATATGTCAGTGTGTTTTGCCTGCCTCACTGGGATCCTGCTAGCCAGGACCCCAGTGCTCATAGTTTGTGGCCTAATGTGTATGCCTGTGTAGTGCCTAACTGTGTCACTGAGGCTCTGCTAATCAGAACCTCAGGGCTTATGCTCTCTCTGCTTTTCAATTTGTCACTGTAGGTCAGTGACTTCATTTACCAATTTAAAATTGGCACACTGGACCCCCCTTATAAGTCCCTAGTATAAGGTACCTAGATGCCCAGGGCACTGGGTTTCCAGGAGATCCATGTGGGCTGCAGAATTTCTTTTGCCACCCATAGGGATCTCAGACAAACCCTTACACAGGACTAAATTACAAAGAAAGGGAGCACACTGCCTACACTCCAGCAACAAAGTCCAACCCCAATGCATCATGGTAAATGCAGTTGAATTCGTAGTCCATTCCGAAAGTAATAAAGTCTTTCACCTCTGTAGGCGCAGCAAGTGCTGTTTATCCCTGTACACATGTTTCTGGGTTTAGCCCATCATCAGCAGGGAGCAGCATGGTATAGGGGCTTGCTTGAAATGCCGCCAAATGTTTTCTCAGGTTTATGTACCTCTCATGGCGCACAGGTGCCTCCCAAGGCTCGTCAGCCGTGGCTCAAGGGAGCCGTCCAAAGAAAAAATTACAAAGAAAGGGAGCACACTGCCTACACTCCAGCAACAAAGTCCAACCCCAATGCATCATGGTAAATGCAGTTGAATTCGTAGTCCATTCCGAAAGTAATAAAGTCTTTCACCTCTGTAGGCGCAGCAAGTGCTGTTTATCCCTGTACACATGTTTCTGGGTTTAGCCCATCATCAGCAGGGAGCAGCATGGTATAGGGGCTTGCTTGAAATGCCGCCAAATGTTTTCTCAGGTTTATGTACCTCACATGGCGCACAGGTGCCTCCCAAGGCTCGTCAGCCGTGGCTCAAGGGAGCCGTCCAAAGAAAAAATTACAAAGAAAGGGAGCACACTGCCTACACTCCAGCAAAAAAGTCCAACCCCAATGCATCATGGTAAATGCAGTTGAATTCGTAGTCCATTCCGAAAGTAATAAAGTCTTTCACCTCTGTAGGCGCAGCAAGTGCTGTTTATCCCTGTACACATGTTTCTGGGTTTAGCCCATCATCAGCAGGGAGCAGCATGGTATAGGGGCTTGCTTGAAATGCCGCCAAATGTTTTCTCAGGTTTATGTACCTCTCATGGCGCACAGGTGCCTCCCAAGGCTCGTCAGCCGTGGCTCAAGGGAGCCGTCCAAAGAAAAAATTACAAAGAAAGGGAGCACACTGCCTACACTCCAGCAACAAAGTCCAACCCCAATGCATCATGGTAAATGCAGTTGAATTCGTAGTCCATTCCGAAAGTAATAAAGTCTTTCACCTCTGTAGGCGCAGCAAGTGCTGTTTATCCCTGTACACATGTTTCTGGGTTTAGCCCATCATCAGCAGGGAGCAGCATGGTATAGGGGCTTGCTTGAAATGCCGCCAAATGTTTTCTCAGGTTTATGTACCTCTCATGGCGCACAGGTGCCTCCCAAGGCTCGTCAGCCGTGGCTCAAGGGAGCCGTCCAAAGAAAAAATTACAAAGAAAGGGAGCACACTGCCTACACTCCAGCAAAAAAGTCCAACCCCAATGCATCATGGTAAATGCAGTTGAATTCGTAGTCCATTCCGAAAGTAATAAAGTCTTTCACCTCTGTAGGCGCAGCAACTGCTGTTTATCCCTGTACACATGTTTCTGGGTTTAGCCCATCATCAGCAGGGAGCAGCATGGTATAGGGGCTTGCTTGAAATGCCGCCAAATGTTTTCTCAGGTTTATGTACCTCTCATGGCGCACAGGTGCCTCCCAAGGCTCGTCAGCCGTGGCTCAAGGGAGCCGTCCAAAGAAAAAATTACAAAGAAAGGGAGCACACTGCCTACACTCCAGCAACAAAGTCCAACCCCAATGCATCATGGTAAATGCAGTTGAATTCGTAGTCCATTCCGAAAGTAATAAAGTCTTTCACCTCTGTAGGCGCAGCAAGTGCTGTTTATCCCTGTACACATGTTTCTGGGTTTAGCCCATCATCAGCAGGGAGCAGCATGGTATAGGGGCTTGCTTGAAATGCCGCCAAATGTTTTCTCAGGTTTATGTACCTCTCATGGCGCACAGGTGCCTCCCAAGGCTCGTCAGCCGTGGCTCAAGGGAGCCGTCCAAAGAAAAAATTACAAAGAAAGGGAGCACACTGCCTACACTCCAGCAACAAAGTCCAACCCCAATGCATCATCCCTTTCTTTGTAATTTTGTCTTTGGACGGCTCCCTTGAGCCACAGCTGACGAGCCTTGGGAGGCACCTGTGCGTCATGAGAGGTACATAAACCTGAGAAAACATTTGGCGGCATTTCAAGCAAGCCCCTATACCATGCTGCTCCCTGCTGATGATGGGCTAAACCCAGAAACACGTGTACAGGGATGAACAGCACTTGCTGCGCCTACAGAGGTGAAAGACTTTATTACTTTCGGAATGGACTACGAATTCGACTGCATTTACCATGATGCATTGGGGTTGGACTTTGTTGCTGGAGTGTAGGCAGTGTGCTCCCTTTCTTTGTAATTTTGTCTTTGGACGGCTCCCTTGAGCCACGGCTGACGAGCCTTGGGAGGCACCTGTGCGTCATGAGAGGTACATAAACCTGAGAAAACATTTGGCGGCATTTCAAGCAAGCCCCTATACCATGCTGCTCCCTGCTGATGATGGGCTAAACCCAGAAACACGTGTACAGGGATAAACAGCACTTGCTGCGCCTACAGAGGTGAAAGACTTTATTACTTTCGGAATGGACTACGAATTCGACTGCATTTACCATGATGCATTGGGGTTGGACTTTGTTGCTGGAGTGTAGGCAGTGTGCTCCCTTTCTTTGTAATTTTGTCTTTGGACGGCTCCCTTGAGCCACGGCTGACGAGCCTTGGGAGGCACCTGTGCGTCATGAGAGGTACAGAAACCTGAGAAAACATTTGGCGGCATTTCAAGCAAGCCCCTATACCATGCTGCTCCCTGCTGATGATGGGCTAAACCCAGAAACACGTGTACAGGGATAAACAGCACTTGCTGCGCCTACAGAGGTGAAAGACTTTATTACTTTCGGAATGGACTACGAATTCGACTGCATTTACCATGATGCATTGGGGTTGGACTTTGTTGCTGGAGTGTAGGCAGTGTGCTCCCTTTCTTTGTAATTTTGTCCTTACACAGGACTGCCATTGCAGCCTGCGTGAAATAGTGCATACACTATTTCACAGCCATTTTCACTGCACTTCAGTAACTTATAAGTCACCTATATGTCAAACCTTCACTTGCTGAAGGTTGGGTGCAAAGTTACTAAGTGTGAGGGCACCCTTACACTAGCAAAGGTGTCCCCACATAGTTCAGGACCATTTCCCTGGACTTTGTGAGTGTGGGGACGCCATTACACGCGTGCACTACATATAGGTCAATACCTATATGTAGCTTCACAATGGTAATTCTGAATATGGCCATGTAACATGTCTAAGATCATGGAATTGTCCCCCCATTCCAAATCTGGTATTGGGGAGCCAATTCCATGCATCCTGGGGGCTCCACTATTGACCCCCAGTACTGCCAAACCAGCTCTTTGAGGCTTGCACTGCAGGTACAGATGCTGCTACCTCACAGACAGGGTTCTGCCCTCCTGAGGTCTGGGCAGCCCAGTCCCAGGAAGGCAGAACAAAGTATTTCCTCTGAGAGCAGGGTGTTACACCCTCTCCCTTTGGAAATAGGTGTTACCGGCTGGGGAGGGGTAGCCTCCCCCAGCCTCTGGAAATGCTTTGAAGGGCACAGATGGTGCCCTCCTTGCATAAACCAGTCTACACCGGTTCAGGGACCCCTTCTCCCCTGCTCTGGTGGGAAACTGGACAAAGGAAAGGGGAGTGACTGCTCCCCCTGTCCATCACCACCCCAGGGGTCATGCCCAGAGATCATCCAGTGTGTCCCAGACTTCAGCCATCTTGCTTTGCAAGGTGTGGGGGCACTCTGGAGGTCTGTGAGTGGCCAGTGCCAGCAGGTGACGTCAGAGACTCCCCCTGATAGGTCCATACCTGATAAGGTAGCCAGTCCCCTTCTCAGGGCTATTTATGGTCTCTCCTGTGGGTTCTCTTCAGATTCTGCTTGCAAGTTTCCTTCAGGAATCCTCTGCAACCACTACTTCATCCTCTGACCTCGGATCAACTGCAGCCTGCTCCAAGAAATGCTGTAACTGCAACAAAGTGTCTACAAGAGACACTTTTCTTCAGCAACCTCAGCTCCAAGTCAGCAACTGCAACAGTTTCCATGGTGTGCATGCTCTGGGGGCTCCCTGTCTTCATCCTGCACCAGAAGAACCAAAGAAATCTCCTGTGGAGTGATGAAATCACTCCCCTACTCCAAGCAGGCACCTTCCAAGGCAACGACCGGTACCCTGGGACTCCTCTCACAGCAACGAGCATGCTCCTAAGGACACAGAGGGTGGACATCATCGACATAGACTGTCCTGAGGTCCTGCTGACACAATTTAGAGGAGGTAAGACCTTGCCTTCCCAAGAGCGATGGTACCCCTAAGTTTTGTGTCTTCTTCACCTCCTGAGGCCTCTGTACACTCGTTACAAAAATCCTTCATGCACAGCCTGGCCCAGGTCCCCAGCACTCCACCCTGCAACGCTCAGCTCACTGAGTTGTTCTCCGGTGGTGTGAGACCTTCTTTTGTTGTGCTGCATCAACTGCATTTTGCACCTCTTTTGAACCCAGATCCTGCAGCTTCTGGGGATGCTGACTGGCATCCTGAGGGCTCTCTAAAGTGCTGTAGCCAAGGCTTGTTGGCGCCTTAAAACACGAAATCTCATCTGTAACAATTTTCACGCCGTGGGACATCTTTTGCATCATGCAGGAATCAGTTGGCATCTTCCTAGGGTGCATTTCTGCAGTCTTCTACTAACCGGGACTCTTCTTTTGCATTCTGGGTTGGCAGGGGCTTCTGTCCTTCCTGGAACTTCTTTCGACTTCTGGACTTGGTCCCCTTCCTTTGCAGGTCTTCAGGTCCAATAATCCAGCAGTTGTTCTTTGCAGACCTGCTTGCTGCTGCAAAATCCCAAAAACGAGGTGTAGTGTGTCCTAAGGAAACTTGCAGTACTTTACTCCTGCTTTTCTAGGCTCTGGGGCGGGGTGATTTACTTACCTTTACTATATTCTTACTCTCCCAGCGATTCTGCACACACTGCACTTGTCTAGGGGGGAATTTGTGATTTACATTCCACTTTTTCAGTATATGGTTTGTGTTGCCCCTTGTCCTATTTTCTCCCATTGCATTCTATAGGATTTCCTACTGTTTGCATTGTTCTATGACTATTTACTTGTCTAATGTTGGTGTCTAGTGTATATATTGTGTATAATACTTACCTACAGAAGGAGTATTGTCTCTAAGATATTTTTGGTACTGTGTCACCCAAATAAATACCTTTATTTTTTTTTAACACTGAGTTGCTCATTATGAACACGCCGGTAACAACTGCCGTGTTCATGCTGGTGGTCAAAACACTGACCGCCAGCGTCCCCAGATCCCCACCAGCCAAATAATGAACTTTTCTGTGGGCCGGCAGGCAGAAACATTGTTTCCGCCTGCCGGCCCACAGAAAGGCCTGGCCGGGACATTGACGGCAGCTCCACATGGAGCCGCTGCCAATGCCTCTGTGCGGCTGGTGCAGCTGCACCCGTCGTGAAGATCACTGCCCGAAAATCAGGCAGTGACCTGCGCGACGGGGCACTGCACCGGGGCCCCTGCACTGCCCATGCAAAGTGCATGGGCAGTGCAGGGGCACCCCCTCTGCCATCCTTTTCCTGGTGGGATAACCCGACACTGAAAGGTTGGTGGATCAGGAAACATTATCCAAGGGGTAGCGCAGCTACCCTGTCGGATGCTGTTTCCACTCACCGCCAGGCTGGCTGATTGCGGAAGCCTGGCGGTGATCGGCAGCCCTCACCATGTTCATTATGCGGTGGGTTGGTCCGTCATGCCGGCTCGCGGTTTCAGCCGCCCACGCCAGCATGGCAGGCCAACCCGCCGTGTTCATAATGAGCACCTGAGTATTGTCTTTACTTGTGTATAAGTACTGTGTAACTATACGTGATATTGCATGAGGTTTGCATGTCTCCTAGTTCAGCCTAAGCTGCTCTGCTATAGCTACCTCTATCGGCCTAAGCTGCAAGAACACTACTACATTCACTAACAAGGGATAACTGGACCTAATGTAAGGTGTACGTACCCAAGGTACCTACTACAGACCAGGCCAGCCTCCTACATTGTGTGCTCTTGCTTCTCCATGGGCTAACTCCCCTCCTCTCTTCTCTCTTTCATTGGGGATTGAGACTGTCTGGAGATGGATTACATAGGCATTAATAAAGGGGACACCCCCATGTACCCCTTTTCACATTCTCCACGTACAACCTGCTACAGCCAGTCCTTCTCTCTGGCCTGTGTAAGCTACATGGCAGCAAGAGTAGTCATCACTGGATCCCCAGCGGTTGATGGCTCAGACAGTTTTTTGCAATCATGCACAGGAGCTTTCTCTGACATACCATATGAGGCCTAATGACTCCAGGGCTGCTATCTGAGTGAAGTTGGGGACACCCAAGAACGGAGGGGTTTATGGGGCCTGGAAGTGATGAGGAGCCTCATGGACCACCTACAGCCAGTTGGACTAACTTCACAACCATCCTCTTATCCCTCATGATGTTGAACAAGCCACCTTAAATCTTATTCGAAATTGAATGCTCTGCATTCACAGGACCCCACCAAGGATATACTTCTGAAAGAGATTACGTCCAGCAGTGCAACTTAGTCAGCGATGGATTCCAAGGATACAGACATAACAGCTGAAGTGAAATCAATGCATTAGGAGGTCTCCACTTTTGAAGTGTGATTAGATAAGGAGGCCTAGAAGCTCAAATGGGTTGAATCTCATTTCGAGACCCATGTGATTCCCTCTCCTTACTTTACATGGCAGGTGTACCTTACCATTGTATCCCACACCTCAGTCACCTCTTCTTATGGGCTTGAATGGGCTTTTCAAATAACTGGTATTAATTATCATTTAGCTCTACCTACCTACTTTCCATTGGTGCAGGATCCCCATTGAGTTGGTTTGCATTGCACTCCCATAGAGTAGAGCCCCATTAGTCCCTTAGGAATCCTTGAAGCCAGTCCTCCTTGAGGAGGCTACTCATCCTGACATTTAAACTTCATGGTCAGGGAATGTGCTGTGATGTCAATACCCCTGTCATTCATCACTTAGGTGGTCATTACAACCCTGGCGGACGGTGTTAAAGAGGCGGTAAGACCGCAAACAGGCCGGCGGACAAAAAAAGAGAATTATGACCCTGACGGGAGCCACCAACAAAGACAGCCACTTTAACACACCGCCCGTCACGGCGGTACAGACAAGCAGCGCGGCGGTCACCGCCAACAGACAGGCGGAACACAATGTATCGCCCATAGTATCACAACCTGCTAATCTGCCACCTTTTCCGGGGCGGATTCACCGTGGATAAAAACACGGCGGAAACAGCTTTGGCAATGGGAAAACGCTCACCTGAACACATCCCACGAGGAACGAGGACTCCATGGACCCAGAACTCCAAATACTCCCTGCCCTTGTCTTTTTGCTCCTCTATGACCATCATCTACGTAGGCGCCGAAGACAACGGTGAGTACTGCACCTACGACATGGGGGAGGGGGAGGCAAAAGTTAGGGGGACACCCACCAAACACCCACCCACCCCCACCACCAACCTCGCATTATACAACATACACACCAAAGCATTCACAAAAATTACAGTAACAACCTACAATCCCCTCGGAAGAATGAAAAGACAAAGCGAAATTCGGTCAAACATTGTAATGTGGCAATATACATGTCATACAAAAATATACAGATATATATGAAAATCAGTCATAATTATATACAGTACGAGAAGTAGTGCAGATTTGTACACAACAATGTCCGTGCACCAACAGTCCAAAAATGCATGGGCGAGGCCCACAAAGGATACCTGACCACAATCGGAGAGAACACTGCCGGGGCATCAGATAGAAATACTACAGGCACCTCAGGGGGAAGGGAAAGGGGGGCACCTCAGCCGGATGACTGCAAAGCCAGATCCACGACGGGTCTCCATGCCCATTTATGTATCCTGGGGAGTGCAAAGCCACAGTCTCTCAAGTCTCTACAGTGGGTGGGGTGCCCACTGTGCCATCCTGGGGAGTGCAAAGCCACAGTCTCTCCCGTCTCTCCAGTGGGTGGTTTGCCCACTGCTTTATCCTGGGGAGTGCAAAGCCACAGTCTCTCAAGTCTTTCCAGTGGGTGGGGTGCCCACTGTGCCATCCTGGGGAGTGCAAAGCCACAGTCTCTCAAGTAGATGCAGGTCTCCACTGGTACTGGGGGGGACTGGTGCCCAGACTGGATGAGTCTCCCCGTGAAAGTTCCTGTCCTGTCACTGTCCCAGCTGCACATGGGATAAGGATGCCTGATGTGGCGGTCTAATCATTCCTACCCGGTGCTTGCCCTGTTCCGCGGAGCTTCGACATGGCGGTTCAGGACTGTTCAGCGGTGCTTTGCCATGGCGGTCTTTGCCCTGTTCAGCGGTGCTTTGCCATGGCGGTCATTGCCCTGTTCATGCAGTGCTTTGCCATGGCAGTCTTTGCCCTGTTCAGCGGTGCTTTGCCATGGCGGTCTTTGCCCTGTTCAGCGGTGCTTTGCCATGGCGGTCTTTGCCCTGTTCGGCGGTGCTTCGACATGTTCAGGACTGTTCAGCGGTGCTTTGCCATGGCGGTTCTGGTACGGACATTGGTGTGTGGCATGACGTTCCCCACACTGGGCATTGGTGTGTGGCATGACGTACCATCATAGCCCACCTGGGCTGTGGCAGCCGGGGCCCTCCTGGGCTGTGACTCCGGCGGTGGCGGTGGTCTCCTGACCAGTGACGATACTTGTGCCCTCCTGGGCTGTGACTCCGGCGGTGGTCTCCTGACCACTGACGATACTTGGGCCCTCCTGGGCAATGACTCTGGCGGTGGTCTCCTGACCAGTGACAATACTTGTGCCCTCCTGGGCTGTGACTCTGGTGGTGGTCTCCTGACCAGTGACGATACTTGGGCCCTCCTGGGCAATGACTCTGGCGGTGGTCTCCTGACCAGTGACGATACTTGGGCCCTCCTGGGCTGTGACCCTGGCGGTGGTCTCTGGACCTGTGACAATACTTGGGCACTCCTGGGCAATGATTCTGGCGGTGGTCTCCTGACCAGTGACGATACTTGTGCCCTCCTGGGCTGTGACTGTGGCAGTGGTCTCCTGACCAGTGACGATACTTGGGCCCTCCTGGGCAATGACTCTGGCGTGGTCTCCTGACCAGTGACGATACTTGTGCCCTCCTGGGCTGTGACTCTGGCGGTGGTCTCCTGACCAGTGACGATACTTGGGCCCTCTTGGGCAATGACTCTGGCGGTGGTCTCTGGACCAGTGACGACGGTGCTGGCAGTTGTGTCTAGACCGCCGGAAATGATGGCGCACTTCTCCGCCGTGACACTCACAACAGGCTGGGCAGACTTCCTCTGGCTCTTCCCCACCTTTGGTGGAGTCACAGCTGACTCTCCAATCCCCTTGGAACTCATGTGAGTTGTTTTCCCACCAAGAGTCTTCACACGGTCCCGTCGTCCACTTTCCAATTTTAGAGCCTTTACAGGGGGTGGGCTGCCAGTGCCTTGGCTCCAGGTCATACTGCCTGCCCTGGTGACCGGAGCACTCCACAAACCTTGAACAGGCACCACTGGTAATGGAGGCTTCTTGGCTGAGGCGCTACGACGGGACTGATGAATTGGAGGGGGGGGGTTGGGGGCAAAAAGGTCAACTTTACAGAGGGACAGTTTCTGACGAACACTGGGATGGGTAGTTGGAGGGGGCCTGGGAGTGGAGGAAGAGGAGGTGGTTGTAGGAGGTGTCACTTTAGGTGTTTTGGGTGCAGGTGCAGGTACTGGAGGCTGTCGCGAGGTGGATGGATGTTGGGTGAGTGATTGCCGGCGTTTGTGTACTTTGGGAGGGGGCATCACAGACACACTGGGAGAGGACACAGAGGACGTGTAAATGGGAGTGGAGGTGGTGAGTGCAGGTGAGCGGGGTGTGGTGCTGGGTGTTCTGGTGCGAGTCCTGGTGCCTGTAGATGTAGTGCATGCAGGTGAGAGTGTAGACGAGACTGGGAGGGAGGAGGGAGACGATGAGGAGGGGGACACAGTGGAGGCAGTGGATGTTGCTGTGTCTGTATGTGGGTGATGCTTGTGTGAGTGCCTGTGGGATGTGTGGTGCCTATGTTTGCTTGAGCTACCTGTGTGTGCTGACTTGTATGCATGCTGGTCTGTAGGTGTGCTTGGGATGGGCTGGGGTAAAGGAGATTGGGTCTGGGTGGAGGAGGTTGGAGGGGGGAGGCCAGACACAGGGACAATGGCTGCCATCAGTGCTGAGGCCAGAGATTGCAGGGTTCGCTAAAGGACAGACTGACCAGAATGAATGCCCTCCAGGAATTCATTACCGTGTTGCAACTCTCGTTCTACACCCTGGATGGCATTAACAATGGTAGACTGCCCAACAGTGAGTGACCTGAGGAGGTCAATGGCCTCCTCACTGAGGGCAGCAGGGGTGACTGGGGCAGGGCCTGAGGTGCCTGGCGCGAAGGTGATGCCCACCCTCCTGGGTGAGCGGGAACGGGGCGAACACTGAGGGGCTGCTGGGAGGGCGGAGCTGATAGGGGAGGTGGCGGCTGTAACTGTAGAAGTGGGGCGCACAGATGGTGCCGCCACCACAAGGGAGCCCCCATCGGCGGACGAGTCCGTGTCGCTGCTTGGTGATCCAGTGGCCGACGTGAAGCTCCCCTCGCCCTCCGTCCCACTGGTGCATTCAGAGTCCGTGGTCTGGCCCTCCATGGCCATGTGGGATGCAGCTCCCTCGTGCGCCGGTGCCACTGTACCTCCGCCTGATGATGCTGATGTACAAAAGGACAGGGAGAGCAGAAAAAGGGGGGGAGACAGAAGAAAGAGAGTTTTAGTGCATGGCATACCGCTACCGTTGGCGGACAAGACAGACACAGCAGCCCCCTGCATTACGCCGTGCTCCTGCCCTCTGCACATGCAATTCCTGGGATATGGCCTACATGGCAATGGTGGACATCTGCGCACATGGATGCCACAGGGACAACTATACCTCGACTTGGCACTCTGCTGAGGTGGGGTAGAGTGCCACATGGCCTACATTACGGAGGGGCCTTGCCTACCGAACTCGCCCTGGCCTAGGGACACCCACAGCCCACCTCCCCCACCCAGACACCTCCACTGCGCGCAAAGTCCGCAGAATGAGAGTGTACTCACCCCCTTGTGTCTGCTGTGATGCCCTCAAGTGCACATCCAACTCCGGGTAGGCCACCGCCAGGATCCAGAACATCAGGGGGGTCATGGTGCGACGGGCACCCCTCCCACGTTGGGAGGCCATCCCCAGCTGAGCCTCCGCCGTCTTCTTGCTGCAGTGGCGAATGTCCTCCCATCTCTTACGGCAGTGGGTGCCCTGTCTCTGGTGGGCCCCCAGGGTCCGGACCTCCTTGGCGATGGCACGCCACATGTCCCTCTTCTGGTGGGCGCTGACGTACATGACATGCACAAGGAAAGAGCAACAGTCATTAACAACTGCACCGTCGTTGTGACTAGCCCCCCTTCCTACTCTGGCCATGTGGGCCATTCATTCCCATGCATTAATGTACTATGAACTCTGCCCCCTTCCCTCTTCCAACCAGCCATCTCCACCCAGGCCTAGCCCATCCCACGTGCTCCCTGTGTACTAACCTGTTGGTCTGGAGGATCACTGAGTAGCGTGTACTGGGGGAGGACCCCGTCTACCAGTTTCTCCAACTCCTGTGCAGTGAAGGCAGGGGCCCTTTCCCCAGACGCAGCAGCCATCGTCGCTTCCAGACCGAGGTCACAGCAGCACTTTCAGTGTAGGTCCTCTCCTGTCGAAGGTCAGGTATCTACTGATTGAACAGATAGAAAATGGCGGTGACGTCCGCGGCAGTGACATCCGCGGCGCTGCGCATCATCACCGCCGGTGGACCTGTTCATTGGCCCCTGGGACCCATAGGGTCCAAAGTTAACCAATGCAGCATTGCGCCGCGGTCTACGACCGCCTACCGCGACTGTGTGCAATGCCCGCGCTGTTACCCCACAATCCCATTGTCCCAGTTTAGAGGTCAGGCAGCCGCCATTTCAGGGGCCCACATGGCTTAATTTACCTCTGCGTCACACATAGCTAGGCCTACACTCAACACACATACAGGAAGGGTTCTGTGAGTGGTGTAGTCTTGTGTGTAACTGTGGGTACATACCTGGAGGAATAATGACTGATTCTTCGCTGTTGTCCTTCATAGGCACCGTCAGCTGGGACAGTTGAGAAGATGGCGGAATCCTCCGGTGTACCGACCGCTGGTGGACCTGTTGACAATGGAAGAGCGACATGTCATCGTCACCTACCGGTTTGACCGTGCCACAATCCAGGAACTATGTACCCAGTTGGAGCCAGACCTGATGTCACCAATCCGCCATCCGACTGGAATCCCCCCTGACGTGCAGGTGCTGTCAGTGCTCCATTTCCTTGCAAGTGTGTCTTTTCAGACAACAGTGGCCATGGCATCAGGGATGTCCCAGCCTATGTTTTCCAACGTGTTGTTCAGAGTGCTGTCTGCCCTGCTGAAACACGTACGGAGATACATCATTTTCCCTGAGGTGGCAGATTTGCCTACAGTAAAAGGTGACTTCTATGCCCTTGGACATATCCCCAACATCATAGGTGCCATTGATGGCACCCATGTAGCTCTGGTCCCCCCCCCACAGGAGTGAACAGGTGTATAGGAACAGGAAGAGTTATCATTCAATGGATGTCCAGATGGTATGTTTGGCAGACCAGTACATCTCGCAGGTAAATGCTATGTTCCCAGGCTCAGTGCATGACGCCTACATCCTGCGAAATAGCAGCATCCCTGATATGATGGGTCTACTCCAGAGGCACCGTGTATGGCTATTGGGGGACTCTGGTTACGCCAACCTTTCCTGGCTATTGACCCCAGTGAGGAATCCCAGGACCAGGGCAGAGGAACGCTACAATGAGGCCCATGGGCGGACTAGGAGGGTGATCGAACGCACCTTCGGCCTCCTGAAGGCCAGGTTCAGGTGCCTCCATATGACAGGTGGTTCCCTATTCTACTCACCAAGGAAGGTGTGCGAGATCATCATCGCCTGCTCCATGCTCCATAATTTGTCTTTGCGACGCCAGGTTCCTTTTCTGCAGGAGGATGATCCAGATGACGGTGTTGTTGCAGCTGTGGAGCCTGTGGACAGTGATGAGGAGGAAGTCATTACATTGACTTTCACACGTCTACCTCTATCCGGTTTGTCGATTTCAAACACTATTTGGTAACTGAGTTGTACCTTTCCATTACAGTTTCACAGGTGTGGTTACCAACGTGTCATCTGCTTGCATCCTTCAAGGACTTGTGATGTGTGACATAGGTATGTTAGCCTTACAATGGGAAACGCATTATGACACTGTCATTGATAATACATAATTAGTAAATCACAGACTGACTCAAGATTGTTTTGTGTTTCAAGGGTGTTTATTGAAGTGATCAGAAATGTGAGGGGGTTGTAAAAAGAGGATGGGTGATGGCGTAGGAATGTCCATGGCAGAGTCCAGTCTATTAGTCTCACAGATGCACTGCCCATCTGGGCATAGGAAGTGGAGCTGGGGCAGTTTAACTATGGACAGGGTAACAAGGTGGTACAGTGGGAGGACAAACAGGGTGGTCTCATTTCCTGGCGGGGGTCTTGCCATCTTGCTCTGTCCTGTTCCTGGATCTCAGGGAGCGCTTGCGTGGTGGTTGTCCGTCTGCAGGGGGTGGGGTGCTGGTGTGTTGGTCCTGTGGCGGGGTGTCCTATCCACTAGCGCCGGCGGAGGTGGTGGGCAGTTCATCGTCCTGGCTAGTGTCAGGGGCCCCTTGGAGTGCCACGGTGTCCCTCATGGTGTTCTGTATGTCCTTCAGCACCCCTACGATGGTGCCCAAGGCGGAGCTGATGGTCCTGAGCTCCTCCCTGAACCCCAAATAATGTTCCTCCTGCAGGCGCAGGGTCTCCTGAAACTTGGCCAGGACCGTCGCCATCGTCTCCTGGGAGTGGTGGTAGGCTCCCATGATGGAGGAGACGGCCTCGTGGAGAGTGGGTTCCCTTGGCCTGTCCGCCCCGTCGCACAGCAGCCCTCCCAGTTCCCCTGTGTTCCTGTGCCTCCGTCCCCTGGACCGTGTGCCCACTACCACTGCCCCCAGTTGTTGTTGGGGTGGTGGGTTATCATGGGTTCACTGTAGTGGTGGACACACCGCTCATTGACCTGTCCTGGGTAGGGAGGTTTGGGCCCGCTGGGTGGGTGCTGTGCTGGTGTTACCAGAGGGTGGAAGGTCAGTGTTGGGCTGTGCCTGTGCAAGGGGAACCGACTGTCCCGAGGCCCACGATGGTCCGGGCTGGTAATCAGGATCCAGTAGGGCAGAGCTGCTATCGTCACTGTGGGCCTCTTCTGGGGGTGCAGTGGTGTTGTCTGGACCCTCTGGTGTGGTGACGTTCCTTCGGGTTCCTGCAGGGGCATAAGAGCTTGATTATTGCATGTGTGTGTGATGGTGTGCAATGGGTGGGTGTCTGTGTATTCCAGTGCAAGCATTCCTGTGTGGGGTCTTGTGTGATGATGGTTAGGGGGTTGTTCTGGGTATGTGCAGTGAGCATGCTTTAGTGAGGGGTGACCATGCTTAGTTGTGTCATGCAGGGCTTGGTGTTGGGATGTGTGGTTTGTGTTATTAGTACATTAGTGAGGAGTTGAAGTGATAGGGGAGGGTGTGAGGGTGGGGATGTGTGATAGCATGCAGGTAGGGTGGGGATCTGATAGTTAAGATTTGACTTACCAGTGTCCCATCCTCTACCGACTCCTCCGAGGCCCTCTGGATGCATGATGGTCAAGACTTGCTCCTCCCATGTTGTTAGTTGTGGGGGAGGAGGTGGGGATCCGCCGTCAGTCCGCTGCACCGCTATGTTGTGCCTGGAGACCGTTGAACGCACCTTCCCCTGTAGGTCGTTCCACCTCTTCCTGATGTCCTCCCTATTTCTTGGGTGCTGTCCCACGGCGTTGACCCTGTCCTCTATTCTGCGCCATAGCTCCATCTTCCTGGCTATTGATGTGTGCTGTACCTGTGAGCCAAATAGCTGTGGCTCTACCCGGATGATTTCCTCCACCATGACCCTGAGCTCCTCCTCGGAGAAGCGGGGGTGTCTTTGGCGTGACATGGGGTGGTGTGTGTGATGTGTGGGGTGGTGTATGTGGTGATGAGTGTGGTGATGTGTAGTGGTGTGTGGTGTTTGGTACGTGGATGATGTGTGGGTGATGGTGTTGTGTGCCTCTGTGTGATGGGGTTGTCTATTCTGTGCTCTCTCTCTGGCCTTCATTCGTGATTTTTCCGTCGTAGTGGTTTGTGGGTGATGTGGGTGTGTGTTTTATATTGTAATGGGTGTGTGGGAGTGGTGTGTGTATGTGTCTCAGGTGTGTGTATTTGGAATTGTCCAATGTGGCGGTGTTTTGGAGATGTGTGTGTATTTTGAGCGCGGCGGTGTGTACCGCCAATGGAATACCGCGGTTGAAAGACTGGCGCGTGGATTCGTGTGTCGTGATAGTGTGGGCGTATTTCTGTTGGCGTGGAGGTGGAGGTTTTGTTTTCGCAAGTTTATCACTGACCTTTGGTGTGGCGGAGTTGTGTGGGTGTCTGAATTTTGGCGGATTCTGAGATGTGGGTCATAATAGCTGTGGCGGTTTACCGCGGCCACAGCGGGGTATTGGCGGTCTTCTGCACAGTTGTAAGCGCCTTTTACCGCCAATGTTGTAATGACCCCCTTAGAATGTTAATAGGCTGTCACATTACATCAAGCACAAAAATATCTTGCCTTATCTCCATGTAAAAAGTATTGATATAGTCCTCCTACAAGAAACTCACCTCACTCCTCATGTTGAAACAGGAGTGGGTAGGCTTGTTTATCAGTAGCAGTATGCTGGTAGATGCTAATGGTGAGTTGTCTCCATTCTGCAGCCCTTTGAAGAGATGATAAGTAGCCATCCTGTGTCACTGTAGACACCCATGCAGACTCCTTAAAACGTAGACATATGAGTCTTTGCTGAGATACAGATACTGAATAAAACAGTAGCAGGTGACTCAATTTATGCCTCTAACACAGATCAGACTCAATTCTTTTTTAACCTTTTAGACTCTCTGCTGCTTTCTGCCATGTAACCCTTATTTTAGGAGGGGTTGGATCTTAGCCTTGGACCCAGTTCTGAACAGAATCAGCACATTTGATGTCCATCATGGCATTGACCTATGGTGGCTGCCACTGAACAGGGATGATGTGAATAAAAAGAAGAAAAAAAAGAAAACCCACTTACCTGATTTGTATGGAGACAGGTTTTCTCTTCTCTGTCCTCATCCTCTTCTGGGAAGCACACAAGCTCCCAGGCTCCCCTGAGCCAATCATGACGCTGCTCCTGGGTGTGCAATAGCGTGTGGAGAAATGCAAAGTGCGCCCAACAGAGCCGGCCAAACAGACATGCTCACTTATGGTGCACAAACTACTCCTCCTCGAGCCCGCCCTGCCCTTAACTGGCTCCATATAAAAATAAAATGATAATAACGCTTCGTTATTATCATTTTATTTTTTACTTATGCTAAAAGCACATGTGTGATACTCCTCTGCCTTAGCAGAGGAGCCACCGCTGACAGTGACAGAGCTCTTCACAGAGACCCTCTGTTGGACCACAATCACCTTGATGTGTAGCATGTGTAACACCCTACTGACAAAGACTTCAACTTCCACTTCTGTCACATGGCACCATGTCACGCATTGAATATGTTCTTCTTCACGGTCAGCTACTATTGGATCTTTAGGATCATAGCCCTGTCCTGTTGGATTTATTGGCACCCCCACTTCGCAGGTGGGAAGAGAAGGCCTTCACATATAGGCAGCAAAATTGACATCTTCTGCAGCATATGTCTCAGATAATGAGGGCTCTTTGAATTCCTGCAGTACATGTATGTGGCCTTTAAAGCTACCTTGAGGGGTATGCTGATGAGTTGCTCAGCAGTGGCAAAACAGAAACTGCATGATGAGGGTTTGTGACCTCAGCACCTGCTACAAAACCAGGCCATCCCCAGCCTTCTAGAGAGGGCTGGAAGTAGCTCAGCAATGCGTGAATATGTTTGTCACTGAAACAGCAGAGGAGGCACTGGTACAATTACAGTGGAGATTATATTACTATGGCTAGAAAACACGATGTCTGCTGGCTGCACAGTTACAGCAGCGGGAACCCCAGAACATTGTGCCGGCATTTCGAGATGAGAAAGGTGTCTTGTTTACTCATGAGCAATGAGTCTTGCTTACTAACTGGCTAGCCATAGTGGATTGTTTTGCCGCCTTTCATTCATCCCTTCATGCCTTGGAGTCCCAGGCAACATCAGACCACACTTATGCCTTTCTAAATCCATTGAGTCTACCACCCCTTAATGAGGAGGATAGGGCTTACCTCGAAGGAGATTTCAATGAGAAGGAGGTCACTGAAGTTATCTAAGTTTTCCCTTCCTGTAAGTCCCTAGAAGAAGATGGCTTCCCAAGCAAAGCTTAAAAGATGGGTAAGATTGGGCTTATGCTGCTCTTAAACACTTAATGAGGTGGCAGTGGCCTTTGCCTCCCTGGGAGCCATCTCCAACAAATCTACTATCCTACGTCCCCATAAAGAATATAAAGATCCATTGGAATGTGCAAGTTACCATCCCATTTCACTCCCTAATGTTGACTTGAAAATCATTGCCACAATGCTCATGACCCCCTTACGCAAGGCAATCCCTCAACTTATACACAAATCCCAGTAGGTTTCATGCCATGGTGCTACTCCAATCTTTGTACTTTTGCTCACATGTTATGGCGTGTGAAGTGGTGGCTCTGAGGAGAAACTAACTCTTTGCTTGGATGTCGAAAAGGCATTTGACCCAGTCGAATGGTCCTATTTATTCACAGTGATGGCTGTAGTTGGAGGGACAATTTTATAGCGAGGGTCTGACTTTTACTGATTCCTCCTCAGCAGATGCCAACTGTGGAGATTTAATGTTTTGGGAGTTCTCAATTCAATGGGGCACAAGACAGAGGTGTCCCCATTTTCCAATCCTCTTTCTCCTTGCATAGGAGCCCGCTCTTTGACCATTTATCTCTTGCTGGATGGCATACGAATGGGGGACAGCATGATCAAATGTCTCTGTTTTATGCAGAAAATGAAATCCTGCTCCTTCTAGCTCATCCTGTATCATCCATAGAAGCTGTTATGTCCATCATTCTTGATTTTGCTACTGTATCTGGTTATAAGATTAACTGGTCTAAATACAAGACTCTACCTCTTTCTAGGGTGACCACCAGTGTCTGCACAGGAGCCTATGACATGAAGCGTGTGCCTAAAGGACTTCAATATCTGGGCATTTACATTAACAGAAGGCTGGTGAACAGGGTGCAGGATAATCTCCTATCTCTTGTGGAGCATTCCAAAATGGATTTCCTAAAGGGAAAGCATTTGAATCTATCCCTTTGGGGAAGAGTCTAGATAGTTTAGTTTAGTTTAGTTTAATGAATTTTTAGAGTGCATGGCTACCCGAAGGCTTCCCAGCACTGAAGGTAGACCATAAACTCAGCAAAACCTATACTGAGAATAAAAATGTCTTCAATTTCTTACGAAAGGAAGGTTTCAGCTGTTTTTGTCAAAGTTCAAATGGAAGAGAATTCCAGAGTTATGCAGCTTTAACTGAGAAATAGTTGCTTCCACATGTTGCTTTCTTGAAATGGGGTATGTTAACCGAGACAGTGGAGGATTTGCATTGCCTGAGAGGGACGTAAGGTGACATACATTGCCTGAGAAACCGCGGGCCCTTGTTGTGGATGGCTTTATGTGTCATGCAGCCGGCCTTAAAATTGATCCGTTGTTTTATGGGAAGCCAATAAAGAGAGGTCAGTGCGGGTTTGGCTGACAGATGTCTGGGTGTGTTCATAAGCAAACGTGTGGCGGCATTTTGTATGACTTGCAATTTCCTTATCACATAGCCCGGAGAACTAAGAAAAAGGGAATTGCCATAGTCTAAGCGGGACAATATCAGGGCATGAAGGATAAGTCTTCTGGCCAAAAAAGGTAAGATATTGAAGATTTTCCTGGTGGTTCTTAATAGGCCGAAACAGTATGCAGCCAGCTTTTTAGATTGATGGTCCATCATGAGGCGGGGGTCTAACCAGAAGCCTAAACTCTTTATATTTTCTTTGGGAGGAGGGAGATTTTTAGAATGCAGGAGACTTAAAAAGAGCATGATTTCCAATTATCACTACTTCCGATTTTTCATCATTAAGTTTAAGTTTAGAGACAGTCATTCATTTAGCTACATTCGCGAGTCAGGCGGATAGATTAGATTGGGCGGTGTTTCCGGGATTCAAAAGAGAAACTACCAGCTGGTTATTGTCGGCATATGATATCAAGGAAAGGCCATGTGGTTCAAGAATTTTAGCTAAGGGGGACAAATAAATATTAAAAAGAGTAGGGCTCAGCGAGGAGCCCTGAGGAACCCCGCACGTGAGGGAAAAGGAAGGAGCGGTCAAGAACTTGAAAAGTTCTATCTTTCAAGAAGGAGGAAAACCATCTTAGTGGAGTACCTTTCATTCCTCTGGCTAAAAGTCTTTGAAGTAGTGTGCAATGGTCTACAGTATCAAATGCAGCACTGAGGTCTAATAGGATGATAGCTGCATGTCCACCTTGACCTAATAATTGACGGGCATTTTCCATAACGGCTAATAAAGCTGACTTTTGT
Source organism: Pleurodeles waltl (assembly GCF_031143425.1). Lineage (NCBI taxonomy): Eukaryota > Metazoa > Chordata > Amphibia > Caudata > Salamandridae > Pleurodeles > Pleurodeles waltl. The sequence continues at coordinate 805,854,787 of NC_090440.1, forward strand.
ACTGTGCTGTGATCTAAATCCCATTTGGGAGTGATGTAGGAGTTCATGATCTTCAAGAAAACACGTTAGTTGATTACCAATGTGTTTTTCCGCTACCTTCACCAAAATGGGAAGGAGAGCAATAGGGCTATAGTTACTCAGAAGAGTTGGGGCAAGTTTAGTTATTTTTTAATAAGGGCCTAACAACAGCATGCTTCAAGAGCTGCGGTACTAGACCAGAGGATAGGGATTGATTCAGAATATTTGTAATATATGTGAGATTAAGTTAGAGGCCAGAGCTAATATATGAGGATGGGTGGAATCTAGGGGGGATCCCGATTTTATAGTGTGCAAATATTTAATGACTAAAGCCTCTGTTATAGGTTGAAAAAATGGAAGTGAAAGTTTCGGAGATTGAAGATCGTTATGTGAATACCGATCAATCTCTTGAAGGGCATCGGAAGGGAGGGTAGAATAAATATCTATAATTTTCTTTTGGAAAGAGTCTGCCAGAATATTACTATGGGTGATGGAGGCCTCTACAGGGATGTCAGTTGAGGAGAACAAGGTAAGTTCTTTAAAGATCGTAAAGATCTCTTTCGGGGAATTTACAGACTGTTCAATTCTAGTTGTATAGAATGCTGCTTGAGCTAGTTTGATTTCTGCATGAAATGTTCTGATTGCCTCCCTATATTGTGTCTTAGAGGCAATGTGATAGTCCTTTTTCCATCTTCTTTCAAGTTGCTTCCACCTTTTTTATGTTGAAGCAAATGAGGTTAAAAACCATGGTTTGGCCTTATGATTGGTCCTTGTGATAACCGTCTTGGTTGGTAGTATGGGGTCTAAAGAAGCAGAAATCCACTTATTAAAGTTTTCTATTGGCCATAAACCAGACTCCTCATAGATAGAAAGAGAGAGATGTAATGTATCCTGCCAGTCTCTGTGGTTCAATTTAGACCACTGGTGAGTAATTGACTTTATAGAAATTTGATGGAGGGGAAGAAAAGGATATAAGGGAGTGTAAGTAACAGTAAGTAATGATCCGTCCAGATCAGAGGGAGAGGGGTGTGGGAGAATAGGTCAGGAAGATTGCTGAAAACTAAATCAATGGTATGGCCTTTAATATGTGTGGGTCCTTTGATCTAGGGAGGCCAAATCAGAGAGTAGGGCTTAAGTCGAGAGGCAGTGTTCGTCATCTGCGTGGATGTTAAAATCACCAAGATTGGTAAAGTTTGGTGTTTTGCAGGACATGTTGGCCACAAAATCAGGTAGGGCTTGTAGAAATCTCCCATATGGTTTCGGAGGGCGAGAGATAAGTATTCCGGAGAAAGTGAATATGGCATTCAAAGTTAAAGAGAAGAGCAGGATTTCAAAGTCAGGAAAATCTAAAGGGGTGGCAGAACATTTGATTGAGTTCTTATGGATGATGGCAATCCCCCCACCTCTAGCTTGAGGTCTATCTAAACAGTTGATTAAGTAGTCCTGGGGTAGTGACATTACTATCTCAGGAGAAGACTCCTCATTGAGCCAGGTTTCAGTTAGAAACAAGGTGTCTGGAGTATATTCTTCTAATAATAAGAGAATTTGTAAATTGTGCACTGGTAAAGAGCGACAGTTGACCAGTAGAAATTTACCGAGTTGTTCTTTGTTTTTCTTGAGTGGGGGTGGTAGTACGGGTTGAGGGGTCCAGGTGCAGATGTTACAGGCCATGTTGGGGGAGTCAGCAGATATAGTAGAGTGGGCTGTATTCAACAAAGGGCTATTACAGGCTAGCAGCTGTTGTCCTGAATAGACTAATCTCTTTAAGTCGTTTTGGGCAGCATGTCTGGCCCCTGGTCTCTGCCGGGCGCAGACGGGTGCAGACGGGCTTGCCTTTGGAGCACTTTTGGCACGTCAGTGGTGCGCCCTCTGCACGCCTGACGCATGAAGCCCTTTATAGTGGGCAACCCCTTATGAGTTACACAACTAGACCACTACCAAAATGGTGGAAGAAAGGGAGTCGTGAAAAGGATAAAAAATGGAGGCTGAGTAGATGTTGAGAAATGTCGGCATGGCAGATAGGGAGGACGCAGTACGGTATGCAGGCAGTGCACAATGAATTGCAAAGGTGAGCAATGTGCCAAAATAAAAGCAAAAGGCTTGAGGCACACGTTGCCTCGAATATATACAGTGCTGTGAGTGTGCCGTCCACCTCTGAAGACGGGCATAGGCAGAGCAAATTAAAATACAATAAAACAATAAAACAACAGTCTAATATCAAATAATTACTTGATAGGTCCTGGGTTTAGGGAATACCTTAGTAAAAATGACAGTTGCACTACGATTTATTTATGTTCTTGGGATGATCCCCCTGAGGGTTGCATGATGTCTTCTTTTAGGAATGGAAGCAGATATATGGTCTGGAGTGGTTGTAAACCGAGATTTCAGGTGGCTTGATAATGGGTGGATCTTACTGTGAGGGGTTTGCGTCTAACACATATGGTTTGGCCTTTCATATTTCTCAGTTTACTTTCTATCTCAGTGATATAAGAGATTCTCCAGTGTGGCTTCCGATTGAATGTAATCTGCTGCATTGACCCAACCTCTATCTCTCGGTCTGTCTGACGACAGCTGCACATCCATCTTAGAGAACCAAATTCTCCAGACGATAGCAGGTGCGTGGCACACCATGAATGAGTTACTTAATACAGTGCTGCTTATACTACTTATACACCAGGGGGCCCCACTGAGGCACAAAAGGCATTATCTATAGCTGGACATCCCTTTCAATGGGCTACATGGTCTGCGGTTGGAATGAAATATATAGTTAAGTTGCTTGAGGGAGGCTTTTTTAAGTTTTTCCAGCTGGCAAAAGAGGAATTTGGTATTCCCACAATGGATCACTACATATATCACCAAATGATGCATTGCCTTAGAACTGCACTGGGCCACGCAACGGATATTGCTGCTCCATCAGTATTTAACACTATGGGGCCAGTTTAGGGGAGTTGTTGCGGGCTCTCTGGAGTACGAACAAGTTATATTGGGAGATTCTTTTGGATCAAAACTAGTCACCTGAGGTCATGTCAATGTTACTTTTAGATCATGTCAGAGTCCTTAGAGAGTCCAGACTAAATTTCCTATTCTTCATGATTTGAAATGACTGGTACTTAACACCTTGGAAGTTGAAATGAGCACAGTTGCAGCCCTCAGACCTATGTTGGCTAAGTAAGGAGAATGAGTGAAATCTGTACCATGTTTTTTAGTCCTGCACAGCCCTAAAATGGTTCTGGTCAGCAGTATGGAGGTGTCTGCACCTCCACAGTTCTGTTACTCTTGCCCTAATGGTGAATCTGGCACTTTTACATGACACGACTGACAACTCAGACCTAAACAGACATGCAAAGATAGCGAGCCACTTAGTTGACAATACTGAAATTGTGTATCCTCAGGCATTGGCTCCGGGCTTCTGCTCCCACAGTCCACGAATAGCTCATCTAACTTCACAGACTAGGTCTTCATGAGTTCATCACTTATAAAGTAAATGATCAATTGGCAGTATTTGAAAGGGTGTGTGGACCCTTTATGGCTGAGGCAAGGAGTGCATTTAAGAGCCTGATTTCATGGTGCTCCTGGCTATCCTGGCCCTGGTTTGTTGTCCTTGTATCAATGTAGGTGAGACCTATACTAGACTCCCTTTGGATTCCCCATGGGGTCTCTGCATGACCTTAGGTATGAACTTTAGGGACACCTTCCCCCACCTGTAATACTCCCAATGTTGGTTTGGGTTTGTAGCTTGATCTTAGTAGAATTCCAGGAGAATTGTTTAACTATGTGAATGCTCTGATATATATAGGTTCCCTGCTATACGCTACTGTTGATGTTATATTACATTGCTATGTTATAGAAATGCTATGTCTCACTAGTTTCTAAAGACATAGATATTCTGATTTTTGAAATCTGTTTATTTCCTCCTTCTTTTTCTTTACTATAGTTTGATCTGTATCCAGCTCCATCCCCCTGCCCTGCCACCTGTCTGTCCCTTCTGACTACCCTGGCTCCCCATCGACCCCCCCATGTTTGGGGCAGCAATCAAGATTTCTTACTAGGTTTCTTTATCGTAGGCATGTCAATTGTTCTGTATGTATGCCTGAATAGATGTTGCTGCATCACCCTTTATCTTGAAAATGTCTAATAAATAAATATTGCCAAAAGAACAAAGAAATTGAGAGATGTTCACACATTTAGTGGTTAGGTCTATTTGGACATCAGAATAATTTCATCATAAATATTAAGATAAAAACATGCTGCAGCCTTAATATCATGGACAACAACATTGACCTTCAATGCATGTCGGAAAGTGGCTTATTAGTAGGTGCAAGTAGGTACTTACAACTAGTAATAATACCACAACCGCAATTAAGGTCCAGTCAAGTCTCAATAAGTTAATCCTTGCTTAACCCTTGGTAGCTTGTCCAACAAGCAGTCAGGCTTAATTTAGGAGACAGGTGTGTAAAGCATTTAATGTTAATATCCCCTAAGCAGTACATAAGTAAGACACACAACACAAAAAAATCCAACACCAATTTTAAAAAATAGAGAATATTTTTATCTTTAAAATGAAACTAAAATGAAAAAATCCAATGTAGGGAACCAGAGATATGAATTCTTAAAGATTAAATGCAAAAATGTGCTTTCTAGTGCCTAAAAGTGAAAAGTGCCAACCACATCTACCTGGTCGCACTAGACCAGGATCAAGTCAAAGTTTAGGGCAGACCGTGATGGTGCCAGGGTTGGATAGAATGAGTTGTTGGGTCAGTTAAGTTTTTACCTTTGCACTTAATAACTTTTTTGGTGCTTTTTCTTTCAACATCGAGCAATCAGGTCTTATGGATTTGGGTTTGAAGATGGCGGCCTGTTGCAGAATGATGCCTTGGTGAACTCCTGAAGGTCCTATTCATCAACAGCAAGGAGCTCAGAAGTCTTCAGTGGGATGTGCAGTGAGGTCAGGCCGAGACACAGTTCGAAGTAGGGAGTTTGCCTCTCAACTAAGAGCCAGTCTTCTTCCTGAGCTTTTTCCAAAATGTTGTCCAAAAGTTCCCAAACTTTCAGATATTCTTCTGAAAGGTCCTTTGAGGGTCTTGAAGGGTTCACAAAATTAATCAAGCTCTGATGGACTTGCCTGTTATAGCTGATGCAGGTGATTTCTTCCAACACTTTTCTTCCTGTTGCTGATCAGGAAGTCCACTTCTTGGTCTTTTAAGACAGACAAGGTCCTCTTTTATGAAGCCATGCGAGTGCAACAGGTGCAGTCCGTGTGTGCACTGTTCTCTCTTTTGTGCAGTCAAAGGGTTCAGCAGTGTGGTCCTTATTTTCCAGATGTCTCCAAGCAGGGATCTGAGGTGCAGTGTAACCCTCCTCTATTTATTCCAGATGCTGGGCTGGCAAGAGGGGAGGCACCCCCAACCATTGGGGTTCAAATTGCCACCCTCTGTTATGACCACCTCCTGGGAAGTGTGGCATATTTCTTTCCCAAAATGCACATCTCCAAAAAAATCAAACTGTAGAAAATCTCTACCTGGAGTTCAGGTCTGGCTAACCCAATCCGGAGGTTTGGTTAGCTTCTCCCTCCACTCCACTTCCAGCCCCTCTCTTAATGTAATTAGAGAGGCTCCTATCTGGCTGGGGTGGAGGAAGTGGGGTTGGGCCTGGTTCCTGTACTGTCTGTTCTTCTCCCTTTGAAGACCAGTTTGGCTACCCAGCCCCCTTCCGGTCCTGGCATCTGCAGGCATCAGATCTCTACTCACAAGATGTGTCTATTGTTTCAGCTCCAGGCCTCTTCAAACCTATTCAGGGAGTTGCTTGCCTCAGGCTGTTAAAGGCTGGCCAATCAGAAGAAACTGCTACAAAGCTGTTTTAGGTAACTTCAGGAAAGCAAATTCTAAAACTACTTTCCTGCAAAAGGTATAATAAATCCAACCTTGGTAAGTTGTTGGATTTATTGCAACTATTGTTTTGATACTTTGAATGACGTTGCTACCTCACTCCTGTCAAAAGTTAGATGTTAATAAAGTGTTATAAGCCTTCCCAAGTTAGCCTACGGAGCTAGAAGCATTGAAATGAGGAAAAACAAAATTGACAGTTTTTCCCTCACCGGGGCAAATAAAACATATTTTATATTGTCCCTGTTTTTTCTAACAAGACACCCGACTCTTGGGGCCCCTAGGGCAGACCTTAGTGATGGCTTATCTGTAATATAAAGGTGGTTTTAGACTTTGGAGGTACTTTTAATTCCAAAGTTGAATTTGCCCATAGTTTTATTGTAAAACCAACTTGCACACAGCAGTGCACAATTAAGTGCTTTAAATCCACCGGGGTCTCTAAACCTACATGCCCTACCTTATACAAGGGACTTACAGGAATGTGGCCTGAACCAATTGTAATTACACTAATCACAATATACCTTTTAAGGAGAGCAGTGGTCCTTGGCCTGGTTATCACATTCCAGGGCACATTCCGAGTCAGTAACCAACAGTATCAGTCAAAAAATGGGGGTGGTCAGGACAAAAAGGATGACTTTCTCACAATGCACACTTTGGAATACACCACAATATTGGTAACATAAATATCAACACCATAAATACTGTAAAATCAAAATCAAACGCCAGATAATAAAATCAAAAATATATTTTTTTAAATATAGCTCCATTGAAATATTGACAATATAAATATTGCAAGCTAGTGTATCAGTTATTCATGGTAATAAAAATACCACATAAAATGTATAAACCAAAAACAAGCATTTCAAACACAACTTAATACATACGTTTAAAAGGTTATTAGTTTAAAAGCCACATTCAACTAATTACACACACCAAAAAATGCTAATCAATAACTTAACAAATCAGATTCAAACTTAAAACTTGTGAAATAAAAAATAAATTGTGATTAACAATAGAGGAATTTAAATAGAGTACACCAGAAACAATTATATCTGTTGCTGAAAGTTCAGGAGCAGAGAGGAAAGAGTTACTAGGCATTAGAGAAATGTCTAACAACCAGTGTGAAGTATGTGCACCTATATTTTATTTAGCTATATAACTATATAAGCATGTCAGCTCCTACCAAACTAAAATATTTAAATCAAATATATGTGCTGATCCAATGCTTAAAAACTTTGCTAGATAAACAGACATTTGAGGTGAGCAAATCTAGAGTGTCGCTGGTGTTGCAGAGTACTCCTTACTAGAGATGCTCTCCGCCTAAACTTGGGAACTAACCAGAGTTCTCTATTCTTCTTTTTTTGCATAATTTATGCGTCACTCTAACCCTGGAAGGGATTTGTTTTGACTTATACTGGGTGCTCCCTTGTGTCTGGACAAAGCTAAACCTCTCTGATGAGCTCTAATGAGAGCGAAACACGTGTCAGGGGTTGCTTTTACTCATTCCAGGTTGGCTTGGACGGTATTTTACCAGTCCAAAGCTGTAATACTGTGCCTGGAGTGGTAAATGGCTTTTGTCATTTTATAGCTCGGCAAGGTTGACACTGTGTCAAACCTATGATTAAAGACTTTGCTGTATAAATGGCAAAAGACTTTGTCACTATCTAGCTCGGCGTGGATAGCACTGTGCTGATCCAATGCTTAAAAACTTTACTAGATAAACAGACATTTGAGGTGAGCAAATCTAGAGTGTCACTGGTGTTGCAGAGTACTCCTTACTAGAGCTGCTCTCTGCCTAAACTTGGGAACTACCCAGAGTTCTCTATTCTTCTTTTTTTGCATAATTTATGCGTCACTCTAACCCTGAAAGGGATTTGTTTTGAGATATATATATATATATATATATAAATATATATAAATACACTTACCCCTATTATATTCCCACTACAGATATATCAAGTGCAAAACTTCGGAGGCACAAAAGACAAAGATGAACTATGCAGACGGTACAGAACATTTATATAGTCATTGATTTGGCTGATGGGTGGAACCTTTAAAGTACACCCCATCAGTTTACCCAAATCTATGCATTACAGGACTAATATCTAAATATCAACATGGTGTACACCCTTTTGCATACGAAGCATCAAGTAAAGAAGATGAAAACAATTGTAATACCCTCCCATTGACATTTTAAAATGTTGTGTCCTCCTAAATCATTCTCCCTACTCCATGGGTTCTGAGGTAAATATTCACCCAAATTTACTGCTTTACGGTAGCCTGGATGGATTGCATGCACCGTCAGGATACAGACGCAAACCCAGGATCTAAATCCCATAGTGGAATCTATATGAATACACTAAAACAAAGAGGCGAAAACTAATGTTCACACACAAGAATGGCACAGCTCTTTCACAGAACCCTATAGAAACACCACCACATCCTTCATCAAATTTAGAACAAAGGCAGAGCCAACCAATAGCCCAGGCTCTCAGCCGTAAATTCTCCAAGCAGACGTAAGTAATAAGTGTTCTGCTAGCTACAAACGCCCCTTCTATTTTAGCCATATAAGGTCTAATACACCTGAGATCAATAGTATACACCATAATATAACCAAAAAATGAAAAGCGACTTAGCACAAACAGTAACTTGCCATGACAATCCAAAAATCAAAAATGAATCCTAAAACCAGAACTATGCATTTTTCAAAGCCCTTTCCTAGCTAATTTAGCCTATCCAGCTTGGGCCTTTTCTTTCTATTATGGCCCCCTACATGCCAGTTAAACCTATGCTAAATTTAGAGCTACAAATCCTAGCATGTAAAGGAAAAAGCAAATACTGAATAAGCTATTTACATATCCACATTACAACTTTAAAACTATAGAATATATTTTCAATAAAGCATACACAAAATTTGAAAAGATGTGTATTACAGATATAAATAAACACACAAATGATATAGTCTAAACTAGTACAATAATATACAAACTGCAAGAAATCCACACATTTTGTCAAGAAATCAGATCATTACACTACACATATTTACCATTTGTTAATGTGCAGTCAGGATGTAAACAATATATAAAGAACAATAAGCTCTGGGTGGCTGTAATAAAGTCGAGGTATATATAGTGATTGTATATTTGTAGATCTAAGGTATTTTTATAATAATAGTGGGGTACATGCAGTGTTTTACTGTTGCAGATACAGAACAGCTTCAGTTATGGATTTGCATTAATTCTAATAGTGTTTTTTAAGAAGATTATGCTGGGATTTTTTTATTTTCCAAATGTTTTCACATTTTTCTTCCAGATTTATTTTATTTGTATTTCTTGACTATGTTTTTGGTGGTCTCATTAGTACAGCATCCATTTTAGGACATCCTCATTCTTCACTCCTCATCCCTACTTCTCATCGCTGCTTCTCATCCATCATCCCTACTTCTCATCCATCATACATCATCCCTACTTCTCATCCACCATCCCTGCTTCTCTTCCATCATCCCTACTTCTAATCCATCATCCCCACTTCTCATCCATCATACATCATCCATACTTCTCATCCATCATTCCTTCTTCTCATCCATCACACATCATCCCTAGTTCTCATCCATCACCCTTACTTCTCATCCATCATCCCTATTTCTAATCCATCGTACTTCATCCCTACTTCTCATCCATCATACATCATTCCTATTTCTCATCCATCATCCCTACTTCTCATCCATCATACATCGTCCCTACTTCTCAGCCCTCATCTCTTATTCCCATCCCTACTATTCATCCATCATCCCTACTTCTCATCCATCATACATAATCCCTACTTCTCATACATCATCCCTACTTCTCATCCATCATCTTTAATTCTCCTCCATCTTCCCTGATTCTCATCCCTCATCCATACTTCTTTTCCATCATCCCTACTTCTCTTCCATCATTCCTACTTCTCATCCCTCTTCCCTGCTTCTTATTCCTACTTCTCATCCATCTTGATGGAAGGAATGATGGAAGATAAGTAGGGATGATAGAAGAGAAGCAGTGATGATGGATGAGAAGTAGGGTTGATGGAAGAGAAGTAGGGATGATGGATGAGAAGTAGGGTTGATGTATGGTGGATGAGAAGCAGGGCTGAGGGATGAGAAGTAGGGATGATGGAAGAGAAGCAGGGATGATGTATGATGGGTGAGAAGTAGGAATGATGGATGAGAAGTAGGATTGATGTATGGTGGATGAGAAGCAGGGATGAGAAGTAGGGATGATGGAAGAGAAGCAGGGATGATGGATGAGAAGTAGGGATGATGTATGATGGGTGAGAAGTAGGGATGATGGATGAGAATTAGGGATGATGTATGATGGATGAGAAGTAGGGATGATAGAAGAGAAGCAGGGAGGATGGATGGGATGGATGAGAAGTAGGGACAATGGATGAGAAAAAGGGATGATGTATGATGGATGAGAAGTAGGGATGATGGATGAGAAGTAGGGATGATGAAAGAGAAGCAGGGATGATGAATAAGAAGAAGAGATGATGTACAATGGATGAGAAGCAGGGATGATAGAGGAGAAGTATGGATGATGGATGAGAAGTAGGGATGATGGAGGAGAAGCAGGGATGAGAAACATGGATGAAAAGTAGGGATGATGTATGATGGATGAGAAGTAGGGATGATGGATTAAAAGTAGGGATGATGTATGATGGATGAGAAGAAGGGATGATAGATGAGAAGTAGGGATGATAGATGAGAAGTAGGGATGATGGAAGAGAAGCAGGGATGATGGAGAGAAGTAGGGATGATGGATGAGAAGCAGGGATGAGAAGAAGGAATGAGACATAAGGATGAGAGATGAGGAATGAGGATGTCCTAAAATGGATGCTATACATTGGATGTGATATGGAATTTTACTTATGGATCATAATTTTCTATTGTTTGGAAATCCATTTTACAATTTATTTTTTAATATAATTTTGAGATTCTGTTCTTTTGAGAAAAGCGCTACTTCTAATCACTAAAACGTCAGAAAAGCATTCCATTAGTCTCATTTATATTGCAGTGCAGTTTGTCCAACTGACTGCACTTCGGCAGATAAGAATGTCAATATCTACCATCTGGTCACACCATGCTACAGTTCAAGGTTTAATGGCAAAGCAAGCTTGACCACTGGAAGCACTGTCTCACCACCATCTGACCCAAAATGTCAAAGGCCTACTGAATCTTAAGGGCCCAATTCTGTTTCACTCCAATTGGATAAGCAGGTTGTCCAATGTTTGCACTTGGAAGAGTGAGCAGTGAAGGCTCATGTTAATATATGGTGGGTGCCAAAACATACAGAGTAAAAGAGTAATTTACACTCAGTAGCGTTAATTGTCTAGTCATTTATTTAATGTCTAAGAAGAAAATGACTTTTGTTGACAGGCAGGTAAGTTGAACAGTTAAAAGTAGAATCTACAAAAAAGTAGAAGGTCCTAATCCTGTCTGGAGCTGAGATACAGTTTCACATATATACTCCTGCATTCTAGGCACTAAGGCCCTCATTAGAACCTTGGCGGTAAATGCCGCCTACTGCAGTGCTGATGGTATTCCGCTACGGGTATTATGGCCCTCATTACAACCCTGGCGGTTGGTGTTAAAGCAGCAGTAAAAAAAATGGGATCACGACCACGGTGGAAACCACCAACACAGACAGCCACTTTAACACTCTGACCACCACGGCAGTAGCAACAAACACCGCAGCAGTAACCGCCAACAGACAGGCGGAAGACAATGAACCGCCCACCCCATCACAACCCGCCAATCCGCTAGCTTTTCCGGGGCGGTACCAACACCATCAAAAGCACGGCAGAAACAGGACTTGGAAGGGAAATCACTCACCGCTCGACACAAATGAAGAACCAGGACGCCATGGAGCCCGAGCTGCAGGTCCTGCCCATGCTGGTCTACCTCCTCATCTACCAGGAATACAAAAGATGGCAGCGACGACCACGGTGAGTACGGCACCTAGTACACAGGGGGAGGAAAAAGAGAGTGACACACACACACGCAACACCCTCACCCCAACCCTCACCCACAACACCATACACACAAAAACATGCATCAACATTATATTTACACCCCATAGCCCCCTGGAAGAATGCAAGGACAAATGGAATAGAGTCAAATCAGTGATATATTAGAAATTGGTAGAAATACATATTAAATAGAAAAACAGTATTCAAAAAAATATACAATATGTGCATAAGGCGGTACATTGTCCATTCAAAACATCTGTGGGCCACTGGGCCAAAAATCATGGGCCAAGCCCACACTAGACTACTGCATCAATACGGAGAGAACACTGCAGGGGCATCAGGTCAAAACACACAGGCACCTCAGAGGGATTGGGAAGGGGGGGGCACCTCAGCCGGAAGATGGAATAATGCCACTGTTCCTCGAAGGGGCTCCATGCCCACTGCTTGGTCCTGGAGAGTGCGAAGCTACAGTCTCTCAAGTCTCTCAAGTGGGTGGGTTGCCCACTGCTTGGTCCTGGGGAATGCAAAGCCAAAGTCTCTCAAGTGAGTGGTATGCCCACTGCTTGGTCATGAGGAGTGCAAAGCCACAGTCTCTCAAGTGGGTGGTTTGCCTACTACTTGGTCCTGGGGACTGCAAAGCCACAGTCTCTCAAGTGAGTGGTTTGCCCACTGCTTGGTCCTGGGGAGTGCAAAGCAAAGCCACAGTCTCTCTAGAGTGTGCCTTTCTCCACTGGTTCTGGAGGGGGCTTTGTGCCCAGTGTGCTTCATCCTGCCAAGGATAGGAGGGGTGGATGCATATCTCCACTGGTTCTGGAGGGGGCCTTGTGCCCAGTGATGCAACACTTGGGATGTAGCAGTTCACAGTCCCTCACCTGGGTGTCTGAGGCACGAGATTTTCAGGGACCAGGTTGCATGATAGTTCATGGAGGCAGGGCTAGACCCCATCCTGCGGCAGCTAAGGCTGCATACTGGTTGTAGTGCTGATGCTGGTGGGGGTGCTGCCAGTGGTGGTGGGAGGCTCCAGCCCTTCTTCTGTAGTCTCGGACGGCTGCCCAGTGGGGCTGCTGCTGCTGGTAGTGGTGCTACTGTCAGCGGTGCGGCTAGCGGTGCTTGCGGCAGTGCCTGCGGCAGTGCTAGCGCAGGTGCAGGTGGCGGTGCTGGCCGTGGTGCAGGTGCTGGTGCTGCCAATGGTGGGTGGAGGCCCCAGCCCTTCTCCTGCAGCCTCAGACGGCTTCCCACTGGGGCTGCTTCTGCTGACAGTAGTGGTGCTTGCAGCGGTGCAGGTGGTGGTGCTTGTGGTAGTGCTTGCGGTGGTGCTTGCGGCGGTGCTTGCGGTGGTGCTAGCAGCAGGGATACTGGCGGTGCTGTCCGCGGTGCAGGTGGCAGTGCTGGCGGTTGTGCTGGTAGCCACCAGTCCTTCACGTGCAGCCTCTGACGGCTGAAGTGCCTTGCCTGGTGTTTTCTGCCCCTTCCTCACCTTGGCAGATGGTGATGTCAACTTGGGTCTGGCAGCTGGAGTCTTTGAGGTGGTCTTGCTGGGTGGTTGGTGCCTCTTCCCCTTGCTTCATACTGTCCCCCTCTTCACCTTGCAGGTGGTGGAATGGTTTTGTCCTTGGCAGGTGTTGGTGGCACACTGGCTGGGCTCACGTGTGCCCCTTTGAGCCTCTGTTAGCTGCAGGAACCACAGCGGACGTCGACTTGGTGGCTGAGGTGCTGGGCTGGATTCTGGACACACTGGCCTGAGGGGAAGGACGGGGGGAGGGGTATGGAAGAGGTCACTATTTGCCAGGAAAAGCTTCTTAGAGACACTGGGGCGGGAAGAGGGAGAGGGTTTGGGAATAGAGGAAGAAGGAGTGGTTGTAGGAGGTGTCTGTCTGCTGTTTTTGGGTGCAGGTGCATGGGCTGAATGCTGTTGTGAGGTGAATGGCTGTTGGATGGGTGAGTGCATGCGTTTGTGTACTTTGGGAGGAGGGGTCACAGACACACTGGGAGAGGACACAGAGGACATGTGCATGGATGTGGGGGTGGTGACTGCCAGTGAGGGGTGTGTTGTGATGGGCGTGCTGGTGATGGAGGTAGTGGATGAGGATGTAGAGCATGCAGGTGTGAGTGGAGATGCCACTGAGAGGGAGGTTGATGATGAGGAGGAGGGGGACACAGTGGAGGCAGTGGATGTTGGTGTGCTGCATGGGGATGGTGCTTGTGTGAGTGCCTGTGAGATGAAGTGTGGTGCTTGTGTTTGCCTGAGCCCCTTTTGTGTGGTGATTTGGGTGAAGCTGGTCCTAAGGTGTGCTTGGGATAGTCTGGGGTTGAAGGGATTGGGACTGGGTAGAGGAAGTTGGAGGGGGGAGGCTAGAGACAGGGACAAGCGCTGACATCAGGGAGGAGGCCAGAACCTGAAATGCTCTCTGTTGGGCTGCCACGCCAGAGTGAATGCCCTCCAGGTATGCATTTGTTTGTTGCAAATGACTCTCGACACCCTGGATGGCATTCAGAATGGTTGACTGCCCAACAGTGAGGGATCTCAGGAGGTCAATAGCCTTCCCACTGAGGGCAGCAGGGCTGACTGGGGCAGGGCCTGAGGTGCCTGGGACGAAGGAGATGCCTACCCTCCTGGGTGAGCACGCACGGGAATCACCTTGAGGGGCTGCTGGGAGGGTGGTGCACAGAGATGTCTGCCACAGCCAGGGAGCATCCATTAGAGGATGAGTCGCTGTCTGTGGTGTCCCCTCCTGTCCCCGTTGTGGTGCTCCCCTCACCCTGCGTCCCACTGGTACCATCACCGGCGGTGGATTCGGCCTCCAGGCCCAGGTGGGATGCAGCTCCCTCTGTCGCCGGTGCCTCTGCTCCTCCGCCAGATGATGCTAATGCACACAAGCACAGGGTGACAAAAAAAAAAGTGGGGGGAGAGACAGAGGATACACTTGGACAATGATAGCAACACTACCACCGTTGGCGTACACAACACACAGGGAGCAGCCCTATGCACTAGGCCATGCACTATCAGTTACTAAGATAGTCACCAGCCCATGGGGTGCAATGCCAACCGCCAATCAGCTGCACACCTGAAACCCACACCACCCTGCCCAGTAGTAGATGCCTACTAACACCATTGGGGTAGGAGTGCTACAGAGCCTGCCAAACAAGGGGCCTACCCTGCCTTCTTCGCCTACACACTCACAGCCCACATTCCCCACCCTGGTAACCCTTAAAGCGTGCAAAGTCAGGATTCAGAATCTGTACTCACTCCCTTATGGCTGCTGTGATGCCTTCAAGTGCCCATCCAACTCCGGATAGGCCACCGCCAGGATGCAGAACATCAGGGGGGTCATGGTGCGACAGGCATCCCTTCCTTGTTGGGAGGCCAGCCCCAGCTGGGCCTACGCCGTCTTCTTTGCCGGGCGGCTCAGGTCCTCCCACCATTTGCGGCAGTGGGTGCTCCGCCTGTCAAAGACCCCCAGGGTCTGCACCTCCTTGGCAATGGTATGCCAAATACCCTTTTTCTGGTGGGCACTGACCTGCATGAAAAAGACAGCAGAAAAGGGAATTAGTCAACCGTCCGGACCGTCACACTCATGGCCCCCCAGATCTCTCCCATCCCCTGACGCACATATATTGACCATCATACATGCAGCACTCTGGCCAGGATGCCTCTGCCCCCCCTACATGTGGCTTGCACACACAGCAATCCCTACATTCATGGCCCACGCATCATGCTCACAGTGCATTCACCTGTTTGTCTGGAGGACCGTAGAGTAACGTGTACTGGGGTAGGACCCCATTCACCAGTTTCTCCAACTCCTCCACATTGAAGCAGGGGCCCTTTCCCCAGACACATGAGCCTTTGTCGCTTCCAGACACAGGTCACAGCAGCACTTGCAGTGTAGGTCCTCTCCTGTTGAAGGTCAGGAAGCAAGTGAGTGAACAGATAGAAAATGGCGGTCACGTCCACGGCAGTGCTTACCCTCACTGCCGGCGTACATCGCCATTGGCTCCTGGAACCCATAGGGCCCAATGATAACCAATGCGAAGTTGCGCAGTGGTCTTCGACCGACTACCGCAACGGCGCACAACGCCAGCGGAATTACCTCATTTCCACTTGTCCCTCCTCACAGGTCAGGCAGCCGCCATTTCAGGGGGGCAGAAAGCATGGCACCTAACTGCATCACAGCAGAAATTGGCACAGCAACTGATTTTCTGATTCACATTCTGGTTCTATAAAGGAAAAAATGCATCATTGGTGCAATAGATGTGTGAATATGACTCACTGATCACCGTTTTCTTCCATAGGCTTCAACCGCTGAGGCTGAATATGAGATGGTGACATTCTTCAGTGTACAGACCCCTGGTGGACCTTGCAACAATGGAGGACAGACACAATATCATAACATACAGACTTGATCGGGCCACAATCCAAGAACTGTGTGCCCAATTGGAGCCATTCCTGATGTCAGCTATCCGCCAGCCCACAGGTATCCCCCCTCTAGTGCAGGTCCTGTCAGTGCCTCATTTCCTGGCAAGTGGTTCCTTCCAAGCTACAGTGGACATGGCATCAGGGATTTCTCAGCCAATGTTCTCCAACGTGTTGACTAGAGTAGTGTCAGCCCTGCTGAAACACATGCACAGCTACATCGTATTCCCCCAGGTGTCTCAGGTAAACACAAACACCACACTTCATCTCCCAGGCACTCACACAAGCACCATCCCCATGCAGACACACCAAAATCCACTGTCTCCACTGTGTCCCCCTCCTCCTCATCATCCACCTCCCACCCAGTAGCATCTCCACTCACACCTGCATGCTCTACATACTCATCCACTACCTCCATCACCAGCACGCCCATCACAACACACCCCTCACTGGCAGTCACCACCCCCACATCCACGCACACGTCCTCTGTGTCCTCTCCCAGTGTGTCCGTGACCCCTCCCCTCAAAGTACACAAACACATGCACCCACCCACCCAACAGCCATCCACCTCACAACAGCATCCAGCCCATGCACCTGTACCCAAACACAGCAGACAGACACCTGCTACAACCACTCCCTCTTCTTCCACTCCCAAACCTTCTGCCTTTTCCCACCCCAGTGTCTCTAAGAAGATTTTCCTGGAAAACATTGACCTATTCCCTACCCCTCCCCCCCCGTCCTTCCCCTCGGGCCAGGGTGTCCAGAACCCAGCCCAGTACCTCAGCCAACAAGTCAACGTACGCTGTGGCTCCTGCAGCTAACAGAGGCTCAAAGGGGGCACACGTCAGCCCAGCCAGTGTGCCACCAACACCTGCCAAGGACAAAACCCTTCCACCACCTGCCAAGGTGAAGAGGGGTAAGCATGCAGTAAGGGGCAGGAGCACCAACCACCCAGCAAGGCCACCTCAAAGACTCCAGCTGCCAGACCCAAGGTGACACCATCATCTGCCAAAGTGTGGAAGGGGCAGAAAACACCAGGCAAGGCACTTCATCCGTCAGAGGCTGCAGGTGAAGGACTGGTGGCTACCAGCACAACCGCCAGCACAGCCACCTGCACCGTGGCCAACACCGCCAGTAGCCCCGCTGCTAGCACTGCCACAAGCACCACCACCCACCTACAGCGCCGCAAGCACCACTACTGTCAGCAGCAGCAGCCCCAGTGGGCAGCCATCCGAGGCTGCAGGAGAAGGGCTGGGGCCTCCACCCACCACAGGCAGCACCGGAACCTGCACCACTGCCAGCACTGCCACCTGCACCACCACTAGCACAGTCGCAGGCACCACCGCATGCACCTCCACCTACACTGCTGACAGTAGCACCACTACCAGCAGCAGCAGCCCCAGTGTGCAGCTGTCCGAGGCTGCAATAGAAGGGCTGGAACGTCCCACCATCACTGGCAGCACCCTCAGCAGCACCAGCACGACAACCAGTATCCAGCCTTAGCCGCCGTAGGATGGAGTCTAGCCCTGCTTCCATGGACTATCATGCAACCTGGTCCCTGCAAGTCTCGTGCCTTAGACACCCAGGTGAGGGACTGTGAACTGCCAGACCCCAAGTGTTGCATCACTGGGTACAAGGCCCCCTCCAGAACCAGTGGAGATGTGCATCCACACACCAAATCCTTGGCAGGATAAAGCACGCTGGGCACAAAGCCACCTCTAGAACCAGTGGAGAAAGGCATCCACTCACCCAATCCTTGGCAGGATGAAGCACACTGGACACAAAGCCCCCACCAGAACCAGTGGAAAGAGGCACACACCACAGAGACTGTGGCTTTACACTCCCCAGGACCAAGCAGTGGGCAAACTACTCACTTGAGAGACTGTGGCTTTGCACTCCCCAGGACCAAATAGTAGGCAACCCACCCACTTGAGAGACTTGAGAGACTGTGGCTTTGCACTCCCCAGGACCAAGCAGTGGGCATGGAGCCCTCTCGAGGAGCAGTGCCATTATTCCATCTTCTGGCTGAGGTGCCGTCCCCCTTCCCAATCCCCCTGAGGTGCCTGTGTGTTTTCGACCAGATACCCCTGCAGTGTTCTCTCCGTATTGAGCAGGAGTCAAGTGTGGGATTGGCCCATGATTTTTGGTCCAGTGGCCCACGGATATTTTGAATGGACAATGTACCACCTTATGTACATATTGTAAATTTGTGTGCATACTGTTTTTCTATTTATTATGTATAGCTGCCTATTTCTAATATGTCACTGATTTGACTCTATTCCCTTTGTCCTTGCATTCTTCCAGGGGGTTACAGGGTGTCAATGTAATGTCGATGCATGTTTTTGTGTGTATGGTGTTGTGGGTGACGGTGGGGGTGTTGCGTGTTGCGTGTTGCGTGTGTGTGTCACTCTCTTTTTCCTCCCCCCTCCCATGTGTATTAGCTGCCGTACTCACCGTGGTCATCACCGCCATCTTTCGTATTCCTGGCAGATGAGGAGGTAGACCAGCATGGCGCCCTTGATCTTCGTTTGTGTCGAGCGGTGAGTGGTTTCCCTTCCAAGTCCTGTTTCTGCCATGCTTTTGATGGCGTTGGTACCGCCCCGGAAAAGCTGGCAGATTGGCGGGTTGTGATGGGGTGGGCGGTACATTGTCTTCTGCCTGTCTGTTGACGGTTACCACAGCGGTGTTTGTTGCTACCGCCGTGGTGGTCGGATTGTTAAAGTGGCTGTCTGTGTTGGCAGTTTCCACCGTGGTCGTGATCCCATTTTTCTTTACCGCCGGCCTGTTGGCTGTATTACCGCCTCTTTAAAACCAACCGTCAGGGTTGTAATGAGGGCCTAGGTTTTTATAACATTGTCCTTATGACACATACACTGTGTGGGATGTGCTTGTGTTAATGATTCTCTTTGGACATCATCAGGTCTATTGCTACTTGTAAGGACATCCTCCAAAAGGGACTGTGGTTTGTACAAGGGATACAGATGTGGATGCACTCGGCCGATCTCTAAAAATGGTACAAGTTTGTGTACAAACTGGACATCTAAGAGTGATAAAGCACAGCTGTTGAATTCTTAGTACACCAGAAAAACAATTTGTGTCTCGTAAAAATATTCTAAATCCCAAAAACTCATCACCTCAAGAAAAAGGATTCCACCCTAATAAAGTCATTGGTGTAGCCTAAATATTCAAGGCAGAAACTGGGCTGCTGGAATCTCATTGTCCATAGATGACATTGGTCTATTGAGACATTCTCCGTTCACATTCTCCAGTCAGTTGGACCCTTTTCAGTTTTTCCTGGGACAGGATTGGTTCTTTCTGATAGATGCATTACACCAGGTCATCTCTTCATTTCACACAGGTCAAAGCAAAAAAGAAATCTCTGCAGGATTTCCAGATAAATGCCCAGCTAGGAGGGATCATAGCAAACCATCAGAGGCTCCACACCAGATGATATGTTCTTTCCCAACACTAAAAGATGATGGACTGATTGCTGAAACTTTTCAAGCATAGTTACTAAAATTGAATTTGAACCTATGTATTTTTAATTATTTTATCTGGTGTGGGCTGGCCTTTGTTGTGTGAGTATCCGGGGGTTCTCTTCTCTGGATTTACTTTAGGAAGTTAGTGCCGGTTAGAGCCCTACTTCCGGTTTGACCGCTAACTCTCTGGTTAGCGGTCCAGACGCCGTGAGTCACATGAGCTTCGACCCGGCGCCATATATTTTCGCATTAATGCGGCCGCGCAGCAGAAGGTGAGCGCGTTTGCCGCTGGCTCTTATTAATTAATTTGTAACATTTTTAAACTGTCACTAAAATTGAATTTGAACATATGTGTTTGTAATTTTTTTTATCTGGTAGGGGCTGACCTTTGTTGTCTGAGCATCCGGGGGTTCTCTTCTCTGGCTTTACTTTAGGAAGTTAGGGCCGGTTAGAGCTCTACTTCCTGTTTGACCGCTAACTCTCTGGTCAGCGGTCCAGATGCCGTGGGTCACGTGAGCTTTGACCCGGCGCCATGTATTTTCGCGTTAATGTGGCTGAGCCGATGGCGCGCCTAAGGCAAGCCCGTCTGCGCCCGTCCATGCCTGACCGGGGGCCGGGGACTATGCCCATTCACCTACTATTGGCGCCCTCTCCCCTGCATACCTTCGCTCGTTTGCAGGTAAACCCTGCCAACACAAGGTGGCCTTAGATTGCTCCACGACATGGAATTGCAGGCACTGTAACTGGGAGATTCAAGCTCCCCAAACCATAGAGGAGACCAGAGCCCAGATTTCAGGGATTAATAAATTAGGAAGTATACATGTACGGGATAGGGCGGTCAGCAGGAAGCCTCTAACTTATGCCCTGATAAACGCCTGATTGCTTCCAAAACACAAATTGGAAATTAGGGAGCTGATTGGCTCTAATAACATTGACTGCCTTTTCATCACGGAAACATGGGCCAAACTGGACTCTAACCCCGATTTTATTGAGGTCTCTCCCTCAGGCTATGCCTTCTATAGATTAGATAGGACAACTGGTAGGGGAGGAGGATTAGCAATCATTTGCAGGTCAGACCTCACGTGCCAATGGAATGGCACTAACACCCCCTCTGAGATTTGCGAAGCAATGCACTTTAAAATCTTTCAGCATAATTTGCTACTCCTTGAAGGCTTATTAATCTATCGCCCACCCGGACCGCTTTCTAATTTTATTCAGAATTGGACAGGTCTGTTAGAGCCCATGGTTATGTCCACTAAGGTCATCTTATTAGGTGACGTCAACATTCACTTTGATGAGATTCAAAACCCTCATGTCATAGAATTCATAAATCTCATGTAGGCCCTAGATTGGGAATTAAAGGTATCTTCAGCCACACATTTAGCGGGACATTTGATAGACTGGATTTTTGCCCGCACCAAGGACAAGCTGGCACTGTTGAATGCCCCTTTAAGCTGGACGGATCATTTTCCACTGACATTTAAATTTATGGCTGGCTTGCCACCCCAGGTACATAATCGCAAAAGTAAATTGATCAGGCATTGGAAGCGCGTTAAAAAAGAGCAGTTAGTGCCCGCTCTGGAAAAAGGATGGAACAGGGCCAACAAGCTGTCCCTGTCACCTCTGGATAGTTTCAATTAGGGAATCGCCATTGCTGTGAACCAATTGGCCCCCCTTAAGGTCTATGATTCACGTAAAATCAAAAAACCCAGTCACCCTTGGTTTACTAAAGACCTCAAGCTTCTCCAAAGAAAGTATTGCCAACAAGAGCGGCGCTGGAAATTGAATGCTACTTTAACTGAGAAAGATAAATTAAACATTGCTCTCAAAAACTATAAAGAAGCGAGTACTAAAGCCAAATCTGAATTTTACACCTCAAAAATCAAAGAGGCCTCTAACGCCCCTAGAGAACTTTTGAAGGTGATCAATGCTTTGACTTCCCCTCCAATATTGCCAGAATTGGAGAATTCACAGGAATTCTGCAATAAAGTAGCTATGCACTTTGAAAACAAAATCCTACAAATTGATGCTAAGTTCATCCCCTGTGAGGAGAGAGCTGGCCATCCTAATATGGCTCACATGGACTCTAGTAAGAGCCACCTAACTCTATCCAATTTTCAACCTCTTCCCCCGGATAGAATTAATAGTCTGATGTTTGAAACCAAATCAGGCTCTCCCTTGGACCCCTGCCACCCTTCTATTATTCAATTGGCCCCGACCTTGTTTCCTCAGCTCTAGCTCCAATCTTTCAGGAGGTCCTTACTTCTGGGGTCTATCCAGCATCTTGGAAGGAGGCTACATTAATCCCTCTGAAAAAGAAACAAGATAGAAACAGCCAGGACCTTAATAACTTGCGTCCCATTGCCCTTCTTCCCTTTCTGGCTAAGATTTTCGAGAAACACATTAACAAGGAATTAGTTAACTTCCTATTAGTATCAGGAGGACTAGATGCCTCCCAACATGGCTTCAGGAAGGGCCATAGCACAGAGTCAGCCATCATTACCTCCTCGGACTCCATCTGGAGAATGGTGGACAAAGGGCAAGGGGCTATTCTGATCCTATTAGACCTGTCCGCATTCAACACCATTTCCCCGCATATTATGCTAGCCCGCCTACATCAAGCAGGCATTAAAGAGGAGGCTCTTAATCTATTGGAATCTTTTCTGAAAAATAAGTGGACCATGGTAAGCTGCGGAGACTTCAGATCCCCAGCCTACCTACTACCCTGTGGTGTCTCTCAGGGATCATCACTTAGTCCCACTTTGTTTAACTTGTATGTTGCTCTTTTGGCCAAACTGATTCGCTCATTTGGATTCAGACCTACTTCCTATGCAGACAACACCCAATTCATCATCCCAGTTAACAAAAACTGGGAGGAAGTGGCGGATCGCTTCAATGAATGCATGCAGGCAGTCAATAGTTGGATGAAGTCTAACTGGCTCAAATTAAACGGGGACAAAACCAAAATACTTTACTTTGGACTAGGAAGTGAACTGTGGAATTCTCGTTGGTGGTCGACTGACTGCGGCACTCTCCCAGTCCATTTTCCCGCCACAAGAAACTTAGGGGTCATCTTTGACAATTGTCTCTCTTTTAGACTACATGTCAACCCCATTGTGAAAACAAGCTTTTGGGCTCTAAAAATGCTAAAGAAAGTCTTTCCCTACCTTCAAAGGGAATGGAAAATTACAGTTACCTTGGCATTGGTGATGTCCAAATTGGACTACTGCAATGCCCTGTTGCTTAATCTAGACAAATCCTCTCTGAACAAGCTACAGCTGATCCAGAATACGGCTGCTAGAGCACTCTTGAACCTCCCTCGCTCAGCTTCGGCTAGCAACAGCTTAAAACAACTGCACTGTCTTCCAGTGGCCCAGCGAATTATTTTTAAAACCTTATGTTTGACTCATAAAGCAGTTTACAGAATCGGCTCCAAATATTTTGTTTCTAAACTTTGTTGGTATAGACCCAAACGTCTTCTTCGCTCATCAGGAGCTTTTAGAATTCAGGCTCCCTGTACCTACAAAGCAAAATGGGGAGATAAAGCCTTTATGGTGGCCACAGCAAAATGCTGGAATTCCCTACCTTAAACAATCAGGAAGGAACAAAATCTTTAAATTTTTAGGAAGTTAGTCAAAACCTGGCTCTTTCAACGCTAATTGCCTTCTCTGGATTTCTCTCTCTCACAGCGGATGCGTCTCTTACCTTTTAAGCGCTTCGATGCCTCGGCCGGAATGCGCGTTATAAATACAAATACAAATTCACCCCCAGACACAGATCTGGGTTAAATCCATTGTGCTTTTGCTCACCATGCCACCCCAGTTTAGGCCCAGCCATATGCAAATCAGTCCTGACCCTGCTTCCCATGGGAACAGTCCAGCCCGAACTGCCAGGACAGGTCGTCCCTGGACCGGAAACAAGCATCCTTGGACCGGTTTTGGGGTATCACCCCTCATCAGCCAGTCTAGATTCAATCCAGTAGCACAGTGAATAAGGGACCCACATCTGGGCATAGCCGGGACAACTTTCAGTGACTTTAGCAACACAAAAGGATGATGAACGGAGTGCTGAAACTTTTCAAGGACTCACCCCCAGTCACAGATCTGGATTAAATCCATCGCTCCTTTGCTCATAATGCCATCCCAGTTTGGACCCAGCTATATGCAAATCAGTCTTGAACCTGCTCCCCATGGGAACAGTCCAGCCCGAACTGCCAGGCCAAGTCCTCTCTGGACCGGAAAAAGTATCCTGATGGGGCGTCGTTTAATAGGCATGTTCTTCTTGACTATGAATGTGCTTAGCCAGGATTCAGTGACCAGCAGCCACCTTCCCTAATAATTAGATTGTAATCTGCACCTCTTTCAATCATCAGAACACATCTCTGATGATGAACAGAAAAATGAAAAGGGAGGGAGCAGCTCCAGGATAATTTCTCTATTGTAAGTCACAGGTCTAACCCGAACAGCGTTACTGGTGTAAATGGGACAGCTTTTCCATGCTGTGCAAAGGCCTTTCAGCGCAGCAGCAGTTTACTGGGATGCATTCCAGTCTTGAGGTATTTATTTCAGAAAATTGGAATCCGTTGCTCAAGTAGTCGAAGAACTATTACAGGCCAATGTTGTAAAAATCCATTTTTGGCACGGTATGTTGAAGAGAGTTTGAAGTAGATGGTATCACAAGACTTGGCACCGAGCATCAGTGGTCAGATACGATTAGTCACAAAATATGAAGCAATGTCATCACTGACATGACTGGTGATGTGATATATGATGAAATCGTTACAATACTTATACATTCCTAGTTCTACCAGCCACTTTTTATTGCCTTATGTATGAAACTACAAATTATACTACACACCACACATCGTTGATTTGATTACTGATCTCTCAATCAGGTTTATCCCTTGTGTAACAATATTGTATATCAAAATCAATTAATTCGGCGTGTATAAAGTTCGAAGAGCTAAGTTCGCAATTAAAAAGTGTGTCATGTTGAAACATGTTAGTATGACATTGCCTGATGAAAACTCTCCATTCAGGTTTAACTACCGCATTAACGAAAACATTGTTTAGCATTGGCGCCTTTTAGTAATTGTTAATCCTCTTTGGAATACCTTGTTCGTCAACCTTCTATCCTGACATCACCAATAATTTCCAAGTATGGAAGAAAGATAATGCATGTATCATTATAGAAGACCTTCTGATGAGGCAGAAGATCATAGAGCATAAAACCTATAAACCTTCTGGGGCAAGGCCTGCCATTTTCAAAGGCATCGAACACATTCACATGAAAAAGATTCTAACTGCAGACACGAACGCTATTCATCTTCATTACATCAAGCAAACGCAATGTATATCCCATGATCAAGCAAAAGAAACTGTAAAACAATGTATACAATGTCTTTTTTCTCAGATCTGAAATATGGTTTATGAGTTCCTGCATTTCAAGTGAAATATAAAAGAGCCAAATTAGAGAATCACGAGGAGCTAATGAATCGAAAGCATTCAACCTTAAAATGAGACATTTCAAGGTCAAAACATCGTTTACTGCATAAATGAGACTCTGTATTTCGTTATCATGATAACTACTGCCATTAGATATTGGACTGCATAATATTTTGTACAATGGCTAAATAGAAACAGATTCAAACCAGAGGATTAAATATGTTAACTTTTTCATCTACAAAGTAATTGCGTTGCAGACAAGTAATTTATTTTCTGATGGTTTCTTGGTATAGCAGTTTCCTTGGTAATCCCTGGTAAAATACCACATGTTAGCTAGCATTAGATGCTTTTAAAAATGTGATACAGGCTAAGGTGAGCGGATTTAGGCTTAGAAGGTGTCTAATTGCAAATAGTCATAAAGGGTGTGAGAAATTCGGTTATTTGTTGAGTGGGGTGAAACCCTACTCAAGTAGCAACAACAATCCCTGTCAAGCAAACCCCACATTAATCTGGGCTCCACCCTCTGGTAGCTCCGCACAGAGCAGTTAAACTTAACTTAGAGGCCTTGTATAAAGTATTTATGCAGTTCCTCAAAGAGTAATAAAGTGAAAACTCAAGAAAAATCCCACACCAATTTAGGAAAACACAGAGAACATTTTAATAAATAAAATAAAACCAAAACAACATCATCCAATCAATAGAAAAAATAGAAACAAAAGCACAAAGAGTCAACTGTGGAGATCTGGTTGCGGTAGTCCAGGCCAAAGTTCCAAGTTCAGGCCAACTGTGATTGAATGCAGGACGCTTACAGAGACCCCGGCAGGCCAGCTGAACAGAGTACCTTAAATACTGTTTTGTGGAGCATTGTGAGGTCCCGCATCAAGGATGGGTCTTGCAGCTGAGGTGATGTGTCGGCTGCAAAGCTGCAATCTGGGGTACTGTGTAATTGTCAAGGATTCCATTGATGAGGGTTTATGTCGCCAAGCCCATCATTGAGGAGGTGTTGTGAATTGGAGGAAATGCATTGGTTCACCTTCTTTGTTGTTTAGGCTGCTGCCAATTATAAATTTACAATGTGAAGTCCTGCGTTGGTGAAGCTTTGCACACCAGTGGTTTCGATGTGGGCTGTGTTGTCAATGCAAAGTTCTTGTGCTGGGAGAACACTTGCCACAGAGTAGATGCATTGGTTCTGCTTGGCTTTGCGCTGCACAGCAGAGGAGCTGAATTGGTTCCACTGGATCAATAGATGAGTCTGCAGAGCACCTTCAGGCCCACTTCCAAGCATCAAAGAGTGGGGTGGCACCACTTGGCAGGGTAGGACTCACAGATGACAGAGTCCAAGTGCTGAGATCTAGGGGGTAGGAGCCTCCTTTTCATGAGGCTACAGTCGGCAGGCCAGTCAACTAGCCCTTGGTGTCACTTTGGGGCCCTGGTTTCAAGAGATACATGTCCAGTCCTTCTCACCCAGACAGAAGGGCAGCAGGTCAGCACAGCAGGACAGCAGTCCTTCAGAGAAGCAATCCAGCAGAGTGGCAGTTCTTTCAGCAGCACAGCAGTCCTTCTTCCTGGCAGAGTATTCACGGGTCCATAAGTGTGCTGTAGAGTTGATGTCTGGGGTCCAATATACCTGGCCATCCTGACTTCCCTGTACTGACTCCAGACTAACTATAGGGGGGTATGTAGCCCTTTGTGAGGAGGCAGTGCACAGGTGTAAATAGGGCTGTTCCCACCTCCGCCCTCCCATCCCGCCAGTGACGGCCCATCCACGCACACCCAAGCTCTCTATTGTGTGTGGCTGTCTAGGAGGAATACACAAAGCTCAACCATCAGCTACACCCAGTCATATGACCTTAAGACAGGCTGCAGGCAATAAGTGGCTGAGGGAAGAAAATGCCAACTTTCTAAAAGTGGCATTTTCAAAATTGTAATTTAAAATACGACTTCACCATGAGAGAGTGTTAGAAATTGGGTCTCTAGTGGGCAGAGGTAAACACCCTTGTCCAAGTAGGGACCACAATTCTAGTCAGGTCAAGTCACTACACAACCTAAATTATCCGGTGCTCACCCTCTGCTAGCTTGGCACAGAGCAGGCAGGCTTAACTTAGAATGTTACTTACTTACAATGTGTAAAGTATTTGTGCACTAACTCATACAGTAACACAGAGAAAACACCACAAAAAGTACTCCACACCAGTTTAGGAAAATAGATAATATTTATTTGAATAAAATAAGACCAAAATGACAAACATCTAATATGCACAAGTAAAGATATCACGTTTTAAAGGTTTAAATGAGTCTCAATCCTAAAGAGTCAGTGGTTGTATCTTTGTAACGCACAGTACCTGGGATGCACCAAAAATTACGACGCATGGGGTCACAGAGTTGATACATAGAAAAATAAGGTGTTGCGTTGGATTTTCTGGCACGGCATAGATGAGTTGACATTTCTTGCCACACTACAAGTTGAAGCGTCGACTTACAGGAGTGCAGCCTTGGTTCCAAGGAGATGCGTTGAAAAATAAGGCACAGCGTCAGATTTTCTGGCTCAGCACAGAGGATGTGTCATTTCTTTCCACACTGCAAGGGGATGCATTGATTTCCAGGAGTGTAGCCTTGGTTCCTCACTGCTATGCAGGGATATTTTGATGCCCAGGGATGATGCGTTGAGAATCCTTGACATGCTTGTAAGAAGGAGCAGGCGCTGCATCTATCCAGTAGGCGATGCATGATTTTTCAGCCACGAGGCAGGCACTGCATCGATTTCTGCAGGTGTTGCATCGATTTTCTGACACATGGATATTTTATTCTCTTTGCTGAAGTCTTTGTGGCCCTGAGACTTCACAACAGGATTCAAGCTCAATCCAAGACCTTAGAGAGCAATTGTGGGGAAGGCAGAGCCCTTTAGACAGAGTCAGTGGCCAGCAGGCAGCAGGGCAACAAGAGAGCAGCAGTCCTTCTCAGCAAAGCAGTCCAGATGGGTCCGTTGGGCAGCCAAGCAGTCCCTTTGACAGAGTCCAGGTGTAGGTCCAGAAGTGTCTAGTTTTGTAGGGTCACAGACCCACTTTATAAACCTAAAAATGCCTTTGAAGAGGGGGAAACTTCAAAGAGTGGTTTTGAAGTGCACAAGTTCCCCTTTCTACCCAGCCCTTTCTGCCAGGATTTCTTGGGGGGGTCATTAGTCCTTTGTGTGAGGGATGGCCACTGGCTTCTGAAGTGTAAGAAAGAGCCCCTCCAACCTTCCTGCTCAGGGAGACCCATTCAGTATGCAGTTGAATGCAGATGTGACTGAGTGTCCTGTTTTTATGGCTGTCTGGGTGGAAAACACAAGGAGAGCTGTCAACCAGCACAGACCAGACGTGGAGTGGAGACAGGCTGTAAGTCACAGAAGTCAGTAAGTGCAGAGAAATGCCCACTTTCTAAAAGTGGTATTTCTATAATAGTAATGCTAAATCCAACTTCACCAGTAAGCAGGATTATCTATTACCCTTCTGGCCAGACAACACATGAAAGGGCTACTCTTTTCAGATCAGATTCTACCACTTAAAAGTATACAAGGGCAGTTCTAATGCTTGTATATGAGAGGAGCAGGCCTCACAGTAGTGAGACACAAATTTGTGAGTTTTTCACCACCAGGACATGTAAAACACATGTCTAGCCTTTTAGGTAGATAGCACCCTGTTGTAGGAGGGTACCATCTTTCCTGGCATGTTACCCCCAATTTTTACTTATGTATCAGTGTGTTTTTGCCTGTCTCACTGTGATCCTGCTAGCCAGGACCCCAGTGCTCATAGTTGTGGCCTGAATGTGTTCCCTGTGTGGTGTCTAACTGTGTCACTGAAGCTCTGCTAATCAGAACCTCAGTGCATATGCTCTCTCTGCCTTTAAAAATTGTCACTGCAGGCTAGTGACTATTTTTACCAATTCTAATTGGCACACTGGAACACCCTTATAATTCCCTAGTATATGGTACCTAGGTACCCAGGGTATTGGGGTTCCAGGAGATCCCTATGGGCTGCAGCATTTCTTTTGCCACCTATAGGGAGCTCAGACAATTCTTACACAGGAATGCCACTGCAGCCTGAGTGAAATAATGTCCACGTTATTTCACAGCCATTTTACACTGCACTTAATTAATTTCTAAGTCACCTATATGTCTAACCCTCACTTAGTGGAGGTTAGGTACAAAGTTACTAAGGGTGAGGGCATCCTGGCACCAGCCAAGGTGCCCCCACACAGTTCAGGGCAATTTCCCCAGACTTTGTGAGTGCATAACCCAGTCTACACCGGTTCAGGGATCCCCCAGCCCCTGCTCTGGCACAAAACTGGACAAAGGAAAGGGGAGTTTCCACTCCACTGTCCATCACCACCCCAGGGGTGGTGCCCAGAGCTCCTCCAGTGCGTCCCAGACCTCTGCCATCTTGAATGCAGAGGTGTGAGGGCACAATGGAGGCCTCTGAGTTGCCAGTGCCAGCAGGTGACGTCAGAGACCCCTCCTGATAGGTGCTTACTAGGTGGTTAGCTGACTAGGTGGCCAATCCTCCTCTGAGGGCTATTTAGGGTCTGTCCTGTGGGCTCCTCTTCAGATAGTGAATGCAAGAGCTCACCAGAGTTCCTCTGCATCTCCCTCTTCGACTTCTGCCAAGGATCGACCGCTGACTGCTCCAGGACACCTGCAAAACTGCAACAAAGTAGCATGAAGACTACCAGCGACATTGTAGCGCCTAATACTGCCGGCTTTCTCGACTGTTTCCAGGTGGTGCATGCTCTGGGGGCTGTCTGCCTTCACCCTGCACTGGAAGCCAAGAAGAAATCTCCTGTGGGTCGATGGAATCTTCCCCCTGCTAATGCAGGCACCAAACTTCTGCTTCACCTGTCCTCTGGGTCCCCTCTCATCGTGACGAGCGTGGTCCCTGGAACACAGGAGCTGGATCTAAGTGACCCCGACAGTCCAGTGGTCCATCTGCGCAAATTTGGTGGAGGTAAGTCCTTGCCTCCCCACGCCAGACAGTAATCCTATGTATTATGTGAACTGCAGCTGCTAAGGCTTCTGTGCACTTTTGTAAGGATTCCTTTGTGCACAGAACAGCTCAGGCCCCCAGCACTACGTCCTGCATTGCTCAACTCGCTGAGTTGACCACCGGCTTCGTGGGACCCTCTTTTCTAGTGTTGAGATGACCGCCGTGCTCGGTTTTCTTGAACCTGTGTTCAAGTACTTCTGTGGGCGCTGCCTGCTTCTGCATGGGCTCTCTGTGTTGCTGAGTGGCCCCTCTGTATCCTCCTCCAAGGGGCGTACTCCTGGTCCCTCCTGGGCCCAGGCAGCACCCATTTTCTTCAACCTTGATGTTTGCAACTAGCAAGGCTTGTTTGCGGTCTTTCTGCGTGGAAACAACTCTGCATCTTCCAGCACACCGTGGGACATCTTCTGTGCAAAGGAGAAGTTCCTGGCATCTTCCATTGTTGCAGAATCTTCAGCTTCTTCCACCTGGAGGCAGCCATTTTGCACCTTCATCCGGGGTTTAGTGGGCTCCTGCCCCCCCAGACACTTTTGTGACTCTTGGACTTGGTCCCCTTCCTTTGCAGGTTCTCAGGTCCAGGAATCCATCTTCCCTGCTGCTTTGCAGTCTGTTGTGGTCTTTGCAGAATCTCCTATCACGACTTTAGAGTGTGTCTGGGGAAGTAGGGTAACTTTACTCCTACTTTTCAGGGTCTTGGGGTAGGGAATCTTGGAATACTCTTAGTGTTTTCTTACACTCCCAGCAACCCTCTACACACTACACTAGGCCTGGAGCCCCTAAGTGGTTTGCATTGCACTTTCTTAGTATATAGTTTGTGTTGCCCCTAGGCCTATTGCATCCTATTGTATTCTACAGTGTTTGCACTACTTTTCTAACTGTTTACTTACCTGATTTTGGTTTGTGTGTATATTTTATGTATTTTACTTATCTCCTAGATATTTTTGGCACATTGTCACTAAAATAAAGTACCTTTATTTTTATTGGGTATGAACCAATGTTACCATGTATTTAGGGAGAGGGCACATGCACTTTAGCACTGGTTAGCATTAGTAAAGTGTCGAGAGTCCCAAAGCCAACAAAATTGACATCAGAATAAAAGGAGGACGAAGGCAAAAAGTTTGGGGTGACCCTTTAGAGAGGGACATTTTCCTACAGAGAGGATTTTTCCTTACAATGCAATTGACACCAAACATGAACTGGTTACCTGCATTTATTTGGAAATTATCAGTTATTAAATGTAAAGAGGCAACTCCAATGCATAACATTGAAGTTGCCTTTTTACATTTGACAATTTCCAAAAGGGAGCAGGTAATCAATTCATGTTTTGTGTCTTTTAAATTGTAAGGAAACACCCTCTCTCATGGTGAAGTCAGGTTTTAAATTACAATATAAGCAGGCCTTGCTGAGTGAAAAATGAAGTTAAGGCTTTTTCACTACTTGGGCATGTAAAAGTAAAAAGTACATGTACCATGTTTTATGCACACTGCACCCTGCCCTATGGGCTGTCCAGGGCGTACCCTATGGGTGACTTACATGTGTTAAAAAGGAAGGTTTGGGGCCTGGCAATGGTTTTATTATGCCAGTTCTGCATGGCAGTTTAAAACTGTACACAAAGATTGCAATGGCAGACCTGAGACATGTTTAAATGTCTACTTAACTGGTGGCACAATCAGTGCTGCATGCCCACTATTAAAACTTAATTTACAGGCCCGGGGCACAGGTAGTGCCACTTCACTAGGGACTTATAAGTAAATTAAATAAGCCATTTGGGAATAAGCCAATCCTGCTATTTTTTAGGGAAAGAGAACAAGCTCTTTAGCACTGATTAGCAGTGGTAAAGTGCCCACAGTCCTAAAGCCAGCAAACAGAAGGCAGTAAAATGTGAGGGTTGAGGCAAAACATTAGGAGGAAAACCACATCAAGGATGGCAGGTCTAACAAGTGGGTTTATCTTTTTATTTGAGGCTCATACCCACCGAGCTTGGAGGCTGCCACTTAGGCATTGGTACCATTATTTCCATGGTTTCCATGTTCTATGTGAGGTTACACAGATCAATTGATGTTCTAGTAAAGGAAAACATAGGTTGGTGTAAATGTCACAGGGAAGCATGCGGACCCTCCACATGACTCGCATTATGGAAAGCAGAGGAGCTTAATAACTCAAGTATGTATGCTGATTTATAAGAGTATGTGAGATTAAAAGTGGGGCCCCACATACATGTCCTGACAGCAGGTAGTTCTGGAGTCTTCAGCATCTCACATGGAGGGGGTTTACCTCTATTTGTAGGGCCATAATTATTTTAAAAGAGTTAAATATATTTATATTCTTTCCAGATGGACAGTGGTTCTCACCAATAGGAATCTTGTGTTATATGTTTTGATAATAAGTCAAATACCATCCAAACTCAGAAGTTTACCAGTGCTCACAAAAAGTAACTGTCTGCATGTCTTTTGTATAGTGCATCCTAATACATTCATACTCCTCATATATGAATCTCCTTTTAACTTTGCACCAGCACATTGTAGACTGTCCTTGCTCTAATTACACTCTTACTTCATTTCTTCAAAAGGGCATGTGTTTCACTTTTACTCAAGTAGCAACAACAATCCTTGTCAGGGTGAGTCAGAAGCAAGCCCCACATTAATCTGGGCTCCACCCTCTGGTAGCTCCGCATAGAGCAGCCAAGCTTAACTTATTGGTGCGGGCTATATAGGCACTTCCATGTTCCTTAGAAGGGTCCTAATGTTCCTCGGAGGGATTCTATGCCCACACTGTATTGAGAGTGTTCACTGCACACACTTTGGATCATATTTAAGAAACGTGGCGCTGCACCCAGTACAGCGCCCCTTTCCTTACACCCCTTAGCACCCCCCTACTGCCACCATGTGTGCACTGTATTTAAAATATGGTGCACCATAGGTCAGGGTAGGGGTCAATAGCGTCAACATATTTGATGCGATTCACGTACTGTTCAGGGTTAGCAGCAATATTTTGCCGCTAATCCTGAACAGTACATAGGGGCCCATTGTAACCAATGGTGTGCCGCCTTTTAACACCTGCTCTGAGCAGCCATTAAAACTGTTGGAAAAAGTGACACAAAGAAATCTCTCTGTGCCAATTTTTCAGCACCGCCAACAAGAGAACACCCCCCTTATATACATTATGCCTGGCACAGGGATAATGTTGCACAAGGGATTACATAGTAGCTCAGTGCATACATTGGACCTCTTTGTAAATCTGGCATGGTGTTTTTGGACATCTAACTCCACATTAGCGTCAAAACGACACTAAAGTGTCGTTAGATGGCACTATACCCTCTTGAATCTGGGCCTTTATTTTCAACTCAATGCATTTCAATAACTTCCAAAAGAGGGGTGAAGAATATTTGAATGTCAGAGAGTACTGGAAACACAACTAGCAAAGGTTAAGAGCTTCATGTTTGTTGGAGTGCACAGCAGATCCTGTATTTTTCTGGAATGTACTGCTGGTATGTGCAGGCAATTGTGGGCATTGGAGCAGCTCACTGGAACAAATGTATCCACTTTCTAAGTGCCACTTAAATCAGATATTAACCCCAACAAAGAACTTGCAAAGTTAGCCAAAGAGGTTTGACTGCTTCTATAAAGTGTGCTTCATAAATACACCATCCGCATACTCTGCTATGTTCAGTTTTGCCCACATTGCACATCCCCTCAATTCATCATTTTGTAATGTATCCTACTGTTTGTTATACTTGATATGTAGTTTCTATCTATGTGTGTCTATTGTGTCCGCCCAAAACCAATCTGTCTGTTATCTCTTTTCACCATCCAACCCACCATCTGCTCAGTCACTATAGCGAACGTCCATTGGTTGCACCAGTGCTTTCTAAGAAAAGTAAAACATGTGAAAGACATGGATAGGCAGCCAGGCGCGTCTCCTCCGTTAGGATGGAGGAGCATCGCTCCCCCCCACCACTAGCAGCAGCTGAAAACCTTTTAATACAAAATGATAATAAACTATGTTTATTATTGTTTTGTGTGAAAAGGGGCTCAGCACTCCCCCTCATTGCGCATGTGTTTCGCCGGCTGTCTCGGGCCGGCCAAACACACATGCGCACAGGGCTCTCTCCTGCCCGGCACTGTGTTACCGGGCTGGAGAGAGCAGGCACAGGCTCCCAGTCTGCCTGGGGGCACTCCGGCTTGAGCCTGTGCCTGCAGCAGGGGAGAGGTGTGGTGGTGATGGCAGCAGCTGTGGCGACGATCCAGGTAGGTGTGTTTTAAAAAAATATATATTTCCCCTGTCCCTGTGTGCAGCCCCACCCCTAAAAAGTGAGCAAGGTGCTCCTGCAGGCAGCAGTACAATCATATGGTTGGAGAAGCGCAGGTCATGTGTCCTGAGAGAGCATGAGAAGAGCTTGCCCTGTCCTAAGCAATTAGATTAACATGAGATGTCAATATATCTTACAGGGATATAATCAGATCTTTGGGTCTTGCCTGTATTTTGAATTATGATCTGCTGTCTTTTATTTAGGCTGCAACATGGTCTTTAGGTGACTCCCTTAATTGCTCTTGACCATGGATAATTTGCAGCTCCCATGGCGCCACATCCCACCCCTCCAACTTTGCCAATAGATTCAATAATTGTGATGTTCCAAACATATCAGCACTGAAGTTTGCCAGTCTATCGCAGAAAAATGCCACTGACAGCTTTGCCTCTTCCTTCGTCCAGCCCCTGGTGTTTCTGCAGATTTTCTGTCTGTCTCGGAAAATATAATTGCTTGACCAACTTGAACATTGCATTTGTAAATGATTTTTTAGGTTCACAGCAGTATAAAGATCCTCCAAAGAGGGCTCATGTGTGGGCTTTGTCTATGATGATGATTTCTCTCACTACTTCCTATCAGTATATACGTTCCAACCCCCTCAGTACTGGCCTGTTTCCACTGTTATACCCATTATTGGTGTCACTACAGAGGAAATTATATCTGCTTCATTTAGAAGTGCTCTCTCTTTGTAGTGTATGGTCCCAATTTCCAAACTATTCATTCAAAATTCAACCTAAATTGACTTTCCAATATATACAGAAGTGTATGACATATTGTCTAATGTGTAAGCATCCCACGGAATACGGTGCTCCTAGTCACAGGTAGAACGTGCTATAAAGTGCTACTGCAATAGAGTACTGTTGTAACCATACAATGTATGTGTATACTCGTTATTTATTTATACTAACCTGTTTTATAGATATTAATTTAGGTAAATTGTTGAAACATCTAATTCAGTGTATAATATACATTTCACATATAAATACTAACTTAAAGCATTAGTGGTATAGTCCAACAGCTTCTAAGAATGTTGGGCATTGGAATGCCCTGGAGCTTGCCTTAGAATGTTGGTGAAGGACTGTTCTTTTTGGAGTTGGTGAGGCGATGTGCGAGGAGCTTGTTGATTAAACTGGATGTCTCAACACAACTGTGCCTGGTTCCTTGATTACTTATGCAGTACTAACCTGTGGAACATAACATCTATGTTGGCGACGAGGATGGGATGCCTGTGCAGGGGGCAGTGAGACTCCTCACCCCTGAGTACTTTCATCGTCTCTGTGGGATCCCCAGGAACTCCAGTGAGGTGTTGGATGCTCATTTTTCCGAGCTCACCGTGTTGAAGGCTGGCGGTGCAGTAACCGTTTTCCGTCCTGAAGGAGGCACTTCATGTTCGTGAGTGTTTTTGTACTGAAGGTACGTCCCGGCGCTAAGGGAAGTGCGGCGACTCTAGTCCCAGAGGTGCAGCGAAGAGAAGCCTTGTCGGGTGGGCGGACCCGGCTCACTTTGCGGTGTCGCGCATCGGCGTGGCGTTGAGTGAAGGAGGTGCGACCCCTGACATATGGGCGTTGCTCCTCGATGTAAACAGTGTGACGCGGGAAGGTGGAGCCCGGCACCGTCTCTCAGTGTAACCAGCATCGGCGTGGGGAAGGCGGAACCCTGCATTAAACAGTGTGATGCGGGAAGGTGGAGCCCGGCGCCGCCTCTCAGTGTAACTGGCATCGGCGTGTGGAAGGCGGAGACCTGCATTCCTGGCATCGTATTTTCTGGCGTAGCGTTACCAGGAAGGAGCTGGTAACCAGGGGTAACGTGGAGCGTTTAGAGACCCAGGGCACACAACACGTCGTGGAAATTATACCACACGGCTGTACTAGCGTTGTGTGAGTACGAGTACACGTTTCAGACGTGCTGGGAAGGATTTTGTGAGAATCTACAGGTATTTTTTGTTGCAGCAAGTGAGAAGGAGTTTCTTCAGGAAGGTTCCTTTCCCTATATGTTGACTATTGACTATTAGCATTATATGAGACAAGAATTCTAAAAAAAAATAAAAAAAAATAAAAAAAAGAAGAATAACAACAGTAGACACTATTAAGTTTAGTGTAGAGGTATTCAAATATTTTTTTATTTCAGACTTATCTTGGAACTCAGTAACAGCTTACAAAATGGCGGCAACTGGCATGTCACAGCCTCCACCATTTTTTAACGAAATTGGTGAACCAGTCCTACCCTGGAAGGAGTGGGAGAAATTGTTTGAATCCTACTTAATTGCAATTGGTGGGGAAAAATTCTCGGCGTTAAGAAAGCAGCATATTCTTCTACACAATTTAGGGGTACATGGACGAAAAGTGTATGAAAGTTTAACAGACCCTGATGATGTAGTGGAAGGTGAAGGGGATGGCCTGAATGATTATGAGAGAACGGTCAGAAAATTAGAAAATCATTTTGGCCACAAAGTCAATGTAGTCCTCGAGAGACATACATTTTTTAGTAGAACACAAGTTAAGGATGAAAAAATAGCCAGTTACATTGCGTTTTTGAGGGGAATGAACAACACATGTGAGTTTGGGAACCTTGAGGATTCCTTAATACGTGACCAGTTAGTAAGATGTACCAATAATATGAAAATTCAGGAGAAGTTATTAGTTCACAATCCTACCTTGAAGGAGGCTGTGGATATAGTAAAAGGAATAGAACATACGGTGGAGTGTATGAAACTAATTAAACATTCCCCGGGGGAAGAAGATGTCAAAGAGGTTAAAGCTTATCCCAAACGAGAGAATAGTGCACCTAACCTAGAAGAAGATTGCAAAATTCACGAAGTGTCCCTCAAGAAAAATGCCCAGAGTAACATGGAGGGGATTAAAAGTAAATGTTTTAGGTGTGGGAACAGCAGACACTTGGCCAACAATCCTATGTGTCCGGCTCGCAACTGTGTATGTCGGAAGTGTGGAGCGAGAGGACATTATGCGAGAGTATGTAAGAATGATAGGGGTGAGAGTATTGAGAAGAAGAACGTACATATTATTGAAGAGACCCAGGATGTAAAGAACAAATTTGTGTTGCAACTGAAAAATTTGAGTGAGAGCGGTAAAGGAGGTACTTTATACCCTACTTGTGTTATTGAACTGGATGGAATATGTGTAAGAGTATTTGCAGACTCCTGTTCTCCATTTACATTTATGGATTGTAGCGTATTTGAAAAGAATTTTAAGGATAAGGGGTATAAACTACAACCAGCAGACATTTCTCCTGGAGGGTACAACAATGACCCTATACCTCTGAGGGGTATGTTATGTCTCCAAATAACCTTTAAGGGACGACATACTGAAGGGAAAGTGTACTTCACAGACAAAGGTTCCAACCTTCTAGGGTGGAAACACCAAAGGGATGTAGGAATCAGACTTGACCCCAACAATGACGAACCAGTACTACAAGTAAGTGAATCCAAATGTGGCATGAGTGTTTGTGAGGAATTTCCAGATTTGTTTGGAGACAGATTGGGGTTGCTCAGGGACTATCAACACAAGATAAAGGTGAAGGAGAATGCTATTCCAAAAGTCCATAAGGCCAGACCGATCCCCTACCTAATGCAGGAGTCTCTTAAGCAAGAACTGAACAAACTTGTGGATTTAGGAGTTATAGAACCTATTGAAAGTTCAGTATGGTTGGCCCCCATTGTAGTCACGAGTAAGTCGGGTGGAAGAGGAATCCGTTTATGCGTTGACCTAAGGGACCTCAATGCCAACATATGGGTGGACAGGTTCCCCCTACCCAGGATTAATGAGATGTTGAGCACCATGGGTCCAGCCAAATTCTTCAGCGTAATAGATCTGTCCTCGGCATATCACCAGATAGAACTTCATCCTTCCTCTCGTTCCCTTACCTCTTTTATCACTCCGTATGGAGCATTCAGGTTCTGCAGAATGCCTTTTGGCTTAGCCTCGGCGGCGGCTGTCTTTCAGCGTATCATGCAGAGCATACTGCAGGGAATAAACCAAGTAATGTGCTTCCAGGACGATATTCTCGTTTATGGTGTTACGGAGAGCGAGCATAATGTTACCTTGCGGAAGGTGTTTATGGCGCTGGAACGTGCTGGCATGACTATCCGTAGAGATAAATGTCAAATTGGAGTGGAGTCAGTTGATTATTTGGGCCATAAAATCACAAAGGATGGGGTGGAACCTAAGTTGGATTTAGTGGTTGCTGTGAAAGAGGCACCTGCACCTACCAACAAGCAGGAACTAAAGTCTTTCCTAGGTTTAGCTGAGTACATGGCCAAGTTTGTGCATAACTTTTCTGAGCGAACGGCTTCCATGAGAGCTTTGTTAAAAAAAAATGTCCTATTTGAATGGAATAGGGAATGTCAGGAAGCTTTCAATGAGGTGAAGGGGGCCATTGTGAAATCTCCCAACCTAGGAAAATTTGATTTCAAAAGAAAAACATGGGTCACTACTGATGCCAGTGGAAAGAGTCTTGGAGCAACCCTTTCCCAAGTGGTAGAGGGACAGGAAAGAATCATAGCATTTGCATCCAGGTCTCTGACAGCTGCAGAGGTGAACTATTCAACCATAGAGATAGAAACCTTGGCATGTTATTGGGCTATCACTCATTTTAGTTTTTTCCTATGGGGTTTACCCTTCACCATTAGAACCGACCACAAACCCCTCACTAGTGTATTCACTACCAAGGGAAGAGAGCATACCACCCCACGCATTGCAAAGTGGATTTTAGGATTGGAGGGATATAATTTTGGGGTGGAGTATGTTCCTGGAAAAAATAAAGTTGTGGCTGACTTCCTATCCAGATCACCGAGGGGAGTTGGAAGGGAGGAAGGAAGTGACGATCTTGAACCTGTACTACACATTGAATTGGCTGGCCTTACCAGAAACGAATGGATAGAGAAAAACTCAAATGATCGTGTACTAGAAATGCTCCGAGAAAAAATAGTCAAAGGGTGGCCAGAGAAAGTTAGATATCTGGAAGAAGAGCTCAAAGGATATTGGGAAGTGAGGTCAGAACTCCACATATTTGAGGACATGGTAATGAGAGGTGAGAGAGTAGTACCTCCAAGTGAGTTGTGGAACAAATTAGTGGGTCTAGCCCATGAAGGGCATCTGGGGAGGAACATTACCAAGAATAGACTTCGTGCATCATATTGGTTCCCCACCATGGATAGGCTGGTGGAGGACGCAGTAAAGGATTGTATCACTTGTGCCCAGAGTGACAAGACAAACGTTACGAGGAGGGCACCGTTGTCACCTATTTCTGTACCACTTAAACCGTGGGACAAACTGGGATTGGACATTTTAGGACCCATATCACAATTAGGTGTCAAAGGCAGGTTCATATTTGTGCTAGTGGACTACCACTCGCACTGGATGATGTTCAAGATAGTGAATCAGGTGACAACCAAGGATGCAATTGATTTCCTATCGGAAGCATTCTTGAGGGAAGGAATACCCAGCACCCTGGTCACCGATAATGGTGTGCAGTTAACGTCAGAAGCCATGAGAGAGTTTTTGACGAAGTGCGGTGTACACCATTTTAGAACAGCATTATACAATCCCCGTGCGAATGGCCTAGTTGAGAGAGCCAACAGGATGATTAAGGAGTGTTTGCAATGGGCGTCAACAAGTCATGTACCATGTGAAACAGCTCTCAAGCAAATGTTGTGGTCGTATCACACTGCACCGAATTTGGTTACGGGAATATCACAATTTTTTTCACTGAAAGGAAGGCACCCGGGTACCAAACTTGCTCCTAATTGGCTGAAGGAAGGGGAACCGTGTAAGGGGCAGCGAGAGGAGGTTGCAGCTAAAGTCAGGCATCATCAAGAGAAGTACAGGAAGTGGTATGATGATCGTTTTCGCACCCGAAGGAGACCATGGAGGGTGGGACAATGGGTTAAAGTTAAGCTTCCGGAATCCATAAAGAAAGAGGGCAGCAGGTTTTCTCAACCACAAAGAATTATCAAGGTGCAAAAGAATGTTGTAACGCTAGAAGATGGTAGGGTGTGGAGTATGGACAGAATTTCATACAGCAAGGAATGTACTGGGGTGCCCGGTCAGGTTCCTGATAAGGAAATGGGAAACATGTCGGAGCGCTATTATCAAACCAGACACGCCAGAACCACTAAGCGCCCGACCTGGCACAAAGACTTTGTTTTTGAACAGTAAGGAAGGGAGATATGTTGTAACCATACAATGTATGTGTATACTCGTTATTTATTTATACTAACCTGTTTTATAGATATTAATTTAGGTAAATTGTTGAAACATCTAATTCAGTGTATAATATACATTTCACATATAAATACTAACTTAAAGCATTAGTGGTATAGTCCAACAGCTCCTAAGAATGTTGGGCATTGGAATGCCCTGGAGCTTGCCTTAGAATGTTGGTGAAGGACTGTTCTTTTTGGAGTTGGTGAGGCGATGTGCGAGGAGCTCGTTGATTAAACTGGATATCTCAACACAACTGTGCCTGGTTCCTTTATTACTTATGCAGTACTAACCTGTGGAACATAACAAGTACAATAAATAAAATGAGTAGCCTCTGTACTCCCTCCTGATTCCTGCTTATACTGTATGTTAAGTAGACATGGCTTAAGCTCCTCCCAGTTCTGGTACTTGCCAGGCTCCCACATCACCACTGGTATCAGTGACCACACCTGTACCACCCACACCCAGTGCCTACCTCTACCCTCCTTATTACTTGTATCTTACACCCAGCCTCTTATGCCTTTTCTCAATGCCCCTTTTGCTCCACTGACAGTGTACATGGTCCTGCTATTTGGTCCTGTCTGTTTGGTCCTCTTCTGTACACAGGGTACTCCAGCAAATGTGCAAGCTGGTACAAGCTGAGCACTCCAGAAGCATTGGAGTCACTGATTGATCTGTACAGTCACTGGGGGTTACATG
Source organism: Pleurodeles waltl (assembly GCF_031143425.1). Taxonomy (NCBI): domain Eukaryota; kingdom Metazoa; phylum Chordata; class Amphibia; order Caudata; family Salamandridae; genus Pleurodeles; species Pleurodeles waltl. Next base: position 805,896,265 of record NC_090440.1, read on the forward strand.
AACATTTTTGTACCAATTATGAGTGTCAAAAAACGACAAGCGCATTCGAAATCAGTGTCACATAACAGCTACAATATGCAAAATTTGGGGCGCAAGCGCTCCTTTCACAGGAGCTTGGGTCTGATTCCCATAAGTATTTGCACCCAAAAGCCAGTGCAACTAAAATTGTGAATGAAACGTTAGACTTCACAATGCACACAAGTGCTTCACCATTTGTAATTGCAATAACACATCTCAGTACACATAATGTAGCTTTTTGCGATGCACTGGGAATGGGGAGTTTAAATAGGGTTCCCCATCCCTTGCTATTTGCAGAGTAGTATACAGTGCTTTGCAAACCTTTTTCTGGATTCAAAGCATGGAATGCTATTTAAGTAGTGGTTCTAACTGATGGCTGCATGTCCTCCCTGAGGTTAGAACCACAATGCCACTTGTGAAATTGTAACCTCTGCTCCCTTTAGGTAAAGGAGTCACAGTGCCAGAACATTATGAAATGGAATGCTTGATTGGAGGCCCATTATCCCATGTAAGCAGTCATCCCAGCATTTTCTAAAGAGCCCAAGGAGTCATGGGTGACTCCTGCCAAATTAATATTCATGAGGCAGTTAGTTTGCCAGTTTTTTGGACTGTTCCTTTGTGATGCAAGGACTTTGAGCATCCTTTGCACTGCAAATGGAGATGCTGGAAGTGGTGCAATTTGAGCTGTGACCACAACTCTTTTGGGAATCAGGTCTTGGGCACTATACACCCAAGCAATATTTTAAAACTCTACTTGCCATAATGGTGCAACAATTATGTACCCTTATCTTCTGAAAGTAAATGGATTCGACAAATAGCTTGGAGCATCACAGCAGATTAAAAAAAAATTCTAGTACTTAAAGTAGTGCAACGTGAAGGTAACTTTAGTTGTAAGTCTCTGTTGGCAGACATTTCCCTTTGATCCCATTGGTGCTCTTTAGCTTTATGCACTTGATTCAATGCACGTATGCTTGTTTAATACCCCAAACAGTGTGAGTTACATACATCTTTTTCAAGATTATGACCTTTGCTTTATTTTATCATAGGTCATTATTACCACTGTGTGGTTATCTCATACATTCTGCATTCCATGCTATACATGGAATGTGGAATGAGAGATCCTCTGGGCATTCCGGAGGGGACAGTTGTAGAGAGCAGTTGGAGCGGTCAATAACTCTGGCCAATAAAGATCCAACTTCATTGAACTGATCATCTGTGTTCATTTTCATTTTCATCACCACAAAATCTGGCAACGAGGGTGGGATTCGAACCCAAGTGTGCAAAGCGCATTCAATAAGGTGCTCAGTAATAATTTGGGCAGGATCACAGGTTTCAAACATAAGATCAAAGTACAAAATGGTGCATCACCTGTAAAGTAGTAATTGAGAAATGTACCCTTCAGTGTACGTCAGGATTTAGAGTACTCTCAAATAAATGGTTGTTGATGAAGTTACAGCACCTATAGATTCATCACTTTGGTTATCTCCATTGTTGACCAGTACTGTGTGCCGTGTTCATTAACACTGTGTTGTGTGATGCTTTTAGTGTCCTTTATCCCCCTTGTGTTGGATGCACATAACTAGACAAGGAGACTTTACTTCCATCCAATGGTATTTCTTTGTTTATGATGGTTGTAAATGTTAGAAAACATGCATGCGCATGACATCATGACCTCTGTATGCATCCTGTCTGAGTCATTTGAGGATCTTTTAAGCAATGGGTATAGTGCCACAGATGTTTAAACCCATATTTGGATTTGCAAAACTGTTGTCTGGAAGAAATATCATCACTCACTCTGTTCTTTAGGTTGCCACACAAACCACACATTACATGGATGATGGCTACATGATGAACTGTCATGCATGGAGGCAATGGAAATGTGAGTGACATGTAGGTTCTGTATGCTCAGCCTGCAAAGACTGGAACCTCTCAAATGTGTCTCCAAGTATGGGACATAGTCCAGGCTGTGGGAGAGTCTTGTGGCCAATGTGAGACTCTAGTTGCAAAACGTGCTGTAAATGCCTCAGTCCATTGACTAGATTAGGAATGGATAAAGAGCTGCATTCCAGAGCTAGTCCATATCTACATTTTGCATCATTATCAGTGTGTGTCTTTGACTCATGACAGGTCCCTTACTCCCACAGTACCTTCACAAAATTCATATTTGCCCTGTACAAGCTTATAGCACAAATGATAGACTGACAGTGCAGACAATGTGTAGATGCCTGGGATGCTATGACATGTGAGTTAGTAGCTTGGTTACATAGCAGACATTGGACAATGCATACCTTTGTATGTTGGATGCCATTCCTGTAGTTTAGACATATACGTCCAAAGGAGTGTTCTGTGATACAGGTACATATCACAGCAACCCCCCCTGAAGTGGCATGAGTCTGCATTTGGTAGGCCACATGCCCACACATGCACAGGGACCCACCATGCCAGCCCCTTCATTGTCACTCTAGTGTAAGGGTGAAGCCTGTACGGGACTGTACGCAGTCAGTCAGTCATGCAGAGTGTAAATGTGTTGGTCGAGTCAGGACAACTACCCTTCAGAAGCCTCAGAGGTGTGTAATGTTTCATTGTGGCTCACATCACAGTACATGTTGCTGGAGCATGGGCTACCTGATGTGAGTTAGCTTACTTAGTCATTGTAGTCCATGAGCAGGGTAGTGGGTTAGTATGCAGATTGATACAAAAATGTATAGTCTGTCACTGTGCTTATTGGCTTGTGTACTTCACACCTGTGGTGTGTAACAAATTGACCATTCTTTGCTTGGTGTTTCTGACATGTGTGTGGCACAACCATTTGGGCAAAAACTTTGATTATAATAGCTTGATTTGTCTCTTGCATCCATGCAGGTAAACACCCATCAGAAGAAGGAGATATGGAGAGCCATTGCCGGGAAGGTGCGGACCTTGGGGGTCCACAGCCGGAGGAGCTCCCACTGCTGCAAGGTGGAAGGACCTGAGACGCTGGACCCGGAAGATCACGGAGGTCCAACTTGGGCTATCCTCCCAACATGGGTGAGGTACACATTAGACTATGACACCTCTAATGGCTGACTTTCTGGTGGTAGTGTACCCAGACCTTGATGGGTGTTTCAGGGGAACACAGCAGCAACAAGAGGGTATGGGGCATATTCCTTCCTTCCTGTCACATTGCATAGTTAATATGTTAGGCTCTGACATCTCCCCCTGACAATTAGGGATGAGCCATGTGTGACACAGTAGATGAGTAACTGTTTGTGTTGATTTGTGATGTGGTACTTACTGAAGTGCCTTGCCTTTTGACCCAGGGACCTAGGATGCAATTGTGTACAATCCACAAACAATTTGCTCTCCAGGGACAGCACACGGCTGTGTATATTGATCAATCAAGTAATGTTTGTTGTTGTGGGTATGAATTCTATGCTAGAGACTACTACTTCTCTGTTTTACAGGCCAAAGAAAAGGAAGTGATGGATCACTATCCTCAGCCATGTGTCTGGCCAAATGAATGAATTGGCATCTGTCCCCGGGAGGCCACTTGTCTTCAGTGTTTGATGAGTGGTGGTGCCTCAATACTGTTTGTAATGTAAAGATGGCCATCATACATGTGACAGAGCATATTTTGTTCTTTGGGTCAGCTACAGACCAATACTTTTCCTTGGTAAGTGAGGAATGTCCATTGACATGAGTTATGTGCCATCACTCTTGCCAACATTCCTTGTACCAACATTTTAGCATGTTTCCTTTTCTCGTTTGACAAGTTGTGTACACTGCTGTTTCATGCTTGGGCTACCTATGTTCGTGGGAGGATTTCATTTCTAAACACAACCTGTTTTTGGAATTGGACATTGGCAATGGGGCTACATTTAATGTGGTGCCACAGACAGGAGTGTGTCTCCAGTTATTGTTGGCTCACACACGCCCTCACCCATCATAGCATGTCATTTGGCATGTACAACTGCAGTGCCAATGAAAGACATGACAAGTAGGACTAGGGTTTCTACACACAATGTGCATTTCCATGCCATTGATGTGGCATCATGTGGAAAAGTACACTGCTCATGTGTGATGAGTAAGGTTTGTTACCTTACTGTTGTTATGCATCATGGCATGTCTTGAAGTCATGTTGGAATCATATGTGGTTGGGTGAAACCATTCATCTTCAGTCATCTCGGTTTGCACAACCAAAATGGAGACAGTGACGTAGCTTTTCATTGGGCAACATGTTGAGGGCCTCCTACAAGTAGTAATGGCATCTATTGATGCAGAGTATGTCACTGTAAGGGTGCCATGCATTAGTGGTGATTTCCCTGGTGCTTTCTGATTCATTGTGGTGTGGATTTTAGGTACATATCTCCCAGACAATTTGCATATTTTGTCTACAGTGTATATTCTCATGCCAAATGTGTAGCATATCTGAGCTACATTAGTACTACCTCCATGACTACCTCCATGACTCCATTAGGACAAATTTCACATGGTGAAGTGTTCATTGTTGATATGTTTCCTGTGTGACATGAGTATTTCCATGTCACCTCTTCTCCAGGCTACTGTACTGTTGTCAGCCACATGGCACATTTTAGGAGCATCATTTCTTATTGTTGTATTATTGTGTATGTGAAAAATAGATGTCTGCATGACCTTTTGTGGGATCTGTGACCCACTATTGATGGACAACAGGTAACCGAGGTATGCTCCATGAGGCAAAGCATCGAAGGTGATGTGGTCTCCTACTTGTTCAATGGTTACTGTGATTCCACAACTTCAGCCATGCAATTGTAGTTGTCTGAGTTCCTGGTTTTCCTAAAAGCAATTGTTGCCAGTTCAGATGGCATGCATGCATATGGTATGGTACATGTAGGAGGCACTTTGATGTAGTTTGTTGCTGGGGCCTACTTGTCATGGTAATATTTGATAATCGCAGCTGTTGTTCAAGTGTGATCAGGAACTTTGCAGCATCAGCCCAGGCATGTGAGGGAGTCAGTGCACAACCAAGTTGGGAAGAATCTGGCCACGGTACCTCCAATTATGACCCACTGACACGAAGGGACCAAGTGGCCCAGTAGGTGAGGGGAGTGCCATAGAGAAGACAGGAGCAACATCATCATCACCGGTTTCTACCTCCAGTGGTCACTCCCTAGTGATGACAGACCCATCAGGACCTAACCCTGTATCATCTTTGCCCACCATCCCTTGTTCTATCGCAACCCTCCCTGTTGCTTCCCACCCAGTGGGCCATGCCCGCTCACCCAAGAGGGTGGGCATCTCCTTTGCGACAGGCACCTCTGCCACAGCCCCTGTTACCTCTGCTGCCCTGAGTAAGAAGGCTATTGATCTCCTGAGGAGTATCTCTGTGGGGCAGTCTGCCATTGTGAATGCCATCTAGGGGCCAGCCAACTTCAACAGATCTATGGTTTCGTGGAAGGCATTCATGGTGCCATGTCTGGCCTACAGAGATCTTTGCACCCTCTGGCCTCCTCACTAATGGCAGCTAGTCACACCCCATGTTTCTCCCCCCTCCACCTCCCTCTTCCTAATTGAAATCGTCTGTTCCCCTACCTGTCCCAAACACACAGACACATCTGCACACACCTGCCTCAGTATAAACAAGCAGCACACATTGACAGAAACACCACAAGACACACCGGCACGCAGGCAATGAACATACACCCACAAACTGGACATCAGCCACCACTTCACCAGACACCACCACTACCTCCACTGTCCCACACTCCACATCCATCATATCCACAACAGCCAGTGAAACATACACAACATCCACATACACCCAGACACCTGCACAACACACACAGACACATCCACCATATCCACCATACCTGCAGACGCAACCACAGCAACCTCAGAAACATCCACTATATCCAGCATACTCACAGACTTCATCCCAACAGACACACAAACATACACAACAACAAGCACACCTACAGACACCACCCCAACAGACACAAACACAACCACCAATCCATCACCCAGCACCTCCACCTCACAGCCACCCAAGGCATGCAAACGCCCACACTCACACAGGCAACAGATACCACCCAAACAGAAGCATAACTCACCCCCCAAAGCATCTACACCCATGCACAAGACAACCACTCCTTCAACCTTCAAATCCCCAACCCCTTCTGCAGACCTTCCCAAATTTCCCAAGGAGACTTTCATTTTTGAGCTTGACCTTTCCCTTGTTCCCTTAAATGACCTTCTCAAAATCAAGAGGCCCCCACCCACACCCCAACCCATTCCTTCCACATCAAAGTCCTCCCCCTCAAACCTGCCCCCCGCAAGCACCCATGCCCCTCCCCCAAGAAGAAGCCCACCGCTCTAATGAAAAAGGCCCCCCTCCCAAACCCAAACCCACCCATCCCAAATCTGACCCCACCCCACCTAGGGATAATCCCTGAGGTGCCTGCCTGCCTGCCCACTTGATACCCTTTCCTGTGGAGGTTCTCTGGCAGTGACTGGAGTAAAGTGTGGGCACAGTGATGTGAATGGACATCTAATTGGACTGGCCAATGGCCTTTGTTCTGAATTGTTGCTGTTTTTTGGGGTACACATTTGTCCTGCAATTCCATTTCTACCTTTATGGTGATCTGAGTGACTTGTGTTGTGTGCCTACAGTTGTGTGTGTTTTACCCTTATTGCTGGTCCATTTGCTGTTGTTTACAATATCTGACTTCGTGGGCAGTGCTGGTGTCACCCAAGACAAAGGTAGATGTTGACTGTATTGATATGTGGATTTTAATGCAATTGGAGTGTCATTGCATTGTGTTATGTTGGGTATGGTAAGTATTTCATCTTGTGTTGTCCAATGTCAGCATTTATTGATTTAAACTTCTCTCCCTGATATGGATTGTACGTTTGTCTCATATATGGAAGCGTGAGCTTTGTTTGTCCACACATGGAGGGTGTCCAATTGTGCTACCTTCCTTTGCATTAGACTGTGTATGTGTCTATCGTGATGTATGTACCTTGCAGCTACTTCATCTGATGTATGTCCCATGCTGTTGCTGTTGTATTTGCTTTTTTGACTTGCACTTACCCATTATGCAGATAGGCATGTCACTTGGCTCTACTATTGTTTTACCCTGAGATAGCTTAAGGGCCAGTTCCTATGCAAGTGTTGTTTTCGAGGCATATGCAAAAATGTAATGTGTCCCAAGCAGCATCCTTCCATGAGTGCTCCTGATGTCCTTATTGTGCAGGTATTGTTTGCATAGTGAACTTTGGATATTTGTCTCTCAAACTATTGTGCATTCATTTGTTCTTCCATCGTGTTGCAATAGAAGTTTGGCGTACAGATGTTTCCGTCCTCCAAACTCATAATCAGCCCCCAAGTAATTTCCGCTTTCCATCTTTATGTAGGGAAAAGTCAAACAATAGAATCACCAGGAACCTTCCTCTAATTCTCAGCCAGTACATACCTTGCACCCTGAGCAAAAAATTCAATGTCAGTGCGCTTGCCATAGTCAAATATTAATAGTGAGTTGATCTAGATCCACAAGGAGATGAACATTTGTGCAACTACATGAACTAAAATTGTTTGTACCTAGAAATTCATACACTCACACACATTATGCACACATGATCCTCTATATGATTAAATTAAAGATTTAATGCATTGTGGGAACGTATGAATTTCTTCACAGTGGCTGCTTATTAAGTTACTCATAGCAAAATTGTATGACATTATTTTCTCATGTAGAATGTGCCTGTTACTACACCATAACATTAATTTATAGATTTCCTTTTGCCTCACACTCTCCTGCTTGACTACAATACACTTCTGGAAAAGGTGGAGTTACTTCCTTTTATCCTGCGTTGTGCAAAATTTATTCATCATTGCCCATGTTTTGTGCAGCATCAGTTTTAAACTTATGAAGCCCTGAATAGCACAATTCACTGAACTCTATCAACCTAATCATTACATTCTATCCTATGGGCATCGTAAAATGGCGGACGGGATATCCGTCATGTTTGTGATGAAGTAACCATCCACCAAACTCTAAATCAGTGTCTTGTTTTTTGTTATTCAAAAGAACACAATAATTGAAAGGGCATAAGGCTCCTAGCTGTTTTTGCTAAATTTTAAATAATGAGATTATGTTATAAATGTCATACACAGATGGATAAGGACAGAGACAAGTCTTCACAACAGGTGATACTGGACCAGGCACCACAGAATCATGAGCAAGATGTACTAAGTTTCTCTTGCAATCGCAATGGCGCGATTCACAGAATCAGGCCATTTCTTACATCAAAAATTAATTTTCGATGTACAAACATCAGATTATGATACAGCAACACTTTACTGAAGCACAATTTGTGTTTGCAACTAAGGGCTTCATTACGAGTGTGGTGGTCTTCAGACCGCCAAACTCTTGGTGGCAGTCAGACAGCAGCACTCCTGGTAGTCTGACAGCCAGATTATGATCCTGGTGATTGGACCACCAGGAGACCGCCGCCACTGCTAGGATCAGGGATCCCAAAGGGGTGGCAGTGGTCGAAGTTGTGGTCAGCCACAGTGGTGCCAATGGCAGCACCGCTGTGCTGATCACGACTTCACTTTCCGCCAGCCTTTCCATGGTGGTGAACCCGGAAAGCCAGTGCTAGGGGCCACAGCGGGGCACCTGCACTGCCAATGACCATGTACTGGGCAGTTCAGGAGCCCCCCTGTCAGCACTCTTGGAATGCTCACTGTTTGCTATGCACACAGTGCATATTCCAAGGGTGCTGCTGCACTGGTTCCACCAGGCTGACCCACAGAAACGTCATAATACCATGTTTCTGCCTGTCAACCCGGTGGAAACATCATAATATGATGGGGTGATCATCCCTGCACCTTTGGCGGACTGACGGTTGGACCGCCAAAGTCGTAATGAGACCCTAAATAACTATTCAGTATTTAAAAGGGGTATCCTTTTCTAACACCGAATTGGAATGGTAGGTAATAATGTTTTGTGACTGAATTCTGGTCAGAAACATACTGACTGCAAACATGTAGTGGTAACCCATTCCCAAACAGGAAGGGGTTCCCATGTGACCCATTCCCTTTGCTGATGTAAAATTAAGTTTGTGTAAGAGGAGGCATTGGTCCATTGGACCACTGCATCTTCTTAAACAAACACAAATAAAATGTTTCTTTTTAAATGCAGTCCAGTTTCCTTTCAGAAAAATAGACTGCAATAACAAAAGAAGATTGCTTTATTAAAATGGCGGCGATACCTATTGGATACCTAGTGGATCACAAATTCTGACCTACATGATTAATATTTATAAGGTAGGTAAATTTCAGACCCTCGAGGAATCGCTAATTTTATATTAAAAGTTTCATACGTTAGGAATAGAAATTCCCTTATTGCAATTCAGAAAAAATCTCATCTGGAAATCGCTATTTTCAATGTTAGTACATCTGTCCCCATATCCTCAGTTCCTATTGAAGGCCACAGGAATAGGAGGTGCTTAGCCTATGCTCGCCGACTTATCACTGCAGCCGGCCTTGTGAGGCAATATTTTCAGATCTAGCTTTTTTATTGAACATCAAACTTCATTGTTCAAACAGGTATGTAGATGTGTAGCATTTATGACGCTCACAGCAGGTTTTATTATGTGCTAACATTGGATTAGTGCTTAGAAATAGCAAAATGTGGTAGGATTGCTATAAATCAACAGAAGCAATCATGTTGGAGTGGTATCTTTTATTCATGGTTTTGGTAAATATTGCTACTGCCAAATTATTTGTTTTTGTTGTGGTTACGATTCATATTGGTGCACTGCACCAGGAGTTTGACTTTGAAATAAATATTTTAAATGTATTATTTGTGTTCTAGTGTTCTTGCATGTTTTATGCCATAATGAAAAAGGGTTTTCAGTCCAATTGATTATCCCTGTAATATCTCATATGGCTGGTTGTTAGCTAGATCTGTGTTTTGACAAAGTATTGAGTTTTATATATTGGCGGAAATAAATGTTGTCAAAAACATATTATCGCTATCAAAATATTGTGGAATATAATTTTTTTGATATACTATTGTTTTCAGGAACATTGATGATTTTAATATAATTTTTTTAATATAGTTGTAAAATATATTATTTGTAATTAGTGGAGCTAGTATTGTTAGTATAATTATTAGTTTTTTAAAATATAGTTTGTAGTAGTGGGTTGGTGGGTTTATTATTTACTTGTAATTTTTCTATTTTAATTTGTTAATTTTAAAGTATATACTAATTTTATTAGTAGTAATTGTAAGTTAGATTTTAGTAGTCGGTTATTAATTATTGAAATGGTTATTCATTGTTTATTTGTTATATTATTTTATTTCAATTTGTTAATTTTAATGTATATTTTAATTTTATTAAAAGTATGCTTTATTTCAGTAGCTGGTTGTTGGTTTTGTACAACAATAGGACGGGAAGTTAGAATAAAACGTATTTAAATGTATTATTAACTTAGTTTTTATGTGAAGTACATATTTAATTGAATACTACACAAGTATATTGCCTAGCTTTGTAAATGTTTAAATTTCAAGAGTTTTTAATGTGTATTTTAATTGTTTTATTTTTATTTATGCATGTATTTTTAACATGGTGTTATTGTTTCCTGGCAAATTAAAGTTACAATAGTTTTATCTATTATTTGTTTTCTACATGTGATGGATTAATTATTACTTGATTATAGATCATTTTACTCTTTCACCTTTTATGTTGATTATTTAGTTTTATTTGAATTATAAATTCAATCAATCAATCAATAACTCTTTATTTGATTGTATAAATATAGATCATACAAGATCAAAATACAAAACGTTACATTAAAAAACAAACGTTTATGCAAATAAGCATTCAATTAAAAGTCAAGTAACAAATCCCAACTATACAGAACAAATCATCAAATTGCAGGGTCAGCTAAATCAGCAATGTCTTGCGTCAAGTCACGGCACTTTTAAAAAAACAACCATTCGAGCAGCCAACATCATAGTCATTCAACTGTTGGAGAAAAAGCAATGCCACCATGCAGTTGGCAAAAATAATTTTTCATACCAGGGGTACCAAATAACGTTTTGTAAAAATTTACAGCTAAAAAACAAAGGGCAACAATGTTTGTGGGGATTGTTCATAACAAGGGCAGGCACAAACATCTCCAGAAGAGTACTGCCCTTGAGAAAAACACAGCATCCAACAAAGGGACCCCCAACCTGAAACGAGTCAATAACATTCATCTGTAAACATTGTGACCATAAAACAGGTAAGGCGCAGGCCCCATTGACATTTGCACCATACAATATTCTCTAACTGTCAGCTTCATTTCCTCATTAGCCACCCGAGCTGCCTGTCTATGTTTCAAAAAGCAATCTCGAACCCAGGCTTTATCCTTATTAGACACTAAGGCCCTCATTATGACTTTTCCTAAGACCGCCGAAGCCATGGGCGCCAAAAGACTGCCATGTTACAAGTACTGAAGGATTTCCGCCACAATTTGGTTGGAAATTCTCCAGTAGTCGTGCTGGCGGTCAGAGGAGCAGAGGCAGTTCCACCGCCGTTCCCACCCCACCAAAAGGACTCCACCCACCGTATTACGACCTGTAATATGGCCTGGCGGTGTCCTGATTGCATGGCGCTGATGGTGCCCCGGGGAGCGCCGGGTGCCGTCCTCTCAGGTTGGAGAACCCCGTCGGACAAGGTAAGTGTCCTCCGCAACGGGAGGGTGGTGGGGTGTGTGAATTAATGTGTGTGAGTGTGTGTATGCGTGTCATGAATGGGAGGAGTGAGGGGGAGTGTTTGTGTGTCCGTTTGTGTCTGTGTGTAATGTGGTGATGGCGATGCATGTGTGGGTGGATGTGAATGCTAGGCCGGGGTGCATGTGTGCATGCATGAAGACAGGGGTGGGGGCTGTGTGTGTATGTATGTTGGGGAAAGGAGGGGTGGAGGATGGAGTGTGTATGTGTATTAATGGGGTGAATGTAGTGAGTGCGTGTGTGAGTGGGGGTGTTGTGAGTGTGTGCACGTATGTGTGTATGGATTTTGGCGGGGTGTTGCATGTGTGTGCACATGAGTGTAAGGGTGTTGTGAGTGAATGTCAGGGTGTGCGTGTCTGTGGGTGTAGGCATGTAAGCGGGTTGGGGTAATTATGGGGATAAGGGGTAGTGGGGAGTGAGTACGTGTATGCAGGGGGGTTGGGGTCACTAGTGGGAGTGGGGTGTGGGGGGCTACTAGGGGATGGGGATTGGGAATGCTGTAAGGGAAGGGGGTGGGGGCTCTTGGGTGGATGGGTGGTGGGGGACTCGTCTACCAGCAACAGGAATGCAAATTTCGCCCTGGCGGTACCAACGGGGATGTAGTGGTTTGGCACAGGCCAAACCGCCACACTCATAATTTGGCGGTCTTCACCGGTGGCCTGTCGGCAGTGGGACCACCACCGCGGCCCTGGCAGTCTTTGAACCACCACGGTCATAATGAGGGCCTAAATGCAGATTATCAAACAAATGAAAGCAGCCCAGGGCTGTCATGGTAACCTTGATGTATATCAGCCATGGATTCAAACAGGCAGAATCACTAATCCTTAATAACCAACTGGTTAACAACAGCCTCCTTATTGCCCCACATCGCACACCCGAGCTCTTAGTGGGGGACATTGATACTATCCTGGAAATACTCTAAACCCAACTCCTCATGTATGGAAAATTGCGGTGTAGATGGCGCAACACCCAGCAACTGCCGGCAAAATTGTTTTTCTTCCACCTGGATACTCCCAAACTCTTTTTAACCCCACAACCCCATATCATAAGTCACAGCAGGTAGGCACTTCCTCTTGTAGACTTCCAGTATAAGGGCAACCAGCTTTCTTCCTATATTAGCAGCTAGGGCGAAGGATATTCCTAATGTTCACAAAAAATTGGGAGACCCTGCCTTTCAAACAGGGAAGCCAACTACAAACCTCATCAAACTCCAACCCCTGATACTGAAAGGAACTTACTATAGCCTGTACATGCCTTCCTATGTGCATTGGACGGATCTTAGTATTCTTGGGTTCACAAACCATTACAAATGTTTTCAAGGTGCAGACCTTTCATGAATTCATCGAAGCTGACTGCCAACTGCTTGAGCCCATTACCCCCAGCAGGATCATGTCATCCGCATACAGTAAAGTGGGAATGGCGCTATTACAGACATGCGGTACATCAGCTCCTACAGAAGCCACGGTTCTCTCTAGGCCATTAATGTACATGAGAAATAAAATAGGGGTGAGAACACATCTTTGAGGCATGCCACGATTAACTCTAAACGATGAAGTGAACTCACCATTTGATCCATACCTAACTTTTGTCGTAAGGTCCTGGTGTAAAGGTTAATCAACCCAGCGTCAAGGCCCATTGACAGTAAAATTTACCACAACTTCTGCCTGTTAACACAGCTGAACACGCTTAACAAATCCATGAATGCGAAAAGGATTGCGGCATCCTTCAAAAATGTGTACTTAGCCATAAGGAGGTGAAGATTAAGGCACTGTTTAATTGTACCCAAGCCCATCCTAAAGCCAAATTGAACCTGAGCAAGAATGTTATTTTCTTGCACCCAAAAACGTAAGCGCTCCAACACGACCTGACCTATTATGTTAGAGGAAGAGTCTAACAGGAATATTGGGCAATAACACCTAGGTTCTAGGATGTTACACTTTTTAAAAACTGGTACCGCAACAAATGTTCGGCAATACATTGGGGTCCCTACTCTACACACAAAATTAAAAATGTTAGTTAAAGTGGGGACCAAAACTCTGGTCCCTTTATAAACAGGCCCAGCAGGATCCTGGCCATCCCTGGGGCCTTTTTGTGAAGGCTGTCACAAATAGCCTTTGACACCTCTATCACTGAAAAAGGGGGGGCTAAAATTCAGAGGTAGATTCACCTGAGGGTCTTGAACACTTACAGCATCTGACCCATAGATGATGGAAAAATGGTCAATCCAAGCTTCAGGTGTAATGTATGATAACAACATCCGGTGAATTGCCATTAGCTAGGCCTGCCCGAACCACCCCCCAAAAGGCCAGATTATTCTTTTTTGGCAGGCAGCCACGATTGCTTTCTACTGCTCTTCTTTGATTTCAGCCTTCCACTTCTTCAAGGCCAGGGCATAAGCCTTTCTACAGGCAAATATGACAGCCTGATTCCTAGGAGTTTGCCTAAGAGCCTGACATAAGGTGGCATTTGCCTTCCGACACTCTTCGTCGAGCCATGAACTATCAACAGATGAAACTTTCTTCATAGGTCTACACAACATAGAGGTAATATGAAACAAAAGCTCAACAAAGCCTGTTAATGAGTTAGCCACACCACCACATTCCACTAAACACAATATTATCAGGTCAAACAATCATTTTGGACCTGCGTCATTACAAGCGTTAAGTTGGCAGACCACCATACCTCCCTTCTGCCGCTGTCCTTAGTATCTGTCTAGGACTCACTGCACTCATCCCAGCCTGCAAAGGAACTTCAAGAAGTACAGCTAGGGGGGTTGTGGTCGCTATAGACAGATGGTATCACTTCAGACCTACGAATCAATGCTGGAAGACAACGAGAGGCTAACACATAATCGATGATCGAACTAAAGTCCCTCCTAATCAATGTAAGAACCACTATGCCACCTGAGCTCAAAACAGGACTAGCTAAGTAATGTGTCAACAAGAGTGTACATAAATGCTGCCCCTTCAAATCCATATCGTCCTGATCTGCTTCATGGCTAGCAGGATCAAAAGGAGAATCCACTCATAGAGGCATACCCCCAATTTAGCATTATAATCTCCAGCCACAAAGAGATTAAATGACCCATCTTTATCCTGAGCACTTTCAGCTGAGGAAATAATTACTGCAGAGAGGCAAAGAAAAATTTATATTTTTTTTAAAATGCAAAATCATTTTTGTAAAGGTTTACCATACAATCTGAATTTACCACCCCGACAAACCTCAAACACTTGTGCTCTACTCATATCTGAAGAATTTTGCACCCAATATTAACCTTAAACCAGGCCATCAAACCCCCTTTGGCATAACCTGAGGTTGAAGGAGTAGAAAATTGACTAAAACTTTTAAACCCATCAAGAACCATTTCAGACATGGCCCAGGTTTCTTGCATAAAAACAATATCAAAATTAGATATGAATGACTGCCATTCCTCAATCTCTAACTTTGATGCCAAACCAGTTACTTTCCAGCTAAGAAATGTCATGTTCAACATCTTGCTAGGGTTGTGTACAAACCGGCAAAACTACAGCATCTCCAGGTGAATGTGTAACCAAAAAGTCTAGGGCTTGATGCACTATTGTACAGGGGCAAGTAAGAGGAAACCAATCTCAGGCAACACATCTATAGTGCTCCCCCCCAGTGTCTGCGCATCCCTGCAGAAAGGTCTGATAGGCCCATTAGTAAGAACTGTATGTGATTGTCAATCATTATCTTCCAGCCCTGACAAAGCTGAATATCTATTACTGAGTGGGAGGGAAGTAGGGGGAGGATGATTCCCTATAGCCATTAGAGGAGCATGTTGTAGATTTCGATTTCCAATAGTACCGGCAACGTAAGCAGGAGCTACATGCTTATAAAAGAAGCCAAGGGGTAATATTCGGATTTTCTTAGATCTCACCATGCCGGCTCTGGCTAATGCGAGCACTTCCCTGGCAACATCAGGATCACAGAAATGGATAATCACAAAGCTGCCAAGTGCTTGTCTCGCCAAGGGACCTATACCTCCCACCCGTCGCACAGAAAAAATCTGTTTGATTAAATTCAATTTACAGCAAATATTTGTACTTAACCACAAATAAAGTTTGTTTTTGAGAGCTGTGGTTGTTTCAGTACTGTTGCCTTGAAGCCTAGGCAGATTTTCAAAAATAGCAACATAGGAACATGACGCTGGGGGCAGATCAATAACAGGGAGCTGTAACTGAAGGCACTCTAAAGATCATTTTCATTGTTGGCTAACAGACTGTGACTTATTATTATTAACTAACTGAGAAGTTAGCTACTGTGGCTGGGAATTCACAATGTTTGTAGCCACCTGATTAACTGAGCCATCACCATGACCACCAACTAATGTGCTGGGAGACAAACTCTGGGCAACTGCGGCAGAGGAATAACTAGGACCAGAACCAACTAACATGGAAGAAGGCCCATCCGAATCCTTGGTCTGAGTCATCAAAGACTGTAATTGTGCAGGGCTCTTCTCTGCCACCGATAGTAAATTACCCAGGATAGATTCTATTGAAGTCTGGAGAGCAAATTGGAACAGATGAACAATCAATAACATCTGGACCTTCCTCTATGAAAAGATCACCAGCAACAACTCTACCCAGCTCTGAGGTGCAGGTTTGACTGAAGGGCACCAATAAAGAATTGTCTAAAGGTGCACTGCCAACAGAACCAGAATTACATAGAGCAGCAGGGCTTGATGCCTTATGGAGAGACATTGGGCCTTAATATGAGTCTGGCGGTCACTAGACCGTCAGACTCGTGGATGGTGGTGGGACCGCTGCCAATGCGGTCCAAGCATCAAATTACAACCCTGGCGGTTGGACCGCCCTGAAAAGGCTGGTGGGCAGAAAAGTTTTGATCAGCATGGTAGTGCTGAACTCGGCAATGCTGTGGTTGGCTATGACTTTCACTGCTGCAAATCCTTCGGGATCCTTGATTCCAGTAGAGGCCGCAGTCTCCTGGCAGTCAGACTCCCAGGATTGTGGCGATTGGAGCACCACCGCATGTTTGGCTGTCTCAGGACTGCCAAACTTGTAATGAGGTCCTAACTCCTTAGTACCGGGGGGCCTATGCGAGTCTCAAAAGATCTAGAGAACATTTCAGAATATGTTTTTTGTTACACAGCACCCATAAGTTCAAGTTTAGATGTTTTACTCACATTTCTCTCCTAGCCATTGCTAATTTAGCCAACTCTTAAGCCTCCATTTGAAGTAGACATAATATGATTGAATCACAAATGACAGCCACTACTGATGTGGTCGTACCTGAGAGTACCTACACAGTGACTGAATATCTAAAGATCTTAATTGTTTATTTTCTCCTGTGGAATGTTTTTGACACATGAGAGCCAATTGTGTCAAGTACCTGTTTTCCCACATAAGCCAGCTAAAATTACAACACATAGATCATCAGCCTTCAAAAGAGTTATTTACTTTCATTAGATGTTTCTAAAACATATTTATTATTTTCTAGAATATTAGTTAAAGCTTTTGAGGGAAAATTGATGAACACAAGTCTCTATCCAGTGCCAAATGGTAGGAGTTTTTATTCATTCTTTACATACCCAAATACCTGACCGATTTTCTGTTCACATGTGGTGACCACAGTTATGCATACATAAACATGCATGGTTAACAATTTTAAACAAAGGTTATTGGGCAACTCTGGGGTGCAAGTTCTCACTTTGCATAGAATATGTGTGAAGGATACATGAGAAAGTAATTAAACTCTGCCCAAAAAAGGGGACATTTTTTAAAAATCTAACGTATTAGGTTGATTGCTCTAAAGGACAGATGTACGTCCCATGGTGTTTATGGTTACCTAATAGCAACATTTTTGCGATTCGCTATTAGGTAATCACAAACAGTGATGTACGAAAGGCTGTTTCACATTATTTGCGTTTACCAGTCGGTCACAAATAGACCAACCTCAATAATATTCATGAGGTAGGTCTCACTTTGCGACCCATTCAGAATGCCTAAAATTATGGGGATGGTGGCTTGCTGGGGTCAGCATACCACCATGTCTGTGATTGCTGCGGCCTGTTTTCCTTAAACTGAAAAGTTTTCTTTTCATTTTATAAGAGCAGTCAGTGGTCTGTGGGACACTAGTTGCTCTTCAAAAATGTTTCCACCAGCATACATAAAGGGGAAGGGGTCCCTTGGTGACCCCTTCCCATTGTGAATGGGTTTAACCAACTTGAAGTTGGTGGTAAACTGCAATTGTTAGCGACCGCATTTCGGTAACAAAACATCCTTACATCCCACTGTGAGTCACTATTAG
Source organism: Pleurodeles waltl (assembly GCF_031143425.1). NCBI lineage: Eukaryota > Metazoa > Chordata > Amphibia > Caudata > Salamandridae > Pleurodeles > Pleurodeles waltl. Next base: position 805,914,312 of record NC_090440.1, read on the forward strand.
GAAGGGACGCCCTTAACACACCCCTTCCTAATACTGAATCGCAGACCCTATTATTCGGTGGTAGGTAACTGAATCGCAAATAGGGCTTTGTACATGCCAGAGTTCTTTTTAGCAGTCTCAAATGACCCGATTCTGTGAATCGGACCGTTTTCAACCGCTAAAATTTTCGTACATCTGACCCTAAGTTACCTAATGGAGAAATGTCAAAGATGTGGCATGTCTGTCTGCAATTCATGATTTTCTCCAAAGAGACTTCAAATATAATGGTAATCTCTTTGTTGCTTCATTTTCCTATAGTTTTACATTCTACTTTTTTCCTTCTTTTACATCCTCACCATATCTGGCCTGGAACACAACACAAAAGCTTTGAGGCCTGTTTAATGACGTAAGCCTATTTGGCAGTCCTGGACCTTCAAAAACATGGTCTAATGGGTCTGCATTCTGGGGGATTCGGGGATCGGGGAGAGAGAATGATTAATGAGATAAATGTATGGATGTCAATTCACCAAAATGCCAGAGGTAGCGGAAGAGAAATCACATGCCATTTCATCTTTACTTACACTCACACACATATGCTTACACAAACACACACTCTCTTTTACATAAGCACACTCTCACCCAAAAGCATGCACACAACATACACTTAAACGTGTTTTTTTACTTACCTCGGCTACCAAGGAGGGGCATATTCCAGCTAACTGTACACCATTTTTTATTACACTAATAGTCAATATTATATTATTGACTATTAGTGTAAAAGAAAAACTATTTGAAAACAAGGAAGTTGATCCCCAAGCAACGTCCATAGAGAAGAGCTGATACTGTTTTCCTTGCACTGATTTTACCACCTCTGAGGACAGGGGTCACAGAGGCTGTGCCAGGGGCCGCAATGCGACCCCTGGCGACCCCTAAATGACGTCCATGGCTAAATGCCCAGAATGACCCTGAATGTGATCACCACCTAAGCAAGTAAAATACCTCAAATGTACTTGAATGGGGCCACCAACCCTGACACTTTCGTCAGCTTCCTATAAAACTTGATTTCAATGGTCTGATCCTTGGAAATTCCAAAGTTGATAGGCACGAAGTAAGCAAAACAGGATTGTCTGATATTTGAAAACTCTGTGGGAACCGAAGAAACCACGTTTTCATGCAGAGAATCAAGTTCTATATTTCTGGTGCTGTCCCTAAAACACGGAAAAAAGAGACCAAGCTACATGAAGGAAGCGGCCCACGGAATACATCCCAGTCAGGAACCCGCAGAAGCTACATCACACCATATCAACCAACAAGTATTCTTGAGATGTGAACACTGAGCCCCAAAGTTCTGTAATGCTCTGAAACCGAGCGTGAGAGCAGAACCCATTTTACTTGTGGTTCAGAAACTCGTAAAAATAAACTGTTCCATTTAACCTTTGACAAAGTACTAAAATAGAGTTAGTGAGCAAGAAATACCGAATAGAGGTTATACCCTCCAACTGGTTGGATTATAACTACCCCAAAACATGGACACATATTTTGAAATATACAATGGTTTGAAGTAACTACCAGGAGACATGATGCACTGTGTACATTCGAAAATGTTCAGGGACTCCTGGCCAACTGATCAAACGTTTTTAGGATTACTGGATATTTATGAAGTACTAATGAAATGAAACACCAGTGACTAATTTCTTTTCTCTAATTGACAGCTGCCATACTTGAAAGTGGCAAGTGATTTTTCCAGTTCCTTTGTATGTGCCTGGCTGTGAAGGTCTTAGACATATTACAATAAATATATGCATGTTTATTTTCCCTTCACACTGTAGGTCAAGGCAAATAAAATCCAGAAATATTATAGCAGGAAGTGAGAATACCAGTTTCAGCTATTTCCAAGTAAACGCATGGATACCAACCTACTTAAGGCATGCTGCATTAGAAAAGAAAATATATGATGTATTTCTGCATCTGGATATGACACTTCAGTTAATATCATACATTAAATTAGAGTTGCCAGAATTCTCTCTAAAATCTTTTACCTGACGTGTCTCGTGTGCTAATGATTAATGTATATGTAATGCAATCCAAATGTGCCTAGTATTCTTCCAAATACGAGATATATGACAAGAAAACATGGGCCTACGTTGCTCGTTAAACTATATCGAGATGGGAGAGGGTGGCCTGAAGGCCAGCTTAAAAATGTCCAGCAAAAACACACACGTTTCTTCTCCTGATTGAAAAATACAAACACAGTTATATTTTTCAAATGTTTTTCAGTTGATACCTGACTGGAAGGAGAAACCAAGAGATTTGTTTGTAAAATCACTTGCAGGTATCCTTTGCAGCAAACAATCTGACAAGACCCCACATCCTATACAAATCAGTTCACATGTGACTTATTTGTGTCTGAAGGACTAGGAAAATGAATACCTGATTTCAGCGTCACATGTGAGAGGTCCCTGATGGAAAGCAACCAAACAAATTACGTCGTTTCTTTAAAGCGACATAAAAACTCAGGCATGACTCTTTTTCCCTAGAGTGTGCAGTCTTGCTGGGCAGTCTTGAATATAACTTGTTTAAAGCAACTCACCAGAGCTGGGTAAAGGAGTTTCACACAAATCAGAAAATACTATGTGGGAGGTCCTCATCATCTCAAAGTGAATCCTTTCTTCACGAAAACATTTATTTAAAAAAAAAAAAAAAAATCACTAATTTAGTTCTGTCAACACTTAACCACAAGTTAAGAGTATAGAAAAGAAACTGTATACTGGGATTCAGGGGAAATAGTAGAGACTTGTGGCCGCAAATCACTAGAGCCTTTTCCCAATAACTGTTACCTGATGGAGATTGAACAATGTAATGCAATCGGACCTCAAAGTGAAAATGTCTCAGCAATCAGGAGCTAAGGGCCTCATTACAAATTTGGCAGAGCCGACCGTCGACCCACCAGACTCATGGGGAGGACATCACTGTGGAGCTGGAGGTCTCCTACCCGGCCCTATTACAATGTTTCCACCAGGCTGACTGGTGGACACCCCCATAGTAGGAGGTTTCTGCTGGCCAGCCTGGTGGAAATAGTGTGGTGGATTGGCCACAGCTCCTCAGGGAGCCGAGGCCAATGTCTTTGCACAGAGGGTGCCCCCAGCACCCTTGGAATGTGCACTGTCTGCCATATCGGCCAGTGCACATACCATGTGGGCTGGGCAGGGGGGCCCTTGTACAGCCCACAATATTATCATGGGCAGTGCAGGGGCCCCCGTGTAGAACCCAGCACTGCCTTTCTGCCAGCCTTTTCATGGTGGGGACCCTGCAGTCAAAAGGCTGGAGGAAAGGGAAGTCATGACCAGCACGGCAGTGCTGAACTCAGCGCCACCGTGGCTAACCATGACTTCGACCGCCGTCAACCTATCTGGATCGATGATCCTGGTGGTAGTCTCCTGGCAGTCTGACCACCAGGGTCGTAATCTAGCGGTCAGACTGCACTGTGATTTTAGTGGTCTCATGAGGCCCTTAGTATCTAAAATATCCTTAAGTGTGCCCGTTAAAAACAAGAGCAACAGACAAATGGAAAACATACAAAGCATTGCAAGGTGACAACAGCATTTTCATTTGGGCCTTTATACCCTAAGATCCAGAGAAGATTCGCAAGATGAGCAATGTTTCTCCTACCATGAGCCAAATAAAGATGGCTCATCTTCTAGCATTTCTAAAGCATTGAAAACATAATGAACATGTCTCCACCACAACATGTTGCTAGATCCTATCAAATTAACACCCTTCAAGCAGGAAACCAAGATCTGTCATCCAGCAGTCAATACCCATGTTCCCCCAGGGGACTATACAGCACTGTTTGATCCTCGAATCACTAGATGATATTCGCAAAACTTACCCAAAATGATAAAATTGTGAAACTCCGCTGTACTGAACAGTTTTACAAAACAGGTGACAAAACTGTTCTGCACACATAATTCTTGGAAGGAAGACTTCATACATATATAAGCCCTCATTACAAGGCTGGCGGTCATAGGACCTCCATCCTCGCCGTGGCGGTCATTCTGCTGCAGAGTCGGCGGTAAGGACCGCCACAATACGAGTTGTGGGGCTTGGCAGACGCTAAGCGCCCACAACTCCGCCTGGCCCGCCGGTGCAGTCGCACCACTGCTGCCAGTGGTGAGCACCTCCAACCTGGCAGCAAGCCTCAGCTTGTGGGCCGGATTACGAGGCTGCAAACCGCCAGGCTTTCTGTGGCGGTCACCACGCCACGAAAACCCTAGCGGTCACGACCCGGCGACAGGAATCTCCATTCCTGTTGCCAGCATACATATGCACACATGTCCCCACACAAGCAGACATCCCCCTACCCGTCCCCACACTCAAAAACACCCCCCAACCCCTTCACGCACACATGCTTTCACATACACACCCATTCAGCATACGCATACTTCCACAAAGACACCCCCATACATGCACACACACATTCACATTCACTCGCATACACACACGCATTCACCATCCCCCGCTCTGCAGACACCCACCCAAACACACAGACACCCTCCCCCTCCCCTTTCAGACACCCACTTACCTTCTCCGTCGAGGAGGCCCTCCGGGAGGGGATGAGTCCTGGCGGTTTTGCATCGCTAGGATCGCCACGCCAGTAGGACTCCGCCAAGCCTTATTACGGCTTGTAATATGGCAGGTGGAGTCCTTCTTCCGTGGCAGTGCTGGCAATGCACCCTCCACTTCGGAGTCAGACTTCCACCCAGAAATGGGCGGAAGTCCTCCTAGGACTCCTAAAATGGGTGGGAAAAGACCACGAGCACTGGCGGTCTTTTGCCTGCAGTGGCTTTGGCAGTCCTGGAAAAGGACCGCCGAAGGCGTGATGAGGACCATAGTGTTGTGCTGAAATGTTTAGCACAATACTAGCCGTGGGACCAGTTCCTGGACTTTCAAGTCTCTATTTAGAATATCAGTGAGCCACACCACCTCCTCGGATTTTGTCTTGTTGAATAGAGGGGCAGGACCTGACATATCCTAATTTGGAATACAGAGAGGGTCAGGAAATAGGTTGGTGGTGTATGGGACTCACAAGCATAGCATTAGAGGTGACATTATGTTGTTTGAGAGAAGACATGGAGAGAGTTCTGCAGGACAAGAACCAGGTCAGGGCTTGGTGATAGGCAAAATTAATTTTCTGCCATTAAATCCTCCTCCACAGCAGCAGCACTTCTCTATGACCCACAAGATGGTAGTCTATCCAGCTTCCAACATCCTCAGGAGAACCACTGGGGACACAATGGATTCGGTAGAGGGATAAGTGACAGATGAGCAGTAAAATGCACCCTCAGCCACTGCTGCAGGATGAGAAGGGTACTAGCTGATAGAGGAGGCGAGATGGGAGACATGAGCTCAGGTGAAATTAAGGTTGAGCCTGGACTACCTTCTACATTGTGTCATGTTGAAGCCCCAAAGGCTTTCATCTCATTTGTGTCCTCCTCGTAGATATGGTTACTGGTTAGTTTGTGTATCTACAAGTAGGAAAGGCTTCCACTTCTCCTCTTGTTTAGTGGACCTGGGGGTGGTGGGTGTCCAGGCTCCTGCCAAGAGACTTTTTCTGCATCAAGTCCTGCTGTGCCTTGCTGTGCCTTGCCTTTGTCAATGTTGCCCTTCGTAGAAAAGGCGAGAGAAAGGCAGATAGCACACTACCAGTACATTTGTGAATGAAACTTTCTGCTATGAATCATACATTCAACTATACTTGTAAGATGTTTCACAGTTGAACATGACAGTGCTATAGTGATGATATCTTTGCCTTACAAGGTCATTTAGATTGATGGTAAATCTGGTCAGCCATGGGCTTTTCTTTCCCTAGTGCATATTTAACTAGCATTGTCTAAGGTACAAGGCTGACATGAAGCTTTATATTGCAATGGGTTACTTTCTCTAAGTCTTGGGTTTATAAAGTCATGTGGTTTCAGTATACTTATGCGTATGCATCAGAGAAAAATGGTAATGTGAGTAGAATTGAGTGTGAACTGCTTAGCAGTGTGCATGGCCGTATACATATGATCACATTTAAATGAAATAACATTCATGACATGACAATGTCTTCAGGTTTACTATCTGTCTCAGAAAAGAACTGGGTAAAGGAGTTTCACACAAATCAAAAAATACTATGTGGGAGGTCCTCATCATCTCAAAGTGAATCCTTTATTCAAATGCATTTTCCTTCCATTTTAAATGCACCGTAATCAGTATGGTGGAATGGTTGTTTCAATGTAATAAGACAATTCAGCTTGCTTGAATATATTGTGTAATATTTTGTTTCAGTGTGATCTGATATCTTGAATTTCCCAGGTTTCATTGAAGCATACACAGGTGAAAGACCATTAAGGGTCCCATATTGCTTGTTTGTTTCAATAACATTCACCCAAGCCTAAGTAGAGTATATTAGCTTCATTGGAACATTAATAGGGGAGATCCAGGGGACATTAACCTAAGGGTCGAGCCGATAAAACCTGTAAACACCATTTACCTTGTGAATGTAAAAGGAAGGCACATCCAGCTTCAGACACCATAGCCACTGAGAGCACAGAAATAACAGATGTCTTCTTACCGAACAATAACCCTGTTGTTCAACTAAGGTGTGTGGGTAAGAGCAACGCTATTTAAGAAAATCGTATAGGCTCCTTTTAGTGCTCAGAGTTGCTAAGTTAAATAGAGAAAGGGAGAAATTGGAGAACCAATGCAGAGAAGTTCTGAATTACTGTAAAATGTTGGATTTATTTTACTTTTTACTTTTTAGCCAATATCATTGACACTGTCTTGTATGATTTCATAGCAACCACTATACATATTGGGCGAGATTTACAAGGCCCTTGCTCCTCCTTGTGCCACATTGGCATAATTTGTTTTCATGCTAATGTGGTGTTAAGGAGGCCATTTCCCTATGCCATATTTACAAGGTGATGCAATGCTAGCATTGCACCACTTTGTAACCCTTGAGCCACATTATACCTGCCCCAGGTGTAAATCATGCAACAGGGGCATTCACACGAAGGGCGGCCACAAAAATGGTGCAGTGAAATCTACAAGATTTCACTGCAACATTTTCCATCATTTTAACGCTTGCTCAGGGCCTATGGGCGTCCCTGGTGCTTTGCTGCACTAGCGCCATCGTTTATGGCGCTAATCCAGCAAAGTTTCACCATAGCATCATAAATTATGACACTATTGACACTATTGTGGAAACAAGCTCCATTGTGTGCCGTATTGTAGATACGGCGCAACCATGGTGTGATTAGTTGGGGCAGGGGAGGCTCAAATAAAGTGGCGCATTGGGACCAATGCACCAATGTCTTGTTGATCTGGCCCGGTGTGTGTGTACCAGCATAGGTTTCTGATTTAAACATAGTAGACAAAGTATATTTCTAGTGTAAATTCTTAAGTGTGTCTATTCACAGTTGTTAGAAATGGTGTTTCCAGTTGGCAGAGGCATAAACCCTTATCCAAGCAGGGACCACAATCCTAGTCAGGGTAAGTCACACACAATCCAAATTATCCTGTGCCCACCCTCAGGTAGCTTAGCACTGTGCAGTCAGGCTTAACATGGAAGGCAATATGTAAAGTATTTGTGCAATAAATCATACAATAACACAGTGAAAACACCACAGAAATAGACCACACAAGTTTAGAAAAATATAAAATATTTATCTGATTTAATTAAAGTCAAAACTATAAAGATTTGATAAGCACAAGTTGAAATATCACTTTAGCAATGTTAAGAAGACTCTTAAGTCTTTAAAAATAAGCAATTGTGCAAAAAGTACCTGGTTTACGTCACAATTACATGCACAGAGACCGCAGAGGAGGAGATGTTTGGAAAAATGAAGGTGTGCGTCAGATTTGCCAACACGTCACAGACGTTGCGTTGTTTCTTCCCACACTGCAAGGGCTTTGCATTGAGTTCCGGCATGCAGTCTTGCATCCTCACTGCGATGCAGGGTTCTTTTGATGCCCATGGACAATGCGCAGAAATCCTGGGCGTGCAGCACGAAGTCACAGACTCTGCGTCGATCCGGTGGGCAATGCGTCAGAGTTTCTGTCACACGCCAAATGCTGAGTCAATTCTTCACTAAGGAAGTCAGGCTGCGTTGTTCTGGCTCAGCTGTGCATCAATCCGGTATGGCTGTGTGTTGAAGTTCCTGTCGTAACACAGGCGCTGCGACGATCTCCACTTGGGAAGTTGAGGTGCGTCGTTATGGTTCGGTGGTGTGGATATTTTCTCATAGTAGTACATGCAGGCTGTGCATCATTTCCGGCAGGCTATGCATCGATTTTTAGCACACAAGGAGTTTCCTTGAAGAGAGGAAGTCTTTTGGCCCTGAGACTTCAGAAACATGAGGCAGCTCAATCCAAGCCCTTGGAGAGCACTTCTCAGCAAAGTCAGAGGTCAGCAAGGCTGCAGAGCAACAGCAAGGCAGCAGTGCTTCACAGCAAAGCAGTCCAGGTGACTCCTTTGGGCAGCCATGCAGCTTCACTTGATGGGTTGCAGGATCTGGTCCAGAAGTGTCTGATTTGGTGGGGTCAGGGACCCAGTTCATATACCCAAAAATGCCTTTGAAGTGGGGGGAACATCAAAGAGTGGTTTTGAAGTGCACAAGCTCCCCTTCCAGTACGGGACTGTCTGCCAGGATCCCAGTAGGGGGCTTGGCAGTCCATTGTGTGAGGCTAGGAAACTAGCCTATTAAAATGTAAGTTTCAGGCCCCTCCATCCTTCCAGCCCAGGAAGACCTATTCAGTATGCAGATGAGTGCAGGTGTGACTGAGTATCCAATGGGGGAAATGCACAAGGAAGCTGTCAACCAGTCCAGCCAGGACATTGATTGGGGACAGGCTGTAATGAACAGATGGATTTGAGTGCAGAGAAATGCTCACTTTCTAAAACTGGCCTTTCTTAAATAGTAATATAAAATCCATCCAATAAGCATTGTTTGCTATTACCATTCTGACCATACCAAAAATGACCTGTTAACCCCTTTTTGATCAGAATCTACCACTCAACAGTATGTGAGGGTAGACCTAATGCTGGCTTATGAAAGGAGCAGGCCTCACAGTAGTGGAAAATAAATTTAGGAGTTTTCCAATCCCAGGACGTATAAAACACACAGGTATTATGTCCTGTCTTTCATCCGCATAGCACCCTGCCCTATGGGTTACCTAGGGCCTACCTTAGGGGTGACTTATATGTAGGAAAATGGGAGTTTAAGGCTTGGCAAGCACTTTTAAATGCCAAGTCAAAGTGGCAGTGTAATTGCACACACAGGCCTTGCAATGGAAGGCCTGAGGCATGGTTAAGGGGCTACTTAGATGGGTGGCACAATCATTGCTGCAGGCCCACTAATAGCATTTAATTTACAGGCTCTGGGCACATGTAGTGAATTTTACTAGGCACTTACAAGTAAATTAAATATGCTAATTGAGTATGAGCCAAAGTTACCATGTTTTTAGGGAGAGAGCACATGCACTTTAGCACTGGTTAGCAGTGGTGAAGTTCCCAGAGTACTAAAGCCAGCAAAAATGAGGTCAGAAAAAGAGACGGAGGAAGTCAAAAAGTTTGGGGGTGACCCTGCAGAGGGGCCATTTCCAACAACAGTGAAAGGGTTTTGAAGCCCTCTAAGTCCAAATACTCCTGTAAGTCTCAGATTATTGCCTAATGTGCACCTTCCTCATGTGATGTTCAGTTAATTGCTTGGGTTACAGCCCACCTCATTTCGTGTCTCATGATGGTATGTTGACTAAGTCTGCGCAGCTATAGTGACTACTGAATCCAAAACTTGGACCGTATTCTGTAGATATGCCAGAAAACATATACGTTCAAAATAGGGTATATTTAAATCTATTGTACCTACAATCATGATAGAAATAGGTAAGAAAGTTTGAGAATGCATTTGTATTGATTTACTCTAGTATTATCTATTAGACGTGAATACAATAAGGGTTTGTTGATTTACCAGCTAAGTGTAAAACCATGTTGGGAAATTTTACAAGGCTAGGGAACTATAGGAATATGCCATCATTCTGTGCCCCCAGGCCTGACTAGGTCACCCCCAGATTCTCTAACGTTCTTTACCTTGCTTCACTGAATTCCCTTCCAAGAGCTCCAGGGGAGGGCCATCTTCTCTGGAACATTTCTGTGCACTCACCCCTGCTCCCCATTCCCAGGTCTGAGAGAGCACATAGCTTTCAGTTTTTTTCCTGCCCACACTGAAGAGCTGGAAGTGCTTTGTGAGCTTGAGTGTCACACAATCGCAATAAGGATTATAAGTGCCCTATTGGAGGTGCAGGGGCACCAAAATAAAAAGAAATGTTGAGCTGCGGGCTTTTGATAAAAAAATAGATGTCTTACAAACGGCAAGAAGAAAAATATTTCCTAGTATGTTTGATTTTAAGAAACAAAGCCCATCGGCTAAAGGCATCCTCTTATATTTCCTATTTTGATACTCTCCATTACCTTTTCAATATTCATTTATTCAAATGCATATTCTTTTCATGCACAGTAGTCAGTATGATGTAATGGTTGTTTCATTGCAATAAGATAATTCATCATGCTTGAATATATGGTATATGAATGATGAAGCCTTGATGAGACCCCTAAATTGTTTTATCTCCTATATAAATCCACGTTCAAGACAAACAGTATGGACTATTCACACAGAGATCCCACTTTGGAGAAAGTGGACCAGATAAGTTTATACAAGACAGAGAAGAGGATTACTATTTAAACTACACTGGAAACATAAAGCCTACAGGATTGAATTTAATGATTTGCCAAAGAGGAGATTAAGAATAAGTTGAAAGGTGCTGAAAGTAGATTCTTGAGAATATATAGTTTGACAGAGAGAGAGCTGGAACAAGATGGTTGATACTGAGGCCCTAAACTAATGCCCACAGTCTTTACCACAAAGATTTTAGCATGTCCCATGCCTAATGTTCAGAAGAATGTTTACAGTAGATATGGGGTTAAGAGTAAACTTCTCCATTGTCTGGTAGCTGTAGAACTTAATTTTATTATGATGCAAGTGGAGGTAGAACATGTGAAGGCTAACTATAGGTAGACAGTCTACAGTGGGAACTAATTCAATTTTAAATGTATATTTCAATAATTTGTATTCAAATAAGGACCTGATAATAAAGACAAAAACACTTACAAATCCCAAAAAGAATATATGTTTCAAACAGAATGCAACAAATAGCACCAATTATTTTGGCACCAAACAGCAAGATGCCATCTATCATAGCCAAAGTAATCGGAAATCCCCAGAAAATGCTCAAAAATATTGAGTGTATGGCTGAAGGTATTAAGCAAATATAGAGGAGAAGGTGTTACTGAAACCAGAACCAACAGCCTTTAAGAAATGTACAGTTCCAGTAGTACTGGACATGTTAAATATTCGTCCCACAAGTTCACCAAAGTGTCTCGGGAAGTGTATTCAAAAGGGACTGTATTTCTGCTGATGACCTTGTAATCTGAAGTGCATAGGCCTTGCATGCAGATGTCAGTGCCACATGTTTTTGAAACAATAAAGGGGGTCATTACAACATTGGCGGTAAAAGCCGGTTACTGCCGTGCAGAAGACCGCCAACACACCGCCGCGGCCGCGGAATTCCGCCACAACTATTATGACCCACATCTCGGAATCCGACAAAATCCAGACACCCACACAAGTCCGCCACACCAAAGGTCAGTGATAAACTGGTGAAAACAAAACCTCCACCGTAAAGCCAACAGAAATACGCCCACACTATCACGACACACTAATCCACGCGGCGGTCTTTCAACCGCGGTATTCCATTGGTGGTACACACCGCCGTGCTCAAAATACACACACTCTTACAAAACACTACCACATTGGACAATTCGAAATACACACACCTGACACACATACACACACACCACTCCCACACACCCTATACACTATAAAACACACACCCACATCACCCACAAACCCCTACGACCACTATTACAGAGAGAAGGCAAGAGAGAGACACCACCATCCACAAACTAGCATCCACAGGCACACAACACCATCACCCACACAACTTCCACGCACAAAACACCACACACCACTACATATCACCACACTTATCACCACCCCTCACATCACCTACACCACCCCATGGCACGGCAATGACACCCCAGGTTCTCGGAGGAGGAGCTCAGGGTCATGGTGGAGGAAATCGTCCAGGTAGAGCCACAGCTATTTGGAGCACAGGTGCAGCACACCTCAATTGCAAGGAAGATGGAGCTATGGCGAAGAATAGTCGACAGGGTCAACGCAGTGGGACACCACCCAAGAAATCGGGAGGACATCAGGAAGAGGTGGAACGACCTACGGGGGAAGGTGCGTTCCGTGGTCTCAAGACACCACCAGGTGGTTCAGCGGACTGGCGGCGGACCCCCACCTCCTCCCCCACAACTAACAACATGGGAGGAGCAGGTCTTGGCGATTCTGCATCCTGAGGGCCTCGCAGGAGTTGGTGGAGGAATGGACTCTGGTAAGTCAAACCTTTAACTACCATATCCCCACCCTACCTGCATGCTATCACATACCCCCACCCTCGTCCCCACCCCATCACTCCAACTCCTCACAAATGTACCAATATCACAAACCACCCATCCCAACACCAAGCCCTGCATGCAACACCAACGCATGGACACCCATCACTAAAGCATGCCCACTGTACATACCCATACAACCCCCTAAACCATCATCACACAAGCCCCCACACAGGAATGCCAGCACTGGGGTACACGGTCACCCACCCATTGTACACCATGACACACACAGATGCAATAATCATGCCTTTCCACCCCTGCAGGACCACTACCCAACGTCACCAGACAGGAGGGTCCAGACATCTCCACGCCACCCACAGAAGAGGCCCACAGTGATGACAGCACCTCTGTCCACCTGTATCTAGATGACCAGCCCGGACCATCGGAGGCCTCGGGACAGTCGGTTCCCCTCACACAGGCACAGACCACCACAGACCTTACCCCCTCTGGAAACACCAGCACAGCACCCACCCAGCGGGCCCATACCTCCGTCCCCAGGACACGTCAATCAGCTGTGTGTCCACCACTACAGGGAACCCAGGATAACCCACCACCCCAACAACAGGGACCTGGGGGCAGTGGCAGTGGGCACACGGTCTAGGGGATGGAGGCCCAGGAACACAGGGGAACTGGGAGGGCTGCTGTGCGACAGGGGGCGGACAGGCCAAGTGAACCCACTCCCCACGAGGCCCTCTCCTCCATCATGGGAGCCTACCACCACTCCCAGGAGACAATGGCAACGGTACTGGCCAAGTTTCAGGAGACCCAGCGCATGCAGGAGGAACAGTATTTGGGGTTCAGGGAGGAACTCAGAACCATCAGCTCTGCCCTGGGCACCATCGTAGGGGTGCTAAAGGAAGTACTCAACACCAGGAGGGACACTGTGGCACTACAAGGGGCCCCTGACACTAGCATGGACGATGAACTGCCCACCACCTCCGCCGGCGCTAGTGGACAGGAGGAACCGCCACAGGACCACCACACCAGCACCCTACCCCCTGCAGAGGGAGAACCACCCCGCAAACGGTCCCTGAGATCCAGGAACAAGACAGAGCATGATGACAAGACCCCCGCCAAGAAATGAGACCACCCTGATTGTCATCCCACTGTCCCACTTTGTCACCCTGTCCATATTGAAACTGCCCAGCTCCACTTCCTATGCCCATGTGGGCAATGCACCTGTGAGACTAATAGACTGAACTCTGCCATGGACATTCCTCTGCCATCACCCCTCACCATTTTACTACCCCCTCCAATATTGAGCACTAAAATAAACACACTTAAAGCACAAAACAATCTGGAGTCTGTCTGTGATTTCGAAATAGTGTATTTGCAATTACAGTGACAAAATGTACATGAAATAGTAATGTCAACATACCTATGTCACACAGCTCTAGTCCCTGAGGAATCTAAGCAGATGACACATGTTGGGACCCACACCTGTGAGACCGTAAGGGAAAGTGACAACTCAGTGACCATACACTGGGTGAAATCGACTGATAGGAGAGAGGTAGAAGTGTAAAAGTACATGTAGTAGGCAGGAATGTATTCTCACCTGTGTTTCACTGGAAATATTGCTGGATGACTGAGTCCCTGTTCTGCATGTCTTCTTCCTCTGCTTTCTCCTCATCACTGTCCACAGGCTCCACAGCTGCCACAACACCGCCATCTGGACCATCCTCCTGCAGAAAAGGCACCTGTCGTCGCAAAGCCAAGTTGTGGATCATACAGCAGGCCACGATCATCTGGCACACCTTCTTTGGTGAGTAGAATAGGGATCTGCCTGTCATATGGAGGCACCTGAACCTGGCCTTCAGGAGGCCGAAGGTCCGCTCGATCACCCTCCTAGTTCACCCATGTGCCTCATTGTAGCGTTCCTCTGCCCTTGTCCTGGGATTCCTCACTGGGGTCAGTAGCCATGACAGGTTGGGGTAACCAGAGTCACCTAATAGCCACACACAGTGCCTCTGGAGTTGACCCATCACATAAGGGATGCTGCTATTCCGCAGGATGTAGGCGTCATGCACTGAGCCAGGGAACATGGTTTTCACATGGGAGATGTACTGGTCTGCCAAACATACCATCTGTACATTCATGGAATGATAACTCTTCCGGTTCCTGTACACCTGTTCACTCCTGTGGGGGGGGACTAAAGCCACATGGGTCCCATCAATGGCACCTATGATGTTGGGGATATGCCCAAGGGCATAGAAGTCACCTTTCACTGTAGGCAAATCCTCCACCTGAGGGAAAACGATGTAGCTCTGCATGTGTTTCAGCAGGGCAGACAACACTGTGGACAATACGTTGGAAAACATAGGCTGGGACATCCCTGATGCCATGGCCACAGTTGTTTGAAAAGACCCACGTGCAAGGAAATGGAGCACTGATAGCACCTGCACTTGAGGGGGGATTCCTGTGGGATGGCGGATTGCTGACATCAGGTCAGGCTCCAACTGTGTACACAGTTCCTGGATTGTGGCACGGTCAAACCTGTAGGTGATAATCAAATTTCTTTCCTCCATTGTCGACAGGTCCACCAGCGGTCGGTACACCGGAGGATTCCGCCATCTCCTCACATGTCCCAGCGGACGGTACCTATGAAGGACAACAGCGAGCACAGAGTCAAACAACTCAGAGGTATGTACCCACAGTCTACACAGAATACCGTTGATACACAAAATGTGGCCTGTATGTGTGTTGAGAGTAGGCCTAGGTATGTGTGACGCAGTTGGTAATTAGGCCATGTGGGCCCCTGAAATGGCGGCTGCCTGACCTCTAAAGTGGGACAATGGGATGTGAGGTAACTGCGCTGGCATTGTACACCGTCGCGGTAGGTGGTCGAAGACCGCGGTGCAATGTTGGTTAACATTGGACCCTATGGGTCCCAGGAGTCAATGACGATGTACGCCGGCGGTGATGGTACGCACCGCCGCGGACGTGACCGCCGCGGACGTGACCGCCATTTTCTATATGTTGAATCACTCGATATCTGATCTTCTACAGGAGAGGACCTACACTGCAAGTGCTGCTGTGACCTCGGTCTGGAAGAGACAATGGCTCGTGCGTCTGGGGAAAGGGCCCCTGCTTTCACATCGGAGGAGTTGGAGAAGCTCGTCGATGGGGTCCTCCCCCAGTACACGCTACTCTACGGTCCTCCAGACCAACAGGTAAGTACACAGGGAGCATGTTGAATGTGCTATGCCTGTGTGGAGAGGGCTGGTTGTTAGAAGGAAGGGGGCAGAGCTCTGCGTGCATGGAAGACGGTGGGTGCATGTGCCACATGGCAAGGGTAGGGATGGAGGCCACTCACTTCGACGGCGCAGTTGGTAATGACTTCTCTTCTTCCCCTGTACATTTCATGTAGGTCAGCGCCCACCAGAAGAAGGATATTTGGCGTGCCATTGCCAAGGACGTCCGGACCCTGGGGGTCCACCACAGACGGAGCACCCAGTGTCGTAAAAGATGGGAGGACATTCGCCGCTGGAGCAAGAAGACGGCGGAGGCTCAGCTGGAGATGGCCTCTCAACGTGGGAGGGGTGCCCGTTGAACCATGACCCCCCTGATGTTCAGGATCCTGGCGGTGGCCTACCCGGATTTGGATGGGCGCTTGAGGGCATCACAGCAGACACAAGGGGGTGAGTACACTCTCATTCAGCTGACTTTGCACGCAGTGGAGAGGTCTGGGTGGGGGAGGAGGGCTGTGGGTTTCCCTAGGCCAGGGCGAGTTCTGTAGGCTAGGCCCCTTCGTAAGGCATGGCCCTGTGGCCCCCCACACCACCTCTGTAGAGTGCCAAGTGCAGCTATTCATGCCCCTGTGTCATCTATGTGTGCATATGTCATCCATTGCCTTGTAGGCCATATCCCAGGAATTGCACTGTAGAGCCCAACAGTGCGACGTAGTGCAGGGGGCTTCTGTGTCTGTCTTGTCCGCCAACGGTAGCGGTAAGCCATGCACTCAACATGTCTTTCTCCTGTTTCCCCCCCACTTTTTTGCGGTCTCCCTGTTCTTGTGTGCATTAGCATCATCAGGCGGAGGAGCAGTGGCACCGGAGCACAAGGGAGCTGCATCCCACATTGCCATGGAGTGCCACACTATGGACTCTGAATACACCAGTGGGACGGAGGGCGAGGGGAGCACCACGGCAGTGACAGGAGCTGAAACTAGCGACACGGACTCGTCCTCCGATGGGAGCTCCCTTGTGGTGGCGGCAACATCTGTGCCCCCCACTTCTACAGGTACAGCCGCCACCCCCCCTATCAGCAACGCCCTCCCAGCAACCCCTCAGCCTTCGTCCCGTGCCCGCTTACCCAGGAGAGTGGGCATCACCTTCGCCCCATGCACCTCAGCCCTGCCACCTCTGCTGCCCTCAGTGAGGAGGCCATTGACCTCCTCAGGTCCCTCACAGTTGGGCAGTCTACCATTTTGAATGCCATCCAGGGTGTAGAAAGGCAGTTGCAACAAACCAATGCATTCCTGGAGGGCATTCATTCTGGTCAGGCTGCCCTTCACCTAACCTTTCAAACTCTGGCCTCAGCACTGATGGCAGCCATTGTCCCTGTGTCTAGCCTCACCCCTCCAACTTCCCCCACCCAGACCCAATCCCCTGTACCTCTGCCTATCCCAAGCACACCATCAGACCAGCCTGCACACACCTCACCACACAAGGGAAGCTCAGGCAAACATAAGCACCACACATCCCACAGGCACTCACGCAAGCATCACACACATACAGACACACCAACATCCACTGCCTCCACTGTGTCCCCCTCGTCGTTGTCTCCCTCCTCCCTCCCAGTCTCATCTACACTCACATCTGCATGCACTACCTCTACAGCCACTACGTTCCGCACCAGCACGCCCACCAGCACACCCACCTCACGTGCAGTCACCACCCCCACTACCATTCACATGTCCCCTGTGTCCTCTCCCAGTGTGTCTGTGACGCCCCCTCCGAAGATACACAAACACAGGCACACACCCACCAAACATACATCCACCTCACAACAGCCTCCAGCGCATGCACCTGCACCCAAAGCCACAAAACGTATACCTCCTACAACCACCACCTCTTCCTCCACTCCCAAACCCCCTCCAGCTACCCGTCCCAGTGTCTCCAAACAACTTTTCCTGTCCACCCTTAACCTATTTCCCACCACCCCCGTCCAACTCATAGGTCCCGAACTAGCACCTCAGCCACAAAATCTCCGGGACCAGTGGTGCCCGTTGTCACAGGTATGTGGAGTGCACCGGCCACCAGGACAGCCAGTGTGTCACGGAGCCACAGAACAGCCAGTCCCCCCCCCCTGTGAAGCACCAGAAGTTGGCCAGTGCCCGGCGGGAGAGGGGGAAGACTCCAGCCACCCAAGCCGCTCTCAGGGGTCCCGGTGGGAAAGTGGACTCAGCTGTGACTCCTCCCAAGGTGGGGAAGGCCCAGAAGAATGCCGGCAAGTCTGGGAGGAGCAGCACGGCGGAGAAGACCGCCATAATCCCCGCTGGCTAGGAGGGCACCGCCAGCCCCATCGTCGCTGCCCAGGAGGCCACCGCCAGCCCCATCGTCGCTGCCCAGGAGGCCACCGCCAGCCCCATCGTCGCTGCCCAGGAGGGCCCCGCCAGCCCCATCGTCGCTGCCCAGGAGGACCCCGCCAGCCACAGCCCAGCTGCCCAGGAGGGCCCCGCCAGCCACAGCCCAGCTGCCCAGGAGGGCCCCGCCAGCCACAGCCCAGCTGCCCTGGAGGGCCTGCCAGCCACAGTCCAGCTGCCCAGGAGGGCCCCGCCAGCCACAGCCCAGCTGACCAATGAAGGACCACCAGCCCCAACCCAGCTGGGCAGTGAAGGACCGCCAAGTCAAGCACCGCTGAACAGGGCAAGCACCGCTGAACAGGGCAAGGACCGCCAAGTCAAGCACTGCTGAACAGGGCAAGCACCGCTGAACAGGGCAAGGACCACCAAGTCAAGCACCGCTGAACAGGGTAAGTACCACTGAACAGGGCAAGCACCGCTGAACAGGGCAAGGACCACCAAGTCAAGCACCGCTGAACAGGGCAAGCACCGCTGAACAGGGCAAGGACCGCCAAGTCAAGCACCGCTGAACAGGGCAAGGACCGCCAAGTCAAGCACCACTGAACAGGGCAAGCACCTCTGAACAGGGCAAGGACCGCCAAGTCAAGCACCGCTGAACAGGGCAAACACCGCTGAACTGGGCAAGGACCGCCAAGTCAAGCACCGCTGAGCAAGTCAAGCACCGCTGAACAGGGCAAGCACCGCTGAACAGGGCAAGGACCGCCAAGTCAAGCACCGCTGAACAGGGAAAGAACCGCCAAGTCAAGCACCGCTGAACAGGGCAAGCACCGCTGAACAGGGCAAGGAGCGCCAAGTCAAGCACCGCTGAACAGGGCAAGCAACGCTGAACAGGGCAAGGACCGCCAAGTCAAGCACTGCTAGCCCATGAGCGGCAGGGGCACTGACGCACCAGGGACCGTCATGGGGTGAGTGATGCACTCTGGGCACCAGTCCTCCTCCAGAACCAGTGGAGACATACATCCACTACGTCTGTCCTTGGCAGGATGAAGCACTCTGGGCACCAAGCCCCCTCCAAAACCAGTGGAGACATGCATTCACTACGTCTGTCCTTGGCAGGATGAAGCACTCTGGGCACCAAGCCCCCTCCAGAACCAGTGGAGACATGCATCCACTACATCTATCCTTGGCAGCATGAAGCACTCTGGGCACCAAGCCCCCTCCAGAACCAGGGGAGACATGCATCCACTATGTCTGTCCTTGGCAGGATGAAGCACTCTGGGCACCAAGCCCCCTCCAGAACCAGTGGAGACTGTCATCCACTTGAGAGACTGTGGCTTTGCACTCCCCAGGAATGAACAATGGGCAAACCACCCACTGTAGAGACTTGTGAGACTGTGGCTTTGCACTCCCCAGGAATGAACAATGGGCAAACCACCCACTGTAGAGACTTGTGAGACTGTGGCTTTGCACTCCCCAGGATTGAACAGTGGGCAAACCACCCACTGTAGAGACTTGAGAGACTGTGGCTTTGCACTCCCCAGGATTGAACAGTGGGCAACCCACCCACTGTAGAGACTTGAGAGACTGTGGCTTTGCACTCCCCAGGATTGAACAGTGGGCAAACCACCCACTGTAGAGACTTGAGAGACTGTGGCTTTGCACTCCCCAGGATTGAACAGTGGGCAACCCACCCACTGTAGAGACTTGTGAGACTGTGGCTTTGCACTCCCCAGGATTGAACAGTGGGCAAGCCACCCACTGTAGAGACTTGAGAGACTGTGGCTTTGCACTCCCCAGGATACATCAATGGGCATGGAGGCGCCTCGTGGATCTGGCGTCGTGCTGAGGTGCCTCCCCTTCCCTTCCCCCTGAGGTGCCTGTTGTATTTCTATCTGATGCCCCTGCAGTGTTCTCTCTGTTTTGATCTGGTATCGTGTGTGGGCCTCGCCCATGCATTTTGGGCCCAGTGGTCCACGGACTATAAATGGTGCAATACCTGGACTTCTAATCTTGGTGTATATTTTGTTAATAGTGTATATATGTATATTTTTGCTTAATGAATTTTGATATATTACAATGGTTACACTCATTTCCTTTTGTCATTGCATTCTTCTGGGGGGCTTGGTGGGTGTAACTGTAATGTATAGATATGCATTGGTGTGTGTGTTGTAGTGGGTGAGGGTGGGGGTGGGGGTGTTGCGTGTGTGTTTCCCTGTTTTTTGCCTCCCCCTCCCCTGTGTCATAGGTGCAGTACTCATTGTGGTCTTCGCCGCCGGTGTTGGTGCTCCTGGTACAGGAGCAGAAAGTCTATCGCAGGGAGAATATGGAGTTCCGGCTCCATGGTGTCCTCGTTCCTCATGGAGTGTGTAGAGGTGAGCGTTTTCCCTTCGAAATTCCTGTTTCCGCTGTGTTTTTATCCGCTGTGAATCCGCCCCGGAAAAGGTGGCGGATTGGCCTGTCATAATAGTGTGGGCGGTACATTGTCCTCCGCCTGTCTGTTGCCGGTGACCGCCGAGCTGTTTGTTTGTACCGCCGTGGCGGGCTGAGTGATAAAAGTGGCTGTCTTTGTTGGCGGTTTCTGCCACGGTCGTAATTCCCCAAAAAATCCCGCCGGCCTGTTGGCCGTCTTACCACCGCTTTAACACCGTCCGCCAGGGTTGTAATGACCACCAAAGTCTTTTGTCTGCTTAACTTGTCAAAATTCACATTTGAAGTAGGAATGTGAGGCCAAATAGCTGCTACTTTTGTCTGTTTTGTAGGAGGAAAAAGAACATTCCCACAACAGGTGACAATTTGGGAGACCAAAACTACGTAAGCTATTCCGGCTCACATTCCCCAACAGCTCTCACTGTTAAGAAGCACAGAGCTTCCATTCCGGAGCACCTGGAATGCAGGTCTAATCAAAGGGACTGGAACTCCCTTCAGATAGCAAGCTAACTTTGCTGCTGAAGTGTTACACTCACAGTGCAAGGACGGCTGCTTACAAACCATTGAATGGCTCACAGAAGTCTTGCATTCACTGCTGCTAAAAAAGACCTCTTTCATGCCATTGAGAGATTTGTCTGAAAAGGGAAGCTCCTACACCTCATGAATGTAACTATCTCCTAGCCTTTCATATCTACCCACTGGCATGTGTTTCAAGCAGGACGTGAATTGCGATGTTGAAATAGACAGATTAATAACCCAGTGTATTAACGATTCAGCAGATAGTATTTCAGCCACAGTAAAAGGAAACTTTTCTAATTTCTCTATGTTTAGCATAACATAAGTCGCTTTTTTCTTAGCCATTATTTGTTGCTGTCGCATCAGAATAAATGCTGAAAATATGTCGCACGCGTCGACATGTTGCCAGGAAACATGACCAGATTTCATTGTTTGTAGTGTCCAACCCAACTATATAATGGACCTAAGCTGACTCTGTCCATGTTGTAAGAATGACATGTCACTTTGCACAATATCTATTGCAGAAGAAACAATGTTGTTTAAAGTGTATTTACGGTCGGACAAGGTGTTAATCCCATTATTTACAAATGCTAATGCTTTCTGTACATTTTCCTGATCTATTTTCCCTAATTGGGCAGCAGCTTCTTGTTGAGAAAGTTTCCAAATTTCTTTGTAGACTGTGTATAAGGAACACTTTTTACGTTGTCTTCTGGAGCTGAACAGGAAATCCTGTGAGTATATGTTGTTAGACAGGAAGCTGAGGTGTTCTTTAACAGCATCTAGTGGGGAACATTTTAACCATTACTGGCACAATTTCCCTACACTGTATGTTGTTAATATACTCGAATGTTCTGATGACACATAGTGAGGGTATGGTCTATCCATTCTAAAACCCCCTGTGGAATTTATGAAATGGGCATGACAACCACTTTGTGTCCACTGGCCACAGTAACCACCTGCCAGGATGTGAAAGTGATAGGTTTTGTATCCACTCATCGATCTGATCTTCAGTTACATTCATGTACTTTTGCCATATAATAAATTTAGCAGGGGCATGGATACTGGGCACATTCAAATCCTTAATCTATTCTAAGCCTAAACAACTTCTCTGTTGTTCAGTTTCATTAAAAAATATCATTTGAACAGATATCAGGCATGCTATAAATAAAGCTTCTGTTGCCAATTTCTTGTTCCCCATACACTCTTTAAATCAATAAACTTCAGCCAATATTCATAGGCTTCTATAGCCAACAGGGAAACAAAGGAATTAGAATAAATCAATTTTGCATCAGCTAATGAGATATGGTGCATTTCTGTTATAGGTAATTTAAAATAATGTGACTCAACATTTTTAACGTTGTGCCCAGAACTCCCCATTGACGGAGTTGGACAGTGCTCCCATTGTGTGTAATTAAAAATAGTCTTTGAGGTACTGGGTCGGTGAATGTAATGGTGCCCACAATAATTATCACAGACCATATCTTCATAATTTTATTTTGATTGTTAAACATCTTCACTTTCAAATACCTTAAAATATTCTAAATCAGATAACATAGAATGAACTGTTTTTATACCCCAATCATCATAATCAACTCCAGGTGTTAACCTCTTAGCTGCTGGGCCTTGCCCCCCCCCCCAGTGCTGAGCCCTTTTTTGGCTATTTGGGGTAATTCACGCTTAGGCCTTCATACCTTTTTGTCCACATAAGCTATCCACGCCAAATTTGCATCCTTTTTTCCCAACATCCTAGGGATTCCAATGGTACCCAGAGTTTGTGGTTTCCCCTGGAGGAGACCAAGAAATTAGCCAAAATACAGTGAAAATTTCGTTTTTTCCAAAAAATGGGAAAAAAGGGCTGCCGAAGAAGGCTTGTGGTTTTTTCCCTGAAAATGCCATCAACAAAGGGTTTCTGGTGCTGAAATCACCATCTTCCCACCTTTCAGGAACGGGCAGACTTGAATCAGAAAAACACATTTTTCAACACAAATTTGGCATTTTACTGGGACATACCCCATTTTTACTATTTTTGGTGCTTTAAGCCTCCTTCCAGTTAGTGACAGGAATGGGTGCGAAACCAATGCTGGATCCCGGAAAGCTAAACATTTCTGAAAACTATGCAGAAGTCTGAATTCAGCAAGGGGTCATTTGTGTAGATCCTACAAGGTTTTCCTACAGAAAATAACAGCTGAATTAAAAAAATATTGAAATTGAGCTGAAAACAACAGCCATTTTTCTTTATGTTTTACTCTGTAACTTTTTCCAACGATGTCAGATTTTTTAAAGCAATACACCGTTATGTCTGCTAGACTCTTCTGGTTGCGGGGATATAAAGGGCTTGTAGGTTCATCAAGAACCCTAGGTACCAAGAGCCAATAAATGAGCTGCAACCTGCAGTTGGTTTTCATTCTATACTGGGTATACAGCAATTCATTTGCTGAAATATGAAGAGTGAAAAATAGGTATCAAGAAAGCCTTTGCATTTCCAAAATGGGCTCAAGATAAGGTTTTGAGGAGCAGTAGTTATTTGCAAATCTCTGAAATCCAGGGTGCCCATACTAGCGTGTGAATTGCAGGGCATTTCTCAAATAGACGTCTTTTTTACACACTCTCTTATATTTGGAAGGCAAAAATGTAGAGAAAGATAAGGGGCAATAACACTTGTTTTGCTATTCTATGTTCCCCCAAGTCTCCTGATAAAAATTATACCTCACTTGTGTGGGCAGGCCTAGCGCCCGCAACAGGAAATGCCCCAAAACACAACGTGGACACATCCCATTTTTTTGACAGAAAACAGAGCTGTTTTTTGCAAAGTGCCTAGCTGTGGATTTTGGCCTCTAGCTCAGCCGGCACCTAGGGAAACCTACCAACCCTGTGCATTTTTTTAAACTAGAGACCTAGGGGAATCCAAGATGGGGTGACTTGTGGGGCTCTGACCAGGTTCTGTTACCCAGAATCCTTTGCAAACCTCAAAATGTGGCTAAAAAACACGTTTTCCTCTCATTTCGGTGACAGAAAGTTCTGGAATCTGAGAGGAGCCACACATTTCCTTCCACCCAGCGTTCTCCCAAGTCTCCCGATAAAAATGATACCTCACTTGTGTGGGTAGGCCTAGCGCCCGCGACAGGAAGTGTCCCAAAACACAACATGGACACATCCCATTTTTTGACAGAAAACAGAGCTGTTTTTTGCAAAGTGCCTACCTGTAGATTTTGGCCTCTAGCTCAGCTGGCACCTAGGGAAACATACCAAACCTGTGCATTTTTTAAAACTAGAGACCTAGGGGAAACCAAGATGGGGTGACTTGTGGGGCTCTGACCAGGTTCTGTTACCCAGAATCCTTTACAAACCTCAAAATGTGGCTAAAATAACACGTTTTCCTCACATTTCGGTGACAGAAAGTTCTGGAATCTGAGAGGAGCCACAAATTTCCTACCAGCCAGCGTTCCCCCAAGTCTCCCGATAAAAATGATACCTCACTTGTGTGGGTAGGCCTAGTGCCTGCAACAGGAAATGCCCCAAAACACAACGTGGACACATTCCATTTTTTGACAGAAAACAGAGCTGTTTTTTGCAAAGTGCCTACCTGTAGATTTTGGCCTCTAGCTCAGCCGGCACCTAGGGAAACTTACCAAACCTGTGCATTTTTTAAAACTAGAGACCTAGGGGAATCCAAGATGGGGTGACTTGTGGGGCTCTGACCAGGTTCTGTTACCCAGAATCCTTTGCAAACCTCAAAATGTGGCTAAAAAACACGTTTTCCTCACATTTCGGTGACAGAAAGTTCTGGAATCTGCGAGGAGCCACAAATTTCCTTCCACCCAGCGTTCCCCCAAGTCTCCCGATAAAAATGATACCTCACTTGTGTGGGTAGGCCTAGCGCCAGCGACAGGAAATGCCCCAAAACACAACGTGGACACATCCCATTTTTTGACAGAAAACAGAGCTGTTTTTTGCAAAGTGCCAACCTGTAGATTTTGACCTCTAGCTCAGCCGGCACATAGGGAAACCTACCAAACCTGTGTATTTTTTAAAACTAGAGACCTAGGGCAATCCAAGATGGGGTGACTTGTGGGGCTCTGACCAGGTTCTGTTACCCAGAATCCTTTGCAAACCTCAAAACGTGTCTAAAAAAACACATTTTCCTCACATTTATGTGACAGAAAGTTCTGGAATCTGAGAGGAGCCACAAATTTCCTTCCACCCAGCGTTCCCCGAAGTCTCCAGATAAAAATGATACCTCACTTGTGTGGGTAGGCCTAGCGCCCGCGACAGGATATGCCCCAAAACACAACGTGGACACATCCCATTTTTTGACAGAAAACAGAGCTGTTTTTTGCAAAGTGCCTACCTGTAGATTTTGGCGTCTAGCTCAGCCGGCACCTAGGGAAACCTACCAAACCTGTGCATTTTTTAAAACTAGAGACCTAGGGGAATCCAAGATGGGGTGACTTGTGGGGTCTGACCAGGTTCTGTTACCCAGAATCCTTTGCAAACCTCAAAATGTGGCTAAAAAACACGTTTTCCTCACATTTCGGTGACAGAAAGTTCTGGAATCTGCGAGGAGCCACAAACTTCCTTCCACCCAGCGTTCCCCCAAGTCTCCCGATAAAAATGATACCTCACTTGTGTGGGTAGGCCTAGCACCCACAACAGGAAATGCCCCAAAACACAACATGGACACATCCTATTTTTTGACAGAAAACAAAGCTGTTTTTTGCAAAGTGCCTACCTGTAGATTTTGGCCTCTAGCTCAGCCGGCACATAGAGACACCTACCAAACCTGTGCATTTTTGAAACCTAGAGACCTAGGGGAATCCAAGATGGGGTGACTTGTGGCGCTCTGACCAGGTTCTGTTACCCAGAATCCTTTGCAAACCTCAAAATGTGGCTAAAATAGCACGTTTTCCTCACATTTCGGTGACAGAAAGTTCTGGAATCCGAGAGGAGCCACAAATTTCCTTCCACCCAGCGTTCCCCCAAGTCTCCCGATAAAAATGATACCTCACTTGTGTGGGTAGGCCTAGCGCCCGCGACAGGAAATGCCCCAAAACACCACGTGGACACATCATATTTTTTCATAGAAAACAGTGCCTACCTGTGGATTTTGGCCTCTAGCTCAGCCGGCAGCTGGGGAAACCTAGCAAACCAGCGCATTTTTGAAAACTAGAAACCCAGGGGAATCCAAGATGGGGTGACTTGTGGGGCTCTGACCAGGTTCTGTTACCCAGAATCCTTTGCAAACATCAAAATTTGGCCAAAAAAACACTTTTTCCTCTCATTTCGGTGACAGAAAGTTCTGGAATCTGAGAGGAGCCACAAATTTCCTTCCACCCAGCATTCCCCCAAGTCTCCTGATAAAAACGGTACCTCACTTGTGTGGGTAGGCCTGGTGCCCGCGACAGGAATAGATCACACAACGGTCAATGTTGGTCCTTACATGAGGCAGCTGTTGACCCTGGCGTGATCCATTCCTGACGCAGGCACTAGGTGTAGGCACTCAAGTGGGGTAGTGTTTTTATCAGGAAAGGTGAGGAGTCACTGGGTGGTAGGAATTTTGTGGATCCCAGCATATTCCTGTAGTTTGTGTGACAGAAATGCGAGAAAAATAGAGTTTTTATTCAACATTTCAGCTTTGCAGGGTATTCTGGGTAAGAAAACTTTGGGGAATACACACAAGTCACACCTCTGTGGACTCCCCTGAATGTCTAGTTTCCAGAAATGTTTGGGTTTAGTGTGTTTCTCTATATGGCCGCCGAACCCAGGACCAAAAACACAGGTGCCTGCCTTACAAAACCAGTTTGTTTTGCCATAGATAATTTTGATGTCTCCACAATACGATTTGGGCGGTGGAATTTGGGGCTGAACTAAATTGGGGAGCTCCCAAGAGAGCACTCTCTCTCTCTCTCTGCTGGCCGCCGCATTCACCTGATCTCTGGGTTGGGCTAACCCACTATTACCCAGTTGCACAAACTGCTTGCAAAGGGACAGCAGGACTGTCCTCATCACCTCCCTCATAATGTACTGGAAAAGGAGTTATCGAATGGGACTCCTCTGACTGAAAAATCACTCCCAGAGTCTGTGCCATTGTCCTATCCCTCAGATGCTGTCTCAGTGTCTGATGTCTCAGTCTCTGATCCTATGTCAGAGCTGTCCTCTATAACCCGAGTGCCGGCAGCAGTCATCCATCAAGATGCCATCTCTGCTATTGGCTAAACTGTTGCTCTAAAACACTAGCCTATGTACACAGTCACAAAATCGATGGTGTGTGTGAGATACATGCAACAGTAGAGGCCACCTTACCTGCGCTTCTTCCCTCAATCAGCATGTTCTTTCAAGACACTCAAAAAACACCTTGTCACACACCATTCGTCACAGTCTTAAGCACCTCCTGCACCCAGTCTAACAATCATTATTGGTGCTCCCACTCCCTCCTCCTCGGATTCCCTCATTACCACCCAGCAAAAGTGCCCTTCATTTCTCCATAGCCGCCCTCCACCCCGCACATACATTTCATTTGTATTATAGCGCAGGTAATGGCTGATTTTACTAATGTACTCAGCTATTTACATAAAATACAGATTTGCTCTTTGCAGTAGGCATATAAACCTTCTGCGCTTCTTTATGGCACTAAAACTGCCACTAGACAAGTTTGACCCTTTTGTAGCAGAAACATAGTCACAATACTTACTTGACTTTTTTATTGCTGCCTAAAAGCTACAGTTGAAAAGCGTCAGTTGAAGTATGTGCATTGCTTTGAAGACGCAAGCTGAAACTGCAAGACAACTGGTGGCAAATCTATAAATATATATATATATATATATATATATCACTTTTATATGTGGGTCTGGTTTTCCTGGGGACCGATCGCAGCCCCCAGGGAAACCACACACGTATTGACAAAAGTGATCTATATATATATATATAGATCTATCTCTCTATATATATCTATCTACATAGATATATCTATAGATAGATCTATATATATATATATATATATATATATATATATACATATATCTATATATATATCTATAGATCTATCTATAGATATATCCATGTACATAGATATATCTACATAGATATATCTATATATATAGATTTATATATATATATATATATATATATATATATATATATATATATATATATATATATATTTTTTTTTTTAATTGTTGTATGGTTTCCTTGGGGGCCAAAATGGCCCCCAGTGAAACCCTACAACAACTACCAAAATTTTGGCCCCACAGGGGGTCGCCCTCATGTCCATTTATTTTTATTTATTTATATATTTTTTAAAAAAAAAATAATAATGTTGCCCCTGGGGGGGAGCGATTGCGCCCCCCACCCCACCCCCCCCCAGGGGCACCTACCTTTTTTTTTAAAAAAAATATGCCCCCGGGGGGGGGTGGCCCGTTTTCTGAGGGGGCCGACCCCCCCAAGTGAAATCCCTGGCGTCTAGTGGTGTTTCCTGGCCCCCGATCACAGCTGTGCTGCGATCGGGGGCCAGGAAACAGTTTCAGAAGGCCTCGTAAGAAAGGGGAGAGTCTCCGCTTTCTTACGAGGCCTTCCCGAACGTGGGGAAGGCCGTTTTCCCCATCAGAGCAGGAAGTGGCCGCAAGGCTGCTTCCTGCTCCGATGGGGAAATCAACTTTGTTACGTCAGGATGTCACAAAGGGGCAGGTGGGGGGTGGGGGGGAGACACGGAAGCTTCCGTGTCTCCCTGGGACATTAAAAAAAAAAAAAAAAACTCCCTGGTGTCGGCCACTGGTCGTGACCCGCACCAGGGAGGTAGTGCGACGCCCACAGTGAAGGGGTTAATGCATCAGTCATTGAAAGTTTAAATACATATGGAATTTGAATAAATTCTGTCGGGCCATATATACCAAACGGTACTTTATCCCAAACAATCCCATCAGGAATTGGTATGGCTGAAATGTTCACTAGGGACAAGTCTCCACAGACCTCATGGAAAGATGTGGTTTTAGGACGTCATCCACCAGTTCAACTGTAGAGCATTCAGGAAAGTAATGACCATGTATTAGTAGGAAAAACACAATGAAAAACCCAATCCAGAGAAGGAAGGCAAGTACAATTAATAAAAGCCACAGATAATTCCACGGAAGGATAAAAGAGTTATTTTGAGCCAATTTATCAGCTCACATGCTGTTGATAGTCTTGTTGCAGAAGAGGCAGATGAGCTGGTGAAAGAATAATTGACGTCGGCAAAATATCCAGAAGCAGTTTGTGCAAAAACTGCAGCCATGTTGGGAAAAGGAGAACTGTCAGAAGTCTCCCTTGATGGTTCATATTAGTCTATTCCACCCATTTGAGTTGAACTTGAGTAGATTTTCTCAACATTGTTGACATTTCTTGTCGCAGAAGAAGTTAATGGGATTATTGAAAGATCATTTTCCACCCTCCCCAAGCTCAGAGAGGTGTCAGTGTTGCTGCTTAAAACCTGTAGAGCAATATCCTGGCTGTAGTGAGAGGGAGTCAGGTACATCTTGGTCTCCTGTGTATGATCGGTCATACGGTGTAGCTTAACATTGTCAATGGAGACAAAGCAATTTTCTTCTGAACCACGCAGGGGTGGGAGAATTAACAGTTCTGTTACTGTGTATTCCCAGGACTGGAACCGGTGCACAATAAGAAGGACCAAACTCCTTTTTCACAGCAATGTTTTTATGCCCTAGATCCCCAACTTTGGGAATCCAGCTGGTTGGTGTTATTGGAGTGTCCCTTATTCCCAAGAAGGCGGCACTGGCAGATGTGTTATCATCACAGAACTGTTGTAAGTCCTGCAACACAATGACATGTTCATTTATGTCAAAAGGTGTATCTGTCGCCTCCGCACCAGTGCTATCAAGATCCGGAACATACATTTGTGTTCTGAACAGGGTTTCATATGAGGTACACCCTCCCAGGGACCTTCTGGGCAGATTATTAAGTGCTCTCTGGACTCCATACAGGCGATTAAGCCAACTGTGACCAGTGCCTAATACTCTAGATGTTAAGGATTGCTTTAAATCCCAGTTTCTTCACTCCACAACACTGTTTCCCTTGGATGATATGGAGACAAATGACACAGTTAGACCCCTAATGAAGTAATTGTGTCCCTGAATGCCCTTGAGGCAAAAGCAGGGCCCGAGTGGAAAGCGGCAACTGAAAATGTGCAGATGAAGGCTTGCAAATGTTCAATAACAGTTTGGGCGTCAGCCGAGCATTGTGGCCATAGCCATAGAAATCTGGTGTATTAGTCAACAGCGACTAAGATGTATTTGTATGCACCATCAGGTGTCAGGGGACCAGAATGGTCCTGTTACACACATTGTAGAGGTTTGTTGAAAATGTTTCTGCGGTGAACATTTGACCCTTTTATTTGCTGACAGATGCCACAACAAAGGACATACTGCTTGGTCTGTTTGTATAGACCTGGTCACCAGGAGCCGCCACACCAGCATGGGCAGAAGCAACTCCCTCATGCTCTGCTTTAATCAAATCAGATCTTTGATCTTGGTTGGGGATCACGTGATCACCCACCCCTGGTATTATTACTAGGGCAGTATTGAGGAGAGATATGCGGTAGCAGTATTTATCAAGATATGCATGGGCTTGCCTTCAGCCAAAGCTTTCACATCAGCCAGTGTTTCATTATCCAACCATGTCCGTGAATGAGTTATTGCAGCAACACAAGCTGTAGCTACTGCTTACTTGGCAGCTTCATCAGCCAGTGTATTGCCAGTGTATTCCAACATGTTGCCAAGTGCATGGGCAGTGCAGTGGCCCCCAGGGGGGCCCCGGAGCACCGCTTCTGCCAGCCTTTCCCTGGCAGGGAAACCCGCCAGGGAAAGGCTGGAGAAAAAGGGATCATTATCCGGAGGTTAGAGCTGCTTGCAGTGCTGCCCTGTCGGATAATGATTTCTGCCATCGTCAGGCCTCCTGGCTGCGGTAGCCTGGCGGTGGTGGAAGGCCGTCTGTGGCGGTCCCCAGAGCCTTCATTATTTAGTGGCTGAGACCGCCATGCCGGTGGCGGTCATTACCGCTGCCACCGGCATAGGGGTCTCAGCTGCCAATGTTCATAATGAGGGCCTTAATGTGAGAGCTGTATACCTCGATCCATACTCATTCATTCAATAATTCACTTTTTCATTTCTTTCACTTCATTTATCATAACCTGAGATATCTTACCTCTCTCTCAGTGGCTAAAAAGGATATTTTTGTAAATATTTGCTGCGATTTTCTGCAGATACATGGATCTGGTGAAAATTTGAACTAAGCGACAAGTCCCATGGGCATTGTTATATTGGAGTGCGGGGGCCATCTGGTCCCCACTGAAGCCACGAGGCCTGCCACCTCCCTGGGGCAAAGCAGAAATTATGTGTGGGGACAGCATGGCTCCCCCTGCCCCAGGGATCACCTCCACCTGTCAAACAGGTCCTAAAAAGCAGTTGCCTGCTTGCTGGAGCAAAGGGACCACAGGGGAGGCCTTGACACACCCCCATGGTCCCAGGTAGCCCATAAAGGGGACTTAATAAAAACAAAATAGTCAGGGACCACGGGGGAGGCTTTAGTTTTTTAAGTTATATATATATATATATATATATATATATATATTTATATATATATATATATACGCAAAACGTACTGGTGGTCACTCGAAGGTAATTATAGTTAGGACCAGGGGCCTGATTACGAGTCTGGCGGTAAGGTCACCTCCATGGAAATGGTGTGGTTCTCCCTGACCCCCAAGTTGGCAGTCGCTCGCCCAGTTTCGAGTCAAGTGTGTGCTTATACGAAAGACCGCTGCAGCACTACCATCACTGCTAGGAAATTTAGAGGACAGCAGTCGAGGTTAATGCATATGTTTGAGGGCAGACCGACAGTTCCACCGCCCATCCAATCACAATGCACCTTGCCACCAATCTGACTGTGGCAGCTAAACCTCCACACCTGAGCTGGCGGAAAAGGAAGGATAAAAGGCAGAAACTCAACTTCATTCACCTGTGCACATCCCTTGATGTCATGGAGCTGATCGTATATGTCCTGCCACTGCTGGTGTTGCTTGATGACTGCCAAAACCCACACCACTGTGGGCAAAACTGACAGTACGTCCTCATCTCACCCATTTCCATTTGCTTTTCAGTTAAGCGATGCACATACAAGGGCAATATAAGGTTCAGGGGGCCCTGGGACAAAATGAATTTGTGTGTCCCTTTCCGAACAGCCAGTAATGTTTGCTCCAAAGTCACCTCTCAGATGGCCTCTTTGGCCAGCTCACTGACACTGCACAGGGACACTCCTTCAATAATAAAATGTGTGCCTCAAAAATGGAAAAGGATAGTGATGTATGTCTACAATACGGTAACACAACAACAGGTCCATACTAACATCACAGCAAATGATGTTCATCCGTCGTTGTCGACAAAGATCAAGGACATCACATTGAGGAGGTTGAATGGGTACGGTGAGTCTGGCTGTGGCCGATCAGTCTGATGCGGGCTCGGAAAGCTCTGCTTCACATCAGGCACAAGTGGTCTGCTGGGTTGGTTGGCAAAGAGTTGGCTATGAATTTGCGTAGTTCACCCTTCTGTGCCTCTGCAATCCTGCTCTGCTAGTAGGAGGTAGCGCCTTTGCTGATGCAGTTTCACCCGGCGAGGCGGTCTTGCGCTAAGATTTCCCAGGAGTCCGAGTCAATGCCAAAGCTCTTCAGAGAGACTTTCAGCGGGTCCTTGAAGTGCTTTTTCTGCCCACCTTGTGTATGTTTGCCTTCCGCCAGTTCACCATAGAACAGTTTCTTGGGGAGGCGTACATCTGGCATACTTACAGCGTGGCCTGCACACCTGACTTGGGCTCTCCTCAGCATGGTGTAGTTACTTGGCAGACCAGCTTGAGGGAGGACATCTGTGTCTGGACATCTGTGCCAGGTAATTTTCAGCAGCCTTCTTAAGCAGTTCATGTGGAAGTGATTCCATTTTTTTGCATGGCGCTCGTACACAGTCCATGTCTCACAGACATACAATAGTGTGGGCAGTATGACTGCCTTATACATCTTCTGCTTTGTGAACAGTTTGATGCCTCTCCTCTCCCACACTAACTCCTGCAACTGTCCAAACGCAGAGCTAGCCTTGGCGATCTGGAGAGTGTGCTGCTGAGGTATGTCAACTTGTCAACAGCCTTCAGGATTTCTCCTTCAGTGATAATAGTTGGTTCTGTATACATCTTCTGCGGTGAGGGCTGATGCAAGTCCTCAGTCTTTTTGGTACTGATTGTGAGGCCAAAATTCCTCCAGGCAGTGGAAAACGGTTTATGTTCTGCTGCATTTGGGCCTCTGTGGCAGCGTTGAGTGCACAGTTATCTGTGAACAGGAAATCGTGCACAGAGTCCACTTTAAGCTTGGTCTTGGCCTGTAGCCTCTGCAGGTTGAGGAGCCTGCCATCAGTCCTATATCTGATCTGAATGCTTGCTTCTTCATCATCGCAGAAGGCATCTAACAGCAAGTCCGAAAACATCATGCTGAACAACGTGGGTGCAAGTACACGGCCTTGCTTGACTCCGTTGATGACAGGGAAGTCATTGGAGGAGTCTCCATTGCCCAGTACTTGAGCAAGCATACCGTTGTGCAACTGGTGCACCATACTGATGAATTTGCCTGGGTAGCCAAACTTGTCCATAATCCGCCATAGCACCTCACGACTGAGGATGTCACAGGCTTTGGTCAGGTCCACAAACGTTCTATAAAGGTACCTGTTTTGTTCCTGGCAATTCTCCTGTAGTTGACGTGCTGCAGATATCATGTCCACTGCCCCTCTGCCCTCTCTGAAGCTGCACTGACTCTCTGGCAGGTGTACATCTTCCATATGTTAAGTGAGGCAGTTGAGGAGGACTCTGACAAGGATTGTGCCGACAATGACAAGGAGATTCCTCTATGTTTGTCACAAGACTGCATGTTTCCCTTTCTCTTGTAGAGATGGACGATGAAGGCATCCTTGAGCTTCTGAGGGATAGTGATGTATGTCCACAATACAGTAACACAACAGCAGGTCCACACTAACATAACATCAAATTATCACTGTGACACGATCCAACGTTTGTTGCATGAAACTCAAACAGACCTTCGATGTTACCTCACTGCAATAGATTTTCAGACATCAGAAACATCAAACAATCCCATTTGTGAAATGCTATCCTAAACAATTCCCCTGAGAACTAATGCAAGCCTACCATGGAAACACCCTCTGCAGAACAGGGTCATTTCAATTAAGGGGACCCCTGAAAGTCTGGGTCCCTGGGCCACAGTCCACTTTGCCCATGCTCCAAAATGTCTCTTTGCACAGGACCCCTGGCTTAAAGTATAACCCGGACAAGCAATTGCATCATCAAGTGCCAGGCATCTGTGTCCAATGTGGAGGTGCAAGATATTTGAACCAACACATCAGTGACTGCATTCTTCATATACCACTAAAGTAGGTGTAAACTACACACAAAACAATGTACACATGTCACAAAAAGAAGACAAAAAGGCCATGACGACCAACCACCCTCCAGGTGTGGATAAATAAATTTTAGCTAACACACAGTCAACATATATCCAGCATACATTATAGGGAGAAGTGCAAGACAAATGAGGTTGACAATGCACAGGACTAGCTGAACCCTTTATCATTTGAAATAACACACAAAACAGTGCCTGGCCCAATTTGGATACATCACACATATTCATCCATGCAACGGTGCCCCTTAAGCTATGTAAGTCCTGTATTGGTCACAAAAATAAAATATAAAACCCTGGTCACATTGATCACCATGAAGGGGGAAAATAACACACCTGCAGTCCCAAACCCAAATGTTACAAAGCACAGAAATTAGATGGGGCAAGTGCTGACTGCCATGATGAATGCCTGCCCAGAAAAGTCTTTTCCTGACACATACCATTTGAATTTGTGCGTGTACATAACAAAGTACACCATAAACGTATGAGGAGCATAACTTGCTATAACGTGTAGACACAATGACATTAAGTCACAATCAAAATGTAACATTTGGATGTTCATAAAAGTTGCTAGGGAAAAGTAAAACAAGGACCAATATGTTCAAGCAGAAAACTCTTTATAAATGAGAAATAATGAACAAATAGTGCAATATGTATACAAAGGCCAATGGCCAATCCAATTGTTATGTTGTGCACAAAGTGCTGTGCCACAAAACCTAGATCTTCAAACACTGCCCGGTAACCTCCTCTCACAGGGGCATCCATAAGGAAGGGCAGGTACCTCTGGGATAATATTTGGGTGGAGGACATCTGGGTTTGGGAGGGTGCACTTGGTATGGGAAGTTGTGGGTTGGGAAGAGGAAGGTGTGGATTGCCACTTAAGAGGGAGGGGAGTCTGGAAAGTAGAAGGGTTGGAAACTCTCTTGAAGGGGAACTTGGGACATAGAAAAGGTGGATGCGGGCATACTAGAGGTGGGTTGGAAGGGGGGAGGTGTTAAGGGTGGTCTTGTGTGTGGGAGGGGTGGGAACCTTTTTTGTGAGTTGGGGTGGGAGGATTGTTAGGGTTCAGGGCCGGGGAAAAGGATGGGTCCTCTACAGGGAACTTAAGACTGGGTTAGGGGTAGGGTAGTGGAAGAAGAGGGAGTGACTGTGTCTGATGTGCCTGGGACTTTTGTGGGTGAAGCTAAATGAGTGTCTGGTGAATGTGCTGCAAGTTTGCGTGTGTCAACTAAACATGGGGTGTGTTGGGTGCTTGCTTGTGTGCGTCTGTGTTTTTTGGGTGTGTATGAGGTGAAAGTGGTGTAAGTGGTGCTTGCTGATGTGGAAGTGGTGGGAGTGGTAGATGTTGAAGTGACTGGGCGTGTGGTTGTGTGTGAATGGATGTGACTGAGGAGGGTGCCTGCGGTTGTGGTATTGTCAGTACTGGATGTGGTGGTGGGAGTATGTTGCGTTTGTGTGTGCATATTGTCAGATGTGCTGCATGTACATGCAATGGGGAGTGGTGTGTGTAAGTGGATATTGTGTTGCCTGTGATGGGTGTGGTGGTAATGTAAGGGATGGAGTCTTTGGGGCTGCTGGTGGTGGTGTGTGTAGTGTCTGTGTGTTTGGATGAATGTTTGTTTTTTCCTTGCATTTTTGCCTATGTGTGGATGTGCTGCTTGGGTCTACATGGGTGTATGAATGGAAATGTGTGCATGCACTTTGGACAGCTGGGGGAATAGGGTATTGGTATGTGGGATGGGTGGTGGAGGGATGCTAGTTTGGATGGGATGGGAGGCTGCACAGAGGGAGAAGGACAGAGCCTTAAAGGATCTCTGTAGGCCAGACATTGATCTATGAGGCCATTCCAGGTAGGCCACCATCTGCTGGAGATGGCTGCCTTGCGCCTGGATGGCATTCAGAATGGCAGTCTGACCCATACAGATAGACCTCAGTAGGTCAATGGCCTTCTCACTCTGTGTAGCGGGTGGGGCAGGGGCTGAGGTGTCTGGAGCAAAGGAGACGGGCCCTGTCTTAGGAAAACGGCCCTGGCCAACTGGTTTGGGAGCAACAGGGAGGGTGCTGATGGAACTGGTGGTGGCAGATACAGATGACGATGGTACAGATTCTGTGGGGTCTGCCACCACTCAGGAGTGTCTAATGGAGGTGGACTCAGACAATGATGAGCTTGAGCTGGCATCCTCCATGGCACTCCCTGCTCCCTCTCAGCCACTGGGTCCCTCACTGTCCTGTGACTCGTAGCTGGAACCACTGTGGCCAGATGCTTCCCAACAACGTTGGCACTGTCCCCTTTGATTGCCCTGGATGTACCTGAAATGACACATTAAAAAAGTTGATTGCATCTGTGTAAACCCAACTGACCATCAGATTCAAACACAAAATATTACAGAAGAGCGCAGACTACTGCAGCTGTCTGCCTCACTACATTGCCTTCAACATTAGCAGGAGCACGTTCATGCAAGCTGAATTAGCTGAAAATAGTTGGTTAAGTGATGTTATAACCCTCCCAAAAACCTAGACCATGCAATCACTTACAAACACTCTCTCCTCATCTATGTAGTCGGACAGTACACTACCTTATATACTTTGGCCTTTATAGCATACCATTCTAAACTGATGGCACAAGATATGATGGCTACCAATAGGACATCCCTACAGTGTCCACACAAACCCCAGATTTCCCATAATGCTCATTTTCCTGAAACTACATCATTAAGTGATGATAGTTAAGATGTTCAGCAACGTAGATGCAATAAGAGCTGTGGCAGGAATCATGTTACATGCAAAGGCACAGTTCAAACTGATTTCATTTTTCTGGTGATACTTCTTCATATGAACAATTTCAAGATAGTTAAATGAAAGCTGCACTGAGGTAGCTCGACTACCTATCACATATGGCATAGAAAGGTAGGTTGGAGAGAATAATGGTCTAGACATTGGGAGATAACTACTACAAATGCATACATCATAATAGTCCATATGCCACTATGAACATCTCCAGTCAGGCTTGGCACTGGTGACAACACCATTCTCAGGTTGAATTCCTAGAAGCCCATAAACTGTTGATATTTGTTGTATGTCAGTGAATATCAATGACTTGAAAAGGTGGACACACTTCAGTCTTGATGAGATGTCACAACACTGCGCCATTTAGGATATGAAACAACAATGGCCCTGTAAAAATGAGTTCAGGCACTCTCATGTGATACCAACATTGTCACATTTCACTGACTGATGCAGTTCACCAGTCAATGTACCTTCAAACAGTATTGCAAAACAACTACAGGGAAAGGTACACTGGATTACATGTAGGCACTAATGACGATGCCACCAGTGAGGTTTGCATAATCATGGCACTGAACAATCAAAACTTACCAATGGGAAGTACAGCTCAGTTACTGCAGCAAATGTGCACTGTATGGTAGGGCACATGTAATGTGGCTCCCAGATCATGAGACATAGTTGTGAGGGGGTAGCACTCCTAACACAATAAAGACAAGTGGACTGTCTGGTACAAACCTCTCCCAGAACATCAAACAACATGAGGTGATCATGGCCTTATTCAGCCATGTGTCTGTTCTAAACAGACAATTGGCAGTAGACTGGACTTTGCTGGCCTCTTGGTCATAAAAACATTAGGCAAAGAACATCATCAAGCACCTACTACTAGACCTACACAATCTAGAGCTCTTCCTGTGTGTTGGGCATGGCAACAATACTGTTGGTCAATTGGCTTCCTGAAAAAATATTAGTTTGTATGGTAACATGGATAACTCAGGTCAGGACTCACCCCCTTGAAGCTGCTGTTGGGCCCTCAACTGTTCATCAAGTTCAGGATAGGCCACCACTAGAATGTGGGCCATTAGGGGGTCAGCTGCCAGTACGTGTCCCATCCCTACAGGGAGGATTTCCCCAGTTAGACCTCAGTGATCTTCCTGGTCCGGTGCCTTAGGTCCTCCTCCTACCGCCTCCTACAGTGGATGCTGCACTGACAATAGACCCCCACGGTCCACACTTTGCAGGTGATGGCTTTGCATAGGCTATGCTTCTCATGGGCATTGACCTGTATGGACACAAGAAAGGGAAGAACTATGGCGGTCATTCTGACCCTGGCGGTCAAAGACCGCCAGGGCGGAGGACCGCGGGAGCACCGCCGACAGGCCGGCGGTGCTCCAATGGGGATTCCGACCGCGGCGGTAAAGCCGCGGTCGGACCGGCACCACTGGCGGGCTCCCGCCAGTGTACCGCCGCCCCATAGAATCCTCCAAGGCGGCGCAGCTTGCTGCGCCGCAGAGGGGATTCCGACCCCCCCTACCGCCATCCAGATCCCGGCGGTCCGACCGCCGGGATCCGGATGGCGGTAGGGGGGGTCGCGGGGCCCCTGGGGGCCCCTGCAGTGCCCATGCCACTGGCATGGGCATTGCAGGGGCCCCCGTAAGAGGGCCCCTAAATGTATTTCACTGTCTGCTGCGCAGACAGTGAAATACGCGACGGGTGCAACTGCACCCGTCGCACAGCTTCCACTCCGCCGGCTCGATTCCGAGCCGGCTTCATCGTGGAAGCCTCTTTCCCGCTGGGCTGGCGGGCGGCCTGAAGGCGACCGCGGGCGGCCTGAAGGCGACCGCCCGCCAGCCCAGCGGGAAAGTCAGAATTACCGCCGCGGTCTTTCGACCGCGGAACGGTAACCTGACGGCGGGACTTTGGCGGGCGGCCTCCGCCGCCCGCCAAGGTCAGAATGAGGGCCTATGTGTCACTGCAATGATTTGGTTGTTGTTTTTGTCAACATACAGTTTTTCTACAATAAACATAAGCCAAAATCAAAAATGAACACACATCAAGTTTGGTTTCCCCATGCTGTGCACTACAAATACATGTGTATACACTCAGGTAGTCATCCGCTGACCAACCTCATACCTGGTCATTTCCTACACTGACTAAGCCTACAGAGTCTGATGGCTCTGGGTCATCAGACATATATTGTCGCTGGCCACTATGAAAAATGACACACCATTCTGAGCTTAAGAACAGCACCCTATATCTACTTCATTGTACAGACCCTTTAACAGCCAAGCCCATTGACTTGATGTATATGGTCCACATACCTCAGAAAGCATAGTACAGACGACATCCTAAGGCTTGGACGTTCATGACAGCCCTTTCATTATGACCAGTGATAGCTTCTTCTATGCTGATGTGTGGACATGTGAACAACTGAAAGTAATATCATACTATGTTTGAGTGTGTTTAGTATATATCGACATTCCATTGTTGTCTTTGGTGTGACTGGATATTAATAAATTGTTGATGCATACATCAAACCACTTCAAACTCAAAAGCATATCTGCACTGTAAATGTGTGACATGTGCAATTGGCCTGTTCAGTGAAATCAAAACTTTTGGAAAATAGAATCCAGACCTGAAGGTGTAAGGCGCCAGTCATCATGAAATGTAACACATTGCCTATGTGGTTCAATGGAATGAGGTGTAAGGTCAAAGGGGTTACCTCAGTCACCACTCCAAATGTATTCCCTGTGAAGCCAAGCATGGCTAATATTGTGTGCTCAAAGTCTATCAGTGCTCATCCAAGGATTCAGAGATCTAGTTGGAAAATAATCTTGTCACACAACCCATTCCCCATCCTGAACCACGGTAATCATGACTGCGCACAAATCCATTTTAGGCCTTGCTAACTGCAGAGCATACTAACCCATCTGAAGTTTATATTTCAAACTTTTCAAAATATCATTTTGCAAATTGCGATAATTACATATGCGTACTCAAGGCTGTGTGGCACTCTGAAGGTGTATGGGAGCTATTGGTAGTTCACAGACAACATATTTTTGGAGACATGATCTACACTGAGTGATAGATGGGAACTTACACGTACCTAACATTCCAAAGGTTTAGTCTAGGATGCAATCCCAGCTCAGGCAGTAAGGGACGGGCATGTGTTTGCAGAGTTAACATGCCCTCAATGCTAAATTAGTCACAGGTACCATGAAATATACTCCACAAATGGAATATAGGGTTTAACACACTTCACACATTCCAGTGATGATGTTCAGTACACAGTGTATTGTGCTGACCAATCCCTGACATTATTACCCTATGTTAGGAACACAATACTTCACACATGTAATCAGACTGCACAGTTGGACTCAGGGGCACAATGTTACCTGTGGGAAAGGCCATTATGGAGTAAAACATTGGAACATATGCATGTGAGAGACTTACCTGCTCCTCTGGTGAGCCATAGAGCTGGCGATACAGGGAAAGGACCTCAGTTGCTAGCAGCTCCAACTCTTCTGCTGAGAAGGCACTGGTGCTTTCACCTGCCTGGTTTGCCAAGATTGCTCCTAGAGGTGACAAACAACAGCTCAAATGGAGGAGGTATCAATAGCAGCAGTGTCAAGAGGCAAATGAGCTTTTTTCAAAACAGTGGCGTATATGTACATGATGTTCATAGTCGTCAGCATGTGCGGACACACCCATTAGCCCGCGACTGCCACAATCACC
Organism: Pleurodeles waltl; assembly: GCF_031143425.1. Classification (NCBI taxonomy): domain Eukaryota; kingdom Metazoa; phylum Chordata; class Amphibia; order Caudata; family Salamandridae; genus Pleurodeles; species Pleurodeles waltl. The sequence continues at coordinate 805,955,379 of NC_090440.1, forward strand.
AATGTTAGCCTATGGTTGTGTCCATTGCGCACTCATCCGCCAACTGCGCTGTCGACTTCCGCCAGAGGCATCAGACACACAATGTTCAATATGCGAGGTCAGGCAGCAGCTATTGTAGTGGCTGGAAATGCTGTAATAGAGAATGTTAACTTCATCATCACCACTACAAATGAGGAGTCACACCTCCTAACATGTGTATGACCAATGACAAATCATTTTAATAAAAATAAATTCTGTTTGGTTCAATAGTGAGCCTTTAGGCTTGATTAGCGCGGTGCACTTTACAGTGCCGTTGATGGTATTTTCACCAATACCAACATTTTTTAAAATAAATTGTGCAAAAAATACATCAGTGATGTATATTTTACTAAACACTGAACAAAGTACATTTCAATGCAAGAATGTGGATTTCCGATGATATTGCACAAAGCACATTTTAAATGGAAATGTGTATTTTGAAATCTGAAATAGGTATTTACTGTCACATGAGATTTGGCTTACTCTTGACATATGTTACTGTGGACATTGTATCCAATGTTCATATTCTGTTTACAATTTTCACATAGGGACCCTTGGAGAAGGAGCAAACGACAGCCTCCTATGTACTGCCCATTTCCAGACCTTCACACAATGGAAGAAAGGAACATAGGGGGTCATTCTGACCCTGGCGGTCATGGACCGCCAGGGCCAATGACCGCGGGAGCACCGCCAACAGGCTGGCGGTGCTCCCATGGGCATTCTGACCGCGGCGGTACAGCCGCGGTCAGAAACGGGAAACCGGCGGTGTCCCGCCGGTTTCCCGCTGCCCAAGGGAATCCTCCATGGCGGCGCTGCAAGGAGCGCCGCCATGGGGATTCCGACCCCCTTACCGCCAGCCTGGTTCTGGCGGTTTTGACCGCCAGAACCTGGCTGGCGGTAACGGGTGTCGTGGGGCCCCCTAACAGGGCCCCACCAAGATTTTCAGTGTCTGCCAAGCAGACACTGAAAATCGCGACGGGTGCAGCTGCACCCGTCGCACCCCTTCCACTCCGCCGGCTCCATTCGGAGCCGGCATCCTCATGGAAGGGGGTTTCCCGCTGGGCTGGCGGGCGGCCTTCTGGCGGTCGCCCGCCAGCCCAGCGGGAAACTCAGAATTACCGCGGCGGTCTTTTGACCGCGCAGTGGTATTCTGCCGGCGGGACTTTGGCGGGCAGCCTCCGCCGCCCGTCAAAGTCAGAATGACCCCCATAATTCGTAAATTTCGATTGAATAGGCAAACCATACTGGATCTATGTCATCAGTTGGAGCCTGATCTCCTGCCTTAAAACACCAATCCCACATGTGAAACAAGTAGTGAAAGTGATGGCAGTATTGCAATTCCTGGCAACAGGTTCATTTCAATACACAGTGGCAATATGTGGTGGTATGTCTCAAGCAATGTTCTGTTGTGTGCTAATAGTGAGACACCTGGACAGCTATATCCGGTTCCCCAGGCGTGAGGATTTAGCCAATGTGAAGGCTGTTTTCTATGGAGTTGCTAGGATACCACATGTTGTCAGAGCCATTAATGGCAAACATATTTTGTACATTTCCAACATCTGTGCCCACTTAACTGGATCAGCCCATGATTCCTTTTTCATACAGAACAGCACTGTTCCCCAACTGATGTCACAACTCCGACTGGAGAGGGCCTAGTTTATTGGTAAGTATGGTCTGAGCTAACTTTGCGCAGGTGATATCAGGTAGTATAAACAGGAACTGTGTAATTTATTGTTGCATCTATGACTGTCTCCCATCTAGGAGACTCAGCCTATCACAGCCAGCCATGGTTGTTGGCCCTCCTGTGGAATCCTACAAAGCCAGGGGAAGTCTACTTCAATGAGGCCCATTGAAGGTCAAGGTGGCCAGTGGAGTAGGCTTTTGGACTCCAAAGGCCAGATTCCACTGTCTGGACAAAACTGGTGGCGCCATCTTCTACTAACCCAGGAAGGTGTGTCAGATCACTATGGCCTGCTGCATGCTCAACTGCCTAGCCCTGCGATGGAACATCCATTATATCACAGAGGATGGAGAGCCTGAAGTGTCACCAGATGAGGAACCTGGAGAGCCACATTATGATGATAGTGGTGAGGAGGAAGCAACTGACTTGCGGCAAGATCTCATTAGCAACTTATTCTCATGAGTGTAAGTATTTTGGTAGTATGCCATGTCGTGGACTGTAACAACAACTTTTGTAGTGATGATGAGAGGAGATGTTATGGGACAATATCATGGAAACCAAGCTATGGTTGATCCATGTGGAAAGTGTTTGTTGAAAAATGTTATGAAACATAGTGATTATGTTTGTGTTGCTTTGTTGTGCTCTGATATTGTGGTATTGGACTGTGTGCTCTAGGAGTTGCCTTTCTGAATTGTCTCACCTGTATAGTTTGACAACTAAATTGCCTTTCTTATCTGTTTCAGGCACCTTCACATGGCATCATCATTTAGACATTTCAGGGTTGTGACATTTGTGGGTATATAGTGCTGTTAGGATGTACAATGGGGTCACTGATTGCTCCGGGGTGTAATAGACACAGACAGTGGATATACAAATCCTGTACCAGGTAAGCTTGCACAGTGATGGAGTGAATGTAATAAGGAATTCATAGGACTTATTCCTTGTCATGTGGTGGTCCTTATGCAACATGTATGCCATTATGTGCTACTCCAGAATGTTGTGGTGGTGGCAAACCATGCTATTGTCCCTCTAGATTTGCTAAATATTCATTGTGTGTGATGTATAGGTAGTTGTTGATGTGTCTCATCATTGTAGGGCAAGGTGCTTGAAGCCCAACACAGATATTTGTTGTTGACATGCCACCAGATACTTGGAATCTAGTTTTGAAAGATCCTGTGATTAGACAATGTAGTACTGCTATGTGTATGTCTATTGGTGTTGTTGTTGAGGGATTTCCTTTGAGGGATAGGTGATATGGCTCCAGCTGGTGACATAGACCAATTGAAGTTTGTTTATTCACAATTAATTTGTCAGATGTATCCCCTCCTTCCATGCTGTGCATGTTTGTAGAATAAATTGCGAGTACTGCTCCGAATTATTGGTATCATGTTTGATTTGCTATGTTTCTGACATGATGCTTTGCTATCGGTGCTACAATGTACTTACGCTGATATATGAGTACACACTCGTATGTATGTGTGGGTGACACATGGTTGTTGTCCTGAGCTAAACAGTGTACATATTCAACATATACATACTTACACACGTAGATCGTTCTGCACTTGTCAAGTTCATGTTGAATTACATGCATACATTGCTAGATGTCAGAAGTACAACAGCAGGCAATGAGTTCAATTTTGGTGGATTTATTTTAGTGAACAGGGATAAGAAAACATTGGGTAATTCAAACAAAAAAATGAAACGTGGAGAAGACAATCATGGTGAATAAAACCATAGTTGTAGTTGACACATTATTTGGAGTCCAAAGTCCAAAATACTGCTGCTGTCAGAAAGATTATAAATTATTAGATTAAAGTATTTGTAGAGTGCATGGCTACCTGGAGGCCTTCCAACGCTAGTTCGGAACAATCCAGACCAGTGAAGGGGTTAAACTCTAAATAGCAAGGTTTTAAGCAATCTGTGGAAGGAAAGTTCGTGGCTGGCCAGACGGAGATCAGGTGGGAGGGAATTCCATAATTTTGGCTCCTAGATAGGCCATGGACCTCCCACCCCGCCTGGCTCTTTTTACTAAAGGAAGCCTTGCCTGAGTGGAGTGTAGAAGGAAACCACTGATCTTAGTAAGAATGGATCTCTCTTGTGTAGTGCCCTGTGTACAAGGCACAGGGCTTTGAACTTTATTCGCTGTTCCACAGGGAGCCAATGGAGAGAGGAAATGGCCGCTTTGGCAGATTGGTGTCTGAATGTTCAGGAGGAGCTGAGCAGAGGCATTCTGAACCACCTGAAGTCTTCTGATCACATACTTAGGAGAGCATTGTCGTAGTCCAGCCATGAGATGATCAGCACCTGGACTATGAGTTTTTTGCTCAGAATGGAAGGACTTTAAAAACTGTCCTTAAAAGTCTAAGAGGACTAAAGCAGGTCATTGCTATCTTTTCAGCTTTATGATGCAGGGTGAGACGAGGGTCCAGCCAGATTCCTAGGCTCTTTATGTTATCTTTGGGGAGAGGAAGAGTCTTCAGAGAGTCCGGGATGGATGTTTGAGTCCCATGAAGAAAGTGGTTCCGCAACAGCATCACCTCTGTTTTGTCTTTGTTTAATCTGAGTTTACAGTCAGACATCCATCTGGTTACTGCCTGAAGACAGGTAGTCAAAGAGGAGTGATCAGTATTGGAACTGGTAGAAAAGGAGACGACCAACTGAGTATCGTCCACATACAACACCAAAGACAGACCACATGGTTTTATGATCTCTGCTAACAGGGACATATAGAGACTAAACAAAGTGTGGCTTAGGGAGGAAGTCTGACACAACTGAGTGAGATGCAATTGAAGTCTATAGTTGTTAAGAAGGGCTGCATCAAGGTGGGGCTTTTTCAGCAGTGGCTTGATTATGGCGTGCTTCCAATGGTGTGGGACAAGACTCATGGTGAGGGAGGAGCTAAGAAGGTTTGTGAGAACTGGTACAATAATTGATAAACACAGGGCCAGGGTATGAGGAGGGGCTGGATTGAGTGGAGAACCCGACTTTAAAGAGAGAAGTAGGTTGGTGATCAAGACTTCTGTAAGGGGGGGAAAGCCTGAGATGGTGTGGTGTTGCATCGTGTGGTGCCCCAGAGAGACAGTCGACCAGTGGCTCTTTTCAGGGAAGGCTGAAAAAATGTCCAAGATTTTCCTTTGAAAAAAAATGCTAAGTAGTTACTATGTTCTTGTGACACATCCATAAGATCACTGAATGGGCATGACTGAACAATCTCTTTAAGAATCTGAAAGACCTCCTTCAGAGAATTTGAGGCCTGCTCAATTCTAGAAGCATAATAGAATGTCTGTGCTGATTTGATTTCAGAGTGGAAATGTCTGATCCCTTTCCGATACTCAGTTTTTAACGCATTGTCATAGATCTTTCTCCATCGCCTCTCACGGTGCTTACATTCTTTTTTTAAGAGATGGAGATGAGGAGAAAACCATGGAGAGCCTTTGTTAGTTCCACCTCCTCCTGTAGTGGAATACAGTAGTACCGTATCCAGGGCATTGGTTATCCACCTGTTAAAATTCTCTGAGAAATGAGTATGTGATCAATGGGGCCCGGTTTCAGATGTTCAAGAGAGTCAACCCAATCATTAACATTGAGCTTGTGCCAACGGCAGAGTAATTGTATAATGACAGGAAACGGTCTGGGAACCGTGGTGATGGTCAGGTTTTGAGTGATTAGAAAGTGATCAGACCAGCCCAGGGGGCGAGAAGGCAAGGATGTTAAGCTGGTGACATTACTAAAGACCACGTCAATAGTATGCCCATTAGCATGGGTGGGACCACTCATCAATTGGACCAAATCCAGAGCTGCAAGATGTAGAAGAAGGCCTTTGGCAGCTGAGTTGCTTGTTTCGCCTACATGAATATGAAAATCCCAAAGTAGGGTGAAGTTTGGTTTATTACATACTAGGTCTGTGACCAGGTCAAAGAGAGACTGGATAAAGGCATTAGCGGGACCCGAAGGATGGTAAATTAATGCACATGAGAGTGTGTAGAGAGGATTCAGTGTAAGGGAGAAGGACATGCTTTCACAGCCAGGGATGGTCAGAGGCTGAGAGGTGCATTTTACTGCCTCCTTGTAGATAGTGGTGATTCCGCCACCCCTGGCAGTGTCTCTCTCCAACCTGTTTATCGAGTAGCCAAGGGGAAGCGCCATGGCCACATCCAGAGACGATCCCTCATTAAGCCATGTTTCGGTTAGAAACAGGGCCACTGGAGACAGTTCACTCAGGAGAAGGCAGATGACTAATTAATGGCCTGACAGGAACTGACAGTTAACCAGAAGAAGCAGGCTGGCAGCCCTGTCCAGGTCAGATGGAGCTGTCGCTGGATCAATATGGGAAGACCAATGACAGTTAGTACATAACCTTGCAAGGAGCTAAGGTTGAAAATGATGTTGAGAAGCTTCTGGGGTAGAGGGTCTGAGAGAGCTCAAGAAATGAGAGGTGTAGGCAACCATCTCTACCTTAGATGGACCACAGTCCCTGGACCCGTCCAGGCGCGAACGGGCGCAGACGGGCTTGCCTTAGGTGCACCCGCTGCATGCGTCCGCTGCATTGTGCCCTTTTTATGGGGTCAGGGAGGAGGTGAAGGTGGCAAATAGACCGCCACCCAAGATGGAGAGTGCAGGGACAGACAATAAAAGACAGTGCAGGTAAGGGGAGGACAAACAGCAGTAAAAATCTTTTAAAAGGTACACTAAAAAAGAAAAGTAGATATGTCCAGAAATAGGAGGGGATCCACAGCTTCAGGGAAAAAGGTGTATAATGGTATTTCTTCCTCTGGCAGGGCCTCCCTTACTGTGGCTGCAGCAGATGTTGATGGCCCAGATGTAGCTGGACCACAGGAAGGGGTAGCTGGTAGGAAAGCCCTGCACAGGTGGGTATGGCTGTCCATCATCACCCCTATCAGTGACCCCATGTTCGTGTTATGGGTCGCCATCAGGTTGTATATGTTCCTATGCAGCTGCTTCATCTCCCTGATTTTGGTGAGTACCTGGCCCATCATGCCTTGGGACTCCTGGAAGACTTCCAAGACTTGACCAATGGTGTTCCTGGGTGGGAGGGTCCCTAGTGGCCTCACTCTGCCTTCCCCCTTCTATGACTCCTCCTACCATAAGCCTGTTCCCTTGGCCCACAGTTTCCACTCCCACTGGTCCCTGGCTTCTTTGTAACTGGGGTGGTGATTGTCACATCAGGATCCAGGACTGTGGGGCGCATGATGGTGGTTACTGTGTTAGGTGCACAGTTTGTGGTGGATGATGTTGTAGCTGGGAAAGAGGTGTTGTCTGCCCAGGCTGACCAGATGTCCTCCACATGCAAATCATCAGGAATGTTGTCATTCCTGGAGTCATGTTCCTGGCGTGTGGGGGTGGGCCAGGTGTTTTGCCAGATAGGCCTGTTGTGAAATAAAGAGCAATGTTATTGGTGGAAGTGTGTTATTTTCATCCTAAACTATTGTGCCACTGTAAGTAGACACCTAGGAGAAGAAAACATTGATAGAGGTTACTATTGTGATATGTTTCAGTGGTCTTAAAGTTGTTGACAAGACATTTGTAGAAATAAGGTACATAGGGGGTCATTCCAATGTTGGCGGGCGGCGGAGGCCGCCCGCCAGAATTCCCCCCTCCGAAATACCGCGCCGCGGTCAAAAGACCGCGGCGGGTATTACAAGTTTTCTCCTGGGCTGGTGGGCGGTTGCTGAAAAACCGCCCGCCAGCCCAGGGGAAAACGACCTTCCCACGAGGATGCCGGCTCGTAATCGAGCCGGCGGAGTGGGAAGGTGCGACGGGTGCAGTGGCACCCGTCGCGTATTTCAGTGTCTGCAAGGCAGACACTGAAATACTTTGCGGGGCCCTCTTACGGGCGCCCCTGCCGTGCCCATGCCATTGGCATGGGCACGGCAGGGGCCCCCAGGGGCCCCGCGACCCCCCCTACCGCCATCCTGTTCATGGCGGCTTTCCCGCCATGAACAGGATGGCGGTAGGGGGGGTCGGAATCCTCATGGCTGCGGAGCGCGCTCCGCAGCCATGGAGGATTCACACGAGCAGCGGAAAGTCGGCGGGAGACCGCTGACTTTCCGCTTCTGACCGCGGCTGAACCGCCGCGGTCAGAATGCTCGTTGGAGCACCGCCAGCCTGTTGGCGGTGCTCCCGTTGTCGGTGGCCCTGGCGGCCACCGGCCGCCAGGGTCAGAATGACCCTCATATTCTTAAAACATGAGACTCATTAGATGTCCTGAGGGGTTTACCTTTTGGACTGAGAAATGAACCTGACATCTCCCCAACATTCTAGCCAACACAGTGGAGAGTATACAAGTATATCTGACTGTTCGAAAGGCCTAGCCATGCACAATGCAGGTGACCACACAAGTAAGTGGAATATTTCACAATAGTCATCATATGACCTGTGCAAAGTCAATGGGTCATATTTAAGAGCCCCTAGCGCCACCTTAGTGCTGCCATAGCATCATTTGTTTTATGCTATGGCGGTGCTAAAGTGGCTTTTCTGCTGTGCCCTATTTACAAAGTGGCACTATGCATGCATTACGCCACTTTGTAACACCTTGCCCCACATTATGCCTCCGCCAGGCATAATGTATACAAGGGGAGTGTTCCAGTGCTAGTAGGCCTGCAAAAATGGCACAGTGAAATTTTAAATATTTCCCTGTGCAATTTTTGGCATAAATTGTAATGTCTGCTGAGGGTAGGCACTAAAATGATTGTCCCATAGTAACCTATGGGCCTCCTTGCACTTTGCTGAAACATTTTTGATGCTAGTGTAGCAAAGCACCACAACGGCTTTAACATTTTTGATGCTATTGTGCTAATGACCGCCATGGTCCACTGTATTATAAATACTGGGCAACTATGGGTGTTGTTAGGTGCCGGCAGGGGGTGCAAGAAAAGTGGTGCATCATAGCTGATGCGCCACTTTTTCTTAAATATGGACCAATGTTTCACCTGCAATTTCTAGACAGCCCAGTTGACTTCATGCCTTGCATAACTTTGGCACACACACTTGGTATGAGGTCACTCTTTTCATCAATTGTTTCTGTTGTGGAGGCTAGAAGTTTATAAAGTAAAGCATGCAGAAATTTCTCTGAGTAGAGTATGGTATGTTGATTACTCATTTCATGTGAAAATGACATCAGTATTGATATGTCAGACAAGTGAGAATTATCAACATCACAGTTTTGTTATATTTGTAATTGCTAAAACAATGTCTCATGGTAGTTGTGGTCATTTCAATATCTACTTGCCCACACTTACAAAATGGTTGGTACAACATACCTGTTCACAAACTGCATTTGGGATGGACCATCTAGATACCAATTGACAAATGGGTGCTGGAGTGATATTTTGGTTGGAACTACACTTATAGATTCCATTGCAACAAGTGGCTTGTGAAGGTTATTGATACATTTGATCTTATCTGCAGCAACACTCATTGACAATGATAGGACAGCCAATCTGCTACTTTGTGGATTGCAAGTTATGAAACTAGACAGCCAACACAATGGCAAATGCAGGATTGGGGCAGACAGGACATTGAGGTTTTGTGACAGTTACTGAGATGTGACTTACCAGAGTTGACTCCCCCAGGTATTCCTGCCAAGCCTTCAGGATGCAGGATGGCAACGACCTTCTCCTACCACTGGAACCATATGATTGGGCTGCTGAGAGGACCACCACCAGTCCTATTGGCCTCCATGTGTTGCTTGGAGGCCAGGGAACACACCTTTCCCCTGAGGTCATTCCACCTCTTCCTAACTTCCCCATGTGTGCGCAAGGTGGTACCTATCGCATTCACCCTGTCTACTATTCTGGTCCACATTTCCTCTTTCTGAGTAAAAGTGGTATTTCAGACTTGGGTTTCAAACAACTGTGGCTCTACTCTTATCATTTCATCCACCATGACTGTCAACTCTTCCTCTGAAAAGCATGGGTTTTTGGGCTGGGACCAATCCCAAGTTAAAGTCAGTGACAGTACAACAAAAAACTTCACAAAGGGATTGATAAAATAGTGCTGGCAAGGTGTGAGGTGAGTAGTAATAGGGATTGGTAATAGGAGTAGGATTGCCTTCTCTCACCAAATTGCTGTGTCCAAATGGCTGTGCTGCAGTAGAGTGGCAAAGGATCATTGTCTGGAATGGGGTGTGTTGATTTGCAGGTCTATTCAGTTTGCAGATGGACATCAGGTGTGTTGTATTTGTCTCCATTCAATTGCCACTGTTGTGGTGCTTTGCTGAGCATTACCGCAATGGGCAACCACCATCAGTGGCTACTGCCAGTGGCACTGTTTTCAAAATCAGCTCAGCAGGAACACGCTGCCCTGATGGAGAGAGAGTACGTGTTGCCAACATTGCAGTCGCTGCTTCGCTGGCCGTACACACTGCATCTACGTGGGCGGCAGTTCAAGTTGCATGCATCATAATAGGGTGTGTGAAAGGCTGTCAAGTCGGCGGTGTACTTGGGACTGCCACCGCGGCGGACTGACGGTCCAACCGCCACACTCGTAATCAGGCCCCATGTTTCCATAGAAAAAACTTTTTTTGACTTGCCTATATCTTTAGCACTGTTTGGCGGAGTTTCACAAAATTGTCTTAAAAAAAGTGTGCCAGTAATTCTTTTTGTGCATTGAAAGTTTCAGGGGTTCAGAAAAAGGCGAGGTCAAAAAAAGGATGTTTCCCATGTTAATTCCCATAGGAGTTTTGAACACAACTACAGCCCGAACTGTTGGATGGAATTACACCAAATTTGGCAGAAAACTAGATTTTGTTACGCAGATTGCACTTTTTGTTATTTAGTGTAATTCAGTACAGTAGTTGTTGAGAAATTTAAGGAAATGCAAATTCGTATATCTAGGGCCATGGTTCCTCTGTGTCGACTTTTCACAGAATAACAAGCTCCGTGCAGGGAAATGCAGCGCTCTTATTGGCTGCCAACACTTCAACCAGGAAGTGTTGGCAGTCATCTCGGGACACAACTTCTGTCGACCCCCAAGCCTTGGTCTTGGGGTCCCAGAGGGACTCAGGCAGGGCAAAAAAGCATTTTTTTAGAAGCATTGCTGTGAATTTGTGAAATTTGTGTCAAAAAAATAAAATTGTGTGCTTGTTTTCATTGTAGCCCCTGGTGGGCCAGGTCCCAGTGGCATTGTTTAAAAAAGGAGGGGGTGCATGGCTCTTGGAGCCCCAGGGAACACCACCTCCCCAGGGCTTTTTTTATATAAAAAAGGCGGGGGCACACGGGCCCCCTTCCTGAGGCTCTATAATCCCTGGGGGCCACCACCTCCCTGGTTGTTAAATATAGAGTGGTTAGGCCTCATGGACCTGCCCCCCCATAGCCTGGGGACCACCATTTCCATGGGGCTTTCATTTTTTTTACAAAAGGGATGGGGACTACCACCTCTCCGGTGAACCATGCAAATAGAAGGAGGGGGCTATGTGGCCTCCCTCATGGAGCCATACATGGCCCTGGGGACGGCCACCCCCCAAGGCCGGCTGCTGCTATGTCCCAGGGTGCCCAACCCCAGGAGATAGCTGTTTTACTTATGTTTGGTGGGATCTTGGACAGCTCCCACCAAGTAAAAGCAAACACTCTGGGTCCAGAGGGCAGGAGCTGTCAAAGAAGAGGCAGAGATGCGGGCAGGGAAAGAGATTAAACTATTGCTCTTGCACACAGGGAGCTGCATTTCCAGCAGCTCCCTGTGTGCAGCAGCAGTGCCGACTCCCACAAGAGGCGGGAAGCTGGCTGGGACAGCGGGGGCTTGAGGATAACTGTAACTCGCGCACCTGCCATGCACAGTTTTTTCTTCAATAATTTGACTGCTAGTGCTTCATTTACATTTTTAATTATGTTAAAGAAGTTTTCATGAGCGCTGTAATATTAGAGGTAATTAGAAGTGCATAACGAGTGTGCAAGCTATAATTACCCTAGGGCACGAGTTATAGTTACTTGAGATAACTTTAACTATAACCGCTGAATTTCTATGGTTTTATGAGTGTAAAATCTAAAGCTAACTATAACGTCCCAGTGCCTTTTGTTTTTTTAGTGACTATCTGAGGTTTTTAATTCAATTTCCTAAATATACCACCCCAGTAACTTTTGCTTTTTCAGTGAATTTCTACACTTTTAAATGCTAATTCCTAACTATAACATCCCTGTAGCCTTAGGTGTTTCAGTGAATATCTAGGGTTTTTTAATGTAAAGTAATATTTAATGATCATACTTTACACGTTTGGTCCTGTGTAGCAGAGGGTTGGCCACAGGGACCAGTCCCCCAAAGACAGCCAACCCATAGGCCCCAATCCCGGGCCACTTTTGGCTCTGGGGATCCCATCCCTGGGACCTGGTGCATTTTTTAGGGGGAGGGGGGTCATAGCTCCCCACTCCCCAGCCACTTTTGACCCCCAGGACCTATTTCCTGGGGCCTGGCAACATATTTCAGAGAGGGGGGACCCGGCACTATATTCAATGGGGAAGGGAACACATAACCCTCCTCCTTGGGCTAATTTGGCCCCAGTGACCCCATAACCCAGGGCCCAACACATTTTAAGGGAGACAGGGGAATGTATCCCATTCGGTGGTCTGATTTTGGCTCTGGTATCCCCATTCCTCAGGGACCTGCACATCTTTTTAGGGGAGGGGTATGTGACCCTCCTCCCCAGGCTCATTTCGGCCCCTGGGACCCCATCAAATGGGGCCTGGCCATATTGTAATGAGGGAGGGGACATGAAGCCTCCCCTCCAGGTTGATTTTGGCACTGGCAACCCCTTTACCTGAGACCCATCACCTTTTTAAATGGGGAAGAGGCAGGCAGATTCCTTCCCATGGCTGATATCTGCCCCGGGACCCAATCCCCCTGGGCCCTGCCAATTACTCAAGGGAGAGGGGGAGCCACACCACCCCCCCTGAACTGATTTCAGCCCTGGGGACCCCATCCCACGGGACCCAGCCAACAAAGGGCACGCACCATATACTTGATGGGGGCTGTGAGTGGAAACCCAAGGCCCCCACAGCCCCTGCCAGCTCCCTGCATGCAGCGGGAACAGCATTGTTCCATCCCACAGGGAGCAACGAAAAATGCTGTCCGCATCACTGCCACCAGAGAAACAGATCTGAAGTCCTCTGCCAACAGGTAGGAGCATTTTTAAAGCTCACACCAGCTGGGAGTGGACTTTGTGTTTGCTCTTGCTTGAGGGGAGCTTTGAAATTGCTCCTTCCAAGAGAGAAAACAAATAGTTTCCCTGCCTGCACCAGTGTCCCTGAAGGTGGGCACACCTGAACATAGCAGGAGCAAGCCCTGGGGGGAGGGGTCCCCAGTGCCATTAATGGCTCAAGGAAGGGGGCCTCATGTCCCCCTCTCCCCATTACTAATACAGCTGGGCCCTGGGGGATGGGGACCCAGGGACAAAATTGGCCCATGCGGCAAGAAAGCATCATTATCAAAAAAATCAAGCAGTGCCAAACAAATGAGCCTAGGTTGTGCGACCTGTGCATGTGGTACTAGTGCTCAGCGTAATCTCTCAGTTGAAAAGAAGCATGGGTTGACCTGACAAACTGATGCAAAGGTTATTTTTTATTGCAAGCAGAAGGCACAACAATAAAAAGGAGAAAAAGAATGAAACATGCAATCATCTAAATGTGGCAGATATATGTTTGCAGTGAAAACTGTTAAATTAAAAATAAAACTTTTGCACGTTTAGTAGGATAGCTCTGGTGTTTCTTCGCAGGCAGGTGTACTTAGAACAAGTATAGAAATCGTTTTTAGTTTGGTACACATTACCATCACAGGAAAACATGATTCTTAGTATTGCAAATAAAAAGTACTATTGGCTTTGAATTACAGTACTTGGAAAACTTACTTTAAACATACACGGGTGCCAAAAAAATAGAAAAAAGAAAGCAAAGAACGATTCTTGGAAAAATAAATCATTAGGTCACCCACCCTGTAAAGAAAATGCACTTCATTTTTAGGTGGATATGCACACGACAGCAGAAAAAAATGTCTTGTATATTTGTTATACGTTGTTTAAATGCACGGTTCTGGCTACACAACAAAAAGTGTTTCTGGACCAGATCAAAAAAGGCACAGACCCCCAAACCTGAGTGCAGTTTGTATTCATTGCCGCCGAAGGGCCCTCCGTCCTCTCCAGTAAACCTAGAAATCACAGATTGCGTCTTGTTGACTGTCTCTCGCAACTGCAATTCTTGCTGCTGACGTCCGTTTCAGTTCCGTCAGTGACTGAATCATTGTTTGTAAATCGTTTACATTTTTCAATATCCTTTCTACTGCTTTCCGCGTGGCCTCTGTCATATTTCACAAGTCAGCATACAGTAAGAACCTCCAAAGAGAAAGCATCTGTTTTCATTTCCACTGGTGCCATCGAACTTTAAGTAACTTGGAATAAAGAGCCTTGGAGGGGTCCTTTATGCTGCCCTGTATCCGCACAATCAGTTTCACCTTTGCATTTTAATTGCTGCCGTCTCCCACTATTCACTGGTCTATCCTATTGATCCTATTGATCTGTGTCCACTTGCCCACTCTATCCTTCCATGTATTTCCGTTCTCATCCTACGCGGCCCGGTCTCAGCCTAGTATTAGAACACTATAACCAAAATATGGATTGACAGAAATATTTGTGCCCTAAATTAAATTTACAAGTATACCCCCTCTCCAATTCTAGAAAATCTACACCCAATGGTATGGTACTTTTGTAAGATATTTAGGACATGACATAACTGTCAGAAAATATTTTTGTTAACGATTCTATCATAAAACTTCAGAATTCTGTTGGCTGTATCCACCTATTTAGCGCCGGCTTTAGCGCTGGTGGCACCTTGTGTGACAGTCTTTTTTAGCGCCCCCCACTCCATGACGATCTCTTCGGATTCACTCACTACCACCTGTCAAATGTGCCTCTCATCTCTCCTTAGCCCCCCTTTCGCACACCTTAATTTGTTTTAAAGGCCTTGTAAAGGCTGGCTTTACCAATCCACTGAGTTATCCACATAAAATATAGTTCTGTTATATGCAGCAGGCATATTAACCCTCTACACAACTTTATGGCGAGTCAAAACTACCACTAGACAAATCTTCAATCTCTCTCCCTAGCAGGAACATTAATCACAAAAAGTATCTTGACATTTTAATTGTTTCCTGAAGGCTGGACGCACAAATAACTTTTCAGAAGGTGCTTTTAAATGGCAAGTTTGGTAAGTCATTGCTAAACACAGCGCCCCTCTGAGGTCAGCGCCCCCGAATCCAGCTCAGCACCCGGTGCAGCCACACCGCTTGCACTGCCCTATAGCCGGCTCTGCACCTATTCATTAGTTTCCAGTGTCTTCTCTGCATTTCAGACCACACATCACCACCTAATATTCATTCCCAGGCTCTTAAATGTAATGGGGCAGATTTAACTTTTATTGGGTCCCTACTTTTCTTGCATCCCTTAGCGCCCCCCTAACTCCACCATGTGTGCACCATATTTAGGATACGGCGCACCATGGCAGTAGTTTTGGAACTAGCGTCAAAACTGTGTATGCTAGTTTGACGCTTTGCAGGATTAGTGTTCAAAATGTTGACGCTAATCCTGCGAAGCACATTGAGACCCATTTTAATTAATGGTGTGCCTCCTTTTAACGCCTGCTCTGTGCAGCTGTTAAAAATGACGCAAAAAATGGCACAAATAAATCTTTTAGATTTCTTTGTGCCATTTTTGCATACCCCCTCCTAACGAGGGAACACCCTCCTTGCATACATAATGCCTGGCGCAGGCATAATGTGGCACAAGGGATTACAAAGTGGCGCAATGCATGCATTGCGCCACTTTGTAAATACGGCACAGCGATTTTTGAAGCCTAACGCCACATAAGCATCAAAAAAATGACACTAATGTGGTGCTAGAGCTTCTTAAATCTGGGCTAATGTATATAACCTGTCGGTGGATAATTTTATCATGCTATCACACTCTCGCCAGTGCTGCCCAGTCACCACGCTCATTCTTCTGCACAGATAATTCACTCACCTAATTGATCCTTGAACAATTTGCAATTGTTTTTAGAGTCTGTATCACTATTTTCAGTGTTCTCTATAAGCTATTTCTAGTGATGAACCAATTTCTAATTTTTCTGGTGACTTGGACGAGGATCAGCTATCCAATTTCCTGGTACCCCAATACACGGTTATGCAAGTGTCCCCAGTCAATCAGGCATTACTGACAGTATTTTTCCCCTAATAATTTGTAATGCAAACTTTTCCTGCCTCAGTCTCTGTCCCAGAGCGAAGTCCATTTCTTGTTGGCTTCCTTGCACCTCCAACACCATGCACACCTTTGGGCCACACTTGGAACATAGAATCATTACAGAATGGCATGTATGCTTCTTGCAGGCCACTATGCAGATTCCACATGTGAAGCTCCCCAACCGAAGCTGCAGCCTATGTGGTTGTATGTCACAATATTGATAATAACAATGGTGAGTTTAGTCCTTGAACACTAGACCTAACATTGGTCCATGGACTTCATCATTCTCAAAACTGGTACAGAGCCTGAAAAATTACAGATGTGATTCAACATTGGTCCAAATGTTTTGTAGTTTGTAAATGTGGTACATACACATTCTGCAGGCTTTTAGACAGATTATCGAGTGTCTGTGACTGTCAGTGCTCACAAATTATGTGTCAAGTTTGTAGACTCAGTGAGATATAATTTTTTTAACATTCGGTGGGTATTTGGGAGCCCCCCACCTAGGCCTGGGAATCAGGGTGCACTCACCATGCCTCCTTCTAATCATTTCATTTTTTGCAGGATGCATAGACATACTCAACTGTCAGATTTACTGGTTCCCTTGAAAGTGACTTGATTCTAGCAGGGCCCACATCCACGCACCACCAACTCTGGGCCTAATTTAGAGTTTGGAGCACAGGTTACTCAGTCACAATGTGTTGGATATCCCATCCGCTGTGTTACAATTCATAAAGGACATAATGCCATTGTTAGAAATGGGGTTTCTGGTTGGCTAGGGTATGCACCTCAGCCAGGCAGAATTTACCCACTCTAGTCAGGGCAAGGGAGTTACACGTCCAAGATAACCCCTGCTCACCCCCTTGGTAGCTTGGCACGAGCAGTCAGGCTTAACCCAGAGGCAATGTGTAACCCGTTTGCACAACACATACAACACGCGTGACGCAATATCCCCACCACAAAGGAAACACAACACCAGATTATATGAAAATATACTGTATTGTACACAAGGCAATTATCAGACCAAACATCACATATCAGTACTATCCTGCTACCTTAGCAGTTGTCAGAACGGTACACATTAGTTACTCTAGAAACTAGCAGTAGTCACACATAACACACAGGTTACTTAGTATTCTGCAACATAAGCAGTAGTCAGGAAACACGTTATCACATTAGAACACTTGTCATAAGAATATCATAAAACGCCCATAGTAGGAACATTAGAAAACATATGGCAAGTTAGGGAAACATATTAGCAAGCATGTCCATAAAAGGAACTTTTGCATACACATATGTAAAAACATCAAACGCAGGTAGGTAATATATGAATCAAACAAAAGTCTGTAGAAAGAACTTTGGATTGCAACTATATTGGTCCTTTAAACAGTACCTGGTTGGATGAAGGCACCTCCAGTGCCTAGAAGGCGAACAATGGGGCCCCCGGCGCTCCTATGTGCAAAAAGGGGGGACTCCCTTATACTCTGGGGTCAGAGGAGGGAGACATGCACCGCCTCTCTTTTATAGACAGGCCCCTCCGGGGACTGTGATTACTGGGGGCCCCCCAGGGCCTCAACCGGCTCTCACGAGGGGGGCCAAAGACAGCAAAAACAACTTAGGGCAGGAGGGGGGCACCACGCACCCCCTCCGGTTTAATGACAGGCCCCTCCCAGGACCTGCGATCTCTGGGGGCCCCCCGGGCCTCCACTGGCCCTTCCACCAAGGGGGGGCCCACAATAATGCCCGTTTTACCTAACAGCAGAAAAGGAGCGTCCTGCTCCTAACGCAGAGGCCAGGGTGAAGGGGGCACTCCCCGCGCCTTCCCCTGGTCCTGCCGTGAAGCCACAAAAAGATCGGACCCCTCCTGGGTCCCGAGCAGACACTCGCCTGCACCCGATGCGGTGCGCAAGTGTTCTTCCAGCTTCCCGGGCCGCTGCGGTGATCTTATTTAAAGGGGCACAATGCAGCAAGGAGCCTACGAGCTCCCAAGGCTCCATAAGTGCGCTGCAATCAGCGCTATGGCAGGCACAACCAGGGAGAAGCACCCCTCGTGAAGAAATAGATGCAGGGGTCAGGGGCCACAGCACCCTGCCCCTGGGGAGCAGAATCTTAAGACACGGTCCTCAGGTGGAGGGCCCAGCTACAGGCCAGCACAAGGGAAAGGCAGCAAGTGGCAAGTCCTTCACAGTGACCAGGCAGGTCACAGGTCAGCACAGCAGCAGCAGTCCATGGCGGTTCCTGGTGAGTCATTTCAGCCTTTGGTGTCCAGTTCCAAGATGATTCCAAGAGTCTTCAAATTGTGGGGAAAATTCCCCTGTACTTATAGTCAGTTCTTATAGTGTTTTACAATGGTAGGGAGAGTAGGTTCCAGCCAGTTACAACTGGTTCTGGGAGTGCCCTCTCTCTCCTTTCAGCACAGGCTCCAAACATCAGTGGGGGGTTAGCGACCCTATTGTGTGAGGCCAGGGCACATCCTTTACAAATGTAGGTGTGCCCGCCTCTCGCTTCTCTCAGCCCAGGAAGACTATTCAGTATGCAGATGCACCTCTGTGACATCTCCACCCTCCTTGTGTACAGGCTGTCTGAAAAGTATGCACAAAGCCCCAACTGTCACTCTGTCCAGACGTGGATTGGAGTCAAGCTGCAAAACACCAGAGTCATAAACACAGATAAATGCGCACTTTCTAGAAGTGGCATTTCTGTGATAGTAATAAAAAATACACCCACACCACTAAGCAGCATTTATTATCACCATCACAACCATACCAAACACGCCTACGCTACCCCTCATAAATCAGACAATACCCCTTACACATAAGTCAGGGCATTTCTAATGCAATCCTATGAGAAGGCAGCACTCACAGCAGTGAGACACCAAGTTAGGCTGTTTGTCACTACCAGGACAGGCCATGCATATGGCACATGTCCTGCCTTTCTACATACATGGCACCCTGCCCATAGTGCTAGCTAGGGCGTACCTTAGGGGTGACTTACATGTAGTAAAAGGGGAGTTCTGGGCCTGGCAAGGATGTTTAGGTGCCAAGTCCCTGTGGCAGAAAACTGCGCACACAGGCCCTGTGCTAGCAGGCCTGAGACAGGTTTAAAAGTCTACTTCAGTGGGTAGCGCAAGCAGCGCTGCAGGCCCACTAGTAGTATTTAATTTACAGGCCCTGGGTATAGAGATACCACTGTACAAGGGACTTATAGGTAAATTAAATATGCCAATTAGGTATAAGCCAATCATACCAACTTTAGATGGGAGAGAACCTGCACTTTAGCACTGGTCAGCAGTGATAAAGTGCTCAGAGTCCTAGAGCCAACAGCGAGAGGTCAGAAAAACCAGGAGGAAGGAGGCAAAAAGACTGGGGATGACCCTGCGTAAGGCAAAAAGTCCAACAGCCATTGTAATATGGTGGATGGGATATCTGTTGAGCTTGTGACGGAGTAACCCCATCCACCAAACTCTAAACCACGACCTCTGTCCTCCCAAATCAGCAGAATATTGACAGAGAAGGAGACCTGTAGAAGCAGGAAGAAATATGAGTAAAAATGTTACTCAGTATTTTCTCAGTTTCTTGCTAAGCATTATGTTGAATCCTCATACCAACAATACCTTTTAACTAATGTCCTTTTCCCTGTCAGCTTTTGTGTATAAAACCAAGTGCACTCGCTATTTCAATGTTATATTACAAATTAGGACAAGCATTTGCAATGCAATGGATCTTGTGTTTGCTTGAGTTAAAGCTATTAGCGTTGTAAATTGCTAACTGGACTTTTCTTGCCACATAAATTGAAAATGAAAAGTAAAACAGTTGACAAAATCGAGCCAATTCAAAGCGCCACGGCTGCAATGAGCGTGAGTGCGAAGGAGAGTACAAATGGAAAAAGAAGTTCACTTGCAGTCAAACGTATTGGCAAACATACAATTATCCATGTAACAGGGTAGATGGCCAAGGCGGTAACACAATCGCCCCAAGGAGGAACAAACATAAAGCATTTACAGATGATGATAAAGGCAAGCCCATGAACGAGTGATAGTGATGGACGTGTGATGGGTGTGGCTAATAGCCCACAGATAGATTACAACACGTCACAGGGCTTGCACGCTTAAACTTAAAAAAGTAATCTCATGATCGGCAACAAATGTATTGCTCACACAAATCTCTCATACCTCTTATCAACTTTATTTGTTACTAATTTGTAGACCTGAGAAGTCTCATATGTCTTTATCTTGACTTCTTCCTTCTTGCGGAGATAAGCTAGAGTCTGTGTTCATTGGTCAGTTGCCCATTGTTGTTGTTTGATCAAAATAGCGATTAATGTAGAGACTCTCTACGATCATTACTCCTTGGGTTCCTCCTTATGTTATATGCAAACACACTCTTTTGTTATTCAAGACTTTTCAACGAAAACGTCTTTTTTAAAATTCTCTTGCCAACTTGAATTTTTTCCTCTTAACCTCAAAGAAAGTCAACATCAAAAACTAGGAAAGCACTGATTTGCTCAAAGTCATTAGTCACAGGCCCATTCCACAAACAATAGCCCTATTGCTCTTCTGCTCATTAATCAAGCTCAGCAAAAGCTTCTCAGGGTTCCAGGCTTAGGAATCTAATCTGTAGCCAGAAACAAGAACTCATGCTGAGCAAAGTGCTCAGTACTCCACCTCATGCACTGCAGGAGCTATCTAAACTGAGCAGATGCCTCTTGATATGGCCTCTCTTTACACTAGGATCCGCACAAGATGGTCACTACTCATGGCATTCTGGGACTTCAAGTCCCCCTCTATAACTAAGTTGTGCACACCAGAAAACTGAAGGGCTCAACTTCTTTTAAGGGGTTTTGTCTTTGCTAGGCTTCAGGAGACCTTAGACAACATAGTAGTACTTAAGGCCTTATTATGAGTTTTGCCGTCCAGCCCTGGGCCACCAAACTCACGGGGAGTATGCCACCACCATGGTAGTTGCGTCCCCGAGCATATTACAATGTTCTCACTGGGCTGACCGGCAGCAATGCTGAAGTACACGGCTGCCTGGTGGGAACAGTGCTACGATATTGGTCTCAGCTCCCCGAGGCCTATACCGTAGCACACAGCACTCTTGGAATGTGCACTGTCTGCAAAGCAGACAGTGCACATTCTGACGGTGCTGGGCACGGGGGGCCTGCACTGGGAATGGGTAGTGCAGGGGTGCCCCTGTGCCTCTGGCACTGGCTTTCCTCCTGTCGTCTCATGACGGGTACCACCCCATGAGAAGGCTGGCGGAAAGCTGAGTTGTAATCATCCAGGTGACACTGAACTCAGTGCCATCCTGGCTGAGTACAACTCAACTGCGGTTGGACTGTCGGGGACCACGTTCCCAGTGGAGACGGCGGTCCCCTAGTGGGTCTGCCCGCCAGTAATATGGCAATCAGACAGCCACAGTTGTGCCAGTCGGACCATCACCGCGAGACTGATGGTCTCTGGACTGACAGCCTCGTAATGAGGCCTTTAATCCTAAGCACTCTGGGAATAGATTGCAGTGCTCCAGGAGTCATTGCTTCATCTTGTTCACACCTACATCCTGTAGGCACTCGCAAAAAAAAAAATATTTTGTGGGCATCCAGTCAGAGCCTTTGGATCTCAAAACGGAGCTTTGAAACTGCAGGGAATAAAAGTGAGGGAATAACTTGTGTGGTAGTTTTTTGACCTTCCTACTGGTGAAAAAAAATAGTGCACAGGAAGGAGAAAAAGCTGCCAAATTTAAAGGGGTGGCGGAGGGGCCGCAAACATTTTTAATTTGGGTTTGCGACTGTCATCAACTTGGTTTCTAGGACAGTTCACGAATTAACATTGAAGAAATATCTATATTTTTAACCTTTTCAAGTCCATTTGATATATTTTCCAATACTAAGTTCTCAAAAACTACTGAACAGTTTTACAGCAAATCAAGCAAAGTCACTCCAAACATTGCATGCAAAGCTGTCGTATTTTCGTTGAGCTTATTTTGTAGTGGTAATTCCTATGGGAGTTAGAAAATGAAACAGTGTTTTTTTACCCTTTCTTTCTTTATTTTCCACTTTGAATCTACATGCACAAAATCTGCCATGCTGAGCTGAAATATTATTTTAACAAGGAGGACTGGGAGATTGGCCTGGTCCAGTGTACTTTCTCCCTCCACGTAATCCTGTAATAAATATGTACACTGTTCCACAAAGAAGAAGGAAGAAAAAGGAGTGGGCGAAGAAGTAAGACTGAAAAGCTGATATTGTGATAGTTGTAGGAGTGCCCTCAAGCATCACTGTATGATGCAAAGCATCATCATTGGGCTGACTCCTCGCCAGACTGGCACTGCAATATCTGGCGGGCCACCACACAAAGGTTGTGGCTCTTCAACCAGGAAGTGATTCTACAGAACAGCTCAACTCCGCAAAAAATATTGACAGAGGGAAAAAGGAGAGAGAAAAAATATAAAATTGGCTATGAACACCTGAAAACTCAATTTAATATATGTAATACGAGTCAGGCCAAGGTTAAAAACTGGTAGGAGTAATCAGGAAATAATGTTTCCTATACTCCTAAGAGAAGGGAAGGAGGGAAGGGTCTCCACTCCTACCTCTAGGTCGACATGTTTCGCGCCTAATCGGTCAAGGAAAGATCCACCGGCGCTTCATCAGGACCGTTTGGTTTTAACTTCTCCTTCATATAACAAAATAAACCAAAAGATAGGTAAAGACCATAAATGCTAGGAGGTCACTTACAGTCTATGGACCATTCGTCACTGTCAGTCTAATAGAAAGTCGCCCTGTATAGAGGATAAAACACATGTGTAAAACAACGTGCAATCAGTAGACATTCATTGGTGTCCAGATCATAAAAACGTGATAGATATCAAGCCCCACAGAAGAGAAACGTGGAAAACACATAAACCAATAACATTGAAGGCTTACCATCCCATGTGAGGAAAGGGCATCATAGGGACGCGTAAACCTTGTAAACACCGTGAGTTCACTGGATTAAAAAAAAGTTTTTATATGAAATGAAGTCAAGTGTGGTTGGAACATCTATAGCTGGAAAGAATAATATCAGCACAGAGTTTAACCGATTCAAATTAATCAATGAGAGAAAATACCATGTGTTCATATCTCTTTTCACTGATAAGTAATACAGAGTCTCATGATTTTCTATAAATCCCAGCTGTTAGGCCTGTCTTGATAATAAAAATGGCTTCTCAATCTACTACCGGTGTTGGCATAACAACCCCGTTCCAGGACATCTGGGTCTACACCCCATTATTCAAATGGCAACGAGGGTGCTAATAGTAACTCAATCGTGATGGGTAGAGGACGGTGAGCGTCCTGGTAACGAATACACACTATAAAGAGCCGGCGCTTTCGAAAGAACCTCTTCGAGCGCTGACTGCTCGTATCACTTGCAAACTTCGTCTTGAAGCCGGTCGCGCACGCGCATGCAGCGTGTCGGTAGTGCACTTACGTGACCCTGATGTCCGGATGCCATTTGCCTACCCCAGTCCGCGTCCCTGTATGACAGGTTACGCGTGTACTTGATCCGTTTAAATCCTATTCGGTTAATTGGGGCAATTTGGCCCTCAGTACGTCGCGTCCTCTTCGGTGTCGACACAATCGACAAAGGACTACCAAGAGGGCTAGTAATGGCGGCGGCCATCTTGGAACGGGAAAAGTGCATCATGCAAATAATGGGGACATGTGCACAACAATAAATAAATCATCGAAAAACATTTTTTAGTCGACGGGGAAGAAAAGAAAGGGCCCCTAGCTATATGAAATGTCATCTAAAGGATGAGATAATGATCCCAGTATCCCTCGAGGCTGATGGATTGTGTAGCTATATTGTCTGTGGTGTAAGACTTCTTAGTTATCTCTGTGATACAGTCAAACTAATTTAACGAGAAAGGGTCCACCAAGGAATGTCATCATTAAGACCTTCCTTAGCTGTTTTGAGTCGGAATATCCACTGCTGCTCAGTCCTGAACAGATATTTGGGGTCATTCTCATTATATCTGGGTACTTGTAAGACAGTCCACCACAAATCATTGGGGCCATGTTTTGCTTCTAAAAAATGTGAACTCAGTTTAGTCGTGATCCGAGCGCATCTGATGTTACTGCGGTGTTCATTTATTCTTAACTTAACTGGTCTTGTTGTCATTCCTACATACTGTAAGTCACACGGACATGTAATCAAATATATACAGTGCCGTGTGCTGCAATTGGTGTGTTTCATCAAACGCCAGTCTCCAAAATGTTTCAACTGGAGACTAACTATCCGTTTGGTCAATGCACACACGTTGCAAGATCCGCATGGATAGTGTCCAGAGACTGGTGGAAGGTTCCATAGAGTGGACTGTTCTGAAGAAACCTCTTGTCTTAGCGGTCGTGTGTGAATAATTAAGTCTCTAATATTCGAGGATCTTTTAAATGCAAAGAGGGGTTTCGCTATCTGTGTACCCCCACTCAATAAAATTTGCCATCTTTTATTAATGAGTCTTTTCAAAGTGTTGGAGATGGGAGTGTATGTGGATACACAGGTAAGTCGTGTTTGTTCTTCTCGTCTGGATGGTTCTAAAAGGGCATCCCTATGGTTGTTTCTGGCTCTTTTATAGGATGAATTAATGATCTTGGTGGGATAGCATCTTTGTAGGAGTTTGTCTTTCAACTGCCCAGCCTGTATTTCAAATGTCTGGACAGAGGAGCAATTCCTGCGTAGTCTCAAAAATTGGCCAAACGGAAGGTTATCGCGTAGAGCCTTCGGATGATGGCTGTCATATCTGAGTAAACTGTTCCTGTCAGTGATCTTATGGAAGGTATCTGTCACCAGTTTGCCATTTACATTGTGAATCAGCAGATCCAAAAAGGGTACTTGTGTAGTAGAAACGTGTGCTGTGAATTTCAGAAAGGGATCAAGCGTGTTGATCCAACTCGTAAATAACTCGATGTTGAGAGCAGTCCCTTGCCATATGATGAGAATGTCATCTATGTAGCGTCGCCATAATTTGATGTTATTAAAGAAAGGGTTAGTAACTGGAAGAATAAAATTATTTTCAAACTGATACATATATAGACAGGCCAGGCTGGGGGCAAACGTACTGCCCATCGAGGTCCCTCTTATTTGATGGTACATGGTATCTTCAAATTTAAAATAATTTTGTGTCATTGCTAGGGATGCACACTGCATAACGAAGTCTACCGGAGTTGAAGAGGCCCAAGGCTGTAGGCGAAGGGCGGACTCAATGACTTCTAGGGTGGCTGTCTGTGGAATATTCGTATATATAGAGATTCTACATCTAATGTAATCAGTACCTCGACCTGAATGGTAGAGTTGATTGTTTCTATGAGGTTCAGAACATCCTTGGTGTCTTTAAGATAGGTACAGGAGCTCTTGACTAATGGTTGAAGAAAAGAGTCACAAAAGGTCGATAAAGGTTCCAGGATCGAACCAATGCCAGAGACTATTGGGCGGCCCGGAGGTGGACGTGAACCTTTATGGATTTTGGGGAGGCAGTAAAAGTAAGGTACACGAGGATGTGTGTTCTCGAGAAACTCAGCCTCTCTCGGAGTAATCCAAGAATTGCCTATAGCCTCGTTGAGCATGCTCCTTATCTGTAATTGTAAGGAGTGGGTAGGGTCGTGGTTCAATGGTGTGTAGTAAGTCCTATCGCTTAGAAGGCAAAGGCATTCCTGTCTGTAGTCTACAGTGTCCATAATCACTATAGCACCACCTTTGTCTGCTGGTTTTATGACTATGGTAGAGTCTTGTGATAGAGTCTTGAGTGCTTCTCGCTCAATGGCGGGAAGGTTGACAAAGGGGCGTTTGGGAGTGATCTGTTCAAGATCCTGTAGGACTGCTTTTTCAAAAGCTAATACTTCACACGGAAGAGAATTTGTTGGAGGCATGAAGGTAGATGGCTTCTTCAGGCCTGTATCGTGAATAACAGGGGGTTCTGGTCGATCTTTAAAGAAAAAGTGTAGACGGACCTTTCTAAAAAACTGGGACAACTCACAATGGAGGCGGAAGGGATCTACGGAGGGGGTAGGAACAAAGCCTAATCCTCTATTCAGGACTTTCAATTCGTTCATAGACAAATGTCTGTGGGACAGATTGACCACTAAGTCCTCTGAGGAGCTATCTTGTTCTGGCTCCTGGTTATCATTTGAGGTTCCTCTCGACCCCATTGTACTCTTCTGCCTCTTCCTCTCCTTCTGCCTCTCACTCTGCCCGGGCCGCGGCCTAAAAAAGGCCCGAAAGGTGGAATAGGGCGTGGCTGGAAGAAGGGGTAAGGGGGTTGCCAGAAGAGAGGTTGATTATTAGTGTAATGGGGAAAGTTATAGTAGGGTTGTGGTGTACTTTCGTCGGTACTCCAGCCATCAGAGGAGGAGCTACTACTATAGATCCGAGTTTTCCTATTAACTGTAGAGGACTCGTCTGAAGATCGTGATTGGGTGTCAATCTCAAAGTCCTCCTTGATGTATGGAAACACTTTCTCTCGTGCAAATCTGTTAATGTCTTTTTGTAACTTGGAAATCTTTTGTTGTGTCAGGAACTCTTTGGTTTCATTGAGTTCCGTGTTAATCTCTAGGAGACGACTCTTAAATGCAGCTATCGTCACTGTTGCTTTGATGGACGCCTCTACACAGTTAATCTGAATAACTATGGACTCGGCTAACCGTTTGGAAGTGTTGATGATCAACACTAGCCAGTCACGAGTGCATTTCCATGCAATCTGCGCCCAGTCCTTCCTAAAGGCTAAGTCTTGTAGGAAGATCCTGGGCACATTGGATACCAGTAGGCCGTTAGGAGCGATATTGGCTCTCAAATATTCGGTCATGATTGTTCCATGCATGACTGTCTTGATCAATTCTCTTTACAGAGAGGAAAGTTTGTCCCACTCTTCTTTGAGGCTCCCGGAAGGAGCTGATCCATCACTGGAAAGAATAGAAGGTGTCTGTAAAATAGCTGAGACAACGTCATCGTCAAAGCTCAAGCCTTGGAAATTATCCATGGTCAGGAATAGAACAAAACGTCCTGCAGCACACAGCTGCTCAATATACTATTTTAACAAGGAGGACTGGGAGATTGGCCTGGTCCAGTGTACTTTCTCCCTCCACGTAATCCTGTAATAAATATGTACACTGTTCCACAAAGAAGAAGGAAGAAAAAGGAGTGGGCGAAGAAGTAAGACTGAAAAGCTGATATTGTGATAGTTGTAGGAGTGCCCTCAAGCATCACTGTATGATGCAAAGCATCATCATTGGGCTGACTCCTCGCCAGACTGGCACTGCAATATCTGGCGGGCCACCACACAAAGGTTGTGGCTCTTCAACCAGGAAGTGATTCTACAGAACAGCTCAACTCCGCAAAAAATATTGACAGAGGGAAAAAGGAGAGAGAAAAAATATAAAATTGGCTATGAACACCTGAAAACTCAATTTAATATATGTAATACGGGTCAGGCCAAGGTTAAAAACTGGTAGGAGTAATCAGGAAATAATGTTTCCTATACTCCTAAGAGAAGGGAAGGAGGGAAGGGTCTCCACTCCTACCTCTAGGTCGACATGTTTCGCGCCTAATCGGTCAAGGAAAGATCCACAGGCGCTTCATCAGGACCGTTTGGTTTTAACTTCTCCTTCATATAACAAAATAAACCAAAAGATAGGTAAAGACCATAAATGCTAGGAGGTCACTTACAGTCTATGGACCATTCGTCACTGTCAGTCTAATAGAAAGTCACCCTGTATAGAGGATAAAACACATGTGTAAAACAACGTGCAATCAGTAGACATTCATTGGTGTCCAGATCATAAAAACGTGATAGATATCAAGCCCCACAGAAGAGAAACGTGGAAAACACATAAACCAATAACATTGAAGGCTTACCATCCCATGTGAGGAAAGGGCATCATAGGGACGCGTAAACCTTGTAAACACCGTGAGTTCACTGGATTAAAAAAAAGTTTTTATATGAAATGAAGTCAAGTGTGGTTGGAACATCTATAGCTGGAAAGAATAATATCAGCACAGAGTTTAACCGATTCAAATTAATCAATGAGAGAAAATACCATGTGTTCATATCTCTTTTCACTGACAAGTAATACAGAGTCTCATGATTTTCTATAAATCCCAGCTGTTAGACCTGTCTTGATAATAAAAATGGCTTCTTAATCTACTACCGGTGTTGGCATAACAACCCCGTTCCAGGACATCTGGGTCTACACCCCATTATTCAAATGGCAACGAGGGTGCTAATAGTAACTCAATCGTGATGGGTAGAGGACGGTGAGCGTCCTGGTAACGAATACACACTATAAAGAGCCGGCGCTTTCGAAAGAACCTCTTCGAGCGCTGACCGCTCGTATCACTTGCAAACTTTGTCTTGAAGCCGGTCGCGCACGTGCATGCAGCGTGTCGGTAGTGCACTTACGTGACCCTGATGTCCGGATGCCATTTGCCTACCCCAGTCCGCGTCCCTGTATGACAGGTTACGCGTGTACTTGATCCGTTTAAATCCTATTCGGTTAATTGGGGCAATTTGGCCCTCAGTACGTCGCGTCCTCTTCGGTGTCGACACAATCGACAAAGGACTACCAAGAGGGCTAGTAATGGCGGCGGCCATCTTGGAACGGGAAAAGTGCATCATGAAAATAATGGGGACATGTGCACAACAATAAATAAATCATCGAAAAAAATGTTTTAGTCGACGGGGAAGAAAAGAAAGGGCCCCTAGCTATATGAAATGTCATCTAAAGGATGAGATAATGATCCCAGTATCCCTCGAGGCTGATGGATTGTGTAGCTATATTGTCTGTGGTGTAAGACTTCTTAGTTATCTCTGTGATACAGTCAAACTAATTTAACGAGAAAGGGTCCACCAAGGAATGTCATCATTAAGACCTTCCTTAGCTGTTTTGAGTCGGAATATCCACCGCTGCTCAGTCCTGAACAGATATTTGGGGTCATTCTCATTATATCTGGGTACTTGTAAGACAGTCCACCACAAATCATTGGGGCCATGTTTTGCTTCTAAAAAATGTGAACTCAGTTTAGTCGTGATCCGAGCGCATCTGATGTTACTGCGGTGTTCATTTATTCTTAACTTAACTGGTCTTGTTGTCATTCCTACATACTGTAAGTCACACGGACATGTAATCAAATATATACAGTGCCGTGTGTTGCAATTGGTGTGTTTCATCAAACGCCAGTCTCCAAAATGTTTCAACTGGAGACTAACTATCCGTTTGGTCAATGCACACACGTTGCAAGATCCGCATGGATAGTGTCCAGAGACTGGTGGAAGGTTCCATAGAGTGGACTGTTCTGAAGAAACCTCTTGTCTTAGCGGTCGTGTGTGAATAATTAAGTCTCTAATATTCGAGGATCTTTTAAATGCAAAGAGGGGTTTCGCTATCTGTGTACCCCCACTCAATAAAATTTGCCATCTTTTATTAATGAGTCTTTTCAAAGTGTTGGAGATGGGAGTGTATGTGGATACACAGGTAAGTCGTGTTTGTTCTTCTCGTCTGGATGGTTCTAAAAGGGCATCCCTATGGTTGTTTCTGGCTCTTTTATAGGATGAATTAATGATCTTGGTGGGATAGCATCTTTGTAGGAGTTTGTCTTTCAACTGCCCAGCTTGTATTTCAAATGTCTGGACAGAGGAGCAATTCCTGCGTAGTCTCAAAAATTGGCCAAACGGAAGGTTATCGCGTAGAGCCTTCGGATGATGGCTGTCATATCTGAGTAAACTGTTCCTGTCAGTGATCTTATGGAAGGTATCTGTCACCAGTTTGCTATTTACATTGTGAATCAGCAGATCCAAAAAGGGTACTTGTGTAGTAGAAACGTGTGCTGTGAATTTCAGAAAGGGATCAAGCGTGTAGATCCAACTCGTAAATAACTCGATGTTGAGAGCAGTCCCTTGCCATATGATGAGAATGTCATCTATGTAGCGTCGCCATAATTTGATGTTATTAAAGAAAGGGTTAGTAACTGGTAGAATAAAATTCTTTTCAAACTGATACATATATAGACAGGCCAGGCTGGGGGCAAACGTACTGCCCATCGAGGTCCCTCTTATTTGATGGTATATGGTATCTTCAAATTGAAAATAATTTTGTGTCATTGCTAGGGATGCACACTGCATAACGAAGTCTACCGGAGTTGAAGAGGCCCAAGGCTGTAGGCGAAGGGCGGACTCAATGACTTCTAGGGTGGCTGTCTGTGGAATATTGGTATATAGAGATTCTACATCTAATGTAATCAGTACCTCGACCTGAATGGTAGAGTTGATTGTTTCTATGAGGTTCAGAACATCCTTGGTGTCTTTAAGATAGGTACAGGAGCTCTTGACTAATGGTTGAAGAAAAGAGTCACAAAAGGTCGATAAAGGTTCCAGGATCGAACCAATGCCAGAGACTATTGGGCGGCCCGGAGGTGGACGTGAACCTTTATGGATTTTGGGGAGGCAGTAAAAGTAAGGTACACGAGGATGTGTGTTCTCGAGAAACTCAGCCTCTCTCGGAGTAATCCAAGAATTGCCTATAGCCTCGTTGAGCATGCTCCTTATCTGTAATCGTAAGGAGTGGGTAGGGTCGTGGTTCAATGGTGTGTAGTAAGTCCTATCGCTTAGAAGGCGAAGGCATTCCTGTCTGTAGTCTACAGTGTCCATAATCACTATAGCACCACCTTTGTCTGCTGGTTTTATGACTATGGTAGAGTCTCGTGATAGAGTCTTGAGTGTTTCTCGCTCAATGGCGGGAAGGTTGACAAAGGGGCGTTTGGGAGTGATCTGTTCAAGATCCTGTAGGACTGCTTTTTCAAAAGCTAATACTTCACACGGAAGAGAATTTGTTGGAGGCATGAAGGTAGATGGCTTCTTCAGGCCTGTATCGAGAATAACAGGGGGTTCTGGTCGATCTTTAAAGAAAAAGTGTAGACGGACCTTTCTAAAAAACTGGGACAACTCACAATGGAGGCGGAAGGGATCTACGGAGGGGGTAGGAACAAAGCCTAATCCTCTATTCAGGACTTTCAATTCGTTCATAGACAAATGTCTGTGGGACAGATTGACCACTAAGTCCTCTGAGGAGCTATCTTGTTCTGGCTCCTGGTTATCATTTGAGGTTCCTCTCGACCCCAATGTACTCTTCTGCCTCTTCCTCTCCTTCTGCCTCTCCCTCTGCCCGGGCCGCGGCCTAAAAAAGGCCCGAAAGGTGGAATAGGGCGTGGCTGGAAGAAGGGGTAAGGGGGTTGCCAGAAGAGAGGTTGATTATTAGTGTAATGGGGAAAGTTATAGTAGGGTTGTGGTGTACTTTCGTCGGTACTCCAGCCATCAGAGGAGGAGCTACTACTATAGATCCGAGTTTTCCTATTAACTGTAGAGGACTCGTCTGAAGATCGTGATTGGGTGTCAATCTCAAAGCTGAAATATTGCCTGGCACTGAAGAGGCCTCAAGACAGCTTGACACTTAGCCCCCACACAAAACACATGCCGTCTGTCTCAGTCAAAAGTCACAGGTAGACACTAAAAACAGTTCTTCTTTTGGGTTAGGGGTTGTTAACCCCTGGCAGTATTTATTCACACACAAAATGCAAAATCACCACATTCATACAATTATATGCAGTAACCCATCTTATTTACAGTTTTATTTAAATTGTTGCTCGAATGAGAATTTACCTTGAAAAACAAAAGAAAAGAGGTGCCTGGCAATATAGGAACGGTTTGTTTAATTAAACATTACGTCCAGGAGAGCAGTTACAGAACCGGGGTCTGAGTACTGTCTCTCATTGTACATCGGATTGAAGCAAGGTTTCATACATTTCTCTGAGTGCAAGAAAACCATAAAAGACATTATTTTCTTGGTAAAAAATGCAAACATTTGTTGAGTATTCGTAAATACACTTCCAGATAGTGGAAGCAGGTGGGCCTCAATCTGATGTGGACACAATGTTGGCCAGCCAGTACGTGTCCAGATGTCCTGCCTGAGGGGCGCGTGGTCACTGCGTGTGCTGTGTCCTGATTGGTTAGTTGTACCTAACTACATGTGAAATCTAACTTTATGGTGCTTTTGAGAATGCACATATCCCTCTGGCCCTGTGTGTTTTATTGTGGCCAATCTCCCGGGACCACTGTGGTGTTGCTGCCTATCTGTGGGATCTGATCTAAGTTTTCCTGTTGGTGTGTTTGGCTGCCGGCTAAGTGTTACCTCCACCTGTGACCTGTCAGTCATTAACCTCACACTTAGGTCTTAGACACTGTCTGACCACATACATATGTGCTGGGGTTGATGGAGAGTTCATGATGGGGGATTCTAACAATGGTGAAGCATCTTCATTCGTGTATGAAAATGTATCACTGTGCACATTGTCATCAATTGATCTAATATTAACATTATATGTGTGATGCTTAACCTTAACAGAAATGCTAAGACGTTATTTTTCCTAACCATGTCTAAACTTGTTCCTGCATATCCACAAAATTGGCCTTTGAGTGAGATCATAACTGGTCCCACTGTCTTTTGCGCTGAACAGGAAGCAGAGGCAAAAAGAAAGGGGAAACCACGCCAGGGATGCCATGGATGCCAGGTCTAGCAGCCCTGAACTGTCCCACCAATCATGACTTCGTCTAGCAAGACTACTCACAATCCATAAATATGACAAGACAAATAGGTTGGAAGGGAAAAAAAAGCATGACAGTCGATCAAGGGCAAGTCCTTACAACTGATCATACCGTCAATTAAACACTTGGGGACATACAATTGCTTCAGAATCATCATGATCCATGTAG
Organism: Pleurodeles waltl; assembly: GCF_031143425.1. NCBI lineage: Eukaryota > Metazoa > Chordata > Amphibia > Caudata > Salamandridae > Pleurodeles > Pleurodeles waltl. The sequence goes on from NC_090440.1 coordinate 805,988,104, forward strand.
AACTAAGAGCCAGCCCGCCAGCCCTACTTGATCCACTTCACTCAGGGCTAAGAGAGACAGTGGGTGGGAAAACAAAATGTGGCTTGCAGGTTTGCTGTGCGGAGACCAGGGGAGCGGCGTCCGTGAAGATCTTGAGGCAGGAAGCAGACAACAGAGACCTGCTTACAGCTTAGCTATCCCTTTCATGGGCGGGGCTTGCCACACACCAAGGGAGAGTGTTAAAGCGGTGGTAATACCGCCAACAGGCCGCGGTAAAAAAAATGGGATCACGACCACAGCGGAAACCGCCAACACAGACAGCCACTTTAACACTCTGACCGCCTCGGCGGTAGCAACAAACACCACAGCGGTAACTGCCAACAGACAGGTGGAAGGCAATGTACAGCCCACCCCATTACAACCCGCCAATCCACCAGCTTGTCCGGGGCGTTTCCAACAACATCAAAAGCACGGCGGAAACTGTGTTTGGAAGGGAAACCACTCACCTCTCAACACTCAACGAAGAACCAGGATGCCATGGAGCCCGAGTTACAGGTCCTGCCCATGATGGTCTACCTCCTCATACACGAGGAATATCAAAGGCGGGGGCTATGACCACAGTGAGTACAGCACCTAGCACACAGGGGAGGGGGGAGGAAAAAGAGAGTGACACACACACGCAAAACCCCCAACCCCACCCCCACCCTCACCCACAACACCATACACACAAATACATGCAACAACAGTACATTTACACCCCGTTACCCCCTGGAAGAACACAAGGACAAAAGGAATTGAGTGAAATAAGTGATATTTTAGAAATAGGCAGATATATGTAACGAATAGAAAAACAGTATATACAAACATTTACAATATGTACAGAAGGCCGTACATTGTCCTTTGCAAATGTCTGTGGCCCACTGGGCCAAAAATCATTGGCCAAGCCCACACTTGACTCCTGCTTCAATACGGAGAGAACACTGCAGGGGCATCAGGACGAAAACACACAGGCACCTCAGGGGGACGGGGAAGGGGTTGCACCTCAGCCGGGAGACGGAATAACACCACTGCTCCTCGAGGGGGCTCCATGCTCACTGCTAGGTCCTGGGGAAAGCAAAGCCACAGTCTCTCAATTGGGTGGGTTGCCCACTGCTTGGTCCTGGGGAGTGCAAAGCCACACTCTTTCAAGTGGGTGGGTTGCCCACTGCTTGGTTCTGGGGAGTGCAAGGCCTCAGTCTCTCAAGTCTCTCAAGTGAGTGGGTTGCCCACTGCTTGGTCCTGGGAAGTGCAAGGCCACAGTCTCTCAAGTGGATGGCTTCTCCACTGGTTCTGGAGGGGGCTCTGTGCCCAGTGTGCGTCATCTTGCCAAGGATTGGGTGAGTGGATGCATTTCTCCACTGGTTCTGGAGGGGGCCTTGTGCCCAGTGTGCTTCATCCTGCCAAGGATAGGGTGAGTGGATGCATTTCTCCACTGGTTCTGGAGGGGATCTTTTGCCCAGTGTGCTTCATCCTGCCAAGGATAGGGTGAGTGGATGCATTTCTCAACTGGTTCTGAAGGGGACTTTGTTCCCAGTGTGCTTCATCCTGCCAAGGAGAGGGTGAGTGGATGCATTTCTCCAATGGTTCTGGAGGGGGCTTTGTGCCCAGTGATGCAGCACTTGGGGTGTGGCAGTTCACATTCCCTCACCTCGGTGTCTGAAGCACGAGATTTGCATGGACGAGGTAGCATGATAGTCCATGGAGGTAGGGCCAGACTCCATCCTGAAGCAACTAAGGCTGCAAACTGGTGGTAGTGCCGGTGCTTCCAGTGGTGGTGGGAGGCTCCAAGCCACCTCCTGCAGCCTCGGACAGATGCACACTGGGGCTGCTGTTGCTGGTAGTGGTCCTACTGTCAGCAGTGCAGGTGGCGGTGCTTGCGACAGTGCTTGCGGCGGGGATGCTGGAGGTGCTGACCGTGGTGCAGGTGCTGCCAGTGGTGGAGGGAGGCACCAACCTGTCTCCTGCAGCCTCGGATGGCTGCCCACTGGCGATGCTGCTTCTGACAGTAGTGGTGGCAGCGGCAGGGCAGGTGGCGGTGCTTGTGGCAGTGCTTGTGGCAGTGCTGGTCGCGGTACAGGTGGCGGGGCTGTCAGTTTTGATGGTGGGCACCAGGCCCTGACCTGGAGCCTCCGAGGCCTGAAGTACCTTGCCTTGGATTTTCTGTCCCTTCCTCACCTTGGCAGTTGAGGCTGGGACCTTGGCTCTGGCAGCTGGAGTTTTGGAGGAGGCCTTTCTGGGTGGGTCCTGCTCCTTGCCCTTGCTGCATGCTGTCCCCTTCTTCACCTTGGCAGGTGGCAGAATGGTTTAGTCCTTTGCAGGGGTCAGTGGCACACTGCCTGGCCTGACGGGTGCCCCCTTTGATCCTCTGGGAGGTGCAGGTACCACAGCGGACGCCGACTTGGTGGCTGAGGTGCTAGCCTGGGATCTGGATACCCTGGCCCGAGGGGAAGGACGGGGGGAGGGGTAGGGAACAGGTCAATGTTTGCCAGGAAAAGTTTTTAGACACCCTGGAACAGGAAGATGTAGAGGGTTTGGGAGTGGAGGAAGAGGGAGTGGTTGTAGCAGGTGTCTGTCTGCTGAGTTTGGGTGAAGGTGCATGGGCTGGATGCTGTTGTGAGGTGGATGGCTGTTGGGTGGGTGGGTGCTTGCATTTGTGTACTTTGGAAGGAGGGGTCACAGACACACTGGGAGAGGACACAGGGGACGTGTGCATGATTGTGGGGGTGGTGACTGCTTGTGTGCGGCGTGTTGTGATGGGCGTGCTGGTGATGGAGGTAGTGGATAAAGATGTTGTGCATGCAGAACTGATTGTAGATGCTACTGGGAGGGAGGTGGACGATGAGGAGGAGGAGGATACAGTGGAGGCAGTGGATGTTGGTGTGTTTGCATGGGTATGGTGCTTGTGTGAGTGCCTGTGAGATGAAGTGTGGTGCTTAAGTTTGCCTGAGCCACTTTTTATTGGTGATTTGGGTGAATGCTGGTCTGAAGGTGTACATGGGATAGGCTGAGGTTGAGGGGATTTGGTCCGGGAAGAAGAAGTTGGAGGGGGGAGGCTAGACACAGGGACAAGGGCTGCCATCAGTGCTGAGGCCGAAGCCTGAAATGCTCTCTGTTGGGCCACCACGCCAGAGGGAATGCCCTGCAGGTATGCATTTGTTTGTTGCAAATGCCCTGCTACACCCTGGATGGCATTCAGTATGGTTGACTGCCCAACAGAGAGGGATCTCAGGAGGTCAATAGCCTCCTCACTGAGGGCAGCAGGGCTGACTGGGGCAGGGCCTGAGGTGCCTGGGGCAAAGGAGATGCCCATCCTCCTGGGTGAGTGGGCACGAGAAACACGCTGAGGGGCTTCTGGGAGGGCGGTGCTGGTAGGGGGTTGATGGCTGTATCTGTTGTTGGGGTGGGCACAGAGGTGTCTGCCACCGCCAAGGAGCTTCCATCAGAGGAGGAGTCACTGTCTGTGGTCTCCCCTCCTGTCCCAGTGGTGGTGCTCCCCTCGCCCTCCGGCCCACTAGTGCCCTCACCCTCTGTGGATTCGGCCTCCAGGCCCATGTGGGATGCAGCTCCCTCCGTCGCCGGTACCTCTGCTCCTCTGCTCCTCTGCCAGATGATGCTAATGCACACAAGGACAGGGTGACAAAACAAAAAAGGGGGGGAGAGACAGAGGATACACTTGGTCAATGTCAGCAACACCACTACCTTTGACGTACACAACACACAGGGAGCAGCCCTATGCACTAGGCCATGCCCAACCATTTACTAACAGAGTCACCAGCCCATGGGGTACCATGCCTAACGCCAGCATCTGCACATCAGAAACCCACAGGACCCTGCCCAGTATTAGATGGCCACTTACACTCTTGGGGTAGGAGTGCTCCAGAGCCTGCCCAACAAGGGACCTACACTGCCATGTTCGCCCTGGCCTAGGGGCACCCACAGCCCACATCCCCCACCCAGGTACCTCCTAACACTGCACTCTGGCCATCTTGTGCGCCATCCAACATGTGGCTTACATCCACAGCACTCCATACATTCATGCCCCACGCATCATGCTCGCAGTGTACTTACCTGTTTGTCTGGAGGACCGTAGAGTAATGTGTACAGGGGTAGGACCCCATCCACCAGTTTCTCCAACTCCTCCGCAGTGAAGGCAGGGGCCCTTTCCCCAGACACATGAGCCATTGTCACTTCCAGACACCGGTCAATGAAGCACTTGCAGTGTAGGTCCTCTCCTGTTGAAGGTCAGCAAGCAAGTGAGTGGACAGATAGAAAATGGCAGTCACGTCCGTGGCGGTGCGTACCATCACCACTGGCGTACATGGCCATTGGCTCCTGGTACCCATAGGGCCCAATTGATAACCAATGTGAAGTTGTGCCGCGGTCATCAACCGTCTACCGTGACGCCGCACAATTACCTTATTTCCACATGTCCCTCCTCACAGGTCAGGCAGCCGCCATTTCAGGGGGGCACAAGGCATGGCACCTAACTTCGTCACAGCAGACATTGGCACATCAACTGACTCTTGAGTTCACGTACTGTTTCTGTAAATAAATTAACATTAGTGCAATAGATGTGGGAATATGACCCTCTGGTCACCGTTCTCTTCCATAGGCTTTAACCGCTGAGACAGAATTTGAGATGGCGGCATCCTCCGGTGTACAGACCTCTGGTGGACCTTGCGACTATGGAGGACAGACACATTATCATTAGCTACAGACTTGATTGTGCCACAATCCAAGAACTGTGTGCCCAATTGGAGCCAGACCTGATGTCAGCTATCCGCCAGCACCCAGGAATCCCCCCTCTAGTGCAGGTCCTGTCAGTGCTCCATTTCCGGGCAAGTGGTTCCTTCCAAACAACAGTGGCCATGGCATCAGGGATGTCTCAGCCATGGTTATCTAACGTGTTGACCAGAGTGTTGTCTGCCCTGCTGAAACACATGCACAGCTACATCATGTACCCCCAGGTGGAGGATTTGGCCACAGTGAAGGTGGACTTTTATGCCCTGGGACATATCCCCAACATCATTGGTGCCATTGATGGTACACATGTGGCATTTGTCCCCCCCGGAGAAATGAACAGGTTTACAGGAATAGAAAAAGCTATCACTCGATGAATGTGCAAATGGTGTGTTTGGCAGACCAGTACATCTCCCATGTGAATGCCAAATATCCTGGCTCTGTGCATGACGCCTTTCTCTGGGGAATAGTAGCATCCCATATTTGATGGGCCAACTCCAGAGGCACCGGGTGTGGCTAATAGGTGAGCGAAAGGTTCCCACCCAGTATATGTTGGTGTCTGGGTATGGGATTGTCCCTAAGAGCTAGTGTGTGTCTAACAGTTGTCCCTCGATATTTGCAGGTAACTCTGGTTACCCCAACCTCTCATGGCTACTGACCCCAGTGAGGAATGCCAGGACAAGGGCAGAGGAATGTTTCAATGAGGCACATGGGTGTACAAGGAGGATCATTGAAAGAACCTTCGGCCTCCTGAAGGCCAGGGTCCGGTGCCTCCATCTGACAGGTGGATCCCTGTACTATTCACCCAAGAAGGTGTGCCAGATCATCGTTGCATGTTGCATGTTGCACAACCTGGCCTTGAGATGCCAGGTGCCTTTTCTGCAAGAGGATGCACCTGGGGATGGTCTTGTGGCAGCGTTGGAGCCTGTGGACAGTGACGAAGAGGAGGCAGAGGAAGAAGATGTGGACAACAGAACAAATATAATACAGCAGTATTTCCAGTGACACACATGTAAGACACTGTAACTCAACTTTACATTTCAGTTATCTGTTGGACATTGTACAAGGCAGCCTCTTTCCCTATGTCTATGGCCACTGACTGTTCCCTTTGGAATCTCTATTTTCAGATCTCTGTGCCCCAATTTGGCTCCTGTTATGTGTACTCCCGTCCACCAAAGGTCATCCTAAAGTATATTTCACTGTACATTTGCGTTGAAATAATTTGATAATGTTGTACTAATACATTTGTGAATCATTAGACTGACTCCAGATTGGTCTTTGTTCCAAGATTGTTTATTTAGGCGCTCATAAGTATAGGGGTATGTGCAAGGGGCTGGGGTGATGGTGGAGGAAAGTCCAGGATAGAGTCCAGTCTCTTGGAATCACAGGTTCGTTGTCCAAGGGGGCATAGGAAATGGCGCAATGGCAGTTCAAGGTGGCCAGGGTAACAGAGTGGGAGACAATGGTGACAATCAGGAGAGTCCTATTTCCTGGCGGGGGTCTTTGCAATGTTCTCTGGCTTCTGCCTGGATCGCAGGGACCGCTTGCGGGGTGGTTCTCCTTCTGCATGGGGTGGGGTGCTGGTGGCCTGCTGTTCCAGGGGTGGGTACTCCTGTCCACTAGCGCTGGCGGAGGTGGAAGGCTGTTCCTCGGTTTGGCTAGTGTCAGGCGCCCATTGTTGTGCCACTGCCTCCCTCATGGTCTTGTCCTTGTCAGCCAGCACCCCTGCAATGGTGACCAGGATGGTGTATATTTTTGTTAGGTCATCCCTGATCCCCAGGTACTGTCCCTCCTGCAGCCGCTGGGTTTCCTGCAACTTGGGCAGTATCTGGCCCATCGTCTCCTGGGAATGGTGGTATGCTCCCAGGATGTTGGAGAGTGCCTCATGGAGAGTGTGTACCCTTGGCCTGTCATCCCCCTGTCACATAGCAGTCCTCCCAGCTTCCCTGTTGTCCTGTGCCCCTGTCCCCTGAACCGTGTGCCCACTGACCCCAGGTCCCGTATCGGTCTGGGTTTGTGGGGTTGCCTGGGGTCCCTGTAGTGGTGGACACACTGCTGATTGATGTGTCCTGGGGACAGTGGCATAGGCCCGCAGGGTGGGTGCTGTGCTGGTGTTTCCTGAGAGGGGAGGGTCTGTGGTGGGTTGGGACTGTGGCACGGGACCAACTGTCCAGAGGTTCCGGATGGGCCAGGTTGGTCATCCTAATCCAGGCGTGCAGAGCTGCGGTCATCACTGTGGGCCTCTTCAGGTGGGGAACTGGATGTGGCTTGCACCTCCTCTCCGGTGACGTGGAGTATGGGTCCTTTGGGAATGCAAATGCATTGTTAATGTGTCTACGTGTGCCTTCTTGTGCCTGGGTGAGTTTCCCTGTATGATTGTGATTTCCCTATCAGCTTGGCCTTGTGGGAGTGGTGATTTTGTGGGCTGGATGAGTCTTTCTACTGGGCATGCTGGGGTGATGGGTGTCCATGCAGGTCTGTGATGGGTGTCCATGCATTGCTGTTGCATGCAGGGCTTGGTATTGGGATGGGTGGGTTGTGATGGTGGGGTATATGTGAGGTGGTGTAGTGATGGGGTGAGGGTAGGGGTATGAGTTTGTGATGGCATGCAGGTAAGGTGGGGGGGATAAAGTAGTTAAGATTTGAATTACAAGAGTCCAGTCCTCTTGCTACTCCTGCGAGGCCCTCAGGATGCATGATCGCCAAGACTTGCTCCTCCCATGTTGTTAGTTGTGGGAGTAGGAGGTGGGGGTCCACCGCCAGTCCTCTGTACTGCTACCTGGTGTCTTGCAACCACAGAACGCCCCTCCCCCATAGGTCATTCCACCTCTTTCTGATGTCATCCCTGGTTCTTGAGTGCTGTCCCACGGCCTTGACCCTGTCCACGATCCTCCGCCATAGCTCCATCTTCCTTGCAATGGAAGTCTGCTGCACCTCTGATCCGAATAGCTGTGGCTCTACCTGGATGATTTCCTCCACCATGACCCTTAGCTCCTCCTCAGAAAACCTGGGGTGTCTTTGGGGTGCTATGGATGTGGTGTGTGTGATATGTGTGAGGATGTGTGGGGTGATGTGTGGGGTGATGTGTTGGGGTGTATGCTGTGATGTGCGTGAATGGTGTATGGGTGATGGTGTTCTGTGCCTATGATTGAGTGGGTGCTCCTGGCTTGTCTCTCTCTGCTTGCTATCTTTTTTTTCGCTGTAAGGGGTTGTGGGTAATGTGGGTGTGTGTTTTATAGTGGTGTGGGTCTGTTGGTTTGGTGTGTGTATGTGTGTCAGATGTGTGTAGTTTGAATTGTCCAACGTGGTGTAGTTTTGTTAGGTGTGTGGGTATTTTGAGCACTACAGTGTGTACCGCCAATGGTTTAATGCGATTGAAAGGCCACCGTGGGGATTCGTGGGTCGTGATACTGTGGGCGTATTCCTGTTGGCATAACAGTGTGGGTTTTGCTATCGCCAGTTTATCACTGACCTTTGGGCTGGCGGGCTTGTGTGGGTGTCTGTATAGTGGCGGAATTCTCAGTGTGGGTCACAATACCCGTGGTGGAATATCGCTGCGGTCACGGTATGTTGGCGGCCGTCAGAACGGCGGTAGGTGGCATTTACCGCCAGGGTTGTAATGATGGCCACAGTCCACTTTGTGTTCTCTCCAAGGCTACAGTTAGATAAGGTTGCCAACAAACATGGTATGCTGTGTCTCCAATATTCATAGAAAAACACACACTCATACGTGGGGGCCATTTCTTAGAATGTTAGCTGTATTAGTATAAAACACCCCTTCGTCCCAGACATGTTAGAGGGAGAATCCAGCTAGATTAGCACAACTGTATGCCAATCGATGTAAGCTTCACTACAGCTACCTGCTTAGACGACTGAACCCTGACCCAGATGGGGATGGTGTCTATTTAGACTTCAGGCCTCTTCTCCAGGTATGAGGGATAATGTTCTCCCAGGGGGAAACACAAAGGGCAGATTAGGCTTAGTATGCTGTGCTCATACTTAGCGTAGGTGAGGGGTTATAGATCCACTCCCCTGCTTAGACAGCATGGTAGGACTGTTTTTGTGTTTTACTCTTTTAGTCACGTGCATGCTCCTGTTGTTTTTTCATCAACCTTGTTATTGCTATGCACATGCTTTTATCTAAGATGCAAATATTTTAATAAATGGTTATTGGAAAATATTCTGCCTCGGTTGTCTTTTCCTGAGTGAGATTTTGGCACGTGAGTGAAAGGGATGAGATCTGATGTACCACGATTTCCTGAGGAGTCTATCTTGCCATGAGCCCGGTTAGCACAATCATCTCGGTCAGAGATGGGGCGCTGCTAGTTAGCAGGAAACCCCGGATTAGGCCGACAGGTGTCACCTGCTGTGGAATTGTACTCAGTACCCACAACCCAGGCGATCCTACCACACAAATCCAGTAGCCTCATTACCTCTGTAGGATTCCCTGTGTGGATTTTGCTTTATTTCTGAGGGCCTTAGTAGTTTGGGACTCACATGCCTCTGATCTATCCTATCACTCTTTTATTAGTAGAAAGCGCCAACAATACAAAACTCCACTTGAAAGATTCTTCTGCTTCAAACATTCAATATCTCAAACACTGCTGGCACATCATCCAAACCTTGATGTCCAGCAATTCTCTGAAGCCCTACCCAGCCAAGACAGAATTCCTGTTATTTACGCAGAACTTCAAACAAGATTCAGTACAAACCTGGCTCAATAGAACAAGCCTTGGAGGATTAGAACACCCAACTCTCACTGAATGAGTACCCACTTTTATTCAGTTTTGACACCAACCTTACCCTCAAGGAACAGATAACCAAAAAAGCAAAGATGGCCCGTCACAAACTCTCTCTTCCAAAGATAGTCTAGTTAGTACTTCTAGAATGAGACTTTAGAACTGATTTTCAAGCCCTTGTACTCTTGCATCTGGATAATGGTAATGCCACACTATCACCCCTTAAGGGCATCCTAGAACCCACAGTCAGGGCCTGAAGAAAAATAATCACACTCACCCCCATCCTACAGGAACTCTATTGGCACCCTTTGCCCACCCAAACCATCATCAATATCAGCTGCATCATTTACAAAGCCATCATGACCAGCACACCTGCTTATTTTTCAGACAAGCACAACTTCTACAGTGGTTCTTGGCACACCATGAGCTAGGACACCATTAAACTACAGATTAAAAAGTGTATAAAAGAAAAAAACAAGACAGCAGACCTTTTCCATTGATTCACCAAGTATCTAGAACAACAGACTCATATCCATCAGGACCACCCCAACACTGCTCTATTTTAGGAGAGAGTTGAAGACTCACCTCTTTAAAGAACACCACAATACAAGAATCACAGAGCATTACTTGTACACAGCCCAGCTTCTTCTTCTATTGCTTTGCAATTTTATGCTTGTCTTAGACCATAGCAACACAAAAGGATGATGGACGGAGTGCTGAACAATGCAAACACTCACCCCCAGTCACAGATCTGGGTTTAATCCATCATTCTTTTGCTCACCATACCACCCCAGTTTGGACCCAGCCATATGCAAATCAGTCTTGACCCTGTCCCTCATGGGAACAGTCCGGCCCGAAGTGCCAAGCCAGGTCCTCACTGTACCGGAAACAAGCATCCTGGGACCGGTTTCAGGGTTTCACCCTTCATCAGCCAGGCTAGCTTGAATCCAGTGGCACAGTGAGCAAGGGACCCACGTCTGGGCCTACCCTTCCCTTTTAGGGCAACTTTAGCAACACAAAAGGATTTAGGCCCAGATATCTGTACTGGGCGTGAATGTTTGACATTGTTCAGCATTCCGTCCATCACTTGTTCTTTTTGCATTTGTCTTAGACCATATACAGTACTAAGCTGCCTTATGGCTAGGTGTGTGCTATAGAAATAGTGTGTACTTACATACATGCATACAATTCTTATGAAATAATACTGAAAACCCATGAAATTCCTGTTATCGTTAGCTCCACAAACCATATCTTGCACACCTGTCATGCAAATTATATCTCAAACACCAAATGCAATGCTCATCATTTCACCTTTCATGACTTCAGAAATTGCATAAATCTTTCCACAAGACGCATGACACATTACATTACTGTTAACAACATTATTGACTCAACTGTTTCTATACTATGATCTCTTTGTGTATTCGCTGTCATTGAAAGATGTGGTGTGATGTCCTCGTAAATATTGTTATAAATTATAAAACTAACAATAACTTTAAATTAACTGTTTTGTTAATTAACTATACCTCGTGCCCCTCCATGCACAGACTTCTTATCCATGATATGATGTTATTTCAAATGTTGAAGTGATATTATCAATAATGTCATAAAGAATGTCATGGGTGATGCAATATCTCAGATAATTAGCACTGCATGGTGCGAGCATGGGCATGAGCTAAATTTACCTTAAGGCATGTGTTATAGTTACTTGCAATCACTAGAACTGGTGTATTTCAGGGTTTTTTTGTCATTGAATTTCAGGTTTGCATTGTCATTGACATTTTTTTCACCTAACTATAAGGTTTCTTAACCATTGGTAATTTGAGTGCATTTTTAGGTTTTTTTTTTAAAGTGAAGTAATGTTTTATTACCATACGTAGAGCCGAACCCCCGACATGTGCGGCGGGCTGCAGGGCCTGCCCTCAGACCAGGCTCTGCAGCCAATCCTCCGTAGGGACCCAACCCCACATCGAGCATGGTTGTCCTGTCGCCACAACCTACGTTCAACTCGCTGCATTTAGATGGCAGCTGCTCCATCCTTATTGACATGGTGGCAGGCAATGAAATCTCAGCATGAGATCTGTTGGACCTGTGGTTCCTCCTCAACATAAAATATACAAGATTTTAAGTCTGAATTGCTCTAGAACTACTGAATAGCAGTGCTTAATTTGTGCTTGTTGTTTCCGGTGCTGAGCACCGGCACTTATTTGTGAGGGCCGGGGCTTATTCTTATGCCTCAAGCATTTGCTGCGAGCAAAAGACACGTACGGGAAAGACGGAAGAAGGAAAAACTAAAAAGCGTCATAAAGGGAGAAAGTAGAAAGTTGCAGGATGAGCTGAAGGGGCAGGGGTGGCCGTAAATGGATTGAAGAGGCCCGAGATGGCTTCATAATTATGCTGCCTCAGTGTTCAGTGCTGGCAGATTTAATTACAGCAGCCTCGTGTTTAAGAGAAGGGCTTTGAGCACCGACACCTCCTAATTTACAAATTAAGCACTGCTGAATAGATTTACACCAAATCACAGAAGCACTCTGTTAGACCTGACAGCCTGGTCTTCCCCTAGACATTTTGCCTTTTACCTCCTGTTTTTGCTGTATCTTTCTGTTGGCCTTAGGACTCTGAGCAGTGCTAAAAGCCATGTGCTTCTCCCCTAAACCTGATAACTTTGGTGTTTACACAATTGGCATATTCAACTTACTTGTAAGTCCCTTGTAAAGTTGTATACCGTATAGACAGGGCCTGTAAATGAAATGCTACTAGTGGGCATTGTGCACTGATTGTGCTATCCACTTAAGTATCCCTGTAAACATGTCTCAGGCCTGACTGTCAGAAGATTACCCATTAAATCACACTTCCACCGGAGCAAATGCTTTTTACCCAACTCCCTCCAACAGATGTGTGCTCAGACTGATTATCTGAACCCTGCATCCGCTAGCAGGAAAGGGGAATAGGAAAAGAAAAAGAGAGACCATCTCCAGATCCAGTTCCAACTGTGTTTCCTGCTTGAAGACAGGATATTCAGTGTGTGTCTCTGAAAACCTGCACCTTTCTTCTTATTGGGATTTTTTTAAAGGAAGGACCTGCAGTTGGGTGCAGAAGTACATTCCTACAGCGCATTCAACTGTTCAGCTATTCACATTCACCCAATTCTATCATTCTCCTAACCTGGATCTTTTGAGAGACTAGCGTCTCTCTAAGAGAACAATGTTAACTTAATATGTTCTTTTCTCCAGGAGTCAGAGGGTTTCCAAGGTTCTCTGGAGAACAGTTCAAAAGTTGACAAATATACAGATTTGCGGCCACCATCTTGAGTGGCAGTTAAACCTGAAGAAGCTAGTTCTAAGGACAGCCTCCTCAAGAGCCACCGGGAGTGAGGACGCTGCTGAAACCAACGTGTGTACAAGGAAAAGGGGAATCGTTTATGTTGAGGGAAGAACTTGACAACGCTGGCAATAGTTTTCCTGACACCGACACTGCAGAATGAGTGTGTGCAGTTTCACTGCCACTTTGACTTGGCATTTAAAACCTCTCGCTACGTCTTACACTCCTCTTTTCCTACATGTAAGTCACCCCTAAAGTAGACCCTAGGTAGCCCATAGGACGGGGTGCTATGTAAGTAAAAGGCAAGACATGTATTTTTAAGTTATACATGTCCTGGTAGTGAAAAACTCACAACATTCTCTTTCACTACTGTGAGGCCTACTTCTCTCATAGGCTATTATTGGGAATTCCTTAATATACCTTTAAGGAGCATGTTAGACTTTTCATCCTTGGCGTGGTCTCCCTTAACTTTTTGCCTCTGTTCCCCAGGTTGTTGATGTGTGCTGGACTCGGATTTTGCTGTTTTTGTTACTCTGGGCACTTTACCACTGCTAACCAGTGCTAAAGTGCAAGTGCTCCTTTACAAAATGTGTATGTAATTGGCTTATCCATGATGGGCTTATTTGATTTATTAGTATGTCCCTAGTACAGTGCACTAGAGGTGCCCAGGGCCTGTAAATCAAATGCTACTGGTGGGCCTGCAGCACTGGTTGTGCCACCCACATAAGTAGCTATGTAATCATGTCTCAGACCTGCCATTGCAGTGTGTGTGTGTGCAGTTTTAACTGTAAATTTGACTTGGCATGTGTACCCACTTGCCAGGCCAAAACCTTCCCTTTTCTTACATGTCTGATACCCCTAAGGTAGGCCCTAGGTAGCCCCAAGGGCAGGCTGCAGTGTATGGTTAAGGTAGGACATGTAGTAATGTATTTTATATGTCCTGACAGTGAAATATTGCTAAATTCGTTTTTCACTGTTGCACTGCCTGTCCCTCTCATAGGATAATATGGGGGCTACCTTTAAATCTGATTAAACTGTAGATTCCCTTTGGGAGCGGATGGACATGTGGAGTTTGGGGTCTCTGAGCTCACAATTTAAAAATACATCTTTTAGTAAAGTTGATTTTAAGATTGTGTGTTTGAAAATGCCACTTTTAGAAAGTGAGCATTTTCTTGCTTATACCATTTCTGTGACTCTGCCAGTTTGTGGATTCCCTGTCTGGGTCAGTTTGACAGTTGGGCTGGTTGCACCTCACACTAGACAGTGACACAAAGGGAGCTGGGGTGTAGTCTGCATTTCCTGATGAGCCGTCTGTGCTAGGAAGGAGGGGAAGAGTGGTCACTTACACCTGAAAGGGCTTTGCCTGACCTCACACAATGCAGTCTCTAACCCCCCTGGTGAGTGTCTGAGGCCTGGCCTGGGCAAGGCAGGATTTCACGTGGAGAAGTGTGGCTCAATGGTTAGAGCGGCAGACCCTCCTGCAGAGATCTGGCCCTGGACCAGGTTTCAGTTTCCACCTCGGTGGGTCTTGGGTTCAATTCCCTTGGACCAGATAATTCTCGCCTCGTGCCTAATCTAATTGATGGGTCTCACTCTGTAACTCTGGGCAATAGCTTGCTTAATCTCCATAATGGCCCTTGAATGCCTGGCTTCACCCTGGGGCTGTCCAGGAGTGGGCGCCTCTTAAGGGAAAAGCCTGGAGGGGGTCCATAGCGGTATGTGTACAGCGCCTTGAGACCCTAATGGGTGAGTAGTGTGCTATACAAGTGCGAAGTTTACAGTTTTACATTCAAGAGAGACTTTGCTTTGAAGTAGGCCTACTTCTAAGGATAAATTTGGTATAAGAAGGGCACTCAAAACTACAGACTTTAGAACACTTCTGGAAACAAGAGGAACTTCTGCCTGGAGAAGAGCGGAAGAGCTGTGAAAGAAGAGCTGCCATGCATGTGACTCTGCTTTCTGGAGCTATCCTGCAGTTGCTGCTTCTGCCAGAGTAAGAGGGAAAAGACTGGACTTTGTGTGCCTTCCTTCTTGAAAAGAAATCTCCAAGGGCTTTATTTAGAGCTTGCCTCCTGTTGTTTGAAGTCTGAGGGAGAGCAACGATTTCTCTCTGCCAGCACCTGGAGTTTCTGGAGAGACTACTGCCCTGGCAAGTGGTGCCCTATCCAGTCCCTGGGCCCTTGAAAGGAAAAACTGGTGGAAATTCAAGGAACTCGCCTTCGGACGACTATGGACCGACGCCGCTGCTGAATCCGGTGACGCCACCTGCAACCGACTCCGTGATCTTCACTGAAACGCGACAACCTTTGCAGGCCCGACACTGCTGCAGCCCCACCAAAGTCCGCGCCTCCGTGGAAGTCACCGCACCATGTCATGACCGACGCCGCTCGAAGTGTGTGGATTCAACATTTTGCATAGACGCCGCGATCCCCGACTTCGCGCATCGGCTTCATTTTCACTCTTCACCAAGGTACTGTACCTGGGGGTCCGTGTGACTCCGTGGCCGGTGCCGCTGGTGTCAGATTGTTGGGAACGACTCTGTCACGACACCCTGTTAACACCTCATCGAAGCATTTTGTGTTTCTAAGTGCTATTTTTTAATTTAATCTTTAAAAATTCATAACTTGACTTGTGTATGTCGGATTTTTGTCGTTTTGGTCTTGTTTGGTTAGATAAATATTCTCTATTTTTCTAAACCTGTGTTGTGTCATTTTGTAGTGTTTTTCATTAAGTTACTGTGTGTGTTGGTAGAAATACTTTACACCTAGCACTCTGAAGTTAAGCCTTCTGCTCTGCCAAGCTGCCAAGGGGGTAAGCAGGGGTTAGCTGAGGGTGATTCTCTTTTACCCTGACTAGAGTGAGGGTCCTTGCTTGAACAGGGGGTAACCTGACTGTCAACCAAAGACCCCATTTCAAACGGCGCATATCATTGTAATAGCAATGATGGATCCTCTTTACTGGTATAGTTGAATTTAATATTACAACTTTAGAAATGCCACATTTAGAAACTGGTCATTTCTCTGCTCTTACTGCTCTACGTACCTTGCAGCCTGTCTCCAGTACACGTCTGCGCTATGTGACATCTTCACTTTGTGCATTCCCTCTAGAAAGCCACAAACACTAGAAAGGTGGGTGTGAAAAAGGATCCTTCTGCATTCATCTGCATCCTGATGGGCACTCCTGGACGGGAAAGGTGGAGGGGACCTGTCACTTACACTTGAATAGGGAAGTGCCTTTCCCCACACAAAAGGCTGATTACCCCCTACTGGAGCCAGGGCTTGGATGAAAGGGGGAACTATGCACTTCAAAGAGCCACGTTGAAGTCCCCCCTACTTCAAAGGCACATTTGGGTATAAGTACTGGGGCTTAACAAATCAGTGCCTGACTGGACTTTGGAAGAACTCTTCGGGAGTAAAGACTGCTGTGCTGTAACGATTACCACTTTGCCTGGTCTGACTGTTCTGAGGAACTAGTTCTCTGCTTTGCTGAGCTGCCCGCTGCCTGCTGCTCTCTGCCCTGCTGAGGACAGGACCTGGACCCATCCTGCTTGAAACCAGAGTGACTCCAAGGGCTTGCTGGCTTGCCTCCTGTTTTCTGAAGTCTCAGGGACACAAAAGACTTCTTGCAACTCTCATAGTGCTACTGGATATGTCATGTGCGAGTCCTACCCTTGACTGAGGTGCCTCCTCCAGTCCTGGGCCTCAGAAGTGGGTTCTACAGCTGTTTTCTGCACAAACTGATGCATCATCACCACTCCGCCACTCAGAATTGATGCATAACCCTCGACACTGACGCAGAGGATGTTCGACGACAGTGGATTCCCAGCCTCCACGGTCCGATGGTGACACTCTGTGTGATACGTTGCCTATCTTCCAGCAAAGCCCTGTGACGATGCAGTGACCCGACTAAGTGAAAAATATCAACTCATGGTGCCCTGGACGTCAATGATTTGCTCCATCAAAGGTTTTTCTTCAGTAGACCCTGCATGTGTTCTGTAGCCCCGGCCTACCCTCCATCGTGGTCAGCCTGAACTTTGGATTTGCACTGGTCCCTCATGACCTCAAGTAACCTTTTGACCACTAGTGACTTCTAAGAGCTATTTTTACTTTATTCTTCAAAAATTCATATCTCGGTTTCTACTGATTGGATTTTTGTCATTGTGGCCTTGTTTTACTCAGATAAATAGTCTCTATTCTTCTCAATTCATTCTGTGATGAATCTTCACAAAACTTTCCAAAAAATGTTTATCCACCTCAGCTCTTTTCTGGAAAGTTTTGGGATGATCTGTCAAGCTGGGGCCAAGAATAAAGAGGGGGCTCAAAATGCAAACTCTCCTTGCATTTCCCATAGACTTCTTTAGAGAAGGCTACAGCAAAAACTGCTAAACGCAATTACCCCAAATTTAGCAGGAAGCTAGAACTTTGTACACAGATTGTGCTTTTTGTGAATTGGTGTCAATCCGTTCAATAGTTTTTGAGAAACTAGGGTTGACAAATGATTGGATATCTTGACAGTCGGTCCTTCAAGAGTCTCGAGTGACTTTTGAAGGTGCAGCAATTTACAAATAGAGCCTTCTCGCTCCTGTAGGAATCAGACTCCTGCAGGAGCAAGTGCTTTGATTGACTGCCAGCAACATGAGAAAAATGTTCCTGGAAGCCATTACAGGACTCGGGGACTAAGGGCCAGATGTAGGAAAAAAGCAATTTGCGACTTGCAAATTGCGAGTCCCTGCGACTCGCAATTTGCAAGTCGCAAATTGCTATGCAGTACGGAGTCTCAGACACCGACTGCAACTCGCAATGGGGTTGCAATGACCCACCTCATGAATATTCATGAGGTGGGTCGCAAATTGCGGCCCCATTGCGAGTATAGGCACTCGCTAACATGGAGGCCTGCTGACGTCAGCAGACCTCCATGTTAACGACCTGCTTTTAAATAAAGCAGTTTTTTTTTTTTGAAGTGTAGCCCGTTTTCCCTAAGGGAAAACGAGCTGCACTTCAAAAAAAAACGAAACCTTTAGTTTCGGGTTTTTTTCAGGGCAGGGAGTGGTCCCTTGGACCACTCCCTGCCCTCAAAAAATATTTTGGGCTCCAGTCACAAACTGGAAGGGGTCCCATGGGGACCCCTTCCAATTTGCGATTGGGTTACCATCCACTTGAAGTGGATGGTAACTGCGATGCCATTTGCGACCGCATATGCGGTCGCAAATGGTATTGCATCCCAATGCGACTCGCAAATAGGAAGGGAACACCCCTTCCTATTTGCGAGTCTGAAATGCATTTTGCGAGTCAGTAACGACTCGCAAAATGCATTTCTGCATTGGGATACACGTTTTGCGACTCGCAAACGGCAAATTTTGCCGTTTGCGAGTCGCAAAACGTTCGCTACATCTGGCCCTTAGTCCCCTGTACTTAAGTTTAAAAAATATCTAATATAAGGGGCCAGGGTAGAGATACCCTGACCTGGTAGTACCTCTAGGTGGGGGGAGCTAAGGAAACCCCAGGTCAAAAGGAAAAATAAAATTGGCAACAAATGCTGCAACCCCACAAGACTCTCACATGATCGAAAATAGAAAAAAATGGCAGCCGGGCCACATTTATTTTACAAAAAGCACCAGGGAGCACACCTTCGGAGCTGTATTCATAAAAGGGAGGGGTGCTGTGTTGCCTCCCTTCCCGAACCATCACAGGCCCTAGGAAGCCTACCCCCGGTGTTAAACATATTATGCATTTAGAGGGAGGCACTGAAAAAATAAAAGGTTAAAGTAACATCATAGTTAGGGGGATTTGTCAATTACAACATTAATGTTTTGAACTAAAAAATACAGAAGTTCACCTGTTAGAGTTAGCAGTGCTAATGCTTTGCTTATAATCTCACATATTACATCACTCGGGACATGTTCTATATCATCATTTATGGCATCACTGATGACATCTTCAATAACACCATTCATGACATCATCAACCACAGACATATCAGAAATCTTCATTGCACACGGTATTCAATCTGTATACAACTTTCAGAGAAAGCCAATTTCCTCAAGATACTCAACATCTGTTCCAAGATTAATACCCTACTATGGATAGCTTTTATTTGTATCAAACTCCTCACATTCAACGAACCTACACTGAGTTAGCTCTGCTACCTGTAACTGGTGAATTTCTGTGTTTTTTTAGTTCAAGCTGTTAATGTTGTCACTGACATATTCACCTAACTATAACGTTATTTAACCTTTCATCTTTTTAAGCAAAAAACAATCTTTTTATAACACCTAACTATAATGTTACTTTAACATTGTTTTTTTTCTAAGAATTTCTTGAGTTATTTAATATAAAGTAATATTTTATTATCATGCGTAAAACCAACCACCTGCTGCATATGGCCTTCGGCCGTGTGCAATTGGGTGTTGTCTGCAGGGCCTGGCCCCCACAGGCAGCCAGCCCCACACTACGCATGGCCTGTGGCTGTGCACAGCAGGGAGTTGGTAACAGAGCCTGGACTTTGGCCAGGCCCTTTGGCCAACCTACCCAGACCAGCAAGTATGCTTAGTGCTAATGTGGAAGAGGCAGGGCCAAAATGGCGAAGACTGTAGGTGATTTGGCACCTTTGCAAACTCAGCAGCAATTAAAAGGGAGAGCTGTGGACTCTGCTGTCAGACCTGGTGGCAACAAGAAAGAACCCACTTGTCTTGGACAGTCACTAAAGAAGAAATTGTGTTCGAGTAATTCAATGATGCATTCACCTCCATCAAGGATTTCAGATTGGTTTTCAGCGTGCAATTGTACATAAAACACACTGTCCATCAGCCTGGAAAATGGCAGGAACACTGTTGCATTCTACTAATGTGGAATGGGCAGGGCCAAAAGGGCAGAGTTTTAGGTGATTTGGCATCTTTGCATACTCAGCAGAAATTAAAAGTGAGGACCATGGACTCTGCTCTCAGACAAGCAGACGACAAGAAAGAACCCATTCTTCTTGGACAATCACTGCAGAAGAAATTGCTTTCCAGTAAATAAATGCAATCATGCATTCACCTCCATCAAGGATTTCAGACTGGTTTTCAATGTGCAGTTGTGAAGCAAACACACTGTCCATCAGCCTGGAAAATGGCATTAACACCATTGCATACTGTTAATGTGGAAGGGCTGGGGCCAAATGTGTGGGACTTGGAGCTGATTTGGCGTCTTTGCATATGCAGCAATTAAAAGTGAGAAAGGGAGAACCAGTGCTCTTTTTTAAAGGGGATGCCCCTCTGAGCCTAATTTGGTCCCAGGAGACACCATCCCCCAGGGCCTTTATTTTAAATTGCTTGGTGTTCCGGGGTCCAAACAGGGCACCCACCATAAACACATTGGAGGCTGTGAGGGGATCCCCAAAGCCCCTTGTGGCCCCACCTGGCTCCCTGTGTGCTGCAGGAGCTGCCATTGCTCACACCCAACTAGAGCAGCTATTTATGCTGCTCCTTTCAGGCCAGAGCAATATCTTGATCTGTTTTCTTGTCTGCATCAGTGGGAGTATTTTTAAAGCTCCCGCCAGCTGGGAGCAGACTTTGGGCTTCATTATGAGTTTAGGGGTCAGAACGCCAGACCGTGTTGGTGGAGGTCTTTTGAATGGCACCAGGCCGACAGTCCCAAGACCGCTGATTATGAGATGCCCACAGGGCTGAGGTGCCTGGCGCGGGAGCCAGGGGGGAAGTATACTAGATCTACTGCCAGTCATGCATCCCTACCTGCCTCCCTGATGGGCGGACTGTGCCTTTGCACCATGTCGTGCACGGGACACAGTGTGCCCCTGAACCCGAAGATTTTTTGGGAGCCCACATTGGCCCTGCCTCACATTTCACGGGGCCGCATCTCCTTGGGCGCCTGTTTTGGGCCCCTGACGTGCCTAACTGCCAAGCTTTCCATGGTAGTAGGATCGCCTTTGAAAGGTTTGCATTTCTGTAGGTTGAAATGGCCATGGTGGTCCCAATGCCGGGATCTCCAACACTGGCAGCTGTGGTCAGGACCACTGCAGTCCCCCTTGCACTGACTATGGTAGTGCCAGTGGTCCGCTGGTGGTCTTTTGGCGGTCTGACTGCCAAACTCGCAATCCCGCAGTCCAACCACCAAAGTTGCGGCAGTCGGACTGCCACCTCTACAATGGCAGTCCACGGACCGCAAAACTCGCAATGAGGCCCTTTGTGTTTGCTCCCTTTTGGTGGGTGTAAGGAAATGCCTCCTTGGCATGGTTACCCCCTGACTTTTTGCCTTTGCTGATGCCAAGTTATGATTTGAAAGTTTGCTGGGACCCTGATAACCAGGCCCCAGCACCATTGTACTTTCCCTAAACTGTACCTTTGTCTCCACAATTGGCACAACCCTGGCACCCAGATAAGTCCCTTGTAACTGGTACCCCTGGTACCAAGGGCCCTGATGCCAGGGGAGGTCTCTAAGGGCTGCAGCATGTCTTATGCCACCCGGGGGACCCCTCACTCAGCACATGCACACTGCTTGCCAGCTTGTGTGTGCTGGTGGGGAGAAAATGACTAAGTCAACATGGCACTCCCCTCAGGGTGCCATGCCAACCTCACACTGCCTATGGCATAGGTAAGTCACCCCTCTAACAGGCCTTACAGCCCTAAGGCAGGGTGCACTATACCACAGGTGAGGGCATAGGTGCATGAGCACTATACCCCTTCAAAGTCTAAGCAAAACCTTAGACATTGTACGTGCAGGGAAGCCATAAGAGTATATGGTCTGGGAGTCTATCATACACGAACTCCACAGCACCATAATGGCTACACTGAAAACTAGGAAGTTTGGTATCAAACTTCTCAGCACAATAAATGCACACTGATGCCAGTGTACATTTTATTGTGAACGACACCCAGAAGGCATCTTAGAGATGCCCCCTGAAAACATACCCGACTTCCAGTGAGGGCTGACTAGTTTTTGCCAGCCTGCCACACACCAGACATGTTGCTGGCCACATGGGGAGAGTGCCTTTGTCACTCTGTGGCCAGGAACAAAGCCTGTACTGGGTGGAGGTGCTTCTCACCTCTCCCTGCAGGAACTGTAACACCTGGTGGTGAGCCTCAAAGGCTTACCCCCTTTGTTACAGTGCCACAGGGCATCCCAGCTAGTGGAGATGCCTGCCCCTCTGGCCTCTGCCCCCACTTTTGGTGGCAAGGCTGGAGGAGATAATGAGAAAAACAAGGAGGAGTCACTACCCAGTCAGGACAGCCCCTAAGGTGTCCTGAGCTGAGGTGACTCTTACTTTTAGAAATCCTCCATCTTGCAGATGGAGGATTCCCCCAATAGGATTAAGGATGTGCCCCCCTCCCCACAGGGAGGAGGCACAAAGACGGTGTAGCTACCCTCAGGGCCAGTAGTCAATGGATACTACCCTCCCAGACCTAAACACACCCCTAAATTGAGTATTTAGGGGCTCCCAGAACCAAGGAAGATAGATTCCTGCAACCTGAAGACGAAGAAGGACTGCTGACCTGAAGCCCTGCAGAGGAGACGGAGACAACTACTGCTTTGGCCCCAGCCCTAAAGGCCTGTCTCCCCACTTCAAGAAAAACTGCAACAGCGACGCATCCAACAGGGACCAGCGACCTCTGAAGCCTCAGAGGACTGCCCTGCATCTAAAAGGAACAAGAAGCTCCCGAGAACAGCGGTCCTGTTCAACAAACCTGCAACTTTGCAACAAAGAAGCAATATTTAAAGACCACACGTTTCCCGCCGGAAGCGTGAGACTTTCCACTCTGCACCCGACGCCCCCGGCTCGACCTGCGGAAAACCAACACTACAGGGAGGACTCCCCGGCGACTGCGAACCCGTGAGGAGCCAGAGTTGCCCCCCTAAGCCCCCACAGCGACGCCTGCAGAGGAAATCCAGAGGCTCCCCCTGACCGCGACTGCCTGCTTCAAGGAACCCGACTCCTGGAAACCACACTGCACCCGCAGCCCCCAGGTCCTGAAGGAACCGAACTCCAGTGCAGGAGCGACCCCCAGGTGACCCTCTGCCTAGCCCAGGTGGTGGCTACCCCGAGGAGCCCCCGTGCCTGCCTGCATCGTTTAAGAGACCCCCGGGTCTCCCCATTGTTTCCTGTTGAAAACCTGACGCCTGTTTGCACTCTGCACCCGGCCGCCCCTGTGCCGCTGAGGGTGTACTTTCTCCGCCTGCTTGTGTCCCCCCCAGTGCCCTACAAAACCCCCCTGGTTTGCCCTCCGAAGTCACGGGTACTTACCTGCTGGCAGACTGGAACCGGGGCACCCCTATTTCCATTGAAGCCTATGTGTTTTGAGCACCACTTTGACCTCTGCACCTGACCGGCCCTGAGCTGCTGGTGTGGTAACTTTGGGGTTGCCTTGAGCCCCCAACGATGGGCTACCTTGGACCCAACTTTGAACCCTGTAAGTGTTTTACTTACCTGTGAACTTAACAATTACTTACCTCCCCCAGGAACAGTTAATTTTTGCACTGTGTCCAGTTTTAAAACAGCTTATTGCCATTTTTGCCAAACCTGTGTATGCTATTGTGATAATTCAAAGTTCCTAAGATACCTGAGTGAAATACCTTTCATTTAAAGTATTGTTTGTAATTCTTGAACCTGTGATTCTTAAAATAAACTAAGAAAAGATATTTTTCTATATAAAAACCTATTGGCCTGGAATTGTCTTTGAGTGTGAGTTCCTCATTTATTGCCTGTGTGTGTACAACAAATGCTTAACACTACCCTCTGCTAAGCCTACTGCTCGACCACACTACCACAAAATAGAGCATTATAATTATCTCTTTTTGCCACTATCTTACCTCTAAGGACAACCCTTGGACTCTGTGCACACTATTTCTTACTTTGAAATAGTATATACAGAGCCAACTTCCTACAGTGGGAGTTTCAAAAATTCTACCTCGAGGCGTAAGCAAACATGTGTCCCTTCGTACATGCTAGTACGGGCAGGAACACTGCTGTATCCCTGGGGTGTGCTCCCCAGGACACAACAAGTGAGATGGCCCCAGGAGATGGGATTCCTGGGGTCATTAATGGGTCATTTAGGGGGCTATGTGGCACTTTCCCTTTTTTTAAATTAGGAGGCTTGGGGTGGGTTTGCCGGGCCTTTTAAAGACTCCAGGAGGGGACTGTATGCCCCTCTTTCCTTTTTTTTTTTTTTTTTTTTGCCACAGTGGTGGGCTCCATGGGGTCTCTAATGGCTTGAAAAGGGGGGCCCTATGTCCCCCTCCCATTTAATTAAATAAACTAACACTGGGGAATGGGGGTCCCTGTGGCCTTTCAAGGTTCAGGGAGGGTGGTTGCTTGCCCACCCACTCCCATTATTTACCAGTAGGGACCCCAATCTGTAATTTTGTCTTATTTTCTTACAACCGAAATTTCAGGGAGTCCTTTTGAGTCCCCGGCCCGGCTTAGGGGGCAGGGTACGACTACTCTGCCCCCTTATATTTGTTTTTTCTAAACTTCAAGACAGGGGACTAAGGGTCTGATTTAGATATTGGCGGACAGGTTACTCCATCGTAACTGTAACGAATATCTTCAGTGGATGGAATATCTGTTACAGTTGTGACAGAGTAACCCATTCCCCAATATCGAAATCAGGCCCTAAGTCCTCAGGTCCTATAATGGCTGCCAGCAACATTTTTCTGATGGTGCTGGTAGCCAATCAGAGTATTGACTCCCACAGTGGTTAATTGATCCAAGGATAATAAAGCTCCTTGGGCAAATCAGAATGCTCTAGTTTTGTACTAGCGCTCCTGCAAGAGTCTCTTGAGCCTCTTGTGAACCTATCCATCCAGACGTACAAATAAGTTTGACTCTTAATTTCTAAAAAATTACAAAACAGGTTAGCACCAAATCACAAAAATGCACAATCTATGGACTATAATCTAATTTCTTGTCAAATTTTGTGTAATTCCATTAAGCAGTTTTTGCTGTAGTCCTTCTTAAAGAAGTCTATTGACAATGCATGGGTGGATTTTGCATTTTGGGACGCCTGTTTTTCTCGGCCCTTGCGTGACGGATCACCCAGAAACTTTCTATGTACAATCTAGATAAAAAGTAGCACCTTTTGGAAGGTTTTGTGAAGATTCGTCAAAGGAGTCATAATATATATATATATATATGTATATATATATATATATATATATATATATACTATATATATGCAAAAAAGAAGTAGAGAACTCTGGGTAGTTGCCAAGTTTAGGTGGGAGCAGTTCCTGCAAACAGCACCTACAACACCAAGGTGGTGAAACCCTTCTGTCATTGTACAGAACATGTGTGCTCACCCCAGAGGTGTGACCAGGGAAATGAACAATCCCTCCTCAGTAGTCACTTCAAAACATTTCTAGGGGCAGCTTCCTCCCAATGTGATGGAACCTTGACTGACTGGGAGAAAAAAGAAAGGAGTTGTGCAGGTATCATCTGACATCTGACATCTGATTGTGCCAGGAAGGTCCATTTGAAAATAATGAAGTTGCTGATCACTGCCAAAATGGCCATCCTATCAGGGGGACAGAAACACCTCCCCACGCCCAAGTCTTTGTCTCCTGCTCTGAAAGCAGTTTTCACACCTCATTGAGGGCTAAGGACTCACAGGGCTGCAGCTGGAGGCTAATTCAAATTAGCCTCCAGAGCATTAGGCAAGGAAATCATAACTTTCTGAAAGTCCCTGTTCCTTAATACATATTAAAAATCTAACTTTGCCAGTTAATTGGGCTTTTAATAAACAATACAGAGTCCAAGAATGAAATGAGTAGGCATTTCCTAGCTGGAGATGCCATTGGTACATTTAATATTGCATCCCAGTGTTTTCTATGGCACAGCCAGCTTTGCTACAGTTAAATAGCTTTGGGGTGGGGTTCCCTATAAGAACTTGTGGAACATTACATTACTAAATGTCCTTCTTTTAAAAACACATGCACTCTGCCTTATGGGCTGCCTTATGGGCCAACTTAGGGGTGACTTATTTAAATTAAAAGGATCACTTAGACCTGTCAAAAGGATTTACTTTGACAGCCGAAATTGCAGTTTAAAAGCTGCTTCAGGCTACCACAGTAGGCCTGAAGCCATGGTTTACACTGTCCCTGTAGGGGATGGGAAAATGGGTGCAGCAGTCCACCAGTGACATTTAACTTATTGTCCCTGGATACATTCTGTGCCATATACTAGAGATTTTTAAGAAAATTAAATACGTCACTTAGAGGTTAAACTAATTTCGTTGCGCTGAAAAGAGGAGCACAAGCAATTTACTGCAGGTTTGCAGGGGTACATTGCACCAAGTTATGCAGCCAACAGCAACAGATAGGATAAAAATATGGTAGTACAGCATTACAAATATGGCCATTTCCTACAGACCAGCTTGTCTGTCTCACCACAATCGACACAGATAGTCATGATGACCAGGACAAACAAGAGCACTAGTCACCTTAGCATTCACCATAAATATGTTTTTCTACGTGACTCGCATTTACCATATACACAATTGCGTAGCACTAACTCCTTAATGTGAATAATTGTCTATTATGCCTATTAATGCTACAACAATATTCACACAACAACTGTCCACGTTTGAAAAAGCCCCATACTTTACTCCCGCCAATTTGAAACATGCAGACTGAACCACTGCGTAAATAGTGCAATTTGTGAAACTTGAGAAAGAAACGAAATTACCACAATATTGTGTGATTAGCACATGTATTTTAAATTGTCACAATATGATACGATGAAGGTTATTACCGGTTTTACCTGACTGTCACTTGCATCTCCGACTACCCTCTACAAATGACTATTTCTGTACAGGATCAGGGCACCAAGGACCAGTGCTGCTCACCGCATTTGATCGTACTGTTCACTCCATTTGGACAAACTATTGCTCTCCTTGACAGGTCGCCCACCCCTAGCAACACACAAACGCTGTTGACAAGATTCACACACGTGAAGCTCTTTTTTATGCCCAGGCCGAGATTTGTTCCCAGATCGACACCGCCTATGAGAGTCCAATAGATTTAGCGGAGGCCTTCTGGTACCTGAACAAAGTTACTATACTGCTGACATTGTTGTTTAAGCATTCTCAGTCGATCTCGGAACTGTCAAGTTCTTCAGGAAGTGGTATCAAGGAATAGGGCAAACACCGGGATTATTCACAGTCTAGGATGCTCATCAGAATACACCAGACAAGAGATTATAATAGTGTGCATTGCCTATTACTGCGCTGATTGTTTAGCTTGTCATAATTATTGAAACTCTCAAGCATGTTAACAGTTATATGTATTGTGAAATGTTTTCAAAGAAATATAATGTATTTAGCACATTGTGTCCCTTGGTGTTTGAGTTGCTCTGTCCGCATAGCTGTGCGTGTGTGTGCCTGTGTGCGTTTATGTGCACGCGTATCTGTGTGCATACGAGCTTGTGAATGCACGTGTGGCTGTGTATGAGGGTGTGCTTGTACGTGTGTGTGTGGACACGTGTGCAAGCTGGAGACATATAAGGGCGAGCTCACGTGCGTGCATGAATCTGTGCGACATATGCACACATGTGAGCACGGTTGTGTGTGTCTAGCACGCACACATGAGCCCACACACACACGTACAGAGCGCACCGGTTCTACTGTGGTTATGTGTTTTGTCAGAATTAATGAGAAAAGTTCCATTGCCCTAGGGGTAATTAGTGTCCTTGGAGTTAAATAAGCTAATACTTAGACACCTCTGGCACAGGCAATTATGTTTGTGTATTGAATAATTGATTCAAAGTGGGGGGAAGGGTTGCTAATCAGATCTGAGCATAATGAATTGATTTAATTAACAGGGGAATCGGAGGATCCCTGGGAAATGTGTGCATTTATTCAACAGCAGGAGAGCGCAAACCACATAAATTGAGGGAGAAGGGCAGCGAGCGAGCAGATCTTGCTTTCCGGAGTAGACTCGAATATTTTCTTCCGCTGGAACAAATATAATTTTAGATTTAGAGGGACCTGCAGTGAAAAAGCACTTTAGACGCCTGAAAAGAGCTTCAGTCTCATTCGTCAGGGTTATAAGCCAACACATAATACGACATTAACTCACATTTTTGCTCGGAAAATTGAACGGTTTGGGGACAAGAGCAAAGGACACCTTGCCTCCCCCGCCTTTTAAACCACAGCTTTAATTCCTTTTTATGCCAGTCGAAAGCGCCAAAAAGGGAACGAGATTGGGTTTGCATTAGTGAAGCGCTTCACTTCTGAGCGTAATTCTAGCTCGGAGCAATCTAGGTTAAAAGTCGTGCAATCGTGTAATTGTAGCCCGCTCGGTGCCCGGCAGAGGACGGTCGACAGGCAGCAGTCGGTGTGCTGCACAGAGGGCTCGTCGCCTCCCGAGCTGCTGCGTCTACGGAATCCGCTCCTCTGGCTGCCGGGGGAGAAGGAGCGTCACCATCCGGACTGCCCTGTATCCCTGGGACCATGGTTCTGGACAAGGAAGACGGTAGGTGCCTCGCGTTCCTCTATCACACACCACGCGCTGCGAGAGGTGCGCTGGCCGAATCTCCTCTGAACTGTTGGTGCCTCGAAGCAGCGTACACTCCGATAGTGTGTCCTGTCACTGTGTTTGCCCCTGAGAAGCTACAGTCCGGTGGTGTGTGCTGTGTCTGCCTGCCCTCTGAACAGCGTACAGTCCGGTATTATGTGCAGTGTCTGCCCTCTCAGGAAGCACTATCTGGTGGTGCGTGTTGAGTCTGCCCTCTGAACAGGTACAGTCCTGTGGTGTGTGCGGTGTCTGCCCTCTGAGCAGCGTACAATACGGTGGTGTGTGCTTTGTCTCCCTGCCCTCTGAGCAGATAGTGTACCTACCCTCTGAGTCCGGTAGTGTATGCTGTCACTGTGTCTTCCCTCTGAGCAGGCACGGTCCGGTGGTATATGCGGTGTCTGCCCTCTGGGCAGCGTAGAGTCAGGTGATGTGTACTGTGTCTTCCCTCTTAGCACCGTTCAGTGCGGTGGTGTGTGCTGTGTCTGCCTGCCCTCTGAGCAGAGAGTACAGTCCGGTGGTGTGTGGTGTGTCTATCCTCTGAGCAGGTACAGTCCGGTGGTGTGTGCTGTGTATGTTTTCTGAGCAGGTACAGTCCGGTGGCGTGCACTGTGTGCGGCGTCTGCCTAGCAGCAGTGTTTGCTTGTGACTCCGATGTGGAGTCTTTGTTAGTTGTGCAGTTCAGTGAAAGAATGTGCTTCTCCTGCTGGTAAGGAGTTTGTGTTTTCTATACTGCTTGCAGCGAAGCCGTTTTATTTTTAAATCAAGCTTATTTGCTGCCTAAATATCTTCAGTTGTCTGGCGTTTGATTTATGTTTCCCTATTCCTTATTTTATTGCACCGCCACTGTAGGGCATGCCGTGTTTGAAGCTGGTTGAAATGAGTGTGATACCTTCGGGTTGTTCAATGGTGTCTTGAAGATGCTGGTTTGATCTGTTTGTGTCCTCGTGCCTGTGTGTTGTGTTTTTTTCCCTGCTTGCATTCACCCATCTCTGCAAGTACACTTCAGACCCCCAGAAAGGAGGCGATAGCTGCTGGGATAAGCCGAGTGCGGACGGGTGCCTCGGGTTTGTTTTCATAAATCTGACGACCTATCTCTCCTACAAATGAAGGTCACGAGTCAATGAAAAGCAAGTTCAGAGAATTGGTGAACTCGCTAGCTCCTCCGTGATTGAATGTCGGTCTTGGCTGTGAGTGAGGCGAGGAGTCTGAAGGGCTTCGCGATGAAACGAGCCGGCCGGCGGTGTTTACAAGCGCAAGGAGGGCAGCAGGTCCGTCGTTTTACGCGAGCCTGCGGTCTTGGAAAGAGGAGGGCGGGACTCCTAGGTGTCTAAAGCACATTCCTGCCCTACAACCAGATTTACACGTGAGAAGAAATAAGGGGCATTTCACCAACGCCCCCGAGATGAACCGATTGACTCCCATCCATAGAAAAAACATTCCACAGGTTTCTAAAACCTCTACGTCTGCACTGACCATGGACAACTTTCCGCCGGTTTCTCAGACTACTGCTTCAGTTGGGGTTTTCAGATGGTTCTCCTGTCAGGACAACAAACCAAACCAATTAATGTTCGGATTTTGAAGGATGTGTCTTTGAAAGCAATACATTGAAAACAGCTCCCGCGTTGATTTGCTACTGCAAAGGGTGTGCTGTTGGCAAGCTCTCGGAGTCACTGATTACTTTGTGATTAAAATATTGTAATTAAAAAAACATTAAAAGTTTGGTCGGGCACTCTTCGGTATGTTTGGCACAGCTTTGTGGCCCTGACTGAAATACACTGTGTAAAGGGGTGAGAAAGGATAGAAATGATAGGGAAAGGCTCCTTCTCCCCCACAAATCTTCAGAGAGGTTTCAGATTACAGCTGTAAGTGCTTGAAGTCGATACAGGCACTGTAATGAGATCACAGACTGGTGTAGTAGTTGTGTGCATTTGTGACAACTGTAGAGAACAAGTACATCATGTTATTAGGAAGGTATGTATAGACCCATATGTATAGATCCAGGTGTTTATTGGTGTTGCTGAATGGTGGCCACTTCAGAGCTCTGGAACAGGACAAGCGCCTACAGATCGCAACGGTGCGAGTCATTGTCAGCATTACAGTTGGGCCTATAAGTCAAACCCTTATTAGAACACTTGTTGCAACACCAAGACAGTGTTCAGCCAAGTCTGGGCAGCTGCAGATATGCTTTAAAAAGCTACCGCCAGCTGTACCGTATATTAAATGTAAGTCTTGAGTTCTTGTCCATCTACTTTTGAGAAGTGTTGTAAAATACTCTTGCTGCAGTAACAGAGGATCGCACCCTTCGGCATGTTGCATATGAAAACAAATAGCTCCTTCTCTAATGCAGTTAATACAGGAGTCATACATACCGACTGAGAGAATGAAGAGAAAGCATCCCAGTTTAGCACGCCAATCCCACCACACTGCACACAAAGATGCTGAGACTCCAATTGGGCCGGGATGAGTGCTATCTGCCCTGGCCTATGTCCATCACCTAGACAGAGTGTGCCCATCGGTGTGCTTGTGTGAATTGTGGCTCATGGATCGTAGCTTTCATATGGGTGGAATACTTATCTGAGAGTGGCAAACATATTTCTTCCTAACAATATTACCAACCACTGCCTTCTTTTTGCCCATGCAGGTGCAGATGGTTGCATCCAAAATTGTTTAACCTGACATGATAGTATTGTTGTAGCAGTCAATGTAGAAAGACACTGAAAGCAGCACCTACAGCCATACACCTTGGCAGAGTAGTGATCTAAATCGGACGGGACAGATGAACATTGTGCAAAAGGCACCATTCTGAAACCCTAATTCCTCATAGTTTGAGCAACAGGCTTGCTTGCGCTTTCTGGTGACAGGGATTGGTCGACATGTCTGTTTTGTTTTTATCATTTGTTAGCCTCTCTGTGCTTATGTTAGGTACATTCAGCTTTAAATGATCAGTTTGTTTAGACTTGACAGTCCCCCCCTCCAAAACTGCCAATTACACTTCTTGTGAAGATGGAGTGGGTACAAAGACAGGCGATTTTTGGGATGGGGTGGGGTAGACGTAACTGGAGATTTGTACACTTCGTTGAACATGATGGAAACATTGATATACATCTCCAATATTGGGGCAAACAGCAACTACTCGAACTACATATAACTGTCTATTATTTTATTTATTTTGTTTTTTTTCACGATAGAAATGTTACTGCTGGTGAGTGGGAGTGCAACATAAGCAGTTGCATAACCATGTCTAAAGTCCCCAACTTCCCAAAGCCGCTAAAATGTCAAACAGATTTTCAAAATAATCTTAATCTTCTTGTAATGCTGAACACACTAGTATGCACACTCTCACCAGCTCAGTTAATGTTCGTCATTGATTATGTGCAAAGATAACGTTCTTCTGCCTTTTGCAAACTAGTGACTTTGTTTTTTGCAGGAAGTAGGCCTTGCTACTTACCAATGGAAAATTCTAGGTGAAAGGAGAGGCATGTGCTGCTTTCATCTATTTTCATGTGTGAAGAAAATAAGAAGTCTATTCCTGAGGATAAAAGTTGCTCCTCGTGTGCCTGTGTTCTTCCTTCCTTTCTTGCTGATAAGGCAAACCTTAGAAAAAGCAATCGAGATTGATTTGGTCATTCAATGCTGTTGCTTTACTCTGGTGTTTAAAGCCCTCTTTTAATCATAACAAACAGGGTGACATTTTCTTTAAGTCCTGCCAGAGGGTTCCTGGCAGCCCATATCTTTTCAATCTGATTGGCAAGCTAACAGCAGGATGCTTCCTGAGCAGCAGAAGTTAGTGAAGCAGGTGAGCTGAGAGGAAAGGCTCAGATCTGAGGAGAGTTTCCTAATAGGGGTGGAGTGGGATGTTTGGATTCTTTTAAGCATCGCAGGAGCTATCATTAAAAGCACATCCCCAGTAAGAGCATGGCAGTGGTGTCTTAAAGCGAAACTGGCGCCCACCGTAATCAAGAGACTTCTCAGCGCCCCTTAACAGAGAAACTTGCAAACCAAGGGATGAAATGAAAATCGTGTCAGTGGCTCACAAGGTGAATTAAGAAGCATACAAAATAAATAATCATATGATCGAGCATCACATTGCCATGTTTTGTCATTGGTTTGTTTACTCAGTATACTCTCATTTGAAGGTTTTTAAACCCACTACATATATGTGCCCTTTACCTGTATCCCACACACCTACCACGCAAATATTATGAGCCTATGGAAAAGGTCCCAAAAGAAAATGAAAGTTTGAGTTGTCAGGGTGAGAATCCGTGGCTTGTATGTTTTATACAGAGATTGCAGCTGGATATTTAACACGTTAAACGCTGGAAAGTTTTACACACCAATAGAAAGACAGTATTTGATGTTTCTACATAGTCGCTTCAAAACTACAGCAATTGTTTTTTTCAGAAATTTTCATGGGCCAGCATGACATCCTTTTTAATCAAGATATCGATCAGTTGAAGCAGCAAGTTTGAGTTGTCTTTTTACTTTGAATGTTTCGCAACTAATCAAAATACATGACAACCTCCCGAGTATGGCTTAATATTATTATAAATATAAATGTGTAATCCTTGAACTCAAGAAATGAAACAGGTGAAGTTCTCAAATAAAACAAAGGTTTGCACTTCAAAATCACCATGGTGTAAGCTTTATAAAACAGGAGGAGGTGAAAAATCGTGTTGTGTCAAACATAAAGAATACTTTTTTAACAGGAGGTTATGTTTTCATTTCAGTATAGATTAGTTTTACTTGCAATTTGTCAGAGGCAATGTCAAGGAAAAATTGCAGGAACCTACATTTCTGTACATTTCTAGAAAAAAATCGTATGAGAATGGGAAGCGATTATTTGTTTTGGCATTCTGCACATTACCTACCATGAAAATATGTATACGGCTACGACCCTCACATTGCTCCATCAATTAAACGAAAACACCACTCCGTTTTTCTGACGCTCAATAATTAGGGTAAAAAACAGTTTTTATGGTTAATCGGAGTAATACGCTCACATTAGTTCCTCACTTAAACTTCACTTGCAGGATTTACAATGCAAACAATACAATACAAACTGGAATGGTTTGTACCTTTGGAGACAATTGAGGAACGTAGTTTGTTGCCATGTGACAGTAGCACTCACAATTTCACTTCAGTGTATGGAATATTTTGCCAAAATGTTTTGTGATATTTGTACGGAGTAAGACTTCAAAAGAAATACGAAATTAGGTACTAAGGAGAATATCTTTTCACTCTCCATTCCCACACTCCTTCATATTGGCCACATGGTTTAAACAAGCATTTGCAATGCAAACGGTCTCACGTTTGCTTGAGCTCGAGCTATTACCATTGCAAACTCCTAACCAGACTTTTCTTGCCACATAAATTGAAAATTAAACAGTTTCACATAAATAACTGGACATTTCTTGCCATATAAACTGAAAAGTAAAAGTTTCACATGAGCGAGCTGACTGCTGTCAAGGGTGCAAAGCAGACACCCAAACGGAAATAACAGTTCACTAGTAGTGAAACCTATCAGCAAAAGTGCAATTATCTACGTAACCAGTAAAAGTGCAATTAACTATGTAACAGGGTTGATGTCCTGCAAAGCGCTCAACTTCTGCTAAATGAGATCGCGCTGCGAAAAAAGAGAAAAAGTAGTCCACAATCCGGCCGGAAAACAGCGAGCCTCGTATGTTTTCAGTACTTGGTCGCTGCGTTCGAGGAGGGCTAACCACCGGACAAGGCATGCTTTCCACTAATGAAAGCAAGCAGATTTTAAAAGGCAAGTCCACTAACTAATGAAAGACAATGACGTGACATGGGTGTGGTTTGAAGCCCAAAGAGAGATAACAACACGGAATGGAGCGCTTTGCGCTCACCCCTAAAAAGGCCACCATTTCAGCCAACCAATTGCCATTTTCTCCAGTCACATGTTTTATTCAGTTTTTACAATAGAGATGTTTGCTGTTCTGATTTGGTAAAACCCCAAAACATATCAAGACTATGCCCTTCTGACAATTAGGCATCTCTGTGACTCTAGAAATTGGACATGCCAACTGATCTTTTATCCACATAAAGCCCCAACATTGCATTATATTTCATCAGTACATTCTTTGTACTCCGGGTACCTACAATTCTTTTGAAACACAACTACTAGCAAATATAGTGCATCTGGACAACTGATCAGTCAGTCTAATACACATGATATCTTGCATGCCTGTATTAAGACAGACCACAGACCTACAAGTGAAGGCACGTGAAATGTGATTAAATTAAACATCTTCTCTTTGTTTTTAAGGTTGGTGGAAGCCACCTTGAAAAGCATTACCTGAGAAAGAAGAAAGCCTAAACCCGAGCCTTCTTATTGTAAACATGACACAGAAAAACAAACTGTTATCCTGTGTTACTCCCTGAATAATAGTGAACTCTACACTTAAAAGTCAACATCACACAATTGTTGTGAGAAACAGTACTTATGTGACAGAGAGGCGAACATTTTGATATGAACTGTCTCCAAGCTCCCATGCTACTCACTTTACTCTCCTTACAGTGGTAATTCAGTTTCAATAAAAGTAAATTTGGCCTCACATTTGGTAGCTTGGACTGAGCAAAAGACAGTGCTCTGAGAAATGCATGTGAGTGAAATGAGCAACAAAAAGCAACAATACAGAGACAATATTAAAACAAGTATTGGCAAAGACAGTAGGTCTCACCTTTATGACTAATGACTTTGCCAAAAACTTTTTGCCCGATCCGTGTTGAGTCTGTAACTAAGTATGTTATGTGGATTTGTTGAGCACAGCTAGTCACCTGTGATGCAGGAACTGAGTAGGGCAGGCTTGACAGAGGAGGAGATCATGCCTGTTTCTTCTAGAAGAGCCATGTCTTGAGGTTCCTTCAGAAGTCCATGAAGGATGGGGAGGTTCTGAGGTCTTGCAGGAGGTTATTCTAGGTCTTGGCTGTGAGGAATGAGAAGGAGCTTCCTCCACTTCTGGCCTTCTTGATGCAAGGTAGGTGTGATCCTGCCTGGGATACAAATCAAAGGTGTCTCATGAGTTAGTAGAAGTTAAGGTGGTAGTTAAAGTACACTGGGCCAGTGTTGTAGAACAATAGAAAATAAAAGGTGTAAAAGCTTTTTTTTAAAGTGAGCTGGGAGAACAAAAGCAATGTGGGGTAGAAGCAACACAGGGGAAGATGGAAGAACTGTAAAAGCAACTTAGGGGAGGATTGGAGGTATGCAAAAGCAACACAGGTGAGTGCAGGAGAAACATGGAAGTAATACAAGGGTTGGTGGAAATCAACACAAAGGGCACTGGTGGGGAAGGAGCAACAGACAGCAGGAGGGCTTGTGTATGGGGAAGCAACATGAAGGGCACAGGAGGCAATGGGGAGAAGCCATGAGAGCATAACACATAGCAGCATACAATAGGAAGGGGGTGGGGAGAAGCAATAGGGTGACAGAGAGTAATACAAATGCTTGAAGAGAGAAGGACACAAGGGGGACAGTTCAAAAACCCCTGAACTTTAATCCCTTAGTTGCTGGGCTTGCCCCCCCCGTGCTGAGCTCTTTTTTGTCTAATTGTACTAGTTTGCGCTTAGGCCTTCATAACTTCTTGTCCACATAAGCTATCCACACCAAATTTGCCTCCTTTTTTTACAACATCCTAGGGATTCTAAAGGTACCTAGAGTTTGTGGGTTCCCCTGAAGGAGACCAAGAAATTAGCCAACATTCAGTTTCTTTTTTTCAGAAAAATGGGAAAAAAGGGCTGCAGAAAAAACCTTATGTTTTTTCCCCCCTGAAAATGGCATCAACAAAGGGGTTGTGGTGCTAAAATCACCATCTTCCCATCTTTCAGGATCAGGCACACTTGAGTCAGAAAACCAAATTTTTTAACACAATTTTGGCATTTTACTGGGACATACCCCATTTTTACTATTTTTTGTGCTTTCAGCCCCTTCCAGTTAGTGACAGAAATGGGTGTAAAACCAATGTTGGATCCCAGACAGCCCAGACAGCTAAACATTTCTGAAAAGTAGACAAAAGTTTGAATTCAGCAAGGGGTCATTTGTGTAGGTCCCTAAAGGTTTTCATACAGAAAGTAACTTAAAATATATTGAAATTAAGGTAAAAAAAAGTGCAATTTCCGGCCTCATTTTCTTCTATTACTTTTTCCAGTTATGGCAGATTTCTTAACGCAATGTACTGTTACATCTGCTTGACTCTTCTGATTGTGATGATATATAGGGCTTTTAGGTGCATCAAGAACCCTAGGTACCCAGAGCCAATAAATGAGCTGCACCTTGCAATGGGTTTTCATTGTATACCGGGTATACAGTAATTCATTTGGTGAAATATAAAGAGTGAAAAATATGTATCAAGGAAACCTTTGTATTTCAAAAATTGGCACAAGATAAGATGTTGACAAGCAGTGGTTATTTGCACATCTCTGAATTCCAGGATCCCAATACTAGCGTGTGAATTACAAGGCATTTCTCAAATAGACTTCTTTTTTACACACTGTCTTACATTTGGAAAGAAGAAACGTAGAGAACGACAAGGGGCAATAACACTTGTTCCCCTATTCTGTGTTCCCCCAAGCCTCCCTCTAAAAATGGTACCTCACTTGTGTGGGTAGGCCTAGTGCCCCCAACAGGAAACACCTCAAAACGCAACATGGACACTTCAAATTTTTACATTGAAAAGGGACGTGTTTTTTGGAAACTACCTAGCTGTGGATTTTGGTCTCTACCTCAGCCGGTACCTATTAAAAGCCTGCCAAACCTGTGCATTTTTGTAAACTACACACCTAGGGGAACCCAGGATGGGGTAACCTATGGGGCTCTTGCCTGGTTCTGTTACCCAGAATCCTTTGCAAACCTCTCAATTTGGCAAAAAAACACTTTTTCCTCACATTTCGGTGATGTAAAGTTCTGGAATCTGAGAGGAGCCGGAACTTTCCTTCCACTCAGCATTCCCTCAAATCTCCCAATAAAAAGGATACCTCACTTGTGTTGGTAGGCCTAGTGCCCGGGTCAGGAATGGATCACTCAATGGTCAATGTTAGTCCTTACATGAGGGTGATCCAATCCTGACGCAGGCACTAGGTACAGGCATTTAAGGACAGGTTGGGAAATACTGGGTGATAGGAATTTTGTGGATACCAGCATATTTCAGTAGTTTGTGTGACAGAAATGCAAGAAAAAATAGAGTTGTTAATCAACATTTCACCTTTGCAGGGTATTCTGGGTTCAAAAACTTTGGGGAATCCACACAAGTCACACCTCTGTGAACTCCTCTGGGTGTCTAGTTTCCAGAAATGTCTGGGTTTGGTAGGTTTCTGTATAAGGCCACCGAGCCCGGGACCAAAAACCCAGGTGCTTGCGTTATAAAACCGGGTTGTTTTGTGATGAATAAGTTTGATGTCTCCACAATACGATTTGGGCGGTGGAATTTGGGGCTGAACTAAATTGGGGAGCTCCCAAGAGAGCACTCTCTCTCTGTGCTTGCCGCCACATGTGTGTACGTATGTATTTCATATTTATCATTCCGGCCAAGGCATAGAAGCACTATTAACAGGAGTGAGAGGGCCACAAGGACAAGGCAGAAAGAAGAGGTGTGTCCATAACTACTGTGGAAAGAGCCAAGTTTTTAGCTTCTTTCTGAAAGCTAAGAGATCATGGGCCAGATGTACGAAAAAAGCAATTTGCGACTTGCAAATTGCGAGTCCCTGCGACTCGCAATTTGCAACTCGCAAATTGCTATGCAGTACGGTGTCTCAGACACCGACTGCAACTCGCAATGGGGTCGCAATGACCCACCTCATGAATATTCATGAGGTGGGTCGCAAATTGCGGCCCCATTGCGAGTATAGGCACTTGCTAACATGGAGGCCTGCTGACGTCTGAAGAACCAGAACCTTATGGGCCTGGCGGCGCAGGGTACGCCTGAAATCTCCTTGGATTCACCTGCCTCAACTAAGAGAGACACGGGACACTCTGTCAGGCGTAAAAGATCAGATTTTATTAGCTGCAGCTAGTACAGTTGTCCAAGAAGTACACAAGGTATGTTCTCAGGAGACTGCCACTTTACTTTGTGGCGCACAATCTTATATACCGTATAAAAACATTTATTAACTACATACACTCCCAGAACACATAGAAAGGAGCCAGTAAGAATAACGTAAAGATAGAACAGAGCCAATAGAAATGTCGGAAAACAAGACAGAACAAAGTATCAAGTGACTTAAGGTTGCCTCCCCTCCAGCTGTGTTTGTCACCCCTCCCTTGAACTAATTCATTAACCGATCCACAACGAAGTTGCATGTGGTGCGATAAGTTTGTGTGCGTTTGGAGGACAGTTGTGAAATGAGAGAATACTAGCAAAGGACAGCGAAGGCCAGACGATAAGATAAGATCGGCGGAGAATAGTGTGAGCCTACAGATAGTTGAAACAAGGATTAGAAAACCAGACAGGGATTAGTGTACTCGGTCAGACCTTAATACCAGCCTTGTAAAGATAGAGGCAGAAGGCTGTTTTGAACACCATGTTGCAGAATAAGCAGAAAAGGCAGAATGGACTTCGTTCGCTGTGCTGCCTGAGTGAAGGCAACATAAAATGGCGGCGGGCCACAAAATGGCGGGTCGATACGATCGTATTAAAAATCGAATTTCCTCAGACCCTCCTTTTGCCAGAACTCAGGCAAGATACACAAACTCATGTTAATCTGAGTCGATGTCTATGGCCATGAGGTCATCAAGCTGTTGCTGTACCATCATTTTGATATTCTCTGCTCTTTGTGACTTGGGTTTGGGAATACATGCAGTAGCACATAGGTTGCAGATGGCAGGACCGCAGTGCATACAAAGACAACAAGAGAATATAAAAGCTAAAATTACTCCAAAGAATGTCAATACCTTCCAACCCCATTTGGACAGTAATCCCCAAAACCACTCTGAAAAGGACCAATCTCCTTCGTCCTGATGAATCGACTCGGAGATTATGTGTAACTTAGAGATAGCTTGGTATACTGTCGGAGCGTCATTAGGTATGAAAATACAGCAACTTGATCCGATCAATTTGCATACTCCACCACGGTCCGCAAGAACAAAGTCTAAGGCAACACGGTTCTGCAAGGTCATAAGACGATCAGCCTGTAGTTCAGCTGTAATGTTACTTAAAGCTCCTACAGTGATGTCTATGGTGGTTTCTACGACACGAACCAATTGCCTTATATTTCTGCTGTTGGCCATTGGACCCCAGAAGGGAAGAAATCCTTTGAGGAAATCTCCTCCCTCTTGTCCTGCTGTGTCTTTCGAATCCACAATCCCTCTGCCATATCTATTTTTATGATGGTTCGCAGGAGCGGTGTATGTAGGGGGAAGAAGAAAGGCTATATAACAAGTACCAGAGAAATCAGCTGGCAACCATGTATAAGCCCTATCGTAGCAAACGAAGTATGTACCTTGAGATGGTACTAACGGCAGTGAATTCAGGGCTGAATAAACATATGTATGGGAACATAAACTTTCTCTTTGTCCGGTGTTTGGAGTTCTACCATTTATTTGCAGACAGAAATTTCCTTGTTGGGGTATGACCCGTATCGGAGGAGATTTTCCTTGCTCAATCTTATCATTGAGGCTGGAAATGTAATTAGTTATGTTCCAATTGGTATATGCTTTTCTTTCATCTATGGAAGCTTCACTTTTTTCCATGATTTTAGCCATAGCTACCATTCCCTTTATCAATAAACTATGACTGAAATCTGAACCAACACTATGTGAACTGACAGGTTGTTTAATTTTACTTTGATATGCATTATTGAAAATGACAAAATAAGCCCAAGCGGAACCTTCATAGGAGAATGGAAGAACTAAATATGGCATTCCTTTTTCTACCGTATGTGGTATGAGTCCACACACCCAACAGTCAGTTGTATTGATCACTAACTGATGTTGATGTAACAACTGGACGAAGGAATTGTTAAAGTATTCAGTTCTTCTGATGAGTTCATGCTGGGGAAGAGTGTGAAATAGGTGCGGAGAGATAGTAGAAGAAGATGTAGAGGTAGGAGAAGAGACAACTTTTTGCTGCAGAGTAATAATGATCCAGTTTACAGATGCCAAAAGAATACACGACAATATAATGACGCATAGAGCAATACTACAACGACTATATATTTCTTTACAATTATTCTTTACATTTTTACTTTCTCTTTTATCTAATGTAGCCTCCATCTTTCTAAGTGGATGCTCACGGCAATCTTCCTCAATCACTGTAGTCACGATTATCTACCGTCCTATGACACTGTGAGGTCCTGCAGGCCTATTGCCACTTACTCAGGTCGTAACTAAGACTCCTACCGTGACCCTGCAACCGGGATAGAGTACTACATAGGAGAGAAATTTACAAGTTCTTTGGTCTTGGTCTCAAATTATAGCGTTCCTGTCCAGAGGCAGTCTGGTTTTGAAACAATGTTCCTGGATTTGTCGTGTTCAAGCGACGATGCAATGGTATTGCTTCTTGAAGGATGTCGTCGTCCTCTTTCTCAGAAAGTGTTCCAATTAGACGCGCATCACTGAATGGTACAAATTGCGGAACTTTCTCACTTTCAGAGTCACTGATGCCTCTACGGACCCACTGATCGAAAGGCAAGGGCAAAGGCACTTTCTTGCAGTGCACGGCATGCACCCAGTTTTTCTTTCCTTCGACTTTAACTGCTGTTCTTGTGGTCAAAAGAACCAGGCGTGGCTCTCTCCATCTGGGCTCCAAATTTCTCTGTCGTTGGAAATTTTTCGTGCAGACCCAGTCACCTGGTCGGATGGAATGACCTGGGTCTGTGGAAGCCTCTGGTAGAGCACTCTGAACCTGTTGATGAAGAACACGCAATTTAGTTGTAAGGTCATGCAAGTAGTCAATCAACATCGGGTATGGCAAGTCTGAGTATTTCTTAGGGCGAGGAACTCCCCATACATTAGCTGGGCGACCAAATATCACTTCGTAAGGGCTAAGCCCCAAACGAGAGTGTACTGCTGTTCTGGTGGACAGAAGAGCCAATGGTAAAGCATCAGGCCAATTAAGTCCTGTGCTAGCTTGCACCTTAGCAATTTTAAGCTTCAAGGTTCCATTGTAGCATTCTACTAAGCCAGCCGACTGTGGGTGATTCGCCGCGTGGAACTTCTGTTTTATGCCAAGACCTGCACAAACTTTTTGCATGACTTGACCCACAAATTCGCTCCCATTGTCACTCCAGACAATGCGCGGCAAACCAAACCTAGGGAAGAATTCTTTCAAAAGTATTTTGGCAGTTGATAAAGCAGTATTGTCCTTCAGAGGGTAGGCTTCTACCCATCTAGAAAAAGCACATACTACCACCAGAACATATTTGAGGTTGTTGCATCGTTCCATGTGAATATAATCGATCTGCAACACCTCAAATGGATATGTTGGAGGAGCAAAATGACCTGCTGGAGTTGGGGTTCCCTTTCCCGGATTGTACATCAAGCAAACAATACAATGTTTTACTACATTATTTGCACACTTTGGGATCCCCTCATTTTGCCACACTGGAGCCAGAAGTTTACATATTCCTTTTGCACTTAGGTGAGCTGGACCATGTGCCATAGTAACTACAGGTAGTACATAAGCATCTGGTAACAGCCAACGTTGATGTTCTGATAATTCAACCCAACATCCCATCTCATCTAACATTCCTGTACTTTCCTTCCACTTTCTCAACTCATTCTCCGTAGCCTCTCCTTGAATTGATTTCACACTCTCTACTGTATCTTCACACATTCCCTTTTCTCTTACGCAGTTTGCGGGACCTGCAACATACATTCGACTTGTGTTGTCTCTGGCTGTCTTTTTCGCTACCTCATCTGCAAATGCATTTCCTCGACCAACATCGTCCACAATCTTTTTGTGTGCACTACACTTCACAATCGCTATCTGAGTAGGCATTGTAAGTGACTCAAGAAGTTCAGTCACTAATTGACCATGTTGTATCTTAGTACCATGGGAAGTA
This sequence comes from Pleurodeles waltl, assembly GCF_031143425.1. Lineage (NCBI taxonomy): Eukaryota > Metazoa > Chordata > Amphibia > Caudata > Salamandridae > Pleurodeles > Pleurodeles waltl. The sequence goes on from NC_090440.1 coordinate 806,030,438, forward strand.
AAGAATCCTCTTTCCTTCCATAAACGCCCAAAGTTAAACGCTACACCAAAAGCGTATTGGCTATCAGTGTACACGTTTACTCTTTTTCCTTTGGATAACACACACGCTCTAGTTAAGGCTATCAATTCAGCTGCCTGAGTTGAATTATGTCTAATGCGTGCTGTCTCCACAATCGTATGCAAAGTAGTAATAGCGTAGGCTGAAACTGTATCTCCATTCGGGAGCTTGAAACAAGAACCATCTACCCATAGTGTTCCATCTGGATTCACTAATGGCGTGTCTTTTAGGTCAATTCTACCCTTAGTCTCTTCTTCAGTACGGAGAAAACAATCATGCTGTTCAGAGACATCTCTCTCTTCTGGAAGAGGCAACAAAGTAGCTGGATTCAGGGTATTACATCGTTTGATGTGTATGTGACTAGCCAAAAGCGTCAGCTCATATCCGGACAACCGAGCACTCGTAAGATGCTGCGTTTTTGTCCTATTTAGTAAAATATCCACTGCATGTGGCACCATAACAATGAGAGTATTATCTAGCACTACTCCAGCAGACTGTCAAATAGAAATTGCTGCTGCCGCTGTCGCCTTAAGACAACTAGGCAATGCTTTAGCTACTGGATCTAACGTAGCTGAGAAATATGCGCATGGTCGCTGTTGATCTCCAAAACGCTGCGTTAAGACTGACAATGCACAACCCTCTCTTTCGTGGACATAGAGCGTAAAGGGCTTACTGTAATCAGGAGTACCCAATACAGGAGCAGAACACAAAGCAATACGCAAATCAGTAAAACTCTTCTGACATTCGTCAGTCCACGGAAGAGGCTGAGGCGTATCTTTTAAAGTTAGCGCCAACAGCGGTTTAGCCAATAAAGAGAAACTCGGAATCCACTGTCTACAATAAGAAGTAATGCCCAAAAAGGCACGTACCTCTCTTTGTGTGGATGGGACTGACATTTGTGCAATTGCCTGAATTCGTTCGGGGGTCAATCGTCGTCCCTCCTTTGACAAGAGATGACCCAAATAAGTCACCTCGCGACAGACATATTGTAATTTAGAAGGAGAAACCTTGTGATTCAGATCAAACAAATGACGCAACAGTGCAACGGTCACGTTTTTGCAAATCTCCTCTGAATCAGCGGCAACTAATAAGTCATCCATGTACTGAATGAGAGCGGCACCGGACGGTAAGGAAAAGGCATCAAGATGACATTTTAGAGCTTGACTGTAAACAGAGGGACTTTCACAATAACCTTGAGGTGCGCGTTTAAACCGGAAGCTTCGGCCTCCGAGGGAAAAACCAAAAATATCTCTACTCTCTTCGGCGATGGGAATACTAAAGAAAGCATTCTTTAAATCGATAACTGAAAACCAAGTCGCTGTAGAAGGTATCATCGTCAACAGAGCAGTGATATCTGGGACTACAGGAAACTGCGGTACGACAATCTTGTTTACCTCCCGAAGATCAATTACAAAACGATAAACAGGAGGCTGAGAAGGATCAGTGCGTTTAAGAACCGGAAGAACAGGACTGTTACATGTATTTCCTCTCGTTTCCTCAACCACACCCTTCTGAATCAAATCATGGACAATTTCCAGAAGTGCTTTCTCACCTTCAGTAGAGATTCTGTATTGCGGAATACGTGGCATTTCAGCATTGGGCTTAAGAGTAACAACATAAGGTGGGATCTCAAGACAACCAACGTCATTCGGACCCGTAGCCCAAAGCGTTTCGGGAAGAGAAAGCAATTCAGGTGGGAATTGATCTTTTGATAAGTACATTGGACTAGTCATTTTCTGTCCTAGAGTGAGGTATACACCAGAAGGTGAACAATATATCGTAGCATGCATTCTTTTTAATAGATCTAAACCCAACAGATTTTCACCACAACCATTCGTCAGAAGAAGCGGAGCTTCTAAATCATAAGGGCCTATTGAAACAGGCAAAGGGCAAGAAACTGGATTGCGAACAGGGGCGCCAGAAAATCCTACAGATACATTCGTTAAGCCAGACAAAGGTGCGCCAGGGAGTTTAGAATGAATGATAGAGCTTCTCATGGCACCAGTATCTAAAAGAAATGGCTCTGAAACACCCATTGTAGTGACATTAACATAAGGTCCATTCTGATCCACTGGAATTGACGTAACCCCCTTACTTTGTCCATGGCTGTCCTATTCAAAATGAAGACTTTCATTCCCTCCTTCAATATACTGATCCTCACTGTAATACTGTATAGATCTAACATTTTGCTGGTCAAAGTAATTTCCGGAATTTGGAGGAACAAAAGAACGCTGCTCTTGGGTTAACACACCTCGACCTCTACCTCTATTTGCTGACTGAGGACCACCACGACCTCGTGAAGCAGATGTTGCTCCATTACGCTGCAACAATGCCGGACAACTGTTCTTAAAATGACCTTCCTCCCTACAATAAGCACATTGATTGGGACCTAGCAAAGGTCTTGGAATGAATGGTTCAGGCTTTTGATACAACCTCTGAAACTGCGGAGGCTGTTGAAACTGAGGCTGAACATAACGAGGAGGATAAGCCTGTTGCAAGAGAACTTTAGTTTTTAATTGTTTCGTCTTTTTCTCTTGTTTTTCCCTTTCTTCTTTGTCTCTATTTTCATAATATTGTGCAGTAGCCAATATCTGGGCGGAAGAAGAAACTGCCCATGAACTCTCGGAGTCTTTTAGCTTGTGTGATAGTTCAGGAAGCAAGTTATATACGAACTTATCCACAAATAATCGCTGTCCCCCTTCTGTAGCCATATCTTGACCACTGTGATCAATGAATGTCTCCTCGAATCGGGTAAAGAAATCGGAAACACTTTCATCTTTCTTTTGTTTACATGCTGCTAGCTTATCCCAATTAACTCTCAAAGCAGGCATCATTGTTTTCATTAATGTAATAATCCTACCAGGGAGTTCTGAGATCAAAGCGTCGGGCTTTGCACCACCTACTTGACCTCTATCTGCGGCAATAATAGCGTTCCAATCGCCGCCTAATTCTTGAGCGTGATCCTCTCTACGAATTTTAGCCCATATTGTCTGTGGAACTACATTTCCCATCAACATGTCAATATCTGCTAGATTCATAGTACATGCATCAACTGTTTGCGACAACTCTTTATAGTAACCAGCAGGATTTTTGCGTGGATCTGGTAGTGACTGTTTAAGTGCTAAAACTTCAGACCTTTTCCAGGGGACATGTATCCATATGCGCTGAAAATGCGCAGGAATAGCTGGATTAGCACCTGCTGCTGCAACTTCTTCCTTCCATATTGGAGAAACCTCTCTCATGGGATAGTTTTTCAGTGCTGTCCTAACTGAAGGATCAGAATCAGGAAAAGTCTGTGAGAACAATAGGGATCTGAAAGAAATAAGTGTTCTGACAGCGTTTTCAACCTTAGGACCCACAATAAGTCCTTTGTCAAAGTCAGCCTGAACATCTAACAGATCCTGTGGGACCGAACCCAAATTCATATCCTCCCATTCTTTAGCGAAAGTATCGCACATAACTTTAAAAACATATCTCTGCGTAGGTGCATTCCATTGCAGAAAGGTGGACATAATATCAGACGTACTATATTGGGGACCCTTCTTGATCCATCTACAAGCAAGTGAGTCCAATTTTTCTCGCTCTTCGGAGTCTGGGAATTGACTACGAGACTGTCTTCGAGAAAAAGCTGGAGACACGTTTAAAGCTTCAAAGAAAGGTGATAAGAGACCAGAGACAGTATCTGCAAATCGCTTACGCATAGATGGAGAATTTGACATAAGGATAGGGGACAAGGTATTAGGTGAATTAACTAAAGGAGCATTAGGAATTGCCAAAGGAGCAGAAGGCAAAGGAGTTAAAGGCAAAGCTGGCATAGGCAATACTTGAGGAGGCAAATGTGGAAAAGCTGGAGCAGGCGGAAGCACAACTGGCGGCTGAACAGGCTGTAACATCGGGGGTGCATTAGCACCTTGTACATAGGGCGGAGGCAATTTCAATAAGTGGGACATTAAGGAATCTTCCTCAAAATCTTTTCTCTTATCAAGGGAAGAGATAGGCAACGTCGGATAGCATTTATCTATTGCCATTCGATGCTGTCTGTCTGAAATTTCCATTGCATTATCTATTTCATCATCTTTGAATTGCTGAGCAGCCTGTATAATCGTCATTCCCCGTGTTTTCCTATCTCGTTTCGCTTGTTTAATTTCTCTCTGTTTGGCTTCCTTACGCCAAAGGCGAAAAGAGTCAAACATTGCCGGCCGGGCTTTTCTTTTAAATAACGTTGCTTCTAAATTATCTAGCACATCAGTTTCGAAACTACCATTTTCTGGCCATTTTAAAACACCATCTTTCTTTGTATATCGGGTCCATGTCTTATTAAAGGCAATAGGACCAACACCATGTTTAGAATAGAGCTCATATGTGGGAGTTCCAACCGAAGGAATCGGACAGGAGTCCTCAAGCTGGGAGTCCCTATTACAACCAAAGCAACAAAGTTTTCCAAACTTAGTCAGACCAGACATCTCACGATTTTTACTGGCTGTTCACAAACATCAAGGGGGTAAAACTTTCAGTTTACACAGCACAAATGCACTTACCCCTCGGCTTTGGCCACTGCAATGGCCAAATCTAAGGACCTAAGGACAAAACAAAGACCAAAATTTGTGGGCGCGACCCACCAAATACTTAACTAAGGATGTCTTCTTACACCAACAGAGGCCCGTCTATCGTCTCGCTTTACCATACATCATTAAAGAAAGGGCCAAGGCAGGGCGGCAGTCAGGGCAGCAGTCGTCAGTAGCCGTCAGGAAGGAGTAACCGCGCTGAAAAAGACCTTCGGACCACTTCGACATACAGGGGTCGCTTGACGTGGCTCGCGATTCCTCCAGAATTTTCTTGCGGGGTTCCTCACGACCTTCAGGCAGAACCGGTACCGCTGAAGCCGCCCCACGTTGGGCGCCAGTTGAAGAACCAGAACCTTATGGGCCTGGCGGCGCAGGGTACGCCTGAAATCTCCTTGGATTCACCTGCCTCAACTAACAGAGACACGGGACACTCTGTCAGGCGTAAAAGATCAGATTTTATTAGCTGCAGCTAGTACAGTTGTCCAAGAAGTACACAAGGTATGTTCTCAGGAGACTGCCACTTTACTTTGTGGCGCACAATCTTATATACCGTATAAAAACATTTATTAACTACATACACTCCCAGAACACATAGAAAGGAGCCAGTAAGAATAACGTAAAGATAGAACAGAGCCAATAGAAATGTCGGAAAACAAGACAGAACAAAGTATCAAGTGACTTAAGGTTGCCTCCCCTCCAGCTGTGTTTGTCACCCCTCCCTTGAACTAATTCATTAACCGATCCACAACGAAGTTGCATGTGGTGCGATAAGTTTGTGTGCGTTTGGAGGACAGTTGTGAAATGAGAGAATACTAGCAAAGGACAGCGAAGGCCAGACGATAAGATAAGATCGGCGGAGAATAGTGTGAGCCTACAGATAGTTGAAACAAGGATTAGAAAACCAGACAGGGATTAGTGTACTCGGTCAGACCTTAATACCAGCCTTGTAAAGATAGAGGCAGAAGGCTGTTTTGAACACCATGTTGCAGAATAAGCAGAAAAGGCAGAATGGACTTCGTTCGCTGTGCTGCCTGAGTGAAGGCAACATAAAATGGCGGCGGGCCACAAAATGGCGGGTCGATACGATCGTATTAAAAATCGAATTTCCTCACGTCAGCAGGCCTCCATGTTAGCGACCTGCTTGTCAATAAAGCAGGTTTTTTTTTTTTAAAGTGTAGCCCGTTTTTCCTAAGGGAAAACGAGCTGCACTTTAAAAAAATCCGAAACCTTTAGTTTCGGTTTTTCAGGGCAGGGAGTGGTCCGTTGGACCACTCCCTGCCCTGAAAAATTAATATCTGGTCCAGTCACAAAGGGGAAGGGGTCCCATGGGGACCCCTTCCCGTTTGCGACTGGGTTACCATCCACTTCAAGTGGATGGTAACTGCGAGTCCATTTGCGGCCGCTTTCGCGGCCGCAAATGGAATTGCATACCAGTGCGAGTCGCTAATAGGAAGGGAACACCCCTTCCTATTAGCGAGTCTGAAATGCATTTTGCGAGTCGGATCCGACTCGCAAAATGCATTTCTGCATAGCAAACCCACGTTTGCGAGTCGCAAACGGCGATTTTCGCCGTTTGCGAGTCGCAAACGGGTTGCTACATCTGGCCCCATGTTCTTTCCTCAAAGTAGGAGGGAGCATGTTCCAGTATTTAGCTTCAGCCACCATTAATGCCTTATCGCCCCATCTGTCCGTGGTACATAGGCCAAATTGGAGTTAGCAGATCTAAGCTGGCGGCTGGGAATATACCAGTGAATCCCTGAGTTCAAATGTTCCGGGCTGCTGGTAAATAGAGCTTTATGTGTTAAACACATTGTCTTAAAGACCATATGTTTCTTCACAGGTAACCAGTGTAGTTGCCTAAAAGTAGGACTGGCCGAAGTGACAAAAGGGAGATTGAGTGTTAAACGAGCCGAAGTATTCTGGATCAGTTGAAGTTTGCTGAGTGGCAGCTTGTCAATATTAAGCAAAAGTGCATTGCAGTAATCTATTTTTCGAGATTACTAAAGCAAGAGATACCATTATTCAGAGCTTCTCCTGTAGATAAGGAAATATTTTTTTTAATGTTTTCAGTATCCAGAAACAGGTTTTAGTGAAAGAATTAACCTGTGGCTTAAAGGATAAAGCAGTGTCGAAGATGACCCCCAGATTCTTAGTAGAGCCAATAGGAACCGGTAGGTCTCCACGCACAGATGGCCACCAGCGGGCGCTCCATAAATTTCTACTAGAGCCAAAAAGAAGAATTTCCGTTTTGTCGCCGTTCATTTTGAGCCAATTCATGCCCATCCATCTATTAATCTCACACATACATCGGTGAAAACGGTCAGCAACTTCATCCCAATTCCCATGAATAGGGATGATCAATTGGGTATTATCTGCATAAGAGGTGGAAAAACAAATGAGCTTATCAATCTGGCCAATGGAGCCATATACAAATTAAACAGGGTGGGACTGAGTGAAGAACCCTGAGGTAAACCGCAAGGTAGCTGATATGCAGGAGCTTTAAAGTCCCCACAGGTTACAATAGTAGATCTGTCTTCAAGAAAAGTCTTCAGTATGTCTAGAGCACTAAAATAGTGCCAACTCCCTCATGAACTAATTTCCAGATCGTATATGAAGTGGTAATGAGGACAGATTCAGTGCTATGGTTCTTTCTGAAACCGTATTTGTTAGAAATGGGGTCTTTGGTTGACAGTCAGGTTACCCCCTGTTCAAGCAAGGACCCTCACTCTAGTTAGGATAAAAGAGAATCACCCTCAGCTAACCCCTGCTTACCCCCTTGGTAGCTTGGCAGAGCAGTAGGCTTAACCTCAGAGTGCTGGGCGCAAAGTATTTGTACCAACACACACAGTAACTTAATGAAAACACTACAAAATGACACAACACCAGTTTAGAAAAATAGGAAATATTTATCTAGACAAAACAAGACCAAAACGACAAAAATCCAACATACACAAGTCAAGTTATGATTTTTTAAAGGTTTAAAGTAAAAAGAGTCTTTAGGTAGTTGTAACAACACACTAGCGCTGCTAGCGTGTAAATGTACCTGGTTTGCGTCAAAAATAACCCCGCACGGGCGGTGTGCGTCGAAAATAACCCTGCACGGTTATAGGCGTCGAAAACAGCTCGGCACGGCGATGCGCGTCGAAAAAGCCAGCCACGCGACGGTCCGAAAGTCCCGCGGCGCAGGTTGCGATCTCTCAGCCTTCGTCAGCGATGCTGCGCGTCGTTTCTCCTGCTCCGGGCGTCGATTCTCCGGTCGCGTTTCCTGCGGCGTCGTTTCTCAGCTGCGGAGCCGGCGTCGCGTCGTTTTCTCAGCCGCGATCGGATTCGCGTCGATCTTTTCTCCGCACGGCGCTCGGTGCGTGTATTTTTGTCCTTGGGCTGCCAGCCTCTCCTTTCAGGGTCCCAGGAACTGGAAGGGCACCACAGAGCAGAGTAGGGGTCTCTCCAGAGACTCCAGGTGCTGGCAGGAAGAAGTCTTTGCTATCCCTGAGACTTCAACAACAGGAGGCAAGCTCTACATCAAGCCCTTGGAGATTTCTTCTTCAAGATGGAAGGCACACAAAGTCCAGTCTTTGCCCTCTTACTCTGGCAGAAGCAGCACTGCAGGAAAGCTCCACAAAGCACAGTCACAGGCAGGGCAGCACTTTTTCCTCAGCTATCAGCTCTTCTCCAGGCAGAGGTTCCTCTTGGTTCCAGAAGTGTTTCTAAAGTTTGTAAGTTTGGGTGCCCTTCTTATACTCATTTTAGTCTTTGAAGTCACCTTTCTTCAAAGGGGACTCACACCTTCTTGTGAGATCCTGCCTTGCCCAGGCAAGGCCTCAGACACACACCAGGGGGCTGGAGACAGCATTGTCAGAGGCAGGCACAGTCCTTTCAGATGAGAGTGACCACTCCACCCCTCCCTCCTAGCAGAGATGGCTAATCAGGAATGCAGATCACACCCCAGCTCCCTTTGTGTCACTGTCTGGTGTGAGGTGAAAAACAACCCAACTGTCAACTGACCCAGACAGGGAATCCACAAACAAGGCAGAGTCACAGAATGGTTTAAGCAAGAAAATGCTCACTTTCTAAAAGTGGCATTTTCAAACGCACAATCTCAAAATCAACTTTACTAAAAGATGCATTTTTAAATTGTGAGTTCAGGGATCCCAAACTCCACCTGTCCATCTCTTCTCTAGGGGAATCTACACTTTAATCATATTTAAAGGTAGCCCCCATATTATCCTATGAGAGAGAGACAGACCTTGCAACAGTGAAAACGAAATTGGCAGTATTTCACTGTCAGGACATATAAACCACATTACTATATGTCCTACCTTATCCATACACTGCACCCTGCCCTTGGGGCTACCTAGGGCATACCTTAGGGGTGCCTTACATGTAAGGAAAGGGAAGGTTTAGGCCTGGCAAGTGGGTACACTTGCCAAGTCGAATTTACAGTGTAAAAATACACACACAGACACTGCAGTGGCAGGTCTGAGACATGATTACAGAGCTACTTATGTGGGTGGCACAACCAGTGCTGCAGGCCCACTAGTAGCATTTGATTTACAGGCCCTGGCACCTCTAGTGCACCTTACTAGGGACTTACTAGTAAATCAAATATGCCAATCATGGATAAACCACTTACATACAATTTAAACAGGAGAGCATATGCACTTTAGCACTGGTTAGCAGTGGTAAAGTGCTCAGAGTTGAAAAGCCAACAGCAACATGTCAGAAAAATATAGGAGGCAGGAGGCAAAAAAGTCTGGGGATGACCCTGCAAAAGCAAAAGTCCAACAGTATTGCATTGGGTCTAGACTACCTAAGTCTTTAATGAACTTGGCTAATTCTTCATTGATTTTCAAAGATCTTAGATTGGAAAGGCAATAAAGCAATAGGCCTTAGATTCTCGAAGTCATTAGATTTACCATCTGCTTTTTTTTTCAAGGGAATTACCATCGCTTCCTTCCAAGAGGAAGGGAACACCCCAAGGTCAAAACCTCCTGAAATATGGGGACAAGAGCAGTAGAGACTAAGGGGGTCATTACAACCCTGGCGGTCAAAGACCGCCAGGGCTGTTTCGACGGAAGCACCGCCAACAGGCTGGCGGTGCTTCCCATGGTTTACCGCCACTTTAGTCCCGGCGGTTTTAATCCGCAAGGGCAGCGCTGCTTGCACCGCTGCCCAGGGGATTACGAGTCCCCCTACCGCCAGCCTTTTCCTGGCGGTTTGAACTGCCAGGAAAAGTCGGTGGTACAGGGAGTCGCTATGCAGACAGTGAAAAGCGCGACGGGTGCAACTGCACCTGTTGCACAACCGCAACACCGCCGGCTCCATTTGGAGTCGGCGCCTGTGTTGCGGCCCTGATCCCTGCTGGGCTGGCGGGCGGAAACGAGGTTTCCGCCCGCCGGCCCAGCAGGGATCTCAAAATGACCGCGGTGGGAGTGTGGCCGCATTGGCGGCTGCCCGGCGGTCCAACCTTGGCGGGCGGCTTCAGCCGGCCGCCAAGGTTGTAATGAGGGCCTAAATCCAGGACAGGCTGTAAAATGTGAGGTGGACAGGGGTCACTCGAGGACCCCCTTTTTAATCGTTGTCATAACCTTTTTAATCTTCTCCGAGCCAAGAGGCTGAAAGTTTGTCAGTGTAAGGCTGTCATCTCTTATAAAATTATTCGGGGAGTCATGTAACTGAAAGAATGGGAGCAATTACTAATTACATCTTCTTTTGGCATCATGGACATTTTAATTCGAGATGCAAAGAAAAAGAGAGAGAAACTCCTCTTGGAAATCAATATTTTGGAGAAGGAAATTCAGGAGACCAACCTCTCTGAGGCAATTGAGAAAAATTATGCTATCCTAAAAGAGGTACTCCGTAAGCACCAAGACTATGTCAAGGACAAAAAAATGTGCAAACTCAAACGGGATGCGAATGATTATGCCAGTGGAAGGGTTTTCACATATTCCCGTAAGTTTGACAATATCAACACTGAAAGACAGGGTGATAAAATAGCTGGTCAGAATCCTACTACACCTCTGAATACCACAACTAGTGATACAGACCTGTCTAGTAGCTCCAGCATAGTCAGTGAGGAGGCTAGCAGCTCAGCACAGGAGCAGAGTACAACCACTAGTGGTAAATCATCTTTTTTATTGGAACTAGAGAGGTTCTGCAGAGGTCAGAAACAAACACGAATAGGACAGGATACTTACCGAAGAGAACCAGAAGAGGCAAAAGAAAGAATGCAACAAGTGGAAACGGGCAAGGCAGGTGTTACCACCAGGTCAGCCTCACGCAACATGAAGAATTAGGTCCCAATAGCATCACCTCCACTTCTAGTAACAATAATGTATGTGTTATAAATCTTTCCAATAAAGTACTTTATACAAATCAAATAAGTTTTTTGACTAAGGGCTTGGGGTTTGTGCCTACATCATTGCCAGACTTTACTGACATCCACATCAGCTTATTCAAATTCATACGTAAATGTAAGCTATATAAACACTTTAAGGACAGACCAACTGTGACTTCATCCATACCTAATGTTACTCCATCGTGTGAACTGTCCATCAAAGATCTAAAGGATAAACAGACTCTATTATCCTTACAGGACACTACTAACACTACTCTCACACCCTCCTATGAAGAGATACTATGCGACTTAGGTGTTGACACCTTAGGGGTGACTGATAGCAGACTAAAACCTGTTTCCAAATACACTCCTACATTACCATCAGACAATACCATTGATCTTTTTTACAATCATGTTGCTAATGATCTTTACTGTTTGGAAAAAAGGTATGCCAATAAATATAAGCTTTTCTCATACAATATCAACATGAATGAACACATAGCATTATGTACTCTTTCACGCGCCCACGTTGTAGTCATCAAGGAGGCAGATAAAGGACGCAATATCGTAATAATGAATCGTGAGGATTACATTGGAGAAATTGATAGGCAACTATAACATGATGTGGCCTATAACAAGCTGACACACAATCCCATGAGTAGGATAATTAAGAACATAGAAGAAAAACTATGCTATTGGCGAGACTTGGGTCTTCTGACAGATTTGGAGTTCAGGTACATGTTTAACCCTACCCCCCAATTTCCTTGTATTCATACTCTCCCTAAGGTACACAAGACGGACAATTTTCCTCCAGGCAGCCCTATCATTTCTGGCATTGACTCCCCGACTGAAAAACTGTCAGAATACATTGACATATATCTACAACCGTTGGTACAAAATCTCCCATCATACATTAGGGATACGAAAGACTTACTTTGTCAGATCTCTGATTATGAATGGATGGAGGGTCATATTCTAGCCACCCTAGATGTGACGTCTCTGTATACCTGCATACCCAAAAAAAGAGGGTATGCTAACAATACAACATTATCTGGATAACAGAGAGGCCACTTTGATACAACACTCATATATGCTTATGGACTTAATACAGACTGTTATGGATAACAATGTGTTCTTACATGAGGGCTGCTGGTACAAACAAATCCAGGGAGTTGCCATGGGTGCGAAATTTTCACCATCATTCACAAACCTCTATATGGGGTACTATGAAAAGGAGCACATTTGGCACAAGTGTTCTCCTGAGCTTACACAGCACATAAAGTTTTGGGGCCGTTATATTGATGATGTTCTTCTCTTTTGGTCTGGCGATTCTGTATCCCTAGACCTATTCATCACTTACCTCAATCGGAATACCTTCAACATTAAATTCACTAGTGAATATAGCACCACTACTGTGAATTTTTTGGACATCACCCTATATATTCAGGACAACAAAATTTGTTCCAAACTTTATAGGAAACCAACTGTATCAAACTCTATTCGGCATGCTAGCAGTGCCCACCCACTCTCACACATCAAAACAATTCCCTTTGGTGAAGCCATTAGAATAAGACGTAACTGTTGCGATGATGAGGTTTTCACACACGAACTACAGGAAATGGAAAAACGCTTCGTAACTCAAGGCTACCCCAGTAAGCTCATCAAAGAGACTCGCAGAAGGATTAAAACAATAAAGAGAGCTTCTTTACTTGCCAACACCGGCCATAAGAAGGACTAAAAAAAGACTGAATTGTCATTAATAATACCTTACAGTACAGCAAGCTCAGATGTCTACAAAATAAAAAATAAAAAATTGATCACTTCTACTTTCAAATAACATACTCAAAGGTGGCATTAAAAGCAGACCGGACATTATACACAGTAAAGGTAGAACCATAAGGGACCGACTTTGCCACAGCTACTTACCACCATTCAGTAAGGATATGTGGATTCCACAGCCTCCTCCAGGTTTTTACAAACGTGGCCGAGGCAATATATGTAACTACACGATTGATAAGACCAGATCTATTTGTTACAATACGGGTATCACACACCAAATCACACACTTTATGAACTGTAACACCAGATTTGTTGTCTACTGTCTCATTTGTGTTTGCAAACAAATATACGTAGGCAGCACGATTAGACCCTACAAGGAAAGATTGCAAGAACATATTAGGGCCATTAAAAACAATAATACTGAATATCCCTTTGCGGTACACTACAATTCGGCCCATGTTCATAGGGAGATTTTGGGGATCACAACACATGGAATCGCTACTTTGGGCAAATGCCCTAGGGGCGGCAACAAGACCCTTTTACTCAGGCGTCTAGAAAGTAGATGGATTATTAAACTCTGAGCAATGGAGGAGGGCCTGAATGTAGAAAAGGACCTGCATGTTTTCTTATGAATATTTTAAGTTGCATGTACATGTACAGTATCGTTCCATCTAGGCATGAACATTTGTAATGTACTTGTATTGCCTTATCGTGTGTTAAGCCGGGGTTTGGATTTGTGACGGTCTCTCCCTCGTGGTTGACCTCTGTTGCACATTGTACACACCTATGTTTCCAATATTATGCCTCTTTCATAAATCTACAATTGTGCTTGTTATTGACACACTTGTCCAGCGATTTTTTGCCTATATTGCTCCTCTGTTTAAATGCCTTAATATCAGACCCCCATCACAATATTATGCATTTGTGACATCCTCTGTTTTTACTCTCTTATGTGGGGTATTTTTTATAATTGTCTCGTCATCTGTTACTTCATTTAACACAATCATTTTCATGTAATGAACGCAGACCATCTTATTAACTCCAATTATTGGTAATGGGCTCTTCTATTCCTCAGGCACCATTTTATTTATTTTTTACCAGTTTTATTCATGACTCCTTTTCTCTCTACTCTTTGTGCCATTTATTTATTTTTCAAATGACCATACAAACTCTTACATATACCTTTGTTTCTTCCAATATGGCCACTGAGTATTCTTTCCACTACGCGTCGTATTGAATTCCAGGTAGAGAGCTCATTTTTTCAAGTCCCTCTTCTGTGTCTCTTGCCCTTCCGAACAAATAAAAGCAATATGGCGGAACCGGCTCTAGCGTCTACTAACACGCGTCGTCGGTTTCAACTCTCAATACAGAACAGGTATGCACATAGCTATTTTGATACATCCTATGGGGCTTCTTAGCCTCTAGTACTATCTTTGTTAAAGCCCATTTTCTGGCACAGCTCTTTAACTATTTACTAGTACCGGAACCTTTTAACTCAGCTCTGCTTATTTATTTATCTGTTTCTGACGCTAGTGGTATCTGAACACCGCATCTCCAACAATACGTTACCAAAGCTGCCTGCAGGGGCATCGTTGTGCTCCACCCACAAAATATAGAGTACTACAGGGGAGCATTTGACCTTCTTTGATCATGTTCGCACGCTCTTGCACACCTTGTATAAATTCCCTTTTGTTTGCACCATTTGTACGGACTATACATGACCATGTACTCTTCAGCCATTACGTATGTTTGGGCCCCCTAGTATTTACATATGTTTATATTTACTTGTAGATTTTCAGACTTACCATGGTCTGAGCCAAATACTTTGGAAACACATACTTACCAAGGATTTCACAACTCACTGAGATTTTCTTTGTACCTTATGTATGCAGAATCAACGTCTTTACGTACACACTGAGTATGCAACAGCATTCTGGTAGCTGGAAGCACCATAAACTTTAGCAAATTTTCTCGTTACGGTGTGATCTTGTCTTATTCATCTCCCTTATAATGGGGATGCCCCCTCTTCTCATTTCTTTCTCTATACTACTTTTGGCTTATAAAAGTAGGACACATATGTGTCACTGGACCTCACCGTGGGCACTTTTCTGTCACTTCTGTTTAGCTCAAAGTTTGTGTCATGCTGCTTTGGTGTCTCTAGGTGGTTGTTTGGACTGGACTTAATACTTTGCTACTTTGGAAGTTACTGTTCGCACAGCCTCTTATAACTAATAGGAGTGCCTCACTCTCTTGCACAGGTGTCTTTTTGGTAGTAGGTGTTGATTAGTGTGCACTGATCCTCTCTAATAGAATGTGAGACAATTGTTTAAGTAACTTGATAAGGATTTTTTTTTCTCAAATTGCATTTACAGCCTTGAAAAAGTCAAGTTGTTGACGAAACACGTGTTGGCTGTCGGAGTGTATTGAACAGCTACATCTGTGGCTGTGGATTGTCTTGAATCACTTCAGCCTTTGCTGTTGTTCTACGTTTTGCACATTTATGAATGGATATGAACTTTCTATGTTTGGATATTCACCAATACACTATGGAACAATAAACACAGAAGAAATTTGAAGTTGAGATGTGCCGTGGTTTATTCTTGAACATGTAACTGACATCTGTCCTCAGATTGTAGAAAATCCACCTGGATGTGTAACATTTTATTTTCAAAATACGCTGCCACCTTATTGCAGAAATCTTGAGAATTCACAAAATCTGTGGGCATGACATAAGTAGAGAGAGAGTACTATTCTGAAAAGTTCTCTAGGAGTATTAATAGCTTCCTCAATTCTACTTGGATAATAATCCAATTTAGCAATATTAATGGTGTTTTTACACAGAGTAAGAGTAGTTTTACATTTTGCCTTTTCCGTGGGAGTAGGGTCTAACCTCCATTTTCATTCTTGTTGACGGTATTTCCTCCGCCAGTTTTTAAGATTGTTCGTAAACCACGAGCAATTAGCCTTTTTCCTCCCCGAGAGCCAGGGTGGTTTACATGAATACTCTAATTCCCTGATTAAATCTCTCTGAGGGTGGTAGGGGGAGGTCCCCTGCAGCTTTCTAGCCTGAGACCAAAGCCGGCTTTAGTTGGGACACATTAATGCTGTTCCAGTGGCTAACTGGCTTCAAGGGGAGAGGGTTAACTGTCTGAGAGACAAATGGATTCGTCGGTCTGAAACTGAGAAGATGGTGATCAGTCCAATCTAAAGCCCTATTATCTGTAACAACAAAGTCATTGTTACGGACAAATATTCCATCAAGTATATGACCAGCCCTATGAGTGGCTGACTTAACTTTAAGATTCCAGTCAAAGTCTCCCATAAGATCAAGAAAATCAGTAACGTGGGGATCCTGGCTATCGTCAAAATGAATGTTAAAATCCCTCAGAACTATAGATCTGGGATTCATAGTTGATGGCTCAATGATAGATGGCCAATGTTGTAAAAAAGTAGAATAGGGCCTCAGGGGTCTGTAAATTAACAGCCCTTCAAAAAGTGTAATGTTTCTCTGACAATTTTTAAAACGGGCACCCTCACAAATTACTGATTGCACCTTTAGAGGTTCCCAACTGCAGCTAAGAGTGGATCTAAAAATCAAGCCAGTCCACTCTCCCTACCTAAGTTCTATCCAATCTTAAGAAAGAGTATCCAGGGAGGATTGCTGCAATAAAATCAGGGCATGAATCTGCCTTAGCCCAAGTTACCGTGACACAGCCAATCCAAATTGTCCTGGTCGATTAAATCAAGTATTTCAATCAACGAACGTGCGTTAATCAGAGCATAGGTCATAGTATTGGTATCAGGAGGTTTTATGTCTTTATAATACTCTTGTGTCACTTGAGGTGGACAAAGAGAGGGAGGAGAGGAGGTGAAATCAGAAACTGGCCTAAAAGGCCATTGACAATGTACACATCTCCAACCTTCTAACTTTCTGGGGGAAACCTTTGTCCTGTGTTTACACTTCGGCTTACCTTCCAATGCAAGAAGTGTGTGAGAAGAGTAGGAAATAAAATTCTTCTGAGGCCGGTGAGAGGCATAGCCTACGGCCCCCCGGGCCCGAACAGACGTGGACGGCGCAGATGAGCTTCAGTTAGGCGCGCCAGCGGCGCACCGGCTGCGTGCAGCCGCATCTCGGCTGAATAAATAAGAGCCGGTTCGGCCCCCTGAAAAATTAGGGGGAGGGCTCTGACAGGCCCACACACCCTGAGGGGAATTCGGAGAGAAACAGGAGGCAACCCGGTGAAGGAAAATGCCGACGATGTTGTCAACGATGAAAAACACCCCCCAGAGCCCACAAGCCTGCAAAATTACACACTAACAAGTACTCTGTACTTCCAATATTAAAACAGAGGTTAAAATAGATTTTAGAACAAGCTAAAAAAGGCCTCCAACGATTAGCAACACTCTGACCAAATATAATGTAGATAAAAATCACTTTCAATAATAATTTTAAAAAAAGGAGAAACAGACACTCACACAATGGTCCGCATGCACATGCACCTGCTCTCTGGGTTGGGCTAACCTGCTATTGTCCCACTTCACAGACTGTGCTTGCGAAGAGACAGCAGGACTGGAAGAGGAGTTGTTGGAAAAATCACTCCTAGAGTCTGCCCCTTTGTCCCTCAGATGCTGTCTCAGTATCTGCTGTCTCAGTCTCTGATCCTATGTCAGAGCGGTCCTCTGTAACACGAGTTAGGGCTTGAGCAGCAGTCATCCAATGAGACGCCATGTCTTCTACTGGCTAAGTTCTTGCTTTAACACACCAGCCTACATAGGCAGTCACAAAACTTCCGGGGGGTGTGTGTGTCATGTGTGCAACAGTAAAGGTCAGTCACCTTACCTTTGCTTCTTCCCTCAATCAGCGCGTTCTCTGAAGACACTCAAACAAAAAAGACACACTATTACTTCACCTTGTCACATACCAATCGTCACAGTCTTTAGCACCTCTGGTGCCCAGTCCAACAATCATTATTGGTGCTCCCACTCCTAGGACCTCCTCCTCAGATTCCCTCACTACCACCCAGCAAAAGTGCCCTTCACCCTTCATCTCTCCATAGCCCCCCTCGCACATAAATGTAATTTGTATTATAGCGCAGGTAATGGCTGGCTTTACTAATCCACTCAGCTGTTTACATAAAATACAGATTTGATCTTTGCAGTAGGTATATAAACCTTCTTCACTCCTTTATGGCATCAAATCTGCCACTAGACAAAAGTCAGATCCTTTTGAAGCAGAAACATGATCACAAGAGTTACTTGACTTTTTTATTGCTGCCTAAAAGCTACAGTTAAAAAGAGTCAGTTGAAGTATGTGCATTGCTTTGAAGACCCAAGCTGCAACTGCAAGAGAACTGGTGGCGAATATCTATCTATCTATCTATCTATCTATCTATCTATCTATCTATCTATCTATCTATCTATCTATCTATCTATCTATCTATAATACATATATATAGATATATATCTATATAAATATATCTATATATAGATCTATACATATATATTGATGTATATATTTTTTTAATAGCTGTATGATTTCCTTAGGGGCCATAGTGGCCGCCAGGGAAACCATACAACTATTAAAAACAAAATTGCATCCACAGGAGGTCACCCTGCTCACTGGCGACCCCCTGTCGATTTCATTGAAAAAAAAATATATTTTTTTTTACCCCTGGGGGGGGCGGGTAAGCTTACTTAAAAAAAATATATATGCCCGGGAAGGGGGGCAGCCCATTTTCAGAGGGGCCGACCACCCCAAGTGAAATCCCTGATGTCTATTGGGGTTTTCTGGCCCTGGGGAAACCATTTGAGGGATGCCTCATTTGAAAGGGGAGAATCTCCCCTTTCAAATGAGGCCTTCCAGATTGGTGGGGAGGCCCGTATGGGCCCATTTCCACCCCGGTGCAGGAAGTGGCCTTACCTCCGCTTCCTGCTCCGGTGGGTAAAACAGATTGTGACATCAGCGTGCCTTGCGGTGCGCTGACATTACAAAGGGGCAGGTGGGGGGAGAAACAGAAGCTCTTCTGTGCATCCTGATGGGGGATAAAATAAAATAAATCCTCCAGTGTGAAGCACAGGAAGATTTTTCACCCCCTCCCTGGTGTCAGCTACTGGTCATGACCCGCACCAGGGAGGGAGTGTGGGCATTGGCCAGTGGCCGACGCCTGCACTCATGGGGTTAAAGGTTTGCTTAACGCAAAAGAAAAAAAGCAGTACTTGAAAAGCAAGCTGTAGAAACAGAGATGTCAGCCAATCAAATCAATGTTAAACAGGCAATGTTCAATTGGAGGGATAAACACAAGCTGGGACATGAAGAAAAAGCAGGTAATTTAGCGTGATAGGTAAGCCAATCAATTGTAAGTAATAGGCTGCTCCAAGCCCCTCTATGTTCTTGGTACACCACTATATGCCTCACAACAGGTAGTGTATACTCAGTTTAGCAGGCTAAACCTAAAGTAATTGTTACTATGAGTGCAGTAGATTATACTTTATAGGGCCAATTCACAAAGGTCAAACACAATTGTGTTTATTTACTCTTGCAAATTTACTCCTACATCTAGGCGTAACTCTCCACTTTTTTGCCAATCACTATTTCTGAATGGAGATTTACAGTTAAGTGTAGACCTAAATGTCTCTACGAACTCCAATGAAAGGGTGGATCCCTTTACAACAGAATTTACAAGTGTAAAGTTACTAATAATAATTTTTCACCAGTTGGTGGCTATGTCCCCCACTCAGGTGGAGATCTCCCTTTGGGAAATAATAGGGAAATATAATAATGTTTATTTAAAAAAAAACAACAATATTATAATTAGTGTTCCTGGTTTCATGATATTTATTTTCTTGACATTTGTGAATGTATTTATCCATATTTCTTTTTCGCGGAATTTATCTCTATTTATCAACATTTATTGTGGGGTTTATGAAAAATGAAGCTTTAGTGCATTTTCACATTTTTTAATCATTAAACATACACACTTAGTTGAATGCCCAACAGGTTTCAAAGATATGCACACCCGCAGATGATTAATCAATACATTTATATGAGAACATGCAAATGTTAGTATCAACCTTGTGCATATATACTGCTGTTTAAGCCTCCTTACTGAAATCTTTCTTTTTTTCACCCCTCACCTGTCAGTCCACATAGCTATTCACCTGCCAGTCTTGACTGATAGCATTTAGAATCACTTTAAAAACTCCTTAATTTCCGTTGTCATCCACATTAAAAATATACGGACATGAAAATAAATGTTTTTCTGCCTAGATTTATTGGTACAAATCAATAAAAATGGAAACAAAGAAGCCTTAATTCTAATGTATAATATAAATGTAAACAATTAATAATTAGTACCAAGGACTAATAAAACAAAATGTTGCAGCACATTAATTGTGTATTAAATAATAAAACAAATTAAATATGGTAATTGAATAAATATTATTTTTAAGCATCAATTTAAAAAAATGCCTCCTGACCAACATTGTTATGTAGTTTATAGTACATTAAATAGAAATGTATGCTTTTAATTTAAATACATATATATATATATATATATATATATATATATATATATATATATATATATATATATATTATTTTAATAAAATTGACATTCATTTCTATGAGGCATCATTTGAATTCCCCGCCTCCATTTTTTATGGGCAAGTGTTGCAGTATCAGTCATTGGCCATGCATGGTGCAGGATGCAAGTACATTTAGGGCCTCATTATGAGCTTGGCGGGTTGGCCCGCCAGACCCGTAGGGAGGAGACTGGCGTGGAGCTGGAGGTCTCCCCCCCCCGGCCCTTTTACAATGTTTCCACTGGGCTAATCGGTGGAAACCTCTGAGTTAGGAGAGGAGAAGATTTCCATCTGTACATTTATGAATTGCATTTTGTAGTAAGAGTAGTACTACTGAAGTACTTTTTTATGTGTTACAAAATGCAGTTTGTGGGTTGGGCCCAATGCTTGCACACAGAAATCTCTACAGGGAATCCCGAGCCAAAGGCAATTTCTTTCACTCTTGTAACCATCCTCTGAAGTATTCTCCTACATGTCCAGGGGAAATGTACAACCTATAAAGGGCATCTCCATTACTTGCTTCACTTTTATCCTGACTGCAGTTTTTTTCTCCACTCATACACTCTTCCTCTGACAGACATGAAGAAGGTTTCTCTTGTTTTATGATGCACTTAGAGCTGGGGTGTTCAGGTGGCCTTCAAAAACAAAATTGCAACCTTTAATATAGACTGGAATTTTACATGTGTAGTGCAGAAACTGTCAAACTGTTGTTAAAACACAATCCCAGTATATTAACTACGTGAGAAACAGCATTGTATGCCCTTGCAGAGTAATGTTACTGCTATGATATGAGCTGTGCCGGCGTGCTCATGAAGCCCACAGTGCACACCTTGGCCCAGATTTATGAAAAGTGGGGCTACATTACATGTAGCCCCACTTTTCTTGCGGCCCCTTGCGCCCCCTACCACCACCACGTGTGCCATATTTAAAATATGGAGCACTATGGTGTTGGGTAGGGGGCAATATCATCAGAATTTCTGAAGCTATTGATGTACTGTTCAGGGTTAGCGTCAAAATTGTAGTAACGCCCCCTTTGCATCCATTATGCCGGGCACAGGCATATTGTTGCACAAAGGGTTACAAAGTGGCACAATACAAGTATTGAGCCACTTTGTAAATATGGCGCGGCGAAAAGGGCAACTTAATGTAAAAAAAAATACTCTAATGCAGTGCTAAAGTGGTGACAGGCCCTCTTAAATCAGGGCCCTTGTGTTTAAAAGTCACTCATTATTATGCAGCTGGATAGTAAGTATAGCCCAATCATGATAGAAATTCTGCTGTTCATCCAACCCCTTAACTTTCATTATAATGCCACTATTGCCAATCCCCTTAGCTCATTGTCCACCCCATTGAGGCACATTCCTTCAGCAGATATTATTCTTTGCGTGTGTGTTGTTCTCCAAGCACTATACAACATGCAGTGGAGCTCTGGAGCCTCACAGAAGACCCTCCCTGGCAGTGAGCATGAGAATAATGTTCAATTCACATTATTTCCTTTTGGCAGAGTCGCTGTTCTTACCGCCTCAATGGAGCTTTGGCTACAGTACCGTTGAATATACAATATAATCTCTCGACAAGGCGAGCTGGAACGTGAGCGAGGGTTCTGGGCTCTGTCCAGCAGAACGTATTGTAAACAGATGAAGACAGTTTAGTTGGTCTTGGTCATGCAAGTCTCTATATTTAATAGTAATCAACATTAAATTAGGTTATCGGAATCTGACTTCAGAATTTGTCTCTTCAAGTCAGAGTCCATTTATACAGAAGACAGACATCACTAATAGACTGTGCTTATTGCAGACAGCCATCCGTCATGGCATGTCAACAAAGAGGAGCCAGCATTAGTTTACCCCCACAGCTTAGAAACTAGACAAAACCACAGGGCAGGGGCTATTTCTCCCCTGGTTTCAGTGCAAAGATTTGTTTTTTTATTTTGTACTGCCCTCACTTTTAGCCTTCTGACACTACATGCTGTGAGGTAGTTGCACTAAGTGAAAAATATAGCCCTAATTATTTAGGAGAACATGTATGGCTGAGGTCTGACATTGGGTCACAGCCCAAAAACTGGTGCAAATAACGAAACATCACGGGGAACAAACGAGGCTGATGAATTTCGCACACATGGAACAAATCAAGCAAACTGAAATTCCTACAATTCTAGTTCCCATAGCCCTTTGTTAAAAGTGATCGCCTGTGATTAATACTTCTTGTTTGTCACAATATGGGACAGGGTAATATTGCTTCTGCTTATGAAGTGTTTAGGACAACGTTTTTTCTGTCACATTTTACAGGGTATGTGTTTGTACGTTCTGATGGTCTGAATTCGATCTGCTTTCGAGGAAACCCACTGTGAGAAACTGGAATGACTGGGGTAGAGCACTTGCTGAGCGCCCCCCAAATGATGTGATGCAGCAGCGAAAAACGCAAAAACACGGGTAGCTGTGGCTGAAAATGACGGCCCCCTAGAGTAAATATGTGATAGTACTTTAGCAGCGCAAAAACAACTTTAAACTTAAGAAAAGAACCAGGCGAAATTCCCAAGTGAATTTAAAAAGAAGGAAGACAATTTAATGATTAAAATCACTCTAAAATGACAAGCAATGGTAAAGAGGATACAAGTTATGAATTAGGAAAGTAAAGGCAACAACACATCAATAGCCAACAGCATGGAAGGGCAAGGTTAATGCTTGGTGAGGGGGTGAGGAGTCCTTGTCTTAGGCTTCTTTTCAGGGCGACTAAGATGGAGAACAATCAGGTAAAGCCTAATATTTCACCCCCGCAAGTCATTTTATGTTCTGGTGTAGTCTTTTCAGTGAAAGTCAACATTTGTATGTGGCGCAAAGCAGTGCACACTAGCCACTGAGAACTTTAGATATCTGGATTTGTCAAATTCTGGGCCCAGCTAAAGCCTTTCATTTTGGTAACAAATGCTCCAAGTTGGACAATTTACAATTGTAGCTGATGCTGACCTGTCAATGGTAGGATCACAGTTTCACTTTCTTGTGCTGTATGATTCGAAAAAAGCCCCATCATGAGTGAGCTGTAGTTTCGGAACTGGCCCATAGCGTGTTCTCCACCAGGACATTTTACTAGCTTATAGCTGGTGAAATCATCAGGAGGGGAAAAGACCAAAACTACAGAATAAGTGTGAGAATCAGACGTAGTTCTACTGATGCCCATGGGTTTTCCCTATTTCTTGGGACACTTTTGGGGGGCACTTGGATCATGGGGGTGTGAGCGTTTACAAGTAAAAAAACTGCTGCATTTCTTACCCCTGAAATTAATTTTAATAACAGTCTGGTAATTTCTGGACTGCAAATACCGATGCAGCATTCCAGATGTCCTTCTAATGGAACCCTAAATCCCTTTTTTGGAGCTCAAAATCCTCCAGCTGACAATTTAGAATAAGGTACTTCCCTCTTTCCATCAGCGGAAAATGTAATCAAACTGGCCCCGACTTCCAAAGACAGCTCACACAATGCATTTCCTTTGATATAATCATGAGACTTCAAGAAGTTCCTTTCTGTTCTTTATGTGTGTTGTTTTGACTAAGCTTCCCTTCCTTCAAATTCTATGAACAGTGCAGGAAGCTGTTCCTGGGTGACTAAGCTCCTTTAATTATATTTATTTTGTCCTGTTGATACCAATTTCCTAACAGAGAAGCTGTGCCATAATGTAAATTTTTGCTCCAAGCAAATCCCGATACTCGAAAATCATCATTCACATCCTTCCATGGGCAGGTTTGGGCTATGAAAAATCTAATTATGGTCCCCGCAGGAAGTGGGAACCTGGTAGAGCCAATTTAGGGACAACAAGAGCTTAGACAGAGATAAAAAAAAAATCTAGAACTCATGTTGTTGACATTTGTACAAAATATTTAAGTTCACCACCAAATTAGATTTTTAAAAACTTGCAAAATCAAGTTAAGCATTTATGAATGTTATACATAAATCAGGAATCTTAAAAGGGGAGGTTGATTTAGGGCCTCATTAGGAGTCTGGTGGTCAAAAGACCGCCAGACTCGTGGTGCCAGTCATGACTGCTGCCAATTTGGCAGTCCGACTGCCAAATTAAAAGCTTGGCGGTCGGACCAACAAACGACCACTGTCACTGCTGGGAACAATGTTCCCGACGGGCTGACAGAGGGTGCAGGTTGGAATCAGCCAGGGTGGCAGTGAACTTAGCACCACTGCATAGTGATTGCAACCTTGTTCTCCGCCTGGTGAGGCACTGGTTCCTTAGTGCTTGGCAGGGGAGGTGTGGCGTCGGTTCCTTACAGTTGCAGGGGAGGTGATGTGCCATCAGTTGTGAGGTGTCAGTTCTTTATGAGAAGGCGGGGTCAAGGAATCCAGCAGGTCAAGATGCGAGGTGTCACCTTCCGGTGTTGTGTTCACACCACGTGGCCACAGGTACTGTGATGGACTCAGAGAGGGTGCCACGGATGTCGGTAACACGGCGCTCTGGACTGGCGCTGTGGCGGGACTTCAGAGGTACTGCAGTGGCATCAGGCCTGCTGCGTCAGTTGTGGTCATTGCACTCAGTAGGGACCATGTTTCCAGTTCAGGCAGCACACTGAGTCAGACAACAGCACTGCTTCCAAGGCGCTCTGGAGTCAATGTGCTTGTTTCTTCTTTTTTGCACCAGAGTTCACCTCAGATGGCCCAGGAACTGGAGTTGGCACCACTTGGCAAGTCAGGATTCTCAGCAAGAGAGCCCAGGCACTGGTACATGAAGTCTCTGATGGCCCTGGGACTTCTTCACAGGAGGCAAGCTCAGTTCAAGCCCTTGGAGAACCTTGGAAACAGGATGTGCAAAGCAAAGTCCAGTCCTTTCACTCCCAGGACTGAAGCAGCAAGCAGCAGGCCACCACAACAAAGCAACAGACAGAGAGGCAGTCCCTGCTACAGCATCCAGCTCTTCTTCCTGGCAGAATGTCCTCAGTCCAGAAATGTTCTAACTATGTGGTGTCCGAGGTCCAGTACTTATATCCATTTCTGTCTTTGAAGTAGGCAAAGTCTTTGTAGTGCACAAGACCCAGCCTTTCCTACCCTGGGCGCAGACATACTCCAGATGGTCAGAGACTGTGTTGTGTAAGGACAGGCTCAGCCCTATTCAGGTGAAAGTGTTAGTTCCTCCCACCACTCTTGCTCAGGAAGACCAATCAGCCTGGTGATCATCAGGATATGCAGTGCACACCTCAGCTCCCTTTGTGTGACTGTCTAGAGTGAATGCACAAATAGCCCAACTGTCACCTTGACCCAGGCGTGTACTCATCAGACAGGCAGAGGCACAGAATGGTTATGCAAGAAAATGCCTACTTACTAAACGTGGCATTTTCAAACTTACAATTCAAAAACCAACTGCAGCAAAAGATGTATTTTTACATTGTATTTCAAGGCAATCCCTATGTTACCCTATGGGAGAGATAGTCCTTGCAATTGTGAAAAACACATTTAGCGGTATTTCACTATCAGGACAAGAAAAACACACAGCATATGGCCTACCTTTTAAATACACTGCACTCTGCCCATGAGGCTGCCTTGTGTCTACCTTAGAGGTGACTTACAGCTAGTGGTAGGTGGAGTTCACTGAGTTTTACTCCATGGAATTCTGTGGAGTTGGCTTAAAACTCTGGGGAATTACGCAGAGCTACGCTTGTGGCGGAGTGCTGCCTGCCCTACCACCCTGGCATGAATTATGGAAGTGCTAAGCAGTGACAGGCCTGGTTAGTGCACTAACCAGGTCCGACACTGCTGAGTGATTCCGAGATCTGGTGTACCACATTCAGGCCAGGGTGGTATGCCACCCGTAGGCAGCGAAAGCTACTGCTGACACAGCCCACTGGCCTGGAGCCTGCTGCTCTCACACCTGCACACTTCCCTTTACCAACTGCCCTCCTTCACAAACTTGCTATGGAGGGCAAGTCTTACACAGCCTCAGACTGCCTATTCTTTAGGGCCCAGCACTAGCAGCAGCAAACCAGCTAACAACCAGCAGCCTGGTATTTTCACAAAGTGCCTAGCCTTGCTTGCCACTGGGCTCGAAGGCACTCCCTCAGGCCACACACATCTCTTTCTGGTGGGGGCTGGCAGACTACACTCAGCAGCTTATGCTTCCCCGGTCTCCAGCTCTCCCTGCTGGCCTCAGCACCATACCCCATAACACCACTTTCCCAGGGACTCTTGGGAGATAGGCTCTTTTGAAGTGGAGCTCTGAGTGCAAATTTTTTCCAAGCACATCCCCCCCTCATATGCAAATACTGTCCATGCCCTGTGCCGGCCACGGTGTGCACATAAAAGAGAAAGTAAAACGAGGGTCTTACCTGGGTGCAGGACTCCTCACTCCAGGGTCCCCGATGCCAGTGGCCTGGCTCTCTGCCTCCCTCTGCATCCTGCTCTCGGGCTGGTGATGACAGTGAAAGGAGGGAGGCCTGGATCCGGGGCTGGCTCCAGTGCAGCCCCTCAGCAGCAACTCCACACCAAGTTTGGACAGAGACTGCATACTGCAGCTCAGTAATGGTCCACACAGCGCAAGTGCAGACTGTCTGTGCTTGTGCTGTGTGGCCCATAACTGGGTTGCAGTGCACATGCAGTGAGCTCTGCTCCGCTGCCGGGGGTAGTGAAGTATTTGGCCGAGCCAAACTCTGCACTGCAAGAGGAGTATGGAGTGCCAAAAACTCCATTATCTCTGCCAGTGGAGCAGAGCTCACTGCCCACCCCTACTTACAGGTAATAAAAGGGAAGGTTTGAGCCTGGCACATGGGTGCACTTGACAGGTCAACATGGCAGTTTAAAACTGCACACACAGACACTATAGTGGCAGGTCTGAGACATGTTTACAGGGCGTCTCATATTGGTGGCAGAATCAGTGCTGAAGGCCCACTAGTAGCATTTGATTTACAGGCCCTGTGCACACATAGTGCACTTTACTAGGAACGTTCTAGTAAATCAAATATGTAAATCATGAATAAACCAATTTGTCAATACATTTTAGACAGTGAGCATATGGACTTTAGCACTGGTTAGCAATGGTAAAATGCCTAGAGTTCTAAAGCCAAGAAAAACAGGGCAGAAACAATAGGAGGAAGAAGGCAGAAGGTTTGGGGATTACCCTGCAAAAAGGGCCAGGTCCAACACATGGGTTAGACTAGGTTGATTTTATATCCCCCTGGTCAGTTAAAGCCACATGTACTATTGATACATTGTGTGAGTACCTAATTGTGACTTTCTGCGAATCACAATTAGGAACTCACAAAATGCGATGTACAACAGTGTCTCAGACAGTGTTTGCAATTCCCAAATGGGTTGCAAGGGACCTGCCTCATCAATATTCATGAGGCAGGTCGCAATTTGTGACCCATTGGGAATGACCTGCACTCACAGTAATGGTGGCTTCCTGGGGTCAGCAGGCTGCCAGGTCTGTGATTGCTTTTTACCTAAAGCATTGTTTTTAAAATTCAGACCGTTTTCCTTAAAGGAAAATGGGATGCCATTTTCCTTATGGGAAAACGTGATGCATTTCTAAATGAAAAATTTTCTTTTCATTTTTTAAGGGTAGGCAGTAGTCTGTGGGACAATTGCCTGCTCTTAAAAATTTTGCCACCCACATTCACAAAGGGTAAGGGGACCTCCTTCATGGAGTCAGTAAAAGATGAGTGATTTGCACTGCATTCCGGTCACAAAACATTCATAGATGCCCCTGCGACTCGATATTAGGAAATAACGGCCTTAACACGCCCCTTCTGAATACCGACTTCCAAACCCTATTTTGCGATTCAGTAATTTATTACTGAATCACAAAATAGGTTTAGTACATGTCAAAAGGCTATTTAACAGGTGCGAACAGCCCAATTGGCTGTTTGCGACCAATAGAATCGTTTGTACATGTGGCCAATAGTAGTTAGGAGATAGGTGAAACTGCAGTGTCCTGCTACTGAGTGCTGGAATAGATAGGATGTTAAGTGTATATACATCTGAGCATACTGCCATCACTTTAGGATTCAGTTTAAAAATTGTGGTATCACCCACAAGTCACTTGTCCTTTCCCTATCTATGCATCAGGTGGAGAAGATTCAGATCCTCCATAGTTCCAGAGTTAAGAGAGGATGCTTTGTAAAAGTATTTTTCTGTGATTGGCCATTTCTTGCTTTTACAAGACCAAATACCACACTCTCTTTGCAACCACTCATCCCCTTTTCTCTCTTATAAATGTATAAAGACACCTTTATTCTCCTAGTCTTTTCAGGACCTCATTTATTATAATATTGTTTTAGTTTGTGGAAAGCTCATCATTGGATACCAAGAACAGTAAATTTAAAAAATGAATGAGGTAGAGTGAGAAGTATATCTGGCATTGGGTCCAATCTGTGCATACAGGGAACAGAAAGCCCCACCCAACACCATGGATTACTTTCATTATTATGATGGGGTGGGAGGTGACCCCTGTTTCGATGGGGTTGCACTCCACCATACAGGGCCAGACAGTCTTTCTTCCTCACTTTGAGTCTTATTGGGAAATGTATCGCCAATCTGTGCATTTAGGAGGTGGGAAAGCCCCATATTGGTGTTGGGCCACACGGTCCTCCCTAGGGGTGCAGACTTTCTTTTTGTTCCCCCTAGAAAACATATTGGGAAGTTCACCCCAAATCTATTCATCCAAGCACAGGGCCAAAAGCACAACTAGGCACCAGGGATTCATTTATTTTTTGATGTATAGAGTGGGAGGTGACCTGTATTGACATTAGTACACACTCCTCCTTCCCAGGGGCCCACATATTCTTTCTGCCCCCTGGGGCAATAGAGAGATTATCCCCACTCTACCCACCAAGGGGACAGAAAGCACAAATAGACACAAGGGATTATTTGACTAGTTTTTATTATGTATGGTTTGTGGTTCTGACGAGGTCTGGCATTGGACTGGGATCTACACGTCCTGTCAAAGACAGACTTTCTGCACCCCCTAGTGGTATGGATTGGAAGATTACTGTCTATTTACCACCAGGTGGGCACAAGGCCCACGAGAACACCAGTCTAAAAATGTAAAAAAGTATGGGGTAAGGGCTGGCTCCTCTCAGCATTTTACTTTTCAGAAAAGCCAAGGGTTGGTATGGCTAGTTGGTTGGTTTAGTTGTTACGGTTACGTGGGTGACAGCCATTCCTGGACTAAAATACTAAAGCCATCCTCCATAGACAGTGAGAAGAATTGTGGGTGATTTTAGGCATAGTACTGACTTCTGCTAAGATTTTCAGTGTAAGAAAATGTCGTGAGCTCAACAGATACCAAAACCACCCAGGACTTCCTACGTTTCTAGTGTTCAAAAATGTCAGGGCTGAATGTTACCCTGCCTGCTTGCCAACCCCAGTAACAAATACTATAGCTGGGTGTTAGGATTATTTTGGATCCTTGCATGTTACAGAAAATTCCCATATAGAAATGTGCTGTCGTAATTTAAGCCAACGTTTGAAGTTTGCAGGGCATTCTGGGTTAACAACATGTAGTGGGATCTAGGCAAGTAGGTGACCCTGGGTGTCTGCCACCCCCAAGCCTCTCTACCTACATCCTCAGAATCATTGAAATACAAAGGAAAAATCATGATGTTTCAATGTGCCATTTTGGGCTGATCCTGTACCAGACAATCGGCCCACTTACCTACATGGGGTACTGTTTTGATTGGGAGATACATGGGAATGCTGAGTGGTGCTAATTGTTTTGGCCCCTCGTAGATTCTGACATTTGAAAAGAATCAGTGTTTGAACACAAAGTTTGATGTGTGTAGGACATTCTGGGTAACACAAATAGTGAGATCCACACAAGGCACACCAATATTTTCCTTCTGTGTCAATTTTCACACATGTGGGTAGGTTATTGTGGGTGCCTGCTAACCCTAGGCCCAAATGATAAGTTTAACTATTTACTTGGACATTGACGTACAGTCCTATTTTAAATATTAAATCACAATTAGTCACATTTCTACATGCATAAAGCCCTTGTCTTCGTTATGCATTATCCTCTGGAAAAAGACAATATGTTACAAAAAAGAACATTAAGGAAAAGTTTAATTTGCCATTTCTTTCCAAAAATGAATAATCCACATTTAAAAAGCTCATGCTGGATGCTTCCTCAAAGGCACATCATAACAAAACACAAATGAGCTATCTTTACCACTCCTAGTCATGCCATTCACGTGCTTGGTCACAGGGTTAGCCTTAAATCACATTACTATTACAACTGGATATATTAAATTATAAATCTTAATTTTATCTTTTCTACTTTGTCATTAATTATTCAGTTAGATTTTTATTACTTTCAACAATGCACAAAACAACTAACACTTTTCAATGTTTCATCAGTTAAGAAAAGAGGACTTTGCTAGCTATGTCTGTAATTTGTAACATTTAGACCATGAACCCTCTTTTCTTCAAATTAACGATGTTATTTTGATTATTCCATTTGTCTTACTAAAACCACTAGATGGCACATCTACCTTAAAAATCATGTACATTTTACATCACAACGGTAGGAGCAAAAGAATATTAACTTAGTTTCAATCAGAGCATATATTATCGTCAATCAGCTAAAGAGAAATTAAACCTTTCTCCTCATCAGTAAGCCCGACCCTACAGCCTAAAGGGCTCGTGTTGACTTCATACTGCCCAGTAGCTTCCTCTATCACAACCCTTTGAGACCCTTTATATGATATATGGAGCCGTCTATGTTTTTTTTGTCATCAGAATTGCTTTATTTCTCAAATACAGTCAATCACACAATAAATTTAAATATTTGCAATCTTCATGAACACCAGGTATTTTAAAAAGTCGAGAATAAACAAAATTCAGCCGGGATATAACACTGCAGATTTCAGCAGGACATGTTTGGCAAACGTATTTAAGTGCTTAAGGTACAAGTGCCTTTCGCACGTAAATCAGATGCATATAGCTCCACTTTTGAATGCAAAAAGAGGAATAGTAATATAATTAAAATTTAAGAATTGGGGCCTTTAGCGGCTGCGAATCCAGTCAGAAAGTAATGTAATGTTGAGTTCTGGAGATCTTCTGGGAAGTTGTCTTCTCTGTATTTACTTAAGTGAGTGCTACTAAACAGTCTAGGCCTCCGCTTTACTGATTGTTTTGACTCTTGCCGCCCAACGCCTTGACAGGAATTAGCCCAGCCTTGCTGCATTAGACAAATCACTGAGGAGGTAAAACAGCATTTCTTCATTTGCCTCCCACTGTTCTGTAACTATTTCTCGAGAGATAGTTTTTCCTCTGATTTTGAGGCTCAGTGGACATTTCAGGATGAAGTGGTTTAGGTCTTCTTTCTGGTCACGTGCACAATTGACTGTGGGAGGCAGTTTTTTTTCTTAGAACTGTTCCTAGCAGAAGGGCTCCACATCTGGACATGGCGAACAGTTTCCTCCCTTTGGGATTTGTCATGTTCGCCGGGTATGGATGGGCATATTGTGAGGCGTCAATTATCACATTTAGACCTGTAGGAGGAAGGCTGACTATGGTCTTCATTTTTCTTTTTTGCTCGAGATTTTCAAGTTGCTTTTTTAGCATGGTGTTTGCTCTCTTTAGTGGTACGGGTCTCAAGCTTAGCTCTAGCATTTCAGTTGCAAGGACAACACCTGAAGCTTCCTTTTTCCAGACTAATGTGTATTTGGAAGGTAGACCTGTGGCAAAATTCTCCTTCCAGGCTTTGAGGACCAGCTGATATTTGGCAGATTTTCAGTGTTTAAACACATATTTTGTTGGTGATGTTCAGCATCTAAGTAGGATGCCATGGTTGAAAAGCCTGCTGGGAGCATGAGCAGTGTTTTCCAAAACTTCCTTTCACGGGATCTGATTTTTGCAGCACAGTTCCTGAGTTAAGCTGCATGGGCTATCTTGCTGCTCCCGTTTGACTGGACTACTTTGTGGATGTGATGAGAATATCGCTTTCCATGTGAGCGGGTATTTATTGATGCCTTTGATTTTTCAATCAGTCAATCAGTTCAAACATTATTCGCTGCATTTCTGCAGCATAAAAGCACAAAGATAAAAAAGACAAATAAAAAAACAGCACGATATTATCCGACATGGATACATAATAAAAACGTACACAATATAAACATCTTATGGAGAACCATAAAGGAGAATATCAGTAAAAGATGCAATAAAATAAGAATAGGCAAAGAAGCAGCTGAAGTAAACAGCTTTCAGTTGTACAGACTCCTTCTAGATTTCAATACTTGGCAAATAAAGTGTGCTGCTGAATAACCCACCAAGGGAGACTGTAACTTCTGGAGAAATAGCAGTGTAGGTTTACACTGTCTGAAGTTAAGGTCCTTAAAAAGTGGGTGCAGAATATTTTTCTCTGGGGGTAGAATAAAACGGGCAGAAAAATATAATGTGAATGATTGACTGGGAGGATTTGCCTTCGCAAGGGCGAGGGGCAAGCTCCGTGAAGGAATTACACTTGGCTGGGTGGCCCACTATTATTGGGATATAATTAAAATGAAATCTGTTGAGAATAAAGTGGTGCTGATGATTCCGAATGGCCGACAAGTATGTTTGAGTCCCTGTCATAGGGAATAGCTGCTTGTACATGCATACTGTTGATTTATGCCGATTGGCCACTTCTCTAGTGGTCCTCATTACCCCCTGTTAGAAATTGGGTCTTTGGTTGGCAGCCAGGTTACCCTCTGTGCAAGCAAGGACCCTCACTCTAGTCAGGGTAAGTCACACACAATCCAAATTATTCTGTGCCCTCCCTCTGGTAGCTTGGCACTGAGCAGTCAGGCTTAACTTAGAAGGCAATGTGTAAAGTATTTGTGCAATAAATCATACAATAACACAATATAGCACCACATAAATACACCACACAGTGTTTAGAAACATATATAATATTTATCTGGATAAATGCAGGTCAAAATGATTAAAATGCAATAAGTATATGTTGAGATATCACTGAAAAGTGATATAAAGTGTCTTAAGTCTTTTAAAAGCAAACAAAGTCTCTTTAAAGCACAAAGTACCTGGTTCGCGTGAAGAATCTCCACAAAGAACCAAATAGGAGGAGATGCGTGGAAACAAAGCGGTGTGCGTCGATTTCTCAGGCCGCACACAGTCATGCGTCATTTAGTTTTCACGCAGGGATGGCTGTGCGTCAATTTCCGGCGCTCGGTCGTGGAACCTCTTTGGGTTGCGGGGTTTTCAGACACCCCGGGGACAATGCATGGATTTCCAGCACTGCTAGGACGAAGTCAGAGGAGCGGCGATGATCCGGTGGACGTTGCGTCGAATTTTCGACCGCACGGCAGGCGCTACATTGATTCCTCTCTGGAAGTTGGGCTGCGTTGTTCCGGCTCAGCTGTGCGTCAATCCGGTGAGGCCATGCATCGAATTTCCGGTTGCTACGCTAGCGCTGTGTCGATCTTCTCGTTGCGAAGTCGGGCTGCGTCATTCCGGTTCAGCGTGCGGTGACATTTTCACTGCAGTGCAGGCTGTGCAACGTTTCTGGCAGGCTGTGCTGCGAATTTTGCGCACAAAGAGTCCTTCTTGCAGAGATGAAGTCTTTTTGGTCCTGAGACTTCAGGGAACAGGAGGAAAGCTTTATCTAAGCCCTTGGAGAGCATTTCTTCACCACAGCCAGAAAGCAGCAAGGCAGCTGGGCAACAGCAAGGCAGCAGTCCTTCACAGAAAGCAGACAGGTGAGTCCTTTGAGCAGCCAGGCAGGTCTTCTTGGCAGGATGCAGGTTCTGGTTCGGTTTCGCTTTTCCAAGAAGTGTCTGAGTTGGTAGGGGCAGAGGCCCTGTTTAAATACCCAAATGTGCCTTTGAAGTGGGGGAGACTTCAAAGAGTGGCTTAGAAGGGCACAAGGTCCCCTTTCAGTTCAATCCTGTCTGCCAGGGCCCCAGTACGGGGTGTTGCAGTCCTTTGTGTGAGGGCAGGCTACTGTCCTTTGACATGCAAGTGTCAGGCCCTCCACCCTCCAAGAAGACCCATTCAAAATGCAGAGGTATGCAAGTGAGACTGAGGCCCGTATTTATACTTTTTTTAGCGCCGCATTTGCGCCGCTTTTTGACGCAAAACGGCGCAAACCTACAAAATACAATGGTATTTTTCAAGTTTGCGCCGTTTTTGCGTAAAAAAACGACGCAAATGCGGCGCAAAAAAAGTATAAATACGGGCCTGAGTATCCTGTGTTTGGGGTGTGTCTGAGTGAATGCACAAGGGAGCTGTCAACTAAGCCCAGCCAGATGTGGATTGTAAGGCAGAGAAAGATTTAAGTGCAGAGAAATGCTCACTTTCTAAAAGTGGCATTTCTAAAATAGTAATATTAAATCCAACTTCACCAGTCAGCAGGATTTTGTATTACCATTTTGGCCATACTAAATATGGCCTTCCTACTCCTTTCAGATCAGCAGCTACCACTCAAACTATGTATGAGGGCAGCCCCAATGTTAGCCTATGAAGGGAGCAGGCCTCACAGCAGTGTAAAAACGAATTTAGGAGTTTTACACTACCAGGACATGTAAACTACGTAGGTACATGTCCTGCCTTTTGCCTACGCAGCACCCTGTCCTAGGGGTTACCCAGGGCACACCTTAGGGGTGACTTATATGTACAAAAAGGGGAGTTTTAGGCTTGGCAAGTACTTTTAAATGCCAAGTCGAATTGGCAGTGAAACCGCACACACAGGCCTTGCAATGGCAGGCCTGAGACAAGGTTAAGGGGCTACTGAAGTGGGCTGCACAATCAGTGCTGCAAGCCTACCAGTAGCATTTAATCTACAGGCCCTGGGCCAATTTAGTGCACTCTACTAGGGACTTATAAGTAAATTGAATAGCCCATTTGGGTATGATCCAATGTTACCATGTTTAAAGGGAGAGAGCATATGCACTTTAGCACTGGTTAGCAGTGGTAAAGTGCGCAGAGTTTAAAAACCAGCGAAAACAGTATCTAAAAAGTGGAGGGAGGCAAGCAAAAAGTTAGGAGTGACCACCCTAAGGCTGTCAGGTATGACACCCCCATAGACTTCTCTTTTAGCGTACATTTAGAACAACTTTTACATGTACCTGGGTGTAAAAACAGCTCTGGTAGACCAATCTCCTCAAGAGTCACTTAAATGTACGCAAGCCAAGGAACATACAAAGCCCCAGTCAGGGTTAAGCAATCAGTAATAACCAAACAAGTCAATGGAGCAGATTCCCTTGCTCAAATGGCATGCCATAACAGAAGCGGCACTAGTTTAATTTTGTCCTCATTATAGGCCATACCAATCTCCTCGTGGTGGAGAAATGTGGAACACGCACGCAGGCCTGCTAACATGCTCCTAAGGAAGGAGTTTTCTAATCTCTGGACCCTGCCAGTGTCCACCATTTGGACCGGGATGCATAGTCAGGAACCCTTTCAAGGGTTTCACGCCCTGTTTTTTCCAAAAGTTCTGCAACCCTATCAAGGACTTTTGAATCAGCTCCACTCTATTTGCCACCATAGGCTTCCATGAGGATTTACAATCACAAAGGACTCCCAGATAAGAGAAGGTCACTGTCTCCTCAACTCTAACGCTGTTAATATGAAAGCATGGAGTTTTCTTAGGATGCTTCCCACACCCCATAATAAATGTTTGATTAGCACTAATCTCGAGGTCGAAGTCCTTCATAGAACTAATATAGTCTTCAATGAGACCCAGTACAGCTCGCCCTGTCCTTGCAATTAAGACCACGTCATCTGCATAGAGTAGGATCCGGAGTGGACAGGTTCCCAAATAGGGAGTATCTCCTGGCCTAAGAGTGAGTGCTGCTTCTATTTTGTTGGTGTACAGAGAGAAAAGAAAGGGGACGAGGACACAGCCTTGTCTCACGCCACGCTTAATATCAAACGTGTCTGTGCACTTCCTATCCCTTCCATAGCGCACTGATACTTTTGCCTCCTTATAGAGTTGTCTAATAAAGTGACAATATCTTCCCCTATACCCATCTCGGACATGAGGGCCCAGAACTTAGAATGAGTGAAACAATCAAAACCTGCCGATAGTTCCATGAAAGCCATGAACAAAGTGCCCTGCTTAACAACAGCGTATTTGGAAATAACCAAACTCAGATTCAGACACTGATCTATTGTGCCCATTCCATTTGTGAACCCACATTGTGTGTCGAGAAGGATACACAAGATGCATCCCATTATTTTGGCTGTAGAATCTAGGAAAGATATGTGCCTATAGTTCTTTGGGAGGGTTCTATCTCCTTTTTTCGGAGATTGGCAGGGAGTGGACCAACCTTTGCAATCACATTAAAGACATTCGTTAACAGTGGACCCCACAATTCCTGACAGTCCAGGTATAGGTCCACAGGTACCTCATTTGGACCCGGTGCCTTTCTTCTACCGCACCCCCTAAGGGCTGTCATGACGTCCTCAATTTCAAACACCAGGGGTGTAGATACACCCAGATTGGACATCTCACCCCCATTCTCTACCACCCCCTGCAAACATGAGTATATATTAGAAAAATACTTAATCCATTGCACGCCCTGCACATGCACCTCAGTGGTTTAATCAGACCGTTGTTCAATATAGGATTAATTTAGCACATGCCAGAATGCTGCACTATCTTTGGTTTGACTTACCATCTTAAGATCTTCCCAAGCCTTTTCCCTGATGTCTCTAACCTGCTTGCATGCATCAATCAATATTCAGCCCTAGCCTTCTTTATCAGATCTCTATTCCTTGGCTCAACGTATAAAGTAGTGTGCAGGTTAGCGAGGGCTTTAGTGCATGCTGAGTTAACCCACCCTCAGAGTGCAGCTTCTTTGGGTCTGATGCTCTAGTGAGCCCTGTATTGATTGACTCCGTGATGTCCTCCTTGATCTCACTCGGACCTGTTTCCATGTCTAGGCAAAGGGAAAAAGCCTGTTGTTTGTCCTGAAGAAGGGAAGGCAAGAAGTTGATCCTATCCACCTTTGTCCATTTAATCGAAAAGCCATTTTTATTCCCTAGACTGGGACGGTACCTTGTTCTAGACCAGGGCATCTTCACTCCCACCCCGTTTAAGATGCAGCACAGCAGGGCACGATCACTAAAGCCAGCAAACTTGACCTGGAATTCCCCTAGAAGTGCCCCTACCAGCTCTGAGCTGAGAATATAATCAATGGTGGAGGGGTAATTTCTGCCTAGAAAGGTAGAAGCCAGACCCCCTTTCTTCAAATCACATTTTTAGGTTATGTTTTACAGTAAAGTGATTGAAGGTATTACCATACTCGTCATTCCTAAAATGCACAAATAACTCTTCACTATTTTCAGTGAGGCCACAGTTCGATTTAGAAACAAATTAGGCAGTGGTGTGCATTGAAATCACCCAGCCATAAAATTTCCACTGGATTTTGAAGAGACTCCTTAAACCGGTCAATCACAGTCAGTACAGCATCTATCACAAAGGGAGGGGGGGGAGGATAGACCCATCAAAGAGGTTATTATGGTAATTGATTAAAAGGAGATCCCAATCTCGGTGTAAATCAAATAAAAAGCACTGAAAAAAGGAGACTCCCTGATGTCCATAGTGACTCTCCCCATAAAGGAGTTTACAACAAACGTGGCCAATCCCCCCTTTTCAATCATGTTCCTGATATGTGCCTACCAGTTGCTGTTCAGGGTTATGCCTCGGCACTGACATCCTTGTGCTTTGTTCCACTAATGGGAAAGGTTGTGTTACATCGTTCACTTTTCCTAAAGAACTTTGTCTTTTTTTCTGGGTATTTATTTTCAGGCCATTTGTTGCATTGTACCTCTCCATAGCTGCTAGCTGCGCCTGTATCCGTTTGGGATACGTCCAGTGAGGATAGAATCGTTGGCTTAGAGCAGTGTTGGCACTTGGAAGTCTTCAATGGCAGACACGTCTGCAACACTTCTTTGTAGATGTTGTTGGGCGTGAAGTGAAAAGAGTGGAGCACGCAAAGAGCTTTATTTTACTCTTCCAGCAGGTGGTAACTGTCTGCTGAGCAACCCCTTTTATCATTACCTGGGAGGTTGTACAGCATAATTAGAAGCAAGAGGAAAGTGGGCTCGAGAGCCATGTTTACCAGTTTTCTCCATAGTCTTACCGCAGGTACCAAATCCAAGGTAGTTGTAAAATCCAAGAATGCTATGTATAGCAGCCTTATGTTTGTGTGTTGTACTGTATTTATACTCGGTAGAAAATACGGATCTCGATGAAGAGCAGTGTTAGAATTCGAGCCCATCATTTTAGTTGATGTTTGAACACCTAGAAAGTATGATCTTGAGGCCCAGAGTGCTCTGTTTGATCACAAAGAGCGTTCTTTACTTTCTGGCCCATAGAAAAGTCCTCATAGTTTCTTCTTATTTGTGTTTTTCATCTGTGTTTGCATTCTTTGACGGGAGTGATGGTGAAATCCCATTTTATGAATTGCTGCATGATAGTGTTTCCTGCATTGAAAACTTCGGCAAAGAAGGTTATCTAGTTGCCTTCTGTTCACCTCTAGTGTTTTTCCAGTATTTAGCACGCCTCCTAATTTTCTCCATAGAGGATGGGGTCCTTTTTCAAAGTGGCTTTCTCCAATGTATTTCAGTTTTTATGCAATGCTTCTTCTTTCTTTCTCTTGATTAAGGTTTTATACCTCTTTTTGGCCATATTGCTTTCCTCTGAGCATTCGCTATTATGCATTAGTCCTGAGGTCTTCCTTTGCTTGATCCCAGCATAATGCTTTGTGTTTTTTTGGGGTCAATTGTGACTAAGAGTTTAATTGAAGCTAGCAGGTTCTCACAGTTAAGGAGTCAGTTTCCTTGCTGGGCAAACGCCTTAGTGAGATTTGATGTTATTACTTCAATTTATATATGGCTGCTCCATTCTTCCAATTTTGATCTCATGGTCTACTATCAACGAACTGTTATTCTGGAGTGGAGCTCCCAGGTGTTGTCCAGATCGCAGTTTTCATGTGTTTTGATAGCTCCATTTCCTTTGATGTCTAAAATGATGACAATATGGTTGCTCTCCAGTTTCCACGTTAGTCCAATGTTTTTGAATTTGTACCAATTTTCCCCCTTAATGAGATATAATTGATTGCCTTAAAAGCTCTATGTGCATATTAGAAATGGATTTGATGGCCTTTATTCCATATATTATTTTTTTATTATTTTATTCGGTCTAAAATTAGGCCATTAAAAAGATAAAAACAAAGCATACATACAATTCCATATAAGTTGCAAGGTGAGAACGGATCTTCATTTGTGTTGTAACATTTTAGGTGTTTTCCTTTTTTTCAATGTTTTGAAGCAGAAAGTGGATACCGAGGTCATTTTTCAATCCAAGTGTCAACTCAGAATAATTTCCCCATTCACACATCTTGCAATTGAAGTCACCACATACAACAATAAACGGTTTTGAAATGGCTAGTTTCTTCAGGGCATCTCAAATGGCTTCAAGGAATTTTATGTAACTCTCCTTCCGTCTCTGTTGGCCATTTACGTTTATTATCCTTTTGATACCATTGTGTTGCATTTGGGATGTCACCTATTTGAAAGTTGTTATGTAGGTTGTCCCTAGTCCTTATTCGGATGCAGTCTTCACCCTTGCAAACTATATGTAGCACGTTTTGTATAGTTAATGTATCCTTGGATCTCCAGTGGTAGAGAAGTCCATGTTTCTTGTAGAACGAGGATTTCGTGTTTCATCTGAATTGCATAGTGCTTGGCGGAATGCTGGCCACATTCCTAAACAGAATGATGGTTTGCTTACAGCACATTGACAATGAAGTCCCTAAGTTGTTGTGGCTGGCTACTAGTTAGCCCCCACCCCTGTGTTCATTCTTTGCTGTGTTTATTTTTGGAGGAGTTGGATGATTCGGCGATATTTAGTCTTCTTTTCCTGGCTGCTTCTTCATTTATTGCTTCTATGAAAAGCAATTCAGGTTTTTGATACAGAGTTTCTAAGTTAGTTTGTCTTCAGCATGTAATCTAAAAGGCTTATCTGTGCCCACGAGGGTCGAATCGCTATCTGTATCTTCTTCATTTAATTTAAGTCTCCTTTCTGTTTGGAGGCCTTTTGTTTTCACTACTTTTGCATTTCTTTCTATAACTCTCTTGTCAAGATTTTCTGTTAGTCACCCAAGTACTTTGTTAGCGAGAATCTCCCTTCTTTGGCGTTTCCTTGTTTTGTTGCAGATGGGGAGATTTCTAAGGCATCTGGGCCATCTCTACAGGACGACTCCCTGTAGATTTACTAGTTCATTCATCAGTTCCATATGTTTCAGTGCACACTTGTTTGGTTTTGGTGAAGATTCAGTGACACAGATGGAATCCAAGAATAATCAGATTTCTTTGCTGGAGGTTGGGATATTTTTGTTAGGATTTCTGGAAACCAGTCCTTCTTTATGGTTGTGCCTTCTCATCCAGTTGTCTGGCTGCTACTTTGTTGAGTATATTGTCATATTTGCTGTCTCTGTGCCCGGCATATTTCTTGATGTTTGTTTACTTTATTACCTAGGTGTATCTTCTGTTTGAGGATTTATTTCCCGGCACATCCTTTGCCTTGCATTATTTAGGTATGTGTCAAATACTGGTTATTATGTGAATTGCTCTTGCTATTTAGAATGGCAATTTTCTCCTTTTAATTGTCATACCTCTTTTTATATCGAGTTATAGATATATTATGTCTGAAGAATTGCACCAGGACCTTCATTCAAGGTGTTTTTCAGTTTCAATGGTTTTTACATCTTTAGTTTTTCATTTGAGTTTGTATTTCATGTCACAGCCGTTGTTTTTTCCGCTTTTACAAGATTTTTTCTTTCACAGTACCAGGAAAGGGCCCATACACCTTTTTTGTTTACCTACCTTACCTACTTCCAGTATGTTGTTCCCCAAAAGAGTAGTTGAAATTCACTTGGTCGTGTAGAGTGTAAGCCTCCAGGGTCCTATGAGCCACATACTGCTGCTGAACCTTATATTTGCTTCCACGTAGAACCTTGCTGGTGCCTCATGGTAGCTAGAGCTTTGACTTACTGGTCTTCTTTATCTTACATGCACATAGCCATAGCTTCTTTTATTGCTTCTTTATGTTCCCAATGGAGTGCCATTTTGTTGGTTCAAGCCCTTGTAGATTCTGCCATTCGATTAATTGGCTTCTGTACATTTTGTTTTGGTAATGTATGAAACGGTGTTTCCCTCAAGTTTATATTTATGCTGAATTAGAAATCGCCCTAAATGCTTCTACGTGGGAGGGTCACCTACCACCAAACTGGAAACACGCTATGGTGCTCCCATTGTTAAAGAAAACCCATGCAGACTCTACTATGTGCTCTAACTATTGACCTATTTATTGTATTCCTTTTCCAAAATTTGAGAAAAGCATGTGAATGCACAGTTTACGACTCTTGTAGAATTTAATAGTGTGCTACAATTGTTCACAGTCATATTTTAAAAGGAATCACAGTACCAAGTCGACCCTACTAGGAGTGTCGGAAGATTTGCGGCAATGGCTGGATGCCGGTGAGTCGGCAGCTTTGGTGCTGCTCGACCAGAGTGACACCGTCTCACATACTATTCTGCTGCATAGATTAGAGTGCCTTGGACTTAAAGGCTCAGCACTAGCATGGCTTAGCTCGTTTTTACAAGGATGCTCATTCC
Source organism: Pleurodeles waltl (assembly GCF_031143425.1). Classification (NCBI taxonomy): domain Eukaryota; kingdom Metazoa; phylum Chordata; class Amphibia; order Caudata; family Salamandridae; genus Pleurodeles; species Pleurodeles waltl. The sequence goes on from NC_090440.1 coordinate 806,072,371, forward strand.
AGTTTTTTTCTTCAGGTGCCAAATCTAATTCGCAAGTTTTATCTTCCGGTGTCACACAAGGTTCAGTCTTGAGCCCACTTCTCTTCAATCTCTACATCCGCCCGCTAGCAGAAGTGGTGGAGAGTTATGGTCTATCATTATTCAATTATGCTGATGACACTCAGATTATCTTCTCACTGTCTTCCTCACAATGCCATCGTCCTCCTGAACTCTCTCTGGGCCTAAGTAGAATTGTTCATTGGATGAACATTAACATGCTAAAGCTTAATGGAGACAAGACAGAAGTTATGATCTTAGGTAAACACCATTCTCTATGGGGACACCAGCATTAGCCCTCATCTCTCTGGCCTTTTCCGACCCCCACCTCGCAAGTTAAAACCTTAGGTTTCTATCGGGACAACACTTTGTCTATGCAACCTCAAGTTATCAAAGTTACCTCTACTTGTTTTTTGGTGCTCAAATGGTTAAGGAAAATCTGCAGAATGCTCTCCTTTTCTGACTTAAGAACTGTGGTTTCGTCACTGGTACTACACCCCTTAGACCATGGTAATGTTCTATATCTAGGTATGGATACAACTTTGATGCGCCGGCTGCAGCTGGTACAGAATCTGGCCACTAGGCTACTTTTCCGATTACCAAAGTATGCTTTGGTTGCCCATTTTTTCTATGAGTTGCACTGGCTCCCAGTCCCCACATTTATTTCGTTTAAAGCACTGGTAAATATGTACAAGGCAAAAAAGCTGTCTTGGCCCTCATTAGATTCAAAACTTTGTAACTGAGTACCATCCCTCACTATCTTTACGATCTTCTTCAAGCTCTCTTTGTAGTACTCAGGTTCCACCGCTCACATATGAAAGGACGCTCCTTTTCTTACTTAGGCCAAAAGTTGTGGAATTCCCTTCCTGAGTGTCTCAGAGCATGTACACCTCTGTTGGAATTCCACAAGGGTCTGAAGACATGGCTATTTAAGCAATAAACCTACTACTACTCCTGATGCTGCCTGCGCTGGGAAACCTCTTGTGGTAGCTGTAAGCAATAAAAATCACAATAACATAATATAACATAAGCTAGCTCTGTTTTGGTGTTTCCTATGGTCAAGTGTTGTCCTTGGGTGTAGTTGGTAAGGCTGAATTTGCCTTGTTTAGTGAGGTTTAGCTGCTCAATATCCCTCAGCCCTAGAGTCTCCATTAATACACTATGGTCCGAGATGTCTGCAAGACCTTTCTGGGCTGTTGCTTCTTTCTGAAGAATTTTTCTGTTGGCGTGCACCTCTATCTTTGTAAGTTGCGATTTTGTGTTAAATGTTCCAGTTTCTTATGGTCTTTGATTTTGTAGTTATCTGCTTTCTTTGGCTCTAGTTCTACTTCTGTGTGTTCTCTGTGCATCTTCTCATTCACTGCAGTATGCATACTTTTAGCCTTGGCCAAAACTTCTTCCATCTTTACCTATAACAGGGAACAAAAGGGAACTGAGGCCCTCATTACAACGTTGGCGGTCGGGCGAGGCCAACCGCCAAGGATGTACTGCCAGATGGCCACCCATGCGGCCGGAAACCCACCGGCTGCATTTGGACATCCCCGCTGGGCTGGCGGGCAGAAACAGCGTTTCCGCGCCTGGCCAGTGCCCAATGCTAAGTGCATGGGCAGTGCAGGGGCCCCCAGGGGCCCTGTGACTCCCCTTTGCGACAGAGTTTCCGCACCGGCCCAACTGGGATGTCAGCCGTAACATTGCAGCCGGCTCCTAATATAGCCGGCAGCTATGTGGTGGTTCGGCGGGTGCAGCAGCACCTGTCACGCTTTTCACTGTCTGCCAGGCAGACAGTGAAAATCGTGATGGGCTGTGCCTGCGGGCCCCTGCACTGCCCATGCTCAGTGCATGGGCAGTGCAGGGGCCCCCAGGGGCCCTGTGACTCCCCTTTGTGCCAGCCTTTCCATGGCGGTCTCTACCACCATGGACAGGCTGGCGGGAAGGGGAGTCAAAATCCCCAGCGCTGCCCTGGCGGATTAAAACTGCCGGGACAACCATGGCGGAAAAACCGCCGGTCCTGGCAGTGTGACCGCAGCGCTACCGTTGCAGTCAAAATATGGCGAATTGTACCGCCAGCCTGTTGGTGGTACGATCGCCACTTCAACAGTTGTAATGAGGGCCTAAGTGTCCATTTGGACTTAGCTTGGGTTTTGCTATGCTCTTCTACTACATTTTAGTAATAATATCTGTGTCCCTCTTTGTGTCACAATCAAACGATGCTCATTGATAAAATATTGGTTTGCAGAGTGGTCGATGTGATCAGTGTTGTTTAAAGCAGTTTACTGGTGTGGTGTAGCTTGCAGCACCTCCTGCGCCCTCCTAGGCCCTCCATGGCACTGCTTGAAATTGCTGATTGATACTGTCCAGTCACCACTAGGAGCATCCTAGGCCATTGGACCAATAATGTTCTTATACTCCTTGATGAGAGCCCCTCCTGTGGTTCCTTGGCGGTTTAATAAGGTACACTTAAGTGCCTCCCTTGATCACAGCCTTGGTTTAGATCCATGATGCAATATTATACTGGTGTGGTACCTGGCCCTCGGAGGCTGTCTCAGAATGTTGCAAACTGTAAAGTCCCTCAAGCAGCAAGTTGCAGGACTGAATTGTCTGTCTCCACTGTCTGCATGCAGCCACTAGTCATTACATTCTTCCTCTTCCTTTCATCAACAGCTTTACTTGTGTCTTTTGCCATCTATGTTTGCACCTCATACACTGCCTATTTGCTGACTCTTACTTCGTTCCCTCCATGGGATGGGATTTTTGCTCTCTTTGAATCCTCTTGTTCTGTGCAGACCTCTTGCGGACCTTCTTCATTGACTGTCAACCTGTGGCTACCTTGCCACTATAGGGCCAGCGTTATCCACAGGGGCAGTCCCAGGAAACCCAGGCACTCCTATGCTGACCTGTGTTGATTCAAATAAGCAGACCGACGTGGGCCCCTTAAGCATCCCTGTGATCCACGTGGGATTTTCTGAATGAAAGTAAAACAGAAAAAATATTAACATTGTGTTGTTTGAAAAGCTCTCCGCAGTCCTAAAGTAGCGTCAGTTGTTATATGTGGCACTCGTACATCTTGCTGCACCCGATGTAGGGAGCATGAGGTGAACTTCCTACATGTTACCAGGTCCTGTCCTTTTGCTGTATACAGAAAAGAACACAAAAGGGAAGACGGTTTATAGGAATAAGCGCTCACAATAAGTCACCAAGTTTAAATATATTCAATCAATCATAGGCACGGTGCTCCTGGCAGGAGGATCCTCCCCACTCCTCCCATGTTTCTCCAAAGGAAAACACAACATAGGCAACAGATGTCAAGGCACTCGTGAATTAGGTAAAAGGTCAGTAGTCCATATGTTTACGCCTTAATGTCCTTTTCCAAGCCATCAAATACAAAGTGGACCAGGAGGGTTAGCATGGATCCAATTTATTCTTGAACCGAGATATCCATATAAAGCAAATAACAGCCAACACGTGTTTTGTCCTGAGAGAAAATAATCTCAAACCGCTTGCCTGTCTCTTGTTCCAGGTCGCTAGGCTCCTTTCTGCAAACTGTGCCTAAAGCACATAACCTAGGAGTTAGGTTTGATAGCAATCTCTCATTCATACCCTAAATAAATCACATCACCAGATCTACTTTTTTAAAAGCATCATTCCTCTCCTACACATCCCTCAAACATTTGCCATAATCCCTACTTTTTCGGTCTCAAGCCTTGACTATTGTTACAGCTTGTACATCAATCTGCCTGAATAATCAGCTGGTAAACCGCAATGGGTTAATATTCCACCGCCTCATAAAGCTCTACAAGGCAGAACACCTAACAATTTTCCAAGATATCCATCCCCTACCATCCATCGAGCCGCTTAAGACCCACAAACCAGAATTGGCTTTCGATCTATTCATTCCAACAAAAAATATTTGGAATAGGGTCCATTCACACTTAGGGATCAATTTTATTAAATCACACTCCAATCACACCACAAACTGGAAAATGACTGAGATTCTGTAAGCTTTTCAAAACCTACCTTTTCATTTCGCTCTATGTCTAGTCTCTATACAGCCGGCTACTGGACATTCCTCCACACCGGGACTGCTGGGTTAGGCACCTAAAACTAGTCACTCCCACGTGGTGCATACTAAGACTCTATCTACAGAGTTTACATCTTTATCTCAAATAACTTGATGAATTTGCTGTACTTCTTCCTTTGATCTCCTTCCTGAAGTAACTTACTCGTAGAGCTCTGATGCTACCGCCACATGTTTGTGTAGCTATAAAAAAAACTCAAATAGGTAAATAAATAAGTGTGGACCAATTTTATAACAGTTAACATTCGGTGATTGACACTACTTTCTCGGCCTCTAACCATATTTCTGTCCATGAAATGTATGCCACCAACCATTTTGCTATTTCTGATATTTAATTTGATCAAATGTTAGGCAGGAACATGATGTGTGTCATTTCTATCTCAAATTCTATATTATTCTATTATAAAAATGAAAGAAACACTTGTACATGAAATATCAGGGCTGATTTACTCGAACCTTGACTGTAAAAGTCCAGGGAGGATAGAATGGAAATGTTAATGGTAGAAATAAAGGTATCATTTTGTGAGTGAGTACCAATAATTGAAACTTGACACACGGTACTTACATACAAGATGGTGACAAAAATGTTGCTGCAAGTTTTCGTTACTCTTACATTTGATTGGTAATTGCCCTACCTGTAAACAGTTAGACTGTCACTAATGTTCTCGAACATTATTATCTCCATTATGTATGTTAAAGAAAGTTCTAGTAAACCAACCATTCATTGGCATAGTCACCTAAGATGTTATTTGTCTCTCTCTTTGGCTGGAATGATCAAGTTTGTCTAAGTGAAAACGAGAGAGCATCCATTCTCAGAAAGTCAATTACCGAAACAAATTTGATAGAAGGGTGAATATGGATGTATGAAATTCAGACCAGGTGAAAACTACAATATTTTAAAAATTCATATGGACCATGATGCAGAATAATGTATACTCAAGCAAACAAGTAAATTATATCAAACATTGGCAGAGAAAATATGTCTAGTTTTTACTTTAATGAAAGTGATTCTTTGTTGATTGTCAACTTTGTGCTATTGTGTGAATTATTAACTGGATGAATGAGAAAAATGAGTCAAAGGGTAGAAGAATGGCTACATGAGTGATGGAATGCGTGAATGAATGGTTTGCTGAGTGCATCATGAATGGGTTTGTGGATGGATAGATGGATGGGTGAGTGAATATATAGATAGCTTGATGAATACATTAATGTATGGATGGATGGGTGAGATGGCAGGTTAGTGAATGAACAGCTACAATAATGTTGGTGGCAGGAGTCTCCACTCCTGATCTGTTTTTAATACATAATTTGCTAAAGATTGGGACTCTCCGTGTTAACTAACTGTTTGCCTCTTCGTAATTAGCACACATCACATTGCCAAATGGCCTTAATACCGGTTTACTTTTTTCGGTAATATGGTGCAGGTCGAGCAGCGAAAGAGTACTCGTGCTTGGTTGATTCCGCATACCAATAGAAATGAGGGACCACTACCCTACATTGCATCGAAGCAAATGTGCACAAGTCCTATGTGTATGGCAAAAGAAGTCCTGTATCCATGCCCTGTTCTGTCAAATAGAACGCCCTAAAAACACTGTTCTGGTACAATGCCTACTGTTTTTCCACTGCACTGCAGTAATAAGGACCCAGAGGTGCAAAGGATGCCTTTTTGTGAAGGCAAATGTGCTTAGCAGATCGGGTAGACGTTAGAGATTTTTTGATGAAAACATTTTTAAAAAGATTATAACGAAAGGAGGGAGTTACAATCAGATGAAGACTTGCAGAGATTTGGGCAAAGTTTGAAAACTTTGTTATTGTATATATTGTACCGCTTCATGCAAAATCACTGCTGATAACAGAAAGCCAAGATCAAGAAATGTTTGGAGTGATTTAAGCAAAATGTATTGCTATGCACCTCATGATACTGCAAAATCTAGCCCGTTTGAGGGTCGCTGGGAGCAAAACGACTGGGTAAAAAGGCCGGGTGAAATGAGCTACTGGTACCTGGTTAAAAACAGCTTGAATTCTAAGCACTAATGATTCACTGAAGTTTCAACTTGTTTTCAGAACCCCACTGGGTCCCCTCCACCCCGCTTTTAACCCTTAGTACTTGTGTAACAGCAGATTCAGCACTTCTCGAATTATATCCTGACATAGCCAGTGCTTAAATTGTGTTTGTTGTTTCCGGTGCTGAGCACCAGCACTTATTTTTGAGGGCCGGGGCTTGCTCTTCTGCCTCAAGCATTTACTGCAAGCAAAAGACACATATGGGAAAGACGGAGGAATGGAAAAACGAAAAAGCGTCACAAAGGGAGAAACCAGAAAGCTGCAAGAGTGAGCTTAAGGGGCAGGGAGTTGCTTTAAATGGATTGAAGAGGCCCGAGAGGAGTCCAGGATTACGTTGCCTCAGTATTCCGTGTTCACACATTTAATTGCAGCAGCCGCATGTTTAAGAGGAGGGCTTTGGGCACTGGCACCTCTTTATTTACAAATTAAGCACTGGACATATCATGATAATTATAAGTGTTCTGAGTGTTATCTGAAGAAGGCAAGTCAAGCCTGAGTTCTGATATGAAGTTATGCAGACTCTACCATGAGCTAGTGAAACAAAAATCCTCAAATGTACAGAAATTATGTTTATGCAACTCTCTGACTCTTCCTCCATATAGATCATTTTAATTAAAACTGAACGGAAAATTAGAAAAAGTACAAAAATATGTAGCACCACCTTTCTGCTGGGTCTGAAACACACACTATTGGAATACATAAGATAGCCTGTACCATGTTATCCGTAAGGTGCAGAAAGAGCTGAAGCCACTGTAGTGTAAAAAACACAGAAAGATTTGGAAGGAAATTTTGAGATTAATTACAATTAGTGAAAATTACTCTGCGTTCATTCAGTCATTTTTAGCTCGACTTTGCTATTTCGGATAGGCAAGAATTATATGCAAATCAGTTTTGTTCCTGACCCTAAACAGACAATCCTGCCACAAACCCCAAGCAACTTCCCATATGAATAGAAACAGAACCGTGAAAGTCTGACTGGAACTCATCTGTGAGATCAACTTTTTAGATTTATCGCACAGTTAATTTGGAGCCCTCAACTCGGCAAGGGTATGATTAAATACGCCTAAATAGCTCAAAGTAATTGACTGAAGTGCTTGATTTCATTTGAACCACTGCATTCCATCATTTTTTACTTTATCTCTGCCATTACAGACAACAACCAACCCTATCAAATTGTGGCCGGTATGACGGATTATAAATGATAACAACAGTAATAAAACATGCATTTATAATTCATGCATGTTTACTGGGCACATAGTCTAGAGGGAGGTAAAACAAAAGCAAGCTTCAAAAGGGTTAGAATATTACTAATTATTATTCCATCATGGTAGGAGGAGTTCCATTCTGGAATGATCTTAGCCGTTGAAAGTGGCGAGATTGAAGCGAGAACCAGTGGATGTCACGGAAATTTGCAGGACTAGAAGCTCAATGCAGTGGAGTGGTGAGGATGTTCTTACAATTTGAAGGAAAGTAGAATATAGGAGTAGTTCTGTGAGTAGACAATTTATAAAATAGCTTTAAGTACTAGGATAAATGATTGCACAAGTTCTTGTATAAGACAGGTAGCCTGGTGGGCCGATTGCAATATTATACCTGTAAATAAGTTTCAAGTCCCCTCTCAAATGAGACTGTCCTGTGAGAACTTCCAGGCCAAGTCCCATATTACCATAGACATATGAAACTACAGACCCTGAATTATGTATTTATTGTGCTGTCCTGGTCTACACTGTGGCACACCTTTACCATGGTGCACCAGGCACAGACCAGGTCAGCGTGCCCTATCACAAAAAATGTGCTGTTTCCAGTACAGCCACAAACTTGTGCTTACATCATAAGTAAATCATGAATGCAAAAGGGGTCTTCCCATTTCACCCCAGATGATCTGGATTATACTGAAAACCATGAACCAAAGAAAAGTGGACAAATTAAGAATACATTGCTTTTATATATTTTTAGAAAAGGACATAGGTCCTCATTTTGACTTTGGCTGTTTTTTTGCCAGACCGCCGAAGCCAAACCCGGCAGCAGACTGCCAGAGCTTGTGGTTGGACGACCGCCCTATCACGTGTGCTGGCAGCTGTCCGCCATGTTACTGGTAGAAAGTCGCCAGCACTCATGCTGTTGGTTGGCGGTGCAGAGGCAGGTGCATCACCAGCATCACAATGCCAGCAGGACCCTGCCACAGTATTACAATCCATAAAACAGCTTGGTGGAGTCCTGCTGGCGTGGTGGTGCTGGCGGTGCAAGACCGCCAGGACCCGTGCCTCCCCGACGTACTCCTCGACGGAGAAGGTTAGTAGGTGTCTGAAAGGGGCAGGAGGATGCCTGTGTGTGTGGGTGCGTGTGTGGGGAGTGTGCAATGTACGCATGCGTGGAGGGCGTGGGGGTGTGAATGATTGCAGATGAGTGGGGGTGTCTGTGTGGATGAATGTGAGTGAGTGGGGTCTGGGTGCATTCTGGGTGCATTTATGCATATGCTGAATGGGTGTGTATGTGAATGCATGCGTGCGTGAAGGGGTGTTCTGGTGTCTGTGTGAGTGGGTGGATGAGTGGGGGGATGTGTGGATGAGTGGGGGGATGTGTGGATGTGTGGGGACATGTATGTATGTGTGTGCCAGAGACAAGAATGAAGAGTCCTGTCGCAGGGGTGCATGACTGCCAGGGTTTTCATAGCGGGGTGACCACCACGGAAAGCCTGGCGGCTTGCAGCTCCGTAATCCGGACGGCAGGCTAAGGCCTGCCACCGGTTTGGAGGTGCTCACCGCCGGCCGCTTCGGTGCAACCGTACCAGCGGGCCAGGCGGAGTTGTTGAGGCTTGGCATCTGCCAAGTCCCACAACTTGTAATGTGGCGCCCCTTACCGCTGGCTCCACAGTGGTAGCACCGCCACAGCGAGGCTGACGGTCTCATGACCGCCTGCCTCATAATGAGGCCCATATTGTACAGGGCAAAGAATATCTTATAACTGAATAATTCCTTTCAAATACAACATATTTTTAGACATATACACACACACACACACATATCTACATTTTGAAGGAAAGTAGACCATATATACTATATATATATGTTTTAATGTATATATATATATATATATATATATATATGTTTGTATGTATATGTACACATGCAAATACACAATTTACACGACAATTGCTATTTATATATTCCCATTATACACATTAAATGTATTTTTATGTCTCTCATTGTTCTATTATATAACTTCAGTGGTGCATTCATTATTTCAAAATCTGATCCATAGGACATAGTCAGCAATCAAGGCATAATAATCAAAAGTAATCTGACTGAAGGATTTCTGCCTTACTCAAACCAGCCCAAAACTCTTTAGTCGATAGACTCATCCACTTGATAAAATGGATGCGTTTTGGCCAGAACAACTTACGGCCTCCTCAGGACCAAGAAAAGACAATTAAACTTGTGTTGGGCTCCCTATTAAAAACTCTAAGCAATTTCTATATGTACTTTGGTGAGTTCCATGTTGCTTCCAACAAAGAGAATCTTCACATTTCGGCATTGGGATCCTGCACTGTGTAAATCTGGGGAACCTTGTGGTCTACAAAGGGACTCACCATAGCCAAAATGTGCTCCAAATACAATCTCCTGCTGCTTTTGACACCTGTGGTGCATCATTACTGAATGGCAGACTGGTTCACACTTCACTTTGCAGGTGGCAACTTGGCGCGCATTACAATGGGCCGAGATTCTCCTACTGGCGGATATAGTGAGTCCCTGTGACCTCTTTTTCCCCTTTCAGGGATCTCCCTCATATGGGTGCAATGACTGAGCATCACATCTTTGTGGAGCACAGTTAGTGTGCCCCCTAACTGCCCATTTGTTCAGCACCTGTTTCTGTTACATGGTGCAGGCACAATCAAAGTGTTTCATCATTTGCCACACCCCTATGCAAATCAGGGAACGCATCCTTGAGATCTTTTTGGTGCACATGCAGTGTTGACATGATCTATATTACGGAAGGGGCTTTGCAAGTATCTGCGGTCCTTCTGTAATACCAAAGATGCCTAGGGGAGCAGAAAGTGTGTGCACATGCCCACTGTGCCCCCGGGGCACTTTGTGTAACACGGCCTCAGATGACGTTTGGCCTCATTATGTTTATCTGGTGAGGTGCAACATGAGTCCTACAATACGCTGTGCTGACCCTATGCTAGTTAGGGTGACTGAGTGTGACAGCACAAATGTGAATAGCAGAAACTCTAAATGTCAAGAAATTGGGGCTCATTAAGTTTAGTATTATTAACACCTATTATGTACAGCACAACAGAACACCAAAACATATTTTCAGCTCTATGCAGGAAGCAAGCTGTTATTCTGTACACCACTTTTTGATGAAGTGCCAGGCGGAAAAAACATTTATCTTATAACATTTCATATTAAAAAAAAAAAAACTTGGTACCTTCATGATCCCACCACCCTCCTAATTAGAATTTTTTTTTTTAAATGGTATATTTTTTCCATTATAATATATGCATTTGCATAATACTTCTTATCAGTTACACTGGCTTGCAATAATAAAAGATAAATACACCGTGCTGCACGAAGTTCAATATGTACCACATCTGCATAGAATTCTCTTCAAGAGTAGGCTATTCTTAAGTCCTGGAGGAAAATAGCTGTATGTGAAATAATATATTGAACAGCAAGTGTGTTCAAGGACTGCTCGGATTAAGTAATTCAAAATGAAGGAAAAGAGGTTCTATGAGATGAGACCGAGGAATCTAATTAAACATAGGTATTGAGAATAGAAATCTCCGGTGGACTATCAGGTATTAAAAGTCTACTGTAGGCACAGTCCGAGAAGTGGGTTTGGTTATCACTAAATTATCACTATAAAGTCATGTTTTTTAATATTAACATGAAAGAAATGGAAATTATACACATACCCCCTGAAGGGGGGAAGAAGATATAAGCTCACATTAGCTCCAAGCAACTGTTTTTCTGCACCTGTCTCCCAGCACCACCGAGCTGCAGTAGGCGTTAATCTTCCAAATCACTTTTCTAATTTTAAAGATGTTTAAAAATTATGTGTACCTTTTAGCATGCAAAGTGCACTAATTTCTGAGGGGAACCTTCCCATAATCCACAGTGACAATAATGATTGTGAATAATTAAAGCAAACAGGGCTGCATTAGTATTATATTCAGGGTCTGTATTATGTACTGTAACATCTGGTGCAGTGCACTGTAAACAAGCTAAAGTATGAAATGTGATAGTCATTAGCAGAGTATATTTGGGCAAAGCCTCTGAAGTAAATGGAAAACACATTAGGAAATTAGAGTTCGTTCCAGGTTCTCTAGCCAAGAAACCGAGTTGTTAATAAAACAAAACACAAAACGGAGCCAGGACATGCTGGGGTGAGTGTGGGATCTGTTAAGACATGGAAAAGGTGTGAGCATCTGCAGAAAAACAATCACAAGTTGATCAATAATTGAACGGTTGTTCCAGGACATTAGCATTTTATATTTCCCTCTACTTGCAATTGGATGTGAGCAACGTGATTTCCTCTAGGTGGAAAACAATGCACTTGATCGAACACGTATTTTAAAATTGCACTTAGGCTTTGTGCTGGGGCCTCCTGAAGCCGTGGGAAACATAATTTTTAAAAAATCAGGAGAAACTTCTCCGCCATCTGTATTTGTCTTTGAAAACAGAGGTTCTCTGAACAGAAAATCTTGTCTGAATAGTCACCTGATTCTAACCCACAATCAGTAGTAAATTCTGAAAAGCAAATCACCTCCTTGGTTCCACAGAAAACACTGAGCCAGCCTTTGAGTTTTCCTGCACAATATTAATGTGGTATTGCATGTTTATCCTGCGCCAGTGTGTTAGTGCATTTTTAGAAGTGACTTAAAACCTCTTTTACTTTGGCCTGCAACGTGATTCACAGATTTTCATTCTTTGTGCTTTCGAAAAAATGCCTGGGGACCCGACCAATTTCGCAAGGATGTCAGTGTTGGAGAGGTATTCGAGCGCTAATGTGGACCTGTGGGCATGTTGTGGTGCTTGATGTGAGGTAGAGGCACTGTCTGCCGGCAGTAGGGATTGCCACTGAGGTGCTACTGAGAGGGATGAGAATAGCTAGCTGGCATAATGAGGTGGAGTCAGATTGATATGCTGGAGACCGATGCTAGACATTTTAGTGATCAAGAAGTGGGGTATTTTGTTTCCTAAAATCAGGATGCAGAAAGAGTTCAGTGCTTTTTTGTTGTTGGATGAGTGGTGTTTACTGTAGATAGTGAAGGTTTTTGGTGCCTGCTACCATGGTATGGCAGCTCTCCTGGAATTACAGCTTCAGTGTAAGTGTTCCCGCCATGTCAGTGGAAGCACTTTCACCAAAACAATCTCAAATTTGGGCTGCAGGTTCTCCGCTAGGTGGAAGTGAGGTAATCTGCCACAAAGGAGGAAGGAAGGTAACCCGTCCATCTTTTAGTGATCTCCAGAGTGTGGAATTTAAGTTAGTTAAGGTGCTTTATATGAGATGCTGTATTTATTGAGAAGTATTTTGAGCAATGAGAGTAGACACATATAATGCAGAGCATTTGGCAAAGAGTGTTCGACCCAATAAGAGGATTGATTGAGTCTCGTTGCTTAATGCCGAGGTTCGGGTAGGAGGACTTTCTGAGTATAAGCTGCGAGCTCAGACTTATCTATTAAAGATCCTTCATATGATTTAGTTTACACCGGTTAGACTGTGGTGGGCAAACAAACTAGTTCCCCGACGTGCCCACGCTATCAGTCTGAGAAAGCACATTTTTTCCCCGAAGTTTGGGACTGCTGTAGGATTCAACAACAATAGAGGAAAATATTTTCAACCCTCACCGCGTGCTGGATATAGTCGATTTTAGGGGTACCCTGGGAGACTGCAGTCTATTGGGCATTGCAACAGTCTTAGCCAAGAGTGAGCTTGCAAACCACTGAAGTGCCCACATGGCTCCTCCTCTGTCAAACTGGCAAGGTGTGCCTGCTAAAGCATGCCAAGATGTGGAGGAAATGGTGGAAATATTACAGTCTTGAAGAGGTTCAGATGTGGATCTTTTCCTGGTACTTAGGTGGTCATTATGACAATGGTGGTGACTGTTAAAGTGGCGGTAATACTGCCAACAGGCTGGCGGTAATTACTTCCAAATTATGACCATGGCGGTGATAACTCCCATAGACAGCCAATGTACCATACCAACCACCAGGGTGTTAACACCACTGACCACAGCAGCAGCCATCAACAGACAGGCGGAAGCCAAGGTACCGCCCACCATATTATGACATAGCAAACCGCCACGATTTCCGGGGCGGTACCAATGCCATCAAAAGCCTGGCGGAAACACTGCAAAGAAGACGAAAGACTCACCTTCAGAGACACAGAGAAGATCAACGCTGCCATGGAATCAGAACTTCAAGTCTTCCCAGTGCTCATCTGCGCCATGCTCCACCTGGAACACCAACGCCGATGAAGACAATGATGTTGAGTACAGCCGCCTAGCACACAAGGGAGGGAGCAAGGAAAAGGAGAGTGACACACACACAAGCACCACACACACCATTCACACACACACACCATACACACAACCAGCTGCAGAGGAAAACCGGTGTCACAGGACACACGTCATAATAATGCAAGAACAACATATAGGTATAACTGATATTGTAATTTGATGCCAACAGCCACCATATTGTCCATGTGATAAAAGAAATTGGAGTAAATGTTCAGAAAGGGACAATGGGCATTCCAAAGTACAAAAGACCCACATGGCCACAGGGCACAGTCCAAGCCCCAACTTGTTTCCTGACAATATCCACACTACACTGTGCAGGGGCATCCTGTTGGAAAAAGGCAGGCACCTCAGGGGGAAAAGGGGTGGGGGGCACGTCAGCTGAAGTGGGGAACTTGCTTACTGGTTCTGGAGGTGGCTCAATGCCCATTTTCCTTTGCTGGGGAGTGTAAGGTCACAGTCCCTGAGGTGGGGAACCTGCCCACTGGTTCTGGAGGGGGCTCCATGCCCATTTTCCATTGCTGGGGAGTGCAAGGTCACAGTCTCTGAGGTGGGGAACCTGTCCACTGGTTCTGGAGGGGGCTCCATTCCCATTTTCCTTTGCTGGAGAGTGCAAGGTCACAGTCCCTGAAGTGGGGGAACTTGCCCACTGGTTCTGGAGGGGGATCCTTGTACATTAGTCCCTGGAGGGTGGCCTACATGCCCTCTGCTGGAGGTGAGGGCTGCTGTGTCCCAGCTGTAGGTGAGGGCTGCTGTGTCTCAGCTGAAGGTGAGGTCTCCTTGCTCACTGCTGTTGGAGGTGTAACCCTGCCAGCCTCTGCTGGAGGTGAGGGCTCCTTGGCCACTGCTGTTGGAGGGGGGCTCTTGCCTCTCTTAGTTGGTGAAGTGGGAACCTTCCTTTTCCTGGGTGATGGAGTGCGATCCTTCCCTTTCTTGGGTGGTGGAGGGGGATCCTTTCCTTTCTTGAGTGGTGGAGTGGGATCCTTCCCTTTCTTGCCTCCACTGTCCCCCTGGACTCTTTGGCTGAGGTGCTGGGCTGGGTCATTGGGACCCTGCTCTTACGGGCAGGACGGGGGTGGAGGGTGAGGAAAGAGGTCAAGCTGGGCAAGGAAAAGCTTCTTAGTGATGGTGGAGCGGAATGAGAGAGGAGGGATGGGGGTGGGGGCTGAGGGACTGGTTGTTGGAGGTGTACATCTGCTGGACCTGGGTGCAGGTGCATGGGCAGTGTGCTGATGTGAGGTAGATGGCTGTTGGGAGTCTGAATGTGTGTGTTTGTGTCTCTTAGGAAGGGGGCAGACATGGTGGGAGAGGACAGGGGACGCGTGGATGGATGTTGTGGAGATGTCTGCAAGTGAGGTGTGTGTGCTGCTTGGTGTGGTGATGGTGGTGGCTGTTGATGCAGTGCATGCAGGTGTGAGTGCAGATGTGACTGTGAGGGAGGAAGAGGAGGAGGGGGAGACAGTGGAGGCAGTGGATGTTGTTGTGTGTGCAACTGTCTATTGTTTGTGTGAGTGCTTGTGGCCTGAATTGTGCTGCCTGTGTTTGTCTGTGCCACTCTTGTGTGATGTTTTCTGTGCATGCTTGTCTGTATATGTGCAAGGGATAGGTTGGCATTGAGGAGACTGGGCCTGGGAAGTGGTAGGTGTAGTGGGGACGGTAGGAACAGGGACAATGGCTGTCCACCGTGGTTGCCCTCCAGGAATGCATTGCATTGCTGCATCTGGGATGCCAGCCCCTGGATGGCATTCACAATGATTGACTGCCCTAAAGAGATGGATCTCAGGAGGTCAATAGCCTCCTCAGTGAAGGCAGCAGGGCTGACTGGGGCAGGGCCGGAGGTGCCTGGGGCAAAGGAGATGCCCACCCTCCTGATTGAGCGGGCACGAGCAACTCGGTGAGGGGCTACTGGTATGGGGGTGGTGGCTGTAGCTATAGCGGGGTGGTCTCAGAGCTGTCCGCCACCACCAGGTAGCTTCCATCGGAGGAGGAATCAGAGTCAGTGTTGTCACCTCCTGTCTCCGCCGTGGTCCTTCCCTCGCTCTTTGCATCGGTGGACTCTGCCTCCTGGGTCCTGTGAGATGCAGCACCCTCGGTTCCCGGTGCTCCTGCTCCTTCACCATATGATGCTAATGCACACATGGACAGGATGACAGAAGAAAAAAGAGGGGGAGAGAAAGGGAGCACTGGGTCAATTACAGCACCAACACCACAGATGGCATACACATTACTGTCACTCACAGGGATCAGGATTGAGTACTGTTCATTGCACTGGCATTCCATCAGCTGTGTAACACAGCAAGATGAGAGCCAAACACCACCAACTGCACCCCTCCTGGGATCCACTAAGCCCTGTCTGACATGGAATGCAACCTAGCTAGGTTACCAGATTTTGCAATGCACCCATTACCCTTGAACAGGATCACGTTGCAATGTCAGACCTGGCATTAAGGGGCACCCACCAACTCACACCCATCACCAGGGTCCCATGCAACCTACCAATTATAGCTGTAACACTCACTGTACCCATCCCTTTGTGGCTGCTTTGATTCCCTTAAGGGCACATCCAGCTCTGGGTAGGCCACCGCCAGTATGCGGGCCATCAGGGGGGTCAGGTTCCGTTGGGCACCCGCCCTTGTTGGGAGCCCATCCCCACTGGGCCTCTGCGTTCTCCCGGGTCCAGTGTCTCAGGTCCTCCCACCTTTTCCTACAGTGCGTGCTCTGCCTGCTGTCGACCCCCACGGTCTGCACGTCCTTGGCGATGGCACACCACAATCCCTTCTTCTAATGGGTGCTGACCTTCCAGAGGTAATACAGACAGGAGGACACTATGACACATACAATCCATCCTGTCACACTTATGTCCCACAAATCCCATTTCCATCTCCATTGGCACACACATCACCCGTCACTCCCTTAGTACACTACCACCAGACATACCACCCCCTAAATAACACGATGCTTGCACACACATCTCCATGCAACCTTGTCACACGCACCGTGCCCATGGTGTACACACCTGTTGGTCTTGAGGCCCATACAGCTGTCCATACTGGGTAGGACCCATCCACCAAGCACTCCAGCTCCTCTGCAGTGAAGGCAGGATCCCTTTTCCAGGTCAGACGGGCCATGGCATGACATAGACACAGGGCACAGCAGCACACACAGTGTAGGTGTTGTCCTGTGGAAAGTCAGGAATCAAGTGTGGTCATAGATAGAAAATGGTGGTCACGTCCACGGCAGTGTACACCGTCACCACCGCCGGTGATCCCCATAGGACACTGTACTCCACAGAGCCCCAAATTAGCCAATGAGGAATAGCACGGTGGTGTAAGACCACCTTCTGCCGTGACGCCCAATGTCAGCGGAGTTACCTCACTTCCACCTGTCCCTACATACAGGACAGGCGTTCACAATTTTATGGTGGTGGACAACATTCAGATAACTGAGAACTGCGTCATTGCTATGATTTGCACATACATTGCCTTTCTCTTAGTGCCAACACATTAATGCTCAATGTACACTGAGGTGGCGGTTCCATTGTTCAAATTGTGACACCCTACTCACTCTTTTGTCCCTTAGATATCTACCACTGTGGATGAATAGGAGGAAGAGACAAGACCCCGTGTATAGACCCCTTGTGTGCTACAATGAAGGACAGGCACATAATACTGACCTATAGACTGGACAGGGCCACAATCACTGAGCTGTGTGCTCAAGTGGAGCCTGATCTGATATCAGCTGTCCATCATCCCCCTGTGATCCCCCCTCTTGTGCAAGTTCTATTTGTGCTCCATTTCCAGGCAATTGATTTGTTCCAAGTGACAGTGGGTTTGGCAGCAGGAATGTCCCAGCCAATGTTCTCAATCGTACTGGCAAGGATTTTGTCTGCCTTGGTCAGACACATGTGCAGCTACATTGCTTTCCCCCAGGTGGAAGATTTGGCCATGGCGAAGGCAGGATTCTATGCAATGGGGCATATACCTAATATTATTGGGTAGACTGACGGAACACACATAGGGGGTCATTCTGACCCTGGCGGTCTTGGACCGCCAGGGTCACAAATGACGGAAGCACCGCCAACAGGCTGGCGGTGCTTCACATGCCATTCTGACCGCGGCGGTAAAGCCGCGGTCGGCCCGCCGGGGCCGGCGGTTTTCCGCCGTTTTTGCCCTGGCCGGGAGACAGTGAAAAGTGCGACGGGTGCAACTGCACCCGTCGCACGGCCGCAACACCGCCGGCTCCATTCGCCTCCTGTGTTGCGGCCCTCATTCCCGCCGGCCCAGCGGGAATGTCAGAATGGGGGGCGCAGAATTTTGGCCACATGGCCGCCAAATGGCGGTTTCCACCTGGCGGGCGGCGGTAGCCGCCCGCCAAGGTTGGAATGACCCCCATAGTGTTTGTCCCCCCGCCACAATGAACAGGTGTTCAGGAATCGGAATAGTTTTCACTCAATGTGCAAATGGTGTGCCTGGATGACCTGTAGATCTCCCACGTCACTGCCAAATATCCTGGCATGACGCCTTCTTCCTGAGGAATAGCAGCATCCCAAATGTGATGGCACAACTACAGAGGCACAGGGCGTGGCTAATAGGTGAGCCTGAGTCCCCACCCAATGTATGTCAGTGTATGCCTTCAGGAGTTAACCCCATCCATTGTGTACGGCTAATGTTTGTCCCTCAATACTTGCAGGTGACTCTGGCTACCCAAACCTATTGGGGATCCTGACACTTTGAGGAAGGCCAGGACAGGGGCTGAGAATGGGTATAATGAAGCACATGTGTGAACCAGAAGGAATATTGAAAAAGACCTTATGTCTCCTGAAGGCCAGGTTCAGATGCCTCCATATGACAGGTGGATCCTTGTGCTACTCACCCAAGAAGGTCTGCCAGATAGTAGTAGCATGCTGCATGTTGCACATCCTGGCCCTCAGATGACATGTGCCTTATCTGAAGGAGGAGGAGATTGGAAATGCCCCTGTGGCAGCAGTGGACCCCGAGGACAGTGAGGATGAGGAGGCAGAGGATGAGGATGTGGACAACAGGACATCATTTATAGGTCAATACTTCCAATGACACACAGGTGAGACAATGCAACTTACCATTCCTCTGACTATGGATGTTTTCTGTGTGGCTGTAGCAGGATGGCATTCACTTCCTTTGCATCTCAACTGACTGTCACCTTCTAATTTTGCAGATGTTGGTGTTATAACAACTGTGTACTGATGCGATGACTATAGACAGCTACAGGTCTTCACTTGCATGTTATCACAGTGTTCAGATCATTTGCACTAGATGTGACTGTTTCCATAATTGCACGTTTTCATAACATAAACCACTATCACTCATGTTGTGTTCAAGGGTGTTTATTGTAGTGCTAATTATAGACTGTAAGGTGCAATGGAATGAGGTGATGGTAGAGGTAAGTCCAGGGTATTGGTCCAGTCTGTTTGTAGCACAGGTCCAGTGTCCAAGGGGCCATAGGAAGGGGAGCAAAAGCAGTTCAGAGTGGACAAGGTGACAGAGTGGGACACAAGGGGCACAATGAGGAGAGTCTAATTTCCTGGCAGTGGTCTTGGTCTTGGCAAGTGTCTTTGGCTTCTGTCTGGGTCGTAGGGAGCGTTTGCGGGTGGTTCACCTTCTGCAGGTGGTGGAGTGCTGGTGGCCTGTGGGTCCTGTGGCAGGGCCTCCTGTCCATGAGCTGCAGCAGAAGTGGAGGGCTGGTCAGTATACTGGCTAGTGGTAGGGGCCCGCTGGTGTGCTGTCCATTCCCTCATGATGTTGGACATATCCGCCAGCACCCCTGCTATGGAGACCATGGTGGTGTTGACAGCCTGCAAATTTTCCCTGATCTCCAGATGGTGTACCTCCTGCAGCCGCTTGTTCTCCTGCATGTTGGTAAGGATCTGACCCATCTTATCCTGGGATTGTTGGTAAACCCCCAGGACATTAGTGAGTGCCTCCTGGAGAGTCGGTTCCCTGTGCCTGTCCTCCCCCTGGAGCACAGCTGTCCTCCCAGTGTTCCTGTTCCCCTGTGCCTGTGTCCCCTGAACGGTGTGCCCACTGCCACTGACCCCAGGTCCCTGATTGTCTTGGGTGTGAGGTGTTGACTTGGGTCCCTATAAAGGTGGGCACACTGCTGAGTGACGCGTCCTGGGGAAAGAGGTATGGGGACGTTGGGTGGGTGCTGTGGTGTTGGATACTGATGGGGGAGGCTCTGTGGTGGACTGTGAGTGGGCTGGAGTGCCTAACTGACCAGTGGTCCCTGATGGGCCAGGTGGTTCATCGAGATCCTGAAGTCCAGAGATACTGTCATCACTGGGGCCGTCTTCTGTTGGGGGACTGGATAGACGTGACACCTGTTCGCCGCTGGTATTGGCGGGGGCACCTGTGGGGATATTAGTGATGTATTATGCTTCGTGTCTGTGACATATTGTACATCCCTAGCTTCCCCTCTATCGTTGCTGTTACTCTGCCACCTTTGTTTGTATATGGTGATGTTTTGCGTGATTGTTAGTTCTCCATGCTGTGCATGCTTTTGTGATGGGTGTACATGCAGGCCTAGGAGGTCTGTACATGCATTGGTATGGCATGGAGGGCTTGGCATTGGTGTTAGTCATATGTGTAGGTGCACTGTATGGGATGTAGTGGAGTGATGGGAGTCAGGGTGAGGGGTGAGATGGCATGCAGGTATGGGGGATGATAAGTAGTAAATACTTGACTCACTAGTGTCCAGTCCTCCGGCTACTCCAGTGAGTCCCTCAGGATGCAGGATTGCCAAGACTTCCTGCTCCCATGCTGTGAGCTATGGGGAGGAGGTGGGAGTCCACCACCAGCCCTCTGGATGGCGAGCCTTGCTGCCACGGAACGTACCTTCCCCGTAGGTCATTCCACCTCTTCCTGGCGTCACCCCTTGTTCTTGGATGCTGTCCCACGACGTTCACCCTGTCTACGATCCTCCGCCATAGCTCCATCTTCCTGGCAATGGATATTTGCTGTACCTGTGCTCCAAAAAGCTGAGGCTCTAACCTGATTTTTTGCTCCACCATGGCCCTCAACTCCTCACCATTGAAACGGGGGTGCCTTAGTGGGGACATGGGAGTTGTGTGGTGTGTGTTGTGCAGAGGGTGTTGAGTAATGTGGTAGGGTGTGGGATGTGGGGTGCGTGACAGATGAATGGGTGTTTGTGGTGTGTGTGTAGTTGTCTCTGTGATTTTTGTGTTTGTCTCGTGGCAATTTTTGGTGTTCGGAAAGGGTTGTGGGTAATGAGAGTGTGTGTTTTATAGTGCTGTGGGTGAGTGTGTGTGGTGTGTGTATGAATGTCAGGTGTATGATTTTTGTTTTGGCCAATGTTGTGTAATTTTCCATTTGGGTGGCCATTCTGAGCGCACCGGTGTGTACCGCCAATGGTTTACCACCATTGAATGTCTGCTGTGGTGATTTGTGGGTCATAATGTGGTAGGTATTGCTTTGTTGGTGTAACGGTATGGGTGTTCGTACCGACACTTTAACACTGACCTTTGGGCTGGCTAATATGTGTTTGTGTCAATATTCTGTCGGTTTGGTGTTTGTGTCTCATAATATGGCAAACGGATATTCTCCACCGCAACGGTATTTTGGCAGCCGTCACAGCAGCGGTAAGCGCATTTACCGCCAATTTCATAATGAGGACCTTAATGTTTTCTATCACGGAAATGTCATGTGTGTGCTTGAAATCCAAGAAAATCTGTTTATCATTAAAAAGATATTTGTTAGGCAGAGGCAGTTTCAGGATGTGGCATTAATGGTCTTGAAGACCAGAATCAATAGTTTGAAACAGCTCTATTAGCTGTTGGTCAACTAGCTTGTTCACAGTACCGAGAGATAGGTGTGTGCTTGAAAAAGCTGTAAAAAACCTTTGTAATTTGAACTCTTGTAGATTGCCATAAAATAATGAAGGAGAACTACGAGTGTACCATTACAGTAGTTATGTTTGTTAAGGACTAGTTTGGAGATCAGTGTCATCGCTTTGTGAAATGAAATGCTTGCGTGTAATTTCCATACATTGAGTAGTTTAAATTGAGTTTCTCCAGCTTTTTTAAATACATATGTTTCTGGGGTCATTGAGAGGTTGAGGTGTACCCCAGAATTTCTAGCTGAAAGCGTTGTTGTCATAATGTATGGGAGAAAATAGATGAGCTAGTGGAAGGAGGCGAGAATAGAAGCAGCCAGAAAATAGAATATTTCACTTTTGAAAGAGTTTTGGCAAAATGAGTATACTGTTACCTAATATTTGCTGTGAAGCAATTTGTAATCCATATTTGGAGATGAGGAGTGAAGGTGTAGGCTGAAAGAAATATTAAAAATTTGTATCTGTAGAGCTGATAGGAAAACCTGAAGGAGGTGATGGAAATGCCAGGGAATGATGTGTTGTTGGTGGGGTGGAGAAGAACAGACCAGAGACTATGCACTGAGGGATTCATACCAGTACTACAGGTATTGCGGTGGAGAGTGAGGAGCACCAGGAGACTGAGAACCAAAGATCTGATAGAAAGGATAAGAAACAGTTGAGTGTAGAATCAGTGATCTCTAGCTCAGTAATGATGAATACTAGAGTGAAGTGATCAACTGCCATGGGGAAGTCAAGAGGTGTGAGAATAGAAGACTGGCAGCTGTAGTGATTGAAGGGAGATGCACACGTCAGGAAGGCAGATCCAGCTGAGTTTTACACACGTAAATCTAACTGAAAGGGTTCAAATATGTTGAAAGGTTTGAGAAAACAGGTGAGACAATTATAACCCAGTCATTCTGGGACAAAGGGGGATAGTTGGCATGGGCTGAAGTTGCACTAGTGAGCTTTAATAAAGATGTCAGTTAAGTGAAAAAAGAGTGCCACTGGTTTGATGATTTCAGGGCAAAAAAGGTCAGATGTTGCACACAAGGAGTCTGCTTATAGCAGAATGGGAAAATCTCAATGAAAAGACGAGCGAAAAAAACAGGGAATGTGGCAGATTCTATGGGAGGTGTTGCATAGATGTAGGAGGATGGGCATGACTTGGTTGTATTTTTTCTTGGTTGATTCTAATGTCTGATATTTCTGAAAAAAAATCTTTGGAGAAATATTTTCACCAGAAGGGATCAATAATTAACGGGCAACGCATGAAGGAGATGGAAGTTTTAACCCCTTAGCTGCTGGACCTTTTTTAGCTATTTGGGGTCATTCACGCTTAGGCCTTCATAACTTTTTGTCCACATAAGCTATCCACACCAAATTTGCGTCCTTTTTTTCCAACATCGTAGGGATTCTAAAGGTACCCAGAGTTTGTGGGTTCTCCCGGAGGAGACCAAGAAATTAGCCAAAATACAGCTAAAATGTTGTTTTTTTCCAAAAAATGGGGGAAAAGGGTGTGTTTTTTCCCTAAAAAATTGCATCAACAAAGGGTTTGAGGTGCTAAAATTACCATCTTCCCAGCTTTCAGGAACAGGCAGACTTGAATCAAAAAACACATTTTTCAACACGATTTTGGCATTTTACTTGGACATACCCCATTTTTACTATTTTATTTTGCTTTCAGCCTCCTTCCAGTTAGTGACAGAATTGGGCATGAAACCAATGCTGTATCCCAGTCAGCTAACCCTCTCTGAAAAGTAGACACAATTCTAAATTCAGCAAGGGGTCATTTGTGTAGAGCCTACCAGGTTTTCCTACAGAAAGTAACAGCTAAAATAGAAAAATATTGAAATTGAGGTAAAAAAAGAGCCATTTCTGTCCACATTTTCTTCTATAGCTTTTACCAGCTATGGCAGATTTTTTAAATCAATATATCATTGCATGTGATGGACTTTACTGGTTTTGGGGATATGTAGGGCATGTAGATTCATCAAAAACCCTAGTACCCAGAGAAGAAAAATGAGCAGCACTTTGCAGTGGGTTTTCATTGTATACCTGGTTTACAGCAATTCATTTGGTGAAACATAAAGAGTCAAAAATAGGTATCAAGGAAACCTTTGTATTTCCAAAATGGGCACAAGATAAGCTGTTGAGAAACAGTGATTATTTGCATATCTCTGAATTCTGGGGTACCCATACTAGCATGTGAATTTCAGGGCATTTCTCAAATAGACTTCTTTTTTACACGCTGTCTCACATTTGGAAGAAACAAATGTAGAGAAAGACAAGGGGCAATACAACTTGTTCTTCTAATCTGTGTTTCTCCAAGTCTCCTGATACAAATGGTACCTCACTTGTGTGGGCAGGCCTACTGCCTTCTACAGGAAACGCAACATGGACACATCACATTTTTACATTGAAATCTGACGTGTTTTTTGAAAGTGCCTAGCTGTGGAATTTGGCCTCTGGCTCAGCCGCTACCTATGAAAACCTACCAAATCTGTGCATTTTTTAAAATTAGACACCAAGGGGAACCCAGGATGGGGAAACTTGTGGCGCTCTCACCATGTTCTGTTACCCAGAATCCTTTGCAAACCAAAACATTTGGCAAAAAAACACTTTTTCCTCACATTTCGGTGATATAAAGTTCTGGAATCTGAGAGGAGCCACAAATTTCCTTCCACCCAGCATTTCCCCAAGTCTCCCAATAAAAATGGTACCTCACTTGTGTGGGTACACCTATTGTCTGTGTCAGGAATGGATCACACAACGGTCAATGTTAGATCTTACATGAGGGCAACTGTTGACCCTGGAGTGATCCTTTCCTGACGCAGGCACTAGGTACAGGCACTCAAGTGGGGTAGCGTTTTTATACGGACAGGTGGGGAAACACAGGGTGGTAGGAATCTTATGGATCCCAGCATATTCCTGCAGTTTGAGTGACAGAAATGAAATAAAAAATACAGGACCAAAAACGCAGGTGCCTGCCTTGCAAAACCAGGTTGTTTTGTGATAGATAATTTTGATGCCTCTGGGTGGTGGAATTTGGAGCTGAACTAAATTGGGGAGCTCCCAAGAGAGCACACTCTCTGTGCTTGCTGCCACATGCACCTGCGCTCTGGGTTGGGCTAACCCGCTATTGTCCGGTGCACAGACTGTGCTTGCGAAGGGACAGCAGGACTGTCCTCATCACCTGCCTCAGAATCACTGGAAGACGAGTTGTCGGAAATATCACTACCAGAGTCTGCGCCATTGTCGTATCCCTCAGATGCTGTCTCAGTATCTGCTGTCTTTGTCTCTGATCCTACGTCAGAGCTGTCCTCTATAACCCGAGTTAGGGCTTGAGCAGCACCGCTATCTCTGCTACTGGCTAAACTCTCGCTCTAAAACACTAGCCTACTTAGACAGTCACAAAATTGCTGGTGGGTGTGTGTGTGGGATGCGTGCAACAGTAAAGGTCAGTCAGCTTACTTTCGCTTCTTCCCTCAATCAGCACGGTCTCTCAAGACACTCAAAAAAACAAAAAATACATACTATTACTTCACCTTGTCAAATACCAATCATCACAGTCTTTAGCGCCTCTGGCGCCCAATCCGGCAATCATTATTGGTGCTCCCACTCCCATGACCTCCTCCTCGGATTCCCTCACTACCACCCAGCAAAAGTGCCCTTCATCTCTCTAT
Organism: Pleurodeles waltl; assembly: GCF_031143425.1. NCBI lineage: Eukaryota > Metazoa > Chordata > Amphibia > Caudata > Salamandridae > Pleurodeles > Pleurodeles waltl. The sequence goes on from NC_090440.1 coordinate 806,097,617, forward strand.
AGCCCTCCTCACACATACATTTCATTTATATTATAGCGCAGGTAATGGCTGGCTTTACTAATCCACTCCGCTATTTACATAAAATACAGATTTGACCTTTGCAGTAGGCATATAAACCTTCTGCACTAATTCATGGCATCAAAACTGCCACTAGACAAAAGTCAGATACTTTTGTAGCAGAATCATAATCACAAGAGTTGCTTGATTTTTTTATTGCTGCCTAAAAGCTACAGTTCAAATGTGTCAGTTGAAGTATATATATATATATATATATATATATATATATATATATATATATATATATAAAAAGAGATCACTTTTAAATGTGGTTATGATTTTCCTGGGTGCTGACTCCAGGAAAACCACACACGCATTGACAAATGTGATCTCTCTCTCTCTCTCTCTCTCTCTATATATATATATATATATATATATCCATAAATAGATATATATATCTATATAAATATATCTATATATAGATCTATACATATATATAGATCTATATATTGTTTTAATAACTGTATAGTTTTCCTGGGGGGCATAGTGGCCCCCAGGGAAACCATACAACTATTAAAAGAAAATTGCCCCCACAGGGGGTCGCCCTGCTCACGGGCGACCCCCTGTCAATTTAATTTTTGAAAAAAATGAATTAATTTTTTTTGGGGGAACCCCTGGGGGACAGCGATCGTATCCTTCCAACCCCCACCTCCCCCCCCGGGTAAACTTACTTTACACCTAGGCTAAGCTGACATCACAAAGGGGTGGGTGAGGATGCAGGGGAGACACGAAAGCTCTTCCGTGTCTCCTGATGGGGAATTAAATAAAACAAAATCTTCTGGTGCAATGCACCAGAGGATTTTTCAACCCCCTCCCTGGTGTCTGCCACTGGTTGTGACGTGCACTTATGAGGTTAATATTTTGGTTTGAATACATTTTCTTTACGAGGGCCATCCTCTTTAATACTCTGAGTTTGAGTTGAGGGTTCTGCTGCTATCTCTTACTTATCCCTTGCACACCAGATTTCTGTTCCATTGCACTTTGTTTTAATCATTGCTCTATTCACCAGCCTGTCTCCTCCTTGGCTCTCCTTCTCTTTAGCTGATTTGTTTCCGTCAAATGTTTATAGATTATCCCTCCTCCCTCCTCTCTCAACCTCAATTGGCCTCGTCTCCGTCCCTTCCACTGTTACTATCTGTCACAGCCTCTATCATCGAGTGTGTTTAGTGACGTAGGAACCAGGCTCCCTTGACCTCAGTCAGCATGTGTCTTAAATATTAGTGCAGTTCAGTTGGTTTAGGGTTTTGTCACCATTTCAGCATTTGGTCAATTTTTCTTTTCTCCTGTTTGGATTATTGTCAGCCCATAGGTCAGCATCTGGAAGTTACTAAGCTATAAATTCATGATTTTGATTATGCATCACCTAATTTTAATTTGGGAGTTTGCTCTTGATGTTGCCAAACATTATCTTTACATATACGATATCTAGTCATAACCACGCATTCACAGAAACACTCTTTTTCAAATCTGAATAATTGAGGGGTTTTGCCTGGCAGGTTAAACACTCACATTCCGAACAGATTCTTTGAGTCATTAAATTTTGAGGTGCAAGCCAAAAACCAGTACTTTCCAATTTACCCACAAGCATAATTATGCTTGTCATAATATAAAAATGGCAAATGAACACCAACTTTTGCAGAGTCGTAGCCTGCCATGAGTACTATGTGCAACTGGTATTCTGGGGAAAACCAACCACTCTTTTGAGATATGATATTCCAAAAATATATTTTGTTATTTCACAACAGGGTACTTGAATTAATTGAATACACCTTGCACACTGTTGTAAAGTACAAAAAACTGCTTCTACACTTTAGAAACACATTGGTATCAAACTTATTTGTGAATATTATAATTAAAAAGATACTTGAAGCAACAATTAAGTGAGGGAGAGAAAAAAGAAGAAAGATATTAAAATACAGGTGGTGCGCTTATTTCTGGTTTTGGTGTTTTAAATGGCCCTGGTACAGTGTGGGTAATTTTGTAACAACTGTAAACTAACCAAATATCATTTCTGCCTTTGGTTACTAGCAATTTACAAGAAATTATCTTACTTACTATCTAATGCCCTGCTGCACGTGCAAACAAAAACACTCAGGAAATGGCAAACAGACGACGTGAGAGGAATGAGGTTGTCTAGAGGGATGCCCGAATATATTTAGTTTTCCAACGTTTGAAACTGTACATTTCATTTATTATATCAATTGTGGGGTTTCTGAATAATGGTGATGTAGCTCAGAAAAGAAAAGTTTGCCTAACAGTTGATATTCTGATATTATCATATACTTTTATCAGGTATTTTTTATTGAATGAGCAGTTCCTTTGTTTACAAACGGTACTTTAAGATGATATTTTCAAAGGTCATAGATAAATAAATACTTAATTTTAAAAGAAAACTATGAAATTCGTAAAAGCAGTCTAAGATAATAATAATGCTCCAAACGGGAGGGAACTGAATCCACAGGGGCTCTTGATCATTGGCACCAAAAGATAGTCAGTGCTATCTATCAGTGTGCACCTGGTCTGAATTAACAGCATTCAAGATGTAGGCTTCTAATGACCACCAGCATTCCTGCACCATGAGTTTGTGAGAAATTGTGTTATTGGTTGAGGTGGGTGTGTGGTTTCTCAAGCAACAGCAACAATGTTTTTGAGGGTGAACCACAGAAGTCACTAAATTAACTTGTGATTTACCCTCTGTTAGCTCGGCAGAAAAACAATCACGGTTAACGTATAAAGTATTCATGCAGCACTTCAAACAGCAATAAAGTGAAAACAGAACACATGGAATTTTCACACCAATGTAAAAAATTGAGTAAAATGTATTAAATGATTTGACACTGGAGAAATGCAATATCAAAGATTTAAGGTAAGTATAGGATCTAAAAGCACAAAGTGCCACTCATGGTTATCTGGTCGTGCAAGACCAGGTGATAGTCACAGATTGAAGCTGACTGCATTGGAGAGCTGACATATTTAGTGACCACATTAGTCTCGCTGAAAAAGTTACATACTCAAAGTCCGGTGCAAAGGGTTGAGTTTGTGGTGGAGGAGGCTGCGAGCTTCAATGAGAGCGTCGCAAATGGTCATCGCTGTAGCATAAAAGCGAGGCCAGGCACAAAGCTCCTGTCAGGCGTTGTGCATAGTCATTGCTGGAGCTTTGTGTTGGCGGTCTCCATGGACTGTCGGTTGCTGTAGCAGGAAGATTTGGGTTAATCAGAGCTTCGCATTGGCGGTATATGTGGGCAGCAAGTCAGGGTTTCTCCTTTTTGTCCAGGAGGAGCTCAAATGATGCCACACAATGGTCCAGGACCTGAGGGGTACCTCTTGCAGATCAGGAACTCACTCCAGCAGGGGCCAGTGAGGCTAAAGCGGATCCAGTTGCAGGTCCGAGTAGGTCTAGTGTAGCAGGTCAGCTGGGCAGTTGCAAAGAGGCCTCTGGAGTTAGTTGTATCCCTGTGGCTCAGAACAGCAGGCCAGCTAACTAACCCTGGGAGACACTCATATAGCCTGGGATGAAGAGAGCAGGTCCAGTCTTTCTTCTCAGATAGTAGGCCTCAAGCAGCAGTGCAGCCTTCTGGCAGACGGGCAGTCCTTTTTTTTTTGTTTTTTGTTTTTTTATTGTCAAAAGGGAGCAGTAACATGAGATTCTAGGGATTCTCCTAATACCACCTTCCCCATGAGCCTGGAGGAAATCAGAAAGTATTCCAGTCTGACATATTTTTGGTAGGGGCATGAAAATTAGGTACCGCGGATCAGAAGCAATGTTTCTGCCCTATACATCCAGCAACCCACGGGTACTCATTAGATGCCTCACTGCTCTATTAACCTGCGGTTTCCTCTCCCAATTATTAAACCCTTGCTTTCTGCCAACATCCAGGTGCATGTTAAAATCCCCACACACTATTAACAGAGTAGGCCAAGAGGCCAACTCCACCACCAACTCTTCCAAGAAAGCAGCTTCATATAAATTAGAACTATAAATAGATCAGATGGCAAATTCAACCCCTGCAACCTGGCACTCATCAATCACCCATCTGCCAAGCTTAATCATCAACTTGTGTTTCCCTGACCCAATTACACTTTTTTACTAATATTGCTACCGCCGGGTGGAAGAGCTCTGGGATGTATACAGGCAACAAGTGAATAGCCTTTGGCCTGTAACAGATCCATTTTTTCCCCAAGAGATATGTATTTCCTGTTGGCAGACATCATCTGGCTCCAAGGTTCTAAGTAGCTCAGCCACATTTTGCCTCTTAAAATTGTCATTTAGGCCACAGACATTCACAGAACATATACAAATTCTACCAGCCTGCATCATGTTATATTTAGCTGCTCTCCACAACATCCTTGACCAAGTCATAATACACTTCTCTCTTCTCTGTGATAAAAACCACAGTGACTGGATTGACCAAGACTTCAGACCATCTCTCCTTGAGTTTGCTTACTTTTAGTTTTTTTCATGATAGGCCCCCACTTTCTCCAACTACCTGGGTTTCGACGATCCCACCGCGGGCCCAATGGCTGGTGAAACATCAGATCCTGCAGTCATTTTTACCTGCCGGTTGCAAGGGACTAGTGCCACTAGTCCAAGGGAGACTGAAGGTGCTCCTCGCTTCCACAGGTGTCACTCTGGTTGGGAGTGACAAGTTTCAGCCAAGGGCGAAGGTCAATCATGCAGTTGCCTCAGGGACAGAGGTTCCCTTTTTTACTTTGGAGCAGTGGACAGAGTCTGGTTGTAAGTGATGCAGAGCTTCTCTTGGTTATTCTTTGAAGTTGGTTGATCAGATTTGAGGTTCTGGTGTCAGGGTGTCCCTTAAATCTTGGATTTAGGGGATTTAGGGGTGTAGAGACTATTGGCCAATGGGCAGCTACTTCCTGCAGCTAATACGTCCCTGAGGTGACCACATATGGTGGGGTAGGTCAGCTTTAGCTACTCAAAGCCCTCTATTCTGCCACTTCTAAGATGGAAGAAACTAAAATTTAGTGCACAGACTGGGCTGCTCACCCTAGAGGTGTGGTCAGCCTCCTGGGGGTGTGCACAGTCCTGCATACCTAATTTCCAGGCATCTCCATGAGCAAATGTGCATGGGGCAGGGAGAGGGCTGTTTCCTCACTGGAGGAAAGAGCTGACGGCTATTAGGAGCAGTGAAGACTTTGAAGTTCACTGCCCTGGTGGATTTATTCACTAGCCCAGCTAGGGGGCGAGAGGGGGGAACTCCTTCCTGCCTCAGCCTGTTATTCTGACCACTGGGGGCTCCCAGGCTGCCTGGCAGGGGGTCAGAACTCTGTCTTGGTGGCAGCAAGCACAGAGAAAATCGAGGGCTGCTCACCCAGAGCACAAAGGACGGTGGAAAACAGGTGGGCGTTGTCTAGTGTGCCACCTGGGAACATGCCAGCTGTTCCTCGAATTGTGTTGGGAGAGAGAAGGTAAGTTGTTTGACACCAAAACCGACATATCTAGGTGGTAACATAATGGAGCTAGCAGCCCTGGTCAACTGGGGCTAAAGTCCAATGTTATTCTATGGACCGGCTTGCACTTATAGTGTGACTTACTGGAAAGGACACTATAGAGACATAGAAGCTAGTACTTATATGTCTGCACCTTAAATATAATGGATCCTGTTTCCGGCCTTGCTTTCTCAAAGGAGAAAATGTCCGATGTAGACTAAAATTGCCCTAGGATTACTTCGTCCTGATTTGGCCGATGTATCATCAATGGAATTCTGTGTGCTCTTTGGATCTCTGGATCTCAATTCCAGCCCTCTAGCTCAGGGAAAGCCTTCTGAGACAAGTCAATCAGAACCAGTCTTGCATCATTTCCCTCTCTGCCTTCCACCTCCCGTAGGGCCCCTAGGTTATTTCATTATTGCCAGTTTTCATGGTCTTCTAGCGTCCACTGGATGTCAGTTAACTGAGCTTCATGTTTCTCTGTCTTTCCACGGTAAACAATGACATCAGTCTCGAGGGCTGTGGTCATAGTTTCCAGGTCTGATAGTCTCTCAGCTATAGCAGCACATGTTTTTGCCAACTTGCGGACTGCCCCTTGTAGAGTGAGTGTCACAGCTTGAGCCCTGGGGCTGTCCGGATGGGTTTCCTCCCTGTGTGTCAAAATAAACTCAAAGGTGGCCTCTAAGGTTGGAGGATTCAGATTATTCTGGCCTTGAGAGTCTTCCACCTTGTCTCCCACCAAGTGAGCTACTGCCACAGATTAGTCCCATTTCAGACCTTTACCTGTGTCTACTTGATGCCTACCTTTTCTGGCAGCCATTCTGGCTGTTGATGGGGTGCTGCCACCAAAGGTGTCTCTGGGCTCGCTAGGTGCACTTCCTCTACATTCATCCTACGAATCTGCATCCTCTTCAGACTACTCTGTCCCAACAGAAAATAATAAGAAGCACTCATTAGCATCAATATCTAAGCTGGCTTTCTTAGCCACAGTGAGCAAGCTTTTATCGTGCTTGCAGGACTTGAGGGACTTAAGTGTTTTAAAGGGAGCTGCATTATTAAGATTTGGTCTGGGGACCTCCAACATTTTCCAAGAGCCAGCTAGCTGCAGGCTACCCCCTGGTCATGCTGGAGCCTCTCCCACACCCTCCTCTGTGCCTGTGCGCATCAAAGTGTCTAGCCCTGGCTGATGAACCTGTTACTGGATAGTGACACACCTCATCAAACAAAGACATTGAGGGGTGATTTACCGCCGTTACTACTGTAGGGTGCCCCTGGAGGTGGCCCTCCAAGCTATTGACAGGTCCCACTCAGTCTTCACTGGAGCATGTTTGCTCGCTTGCTCCACCTGCCTTAACTCTGCTGGTGGCGCTATATTTGTTGTCTCAGAGTTCGCTTCCATCAGCTGCCTAGATTTCCCAATCAGTTTGCAGAGCAGCTCTACAATTGTGGTCCGAGCTGATCAAGGGAGGAGAGAGGCAGCTGAGTCTTCTTTGCCTTGTTTCTTCTGCTGACCCGCATTCCCACATGGAGGAGCCCGAAGGCTCCTCTGTTGCCTGGCACTACTACCTGCCTTTTCGCCGATTCCTTCACCTGTTTTGGCCGGGGCCGTTGGGTTTTATTCTGCCCTACCTTTTGAGTTGCTGGCACTTGTTGCGGTAGCCTTTGGTCCCATCACATTCACAGTCCGCTCCCTGTAGCAGCGTACTCCAGCAAACATGATAAACCGCTTCCAGGCAGGCAGAAATCTTCTCCCAGCAGCAAGGCAATCACACTTACTACTGTGGGGTATGCCCAGTTGAGCCGTGCCATGCCAGGCACCAAAGGCAGCCCTGGGGAACCTACTAACTCTACCAAACATTTCTTGGCTGTGGCAGTATCTGGACAGAGAGCAGAGTATGGCCGTCTTACATGGCCATCATTTTGCTATTACTCAGGTAGGCAGTCCTTCTTCTGTAGTGCCCTCATGTCCAGGAGAGTGCTATTTTTATACCTGGTGCCAGTTTTGAAGTAGAAGAAGCTTCTGAAGTGCTCCCCCCACAGACATGTCTGGAATTTCCCCTAGGTCCGAGGATTCCTGGAGTCACAATTACCTAGTGTGAAATTCCAAAGTGTGTATGGAGGCAGTTCCTTTGAAGTGTAAGTGGGGCTGTGCACTGCTCCACCCCTATCTTGCTTGGATGACCTATCCTGCCAACACCCAAACCCTCTATTTTGTGTCTGTCTAGAAGGAATATACAAGGCTAACTGTCATTATACATGTGACCCAGAAACAGCCTGCAGGCACCAAATAGTTAGGAAAAAAATGCCAACTTTCTAAAAGGGCATTTTCAGAATTGTGACTTCACTTTTAAAGAGGATTTTAAATTGCAATTCCTTAGATGCCACACAAGAGATATCGACCCGTTCACAAACAAAAGTTATCACTTATTGAAAGTAATAAGGTAACCCAGTGGCATCCTATGGGAGAGGTAGGCCTCACAGAAGTGAAAAACAACATTTGTGTTTTTTTCACTTTCAAGGCATGTAAAACATAAAAGTAGATGTCTAACGTCTTAAATACACTGCACCCTGCCCTATGCAGTGCTTAGGCCTACCTTAGGAGTGACTTATATGTATTATCCCACAGGTTTCATTGGAAGACCTGATATATGCTTTAAAGGCTACTTGAGTGGGTGACACTATACGTACTACAGGCCCACTAGTAGCATTTAATTTACAGGCCCTGGGTACAGGTAGTACCACCTTACTAGCGGCTTAGAAGTAAATTAGAAGCGTCTGTTGAGTGCAGCCAATTTGTTAGCCAATGTTTTAAGGAATGAGCACAAACACTTTAGCACTGGTTAGCAGTAGTAGTGCACATAGTCCTAAGAGCCAATAGAACAAGATCAGAAATAAGGAGGGTTGAAAGCAAAACGTCTGGGGTGGCCCTGCAGGGAGGGCTAAGTCTAACAATGTTTATCAAAATAAAAGTGGAATATGAAACATTTTAAAGATTTATATTGATAGGCATTTTCACAGATCCACTCCCTGTGAACACCTGCAAGCAGTTATAAAGTTTGTTGTTAGACATGTAATTATGCTTTTTCCCGTCATGCCTTAAAGCATCCTGTCACCCCTTCAAATCTTTCATCTACTATACAAACACTCAAATAATGGGATTATTAAAATAGTATTAACGCATGGTATAAATACAACCTACAGCCGTGGTACCTGCTGCAGATGGATTCTTCCCTGATGCTAAAAGGTATGATTTTCATGGATTGTTTGGGGCAGAATTCTGTCTGGCAATACAGTAATTCACAAGACCATTTTCTTCAATGAAGGTTGTAATTTGCTCAGTAATCATGGTTTAAAGATCATTTGGCAATGTATGTCAATTGTGAGACCCCCTTGTAGTTTCCTACATTTCTAGATCTTCTGTGATCGTCTTGGTGATGTGTGGTGATATCAATTGTAGGCTGACGAAGAAGGCTTAATTTGGAGCTTTTGTCGTAATTTTCTTTTTTAAATGTTATTTTGAGACTCAATAAGAGGATCGAAAATATGTGTTCTTTCTTGTGTATGATCACCGAAGAGTCCCTTCTATCCACTATGCAGCATTTTTTCAACTTGTTTACCGTGCCAGATTGGGGAACAATAAGCTCTTGGGACCTTCATTTGTAGGTCACCCATCTGCAAACTTCCTGGAAAATTTTATCTCTGTCTCTCAAACCTGTTATGCTTGGAATCAATAGCTGGCTTCCACAGTTGCTGTCAGTAGTCTCTCGCACACACAGACATATATAAGGCAATTCTATGTCAGGACCGGAGGCTCAGATTATACTTCTCTTTCTATGCTTTAATACAAACAGCAGCCAATAGGAGAAGATGTTATTAAAACAAAACATATCCCAGCATTCAAGGATATAACATCACAACCATAGAGAGTACAGTATATAAACATCCGAGGCAAATTAACTTCCTCTTTCTTTGCTGCTTCCGCAGCCAGTTAAGTGCCTCTGCATGTTCCGATAATTTCTTGTTTATTCTGTGCAAATTTATTACTGTTTGATGTTTAGCGCTAGCATTCACGCGCTGTTTTTTCTTTTTAACTTGTGGAGTGGGAGCTTTTTACAAGGCTTTGCCCGTAATTATTTCAGTCCCTCGAGACTCAACCTTCAAGCACACGCGCGCGCACGCGCGCACACGTTTGTGCTTGCTCGTTCTTTCTGCCACCCGTTTTACCTTTTCTGAGGATCAGAGCGGTGCTGGCTGCCAGAACGAGCAAGCATGAGTGTTTTTGTCCTGGTTTCTTCTCCCTTTTGCCTACCCTGACAACAACCTAGCTCCCTTACGCCCTGAGACCTCTGGATTGGCTCAGGGTTGTAAAGTAAGCATAGGCTTTGCCTAGAGTGCTGCAGGCTGCTCCCTCCACTCTTTATATTTAAATTGCTTAGCCTGCTGGGGTTTTTGCACTCCCCCTGACTGTAGTCTCTGTCTACCATTGAATTTATACTCCTTGGGATGTGTTTAATACTATTATGGCTCACTCTTACTCCTATGAGGAGGATGAATATTTTGGGGGTGAATCCCTATCTTTTGAAGAGAACCTTGTTGGTGCCTTGGATAATAGCGAACAGCTCTCAGTAAAGAAGGCGTTAGCGAATGCTCTTGGCCCTCTCACACAACACTTTGAGAGCTTTGCACGTCATAAGAGATGGCTTCCTTCCATTATGCCTTCCGAAGAAATGCAAGCAAGCCAACCCTCTACATCTAAGGGTAAATCAAAGGCCAAAAAGTGGGATCACTCAGAAATATTTGACAAGCTGTATGCTTCCATTCAAAAAGAGCATGGATATAGCTCCTCTCAAAAGCAGGACGCTTATGGGACAGATCAGTCTTCTGACCATTCTTCTTCCAAACTCTTGTCTGATTCTGATTCGGAGGTGGATCCAGGTGACCGCCCCGGCCCAAGCAAATGAAAAAAGGCAGAAAAATCAAAGAGTCCAGTCTCCAAAACCCCTCGAGTGTTGACCTTTAATCCGGAGAATATTATTCACCCTCATTCCTCAAGCTGGACCCCACCTCCGGAAGTAGCTTTGTACCTCCAGGAAAACATCAGGGCAGGGTTCGACAAGGATGTGAGAGCCAGGTTACATGCAGAATGCCCTAGGCCAGACCTTGAAGGTAAGGTCACAGACACCCTGGATATTGACCCTACAATGGTCACTTTTATGAAAAAAATGGGCCAAGGATCCCAAAAAGGGGCTCGACCGTGCATGGAGGTCCTGTCAAGGTAAGCTACTTGATCTTTCCGGACGCCTAGCTAAAATACTAGAAATGGCATTCTTAGCGAAAGAATCTAATGCTCCAATCCACCCAGATGTCCTGGTGGGTTGGGCTCAGAGAGCCATTTGCCACCTGGGAAATGCTAACGTGGCAATCTCTACTGAGAGAAGGCGCTCCATCTTGATGCGCATCGACCCCAAGCTTAAGGAGCTTGCTACCTCTGAAGCAGGTCCGGTAGCCCAGGGCCTTCTCTTCGGAGCACCGTTCATTGAAGGCCTCTCAAAGTTCTCAGCTACCTTCAATTCGATGGACAAAGCCCAATTATCCCTCAAGAAGGTATTCAGGGAAACTCTTTTTCGGAGGGCCAGACGTATGCGGGGTAGCTCGTCGGGCCGCCCCTATTATCAAGGCCCCAGACATGATTCCTTTGATCGCGGACATGGGTATAACGGAGACCAAAAACAGACTCTACATTCTACCCCTCACAGCCCGAGGAGGTAGGGGCTGTCATCGAAAAAACTACTACAAGGGACAACAGGGAGCCTCCCAGGACTCTGCCAACTCAGGTGAGACTCATTCCTCCCTCAGAGGTGATTCTTGGGGGCAGGGTGCAGACTTGTTTTGTAGAATGGCAAACATTAACCAGAGATCCTTGGGTGTTGGAAACCATTCAAGGCTTCAAGTTGGAGTTTTATTAGTCCCCTCACCAACAGTTCCCCCCTCCTCTTCCCCATTTTTCCTGTTACAACCAAGAGATCATAGGTTTGGAGGTTCAAGCTCTGCTACAAAAAGGGTCGAGCTGCCATGCTGTTCCCCATCCAAGGGGCTTTTTAAGCCCTGTCTTTCTGGTGGACAAGAAAGGCGGGGGATCAAGATTAGTTCTCAATCTCAAGGAATTCAATCCCTGGATAGTCTACAGGCATTTCAAAATGGAAGGAATTCATCTCCTAAGAGATATCCTTCAAGAAGGGGACAGGTTGGTTTGTCTGGATTTAAAGGATGCATATCTGAGCATCCCAATTTTCCCTCCTCATCGTCGCTTTCTTCAATTTCTTTGGCTAGACCAATGTTTCGAGTTTCAAGTCCTTCCCTTTGGGCTTTCTTCCGCTCCTTGGTGCTTCACCAAGGTGATGAGACCAGTAGTGGAGTCTCTTCGCACCCGGGGGGTGAGTTTGATCGTTTACCTTGACGATCTAATCATTATGGCTCAAGACCCCTCAGTCCTTCAAGACCACTTGGCATGGACAATTCATCTCCTGCAGAGTCTGGGTTTCTTGATCACTCAACCCAAATCTTGTCTTCTGCTGTGTCAGCAGATAGACTTCCTGGGTTTTCGGATAGATTCTGTGAAGTCCCAGTTGATTCTTCCCCCTCAGAAGGTTCGCAATATAAAGAAGAAATTGCGCCTTCTCTCATCCAAACAGAGGGTGTCCTTGAGGAACTTAGCCAGGATGGTGGGACTTTTATCTTCTTCGATTCAGGCAATATTTCCGGGTCCCCTTCACTACAGAGCCCTCCAACGTCTCAAGATATCCCATCTGCAGAAGGGCCTGTCCTATGTGGACATGGTACCTCTGTCCTCGGAGGCCCGTTCGGAAATAGCTTGGTGGCTAGAGCACATGGAGGCCTGGAACAGGCGTACGATTTTCAGCACTTCCCCAGATGTGATTCTGGAATCGGATGCCAGCAGATGGGGCTGGGGAGCCCATTGCGGGTCCTTGACCACAGGAAGTCGATGGTCAGAGGAGGAGCTCCACCTCCACATCAACTGCCTGGAGCTTCTGGCCGGCTCTTTTGCGAACCGGAGTGTATCACCCCTGAAATCGGACTGTTGCATTCTTTTGAGGATGCACAACATTTCGGCGGTCAGGTATGTGAACAACCTAGGGGGCACAAAATCTCAGACCCTGGCTCGGATAGCCATGGAGTTCTGGCAGTTTTATCTCCATCACCACATTTCCGTAATTGTGGAATACCTGCCAGGGGTGAACAATGCAGTAGCAGACTGGAATTCCAGATTCCTTCGGGATGGCATCGATTGGAAGCTCCTCCCGGAAGTGTTTTCTCTTCTGAACCAGAACTGGTACACAATAGACCTCTTTGCCTCGAGACTGAATCACCAGCTTCCCCTCTTCTTCAGCTGGAGACCGAATCCGGAGGCAATGGCCACGGACGCCTTTCTTCAGGATTGGTCACCTCATCGGGGGTATGCCTTTCCCCCTTTCAGCATGATCCCTCGAGTCTTGACTCAAGTTTGCCGTCAGGGAACCGAGATTGTTCTAGTAACCCCCCCTTTTATGAGCTCAAGCCTGGTTCCCTCCAGCTCTGGAGTTGTTGTGCGATTTTCCCCTTCTGATTCCTCTGTGGTGCAATCTCTTGCTGGACCCTCTCGGGATTCCCCATCCCTTAATTGTGTCAGGGAAGTTACGCCTGGTAGCATGGAGAATTTCCGGCAACAATGGCTCTTGCCAGGCATTTCTGAACAAGCTTCCAACTTCATCCACCAGGCCTGGTCATCCAGCACACATAAACACTTTGCCTCCGCCTGGAAGCAATGGGTTAATTGGTGTGCGGAACAGGATGCAGATCCCTTTAATGCTGATGTCAATCTGGAAGTTAATTTTCTAGCATCTCTTGCTGCGTCGGGTCTGGCCTACAGATCTGTTAATAATTATAGATCATCTATACCAGTCGGCCATCTCCCAGTCTTGGGTAAACCGGTCGGTGAACATTTTGTGGTTTGCAAGTTGATGAGAGGCATCCGCCTGTCTAATCCACCTATACCTCGGTACTCGTCTCTTTGGGACATTAATGTGGTACTTTCCTTTATTTCCTCTTGGCCAGATAATAGGTTCCTGTCACGTAAGAAACTTTCGGCTAAACTTACCCTGTTACTGTGTCTCATTTCCTCCAAAAGAGTGTCAGATGTTTGGTCTCTGGACCTGGCAGGAAGGAGCTTTTCCCCTGCTAGGGTTTCATTTTCTATCTCCAGACGCACCAAGACAGGCACCAAGTCTGTGTCTTATCCGCCTTTTCCCCACAATTCCAAACTGTGTGTTGTTCAATGTTTAAAAGCTTATGAAGCTGCTACGGATGAATTCAGGAGAGATCCTAGGGGTCAATTATTAATTGCCCTTCAGAAACCTTTCAATCCAGTCTCATCGGCTACTTTGGCCAGATGGATCAGATGGCTTCCTTCTGAAGCAGGAATTGATGTTTCCATTTTCGGGGCACATTCAGTTCGTGGAGCTATGGCCTCAAAATCCTTTAACTTGGGAATACAATTAGAGGAAAGCAGCGGACTGGTCCTCGAAATCTACATTTAACACCTTCTATTATAAACCAATTTTAGACATTGCATCGGTCGTGGAAAATCAGCTTTGAACTAGCGTAATCTGAGCCTCCGGTCCTAACATAGAATGAAAAATGTTCTAGCTTTCGCGTCAAGAATTTTCAATTCTATTAAGGACACGGGTGCGAGGATTATCCCTCCCTAAGTTTATCAATAAGACATCATCTTATGAGTTAAGTATCTTAATTTAATGTTCCTGTCTCATTGTATTACCCACCTAATTGATACAGCATTTTAAGCATGTTTACTGATACCGGGTTTTTCTGCCCATATTTTATGATTGGCTTCTTATTTCTATTTTTCCTAAGGTTCGACCAGAAATGATGTTTCTTATATGCGATTGATCCTTGGATGTTCCTTCCTTCCTGGGGTTGCTGTTTTTCCTCGGATGTTTGGATGTGAGTCCCTCTTCGGGTTCGCTCTTTGATAGACATTTATTGACTTTTATTGACTGAGATGTTCGCAAAGAAAGAGGAAGTTCATTTGCCTGGGATGTTTATATACTGTACTCTCTATGGTTGTGACGTTATTTCCTTGAATGCTGGGATATGTTTTTTTTTTAAAACATCTCCTATTGGCTGCTTTTTGTATCAAAGCATAGAAAGAGAAGCATAATCCTCGCCTCTGTGTCCTTAGAGAAATTAAAATTCTTGACGCGAAAGCTCGAAAATGTTTCATTCTCAAGCAGAAGTAATTCTATCTCACCCAGCCTGCACTGAAAGGCTAGTATTTTGGGTCTGCTCGATTGCGTTTTAGTTTTTCTCTTCTTGTGGCCAAGACTTCATTTTCTCGTTTTACTATCCTGCCCTTTTTTAAATCTCTGTCGCCAGGTTGTAGGTTGTGCTTACTGTTGATGAGTCATATCAATTAATATCAATTAACATTTTAGAATTGTTTGCTGTCTTCTCTAGCAGTATAAACTGTAATTCACGTTATCAAATTTCCCCCCACGTGGGATTTTTTTCCCAATGGCTTCCACATTCGGGAATCTACTTAGAAGAGCTGTTTGCCCCTTTTCATTTGATTATATTACACAAATAAGGAGCTAAATGAGTATGCCCAAACCTATTTTCTCACTTCTTTTATATTACGTTTTGGTATGGTATGTTATATGTTGTTATGATAAAACAATCTGCGATGTTTGTAGTATTGTGTTATGCTATGCTGTAGTATGTTATGTTATATTACAAATTTAAATTCCAGTCCAAAAATGTTCAGCAAAAGAATGACATTCTATTTTTGTGCCTTGGAAGCTGACAGGTTTAGCTGTTTGTTAGCAGACCTATTGTTTACAAAACATAACAAATACTTAGAGTGGGCTTTGTGACAGCACTGTGTTCATAATTGGAAGTTTTTTGTTTGAGTGAGAAGCCTATGCTGTAGCCTTTGCTGCACTGATTGTGTGTGACAGAATTTATATTACTGCCCCACTTGTTTTGTACAAGAGGTACATCTGTACTGCTTCAGTCTGTGCTGTAAATTTAAACTGCTAAAAACACTAAGCTTGCACAACAGCTAAAAAGGTTGCTCATGTTGTGCCCATTCTCTGCATAAGGCGTGCTTGTATAGGGGCACATGCTCTGCAGACACACCCACACAAATACATATTGATTGTGTGCTCATAATAGTGCACATTTTCAATAACGTAGCAGTTCAATCTGCTTGTGTGCACTGCGGAGGCTTGCCATCTTCAGACGTGTGTAATAAATGACACCTCCCAAGCTTTTATTTGAGCAGGAGGCCCATGTGCCATGCTGCCCGTCGGTCTGACTGTAAAGCCCTCTTTTGCCATGAGCACCCCAAAGGATCCTACACTCAAAATGCCACTTCCTGGATCACTTTTTGTAGCCCCTCAATATTGTCTGGCTATGGATCCCTGAGGGTTAGAAGAAAGTGTTATCACCAGGACTGAGTGAATTGGTAATAATGACCTGTGTGGTTTCATGTCATGAAGTCACTGGTGTGTGGTCTGCTTCCTCCTTACTCAGAAAGGCTGATGTAAGAGAGTGCAGTCTGAGATTATCGCAATTCTAGTCCTGTTTTTGAAGAAAGCTTACATTGTCACATATCCCAGTGAACTTTCCACTACAGTTGTCTTCGCTGTTTCTGCTATTGGATTGTGGCAAAAGTCTTCAGTGCTACTTCCATGCTCTCTGCACAAGGCAGCTTGTGCACTGCTACCCACGGGGTGGAGGGTGTGTGTATGTATGTGTGTGTGGGTGTGTGTGCAAGTGTGGGCACCAGTCTGTGTGAACTTGGGATTATAAGTGTGGCTGAGATATTGTTAGCATCACTAGAGTGATCCAATTAACATGGTAAGTTCTCCAGTGCCATCTGTTGGGATGGAAAACTGCTCTGCCCTCACTGTCCAACTGTACTGTTTTCTGGATCCCTAATGCTGATTTTGTTTTTGTCATAGACAATCACGGATCAGGCGGGTGCACGAGGACAGAGACCTATCTCACAGATTGCGGTTGTGCTGGACCCAGTGGTGCACTTAACATACCCTCTAAGTGGTGTAAGGCTACTGTCTTCACCAGAAGTTAAACAGCATGAGTGCTGTGGTGGCAGCATATTGTGTAGCAATCAGTAGTAGTAGTGAACAGGATCTTTTTACCCTGTGAGGTGTACAAGCTCACTCGCCTTAAAAGTTCTGCTGCTGTGTGCTTAACTCTCCCCTGGCCCATATCAGGTAGATGTGGAGTGATGACTCTGTGTTGGTTGTATACGTGCCTGAGAGGGGTACAGTACAAGGATGGAGCAGTGCTGTGCAGTACATATCTGGTTAGTACATGTACTGGTGTATGTATGCCTGAGAGAAATACATCATATGAGAAATATAGTGCTGTACAGTGCGTGCACAGGGACAGTGTGCACTGGGTGTATGTGTAAGTACTGTACATGAAGGATGAAGAGTTGTGCCGTGCGCATATAGTGAGTGTGTGTGCTGGCAGTGCGTTATTTTGAAATTACACACTCTGGTTAAAGATAGAAAAGTGTAAGTGCTGAATAGTGCGTGGAGACTGAGTGTGTGTGTGCTGAATGCATATGTACATGCGTGGGTACAATGCATAGAGGTATTAGTGCTGAACACAAAGTGTGTTATGAATGTACACTAAGTGAGTGTGCCTGCAATGGTACATTGTATGGAGGACCCTTGGTTCCATTTTGGAAAGCCCAGGCCTGCCTGGTAAAGACATGATGAGGAGAGGAATCCCCACAGAGGTGTATCGTTGCATTCTTGTGAGCTGGGTGTGGGCATACTAGAGGGAAAAGGAAGAAGAGACTCTCTTTACATTTCAAAAGACTGCTCTTTGATTCAGTGAGAGATCACAAGAAAAGGGACTGGATACATCTCAGCAAGGGAGATAGGGCTAATAGGAGAATCATAAAGAGGGTGGCTGGTGGACTTGGATTAACCTTTTGATGCACATATGACTCCGGCTGAAATTGAGGTGTGAACTCTGGTCACTCCCATGAGCTGCATTGCGGACAACCAGCTTCAGAATTGTGCCTGCTGTGGGAGCGCTTTCATGAAGGAAGATTAATAGGAAAAGTGCCCACTTCAAAAGAAGCAGAACCCCTGCATAAAACTTCAAAGATCAAGGCCAGACACCAAATCATATTTGGTGTTTGGAAAAGGACTATAAGAGGGTGAGATTAAGGGCCAGATGTAGGTAGGAAAAAATAGCGAGTCGGAAATTGCGATTCAAGAAAAAAGTGTCACACCAATTTGCGAGTCGCAAATGATGTTGCACCACATTTTGCGAGTTCGCTTCTAGCGAGGTCGCTTTTTGCGACCTCGCTCCAACGAGCTCGAGTAGGGTGTCGCAAATTGTGACTGGCCCGCATATTGCCTGCAGGTGCAGCAGAACAGTTTGGAAATTCACTTCCTGGCTCTTGGTGATAACATCAGAACCATGAAGTCTTCAAATACACCTGGGAGGAGGGAGGACCACACCCTTTCAAAACTGCTGTGCAACACCCAGGAGAAAGGGCCTGCTGCCACTATGGAGGAAACAGGCAGTGCTGGGAGAAGAAGATAACTGAAGTTTTCTGACAAAGAACTGGAGGTGCTCACAGAGGAATGCTGCCAGCACCATGACACATTGTTTGGGAAGGCAGCCCTGAGTGTCCCAGACACAGTAAAAAAGAAGATTTGGCTACAAATCCAGGACCGGATTAATGCCATAGGGGTGAGCCACCGCACCCTCAAGGAAATAAAGAAAAGGTGGTATGACCTGCTCTCCAGGACAAAGGAGAGGGTAGCAGAGCGGCTCAGAGAAATGAGAGGCACCGGAGGAGGCCCATCCACCGTCCCACCACCCACAGCCATGGAAGAAATGGTGGAGCAGACCCTGGAGCCTGAGGCTGTACTAGGAATGGGAGAAGTGGACAGGTCTGCACCAGGGACATCCAAAAGTGAGTACCATGAGATATGCATTCACACCTACAAATGCAGTATCCACACTCTCCCAGTACACAGCAGCAGGCACAACCAGACTAGCTCCATTCCAGTCTAGCAACCACTAGAATAGTGCATTATGGGCAATGTAGTACAGTAGTCAGCATATAGGCAAATGTTTATTTTGAGGCATGAAAGAGATGTGAGAGACTGACAGTGTATTCCCTATGTCCCACAGGTCTCCCACAAGGCACCCCCAGCAGCGACAACATGCAGGGAGAAGACAACAGGCCAGAGACAGTGCAGGAGGCTGCAGCAGAAATTCCTGGGCCCAGCAGGACACCACCAGAGTCCCCTCAGGAACAAGAGGAGGAAATGGGGGAAGCTCACACAACCCCTGGCCCCAGCCCCACAGCAAGTCGTCCAGAGCCAGCAGCACGACAAAGGCGCAGACACAGACGCCGAGTTCTGGCGGTGCCCCAGGAGGAGATAGGGGAGGCAGCAATGTCAGGAATAGAGGCATCCCTCCTTAACGGTCAGCGCCTGCAAAACAGACAATTGCGGTCAATATCAAGTACATTGGACAGAATGGAGAGCAACATGACCACTGGCCTGGCTGAAGTGAACACGCAGTTCACTAGACTGAATGAAAATGTGGGGGATCTCACCCAGGACATCCGCCAACTTGTGACGGAACTGGTGGCAGACAGACACAGCGCAAGGGGCAGGGAGCGCCACACAGTGGCACGCTTCGACCGCATGGCAGCTTCAATTGGGTGTCTTGCAACAAACACTACTGGCCTGTCTAGACGGACAGTGAGTTTACAGATGGAACTTGGCCACTTTGCGGGGGATGTGTCACGTGGACTTGGCTGCATCAGCCACGCAGTGGACTTGATGGAAGCTAGGCAGGTGGCAAGGGGCACAGGTGAGACCCCTCAGGACAGTGAGGAGGGGTCCACAATAAGTAGTGTGTCTGCAAGTGACACCTGTGTGCTAAGGAGTGCAAGTACACGGCAGGGGTCAGCTGACCCACCTGGGATGAGCCATGCTGGGCGTACAAGGAGGAGGGTGTAAGCCATCAGACAGCATGAGTCATGAGGCACATGATGTCAATGTGTCCTCATTATGTTTGGACATGTACAGACCTTAACGGACAGCACTTTTCTTTCATAATTTTGTTTACAAATAAAAAGGTTTTGTTAGTTCCACTACACAACTGGACTCTGTTTGTCTGACATCAGTGAGTGTGGTGACAGTTGCCACGTATCTGCCAAAGTATTGGGTTGCAATGTGGTCCTGTCTCTGTCTGCCTTGATTTGCAATGCTTCTATCCCCAGGCTGTCGGTGTGGTAGCTCTTGCTCCTCAACCTCCAAATCTGTGTCTTCAGGGATGAGATGTAGCCCACGTCTGGTGGCAATGTTGTGTAGGATTGCGCATGCGCCAACGATCTTGAATGCTGTTTCTGGGGCATACTGGAGCACACCTCCACTTTTGTGGAGACATCTGAATCTTGCCTTTAACAATCCAAAGGTCCTCTTGATGACAGTTCCGGTCCGCCGATGGGCACTGTTATATCGCCTCTCGTTCTCATTGCCAGGTGTTAGGTACGGGGTAAGTATCCATGGACTTAGAGCATATGCACTGTCACCTGTTTGGCAAAAATAAGCAATGTTAGCAGGACATGGATGGTTTCTACAGTGACCTGTATGCATGGCTTCAGGGTGTAGTCAGCAATACCTAATAGATATCCGTCTCCAAACTCCCCACGTTCTAGGCGTTGGTTTATCCCACTGTGCCTGAATATGTATGAGTTATGTGTACTCCCTGGAAATTTGGCTACAATGTCAGTAAGGACATTATGGGCATCGCATACCACCTGGATGTTTAGTGAGTGGGTACATTTCCTATTGCGGAACACATATTCCAGATTTGCAGGAGGGCAAATTTGTATATGTGTCCCGTCCACACACCCTATAACGTGGGAAGTTGGCAATTCTGTAGAAGTCCAACTTGGTGCTGCTAATTTCTGCCTCATTCCTGGGTAGGTATATGTATCTGGATATGTGTGTGAGTATGGCATCTAGGAAACATCTGAAGAATCGTGAGAGTGCACTTTGGGATACCCCACCTGCCACAGCAATCACCCCCTGATAGCTACCCGAGGCCAAGAGGTGCAGTGAGCATAGCACTTGCACATGTGTGGGGATGGCGCTGCCGTGCATTGTCTGTCGTTCAAGCTGCGGATTGAGTATTTCAATTAATTCTACTATTGCTGCACTGCTCAGTGTATATTTGTCATAAATCTCCTCCTCAGTTTGTTGGAAAAGTGTCTGCCTGGTTCGGTATATCCTCTCCTGTCTCTGGCTCCTCCTCCTCCTCTGCTGGGCGGCGTGGACTCTCCTCCTCCATGCTATCACATACAGTTCAGCCATTTTGAGTAACCCAGATGCCTTCTGGGTCTCCTTTTATACTTTGGTTCTGGTTACCACCTGCTCTGACTTAGTGGTAATTTGGGTGTGCAAAATTGGCTTTTTGCGACTAGTCGCAATTTGCGACTGCCTTTTTCATATGGTTTGCGACTCGCAAATTGCGACTTCCTCTTTGCGGGTCACAAAATCAGGTCGCTATTTTTGCGACTCGCAAATGGCTCGCATCGCAATTTGGACTTTGGAAATGGGATTTTTGCATCCCATTTCAGATCTTGTGAGCTCGCAAATTGCGAATCGGGCCATTTGCGACTCACAAAACTTTGCTACATCTGGCCCCAAGTTCACAAAATGTGTCATGTGCCAAGCAGCCAGACGGGCAGTGTGAGAAGGGGAAGTTCTGCAAGACTTCTGCCTCTGAGCAGAACTGGGGGTCAAAGCCTGCTAATCTCCCTGTTGGGTGAGGGGAGGTCAGCCAAGAAAACCAAGACCACTTGCCCTGGAGACTGGAGCACCAGCACCTGCCTGTTTGCCAAGACCAGAGTGCCCTGGGAGTGTTGGAGGGACTGATGTCCAGTGGGGAGCTCTACCAATAGGACTCCACGTTTGGGGTGAGAGGATTCAGCTGTGCACCAATTGGGCTGTAGCCCATATGCAAGATTGTTTTCAGCAACCCCATATGCCAGGAGAGGGCTGCCGTGGAATGTTCCAGGTATTGAGTGGTGTGTGGAGTGCGCCGAGTTCGCTTGGCCTCATTGCAGTGATCCTGTATGCCAGAGGGGGACACAGTTGAAGAAGTTTTGTGACCAGTGTGCCAAGATTCATGAACGCCTGAGCGACAACCGCTTATGGTAGTAGGGGCAACTGTGATGCAGGTGTTTGCACATGAGGATTGTACTTTGTGTCCGGAAGGTGCTGCTGCAACCCTGAATGCTAAGGGGGACTGCCAGGACCAAATCATCAAAACTTCAGGCTGTCACATGAGATTGTAGGGAGGCTGTGACCAGCAGGACTAGCTGCACTGAAGGAACTAACTTGACTGATCCCCATGGACCAGGAGGATGCCAAGGAAGATGAAGCACCCTTGCAGGACTGCAGTTGGGAGCCGAAGGACTGAATTCCCCTGCCTGGGAGAACTTGACTTGCTGCATCGCTGTGCACTAAAAGCTGCTTCGATTGCTGTCGTGTGTACTGCTATTGGCCTGATTTCTCCAAGCAGGATCGGATCTCTCAAGTGCGCACGCTGAGGGCACCAGCAGTAATTTTGAATGTTTCCATGCTGCAGAAGCGAATAAGACATGAACTAGGGACTTTGCGGCCCTGGGGGATTTACTGCTGAAGGTGCTGCACCACCATAGACACTTTTGACTGAAATCCTGAAGAGTCAAAAAAGAAACCTTTAGTACAGCCTAATAGCTTCCATCCCCTGATGCGACTCCCATTGAATGGGGAACAATCCTGAACACATTACACAAAGGGGGGTGCAACAGGTATTTTCCTGATGACCACTAGAGCCCTGACCTCAAGGTGGGGATTCTACTGTTGGCTATGAATGTTGCATCTCTTTTCAAGTGCAAAGTTAGAAATAAAATACTACAATTTCTTATTAAAGCAAGTATTTGCCTGGACATTGATTTATTGTTTGTACTACTTGCATTTTGATTTATGAGTCATGTTCACTCACCAGTATCTACATTGCCACAGAGGGAGCTTTGACTGTTCGACCAAAGCTGTCACTGAGAGTCAAATTCAGAAGGGGTACTTGAACCAGTTGAGTGGGATCCAAAATATGTGCGGGCCCCAGGACAGCAGGAGTTAAACGCCTCAACCACCACCATGGGCTCAGCAGCCCCTGCGTGTCCCATGGCCCTCCAAAAGGGATTTGACACTATTGAGTATTCATTTCTATGTATGTAGTTTTATATAGTATGAATGTGGGCCATATGCATCAGACTGCTGTGCAAAAACAGATTAACGGTTTCAGAGCATTATATAATAATGCAGAACAAAGGAAGTGCAGGATAAAAGTTATCAATAGATTACATATATAAAGTACATTGACACAACAATATTTGCACCTATATTAAGCAAGGTACAAAGGAAAAAAAAAATTGCTAACAGTTTGCAGAGGCTAGTATCAAAGGTTCCTTGCAAAATAAGTCCAGGAATAAAGTTAAGAATAGCTCACATATCTGAACAGCACACTGATAAAACAACAATAATCTACATAACGATGGCATACAATGGGGGAATAAAATCACTTATAAATAGCTTGAAACAGAAGGACTACAAGTGGAAGTGAAAGGGTAGGAAGTTGAGAGCAGGGTATCTAGGGAACATAGGAGATCATGGCTAGGAGGATGTTCGGAGTACAATAAGTGGATAGTGGATGGAGGGGAAAAGTGAACATGGGAATAGAGAAAAGAAAAAGAGAAACTGACAGAAGAAAGGTCAAGTCAAAATGTTGTATATATTTGTGGAGGAACAAGTGTAATGTGGGACCATACACACTATTTGGAACTTAAATGACAATGCTGCCTCTGCATTAATTGACTGCATTAATTGACTCAAAGTGGATCCACAATGGATTCCTGATTTAATTTTATAAAATCACTAAAATACATATTGTTCCTATATTAGTACTAGTATTTAATGAATCTTTAATAATAGGACATCTTCTTCCTGACTTTCTAAGAGCTTGGATCATAGTAATTCCAAAACCAGGTAAAGACTCTTTAAAATGCTCAAGCTATAGACCTAAATACATTCTGGTGTTAAAATCCTGGCTAAAGGTTTGGCATATCAACTGAGTTTAGTAATCACCTCTTCAATACATCCTTCTCAAGTTGGATTTGTTCCTGGTCGGTCATCCACTAATCATCTTTGCACTATTTCACATATTTTGTGGCAGTTGCAGAATGGTAAAAAAGAGAACGTAGTTCTTTCATTAGATGCTGAAAAAAGCATTTCATTGAGTTGAATGGGGGTATCTATTCTATATAATGAAAAGGATGGACTTTGGTAAAGTTTTCTTACTTTAACAATTGCCATGTATCATTCACCCACCGCATCTGTCTCACGAGGTGGATTCACTTCATCATACTTTAATATTTATCATAGAACTTGACAAGGTTGCCATCTCTCCCCACTATTATTTTTATTGGCATTAGAACCTCTAGCTATTGCCATAAGGTCTAATGCTGATATCAAAGGAATCACCACCACAGCTGGAGAAATTAAAGCCTTCTAATATGCAGATGATATCCTTTTAACCATTTCACAACCCAAATCATCTGCAAATGCATTAATCTCACAATTAAACATATTCCCAAAACTCTTTGTTTATAAAATCAACTGGTCTAAATGTGAAGCCTTAACTATAACTCCGGTTACTACTCTATCTACTATTGACAGACTCCATTTTAAGTGCTTGCCTTCAAAACTAAAATATTTGGGGATTTATCTGAATAGTGGTCTTAAAGACATGATTGCAGACAATTTAAATCCAATAATTGAACAAAGTAAAAGGGATTTCAATGCTGGACACTCTTAAACTTATCCTGAAGAAGCAGAGTACAAATCAAAAAAATGAATACAACCCCTAAATTTAATTATGTATTTAGTATGGTCCTACTTTCTGTCCCGAGATTAACCTTTAAATCATTGACATCTGTGATCTTCTGTTTTGTATGGGGTGGCGATAGGCCTAATTTAAGTAGTTCTGAATTACATTCATCCAAAAAAGGAGGCCTGCGTCGTTCACATTTGGAATTTTACTGGATAGCACAGCATTTAATTCATTCCATTTATATGCTGTCAACTCATAAGAATATGCCTTTATGGGTTGCAATGGAACAGTTTATTCTTAAATCTGATTTGGATTTAGCAATTTATTATACCAAAAAAAGTGAAATTTACAAATTCTACCAATCCAATTATTTATTTGACATAATTACCTTGGCAGAAAGCACATAAACTTACAAAAACTCACTCAAGTCTCTTCGAGGCCCCAATATGGGATAATGCTGATATTAAATGAAAGGGTTCTGAACTCTGTTGGCCCCTTTGGATTAAGCATAAAATCCATTGTATATCAGATGTATTCATGATGTCTAAGTCTATTAAATTATTCTCAATCTTACAACAGAATTTTGAATTACCATCGCCATCCCTCTATGATTACACTCAGCTCCATTCAGCCTTCACTTTATGTATGACAAAGAATATTAATGTAACATCACACTCCCCAATCGCACGCTATATTACTTCCCTGGAAATTCTGTAAAGGGACAGCAGTATCTGGTTTGTATGTCATTCTCATCAACTTCTCATTTTACACTGAAACGTCTTACAACCTAAAATTGTGATGGTCTGAATGTAAACTTTGATGAAGAGAACTGAGATACTATCTTAGAAAACGGTAATAAGTGATTAAGGGACTCTCGTCTTAAGTTCCAGTATTTTAAAAAACTACATCGTTGGCACTGGTCCCCATTAAAAATATACATAGCTAATTTAATTTCAGATTCTTCTTGTTGGCGTTGTGGAATTTCAGATTGTGAAATCAATAAAATCCCAATTATTCACTCATTTTGTCTTCAGATTGAAAATTACTTAAAATCACATTCTTTTGTTAATTGTTCTCTCTCAAATAGTTTATTGCTATTACATGATATTTCAGAACTAACACCCATATCCACTCACTCTTTTAAATGATTATCTACTGCACTTGGTTTGGCAAAAATTTATATTTTACATTTGTGGAGATCCAAAGTAATGCAGAAGATATGTTTGATGTGGCCAAATTCGAGAAAGCGATCTATAAATTGAATGATAATATGGTTCGATTTAATCTAATATGGAGCCCCTTTATAGACTCAGGGTAAAAATATCTAAATTCTTTATATAAACTGAATATGGATCTAGTTTAGGAATTTAGATATAAGTGTAAATGTTTATCATTCTCTGGTATTACCCTTGATGATATATTTGAATTGGTGACTACTATTGACTTTTTTTGTACTGCTGTAAAAATTCCAATGAAGAATTGTAAAACAAACAGAGTTGTTCCACTTTTGCCAGTGTGGTATATTTTTTTCATATTCTGGACATTTTCATGGAACTCAAAAGTATAGTTCATAGCAAATTTCTTTAAAGAAATGTATGGTTTGCCCATATTTTATAGGAAAAACATGCTTGTTTGCTTCGTGAAACATGTGGATAGCATCAGCAGAATATTCAGTCAAGCTGTGACTAACACCCAGTGTTCAGCATCGAAGATGTGGGGAACTAACTTACTGCACATCAAATGATTTTAAAAAAGCTATTTCCTGCACAAGGCATTACTTCACCCTTTTCCCTCCCCTTTTCCACTTTCACAAAAGGAAGTGCCACTTAAAGCGGACATTGAACAGTCCATTGATTAACAAAAAAATCTAGAATGTGCCTTGTAAAGTTTCTTATATATTATAAGGAAAGAACAGATTGCAGGTGTGTATTAGCCAACCCACGAGAAATAGTCCTGTCTCTTACACTTTTTAAATGTGATCAGTCAGCATGATACACAAACATGCCTTTTCCCCTAACTAGAAAAGAAGAACACAATTTATTTTGCTTCTTTCCCATTGGACCACATATAAAAGTGTTGGCTAATATTAGGCATTAGAAATATATGCAGAATATGTAAGTATGTATATGTATCCTAAAACATCTTGTGCAATTGGATCATGTTGCACTCACTTTTTACTTTAAACACATCATCAAAATTAATTGAAAATCAATAACCTGCATTTGCAAAGGAGAGTTAAGGTACTATATATATATATATATATATATATATATTTTTTTTTTTTTTTTTTATCTGCCTGTGGACAATTTTGAACCACAATAAATGAATTGAAAAACATACTTGGATGTGAGGAGTATATTTGTTTGCCCTAAAATCCATGTCACCGAACATACGTATATATATATATATATATATATTATTTTTTTTTTTCACAAAAAAATCAAAGGTTACAGGAACGTTAAAGTTAGGATCAGAATTTACACGTACAAAATGGTATTTAGCTGTTAGAGTTATTTCAAGTAACATTAACTCGTGCCCTGAGGTAACTATAACTCGCGCCCTCTATTTTTTTGTGAACTTCTAAGGTTTTTTTAATGGTAATTCTGAACTATTTTTTTCCTAACCTTTGGCATTCAGTGAATTTCCACGTTTTTTTAATGCAGCACGCCTTTCCGCCAATCTCCCACATGCATCCAATCCCCCCATGTGCACAGCCTTTGCCGGTGCCTTGTGGGGGTGTGGCCAAAGGTGCAAGTGCAACCTCCATGTGCATTCAACCTCATGCCATGAGGGAAAAGCAAGGAGAAGGCACTCAAAAAACACTGGAAAAAGCAAGGAGAAAACAGTGAAAACTAGGGAAAAGCAAGCAGAAGACATACAAAATACTGGGGAAAAGCAGGGAGAAAGCCGTGAAAGCTAGAGTAAAGCAATGAGAAAGAACACAAAAAATGGGGGGAAAGCAAGGAGAAAGCAGTGAGAACGAAGAAAAAGCATGGAGAAGGCACACAAAAAAAAGTTAGAAGCAAGGATAAAGCAGTGAAAATGAGGGAAAAGTAAGGAGAATGCACACAAAAAAAGGAAAGAGCAAGGAGAATGCAGTAAAAATGAGGGAAAAGCAAGGAGTGGACACACAAAAACAGATGAAAAAGAAAGGCAAAAGCAGTGAGAATGAGGAAAAAGCAAGAAAAAGATGCATCAGAAACAAGGGAAAAACCAAGGAGAAAGCAGTGAAAATGAAGGAAAAGAAATGAGTAGGCACACACAAAAATGGGGAAAACGAGTAGAAAGCAGTGAACATGGGGAAAAGCAAGAAGAAGCTACACAGAAAAAACAGGGAGACAAGCAAGGCGAAAGCAGTGAAAATTAGGTAAAAGCAAGGAGATGATGTACCAAAAATGAGGGGAAAAAGCAAGGCTAAAGCAGTGAACTTGAAAGAAAAGCAATGAGAAGGCATACTAAAAATGGGGGGGGGAGCATGTAGAAAGCAGTGAACACAGGGAAAAAGCAAGGAGAAGGCACTCAAAAAATTGAAGAAAAAGCAAGGTAAAATCAATGAAAATGATGGAAAAGCAAGGAGAAGGCACACAAAAAATGGGATAGGAGCAAGGCAAAAGCAGTGAAAACAAGAGAAAAGCAAAAAAAGGCACACCAAAAATTAGGGAAAAAGCAAGGAGAAAGCAGTAAAAATGAGGGAAAAGCAAGGAGTGGACACACAAATACAAGTGAAAACGAAAGGTGAAAGCAGTGAGAACGAGTAAAAAGCAAGGAGAAGATGCACCACAAATGAGGGAGAAAGCAAGGAGAAAGCAGTGAAATTGAGGGAAAAGCAAACAGAAGGCACAGACAAATTTTGGGAAAAAGCAAGTAGAAAGCAGTGAACATGAGGGAAAAGCAAGTAGAAGGCACTCAAAAAACAGGGGAAAAAGCAAGGCAAAAGCAGTGAAAATGAGGGGAAAGCAAGGAGAAGACACACGAAAAACATGGAGGTAAAAGCAAGAAGAAAGCATTGAAATGCAGGAAAAGCAAGGAGAAGGCGCACCAAAAATGAGGGAAAAAGCAAGGAGAAAGCAGTGAAATTGAGGGAAAAGTAATGAGAAGGGACACAAAAATTGGGATAAAGCAAGTAGAAGGCAGTGAGAATGAGGGAATAGCAGGAAAAAGGCACTCAAGAAATGGGGGAAAAGCAAGGAGAAGATATGGCATAGCCCTCTTGTGAGATTACATTAACATTTTGTACATCATTAAGTCACTTGAATTTGAATACTGAATGGGTGAGTATAACTCCTTCTCAACTCTAAAGATGAAAATGAGGCCAATCACACAAATCCTAAAATGAAAAGTTCACAGTAGTCAAGCTAAAGTTTCAATTAATCCATAGCTGCACCTGAGGAAATGTTATTCGCAGAATTTAAAACATGTAAGCAAACAAAACGGCTCTTCAGTACCAACTGTGCCGCCCTCCAGTCCCAGACCTCAGTTAGAAAACAGTGGGCCTCATTACAACCTTGGCAGGCGGAAGGTTTAACCGCTGTGTGGCCGCCAATGCGGCCGCCAATGCGGCCGCACTCCTGCTGTGCCCATTTTGACATCCCCGCTGGGCCGGCGGGCGGAAACAGAGCTTCCGTCCGCCAGCCCAGCATGGATGTGGGCCGCAACATGGGAGCCGGCTCCAAATGGATGTGCTACGGATGTGCGACGGGAGCAGCTGTGCAGACAGTGAAAAGCAGTGTGGGGCTGTGCCTGGAGGCCCCTGCACTGCCCATGCCAAGTGCATGGGCAGTGCAGTGGCCCCCAGGGGCCCCATGACTCCCCTTCCCACCAGCCTTTCCATGGCAGTCTCTACCGCCATGGAAAGGCTGGCAGGAAGGGGACTCATAATCCTCTGTGCAGCGCTGCAAGTAGCGCTGCCCTGGCGGATTAAAACCACCGGGACAACCATGGCGGTAAACCGCCGGGACAACCATGGCGGTAAACCGCCGGTCCCGGCAGTGCTACCGCGGCGCTTCCGTCGCAGTCATAATCCGCAAGATTGTACCGCCAGCCTATTGGTGGTACAATCTCCAAAACAGCCCTGGTGGTCTTTGACCGCCAGGGTTGTAATGAGGCCCAATGTGTCCTCAAAACTCCCCTGTATCCAACAGCATTGTTCATTCTCTCCACATTTCAACTCATCTCTGTATTTCGGTATAAATTTATTTTTCTTTCAATGAGCTGCTGTAAAAAGTGTTTCACCTCCTAATCAATACTCACTGTCAGTTGATGCTACGGCGATGCATATCAATCACTAGTTTGAAATTCTGGTGAAATACGATCTGCCAAAAATGTAAAGCTCCAGTCCGCACTGCTTGGCAAATGCCATCAAGATGCCTGGCTTTAAACATCAGTTGTGATCCTCAGGCAAGGAAGGCGGCTTACCAAGAGGACAAAACTATATTCAGCTGTTAGAGTTATTTCATGTAACAATAACTCATGCCCTAAGATAACTATGACTTGCACCCTCTTTTTTTTAGTGAATTTCTATGGTTTTTTTATATGCTAATTCTGAACTATTTTTTTCCTAATCTTTGGTTTTTCAGTGAATTTCCATGGTTTTTTAATGTTGCTGGGGTTTCTAACGCATTTTGACGCCGGAGGATAAATAAGGCGCACAGGCCTTAGAGTCTGTTTTTGCACGGGAACGCCGACCTTGCATGTTATTAGCGCAAGGTAGGTTTTCAAGTACAAAAATGACTCAAACTCCATAACTTTGGCGCTAGACGGATCTAGTGCCAAAGTCTAAATATGGAGTTAAGTTTGTGCCAAATTTGCATAAAAAAATGATGCAAATCCGGCGCAAACAGAGTATAAATATGGGCCAATGTGTCTTCAATACTCCCCTGTATCCAACAGCATTGTTCACTCTCTCCACATTTCAAACCATCTCTGTATTTCAGTAAAAATGTAAGTTTCTTTCAATGGGCTGCGGTAAAAAATGTTTCACACCTCCCAATCAATACACACAGTTAGTTGATGCTAGAGCAGTACATATCAATTACTAGTTTGAAATTCGGGTGAAATCCAATATGCCGAAAATGTAAAACTCTCCAGTCCCCACTGCTCGGCAAATGCCATCAAGGTGCCTGGCTCCAAACATCGGTCGTGATCCTCGAGCAAGGAAGGCGGCTTACCACAGGGACAAAAATATATTCAGCTGTTAGAGTTATTTCAAGTAACTCTAACTCATGCCCTAAGGTAACTATAACTTGCGCTCTCGTTTTTTTAGTGAATTTCTAAAGTTTTTTTAAATGCTATTTCTGAATAATTTTTTTCCTAACTTTTGGTTTTTCAGTGAATTTCCATGGTTTTTTAATGCAGCTGGGGTTTGGCTGCAGGTTCTGGGCTGTGGGGGGGGTTGAAGTTGCAGGTGCAACCCCCCATATGCATCCAACCTCATGCCTTGAGGGAAAAAAAAGGAGAAGGCACTCAAAAAACATGGGAAAAAGCAAGGAGAAAAAGTGAAAACTAGGGAAAAGCAAGCAGAAGACACACAAAAACTGGGGAAAAAGCAGGGAGAAATCAGTGAAAGCTAGAGAACAGCAAGGAGAAAGCACACACAAAATGGGGGGAAAGCAAGAAGAAAGCAGTGAGAACTAGGGAAAAACATTAAGGCACACAAAAAATGAGGGAAAAAGCAAGAAGAAAGCAGTGAAAATGCAGAGTAGAGCAAGGAGAAGGCAATCAAAAAACAGGGGGAAAGCAAGTAGAAAGCAGTGAATATGGGGGAAAGCAGGGAGAAGGCACTCAAAAAACAGGGGAAAAAGCAAGCTGAAATCAGTGAAAATGAGGGAAAAGCAAGGATAAGGCACACAAAAAATGGGGTTAGAAGCAAGGAGAAAGCAGTGAAAATGAAGGAAAAGCAAGGAGAAGGTTTGCCAAAAATGAGGGAAAAAGCAAGGAGAAAGCAGTGAAATCAAAGGAAAAGCAATGAGAAGGCACACAAAAACATGGGAGAAAAAGCAGGTAAAAATCAGTGAGAATTAGTGAACAGCAAGGAGAAAGCACTCAAGAAATGGGGGGGAAAGCAAGGAGAAGATATGGCATAGCCCTTGTGTGCGAACACATTAACAATTTGTACCTCCTTAACCCCTTAGCTGCTGGGCCTCCCCCCCGTGCTGGGCCCTTTGTTGGCTATTTGGAGTAGTTCACACTTAGGCCTTCATAACTTTTTGTCCATATAAGCTATCCACGCCAAATTTGCATCCTTGTTTTCCAACATCCTTGGGATTCTAAAGGTACCCAAGAAATTAGCCAAAATACAGCTGAATTATTTTTTTTTCTGGAAAAAAGGGCTGCAGAAGAAAGCATGTGTTTTTTTCCCTGAAAATAGCATCAACAAAGGCTTTGTGGTACTAAAATCACCAACTTCACAGCTTTCAGGAACAGGCAACTTTGAATCAGAAAACCACATTTCTCAACACAATTTTGGCATTTTACTGGGACATGCCCCATTTTTACAATTTTTTATGCTTTTAGCCTCATTCCAGTTAGTGACAGAAATGGGTGTAAAACCAATGGATCACGGACTGCTAAACATTTCTTTTAAATAGCCAAAATTCTGAATTCAGCAAGGGGTCATTTGTGTAGATCCTACAAGGTTTTCCTCCAGAAAGTAACAGCTGAAATAAAAAAATATTGAAATTGAGGTAAAAAAAACAGCAATTTCTCTTCACGTTTTACTCTATAACCTTTTCCTGCGATGTCAGATTTTTAAAAGCAATACCCTGTTACGTCTGCTGGAATCTTCTGGTTGTGGAGATATATAGGGCTTGTAGGTTCATCAAGAACCCTAGGAACCCAGAGCAAATAAATGAGCTGCAACTTGCAATGGGTTTTCATTCTATACCGGGTATACAGCAATTCATTTGGTGAAATATAAAGAGTGAAAAAAAGGTATCAAGGAAACTTTTGAATTTCCAAAATGGGCACCAGACAAGGTGTTGAAAAGCAGTGGTTATTTGCACATCTCTGAATTCTGGGGTGCCCATACTAGCATGTGAATTACAGGGCATTTCTCAAATACACTTCTGTCTTACACACTGTCTTACACTTGGAAGGAGAAAATGTAGAGAAAGACATAGGGCAGTAACACGTGTTCTTCTATTCTGTGTTCCCCCATGTCTCCCGATAAAAATGGTACCTCACTTGTGTGGGTAGGCCTACTTCCCGCGACAGGAGACGCCCCAAAAAGCAACATGGACACATACAATTTTTACATTGAAATTTAATGTGTTTTTTGGAAAGTGCCTCTCTGTGGATTTTGGCCTCTAGCTCAGCCGGCACCTAGGGAAACCTACCAAACCTGTGCATTTTTTAAAACTAAACACCTAGGGAAATCCAGGATGGGGTGACTTGTGGGGCTCTCTCCAGGTTCTGTTACCTAGAATCCTTTCCAAACCTCAAAATTTGGCAAAAAAACACTTTTTCCTCACATTTTGATGATAGAAAGTTCTGGAATCTGAGAGGAGCCGCAAGTTTCCTTCCACCCAGCATTCTCCCAAGTCTCCCGATAAAAATGGTACCTCACTTATGTGGGTAGGCCTAGTTCCCGCGACATGAAATACCCCAAAACACAACATGGACACATCACATTTTCCAAAAGAAAACTGACCTGTTTTTTGCAAAGTGCCTAGCTGTGGATTTAGGCCGATAGCTCAGCCGGCACCTAGGGAAACCTAGCAAACCTATACATTTTTTTAAACTAGACACCTAGCGGAACTCAGAATGGAGTGACTTGTGGGGCTCTCGTCAGGTTCTGTTACAAAGAATCCTTTGCAAACCTCAAAATTTGGCAAAAAAACACATTTTCATCACTTTTTGGTAATGGAAAGTTCTAGAATCTGAGGGGAGCCACAAATTTCCTTCAACCCAGCATTCCGCCAGGTCTCCCAATGAAAATGGTACCTCATTTGTGTGGGTAGGCTAGTGCCCGCGACAGGAATGGATCACACCAGAGTCAATGGCAGTCCTTGCATGAGGGCTACTGTTAACCCTTGAGTGATCCATTCCTGACGCAGGCACTAGGCACAGGCACACAAGTGGGGTTGTGTTTTTATCAGGACAAGTGGAGAAACATTGGGTGGTAGGAATTCTGTAGATCCCTACACATTCCTGTAGTTTCTGTGATGAAAAAGCAAGGAAAATAGTGTTTTTAATCAACATTTCAATTTTGC
Source organism: Pleurodeles waltl (assembly GCF_031143425.1). Taxonomy (NCBI): domain Eukaryota; kingdom Metazoa; phylum Chordata; class Amphibia; order Caudata; family Salamandridae; genus Pleurodeles; species Pleurodeles waltl. The sequence goes on from NC_090440.1 coordinate 806,131,354, forward strand.
AGGGTATTCTGGGAAAGAAAACTTTGTGAAATCCAAACACACCACACTTCCGTGGATTGCCTCGGGCGTCTAGTTTTCAGAAATGTCTGGGTTTGGTAGGTTTCCCTATGTGGCCGCCGAGCCCATGTGGACTGTCTTACAAAACAAGGCTGTTTTGAGGTAGGTAATTTTGGTGTCTCCACAAACTGTTTTGGGTGCTTCCCTGTTGTGGTCACTTGCCCACCCACTAAAGGGAGGCAGTGTTTTTCTCTGGAGACTTAGTGGAATGCTGGGTGGTAGAGAATTTGTGTCTGCCTGCAGATTCCAGGACTTCCCCTCACTGAAATGGAAGGCAAAAGTGTTTTTAAGCAAATTTTGTGATTTCAAGGGGATTGCGGGTGAAGGAAAACTGGTGAGAGTCCTGCACCCTTGGACTTCCCTGGTACTAGTATGTTAAAGTTATTCCACCACTCACCCTGGTTGGTTTTAGCATCTCCAGAAATTATGGTTTCAAAGCATGAATACTTATCAAAGTATCTGAATATTGAAAGCAAGCCTTTTGAAGGTGGGCCATAAAGCCGCGTCCAGGCACTAACCTCTTTATGGTCCATTCACACGCCATTCATGCACATCAAACAACCCTTTCATACCGCCGGCCATGGACCCAATCCAACCAATCACTGCACTCACATTAACTTACCGCTGCCAGACAAGGGGACATCACATTCATACGCCACAGGACGGAATATGTTTGACTACATTTTACCACCTGTCAAGTAACCTCCTCCTTCTTCCTGAACATTACCGAGGGCATGCGTAACAAACCTTTGCTAAAGACTCCCATGACAGCCACTCGAGGTTCAGGAAGACATGTTTTTCATGCGCCTTTAGCACACTCACTGTGCTAACTCCAACTCCTTCCAGTTTGTGGATGCAGGTTCGGGGTGTCCGAGTATGCCGTACAAAGGGGTTCCTCGAACTGAGGAAGCATATCTACCTTTGAAACTAAGGCAGACATGCTGAGGAATTCTCGTGATGTTCCCTAAAGAGAAGGTCATAGGCTATGAAAAAGGATAGTGTTTGGCACACAGGGGAGTACATGAGAACATAGCATATGTCCCAGCCAACATGATGTGCAGTGCTGTGACTGCAATGCACTTATCATACAGCAAATTGAACATCTACTAAGTTCTGATGGAGGATGAACATGAAAAGCAGGTCAAACACTGACCCATATGTGTCATTGTCCTTCAGTGCTGGGATTGGGTTTGAATCCATAGGTGTAGATGATGTATATCTGTACTACCTTTACTATCTGCCTTCTACCTGTGCAATATCCCTATGAAGGCACACCTACTGTAGGCTTTCCTTACCCATTTGTGTCTGTCCTCATCAGAGTCCTGACTAATCCTGTATAATTGGCAAATTAACCTATATTAGTTTGTGGATGCAAGTTGGGGGTGTCCGAGTATGCCTTGGGAGGCCTATCCCTCAAACTGAGCGAGCATATCTACTGTTGAAGCTAAGGCAGACATGGTGGTGAAGAAATCCTAAGGTCTCTAAAGTAAAAAGTCAAACAAATATCCTGTGGGACTCATTCACCAACACTTCTACTTTTGCTTTGAAAGTGAAGCTACAAACGGTGTTTGCACACTTTCAAATAAGTAGAAATGTTGGTGAATTTGTCCAACAGGACATTTGTTTGACTTGTTACACTTACTCTGGTTCTCGTTGGCAATCATGGTGGTCCTTGTGAAGCATAAATAAGTTCCCTAACAAGTACTTCAAAATTCAGTCATGCCTTTAACATTTTGCCACACAGGGTACTCCGTGACAATGTGGCAAATGTTCTGTCCACTAGTATGTGCAGTATGAGGACTATAATGCACGTTAATTGAACAGAACACATACCACGGTCTGATGGTGAATGTAGGTGTCAAGCAGGCCATAAAGAAGTCCATGATTTCCTGAAGTAGATGAAGTCAAATTTTGTGGCTGCTTGCCTAATGAAGGAGTGGCCCATGGACGTTCGGTATCCATGCACAGACACTGAAAGGATTACCAAACGGCAGCTCCACCTCAGTCAATTTCCCAGAACTTTCCTTTAGTATGATACAACGTGAAGCAAGTAGGGACATAGAGGCCTGATTGAGATGGGCACGGGGACAGTAATACCGACTCTCCTGCCGCTTTCCATGCTTCGAGCACACTTTACAGCGACGACATAGACAATCCTTTTTGGATGTTTTAGGAATGCGATCACCAAAGTGTCTCTCCTGCACCCTTGCCACATCCTCCAGAACATATGAGGTGGAGGCTGCTCCTGCTTCTATAACAGGAGTGAGGCTTTCTATTACAGATAACTGGAAGTCAAGGAAAGTCATGAGTCTTCCTGTGGTTGTCTGACGGTAAACAACATACGCATTGTATGTTGCCATCTACACCACCAACTCATCCGAGCTGCCAAAAGAACCGCCTTCAAAGACCGAATCAACAACAATGCACACAGCCACAAGGAGCTCTTCAACGTTGTGAAGGAACTCTCCAACCCCAGCTCCAGCGCCAATGACATACCACCATCCCAAGACCTCTGCGACTTCCTAGCCTCCTACTTCCACCGCAAGAATGCAGACATCCATGACAGCTTCAGCACCCAGACTCCCCGACAACCACCAACACCACAGATTCACCTCTGACCAACCTCCTGCTCCCCTGGACCCCCGTCAATGACAACAACACCATCGAAATCATGAACACCATCCACTCCGGCTCTCCATCTGACCCCTGCCCTCACCACATCCTCAACAAAGCAAGCTCCGTCATCGCACCCCAACTACGGAAGGTCATCCACAGCTCCTTTGAGTCCGTCACCTTCCCGGAGAGCTGGAAACACGCTGAGATCAACGCCCTCCTCAAAAAACCCAAGGCAGACCCAAAGGACCTCAAGAACTTCCGACCTATCTCCCTGCTCCCATTCCCGGCAGAAGTCATCGAGAAGGCCATCAACAGACAACTAATCCACTTCCTAGAGGAGAACCACACTCTGGACCCTTCCCAATCTGGATTCTGCAGCAACCACAGCATTGAAACCGCCCTCATTGCTGCCACCGACGACATCAGAACTATATTGGACAGCGGCGAAACCGCGGCCCTCATTCTCCTGGACCTCTCTGCCACATTTGACACCGTCTGCCACCACACCCTACGCTAACGCCTCAGGAATGCTGGAATCCATGACAGAGCCCTGGACTGGGTCACCTCCTCTCTCACCGGTAGGACCCAGAGAGTCCGTCTACCCCCATTCCGCTCGGAGGACACCGAAATCATCTGCAGCGTACCGCAGGGTTCGTCCCTCAGCCGACCCTCTTCAAAGTCTACATGGCTGCTCGCTAACATCGCCCGATCCCACAACCTCAACATCATCTCATACGCCGACAACACCCAGCTGATCCTCTCCTTCACCAAGGACTCCGCCAAGACCTACCTCCACGAAGAAATGAAGGCCATTGCTGAATGGATGAAGAGCAGCTTCCTCAAACTCAATTCCGACAAAACGGAAGTCCTCATCTTCGGCTCCACCCCCTCTGCATGGGATGACTCTTGGTGGCCTGCCACTCTTGGAACCGCTCTGACTCCCACCGACCATGCACACAAACTAGGATTCATCTTGGACCCCTCACTATCCACGACCCAGCAAGTCAACGCCATTTCCTCCTCCTGCCTCAACTCCCTCTGCATGCTCCGAAAGATCTACAAATGGATTCCCACCAAAACCAGAAGAACAGTCACCCACGCCCTCGTAAGCAGCAAGCTGGACTACAGCAATGCCCTCTACGCAGAAACCACGGCCAAACTCCAAAAGAGGCTGCAATGCATCCAGAACGCCTCCGCACGCCTCATCCAGGACGTCCCTGGCAACTGCCATATCACAGACCACCTGAAAAACCTACACTGGCTCCCAGTCAACAAGAGAATCGCCTTCAAATTCCTCACCCACGCTCACAAAACACTGCACAACACCGGACCAGAATACCTCAACAGACGACTCTCCTTCTACACCCCGACCTGGCATCTCTGCTACACCGACCTCGCCCTCGCAACCGTCCCACATGTCCGCAGAACTACAACTGGCGGTAGATCATTTTTGTACCTCACCGCCAAAATGTGGAACACTCTTCCCACCCTCCTGCGCCAGACCAAAGACTTCCTTACCTTCAGGAAACTTCTCAAGACCTGGCTGTTCGAGCAGTAGCAGCTCCTCCTCCCCCACCTTCTCCCCCTCCCCTCCTCCGCACCTTGAGACCCTCACGGGTGAGTAGTGTGCCTTACAAATCCCTGATTGATTGATCTAGATCAGGTGGGTAAACAGATGCTTGTACCAAGTGTGAGTTTTACGACACGCATTGTATGGTTGAAGAACCTGGTCGTTCTTGTCCAGTCCGCCCATGTACGTATTGTAATCAAGTTTACAGATGGGCTTGTGGACTTCTGCCATCTGACACCACACCATGATGGGGGAAGTGCTCTCATCATAAATTGTAGTGAGCATACATACATCATGCCTATCCAAGAACTTGACTGCAAGCAGTTAGTTGGAACACAATGCAGTACTATGGGATTTCCGGTGCTTCTTGTAAACAAGCTCCTGCAGGAATCCTTTGTGGCTACAATGAACTGTACCACAGGCCACAGTGACAGCTTTGTAGAGCTCAATGAACAGCTCTACTCCTGTATAGAAACTGTCCACATAAAAGTTATAACCTTTATGAAGGAGTGGCTTCTACCTACAATCCTACCTGTGACCCCTACAATCCTACCTGTGACCTCTAATGCGGGAGGGCAACCTACAGGGTTTAGGGTAGAGTCCTTCCCTGTATACACTCTCAAGCTGTACACATAGCCAGAAGAGCTCTCACACAGCATGTACAGCTTTATGCCATAGCAAGCTCTTTTGCTGGCAAAGTACTGTCTGAATAGCAGCCGTCCTTTGTACAGGATCAAGGACTCATCAACTGCTATATTCTTTCCAGGAATATAGATCTCTGGAAACCTGACAGACAAATGTTCCCCGACAGGCCGAATTTTGAACAACCTGTCATGGTCTGGATGGTCCCGGGGCAATGGTGCAGAATTGTCATTGAAATGCAACATGCGCTGCAGTAGTAAAAAACAATCTCTGCTCATGTATGGTGCTAGGATGGGGGTTACCCAAACTGTGCAAGTCGTCCAGTAGGACTGCAAGGTGGGTTTCTGCACTAACCCCATTTTGAGTATAAGGCCCAAAAATATCTTCAACTCTGCCATCGAAGTGGGAGTCCACTGGCGTGCCCAAGAACGGGGCCCTAGAGTGCCTCCATGCTCCCTCAGAAATTGGTCTGCACGCAATTTTGTTTGCTGCACAATTTCCTGAAGGAAGTCAACATCCAAAAATAGATAGACTTAGTCGACTGGCAAAAAGTTGGTCATATCGACTTTACATCCATCGTCACCAGTGAAAGGTGGAATTTGGGGCTAAACTAAACAGGGGGCTGCTAAGAGAGCACTCTTGCTGTGCTTGTGGCCGCATGCACCTGCTCTCTGGGTTCGGCTAACCCAATGATGTCCCACTGCACAGACTGTGCTTGCGAAGGGATAGCATGACTGTCGTCATTGTCTCCTTCAGAATTACTGGAAGAGGTGTCATTGGATGGGACTCCGAGAACTGAAAAATCACTCCCAGATTATGCCCCATTGTCCTCTCCCTCAGATGCTGTCTCAGTCTCTGATCCTGCCTCAGAACTATGCTCCATAACCTGAGTTAGGGCTTCAGCAGCAGTCATCCAACGAGATGCCATCTCGGCTACTAGCTAAACTGTCCCTCTAAAGTACTAGCCTTTGTAGAAGGCAGATAGAGCTACAAAATTGCTTGCGGGTGTGTGTGATCTGTCCAATAGTATATGTCGTCACCTTACCTTTACCTCTTCTCCGATTTGGCAGATTCTCTGAAGACACTGAAAAAAACAAAAAAGACACAGTATTACTTCGCCTTACCACATACCCATCATCGCAGCCTTTAGCGCTGGTGGCACCCAGTGCGACAGTCATTTTTGGTGCTCTGCCTCCCATGACCTCCTCTTCTAATTCCCTCAGTACCACCCAGCAAAAGTGCCCCTCATATCTCCATAGTCCCCCTCGCACATACATTTCATTTGTTTTAAAGTGCAGGTAATGCCTTGCTTTACTAATCCACTCAGTTAAATACATATACATGTATATCCTTTGCAGCAGGCAAATAAACCATCTGCGCTACTTTATGGCGTCAAAACTGCCACTAGACAAAAGACAGATCTATTTCTATCTCTCTCTCTCTCTATATATATATATATATATATATGTACATATATATATATATATATATACATATACATTACATGGCCACATTGTAGTTGTTCAATTTTAGAAGTAGAGATGAGCAGCTTAAGCTTGTATTTGAAAATGGGTTGTGCTAAAATTTGTTACTGGGGGCATAAATTTGTAAACATGAACCCACAACCGGAAATGCCCGTGATCAAGGTCCTTCAGACCGAAACACGTAGGGCAGGTGGTTTTTGTGCTGAAAACGAATTGAATGGAGCCTAAATAAAAGAATTTTGGAAATATGAGATCCCGGAGTGTGGTGGTTCCTGAAGACATCTAAGGAATGGTATGCTGATATATATATATATATATATATATATATATATATATATATATATATATATATATATCCCAACAACGCGTTGCCAAAACACACGAGCAAACTCAGCATTATAAAAGCAACGTACCGTGACTCTTATCTCACCAGCGTGTTAATTTAAAGTACAGCAAAGAAAAGTCCTGACGCGTTCTGGAGCCTCCGCTCCTTGCTCACAGGTTACAAATGTGCGATTACGAGTCAGTGACTAAATTTAACATACTCTTACATTCTCCATGGAGACACACACAATGAGCTAATCAAACTTTCTTCTCTTGTGTGTAATCATTTTGGCCATCTTTAAATGTACTGAAATCCCATTGTTTCTAACTCAGCATTTATACAAAACAGCAAAATTGTCATCTTTGCAATAGATTAGGAAATATACTACTTAATTACTTTAAATAAAACTGCTTCAGTTTAAACCAAATATACTGTCACTCAATATTGATGCTAATGGTCGCACTACCATCATGAGAACCCCTTTATACAATATGACCTCAATGAAATACACATTTCAAAATATTTCATCTATAAATATATAGAAAGTTTTTTACTTCAAGATTCTATTTCAAAATCAATTTAATGCTACACTGACCAGTTCTTCGATATCATAGCTCTTTTGATTTTATCAATATGACTCCATTGCCACAATGTCACCCTAATAAATAAAAGAAAAACACAAATGATCAAAATTTGAACATACAACTTCTAAATAAATGTGCAATATAAACCTGATTGAATATCTAGCATAACTAGCATCAATAAGTTTGAAATGCACATTTTTCAACAACAGTTTTTCAAAATTCTAAAAATATTCAAAAAATATATCTAAAAGCCTAGCTGATAAAAATATTCAATTTGTTCAAGAAATATTTATATTCAATATTTTTTATCATTTTATATTTTATCCCAAATGTACTGATTGTTCTTCATCAAGATTTAATCCTCCTGGTTGAGTTGTTCTTTGCTGTACTTTAAATAAACACGCTGGTGAAATGAGAGTCAAGGTACTTTGCTTTTTTTAATGCCGAGGTTGCTCGTGTGTTTTGGCAATGCGTTGTTGGGATAAGAAAGGGCTCGCTACCCTGCTGTGGACTCACCGCCATTAAGAGGCTGGAATTCAGCGTTTTTGATATATATATCACTTTTATATATGTGTGGTTTCCCTGAGGGGCAGATTGTTGCTCCTGGAAAACAACACATGTAAAAAATATATATATATATTTTATATATATATATATATATATATACCAACAAAAACGTTGTTCAGCACATCCAAGGAATTTCCAAGGAACCTCGGAATAACAAAACCAACGAGCTGTGACTCAAAATGCGCAAACACATTTATTACTTTACCGGCAACACGAGCAAAAAAGAAAACCTAACGCGTTTCGGAGCCAAAGCTCCTTGCTCACAGATTACCATACATATATTTCTATACATACACACAAATACATACACATACATATCTATCGAGATTTGTCTCACATATATACATATATATATATATATATATATATATATATATATATATATATATATATATATACACATATATATATATATATATTTATATATATATATATATGTATATATATATATATATATATGTATATATATGTATATATATATATATATGTTTGTTTTTCAACAAGGATGAAACATTGCACTCCTGGACGTCTGTTCATTAGCTTATTTAATGAATTATAGTATGTGCTCCAGCCACCTAACGCTTTTCGACCGACAAAGGACCTGTGATCAAGACCTTTGTTGGTCTAAATGCTTTAGTTGGCTGGAGCACATACTATAATTCATTAAATAAGCTAATGAACAGACTTCCTGGAGTGCGATGTTTCATCCTTGTTGAAAAAGATTTATGGGAGTTTGGCCGTTAACCCCCACATCAGCACCAGCCGTTTAGTGAATATATATATATGTATATATATATATATACATAAATATATATATGTTTATAAATTTGATACGTATATAAAAAGAGACTGGCTCTCTACATCACTTTTTTTTATGCACGTGTGCTTTCCCTGGGGCCGATCGTGACCCCAACATTTTCTTTTTTTTCTTTGAAATATTCCATGGGGGGACGCAATCGCCCAGCCAGGGAAAACTATTGCATTAAAATTACGTCCATGTAGGAAGGGCCGACCCCGCCATTTTTTTTATTTGTTATATTTATTTAATTATCTGGGGGAGCGCAATCGTCCCCCAGAAGAACCCCAACTTATTTATTTTTATAATTATGCCCCTACGGGGGACTGGCCCATTTAAACGGGGGCTGACCCCTTCAAACAAGATCCCTGGATCCTAGGGGAGTTTCCTGGCCATGGATCGCAGTGTGGCTGCAATCAATGGCTAGGAAACTGTGCCAGGAGACCCTCCCCTTTCCATCAATGCGTCCCTGGCATCTGGGGAGGCTGTTTTGGCCTTTTTTTCCCCACCGGAGTAGGGAGAGGATGCTTACCTGCTCCTCTGCTGCTCCGGTGGGGAAAAATGTGACGTCAGCGCTCCTCGCGGCGTGGTGACGTCACAGAGGGGCAGGTGGGGGTGCAGGGGGAGACCTGGAAGTTCTTCCGCGTTTCCCAGGGTAATAAAAAAAGAAAATCCTCCGAGGCATTGTACCGGAGGATTTTTAATTATTAATTATTAATCCCCTCCCTGGTGTTGGCCACTGGTCGTGACCCGCACTTGGGAGGTAGTGTGCACACCAATAGGGTTAAGTCACTTGTATTTGAATATTGAATGGGTGAGTATAATTTCTTCTCAACTCAACAGATGAAAATGAAGTCAATTGCACAAATCCTAAAATGCACAATTCACAGTAGTCAAGTTAAAGTTTCAATTAATCTGCAGCTGCACCCGAGGAAATGTTATTAGCAGAATTTAAAACATGTAAGCAAACAAAACGGCTCTTCAATACCAACTATGCTGTCCTCTATTCCCAAACCTCAATTAGAAACAATGGATCCACAAAACTCCCCTGTGCCCAACAGCATTGTTCACTCTCTACACATTTCAAATCATCTCTGTATTTCGGTAAAAATGTAAGTTTCTTTCAATCAGTTGATGTAAAAAGTGTTTCACCCCCTAATCAATGCACACAGCCAGTTGATGCTAGTGCAGGACATATTAATTACTTGTTTGAAATTATTTTTAAATACAAACTGCCAAAAATGTAAAGCTCTCCAGTCCCCACTGCTCGGCAAATGCCATTAAGGTGCCTGGCTCCAAACATCGGTTGTTATCCTCGGGCGAGGAGGGCAGCTTACCACAGGGAAAGAAAAGTCTCTGCCAAGAGAGTCCTAGGACTCTCAGTGCCAAACCCTTGCCCCTCCCTCAGCCGCCACCTCATCTTCATTTAGCCAGTCTGTGTATGGGGGCACACTGACCTCTATACTTCCTCCAGGAAAAATGCGATTTGTCAGCCTACACCTGATCACCGGTGATCCATGCACAACCGGCGATCAGGTGCAGGCCAGCAAACCACAGTTTTCTGGAGGAAATATATATATATATATATATATATATATATATATATATATATATATATATATATATATATATATATATATATATATATATGTATTTTATATATATATATATATATATATATATAAATATATATATATATATATATATATATATAAAAATAGAAATTCTCCAGTTATAGTTAGTTACCTCAACTAACTATAACTTGTGCCCTAAGGTATATCCGCATATCTGCATGCAGGGAACAGAGATTAAAAATCCGCTTTCTGACAGCGGCCCTGTTTTGACAGGTCCTGCTGTCAGAAAGCAGAGCATTTGCTGTGACTTGGCTGCAGCTGTCAAAGCTGCAGCTAAGCCACAGCAAATAGCTATGTACCAGAGATGGAAACCCCAGGACATAGCAGGGCCCTGGTGGGTGGCATTCAAAGGGCCATCAGTGGCTCCTCAAGGTTGTGGTCCCCAGGACTTAGGGGTCTGAAACAGACCCCTTTTCTTTTTTTTAATATTTCTCCCGGGGAGGTAGTGGGCAGCGGTGGGATGCACATCCCCCCTCACCATATAACATGAAAGCCCGGGGGAGGTGGTGGTCCCCGAGACAGCGGGGGTGAGTGCCCCCCCACATATTAGCTATAGGCCCAGGAGAGGTGGCGGTCCCCGGGCAGGGGGTGGTGGGTTGGTGGCTCCCACCCACATTATGATAAATATGCCCCCGGGACTTGGCCCACCCGGTGGTTTAAAAAAGATAAAGCACGTGAGCATGCACTTAGTTTTTATTTTTTTATTTATGGTGGATCCACTTATCCACTGTGACTCATGCCGTAAACTAAAAAACAAATGCTTTTTAGCCAAGGAGGGGGGTCCCTCTGGGATGCTACCACCAGAGCTAAGTGGTCAGTGTGACTCTACCCTGGCCCCTTTTCTTTATTTTTGACCTTTTGTCTGGGACTCAGCTCCAGCCGAGTCCCATCATGGCTGACAACACTTCCTTATTGAAGTATTGTCAGCCAATCAGATCTCAGCACGAGATCGGGAGGGGTCACAAATCCTTTGCTTTCCTCTATATGCAAATTTAAATTTCCTTTAATTTCTCTCAAATTACTGAATGGATTTACACCAAATAACAAAAAGGTCTCTTTCTGGGCCAAGAGCTACCTTTCTGCCAAATTTGGTGTAATTCTTTCCAGTTATTTTGGTGCTATCGCCATTCAAAATCCCTATGGAAAAGCAAATGGGGAAAACGTGTTTTGGGACCCCCCTTTTTCTTGGCCCCTGCTTGATGGATCACTGTGAAACTTTCCAGACATTAACTGAAGTGAAGTCCATTGTTTTTTGGAAAATTTTGTGAAGATTCAAGCAGTGTCAAAGTTATTACTAAAACACATATGTAATTGTACATGGAATTCTCAAAGCTAGTGGATTTTATCTCATGGCTGATGATAATGGAGTTGACTAGATGGGTGGTTTGAAACATTATTATTGTGTAGGAAATATGCCTTTTCTGTGTGGTCCCCCAGAACTTTTTCCTCTTTCTGGACACTAGTTTATAACTCTGTGCACTTTTCTCCTCCTAACCAGAATTGAAATTGCTGGTGCTCTCCCTTTAGACATTGTTAAATAGGTTTATTCCTGATTAACTTGCCTGTATATCCCTTGTACATGGTGTAGAAAGTGTGTCCAGGGCCTAGAATGTACTTGTGGACTGCAGAACCTATTGTGGCATCAACTACAATGGCTGTGTAAACATCGCTACTGGTCTACCTTGTGTTGCCCCACGGCAGCAGTATAAACTGCAGCTCTGCCTGTCAAAATATCCCTATTTGACAGGTAGAGACCTCTCACTGAAATATGAATAAGCCACCCCTAAAGAGTCCCTATAGCCCACAAGGAAGGGTGCATGGTATTTGAAAGTAAAATATGTAAAAAATTAACATGACCATGTTTCTACAGTGACATGGCCCAAATCCTATTTTCACTGTGGCAGGCCTAGCTCTTCTGTGTAGAAAACCGAAGAACAGACTGAAAAAATAATGCTCTGTCTCTAGCATGGGACTAGCTAGAAAAATATTAAAGTACAATCTTCAAAAATTATTTAAATTCCAATTCAATGGGGATGTGGGATCTTTGAAAAATCTCAGAAATAACATTTAGAAAGTTACATTTGCCCTGGCTGAAACTCTTGGAGGCTAATTTGCATTATTTCGCCAGCAAATCTCAGGTTGTACTTGGCCTGACTGAGATGCGAACAAGGTATGAAATTCTTCTTAGGAGCTACACAACAGTTTGACCTGAATGGGCCAGGACTAGACCTCTGAGCTCAGCAGAATATTCAGGCCGGGGGCTGGGGTGCCCTGTTGGCACAATTGTCATATCCTGCCTGATAGGTCTGTTTGAGACCCATGTACCACTTTGGCGCACTTGAAATGAAGAAAACAGGATGCCAGGACAATTCTTGTGTATACCCATGAGTCATTCCCACCCACTAGCTAGTGCCAGACATAAATGTGGCACCCAAAGGCACCCTCTTGGAACACTTTCTTGATCAGCAGAAAACAGAAGTTGACTGGATCTTCTGTTTGTTTCCTTAGAGGAGCCCTGAAGAACAGGATCTTCTCTATCTTGCACCCTATCCAAGAAAATGAGTCAACTTTATAGGTCAGTTGGCTCACCTTCCGTGCAATTCCAGCTTTATGAGACCTTTGCCTCATATTGTGAAAGTTTCTATGTGCCCTCCCCTGAAGCCCTGGGGGCCTTAGAAGAGTATTATTGTGGCTGATTGGGCACCAGAAGAAAGTTTGACAACAAATGTGACAGCGTTGCAGAGCCTGAACAGTACCTGCTGCGAAAAGGATCCAGCAGGCAAGTCCATGGCAGATAGAGCATGTAGGCAAGGGATTTTCCTTATACTGGGAAAAACTGAAACAAAACTTACACTCCAGAAAGAAGTAAACTGATTGAGTCTATTGGTGTCACACGGACCATTATTGAACTGTCATAAATCTCAAAGGAGAGGCATATTGTTTTCACTAATCTGCCAACCAGAGGATAGGAAATCTGTATTAGGTGTTTATTGCTTCATTTTGAAAGTCATAATGACTTTAAAAGAGACATGCATAGCCCAGTCCATCTAAGAACAAAAAACTGCCAGAATAGCTAAATAAACCCATCTGACATATTAAACTACCGTTCTTGAATTTAACAATTGATGGTCCATCACCTTTAAGGGGTCAACATGATCAGAAAGATATATTATTAATTGTAGAACATATCTCAACAACCTCTTTTAAGTTGGAGTCCACAGAAAAAGCTCGATTTAACAATTAAGAAGCAATAATAGATAACGGTTGGTTAGTTTTGTTTGAGATCCACATATTTGAATTAGCTAAATTTCGCTGGTTGATTCTGGGCCACCCACTGTTTATGCAATAGAAACCGTCAGGCGGCATCTATTAAAGCCCATCTTCTACTTCTAGTATAGTAGTGCTGTCCCCACAGACTGAATCAGTGAACTCTATCTGGTTTTAGGACCACCAAACTACACAAGAGACACTGAAGTGGGGGAGGGACGAACAACTGGAATATAAGTGACAGTTTACGCTCGTTCTGAGCACACCCGATGGATTCTGAAGCAAGCAGATGTCACGCTGCATTCCATTTAACACATTTAGCAGAATGAGGGCATATTTTACCATCACTCTATCAAAAATGCCCGTGGATTCATTTGATAATCAGCTTGACAATTTTGAGACGTGTCCTGGCATATTTGAGCACCACACTTCACACACTGGGCAGTGCACTAAAATACAGAGCAACACTCATACCTAATGAGTGACAGCTTGCATCGCCCCATATAAAAGGGCACCCTGGTATATCAAGAATCACCCTGGTACATACTGCAGCACCTGTCATGCATTTTGTAGCATCCTCATATTTTGACAACTCCTTGGCACATGTGGCAACATCCTTGGGTATTTTTGCTGCAACCTGAAATGCATGCCATCAGTGGGTCATATTGAGCAGTGCAATGATTAAATCAGCACCGACCTAAAATAAGCAGCATCCATAACTAGAAGGTGTGATGGGAGTACACTGGCTCACATCCCAGCACAGTTCACCCCAATGCATTATGGTAAATGCGGGACAAAATTAGCGCTTACTTCAAAAATAACTGTAGTTTTTCACCAATGTTGGTGCATATGGCTCTAGACACATGCATATGTTTCTGGATTTCATCCTTCATCAGTAGAGAGCAGAAAACTTTCATCTGGGGTTGCTGTAATGCTGCCAAATTGGATGTGAGGCGGTGTGCTTCCACACTATCTTGATAGCTAATTGTGATACTGTAGCAGAACTCTACAGTACGATGGATTTCCATTTTTAGGAACATGAATTCTAATTGGCAGGATAATCATATGCACAAGAAATGGAGTGGACATGGGAAAAGTCTTGAAAAATGGCTTTGCCCCGGCACACTGTTACCATATCATTGTTTTCTGCTGAGTAACAGTATATGCAGGCCCAATCTCTTCTGCCACACAAATACTTGCCTCCACACCATTGAGTGTTTCAACCAAGCAAATATAATATGAGTGTCATATAAAATGTATTCACTTTTTAATAGAAAACAACATGTCTTGGTGTTGTGGCAGGCCATGAGGTATAGATTAACTCAGTAGCTAACCATCAGTATCTCTGCTAAGACCTATGGATTTCTGTAAAAGATTCTACAGCATTTTATTGTAATGGAAAACATATTTAGACAATAACCCTAAACTGTAATCCTATATCATAACCCTAGGATTTAACCTTAAAGGTAGGCGCCAAACCTAACTCCTAACCCTATTGGTAACCATTAATCATTGTAGACGATAAATGCCTGACTCCTCTGAAGAATAACTTTTGGTGAAAGTTTCCCAGAGCCCCAGAGGGAAACCTTGTCAGACGCAACGCTGGCAGGCTTTGGCCCAGGAACGGACGGGCACAAGTAGAGGTGAGAAAGTAACAGAAAGCTGGAGCCAGGCTCGATCCAGCTGGCTTAGCTAGAGGTCATCTTGGACCTCCGAGTCCAAAACGAGACGAGTTTTCATGTAGTTTATGCGATCACCTACGCTCTAACTCACAATAAAGATGTAACAGTGACCTTTATTGGAGAAAATGAAAGACAACGAGATATGAAGATAGTGGCTGAATTGCACAATGTGAACCAGAGAACTTGGGATCAATCCCAGCTCCCCCTTTACCAAATTGTAAAATCCTAAACAAATATTTTTTTTACCAAACCTCCATTTTCTTCATTATCACATACGAGTACCTTATAATGTGTGAATTCAGGATGTGTGCTGGTTGATTTAATAGACAGTAATGTTGCTCTTTGTATAATAAGAATCTAGGCCACATATGGGGTAAGCGTGACAAATTATTTGACTCTTAGGACCAGATGTAGCAAAATAACATTTTGCGACTTGCAAATTGCGAGTACTAGCGACTCGCAGTTTGCAACTCGCAAAATGTTATGCAGAAAGGTGTCTCAGACACCTTCTGCGAGTCGGTATGGGGTCGCAAAGACCCACCTCATTAATATTAATGAGGTGGGTCGCAAATTGCGGCCCCATACCGAGTCTAGGCACTCGCAAACATGGAGGCCTGCTGTCGTCAGCAGACCTCCATGTTCGTGACTGCTTTCAACAAAGCAGTTTTTTTTTTTTTTAAGTGTAAGCTGCACTTAAAAAAAAAAACGAAACCTTTAGTTTCGGTTTTTTTCAGAGTAGGCAGTGGTCCATAGGACCACTGCCTGCTCTGAAAAAATAAGTTTGTGAGCATTCACAAAGGGGAAGGGGTCCCTTGGGGACCCCTTCCCTTTTGCGAATGAGTTACCATCCACTTCAAGTGGATGGTAACTGCGAGTTGATTTGCGACCGCTTTCGCGGTCACAAATCAACTTAAATCGCGGTGCGAGTCGCAAATAGGAAGGGAACACCCCTTCCTATTTGCGAGTCGGAAACACATTTTGCGAGTCGGTTCCGACTCGCAAAATGTGTTTCTGCATCGCTTGAGGGCTTTTGCACTTCGCAAACGGCGTTTTTCGCCGTTTGCGAGGTGCAAAAGCCTACCTACATCTGGCCCATGGTTCCTTTGTGGCATTGTCATCGTGGTGAGGGGGCATGAATGTTTCTAAGCCCTTGCTTAAAAACTATTATTTTTAATAAATGCCTCTCCATGCAGTGATAGAATCAGACGTACAGCGCTGAAACGCATCTGCATATCAACGAAGTACACTTTTTTGAATTTGAATGCACGTTATCATATTTGTGCATGATCTTTACTTTATGACAGATCTTTTCAGGACTCGGCTGATGCACTGGATCTTCCAGCCGAGCCCGATCCTTGGCTCTGAGTCAGACTCCGCTCTTCCTGTTAATTTGTTGGCTCGGGAACTTCTAGGCAGGAGGAAATGTGGTCTTACGATTGCCTTACCTTGGTACTGGGGAACCAAGTTAAACATTTTGCCTCAGCTCAACATCGTGCGATTCTGGTTAAATCTCATAATGTCCCCAATCCTAAACATATGAACGTCAGGTACTAGAGTAAAGCACTCTAATGTCCTCTGGTTAATTCTTGCTGCCCTTAGTTTGCGCTTTGGTCAAAAACAACTGGACTATTATAATGCATTGTAAATTAGTTACCGAAATAATAATAGGAACAATTATATTTGACCAAATTAAAAAGGAAACAATATGGTCATGACTGCAACTCACGTAGTTCTCTATATGAGTGTTCACGCACCCGCATGACCCAATACAACATTCCTTAAATTTACAGCCCATTAAAGCTTTTATTTGCTATAAAATCCATGTGCTATAATAACAAGGCTGTATTGGGCGCATGGTTTAATTGCAGAATAAAGCATTTTAACAAACTGGCACAAAACAAACCTCAAAAATTGTGAAAAGAGTATGTGATGGCAGTAGCAAGGAAATGTTGCAAACATGAAATTGAGACTTTTGCGAAATATATAGTTACCCAACAATTGCCCGCTGTATGAAAACGCCAGTTTGTGTACGGATTATCAAATTTCTTCGCTTTGCTGACACTCAGTGCCGTACGTTTGTGAGAGTAACGGCAGATGGCGCTAGTGAGCTGAAAACTCTTGCATTTACCATGAAACCTTGTCAGGAACGAGCGGGGTCTCTGGGAAATACGTGAATTTATTCCGGAGGAATAATGCATCGTTCAGAAATCGAGACTAGGAGGAAGAGCGACAGCAGACGGGAGCCGTGCGTTGTGTCCCCTCGCTGAACATTTAGACGAGAGCCACATTAGAGAGAGGGAGGGGGAAAGGTTTCGAAAAAAAGCTTTAAAACTGTGTCGTTACAGAAGAAGCGGGACTGAACAGATGCAATTACATTAAAACCGACTACACTGTGCAAATTGAACAATCTCGGAAGGTGAGAAGCGAGGACGCGTCTCCGATCTGATTCCTCTCCTCTAAAGTGCAGCTTTACTTCCTTGTTATTCCAAGGCACAAAAGTAGGTGACTGCGTTTGATATCGCAAAGTGCTTCACTTGGGAGTGTAATTGTAGCTGAGTGCAATCTGGGTTAAAAGCCGGCCGAGCGGCGGGTAATTAGAGCTCGTTCGCTGTTGCAGGACAATTTGCTCGACTGTAGCCACCGGAGCAGGGGGAGCTGGCACTGTTCTTCCGAGCAGCCCCCACCTCACCCGACCTGGAGTGGAGCGCCTGCTGGGGACCAGACATCGCCTGCCCCGGAGATGATGGTGCTGGACAAGGAAGACGGTAGGTGTGCCGAGGTTGCCCGGCGCGCCCCGGCCGCCGTACGTACATGTGTGACCTGAGCGGAGCTCGTTCGTCCCTCCCCGCAGGTGCGAGCCGGCGCCTGCCCCTCTCCGCGGCGTGTTTACTCTCATTCCCGACACCGCTCGCAGAAAGTAATTGCGGTCCAGAAGGGTGCCTTTCATTTCCCGCCCTTAAGTGAATATGGATTGATTTTCTCTGCTTTTTGTTGCTAACCATTGTAAATGCCGGAGTCGTTGGTGGCGACTGACCTGGCGCGTGGACGGAGGCTATTAATTTTCTTCTCAAGTGTTGCGAAATTCGTTTGTTTCTTGGCTTTAGTTTATCGTACTTGCCACTGGTTTTAGCTAAATGGATAAGCTTGTTGGTTCTTCATCTGTTTCTGCTTTCTCTGTGAATGTAAATCTGCTTTTAGAGGCTCGCGGCTTGGCTAAAGTGCTTTACGGAGGGTGCCGGCTTATTGTAAGATCCTGCACTTCAGCGCGGAAGCGACCATAGAAAGGAAAGTGGGAGCAGAGTGATGCTTTACGCATGCCATATGCTTGGTATTATTTAGGGACAGATAAAGAAGTCATCTTGACTTGAAAGGTGCGGAAAGTGTGTGCCTAATTTGCTGACAAGGGAGCCCAGGGAACTTGGTTTTGTTTACTAAGTCCCTATGCCTCACTTATTAAAGAAGTACTAAGGACTGTACAGTACGCTGTCCAGCACTGAGCCATTTGCATGTTTTCAGCCACTGTGGGGTTGCTGTGAGCTGGCCTCAGCGTGACTGCTCTCTTGCCTTCGAGGCAGTCCTACTACAATAGAAATGCTCTCTGCAACAATATTGACATGTATTCTGAAGCGCTTTAGGGCTTCAAAGCACCGTGAATATAAGGCGCTACCACTGCCTAATTTAATGGTAAACAAACTGCTCTTCTCCTTCGTGGAGCTAGGCCAGCAGAATGTCAATTAAGAAAAAACACGATTAGCTCGTCTACCTTGATGTGTTGCATGCAATAACTTCCTTTGTGTGCTTTCAATAGTAGAAATGCTGCGAGGCACCGGTTCTTTTCAAAGCATGGCTAGAATTTCTAAGAACTTAATGTGCTGTTGCGGTTTTATTTCAAGTTACTTAAAAGAACTCTTGCCGTTTGGAAAAGCTGCTTTCAGCGTGTATGCGCCGTGTCATTTTTCTCAGATTTGGGAGTTAGCTTGGGAGGGGGGGGTTACTACAGAATCTCTTCCCTACATACTTAAAAGCCATTGCAATGCTACAAAATGAACAGCTGGATACAATGTACACTAAGCACACACTTTTGCCTCAGTTACTCTAAACGTATTCTTTTGTTGACTCCAAGCTACTTTTGTTGTCTGCATGTAAGTCCGGGGCGTAACGAAACATGAGGGTCCCCCTTGCAGAGTACATTGCCGCCCCCCTACTCACTCAGGAGCTCTCAGGCCAGAGTACTGTGCTGAGTGGGCCCCTGCCCCACTCCCCCGCACTGCGGTGACTTTTGTTACACCACTGATGTAAGCAGCGTATGTCTTCCTCTAGTCACAGGTGCATTCTTCACCTCGCTTGTGTACAGGACTTCGGGAGTCTGACATTGTTCATCAGTGCAGCAGCAAGAAAGAAACTCCTGTGTTCCCTTCTAGAGAACACACAAGTGGGCGCCTTCACTATTTCAGGGCCCTCAGATCCAGGCATGCTGGTGCATGCTGAGGTCAGAGTAACGGCTTCTTCGACCGCTACACGTGCAGACGTAAAGCCAGACCTGTAACTGTTTGACATTGAAATGGTGCTTCGCCGCACCAGCGTGGCAAGGATGGCATGGGCCCTGGTGCAGGCCATGGCCCTTTCACTGCTAAGAGGTGTGGCGTAATTCAGCAACTAACACGGTTCAGTGTGCCCCTCAGGACCCCGGCGCCACTACACCTGCTGCACCAACAGTAGCCGCGCCCCTGCTTCACAGCAGGGATGAAGTTTCAATAGCCACTGCAGCTTCAGGATATGTACCCCGCTATGTACACCCCTCATCCCTACGGTTTAAGGAAATTGCAAAAAGTGCTGTTAGTGTGTTTGGACAGATGGCACTGCAGCTAAAAGTTGATCTATTTCGGTTTTTGCACAATTTCTTTTAAATTCGAACTGGACTTTGAATTTCATTTCTTGATGTTTTGTAGTTGTTTTTCAAGCTCGGCCTTGTTCACCTGCACTTTTTATTTTAAACTTGCCTCGACCCTACCTATAATAGGGTGTTTGTGATAGGCCATGCTTAGACATGGTGTGAGGCGTTCACTTTATTCGCCCCAGTCACCTGTTCACTGGATATTGTTAGATGATACTCACAGGCACTCAGTCGGCCCTTAGCATGGCACCACAGCACTTACTGAGTGTATTAATAAGGGAAAAGATAAACTATTTACCGAGAGGCAAAAAAAATCTGTTTTAAGTGCAGTGAACCAGGAGAAGATATTAGAAAAACTTGTTTTTATCCAATTTTGTTTGTCTAAAATAGCAGCTTGAAGGATCTCCTTAGAAACTAAGGAGGGTCAAATTCTGAAGTGCTTCCAGTAATACAGTCAATGATAATGATTTCAAGTAGTGAGAACCAAAGGCTTTAATATTCTCAAAAACACTGACTGCTGTGTGTGCAGCTAAGAGTCCATCTCCCACTCCTCCCACGCTTGCAACTATGTTTCTGTCCACATCGATTATTGTACATATACGTATCCAAATCGCCATATAGAAAATAATTCACTAGTATTTGCTCTCAGATATCTGGTGAATAAACTCAGCGGTCAGGTGTATTGCTAATGTCAGTTTGTTCAAGATGGTGAATGTGGTGTACTGTCCTATCCCTTGAAACTCTTTGTGTTATGCTCTTGTGTTCGTCATCATGGATACCTTCAGGAAGCATTGCTTCTTCCAAGTGTCTTAAATGAAAGCTTGTTTTGTCCTATAAATAGACATATAAATTAGAGCCAAGGATGACTTGACTGCAAGGACAATCTTGGAGGTGAATAATGCATCAAATCAAAAAAATGCATGCTTAACCCTCAACATAGTGCCCATACCCTGACATGCTTTGTAAGGCCTGTGACTGAAATGCAGTCACGATTATTTTGGCACTATTTTAAATGAAATATCATTTTTTTTTAAATAATGTAGGGCAACATCTCTGCTAATCTTGTAAAAATATTACGTTTTAAACCTAACTACTTTTCTCAATAGCCTTTCTAATAAAATAGTAGGTTCAGACACTTATCACGACTCCGAGGACCAGCACTTTTGTAAGGGTCATCGACATTAGGAAGGACTCGTGTGTCTAGGATAGAAGCCTGCCCACTATGGCCAACGAGAGCAGATATATTGTTCCTAGTTAAGGGTTGATCAGCGGCAAGCAGTTCTCAAGAATTGACAACAATAATGTGCAAACAGTGTTTGATATGCCACACACTTGACAAAACACAATCATGCCAGTCTGAAATTGAAAAAGGAGAGTAGTGAGCATACTTTCGGAGTATTAAGGATTGCAGTGGGTGAAGGATGACCCATTGGGTGCAGTCTGCAGGCCTGAGAGATGCCTGCTACTCTTGGAGCACTGACCATGCGGAACATGCACAATATTTTACTCCTTGGAGGACCAAGCAGGCACCTGGCAAATAGTGGGGGCATTTGGGACCAGATGTATGAAAGCATTTTGCATTCGCAAACGGTGCGAATGCCCGTTTGCAAATGCAAAATGCCATTTCAGAATGTATGAAATACATTCTGAACGCAATTTTAAGGAATCGCTAAAATAGCGATTCCTTAAAATTGCGACCCTGTTTAGAGAGTCGCAAATTGCGACTCTCTAAATTAGAAATCGCAAATAAGGATTCCTTATTTGCAATTTCTTAGCACATGTATGAAGCAATTCCTAAATGCGATTTTGGAATTTAGGAATCGCTAATTACCACCAAGTTGAACTTGGTGGTAAACATGTGCAAAATTAAAAAATGCATTTAAAATGCATTTTTAAATTGTACATGTAAAGCACACATGCCCTTTTGGCATGTGTGCACCTTACATGTTCCCCAAAAAAACTTTGGGGTGCAGCAGCGAGGGCCTTAGCCCCCCAGCACCCTGGGGTTTTGCATTTCCAAAATTGCGATTTCTGGTTCAGAAATCGCAATTTTGGAAATGCAAAAAATTCGCAGATATGGGTCAACAGGCCCATAGCTGCGAATGGGGCCGGTCTCGCAATTTGCGATTCGGGAATAGCATTTGCGATTTTTAAGAAATCGCTATTACCGATTCGCAAATGTGATACATGGCACTTTGCGAGTCGGAAATAGCGATTTCTTAAAAATCGCTATTTCCGAATCGCAAAGGGCCGTGATGATACATCTGGCCCTTGGTGCCGTTCTAAAGTTCCTCGGTCCTTCAAAGCACAAAGACACACACCCTGCTTCGCTTCTTATGGTGCCAGCATTGGCGCAGTGCAGTTCTAGCACTTGTACGGTCTTGTGGTGCTTTTGGAATCTGCCTGTCCTGCAGGCGTTCTAGTGGGCGAGTCTGTGTTCTTTCACTGAACAGCGCGTACCAATTTCACTATTGCTAGTGATGACATGAATGGACATTACTGTTTAGTGCATGGAGTGAGGTTGAATGATTGACTGTTGCCAGCTTGAAGTGTCAGTGGGGCTGAATGGGCAGGGCTAAGAGAATACATGTTCTAAACAAATGACTCCGATATGAATAAGCGAAAGTATAGGAAAAAAGACTGTCTGTCTTTGGTCTTTTACTGCTGTAAGTGTTGCATCTGTGGCACGAGAAGCTTTCTGCTGATACACATCTCCTTATATTGATGCAGAACACCTTTTATTGATGCACGGTGGTGTTTGCTGATGGAGGCCGCCGTTTACTGGTGCACACTTCTGTTTGATGATGCAGACCACCTTATACTAATGCAGATCAACTTTTATTCAGGCACACCTGTTTGCTTATGCAGACCGCCTTTTATTGATGCACACCTCCTTAGCTCATGTGGAATACTTTATACTGACGCCGGCCACCTTTCATTGTGGCATACCTCGGTTCACATATGCAGGCTGCCTTTTATTGATGCACACCTGTTTCCTGAAGAAGACCACCTTTTATTGATGCACACTGTCTCCTAATGAGGACCACCTTTTATTGATGCACACGTTTCATGGTGAAGACCACCTTTTATTTATGCACGCCACTGTTAGCAGATACAGACCACCCTTTAATCAATGTACATCTTTGTTCGCTGATGCAGACCTTCATTTTCTGTAGCAAATCACCTTACACAGATGCAGATCACCTTTATTGATGCAGATCTCTGTTCGCTGATTCAGACAACCTTATGTTGATAGAGATCAACTTCTATTGACCCAGGAGATCAACTTCTATTGATCCACATCTCTGTTTCATTACGCAGACCAACTTTTATTGATGCACATCTTTATTAGCTGATGCAGACCACCTTTTATTGGTTCACAGTCCTGTTCGTGGATTCAGATCAACTTTTTTTCATGCACACATCTGTTTGCTTAGTCAGACCACCTTGCATTGATGCACTCCTTGTTTTTCTAATACAGACCGCTGTTTGCTGGTGCAGCCTATTTTATACTGATGCAGATCAAATTGTATTGATGCATTTCTCTGTTCACTTAGCAGAGTACCGATTTTTGAAGGACACTTCTGTTTGCTGATGAAGAACACCTTTTATTGATATGCTTCTCTGTTCTCTGATTTATATGACTTTTTATCAATGCACATCTGTATTCACTGTTTCAGGCCGCCATTTGCTTTTGCAGAGCAACTTATACTGATGCAGATCAACTTTTATTGGTGCATACGTCTGTTCTCGTATGCAGAACACCCTTTATTAAGGTACACCTCTGCACACCTCTATACGTTGATGCAGACAACCTTCTGTTGATGCACACCTCTGCTCACTGATGCAGATCACTGTTTATTGATGCACGCCTCTTTTCACTGATCTATACCTCTGTTCACTGATGCAGACCTCCTTATACTGATGGGGAGCACTTTTTATTCATGCATACCTCTGTTCGCTGATGCAGATCACTATTTATTGTTGCACACCTCTGCTCGCTGATGCAGATCACCGTTTAATGGTGTGCACCTCGATTCGATAATGCAGACCACCTTCTATTGATGGACACCTCTGTTCACTGATACACACCTCTGTTCACTGATGCAGATCTCTGTTTATTGATGCACACTTCTGTTCACGGATACAGACAACCTTTTATTGATGCACACATCTGTTTCCTGATGCAGGCAATCTTCTATTGATGCACACCTCTATTCACTGATGCAGACAACCAATTGAGGCACACCTCTGTTTGCTGATGCAGACAGCCTTATATTGATGCACAACTCTGTTCGCTGATGCAGACAACCTATTGATGCACACCTCTGTTCGCTGATGCAGATCACCATTTATTGATGCACACCTCTGTTTGCCGATGAAGTCAACCTTCTATTGATGCACACTTCTGATTGCTAATGCAGTCCACCTTGTATTGGTGCGCACCTCTGTTCGATGATGCAGACCACTTTCTTTTGATACTCACCTCTGTTCGATGATGCACACTACCTATTGATGCCCACCTCTGTTCGATGATGCAGACAACCTTCTATTGATGCACACCTGTTTGGTGATACAGCCTTCTATTGATGCACACCTCTGTTCACTGATGCACACCACCTTCTATTGATGCACACCTCTATTCACTGAGGCAGATCAGCCCTCGCTGATCCTCATACTATTACTTGAGCCTGGTGGACCTTGTCTGCAATCAGTGTCTAAGTATGGGAGTCCTATTCTGAAAGCTCAATATTCCTGTTATTTTTGGTTTACGTATGAATCAATCTGCCAGCAAGCTAAGAGTTAGAAAAATGGATCTGTTCTTACATGGATTTAAGTGATATCCCCCATCTGCAAATGTGTCATGAAAGACTGATCTTACTCTGGCATTAGGACAACTGCAGCTTAATAAACAGATTTCAAAAACAATTCCCTGCCTCGGCTTAGAACAAACTCTTGACATGTTTAGCTCCTTTAGACTACAAATGTGACAAGTGAAACAAATATCCGATAAACCCTCAGAACTTAAAGCACGTGCCAGATCAGTGCCGTTTAAAGGGACAGTTGCCCTCAGAGATTTCTTAAAAAGCTCAGTACATTCAAATTGTTATATGTTTATCACGATTTGCCGCATCCTTAGCTATCTTAGCTAGCTGTATTGCAACCACTATGAACAGTAGCTGCCCTGTGAGTAAGGTTTAATTAACAAAATACTTTGATCAGTGTCAATCGCATTGTGAAATTCACCATAGTTTTCGGATATGTTATTGTGGTAACATTCTATACATATGCAGTCCAGTTAACTTCCCTCACATTTAGCTGTCCTTTGCAGAAATAATTGTATAGTTTCAGCATGTGTGCATTCTAGTGAAACTCTATAAATGTTCTCCTATTTTTTGGTGACTGACTTTACCGATTTTTTGTGCTTCACGTGATTGTGTCAAATAATGGGGACCGGACTCCTGTGGCACGTGATCCTCTGAAGGACTCACGGAGAGGCAGCAAGTGGTGCGTAGTATGTCATGTGATGTGTCTGAAAGCCCACACTGGGACTCCTTCCAAATCCGCGCCCTTCCCGCAGTCCAGTCTTTGTACTACTAGTGCCACCCAAGCCAGGAAGTATGTTTGAACAAAACACCACTTATTGCGTCAAGTAAATCACTGCACTCTTTACATGAAATATTCCTACACGAGTCGAGTGCAATGTTGTGTTCTGGACCATCTCTGCTCTGAAAGCAGATGTGAGGAAGCAGGGCTCCCTCTCGGCCATACCAGGCCACAAGATGAAGGACTGGCCTTCTGATGAGTGTTTCATATGGTACAATTCGAAACTGGTCGAGCTGTGGCACTTTACGTGCTGGGGTACTGCCAGGCTGTGGTACTATACACTCTATACCCGTGTGAAAACCGACCTGCTCACAAAGTTACTTTTCAACATTGTACAGCATTGTAACCTCTGTAGACACTGTTGCAGTGTGGCTTTTGTGGTTTACATCCTGCAGCCCTTATGACAGTGGTCTGACCATTGTCCCTCACATTCGGGAGCAACGTGAATCTAGTTTAGCTCCTATGCTTTACGTACTGTGCAAACAATCTTGGCTGTGTTTGGTTTATACATTAAGTATTGTCAAATCACACCCAGATTGTGGGGTTATTCATGTTGGGGCTAAGAGGTGGTGACCTTAGTAAGTTGCAGGTTTAAATACTGGAGAAACATTGAGTATGGACTAGTTATGGTTCTACTTTGCACACCAGTATGTTGTGCAAACTGGCATGATAAAGGAGCAGCATTGAAAATGGCATCATGACATTACCTGTAAGCTGTTGCATAGTTCTTTAATACTGGTAAGCTGAATGTAATTGGTAAATTGAACCACCTTGAGCAGACATGTTAGCACCAAGAATAGGTATTAGGTCCTGGCACACAATTTCAAGCTGTGCTATTTCCCTTGTCAAACAGTTGTACGTGATCATTTCTCATGAGGGACATTCTTTCTGTGATATGCTCCGCTTCCTTTGTGGCACAAGCTTTGGCTGATGTGCCTCACGTGTTTTGGATCAGTGGATAGTTGTTGTAGAAGCCTGCATCACTTATTGTAGCATAGCCATGGTTCTCCTGGATGCAGCATCAGAATCTTGGGTCCTGCATTGGCTTTTTGTTGCAATGTATTTGCAATATTATACTGTTAAATAATCAGGTCGGGACTCTTTTTAATAAAAATGTATTTGGCAGCAACCCACCGCTTAAACTTTCCTGAAGTTGGTTATGCTTCTCGGATATAGATGCCTGCTTGCTCACTGTTATTTTGTACTTTTTAAGCAGCATTGCTTTAAAAAAAAAAAAAGTTTTAGAGTATCACAATGGATACAGCATTTCCATAGAAACGTTTGTTTTGTTTTAGTAACAGTACAGTCATGTTCCTTTTATAGCACTTAATGCTCATGTGATTTTACAGTATTTACCGATAACACGGTTTTTAATGTGCTAAATGTCTGATGTTTCTGAGTGATGTAAATAAGAGGTGCTAACAGAACCGAATCCAGTGGTACAAGAGTGATTTCCTAGACATATTTGAAATATTGAGTTAAGCCCAGCCAGGTTCATATAGTTGAATGACCGATTACACAGATTTCTGCAAAGGTCTCGATACTCTCTTGAGTTATCATAACTATATGTATAAGAAGATACAACAGACAGTGGACTACTTGAGTTATATATTTCTCTGTTGAATATGTATACCTGCTAAGATGGCTTCTAAATTTCAGTTGTAGTTATGCATGTATTCTCAGTTAGAGGAAAAGAATACACTGTGCCTTTTCAAAAGGAAACTAACTGAATATATTGCTCGCTCTACCGGCTCTAATTTATTGCTTGTAACTTTTACCAAAACACAATCATTCAGCTCTATAATTAATTTTGACATTTCCTTACGGCTCGGTTTAAAGTTTATATTTCTTAATGGTACTGTAGAGAAATCGGAATATTGCTCATGTTTCGGTATTACTATGTAGGTACAAAAATAATTGAGGCCTATATTTCAGAATCATTTGCTTATGAAGTGTAGGAAACATTGTGCAAAAGTCATTTTAAGGAATGGGCAAAGTGGCCAATTGCCCTTGGTCCCCACTTTTTAAGGGGCCCCTTGGAAAAGGTATATTTTCTCGCTGTCTCACATCTGTCTATTTCACCATCTCAACCTTTAATGTATTATCCAATATTGTTTGGCACCATGGGGCCTGAATTAGCAAAAAATGAATAATAAAATGCAAAACAGTTTCTTGTCCAGGGCTCCAAAAAATCTTTAACACAACACTAAGGGGGTGATTCTGATTCTGGCGGGCGGCGGAGGCCGCCCGCCAGAATTCCGCCCCCATTATACCGCTCCGCGGTCAGAAGACCGCGGAGGGTATTATGAGTTTTTCCCTGGGCTGGCGGGCGGTCTCCAAAAGACCGCCCGCCAGCCCAGGGAAAAACTCCCTTCCCACGAGGATGCCGGCTCGTAATCGAGCCGGCGGAGTGGGAAGGTGCGACGGGTGCAGTGGCACCCGTCGCGTATTTCAGTGTCTGCAAGGCCGCCAGGGTCAGAATGACCCCCTAACTGTGCTATCACTACAAATAAAGTAACATTCGCGCACAAGCAGACTTGGTTAAAAAATCTTTGAATAGGGTTGTTCCTTTCCAGATGGGGCAGAGTTCCCTGGGCCACCCCCTTTGGTTGAAGCACAAGTTTCTAGGGTGCTCCAGAGATGATGAAGACCTGTGCAGAATGGCATTTGCTACAACTGAGTATGTTTAAGAGTCTTCTGATGTGTATTTTATGTTTGTTTTTTATCGTTTGCTGGTTGTATATGTTTCAGTTGAGGACCCACTGAAGGATCATGGTTTAAGAACCAACATCTAGTTCGATGGCTGGGGAGCGATTCTTAATTCCCTAAGTGATACAGAAAATAAGCAGCAACTACACTACCCCAATACTTTTTTATCCTTATAGGCTCACTACTCACTCATTGTTTACTGGTAGACAATGCATTTTAAGAGGTTATATACATTTTCTTAAACTATACCTTATTTTCATTATGTCCTAACTTTGTTCTGGGTGTACTTTTTAAACTCAAAAGTTCTTGCATGGTTAAGTCTTTAGCCCAGCCAGCTACTAAAAGCACTAGCAAGTGGTATTTTAAACAACCTTTGGCTGCTCCAAATTCAAGAATAACCGACCTTCAGTTTTGTTTTACCATCTTTTATCCCCTGATCTGTCAAGTAATTAAGGTATCTTTATTTGCATGATTAATTAAAACCATTGCATTAGCGTTTGCAAAGAAACTGAAGAAATCACAACCTTTTTAAAAACACAAATCACTAGAGTATTTAAAAAAAGAAATAAGTGACAATAAAAGCATCAATAGTGCCCTAATAGTATTAATGTTAAAACTGACTGCGCAGTGATCTCCTGGTTACACAAAATCGTCTGAGAGGGTGCGTAAACTGCTGAGTGTAGTTGATTCTTTCCCTCCTAATGCTAAAATACCCTGGATAAATTAAGGTTAAAAGGCAACTTCTCACCAGTCTCCTGGTTACATGGAAAGGCTCAGAAGATGCATAAAGTGCAGAGTGCTATTTGTTTATTTCCTCCTAATGCTGGGAATGCGCCCTCAGCTTCTTCCAGTTCTATCTACTGTTAAGTCTCTTTTCAGCCATACTCAGGGACTTTACTAGGCAGCAGTTTAGATGTACATCATTGCGGGCAAAGCACATTTTTGCTGCCTGCCTGCATGTATGTAGTCCTTTAAGGTTAAAAAGGGGTCTAAGAAGTCCTCTATGGTCCCTCTTCAAATCCTTCCATATGCATAGTAGATGGACAATGTTTTCTTTCTCTTCCCCACACAGGCGACAACAGTTTAGTAGCGAAGGGCCCTTCCATGGTGGTAGGTAATTTTCGGAGGGTAAAATGCTTAGGCGATACAGTAGATAGTTCTCCTCAGTGGATCTCATGAAGCTTGTAACTAGGGAGACCTGAGGGGCTGCCTTGGTGTAACTTTTTATGGTAAGCCAACCGTGAGGCCTTTCCGCAAGCCTTACTTTGTCCTCTACCAGAGAGATTCTTTCATTGGTTTTATTAACAAGCTTTTTAAAATTATCGTATGATCCTGCGGCCTCCTGGATTCCCTGTAGGCCTAGCTGATTAATTGAGTCTTGCAGGTAGGCTCTAGCCACACTATTCTCCTTAGTCAACAGTTCATTCGTAGGTGGGCATATAAAGACCATTGTTGGTTCATCACCCCTGATCCTATGCCAGCATTGACGTAAACTCCTTGATGAGCCAGCTCTTACCTCTGTAGGGCAAATTCTAGCCTTGTTTCAGCCGCTGAGGTACATTTGGGTAAGTTGAAAATTATGTGCAGTGCACCTGTTTTTAATTTATCCAATGTGACAGCATCTCTCCTCCTCATGGCCTCACTTCCATAGGCGACTGCTGGAATAGGTTTTGCCTGTAACACTTTTACGAAGTGGGGTGAGGTTTGGGCCTACAACTTTGTTCCTTAAATTGTTTTTTAATGCCACTGCTATTGCTTTACCTTTCCTCTTAAGTGCTTCTTTGTCGGCTTCGAATGTGCCCTTGTTGTCAATTTGTCAATTATGACCCCTACGTACTGTACATTTTCCAGCTGTTGTTTAGTGAGGTACCATCGATATGACCCCTTTACTTTGCATTGGTTCAGGTGCATTACTTTAGACTTGTCCAGATTCATACTCAAGCCATTTTCTACAGAGTAGCTTCAAGTCATGTCTAGTAAGTGCTTAAGCCCGACTGGAGTTCTGCTAATAAGTACTAGATCGTCTTCATATACCAAATTTTAGAGGATGAGACCTCCCATATTTGGATCATGCACTTGCCTAGCTTGGTTGATGAGTCTGACATAAAGAGGGAAAAAAAAGTTG
Source organism: Pleurodeles waltl (assembly GCF_031143425.1). NCBI lineage: Eukaryota > Metazoa > Chordata > Amphibia > Caudata > Salamandridae > Pleurodeles > Pleurodeles waltl. The sequence goes on from NC_090440.1 coordinate 806,161,913, forward strand.
GGGCTGAGAGCCAGCCTTGTTTCAGCCCCATTGTGGTTGGAATCCTTCTTGAAAGGTAATCACCGGTCCCCAACTTCACTTGAACTCATGTGTTTGTGTGCAGGAGTATCAGTTGTTTGAGACGGGAAGTTGGAACATTCCATTTAGAAAGTTTGTACCATTGTCTATTTCTGTCTATACAATCGAAGGCTAAGCTATAATCAAAAAAGTAGAGAAACAGGGACTGTCTCGCTGCTATTGTTGCATCAGTCAGCATGGAAATAGTTAATATTCAGGTGATACTTCCCATATATTTTCTGAAACCTATCTGGTTGATTGAAATACTTTCATTATCCATTTCCAAGGTCTCCAAATCCTCTGGTACGAGGCCAGCGTAGTATTTGGCATCGTTGTCTATCAGAGCTACCAGCGTGTAATTTTTGCCCTCACCCTTACTGCCTTTTTTTATGTATCGGGGAGACGATCGAACCCCTCCATGAAGCTAGAATTATCTCTGTTTTCACGATCCTTTTGAAGACCGATTCAATTGTCTACATGCAGGAATTGCGGTCTAATTTAAACAATACCGGAGGAATGCCACCCGGGCCTGGCGCTCCCTCTCTTCTTCCTTTAGTTAATCTTTTTGCAATATGGTTAGCAGAGTTTGTGATCTATGAGGTTCCATAGTTGTTGCATGTTTTCATCAAGTTTTCCTTCCTCATTTGATCCCATTTGAAGCTTGAACTCTATGCTTGCACTGGAATGAGATTTGTTGTTAAAATGATCCTGAAGGTAACTCGTCCAGGCCTCTACTGTTAGGTGAGAGCTGATTCCATGTGCAGTTGGATTTTGTAGCAAATTGATTGTGCGCCAAAACCGTGCACTATTTTGGTCTTAGACTGATAAAGAAATTTGTTTATCACTTTTATCATGCCCTGAGTTGTGCATCCTGCCAAGAAGAGGGTCTTCCAAAGCGATGTTCTTTACTTGCCCTGGGTCGTGACTCTTCTAGCTTGCCAGAGAATTTCTCTTATCTACACATAAACAGTGTCCACTTCACTAACATTAGAAGTCCAATTGTTAGTCTAATTTTACTGAACACCTTTGTGATATTTTATAAGTTAACTTCAGCTTTTCCGTTCACATTCTGAACTATAATATCTGCATTATCGTTCTGTCCTGAATCTCCCCTTACTTTGATCAACCTACATGAACACTTTTGTTGCTTCATGATGTCTCACAAGGGTTGGTGAAATTCAGTTAGGTAGAGCATCTTGATTTGCGACTCTTTTCCCACAATGCAAATTTGCTGTTCTGTTTTCAAAGCCGGAAGCTGTACATGAATGTTAGACCTGGCTGCTCTTTGCGTGGTTTCCCTGTACATTTTTGCTTCTGACCCCCTGTTTTTTGGATCCTGTGTTCATAATTAGTTTTAGCTGGTTTTGATACTCTGGGCACTTTACTACTGCTAACCAGTGCTAAAGTGCTAGTGCCCTCTGTCTAAAAGATATTGCTAATTGGTTTTCCATAATTAGCACATTTGATGTACTGGTACGTCCCTAGTAAAGTGCAATATGTGTACCCAGGAACTGTAAATAAAATGCTACTAGTGGGCCTGTAGCACTGATTGTGCCACCCCCTTGAGTAGCCCTGTAAACATGTCTCAGACCTGCTACTGCAGTGTCTGTGTGTGCAGTTTTGCGCTGTCAATATGACCTGGCAAGTGTACCCACTTACCAGGCACAAACCTTCCCTTTTATTACATGTAAATCACCCCTAAGGTAGGCCTTTGGTAGCCCCATGGGCAGGATGCAGTGTATTTAAAAGATAGGACATTTACTGTTGTGTTTTATATGTCCTGACAGTGAAATACTGCCAAATTAGTTTTTCACTATTGCAAGGCCTATCTCTCCCATAGGTTAACATGGGTAGTGCCGTTAAATATCTTTTAAGTGCAGTTTCCCGTTGGGAACAGATAGAGATAATGAGTCTGGTGTCTCTGAACTCACAATTTAAAAATACATATTTTGATAAAGTTGGTTTTTAGATTGTCTGTTTGTAAATGCCACTTTGAGAAAGTGGGCATTTTCTTGCTTAACCATTCTGTGCCTCTACCTGGCTGCTGAAAACACGTCTGGGTCAGACTGACAGTTGCACTGTTTGTGAATTCACTCTAGACAGTGACTCAAAGGGTGCTCAGGTGTTTCCTTCTTATCCTGATGAGTCTTCCTGGGCTAGAGTGGGAGGGAGGAGCTGACACCTGCACTTGAAAGGGCTGTACCTGCCCTCACACAATACAGACTCTGACCCCCAGGTGTGTGTCTGGGGCAGGGCAAGGACGAGACAGGGTCTTGTGCATTACAACGACTTTCCTTTGAAGTTTGCCTACTTCAGAGTCAGAAATGAGTATAAGTATTGGACTGCTGACCCCATAACTTTAGAATGCTTCTGCATCAAAAGGAACCTCTGCCAAGGAGAAAAACTTGATGCTTGAGGACCTGCCATGCACCCTGTTGCTCTGCTGTGCTGGCCTGCTCCTGCTGCTTCTGCCTGAAGAGTGAAGGACAGGACTTTGCTTTCTGAAAACCTGCTTGTGAAATTTCTCCAAGGGCTTGGTCTGAGCTTGCCCCCTGTTCTGAAGTATCAGGGACATCAAAGACTTCATCTGCCAGTGTCTCAGCTCTTAGAAGTGGAAGCTGGTAACTTGCAGGGGAAAATCCACGCACCGCTGTGTGTGCGTCAGAAACATCGATGCAGCGCCTGTCTCACGGCTGTCAATTTGACGCAGCGCCTGCCTCATGGCCGGAGAATCAACGCTGTGCCTGTTCTCAACGCGGACCCTTTGCCCAGCGTGTCTGAATTTTCCACACATTGTCCCTGGCCTCTAAAATCTTCAACATCACCGCACAGACCTGAAGCTGCTTCTCTGGAAACCGACGCAGCACTTACCCGGCGGAGAATGAATCGACACATGGCCTCACTTGCGAGTCAGGAATCAGCACATTGCTTGCCTTTCTGATGCACGCTCAGCTGTGCGGCTTTATTTTTAACATATACCAGGTACTTTGTGCTAAAACAACACATACGTTGATTTCTGTGGATTAAGACTCTTTTTACTTTAAAAAATCACACCTTTTCTTGTGTATGTTGGATTTTTGTCCTTTTGGTCTTGTTTAATTTAGATTAACATTGGCTATTTTTCTAAACTGGTGTGGAGTCCTTTTGTGGTGTTTTCATTGTGTTACTCTGTGTGTTTGTATAAATACTTTACACATTAGAGTGATGATCCCTACTTGGACAGGGTGCAAACTGACTGCTAACTAGAGACCCCATTTCTAACAATGAATAATACATGCAGGGATAATAATTGATTGAACATTTTCTTTTTCTTTTTGTTAAATGAAAGTGGGGGATTATCTGATGATTTATCAGCACCCTAGGCACACTGCCTAGCTATACACCTAGGTTCTTCATCACTATCACTCGTATTTTCTTCTTTCTAATTTTTCCTCCGTCTCGTCTAGTTTAATACATTATTGTTTTTGGTGCTGGAGGAGTGTTGAAGGGCATCTTATAATATCACATTCATGAGTAAAGCCAAAGTGAATACATTCTTAGGATCATTTGAGGTTGTACCTAACTTCTTTGCAAGTACAGCTGTAATGCTTATCCCTGACCAGATGTCAACATCATATTGTCAACTTTGATCCATTCTTACTACCCTTTTGCTCGAGCACAGAGCTCTTCCAACATGTGCGTTGCTAATTTGCATTATCATTCATCCCGAATGCAAAATTTAAGCTTATATCCAGAAAGCGCAAGCACTCCGTACCCACTGTTGGATAGTTTACTGAGTATACCCCATGTCGGTACAAGGTGCAAAGTGTATGTGACACAGTTCATAAAAGCGCACCCAAAGCGCTTCTGACAAATGGCAGCAGGCATCACTTTATCAAGTAAACATTTAGGTCAAATCTTGAGATGATGGTGCTTCTTTGTGGGCTTGTTTTCATTATTCAAGTGAAGAAATGGATTATGCTGGAGAGCTTTTTTATCTTTTATAAATGCATAGATAGAAAATACAACGGGAATAGCAAATGCAGCCTTGCTGTAAATTGTTAATGATGGTGTTGTGGTCTAGATGTCGCTACAGCAAAGCAGTTAAAAGCAATCTGCTTGTGACAAATTCCTTTCTTTGCTCTCAACTTGCCAGTGAAATACCTTTTTAGACAAAAGTGTGTCTTTATTTATACATGGCATTCAAATATAGGCATGATGCTTTTAAATATTCCACTTCTGGTTTTGACAGGCACTTTCAGTGATGGCCTGGCAAGTGAAAGAGCTCCATGTGCTGTGTTTAATTTGTACTAAACGAAGTGCAGGGGTCCAAAGTGTTTCTTAGGAGCCAGTGGGCGGAATTGTAGAATACTGAGGTTGCTGAATACCAAGGCTATTTAATGTTGATTCCACCTCATGTCTGTTTGATCCACCGCCCTAGGTGTCATTATCTTACACTTACCGGTTCCTTGTCATTGCTTTGTCACTGTTTTCCTATCCCTCTCTTTCTACACTATCCGTATTCTCCCTTTCTGCCTATTGATGTGGGTGAAAGTGATGAATGAAAGTAGTTCCCAGTCCCACTGACCACAGCCTGCAACCACTGGCACAAGTCAGATACTGACCAAATGCGTATTATCGCTTCCATGTTCTGTTCTGATTTTTAGAATAATTTTGATGGTCCTCTGTCCATAACTTCAACCAGAATATTTGAAGTGTTAATACGCACTATTGGTAAACGGTTCCTTCCAGCCTAATTTTTTTATTGAAACAATGCTTTTTGCATCGCATTGCGATAAGCATTTGATATACCTGAAGTGAAAGTTAAACACCGTTTTGAGGCTATATTATTTTAGTATTGCTTACATGTGTTTATGTATTAGACTTTTTCTAAGTTGGAAATAATATAGTCTATAGGCAAATTGCCACAACCATATTTAGAGCTCTAGGCAATATATTTTCCTAAGTTCAAAGTGGCCTATTTATGAGAATGTCACGCAATGCAGCGCAGCAAGTCCACTTGTACTGCTGTACTGCGTGACAGGGAAGGAGCAGGAATGCACTGTATTTAAGGCAATATGGCGCATTCCTGCCTTTTACTCTGCACTGGCACCCATTTAGCAGCCTAGCGCCAACAAAGCCACCATTCGAACATGGTGCAAGGGTGCCTGTGTTGCATGCAGGCCTTTATGTGCAGAAAGGAACAGTCTCCTGCACAAAAACAATCCTGAGAGGCATATTCGTTTTTTTATGTGTGCTGCATTCTGCAGCACACATAGAAAGATGAAGAAACGTGGAGAAATAAATATATTTCTCCTCATTACAACTCACCTGAGAAGGCCTATCTTTTTGGTGCATTTCCCAGGTTTGCCGATTCTGGTAAGTCTGGGAATGCGTCAAAAAACATGGAAATGCCCACCTAATCTCCATGGAACGCCTTCCCAGGGCAGAGTAAGACACTGCCTTATTCCACATTTATGGAGCCACTCGAGGCAACACAAAGTGGCCTTGCATGACTTCATAAATCACATATAAGGGACCAAACCGGCTCATGAATAGGTCCCAAAGTTCTGGCTCATTTTGGATCCACATGTTCCTGCAGATAAAAATGGTGCCTCTCTAGCAGTCCTTCACCCTTGGTGAGCATTAGTCATCAAAATTAATTACACAACCATTCTACAAAGACCTTGTCACAAAATGGTTGAAATGTAAGTGCTTCTTTGTGAACCCTGCAAAAGGCCTAGAGCGGACATGCCAGATTGTTGCGCATTCCATTAAATTACTATGTAAATGTATGGAAATCTGCACCTGTAAATATGTCTTTGGGTTTTTAACCCCTTTGCTGCCAGGCCTTTTTCCCCTCAGGTGGCGAGCCTTTTTTTTTGGCTGTTTGGGGCAGTTCGTGCTCAGGCCCTCATAACTTTTTGTCCACATAAGCTACCCATGCCAAATTTGCGTCCTTTTTTTCCAACATCCTAGGGATTCTAGAGGTACCTAGACTTTATGGGTTCCCCCAAAGGAGACCAAAAATTTGCCAAAATACAGCAACAAATTCATTTTTTGTTTACAAATAAATGGGAAAAAAGGGCTGCAGAAGGCGGTTTGTGTTTTTTTCCCTGAAAATGGCATCATCAAAGGGTTTGCGGTGCTAAAATCACCATCTTCCCAGCTTTCAGGAACAGGCAGACTTGAATCAGAAAGTCCAATTTTTCAACACAATTTTGGCATTTTACTGGGACATACCCCATTGTTACTATTTTTTGTGCTTTCATCCTCCTTCCTGTTAGTGATAGAAATGGGTGTGAAACCAATGCTAGATCCCAGACAGCTAAACATTTCTGAAAAGTAGACAACATTCTGAATTCAACAATTGGTAAATTGTGTAGATCCTACAATGGTTTCCTACTGACAATAACAGCTGAAATAAAAAAATATTGAAATTGAGGTGAACAAAACAGCCATTTTTCTCAACGTTTTACACTGTAACTTTTTTCTGCGATGTCAGATTTTTGAAAGCAATATACTGTTACGTCAGCTGGACTCTTCTGGTTGCGGGGATATATAGGGCTTGTAGGTTCACCAAGAACCCTAGGTGCCCAGAGTCAATAAATGAGCTGCACCTTACAATGCATTTTCATTCTATACCGGGTATTCAGCAATTCATTTGCTGAAATATAAAGAGTGAAAAATAGATATCAAGAAAACCTTTGTATTTCCAAAATGGGCACAAGATAAGGTGTTGAGGAGCAGTGGTTATTTGCACATCTCTGAATTCCCAGGTGCCCATACTAGCATGTGGATTACAGGGCATTTCTCAAATAGATGACTTTTTTACACACAGTCTTACATTTGGAAGGAAATCATGTGGAGAAAGACAAGGGGCAATAACACTTGTTTTGCTCTTCTGTGTTCCCACAAGTCTCCTGATAAAATGGTAACTCACTTGCATGGGTAGGCCTAATACTCGCGACAGGAAACTCAACATGGACACATCCATTTCTTTCATTGAAATCTGACATGTGTTTTTTGCAAAGTCCCTAGCTGTAGATTTTGGCCTCTAGCTCAGCCGGCACCTAGGGATACCTACCAAACCTGTGCATTTTTTAAAACTAGACATCCAGGATGGGGTGACATGTGCAACTCTTACCAGGTTCTGTTACCCAGAATCCTTTGCAAACCTCAAAATTTGGCCAAAAAAACACATTTTCCTCACATTTTGGTGACAGAAAGTTCTGGAATCTGAGAGGAGCCACAAATTTCCTTCCACGCAGCGTTCCTCCCAGTCTCCCGATAAAAATGGTACCTCACTTGTGTGGGTAGGCCTAGCGCCCGTGACAGGAAATGCCCCAAAACATAACGTGGACACATCACATTTTCCCCCCAAAAACAGAGCTGTTTTTGCAATGTGCCAAGCTGTGGATTTTGGCCTCTAGCTCAGCTGGCACCTAGGGAAACCTACCAGACCTGCGCATTTTTGAAAACTAGACACCTAGTGTAATCCAGGATCGGGTGATTTGTGGGGCTCTCACCAGGTTCTGTTACCCAGAATCCTTTGCACACCTCAAAATTTGGCCCAAAAAACACCTTTTCTCACATTTTGGTGACAGAAAGTTCTGGAATCTGACAGGAGCAACACATTTCCTTCCACTCAGCTTTCCCCCAAGTCTCCTGATAAAAATGGTACCTCACTTGTGTGGGTAGGCCTAGTGCCCGCGAAAGGAAATGCCCCAAAACACTATCTGGACACATCACAATGATCAAATACAAAACTACCTGTTTTTGTGGTGGGGGCACCTGCGTTTTTGGTCCTAGGGTCAGCAGCCATACAGGGAAACCTACCAACCTCAGACATTTCTGAAACTAGACACCATAGGGAGTCCAGGGAGGTGTGACTTGCATTGATCCCCCAGTGTTTTCTTACCCAGAATCCTCAGCAAAGCTCAAATTTAGCTAAAAATCTCATTTTTCCCACATTTCTGTGTGGGATCACCACACTGGGACAAATTTCCTACAACCCAACGTCCCCCCCAGTCTCCCGGTAAAAATGATACCTCACTTGTGTAGGTGGGCCAAGTGCCTGTGACAGGGAAGAGCCAAAAACATGTCAAAACTGAGGTGGAAACAAAGCGGGTCTAAAAGTACAGTTGGAAAAAAAACATTTTTAGGCTGACAAGTGGGGCAGAATTTTTATCGGTATAGATGAGACAGTGTTGGGTGGTAGGAGTTTTGTGGACTCCTGCAGATTCCGGAAGGTTCCATCACAAAAATGGGGAAAAATGTGTGATTTCCAGAAAAGTTGGAGGTTTGCAGGGCATTGTGGTTAAAAAAAATGGTGCTGGGTGTATGTGAAGGATACCACCCAGGACTCACCCAGATGTTTAGTTTTCAGATGTGTCCAGGTCTTGTGGATTTTTCAACATGGCACCGTCCCAAAGTCCAAAAAGTGCAGCCCCCACCATTCCAAGTGGGATGATTTTGAGAGTTAGCCAAGCTCTCATGGCCCAAATGTAAAACCAAAACCCAAAATAATCAAATGTCCTCTTGCTTGCCGTGGGATAAGATGTTTTAGTGTGCGGGGGGAGAGCTGAAAGACTGTTACCCCTTCAGTTGCAGTGGGGGCATAACCAGGCCCATACTGGTTGGTAGCCACCACCCCACAATTTTTTTTTTCCTGGCATCTAGTAGACTTTCTGGGCCCCCCAGGGTGTGGATCGGGGGTAATTGCCCTATCTGCCCACTGGTGGGCAGAACAACTTCGGTCCCATTTATTTGGGGTAGGGGTAAGGCCATACCCCCACCCTGATATTTTGGAGAAAAAAAATCTTCCCTGGTGGGCTTTCGGGCCTTCCAAAGATAGGCCGATCTGCCCCCAAGGGGGGCAGATATGGCCAAAAGTAATGTGCCCCTATGGGGAGCGGCCTTTGCTCCCCCCCCAAACAAAACACATACATACACACACATCAATCCCTGGTGCCTCAGCGGTTTCTGCCCCCAAGGGGAGCAGAAATGGCCTAAAATAAATTTGCCCCCCCCCAAGGGAGCGACCCTTGCCTAAGGGGTCACTCCCCTTGCGTGAAATTGGCGCAAAAAAAAAATCCCTGGTGTCTAGTGGTTTTTGCCCTCCCCCGGGGGCAGATCGGCCTAATTATAATAAGCCCATCTGCCCCTGGGGGAGCAGAAAAGTCCTAAAAATATTTTGGCCTCCCGGGGAACGACCACTCCCCTCATTCAATAATATTAAAAAAAATTCCCTGGTGTCTAGTGGTTTCTGCCCCCCTTGGGGGCGGATCGGCCTAATCATAATCGGCTGATCTGCCCGGGGGGGGGCCAGAAAAGTCTTAAAAATAATTTGGCCTCCTGGGGAGCAGCCCTTCCCAAGGGGCCGCTCCTTTCATTCAATAATATAAAAAAAAAATCCCTGGTGTCTAGTGGTTTCTGCCCTCCTTGGAGGCAGATTGGCCTAATAAAAATAGGCCGACCTACCCCCAAGGGGGGCGATAATGGGCTAAATACAATTTGACCCCCAGCAGAGCGACCCTTGCCTAAGGGGTCTCTCCCCATATATAAAAATATATGGTAAACCAAAAAATATGTATATCCGGGGTGTCTAGGGGTTTCTGCCCACCCGGGGGGGGGGGGGGCAGATTGGCCTAATTATAAGGCCTAAAAATAATTTGGCCTCCTGGGTCGCTCCCCACATATAAAAAAAAAAAAAAAAAAAAAAAAAAAAATTATCCCTGGTGTCTAGGGGGTTTCTGCCCCCAAGCCTAAAAATAATTTGGCCCCCTGGGGAGTGTCCCTTGTCCAAGGGGCCACTCCACTCATGTCAATACCAACAACAACAAAAAACTCCCTGGTGTCTAGTGGGCGTTTATGTTGCCGGATCGCATTGCGATCGGGCAGCAGACATGCTGAGAAAGACATCAAAGGAAAGAAAAGGCCTTTCCCATCCTTTGATGCCTTTCTCGGCCCCTTCACGTGATTGGAGGAGAAATGCAAAAGCATTTCTCCTCCGATCTTCCTCAGCGTTGCAGCGAAGGACGTAACCGTTACATCCTTGGCTGCAAAGGGGTTAAGTGTTGTAGTTTTATCACTATTTGTGTATGAAATTCTGCCATTTCTGTAGTTTATCAGGGCTGGCATAAGCCTGGGATTGTTCTTGCCCACTGTTCTGGGTTTTTGTTGTTGTTCTATCTATTTTCCTCAGAGTTCAATACACTGGTATGTCTGCTTGTAGGAAGTTTGACCCAGTGTCTTGACCCCATGCACTATCTAAAGCACCTGTGATTTTGAAGCTAAGATTACAGATTTCTGTTGTAGGAAGCTGTAAGTTAGGTGCCCTATCGTGGCCCTATATCGATGTTCGATATTTTTGCCAAAATAATTCCAGTTAAGGCTTGTTTTCTCTTTTTTTTTACTCTGTTCACTTTGTTCATAATTGTTGCAGTTTACGAGTACCTAAGAATTAGAACCACTTGTAGGTGGTTGTCTGTTGCAGTTATACATCACTGTAGTTTAATGCGTGTAATCCTCAAGGAATAGCTGTAGAGTAAAATGTGCCATGACCCTTCATTGTCATTGTCATCAATTGTCACATGGTGGAATTTCCTGTGTTATTGTTAGCTGTTAGTGGTGTCACTTATTCTACCTCTGAGATTTTGGTGACATGGCGTTATTGATTTCTTTTCAGTTTATCTGAGGGAGGTAGCACTATTATAACTTTTGTTTGGTAATCCATGCTTGTGGGAGACTTTAAGTTCTATTCTGATGACACAAGTTGAGCAAATTAATCCCCAGCAAACTACTGTAACCTATTTTTCTAAACTTAAAACTATTACACAAGGCCAACTTCACAATGCATGCACATAGATGTATTTTATATACCATAGAGGCATTTTCACCTTAGAGGGCAGTTATGAAGGACTGGAAAAATGACTGATGTTCACCTTTGCCTTCTCCAGGAGTTACCAATGCTGTGGGTATCAGTGATTCTGGAGTGAGGGGAATAGTGCAATATCGTGAATTGGTCTCTCATGGTCATCCGGGAAATGGATAATTATTAAACACAAATCATGGGCCAACTACCCATTCTCTAAAGAGGGATTGCACCCTCTCATTTCATTTGTTTTCAGAAAGTGAAGTGTCCAGGTGGAACACTCCTGACCTGTGGGACATGTAATCCAATGAGGCTGGTAACTTTAATGTTGTACAAGTGACGTAACTGGTGTGTGTTAAGATGGACTGTTAGAAGCTGCCCATTCTGGGTGGCTTTTACGGTGCCCCAGCCAGGCACAACCTACCACATCTTTTAGGGGTGGGTGATTGCATTCACTGTATAACCTGCACTCACCCTTGGGTAGCTTGACACTGAGCAGTCAGGTTTATCACAGAAGCAATGTATAAAGCATTGGCACAGCACTTCCACAGTAAATATACTGAGCGTCACATAAGAGACTTCACACGTGTGGTATGTAAATAAAGATTGTGTTCAACCTGCACCTTAATTAACACAATATGAACATTGTGAGCTTCTGGGCATATATTACACTCTGAAATATTAGTTGCAGTACTAGGCCCAAACCCGGGTTATAAGGACATCAATAATATGCGCACTCAAGTGAGATCCTGTGTTATCCCCTAGCACCCTTATGCGGTGCATAACGGTTTCAATCCTAGGCCCACACTGGCAAATATTATAATGCAATACCATAAAGTTAAGGGTGCACCCCATATCACAACAATATCAGAAATGTGTTCACACAGATAATGACCAAACTTTTAAGCAGTACCATGGGCCAATGCCGCACAGGTAAAACCAGTGTCAAATGTAGCATTTTGTTGGTTAGAAATCAACGTGTAAAGCAACACTGCTGACTGATATATTCGCTAGCAGGCGGTCCTCAGGCAGCCACTCCCACACACGTACACTCACTCAGAACTGATACACAGTGCCCCACGTATCTGGCAGGTTTGTATGGAACACACTCGCACACATGCAGCACTGTAATGTGGTGCAACTGACACCGGCAGGACAATTGATAGCACAATGCAGACTTGGTGGCCCAAGCCCTCCTCTACCCTCCAGCTCACCCAACTACCCCACACCCACGGGTTGGTCAGAAATCACCCTCTCCCCTGATACAAGGTGGATCGCAGCTAGAGTCACACTGGCAGGTAGTTCACCTCAAGGAGGCACAGAAGGAACCAACAATGAAGGGGAATGTAGCAGGGGTGCTTCTTGGAAGAAGAGGCACCCATTAGGTACATGTTGATCGGAGTCGCACCCAGGCAATCTGGGCACAACGCCTGGTGTGCGTTGATCCGGGTCGTGCCAGACAGTCCTGGTCACACTCAAGAAGATTTATAAATTCTGTTCCTCTTTGGAAATGAGGCACAACACCTGGTGCATGTTGATATGGGTCACACCAGACAGTTCCAATCACACAACAAAGTTATAAATTCCATGCCTTCCGGGAAATGAGGCACCATGAATGGTGCTTATTGATACTGGCCACCCCAGGCTGTTCTGATGACACACAACGAAGAGATGCAAATTCTGTGCCTCACTGGCAATGAAGCACAACGCCTGGTGTGAGATGATATGGCTTGCACCAGACAGGTCCGGTCACACGCAGAGACACAAGTTCAGCAGTTGCACACAAGGTAGAGTGAGGAACTATTAGGGGTGCGCCCTCACCACCGAGAGTCACTCCCAGTGGATCTGACACTGCATGCAATGAGCGTGCTGTCGGCATGTCGCACATGAGAAATGCGGCACATTCAACAAAGCAGGCCACGCGGAGTCCTGCTACTGGAGAACCCGCTCACCACCAACAAGACGCTTATGTGTGTTGTGGCCCCACGATGGGGAGCCATACTCCTTAGATGTAGGCAATCTGGCCTCTAGGCACAGTTCTTAGTTCCATACTCACTCTGCACTAACAGTTGGGATTCAGCAGATGATGTGGGCACTTATGAGGGCACCACTCACCAGGTGTCACAAGTAGTTGGTGTGGATCGCTCCAGGAAGGTGTTTGATGTCCCTGAGACCTCGAAAAGAGAACAGGGGACAAGCCAACAAGCCATTGGAGAGCACACTTTAGCCTGCCTAAACAGGCAGGTAGTACACTGTTCCTAACTCTAGGGTGAACAGTTAATGTTTAGGAGCTTAAAACCCTCACACACCCGAAAGGGTGTCATGCTTCATCATCGGGAAGCTCCTCGTCAGACCGGCTGGTGCAATGTCTGACGGGCTCCCCTTTCGGGGGCTCTTTGCCGGAGATCTTTTTGATGTGGGGTGGCTGCCGTGTATTATGAAGGTCAGACACTCTGAATGGCAGGAGAGTGGTAAAATTAAGATTGATTAGAAACCCCTGAACTTGTTCTGTTTAATATCTATCCAGAGGGGTTACGATCAAGATTAAAAACATAATTAAGTGGAAAATGAGAATGATGCTCAACCACTTTAGAAAGCCTGGAGTACTGGGAAATTGTCACCTGCCCCCTAGGGTCTGGTCAACATGTTTCACGTAATATTGGTCGTGAAAGATCCTCTAACGCTTCATCAGGACCTATAGCAAACTAGACTTCTCCTGGCTCTATACACAAGAAAACACTATCTAATTACATCTATGAGAGTTAAGTAACAGTCACTTACAGCATTTATGTAAACTGTCTCGTCAATAGTCTGAAACAAAAAAAGTTCGCCCCGCCCTCTGCATTCGGGGGGCCCCTTAGGGAGTAGCACGCTCGAGCCTATAGCTTTTGTCTTTTGTAGCTTTCGGGTGTGTGAGGGTTTTAAGCTCCTAAACATTAACTGTTCACCCTAGAGTTAGGAACAGTGTACTTTTATTATTGACTACATATATTGGGAGTATGTACACTGGACCTTGAATTCTCCCGATCCCTCTTTTTGTTGATAAACAGGCAGGTAGTCAGCCCAGGCCAGCCACTATTCAGGAAGGGTGCGCAGTCCCCTCAATGGCAGTAATCCTCCTTGTGCACAGCAGATTACTCTGGAAGTGTGCACCGCACAGACCAGGTTCTCCGGTCCCACTTCCTAAACAAGTGTATCTCTGCCCTGCTGAAGTATGGCACCAGTAGTTGTACTGTAGTATGTGTTTGAAGTTAGGGGTGGTTCAGAGGTTCTCCCTTTGAACCACAGATGTCTTCCCTAAATTCCAGTCCTGTCTGCCATGGGTCTGTGGGATGCAGATCTTAATCTTTAGTGGGGCAATGATCTGGCTCCAAAAGGCAAATTGTCAAAATCTCTCCGCCCAATTTATCCAGCCAGGTCCTCGAATGGCAGAGGTCTGTCGTTTCAGTTGCATGCCCAATGTTTATAGCTGTCACTGTGGAATGCACAGATGTGCTTCCCCAGCCTCCAGTGTAGTTTAGAGCAAAGTAGAAAGGCACAATTAATTTCAGAGCAGCGAAATGCCCACTTTCAAGAAGCTAAGCTAGTCATGACAAAACCACTTTACCATAGGAAATGGTTTGTCATTGTGAATCCAATGATAGTAAGCATTATGAGGCTGCTCCACGCCAATCCACTGTTGCAGTTTTGAGTGATTTCATTCAGACCCCCATATTAACCTTATGGGAAGAGCAACCTTCAGAGGTAGGGAAAACATTCATGGGTATTCTTCACTACCTTGGAAGAGAACACTTCTGTGTACCTTCCCTGCCTTTCACCTACCACTCGCTTCACTCCTTCAGTACTTACCCTGGGGGTACTCTATTGGTAGTGGAAAGTCACCTTAGGGTTGGCTAGAGATTCAGATAGGCCAACCTGAGCACACATGCAGTGGCACTCACAAAGGCCTGCAATGGCAGACTGGACACATGTTTAAAACACCATGGTGCAAGCATGCACGCTCAGGCCTACAATGGCAGGCTTAGCACATGCCCCCTAAGAAGGACCATGTCCAGCAACAACCAACCCAACATTGGTGACAAGGGTGTCACTGACCATTTTCCCAGTGTGCCCTCAGCTACACGTTACTGTGTGCGGTGGCTGTATATTCCTTTCTGGAGTGCACAGTGCTCATCTTGCATGGGTTCATATGATGACTGGTGACAGTGCAGTCTCCTTGTTGGGCCTCTAGCGAACCTCTGCCCCGGTTTGACGGTGATGGTGCACAGCCATGTGCAGCTACACCAAGTGCCAATTGGCTCATCCTGCAACCGATATGAAGCTTCCTACCTCCCGACCATGTGAACAGGCCCGCTTTGCACAGGAGGAGCGCAGTGCTAGCAAAGTGCCCTAGGAGGCTCCGCATGGTAGGTCACAGTGACACTGTCTTGCATGCTTTACTTTGGAGGGGGAAGGAGAGGCTGAGCATGAAAATAAATGCCACACCTGCGCTACTATACCACACATGACTCCAGCAGCATAAGCCCACGTGTCCACTACTTAAACCTAAGAAGGGTGGTGACCCCAGCCTGCCAAGCACCAGATCATTCACAGAGGTCTACATTGTTTCCCTCCTATTCTCAGGGCGACAGCCTCAGTCTCCTATGCTGTCACGGTGAATATTCCTTCCATTGAACTGTTTTTAGTAGAGGAAGCCCCCTCTGCGCAGGCGCACAGGTGGAGAGACTGAGTAGAGAGGGTGGAGCTGTATTTTGAGGCCACCAAAGTTGTGGATGAAAGGAAAAGGGCCATGTTCCTCCATCTAGGAGGCAAGACCATACACAGAATCTCAAAAAGCATCACAGAAACTGCCTCGAAGACACATGTGTACTTCAAACTGATGGGCAATCAGGACTATGAAGGATTTACCTTCTGCCAGGCCAGGAAATACGCAGCGGAATCAATTGACAGTTTTTATACCTGACTAAAGGAATTGACTAGCACATTTGGATTTGCAGATGAGCGAGAAAAAATATGAGGCCAAATAATGGAAGTCTACGTTTCAGCGAAACTCCTTGAGCACATCAGGCAAATCACTAGTAGACATTCTAATCACGGGTAGGACTAAGGAACTATACAAAGCCTACACTTACCACATGGATGCTGCTCTGCAAAGGGTAGTAAAGATGGAACCTGTCAATGCTGTTTCACCACAGCAGAGTCCCGGAAAACCCAGGCCTGCCTGGAGTAGTCATTGTCACTGATGACATTCTGGTGTATGCCATCAGTACAAGAACACAACACCAGGTTGCCGAAGATTCTCCAGCGGATACAAGATCCTGGGCTCACCCTCCATCAAAGCAAATGTGAGTTCCTTAAGCACCGACTGAACTTTTTTCACTACATGTTTTCAGTGGAGTATGTGTGCGATATTAAAGTGATGTTTTAGCCTTCCACTGTGTCTGAAGTTCATAGTTTTGTGGGCATTGTCAATTATCGTGGCTGATTCATCAAAGACCTGACAACTTTGATGCAACCCCTCTGTGACTTCACTAAGGGCATGATTTAGAGTTTGGCGGGTGAAGTTACGCCATCATAAACGTGATGGATATCCCATCCGCTGTATTATGAATCCATTAAGTCCTATGGAAATCATAATATGGCGAATTGGGTGTCTGTCATGTTTGTGACGGAGTAACCCATCTGCCAAACTCTAAATCAGACTCTACGTCTGCAGTCCCCTGGAACTGGGGCATGGAACAGGAACTTGCCTTTCAGGCCACCAAAGACACCTTATCAGCAGAGAGACAACTCTGATGTACTTTGACCCTCGGAAAGAAACCACCATAGCTGTGGACGCTGTTCCAAAAGGCCTGGGAGTGGTGGTGATGCAGTGGCCTGACAGTGGAGAATGGAACCCTTTGGTGTTTGCAAGCCGGTCCCTCACAGTGACTGAACAATGGTGCTTGCAAATCGAGAAGGAGGCAATAGCTATACATTGGGGATACCGTCATTTCCACTTGTACATATATGGGAACCCTTTGTTGTTACAACAAACCACAAACCCCTCATTCCACACTGAGGGACCGCTTCTAAGACACCACCTAGAATTGAAAAGTGGATGCTTCAACTTCAGGATTACAACTGTCAGGTAGAAAACCGCCCTTGAACGGCTAACCCAATGAATTATTTGTCAAGACATTCCCGTGCAGTCACCCCCGAAGAAGAAGTGGAAGCAAATGAGACCAAAGAATATGTAAGGTACATTGCTGTCCACTCGCACCCTCTTCCCATCTCTGTAGATGCCATATGTCAAGCCACTGCCCAGGATGAATGTCTTCAGAAAGCACTGGAAGCCACCAGGAGTGGCTACTGGCATCAGTTCAAAACCAACTGGGCTCAGCGCATGCTAGAAGCTCAGTGCATTCTTGAAAGTCTATACCATGTACATCATGAATTGGTCATTGACCCCGATGGCTGTCTTCTATTAGGATGTTGTTTTGTTATCCCCACCAGTCTCACCAACTGAGTAGTGCATCTTGCCCATGCTGGGGACCAAAGGATAGTCGACTTTTCACAAAAATGTGGTTCCTTCTCATGGACTAGCAAGTTGAGACCATGGTAAGGTCCTGCCCGTGGTGTCAAGCTACAGGAGGGCCAAACCCTCCAGCTCCTGTATTGATGGAGAGAGAACCCCAACAGCCATAGGTTTGCACCAGTTTAGATTTAGGAAGCCTGCCAGATGGGAGGTATGCCATGGTGGTTATTGAAAATGACTACAAGTACCCCAAAGTGGAAATTATCGCCCCTCAAAGAGCACATAACGTGTTGCCCAAGCTGGAAAAGACCATGACCATACACGACTTGCTCAGGGATCTGAGGACAGACAATGACCAGCCATTTCAAGGAAAAGAAGTAGCAATGTATCTACAGTGCCTGTATATCACTCACAAGCCAGACTCCACACTCCACCACGGGGCAGGCTCCCGGGCACCTCATCATGGGACGAGTGGTACAAGACTCCATCCCTCACCACTTGGAGTGGACTCCGAGCCCCATTGATGATCAGAGAGTTCTGACCAAATGACTTGCCTCGAATGCTCACACCAGCCGACACCAAAATGCGAAACGATCTCGTCTCCAAGTAGAAGATCTGGTGTTGGTGAAAGATAGGTCTAACAAAAGCAAGTTCCATTTGAACACCACCCGTGGACTATTGTTCACATTCACAGTACCAAAGTGACCATACATTGCGGAGAAGAAGAAGTAAAACATCTATTTTAATCAGCCGTTCCTTTATGCTTTACAATACCAATGTCTGTATCCAATCTTTTACGTAGAAAGAGGTCAAACATTGTGAAAAAGGAAGCCGAGTGCAGCAGATAAAAAAAAATTGCAAAACAAAGTACACACATCCCGTCTGTACCTACGGTCTGAATTGTATTCCATATTGTTTGAAATATTCAGAAAAAACCTATCTAGAAATCATTGCATGCGCCATTATAGGCTTTCATCTCCTGGGCCCGTGGACACTCAGCCGTGAGTAAGTACCTTGCCATGAGTCTGAAATGATAGAGTAGGCATCTATCTTAAACCTTTTTGACCTCTTTGTATAGAATGGTGTTCTATTTTGAAAATGGCTCCTTTATATCTGTTTTTACTCTGCGCCCTTCCACTCGTTTGTCTATACAAAGCAATAAAGGGTAAAACTGAAGTAACATAAATTGGTCTGTCTTCCTGAATCCATGTCTCGCTAATGTACCCAGATTAACTCAACTGTAAATTGTCTCCTTTGGATGTCGTGTCTTGCTAAAAGTTTCCTATATGATTCATGATTTGGATTGCTTTTAACAGCTATTGGCTAAGCAATATGGTAAATGTACAAGGTGATGCAATTGGCATTAGTGAGAGAGGATGCACAGGAGCATGTAATGCAGTCAATACTACATTAACTACTGATGCCCAATTACAGAAACTGGAAGAGTGGCTTTTAGGAGCATTAGGACTTGCAGAAGAGCTGAGATCACCTGCCGCTCCTTGCCTAAAAGCTTCACCCTTTATGCGCTGGGATCAAAGCAAGCGTTCAGCTGCTTTTTCTGCCATGCAGAGCGGAGAAAGTTGCTGGGAGGTATTGTCACTGTGGTGCTTTTAGCACATGCACATTTCAATCTTCATGAAGTCCTCTTAGAGTCCTTGGTTTCTCATGGGACCCCATTTCCTTTAAACAAAGATCACAGTACACCTACTTTGCATGTATTACTTATTTTGTTTGTGGTTTGTGCGTCTTACCTCTCCATAGCTGTTTCCCAGAAACAGGAAATGAAAAGAGCGGTCGTGTGGCTTTTTCATTGTTTAGCGAATGGAATTGTTTATTTTCCCTGACTGAATTCGCCTCTTGAAACCAGAAATTTAATTAAGAATCGTGTTTACCAGTGCTTCCCGTAGACACATAATTATACCCAACTAATGTAGTAGAAATTTATGATATTTTGTTTTAAAAATAATTTCATGTACCTGGTCACTGCATAAGTATTTAGACGCTTAGAGTCGGATGCATTTTTTTTTCATGGACCTCACTTCGTTGATGGGGTAAGTGACGCATAGATGAAAAGTAAGGAGTAGTCACAACATTAACTGAAAAAGCAAATGCGTTTTACTTTGAAGAGCTGCAACAGTGTCTTATGAAAACGTGAAATTCCATAAGAATAGCCCAACTTAAGCATTTTCAAAGTGTAACAATGGAATCAAACACTGGATTCTAATGTCTGTGTACCCTCCGTCAATGCCTGACCCATCCACTTCACATGTCTGGTGTTGAATGAGACCCTCTTCCTTTGTAGGTGAATCTGACATGTCCAGTAGGTCCTCTCCTCCACCCTTTCATCAGCAAGGAGAATGGTAGATGTATTTCACTCCCACCACATCTGACATATATGTAATTGGTTTGCGAATGGCTAAAAGCTCAGAGGTACATGTAATCATGCTCGGTTTATCGGCAGAGCTGCAATCCCATCATGCAGAGGCGTTGTCTCCTAAGCAGTGCTATCAGAGCAGATTTCTCTAGGTGTTAATAGATGAAGTTTGTCTTTTCAACTGGCCATGCTGCAATAGCCAGGATAATATAAACAAGCACAACCTTTTTTACATTAATGATTCATATAAGGGCACTAAGGGCCAGATGTAGCAAAGGTTTTTACCCATTCTGTGTCTATGGGAAAAAGTGTTCGTACTTATGGCCCCAAGAGTGGTGAAACTGATCAAAAGTGGTAATTCACCGAGTCTCTCACTTAATTCTTCACGAAAGACCTTATAATAGAACCCAGTCAGGTCACCTTCGAATGTCATAGGAAGGAGAAGAAGTGTAACCCCCAATGTCCTGTCTGTTAATGCACTTAGTGGGAATTTTCAGTCATTGTCACTGCAATTGGGAAAATACATCATTGTTGTCTTCCCAAACTACCAGCATGTTCCACTTAATAGTTATAGGATATGGGAAGCTGTTCTATGACCCATTCTACTCATGCCTTCCGAGCTGCACACCAAGGACACCCAATGCGGCCTTGGAAACTCACTATTCCCCATTGTGCTGGCCGTGTGCCCAGGCTAAGAGTCCAGGGGAACCAGTTATTGCAAAACATCATAGAACCTAGCAGTCAGAGCCTTAGTATGAGGTATTACTTCAGTACGCTAGCAGCATAACACTAATTATAATTACATTGTGCTTTGCTATTACCTTATAATCACAGCAGTTAAACACTGAAAAATACGCTAAAGCAGTGGTTCCCAACCTTTTGACTTCTGTGGACCCCCACTTTATCATTACTGGATCCCAGGGACCCCCACTTAATCATTATTGGAATCCGGGGACCCCCCTAATTTGTTAATATTATTTAATTTTCTAAGTAGCTGCGGACCCCCTAAGGAGGCTTTGCGGACCCCAAGGGGACCCCAGACCACAGGTTGGGAATCACTGCGCTAAAGACCAGCCAGTGTGGGAAAGAGAACTATGATGTTATCATCTCATCGTCCACACATTCACTGGCGAAAGAAAGTGGAATGAAAATGGCCATTAGTACAGGTGTCCTCATCAAACCATGTATTGTCCAACCATTACCATGCAAACAAGTCATAATACACTATTGATTTATTAGATTCTTGTTGTCTAATCAAAAACAATATCCTCATTATGCAGTATACAACAGAGTTCCACATTTTAAATTTATGGTGCATATACAACAAATAATACCCGAATATAAACCTAGCACCAACATATATCATTAAACCAGGCTGACTTGAAACTCCCCAGTAAGCATTCTGTTAAAAGATGTGTCCCTTTAACTACATTCGCAATACCTACCAGCTAGAGGTGTGTAATTCCCTTAAAGGCATAAGCTCGGGGCTGCGTTGATGTCTCCCAGTCCACGTTACTGAAGGATTATCTGTTTAAGGGGAAATATTCACGGGAAACAGCCTCCAAACAATCCAGAATACATCTAACGGTGTAGACTATAATAGAACGTCATTGATGGTTGATGTGAAACATAGGAATTCAGTTGAGATATCTGGGAATCATTTGAAGTCAGCAGTGCACTTTGACAGCTGTAACAACCTCTCATCTGAGAAGGTTGAAAGCTTGTCATTGCTGTGCTTCACATATCCGAGGTGGATGAATTCGTACATTTCTCCTGAAAATCATCAGGCGATTCTGATCCACTGATTGTGCCATTTTCAACCATGTTCTTGAATGATTTGCTGTAACTCTGAGCGAAGTGGAACAAAATATGGCTGTATGTTTGGGAAGTAAAGAAAGCATTCTTGGGAGAAGTTGCAGTGATGAGAATATTCCAACTCTACCTCTTCACAATACAGGACTTTAGCGTGAGGCTTTGTTTATTGTCTAGTGTAAAACAGTGCTTAATTTGTAAATAAAAGGTGCCGGTGCCCAAAGCCCAAGGCGGCGTAATACTGAAGCCATCTCGGGCCTCTTCAATCCACATATACAGCCACTCTCTGCCCCTTCAGCTCACTCTTACAGCTTTCTAATTTCTCCCTTTGTGACGCTTTTTCGTTTTTCCTTTCCTTCGCCTTTCCCATATTTGTCTTTTGCTCGCAGCAAATGCTTGAGGCAGAAGAATAAGCCCCGGTCCTCAAAAATAAGTGCCGGTGCTCAGCACCGGAAACAACAAGCACAAATTAAGCACTGGTGTAAAAGCTGGCTTATAAAAAGGATTGAGCTTGCAAGTTTGGGCCGTGGTTTTCCTTCTTTTTCACACTTTATCAGGCATTCAAAGGCATGATAGCGGTCAACATTTTATGTGCCAGATTTTGAGCTCAGGTTTACTGTCAGTCAGTACTGCCGGTGGTGGTACCAGCAAATGCAGAATCCCTCCGAAACAGCAACATTCTCCAACAGCTTGCACGTTTTCCATTTCTTGCGTATACGATTTGTGATGGGTAGCTCCACCGTGCTCAATCCTAAATGAGAACACACGTGACCAATCCTTAGGTGCGTTTTTGTATACAAGTGAGATGGGAATGGATGGACAACAATTGTAAGTTGAGCATCAGTTCATATGATCCTTCATTGCACAATTTACCCCATAAACACGTCCATTGTCATCAACACAGAACCACAATTGATGGTGAGCATTACTTTACATTCTTTGTGGTGATTGTTCTTGTCATCTAAGATATAGTAAATATATATCACAAATGTTCTTCGCTTGAGTTTGAGAATCACAGCTGTATTGAACTTTTTGCTCTCTTTGGAACTATGTAAAGAATTCATTTGTCAAAGAAAAAAACTTAAGCTGAAAAATTTTACTCATTGCATAGATTGTTCTTGTGTACAGTGTATCCAAGCACTAAATTCATTAAAATTTTTACTGAACAAATGTGGGACATTTCAGCTATGACATTTCCAATATAACCCAGTCTTTACATTACTTGGCAAATGTTAACTGGATATTTAGACTGAATTAATACAATTAATATTCCTTCAGTTTTTTTTTTAAGTCGCGTGCATCGTGTAATGTACCTTACAAAAGCATGAAGCGAAAGGCTTTTTGTACAATCACGATACACAATATATAGTTACTTTTGTGTAATATCTCTCTAGCACAGATGTCTGAAAAGTGATGGCTTTGCATTTGTACCAGCTCCATCTTTGCATTGTTGAAAGTTGCCTCAAATCATTATGAATTCAAAAATTTGTTGAGGTTGCTTTTATAGTTGTTGGCAGTGATTTTCTTAGAACAGATCTGTTGTTTTTTCATTATAAAAATAGTATATAAAGAACAATTCTTCTCAAAGATGGATACACAGAAACTGTGAGAGGGCTATATGACATTTACTTTATTTGGGAGCTTTCAGCAAATGGCCTTTATACACAATAATGAAGAACAGATTTTGTTAATTCAGACACCAGTCATGCAGACATTACAGTGGATGCTATTGATGGAATACGTAGCCTTTCATGTTAACACAAGTAGCATAAACAATGAAGAAAATAAGAATAAAAATAAAAAAAACACAGTTTACAATTTCAAAATAAAATATGAAATTGTAGAGAAAACATTTCTGCACCTGTGCATTCCCAAACTTGTATACAATGGCTGGGTGTCTGTCCAGAACTTTAAAATTAACTTATCTGTGGCGATACAGGAATGGTTTGGCCTCCGAATTCAGAGTTATATATATATATGTATTGTATTTGTATAGCTCTTACTACCCCTGATGAGGCGTCAAAGCGCTTTGCGGAGAGTAGCACGCTACTCAGAGCATAGTTAGTGGTCAGTCAATTGGTTATTGGGGTTAGTGTGCATGCTGTGTGGGGTCTTTTATTGTTTGATGGGATTATTAGAGGGGCTACATAAGGCACAATTACTATCTGGAATAATATTGTTATGGTATCAAAAGAGCTTTAAGGCAGATAGGCATGACATTTTTAGAGTAACTTGTATACAGATGAGGGAGATAGAAGGTAGGTAGAAAGAAACAGAGGTTGATTTAAAAAACATAAGTGATTGCAAGGTCAGTTTTTCATGCAGGAGTTAAAGGGATACAACAGCTGGAGAATTTTTTTGTGCAATTTGTGGATGCAAACCTGTTGAAAGAAACAGTTTCATTTGCATTCTACACCACATTAAATACTTTACTATAAGGTATTGGAGTTCATGCAAATTATGTGCACCATAAACAATATATTATAAAAAAATTTTGTAAACATCCATCAACTTGAAAATATGACAAGGCACAATTGATATAGACGCATTGCAGTAACCTTTAGTATATTCAGTGCCAGGTTTGTCACTCATTCCATGCTGGGTTTTGAAGGCTCCTGATCCTGAAGAGCACCCCAACAGAACAGACATCATGTCCAGCAGAATGGATATGTCTGTGGTCACCTTCTCCTTCTAAGATCCACCTTGCCTCGTAATGGAGAGCACCCAGCCCACAGACTTTTACTTGATGAGTCCATATTATGCCGAAGGCCCTCCCTTCAGTGACCTCCCACCAGCTAGCTAATGCTAGTCCACTGCTATCTTCTTTTCAGGGCATTTCTGTGTGTCAGTTGTTCTGTGGAGAAAATAAAAGGGTTATGGCTGCTGTGACAATAATATTTATATGAGTCACCTTGAACTCCTGTTTATGGCCTGAATGTTGCCTAGTAGAGGGCCTGATTTGGAGTCTGGCAGTTGGATGCACAATCAGAAATTTGGCAGATATGACCCTTGCCATATTGCAAATGCCATAGGATATAATGCACTTATAGAACTAAAGAGGAGATATCCTTCATGTTGTTGACACAATATCCTACTGATCAAGCTTTAAATCAAGCCCAAAGTACTGATAGTAATGGACATTAATGATTCTCCACTGACCTGGTTAGTAAATTATAATTTGTAACTCATTTAAACACTGTGAAAGTCTCAGCCATTGTAGAGCCCATATAGGTGGCAGCAGTGGTTGCTTACTGTTTTCAGTCAGACATGTGACACCTGAATCCATTTGATTTTCCTACACATTACTTAGTATTGACTTCATGATCCATGGTCATTAAGAGAAATATTGATTATGAATCCTTTCTAGAGACCCGATTTTAATTAATCAGTAAATATCATTTGACAAAGTAATATTCTTCCGTATACCATATCTTAGAAAATATATAAGCAGACTAATAGATAACCCTGTATCATCAAAATCTTTAATTTTGATCACCATTGAGTGAATTCTAAATAAAAAAAATCCAATTGCTTCTTCGTTTCCAAAACCGATGACAAAACAAAATTCCACCTTTACTGTTGCATTTAATTCACCATATCCACCCATGAAAGCGATGTGAGAAATTGAAATACAACATAGATGCTATATTCACATTTGGACACAGACACCTGCAAATTCAGAAAGGGCTAAATGTCTGCATTTTACATACCTGTGCACCAAAAACCAAACACACGAGCAGAGTGCTATAAAATGATACTGCCGAAACAACAAAAAGTAACAAGGTACAAAATAGGAAAATTAATTTGCAAGCACTGCATCACTTCCACAACCATCAGCCACTATACACGCTTGGAAAAGGCACTGTTATGTGCCAAGTACTAATATAGTGAACCAGCAACAAGATCTCAACCTTCTTGAAATGTAGCTCAGCCTGAAAGACATACTCATGTGAATCTTCAGAGGAAGAGAATAGAAACAAAGGACAGATTTACCTATAGGTACATACGTCAGGGCTAAACCTACTGGCAGTTTTCAGAGTTTAGATTCAGAGTCAAGAAGAACCATCCTTACCCTCCTAGACCTCATCACACTCCTTCTCATGCTAGAGGATAAAAATGTTTCTGACATGCTATGAGCATGGAGAACACACTGCTCAATGCAACTGTGCTACTAAGATCATACAGAGAGTCATTGGAGACACAAGAATCATCTCACAGCAACCCATACACTGTTCTGGAGGCCCGCATGTCCCATATGGCATGATATGTTGCCTGCCCTCAGACACATCAAGAGATGTATCCACTTTAAAGCAGTATGATTGAAGAGGGTAGCAAGAGCACCAGTGTCCAGCTGTTCAACTCACAGATACTGAGAGACTGTAAATCTGCTTTTAAGGAAGCCAGAATATGTTTTGAGCTCAGTCAATTTCCAAAGCAGCCAATCAAGTCAAATAACACTTAAATTAGTAAGTGTCACTTAAACCGCCCAATATTTTTTCTCTAAGGTGGTCCCTTCAGAAAACAATGGAAAAGAGATAGAAGTCTTTTTCGTAGAAGAAATAAACCATATAAGACAGGTCCTGGTATCTACTGGTAATTGGATCCCCCCCTGATGATGAAGCATGCCTACTGCCACCCAACCCTGGGAAAGATGCAACTGTCACGTATGACTTCTACTCGATGATGATTAAATGTTTTAGTACACAACCTGCCTAATATGTGAAGTAAAACAGCTGAGCCTTTAGTATCTCTTTCTCCCTCTGTCACCAGTAGGCCTGTCATTTGTAGACCCTGCGATCACCCTGTCTGCCTCACTGCCTGATCACCCCTTAACTAGCTCCTTTCACTAACCACAGTAATACGCTTTTCCGTGCCGCCACTATTGTACACTTTTCTGTAGTCTCCCTTGACTCTCCAGTATAAACTACTTGATGGGCTTCTCTGTGATTGCTCCCCTGTACGTCGCTCATGTGTGCCAACTAATTTATTTGTCCATTATTGAGGCTTAAAAAAAAAACATCAGTGATGTCTCGCTTTAGACCGATTACTAACGTACATGGCTACAATGTTGTAGAGAAGAGCCGTAAAATCAAGTCCAGCTACATTGAATAAAACGAGTCTCCAGGATGCTGCCTGAAAAAATGCTTTCCAGTCTAAGAACAAGAGTGCGGGTCTTATACATCTTATGCTGTCCATGCCCATGGTTTTCCACCCAGTGTAGCACCACATTATTCTGAGTAGGTGGTTTCCAGTGCTGCAACTGGACTCGCACAGCATAAGTTTGTTTGCCTCCTTTTTGTCACAGAGGGCACAGAAAGTGCCGTTGTTTTATTCTTCTCAATCAGTATCGCCAGTGTGAGGGGTTATTCAAGGTTGAACTTCTGTCAGCCTGTTTACTATCTGTGATGCACTAATTTTGATATTTTTAACAAAACTGAAGTGGAAGTACACTGCATTGCTCACAACTACCAGGTGTATAAAAATAATGTACTGAATATCCCACATCAGTGGTTTAGTTCCAGCGAATTGGAGCCACAGTAAGATGTGTAAAATTCGAAGTTTGTCCTGCACACATTTTGTCAATTCTGTGTTTTCAAAATTACCTAAGCTTCAAACATTTCAGGAAGGTTGGCATGGATAAAATGTGACCACACAATTCTGGAGAGTTACATTTTACAGGACAAATCTCAGAAGCTCTTTCTGTGAGTAGGAGGATCCATGGAGGAAACCCTTTTTGCAAGAATTTTCACTTGTACCAGAAGTTTTGTTTACAAAGTTTGCAACATTCTCAAAGTACAAAATTTATCTGGACAATACTTCACATGCAAATGTTTTACTTTGCTCCCACATACTCTAGACATGATGAGCAACCCAGTTAGCCTTTGGAATGCACGATCAGGTGTGTCTGTGCGTGTGACAGGGCATATGCAGCATCCACATAGAGCACCTCAGGCATTGAAGCACTGCAGGTCTGCATTCTTTTTTTATGTATGCTTGATGCGATCTGGCCTACTTTTAAAGTGTTGGGATATAATCTTTGCAACAGGGATACATTGATGATATTAAGCCAAGTTGGTGCTAACAAATGAAAGTATGATTTGATTATCTTGCCAGGGATAATGCCTCTGAAGGTAGAGGCAAGGCACATTGCTTTAATTATTTTTGCTAGGTCTTCTAGTTGGAATTTCTGAAATGAATTCCAGATATTAGGAGATTGCTGAGCTGTGACTGGATCTAAAACCCAAACACAGTTAAATTCTGCTATTATTTTAGCAATTGTCTTGTCTGAGAAGGCTAGGAATCTGTTGAATTTCTCTTTGAAAGACGGGGTTACCATAGCGCTGGGTGTTATGGTATTTCTTTTTTGAAATTAGATAGAGATATGGCTGGGTTTGCTGATAGGATGATGTGTCCTTGGATGTAGAAAGCTTTTGCTTTTTGAATTTCATCTTCATACTGTTTGCAAGTTTTATTTAGTTTGCCTTTAATTCTGATTCCCATGTTTTTCTTCCACTGTCTTTCTAAGTGTCTTAGTTATCTTTTGAAAGCATATAGTACTTCATTGAACGATTGTTTGTGAGGATTGATCCTGGGTATCTAACTTTTTAGGTGCTACTATATCAGAAAATTCTTTGACACAGTTGGCATATTGGGTGTACATCGAGTTGGTGTTAGTGTTGCAATTAATTTTATTCAGATTAGGAGCTGACAAGTTGCCAATATTGTCTGTAGTGAATTGTTGACGTTATGGCACCAAACTGTGGTGGCTGATGGGTTTTGAGTGATTTTATAAGTTATTCACTGGAATATGGTAGATACAAGATATATGGCCTGACCAGTTAACTTCCAGAATGCAAAACATGAAACTGCATGTATAGATGATAAGATTAGATCTATCGTCCTCTTTTTGATGTAAGTTGGGAAGGAAAACAACTTTTTTATGTTGTGGAGACTTAAAATATTGTTTACTTTAGTCAAACACTTAGAGTTTGCATTTCCCCTGTTGATGCTGTTCTTTCCCACATTAACATTGTAGGGTAAGAGTATCTGATTGGTTCAGATGTGCTCTAAAAATTGTGCAATGAAATGGGATTTTGCTGAACCAGTGTTAGGGCACTGAGGTCACACCTTGAATAAAGGTGGCTTTCAGTCCTTAGCACATAGGGCAAAGGCATGTCCTCTTGCAAAGTTGGCTTAATCATAATCAATAAGGTGGCTTTGAGTAATAAATAGGACATCACCCATTGTTTAAGGTACTGGATGTGAAGGTCTGAAAAGCCTAGTGCAGCTCCCCCACTTTTTGCTGTAGGGATCTGAACACCTGCCTACTTTAGCACTGCAACTGTAAGAACTTAACCAAGCAGATCTTTCACCTCTTTCTCCTTACTGTGATTATTGTCTTCTAAGCTGTTCAGACTATTTCAGGATATTTGATAGGTAGGGCTTACCTTACAAATAACTGGAAAAGGAATATATTGCTTGCTTTGTTTGTATTATCAACCAATAGTCTGCTTTAAAAAAAATCCATTTTGTGGAGTCATGTAGTATGTCTGGACAAGTGTTTGTGATTTGGATATCTGTAAAAACAAACAAAAAATAAAATGACAAATCTAATGTTGTTCAGAGCTTTGGTGTCCGGGTTGTAGGAAGTTGGCTCTGTATGTGCTATTTCAAAGTAAGGAATAGCATGCACAGAGTCCAAGGGTTCCCCTTAGAGGTAAAATAGTGGTAAAAAGAGATAATACTAATGCTCTATTTTGTGGTAGTGTGGTCGAGCAGTAGGCTTATCCAAGGAGTAGTGTTAAGCATTTGTTGTACATACACATAGACAATAAATGAGGTACACACACTCAGAGACAAATCCAGCCAATAGGTTTTGTTATAGAAAAATATCTTTTCTTAGTTTATTTTAAGAACCACAGGTTCAAATTTAACATGTAATATCTTGTTTGAAAGGTATTGCAGGTAAGTACATTAGGAACTTTGAATCATTTCAATTGCATGTATACTTTTCAAGTTATTGACAAATAGCTATTTCAAAAGTGGACACAGTGCAATTTACACAGTTCCTGGGGGAGGTAAGTTTTTGTTAGTTTTACCAGGTAAGTAAGACACTTACAGGGTTCAGTTCTTGGTCCAAGGTAGCCCACCGTTGGGGGTTCAGAGCAACCCCAAAGTCACCACACCAGCAGCTCAGGGCCGGTCAGGTGCAGAGTTCAAAGTGGTGCCCAAAACGCATAGGCTAGAATGGAGAGAAGGGGGTGCCCCGGTTCCGGTCTGCTTGCAGGTAAGTACCCGCGTCTTCGGAGGGCAGACCAGGGGGGTTTTGTAGGGCACCGGGGGGGACACAAGCCCACACAGAAATTTCACCCTCAGCAGCGCGGGGGCGGCCGGGTGCAGTGTAGAAACAAGCGTCGGGTTTGCAATGTTAGTCTATGAGAGATTAACGGATCTCTTCAGCGCTGCAGGCAGGCAAGGGGGGGCTTCCTCGGGGAAACCTCCACTTGGGCAAGGGAGAGGGACTCCTGGGGGTCACTTCTCCAGTGAAAGTCCGGTCCTTCAGGTCCTGGGGGCTGCGGGTGCAGGGTCTTTTCCAGGCGTCGGGACTTAAGTTTCAGAGAGTCGCGGTCAGGGGAAGCCTCGGGATTCCCTCTGCAGGCGGCGCTGTGGGGGCTCAGGGGGGACAGGTTTTGGTACTCACAGTCGTAGAGTAGTCCGGGGGTCCTCCCTGAGGTGTTGGTTCTCCACCAGCCGAGTCGGGGTCGCCGGGTGCAGTGTTGCAAGTCTCACACTTCTTGCGGGGAGATTGCAGGGTTCTTTAAAGCTGCTCCTTTGGATAAAGTTGCAGTCTTTTTGGAGCAGGTCCGCTGTCCTCGGGAGTTTCTTGTTGTCGTCGAAGCATGGCAGTCCTCAGAGGATTCAGAGGTCGCTGGTCCCTTTGGAAGGCGTCGCTGGAGCAGAGTTCTTTGGAAGGCAGGAGACAGGCCGGTGAGTTTCTGGAGCCAAGGCAGTTGTTGTCTTCTGGTCTTCCTCTGCAGGGGTTTTCAGCTAGGCAGTCCTTCTTCTTGTTGTTGCAGGAATCTGATTTTCTAGGGTTCAGGGTAGCCCTTAAATACTAAATTTAAGGGCGTGTTTAGGTCTGGGGGGTTAGTAGCCAATGGCTACTAGCCCTGAGGGTGGGTACACCCTCTTTGTGCCTCCTCCCAAGGGGAGGGGGTCACAATCCTAACCCTATTGGGGGAATCCTCCATCTGCAAGATGGAGGATTTCTAAAAGTTAGAGTCACCTCAGCTCAGGACACCTTAGGGGCTGTCCTGACTGGCCAGTGACTCCTCCTTGTTATTCTCATTATTTTCTCCGGCCTTGCCGCCAAAAGTGGGGGCCGGGCCGGAGGGGGCGGGCAACTCCACTAGCTGGAGTGTCCTGCGGTGCTGTGACAAAGGGGTGAGCCTTTGAGGCTCACCGCCAGGTGTTACAGCTCCTGCCTGGGGGAGGTGTTAGCATCTCCACCCAGTGCAGGCTTTGTTACTGGCCTCAGAGTGACAAAGGCACTCTCCCCATGGGGCCAGCAACATGTCTCTAGTGTGGCAGGCTGCTGGAACTAGTCAGCCTACACAGATAGTCGGTTAAGTTTCAGGGGGCACCTCTAAGGTGCCCTCTGGGGTGTATTTTGCAATAAAATGTACACTGGCATCAGTGTGCATTTATTGTGCTGAGAAGTTTGATACCAAACTTCCCAGTTTTCGGTGTAGCCATTATGGTGCTGTGGAGTTCGTGTTTGACAAACTCCCAGACCATATACTCTTATGGCTACCCTGCACTTACAATGTCTAAGGTTTTGTTTAGACACTGTAGGGGTACCATGCTCATGCACTGGTACCCTCACCTATGGTATAGTGCACCCTGCCTTAGGGCTGTAAGGCCTGCTAGAGGGGTGTCTTACCTATACTGCATAGGCAGTGAGAGGCTGGCATGGCACCCTGAGGGGAGTGCCATGTCGACTTACTTGTTTTGTCCTCACTAGCACACACAAGCTGGCAAGCAGTGTGTCTGTGCTGAGTGAGAGGTCTCCAGGGTGGCATAAGACATGCTGCAGCCCTTAGAGACCTTCCTTGGCATCAGGGCCCTTGGTACTAGAAGTACCAGTTACAAGGGACTTATCTGGATGCCAGGGTCTGCCAATTGTGGATACAAAAGTACAGGTTAGGGAAAGAACACTGGTGCTGGGGCCTGGTTAGCAGGCCTCAGCACACTTTCAATTGTAAACATAGCATCAGCAAAGGCAAAAAGTCAGGGGGCAACCATGCCAAGGAGGCATTTCCTTACACAACCCCCCCCAAACGAAAGAGGATGAGACTAACCTTTCCCAAGAGTCTTCATTTTCTAAGTGGAAGAACCTGGAAAGGCCATCTGCATTGGCATGGGCAGTCCCAGGTCTGTGTTCCACTATAAAGTCCATTCCCTGTAGGGAGATGGACCACCTCAACAGTTTAGGATTTTCACCTTTCATTTGCATCAGCCATTTGAGAGGTCTGTGGTCAGTTTGAACTAGGAAGTGAGTCCCAAAGAGGTATGGTCTCAGCTTCTTCAGGGACCAAACCACAGCAAAGGCCTCCCTCTCAATGGCACTCCAACGCTGCTCCCTGGGGAGTAACCTCCTGCTAATGAAAGCAACAGGCTGGTCAAGGCCATCATCATTTGTTTGGGACAAAACTGCCCCTATCCCATGTTCAGAGGCATCTGTCTGCACAATGAACTGCTTAGAATAATCTGGAGCTTTTAGAACTGGTGCTGAGCACATTGCTTGTTTCAGGGTGTCAAAGGCCTGTTGGCATTCCACAGTCCAGTTCACTTTCTTGGGCATTTTCTTGGAGGTGAGTTCAGTGAGGGCTGTCACAATGGATCCATATCCCTTCACAAACCTCCTGTAATACCCAGTCAAGCCAAGGAATGCCCTGACTTGAGTCTGGGTTTTTGGAGCTACCCAGTCCAGAATAGTCTGGATCTTGGGTTGGAGTGGCTGAACTTGGCCTCCACCTACAAGGTGGCCCAAGTAAACCACAGTTCCCTGCCCTATCTGGCATTTGGATGCCTTGATAGAGAGGCCTGCAGATTGCAGAGCCTTCAAAACCTTCTTCAGGTGGACCAGGTGATCCTGCCAGGTGGAGCTAAAGACAGCAATATCATCAAGATAAGCTGTGCTAAAGGACTCCAAGCCAGCAAGGACTTGATTCACCAACCTTTGGAAGGTGGCAGGGGCATTCTTTAAACCAAAGGGCATAACAGTAAACTGATAATGCCCATCAGGTGTGGAGAATGCTGTTTTCTCTTTTGCTCCAGGTGCCATTTTTATTTGCCAGTACCCTGCTGTCAAGTCAAAGGTACTTAAGAATTTGGCAGCACCTAATTTATCTATGAGCTCATCAGCTCTAGGAATTGGATGAGCATCTGTCTTGGTGACAGAGTTGAGCCCTCTGTAGTCTACACAAAACCTCATCTCTTTCTTTCCATCTTTGGTGTGAGGTTTGGGGACTAAGACCACTGGGCTAGCCCAGGGGCTGTCAGAGCGCTCAATTACTCCCAATTCCAGCATCTTGTGGACTTCCACCTTGATGCTTTCCTTAACATGGTCAGACTGTCTAAAATTTTTGTTTTTGACAGGCATGCTGTCTCCTGTGTCCACATCATGGGTACACAGGTGTGTCTGACCAGGGGTTAAGGAGAAGAGTTCAGGAAACTGTTGTAGGACTCTCCTACAATCAGCTTGCTGTTAGCCAGAGAGGGTGTCTGAGTAGATCACTCCATCTACTGAGCCATCTTTTGGGTCTGATGACAGAAGATCAGGGAGAGGTTCACTCTCTGCCTCCTGATCCTCATCTGTTACCATCAACAGATTCACATCAGCCCTGTCATGGAAGAGCTTAAGGCGGTTCACATGGATCACCCTCTTGGGGCTCCTGCTTGTGCCCAGGTCCACCAGGTAGGTGACCTGACTCTTCCTTTCTAGCACTGGGTAAGGGCCACTCCATTTGTCCTGGAGTGCCCTGGGAGCCACAGGCTCCAGAACCCAGACTTTCTGCCCTGGTTGGAACTAAACCAGTGCAGCCTTTTGGTCATACCAAAACTTCTGGAGCTGTTGGCTGGCCTCAAGGTTTTTGGTTGCCTTTTCCATGTACTCTGCCATTCTAGAGCGAAGGCCAAGTACATAGTCCACTATGTCTTGTTTAGGCTCATGAAGAGGTCTCTCCCAGCCTTCTTTAACAAGAGCAAGTGGTCCCCTTACAGGGTGGCCAAACAGAAGTTCAAAGGGTGAGAATCCTACTCCCTTCTGTGGCACCTCTCTGTAAGCAAAAAGCAGACATGGCAAGAGGACATCCCATCTCCTTTTGAGTTTTTCTGGGAGCCCCATGATCATGCCTTTTAATGTCTTGTTGAATCTCTCAACTAAGCCATTAGTTTGTGGATGGTATGGTGTAGTGAATTTGTAAGTCACTCCACACTCATTCCACATGTGTTTTAGGTATGCTGACATGAAGTTGGTACCTCTGTCAGACACCACCTCCTTAGGGAAACCCACTCTGGTAAAGATACCAATGAGGGCCTTGGCTACTGCAGGGGCAGTAGTCGACCTAAGGGGAATAGCTTCAGGATACCTAGTAGCATGATCCACTACTACTAGGATGTACATATTTCCTGAGGCTGTGGGAGGTTCCAGTGGACCAACTATGTCCACACCCACTCTTTCAAAGGGGACCCCCACCACTGGAAGTGGAATGAGGGGGGCCTTTGGGTGCCCACCTGTCTTACCACTGGATTGACAGGTGGGGCAGGAGAGGCAAAACTCCTTAACCTTCTGGGACATATTGGGCCAGTAGAAGTGGTTGACTAACCTTTCCCACGTCTTGGTTTGTCCCAAATGCCCAGCAAGGGGAATATCATGGGCTAAGGTCAGAATCAACTCTCTGAACGACTGAGGCACTACCACTCTCCTAGTGGCACCAGGTTTGGGGTCTCTGGCCTCAGTGTACAGGAGTCCATCTTCCCAATAGACCCTATGTGTTCCATTTTTCTTGCCCTTGGACTCTTCAGCAGCTTGCTGCCTAAGGCCTTCAAGAGAGGGACAGGTTTCTTGTCCCTTACACAGCTCCTCCCTTGAGGGTCCCCCTGGGCCTAAGAGCTCAACCTGATAAGGTTCAAGCTCCAAAGGCTCAGTTCCCTCAGAGGGCAGAACTTCTTCCTGAGAAGAGAGGTTCTCTTTTTCTGACTGTGTTGCAGTTGGTTTCCCAACTGACTTTCCTTTTCTCTTGGTAGGCTGGGCCATTTTTCCAGACTCCAGCTCTACTTTTTCACCCTGTGCCTTGCATCGTGCTCTTGTTTTTACACACACCAGTTCAGGGATACCCAGCATGGCTGCATGGGTTTTTAGTTCTACCTCAGCCCATGCTGAGGACTCCAGGTCATTTCCAAGCAGACAGTCTACTGGGATGTTTGAGGAGACCACTACCTGTTTCAGGCCATTGACCCCTCCCCATTCTAAAGTTACCATTGCCATGGGATGTGCTTTAGTTTGATTGTCAGCATTGGTGACTGTATAAGTTTTTCCAGTCAGGTATTGGCCAGGGGAAACCAGTTTCTCTGTCACCATGGTGACACTGGCACCTGTATCCCTCAGGCCCTCTACACTTGTCCCATTAATAAAGAGCTGCTGCCTGTATTTTTGCATGTTAGGCGGCCAGGCAGCTAGTGTGGCTAAATCCACCCCACCCTCAGAGACTAGAGTAGCTTCAGTGTGGACCCTGATTTTCTCTGGGCACACTGTTGATCCCACTTGGAGAATAGCCATTCCAGTGTTACCTGGATTGGAGTTTGGAGTGGAACTTTTCTTGGGACAGGCCTTGTCTCCAGTTTGGTGTCCAGACTGACTACAGTTTCGACACCAGGCCTTTTTGGGATCAAAGTTTTTACCCTTGTACCCAGGATTGTTTTGTGAAGAGGCTCTGGGCCCACACTCCTGTGCAGGTTTTTGGGGGCCTGTAGAAGACTCTTTACTATTTTTATTTTTGGCTGTCTCACCACCTTTCCCCTGGGGAGGTTTTGTGACCCCTTTCTTTTGGTCACCCCCTGTGGAAGTTTTGGACACCCTAGTCTTGACCCAATGGTCCGCCTTCTTTCCCAATTCTTGGGGAGAAATTGGTCCTAGGTCTACCAGATGCTGATGCAGTTTATCATTGAAACAATTACTTAACAGGTGTTCTTTCACAAATAAATTGTACAGCCCATCATAATTACTTACACCACTGCCTTGAATCCAACCATCTAGTGTTTTTACTGAGTAGTCTACAAAGTCAACCCAGGTCTGGCTCGAGGATTTTTGAGCCCCCCTGAATCTAATCCTATACTCCTCAGTGGAGAATCCAAAGCCCTCAATCAGGGTACCCTTCATGAGGTCATAAGATTCTGCATCTTGTCCAGAGAGTGTGAGGAGTCTATCCCTACACTTTCCTGTGAACATTTCCCAAAGGAGAGCACCCCAGTGAGATCTGTTCACTTTTCTGGTTACACAAGCCCTCTCAAAAGCTGTGAACCATTTGGTGATGTCATCACCATCTTCATATTTAGTTACAATCCCTTTGGGGATTTTCAACATGTCAGGAGAATCTCTGACCCTATTTATGTTGCTGCCACCATTGATGGGTCCTAGGCCCATCTCTTGTCTTTCCCTCTCTATGGCTAGGATCTGTCTTTCCAAAGCCAATCTTTTGGCCATCCTGGCTAACTGGATGTCCTCTTCACTGGAGTTATCCTCAGTGATTTCAGAGTTGTTGGTCCCTCCTGTGAGGGAACCAGCATCTCTGACTATTATTTGTGGAGTCAGGGCTTGAGTAGCCCTGCTCTCCCTAAGTAGGACTGGAGGGGGGGAATTTCCCTCCAAGTCACTATCTTCATCCTCTGAGTTGCCACCCTCAGAGGGATTGGCCTTTTCAAACTCTGCCAAAAGCTCCTGCAGCTGTATTTTGGTAGGTTTGGGGCCTATTGTTATTTTCTTTAGTTTACAGAGTGACCTTAGCTCTCTCATCTGTAGATGGAGGTAAGGTGTGGTGTCGAGTTCCACCACAGTCACATCTGTGCTAGACATTTTGCTTCTAAAAGTTGGAAATACTTTTTAGGAATCTAAAACTGGTTCTAGAATCTAATTCAAACTTTTACAAACTTTTAAACTCTAAAAGAAATGCTAAACAGGATCTAACACAAGGCCCTAGCAGGTCTTTTAAGAATTTAGAAAACTTTTCAAATTGCAAAAATCAATTTCTAATGACAATTTTGGAATTTGTCGTGTGATCAGGTATTGGCTGAGTAGTCCAGCAAATGCAAAGTCTTGTACCCCACCGCTGATCCATCAATGTAGGAAGTTGGCTCTGTATGTGCTATTTCAAAGTAAGGAATAGCATGCACAGAGTCCAAGGGTTCCCCTTAGAGGTAAAATAGTGGTAAAAAGAGATAATACTAATGCTCTATTTTGTGGTAGTGTGGTCGAGCAGTAGGCTTATCCAAGGAGTAGTGTTAAGCATTTGTTGTACATACACATAGACAATAAATGAGGTACACACACTCAGAGACAAATCCAGCCAATAGGTTTTGTTATAGAAAAATATCTTTTCTTAGTTTATTTTAAGAACCACAGGTTCAAATTTAACATGTAATATCTTGTTTGAAAGGTATTGCAGGTAAGTACATTAGGAACTTTGAATCATTTCAATTGCATGTATACTTTTCAAGTTATTGACAAATAGCTATTTCAAAAGTGGACACAGTGCAATTTACACAGTTCCTGGGGGAGGTAAGTTTTTGTTAGTTTTACCAGGTAAGTAAGACACTTACAGGGTTCAGTTCTTGGTCCAAGGTAGCCCACCGTTGGGGGTTCAGAGCAACCCCAAAGTCACCACACCAGCAGCTCAGGGCCGGTCAGGTGCAGAGTTCAAAGTGGTGCCCAAAACGCATAGGCTAGAATGGAGAGAAGGGGGTGCCCCGGTTCCGGTCTGCTTGCAGGTAAGTACCCGCGTCTTCGGAGGGCAGACCAGGGGGGTTTTGTAGGGCACCGGGGGGGACACAAGCCCACACAGAAATTTCACCCTCAGCAGCGCGGGGGCGGCCGGGTGCAGTGTAGAAACAAGCGTCGGGTTTGCAATGTTAGTCTATGAGAGATTAACGGATCTCTTCAGCGCTGCAGGCAGGCAAGGGGGGGCTTCCTCGGGGAAACCTCCACTTGGGCAAGGGAGAGGGACTCCTGGGGGTCACTTCTCCAGTGAAAGTCCGGTCCTTCAGGTCCTGGGGGCTGCGGGTGCAGGGTCTTTTCCAGGCGTCGGGACTTAAGTTTCAGAGAG
The DNA here is from genome assembly GCF_031143425.1 of Pleurodeles waltl. Taxonomy (NCBI): domain Eukaryota; kingdom Metazoa; phylum Chordata; class Amphibia; order Caudata; family Salamandridae; genus Pleurodeles; species Pleurodeles waltl. The sequence continues at coordinate 806,199,910 of NC_090440.1, forward strand.
TCGCGGTCAGGGGAAGCCTCGGGATTCCCTCTGCAGGCGGCGCTGTGGGGGCTCAGGGGGGACAGGTTTTGGTACTCACAGTCGTAGAGTAGTCCGGGGGTCCTCCCTGAGGTGTTGGTTCTCCACCAGCCGAGTCGGGGTCGCCGGGTGCAGTGTTGCAAGTCTCACGCTTCTTGCGGGGAGATTGCAGGGTTCTTTAAAGCTGCTCCTTTGGATAAAGTTGCAGTCTTTTTGGAGCAGGTCCGCTGTCCTCGGGAGTTTCTTGTCGTCGTCGAAGCAGGGCAGTCCTCAGAGGATTCAGAGGTCGCTGGTCCCTTTGGAAGGCGTCGCTGGAGCAGAGTTCTTTGGAAGGCAGGAGACAGGCCGGTGAGTTTCTGGAGCCAAGGCAGTTGTTGTCTTCTGGTCTTCCTCTGCAGGGGTTTTCAGCTAGGCAGTCCTTCTTCTTGTTGTTGCAGGAATCTGATTTTCTAGGGTTCAGGGTAGCCCTTAAATACTAAATTTAAGGGCGTGTTTAGGTCTGGGGGGTTAGTAGCCAATGGCTACTAGCCCTGAGGGTGGGTACACCCTCTTTGTGCCTCCTCCCAAGGGGAGGGGGTCACAATCCTAACCCTATTGGGGGAATCCTCCATCTGCAAGATGGAGGATTTCTAAAAGTTAGAGTCACCTCAGCTCAGGACACCTTAGGGGCTGTCCTGACTGGCCAGTGACTCCTCCTTGTTATTCTCATTATTTTCTCCGGCCTTGCCGCCAAAAGTGGGGGCCGGGCCGGAGGGGGCGGGCAACTCCACTAGCTGGAGTGTCCTGCGGTGCTGTGACAAAGGGGTGAGCCTTTGAGGCTCACCGCCAGGTGTTACAGCTCCTGCCTGGGGGAGGTGTTAGCATCTCCACCCAGTGCAGGCTTTGTTACTGGCCTCAGAGTGACAAAGGCACTCTCCCCATGGGGCCAGCAACATGTCTCTAGTGTGGCAGGCTGCTGGAACTAGTCAGCCTACACAGATAGTCGGTTAAGTTTCAGGGGGCACCTCTAAGGTGCCCTCTGGGGTGTATTTTGCAATAAAATGTACACTGGCATCAGTGTGCATTTATTGTGCTGAGAAGTTTGATACCAAACTTCCCAGTTTTCGGTGTAGCCATTATGGTGCTGTGGAGTTCGTGTTTGACAAACTCCCAGACCATATACTCTTATGGCTACCCTGCACTTACAATGTCTAAGGTTTTGTTTAGACACTGTAGGGGTACCATGCTCATGCACTGGTACCCTCACCTATGGTATAGTGCACCCTGCCTTAGGGCTGTAAGGCCTGCTAGAGGGGTGTCTTACCTATACTGCATAGGCAGTGAGAGGCTGGCATGGCACCCTGAGGGGAGTGCCATGTCGACTTACTCGTTTTGTCCTCACTAGCACACACAAGCTGGCAAGCAGTGTGTCTGTGCTGAGTGAGAGGTCTCCAGGGTGGCATAAGACATGCTGCAGCCCTTAGAGACCTTCCTTGGCATCAGGGCCCTTGGTACTAGAAGTACCAGTTACAAGGGACTTATCTGGATGCCAGGGTCTGCCAATTGTGGATACAAAAGTACAGGTTAGGGAAAGAACACTGGTGCTGGGGCCTGGTTAGCAGGCCTCAGCACACTTTCAATTGTAAACATAGCATCAGCAAAGGCAAAAAGTCAGGGGGCAACCATGCCAAGGAGGCATTTCCTTACACAGGTGTATTGCAAGATTTGCAAATGTTTGAGAGTGGTCTGTTTCTGATCCTATGGCATGCTTACGTTCTAGCAGCAAATGACTCATTGTATGCAGCAGTAGGCATACTTATTCTAATAATGCAAGAAAGAAAATTAGTGAGTCCGAGCTCTTGGGCCACTTGTCCAAGTTATAGTGTAACATGAGTGTTTTTTACAGTGATGTATCCTGAACCAGCATCACTTGTGCTACTTATAATATTGTATGGAACCTACTGAGGATATTTGATCTGTGGTATTGTGCTTAGTTATTTTTCTAACAGTTCAAAGCAGACACTCAAGAAGGTTTGCCTCTAGTATTGTAGCACACCTATAGTGCGAAGTTCTCTGCTACTTTATACAGTGACTATTTAGTGTGAATTTTGTGTAGTTAGCAACACTGGTACAGGACTGGTACTGGCAAAGCTGTGCTCACTGACTAAGGCCTAACCATTTTCCTTTTATGCACCATGCCTACAGTTTTGCATTTTGTGTAAAGTTGTTATGTGTAAAACACTGCTACAGTCTATATTGTCTTCCACATGTTATATGTAAAGTGCTGCACAACTTGGCTTGGTCTACACTAAATTAATATTGTAAGAAACTGGATTATTAGTTGAGGTAGGGTGAGGACCCACCTCAAAAATTAATCACGATCATTGGCAGGCTGAACCACTAAAGTCACTAAATAAACCTGTGCTTAACCTTCTGGTAGCTTGGCACAAAGCAGTAAGATTTAACGTAGAGGCAATGTGTAAAGCATTTATGCAGTACTCAAATGATAATAAAGTGAAAATACAACATAAGAAAAATCCCAAATTAGTTTAGAAAAATAGAACAAATTTTAATAAATAAAATGACAACAAAACCACAATAAGTAGAATCGGGGTTTTGAATTTTTAAAGTTTGATTTAAAAATAGAGCTAAAAAGAATAAAGCACCAACCTCAGTCATCTGGTCGTATTAGACCGGGAAAAAGCAAAATGTTTAGAAGAACTGAGATGGAGTGCTGGTCAGATACAAGGACCAGGTTTGTCCTAGTGGAAAGTTTAACTTTGCACTTATAAACTTTTATGGAGAAAAAGTGGTTGTCAACCATTTGTCAACAAGGCAAGCTGAATCTGAAGTGTTTCTGCAGGTTACTAAAGAGTTGGGTCCGGCGCAGTCGTCGACAAAGATGATAAAGCTCTGAAAGGGCAATATCTGAGGTCTGTGCATAGATTGGGCTTGATGGTGACTGGTTGTTACTCAGAGTCAGCCCTGAGGAAGCCATCTACTTTTAGATATAGAAACTTTTCTGGAAGTCAGATCTCCTTCGGGGATCAAACCAGCAAGTAGAGGCCGACTGATCATTTGATGATTGTGGCTTCAACGGCAGTCCCATTTCCAATAGTTCTTCAGACAGAAAGATGAAAAAATAGTTTCTAAGTTACATTTCTTGCCAATTGGGAATAGGAGGACTACACCTTACCACCAGCCAAGTGTCCAGGACCAGGAGGCATCCCCTGGGGGGTTAGGACTCACTCCAACAGAGGCCAAAAGTGGGGTCCAGGTCAGGTGCAGTTGGTATTGGTCAGCTGGTCAGTTGGTAGGGAAAGGGCCTCTGTTAATTGTATCCCTATAACACAAACAGCAGATCAGCCAACTGACCATTGGAATCACTTTTGGTCCCTGGGTTCACAGCAAGCAGGTCCAGACTTCCTTCAGGTTCTACAGACAGCAAGGAAGTCCTTCTATTGATTCTTCACAGGTCCAGGAGTCTTCTGAGAGGACATTAGTTCCTATTGCCACCCTGTGGGTGGATGGCATGCCTTTGTCACCCCCTAAACCAGTTCTGGTCAGTTTCTCTGAACCCACTGGGTTTGGTGCCCATCCTGGCCATGAAATAAAAGGTAAACAGGCTTGTGTGTGGGCTTCATCTGGCAGTGACAATGTAGGCATAGTTTGAAGCTTAGGGACAGGCTGGGCACAGCCCATCAGGTCATCCTATTAAGGAAGGAGTTCTCCCTACTTCCATGGCTTTTTGCCCACTGACTGGTAGCAATACACATCTCACCACAGGGGAGCCATTAGGGAATACATGACAGCAGGAAACTGACAGGAAAGCCTTTTGGGTTTAGGCAGGAAAATGACAACTTTCTAGAAGTGTAATTCCCAAAATAGTAATATAAATTCCAACCTGACCATTAATTTGGATTTAAAATTACTGTTCAAATGAGTCCTTGAGCCATATTTTGCTACTCTCAAACTGGATTTAGCATCCCATTACTGAGAGGTAATGAGGTAACCAGTGTTAATGAATGGCAGAGCCGGCCCAACCACAGTGAAAAATGACTGCTGGGTTTTCACTGCCAAGACATGTAAAACATCCTACTTTTGAATACCATGTACCCTGCCTATGGACATTTAGGCCCTCCCTAAATTGTGATTTATAGATATTAAAAAGGAAGATTCAGGGCTGGAAAATGTTATTTTGCCTGGTCAAAATGCAATACACTGCTGCACTATTACTTTAACTGGTGGAGTTCAACTGCCATAGGAGGGGTTAATGGTCCACCATGAGAAAGGCCACATACATTCTAGGTGGACACTAAAATCAATAGGACAAACTCATAAAGCGCTTTGATATTGGAGGAAGCAAAATACATATATTAATTGAGCATCTTTTAAAAGCATGTATTTGCATCAGACTCTTAGTGCCAGAAAGTGTAAATATAAGAGGTCTATAGAGTTGTTGGAAGAGTGGCAGAGACAAGCAGATTACATCCTAGTCCCATTTGAAAGGCGAGAGTAAATTTAATGAATTACACACTTCTTTCTTCCCACCTTCCAAGGAGCTAATGGCGATGATGGTCTTGAGATTGTGGAGCTATCCCCTGCCTTAGTACACTGCTTACCCATCACCTCCAAAGCGTACATTTTTGGATTTGCTCATCCAGTTTGTTGCAGCATGACTCCCACGTGCAATGAAACCAGTCATAGCAAGGAGAACTGGCAGTTCACCATGGCCAGGGAAGTTCTTTTAGACAACTTCTGCATTAAACTTCACCTTGGATACTTGACCCGAAGGGGACTGTGGTTTGCCGTGCTCGGCGCGTGATTATAAGAGCACTTGAGCAAATCTTCTTGAAGTCGTCTGTGGTCTCACTTACCTCTGTCTCAGACCCAACAGGCGTTAATCTTTTCCCTCAGTTTCTCATTACGCAAAAATCCACTTTATATGAAAATATAATGTAATGCGGTCAGAGTACGATAAGGTTTTCAAAATGCATAAATATACGTGTATTATTTGTTATATGTTCCTCACCGTACATCAAGGTGTAATCAATTCATTTCTTCTGAGATATATGCGGTTAAAGTAGGCTGCTCAGTGCAATTTGTACATTCATAAAGCGACTGATTGAAAAGCAATATTTCAGATAAATACAAGCCACTGATCTATCAGCAGTTGTAATAAAACCTGGGCTTGAGGCTGTGATTTTATTTTGAAATAATAAGAATTGCTTTATGCTTTTTACTTGAGTTTCCATGGTAATTCTGTCGTGTAGCAGTGTTATATTGATTTAGAAAGTGGACAGTAATATTTCTTTTGTGTTATTCTGTTTCTAGGGGTTGATTTCTAATTTCCACTTGGAGATTACTTTTATAAATTTCTTAAATCCTTCGACTTTTTTCGAGCAGTGTAATTTTGCTCTTGCGCATTGCTATTTTCCAAGTTTATTGGTTTGCTCTTATTTTAAATTATACTCGCTGTTTGAAATATTGAAATGACATCTTTGTCTTGGTCTGTGGCTTGGCGTATCAACATATTACAGTGTGCAATTTTTGCCTAATAATTTAAGGGATGTTTTATGTCTGTCATCAGTATGTCGTAACCAACACAGAACCTAAACTCTGACATTTAATATTGCAGGCTGTGGGGCTTGCAACCTTCTTTGATTTCGAAAGAAAAATAGACATTTATGTAGCAGGATATGAATTTTAATAATTAAATGTTGGACCATTGTATTTTCCTGAGCAATACTATGACTTGGTTATACTTCCGTCTGATATGCGTGTGAAATACAAATACTTTTCTGGTGCTTTTCCAGAGGCACAGCATTGTGCCAAGTACCTTTGAGTTATCCACAGTGTACACTGACTGATCATCCTTTCTAAACCCGTTCATACATACGTTTAAAGAACTGACTACTTTTGTACAATTCACATATTAAATAGCTTAGGTGATATATGTGTAAACAGGGAGATTCAATTACATTTATAAGAATAGAAAATTAGGTTTTTCCTATTAAAGTGTTATTGCACCATGATGTGAACCGATGCACATGTCACTCATTCGTTCAATCGGGGTATACATTATTGAACACCATCCTCGAGTGCCAGGAGAGTGGAAAAATGTAGCCACAGAGATTTCGTAACCCCTTCTTCGTATAAACACCAGCTTTATGTTGCAGGATACCCCATCATCTCAATTTCAGAACTGCCAACCATTACATTGGGATTTACTTGCTTAGCATTCCATGCATCATGGACATTAGTGTCTACTGTTCTGGATAAAGGAGATATTTTCTAATGTATGTTCAGTTTTTGTGGCATTGAGGTTTGTGCTCACTATGCATGGTTACAAAAACACACTAGGTCATTTACACATCGGTAGGGGTCCGTATATTTAAATTAATATTTGGTGAGAGATTGGAGTGCATTTGACCAGGCTGACAGTGGGTCACAGCAGATTGCTCTATTTAGAGTAGGTACATGCCGAAGAGTTGGGACTTGGGTCCCTTCTTGAATATTTACATAGAGGGGAGGAGAGTCTGAGACATTGTTTCTCCTAGAGTCTTGTTTTGTAGACCAGGCTGATTCCTCGGACGTTACTGCAGACTGTCTTGTTTTAAGCCATGTGAGAGCAGGTCCACTTGTGTGACAATTGTCACAGATGTGGCACTAGGCTAAGAATATCCAGTATGTCCAGCTTGAAGGCTTTGGAAATCACCCATTAGGACACAATATTTTTGTGGGCTGGCAGTGGGATCCAATGGAGTAATCTTAAGGTGTGAATGATGTAGGCGCATTTCCACTGATGGTAATTAGATGGAAAGCTGCAACTATGATGGATTTCAATGGAGCCAAAACTGTGTCCCACAAGGTGGTGAGTGAGCATTTCAACTACTGATGTGGGATATAACAATAATCTGACTGAGAGATAGAACAATAGTCTTACAGATGAAGTAGAATTTATTTGTAGCAGAAATAGTGAGGTTACTCAGAGAATGCTAAATTTGTGTGACTAGTTCTGGGAATTCATTTTACAACATCCTTGAAATAGACTTTGGAATCTATGTGGAAGCCAAAGTGACTAGAATGGGGTGACAGGAACCATCAAGATTTAATTGGGAATGGCCTGACAGCATTGGAGCAGAAGTGTACCACTGTTATCGGGCATGTCTATTTAAGTAATTTCACGTTTATGGACATACTTTAAGTTGGCCTAACTTCTAAAGTTATGGTGAAGTCTGATAAATAGCATTCATGAAATATATGATGGCACAGTGATTTAAAAAAGTGCTGCAGCAGCAGTAAAGGTTTGCTATCCTGTTTGTGATTATAAACCAAATGAAGAGAGGGAGTGCCCAAAATGTGTTGCGCTAAAGATGTGTATGCTTTCAAATTGTGATTAAATATTTTTATGGTTGTATCTTGAATTAGAAGCAACATTCATTTGAAAATCATTTAGAAACGTTAGGTAAGTAAGTGAAACATTGTTTATATTAGCTTGGTGTGCTTTGTGGTGCATGAGAAAAGTGGGCAAGTTGTATCCACAGGGAATATGCGATTTTCAGCCCCAATGAAAAGAGAGGAAACCCTAAAAACCACAACATTCGAAATAAAAAGAGGTTGGCGGGCTCTGACATTGAATTATTTTGGGAAACTTGCTAGAAGCGTTTTGGTAGTCAATGGCGTGATATGTCTGTGACTGCTGGGTGGCAGATATCTCCGTTGTTGGTTTTTGTAGCGGCATCATATAATACCTGAATTATGAGTAATACAGCACTCTTTTGAGGCATAACTCAGATGTTTATAAATAAAACAAGTAGGCCTAGGCCAGCAAGGTGGTGGAGGCCTCCCCTCCACCCACATCCACAGACACTTTCCACTCATGTTAAGGTTTGTCTTCTCCTCACCATGACTGGTCATTTCTGATCCAGTTGCACACACAATTAGACACTTTCGTGAGAAATTTATCCTTGGCCAGCACTGGGCCTCCAGATGTATCTAAGGCAGCTGCTCTGTGCCAGATGGACTGTTACCATTGATTATCTGTTGTTGGAGCTGATTGGGGCTCTACCCACAGTCAGTGCATGGTTCACCAGAAGCATTGTAAGCTTGGTGGTTACAAGCACTCTGCTGATTTATAGTGAGGCTACCACTCTGTTAAACTCTTTTTAAAACTTTATTTAACCCCTTTTTTTCTGGAGGACAAAAAGAAACACAGAACCTACACATTTGCAAGCAAGAAATGAATATGTGACATTCCAAAAAGAAGAAAGAAAAAAGGGGGGAGGAAATCAGAGGGAAGAGCAGGAGGCAGAAATAGTTAATATACTGTGAAGAGCAAACAGCGGCAGGCAAATAATACACGTTACAGCAGGACCGTATAATGCTGGCATTGAACATTCCACATACAATACAAAGCACATGTCCATGATAGGAAGTGTCACTCCACATCTTCAGGTTCCACTGCAGAGACCATTGTTAGGAGGTAATCTCTAAGTGGTTTCCATATATCCTTCGGCCTAGAGGTTAGAGGCAGTAGGGAGGCATAACCTTCACTGGTGTTATCACAGTATGACATATCCCGCAGCCACTCTGTTAAACTCCAAATGATCTACTATGTTACCAGCTACTAAGTTATTGAACTCCTTTCTCTCAAGGAGACACAACCATCAGTAGAATAGCCAGAGACAATATTGAGAGTAAAAACGTCTAACATTTGTACTGCTAGAGAGAATATTTGATCAGCGTTTGGTCCATCCATTGATTATGACTGTAAAATATGATTTTACACAAGTCTCTTGAATTAAAAAAGAATAATTTCGACCTCTGAGTAGGTGTGAAAACCTTTACACTTCACAGACAGATTGTACATAACAAAAAGCAGGGGCAAAAGTGGAGAACTTTAGAGACCCACACTTATCCTAGATTTCATTAGGGTGGCGAATTGTTCCAAGCAGAACAATTTTGGCTATTGAGGACTGAATAAATCCATTTAACAGACTTTTCTAACCTATCAATCACAAAGTTGAGTATTTTTGTTATTAGATCAGAAATGTATGATCACTGTTATTGAAAGCTTTGAAGAGCTGTAATATAATTAATAATATTGATTCACTCTAATAGTTGTTATTTCAAACCCCTTTTTCTCTCTTGATCTCTGACTGCCATGCATCCAATATAAATATTACCCTGCAAAATGCTTTGCTTTTTCACAGATGGTATCCTATCTTTGCAGTAAAAAGTGGTTTTGCAATATGGTGTAAAGAATACTGTTCTAAAGCATATAACGATTGCTATTTAATTATTAGACTATTGTTTTATTAATTGATACAATGTTGTATATTACAGCTTGGTCACTTTTGTGTACTCACTTTTGCCAGAAATCGAATACAGTCTTTCAGCTTTGTAGTACACGGGTCTCCTTGATAGTAGTTACATATAGCAATAAATGTTCTAATTCATCTAATTTGATGACCTCGACAATTCTAATAATATATTTAATCTCTAGGAAGGCATGTATAATTGAGGCTACATTTTAATAGATACACTTTGTTTGACGCCAAGTCCTGATGAAGGACAGCCCTAACTTATTTATTGTAAGTGTACAGTTACAAACATGATGACGTCCAGATTCCCCACCACTACTTTGATGTCTTCATTGTCACTGCATCCACTCCTAGAAAATGGCTATCATTGAGACCCCACACCTGCTATTAACTATTGACGTTTGCCTTCATCAGACTCAGCATTCATTCTAGACATATCCTGGATGGTGGTCTTTAGGTGTAGTCTTCCCAGGTCCAAGACTGTTCTGAGGAGATGGTGGTCAACTTCCAGTCTTAAACTGTGCACTATCCAATGGTAGATAATTGCCCCCACCCTATCCTGACTACCTTCTTGCAGCCCTTCCTTTTGCCTTACTGTAAAATTACCTGATAACCCCAGTTTCTAAATGGCAGAACCTTTCTGCCATCAGGCAAGCCTCTTTCCAGTTTCCTAGCTACACCCCTAGTTTGTTGAGCTGTCCTATCCAACATGGCCACAGCTGGTTGAGTCACAGGGTCGAGAACGGCTATGGGAATGAAAGGGATCTGGTAATGTCAGTCCCCTAAGTCAAGAAAAGTATCACGACTTTGTTTGTTTGTTCTACCAGTTTACCTGTAGCCCTCCCAGGAGGATAATTCATACTACGTGGCTAGTATTTACCAAAGCCCTGTTCATCCTTGCGTTATAGGTAGGCCTTTGTCTTCGAAACCAGAGCCGTAAACTCTCCCTTCCAGAGATGTATATTCTAATTTTGAAGGTGTGATGAGTGGCAGCACTGGTTTTAAGTCTGTTCTGGCTCAAAAGCCCAACGTTTATATGAGGTTCGTTTTTCAATAAATAGAATATCCAGAATAACATAGAATATAGCTTTGAAATATTTCTTTAGATCAGTTTCCCAAGAAAAGATGGAAAATAGACATTTTAATCATACTTACACAGCTTATGGAAAATATAGCTGACCCAACACAGTGAAACGTGCTTTTAGACCTTCAGTCACTGTGAGAGCATACTTTCTAAGTTTATAATATGCCATCTTTGCTATATTAAGCTCTCAACCTTGTAGGCCTACAAGGCACACTTTTAAGGGTGAGATTACTAAATAAAAATATGTTTCCTTACATCACAAAATGCATCCTACTTTGGCATGTGCTATTGCTGTGCTTTCAAACTGCAGCTTAGCAAGAGCTCTGTGGTGACCCTGACAGCCATATATTTGTGTCATACATGTGTGGTTGGTGTAGTTACACACTGAAGCCCACTTATAGCCTTTAACTTCCATGCCACTTCTGCAGTTGCTGTGCCATCTACCGTAGCATTGCAGGAAAGCTAAATTGATCAACTGGGTAAAACCAATTTTACCAATACCATTTTATGGTCAGAGAGCACACACTGTGGCAGTGAATTGTAGTATCACTGTGCAGAATCATAAAGCCAGCAAAAAATAGGATATATGAAAAGGTCAGCAACATTAATTAACTATACAGAACTTGTGAATTTGTAACAAATTACATTACAGTATTCGATAACACAATTATACGCTTGTTAAAGACTCTGTTTTACCTCAGTAAAATTGCTGTTTTTGCATCCAGTAATTCAAGAGCACATTGGGGAGCAACCATATCTGCTTAGATATGTAGCCTTTTGTATCTTACATAATGCTATGAATGGTTATCCCCAAGACCTTTCTGTCTTTTATGTTTGCCTTAAAAAAAGTTTGATATGCAACTTATCATGTCTTTCAACAATGATGTTTTACCCTCTACCATACCTACCCTTCTACCATTCACACCTTACCACGAGGAAACCTTGAGTCAGTGACTGTGTGTAGGTAGCCTTGTGGAGATACTTCAACCTGTAGGCAACATAGAGTTAAGGGATATTTCCCATTCCACTAATGGACAAACTATACAATTGATTTGGGTAGGTAAGCATTCAGAGGCCTTAGAAACAGTTACCAGGAATGGCAATGTGGAGGTAGAAAACCTAAAAAAGATCTCTCCTCTGAGAAAAGAATTGCTGTGTTAGAGGAGGACCACAAAATATTGTTTTCACATTAGAGAGCTTCTAGCCTGTGACATAGAGGTTCATAGTAAAAATCAAAAGGAGGTGGCATGGTATAATACGGCATGTAGGGCAGCAAAAGCAGACTTGTTAGTGCCAGCCAAATCCATAAATAGGAATGATCTGGTGAGGTGTAAAACAGCATACTAGAGGGAGTTGGCCAAAGCCAAGAGAGATTGGGAGTCTACACAGTGCAAGTCTTCTGGAAAATAACCTCAGTGAGTGTAAATGGTAACCAGAGAGACCTGGAATTTTGTGTACAATCCATGATTGGGGGCTCCACTTTAACAGTTTATATATGAGTGGAGATGATTCTTGCGGAAACCAGGAAGGCTTGCTGGTTGTCTCCACTCTGGGTAATCAAAATCATCTTGAATTTGAGCTTAGTGAGCCCATGTTGACCATTAAGTCTAGCATCGCTTCAAAAGCTTTGGGGCTTGATAAACTTCCTAATGATCTCTATTTGGCCAATCCAGAGCCCTAGGGCCCCTATATTAAGTCCTTATCAAATGCTGTTCTCCAATGTTCCCTCATCCTGGAAAATGGCAGAGATTATTCCAAGTTTTAAAAAGGGACAACAAAATGCTCCAAGTAAATACCGGCCAGTTGCTTGATTGATGCCCTATAAAGATTTTGTGTAAACAGATGTTGGTGCATCTTCAAAATTGGATGCAGGAAAATGTGTTGACGGATTTTCAGGTAGGCTTTAGAAGTGCTGTTGGCACCATTGACCAGATCTTTCATTTTAATCACCTCTATTGGAAGACATCTTTAATTAAACCATATGTTACTTTCATTGACTTGTGTGCAGCTTTTGATCTGGTGCCCAGGGGAAAGATGTGGAGAGTTTTGGACAGAATGGGTATTCCACCAAACTAGTTGGCCATTTTGGTACACCCACACTTAGAAAACTTTGCCAGAGTAAGGTGGGGCGAGCATGGTCAACTAACAGATCCTATAAAGGTTAATTGTGGTGTAAGACAGGGCTGTGTTCTTGCCCTTACCTTATTTTCCCTTACATAAATGGTGTTGTGGAATGCCTGGACAGGGACGCATGTGATTCTCCAAATCTGAGAGGACAGAAGGTGCCCGCCTTGCTTTTTGCAGATGATACTCTGTTGCTCTTGAAATTCCCTCGAAATTGTAACTTTTTCTGTGTTGAACGGGGACTGGAGCTGAACAGCCCCAAGACTAAATTTATGTTTTTAACCCTGATAAGCAAAACATTGAGAGAGTAACATGAATGTTGGCAGGAATCCAATAGGTCAGGTTTCAAGCTTTGACTATATGGGTGTTAGATTAATATTAAACCTAAATTGTGCTCTGCAAGTGCAGAAATAACAAATATTATTAATCCAACACACAGCAAACATCTCCAAGGTACGTAAAAGGACAGTGTCCAAGAAAGATGCTCCAGCTCTATAATTATACAGTGTTAAGGCTCTAGGGTTAGTGCTATACGTGGCAGTAATTTGGGGATGTGTGAATATTCTGTGAAAATAAGTGTGTAAGATAACTTTTGGGCCTGCCATTGTGTCACTAGTGACTTATGTGTTCTTGGATTTGCATTAAGACGAATAACCCATAAAGTAGAGTGTGGACCGCTGACTTACTGGTATCAATTATGGACCACAAAATAAATAGAAACTTATCATTATGGCCTAAGAGACATTGTCTTTCCTGCATCTGTGCTGAAAATTCTCCGAAAGAGCCTTGTCAAATTATTACTGGGAAAATTGGAATTGGTGAGATTTTTGTCAGCCCAAAGGCACATAGACACTGGCTTCAAAGCACACTTAAAAAACATTTCTGGGAATTTGTGGCTGTTGAAACTGTTAGTAAATGTGAGGTGTTAGAAATTGTGTCTCTAGTTGGCAGAGGTATGCACCCTGTCCAAGTAAGGACCACAATCCCAGTCAGGGTAAGTCACAACACAACCTAAATTATCCTGTGTTCACCCTCTGGTAACATGGCAGAAGGCAATGTGTAAAGTATGTGTGCAATAACTCATACAGTAAGACAGTGAAAACACCATAAAAAGTACTCCACATCGATATAGGAAAATAAGTAATATTTATCTCAATAAAGAAAGACCAAAATGACAAAAATTAAATATGCACAAGCCAAGAAATCACTTTTTGAAGGTGGCTTAGATGAGTCTTATTCCATAGGAATCAATGGTTGTATCTTTTTAATACACAGTACCTGGGATGCGTAAAAAATAACGATGCAGAGGGCTGCAGAGGAGGTGATGCATTGGAAAATAAAGCGATGCGTCGATTATTCCGGTGTGGTGGAGGAGTTGGATTGATTCTTTCCTCATGGGAAAGGTGATGTGTCAGTTTCTGGGTGCGCAGCCTCGGCTCCTTACTGCAGTGCAGGGATATTTTGACGCACAGGGGTGATGCATGGAAAATCTAAAATGCACTGGGAGGATGCAACAGGCACTGCATCGATCCCGTACGTGATGCAGCGATTTTTCATCCACGAAACACGCATTGTGTTGATTTTTGCAGGTGTTGCTTCGATTTTCCGATGCAGTGGATTGTCTCCCTCAGATGAAGTATTTGATGGACCCGAGACTTCTTAACAGGAGGCAAGCTCAGTCTAAGCCCTTGGAGATCACTTCTGGGCAAAGGCAGAGTCTGGGAACAGCAGGCAGCAGGGCAACAAGCAGGAGAGCAGTCCTTCCGGAAAAGCAGTCCAGACGAGTCTTTGGGCAGCACAGCAGTCCTTCTGACAGAGTCCAGTTGTAGGTCCTGAAGTGTTTAAATTGGTGAGGTTACAGACCCAGTATATATACTCACATATGCCCTTGAAGTGGAGTAAAATTCAAAGAGTGGTTTTGAAGTGCACTAATTCCCTTTTCATCTCAGCCCTGTCTGCCCGAAGACCTGTGAAGGGTTATTAGTCCTTTGTGTGAGGTCAATCCACTAGCCTTTGAAGTGAAAGTGAGAGCTCCTCTACCCTTCCTGCCCAGGAAGACACATTGGTATGCAGATGAATGCAGATGCTGCTGAGTGCCTTGTGTTTATGTCTGTCTGGGTGGAATGCACAAGCAGAGCTGTCAACCAGCACAGACCAGACATGGATTGGAGACAGGCTGTAAGGCACAGAGAGTAGTTATTGCAGAGAACTGCCTATTTTCTAAAAGTGGCATTTCTAAAATAGTAATGTTAAATCCAACTTTAACAGTAAGCAGGATTTCTCTCTACCATTCCAACCATGCCAAACATGACAATGCCACTCCTTTCAGATCAGAAATTACCACTTTAAAATATATCATGGAATTTCCAATGCTAGCCGGTGAGTGGAGCAGGGCTTCACAATAGTGAAAAACGACTTTGGGGTTGTTCACTACCAGGACATGTAAAACTTACAAGTACATGTCCTGCCTTTTACTTACTTAGCTCCATGCCCTATGGGTTAACTTGGGACTACCATATGGGTGACCTATATGTGAGAAAAGGGGAATTTAAGGCTTGGCAAGTATTTTAAATGCTAAGTTGAAGTGGCAGTGAAACCGCACACACAGACCTTGGAATGGCAGGCTTGAGACATGATTAAGGGGCTAATTATGTGGATGGCACAATCAGTGCTGCTGGCCCACTAGTAGCATTTAATTTGCAGGCCCTGGGCATGCATAGTGTACTTTACTAGGGATTTGTAGGTAAATTAGGATAGGGTAGGAGCCAGTGTTGCCATGTTTAGGGGAGATTGTACAAACACTTTAGCTCTGGTTAGCAGTGTTAAAGTGTGCAGAATCCTAAAACCAGCAAAAACAAGATCCTAAAAATGGAGGGAGATAGGCAAAAAGTTGGGGGGAGGCCTCCCTAATCTAACAAAGAGCAACATTGAATATGGAGTTTGATGATATTAAACTTTTTCTTCAGTATGGGTCAACCAGAGATGAAACCATACTTCCTCTTGCACTCAAATTGTACATCCAGTTCAGATACATGTCCCTCCCTACATAATTGTTCTATAAGAAGTGGGCAAAAGCTGTACCCGGAGGAGATTTAAGCCATGCCTATGAAACTGCTCCTGAGCCTATAACTTGTATAATGTTTTTCTGCCCCGCCTATGGCTACCAAAGGTCAAAGTGGATAGGTCCCATTTGTAGAAAATTGGTCACCAGCCTGTACATGGAATCTTTTAGGATCCTTACTACAGACACTAAAAGGTGTGTTGTATATTGTATTGCAAAGTGTCTTATGTCAGTCTTGTTCTGGCACAGTAAGTGTACACAAGCTAAAGAATAGAAGTGATATTATACCTGTTTCTGGAGGTAATACACCTTTTGAACATTCTGTACTTGTTTCTGGGGATTACAGGGCTAGGTCTGTAAAAGTATATCACAAACTTGTTTCTGGAAATTCTGGTTATATTCTCACTTAGCTAAGTAGTCCTCTTTACATTTTTTAGCACCTGTTCTTATGTTTAAATTAATTAGTGTTGATATGTTAGGCATATATTGCTAATATTCACAAAGTCAGTTCATACAGCAGAAGTGGTAGCTGTAGTTGAGTATTCCTTTATAAACCGTTCAAATTATTTTATATTTAAATTGATCAGTACCACATGAGCTGCACAACAGAGGAGGGTGGGGGGTGGATGATGGGAGATGACCTCAGGATGAAGCACCTAAATGCAGGACTAGCAGTTTCAGATATATACACTTATGATAACGTTTGTAAAGCCACGTTTTACTTAGCCAATAATATTAACACTGTAACGCCTCTGCACTAGACTTTCAAATAAAATATAATCCAATCTGGGCAAGACTTTTGTAGCTCCGTCCAGGAATTGAATAAATGGGGTCAAGAAAGGAGTGTTTCTCATCTTAGCACCGACAGGAATCTTTGCTCTCCACTACAGGCAAACACTGAACAGAATTACACCAAGCTTGATTGTTGTAAATCTATTCAGTTGTTGTTGAGAAATTAGCATGGTAGAAATGTGTTGGGTAGGCTTTAAATAGTTTAAGGCTTAAAATATCTAGTATGGTACTTTGTGAACTGCCCTTAACCTGGGTTCAAAGATAGTTCATGGACCTAAGTTTAAAAATGGAGAGAGCTCATTGGTCAAGTAAGCCTTTGCTCCTGTTGTTCATTTTGTGTCCACAAACTCAAAGTTGATTTTGAGGACCGAAGCACCTTGATTGGCTTATCACAAGAGAAAACATTCTTCTGTGGCCACCATTTCGGAATATGTGTCACAGTCCACACATCCTGAAAAAACATAAAAGGCATCATAAGCAGGCATGATGGCAATTCCCTGATCCTTATGACTAGGCAGAGCACTTCAAAAGGGATCCTAAAAGCATAATATTAAAGAAAAATATATTTAACATCAGGGCTGTGGAATTTAATAAAATATCTAATTGTCCACAGGACATGTTGCTTCATAAATCTGCTTGCCCTGTAAAAAAATCTACTTGTCCCTTTGGCGCCATGTAGTGTGGTGACAAATTATGGAAGCAATCTCATATTAGAGCGCTTATAATAGCTTCTCTAATTATGCCAGGGATTGTACTATAGTAGGGCCTGAATATTAGCATTTTGTTTATTTTTCCATCTTTCTGTAGATCTTCATTCTGGGGCGGGAGCTAGCGGTAAGCAATAGTTCCATGTTTGAAATGCCTTTTTTAGTCTGTGCAAACCTATTAACTTCCATGTTTTAAGGGTTTTCATGAGCTCTTATTTAATTATTTTCCTAACTGAGAAAGGTTGGGAAATTACTCCTGATAAGGGTCAGAAGTAAAACTTCTTCTAGAGGTGGGAAAAAAACATGGTTAAAGGGAAATTGAAGTTATAACCGCTCAACGGATTTTTTCATGAGCAAATCTACACCTTCATATTTGCTCATGCTAAAATACAGGTCACAGATATTTTGTAGGGCTACGATTTCCTGGTCCACTTCTGTAAATACTTGTGAATTCATGAAATACACAAATCTGCACTAATGCAAAGACATATATCATGGGTGCACTTTTGTGACATTCTTTAAGAATTATGCCCCTAATTAGGCCTGGAGCTAACTACGACCTTTTGTTTTATTAAAATTATATCTCTATCTATCGGCTGGCTTCACTGTGACTGATCCTACTTGCGGAACCCGCTCCTGCTCAGGACCTGGGTACAATCGCACGTGGCAAGTTCCATGCTTTCCAAATTCATCTTGCATTACATTAGAATAATCACAATATGCTCTTTCACAAGGAGCGTACCAGCACACAAAGTAGTTCTGTTCAGTGGCAGAAGCTACTGTGGCAATGTGTGCTTTTTGCAACCAAAATATTTTAGATTTTTGCTAATATTTCATACAATGGTGAGGGCCCAGCAGCTCCCACAACAATAAAGTTTTACATGTCAAAACAAACATGCATTGACAAAACCAAAAGACAAACCACCAATGTTGGACCTATTGGCTTTCCCAGTTCTTGTTTATATTTATGTTTCTAATAACCTTGTTGAAATTGGTTACACTGACTTTCCATTATGAATATTTTTTGCATGCATAAACACATTTAACTAAATGTTGCTTCAGAAAAATTGTACCTAAGTTTCACAGTAGTTTAGCAAAACGTTTTTCCTAGGTCCATTTTTTGAGAACATTTTATTTTGAAAGCAATAAAATGTCAATCTTG
The DNA here is from genome assembly GCF_031143425.1 of Pleurodeles waltl. Lineage (NCBI taxonomy): Eukaryota > Metazoa > Chordata > Amphibia > Caudata > Salamandridae > Pleurodeles > Pleurodeles waltl. Next base: position 806,218,163 of record NC_090440.1, read on the forward strand.
CATTCAACCTTCTGCAAAAATGTGCATTTAAACAGAGAGCAATCTGGGAGCAGTATAGGTAGTCTTATATTTTAAACTTTGCAAATGTGTAAACGTGTTTTTTTTACTGCAGCCACTGTCAGTAGTAAAGTCCGAGCTTACAGCATTTATTTAGAACACTCATCCTAATAACTGGAGTGACGTGGTGGGCAAAAAAGATGGATTAAACCCACATCTTTGTGATTGGGGTGAATGTTTCTATTGTTCATCATTCCGTCCATCATCATTTCTTTTTGCTTTTGTCACCCTAAGTGGGAAGGGTATGCCCAGACTTGGTTCCTGTGCTCACTGTGCCACTGGATTCAAGCTAGCCTGGCTGATGAAGGGTGATACCCAGAAACCGGTCCTAGAATGCTTGTTTCCGGTCCAGGGAGGACCTGACCTGGCAGTTCAGGCGGAACTATTCCCATGGGGAACAGGGTCAAGACTGTGGCATGGTGGGTAAAAAAACGATGGATTAAAACCAGATCTTTGTGACTGGGGGTGAATATTTGCATTGTTCAGCATTCTGTCTATCATCAGTTCTTTTTGCTTTTGTCGCCCTAAGTGGGAAGGGTATGCCCAGATGTGGGCCCCGTGCTCACTATGGCTGATAAAGGTTGATATCCTGAAACCGGTCCCAGGATGCTTGTGTCTGGTTCTGGGAGTACCTGGCTTGGCAGTTTGGACTGGACTGTTCCCATGGGGAACAGGGTCAAGACTGATTTGCATATGGCTGGTTCTAAACTGGGGTTGCATGGTAGGCAAAAAAAAATGATGGATTAAACCAGATCTTTGTGACTGGGGGTGAATGTTTGCATTGTTCAGCATTCCTTCCATCATCAGTTCTTTTTTGTATTTGGAAATTCTAAGCACTGCATTGTACAAAAACATTTACAGTTCATCTCAGTGTCCTTAGTCTTATTATAAACTGTAAACAAATACATTTCTTTATTTTAAAAATAAAATTCAACCAAACAATCCCTTAACCCCTTTGCTGCTAAGCCTTTTCCCCCTCCTGTGCTAGCCTTTTTTGGCTATTTTGGATAGTTTGCACTTAGGCACCCATAACGTTTAGTCCACATAAGATATCCATACCAAATTTGCGTCCTTTTTTTCCAGCATCCTGAGGATTTCATAGATACCTGGGGTTTGTAGATTCCCCTGGTGGGGACTGACAAATTAGCCACAATACAGCTAAAATGTAGGGTTTTTGAGAAAAATGGGAAATAAGTGCTGCAGAAGAAAGCATCTGTTTTTTCCCTGCAAATGGCATCAATGAAGGGTTTGCGGGTTCTAAAATTACCATATCCCAGCTTTCAGAAGCAGACAGACTAGAATCAGAAAACCAATTTTTTCAAAACAATTTTGTCATTTTACTTGGACATACCACATTTTTTCCATTTTTGGTGCTTTCAACCTCCTTCTAGTTAGTGACAGAAATGGATGTGAAACCAAAGGTGGAACCTGAAAACCCATACATTTTTGAAAAGTAGACACAATTCTGAATTCTTCAAGGTTTTCATATAGAAAGTAACAGTTTAAATAAAAGAAATACTGAAATTGAGTTGAAGGAACAGCCATTTCTGTCTACATTTTCATCTGTAATTTCTTCCGTCAATGGCAATATACTGTTACATCTGCTGGACCCTTCTGGTTGCGAGGACATATAGGGCTTGTAGGTTCATCAAGAACCCAAGGTATCCAGAGCCAATAAATGAGCTGCACCTTGCAAAAGGTTTTCATTGTGCACCTGGTATACAGCAATTCATTTGGTAAAATATAAAGAGTGAAAAAAAGGTATCAAGGAAACCTATGTTTTTCTGAAATAGACATAGAATTTAGAGCTTAGAAGCAGTGGTTGTTTGCACATCTCTGAATTTGGGACTACCCATACTAGCTTGTGAATTACAGGGCATCTCTCAACATTACTTCTTTCTTACACACTATCTTACATTTAGAAGGCACAAATGCAGAGAAAGACAATTGGAAATAACATTTATTCTGCTATTCTGTGTTCTCCCAAGTCACCTGACAAAAATGGTACCTCACTTGTCTGGGTAGGCCTACTGTTCGAGACAGGAAATGCCACACAGCACAACGTGGACACATCACATTTGTTCCCTGAAAACTGGCATTTTTTTGTTTTTGCAAAGTGCCTAGCTGTGGATTTTGGGCTCTATCTCAGCCAGCTCCTTGGGAAACCTAGTAAACCTGTACATTTTTTAAAACTAGACACCTAGGGGAATCTAGGATGGGGTGAATCCTTTAAAAACCTAAAAATCTCTCTAAAAACACATTTTCCTCACATTTCGATGATGCAAAGTTCTGAAATTTGAGGGGAACCACAAACTCCCTTCCACCCAGCATTCCCCCTAGTCTCCCGATACAAATGCTACCTCACTTGTGTGGGTGGGCCAAGTGCCCGCAACAGGAAAGGGCCCAAAACACAACATTGACACATCAAAATGAACTATCACAAAGTACCTGTTTTTGCAAGGGAGCACCTGCAGTTTTGTTTCTGGGCTCAGCGGTCATCTAGGGAAACCTACCAAACCCAGGCATTTCTTGGGGGAGTCCTGGGAGGTTTGGCTTGCATGGATCTCAAACATTTTCTCATCCATAATCCCCTGCAAACCTCAGATTTAGCTTTAAAAAAATCACATTGTCCTCACACTTCTGTGTGGGATCAGCGGCCGACACCAATTTCCTTCCACCTAGTGTTCCCCTTCGGTCTTCTGAGATAAAAGATTCCTCACTTGTGTGGGTGCCCAAAGCAGAGTCAGCCTAAAAACATATTTGAAAAAACTGCTCTTATGGTCACGCTTTTGTGCACCCTCAATCTCTACAAGTTTTTGGCCCTTCTCTGTCACAGGCACTCTGCCCACCCACACAAGTGAGGTATCATTTTTATCAGGAGACCGAGGGTCGCCAGCCTAGACAAGAAGCGAGCACACTACAAAGTCTCTTACTTCTGTAATGTCCCAGACACTCAAATTGTGAAAATAACACCCTAAAATATTTTTTAGAAACCCCTCGCCCGCCAACCTAATTGGTGACAAGCTTCATCATTGGGGGTCCCACCGAGATACCTAGAGTGTCAGGGATGTGCATTGATGCCTGATTACAGTGTAGCGGATTTGTTTTGTGATACCATATACATGGATTTGGCCCGAGGGTGAATGCTGGGGCAATATTTTTAACATAATAATTAAAAGGTCGAAAAACCGAACAATGACTCACAGCTTATGAGCTGTAAAGCTGCATCAAAAGACCAATTGCTTTACAGCCCATTCACACATCTTTCACATATGACACACACAAGACCATTCATGCCGCCAGCAGTGGGCTCAGCACAGTGCAACACTCACATCAACAGACAGCACCAATCAAGGGCCCATCACTTTCATACGCCCACATGCCTGACCAAGCAATCACACCAGCTGATGGAGTGTGTGGACTAGAGTTTGGCTAGCATTGTGTGTAGAGACCAGCAGCAAGTCACTACTCATACACCGCCAGCTATGCACTAGCTCACACACACCACCAGCCAGTCGCCAGCTCACTCCCACTGCCAGCTAAGCACCAGCTTACTCACACCACCAGCCAAGCACCAGCCCATGCACACAGCCAGCCAAGCGCCAGTTCACAAAACCACCAGCCAAGCGGCAGTCCACTCACACCGATATCATATTTTTTTTTTAAAGAGGATACGCAAACCAACTGCAAGTAAATGCAAAACAACAAACACAAGAGCTCTAACTAAATACATCACACTAATGGCAAACATGAAACTGAACAAAAAATATAAAACGATAAAGACCAGGCAGTGCTCACGGGTGCTCCCAGAAGCATACAGACTCTACATCGCTAACAGGGATTGTTTTTTTTTGGCATGGGAGGAATGTGATCAGCAAAGTGGTGATCTTATAATCTAGCCACATCCTCCACCTCTCCAACTCTAGGAACACTTGCCTGTTCCACTACAACAAGTCTGTTTATCACGGATTGCTGAAACTGAACAAAAGTCATCTTTGATTCTGGGGAACAATCCTTTAACAGAACACACCAAAAGCATTAACGCTTGCTAAATGGAAGAGATTAGTAGCCAACTTTATTAGCTACACTTGAGCCTGACGAACAGCAGTGTAAGGTTCCAACCTCCAGTCTCCTCTATTTACAACACCCATGTGTTTATTGTGGTCCAAAATACAGCCAGGTTTGCACACTTCAGCAGCCTGACCCCAAACAGTCACAGGTGAAGTACTTTCATCATGGGTGGTAGTCAGCATATAGGCATCCCTCCTGCCTGCAAATTTCACAGCTAGTCATTCATCATTTTGTAAGGCACTGCACTGTCCCCTTTCAAGTTTTACATACAAGCTCCTTTGGGTAACCTTTACGGTTAGAGCGGACTGTGCTATAAGCAACAGTGTCCACTTCGAACAATTCCCTGAACAATTGCACACCAGTGTAGAAGTTATCTAGGTCATTCTAGGTCATTGTTAAAAGTCCTCTACCAAGTTCTTCCACAAATTCCTTACTAACTACAAAAGTGGAGGAACAGCCAAGGGGGTCAATAGTGGAATCCCTACCAGTGTAGACCCCAAAATTATAGACATATCCTCTACTATTCTCAGACAGCATATACATGCTAGGAATGTACTGCCGAAAAACAAAATGGACCTTAAACAGGACCAAAGACTCGTCCACAGCTATTTCTTTCCCTGGATCATTGATCTCTGAAAATCGATCTACGAAGTGATCTAGGACGAGCAGAATCTTAAAAAGATGATGACCTCATGGCAACGCAAAACCGTTATCAACAAAATGCAGCCTCCAAAGCAGAAGCAGATTATCACGGTTCATGATTGCAGGAAATATGACGGTTGCTATCAAGGGACAGGTAGACCAATATGAAGACAGCGGTGGCTTCCTTATCAAGCCCATCAAAAATGTTAAACCCCAAAACTTCTTCAACTCTTCCATATTTGTGGGAGTCCACCAGGTAGCTCTAGAGCGGGGCCTAAGTCTGGCACTGTTGTCCCTCATATACTGTTCAGCATTCAAATTAGTCTGCTCAACAACCTAACTCAAAAATACATCGTCCATAAACAATTCAAAGAAATTTATAGGCAAAAAGTTTTCAGTATTCACTCCACATCCTGCGACACCAGTAAAGGCAGGCAACGCCAGCTGCACCATGTCTGGGGCAACCCATACTTCAGATCTTCCAATGGCAAGCCTTTGAGCCTGTGTTGTCAGCACATCATAGTTTTTCTCTAAAACAGGCACTTCATCCGCACTGAGAGTGGCTTTGTCATCAAATGATTGCTCTCGTACAGAAAATTCACTGCCAGAATCTTTCACTTCCTCCTCTGTCTCAGATGCAGAGTCAGTCTTATAATCATGGTCAAAGGAAGATTAAAAAATCATACCAACAGCCTGCTGAGGGGGCCATCCTGTGGCTAGACATGATCCTTCCTAATAAAAGTAACTTGACAAATATGTCAACAACAACCAACACTGTGTAAAATAAGTAATAAAGTGCGGCCTTATCCCTAAGACCTATATACTCACAAACAATACCACTCACTTGCCAGAGACAGCTATAATCACCAGCACCTACTCTGCACAGACACAGTAAGCACCAGTGATATCCCACTAAAAAGTAAAAAATACAAAAAAATCTACATACAACAACACAAAACACATAGTGCATAAATCCAAGGAGAATTTTGCGCATAGTAAAATATAAGCTAAAAATGCTGCTATTATTACACCATTTACAGGCAACTCATTCATGCATGGCATTGATACTCATTGAAGTAAACAGTAAAAAAAATGATTCTTACCAAACACAAGCAGCTACACAAACTGTTGATCTGACGCCAAAACAGCAAAGGAATCAAAAGCTTTGCACTAGAATAAAAAGGAGAAATAAACATTACAATCAGAAATGCAAATAATGTGCCACTCCACACACACCAAGCTGGGAGGCAGATGGGCCTAAAATTATGGCCAAAACATTCACCCCCTTAAGGGTAGAGACCCTTGCCCAAGGGGCTGCTCCCCACAACAACAGCAGCGACATAGTGAATAAAACATCCCTGATGTCTAGTGGTTTCTGCCCGATTGGGGGCTGATGGGGTTAAAAAAACAAATAGACTGACCTGCCCCCAAAAGGGGCAGAAACAACCAAAATTTGTACCCCCTAAAGGGAGCGACCCTTGCCCAAGGGGCTGTTCCCCAAAACTGACAACATTTTAAATCCCTGGTGTATAGATGGGCCTAACAAAAACAGGCTGATCTGCCCCCAAGGGGGGCAGAAACAGCCAAAATAATTGCCCTCTAAAGGGCGCGACCTTTTCCCAAGGGGTTGCTCCCCAAAATCGCCAACATTTTAAATCCCTGGTGTCTAGTGCTTTAAAAAAAATTGCTGATCTGCCCCTGAGGGGGGCAGAAATGGTCAAAATGTATGCCCTTAAAGGGAGTGAACCCTGCCCAAGGAGTCGCTCCCCAAAAATCACCAATATTATTAATCCCTGGTGGCTTAGTGGTTTGCCAGAACAGCCAAAACATAGGCCCCCTGAAGGGAGTGACCCTTGCACAAGGGGTTACTCCCCAAAAAATCACTAAAATGTAAAACTCCCTGGTGGCCTAGTGGTTTCAGCCTAAAAAAATGGCCGAAATGGCCGAAATATGTTCCCCTAAAGGGGAGCAACCATTGCCCAATGGGCCACTCCCCATGCATCAAAACACAGACACACAAAAATCCCTGGTGGGCAAATGGTTTTCCTGCTGCATGATCGCAACACCATGTGAGATCATGCAGCAGGAATACATTTCAAAGAGACACTGATGGAAAGGAAAAACTCTTTCCTTCCTCCCCGGTGCCTCTTTGAATCTCCCCCCACCCGGGGAAAACAAAACGTACCTGTTCTCTCCTCCGGGGCTGGAAGCTAATGCCTTCCAGCACTGTTGGCCTGCTGTCATTGGGCCAGTACGTGGGGTGCTTCTGACATCATCAGATTGCCCGGGGGTCAGAGGTGGCAGTGGAAGCACTTTTGTTGCTGTTACACATGGGGTCTTTGGTTGGCAATCAGATTGCCTCCTGTCCAAGCAAAGACCCTCACTCTAGTCAGGGCAAAGGAGAAACACACCTGGTTAGCCCCCACTCACCCCCTTGGTAGCTTGGCAGGAGCAGGCAGGTTTAACTAAGAAGCAACGTGTAAAGTATTTGTAACAACACACACAGTAATATGGTGAAAACACTACAAAATGGACACCACACCAGTTTAGAAAAATAGGAAATATTTATCTAAATCAAGCAAGACCAAAACGACAAAAATCCAACATGCAATAGTTAAAATATGAATTTTCAAAAAAATAAGAGTCTTAGGGCCAGATGTAGCAAAGGGTTTTACCCATTCTATGTCTATGGGAAAATGTGTTTGTACATATGGCCCTTACTCCTTAGAAAACAATGGAAACAATGATTTTGCACAAAGTACCTGGTTAGAGTAAAAAATAAAGCCACACAGGCGAGCGTTCATCAGAAAATGCAGTGATGCATCAATTCCTTCCTTACAAGGGAGGCCATGCGTCGTTTCTTCTCTGGTCGGGTTGGCGGTGAGTCGTTTCTTCTCCCTGGCAAGAGAGCGATGCGTCGATTTCTGGACAGGGCACCTTCAATCTGCGCAGATTCGGGTAAACTTTGACATCCAGGGAAGATGCAGGGAAATCCTTTTGCACAGTTTTAGAAAACCACGCTGCATGGGGTTTGTGTCATTATCAGCAGCCGTAAGCGAGTGTTGTGCGTCGTTTCTCCAGCTGCAGGCAGGAGTCTCAGCAGAGAGTCCATGTGTTAGCAGAGGAAGTCTTTGATGGCTGTGACACTTCAAAACAGGAAGCAAGCTCAGTTCAAACTATTGGAGATTCTTCACAAGCAGGAATATACCACAAAGTCCAGTCTTTGTCCCCTTTCACAGGCAGGAGCAGCAACTGCAGGAATGCCCAACAAAGCACAGTCACAGGCAGGGGCAGCACTCCTCCTCCGCTCTTCAGCTCTTCTCCTTGGCAGAGGTTCCTCTTGGTTCCAGAAGTGATCTTGAAGAAATCTAAAGTATTGGGTTTTGGGTCCTATTCCTATACCCCTTTCTGCCTTTGAAGTTGGCAAACTTCAAAGGAACGTCTCTGTTGTTCACAAGATTCTGCCTTGCCCGGCCCACCCCCAGACACACACCAGGGGGTTAGAGACTGCATTGTGAGAGGGCAGGCACATCCCATTCAGGTGTAAGAGACCACTCCTCCCTCCACTGTAGCACAGATGGCCCATCAGGATATGCGGGCTACTCCCCAGCTCCATTTGTCTCATTGGCTAGAGGGGATTCACAAAAAGCTGAACTGTCAAACTGACCCAGATAGGGAATCCACAAACAGGCAGAGTCACAGAATGGTTAAAGCAAGAAAAGCCCACTTTCTAAAAGTGGCATTTTCAAACTAACAATCTAAAAACCAACTTTACTAAAAGATGTATTTTTATATTGTGAGGTCAGAGACACCAAACTCCGTATTTCTATCTGCTTCCAAAAGGACTTTAAAGTTATTTAAAGTCAGGCCCATGTTAACCTAAGAGAGATAGGCCTCGCAACAGTGGAAACCAAATTTAGCAGTATTTCACTGTTAGGACATGTAAAACACATCAGTACATGTCCCACCCTTAACATACACTGCACCCTGCCCATGGGGCTACATAGGGCCTACCTTAGGGGTGCCTTACATGTATAAAAGGGAAGGTTTGGGCCTGACAAGTGGGTACACGTGCCAGGTCAAATTGGCAGTGCAAGACTGTACACACAGTCACTGCAGTGGCAGGTCTGAGACATGTTTACAGGGCTACTCATGTGGGTGGCATAATCAGTGCTACATGCCCACTAGTAGCATCAGATTTATAGGCCCTGGGCACCTCTAGTGCTCTTTATTAAGGACTTACTAGTAAATCAAATATGCCAATCGGGGATATCTGTATATTTACACAGAGAGCATTTGCACTTCAGCACTGGCTAGAGGTGGTAAAGTGCCCAGAGTCCTAAAGCCAACAAATACAGGGCAGAAAAAATAGGAGGAAGGAGGCAAAAAGATTAGGGATGTCCCTGCAAAAAAGGGCCAAGTCCAACAGCTTTCATCCCTCGTGGGAGGGGTGCAGGAGGACGTCCCACAGGGGGAGCGCCACCGTTTCCCCTGTGGGTGGTTAGTGGGATGGCCAGGAGCCTTCTGATGCCCACCGCGCACACAAGAGTTTAAACAAAGTTGACCTGGATTGATCAATTTCCCTTCAGCTGAAAAATCCTGCAGAAGCAAACCACTTGTACATAAATAGGCTACACTCCTGCATACAAATATAGGTTGTAGTTACGGGAAAGAAGCTGTTTGTTTCACAGACAGTGCTATAAGAGAGACAGACATAATGATAGTGAGCCTGGCACCCAATGTTTTACAAACATTGTAATTTCATACCAAACACTACTAGGTTTTTATTAAAGCTTCTGGACTACAATCATTTGCTGAGCAAAAACAATGTCACTTTTATGGTGTAATGTGGTTGACAGTTTCTACTCGAGTAATATTTTCATTAACCTTCTCTTCAGTGCCTTAGTTTGAGGTTTCTTACTCCACATTTCATAGCTCGTGATTCAGTGCATAATGCATTTGCTGAGGCCGGATAATTGGGCAGATCAAAGGCAGTCTTCTGTCCACAAGAGCCTTGTTTTCAAAATTGTACTGTACCATCCACTTAAATCCATTTGGGAATATAATTAAAGAGGACATGGGATTTCCCGAAAGGATTTATTTCCCTTCTTGAAATGAAAGAGCCAGTGTGTTGACACAGTTTATCCCACCAATAATTGAGTTTACTTTGATTCAAATTCTATTGAGGATTGATTGTTTTTCTTCAAAACCGCTGTGAGAAAATGCATAGTATCCAATCTTTTAATTTGATTCTGCTAAATTGTAAAATTGAATTGGCCCTTGTGGCATTGGTCTGAATGGAAGGAGCAAGATGAGGTTTTTGGGTCAGGTTCATTACAGCTGAGAAGAGCATATTCGAATGTAGCTCCTCAGGTTCCTGATGACGTATCCCCCTCAGGCCTCTTACTTTAGGTATTATTTACATATGTGGATCGAGAGATCAGCTAGTAATCTGCTACTTCTCTTTATACTCTATTTGCCAAAGGTAGAATTTTGATGCTGAAAATGCTTAACTGTTCCCAAGGGGCCTCCTTGCCTCAGCCGAAAATATTACATGTGATCCCAGAGCTGCTTTATTAAATGACCTCCAAACTTACAAAGGCCTAAAATTTAATAAAAGCAAAACAAAGTGGGTTTTGAGGGTGTTGATAGAGGCAGCCTGTTTAATCCTCTGTAACTGGAGAATTCAGCTGCTATCAAAAACAGGTGAGCAGAACGCAAAATTATTGTGGCCTTTGAAACGAGCCTTTCAAATGATCAAGATGTTACAATTTACTACATTTGTTCGTAATATAAACACGCTGATTTAAAAGTTTATATATAACAATATATAGGTATGCTTTTGGTTGTACTACTTTTAAATAATACATTGATGTTGCACTTCGTTTCTCTCTAGGGTCCCCCACCTTCTCCACAATTTAAATCTTAATCCTGAAAGATTTAAACAAACTTGGGTTTTTAGCTGTCATTCCTGCCACCTCTCCATGCTGTTCCTTTTGGCATCTATTTTATTAACTTCAACAGACAGCTTAGCAAATAGTATAAAGAGGTCCACAGAAAAGCCCTTTTCCTCACACAATTAGACATATGGAGATTTATATCTTAAATAGCTCAAAACATATCTCCATCGGTTCATGGGATATTTAATAGGTCATTTACGTTAACAAACTCTTCATTGGGAAGGGACACTTTATATAAGTTAATAAATTGTGTGTGTAGTCAGAGTAAATTATACTTATTTATTTTCATATTTATATATCTTTATCAAGTTATTATTGTTAATTACATATGAAGATCTTGAAACTTGATCTTTCTGTTTCACTCCGGTTATACAACAGATCTGTCTAGCCTCCTGCGTTACCACGGTTTTCATGGTGATTTTACTAACTTCTTCCTCAAAAAGTCTAACGTTTGCAGGGTATTCAGCTCTTGTAGTTTATGAATTAGGTTGATAATGATAATCACTGTCCTTCAATAATCATATTTCTACATTCTGACCACTGACATAGAGAAATAAAAATACAAAGTATTGGCGAAATGTGGAAAAGAAGTACCCCCTAGCCAGCAGGGTCCTTATTTTATCAGATAATGTAACTTTCTGAATACTGCTCCTAGTAACAATATACATCAACAATAGTATAAGTAGGAAGGTATATGTAGACGTTGGGAGTCCCACTCATCTCAGGATCAAGAAACAAATTCCATATACGTCTCATGCTATATGTTTTAGTCTGTTCTTTTATCACTATGAAATTTTCCATGATTACTCACTACATGAGGAGTGTTGGTAAGAGTGAAATAAATGTTAGAATGAATGAATCAGCAGTGTATTCAGGTCCTTGACGAAGCACAATTGCGCCCAATTTAATTATCAGAATCAGGTCTAACCTCACCCCAGAAGCTTTGAGGTTTTTAGAGTGGGGCTGTTAACGCTTGTGTAGGTGCTAAACAGTTGTCAGTGTCTTTATTCTGGCTTGGTACAGGTGACAATTCAATAAGGCACGACTTTGGCAGAATACACACATTTGACCTATCTCTTTGAACGACACTGGTGGCATGGCTGGACTGGAAACCAAAAGCATCCTTGGCAAAAATGTACAAACCAGCCCCATTCTCTTTCTTACTTTCATGTCCCCTGCTACCTCTCGCCCATTGATTTTCATTCATCCAGCGTCCTCCACTACCCTGTGGATCTGCAACAAGTAACCCAAGGAAGCTGGTGAATGTAATTTCTGGCCTCCAATTACTCCATTGAGAATGTCTTATGGAATAAACGGCCATATTCTCCTTTACTCAAGTTGGTTGTTATCATTATTCTTGTTGCCTTATTTTAGATCAACATTCATCATTGTACAAATGTAGCTCATTTTGGTGTTAATCTCTGTGGATCTTTCACTTCTTCAGTGCTTTGTGGGAGAAGCACTGGTTCAGGTCTGTTTTTTTACAAGACTCTTAAGTATGCTGTCATGAAATGGGTTTGCTTGCTTCTGAGTATGGCCCTGCAGTGTCCGAGGCAAGTAAGTGGGGCTTTGCCTTATCTCGTGTGTGTTTTTTTAATTTATACATACTGTGGGCAGTGGAGTAAATGGAACTGGTTTTAGGAAATGACATTGTGGTGGAAGGAGGTTATGGTAACAGTGTCTATTGGGTGTTAGGGATAAACTTATCTAACCAGAAGAGCTACATGTGATACTGAATCATGGAAAAGTGTCTGAGCTTAACTTGCCTCGAGTAAACAGGAAAAGATAGCCAAAGTATGCTACAAGAATGATGTCAGATCAAGGTTTTGAAATATTCATAGGCAACTTTCAACATGTGAAGGAAAGGACTGGAAAGGAACCCATCTTCTTTGTTTGACTTCCAGTCTGCACTGAGGTCTGCGTTTTTCTTTGGACTCGCTTTGTGCTGGCCAGAGCCTTTGTCATGTATAGACCAGAAATGTAGATGACACGTGGCCTGACATCATTGTGGTATACTTGTCTGTGTACAGAATACCAATTTGATTAAACGTGAACCTTTTTACTGTGTTTCTGCAGTGTACCCCACAGCCCCGCCAGGCACTTGGAGGGAAAATCTGATTTCCTGTTGCATATGCTTTTCTATATTCGTGTTGGGTTTTGCTGATACATGTGTCGTGCCATTGAAGTGCATGAGAAACAATCATTTATTTCTTGTTTTATGGAATTTCTGATTCTGCAATCAGTTTGTTAGTGCGCCTGGTCCTTAGTAAGTAAACTTACAAGGGGACGTGTATAGGTCTATGAACCTTTTGGATCGCATGGAATATCCTAGTCATGTGGTGACTACTAAAATCAATAATCAGCATAGCCAACCTTCAATATTCATTTGACAAGATCTAAAACTATCTATTCATGAATAACCACAACTCGATAAAGTGTTAAACAATTTATTTCCCTACTGATTACAATACTAAATCATCTGTTAGATCAAACTTTATTCAATCAGCTCAATTATTAGTTCATTAATGAAACGTCAATAACATAATGAAATCAGAACTTGAAGAAGACATATGCTTCAGTACTCCGACATAAGCCAAGAGAAGATTTCTAGCATCAATAGCAGAGTTCAGCAGATAGCTTGTCAGTCATTTGTCACTGTTAACGTCACCCTAAAAAGCCTACCCAACCAAGATTAGCATTAACATGTGGGACTTCATGCAAAACAATTTAGAGAAAACATGAATTTGGAAAACATCTTTCTAAGTGAGAATCTATAATCAGCGAAGTTGGTACCTAGAAGAAAAGGCACAATCAGTCAGTCACATTTTCATAGCTACCTATCCACAGAATGGATCAGCAACAAAGTCAGTCTTCGTCTTCAGGCCATCAATTGATCAGCTACGCATCAGGCTCTCAAGAGTATGAGGCCAATGACAGAATCTCGAACAGCGTCTCCTGATGTCATCAACGTTTCCCCTCGCATCTGCCTAAATTCTCTCACATCTGAAATTTTTGCCTCTTGTCATGACTTTTTATTACGTTTTCCCAGTCCATCCCCTTAATTCCCAATTGGTCAGTCAGTTAGCAGATATGACTTTAATCTATAGTATTTATTTACCAAATCTACAAATTTTAATATTAGTCCTTTCACAAGATGCGGATTGGTCCTCTATACGATGTCCTCATCATCCGGCTCTTCAGGTATCAAAATTGTTTCATGTTCCTCTTCAGTCAGTGCCTCCATTGTTCAAGTCCTGGGAAAGTACATTTAGCCTACTCTACACATAATTGTATCAAATTGTCTTCATCACCTCCTGTCCACTGGTACATTGCAGAAAATTCTAGCTAAGCAACTTTAACATCGGGTGGCTCAAGGACGGGTCATACATCCAGCTTCTTGCAACGCGTTTAATATTTCAGCTCTCTGTTTGCGAGGCCTAGGAAGACTAGGCTTTAATTTCAGCTAAGTTAGCACTACAAGTTAATGCAAAACATAGGTTATACCTTACAATATGACATATTACTACATTATTCTTATACATTTTTCATTATTTCACACAGTTTCAGTTATATTAGTACAATCTCGTATAAGTGGCTGACATGCCCTAAGGGCACATTTTCTTTTCAAACGTGCACATTATTTTCCCTACGATTAATTTCTCTACAAATTTTTCATTATTCAAAACACATAAACATCAGTAATATTTTTTTAATTAGCATATCTGCTTCAGCAACTTTGAATAGTTTGTGCTTGTAATTATATTTTATCCACAGTACAACGTTATTACAGTACTTCAATCGATTCAAGTATCTTTGGAAGTTCATTTCTTGGTTTGTCTGGCACGCATGTACACATATGTTTATGGAGCTTCTTGAGCGAGCCTTAGTAGAATTTTCTTTCTGGCCATACTGAGGACGAATTGGTAAGTTGTTAATTTGTTAAGTTGTGTGTCCTAAGAGGGCAAAGGAGTATTTATGGCCACAATTCTAGCATGTGTCTAGGATTGGATTTACAGCAAGGCAAGTCTACACTGTGCACAACTAACAACGGCTTGTGAAAACATTGAATGTGTACCCTCTGCAGTAAATGCTCATCCCACAGCCTCACATCCGACTCATCAGTTATGTCCCTTCTGAAGTAGAGAGGATGGGAGCAAAGAACAAATAAAACTAGTGTTCCAAATAGAGATATCTTTGAAATGGACCAACCATTGTACAAATCTCGGGGAAAGAGATGTATTGCCATCCCTTTGAAAAGAAATAAGAAGAGCTGTTCTCTTTTATCTTTAGTTTCTGATGGGCTGAAAGCTTTTTTCAGGACTGAACTGATCAGTTCACTGATTGCCTCTCATGTCCAGTGGAGTCCCAAGTGTTCTGTCCACAGCCTGACCGCTGCTTGGATACCAAGTGCCTCCATTACTCTCTGCCTGCCGGGTGGAAATGTGGTCCTGGAAATTAATCAGCCAGAAACCTACAAGAGACCCCTGAACAAAAAGATTTTGTGGTCACATCCCTAAACATAGTCATGGTTTTGAGAAGTAACTGACCCACCTTTCCAGACTGTTCATTGCTCAGTATCTGTACCCATGTGGGCCGATTTCTTTAAACCCATGTCTTAGGATTTATAAAACGTTCTTACAGTAGTACAGATACTACTTTGTAATGACAGGTAAATGGTAAAGTTATTTCTGAGAACAACTGTTACATTTTTTAGAACCCTTGGAGGAAAGGGGTGACCCATCAACGCCATTCTATGAAATACAAAACCTTCAACAACAAGAGAAGCACTGCATTCAAGTTATAGAAAATCCAAGTCGTTTCAGACACTCAAACATGAGACCTCACAGTTATGAACCAAGTCTGTGGTGCACTGCCCTGCTTGCTTTCATTGTAGCATCAGCAGAGCTTGCTTGAGCTTCGAGGAATCCAGAAAGGCAACAACTCCTGTCAGGACTTGAATATTATCGGCTGATTTGACATAAAGAACTAACTTCTGAGAGGTCAGGAACTTTTGTTTGCACGCTTTTTCTCTTCATCAATGGCTCCAACTTATTGTATTGGGAACTGCAGGAGTCTATTCCAACATCAATGACAGCCTATAATTGTTTGACTAGTTTTTGTACTGTACCAGAAACTGTCCGAGGGAAATATTCTCTATTGGCCATCCATCACTCCACCAAGTTTTGAGCTCACAGGTTCAGGCATGGCAAAACCTTAGAAGGATCCTTGCTGCTTTATGGCAATTACACAAGGGAACTTACATCTTTTTTTTCTGGACTTGACATTGGTCCTATTGACTCACATGTTAGCCTTGATTCTCAATGGTAGTGACTTTTAATCTGATGTGTAGCACAGGAGACATGATACCTTGACCTAGGGAGAGTGCCCACTTTTGTCTCCATGATCCAGAGGCTTCTGGTGGGAGACAAATGGCTGTTCTTCAGTTGTGAGCAGCTTCAGTTGAAGGACATGTCTAGGCAAGTGGGTCAAGAGGTTGACACGCTCTGCCCTGATGTCCTCTATAGCTATGAAAATGAATTTTCATAGTTCTTGAGCTGATTTAGAAGATGATCTCCTGTTAAACTTAGTAGCATCACATAGAATCTGTAAAAATATATTGGGATTATGTGATTCATAATTGTCAACCCTCTCTGCAGTCTCAGTAGTCGTTTCTTTTCCACAAGGACAAACAGAAAAAGGGTAATCGTCACTCAAGACCTAAATAGTCTGAGTTTTAATCTAATTCCCTGCACTAAACAAATATCTTACAGAGGAGGGAATAGGGTTCATATTCAACTTGTACTGACCTAGCAAGCACTCAGGTAGACTTGCCCCCTCACTAGCATCCGTACAATTGATACACAAGAGTAGAACGCCAAGGGACTGCCAGAATATGTCAGCCAAGCCCTACCTAGCACTACTCAATCTAAGCCACAAAATCAATGTGCTATTAATCATAACCAGAAAGAAGATTGCTTGTTTATAACAGCAGTAACTTTGTAAGTAACAAAATAAATACAGGGTATTGTATGTACCTCTCTAGAACCATCCTCCTTTGTGTCCAGTACTCTGTCTCATATGGTTCAAATCTCCAGGAAAAATTGGAAGGTAATAATGATGTATATGGATTTCTCAGACATGCCAAAACCTGCCAAAAAAATCAAAAGTTTAGTTTTCAAATATTTCCATCCTATTAACAATTAATAATAATTGCCTTTTTCTGTGTTTGAAAATGTGTGTGGGGGGGGTCAGAAATAGTTTTGCCTCATTGGACAACTGGCTAGGAAGGAACTCCTTAAAATACAAGAAATAGACTTTCTATCCCCAACCATACCATCATAATGGAAGCAATGGGTAAGGGAGAAAACTGACATTTTTCCCCAAAAAATCACCTTTTCCTCTTTCCTTGCAACGGTTTATCTATGAAGAAAAGGTAATTGATGGACAGAGTTTCATCATTCAATCATTTCAACCATGAGAAATATAACTGTAATCGTTGACCCCGTGATGATTTGCTGATAATCATTGCTAATACAATGGTTTGTCACTTGTCACTGCCATGTCAGGAAAGGCCTGTGATCATTCGCAACTTCACATTCTGTTCACGGTCAAAACTGGAGGTTGTGCTGAACGTCCTATACCCTCCACTCACCCCAGAACCTAGTAACTGCCTACATCTCCTGTCAACCCATTCCCCAACTCTCCCAAGAGCCTCTCTGTGCCCTCGCATCGCACCATGTTTACCCAAGAACATTGACACCATCCATGTCCCACTTCACACATTCCCAGATTCTAGACCTTCTTGTACCTAAATGTCTGCCACCTGCTGCTGCAACCAGGCTCTCTACCCTTGTGCTGTATTGCAAATCGACCTCAAAACATATTTCCTTCTTCTTTCGTGGTACGTACAGAGCAAAATGGCATGCCCTATGAATCATGCCACTGTATTGAAGCAGGGCTGATTATTAGCAAGAAAAAGCGTTCTTTTGGGGGGAATTTACTGCCAACACGCACAAAGCATTGGTGGTGGGAAGTGTATTTAAGCCAGGCTCTTGCCTTGGGAGCTCTTCAGCCATGTGGCCCCCTTGGGTACCTTCTGCATATACAGCTCTACTGTTGAAAAACCCAGGCCTGAATAGACAAGCCCATTTTCAGGAAACTTCTTAACTTGGTGTTCTGAGAAAGGCCCTTGTGGATTGTAAGTTTCAAATGCGCTGTGAAATGTAAAAAATACAATATTTGCATGCATATTTGCATTCGTGTATAACATTTATAACTGCGTATGTTTGAAGGAGATAATCTTCATAAACATTACCGATTGCTACTCTCATCGAACACAAATTCCCTGGATTAACACCGATATGTTACAGAGTGTTGCCAAAGGATGTTATTAGAGACATATCCAAAGTATGTGGCCTGGACCACGGAATCAGAGAGAAAGAGGAAAAAACAGCATTTTTAGTACGAAGAACGATGTCAGGCCCTCGCTTTACTCTGCTCAGCACTTAAGAGAGGATCAAAACGCAGCAACAGAAAAGAAACGGAGTACTGAAGAGCAAATGTTTCAGCCTAGTTTGCAACTGAACAAAGCACTTTTCACAGTCTTTTTTTGAGCTGTGCACGACTTGAAAAATGGGGAGCAATGTTTGTGGCAAATTTTGCACGTTGTGCCCATTACATCAGAGCGCAAATACACTCACTCCCGATTACAGCATGTCCCGTACGTTCAGGTCCTACCTAAAACATTTTGTATGGGCAGATTTTATGTGGTAGCAACAATATTGTGTACAAAATTTATCAGAAAGAACAAGTCATAATGTTATTTCCAGGGCCGGACTAGCCATTCGGCCACGCCGGTGCTTTTCCAGTAGGCCACAGGCTAGAGAGCTGCTCCCAGAATGGGATGGGCTGCAGTGGACCAGCCATTCCCCCAATGCCCCTGCTCTAGGCATGACCTCCTGCTGTGAGGCACTGGGTTCAACAGTTTTGCCAGGTCTGAGTTTAGTTTCCAGCCTAGCCTTGTGCAGTTCACTTGTAACTTCACAAGAAAGTTGTTCTTCATACTGTCAATACAAGAAATATTGCTGAATCTCCGATGCCACCAAATTTTCCGTTTCATCCAGAAATTGAAGGATGGATTTTGAGTTCCCTCCAAACTCTAAACGAGGCCCTTAGTGCTTTACGCTGGGGCTGATCGCTACTTCACTCAGATTTAGGCCCAAGAGTAATAGGATATGTGAATTGTTCATACAATCAATTAAATACTCACATAAGCATTTTGTATAACTATGTTTTTATGAGAATTGTGTGCATATTTTGAAGACCATTGTCATTCTTAGTCAGTCTTAATGGACAGTTATTAAATTATCATGAATGTTTACGGATGTGGTTCTTTTTTTCAGAATCGCAGTGTCCAGAGTTGTCAATGCATCACATGCCAAAAATACCTTTAACTTTTGTTTTAGCTGACTGCACTTAAAATGGTAAGATTGCCGTACATAGTTGTAAGAGAATACAAAACGATAAGACCAAGGGCCTCCATCCGAGCACCCTATATGGGAAAGTAAAACTACCCCTACTACATCTGATGCAGCAGGATGCACTATTTTTCAGCTGTAAAATGACCCCTTTTTATGGGTTCTGCGGGTGAGAACAGGGCAGACTTTAGCACTAGTGGTGCCTGGTTAGACAGTCTTTCCAGTGCCTCCCCATGACCTCCTGCACCACACATTTCCTCATTACCACCCTCCAACAGTGCCCATCATCTGTCTATAGCCCTCTCTCACATTTCATTTGTTCTGTTGCGCTACTCATGCCAGTGTTGGGTGTCAGAGCACTTTACATCAGACACACATTATACAGAGACTAGGTCTGTAGAAGATTACATAATACAATGAGAATTGCAAGGTGCAAGAATGACGTGCCATTCCTACTGGTAGTCAGTATATTTCAAGAATGTTTGGTCCGGAGAAGCACAAGCTCAGGATTTAACATGTACCTCAGTGGTTGGGTTGGCTTTACTAATAAGAATACATTTCTATCCAAGCAATTCCTGTTTAACAGCATTATGATGAAGAAAGACTGGGGGAAAACATAACATTCTAACCTATTCCATGCAATTTACATGCCGCTCTTTGATGACAGTTCATAGGTCGCTGTGTTCTATCAGGGTTGGAACTTATGAATTGCAAGTAACCAAAGGATCTGGGATCAAACCAGTAACCCATTGAACTATCCACATAAAATACAGTTTTGTGATCTGCATGGCACATGTTCTTTGCAGCAGGCATATTAACCCTCTGTGCTGCTTTATGATGAGTCAAAACTGCCACTAGACAAAGCTCCAGTCTCTCTCCAGCAGGGACATAAAACGCCAGTGTACCTTGATATTCTTATTGTTGCCTGGACATACAAGGAACTCCGCAGTAGGTGATTTTAAGCCCATGCTATTTCTAAATACAGCCCCCAAAGTCAGCGCCAGGTGCAGCTGCACTGGCCAGACTGCCCAAAAGCCTGCCTTGGGTGAGAATATGGGACCTGGTAATAATGTATGGTCCCCCCTTTTCTAACCTGCAATATGAGTTATGCATTTTAGCACTGCGCAAATTTGCTGGAAAGGTTTGTGCAAGTCAAAAACCAGCAAACCCTTCATTCCAAAATGGTCAATTGTTGGGAATATCCTTCGATTCACTAGGCATTTTTCTCATTGCCTCTTTGATAATCCCTTTCTGTACTCTCTTGTCATCCCTAGCAGTTAAATAGTTAAATGCATATTGCTCTATACATGCAACCACCATAACATTACGTATGCATGGGAGATAGTGGGTCAGGGTTAGTGATTTCAGCCAGTATTTCTGCACACAGTTCATTGGGATTTACACGTTTTCAGCTGCAGAATGGTGAATAACATGTCGTGCCCAGAAATAACCGAACATTTGTCACATGTGCTTTGTGATTCCACTGCCTTTTGCGTTTAAGGAGCAGAAAATGTACTCTTACAAATGTTTCATGTTCCCAGTCCTTCACCCCTGTAAACTCGTGCTCGGGTGGGCAGTGTCCCTCCTGGGAATGCATCTCTGCCCAACTCGTAATGAGGGTCAGGTACAAACTGTTGTCACATTTTGTAATCCTGGCATGGACGGTAACTCCCTTTTGCGCCAGGATCAGAATGAAGCTCCGAGCAAGCTGTGGCTGCCACCGATGACTTGCGTCGGATTGTCCAACCTGTGCTTTGTTTCTTTAAAAACTGAAATAAAAAAATGAGCGGAGCATGTGAAGTGCGACATATGTATCTCTAAAAGTAAATACATGGCAATTTATGGTGACTGTGAGTTTGAAGGAATGTCACACAATATATACAGGGTCAAAGTGAAGAGCAGACTGTGCGCACAAGACCACAAAACTCCTCTCACTGGGGACTGAATGCGACTGCAATCCAGGTCTTGAGAGGTGAAAGGCTAATGCGCTTAACCACTCTGCTGCCTAGCCTCCTGGAAAGCCAGTTTTAATTGAGAATCGATCAGCTGAGTAGAGGGACATGTCACACTGCAGAACCTCAATCTATAAATGTAAAATAAAAACAGTTATTTTCAGAATAAGTCGCACATGTGCATCCAACCACATAAGCCTCAATCCCGCCCTGTGTTTTAGTGAACTTCAAATTGAATTGCTCTTCGTAGCATGGGTGAGTAAGATCCATTATTAGATGTCCTCAAACCAAATTGTTCGGCTCTTTATAGTGCTGGGTTTGTTCTAGCATTCTTATTTTCAGGCACCCCGAGCTTTGAAGAGGATGTGTGCCTGCCTGTGTATTTGTGTGCTTCCTTTGCAAGTCTGACTTCAACTTTCAGTTGGAAAAAAATATCGCAAATCCAATGCACTGTCAGAAAAAATATTCTTACATTTTCATTAATTAATGCTCGTTTTAAGTCCAACACATGAAACACTGATTTTCAATTGAATGTATGCAGGAACAGGAACTTTAAGCTCTTGCTAAGAAATCTAGCTGGTTTGTCAGAGTAATTAGTGTTGAAGTGAAGGTATCTATAAAGTGGCACATACCTTGCTTCCTAAATATTCATACGTTTGCCAAACATTTACCTGCGGTCTTAATTTTACATACCATATGTCAAGCTGTAGCTGGTCAGCCGTGAAATCGTAAACAACCTTGTCAAAATGATTCACTTTTCTAAAGTGCTAGCACACAGACACGCCTCTCTCACCGTTATTGACACAGATGATATGTCCATGCACATATGCAGATCGAGCAACATGTCTAGATCAGCACATCTAAAGATACAGACGGACAGACAAGTAGGCAAACAGATATCCATGTACACAGAGTTACAGGCACCAGTGGTCACACCCAATGTGACAGGGGTCACCATATGCACAGATGAAAATGCATACGTAATGTTATGGTGGTTGCAAGTATAGCGCAATATGCCACTAAGTGCTAGGGGCGATAGGAGAGTGCAAAACAGAATGAACAGAGGGAATGAGAAACGAGCCTAGTGACTCGAAGGATATTCCCAACAATAAACCAGTGGTAGATACCGTATATGGGGCCCGTTGTCAGGACTGGAAATTGGGGGGAAACGGACCAGAAGAGGGGATAAACTAGAAATCAAATGTAGAGAGCATAAAATGTGAGGAATCCGGGCCAACTAGAGAATTAGGAAAACATAGTTGACAATTCGAAAGAATTGGGAAGAATTTTTTCCCATTAATCCGTCCCAATAAATCAATCTTCTTAATAAAGAGTAATAACTTTCAGAGTGATGCAGAATGTTTTTACCTTGTATTGTGCCATCTGCATTCTTTCATAATGTATTAAAACAATTGTGTTATCAGTGAATAATCTCAGTATACATTGTACAGCAAAGGTTAATGAAATTATATTGACTTTTGCAGTAGCATCAGAGGGTTTAGTCATCTTGTTGAACAACCCAGCTTAATTTCAACTTTTACCGTTGTTGCTTTTAATGGATGTGTTGCCACCATAACATACTATTGGCGGTAAAACCAACAAAATCAATTATTTGTCTCAACGGGGAACACATTTCCCTGTTCCTGATATACACAAGTTCCCTTATTTTCACTGTTCCTGATATACACAAGTTCCCTTATGACTTATAGCTGATTCCTTTCTAATTATAGAGCCTGCATTATTATACTTTTTATTTTGCTCTTTTGAGGTGCCTTGCAGCACACGTTTTCCCCCTTTTATGGTGGGCAGTGCTCAGTATGTTTCGAATAAAAGATGTATGTTCTGGGAGGGCCATAGAAATAATGTTGATCTAGTCTTTGCTGTGCATACCACTTGGGTAAAATTTGGTTCATCACCTTTCAAATATTGTATTACAGACAGTTCTTACTATGGTCAAAGCCTTCGCTCCCACCCAAGCTCACGGATCACTCTTTGAATTGATGAAATGTTTGTTGACAAGTTTATTCTTTTCTACATAGTGGAAGGGGCAGGATTGTATAGTTGGATAAACCAAGTCCCAGGTACTGGGCTGGAAATTTTCAATTTTAGGCAAGTCTTATAAAATCAGGCTAAACCTAAAGCATTTACACAGTATGATCTTGCATTATTCCAAAGTTAGTTCTTTAGCACACTGCTGTGGTTTAAAAGATGATCTACAGAGGTCATACTGAAGTACTATAGAGTGTAGACTACAGCGTGAGAGCTATTGTTCAGAAATAGAGGATGGCGACATAATAATTGAAATTCTATCAAAGGAAACTTTCTCCTAGCACATACCTCATTTACATGGGCTGCTTTATAACACATCTTTACTAGGTAGGCACCTTAAGTTACTCTACGCCACACACATTGGCTAGATTGTGTAAAAACTAGTTTAGTTACATGTACTCCAAGGTATTCGAATCTCTGCCCACTGTGTCATCTGCCTCATGAGCCAGAAGTACAGAACAGAGACGGTGAAGACCATACATGGAACTGAACCTGTCTCAGGGCAGTGTTTACAGGAAAATGAAACAGAACTTGATTCCTATACGTGCAGTTAAATGATCCAACCTCGTGACAAGGGATGGCGGCACCAATAAGAAAACAGAAATGCATCCTCTTACATACATGGACTTTCCACTCTCATCGGTACAATGTGACTTAGTGCTAACTACATATATAGCCTTTAATTTGTTGTGAAAATATATACAAGCTTTTCTTTCTAATCTTTCACTTACTTAGTGATTTATTGGATTCGTGCTGCGACTACTCCACACCAAACGTGGATAACAGCTTTAAAGACAGAGGAGGGGAGGGAAGTAGGAAAATATTGGAGTCTATTGATTGAGCCCCAACAGAGAAAAATGATGAACATAAATGTGACTAAAGTCATAAGGCTATCTGAGCAGATTTGCTTTCAGTGCCCTTCTGGACTTCATATTTTCATCATATTGTTTTTTGGAGTGAGGCTCACGTAAAATCCATTAGAGTTATTAATATGGGTCATAATCACTGTATAACTCAAGATCAACTATTGGACCTGGTGAAATAGGACAGGAATGCCATGCATGACTTGCAGAAATTGTGAGACAATTTCCCTTGGATATGGTTCGAATATTAGGGCATCGTTAAGGTAAATTCAAGGTCACACATCTTTTGTGAGTATGGACCATGTGGAGGGTAGCCAGCCAACCAGAAGGGGATAAATACCTACTTGTTTAAAGAGTGGTAAAGCAATCTTTGAGGCGGTTGAGGTGCAGCCAGACTGACAGCATCCATGTTTTGACTTTCAAAAGGCAGTGTGATGGTTAGCGGCCACCACCATCATCCTCCTTCTGCTTAATGGGAAATGTCGTGATAGCCACATTTATCTGGGAGCATAGCTGATAGCTGGCAAATCGGTGTGCGTAGAGGGCCAAGTTGGTTGCAAGGGCAAGCCTTGTGATTCCACAAATGCAGTTTAGGTGAAGAATGAAAGAAACAAAGTGAGTTTCACCTGGTGAGAAGTGGATGCCAAGAATAATTTGAAAAGTCATAGAAACACTCCCTAGACGCCCATCTGTGTTGGGAAGAGTGAAGAAGGATACCTTGCTGCACAGTGCTTAATTCTGTGGTAGGATACGTAGGACTAGTGCACAGGCATCAGTTTGGTTTTTTGATGTTAGTATATTTTCTCAAGGGAGCACTAATTACATTCTGTAGTAATATGTAAAACAAGTTTATTTGACAGGAGCTCAAGTACCAAGACTTGGACAGAGTCCTTACTATGGTCATCAAGAAGACCATCTGGTTACATCCCGCAGTAGAAGTTTGTCTCTGAGTTTTTCAACTTTCACATTAAAGCAGGGAATCAAGACGTTACACAATCTGCACTTTGTTGAGGCAGCCTCCTATTAAGACAGCATCCCTCCTTCTGGGCTATGCAAAAGACTTCAAGAAGTGTACATACTTCTTCTCCACATAGCCTTAAGGCAAGCCAGATACTTTGCCTGCTAAAGAACCCATCCCTGGACTTAGCTGACCTATCCAACTTTCACCTTATTACCCAAATTCCATTCATAGGGAAATTCAAGTATACAGGAATTACCTAGCTACAGGAGAACATCAGCAGAAATAATTTTCTTACAGTCAGGCTTTAGAGCTTGATGTAAAACTGAGACAGCCACATTTCAAGTAATTGATTATGCATTTCTCCTTAGTGACAGGACATACCCGTGCTCAGACTTTTGCTTGACCTCTCTGCAACCTTTGACAAAATTAACCTTCCACATCTGATCCAAACCCAGAAAACATGCATGGGACCTGCAGGCACTGTCTGAAAATAGTTTGCATTCTAATTCATCAACCAACAACAGATCATGCAAATAGGGTCCACAAGATCACAGACCCTCCCGTCTTCTGCAAAACACCACCTTGCTCCATTCTTTCGCCCATCATGTTTACCTTCTACATGGAACCTCTGACAACACTCTTTTACACAGTAGCATCAAGATCAACCAACAGGCAGATAATACCCAACTCTACTTAAAAATATTCTCATCCAGTTACAGACTCCAATCCTTCCTGAAAAGCATCCAATTATGGGTTTCAGCTATCATCCTCAAGCTAACCCCTCACTACCCCTAAAGACTGAATTCCTACTGTTCGTCAACAGCCCAAAACAACCTCAGATTCCATCTTGGCTGTTCAACCTAAACCCACAAGGCTTCACTCCCAGTTGAAAGATTATACAAAATCGCTGATATTCACCATTGACAAGCAACACATCACAGGGAATATCAAGCCAGCTTGGTTCCTACTCTTCCTCGTGAAGAAAGTAAATCCATTTCTTCTGGAAGATGTCTTCAGAACAACCATACAGGCCTGTTAGCCCTGCCATCCTTTGCATGGTTTCCCCCTAACCTTTTGCCTTCAACCCTCCTGTTTTTCTGACTTTGTTTTTGCTGGCTTTAGGACTCTGCACACTTTACCACTGCTACCCAGTGCTAAAGTACTTACCCTCTCTCCTTAGAACATGATACAATTAGCTAACACCCAAATGGCATAATTAATTTACTTGTAAGCCCCTAGTAAAGTGGTACTACCTTTGCCCAGGGCCTGTAAACTAAATGCTGCAAGTGAGCCTGCAGCACTGGTTGTGCCGCTGTTAGAAATGGGGTCTCAGGTTGGCAGTCAGTTTGCACTCTGTCCAAGCAGGGACCCTCACTGCAGCCAGGGTACTGGAGATACACACTTAGGATAACCCTTGTACACCTGCTTAGTAGCATGGCACAAGCAGTCAGGCTTATCTCCAAGGCAATGTGTAAAGTATTTGTACCAAAACACACAGTAATACAGTGAAAACACTGCCAAATGGACACCACACCAGTTTAGAAAAATAGTCGA
Source organism: Pleurodeles waltl (assembly GCF_031143425.1). NCBI lineage: Eukaryota > Metazoa > Chordata > Amphibia > Caudata > Salamandridae > Pleurodeles > Pleurodeles waltl. Next base: position 806,244,749 of record NC_090440.1, read on the forward strand.
TATTTATCTAAATCAAACAAGACCAAAATGACAAAAATCCAACATTCACAAGTAAAGTTATACATTTTTAAATGAAAAAGAGTCTTATTCCATAGAAAACAATGGATGTGTTGATGTTACACCAAGTATCTGGTTTGCATAAAAAATGAAGCCGCATGGGCAAGCGTGCATCAGAATAGTCAATAAGGCGTCGATTCCTTACTCTCAAGGGAGGCTGTGCTTCGTTTCTTACCTGGTCGGGTAGGCAATGGGCTGTTTTTTTCTCCCGCAAGAGAGCGATGCCACGATTTCCAGACGGGCAATTCTGGTCTGGGCAAGTTCACATCGATTTTGACCCCCAGTTAATTTGCATGCGAAACCTGGCCGCACAAGGACGAGAATCAGTGCTGCGTGGGGTTTAAGTCGATTACAGCAGCCGCAAGTGGGTGTTGTGTTGTTTCTCCAGCCGCGATGCAGGTGATGCGTCGATTTCCCAGCCTCGATGCAGGTGGTGCGTTCATTTCAGCTGCAATGCAGGTAGCGCATCATTTTTACCACCACGTTGCAGGTGGTGCATCAGAATTTTCCCTGCATGGTTCCTCTGCATGGATTTGCACCTTGGTTCCACCAGCTTTACCTTTCAAGTGTCCAAGGACTGGACAGGGCACCACTTGACAGGGCAGGAGTCTCAGCAGAGAGTCCAGATGCTGGCAGAGGAAGTCTTTGATGGCCCTGAGACTTCAAAACAGGAGGCAAGCTCAATCCAAGCCTTTGGAGACACTTCCCAAGTAGGAAAATACCACAAAGTACAGTCTTTGTCCTCCTTCAGGCAGGAGCTGCAACTGCAGGCCAACCCACCAAAGCACAGTCACAGACAAAGGGGCAGTACTCCTCCTCCAGCTCTTCAACTCTTCTCCACGGCAGAGGTTTCTCTTGGTTCCAGAAGTAATCTAAAAATCTGAGGTTTGGGGTCTACTACTTATACCCCTTTCTGCCTTTGAAGTAGGCAATCTTTAAAGGAAAGTATCTGTTGTTCACAAGATCCTGCCTTGCCTAGGCCTGGCCCCAGACACACACTAGGGGATTGGAGACTGCATTATGTGAGGGCAGGCACAGTCCATTGAGGTGTAAGTGTCCGCTCCACTCTAGTCCGGATGACCCATCAGGATACGCAGGCTACACCCCAGCTCCTTTTGTGTCACTCTCTAGTGGAGATTCACAATCAGCCCAACTGTCAGTCTGACCCAGACAGGGAATACACGATCAAGCAGAGTCACAGAATGGTTTAAGCAAGAGAATGCCCACTTTCTAAAAGTGGCATTTTCAAACTTACAATTGAAAAAAAAAACACCTGTACTAAAAAATGTATTTTTAAATTTTGAGTTCAGAGACCCCAAACTCCAAATTTCCATCTTCTCCAAAAGAAAAGCTGCATTTAAAAGATTTTTAAAGGCAGTCCCCATGTTAACTTATGAGAGATAGGCCTTGCAATGGTAAAAACTGAATTTGGCAGTATTTCACTGTTAGGCCATGTAAAACCCATCCGTACATGTCCCGCCTTTAACATACACAGCACCCTGCCCATGGGACTAACTAGGGCCTACCTTAGGGATGCCTTACATGTATAAAAAGGGAAGGTCTGGGCCCTGCAAACATGTCTCAGGCCGGCCATTCAATCAATCAGGAATTTGTAAAGCTCACTACTCACCTGCCAGGGTCTCAAGGCAGGCCATTGCAGTGTCTGTGTGTGCACTTTTGAACTGCCATATCAACCTGGCAAGTGCACCCACTAGCCAGGCCCACACCTTCCCTTTTATTCCACTTCTTGGTGTCATATCCATTCTTGGATCCAGGATATCACCAATTTGGAAACATACCCTTCTATATTCCTGCACCAGGATCTAAAAAAACAACCACATCTACATCAGATCATCAGCAGCTCATCTACAATTCAGAGAAAAAGCTGAAGACACAAATGCATCTACCCAAGGCCCATGTCCACTATTCAGCTCTCCGCTGGTCTTGAGCTACGTTTAAGCACTATGGCCCTCATTCTGACCCTGGCGGTCGGTGATAAAGCGGCGGCCAAGCCGCCAACAGGCCGGCGGTCTAAAATATGCAATTCTGACCCTGGCGGGAACCGCCAACACAGCCCGCCAACTTAACACTCCGACCGCCACAGCGGTACAAACAAACAGCGCGGCGGTTCCCGCCAACAGCCCGGCGGCAGACAAAGTACCGCCCACCCTATTACGACCCACCAATCTGCCACCTTTTCCGGGGCGGGAGCACCGCCGATAAGAACACGGCGGAAACAGACTACGAACGGGAAAACGCTCACCTCTACGCACTCCACGCGAGATTCCGGCAGTATGGAGCCAGAGTTGCAGGTCATCCCCGCACTCCTATTCCTGCTCATATACCAGGAGCACGCCCGGCGGCGCGGAAGACATCGGTGAGTACGGCACCTACGACACAGGGGAGGGAAAAGATTACCGGCACACACCCACCCACCCACACCCACTACAACACACACATCAATGCATTCCCACAGATCACTGTCACAACCCACAAACCACCCCCCTCCGAAATAATGCAAAGACCAAAAGAAGAGATCATAAACGGGCAGATATATTGAAATATGTACACCAGTAATCCCAATAAATAAATAAACTATGTACAAAATATATACAGCTACTAAATGTAGTCCAACCACTGTCCGTGGATCACAGGGGTCCTGTGCAAAGGGGCAAGGCCCAGTCCCACGACAAGAACTCCACGGAGAGAACACTGCAGGGGCATCAGAAAGAAAATAGGACAGGCACCTCAGGGGGAAGGGAAGGGGGGGCACCTCAGCCACTTGAGTACACGACGCCAGATCCACGAGGGGACTCCATGACCACTGGCCCATCCTGGGAGAGCAAAGCCACAGTCCAAACAGTCCATACAGTGGGTGGCCTGCCCACTGGGCCATCCTGGGGAGAGCAAAGCCACAGTCCATACAGTCCATACAGTGGGTGGCCTGCCCACTGGGCCATCCTGGGGAGAGCAAAGCCACAGTCCATACAGTCCATACAGTGGGTGGCCTGCCCACTGGGCCATCCTGGGGAGAGCAAAGCCACAGTCCATACAGTCCATACAGTGGGTGGCCTGCCCACTGGGCCATCCTGGGGAGAGCAAAGCCACAGTCCATACAGTCCATACAGTGGGTGGCCTGCCCACTGGGCCATCCTGGGGAGAGCAAAGCCACAGTCCATACAGTCCATACAGTGGGTGGCCTGCCCACTGGGCCATCCTGGGGAGAGCAAAGCCACAGTCCAAACAGTCCATACAGTGGGTGGCCTGCCCACTGGGCCATCCTGGGGAGAGCAAAGCCACAGTCCATACAGTCCATACAGTGGGTGGCCTGCCCACTGGGCCATCCTGGGGAGAGCAAAGCCACAGTCCATACAGTCCATAACAGACCCCACTGCCACTGGAGGAGGCAAGTTGGCCAGAGGACATCCTGCAGCCCTGCCCGAGATAGATCCTGCCCTGCCACGTCTGCCAAAGGGCCAGCGGTTCTTGCCCTGAAGGGCCCAGTTCAGCGGTTCTTGAGACGGCGGGGCCCAGTTCAGCGGTTCCTGAGACGGCGGGGCCCAGTTCAGCGCTCCTTGCCCTGAAGGGCCCAGTTCAGCGGTTCTTGAGACGGCGGGGCCCAGTTCAGCGGTTCTTGAGACGGTGGGGCCCAGTTCAGCGCTCCTTGCCTTGAAGGGCCCAGTTCAGCGGTTCTTGAGACGGCGGGGCCCAGTTCAGCGGTTCTTGAGACGGCAGTGCCCAGTTCAGCGGTTCTTGAGACGGCGGGGCCCAGTTCAGCGGTTCTTGAGACGGCGGGGCCCAGTTCAGCGGTTCTTGAGACGGCGGGGCCCAGTTCAGCGGTTCTTGAGACGGCGGGGCCCAGTTCAGCGGTTCTTGAGACGGCGGGGCCCAGTTCAGCGGTTCTTGAGACGGCGGGGCCCAGTTCAGCGGTTCTTGAGACGGCGGGGCCCAGTTCAGCGGTTCTTGAGACGGCGGGGCCCAGTTCAGCGGTTCTTGAGACGGTGGGGCCCAGGTCAGCGCTACTTGCCTTGAAGGGCCCAGTTCAGCGGTTCTTGAGACGGCGGGGCCCAGTTCAGCGGTTCTTGAGACGGTGGGGCCCAGGTCAGCGCTACTTGCCTTGAAGGGCCCAGTTCAGCGGTTCTTGAGACGGCGGGGCCCAGTTCAGCGGTTCTTGAGACGGCGGGGCCCAGTTCAGCGGTTCTTGAGACGGCGGCCGGTCTATGGCCAACTGCTAATTGCCTGGTGGTGCCCTCCTGGGCAGCGGGGATGGTGCTCCTTCAATGCCCACCTGGGCTGTGGGTGGTGGGGCCCTCCTGGCCAGCTGGGCTGGGTCCTCCCTGGGCAGCGGCTATGGGGGTGGTGGGCTCTCCCGGGGCAGCTGTGCCGGTTCCTCCCGGGGCAGCGGCTATGGGGGTTGTGGGCTCCTCCTGGGCAGCAGGCCTGCTGCCTGACCTCTCCGACTTGCTGCCCTTGCCCTCCTTAGTCGTCGGCCTGTGGCCCTTTCCTCCCTTTGGAGCTGTGGCTGGTGACTGTCTCTGGGTGGAGTCCGGGGGGGATGTAGAAGGCGGGCTCCTGCGGCGCCCCTTCCGCCTTCTGCTCCTCTTCCCAGGGGGTGGGCTGCCTGTCCCCTTGCTGCTGGGCGAAGATCCAGACATGCGGGCTGGCGGGCTCCAATACCCCTGCACCCTTGTCAAGGGGGCTGCAGGGCTGGTGGTGGCTGAGGTGCTCTTCTTACCCCGACGAGAAGGAGGGGGGGGCTCAGGGTCAGGAAAGAAGTTAGTAGTGGCGAGGAAGAGCTTCTTGGGACAATGGAGAGTGGTAGGTACAGTGGGAATGGGAGTGGAGGGAGAGGATGTGGTTGTAGGTGAGTCACGTTTGCTGTCTTTGGGTGCAGGTGCAGGAGGGATAGGCTGTCGTGAGGTGGATGGCTGTTGGGTGGGTGGGTGGCTGCATTTGTGTGGTGTGGAAGAGGGGGTGACAGACACAGTGGGAGAGGACACAGGGGACGTGTAAATGGCAGTGGGGGTGGTGACTGCACGTGTGCGGACTGGAGTGGAGGGTGTGCTGGTGATGGAAACATTGGCTGATGGTGAGGTGAATGGAGGTGTGAGTGTAGACGTCACAGGGAGGGAGGAGGGAGACGAGGAGGTGGGGGTCACAGAGGTGGTAGTGACTGTTGGCATGTCTGCATCGGAATGTTGCGTGTGTGAATGTCTGCGTGATCTGTGGTGCTTATGTTTGGATGAGCTTCTCTTGGGTGTTGAGGTGTGTGCATGCTGGTCTGATGGTGTGGGTGGGACAGGCAGAGGAACAGGAGACTGGGAGGAGGGAGTTAGTAGAGGCAGGCAGGAGACAGGGACAATGGCTGCCGTCAGTGCTGAGGCCAGAGCCTGGAACGATCGCTGATGGGCAGCCTGACCCGAATGAATGCCCTCCAGGTACGCATTGCTGCGATGAACCTCCCTCTCCACCCCCTGGATGGCATTCAAAAGGGTAGTCTGCCCAACAATGAGCGTTCGGAGGAGGTCAATGACCTCCTCACTGAGGGCAGCGGGGGTAACAGGGGCAGGGCCTGAGGTGCCTGGGGCGAAGGAGATGCCCGGCTTCCTGGCAGAGCGGGCACGGGGCGAACGCTGAGGGGCTGCTGGGAGGGCGGAGATGGTGCGCTGGGTGGCGGCTGTACCTGTAATGGCGGGGGGCACGGATGGTGCCACCCCCGCAAGGGAGCCCCCTTCCGAGGACGTGTCCGTGTCGCTGCAGGGTCCAGTCGTCCCCGTCGTGGAGCTCCCCTCGCCCTCCGTCTCACTGGTCCAGTCTGACTCTGTGGCATGGCCCTCCTGGGCCATGTGAGATGCAGCACCCTCCTGCCCCGATGCCACTTCTCCTCCGCCTGATGATGCTGATGCACACAAGCACAGAAAGACAAACAAAAAGGGGGGGGGAGAGAGAAATAAAGGGATATTGAGTACATGGATCTCCGGTACAGTTAGCGGACATGACAGACACAGATGCCCCCTGCACTAACTTGCGCACTTGGGGTACGCTACGCATTCCGTGGAACATGCCCTACACGCCTAGAGTTGGCAACTGCACCCATGGATGACACGGCCCAGGGATGGCTGTACTGACAAACTACTGAGGGTGGTGGCTGGGGACACAGGGGCTTACGGGGGTGCCCAGCCTACAGATATCGCCCTGGCCTAGGGGGACCCCCAGCCCTCCTCCCCCACCCAGACACCTCCACTGCGCGACAACAGAGTAGATAATGCTTGTACTCACCCCCTTGTGTCTGCTGTGCTGCCCTCACGCGCCCATCCAATTCAGGGTAGGCCACCGCCAGGATCCGGAACATCAGGGGGCTCAGTTGACGGCAGGCACCCCGCCTACGTTGGGAGGCCATCCCCAGCAGAGACTCGGCGGTCTTCTTGGTCCCGCGGCGGATGTCCTCCCACCTCTTGCGGCAGTGGGTGCCCCGTCGATGGTGGACCCCCAGGGCCGGGACTTCCTTGGCGATGGCACGCCAAATCCCGATCTTCTCATGGGCGCGGACCTATGTGACACGTACAGGGAGGGAGAAATACCACGTTCAAGTTTCTCAGCATTTTCCTTTCCAGTGGCCCAACGCCCCCCATCCCCGCCAGGCCCCCCGCCATGCCCAACATGCCCCCCATCCCCGCCAGGCCCCCCGCCATGACCAACATGCCCCCCATCCCCGCCAGGCCCCCCGCCATGCCCAACATGCCCCCCATCCCCGCCAGGCCCCCCGCCAGGCCCCCCGCCAGCCCCAACATGCCCCCCATCCCCGCCATGCCCCCCGCCATGCCCAACATGCCCCCCATCCCCGCCAGGCCCCCCGCCATGCCCAACATGTCCCCCATCCCCGCCAGGCCCCCCGCCAGGCCCCCCGCCAGCCCCAACATGCCCCCCATCCCCGCCATGCCCCCCGCCATGCCCAACATGCCCCCCATCCCCGCCAGGCCCCCCGCCATGCCCCCCGCCATGCCCAACATGCCCCCCATCCCCGCCAGGCCCCCCGCCAGCCCCAACATGCCCCCCATCCCCGCCAGGCCCCCAAGCCAGCCAGTGGCCCCAAATCCATATTGAATTAAACTCACTTGTTGGTCTGGAGGACCGTAGAGTAGCGCATACTGGGGGGGGACCCCATCCACAAGTTTCTCCAACTCCTCTCCAGTGAAGGCAGGGGCCCTTTCCCCAGTCGCAGCAGCCATTGTCCCTTCCAGACCGAGGTCACAGCAACACTTGCAGTATAGGTCCTCTCCTGTGAAAGTTCAAGTCGCAAGTGGATAAGTAGATAGAAAATGGCGGTCACGTCCGCGGCGGTGCGTACCGCGGCGGTGCGTCCCGCCACCGCCGGCGCCCTTCGCCATTGGCTCCTGAAACCCATAGGCTTCAATGTTAACCAATGCGGCTTCGCGCCGCGGTCTTCGCCCGCCGCGGTGTGCCACGCCAGCGCATTGACCTCACATCCCATTGTCACACTTCACAGGTCAGGCAGCCGCCATTTCCAGGGCCCACATGGCTCAATTTCAACTGCGTCACACAGGCCTAGGCCTTGCATAGCCACTCAGACACGCCATTCACTGCATAGAGAATTGTATACTGTGCTAGCTGTGAGTCCGTACCTGTGGGTTGCTTGACTGTGTGCTCCATGTTGTCCTTCCTAGGCACCGTCCGCTGGGTTGGGCGAGGAGACGGATGAATCCTCCCGTGTACCGACCGCTGGTGGACCTGTCAACAATGGAAGAACGCCACATTATCCTGACCTACCGTCTTAACCGTGCCACTATCCATGAACTGTGTGCCCAGCTGGAGCCCGACCTGATGTCCCCCATCCGCCAACCCACAGGGATTCCCCCTCTGGTGCAGGTCATGTCAGTACTACATTTCTTGGCAAGTGGGTCATTTCAGACAACCGTGGGAATTGCTTCCGGGATGTCTCAGCCCATGTTTTCGAAGGTGTAATCCAGAGTGTTGTCTGCCCTGATGAAATCCGTGAGGAACTACATCATTTTCCCTGAGGTGGGCGAATTGGCTACAGTGAAGGGTGATTTCTACGCCCTTGGACATATTCCCAACGTAATTGGTGCCATTGATGGGACCCATGTGGCTTTGGTTCCCCCAAGAGACAGGGAGCAGGTGTACAGGAACAGAAAAAATTACCATTCAATGAACATCCAGGTGGTGTGTTTGGCTGACCAGTACATCTCGCATGTAAATGCCAAATTCCCAGGGTCAGTGCATGACGCCTACATCCTCAGGAATAGCAGCATCCCTTACGTGATGGAACAGCTACAGAGACACCGTGTATGGCTAGTGGGGGACTCTGGGTACCCCAACCTGTCGTGGCTACTGACCCCAGTAAGGAATCCCCGGACCAGGGCAGAGGAACGGTACAATGAGGCCCATGGGCGTACTAGGAGGGTGATCGAACGCACCTTTGGCCTCCTAAAGGCCAGGTTTCGCTGCCTGCATATGACAGGTGGATCCCTAATGTACTCACCTAAGAAGGTGTGTCACATCATCGTGGCCTGCTGCATGCTTCACAACCTGGCTTTGCGCCGCCAGGTGCCTTTCCTGCAGGAGGATGGTCGAGACGGTGGTGTTGTGGCAGCGGTGGAACCTGAGGAGAGTGACGAGGAGGAAGACGACGGGGCTGAAACAGACAACAGGGACAGAATCATTGAACAGTACTTCCAATAGGACACAGGTAACATTTCAAAGATAATTTAGTAAATGTTAACTACTCTCCAGCATCTCTGCTGCCTGTCTATTTGCCCCAGTGTATGATGACTGAGTTTTGGCTTTTCCCTCCCTATTTCAGATCTGGGGTCCCCACTACGAGTCCTGTGCTTCGTTTCCCCATGGACTACAGCTTTGTGGCAGCTGTTTGTTGACTTCACCATGTACAAGGACATATTTGCACTGTCATGTCAATTACAATATTTTGAAATCACAGCCAGACTCCTGATATTTTGGTGCAAAATAGGTGTTTATTGAAGTGCTCAAAATGGGATGGGTGGTTTCAAGTGGGTGGGGGCTATGGTGAAGGAATGTCCATGGCAGAGTCCAGAGTAACAGTCACACAGGTGCATTGTCCAGAGGCCTGTGGAGAGATGGAGCATGGGCAGTTCAAGGATGGACAGGGTGACAATGTGGGACAGTGGGATGACATCAGGTGGTATCCTTTGCTGGCGGGGGTCTTGACATCCTACTCTGTCTTCTTGCGAGATCTCAGGGCCCTCTTGCGGGGTGGTTCTTCTCCTGCAGGAGGTGGGGGTCTGGTGGGCTGCTGCTGTGCGGGGGCCTCCTGTCCACTAGCGCCGGCGGAGGTGGATGGCTGTTCTTGGTCCAGGCTAGTGGCAGGGGCCCTTGGGTGTTGTTCAGTGTCCGCCCTGCTGTTTACGAGGTCCTGCAGCAGCCCTACCATGGTAACCAGGGTGGTGTTGATGGCTCTGATGTCCTCCCTGTACCCCCGATAGTGTTCCTCCTGCAGCACCTGGATCTCCTGGAACCGGGCCAGTACCGTCGCCATCGTCTCCTGGGAGCGGTTGTATGCTCCCATGATGGTGGTGAGGACCTCGTGGAGAGTGGGTTCCCTGGGCCTCTCCTCCCCCCCCTGTCGCACAGCTGCCCGCCGAGTTCCCCTGTTTCCCTGGGCCTCTGCCCCCTGGCCGGTGTGCCCACTACCACTGCCCCCAGGTCCCTGTTGTTGTTGGGGTGGTGGGTTATCCTGGGTGCCCTGTAGTGGTAGACACACCGCAGATTGACGTGCCCTGGAGACAGAGGCATGGGCCCGCTGGGTGGGAGCTGTGCTGGTGTTCCCAGAGGGGTTTGGGTCTGTAGTGGCCTGGGCCTGTGTGAGGGGAACCGACTGTCCAGAGGTCCCCGATGGTCCGGGCTGGTCATCGGTGTCCAGGTCGACAGAGCTGCTGTCATCGCTGACGGCCTCTTGGGTGGGGGGTGTGGAGAATTCTGGCCCCTCCGCCGCGGTGTGTTGACGGTCGGGTCCTGCAGGGGTATAGAGGTATGGTTATAGTTTAAATGTGTCGCATATGGGTGTATCTGTGGGTTCTCGTGTCCCCAAGTGCTGGCATTCGTGTGTGGGGGCTTTGGTGAGGGTGGCTTGTGGGGGGGATGTGTATATGCATTGGGCATGCTTTGGTGATGGGTGTCCATGCTTAGTGGACGCATGCAGGCCTAGGTTTTGGGATGTGTGGGTTGTGATGGTGAGACATTGGCGGGGAATAGGTGTGCTGGGGGTGGGGGTGAGGATGGTGGTGGGGGTGAGGATGGTGGTGGGGGTGAGGATGGTGGTGGGGGTGAGGATGGTGGTGGGGGTGAGGGTGGGGGTGAGGATGGGGGTGGGGGTGAGGGTGGGGTTCGAGGATGGGGGTGAGGGTTGGGGACTGATTTGGCATGCAGGTGGGGGGGAAGCAGTATTGAAGCTTCAACTTACCAGTATCCATTCCTCCGCCGACTCCTGCGAGGCCGTCAGGATGCAGGATGTTCAAGACTTCCTCCTCCCATGATGTGAATTGTGGGGGTTGAGGTGGGGGTCCTCCGCCAGTCTTCTGCACGGCGATGTTGTGCCTGGATACCATGGAACGCACCTTCCCCCGTAGGTCGTTCCATCGCTTCCTGATGTCTTCCCGATTTCTGGGGTGCTGTCCCACTGCGTTCACCCTGTCGACAATCCTCTGCCATAGCTCCGTCCTCCGGGCAATGCTGGTGTATTGTATCTGTGTGCCGAACAGCTGGGGCTCTACCCGAACGATTTCCTCCACCATGACCCTGAGTTCTTCGTCTGTGAAGCGGGGTTGTCTTTGGGGTGCCATGGGGTGGTGTGTATGATGTGTGGGGTGGAGTATGTGTATTTAAGTGAGTTGAGTGTGGTGGTGTGTGTTGTTTTGTGTGTGGATAGTGTGTGGGTGATGGTGTTGAGTGGCTGTGGCTGTTATTTTTTGGATGCTGGTGTCTCGCTCTTGCCTTCTTTCCGAATTTTTTAGCGTAGGGGTTTGTGGGTGATGTGGGTGTGTGTTTTATATTGTATTGTGTGTGTGGGAGTGGTGTGTGTATGTGTATCAGGTGTGTGGGATTCAAATCGTCCAATGTGGCTGAGTTTTGTTCGTTTGTGTGTATTCTGACCGCGGCGGTGTGTCCCGCCAATGGAATACCGCGTTTGAATGACCGCCGCGTGGATTCGTGGGTCGTAATGGGATGGGCGTATTTCTGTTGGCGTGGCGGTGGAGGTTTGGCCACCTCCACCTTTCCGCCGACCGCTGGTCTGGCGGTCTGTTGTGGCGGTCGGATTTTCGGAGGTTTGCCTTCTGCGGGTCAGAATGACCGTGGCGGGTTTCCGCGACCGCGGCGGGATTATGGAGGATTTCTGACCGGCGGTAGGCGCCTTTTACCGCCGAGGTCAGAATGACCACCTATATGTACATACCAACACATACATAAACATGTTTTATAGGATTAGTTGGAGAAGAGTCAGGTCAGTAGTGAGGTGACCATTCTAAGAAAATTTTCCAGATATCATTGTAGGAGATTTCAGTGTAAATTGCCTAGATTGGTCATTTAACTCGTATGGGATTTCCCAAGGGGCCGAAGTCATTGACCATCAGTTTTTGAAGTACCAGAGCCACCACTGGGTCTTCAAAAAATAAATTCTGGTTTATTATAGCAGACACAGAAGGGGAGAAGAGGGAAAGAGGGAGGGAGGAGGGAGATAGTGGAAAAAGGGGAGGAATAGAGATATATGTAATGTATGGATAGAGAGTAAGAGGAGAGGAAGTAAGCGGGCTGGTCAGAACATTTTTGCTAGACTGCTTTAGGTTCTAGTTTGGCTCTTGCAGCAGTAAGCCACTGCTCTACGTATCTTTTCTTCTACTTTATTCCAGGACTCCGCGTGTACCGATTTAACTCTAGTGCAAACTGTACAGTAGGCCAGAAATTCTAATTTCTGCAAGAATAAAATATTAGTAATGTACTGTTTAAAAGTTTCTTCCCTTTATGCAGTTATCTAATGATTGGATTACATTGGAATGCTAAACATAAATCTGAAATTGTAAATGAACTCTGCTGCTAACTATTGAGTCTGAAGAACAGAGACCACCTACACGTCTGGATAAAGTGTTAAACGCTTGCCAAAAATGCCCAGGAATGTAAATCTTCATAGAAATTTTTGTCAACTAAAAGGTAAAAGGGCCACACACTCCCTTCTGCCGCCTGCAGTTGCTTATAAACCTACGTCTGGCTTAATATAATTGGTGTTTGCATGACTTAGTAGGAGTGATAATAAAAGCATTTGAATTTTTTCGCTGACACTCAGATTTAATTAAAAAGTAAGCAGAGAAAAGTAAAGAATAATGGGGAAAAAATGTCACGGAGCACCCCCACCTTTTTTTCCCAAAAACTAATTAGAGTTGTATTGTAAATTGTTTATGAGCTGCTAATCATTGCAATAAATCACTGATACTGAAAGAGACATTCTCCATTGATGCACTGGTGTATCTGTTTATACTCTCAAATTCTATCACGGACAAATTGATTTGGAAGGGGATTTATTAACCACCGGGGAAAAAATCATTAGTGCTCTCTCTAAATATTCCCCAGGTGCACTTTTATTATAGCAGTTTACCGCGTTAACTAAAAATGAAATTGCATATCCATGGCTGTAATGATGAAGCAAATTGACTTGCTTTGTGTTTTTTTGGGGAGCAAACATCTTTTCACAGCAAACGCTGTTTCAGTATTGAAGGTTTCAACATATCCAAGAACAATAGGTGACTAGCATAGAATCCGCAACTATGAATTGTTTCAAATAGTAATTCTGGATTAGTTGCTGTCTGTCTCAAACGTTTTTGCAGGAGTTGAAAGATGCTGAAAACATCAAGGATAATAAAGCCACATTTATCTTTAGTCACTAGTCCACAGCATAGTTGTTGTAGGATACGAAATAGAACTGCACCCACTATGGAGACAAATGGCTAGAAGCAGAGTAAGTAAACCTCCTCAAATACATCCACAGAATAGTGAGATGCTGAAATTTCTAGCAATGCAAAAATCAACAATAGGCAGGACGGCAATCAAGAAACTGGAGGAATGAAAGCGATAATTTTAACGTGTAGCATCTGCTTTGTATATTCGAGCTCAAAAGAGGTATGCCCGGTACCACAAACTTTCAAATAAGTGCGTGATTACACAATCTTTCCACAATTCTTAACAAATACGAACATATAGTACTAACAATGATAACTGAATTGCAGTGAGTGGGACAGGCCATCAGGCCACCAGCTTCTATCAGTTTTGTGCATTTTATACTCCGCCTGTCAGAACAGTGGTGCATGAAACCCTCCTTCCAATGGTGGTTGGTAATTTGAGCAGACCGGTTGGCCACACATGCAGACACATACATACTCACACATCTACATGCACACTCACACTCATACGTTCACAGACATGAACACATACACCCACATTCACAAGCACACACACACACACACACACACACTCTCTCTCTCTCTCTCTCTCTCTCTCTCTCTTTCGCTCTCTCTCTAAACATCAACAAAAAGACAAACTTACCGGGCTGCAGTGATGATCTCGGTGGCAGAGGGAAGCCATTGAGGTACTTGGAGGGTTGGGACTGCCGCCTCCTCTCACTGGCTGACCTAAGGTCCCGAACCCATCACAGAGGAGTATGGGATCAATGAGAGATGCTGACCCCCACCCCACTCCGTGACATTCGTCCCTGATTGACACCTGTCCCTGGATACCTAAGGGCTTAAAACCGAAGTACCCAGGGCTGAGGCTATCAGTGACTCTCACCCTCCTAATGAAAGGAGAGGACCTCAATGTGTTTTGCAGGGCTGAGTAGCTCACACCCACAGGGCTGTGAAATCCTCAGCCTGGGGAAGTTCAGCTAAGGCAGCCAGGCACCAGTGCATTCAGTGCATGTATAGCAACTGGCTGCCTCACCTGAACATAAAAAGTGTCTGTCAGGTAGAATTTTGCTCAGCCTGACCAACACTTTCTATGTCTACAAAAAAGAGGGAGGGGCTGGCTACTCTGCCCTTAAGGATTGGCCATGGCTGCCTCCTTCACATTCAGATTCACAGTCATTTTTCCAGTGTAAGTCCTCTATATGTTGCACTTGCTTGTAGCAATGGGTAAGAATGCCACATACTGTCAATCAGGGAAGCAGATAGCAATCTTTAAAGGACAGGAAATGCTTCTTGCTCCCCAATCCTTGCCCCTTTTGTGATACTTTCTTCTTCAGCCCCATCCAATGCAGGATGCATACGTTCATGCGAAAGTGAAATCCCCACAGACATTCCTAGTCAGTCAAAATAACCTTATTTGGTTTTAAGAAAGCCCTAAACGTACGACACAATCATCAATTACATCTTAATCATAGAATATGAAATACCTTAAAATGACAAACATTAATAAACTGACTTTTTAAAACATTACAAGTCGTTAGGCACCCGTCAAAATACAGTCTTAATATCATGCTGACAAACAGTACAAGTTCATTCACTGCTTCATCTTTCAAGTATATTATTTAAACGTCAGACAAGAATACAAAATATGTAAAAAGTCACTGGATCAGTAATAAAATTACCAAGAAGAGGGAAGTCGCCTACTAGATCTACTGCAGACTGCATATTTTTTAAAAGGAACCAACAGCTATACATATATATGGTTCACTTGAGGTTTGTAAAAATAGCAAGGTAGATCTACATTGTCTAAACTTATGCATTTTCAGTACAGGAAGAAGAAACTGCCTGGTATACTTGATATAATATGTTCAAAAGAACACAAAATGCAAGAACATTTGAGGGGACGCATCATCACAGGGGCATACAGGTACATTTGTCAACTTATACTAACCTAACAGGAAACATAGTAAATTTCTTATAGATCCAAGTCTAAATTTCATCAACAGCCCATATTCCTGCAAATTGGGTGTGGACAGCAAAAATCGTTCTTCGCCATTTGTAGTGGGTAAAAAATGTATTTTTGAGTAGAGGAGTGGTCTTACTTACACCTCAACCTACTGCTTTCTAAAAAAAAAAAACGGTTTTCAAACAATAAATGTCACATTTCCTAGCACAATTAGTATATTCAGGTAGAGCTGATCTCCCCAGCCTTAAAAAGCTTGATGCAATATAAGCGAGCCAAGGGATATATCTTCCCTTTTAGCAATCCAAACAATTCTGTATTATGAGTTAGTTGTGAGATGCCTTTGGGTTATTACAAATTTGCAACCACAGTTTTGGGGGGCAAGCCCGATCATATCTTCAGTATACCTCAGTCCAAGTGATAGCTTCCATGATGAGAGGGCTCTAATCAGCCAATCTGTGATTGCTGTTAATGTGCAATCACCGCCCACTGCCCACTCAATGTGCAAAACTCTATCTTGCTCTCGAAATTGTTTGTCACAAATTGCAAATTATTAACGATTTTTGGTGTAACGTTGCTTGAAGACTTTTTGATCACCTGATTTTATGATTCAGTCTTGGCTTATTTGCACCTTAGTGCTTGCTTACTGTTTCTAAAAAGCGAATGCTTTACTTATTATTCACAGAACTTGATTCTCCTAATCTTTCGACAGGATTTTTTCAAGAATAACATTTAAGATGGGCAAAAGCAGGTGAATATGACCAATGTAGGAAAAAAGCTTTCCTTAAGAAATATGTCATAATTTTTTTAAAGAGATGTAACTACACTGGAATAAAATGTGTGGCGAAAAAAGCATCCACGCGCCAGTACAATGTGTAGTTTGAAAAGGGAGCACGGTTTACAAACCATTATGAAAAATAAACACGCATAATACAGAACATACAATTACATGACATAGATCAACATATGAAACTTTTTCAACAAATCATATAACTGAAAGGTCGATTAAAAGTAATATGGCGTTCATCCATTCCTTAAAATCCACTGGGCACCAATTATAGAAGGACCAGTCCCTTAAATAACGGGGCTGAGATTGTGAAATAGCAGAGGAACGAGTCTGACTACAGGGGCTCACCAGAGGCCTAACGAGACAAACATCCAACCGTGTCCTTTGTTCTTGCACCGCTCATGAGAAAAGGGAAGAGTCCAGAAATCCTTTGTAGAGTTAGCACCATTAATATCATAGCTGATCCTACCTTCAAGACTGCTTCAGAATTACCAAAGAACAGCACCTCCTCTCAGAACAAAACAATATCACTTCCACATCAGTGATTAAACATATCCCCAGTTAGATAGGGTTATGTGCTCAATATTCGTTAACAAGTTATAAAACACAGAAAAGCATAGTCAGGTGGCTGAGGACAAATGAAGTTTCCTCCACTTAAATTCAGTAACATCATTTTTACATCTTCAGCGCATCTTGTTTATATCTGAACAATTTGCCTTGCTTTTTCAGGAACCCCGCGAAGTCTGGAGAACCACAAAGCCATTTTATTTTCTGTTTTCTTTAGCTCACCCAATTTTCGTCCCTGATGATTGTGCAAAGTACAAAGGTTTTACATCAGTCTGTGTTCAACTCAGGGCATCTTTGCCCAGTCAGTCAAAGGGCATTCTACCCTTCTTCATACCAAGAAAAAACAGTCAGCCATGAATTTCAGGCTAGAGTTGGTCAATAGTTTAGAGCATAGACTCTGGCCAGAACTTACATACCAACTCTTTAAAGAGTCGAATAAAGGGTACTACTTATAAGTCACCTATGAATGAATGCAATTATTGCTGTATAAGCTGTAAATAAATATACAACTGCGTGTATATCTGTGCTGTAAAAGTAAAAGCACATTCACCCAGCAAGTAAGATTGCAGTAAGTACACAATTTCTGCTTTTTCATCAGTAATTAATAGTGATAACAATTGGGGGAAATAACTTTTCTCTCCTGGGTCTCAGCATCTACTACCCCTTCTTATGAAAAAAATAATTTAGAAAATGAAGAAGGCCCTTAATGCTTCGCTCCATCAAATCCAAAGAAGCCTCTCCCCCATCAGTGACAGTGCACAATGTATATACTGAGAAACATATGTTACTGTAAGTATTGTTCAGTTCCATCTGCACAGAATGTATTTTTATAAGAACCCTTGTAGTGCCTCAGAGAGGGGATTTACCCTACAGCACAACTAAATAATAGGTATGCTCCCTTTGTTTTTTAACCTATTTTGAAGACCGTTCATTGTTATAATATTTTGCTGGACAATGAGGGTATCTCCTCATGCAATTGATAGTAGTTCTAAATAGTTTCCCCTTTATAGGTTTTCATCGGGTCCTGGTTTAAATTCTGGCTAATTAGGTCAAGTCATATATAATGTTACGGGTAGTTCCTTTAAAACTATTCCAGAAAGAGCACACACACAGCTTATACATTACATGGAAATAAAAATAGACGTTGTTGCATCTTCAAACAGTACTAAAACCTGTCAATCCTGCATTTTAAAATCATGATTTCCTCTACATTTTTATATTCCATTATTGTTACCAGCAATCCTTTTAGTCACAACTGTACAAAAATAACCATTCCAGAGAAAATACCAGTTGTGATTATTTGTTAAACTGTGTGAAGTTAATGAGCTAGACCTGTAACTCAAGCACAGGAAATGAGTTTGTACTTGAATGTCACCTTAGAAGCCGTGTTCTTAAAACTCACGGACACTTTACCAGATAAAATACATCTATCAGCGCATTTCAAGTAGGGTAGCCACTTTATACTATGAAAACAGCACTGTGCTTGACTAATCAGCTACAGAAGGTGCAGCATACAGCAATAGAAGGGACAGCTGTAGAATTACATATTGTAGTTTAACATGATTGCCTGTTATTCGTCTTTTCCACAAAATTAATCGTTTGGTGACTGGGCATAACTCAGGACAACTTGGCATGAGCGTTCGTATAAGACAGCATTGATTTATTGAATGTCTTTTCTCTGATGGTAATGAACGATTTGCTTCTTAAAACTTTCACCTGTCATATGGCACAAGCACAGTTCTCATTTATAAGCTGGTTTACTTTCAAATTAATCTCACTGGAAATACACATTTCATCCCTACTGTAGACCCTCTTGTGATTGGTTGTCCTGGCAAACGTTCAAGTGGGTGTAACTTAATCAGTACAAAGTAGATTCGACGACGGCCGCCTGCTGAGATGGTGAAATCTACCTGTTTTTAATAACACTTGGGAAGAAGGAGCCTGACTTAAGGCAGGCAGAATGATTTGAGACATGTATTATATTTGTACCGATCACAGGGAAGCATTTTCCCCTGGAAGCCTAGTTTTTAATTTCAAATGCCAATATACTGAATTACCCAAAGGATGCCAGACTTGGAGAGAGACCAAAGTTACAATGGCTGCTGATCGGCTGTCCTTAAATCTTGACTATCTTAAAACCAGGGTTTTGGGTGAAGGAAGATAAAAGAAAATGTAATGGCAGTTTGTTCCGATGCCAAAGTGAAGAGTGTCCGTGCACATAAACTGACTGTGAGACTCCAACAACATTGAGCCTCTTTGAAGGTGTACCATCAGCCTGATTTGGAGGTAGTCCATGGATCTACCAACAGCGGTGATATATTCTGTGACTGCCAAGTCCACTTGGAGGTTCATGGGATGCTCAATGCTCCCTCCCAACTGGATGCTGTCCCAATGATGTACTTACTATGTATCCTAATGCAACTTTATGCCTATACTCCCATGTTTGTATTATGGCATGTGAGTGTGAAAAAAGGAATCCATTATATTGCATGTAACTTGCCACATGAAAAGCGCTTTTAATGCATGTAACTTGCCACATGCAAATTAAATAATACATTCTTCATTTTTCCCTTGTACAAAATCTGCACCCAGGTAATGTGTCTGCCACCCATTGTGCAATATCACAAAAGTCCTACAAGTGCTATAAGCAGGCGCTAATGCTCTTCGTTTTCATTATCAGAAAGGTGAAAGGTTGCTGTTGTGGGTGTGTCATCGTTTAAAACATGAGATTAAACTCAGTAGAAGTGACTTGTCCTTTAGCAGAGGGTGAGCAGTCCTATCACTGTCCTTCTGGCGACTGAGTTTTGTAAACCATTAACTGCGTCTTTGTGCGAATTCATAGAGTAGTCCAGAGTTTTCAACCAGGTGACCAATAACACAGTAACTTCTCATTTCAAGAAACACTGTAATGTTGAAATTCCATATTCTGAGTTCATGACAAATTATGCTTGCAATTGAATAACAGCTGTAGATATTACCTGGAGGAATTTATATAAGGAAAACAGTGGAGGTTGCTGATACCACGGAGTATTCTTCCTTCCAAGAGAGAAAACATTGAATGAGCCAGTAAAACCATCCAGGATACCATGGTTATATGGTAAACAGATTTTCACATGCACTTTTACAAGCCTGCCACCTGTGAAGGTTTAAAAGGTAGGATAAGATGATCTCACCCATGGAGTCAGGTATGTGATGAGAAACAACAATGGCAGGGTAACCTTGTGGGGTGCACATAGAAGTGCGTATTACTTTTGGGGGAGTTGCACGAGTAGGAGTAGTTGAGATTTGGCAGGGAAACAGATGGAGATCCATTTTTAGAAGTAAGTCAATTATGTCTTTATCCTGTAGAAAGGGAAGGGATATCACTTCATCTCGTGCCAGGCATATTCCCTTCTGAGGTCTTGTCAGGCAGAGATTAAAGTGTCTTCTCCCCTTGTCCAGTTTTGAATCCTGCTTGTGCTGTCTGCAGAAGGTGGTTAGTTCACACCTAGTCTTATAGTTGTGTGTACTCTAATTTTCCATTGCAGATGTGCTGGGATTGCTTCAAATGTCTGTAGCTTTTTAGGCGATGGGTTGTGTTTCTTTAAAGTTTATTGTTTGTGGTATTTTTAAATGGCTGAGACCCATGGCATCCTCCAGTGACAGGGTTGTGTGAGTGCCATTGTGCTGCAGCTGGCTGTACAGTGACCAGTTTCACTCTTTTTGGAGAACTGCCTTGTTGATCTGGCATGGTTCTGATTGTCTCTGTCTTATGTGGACTTTTAGTTTTAACTACCCAGACAAGGTAATGTCTCAGATATCGTATCACTGGTAAACGTACCTCAAGCACTTCTAGTTAAATGTTCAAATCTAGCCCAAAACAACCCTGTATCCCCTTGAATAATTTATACTGCGGTGTACGGCTGAGTCATTTAATAACTTGGCGTGGCTTTGCACCCACACCTTAATTTACTGTTATCCAGTGGATTAATTAGGTTGTAAAACAATGCACAATGATACATCAAGTATATTTCGTTCTGTCCATTTAGCTTTAAATCAACCCACCTATCATCACAAATAGCACTGTTACATTTGCTGATGGAATACCCGTATGCAAATGAGTCTACCACAACTTCTGAAATAGTACCCAACATTCATCGTTAAAATTGGTGGAGTCAAGTCTAATGAAGTTGTTGCTGAACGAGGTTGAATTGTTTACTAAATCTAAGCCATCGAGCAAACTATTACTTTGTTCATCTGTTAACCCTCTCACTCTGGTCTGTAAGGGAACTGTGATGCGCTATAAAGTATTTATTGTATTGTTAATTGTGAGAAAGTAGCCTCTTTCTAGCCTTGTTACCCCCACTTTAGGCCTGTTTGTGAGTGTATGTCAGGGTGTTTTCACTGTCTCACTGGGATCCTGCCAGCCAGGGCCCAGTGCTCATAGTGAAAACCCTATGTTTTCAGTATGTTTGTTATGTGTCACTGGGACCCTGCTAGTCAGGATCCCAGTGCTCATAAGTTTGTGACCTATAGGTATGTGTTCCCTGTGTGATGCCTAACTGTCTCACTGAGGCTCTGCTAACCAGAACCTCAGTGGTTATGCTCTCTCATTTCTTTCAAATTTTCACTAACAGGCTAGTGACCAATTTTACCAATTTACATTGGCTTACTGGAACACCCTTATAATTCCCTAGTATATGGTACCAAGGTACCCAGGGTATTGGGGTTCCAGGTGATCCCTATGGGCTGCAGCATTTCTTTTGCCACCCATAGGGAGCTCTGACAATTCTTACACAGGCCTGCCACTGCAGCCTGAGTGAAATAACGTCCACGTTATTTCACAGCCATTTTACACTGCACTTAAGTAACTTATAAGTCAGCTATATGTCTAACCTTTACCTGGTAAAGGTTGGGTGCAAAGTTACTTAGTGTGAGGGCCCCCTGGCACTAGCCAAGGTGCCCCCACATTGTTCAGGGCCAATTCCCCGGACTTTGTGAGTGCGGGGACACCATTACACGCGTGCACTACATATAGGTCACTACCTATATGTAGCTTCACAATGGTAACTCCGAATATGGCCATGTAACATGTCTATGATCATGGAATTGCCCCCTCTATGCCATCCTGGCATAGTTGGCACAATCCCATGATCCCAGTGGTCTGTAGCACAGACCCTGGTACTGCCAAACTGCCTTTCCTGGGGTTTCACTGCAGCTGCTGCTGCTGCCAACCCCTCAGACAGGTTTCTGCCCCCCTGGGGTCAAGCCAGGCTTGTCCCAGGATGGCAGAACAAAGGACTTCCTCTGAGAGAGGGTGTAACACCCTCTCCCTTTGGAAAATGGTGTGAAGGCAGGGGAGGAGTAGCCTCCCCCAGCCTCTGGAAATGCTTTCTTGGGCACAGATGTGTCCAATTCTGCATAAGCCAGTCTACACCGGTTCAGGGGACCCCTTAGCCCTGCTCTGGCACGAAACTGGACAAAGGAAAGGGGAGAGACCACTCCCCTGACCTGCACCTCCCCTGGGAGGTGTCCAGAGCTCCTCCAGTGTGCTCCAGACCTCTGCCATCTTGGAAACAGAGGTGCTGCTGGCACACTGGACTGCTCTGAGTGGCCAGTGCCACCAGGTGATGTCAGAGACTCCTTGTGATAGGCTCCTTCAGGTGTTGCTAGCCTATCCTCTCTCCTAAGTAGCCAAACCCTCTTTTCTGGCTATTTAGGGTCTCTGTCTCTGGGGAAACTTTAGATAACGAATGCAAGAGCTCATCCGAGTTCCTCTGCATCTCTCTTTTCACCTTCTGCCAAGGAATCGACTGCTGACCGCGCTGGAAGCCTGCAAACCTGCAACATAGTAGCAAAGACGACTACTGCAACTCTGTAACCCTGCCGCCTTCTCGACTGTTTTCCTGGTGGTGCATGCTGTGGGGGTAGTCTGCCTCCTCTCTGCACTAGAAGCTCCGAAGAAATCTCCCGTGGGTCGACGGAATCTTCCCCCTGCAACCGCAGGCACCAAAAAGCTGCATTACCGGTCCCTTGGGTCTCCTCTCAGCACGACGAGCGAGGTCCCTCGAATCCAGCAACTCTGTCCAAGTGACTCCCACAGTCCAGTGACTCTTCAGTCCAAGTTTGGTGGAGGTAAGTCCTTGCCTCACCTCGCTAGACTGCATTGCTGGGAACCGCGACTTTTGCAGCTACTCCGGCCTCCGTGCACTTCCGGCGGAAATCCTTTGTGCACAGTTCAGCCTGGGTCCACGGCACTCTAACCTGCATTGCACGACCTCCTAAGTTGTTCTCCGGCGACGTGGGACTTCTTTGTGCGACTTCGGGTGAGCACCATTTCACGCATCCTTGTAGTGCCTGTCTCTGGCACTTCTCCGGGTGCTACCTGCTGCTAAGATGGCTCCTTGTCTTGCTCGACGTCCCCTCTACCTCCTGGTCCAATTGGCGACCTCCTGGTCCCTCCTGGGCCACAGCAGCGTCCAAAAACGCTAACAGCACGATTTGCAGCTAGCAAGGCTTGTTGGCATTCTTTCGGTGGGAAAACACTTCTGCACGACTCTACCAGGCGAGTGGGATCCGTCCTCCAAAGGGGAAGTCTCTAGCCCTTTGCGTTCCTGCAGAAACCGCAGCTTCTTCTGTCTAGTAGAAGCTTCTTTGCACCCGCAGCTGGCATTTCCTGGGCATCTGCCCATCTCCGACTTGCTTGTGACTTTTGGACTTGGTCCGCTTGTTCCACAGGTACCCCAGATTGGAAATCCAGCGTTGTTGCATTGTTGGTTTGTGTCTTTCCTGCATTATTCCTCTAACACGACTTCTTTGTCCTTAGGGGAACTTTAGTGCACTTTGCACTCACTTTTCAGGGTCTTGGGGAGGGTTATTTTTCTAACTCTCACTATTTTCTAATAGTCCCAGCGACCCTCTACAAGGTCACATAGGTTTGGGGTCCATTAGTGGTTCGCATTCCACTTTTGGAGTATATGGTTTGTGTTGCCCCTATCCCTATGTTTCCCCATTGCATCCTATTGTAACTATACATTGTTTGCACTGTTTTCTAAGACTATACTGCATATTTTTGCTATTGTGTATATATATCTTGTGTATATTTCCTATCCTCTCACTGAGGGTACACTCTAAGATACTTTGGCATATTGTCATAAAAATAAAGTACCTTTATTTTTAGTATAACTGTGTATTGTGTTTTCTTATGATATTGCGCATATGACACTAGGTGGTACTGTAGTAGCTTCACACGTCTCCTAGTTCAGCCTAAGCTGCTCTGCTAAGCTACCATTATCTATCAGCCTAAGCTGCTAGACACCCTATACACTAATAAGGGATAACTGGGCCTGGTGCAAGGTGCAAGTACCCCTTGGTACTCACTACAAGCCAGTCCAGCCTCCTACATTGGTTGTGCAGCGGTGGGATAAGTGCTTTGAGACTACTTACCACTCTTGTCATTGTACTTTTCATAAGAGAAAAATATACAAAACAAGTTCAGTGTATATACACATAGCCAAAAAGTTTTGCATTTCCTCTTTTCACTCTTTTCTAAGTGCTGAAAAGTACTTCTAAACTTTCTAAAAAGTTCTAAAAAGTGTAAAAAGTTTTTTTCTCTGTATTTCTGAAAGCTCTGACAAACTTTTTTCTCTTTTTCTATCACTTTAACTCTCTCTAAAAATGTCTGGCACAGGCCAAAATGTTGATCTGTCCAAACTTGCATATGATCACCTTAGCTGGAAAGGAGCAAGGAGTCTCTGCATAGAGAGAGGTTTGAGTGTTGGGAAGAATCATTCATTGGAATTGTTACTTAACATGCTTAGAGAACAAGATAAGGCTAAAAGTGCCCCATCTGTTGAAAAAGTAGCTAATGGTTCCCAATCTGATCCAGGGACTCCCCCAGGAAAAGATTCAGGAAAGAAACTTCCAAGCCTGCCCATTACTAGACAGTCTAGCATAGTTGGTACTGATGTTGAGTCACACCATACAGATAGTGTTGTCTCACATCATAGCAAGAGCATTCATTCTCATCACAGTAGAAATGATGTTTCTGTTAGCCAAGCTGTTAGGGTGCCCTCTGTAAGGGACAGGTCTCCTTCTGTCCATTCTCACCATACTTCTGTTTCAAGGCATGTCCCTCCCACCCACCCTGATGACAGATTGTTAGAAAGGGAGCTCAATAGATTGAGAGTGGAACAAACCAGACTGAAGCTCAAGAAGCAACAGCTGGATTTGGATAGACAGTCTTTAGAATTAGAGAAGGAAAGACAGAAGTTGGGTTTAGAAACCCATGGTGGCAGCAGCAGTATTCCCCATAGTCATCCTGCAAAAGAGCATGATTCCAGGAATCTGCATAAGATAGTTCCCCCTTATAAGGAGGGGGATGACATTAACAAGTGGTTTGCTGCACTTGAGAGGGCCTGTGTTGTACAGGATGTCCCTCAAAGGCAGTGGGCTGCTATCCTATGGCTATCATTTAGTGGAAAAGGTAGGGATAGGCTCCTTACTGTGAAAGAAAGTGATGCCAATAATTTTACAGTACTTAAGAATGCACTCCTGGATGGTTATGGCTTAACCACTGAACAATACAGGATAAAGTTCAGAGAGACCAAAAAGGAGTCTTCACAAGACTGGGTTGATTTCATTGACCATTCAGTGAAGGCCTTGGAGGGGTGGTTACATGGCAGTAAAGTTACTGATTATGACAGCCTGTATAACTTGATCCTGAGAGAGCATATTCTTAATAATTGTGTGTCTGATTTGTTGCACCAGTACTTGGTGGACTCTGATCTGACCTCTCCCCAAGAATTGGGAAAGAAGGCAGACAAATGGGTCAGAACAAGGGTGAACAGAAAAGTTCATACAGGGGGTGACAAAGAGAACAATGAGAAGAAAGATGGTGAAAAATCTCAAGATAAGCATGGGGACAAGGGTAAAACCAAAGATCCCACTTCAAATCTTAAACACTCTTCAGGGGGTGGGGATAAAACAAATTCTTCCTCTTCTTCTCAACCTACACAATTTAAAAAGCCTTGGTGCTTTGTGTGTAAAAATAGAGGCCATAGGCCAGGGGATAAGTCCTGTCCAGGTAAACCCCCTGAGCCTACCACCACTAATACATCAAACTCTAGTGCCCTAGCAGTAGTGGTACTAGTGGTGGGACTGCTGGCAACAGTCAAGTTATGGGTGTAGTTGGGTTCACTTATGGGTCCATAGTAGAAACTGGGGTAGTCAGTCCCAAGACAGTTTCTGTCACACCTAGTGGCATTGGCCTTGCCACACTGGCTGCTTGTCCCCTTACAATGGATAAGTACAGGCAGACAGTTTCAATAAATGGTGTTGAGGCCTTGGCCTACAGGGACACAGGTGCCAGTATCACTTTGGTGACTGAAAACCTAGTGCATCCTGAACAACACATCATTGGACAACAGTATAAGATTATTGATGTCCATAACTCCACTAAGTTTCTTCCCTTAGCTATAATTCAGTTTAGTTGGGGTGGAGTTACTGGCCCTAAGCAGGTGGTGGTATCACCTAGCTTACCTGTAGACTGTCTCTTAGGTAATGACCTAGAGGCCTCAGGTTGGGCTGATGTAGAGTTTTATGCCCATGCAGCCATGCTGGGCATCCCAGAGGAATTGTTCCCTCTCATTTCGACTGAAATGAAAAAGCAAAGGAGAGAAGGCCTGAAAACTCAGGATCCCTCTCCATCAACAGGTAAAAAGGGTATCACAGTATCCCCTAACCACCCTACATTCAGGATACCATTCCTGTGGTGGGAGAAACCTCTCCTGGGGTGGCACCTGTTCCAAGGGAATCATCAGCTGGCAAAGCTGGACTCCCTGAGGTAGAAGTACCTCTCTGTGGGATAACTAACTTTGGTGACAAAAAGAGCACCATTTTAGTTAACATGGAGCATCCCTCCAACCCTCCCAGACAAACTTTAGTGCAGAAACCCTGCACTGCCTCACAACACTTAGGACAGCATCCCTGCCCTAGTGTGAAGCTCATAGGACAGCATCCCCGCCCTGCTCCAACTCAAGAGAAACAGCATCCCTGTTCTCTCTTCCAGCCATATGGACAAAGTTTTTGCCCAGCTATGGCTTTTCTGAGACAGCATCCCTGTCTGCCATTTCCATCACTACAAATAGGTTCAGTGGACAATTCCCACTGCTCTAAACTAAAACTTACTGATAGAAACTCTGAAAATACATCTTCACATTGTTGCTTAGCTAAAAAACTTCAAACAGGGTGGTTTACATCCCCACAGGGAAGTAACCATA
This sequence comes from Pleurodeles waltl, assembly GCF_031143425.1. NCBI lineage: Eukaryota > Metazoa > Chordata > Amphibia > Caudata > Salamandridae > Pleurodeles > Pleurodeles waltl. Next base: position 806,271,344 of record NC_090440.1, read on the forward strand.
TAGTGGATGATAAAGGGAGTAACCAGTCTATTGCAGAGCTACTCTCTACTTATCACCACTTAGACAATAAAGTCTCAACTGGCCAAGGTTAGCCTTATTGTCCTTCGTTTGGGGGGGGGGGGTTGTGTGAGAAAGTAGCCTCTTTCTAGCCTTGTTACCCCCACTTTAGGCCTGTTTGTGAGTGTATGTCAGGGTGTTTTCACTGTCTCACTGGGATCCTGCCAGCCAGGGCCCAGTGCTCATAGTGAAAACCCTATGTTTTCAGTATGTTTGTTATGTGTCACTGGGACCCTGCTAGTCAGGATCCCAGTGCTCATAAGTTTGTGACCTATAGGTATGTGTTCCCTGTGTGATGCCTAACTGTCTCACTGAGGCTCTGCTAACCAGAACCTCAGTGGTTATGCTCTCTCATTTCTTTCAAATTGTCACTAACAGGCTAGTGACCAATTTTACCAATTTACATTGGCTTACTGGAACACCCTTATAATTCCCTAGTATATGGTACCAAGGTACCCAGGGTATTGGGGTTCCAGGAGATCCCTATGGGCTGCAGCATTTCTTTTGCCACCCATAGGGAGCTCTGACAATTCTTACACAGGCCTGCCACTGCAGCCTGAGTGAAATAACGTCCACGTTATTTCACAGCCATTTTACACTGCACTTAAGTAACTTATAAGTCACCTATATGTCTAACCTTTACCTGGTAAAGGTTGGGTGCAAAGTTACTTAGTGTGAGGGCACCCTGGCACTAGCCAGGGTGCCCCCACATTGTTCAGGGTCAATTCCCCGGACTTTGTGAGTGCGGGGACACCATTACACGCGTGCACTACATATAGGTCACTACCTATATGTAGCTTCACAATGGTAACTCCGAATATGGCCATGTAACATGTCTATGATCATGGAATTGCCCCCTCTATGCCATCCTGGCATAGTTGGCACAATCCCATGATCCCAGTGGTCTGTAGCACAGACCCTGATACTGCCAAACTGCCTTTCCTGGGGTTTCACTGCAGCTGCTGCTGCTGCCAACCCCTCAGACAGGTTTCTGCCCCCTTGGGGTCAAGCCAGGCTTGTCCCAGGATGGCAGAACAAAGGACTTCCTCTGAGAGAGGGTGTTACACCCTCTCCCTTTGGAAAATGGTGTGAAGGCAGGGGAGGAGTAGCCTCCCCCAGCCTCTGGAAATGCTTTCTTGGGCACAGATGTGCCCAATTCTGCATAAGCCAGTCTACACCGGTTCAGGGGACCCCTTAGCCCTGCTCTGGCGTGAAACTGGACAAAGGAAAGGGGAGTGACCACTCCCCTGACCTGCACCTCCCCTGGGAGGTGTCCAGAGCTCCTCCAGTGTGCTCCAGACCTCTGCCATCTTGGAAACAGAGGTGCTGCTGGCACACTGGACTGCTCTGAGTGGCCGGTGCCACCAGGTGACGTCAGAGACTCCTTGTGATAGGCTCCTTCCGGTGTTGCTAGCCTATCCTCTCTCCTAAGTAGCCAAACCCTCTTTTCTGGCTATTTAGGGTCTCTGTCTCTGGGGAAACTTTAGATAACGAATGCAAGAGCTCATCCGAGTTCCTCTGCATCTCTCTCTTCACCTTCTGCCAAGGAATCGACTGCTGACCGCGCTGGATGCCTGCAAACCTGCAACATAGTAGCAAAGACGACTACTGCAATTCTGTAACGCTGATCCTGCCGCCTTCTCGACTGTTTTCCTGGTGGTGCATGCTGTGGGGGTAGTCTGCCTCCTCTCTGCACTAGAAGCTCCGAAGAAATCTCCCGTGGGTCGACGGAATCTTCCCCCTGCAACCGCAGGCACCAAAATGCTGCATTACCGGTCCCTTGGGTCTCCTCTCAGCACGACGAGGGAGGTCCCTCGAATCCAGCAACTCTGTCCAAGTGACTCCCACAGTCCAGTGACTCTTCAGGACAAGTTTGGTGGAGGTAAGTCCTTGCCTCACCTCGCTAGACTGCATTGCTGGGAACCGCGACTTTTGCAGCTACTGCGGCCTTCGTGCACTTCCGGCGAAAATCCTTTGTGCACAGTCCAGCCTGGGCCCACAGCACTCTAACCTGCATTGCACGACCTCCTAAGTTGTTCTCCGGCGACGTGGGACTTCTTTGTGCGACTTCGGGTGAGCACTGTTTCACACATCCTCGTAGTGCCTGTTTCTGCCACTTCTCTGGGTGCTACCTGCTGCTAAGATGGCTCCTTGTCTTGCTCGACGTCCCCTCTACCTCCTGTTCCAATTTGCGACCTCCTGGTCCCTCCTGGGCCACAGCAGCGTCCAAAAATGCTAACCGCACGATTTGCAGCTAGCAAGGCTTGTTTGCGTTCTTTCGGCGGGAAAACACTTCTGCACGACTCTACAAGGCGAGAGGGATCCGTCCTCCAAAAGGGAAGTCTCTAGCCCTTTGCGTTCCTGCAGAAACCGCAGCTTCTTCTGTCTAGTAGAAGCTTCTTTGCACCCGCAGCTGGCATTTCCTGGGCATCTGCCCATCTCCAACTTGCTTGTGACTTTTGGACTTGGTCCCCTTGTTCCACAGGTACCCCAGATTGGAAATCCAGCATTGTTGCATTGTTGGTTTGTGTCTTTCCTGCATTATTCCTCTAACACGACTTCTTTGTCCTTAGGGGAACTTTAGTGCACTTTGCACTCACTTTTCAGGGTCTTGGGGAGGGTTATTTTTCTAACTCTCACTATTTTCTAATAGTCCCAGCGACCCTCTACAAGGTCACATAGGTTTGGGGTCCATTCGTGGTTCGCATTCCACTTTTGGAGTATAAGGTTTGTGTTGCCCCTATCCCTATGTTTCCCCATTGCATCCTATTGTAACTATACATTGTTTGCACTGTTTTCTAAGACTATACTGCATATTTTTGCTATTGTGTATATATATCTTGTGTATATTTCCTATCCTCTCACTGAGGGTACACTCTAAGATACTTTGGCATATTGTCATAAAAATAAAGTACCTTTATTTTTAGTATAACTGTGTATTGTGTTTTCTTATGATATTGTGCATACGACACTAGGTGGTACTGTAGTAGCTTCACACGTCTCCTAGTTCAGCCTAAGCTGCTCTGCTAAGCTACCATTATCTATCAGCCTAAGCTGCTAGACACCCTATACACTAATAAGGGATAACTGGGCCTGGTGCAAGGTGCAAGTACCCCTTGGTACTCACTACAAGCCAGTCCAGCCTCCTACATTAATGTCTTGGTTAAAAATTAAATCTTCGGCTCAAATTAGTTTTGTTTCTAAAATGGCCTGTGTTCTAAGCCTTTACTACGAGCGCTCATGATTTGCCGGGCCCAAGGTCTGTCTCTATATATATTTTCAAAGGCTTCAAAAGAAATGAACATTCTGTAGTCATGACTAAACAGCACTGACAAAGCCAATAGGTTTGTATCTTCAATTATAAGCTGCTTGTGCACCCCACTGCTTGCTTGATCTGATGTTACAGTTGTAGCGAATGTGGCAGGAAATGTAACTGAGATGAAAGACTGTGTAAATATGACATATAACAATGACATATGTATGTGCGGCTCTTCCTCACCTAGCTAAAGTATTATTTTTATTTAAACTGAGAGACATTACAAAGCTCAAACCGCAAACTGAATTACCTGCTCAGGGATTGAATTTCTGAGACTTGCAGTCCCATTATAGTTCTAAACTCATATACTGGTACCGTTTAGCTTAAAAATCCAAAGAAGCACAATCGTTTTATCTGACTGGTGATGTCACACAGAACTGGCATCTATGAATCCTAAATCAGTAAATTTCAACATACTGCAGATCAAAGGTTTTGCCACCTTACCCATACCTAAGGGAAGCACTGTTCCAGGCATGAGCTGCCCCATGTCAGAATCCTCAAAGTGACTGTTGTAGCGTCCTCCCCAGCCTGTGCACCCGACAATGACTACACCAGACACGGATCTGTAAATCACACCAGTCTTCTGCATGTCCCAGTGAACTCCCAACATTCTAAACCAAACTTTCATTACATTTTATTCTAGTGACTATGTCACACTGCTGTGGAGTCCATTTGGAGCTAAAAATGTTCTGTCATAAAACTTGCAAGACATTACATATAGATGTGAGTGTTTTATGAGCACGCTAAAGAAAGTAGCGCAGTTTGCAACTCTGCGGCCACAAAGGTGTACTCTTTTGATGCTTTATGTTCAGATGCTCCAGGAATTCTTTGAAATCTTTCATGATAAAGGGCTGGCCATTATCAGAGCTCACAATGGCTTGGCCCCAGGTCACAAGGATGCCATCAAGTTTTTTACTGACTCGTTCATGAGTCGTAGATGAGAGATCTTCAACCAACGGGAAACGTGAGTACTCATCCACAATCACCATCAGGTGATGCCCATTATCAAGTGAACTGAAGAAGTCGATGGCTATTCTCTCCAATGCATGCTTAGGAAGTTAAGAAATGTTCAGAGTATGTTGAGTAATATTGGTAGAAAGGCAATTGAATATATGTCAGGCCTTGAGTTCCTTTTGAACTCTTTCATCTAAGTACATAAACCAAACTCGGTCTCGGAGAGCTATTTTTGTAGCAATGATACCACAATGTCCTTCATGAGCCATTTCTGTTGCAGATTCCCTTGAATCAGGATTCCCAACCTTCGCAGCATACCACCTTCCTGAGTTATGGACACTTCATCTTTGACATTTCTGTATTTTTGATAATCGCTCTCATTAGTGAGAGGGCAAGTGTGTTGGTTCCGTGACTGATGTGTAATTATGTCTTTTAGCTTCAGGATATCACCATCATGGCTTGTGGCAGTGATAATCTGGGTTAACGAAATAGCAGCTGGGTTATTAGACTTGACAATGAAATTAATGTAGGCTTCAGCCATCTTGGGTGGAGTACTGTGACCTTGTATAGGCACTCTGGAAAAGTAGTCAGCAGGAGTCTGATCCTTTCCTGGATGATGAAGAATTGTATATTCATATTCTTGCAATCAGAATCCCCATCGTTCAATGCAAGGAGGCATCTTGACTTTTGTATTTACCAGCATAAAAGGCTTTCCATACAGGAATACATGGAAATGTTCCCAAGCGCATACCACGGCTAAACTTTCTCAGGCTGTGAGTAAGCACATTCTGTTTGGGACAAACTTCTATTAGCATAGGCCACAATATGCTGTCAAGCACTTGGGCGTCCTATGTGCTGTGCAAAGATGGCACCTAATCCGACCGGGCTAGCGTTAAAGACAACCTCTGTATGAAGCTTTGGAGTGAAGTATCCCATTTCAGTAGCATTTCGTATGGTGTATTTGATTCTCTTGAAACTTCTCTAACATTCTTATGACCACTGAAAAGAAACATATTTTTTGCCAATTCTCATAATGGAGCACTAACAGTGGCAATGTCTTGTATGTACCTTGAACAGGAAATGGCCATGCCAAGAAAGAAACGTACTATTGAAACATCTTGGGGGGGGTGGGATCAGTACTTGACAGAGCTTGTACTTTTGCAGGATCAGGTGTCATATACCCGTCAGATAGATATGGCCAAAGAATTTTAGTTTTGTCTTGTTGAACTCACGCTTGTCAGCATTCAAAGTGAAACTAGTATCATACAACCAATACCAAAACAGTGTGGGTCAATTTTTCTTGCACCAGTGTAACTTAAATTCCAGTCAGATCCTCAGTGCTCAGCCCCCAGAGGATCCACTGCTTAAGAATCACCAGTCCTAGACATAAAACAAAGCGTTAAAGAGAAGGACTCGATTATAAAGAAATGCTTCCCCAATGGCAGTGGTTGTTCAAATGGAGAGAGAAAATCCACTTGTAAGGAAAATTCCTTCTTATCCAGTTCATCAAATTCATCAGCGAAGTATCAGCAAGGATCCATGTTGTAATGTCACATTCACATATTATTAAATTCCCTTTGTAACATACAGCAGCCTAGCCGATGTGTTTTTTCCAAAGAAGGACTTCATCAGGGCTGTACATTTAAAACAGGCATCAAAATCGTACACAATAAAATATATAAGGAATACCAGTTTATATACATTACATAATTTACCACACAATTATATACATATATAAATACTACCCCTTAAACACATGGCTCCCCTACATATCATCCACAATAACCAAAAACTCATTTAGAATTTGGTGCCAGAAGCATAAATTTACATCATTAGATTTTTGAAGTATAAAAAAAAAATGAAAGTGATATTTGTTTAACCCTGCTTCTTTATCAAAGGAAGATAATTAAAAACTATTATATTGCAGTATTTCTGTCCTAAAATAACTAGAAAACATCCAATCACATTCTCCCATCCTTTCAATGGTTAAAGATTTTCTAACCAATATGAGTCTGAAAAGATGGGAGAATGTGATTCTGGTTGTCTAGTCATCCATGTGATAGGTGCTTGGGAGCATAGGATTCTCATTTGTAATGAGGATATAAAAAATACCGATTGATTGGTTACAAGCTGTGCTGTTTTGCAAATGCTAGTGTTCTTTGATTGGCCCTGGTTACTTACCTGACCAGATTGGGAAGTGTGAACGTGAGCTCACGCTCCTATTGGTTAAAAGAACTTTACCCATTGAAAGGATGGGAGAATGTGATTGGATGTTTTCTAGTCATCCATGTGATAGGTGCTTGGGAGTACAGGATGGCAAGGATTGGTTTTCAACATGTGTAGAAAAGGTTGTAATGTACCTACAACTTTCTTCGAGTTCCAACCGATGATTACCTTTATATAAATCAAAGCGAGAAAGGACTTTGCACCATTCAATTGCATTATCATGTCATCAGTGTGTGGACCTGGATGTCGTTCTCGTTCAATTGCCTTATTTGCCTGACGCATGTCAACACAGACAAGTACAGCTCCTTCACTGTCTTTTTTTGGGCAGTACTACTACTTTGGGAGAAACCCATAGTGTTGGACCAGTGGAATGCTCAATAATGTCATGATTAAGTAATAATTCAAGTTCTTTTTCAACAGCTTCTTGTAAATGAAAAGCAATTGGTCTATGTCTCTGATCAATAGGACAGACATCCTCATTAATATGCAGTTTTACTTTCATAGTCTTAAGCTATCATAAACCATAAACCATGAAACAACAAAGGGAATTGACTGAGAGAGGCTCGGAGCTTGGCACTTCTATGACTCTGGGGGTCACACTTCTCATCTACACATGCAGTATCGTGTTATCATATACATACATTAAATGGAAGAAGAAAAGAAAGGAAATTCTGTTGTCAGTTGCAGTGCCCCAGTCAGATGGCAGAGCAGCAAGTTTTACTTAATTCAGAATAAAATATTGTTAAACTGAATGTAATTATATAATGGCCTCTGTTCTTTCTGGGAAGGTTTTAACCATATAATTCTCTGTGACAGTGCGATATTTCTCACAGTAGCTTCATGCTGCTGCCGAATACTTCCTCTCCAAAGTCGTCCTGACAGTAATACTGGTGGTGGGCATTTGCTTCAGGGGGACTATGGGCCTCATTACAACATTGGCGGGCGGCAACTGCCGCCCGCCAAGTCCTAACCGCTGTGCGGCCGCCAATGCGGCTGCACTCACGCGGTGTCCATTTTGACATCCCCACTGGGCCGGCGGGGATGTGGGCCGCAACACAGGAGCCGGCTCCAAATGGAGCCGGCGATGTTGCGGCCGTGCGACGGGTGCAGTTGCTCCCGTCGCGCTTTTCACTGTCTGCATAGCAGGCAGTGAAAAGCCGCATGGGGACCTGTCAGGGGGGCCCTGCACTGCCCATGCCAGCGGCATGGGCAGTGCAGGTACCCCCAGGGGGCCCACAACTCCCCGTACCACCAGTCTTTTCCTGGCGGTTCAAACCGCCAGAAAAAGGCTGGCGGTCGGGGACTCGTAATCCCCTAGGCAGTACTGCTAGCAGCGCTGCCCAGGCGGATTATCACCACCGGGGCAAATGTGGCTGAAAACCGCCGGCCCCGGCGGTGTGACCGCGGCGCTTCCGCCGTGGTCAAAATACTCCAGGAAGCACCGCCAGCCTGTTGGCGGTGCTTCCGTCATTTTAGCCCTGGCGGTCTCGTACCGCGAGGGTCAAAATGACCCCGTATATGTTTTAGACAAGTCACTAAAATCAGCGCAAAAGTGTACTGAAAGATATGTAAAGATCCTCAAAAAGCTGACAACATAATGGACAACCCTGCGAGCCAGTGCCTGATGGGGGCTCAAACAAACGAGATTATGTGTAAAAGACGAACTCAAAGCACGCTTTTTTTCTGTATTGCATTTGATGGAGATTTGATCATATGAGGTCCTCCAGACAAGGATTTTGCCAGACCTTCAAAGAATGTAAGAGAACCTGTTCATGGCCATTTTATAAAAAAGAAAGGCATATCTTTAATATTCAGGCCCATAGTAGGATCGATTGCAAATTGTGAGATGCAGTCCTTGGTGTAATCTGTAGAACATGCTAAAATTCACAGAGCACTGAGATCTTTTAACTTTTCATGACTCAGAAAACATCAAGTCAGAGATGCTGCCATTTTAATATAAATATTGAATAAATACACATAAATGCCTAGAAGGACAAAAACAATATTTAGGTATGCATTTATTGGTGCTTTCTTGGGTTATGTTTGTACATGTTCTCTAAATACTAAATATAATCTATGAAGCATAATTTATGTGTGTTCGCGAAACTATTGCATAGTCTCTTTAATGGTTTGCATCATCAAAAGTAGCTGTGCCTGAATGCACATCTGGATGCAAATCTTTATTGAGACCAAAACAAGCCAGGGACTTCATTCAATATTGGTAACTTCGATTTCACATGTTTATGCATGTATAATTGTCTTTCGTTTGGCTACAGGTGGTGACTCAATGTATATTCCAAATGGATTCTCCTGCTGGTGCTCGCTCTTTTCTCGAATGTAGAACGCTTTAATTTCCTGCCTTTAAAGAAGAAAGATTTGGAAAAACACAATTAGAGATGGAAACTGAAATAGTCGTCTCATGTCATCAGTTACTTCATTTTTTTATGGGCAAAATCTAGTTAAAAAGTCCCCATAAAATGTTTAATCATATATTTACAACAATATGGTAAATCCTTTTCAATCAGGTCTCAAAATACTTGCATCCTTGACTTGGCGATCCTGTGGTGAAGTACATCCACATGAGGTCCAATTTAAAGGTTTTTACTTGTTTATAAAATGGAGGGAGCATCCACTGAATTTGTGCGGCACAATGACTCTATCTACAAGGGGGTGTCTTGCAGTTTACCGCCTGTTGGACAGACCTGTATTGTCACAGATGTCTTCCATCTGCAAGAGAAAGTCAAGTGACTAACCTTTCGTCAAGGTCTGGGTTTGCCCTTTCAGTTCATAATATAGCTTTCACATGAGTATCCCAGGAGGGCCAAAAAATATACAGAGCATAGGTGTGCAGCATGATGAAGCAAATGACTTATAGGAATTAGCAGGGTCCCTCCTGTGATCCTTCTTTGCTTTGGATTGTGATTACTGCATATGCAGCTAGGTCAATAATATTGGACAATGCACAGTCTCCCTTGAAGACTTCCAGGATTAATTCTGCTGGTCTTTGTAAATGTTAATGAATTGACCCCAGCATCTTCTTTCTCTTTATAGTTCATCTACTGGCCTTAATAAAACTCTAACATTGTGAATCTTTTTAAAGAACTTTAGATGAAATTCAGATGCATTTAGTGACCAAATTTCATGGCCACTGTTACTCAATTGTCACAGCATATAGCAAGAAGTAATCCTGGGCACTTCTAGGGAGTAGCTACAATCCATAATGTAACCCAGTTGATTGCCATAATAGTGATAACACTCTATCAAAGAACCCTGTTACTTTCTGTCTGTTCGAGCAAGCCTCAGTTTCATGATAAAGTATAAAAGGCAAATGAGGTTGACCCACTTCTGCAACCAGAGATGGGATAAATTTTGACAAAACAATGTTGGCAATAAAATTGGGAATACTTTTCCAGAATAAGACCATCCTTTTGCTGGTCGTATTACGAGTGGTTTGACAAGACTGCAACAGTGGCCCTGCAGAACTGCATTGTGTCAGGGTAGAAATGGGCCAGCAGGCATTACAAAGGTCAGAAGAACTTTAATTAGACAAACTCTGGCAGAGAGGGATTTCTAAATCAATTCCTTCCCGGTTCACAAATAGTGAGGGGCTATGACTTTATTAAGTAAATGTACTTCCTTACATGTTTTGTAAATTTGGAACCAAGTTATTTAAAATCTTTTGCAACTTTTTAAGGCTCATATGGGCCATTGTGTATGCTTAATGAAGATTAAGGGAGTCATTACGACCCCGGCGGTCGGTGTAATAGTGGTGGTATTACTGCGAAGAGGCTGGCGGTACCTACCACCGCTGTTATAACATTGGTGGTTTGGCCAAAGCCAAACCGCCAAGTTAACACACCGACCGCCACAGCGGTAATGACTGCCGGGCTGGAGACCACAGTCTCCAGCCCGGCGGCCGTCACTCAGCCGCCCATGGAATTTTGACCGCGCCCACCGCCATGGTTTCTGTACCATCACGGAAACCATGGTGGTAGGCACTATCAGTGCCAGGGAATTCCCTCCCTGGCACTGATAGGGGTCTCTGCTGCCCCCCCCAGAGTCCTCCCCCACCCTCCCACTCACAACCCCCCATATAGACACATACACGCACATACAGACACACCCATACACACACACATTCACCAACGCATACATACATTCATACACAATCACAGCAACACTCACGAACATACATCCAGGTACACACGCAATCACACGACACAACATGCATGTACACACACACACTCATGCACACATGCATTACATACTTATGCACGCATTCAAACACAGTCACACACACGCACACAACACCCCCTCTCCTGTCGGAGAACCCGACTTACCTTCTTGCAGGGGGTCCTCCGGCCGGAGACGGGACGCGGCGCTGCTGCCAGCAGCAGCATTTGCCAGCAGAACACCGCCAGGCCGTCGGCCACCATGACTGTTGACGGAATCCCACCAGCCTTCTGGCGGTATTCTGCCTACGGTCATAATTAGGTGGAGGATCGGTAGCCACAGCAACGGTATCTTTGCGCCCATTGCCGTGGCGGTAGGGGGCCTTTGCTGCCAATGTCATAATGAGGGCCTAAGTATGCTCCTTGAGAAACAAGTAAACTGCATATATTAGAGTTAGTGAACAAGGAATAACCTCATAATGGCAAATAAGAAATATGTTAAAGACAATTCTAATCCACGTTTGTGCTTGCGACACTGTATTGAGCTAATAATTTCAATCTACAATTGTATTGCACCGAGTAGATGGTCTACTAGAACATCATATTGATTAGTATATTAGTAATCATTTTATCTCCACACCTTCTATATATTCCTAACCAACCCTATTAACTATAATGTTTTTCTACTATACTTACATTGTTATGTCGTGATTAGGTATATGTACTAGGTGCAATAGAGTTGTCATACAAAATAATGTATTGAAACTGTGTGACTATACCCTAGGGTCAATGCCAATAAACCTGAATTGAAACGATGGTTCTGTGAGATAAGGGTTCCCTGTTGTCTTTTTGTGTGCCCCCCCAAATTATTAGTTCATGTCCTGGCAGGGGTGAGGCATTAGTTCATCCACCTGTGATTGATGAATTAAGCATAAATATGATATTAATGTAATGATTTCTATACAGTGCTAAAAATGCCTTATGTGCACATTCTTATCTACAGTACTTCCAGGATTCCCCTTAAAATAAAAATACTTTTAAGGAAGCATAGCCCCAATTTCCCAATTAGCACAAATGCGGGCAAGTGCCAGCATTGGTGTTTGAGGAAAGACAAGTTATTACCTCGGGCCCGGCCAGTAGATAGTTCAAGTACCTTTTTTCCAGCCCCATGAAACAATTCTTGTTCTGCCCCGCCTGTGTCACCTGTCACAGCGGAAAAAGTTCCTGCACAAAGAGGTGTGAAACCTTCCCTTAGTGGATGCAAACAGTGACTGAAAATAACTCCTATACAGCCTGAGCAACATGAGAGCATTGCATCTGGAGCACCAGCCAGCCGGAAGCTGCACAAGATATTGGGCCGTCCCAGCAGTTCCAAAATGAGTACTGACATACGTGACCCCACTAAAGGAATCAGACAAACTGTTTTTATTCGTCTTTGTTCATTACTTTGACATCATCATGTGAAGTTGCCAGTTTTTCATTTCAACGAGATTAGAGTTGATGTCCGATGTGTGAACAGCAGGAGTTATGCTGCTTTGAACACCGGAGATCAATCACCCGTCTCCCCTTGTAGCCAGGTTGTAGGTAGTTATTGTTCACTAATGGTGCGGATTCTAAATTCCAGAAAGCGTGTGCAATAAAGGCCCGCGCATCAAAGTTTCAACAAAAGAATGGCATTCTTTTTTTGCCTTTCTGTATCGAAATAATGAATTTGCAGGTGTTCTTTGTGGCTCGGTACCACCTGGTAACTGTGCGAGCAGATGGTGCATTATAAACACATCTTTAGGTAGAGGGAGAGTGGGATGAGGGAAGAATTGAAAACTCGACCGATTAGGAAAAACTTCTACCGCCATAGTGACGGGAAACTGTACTTGTTTATGCTATTAGTGCAGTTCTCGAAAATGTAACAGATTGCTAAAAAAAGAATGGAATAGGTTGTCACTGTGATACAATACTATGGAATTAAAAGCTTAAATTACAGAACTTTGTTGGATCAGGCATCTAACGTTTTTAGAAGCAGGAATAAAAATATCAAGCCCAGGCAATGCTGAGAGTTCCTAGTTCTTAATGGGAAGCTACTAGCTTTGCCAGTTCTTTTTACAGTGGCATTTGCATGCCAATGCATGCATTAAGGCACATGTGCAACAATGGCTGCAATTTTGCAATGGGCTGTCTGTTAAGGAAACCAGATTCCAAGATAGCCATCGATGCACACACGTGCATCAAGCTGTAAGTCTGTGCTCGTGTCAATACACATGCATGTGTCATAACACAGTGGTGTGTGTGCATTACAACGCATGTGTGCAACTGATTCACGATGTTCATTGGCCATTATGGTATTATTAATTTATCGCCCTGAGATAATTGATGGCTTTTATAACAGTATGATAAAATTTAAAGAAAGGATAAGCAAAGTGCGCACCAGCACATAAAATGGTAGCGAGCAGACCTCGCAGCTGCCTGGCCTGCGAAAAAAATAAAAACATTTATTTTAAAATATTAAATGAGGAGGACAGCCGGAAGCAATTGATAGCGCTAGCACAAAGAAATGGTGGCCAGGTAGCTAAGAATAAAACAATTAACAGGGGGAGCAGGACAGGGAGCAGGTTGGGGAAGATTGGGCAGGCAAGTAAAAAATGCATTATGGAGTAGATGAAAATGCCGAGTCAGAGTATAATCTCCAATGAAGTGCAAAATATAACAAAAGAGTCACCTCAGGTCTTCAGAAGAAGACTAAAAAGCACACTGTGAGGCCTAAATGCTCCCGGTTGATCAAAACACAAGAACAGGGCAGAAAGTCAAACCAAGAGCAGACATTTGAGATAAACAACAAAGTAATCCAGTCATGGGCATGAGGCTGATCCTAACCCACTCTAAGTATATGCTTTATTGAAAACAGTAGGTCGGCCAGGAGACCCTTAAAGCGGTCTATAGGTGAGACCTTAATCCAGTACATAAAATGTGAACTCTATTCAGAAAACAATAATGTTTTTATGGGAGCAGGGGCAAAATACAGCCATTATATTACAGAGATTAATAAAGCTATCTTCCTCTGCTGTTTTTAGTGATAGTGCTCTTTCAAAGTTATTAGAGATAGGATGGAATGGCTAACATCTGTAGCAATTAGTCCAGGACACAACTGGATATTTGTTAGGTTCTTTCTGTAGAGTATCCCATCCACTCTAACACAGCAACAGCTATGCCAGCCTCTAGCATGGGGAAATAGAATACCCCTTACATTTTACATTCTAAAAGTGAGGTAATACATCTCATATGCCACACATCTTCCCCCCAATACATTTGAACATTTTGACATTAATAATTTGAAATTCGAAAATATGAATAATAACATAACATAGAACACAAAATATGAAGATAAAATTAGTAAAGAGGATTAAACAAAACATTAAGATGACACATTACATGTAACTCTTTTTGATTTCACAACACGATTCAGGTTCCATATCCTCCCATCCCTAATTTTGACAGCATTTCTGAAAAGTTTAGTAACTTTGAATGGACCCATGCAATTACTTCCACTCTTACATAGAGTAGGTTCTTTACAAACATTTCACCTCCACACTTATACCAACATTCACTACACTCTTCTTCATAATATTCTTTCCTTCTTTCTACACATTTCCTTTCACATTAATTCGTCCCTTTCATCCTGGACCAGGAAACACAGTCCGTTTTACCCCATGATACCCAACCAGGAGCCAACTGTTACTTTTGCGACCTCTGAACATCTCAAAGGAAACCTCACCAGTTGTGTGTGGAGTAAATCTGTAAGCATGCAAAAATTCTTTTAGACCTTCTTTCCAACTCCTACCCACAGAAACTTCCAACTGTACACATTCTTTCACACATTTATTTAATCTTTCAACAGTACCATTTCCTTCAGGATGTTACAAAGAACATGCTTTGTGCCCAGTATCCCTGCACTTTAGAAATTCCTCCATCTAAAAAAAAAAAAAGAAATTGTGGACCAGTATCAGTCACACTTGTATTAGGCAAACCTTCACGACTGAAAACCTCATTAAAGCACTCAATAACTCTGCTGGTTTCAATACTGCTGACAATGCCTATTTTAGCCTACCTAGAAAACTGATCTATCAATTCCAAAAGATGTTTGGACCCTCCTTTTCCATATATCAGTCCAACAACATCGACCGCCACTACATCCGACGGCCTGCTGGAAAACTCCATGCCTGGCCACCAATGATTGAGATGAATTCTGGCTTTTGTTTTACACATCCCTTGATGCCCTATATGTCCCAACTCCATAATTCTGCTTTTCAACTCAGGTGGAGCAACTAATCTCAAACCATGCACGAGAAAGCCATCTACTACTGATAATTCATCCTTTACTCTCCAATAACCTCCCAGAACTTCATCACGCTTCACATTTGAAGTCCACCCACTCTTTAGTGCCTCACAAACTTGCTGTAAAAGAGAATCTTCTGCTACAGCTTTCAACCATTCCTCTTGTTGCACTATTCCTTCTGTAACATTGCACACTCTGATTACATTCTCCTCATCCTCCTCAATGCAATCTTCAACTTCAGATCTGAGTCTTGACAAATAATCAGTAATTTTGTTGTTCAGTCCAGGAACATAGGACATTTCCAAACAAAAATCTTGAAGACCAACAATCCATCTACCAATCCTACTAGAGATCATGTCTAGATCCTGCCTCATAAACACCTCCATGAGTGGCTTATGATCTATAAAAATGAAAAATTATCTTCCCACACGAAATTCTTGAACTTTTTAATTGCCGAAAACACACTCAGAGCCCCCTTTTCTATTGTGGAATAATTCATCTTTGCTCCTCGCAAAGTCTTTGAAATATACACCACAGGCCTGAGATCATCACCACTTCCAGAATCCTGCAACAGTACAGCCCCCAGACCTTTAATATTGGCATCTGTCATCATTACACATTTTTTCCCATGGATCAAAGGAATTCAAACAATCAACTGTTGACAACTCCTTTTTTAGTCATTCAAATTCCCTTTCACACTCCTCATCCCATGTGAGTTCAAAGCCCTTCTTAAGCAGTCTCTGCATGTGTACTGTTCTGGAGGCTAAATTAGGCAAAAACTTAGCATGAATTTCTACCATCACAAGAAAAGATAACAAATCATCTTTCCCTACAGGATTATGCAATTTTAAAATGTTCGGGACTAGTTCATTCTTTGGATATAGACCCTTGGAAGTAATTTTGTGACCTAAATTTTGAATCTCTGTTCTATTGAAAGAATATTTTTCAATTTGGCAGACAAACCATGATCACTCAATATGGTTAAAACTCCTCACCCTCATATCATGCTCCATTTCAGTCTGCCCATGAATCAATATGTCATCTTGAAAATACTTAACCCCTTGTTCTGATCCCAATAAACTATACATCATGCGCTGGAAAACAGCAGCAGCCGAAACCAATCCAAACGGCATCCTTATGAACCAACAAGTCCCAAAGGGAGTGATAAATGTGGTGCAATCTCTTGATTCAGGATGTAACATGACCTGATGATATGCAGAGGTCTAGTCTAGGGTACTGAAAAACTTTGATCCATGTAGAAGCAAGACCATCTCACTTATGTTGGGAAGTGGAAATTGATCACTCACTATGCATTTATTAAGACTCCTCAATACATAACCTGATATCGCCAGATTTCTTGCATGCAACGACAATTGGTGCAATCCACTCAGAACACTCTACTGGCTCAATCACTCTATCTTTGCATAGCCTTTTAATTTCACTTTCAACATCGTCTTTCATAGATATAGGAATGGGACGTCCTTTAGCAACAACAGGTACAGCACCTTTCTCAATTTTTATACAATGTGCATACCCCTTTAAACATTCTAATTTGTCACTAAATACCTCCTTAAACTCATTTACGAACTTAGGTATTGGTGCAATATTCTCACTTTGCACCGAACGTTCATGCACATCACTTAACCGTAACATCTCTACAAACTCACTTTTTATAATTACGGGTGTAGGAGAATTCGGGTCTAGAATGACGTTTAACTTCCTTTGGTGTTGCCAACTCAGAACACTGTCCCCTTTCACAGAAACATATACCTTTCCAAAAATAGTGTTAGATTTGAAAGAAATATCAAATTCAAAGTATCCTCTAAGTTCTATAACCTTGCCACCATAAGCATCCAGAATCACATCCAGTTCCTTCAAATTCACTTTTTGACTTAATTGTTTGTCAAACAATTCATTGGATATCAAAGTCAGCCATGCTACAGAGTCAAACAAAACCTCACTCTCAAAGCCCAAAATAGTAACTTTATCTCTTGGGTGATTTTGTTGTTAAGGTTGCGCAAAAACTGATAAAATACAATCCTCAACTACCTTTACTGGTGCTCGACTGGGGCATTTGTCAGACTTACAAAGCTTGGCAAAATGACCCTTTATGTTACATATTTTGCAAGTTATGTTGAGAGCTGGACACTTCTTATACAAAGCAAAATGGGCAACATTACCACATCTAAAACATTTGGTATCTATGAATCTAGCTCACTGCCCTTGTACAATTTTTTCTTCATCTTTATCCCCATCTTTACATTTACTTTGTTCAATCTTTGGATACATTTTATTCACTGCGGGAATTTTGTTTTTTTGTCCAATTCCTCAACACACGCTAAAGCGTGTTCCACACTTTTGGCCAAAGTGATTACTTCATTGTAGAGAAGGATTATCTTTTCCCCATAGTTCCTGCCTTATTTTGTCACTGCAACATCTTAACATGAATTGATCTCTTATACACTCTTCTATTGTGGACCCAAATCTGCATGATGAAGCTAACTCCCTCAGAGCTGTTACATACTCTTCTACACGTTCATTGGGTTTTTGTTCTCTCATACCAAAGTGATAACATTCCCAGATTGTACTAATTTTAGGCAAGTAATGCAGATCTATTTTTTAAAACATATCTCACACTCATTTAAATCAGTCACTTCATCACCTGGATCAGGTAATGTTTCAAAAACTTCAAATGACAATGCATAAGTAAAGATGTCTTCCTTTCATTAGACAAGTTGGTACCGCATACTCTAGAACAGTGAAGGAAAGATTTTTTCCACTTAGACCAAATTATTGGCAGATCACCTCGCGTAGTCAAAAAGAAGGGTGGAGGTGGAATGTTCTGCATAGTTACCATGGATTCAATAGATAGCAAATGCAAATAAATCGTATACACTATGGGACATGAAAATATTAATTAGTACACTTTAACTATAATTCTACACATTAACTAACATTTCTAGATAGTGTGTAGACATACACACTATATTTGTAAAATGTGGCTTCACAATACAATAATGTGCAAATTGTAGTTGATACACACACTTTCATTCCAGATAGCGTGCATATCACTGTTGAGTTAAATAGCTCGCGTATCGCTGCAGAGTATCGCTCGGTGGCCTTGGAAATGAACACACATAAACAGGTTGGTTGGTACAAACGTAGTCAAGTAGGAAAGCAAAGAGGTTGCTTTTTAAGGGATATCTGCTTGTTTTCTGAAGTCCAATATCATACGCGAGACAAGAGAAGACCCATATGTGTTCACAGTATTGAAACAAAGCAGGACGAGCAGGGAACACCGCGTTGTGTTCTTTGAATAAAGCATTCCTTTGTCACCATGGAGCCACGAGGAATCAACGGTGAGTTGATTTTCAAATCGGAAGGCACATTGAGAATAAAAATGTAAAATACGACAATCAAAGCAGAAAAATTACTTTAAAAAAGGCTTGGCGCACTAGTTCAGCTCCAGACAGTCCGAAATGTAGCACTTACAAAAGAATCCAGCGCCACTTTACAAGTAGTGAATCCAGTGCTTAGAATAACCAGTTCCCGGTCACACCCCCAGAGGAACAAATATATACAAACCAACAAATTCCTTTTTTTTCGATAATAATGTTCACAGAATACTTTCCTTGTAATAAATACACATAAGGGAACAGTCTTGAATGTTGTCATGCTGGTTTCCAGAGTCAAATTCAAGAGTAATGTTTAAAATGCAAGGTGTTGGGACACTCCAATTCTTTCCCTCAACTTGTCGCCAGTGTAGAAATTAGTCCAGGACACAGCTGGATATTTGTTGGGTTCTTTATTCAGAGTATACCATCCACTCTCACACAGCAACAGCTATGCCATCCTTGGCCTGGGGAAATAGAATTCCCCCTTACATTCTACATTCTAAAAGTGATGTAACACTTCTCATATGCTACACTATCCATGTCTAGCATTCAAGTAATACTAATGAAAAGGAATGTCCCACAGGCCTAACACTACAGATATTAGAATTAAGCAGAGAAGGCAATGGTGCTACACGTAGTGCCTAGACATATAAAAAAAGATATCTTTATATATTAGACGATCAGCATCAGCATATCATTAGTTGGGTAGCTATAAAGCAACAACTGTGCATTTATATTACTGTCTGTGAAAGGATAGCATCATAATCAAACCTGCTTGTGCAGGAGCTAAAAAAGTGTTTCTTGCCCAATATATGTCTGTGCAATAATTATATACACAATCAAACAAACCAATGTCTGGTCAGTGTAGAAACGCTATATGGTTTTGGGATTGCAAGTGTTTGTCTTTTGATGGTTTCACCTGCACTCCTTCAAATTCCACACATGGCTTATGGAAGTTTATAGGTTACATGAAATACTTCTGGCTCTTCTTCTTTGTTGATGTTCTTAAAATGCATCTGAATGGGCTGACACATATATTCCTGTACCTCAGAAGTAGAGATTTATCCTCTGGGAAGAATACTGGGAACTGTGTGTTATTGAAATCCTGGGAGAGCTAGGAGCGGATTCCTAAATACGATTATCTGTAAAATCAGCTACACCTTTTTCTTAACTGTCAACTCTGTCTCTGATTGTGTTAATAATCTTTAGGATTATCGTAGACCGCTCTTAAATTCTTCCAAAGTAATTTCGTCTTGTATTTGATCTTTTACATTGATATTTCAAAGTGGAAAATTACCAGATTTTGCTGATTTTTCTATTTTTTGGCCTTGAAATAAAAATAGCATCCACGCTGACCAGATAAAACGAAAGAAACGGAACAATGGACTAGCGTAGTCAGCCTCCAACCTGTCATGCCTCAAAATCAAACACATATTCACCCACATTTTGGGTTACCACCTTTTGCCCCGCAAAGTGTCCACACTACATTTTCACTGAAGAGCTTGGAATTTCTGCTGACCTAACTCATTATTGGTAAGAAAAATGTTCCCATTCTACTGACTGCTGCTTTTAAAATGATGTCTCTGACTTGGAGCGTGAGGGTTCCCTCCTCAAGTTTCATCTACAAACTTTGTGCTGGAAGCCTCGAGTGAAGGCCTTGACTGGCATTCACGCAGTGCAGCACCTCCCAGGCCCTGTCTCTAAACCTACCATCAAGTCTAAATAAACAAATGGCGGGCAGTGCTGCTCCCTGGGGGTAGTTTAGAGGTGGGCTCTTGACTGTGTCTGCTTCTGAAGTGAAAAATAACAAGCTGGTGAGCTTGTTAGTATTAAACACTTTTGACTCTACCATTTATAAATGCTTTTTTTTTTTTTTTTACTTGCTGCCAGTCATCGCCCAAACAGGGCCAGCAATGCTACTGGCCTTTCTGCACACAGGGAGCTTTAATTGAAATACCAGCTACATCACTGTTGGTATTTATTAATTACCAGCACCGGTTTACGCTGTCCTATTACTGGTGGTACTGGTAAAATACTGGCCCAGTGGCAACCTTACTTAAAACTCAATTACCTTGACCCATTTAGTTAAGGAACCTGCCCATTCGTGCTGCTGATAGCACATTTTCTCAAGCTAAATTAGACTCCGGTCTGTAATTAAAACCTTGAGACCTTTGGGAAAGTTAACCCAGGATTGGTGAAAGCATTGCTATGCCGTACTAATCGCTGATGGCGTGATTTACGCATGCTTACAACGTAACTCAGACTGAACAGACATGATAGTGGGGAATGTAGCAGCCTGACTGTGAACTGGAATAACAATCTTGACAGATACGGTGATCGGCTAACTAAGAGGGATCATGTTCTGTTGAGAAAAAATAGAAATAACTGTAAGGAATTATAAACAACGAAAATGAAATAAAAAGAGAAATATACATAACTTTAAATGACTGTATCAGCTTCAGAGCAAATATCAAGAACTTTACAGTGGAAGAGAATCACCCTGTGGCACAGTGAAAATAGCGAACGTGGAAGATGTTAGCTAAAGAAATAATTAAAATGAATATCTTACCTTAGGTAAGAGTTACTTTAAACTTATGCCCTTTGTGTATCACGGAAAGTTTCGTAAAGCTCAGTGCCTTAGAACCACAAGAGAAAGTTACATCAAGTTCTGAATCCTAAATCCACCACAGTATTACCTAGAGCTTGGATATGTGAAAATACAAGAGAGGGTTATTTCAAATACAAAACCTAATATATGCAAAAGAACCCAGATCGCAGTCATAAACATATAAGAGAGAATAAGTGAGAGACTAAGATCTAATAGATAGTTACTTTAGATTCATATTCATTTTAAAATGTTTATTCAATTTTTTCTTTCTTTTTCTTTGGCAAATACGTAACAGTTGTGCTTCAACGCAGTACTACAAAATCTCGTCATGGAACGCATAGGTAAAAGAAACACAGACCGTTGGAATATTTAAAACACAAGTTAGAATCAGTAACAAAATTGTCAGAAATAGCAATATCATCAAAATATAGAAATATTTGTGGGTGGTTCAAGGGTGCGGTATAGTAAACATTCCAAAGAAATATTTAAAATAACAGTTAAAAATATTCAACAAATAAATATAAAGTCAAAACAAAAGGTAAGTTAGGGAAGGAAGATAGTCATTCTCATCCTCCGACAACATGGGTCCAGCAGCAATAGGATTTTCAAACCCAGAGAAATCAAATCCCAAAGTGAGGCTGTGGGACATATAGTGCGGGTTTTCTGTTCTATAGCGTGGACTACCATGCTTTCAGTATTGGCTCAGAGTTTAGAATCTTAAATGCATCAAACTTATTTTAGCTCAGAATATTTCAGGTATCTGAGAAAGTAACTTCAAACTCAGATTCTAAAACGTAGCAAAGAATGTACATGCAAGGTCAGAATCTTAACAGTACCAGAGAAAGTTACTCCAAGCTTTGTTCCCTTCATGTGAACGGGAAAGATGCTTGGAATTCTGTATGTTTTGCTTGTAGTTGTGTGTCAGTAAGTATCCATTGGCCATCATGTATTGATTTCTAATCGGTAATAGACGGTAGCCTCTGTATTACAGCGATGGACACTAGAATAGCCTCACGTTGTGCACAACCTTTAACACTGACAAAGTTATAAGCCGTACATAGATAACCAGGACAGTCAGCATATCACACAACATCTTCTGAAATGCCCTAGTGCAGTGGTTCCCAACCTTTTGACTACTGTGAACCCCTACTTTATCATTACTGTAACCCGAGGATCTTCACTGACTCATTATTGGACCACCCCACTGAGTCATTACTGAAAGCTAGGCGCCTAATCTGTTAATATTATTTCGTTTACTAAGCAGTCTTGGACCCCCTGAGGTGGCTTTGCGGAAGCCCATGGGTCCCCGGCCCACAGGTTCGGAACCACTGTTATAGTGAACATTTCAACCGTCATTACAACTGCATATTTTCAAGTTAAAATAATAATGTGATCTAGGTTGCAGGCAATGTGATGTCGCTTTTTTACTTATTCTGTGCAATTTATTCTAGGACTGAAGGCACCATGTTCTTTAAAGTTGTGTAATATTGCTGTTGTTTCGCACTGTTACTGATGCACGTGGTTTTATAATGGTAAACATTGACTCGTTTTGTATTTGAGGTTTCAGCAGGGTGCATCTTGTTTCAATTAGTCATATTCATAGTGTTGAAACACCAGAGTACTATTACCTTTGGGGCAATGAAAAAGTTGGAGTATTCGATGAATTGATATGCTGTCCTTCGGGATCACCTTATATGCTGTCCTTCAGGATCACCTTGATGAAAATTGTATATTTTTAAATAATGTATTTGTAAACATGTTTATGATCTTGAATACTTTGATCACATTATTCCAAGTACTTCTTAGATGAAAAATCATATAAGTTCCTAGAAAGTCTTAGGTGCCTCGCTAAATTCACTTGTGCAGTGACACAGACATTGTTCACTTCTAATATGTTTGTCTGGTGACACCCATCACCAATGTTAACCACACGTGTCCAAGAGAACATAAAGTAAACATACAAAAATTATGCTACAATAATGAACTAGCAACAAACCCAACTACACTCTAGGATCAGCCTATCACTAAACTGAGAGAGACACAGAGAGATAGACACGAGAAGGAAACCAGTCTACATAATGTATGGAAAGGGAACTGAGTCAGAGGGAATAAGCAGCACTCCTCCATCCACGTCGAATGCAAAGTGCTTTTGAAATACACATCAGCCAATATTAATTTGGATTCTAAAGAAACAGGGTGTACATAGGAGGGACATTACAAGGGGCTCACGGTTTTCTGATGGCTAACCAAGATATTAGGAATTTCAGTTTCAAAATTAGGAAAGCTGGTAACCAGATTGCAGATGGAGCTGATATTGTCAGGTAGAACAACAACAAATGCATTCTATTGTCCTGGAGATGCACCACGCCACAACAAGTAAAAAAACAAGTTAAAGTTTGACAAAGGTCAGAAATAAATACCTCTTACAGTTCCTTCAGTCAGGAGAAAGGAACCTAGTTGTCAAAAAAACTACTGTAACGATGAGCCGAAAACTCCTGTAGATCATCGGTACTTGCCATCAAGTTCTGGAACTAATCTGAACATTGCTAATAAACTCTGTCTTGATATACTCTTGCCTTGCTGAGCTGCTCTGCTGCCTGCAGTTTCCTTGCATGGGTGAGAAGGACTGGACTTGTATCACTTGAACCCGGAGTGATTCCAAGGGCTTGCTGGCTTACCTCCTGTTGGCTAAATCTCACGGACACAAATGACTAAAATTCCTCCTGCTTCAATGCTTGGGCTCATCTGCTTGTGAATCTGTCCTGCCAAGTGTGGCCACCCTAGTCTT
The DNA here is from genome assembly GCF_031143425.1 of Pleurodeles waltl. Taxonomy (NCBI): domain Eukaryota; kingdom Metazoa; phylum Chordata; class Amphibia; order Caudata; family Salamandridae; genus Pleurodeles; species Pleurodeles waltl. Next base: position 806,295,187 of record NC_090440.1, read on the forward strand.
AACATTTGGAAGTGGACTGAGGGGCTTGCTCCAGTGGAACGGATGCATCCACTATTGTGAGTGCAGAATCAATGCATCACTGCTTTTGCAGGAACTGAACCAGCGCATTGCACTTGGGACTGCCGCGTTGCATCCAGAACCACCGCCTTGGAACCAGTGCATCACTGCCACGCCGTGTAGAAGATCGACTCATCGCCCCTCCAGCATAGACTAATCGTGTGTATCACCTTCAGGATAATTTAGAGTGTGCTACCCTGACTAGGATTGTGGTCCCTACTTGGACAGGATGCATACCCCTGTCAACTAGAGACCCAATTTCTAACTCTAGCAGGTCCCAATTGGAAATTGCACTCAAAAAGGTAATACGCAATGCCAATGTTAACTTATAGGATTGAAACACAAATTTAAGAGTTTTTCACTACCAGGACATGCAAAACTTAAAAGTGCATGGCCAACTTTTTAAATACACTGCACCCTGCTCTTATGGCTGTCCAAGGCCTACCTTATGTGTAACTTATATGTATTAAAAAGGAAGGTTTGGGCCTGGCAAGTGAGCTAACTTGCCTGATCGACTGGAAGTTTAAACTGCACACCAAGGCTCTGCAATGGCAGGCCTGAGACATGGTTATCGGGCTATTAAAGTAGGTGGCACAACAATGCTGCAGGCCCATTAGTACAATTTAATTTACAGACCCTTGGCACATGTAGTGCACTTTACTAGGGTCTGATAAGTAAATTAAATATGCCGATTGTGGATAGGCCAATGTTACCATGTTTTAAGGGAAGAGCACATGCACTTTAGCACTGGTAAGCAGTGGTAAAGTGCCCAGAATCCTAAAGCCAGCAAAAACAATGATAGCAAAACTGGAGGTTAGAAGGCAAAAAGTCAGGGGGGGGGGGCAGGCCAAGGATGCAAGGTCTAACAAGGGGGAATGATACCGCAGAGTGCCAGTAATTCCTGAAATGACATTACTGTGTAACTTGTGATCGAATCCTCAGAGTTGTTTTGAGCTTTCCCGATTGCAAGGATATTGTTGCTCTTCTGAAGTCGCTCTGAATGGAGGTGAGTTTACCTGTAGAATTATTGATAGTGCATTATGTGCTTGTGTTTTACATCTCATTTGTGTTTCTTTGTAACTGGTTGAGCAAATATTTTTGGGGAATTATTCTAGAAAAATCTATACACACATTTCGATAGCATACTATAATCTAGCTCAATAGCATATTATAATCTACCACAATATGGCAAAGGAGGACAACACACTTTTAAGATAAGTACTATTCGCTTCCCGGTGAAAGATGCATGTCACAGTGGCTCTGGAGTCAGTCATGTAGCAAAGAGGTCCACGTTTATGAAAATACCCGATTCGTTGTCTACAAGAAAAAGAAAACTAGATATATGTTTATAAGAATGCTAAGTGGCTTTTAACAATCTATTTCCTTGTTACTTTCCAAACCTATAAAACCAATGATTGAATAAAAAAGCTTTATAATTTGGATTTGAAAATTAAAGTAACACTGTGAATGAAATAGAACATATTTTGAATAGATCTTAAGGACATTTAAACAATGTAAATAAAAAACTGCAAATTACGAAGTATTTACAGTGAAACCCGAAATAACAACAATCGCATTTATGGTATACTTGCACGCTTTAAGAACCAAGTTTTCCCTCGACTGTGATTACTAGCATTTTGGGAGAGGGATTCCATTTTCCAAGCTCTTGAAAACATGTTTTTGTAACTGCTATTGCAATTATGTTTCCATTAAGAATTAAAAAAAGCGTGGTGAATCTCAAACTACTGAGATTGTTTCGATTTGTGATCAGAGACTGTATTATGTTTCGCAATATTAATGTTAGCTCCTTTGCATAACAAAAGAAATACCCAGATGGACTGTTGTCTTCATGGCTGTTGTCAGATTAAGCTAGAGCATGAGAGGCATGATGTGATTGAAAGGATGCCACTATTCCATGTGCCACTAACAATGAGTATAGGTCAGCCAATGAGCTCTGGTTTCATAAAGATTCAAGAAATGGAGGCAATCATTAGCTGTTTTGTGATTTCAGTAGGTCCCAATGTGTCCTTAGCTGAAATGGTAGCTTATCCTAAACTGCAGGGATTTACAATGTAGTTGTATTTTATAGTTTTATTATGATGAATCAAGAATACAAGATTGCTTTTTTTGTGTATGACTGTCTTTCTGCAGTGTGCAGTTTAGTTTTTTTTTTTTCTATTCTGTTGTGAGCCCTTGGAAGTGTCACAGAGCCTGTTAAGCGCAGGAGGGCTCCCTTAAAATGGCTGCCCTCTTCTCCACAACCACAGTTTGTGTTTTCATTTATTTTGTGAGGAGGCCTGCATAGATGTCAAGCATAGATGGTTTACATGGAACTTGACTCTAAATGAGGTAGTATAAAGAGGGAACGTTTCCCAGGATTGGAGTAGCTGGAAATAAATGCTGTTTATTACCACTTTCCGTTGTCTTCTGGTTCAAAATATTGGGTTCCTGGTCACTCCGCAGGACAGGAATTCTTTCCAATCTGGCGCTAAGAATGTTTTTCATGTATTTTTTAAGTGCAGTTTTTATGGTCTGGCTTGTGGCACAGCTGTAACCAAAGGCAATTAAGTGGGCATTGCTAAAGTTGGGCTTTGACTCCGGCTACATGTTGGGAGCCAGTAGAACATATATCGATTAGGTAGACTTGTGTTCTACCACAAAAGCAGGGCTTGCCCTCCATGCAGCTCTGCTCAATTTGTTTATCCAACTGACCGAGGATGAACTTTCAGGAGCACACTCTTAACCTTGTAATGCTATTAAGGTGCCTTAAAATACTAGATAATTTATGGTGTTTTCTGTGGCATCAGCACATTGGATGGCAGTCAATAACCTACATGGCTTTTTAGGTCTGATTTGGCAGTGGAATTGTCACCTGACCTTTTACTCACACCAATATTACTTCACATTTCTTTGATTCCAAACGAATACATATGTATTCCCATACTATTTACTTTTAAGCATCACAATACCATACAACATTTCTTTAATTCCAGACAGATTGGGATTACCAGTACTTATTCTATAAGTAGTTAAATATTCAGATTTTTATTTTTACGTCCTTGTTTGAGCTAACATTTGTTGAATATTGCCTTACTGAAGATTGGACACATTCAATAAAAAGATTGATTTGCTCTTTTAGATTTAAGTGTAAATGTCAATTGAACATGATATAGCACACAGGTTGTGGACACCTCTTACTCTAGTTTAGATGGTGCATACGGAAAAGTAAGTAAGTCAACAATTGCAAAGAAAAGATAAGTCACTGGTATAACAAAAAGTTAATTCTAAGGTCTGGGTAAATAACCCTCAGGCATTTCAACACTCTTTAGTTGACTTAAATCTACTGAAATCATCCTTCACCTCCTTCAACTCATTTCTCAAGGCGGAAGTAACCAATTCAGCCTCTAAGGTGAAAGTGGACTCAAGCCTCCCATCATGAATGAAGAATGTCTTCTCCTCTGACTAATAACAGAGCAACACCATTGTTGTGCACAGACACATTCTCTGGTCATCTAAAACATTAAATCATCACTTCAATTCAAATGAAATATGCAGCAAGCTCTGAGCTTCTGGGAAATGACATTCTGATCCTTAATTTGTCATAACACCCACCTAAAAGAATAAATGGAATATCAACATTTGCTACACAACCTCCAAGCAGGATGCTGGCATGCCAAAGGAACAGAAACAGCCTATCAGACACCAGAGGATAATTTCTAATTAGTATTTAGATGAGGGCCAGCAAGTTGCCTGGTTGTCTTCGCCCTCCTAGCAGTATACAACACCATCAACCACATATCTCTGTTGACTAGATCTGAAGAATGGTTTTGGAATCACTCTGAATTGAGTCATCTCTGTCCTTGCTGCATGACTTTAACAAATATGCCTGGGATTGTCACAATCCTCCTCCAGTCAGCACTATTCGGGGCTCCCCCAGCATTGCTCAACACCTGCTACAGTTAACTGTGACATATTCCCCTTGTAACTAGTCCAATATATGATTAATTTTTAGATGTATGTGACTGGTACTCAAATGTACACCTGCCTCTCCGACTACTTCCACCGCAAAATCGCAGACATACATGACAGCTTCACATCGTCAGCACCCACCATCACCACCACCGATACAACCAACACCACTACACCCTGCCCCACCAACCTACTGAACACCTGGACCCCCACCAACGACGAACTCCATCCACTCAGGCTCCCCAACAGACCCTTGCCCCCACCACGTTTTCAACAAGGCCACCCAAATCATCGCTCCCCAGCTCCGGGCTGTCATCAACAGTTCCTTCGACACCACAGCCTTCCCAGATATTTGGAAGCATGCCGAAGTCAACGCTTTTCTCAAAAAACCCAAAGCAGACCCTGGAGACCTCACAAACTACCGACCCATTTCTCTTCTCCTCTTCCCCGCAAAGGTTGTTGAGAAGATAGTAAACGTACAACTGTCTCGCTTCCTAGAAGAGAACAACATACTCAACATCTCCCAGTCTGGATTCCGCAAGAACCACAGCACTAAGTCCGCCCTCATCGCCTGCACAGATGACATCAAGACCAGAATGGACAAGGGTGAGACCGTCGCCCTCATCCTCCTAGACCTCTCTGCAGCTTTTGACACTGTATGCCACCAAACCATCTGTGCATGCCTTTTTGACGCCGGAATTCACCACAAAGCCGTGGACTGGCTCACCTTCTTCCTCTCCAAAAGAACCCAAAGAGTTCGCCTCCCTCCTTTCCGGTTTACAGCCACCAAGATCATCTGTGGGGTCCCCCAAGGATCCTCCCTCAGACCCACCGTCTTCAACATCTACATGGCTCCTCTCACCAACATCCTCCACCCCCACGTTATCACCATCATTTCATACGCTGACGACACCCAGCTCATCATCTCCCTCACTAGGAACACAGCCACCGCCAAGAATAACCTGCACGCCGGACTCCTCGACATCGCCAAATGGGTGACAGCAAGCCACCTCAAATTGAACTCAGACAAAACAGAGATCATCATCTTCGGCCCCAAAAAGACAGCATGGAACGACTCCTGGTGGCCCACCACCCTCAGACCACCCCCAACACCCACCACCTACGCACGCAACCTTGGCATCATGCTGGACTGGCCTCTCTCCATGATCAAGAAAATCAATGCCATATCATCCTCCTGTTTCAACACACTTCGCTTGCTACGCAAGTCTTTCAAATGGATCCCTTTAGAAACAAGAAAAACAGTCACCCACGCCCTCATAAGCAGCAGACTGGACTACGGCAACGCCCTCTACACAGGGACCACAGCCAAGCTTCAAAGAAAACTCCAGCGAATCCAGAACACAGTTGCACGTCTCATCCTCAACCTCCCTCGCCACAAACACATATCCACCCACCTCAGATCCCTACACTGGCTTCCCATCAGCAAAAGGATAATTTTCAAAATCCTTGTCTACGCTCACAAAGCCCTCCACGACACTGGACCGGCCTACCTCAACGAACGAGTCAACTTCCAGATACCAACTCGGCAGCTCCACTCCGCCAACCTCACCCTCGCTACAGTCCCCCGCATCCAACTCACCACCTCCTGCGGCATATACTTCTCCCACCTCGCCGCCAAGACCTGGAACTCCCTCCCCACCAACCTACGTAAGACCCAGGACCTTCTAACCTTCAGAAAGCACCTAAAAACATGGCTTTTCGAGCAGTAACCACCCCCCCACCTCCCAGCGCCTTGAGACCCTACCGGGTAAGTAGTGCGCTTAAGAAATTATTTTATTTGATTTGGTTTGCCTAAAAACTCAAAGTGCAGTCCAACATCACCAAATGTTAAACCACATCCATCATTGAATATAAGAAAGCCTTTTGTGCATCATAGCTGAAAAAAAACTAAAATGTTGGTACTGAGAGGAGAGAAAAACATGTCTCCTGACATTAAATGTCTTACTAGCCTAGGGCTCATCAATTCCACCAAAGTTAAAGACAAATATCTGAGAATCGTTTTTCATTTCACCCTATCTTTCACTGCCTAATTCAATGCTGCTTTCAAACATGTCAACTTGTAGTTTACCAGGCTCCGAACAATTCTTCTTCTACTTCAAAATGTGCATTGAATGAAAAGTACAAGATGCTCAATCATAGGGCACATTGGCTAAGTAATGTGATTTACTAAGGCATTCCGAAGAAGCGGAACAAATATTGTCAAAGACTCCAAAACCATGCTGCTAGGTTGTGATGTGCTAGGGTTCTGAAGGTTTGCCCTAAAAGCACACCTTTGGCTTTGAGTGTGTACCAGAATCAAATTTAAGATAGTTTGCTTTTTTTCCAAAGGTCATACTGGAACAGAGACCCAACAGGCTAAAAACCTTTGAACTCCTTGCTCCCCGTCAATCCTAAATCTGAGTTGAACCAAATTACCTCTCATCCAAGAAACATCTTAAAGCTACATTTAAGAAGGCATTTGTTTGAATATGCCATTGAGATTTAATTCTAAGAATATATATAATGGTCCTTGCTTCTTCCCGCTAGACTCTAACACCACAATGGTGACTCAGTATTACTTACTATGTGGAAACATCTGTAGGATAGCACAGTTATTTAAAAAGCTAATACTTCACAGAACAACTGTTAGACTTATCATCCTTGGTGTGGTCTCCCTTAACTTTTTGCCTCTGTTTCCCAGGTTGTTGATGTGTGCTGAACACTGTTTTTGTTGTTTTTGTTATGCTGGGCACTTTACCACTGCTAACCAGTGCTAAAATGCAAGCGCTCCTATACAAAATGTGTATGTAATTGGTTCATCCATGATTGGCATATTTGATTTACTAGCAAGGCCCTAGTACAGTGCACTAGAGGTGCCCAGGGCCTGTAAATCAAATGGCCTGTAGATTCCCTTTGGGAGCAGATAAATATGTGGAGTTTGGGGTCTCTGAGCTCACAATTTAAAAATACATCTTTTAGTAAAGTTGATTTTAATACTGTGTGTTTGAAAATGCCACTTTTAGAAAGTGAGCATTTTCTTGCTTAAACCATTTCTGTGACTCTGCCTGTTTGTGGATTCCCTGTCTGGGTCAGTTTGACATTTGGGCTGGTTGCACCTCTCACTAGACAGTGACACAAAGGGAGCTGGGGTTTAGTCGGCACCCAAAACCACAGACTTTAGAACACTTCTGGAAACCAAGAGGAACCTCTGCCTGGAGAAGAGCTGAAGAGCTGAGGAAGAAGAGCTGCCCTGCCTGTGCCTGTGCTTTGTGGAGCTATCCTGCAGTTGCTGCTTCTGTGTGAAGAACTCACCAAGGGCTTGATTTACAGTTTGCCTCCTGTTGTTTGAAGTCTTGGGGCAGCAAAGACTTCTCTCTGCCAGCACCTGGAGTCTCTATAGAGATTCCTACTCTGCCAAGTGGTGCCCATCCAGTTCCTGGGACGCTGAAAGGAGAAACTGGCAGCCCAAGAGTGAGAAATCCATGCACCGACTGTCGTGTGGGGAAAAGATCGATGCGACTCCGATCTGCAGCTGAAAAATCGACGTGCTGCCGGTTTCGCAGATGAAAATCGACGCTCGCCTGCAACGCGACTGTAAGATTGATGCCGGAGCTGGGGAAACGACGTGCAGCATCGCTGACGGAGGCTGGTGAGATTGCAACCCAACCTGCGTGTTTTTCGGATCATCGTGCGGCTGGATTTCTGATGCAAACACCGCTGGGTGTGTAGACCCGAGAGTGCTGACCGGATCGACGCATCGCTCTCCTGCGGAGAGAAGAAACGACGCACGCCGACCCGGTCTCAAGAAGAAACAACACAAGGTCTCACTCTGAGTGATATCGACGCATCGCAAGCCCTTTTTGACGCACTCTCATCCATGCAGTGTTATTTTTGATGCACCCAATGTACATTGTAATGCATACAGCGTTAGCATTGTGTTTAAAATTACATGAAGACTCTTTTTGCATTTTTTGTGATAACTTGACTTGTGTATTATGGATTTTTGTCGTTTTGGTGTTGTTTTGTTTAGATAAATAATTTATATTTTTCTAAACCTGTGTTGTGTCATTTTGTTGTTTTCATTAAGTTACTGTGTGTGTTGGTACAAATACTTTATACCTAGCACTCTGAAGTTAAGCCTACTGCTCGTGCCAAGCTACCAAGGGGGTAAGCAGGGGTTAGCTGAGGGTGATTCTCTTTTACCCTGACTAGAGTGAGGGTCCTTGCTTGGACGGGGGTAACCTGACTGTCAACCAAAGACCCCATTTCTAACAACTGTCAAGTGCAAACCCTGATTTGCGTTGGATAGTATCCCAAAGGACACAAAATTGTGCTATCTACTGTGTGTTCACAGTGTCTACACAAGTGGGTGTTCCATGTGTGGTGCCTGGGCATTCTCATGAAACCACTCATGGGTTTTGACTTAAAGCCCTATCTACTAAATTTTGTATAGAGGAAATTGTACCAACATCATACAACTCCTGGAGGCTGGCATAGTTAGTGGAGATGCTTTAATTTTTCTTCATTTTCAAACTTGGCACATGCACTGCGTCATACAGCACACATACAAAGTGGAAAAAGTCTTAAGCCATAGTGTTTCTACTGGAAGACTCTCCTTCCAGTACAAAATGTATGCTTCAGAAAAAGCAAACACCCTTGCAATAGGGAGCAAGTTTGTGTGGAATTGGGGTGAGGCAGCCAAAAGTGCACTAGTACACAGTGAGAGAAACAGTACACCATACCTTACTAGACATGATGCACTTTTTCTCCTTCCCTTTGATGTAAGGTAACACAGTATTTTTGGTGCAGTTTAGCATTGCATCAAAGAATAATAAATCTGGGCCTTAGTCTCACACAATCTCACTTATTACTTGTCACTAGCAATCCCACACAAACATGTTTATACATACAGACATTTGTTCACACACAGACAGGCTCCCTCTTACATAAAACCTCTCACCTGCAAGCACGCACAAAACATACTTTTAAAAACATTTGTACTTACCACAGCTGTCACCCAACGTACCGTTCCAGCTAAGGGTGCTCCTTTTTTATTACAACAGTAGTGAGCATTTGAACATTATTCATTATTAGTATAAAAAATACAGCCAGGAAGGAAGGAATACTGGGCTGCCCCTGTGTTCTTGGCACTGATTTGGCTACCTCTGAGTTTGGGGTCTCTAAGTCAGTGCCAGGGGCGGCAGGGGCAAGCTGGGGATCGGAGCTGTGACCCGTAAATGAATTCTAAGTCCCTCTCTATCTAGCAAGGATTACTTCCATTCAGTAAGAGCGATTTACCATTGTCCCTTGTTTTGTGTATAATGCTTCATATTCTAATTCAGCCATGACATGTGCTGTAAACTACGGATGTTACTTATCCAATTTAATGGTGCTCAATGTACTGACCTTAGAATGATTGAAGCTTGAATTGGCCTTCCTAGGATTCAGTTGTGTGACTTGAATAGCACTCAATGTTTCAGAAGTGAGTGTTCAACTCACTTACCCATCCTACCGACTCTGTAAGCTGCAATAAAATAGCACCGTTTTTTCTGATTTTGAGAATAATGATTAAATGGATTGTATTTGTGTGTGGCATGCTTCCTATATTGCATCAAGGCAGAGAGATAATAAGGGAAAATGAACTCTCAACTGGGTATTTAATGATGTAATACTCAAGCTTTTCCAAGCTAGAGGTAGGCGTAAAGTTCCATAAGAGGCCTGATTTGACTGTACCTCCACATTGTGCAATACATTAACAACGGTCAGAACTTCACTAAAAAAAAGGGTCTCAAGAGCTGATGGAAAACTAACACTTTATTGGTATTGATGTTTGTGGGAATGGCTTGCTCATGGGCACAAGGCCTGGCACGAAACCAATATCAGCCCAGGCAAGATGTTGACACTAGGCCATCCTTCCAGGAGGCTAGGAGTAGAGTAGGGCCAATGGTGCATGGTCGGGGCATGGCAACCTATCCTGTTTTGAAAACAGTCCCCTAGCCTGCAGCCTACAACGGGAGTGCTAGAGTAGCAGAGTGACTAGTGCATTGATGAAGTTTTGTCATGAATACTTGAAATTTTAGGAACCACTCAACATATTTTGAATGTGGTCCCCATGACTTTGCATGGCATCGCTGCTGAACAGATAAAGTCTGACTTGCATATTGAGCTCCTATCAGGGACATGTCTGGTGAATGTTCCCTCTCCAAAGTCACTAATGCGGTATCCACATTTAAGGGTACAGACCAGCAGACCATCAGCACCTGATAGCTTGGCTAATGGACAGCTGGTTATAAAGGAAGAAAATCCAAAGTTTCTAATATATGGTTGAGTGGGTGTCCTACTAGAGTTTACACATTTGTCCCGCCCACCTTAACAGAGAGTATATATTTGCATAGGTTTGACAGGAGATCTGCTCATTTTCGGCAGATGTTTCATAACCACCAAACTCTAAATCAGGGCAAGAGAACATTATTAGCAAGAATATAGCTCTAAAGAAGGATCCCAACAAATGTATGAAACTCCCAGAAAGAAAACAACCGAGTATGAGAAGCACGACCGATAAGGAGGTAATCCAACAACTCGATGAAAATTAAAAATCATCATCATAAGTATTATTAATTTGTTTTATTCCCTGCCCTGGAGGTTACTGCCCTTAAGAAAGATAAGCTGTGAGCGTACACCAGTATGCAAGATGTGGTGCAAGCCTTAATACTCAAGAAGACAAAATCAGGCTCTTTTCCTGGCTCAACACAGAGCTTGTGACTATTGGTAATGCTGGTTTTGATTAAAATGTTTTATAAAGAGGAAGTCGAGAAGAAAGCAAAAGAGGTGTTGTTTATTCATGGTTATGGAGAAGAGATCTTTAGCATGCAAGAAAATCGAAATATTTCATAAAACACCCACAAGCCATTCAAGCTTTCTATGTTTTTATACACTATAAATAAATGTATGTTTAAAGTGAAAGTAAGTGACCAAGCCATGTTTTGCTTCTTCTTCCATCTGTGTGATAGGAGAATGGCCTGAAACCTGGGGCTTTATAGTCAGATTTCCAAATTTGGAACTATACACATCTCACTCTTGGCATTCATCGAAACTATTTCCTTGTATCATTTAGAAATGAAGCATAATTCTTACTTAAAATGTATTATAATTATTTCCTTTTATAATAATATAATTAACGTCTTCCCACACATATTGTAACAAAGCATAACGTTATGACGTTTTGTCTTTGTTCTGCGATGCCTCACGAGTAACTGATATTCGTTCTTCACTCAGTCACTCTCATCTCATCTTATCTGACCTACACACTCCTTTGCATTTTTTATATTAAGCATCAAGTTGCTGGAACGTCTTTGCCATGTGATGCTAATTGTTACTGTTGGATGGTGCAATTGAAGCTGCCCCCTGGGCTTTAGAAGTGGTAGGATTTGGGAATATTGGGCTTTGTTCTACACTTGTTGTCATGGTGGGCATTGTCCTGTATCCCTGCAAGGAATGACACTGAGCTGTGTAGATGACCTTCGCTTTGATTTGTTGCCTATTAGGAAATTTTAAGCAAGCACATAACATGTTCCTCATTTCCAACGCAATTCGTGTATAATATTGTTATTCTAACATCCTAGTGAGCTAGCAATTCCTCTAAATCTCTCACCCTGGAACAGTGAGCTACTGACAGTCTTAATGGACTCAAAATCCTGAACACTAAGGTGATCCTATTGAGTGTGGATCTTATAGCTGCCGGTGACGTCTCTGTAAAGATTTAAATTTTGTGAAAATTAAATTATAAACCAACAGCGATAGAGCCAAAAGGAGCCATCCGGTGATATAGCCCCAAATTGCTGTTGGTGGTTACCTTCTATGCTGTCAAAAGAGCAAATTATATCACCTACAGGCAGGGCCTTTGGAAATATGCTAGTCTTCAGCTGTAGTGTTTTCCACATAAATATGGATTTGATGCATTTACCACTTACTGCAGCATAAAATGAGGTGAAACCTTTGCCTATCCAATGTTTACACGTAAAAATGAGAAAATAGTGAAGTAATACTGTTTCAAAGTGTGATACAATAGGCTGCATAATTCGCCTTTTGTTGCTGCATAATTTAGTAAATTCCCCCACTTAATGTTTTCCTCCCTTGCCACATAATTTCAGTGGCCCTGGCTGTAAAGAAGTAACGTATCTATTGAACTGCATTCAGTGAATCATGTGCTATGCTTTCCATAAGTTTGTTCATCCACGAAACCAAGTATTTCATTGAATCTTCGTTTTCATCTTGGTCTCTCTCCCTTGGAACCTTTAGGATATAATATTCGATCCGAGACCTGCATCACTTTTCCCACTTCCTATAATAAACCTCCAAAGCCCTAATTACAAGTGGACTGGATAAATATTACCTGTGTGCAATGCCCTGTTTATATGAGAGTCAAAATTATGAGTTGTGTGGAGTTTACCAAACCTCGTAATTATCAATTGCGTTAAAGTCTGCAACCCTGGATTATTTTAAAGGGGAAAAGGGTAAATGCATGCAAATGTTTGTCCAGAGAACACCAAACTGCATGGGTTATTCCCTATCTCAAAAGGGGCAAATCATAATTAGAGGTAGTTTTAGCTCTCAATAAATATAAAATGCCACAGTAGATTACATCAATTGTGAACACCCTTGGAGGGCTCTGAATAAAGGCCTAAATATTCTCATCATTAACAAGTCTTTTGCAATTCTAGAATGGTGATTGCTACCTTTGGAGTTTTGTGAACTGGCTTGTACATAATAACCTTACATTAATTTGTATGAAAATGGATGCTTGTACAAGTAGTAATTTGCAGTCTTTGCAGTAAAAAGTACTTGTATGAATTGCTCATGCACATATAAAATTTCAGCAATACTGATGTGTAATAGCTGAGTCTTGACCTTCTACTTTCATAAAATTTAACCCATAGTTTATTTTAATGCCAGGGAAGTTTAGATGAAATGTGTTTACTCGTGTTGCTGTAACCTGCCCAGTGCTTAATTTGTAAATAAATGAGTACCAGGGTCCAAAGCTCTGATCAGCAGCTCAGGACCGGTGCAACTAAATGCCAGTGCGCCGAATGCTAAAGTTGTGTAGCGTTCAGTTCACCCCGTGCCTCCTGAATCCCCTGCCAGACACTCTCTCCCGCTTTATCTCACTCTTGCAGGCTCCTGCTTTCTCCTTTCGTGAGGGGTTTTCCCGTTTTTCTCTTCCTCGGCCTTTCCTCTATGTGTGTTTTCCTTCTCTCGCTATTGGCAAATGCCTCTTGCAGAAAAATGAGTGCCAATTCCCCAAAATAACTGCGGGTGGCCGCCACAGGCTCAAAGTAAGCACTGAGCCGGTCTATACCTTTAGAGAAATGTACCAATTAGTTAAGAAGGGGTTTAAGCCTTACATTTCTGCTCACTAAGGGCCAGATGTAGGAAGGAAGCAATTTGCGAGTTGCAAATTGCGAGTCCTTCCGACTCGCAATTTGCAACTCGCAAATTGCTATGCAGTACGGTGTCTCAGACACCGACTGCAACTCGCTATGGGGTCGCAATGACCCACCTCATGAATATTCATGAGGTGGGTCGCAAATTGCGGCCCCATAGCGAGTATAGGCACTCGCTAACATGGAGGCCTGCTGTAGTCAGCAGGCCTCCATGTTAGCGACCTGCTTTTCAATAAAGCAGTTTTTTTTTTTTTTTAAATGTAGCCCGTTTTCCCTAAGGGAAAACGAGCTGCATTTCAAAAAATCCGAAACCTTTTGTTTCGTTTTTTTCAGGGCAGGGAGTGGTCCATTGGACCACTCCCTGCCCTGAAAAAATATTTTGGGGTCCATTCACAAAGGGGAAGGGGTCCCATGGGGACCCCTTCCCGTTTGCGAATGGGTTACCATCCACTTCAAGTGGATGGTAACTGCGACTCCATTTGCGACCGCATAAGCGGTCACAAATGGAATTGCATACCATTGCGAATCACAAATAGGAAGGGAACACCCCTTCCTATTTGCGATTCGGAAATGCATTTTGCGAGTCGGTAACGACTCGCAAAATGCATTTCTGCATAGGAAACACGCATTTGCGAGTCGCAAACGGCAAATTTTGCCGTTTGCGACTCGCAAAGTGCTTCCTACATCTGGCCCTAAGTTTTTTAAAACGTGCAGTGTTTTATAAATTCTAACTAATTAGATTTGTCAGTTACCAGTCTTCCAAATTTTTACTTGAGGTGTTTAAATGGAAAAGGGCAAATTAGTTTTCCACCCACGATTTACAGAGTCCACTACCTTTAAGTGTCGAAATTTTAAATAGATGACTTATCAGAATGTTCCCTTTTACAACAAACCGAGAAACAGATGTGCTACAAAAGTGTTATGAACCAGTAACGTGAAGTCCCCTCACAACCTTGCATTCGTAGCAGTAGCAACAATAGTGCAACAATGGGTGAATGGTAACTGAAAGTAAATATTAGGTCACCAAATACCATTTCATCGTGCAAAGTACTTGCCAGTCTATTTGGCAGAAACAGGCTGGCCCATGAATTTTTGACACTGGAGTATGTCGGAAATAAATGAGAATTGACATTTTTGCTGAAAGAAACACTCCTTGAATGTTTCAGTTTTAGGACATTCTGATCGAATTTCTAATTATGCACACAGATAATTTCAATAAACTTGGACATTCGTGAAAAATGTCAAAAATAATGGCCTAAGTATATTGTTCCTTTTTAGGGATGAAGGTGCCTGCATAATTTGCAACATGTGACCCAGATGCTTCAGTAAAAAAGGTCAGTTGCATCCTTTTGTTTTTTTAAAGAAAAGTACAACTTTTAGCAGATTGTACCATGAGAGTATAATGCGTTTATTGGGTGCAAACCAGTGCGTTTTGTCTATACAAAAGAGGTATATTTCTGCTTCACGTTGATGTAGTTTCAAGTGGCTACTTTTCTGGTCCAGTGCAGCATCAGATATTTTGATAATAGACTGTTCCATCTAATTAATCACTGTGGCTTGTTGACAACCATGACCAGCAGGTGACTAATATTAGGGGAATTATATTCCTCAATTATAAACAGCAGTAGGTGATTCAATACAGATGTAGAGGACTGAAATACATATGGATTCCTCAAGTCAGTAGTCATGTCTCATGTCTTACTAGATGTGGTTGTTATTTAATTACATATTTTAGACTTCTCAAACATCCCATTAAGTTTGCTGGGAAAAAAGGTTTAGACCAAAATACAGATACGGAAGATAGCTAGTCAGAACTAGCTGATGAAAATAAAGTTTTAAAAATGCATGGTTCTTATTTCTAGAAAAAATTACAGAAAGAATATGACGTTATAAAAATGGTGATAACGAATTTAGGTGCGGATCTCCTGAGGTATATGATTGTAATTAGAAGTGAAGAGATAGCTCGAGAGAACGTCAGGCTAAAATGAAAGCCTGGACCTCCTAAAGTTGGGCAGGATAGAGGTTTACATAATGAATCAAACTGTTCCAGACTTTTGAGGTGATTCGTGGTACTCCACCAATTAGCCAATTTACAGCAGTCTGTGCCAAGTTGTGAGCGCGTATGTAGAAGTCTGAAAAAGTGCACGAGGCACAGATAAGGATAGGCGCTTCTGTATTTAGGAGCGTTTTTTTAAATGGGAGAATCTTTTCTCAGACAGTGTTATGTAGTAAGCGATTTTCAAGAACTCACCTACACCTGCCTGCTTCTGTAGAGCACTCATTATGTCTTTCTGCGAACAACTAAACCTTCACAATGAATATTTGGCCCCAATGCTGACTTTGTCTGATATACACTTGTGGTACCTTTCCTCTCCTATTCACATGAAAACGTCTGTTTTTCCCTGGCGGTTAATTCCACATCCCTGATACTTCTTTGAGTTGTGCTCTCTGTTTTTAAATCGTTATTATTGTTACTGCTATTGGTACGTGTAACCTGTTTTTCTATATGTACAGCACCCACATACGCCTGAGTGACGGGGCACCATAGAAAATTCTTAAATAAATCAAATAATCTGTTTGTAGTTACTTGGTGCTATCAGATACATCAAGTAAAAGGATCATTGACAATCAAAAAACAAACTTCGGTTTATTTGAGCAAGAGCCAGTTCATTCGTTAAGCATTAAATGGCTCTGCATCTGCATGATGGCTTTCAGGATGGAGTTACAAACGGTGGCAACGTGGATACAGAAAGCATTGTCACCATCTCGCTCTACAAAATCTGCAAATCCGTAGCCAGAGGTCTCCAAAGGATGCACAGTGCACAAGGGGCTGTTTACTGAAAGCAAATCGGTAGGATTGATAGGTTAATCTTGAAGGCCTGAATGAATGGTTTATTAATGGTCAGCAGTTAGGGTGATCTGTTACTCCTGCCCTTTGCTTTCCAGGGTGGAAAGGGAGCAAGGAGTAGTTTGGGAATACCCACATATCTGGCTGTTGGCATTTCCAAACTTCCATGGCAAACCAGGTATTGGAATGCCTTCCTCCGCCCCACCCCATGCGTGGGGCTTACAATTGCAATTTTGTTCACGCACATGGTGGAGAGATACACACTCATAAATCCATACAAGCCTTCCAATAATCAGAATCTCTTTGTGGATTCACTGCAGGTGTAATAAAAACGAAACTTCTCTAGTAATTTACCTTGGTGAATCAGCCCAATAATTTAAATAAAAAGAGAGAAATTGCCATAGAATAAGCAGCACTGCAAGAAGTCACACATATTTCACCAAAAGATGTGGCTTAAAACTTTTAAATGTAAGAATATCAGGGTGAACTATATGTCTGCGAGAGGCACATTTGTAAATGATGTGGATGCTTGATCCATTTATTGGGCAATCCCTTACATAAGTGTAAAATAAACAGTGAACCATTTTCCGGAGAATGAGTAGGAGCTTGTATGCACTCCTATATTCACAATCACAGTGAATTTAACAGTATCTCATTCTAGTATTTCTGATTTGGGGAATTGTGCAATATGGTGGATATTACAATGCTGCTGAAACTATAGGTAGATGCTCTTTAGATACCAAAATTGGGCACACCTCAGTGCTGGCAGCAACACATGTGGTGGCAACACAAATACTACATCAATCACTAAAACACCATTTAAACACAACTTGTTCTAGATAACATATCAGTGGTTGATTTGGTTATTTTCACTGCTGTGAGCTGAAAGTCTGCATCTCACAATGGTACTATAGTCCTACACATGTCACAAAGTACAACATTGAGTGCAGTGACACATGTGGTGGTGCAAACAATGCTATTAAAGTGTGAAGTAGTAACTCAGGAAGATTTATTCATTTAGACTGGAATATCAGAAGAAGTGGTTGACAACCGACAAGGTTTAGGTGGGACTGTTCCAAAAGGATAGTTCATGAGACACAGCAATGGGGAATTTGTAACTCATTATTGATTATTTTAACTGCTGATGAGATGTTAGGGGTAGATGCAAGTGAAAGGGATGGGAAGGTAATTACCAAAACAAAAAATATTGACAGTCCCAGGAACCAGGGTCCTCTAAGGAAAAACTTGTAAACATAAGGACCACGCCGATGAATTACTAAATGATTACGTGGACAATGAGGGAACAAAAATAATTAAATTCAATTGTGTACTAAATGCTTTCTTTGATTTTGCTACCTTTTGCCAGATGAAACAGGCTCTCCAGTTTAACCATTCCAAGATCTTGCAGTTCCTCTACGTTGTACACCAGATCAGAGTTCTTAGTTCTCAATATTCAAAAATAGTTTTCTTGGTAAATACAAAGGCCACCTTGACATGAAGTGATAAGTCAATTTTTCCACCATTGCAACAGCAGTATTGGTTGAAAGTTTCAATGCTAATTATGGACTTTATATCATAGGGGGAGGTTATGATGAAAAGATAAAGGTAACTCACGAAAGAATCAGAACTCCAATAAAGCCAGCCCACAATAGCTTAAATGAGAGCAACATGAGTGAGAGGATATTGTAAGTTTTGAAAGCCTTTAAAGTACTTTATTAAATTGTCCAACTAAATCACTAACAAAAGGTGCAAGATCCTTGGCCTTCTTTAAATGCTATTCCTCACTAGCTGAGAATTTTTAGAAGCAGTGTTAACAGACATTATTTTGCCTGTGCTATATGATACTCTTACAGAAACATTGCTGAAGGGCGAAACAATGTAAGTAGGTGCAAAGTATTTTGCTAATCTACATCACATATTAGATAGGAGTGTTGGGGGAAACTGCTTCTTTTCACAGCTCTGTATGTATGGAAAGGAGTAGGTCTCACTTCTCAGGACCTTAGGACTGTTTGTATTGTGTTGGTGGCTGAGCCAGTGTCTGAGATTGGCATTGTTATGTTTTGCTACCTTCCCTCACAAATTGTCATACATAAATTGCAAGGTCACCTTTGAGAGAAATGTTGTGAATGAGTGAGGACACAGATAGCAACAGCAAAACACTTGAGGAGCTTTTTTTACTGGAACAAGCTAGTCATCTCTGGCAGAAATAAAGTTCTCGCAAGGAAATCGTCTCTACGATTTAAAGTTGCCAGATAAAAGAAATTATCTACATTGAAATGCTTCTTCTCAGCCAAAACGAACAAAATGTGGAACTTCCTCCCATCCTATCCACCTTGTAGACGAACAGGACAGTCATAAATAACCATTTACCAGCTCTGTGCTAGCTTGTAGCCCTTTTCCATGCATGCATGAAATCTGAATAAATACTACGGTGACTTGTTGAATGGTGGAACAGTAAAATAGCTGGTTATGCCTTTCATGAACCCTGCTTTCTTCGAATATGCTATCTTCAGTTTATGCTAACCTATGTTTTCTAGTCTGTGAAGTGGTCTGAAACCCTAGTTAATGTAATGATTCATTTGTATAGATATGAATGATTACATAAATAAATTCAATGGAAATGATACCTATTCTGTTGCCACATTACTATTTGAGCAGGTCACCTTTCCTGCCTGGCATAGGGGTGTGGTATACAGCAAATACTACCATTTATCAGTCCAATGTGAATGATAGGAGGCTGGCACAAATGGGGCATCCTTTTACTCTTGTGAGAATGTGTGCATGCTCACAATATGGACCAGCATTGCTGATCTCCTTAAATCTTTCCCTTGTCCTGATATCACTGAGGCTAAGATTGATCATGCATGTATTCGGAAACAGCAGGATATCACTCATGCTGTGCATACATTTACTGGGAGTGGTCTTGGGTACAAGTGCTTCTTACACTCAAGGTAAGTCTCAAAGGATCTTACAAGACCAAGCAAGCGCAAGAAATATATTTGTCCAGATTCAGTCCCTTCTTCTCACACGTCGATCTACAGCAGGAACTACATTAGCTGGAAGATTTGAATATTAGTGTACTGGTGGCAGCTGAATACATGAATGATTGTAAACTCATTTCAACTCCGACCTAAGGACGAGTCTGAACAACTTCATCCAATAGGTCCAATGTGTGGGAAATCTAACTTTACAAGTGAAGTGCCCATTATTGTTCAAATGGAAAGATATTTTTATAGACTTTTTGTTGCCTTTCACCACAAACAGTAGCAGTACAATTAAGCAGTTGTAAACACTACAGCCATCCCCAACCAATTGACATGCAGTAGTGATGATTTATCGCAAATCGGAGACCATTGCATTAGGTATCACATGTAAATATATCCCAATACTCTCCCCTCCTGGGGGCACAGGCGGCATAGCACCCATTACAAGGAATACTCACTTCTCATCCTCTGAGGATTTATCCCATGAACCTCCCTCCCACCCTCAAACCTAGTCAGTAACACCTCCCAGAGCTGCAGATCATCTGCACCCTGTCATCTCGCCTACATTTACGAAGGTGAACTTCCTCAGCCGCAGCCCACTCACTAACATCTCTTACCCAGCTATGCCCACTAGGACCTGCCTGTCTCATCCATGTAATTGTGACCCTGATTTTCGCTAACAGTAGGAGCAATTACAGGAATTTAAATTGCATCTTCCTGCCTTCATGCTTCTTAATATCATCCAACAGGCAAGCAACCGGGTTCCGTTCTATGAATGTACCACACTCCGCTGCCAGGCACTGTACCGCAGTGTCCCAGAAAACTCTGACGGGTGGGTAGTGCCATGCCAGACTGGTGGGCAGTGCCATACCAGGTGCAAAAAGGAGGCCTCCTGTTCCTGGTGTCAATGCATGCTTGCATCCTAGCAGGGTCTATTCTATGTAACAATACAGGGGTTCCATTGGCGAAGCAGGAGCAGAGGCACTGGGTCACAAAGTCCTGAAGAGCCCACTGAACCCTGATAATTGCTGTATTTTATAATTCAGGCTCTAGCAATGAGGCCCATTATCTTCCTGGCACTAGGGCCCATGACACACTAGCTGTGCTACTTCTCGATAGTTTAAGCTTTTAGCCAATGGCATATCTAACTCCCACTGAGCTACAAAATATTGAAGAAATGTAGAAACGACTTTGTGTTAAATGCAGTATCAGTCCTTGGTTAGGGTTTTTTTAGTTTGTTTTTCCAGTGTTAAGTTTTAAGTGGCTTTTCCACGGCTACATATATGAGTGAGACAAAAACTCATCATAGCATTGACTTGAAGCAGGAGAACTTTCCTACTGAAAATGTAATCCTAAATTAATTTCCCAGGTATCACTGTGGTTTCTGACTCTTGAGGTTTGAAACCCTAGGTAGGAGTTGTCAAAGTTTAAGAAATTAACAGCAAGTTCTGCTGCTCTCTTTCAAAGTCTAGCCTGCCATCGACACGGGCACACAACTAGCAGAGGTTCTGCTCTACCCTGCCACCATTATTTGTATATTTATGTATTTACATCTGTATGTATTGCTAATATTTCCAAGAAGCTTACGAACCACCGCACTTATAAAAACACGGAAATCAAGGTATATTAGTAAGAAAATTATAACAGTATTAAAACTATTGAAATACTTTTCAAGGAAAAACGTTTTCTGCCATCTCTGGAATGGCAACTGTGTTGGTAAAAGTGTGAGGAATGGCGACAGAGACTTCTCAAGCATCGCATCAACAATAAGATGCTCTTAGATTTCTCATCCCGATTCAGCCACAGATTTACTCATTTTTCGTGCAACAGAACACACCATCCAAATGTGCTGCTGCTACTGTCATCTTCTGTGCTGGTACCCAGGATGCACAGCCTTGTGGCTTAGTGCAGTTGACTGTGTGATATCAGGCATATGATTTATGCATGAAGTATACTTTTCCAGTCCAAATTATGTGTAGCCAATACAGGATCCTGATGTCTGCTGTGCAGTGCAGCAAGCATGAAATGCATCTTTTTTGTCAGAAAGGAACACTTTTCCCCTTTGTTGCACCTGCTTCAAGAAGTTGTTATTTTTTGATGCAAACCCAATCTGGCTACTTTAGAATATCGGGCCTTGTGTCAAAACCTATGGGTTACCCACCTCAGTAATGTCCCCTTGGTGCAAAGCATCGCAAGGTAGCGCAAACCAGTTTTTGCACTGAGGCTAGGGAAACTTCCTAGAGTAACTGGCGTGCACCTCTTTGTGCTCATTGATTCTCCTTCACCTTTGAAAATCTGTGACTCAGACAGATGAGCAGCAATCAAAGGCTCCTGGTATACTCCTCTTAGACAACAGCTTCCTTATTGTTCCTATGTCACTTTTCTGTAACTGATGTGCCACAAACAAAATACATTTGTAAGCATGCTGTTCTCAGCTGAAAAATGTGAACTTCACTGCCAATACCAGTAGTCATATTGTACAAAATAGGCAGACTCTAAGCCTTCCAATGACTGCTGCATCAAAGACCAAAATGTGAATGAGAAAGGAAATACCCTTATAAGATACTCGTTACTTTCTTCCAGAGCTGTGGGAAACAAAATACAGTTGCCAGCTTCCAAATGTATTCATCTACGTGTGGGCCGTCTATAATGTCAACCTAGCGAAAAAGACAAATTCTGTACTTGAGGAGGGGTTGACAGTGGGTAGTGCTGAAGTAAACCGAGAGAAAAGGGTGATATGGATGCGCATTGCAGGCCATGGTTTACATTGGAAAGGGGAAGGATGCTGGAGTGAGGCTTAGACAGCGGGTTGGGGCTGGCATGCGAGTGACGGATGTGTCAGCAGAAGAGGGCGAGATCAGAAATGCTGGCAGTGGGAACTCTTTGGGGGTGGTAAGGCAACTGGGTAATTATGCCTTGATACCACGCTTGTGGGCTATACTTTTCACTCAATATCAAAAAACAGATGACGTGGATGAAAAATTAGAAAAAGCCCTGTCTAAGGGCGTCAGCATCCATATTTGAATTCACCTTTCCTGTGTCAAATACCATCCCATTTTTGTCTTTGGGTCTTGCTTTTCTTTGCACTTCCTTGCCCAGTTTGTGGCCACGAGATTTCAAGGCACAATACGTGGATTTTTAATGCTTCATAAAACGCAGGTTGGCAGTGGGATGTGACTTGCCTCCAAAGGCATAAGATTCCACAGAGCACACACTTGGATTTAGATTTGACTTTCAAATGGCCTTGTTAATGATAAATCATGAAAGACAATTATAATGCCTAAAATAAGCAGTGATGCATAATTCTGTTTGCTTGATGTGCCAAAGGAGTGAAATAGATAGTGAAAACCGTCAGGTACTAAGTCTGTGTCACCCTTTCGCCCATTGATTTCAGGCTTTTGAATATGTATTGAGTTGCATGAAAACTGTCAGAAGTATTCCTTTAATATAGTAGCATTCGATCACTGAAATGCCCGTCAGTTTTGTTATTCATGAGTTAGAAATCGCGGGGACTGAACAATCAACTCCCTGCATAAATTGCTCCATTGTCTTGTGCTTTCAAACTGATGGCGGGCTCATAATTTATTGATTTGGTTGAGTTTCTCCTTAAATTCATGATGCTTCTGCAATGCTCCCTAGCTTAGAATGAATCCTCTCGTTGCTAGATCTAGCAAGTTGCAGCTTGGTATGAATAATGGCCCAGCACGAAGTATTCTTTCTACCGAAGAACTGTGATGCGCCCCTCATTGTGCCCGGTTGCCATAGCTGTAAAAGACGCAACATGTCGGCCAACTTTAGTGACAATAAGAAAACAAAATGTCATTATCTTTGTGGCTGTAGGATTGAATTATGGGAATTAATGTGGCGATAAATCAGGCTCCAAAACAACAAGGACGGAGTCAGTAAAAGTAAAGCGCAGTTTTCAGTATATTGCCGAAAAGTTCTTACTAAGAAGATTATGAATTAAAATGGTTAAATATGCAATACGGCATATGGTGGTAATTAAGGAATTGAAGAGCCTCACTGACAGTATATATTAATCCCAATATTGAATTTGTCAACAGATATGCATAGACCATCACTGTATGCATGTGCCGACTAGTCTACATACTGTGTGCCCGCAGATGTAACACCATGCTGACCGTTGTGTCTAAATCTCACCTTATCCTTATCCCATTCTCGATAATTGTCCCGCTGTAGCTTGCCTGATTAAAAGATTCTGGAAATTTGACAAGATCACATCCACGCTCCAAGAGCCCCACGGGCTCAACGTGTCTGCTTGCATCACATTATACCTCACAGATCTGGAGCAGCATCCTGGTGTGGATTGATAGCTTTCCACCCTACTCCAGCACCAAAGAGCAGAAAACAGTCTTTGGCCGACAATGTCCGAATCCGCACTGGATGTGCTGAGCCTGCTTGCCCTATCTCTGTCTTTGGTTACCATTGCACCCCTCTCCTTGTGTTCAGCTCCCCATTGCCTTCCAACTAATTTGTTGCTGTATTAACACCTTTCAACCAAGCATGCTCCCTTATTAAATTGTGAAATAATCTTCCACACTGTACCCGGTGAAGAATCCCCCATGTTCCTAACATGTTTTATACCTACACTCAGCACCTGCTCTGTAAAGATCCTAGCACTGCACCTTTGTTCTACGTGAAAAGCTAATTTCCACCTAAGGATCAGGACCAAGTTATGTCACAGCCCTAAAAAATATGTTTTAACAAAATGATAAGTAAAAAGGATAATAAATATGTACTAATATGTTGTAGTCAAAGTTAAGACTTTTGCATAGTAAATATGAAAATCTTTCGAGCTGGGCTGTCCTCATAGTGCGCCATACGACCTCTATTCTCCATTTTCCAGCATTTTTATTTCCAACACAGACGGTCATTTCTTTTAGCCCTCTGCTCTTGCAGTGCCTGGCAGAAAAATGCACTAAATCTGACCCTATGTGTCACTATTTCGCTCCTCCCTAATGTCTCAACCCACCACTTACTCGTCGTTATACCAAGTCACGCTTCTGTTCTGGAGCTACAGGATAAATACTCTTTCAAAGGCAAGCTTAGCCAGCGCGAGGGCGGCCCATCCGAAGACCTAGGGAGGGATGCTTTTGCAAAGCTCAGAAAGCTTTCAACTGGGAAACACAAATGGCACTAACCTAAAGGGGGTGATTATATGCTGGAAGAGCTGAGGGCCTACACAAAACATCAAATGAAGCACACTAAATAAGTTGGACCAAACTATCAAAAGTTCCTTGTAAATCAGCCACTGGAAAATTGAACTCCGAGCAAACCGGTTATTACGTCGTTGCTGATAATGGCGGCGAGGCGTTTTCAGCCATTTTGTGCCATGCATTGGATGTGCCCTGTGGTAAGGAATGCGGGCTGTGTTATTGTCAACTGAAGTGTACAGGGGCGGTCCGGATTTAAAGTGAGGAGGGCTGCGTTTTGCAGTGACACTTGGGACTATTTTTTTCTTCATTATTTCTAATGTACCCTCGGTGTTCCGTTGGCGCTGAGAATCATTGTTGCTCGGGGTTATTTCCCCCCCCCCACATTTAAGTGGCCTGCAGTCTCGCATGGCTTAAGCCAGCACACTGATTATACATCACGAGAGATCACGTACTGTTTTCATGGACGAATAGTAATTACCGGGTAATGGTTTAAAACATTTCCTGAAGGAACATAAAGCTGTTTTCTAAAAGTCAAGAGCACATTAAAAGGATTACCACGTAGATATGATTTTTAGATAACGCTAAAAGGGGCCCCAAATGGGTTTATGAAAAGGGATGCTATCTCTTTGATGGAAAGTGCACGGTCTGACAGCTCAGCATGCAAATAGGCCGCGTATAATGTCGTGATGAATGTGCATTTTCCTCAACAAAGGAGGCCAGAAATCAAATGTTTCCGTAATGTCTTAATAGTTCCCGTTTTGTGAGTGTGCAGGCTTCTTGTGAACGCGAAGTGCCTTTAAGTCGTGGGTACATAAACCTCTAAAACATTTCCGAGTGATGAAGAAAGGCCAGGGCCAGTTGTATCTGATGCACTGATCAATAGAAGCTGCACAGATTGATTAGGAAACCATCTCCCTCAATAGCGTGTTTTTAAAAGTGCTATATTGTTACGTTCCAATCATAAGGGAAACTATCACATTTACCAAGGTCATGATAATGCAGTGACCTTGAGGTGTACCCAAGGCTATGAATGAACGCATGCACTCCCCATTCCCTTCAGGGTGAAGCTTATTGTCTCATCTTTGGTAAGTTTCCAGGATCATAGCTTTCTTTATGGATCTCGGTGCAGTGGTGCAGTGGTGCCGGGGGCCAGGGGTATGTGTGGCCCCGGAGCTACAATTACAGCTATCTTGTATATCCAACCAGCGTAAGTAGGGGCCCCTTATTCTTGCTACTTTTTCCAAACCACTGAAATCGACTGGTCTTTGATCCCGCAAAAATACGTCTTTTTTTGGTACCAGCTATTTGCACAGTACCTTCAAACGGTGTCCTTGTAGCCGGCACAAATAACCTGACATTTGGAGTGGAGCCAGTAACAGTGCAGTGTTTTCTGGCACTATAAGTGACATTTTGCCTTGCCTGGTAATATGACCACACATAGGCGGTCATTCTGACCGCCGCCCGCCATGCGGTCACCGCCAGAAGACCGCATTCTGACTTTCCCGCTGGGCTGGCGGGCGACCGCCAAAAGGCCGCCCGCCCGCCCAGCGGGAAAGCACCAGCAACGATGAAGCCGGCTCCGAATGGAGCCGGCGGAGTTGCTGGTGTGCGACGGGTGCAGTTGCACCCGTCGCGATTTTCAGTGTCTGCCAAGCAGACACTGAAAATCTTAATGGGGCCCTGTTAGGGGCATGGGCACTACAGGGGCCCCCAGGGGCCCCACGACACCCGTTCCCGCCATCCTGTTTCTGGCGGTAAAAACCGCCAGAAACAGGGTGGCGGGAAGGGGGTCGGAATCCCCATGGCGGCGCTGCTTGCAGCGCCGCCGTGGAGGATTCCCTGGGCCAGCGGGAAACCGGCGGGAAACCGCCGGTTTCCTTTTTCTGACCGCGGCTTTACCGCTGCGGTCAGAATGGCCCCAGAAGCACCGCCAGCCTGTTGGCGGTGCTTCCGCGGTCGTTGGCCCTGGCGGTCAATGACCCCCATAGTGTTTTGGGAGGCAGTTTGGTAACCCTCCCCCCATGTGATGGCACCCAATACTATTGTCTAGTTTTACCGTAATGGAGCACCACCATGAGTTCAAGGGTCAATGGCCTTGCTATTTGAAATCCCAAAAAAAAGAGACAAACTCCGCCGGACCTGTGATGTCATCAAGCAAATAAGTACCATATCATGCACTTTCATGTCGAGGTGCTCAGGTTCAGAACCAACTATGATTTTTAAAAATATTTTCCATGAGTGTGCTACCACTTTTAAAAAAGATGCCTGTTAAAAAACAAAAAACACTGAAATTCTCGAGTTATAGTTTAGTGAACTAACTATAACTTGCATCCTCGTCATACAGTGGTCTAAGTGAGCGGGATCGCAAGAGCACAACGTGTCCATAATTTTATGATTTATGAAACACCGTTTCCCTACATTTTGTTAAAAGACAACCGTCCCGGGATGGTTAATTCCAACAGTTTAACTGCTTCACCTGAAGTATTATTCAGTGAGTCTCCTGTGTGGTGAAACCGAAGTCGGGCAGACAGCTAAAGAAGTCTTCCTGCCTTGGTCTCTACTTGCCTGAAAGAAATGCAAATATGAGCTGCGAGTTCATCTGCAAATGTAAAGGATGCTTGGGGCCCCGTACTGGCTTTAATTGACCTAATCACTTGAAGCTTTCTGATGAAAAAAATGTATTCTTTTTGAGTGGTAGTACAGTGTAGAGTTAACAACTGGGCTGTGAAGTGCGTGCTTTTAATTGTAAATGTATTTATATTGCGCTTATTACACCAGGAGGTGTTGAAGGGGCAGTAATCTAAAAAAATTGCACTATGTACTCTGAATAGTACTAAAATCTATATTTTAGATGAACCATTTTATCTTAAAAATTTTGCACATTTTATAGCAGTATATCTTATACTGAGTGTAATGCAAGTTTATAAAAATGAATTACTTATTAACAGTGCTTTCTGTCACAGGCTGTGATACAAGTCACTTTTCTCCCTTGCAGCAACCAAGACTTAATTCTGTGGCTCTCTGGTTGCACACAGACCTCTGAAGTGCATTAACTGATACAGGTTTTATAATGCACTATAGTGCATTTCCCAATGAGTAACAACTTTCTTTTATTTATATTTAATTTAAGCTGCATGTTATTGTATATGTAGCTACCTACCGATGAAAGACCAAAAAAACTTACAGAATGCCAAACCTTTGACCCCACCGCCATGCTCAGTGACTCTGCCTCTACTGCATGCAGCATCACAGTTCCCATACTTTTTTAATGCATTTTGACCTTTGCTGTCATGCACTGCTCATAACCTCAAAGATCAAACAATGCCAGCGTGGTAACACGCCTCTCACCATATTCTCTTTTTAACATGAAATATAATTGTCTACTAATATTAAAAGTGGAAGTTGTCTGGAAGGATATTCTAGAAGGCCTGGAGGATTGTTCATCATATAAGCTAGAAAGAGGAACAGTCCCTGGTATTTAAGAAAATGTACTGGACTATAATGGAGTGTTGGGCACAGAGGGGAAATAAAGTGCAGGTTGATTCATTTTTGTGCTGTGAGGTCAGCAACCTATCAAG
Organism: Pleurodeles waltl; assembly: GCF_031143425.1. NCBI lineage: Eukaryota > Metazoa > Chordata > Amphibia > Caudata > Salamandridae > Pleurodeles > Pleurodeles waltl. The sequence goes on from NC_090440.1 coordinate 806,323,240, forward strand.
TGCTTTGTTTCTCACCTTCACATTACAGGGTGGCAGTCTGGCTTGAATCTGAGCCATGGCCCGGCCAGGGATCGTCGACCTTTGCCAGCCTTTAAACTCATAAAACTGGCTTAGGGTACACACTCCTGCCGAAAATGTTGGCCCCTTTCTGCCTATCAGAGGGAGATGGAACTTGGGCTTTTTAATTATCATAAAGTTTTTATTCAGGTCGCCAACCTTGATTGCTCCTCCACTTCATTCCTCACTCATGAGTTGTATTTGTAGAGCGGTAGGCTGTGTGCATGCCTGTAAAAAGTTACATTGCTACTGCTTATGTCTCCAAATTCCACTCTTGCCCATTTGGCATCATTTTTACCCTGATGACACATCTTTGCCTTGCACTTGTTTCCATATGGACTGCTGGCCCTTCTTTGAAAATCCCTTTGTATTGTGTACACTCAAATAACAAGCTGCTGTCCCTCTGGTAGGTTTGGTGCTGGGTGTTGTGTGTCTCCCTACTGGACCACCTCTAACACACTTTTCAAGTACATCTATAACCATTTCTCCTGTTGCTAGCATAACAGAAACCCTGAACCATACCACACAACCTGCTGTCAAATTAGAACTACCAGCTAATAAGAATTACATTAGGTGCTCTGACAGCTTTCACAACTTCCTGCATCATGCTTCTAGGGACTGCAAACAATACAAAAGGAGCACCCCTTTTTGGTTACTCCTGCGTGACACCAAAATGCTCCCCACATAGGATCACAACAAAATAACACTCTGCCAACCACACATTCTCCACAATATAGTGTTTGTTAAATTGAGACGTTTCATTTAGTGCTTAGTGTGATATGTTTGTGTACTCCAATTCATTGGGACCTTCACCTGGTTGTCTTTGGTAAGAAGCGTTGAATTCTTTAGTTCTCGCCCACACAAGGTTCTGCTTAAGTGATGAACTATGGAACTTTCAAAGACGAAAATGAAAAGCTGGACGAGGGGCAAGATCTGCATAGAAGGTAAAAGAAAAAACTAAGTGTGAGAAGGATAAATGGACCAAGTGTTTTAACTGCACTGTGTTTTGACACTCTATTTATTATGGCCCCTAAAGGTCTCGAGAAATAAAATAGCAAGCACTTAAATCTGAAAGCATTGGGCTACTGAGTTGTAGATTGCCCATCTAGGAACCGTGACAAATTGTGTTTTCCGCAAAAAACATCAAATGGTCATTTGGCAATGGGCAAAGAACTTCTATTAGGATTGCTAAATATGCACTAAGTGCTTTTTATGCAATCACACAGCGCCAAGGCAAGCTTTTAACATTCACCTACGGTATCCAGTGGAACATGAAGATGGTTTTTGCCACTATTTCCTCATCGTTTTCAATAAAAGAAGGAAAGTGATATATTTTGTGAACTCCTGCCATCAGAGATCCTTGACATTTGTTAAAAACATACACCTGCCTAGGCCCCCTCTGATAGAGTTTGATTCATCATGCACATTCGCTGATGGAAATATCCTTTGCTAAAACTGGCAATGAGGACATATTTGTTTTTCATATAATGAAGTTGATGTTGGAATATGCACTTCCACAGCAGAGGCACTATTTTTGTGTCTCATCTGAAATTTCTAATCCTTTTACTTACTGCTTACTACTTGTTGATTAATGAGTGATGTGTGAAGCCTGCCTTTATCTTTAGGAACCTCCAGTGCTTTGCCTACCACCTCAATGAAAAGGTGATTGTTCATGAAATTTGAGATGGGTTTAGACTTGTTTATCATTAATTAGGGACGTTTTTCCTGAATCCTTAAACCACGTCCATTTTAGATTTTTTGTTCTACTTGCACGTAAATTAGTCATAATTGGATATAATAAAAGCCTGGTACATATCCTGAATCCAGAACTACGGTCAAAAGTAGGTTTACTCTTAGATGGTTTACACACTTTTTTCTGGAACATTATCAAGATTGCAAAGTTTGCGGTGGTAGTATGCAGCTGAGTGTGTGCGCCTTTCTCTGGAGATTCATTTGCTAGCTTGCAGCTGAGTTTTAGGACATCTTTCTGAAAAGTTAGGTATCACATCATGCACAAAACATGCAAACAGTTGTCCTAAAAAACTGAAAATATGTAGGATCACATTGGAATACAAATTGGTTAGTGCCTAACCTAGATGCTCTTGCTGTCATTCAAAAGTGAGTGCACCCTTCATCTGCATCCTAATGAGAGTTACATCAGGAGACAAAAGTATGACAATATCTTCTTCACCTGAGAATAAGGTCAGGTCTTAGTTATACCTGTGATTTTGGGTGGAGGACACCAAAACTCATTTTTGGGGACCGGCACCAATTTTTCATCATCAAACTTGGACCCAGAGCAAGAGGGAGGTAGGGAAGAGGTGAAAAGGGAGACAAGACTAGGCAGCCTTGGTATTCAGATATCATAGCAGTCACCACTGTTGGTGATGGGCTTCTCAGCAAGTTTTGGACCAGGCACTTATTTTTGTACAAATTAAAAACAGGATAATACCAGTGGCGGCTGCCACTCAATGGGGCTGGTGGGACTCGTTGGGGCAGGGTGAAAAAAAAAAAAACGTTAAAAAAAAAAAACACTTACCTTTGGGGGAGACGCGTTTGTCTCCCCTCCATTCTCGTCATCTTCCCGGCTACACACAGGCTTCCAACCAATCACGATGCTGCTGTCACCAGCATGACAGCAGTGTCATGATTGGTCTGAGCGGCCTGCTTTGCCACTCAGAACTGGAATGGGAGCCTCTGCATGTTCTCCACTCAACTGTGCAATACAGCTGGGAAGAGAACATGCAAAGTGCACATGTCTGTTTGGCCGGCCCGACACGGCCAAACAAAACCCCTCCTATAGTCCGCCTCCGGCCCACTCCCTTCAGCCCAGTCCACCCCTTACTCCCATTAAAAAAAAAAATTATAATCATATTGCATTATTATCAGTTTATTTTTCCTTTCCCCACAATCCAGTGGGGCGACGGTCCTCCACCTTAGCGAAGGAGCCACCCCTGGATCGGACAGCTAACTGTAGTTAGAGGGTCAACAGTATTCACTGTCTTGTTGCTGTGGTATTATTTCACTATTATGGTATTTTTAATTTGAAAGGCTGGATATTCAATCATTTGGTATGGAACTTGAGAAAACATGACTCCCTCTACAATCCTTCACCTCAGGGATGGCAGAGAAAAGTTTGGAATTAATATAGTTGATCACTGGAGCCACATACATATCTCATGCTTGTTAAAATGACAACCCATAGTCACACTTTTGAACAATTGGGATATAATAATTAGAAATGCCCCATCAACCTCCTACCCTTCACAGTTATTGCCAGGAGCAATGAATCCTGACTTTGTACCCAGAGTGGTGGATCTTGGAGTCGAGGTCTGAGGAAATGGTAACCCCCTGAGAATGGTTAATCTGTACTTGAAGGGGGAGCTATTTAATAGAGACACATGTGTAGAACTCTTATATTTATCGCCATGATAAAACTATAAACTCATGCAAGTATCGCACTGGCCAAGCACAGTGGCATGTAGAGAGGAAGAAGGAAGACATAAAACACCAGTAGAAACGATTTTTACCCCGCAAAATATTAGAAAGGGATTATTGAAAGTATACACAATCTTTCAAAATGAATGCACAGTCTTCCATCTTGATTGTTATAGGGACTCCATGGGAGATGAGCACTCGTAATCCCCCACAATACCTACTACTAGCACACATGTTTTTAGCCGCATGACTCAAGAACACACCACTGAAGGAACATACCGCACAACCATTGAATACATGGTGGATTAGAATATGAAATGTATTAACATTAAGGAAAATCTGACAGCTACTCTAGATGATACCACTTACAAGAGTAGAGTTTGCCCCCCATGTATTATGTGAAAAATCACCCAATCTCTGGCGGAGCTGCCTTATTCATACCTAAACCCCTAGGGCGATCTAAATTGACTGAACTATCCCCCACACCTGACCCTAATTAAAGAAATACCAAATAGTTCAATGTGGTCTTCATCAAGAGTAGGCAAAGATGGACAATTTGCTTGTTGTATGGTTAAAATAGTACGGCAATGGTGCAATAACGTAACCACATATTACAAAACATTCCAAAAAACTGATTTAGTATACACAATGACAGTTGCCTGTGTGACCGAGTGGTCGCCCAATACCATGGTAAATAACTAGTAATCAACACTTTAAAGTGGGGTGAGAGTCAATAGACGGTGTTCTGAATAGCAAAGAAACATTGCCATGTGTTAGTCCCCTACCCCAGCCTGAATTAGATACATTAGGATGCTCTCGGAATCTGACATTTTTTGACAACCCCTTATATCACATTATATTAAAAGAAATGATATGCACACAACACTCTTCTCTCGTTGACTTCTCTCTTCTGCACTTTTTGCCTCCCTTTTTATATTTAAGGGCTTGAAGATATATAGGACTGCATTGGATGCCAGTGTCTGAGTCACCTAAGTGCACTCAGGATCTTGAAAGACTTTTAATTGCCCTCCATTGAGTAATTTTCTGCAATTAACATCTTTTAAGTGCTGTTCGTTTACATATGCTGCTTGAAAGTTCCATTGTTCAGCCCTTGTGCTGTCATGCAAGTTAAGAAATGCCATTCAATCTTCTTCATTTTTTAAAAACATTAATTTTGTTGCAAGTTGGTTTTGTTGTGTGGGTAGATTGGTTGTGATGGGGATGCGAGCAGCAAGAAACTGCCAACAGTTCCAGTAATACAGTAACAGGTTGTATTGTATTCACTTAGAAAAGCACCCGCATAAAGCCATGGCACATCACCATGAAGCTACACAGAGACACTGGTCTGTGACCAGGGCCAGTCTTCATTTAATTTACAAAACTATTGAAAACAAAACAAACAAATTAGGTTTTACTTTGTTTGATGCAGTAAGAAGTGCTCTTTTGTGGTTGGTTATAACAGTTATTGATGTTGTAATGTGATTCCATTATCCAAGGCTCTTTATGGGCAGGGTAGAGCTCTGTGGGAGTTCAGCTCGTGCTTGCAGCAGTCTGAATTGTCCCACGCTTGCTGCAGTGTGTAGTATCTATACATTAGCAAGCGGATGTATGAAGGGTGGAATTAATGTTCCTAGCTTACCACCAAATGTAAAGTGATGCGAGGAAGTACACCACAATTGTATACACCTTCTATGGTCAGTAGATCGCAGCGATGTGGTGCAGTGTGGCTGGACACAGGATTGTAATACAGTCCTGGCCAGTCATCAGGAGTTGACATGAGACAGGAAGGAGATGTAGGGGGTGTGCATGACTTTCACTGTAGGACCTTAAGGGGCAAACCAGTAAAAGGAATTCATCACTTATTCTAGATAAATTACTTTGCCCACTTCTAGCAATCAAAGGCCTAAGGATGCTCGTGGAAAGACACCTAAGTGGCCCTGCATGCTCAGGATTATGTATGTGGGGATGGTATCTCTATTGTGTCATTGTGGGGGGGTGGAGATCTCTTGCACTGTATGGCTTCCAGCAGACATCCGTAGCCATAACCAATGAGAATCATAGTCTGCCACCAGTTCTTCCATGGGGGTGGAGCGTGTCTGGGTGGATGGTCCGCCTCCTGTGCCCCTTGCCTCCTTTAGCCTGCTGGCCACCCCCTCCTTCGCACGGGAACGCAGGTCGTACCACCTCTTTCGTATCTTCTCCACTGAGCGCTGCGCAACCCCCACTGCGCAGATTTTGGTCTTGATGTCAGCCGAGAGTTTTCGCTTCTCACTCTCTGGTACCTGGAGTGAGCTCTTCCCAAATAGCTGGTCATGGCTCCTCACCACCTCCTCAGTGAGCACCTCCAATTCTTGCTCACTGAATTTCAGCTTCCTCTTTCTCTCTCCCTTCTCCTTCCCATTAGAAGCATTGGCCATGTTGATGTCAGGTCCTGGCTTGCTCACAAACTTGCTCCCTGGGGCTGGTCTGTGACTCTCTGCTGCTCCTGTGGGTGTGGTACCTGCAAACAGCCTGGGCTGACTCACTTCCTGCTTGTGATGTCATCAGGCTGTGCCAAGTGACCATTTTTGCAATTTGCGATTTTCGAATACCGAATCACAAATATTTTAGCGATTCGGTATTTGGACCTCGCAATTTGCATTAGCGATTTTTAAGAAATCGCTATGTCCAAATCGCAAATTTGTTACATTGCATTTTGCGACTCAGAAATAGTGATTTCTTAAAAATCGCTATTTGCTATTCTCTAAGTTTTTTTTTTCATATATCTGGCCCTAGGTTTGGGTTTTAACAGCAGCTCAACAGCCTGTGATTCTGGACAAACTGCTTAATCTCCTGTGCCAAAAAACATGAATCTGACCTTGTGTGATGTGTGGTGTAACAGGTACTCATGTAACCAGCTCCAATACTTTTAGGTCGAGTTTGTGTTATATATAATACTGCTCAAAATAAAATAAAAATGAAATGAGAGCATTCGGACTGCATTCTTGGCTTCAGACAGATTGAGATGTCTGTTGCACACATATACTTTTCAATGCATAACATATACATAGAGTGGGCTTTGGTTGACTCCATCGTTCATGAGATCTATGTCAGACCTCTGCTCTTGATTCAATAGCTTTCCTCCGTTTTCTTGGGCTTGTCCCGCCTAGGAGAAGTTGTAGCCTTCCACTGCTGACCCTTTTTAGGTCGTAGTCTACGTCTGGTTTGCTAAAGACATCTTGAGGACATTTGGAAAGTTGACCTAGAAATGCATTCTGCCCATTGTTTGCCATTGGCTCGGTGGTTAGTTATTCAAATTTTCTTGCTTTCCACTTGCTGGTTGCATTAGTTTTAGGCTGGCCAGCTTGAGTTCGGTCCTTCCCCAGCCAAAACGTTATTCACAGAATCCTTCAGAGTGGTCTCTTTCTGTAAGCAGGGCGGTGAACTTTTTTATAATCTTGTCACATTTGCTGTGCATTCAAAGAGAAGGCCAGGCACTGTATTCCAAGGGTGCTTGGTTATCCTTGTTTCTCTGACTTCAAAGTGGGAGGTTTTATATGACAATCTTGATGGAAAGTGGGGGTATGAAAGAGTTTTGTTTGTAGAACACAACAACATTTAAATGAATTGTGTAAGTATTTCAGAATATATCAGAATTATGAACGCACAAATAATGCACATTTTTTATTTCTGAAGCATATTGGAAACAAATACTTTAATGTGGTCAAAATGAATCATTAAGTTAGGTGATGCACAGTATAGTTTTGTTAAAAAAAAACTGCATGACTGTTGAAATGTAATGTTTTTTTCAATTGAAAATATGTTGTCTGTAATGGCAGTGTGCTACCATACCATGAATACTCCACTCCTCACACTGCACTTTATTTGGCGCCACTGCACACAACTTCACTCTACTCTGCACCACTCCTCTCCACTCCTGTGCACTCTGCACCATTCCACTCTACGCCACTGCACTCTACTCTACTCCACTTCATACTATGTCTCTCTACTCTACCCCATACCACTCTACTTTATGGCAATGCACTCTTCTCCACTCTACACCACTAAATTTTTCGCCACTGCTCTCCAGTCTAGGCCATTCCAATCTCCTCTGCACAACTCCACTCTATGCTGCTGTACTCTGACACCCTGCAACACTGCACTCTTTGCCACTGCACTCTATGCCAGTACCCTCTATGCCAATACAATTTACTCTGTAACACTCAGGTCTATGCCCCAGCACCTTACGCCAACCACTGTATGCCACTCTAATCAACTCTGCACCACTGCACTTAACGCCACTTTACTCTGTCATTTTACTCTGTGCCACTCAACTCAACTCCACTCCATCCTGCACCACTCAGCTCTATACCTCTTCACTCTACCTTGAAACAATCTACTCTACGCCACTGCACCCTACTCCACTCTGTACCACTCTACTCAATGCCACCCACTCTATGCCACTTTACTCTTAACCACAGTACTATACGCCAATGCACTCTCCACAACTGCACTCTGTCACTGTACTCTAAGCCACTGTACTCTACTACTCATCACTATACTGCACAACCACTGCTCTCTATGCCACTCTCCTTCACTGCACTCTGACACTCTACTCTGCATTACTGCACTTTTCACCATTGAACTCTATGCCACTCTACTTTGCACTACTTCACTCTATGCCTCTGCACTGTATGGCACTATACTGTACTCTGCACCATTCTATGCTACTCTTCTCTGCACCCCTCCATGCATTGCACTGTATTCCACTTGTCTCTGTTCTGCGCCACTGCCCTCTGCATCACTCACCTCTATGCCACTCCACTCTGCACTGCTCTTCACCACTCTACTCGACACCACTGTACTCTACACAACTGCAATCTGCCCCTCTCTAATCTGCGCCACTAATCTGCACCACTCCATACTGCGCCAATCCACTCTATGACGCTGCATTGTAAGCCACTGAATGCAATGCCACTGCACTCTACAACACTATACTCTGCAACACTCTACGCCAATGCACTCTACATCAGTCCACTCTATTCCATGCCACTCAAATGTATGAGACTCTACGCAACTCCAAACAGTGCCACTCCAATCTACAATACTCTACTCCAGTCTTCACCATTCCACTCTGACATTCCACGCCTCTCTTCTCATGCCACTAATGTTTAGCCATGCTGAAAAGCAGCCACGCTGGGGTACAACATGGCTAAAACACCTTTGCAAAGCCAATACCTCTTGCATAGAAGAGACCTATTATTTGCCTTGCCATTGGTTGTTTTCTTTCTCTCCCAGCACTCCATGGGATTGCATAACTTTCCTTGATCCCTCCCTGTCACTTGTTCCTGTACTATCGTATTGTCGACAAACACTCTCTGATACTCCCTTTCCCTCTCCACTCAAGCATTGCTCTCTGATGCTTCCTGGCTCCATTCCACACCCGATCCTCTTACTGTTCCATGTTTTTAATGAAATTGTTTAAAATTTATTTTATGAGCACCCAGTAAATGTAAACCCTTAAAGTGAGGCCCAGTCCCATTCCAAAAACGTCAGAGAGTAATCCAGAATAAGAACCAGCAAGGAGTCATACAAAACAATAAAAACAATGCACTTTCTAAAGTAGCAACTATTGCTTATTTTCTAGGTCATTGACTCAAGCACCGAAGAGTGAATCTTGAGGAGCTTATCAGTAGACTCTCCCTTTCTTTTGATAGCTCAACAGCAAACATGATAAGGTGATTGGGATGATCAGTAGCAGCGCTGCAAAGAATATTTATTATATTAAATTATTGCATTTACTATAATAGTTCTCACTATACTTCTGCCACTTCCAAGTGCAGTTAATACATGTAAGAAATTGGGTTACTGGTTGAGAAGGAGTGAAACCCTACTCAAGCAGCTATCACAATCTTTGTCCAGGTAAAGTAATGAGCAAACCCCAAATTAACTTGTGCTCAATCCTTTGGAGCTTGGCACAGAGCAGTCAGACTTAACTTGGAGTCAGTGTGTGAAGTATTTTTGCAGCAGGTCAAACAGTAATTAAGTGAAAACAACACAGGGAAGATTCGACACCAATTAAAAAAAATGAGTAAGCTTTAATAAATAAATCAAGACCAAAATTACAAAAACCCTATCAGTAGGACCAGAAATATGCAACTTTAAAGATTAGAGTGGAAATAGCACCAAAAAGCACTAAGCGGCCACTGAGATTATCTGGTTGTGCCGGACTGGAACAAAGTCACAATTTCAGGCCGACTGCGATTGAGCACGCCCCAACTAAAGGGAGCCAGTTAGGCCTGCTGAAGATGAGTACCGTAAATCCTGGTTGCATGTTAAGGATGTGGTGGGCAGCAGAGGCAATGAGCTGTCTGGGGGAAGAGATGGGTTGCGCAACAGCAGTTCTGGGGACCTGTGAAATGTAATGCGAAGTCCTTGTGTAGAAATGCGTCATACAACCGCAGTTCCGATGGGCTGCATTGGGTGAGGAGATGTCCTTTTGTGGAGATACGTCACAGAGTAGCAGTGCCAATGTACAGCTAAGGGAGCAGCAAAGCACTTGCATCGGGAAAGTCCGCAGCACAGAGGTGAAGCATTGGTTCCGAGGGCTATGCATCAGGCAGCAAAGGTGATAAGCCGGTTCTGCAGGTGATGTCCCGTGGCCTGGAGGAGATGAGTCAGTTCTGCAGAATCCACAGATGGACTGGTAGAGGGACCTTCAAGCCCACTTCAAAAGATCCAGGACTGGGATGGCACCTTTTGAGAGGGCAGGACTCACAGATGACAGAGTCCAGGTACTAGGTTCAAAGTGGTTGGAAACCTGTACCCGAGGCCTCTGATCAGCAGCCCAGCCAACTGGCCTTTGGAGCCACTCTAGGGTCCTGGGTGTGCAGTTGCAGGTCCAGTCCTTCTCACCCAGGCAAGAGGTTAGGAGGGCAACAGATCAGCACCGTAGGGCAGCAGTCCTTCCGGGCAGCAAGTCTAGCTGAGTGGCAGTCTTTTCAGCTGCACAACAGTCCTTCTTCCTGGCAGAGTCCACAGGTCCAGAAGTGTACTGAAGAGTTGGATCTAAGCATCCAATATTTATACCTAGTGCCTACATTCAGATAGAGGATGCTTCTAGAGGTTTCCACCCCACTGAGGTGTTCGCCATCTGCTTCCTCCCTGTTCTGGCCCATGCTTTTCTGGGATCACAAGAGTACTTAGACAGAGCCTATATGATGTGCAAGTGTGGTAGATGGCAGTTCCTCCCCCTCATTAACTCAGAGTGACCCATCCTGCCCAACCCTACCTTCCCTTTATCTCACTGTCTGGGAGCAATACACAAAGACTAGCTGCCAGCTACACCTATCACGTGAGCCAGTGGCAGTAGTGAAAAACAAATGTAAGACTTGTACACTACCAGGACATGTAAAACTTAAATATACATGCCCTATTTTTTTAAATACACTGCCCCCTGTCCTCTGGGACGTGGGGTGTAGACTATGGATGACTTATATGCATGAAAAAGGAAGGTTTTGAACTTGGGAAAAGGTTTATTTTGCCAGGCCAAAATGGCAGTTTAAAACTGCACATACAATCTGCAATAGCAGACGTGAGACATGTTTAAAGGACTACTTAAGTGGCTGACACAATTGGTGGTGCAGGCCCACTAGTAGCATTTAATTTACAGCTCCTGGGCACATGTAGTCCCACTTTACTAGGGAGTTAGAAATCAATTAAATAAGACAATTTGGTTTAAGCCATTTCTACTATGTCTTAGGAGACAGCACAAGCACTTTAGCACTGGTTAGCAGTGGTAAAGTGTACAGAGCCAAAAAAGCCAAAACAAAAACAAGTTCAGAAAACAGGAGGGTGAAGGCAATAGGTCTCAGGATGACCCTGCGGAAAGGGCCAAATCCAACATTACCCTATTTAATGATACTCAGTTTAATTACCTTGGATGGATGGATTCAAGCTTGTGACCTTCAGATCATACAGATCAACAATACGCATTTTAATCCTTGGGCCATCTTAGTAGCTCATTCAGACTTTCAACTACACATAATTTGTACATTTAATGATAACTGGAAAATCTGTATAGGAGAGTTTGGACTAGTTAGGGAGCTTCTAAAGACTGCAAGCCAAGCCAGAGCCGATCCATGGGTCTGACTTTTCTCTAAGAGCCCATGCGCAAGCTGAACCCTGAAAATGATTACATGGTAATCATGCAATAAACCTTATGTAAAAAATGTTAAATTCTCTTCAGAGTTCTAAAAATTTTATCATTTTAACAGCTGGAAGCTTTAACATTAATACATTTCTCTATATCACTGCACTGTGAGGAAATGATTAAACGTTTTTAAACATTAACTTAGAACTGTTCCTGCCCCCACCCTGGTGATAATGCCATTAGTGAACTAAGAGACAAGCAACTTGTAACAATACATTTATGTACAACTGGTACTCTGAATTCATACTTTGAAGGTGCTTTCATATGCTGCAATTAAGAAAAGGGAGGAATGGGTAAATAAACTATTTGTCTAAGATCATACAGTTTGGTTATGCGTGGAAGCTGGATTATTCCCATGTTTCTGGTTTCACTTCATACATATCAGCCACTAAATGGGTGTGTATGTGTCTCTCCTTTTAACCTCAAAGTTTGCTGTCCTTTAGCTCTTTGTGTATGAGGGTAGATGAGGGAGGAAGACAGAAGGCACATGAAACCTCTGCTTGTCTTGGACTCTAGTTTTCAGGAGAACCTAGAGCTGAGCCAGAGCTGGGCATCTGGCTTGAACTTTCAGTGGCCCAGCCACCTCTACACAAAATGGTTTCCAGCATTACCCACCATAGACAGAAAAGTGCAAATTACTAGCTTGCTGAGGATTCTAATATCTTTTTTTGAAATTCTTGACTTGGATGCCAGCTTTCTAGTTTCACTTAATCAAAGGCTGAAAATCCACAGTCAAGGAAAGTGAATCATTGCATCTGAAAGTAAATGTTGTTGGACAATCCCTTTCTAGATCACTAAGAATAACTCTCAGTCAATTTTCGGAGTCTTCCGCTTTTGCTGTGAGAACGGAGCTATATATTTAAAAGAGTTGAATCCAGGTTCTGTCATATTTCCAGAAGAAATCAAAGTGCATAATCTTTGTCTACGGCAAGACTCTGTAAATATGGAGCCACTGTCAGAAAACAATCTTTAATTCAGACATTTTATGAATGTTCACGTTTGTACAATTTGGTGGACACAATATTTTCATGTCTCGATATTTTTGCAGTTGATATTCGACATACAGCCATCCCGTAGCAGCATCCAATTACTGTCTATGAGTAGACAGGAAAAAGTTCTGGACGTCTGTTTGAGATAGGCTTCTTTTGATGGCAGCCCTGGAAAGGGGCTCAAAAGCAAAAGTGGCAGTTGTGCTTTTTGCAAACACCTTAAATAGTGAGAACTGTAGTATGGGTGCGATATAAGTATTTCTCAAAAGAACATTCAGTAGAGTGTTCTGAACATGGTTACTATATGTCACTATTGATGAAAGCATGCACCTCAACAATATTACCAAGCATTGACCAAGACAAAAATAGATCTGATTTTGAGTGTAAGGCTTTTGGCTTTGCCTGTGCTTGCTTTTTACATCATTTCTTTTATAGCAGTCTATCGTTGGATCAGTTGCATGGGCCGTTGGCCATATAAAAAATGCCTAAAAGCAAAAATATGTTTGTCAAAACTCACATTTCCATTGTAGCCTCTTGCATAAGAAGAACTACTTTGTGTGCTGTTGTGCTCCTTGTGAAAGAGCAGAATAAGGACTCTTATAGTAAAATTAACCAATTTCTGAAGTGGGTAAACCAACTGCCCCATGCTGGATAATGTAGTGATTGGAAGAAAATGTGAAGAAGAACAACAGTAGACAAATGAATGTAGAGAGTTGGTTGAAGTATATTCCGTATATATTTTTTGTAGGATCAATTGGTCTTGGCTACCACCAGACCTAAAAATTATAATATTTAAGATTGTCAAATGTGAATGCTCATTATATGTGATATACTAACATTGGTACACCTTTATTGTTACCAAATTGTTTTTCAGTTCTGAAATATAGCACTTTGATGTCTCCTCTATGCCCACTTGACTAACTATTTGTCCTAAACTTGATTCCCTGCACTTCTACCACAACATCTTTCCTTCTGTAGATTCATTTTTAACAGTAACATTTCCATGTGGATGCAAGCACAGATGTGGAAAATCTGTTAACTTAGATTGGCTCTGTTGGAGACAAGGTTACCTTGCATTCTCCTTTTGATGGTCAGCCAGAATAATGAGAGGTCAAAGCCATTATATTATTTGTCTAGGTGAACTCCAACAGCCAAACACCAACAGATGCCCCCCATCTCCCAGCTGCACGCATGTTAAAGAAAAAATGTATGCTGTGGAAAACCTGACTCAAAATATCAACACGGGGATTCCCAACACTACTTGTTCACTTTACCAACTTGATTGTCACAGCTTTCCAAACTATCAGAGGTACCTTGTTTCAGGCCCGAGATCCTAGAAAAAAACTGTGCTTTAGCACATTTTCCAAATTATTAGCTGTCATAGTGGATTTGCCCATGTCAGGAAAAGGTATTAAGTCAGGAAGTGATAACGACATGTAGGATGGCTACCACACTCCAAGTTATTATGGACACTGTCTCTATTCCTTACATTTTCCCCTACAAATCCTTGATTTTTTTATGTGTTAGTCTGGTCAGTGTACTAGAAATTAAACAAGATTGCAACACCCAGACTACATTAGTCTTAGCACACAAAAATCCAGTGCTGGAACAGTGTCCAAAATGGCCTGGATGGGGGTGGTCTCCGTAATGCATGGTTCTTTTTGAAACTATGTTATTTAGGTGCACCTGCAGTATACCAATTGGATTCCAGAAATGAAAATATACATTACATGTCTCACTTTAAACAGGATTGCCATCCTTCTCATGAATCAATGCTTGTCCAGGCCAATTGACCTTTGGACCCAGTTATAGAGTGTGGTAGAATCACAAAACAAAATTTCAATATAGACCAATACATTTAAACAGTATGAACATTTGAACATAGAATGAAAACTCCAGTTAGGAATAAGTGAAGGGGGTTTATTACAAACTCAAGCTCAAAGTCAAGTAAATTATTCTCAGAGATACAGTATCACCAAGTGTTGCCCAAAGCAGGAAAATAAGTTTAGTTGAAGTAACATTGATAAGACTAAGCATTCGATAGCAAATACACTAAACATTATCCCAGTCAGCTGAGATATAGAAAGTAAGCATTGCAAAGGCATAGCAAGCATCAATCAACTTCAGTCATTAAAATATAATTTCAGCTGAGCAAAAGGGAAAATCCTACCATGGCCAAATTAAGGATTAACATGTGTGGGACAGAACACATGCAGGCCAAAGAAAAAAAGGATAAAAACAATTTGGAAGAAGGAATACTCTGGCAGCAAGGTTCTAACTAAAGTGGGCAAAAGATAGGTAAAAAGGGAAAGCTTCAGCATGTCAGAAACCCAGTCAAGAGTCTCCTTGAAGGGGTTAGGAAGCAAAATTCTAAGTCTTAGCTGTGCATCCCAAAGGGACAATGCAGAGAGGAAGATACCTCTCGAAGGGCCTTAGCATTCAGGAATTCTTCATCAGCAAAGGTTCAGTAAAATCTGATCAAAATCCAACTGGCCATCAGTGTATTAAATTTTATAAAGCAATTTGCTTCACTCTGGAAAGCAGTCCATATTACATTGAAGGGGCATCACCCAATAATATTTGATCATACGACTCCAGGTTGATACTGTAAGGAATCTTCCCAGCTCTGTCATGGAACATCTTCCATATGTGTGACTCTACGCAGGTTTGAATCAATTGTATAATTTGTTATCTATCTACTCAGGATGCTCCGATATCAAGGACACAATTACACTACTCTTTATGTCTAAACAATAAGACTTATTACCAAAAGCTATCCTTCTCATGGAAACAAAGTATGAAAGCAAGCTCATTTTATGAAAACAAAGAATCAGCATTTCCTGCAGGCATGAAATACAAACATAGCAGGCCTTACTTAGGCTAACACAAAAGAATTACAGCAATACATTTAATTATTTGTTTTAATAAACACATTTAATATGCAAGCTTATTCGATGATATGCATGTTGCATTAATTATAAAATGGGCAAAGGATTCTGTTAATACATTTCAATAGGTATAATGAAGTACTATATTTCTTCTATTTTTGCACACATATCTAAATCATTAATCATTGGATATTCAATATCATTTCAGTACATTCTGTAAGTCTAGAGTCTAAGTTACATGTTAATATCAGTTTAATCCTTTTATCATTGGATTTAACTCAATAACCACCTATGTCAAACTCTACATTATAAATGATTGCAGATTAATAAATAGTGTCAGTTCAATGTCTACGTTCAAACCATTAGCACTTTGATTAGCATAAGGCATAAGCTGTCACAATCTGATGACTTTTGTGACATGAGGGATATCACTAAAATGTCGGCTATTTCAGTCCCTTCTCTGATGGGGAACTTAGCCACCTCCAAATACTCCTACTCTCATTCAGTGAGACAGCTCAAAATTTCAAAGGTTTATTTGGGTAAGGTCTTCTGTAATCCTCTAACTGCTTATGGTTACAATATTATATGCTTCTACTAGTCTCCATTTACTCTCTTCCCTCATCTATCTATGTTTTGCTCTTTTCTCTTTCAGTCTTTTTGATCAGTTTGACAGTCCAGCTGCAACTAGGGCACACAAAGCTATTATCATCTGAGGTCTTAAGATGGTTCCCAAACTTCATTTTCCCATGTTTCCAAACCACCTTCCAATGGTTGAAATACCATAACCTATAACTTCACATGCACCTGTTGATGTCAGTCCTTTTGGATCCTTTTTCTAGTCAGTCATGTTTGCAATGTACCACCTTATCTCTTTACTATTGTCAGGATATATGTCCAACATTGTTGTGCAACATTTCGCAAACTCCGCCTTCTATAGCGAGAAAAATGTCCAATGCAAGGCAACTTAGCAAAATCATTGATATCACAGCAACCATTTCTGTGTCCATTAACAATATGGCACCTGCAGTGTCTGTAGATAACGTAACTACTAGTGTTGACAACTTTCTAATCTTGATATCATTCAAGATCACACCTACTGATGGAATCATGGCACCAAAAATATCACCCACAATCTCTGAGGCACTTGCTCCTCTTTTTACTCTGGAGTTTGATTTCTCATCCCAAACTGGATCATTAAAATGCTCCACATGTACTACACTAGTCTTCTGGCAGCTTGTAATAGGCATTTCCCCACATATGAAATAAACACCTGGTATGGCAGTATCTTGTCTTTTCAGCATGAAAGTCCAATCATTTTTAACAAAAACTCATCCACATTTATTAGTACCTACAATATATGTGTTGGTCTTTGATCTAGGTCTATATATACATAATATTCCTACATGTGGCCAATCTAAGGCCAGGAATCTTTGATTTCCAGACACTGAATATATTGCATCTTTCTCCCAATTTTGTAAAAGTATTCCTTTTTCTATTTTGAATTTCATTGCTGTCCTTCTTTCCTCAACTTGTCCAATGATCTCCTTTTCTACTGGGCTAAGAATGCAGGTCAGATTATTCTTGTGGGCGGCTTAAACTGTTCCAAAGGTCAATGTAGGTTTGAAAATACCTCCCACTGTGTCAATGTTTTTCGTCTTGGCACTGTTACTCAAATGCTTCGTAATGGGAACAATTTAAAACAATATTGGAATTAAAATATTGATAATACTCCTGCTGATACAACTGTGTTAATAACAGACTACAGGGAATTCCATATATTAGGGGCAAACTCTGATATTTTATTCCCTCACTTACTGATGAAAGCAACTGGGCAACAGTCTCTAGCTTCCATGGTATCTACATACTCATGAAGTAATTTATAATACACATTAGCTGACAAATCACCTCTAGAACTGTCGGTGTGTAAGACTTTCCCATCTTTATACAGAAGATCTTGATCTATCATGGCAAACTCAGTTCAATGAATATCGATATAATCATGATTACTGTCACTACTACTAAACCTATCCATATGCATCTACTTACTATTTTGATTTGACTCCATGTGTTCTCTAATTTGAGACCAAAAATCTGAATTCAAAATCAAAAATGCAAAGCAGCTTTAATGTATCACTGTGCTTTTCAGTCCATTTTATTTTTAAGCAAAGCAGTAATAAAAAATAGTCTCTTTAAAAAGCAAATTAATCACAAAGTTTCTTGATCTTCTAGAGATTCATCAAGAGTTGTCTCTATTTGCAAATATCTAAAGGCTCCTACTAAAAGATCAAATGTCTGTAATGAAGGCACAGCTGGTAGTCACTAATAATCATTTCTAAAATGTAATTTTTTCATCAAGAGGCAATGAGATCTCAAAGTTCAGCTCCAACGCAATTTCAGTCTCAAGAATGTTGACCTGGACTTGATTTGTTGAAGCAAAAGGATACAAAGTCCTGTTCCCAGTCAGTGGCAGCAAAGTATGTCCATTCAGGAACTGAGTATCTTCAACTTGGCACTCTCTTTCTCTTTGATCATCTGTTTCCTCAACTCTCATTATCACAGTCTCCTCAGCAATAGTTGGAGGTACTTGTACAGTTGGCACTGTATGCTTCTTTCGCCAATTGTCTCAGAGGACAGCTCTTTTCTCTTTCTTCCTTCATCAGCATCTGAGTTTGCTTGAGCCAACTGATTCTGTCTCAACCCTTCTGTACCATCCTCTGTTGTTGGCTCACTCATAACCTCATCACACTGAGTCTGCGCTGCAGTAGCCACTTGTCCAGTCCCCACATCTTGGTTAATCTGATCCC
Organism: Pleurodeles waltl; assembly: GCF_031143425.1. Classification (NCBI taxonomy): domain Eukaryota; kingdom Metazoa; phylum Chordata; class Amphibia; order Caudata; family Salamandridae; genus Pleurodeles; species Pleurodeles waltl. Next base: position 806,341,607 of record NC_090440.1, read on the forward strand.
TCTCACTTACTCTAACTAACCTTTCTGGAACAGGTGCTGTATCATAAAAGGACCTGGAACTTTGCGAGTGTGGTTCGCATCTACCAAGTTCGGGAGACCAGCACACTTTACTGCTGCACTGGTTACCAAAACTACCTGGTGAGGCTCTTTTCAATGTGGTTCCAAACATGTTTTCCTCACATGCTTTATAATCATGACCCACTCGCCTGGACATAGGTCACGACAAAACTCAGCTGTGCAGTGACTTCTCCATTCTGATGAGACAAAGAATGAACCACGGCAGCAAGTCCTTTGTAGAAATCCAATAATAAGTCATCTGTAATGTTCACAAGCGCATTTGCAGGTACTGCTGGCAATCTCATGGCCTGCCCCATGATAATTTCCTGAGGAGAAAACACAGTCTTTCGGTCAGGTGTATTGCGCATACTAATCAGGACAAGAGGCAACACATCTGGCCATTTCAAAGTGCTTGATGCACATACTTTCAACAGTCTGGACTTCAGTGTTTCATTAATCTGTTCTACACGTCCTGAAGCCTCAGGTCTATACCTGAAATGCAATCTTTGGTCAACTTGTAATGCTCTACATAACAATTTAAGGATCATGGGACATGTTCTGTTACAGGGTTTGTTAACTGCTTATTTGCAACTCCTACAACCTGACTCTTTCTTCCTGAAAGACGGAAATTTGGCACTTCTGCTGTTCTGACAGTGGAATGTGTAGCTCCAGTGACAACCAAGAATGACCCATCATGTCCCATAATACTGGTATTTATATAGGGACCACATTGATCTACTTCTAAGGATGCAGCTAACATGCAATCCTTATCATCAGAACTATCAGCTTGGAGAATTTCTGAAACTTCATTTTCACTCAGCTCTATCAGGGATACTATGATGCTATCTGATTTGCATTTGCAACCTGGTTCACATTATTTTGAGGAACAACCATTTGCTGTTGCTGCACCATAGGGGCATGTGGTACCTGTATCTGCTGTCCTGGGGACACATTCACATTTTGTACTTGGGGTCTTTAAACTCTCTGAATTTTAACTGGATCATTGCTGTGTGCATGAGCAACTCCCGCATTCTGCACTAGATTATGCACATTATTATAGGGACATTCCCTGCACCAGTGTCCAAAATTTCCGCAAGCATGACAAGGCTTAGTTTTCTTCAAGGTCAAATTATCAACAACATTTCCACTCTGATCAACCTGCGCATCACGCCTCTACCTCTGGGCTGAACAACATTGGTCACTTGCTGTGGCACACTTTGCATTATCATCTGGGGGCTATGATTAACGTTGTGGGCAGCCTTCAATTGCATCACAATTACCTTTTCATTATGCCTTTTCTGCTTCAACTCTAACCCATCACTGCAGTACTTTGAGTACCGTAGGATCTCATCTGCCGGCTGGTTCTGCCTAAAAATCAGGTGCTGCTGAATCATCTCGCTAATGTCTAGCTTCAATCCTTGCACAAATCTAATCACAAAATGACCCATATCTTTTGGTTCTATTGTTTCTGTACTTATATGCTGTTTGAAAGCTTGCAGCAGTTTATCATAGTATGCATGAATTGACTCCTTTGATTCCTGGGCTAGTTTGTAAATTTTCGGCCAATCAATATCTTTCAGGGACACTTTGTTTTTCAGAAACTTGATTACCATACAATACTTTTTCATCACATCTTCAGTTGATGCACCTGTAATTAGATCTCTCTGAGGTTCACAGTCAGGCCAATCAACACTCCTCTTACATTCAGGGCCACATGTATCACCGTCAGCTTTTGAGACTCGCAAATTGCAATTTTTACCAACTCACAATTTGTGGGTCCAAAAGCTGATATACAAAAGTGTCTCTGACACTGTTTATGATTCCCAAATGGGTCGCAAGGGACCTGCCTCGTTAATATTCATGAGGCAGGTCACAATATGTGACCTATTGGGAATGGCTGACACACACAGTGAGGGTGACCTGCTGAAGTCAGCAGTCCACTATGTCTGTGACTGTTTTTTAATTAAAGCTGTTTTTTTATGCATCCCATTTTCCTTAAAGGACAGAACAGTCGGGGTTGCCGACTCGCAAAATAGGGTTGGTACATGGCAAAATGCATGGCAAATTACCGACTGGTAAAATGCATCATACATCTGCCTTACTTCACAAATCAATTGGCACCACAATGTCAAACACATACTCAAATCTTCCCACAGTCTTTTTGAAAGTTTCACAAATCTCGCTGTCTGCTTGTATCATTCCAAATGTCAGGTAATCATTGGTGAAAGACAAAATATCACTCCTACTCCAGGGTGAATGTACATAACCTCCACCTGCTATTTTTCTTATGAGCATCATTTCCACATTATCCTTGGCTTGATTTGCTCCTGCCAGAGGCGCATTTGGCTTTGCTTTCTTCTGATCTCTTTTCTTTGCCCATCTGTGTTCCCACTTATCTGCCACTCCCCATTTCTGAATGTATGTAATCAATTCTTTAATATGCAATTTTATTCCGGGAGACCTTGTGTTAGCTGTGTCTTTTGAGATGAACTCTAATCTGCAACTTCTTTTCAAGGGTTTTAATTTGTCTAAATCGACATCATATTTCTCTGCTACTTCTGCTAAGCTGACATATGCCTGTCCTGTATGTTGTGTAATATCTTTGCACATGAACCACAGTTCATTTTCAGTGTACGTTTACAAATGGGCTGTGTTCAATGTACCTAAATTTTTATCTGGATATTATCACTTATCTATCTCTCTCTTTCTTCTATTCTCATGTTGCTATTCAATACACCTGTTGCACCTTGTAAACTCCAGTAAATTAACCAATCTGTCAATTGCTGTGCAGTAAAACATTGCAAACTGATAATATTTATCAGTGGAACTTCTACTATTGCTTATCCCATATTCTGCCAAATCGGGACATTAAATTGTGCCATGTTCTCGGGCATGTTAAAAGGCACTCCTCCTTGTGGTGTGCTGCAATGTACATTTTGAATCTGATCAGGTCTGAGCATACAGAGAAGTATATTTCCCCGAGGAAACCTTGCAACAGGGTTCAACGGTCTAATAAGAGATACACTTCTCTCCATTTCTGAATTATTGGAATATACTGATCTCTGCACACCAGTTGGCAATATCCCAGTTGAATTAGTGGTGTCTCAGGAACTGTTGGTGCATTTATTGAATGAGAATTGCTTCCAGACATACCTGAAGCATGTAAAAGAAACAACAGGGCCTATGGTCACAGGAACTGTTAATGCATCTGGACCCATATGATTTGTCTGATTCTGAGGACACTCTGTCCAGTTAGGACAGTGCTTTAGCGTTGTCCTGTTTGACTCAGGGTAATATTTGACATTGTCTGAGCTGAACTAAACATTGGCATGGGTTGATTTGGAATGTAATTTTGCACAGGTGGATTCACACAGGGTATTTGCATTGTTTGATTCGTATTAGGAATTGCCACAGTCTGGTTCACAAGTGGGGTTGATGCAGGCAGAACTGTATTAACACTTTGAACTGATTGATTCGCACCCAGAATCTGTGTCACTGAATTTGCGGGTGTACCTGGTACTACCTGAATCGGAGTCTGTGCAGCTGGGGCAGATGGCACATTTGGGACTACAATTTGTGTTGCTCCACCTGTTGTTTCTGTTGCAGCTGGATGATAAGGAGGCAGACAATTCAAAGCTGATTCATGGACTCGTCATCTGAATCGCTCTCTTAAGTTTCTGTCTTTTTATTTTCATCTTCTGTTGCCAGTTCTGTCTTTACTGTCTTCTTCTTAGTCTTAGGTTTTGTGCTTTCACCTTCTTCATTGGAAATAGCTGGAAACATTCTGTGAGTTCCCAAATGCGATGGGCTTCAAACTGTAGGGGTCTTGGAGGCGGTTTCGAGTCATAGATTATTCGCCTAAAATTTTCAAGAATTCTCAAATAAAAAGTTCCATAACGGGGAAATGCCCTTTCTTTTGCTACCTTGTTCAAGCCACACACATGCAGAAAATCCTTTTACTGATGACACCTAATATGCTGGAGTTCCTTCGCGTGAGAAATCTAGACCCTCTCTAATTGGGATAAACACATCTCCTTTTTAACGCACTGTTCAAAGCTTTAAAAAAATTTTTTTATCAAATCCAACGTAATCGCAATAACTTTGGATTGAATCAGGAAGTAATTTCGATCACACAATCCTTTTCTCAAGATGTTCAAAACCAATAGCAATGCAATGCTGTCCACCAATACCAGCACGGCTTCACACCAACCAACCTATACCAGTGCAGCACAAAATCACATCACACTCACTGCCTTCAGTGGTTGCAGTCTGAGCGACTGAGTTTCTCACGCAAACTGGCATGCACTTCTAATGCAAAGTATTGCCAGCAAAAATCAACAACCTGTCTGCGCACTAGAGGATAGCGACTCAAACACTTCAAAGCTGTACGGAGATGCACTTTCCGGCTGTATCTTTCACAATTACACAAGTGAAATTTGACCAGAAATTCTCACTCCGGTTGATACAGATCAACCCTGAGCCCTCAGGATTCACTTAATACCAGCTGTTAGAAATGGTTCTTTCTGCAGGGTTCCCCTGAATTTTGGCTTTTGTGCTCCTGTTTTAATCCGGTGCTGAATTTTGTTTTTGCTGGCTTCAGGACTCTGGGCACTTTACCAATGCTGAACAGTGCTAAAGTGCAAGTGCTCTCTGTCTAAATTGGATTGGTAATTGGTTTATCCGTGATTGTCATATTTGGTTTACTAGTAAGTCTCTAGTAAAGTGCACTAGAGATGTACAGGGCCTGTAAATCAAATGCTACTAGTGGGCCTGCAGCACTGATTGCGCCACCCACATGAGTAGCCCTGTAAACATGTCTCAGGCCGGCCACTGCTGTTTCTGTGTGGTTAGTTTGGGACTGTCAGTTCAACCTGGCAAGTGTACCAACTTAGCAAGCCCAAATCTTCCCTTTTGCTACATTTAAGTCACCATTAAGGTAGCCCCAAGGCAACCCCATGAGCAGGGTGCAGTGTATTTAACAGGTAGGACATGTATTGGTGTATTTTACATGTCCTGATCGTGAAATATTGATAAATTTGTTTGTCACTATTGTAAGGCTATCTCTCCCATAGGTTAACATGGGGATTGGCTTGAAATATCTTTTGAGGGTAGTTTCCCTTTCAGAGGAGATAGAGATTCGGAGTTTGGGGTCTCTGATCTGACAATCTAAAAATACTTATTTTGGTGAAAATGGTTTTTAAATTGTAAGTTTGAAAATGCCACTTTTAGAAAGTGGGCATTTTCCTGTTTAACTATTCTGTGCCTATGTCTGGCTGTGGAATACATGTCTGGGTCAGGATGACAGTTGGGCTGTTTGTGAATTCACTCTATACAGCTAGACAATCACACAAAGGAATCTGAGGTGTGCCCTGCATATCCTGATAGATCTTCCTGGGCTAGAGCGGAGGGAGAGGCTCTCACTTGCACCTGAACAGCACAGTGTCTGTCCTTACACAAAGCAGTCTCCAACCCCCTAGGAGTGTCTGCCGGCCAGGGCAGCAAAGGCAGGGTCTTGTGCACTACAAAGACTTTCCTTTGAAGTTTTCCTACTTTAAAGGCAGAAATGAGTATAAGTATTGGGCCTCTAAGACCACAGCCTCAGAACACTTCTGGACTGAGGACATTCTGCCTTGAAGAAGAGCTGGATGCTGTAGGAGGAACTGCCACTGTGCATGTTGCTTTGTTGTACTGGCCTGCTGCTTCCTACTTCTGTCCTCGGAGTGAAAGGACTGGACTTTGCTTTCTACATCCTGCTTTCCTAAGTTCTCCAAGGGCTTGAACTGACCTTGCCTCCTGTTAAGAAGTCTCAGGACAGCACAAACTTCATCCGCCACTGCCTGGACTCCTCTGCTGAGAGCCCTGACTTAACAAGTGGTGACAAATCCAGTCCCTGGGCCCTTGGAAGTGGAAACTGGTGTCCTGAGGAAAAAAATCCATGTGGATCGCTGCAACTGAAAATTGACACATCGCATAGCTTGCAGCAGACAAATCAACACAGCTCTTACCTTGTGGTGGAAGAACCGATGCAGCACCTGTTCCACTGTGTTTCTATTGTCACAGTGCTTCTGGATTTTCCCACACAACGTCCCTGGGTGTCATTTTCATATTGACACCACACCGCAGCAGGGAACCAAGGCTGCATGACTGGAAACTGATACATCACCTTTCCTGAGGGAAGAGATCCGATGCATTAACTCCCCTGCCAGTAAGGAACTGACACGTCTCCTCCCCTGCCAATAAGGAACAGACACATCATCTCTCCTGCGAGGAGAGAATCAACGCATCACCTCCCTTGTCAGTAAGGAACCGATGTATCACCTTCCCTGCGCAGTAAGGAACCGACACATCATTTTGCACCTCATCTCCCCTGCAGCCCACATCATCTTCGCTTTTGACGCTTCCTGGGTACTATGTGTTAAAAAGAGACAACTATTGATTCCTCCGGATTAAGACTCTTTGCAACTCTTTAAAAGTGGTATCTTTGCTTTTGTATGTTGGATTTTTGTCATTTTGGTCTTGTTTTATTCAGATATAAATTTGGCTATTTTTCTAAACTGTTGTGGAGTCCTTTTTTAGTATTTTCACTGTGTTACTGTGTGAATGTGTACAAATACTTCACACATTGCCTCTGAGAAAAGCCTGACTGCCCATGCCAAGCTACCAAGGAGGTGAGCAGGGGTTATTTTAGCTGTGTGTCTCCCTTACTCTGACTAGAGTGAGGGTCCCTACTTGGACAGGGTGCAAACCAGTGCCAACTAGAGACCCCATTTGTAACACCAACCACAACCCACACTCTCTCAGGGAAACTATTTTCACTGTCAACAACGTCTTATGACAAGTACCTCACTGCAGACAATAAATTAACCAGATGTCTTCTACACTTGAGTGTTATCCCAGGATCTTAGGCCAAAATGGACCTGTCAACAACAACCGTAGACATTTTTTAGCAACAAGTGCCACAATCAAATGAGTACGACAACCCAGTAAAACAATTCACAACATCACACTTCTCCGCAGTCTTCAGGGCAAAAGCAATGCAAGCCTAAAACCCTATTAATACTCTCACTTCCGTCCCCTGAAGGAGAGTCTGTGGTTGATGAGATTGGGTCTGAGGTTGTGGAGGGATCTCTTGTGCACAAGCAGCCAGTGGAGACCTATGAGGATGGAGGTGATGTGGGTCCATCTGGGGAGGTCAGGATGAGTCTTGCGGCTGTGCCCCTTTTGTCTCAATGTCTGGCAGGAATACACAAACCCCAACAGCAGGGCCATTCACATTCATGTGACACAGGACACTGGCAGCGGCATAGAATTGGTTAGGACAAGAAAATGTCAATTTTCTAAAAGTGTAATTTTCAGAATTGTGACTTGAGGTTCCACTTTACCAATGAAGAGGATTTTAAATTACAATTCATTTGTGTTTTAATCAGGGCATTCCTACTGCTTCCAATCAATTGTTAGCACTTATTAAATGTAATATGGAAACTCAATGTTAGTAAATGGGAGTGGTTAAAAAACACATTTAGGAGTTTTTTCCTACCGGTCATATAAAACTGAAACCCACTTGTCCTGCTTTTTAAATACAATACACCCTTTTGTATTGGTCTTTCGAGCCTACATTAGGGGTGACTTATGTTTATTAAAAAGGGTAAGATCTGGCAAAAGACTTATTTTACCAGGTTGCATTTGCAGTTTGAAACTGCACTACGGGATGCAATGAAAGGCTTGAGACATATTTTAAAGTACTACTCTAAGGGCTGGCACACCAGTAGCATTTAATTTACAAGTCCTGGGTACCAACAATATGATATACTAAGAACTTACAAGTAAATTAAAAGTGCCAATCAGGTGTAGGCCAATTTTAGCATGTTTTAGAGAGAGAGCACAAGCACCCAAGCACTAGTTAGCAGTGCACAGAGTCCTAGTGCCAGCAAAAACAAATTCAGAAAACAGAAAGGGTGACGGCAAAATGTCTAGGCAAATACCCTGCAGAGAGGGCCAGGTTCAACAATGAGTAAATCAGTTTTTTGTGAGAAAGGAGGTGAAACACGTCCAACGTTGATGGGACCTTGGAAAAGGGGTTATCGACAGGGAAAAGTGTACTTACCTGTGACCGAATATTATTTAAAAAGTTAAAAAATGTGTGCCTTTACTTTCCGGATGTGTATTTGTTTAAATACCTAAGTACATCTAGAAACCTGCAACAATAGCAGTTTCCCTGTTTTGCTCCTTGAATTCTTTGTGAATGTCAAGAAAGTGGACTGTTACTCCAAATATAGAGGCAACTCGAAGGAGCTGATTTCTTACTTTCTTGTGAGTCATTCACAACGGTGTGCTCATTACTGACCGAGGAGTTGATGCTAAAAATGCTGCCTTTATGTATCTTAAATCAGCAGAACATGCTATAAATCCCGTTTTTAACGCGCATAGCATCATCCCCATTGAATTTCATAAAAGCACAAAAATAACTGTAACGGAAAATGTATCATAAAATGTGGGGCGTTGCGAGGAGCTTTTCTTTGGTGCAGCACTGCTTCTAGGGACTGGGGCGTTTTGTCACCTGCTGCCTGAGATTTGACTACAGGACAACTTGAAGACAATGTGGTTTCACTTCAGGTATAAAACTGAGTCTATAAAGGAAGACATTGGCAACTCAATGTAGAGAGATTTGGTGTTTAAATACGACTTTCCTTGGTTCCGTTATAGAATATGTTCATCGTAAATGAGGGTGTACGGTTCAAAGACCTACACAAGACAGAAGAATTTCGAAGTATTATTATCATCATTGCTTTTTTAACGTCATCTATGTCAATGCCATGAGGTGAAACGTGTACATGCTGAACACAAGATTGATGCGTTGAAATATTGCCTCATTTCTATTCCCGATGCTTCAGGCAAGGACATTAATTCGAAGTAGAAGGCATGCACGACTCACAAGTAGTGGATGCCTAGATCCTGTTTCAGTGGTTTCTTGCATAGAAAGGTCAACAATGCGTTGATAAACTGCGCAATGAGAAAAAAAAGTTTTAAAAAGAACTGCTTCGAGGAAAGAGTTAACGCCATCTGCCCAGGAGCATTGTGTAAAAGCATACAGTACACACAATGTTGGGGAAATAAGCCAATTATGTGTGCTTCACAGGAGGTGGGGGGCTGACCTTTGTGTGTAATTAGTTCTTTTATTTAAAGCAAAGATTTTGAATAGAATAACTAATTAGCTGTCATAAATGGCAAATTGAAGATTTTGGCCGGATCCTTTGGGGAATGTAGGAGGCCGGCCTTCCCTTGCGCGCGCCATACATTCGCACACTCTTGCCTCATTAGGGTTCTTTTTAGCTCTCTGCCATGGTAATGAGCAGTGGAGCTGCTGCACTTAGTCGAGCTCCTTCTAACAAGGCATGAAATGCAGGTGGAACTGAACTGCCTTCAGCCATCGCTACTTTAATGTGAAGCCGTTTCAGAATTATAGGCGGGTGCGGAAGCAGGGGGCTTCGGAAGCGATGGTGGCCCGCAACGTGGCCTCATTGTGCTCTGGACTTGATTTCATGTATAGGGAAAGAAGCCTTAAGGCACGTCATTAGCCAAACCCTCACAGTCCTCCTGCAGACCAATTAACCTTTAGAGTTGCATTACACGGACAAGGCTGTGAGGGGCCTACCTTTGCCAAAACCAGTAGAACTTATTTAGCAGCGACCGTGGCCAAAATTAGACCCTCCCTCATTAAAGGTTTCTTGAGAGGGTGCGGTTCAGCCAAGACGCCAGCAGAGCGACAATATCAGAAGGGGCGTTACGTGGGTCCCTGAGGCTTAGTATGTGTGTTGGGCGGGGGAGGCACTGGGGGGGGGGGGGGGGGGGAGATTCAGGTGCCCTTAACACATTTAGGGGGCCTCAATTCAACCCAAGGCCAACGAATGTCTGTGAGATATGGGAGACTCCGGGAACCTGTTCCTATTCTGCAGGGCGGGGCATCATTGCGCTGTACACCAATGTATAAGGAACATGTCAGAGGACATAGAAGTACATTCTTCACAAAGCTTTTATCGGGCTCTCAAATGCCACGCATACTTGAAAAGGGGTGTTATGTGCCCATTATTAAAATATGCTTCACACAGGTGCAATAAACGACCAAACGTTCAATATTATGTGCTTAGAGCAGGTCCTAAGTGCGAACACGCGTACATCAGTAGCCATTCACAAACTTTTGAACGAGCAATGGTCAGAGATTTCTAATGCAAATGAGGTGGGAACTGAGAAATTGTTGTGTGTGTCTTGAAAATGCATTTTCTAATTTGTCTCGCATTCTGTCCACCTGGTTTATAAGTGAATGTTCTAAATGTAAGTGTCGAAGAAAATCTTGAAAAATGCTCCAGTTTGTTTACAGCGTGCGTGTTGAAAGGATTTCCAAGTGCAGGGTGAAATTCTTCAGTTTTGTAGCCCCATACATAGTAAGTGTGGCATATAAATATAGGGCAAAGGAAAATAGATGCATGAACGTTATGTGAGGATGTGAGTATCACGCCTACACATGTGTACATTGTGTCCGTGTGACACGTTTGTGTGTACCATTCTGTATTATGTATGAGTACTTTGATTCACTGACAAGCTTAGTGTGAGTATATGGGTAACATATGTACATTGTGTTAGGTTGACAAGCTTCATTTAAGTATGCATAGAAAGAGAATGCACATGAATATTTATGAGAGTCATAAATTACTCTCATACACAGACGTAAAAATCTTTTTAGAAGACAGTAGAAAATTAAAGAAAAACCTGGATTATTTTTGAGTTGTTCAAGCGCAGCGAAACTCTGTAGCTGGGCCCAGCACATTTTGCTAGAAATGGGACTGCTACAAACATTTAATTTTAGATAAATTCCTGTTGCATAATTTACGTTTTTTTGTTTAATGCACGTGATCTTAATAGGCGCTGACACGATGAACTAATGTGTAATTGACACAGAGACTTCTGATGAGCATTAAGTAACATTGCTGTTTTATTATTTTTGTTTTCTCAGCAGCAAGCGCAACTTTACCGGCCTGCATAGGAAAAGACAGCAGTAAAGGTAGGACGGGCCTTCTTCTTTTCATGGCTTTACATTGTGTGCAATTAAAACAAAAAATAAAGCTAATTTGGAACTCTGAGCAGAATGGGTAAATCTGTCCCATAAATACCTATACATTGGGTGAGAGTGACGCATGTTATTTACAATTGTAATAAAGGCAAACGGGAGGAACTAGATGAAAAACAAACTATTAGGTAGTTGTTTCCTCGCACAAAATACTCGAATGTAGATGAACAGCTCTATGATCGGTTCATGGGAATGTGTCTGTTTTGTCTTTTTTCAGTAGCAGCTAACAGAGGCCAGATCACATGCATCTTTTTCTACCCTGAGGTGTGCGGGGTGCGCTTTCCCACATTTTTGACTTGTGTTAGGAACGCAGAATAATTTACTGTGGGGACATATTACAATCTGGAAATACTTAAAATGAGGTTCCCTTAAAACGCTTGACTTTTACTGTGTAATTTAACAAAAGAGTGCACCTCAGCATATTACACAGTACTTGTGCACTGAACACAAAAGATCAGTTTTGTGATCCTAGACAAATACCTAATTTCACCGAGCCTCTTGTTTTTGTTTATTATTGTGAATGAAAGCACCTTCAAAAGCGTGAGTTCAGGATGTGCGGTGTACAAAAATCCCTCTTGTGCTTGACTGAATAGCCTATAATGTTTCTCAATCCATAATGAGATTCCAGGCCAAGTATATGGTACACGTGACACCCGATTTACATCCTAGTTCACTGATAACATTTTCATCAGAGTGGGGGTAGTCATGTTTCTCAGTTCATGTTTAAAACTCTCACTTCTAATAAATACCTCTCAATGCTGCAACATAATCCATAATGGGATTATAGACAAAGTATATGGTACACATGACACCTGATTTACATGCCAGTTCACTGATAACATTGTCATCAGAGCTGGGGCAGACAGTTTCTCAGTTCATGTGTAAAACTCTCACCTCACCACACCCGACTCTACTCCAATCCACCCCATCCCATTCCGGTCCACCCCACCAAACTCTACCCACACCAATCCACCACACTCTAGTCTAGTTCACCCACTCTATCTCAATCCAATCCACCCCATCCCAGTTCAGCGACCTCATTCCAGTCCATCCAGCCCACCCCAATCCAATCTGTCCCACTTCAATACATCCAGCCCACCCCACTCCAATACAATCCACCCACTCCAATCCATCCCCTCCAGCCCAATCTAATCCATCCCACTCCTGTCCAACATAATCACCACACTCCAGTCCAATCTAATTCACCCCTCCCCACTCCTATCCAAACCACCACACTCCCTATTCAGTCCATCGCACCCTAGCCCTATCACTCCAATCCAAACCAATCTAGTCCTCCTCACTCGAATCACCCCAATTCCACCCACCCCACCCTATTTCAATCCAACACTCCAATTCAATCCACCCCATATAAACCACCCCACTTTACTCAGTCCGACTCACTCTTCCCCAGTCCAATCCACCCCACTATACTCAGTCTACCTCATGCTACCTCAGTCCAATCCACCCCATTCTACTCCAATCCAATCCACCCCACTACCTCAATCCACTACAACCCTCTCCACCCTATTCCACCCAACTCCACTCTCTGCCACTGAACCCTTCTCCTCTATACTCAACTCTACAACACTATAATCCTCCTACTCCACTCTACGATATTAAAACAAATCCACTATACGATACTCTACTCCCCTACTCCACTCTGACACTCAACACAACTAACTTTTAGCCATGCTGAACAGGAGCCACACTGGTGTACAACATAGCAAAACACATTGCTAAAGCCAGTAGGTCTTGTATACGCGAGACCTATTGGCTTTGCCAAAGCCTGTTCCTGATTAGATGTCTTTTTAGTCTATCTCACGTCCCTGACCCTGATTCAATGGCATTACTTTCTATTTTTTATGTTTGTCCCTCCCAATGAGCGCGTATGTAGCATCTTGTTTTCAGCAGTCTCTTAGTTAAGAAAAACAATTATATGTTGGCAGACAACATACATGTGTATGTATGGTACAGGTGGGTGAGTGGGGTGGATTGCGTGGGGTGTATTGGATTGAGTGGGTGGATTAGGGTGTGGTGGGGTGATTGGATTGAGTGTGGTGAATGGATTGGGGTAGATTGGATGGGGTGGACTCGATTGGGGTGGGGTGGAGTGGATTGTGGTGGAGTAGAGTGGGGTGGATTGGATCAGAGTGCGGTTGAGTGGATTGGAGTGGGGTGGATTGGATTGGTGTGTGTTGGATTGGATTGGTTTGGCGTGGATTGATTGGAGAAGAGTATACTGATTGAAGTGGGGTAGATTGATTAAGGGGGTTTGGAATGGGGTGGATTGTAATGGACTAGGCTGAAATAATGCGGACTGGATTGGACTGAGTGTTGTGGATTAAAGTGAATTGTATTTGAGTTTAGTGAACTTGATTGAAGTGAGGTGGGCTGGATTGGGGTAGGTTGGATTGGAGTGGGTGGGATGATTGGAGTGGAGTGGGTTGGACTAGGCTGGATTGGATTGGTGTGGGGTGGATTGGATTGGTGTGGTGTCGGGTGGACTGAGTTGCACTGGAGCGGGTTGTAGTGTATTGGTGTGGGGTGAATTGGGATGAGTGGGCTGGATTGGTGTGAGGTGGATTGGATTGGAATGGGGCAGATTGTTTTGGATTGGAGGGGGTTGTTTGGGATTGTAGTGGGGCAGATTGTTTTGGATTGGAGTGGGGGCAGACCAGAGTGGGGCAGTTTGTTTTGGATCGAAGTGGGCCAACTGAAGTGGGCCGATTGGAGTGGGGCAGAATGGAGTGGGGCCGGTTGGAGTGGGGTGGATTGGAATGGGGTGAGGTGAATTAGGATAGAGTGGGGTGGATTGAAATCGGATAAAGTGGATTGGATTGGAGTGAGGCATATTGTTTTGGATTGGAGTGGGCTGACTGTTTTTGATTGGAGTGGGGCAGATTGTTATGGATTGCAGTGGGGCAGATTGTTTTAGATTGGAGTACAGCAGATTGCAATGGGGCAGATTGTTTTGAATTGGAGAGCAGCAGATTGCAATGGGGCAGATTGCTTTGGATTAGGGCAGAGTGGAGTGGGGCATATTGTTTTGTATTGAAGTGGGGGAGATTGGAATTGGACAGATTGCTTTGGATTGGAGTGAGGCACTTTGTTTTGGAGTGGTGCAGATTGTTTTTAATTAGAGTGAGGTGAACTGGAGTGGGGCAGTGGGTTGGGAAGATTGAAGTTGGATGGGTTAGAGTGGATTGGATTGGGGTAGGGTGGATTGGTGTGGGGTAAAGCAAGTTGGATTGGGGTGGATTGTAGTGGGGGTGGATTGGGGTGTACTGCTGAATATGTGTTAAAACACTATTTTAGAAATGACACATAATAAAGATACTTGTTGCTTGGCAGTATTTCAAACAAGTTAATTGTCATCGTTTGAGAAGAGTGCCCACAAACAAAAACAAAAGAAAACATGCGTGGAAAGTGGGAAAAGACGACTTGGCAAAATAAAAGAAAGTTAGCTTTAAAAAATAAAACTCCACAATTTTGTTTGTCCTGCTGGGCACATGTTGACCAGTCACACAGCTTCTGTTTGCAGGGCAGTAGAAGTCAAAAAGGTCAAAATAGTAGCACAGTCACAACGGGAGCAGTGGACGGGCACTAATTAAGTTGAAACAATCAGTGCTTTGTCCCTGCTCCACACAGAGGAACCGAAATTATGCCAGGCATGCTTTGACAAATTACGAGGCTTTAAAGCAGAGTGCCATGCAAACCATCAAATGGTGAATGACAGGCGGGCTCCAAGCCCTTCACTGTACGCAACAGAGGCTCACAAGCGAGGTGCATGTGCTAGCACATGCACTTGCAGGCTAGACCCTTAAATAGGACTGGAGACAATTCTCACTTTAATTCTATTGAATCTGGGTAAGGGAAGAGACATAGACCATAAAGATACCTAATCAAGAAAAAAGAGATGGACACAATTCTCACTCTAATTCTTTATTGTGTACAGGAGACTTATTTGCCAACAAACAGCAGAAGCTGTAGCCAAGACCCAAAAAGTGAGCACTGGAGTGGCACACTTCATTCAGTTTTTACTCGAGCTAAGTTCTGTGGATAGCCTTTTATTTTGACAAGAGGCACAGACTCCTTTTGGTCTCCCCTCTTTGTGTGATGCATACTAGCAATGTAATAAACTCGGACATTGCTACTGAATCAATGCAGACTGACCCTTGTTCTCCAAATGATATACTGCTGACTTTCCAGGAGATCTACATGGAATATTGTAACAATTTAACCAGAAAGCTGTGACTTCTTTGTAAGTATAAGAATGCCATAAACGCATTCTTTAGTTCGGTTTGTATGAGGCTGTGTTCACCTGCCGTTTCCTCAGGAGATTTTCACTTCAGCGCCATAATTCTATGGAGATGCTATTTTCTCTTTGTAAAAACGTCATGGAAGGTACACTGTGAACCCCTGCAGACTGGGCTCCGCTTCTTCAAATTTGTTTCGCACCTCACCTGCCACGCCACCCTGCCAGCTAATTAAAACTTTGTGCAGTTTTATTTGTTCTCTCCACGGATTGGCAGTAGTGGCTGGGATGAAAGCCATCCTGGCCAGTGTGTAATTTCAAAGCGCCCGAGTCCGAGCGGCGCATGTTGACCTTGCTTGTTATTACCTCAGTGGGAACCGCGGCTTTGAACATCCTCTAATCTCTGGACGCTAGATGTTTTTTTCCGGACTCGGATATCCCGCTGAAAACTGACCACACGAGGTTAAATTGCTCCCCGATGCTGTGAAAAGAAAGTCACCAATACCAGATACATGGAGCGCAATAACAAAATGCACCTCTGATTCCTTTGTGAGATAAAGAACAGGAAGATGAGAGCTTTGGAGTAGGTTGGCATTGCTGACGTAAACGTAAAACAGCAGCAATGCAGTTATAAGTGGCGTTTCAAGGGTGCCATGGGCTTTAGTGCAACTGCAAGGAAAGAAATTACACCATCCCCGACCACTGGTAGGATAGTAAAGCACAAAAGTAAACAGGGTTCAGTTGGTCTCACAGGATTCTAGGACCCAGTGCCACTGCACCTGCTGCATCACTGATGGGCACATCTTTTGTTATGATTCATTCTCATTCACCATTGCAAACAGAGAGTTGGTTGAAACCTTTATAACTTGGCCACGTTTGAAGGCTCTGCACAAAATTCCTAAACTTCAAGTTGCGTTCTTAACCAAACTTCCAACAAGAATATCTAGTGAAGGCTGTACAACAGCATTGCAGGATAAATCACCCAGTTTAGCATGAAAGCAAATGTGCTGCTTGTACGTTGTTTATGTGCTGAAGGTATTTACTGCTCTTTAAAACGGTGGTTACTTTCAGACCACATTTTTGCCTAGTTATGGCTATGCCCAGGCCAAGAAAAGCATGGCCACATATTATGTCACAGAATATGCCCTCAAAGGCTATGTTCAGAACAAGTCAAGCATGGGCATGGGCTATGCCAAATACCCCTCATAATACCCACAATTTTCAGCTGCGGTTAGTGCTTTTTGGCTACGGTGACTATCTGTTATAGTGACAGGGCATGGGGTGAGCTCATTACCTGTGTACTGTTCACGTAGGGCAGTGGTTCCCAACCTTTTGACTTATGTGGACCCCCACCTTATCATTACTGGAACCCGGTGACCCCCACTTTATCACTTTATCATTGCTGGAACCCAGGGACCCCCACTAAGACATTATTGGAATCCGGGGACCCCCCACTGAGCCATTACTTAAAGCTGAGGATCTAATCTGTTAAAATAATTTAATTTTCTCAGCAGTCACGGACCCCCTGAGGAGGCTTCGCGGACCCCCAGGGGTCCCTGGACCACAGGTTGGGAACCACTGCCGTAGGGCATGGATTCAGTCTGATATTCCACTCTATGGATACTGCAAAGATAGGTAGTTGAACAATGTGCAGCACATGGCAGAAGCCTTGTGCACAGCAGAAAGTGAGCAAAGACGGATGGTATGTTCGCAGATACTGCAAGTATGGGTAATGTGCAATGGGTATTGCCACCGGCTATGCTCTGTCAATACAGCAGTCAGTGGACGAAGTGCATGATTACAGAATACCATGAAATTCACTGAAAATAAACGTTTGTAGAAGGGGCGTTTTGGTTCTCACTCTAACCATCCTCATGAAAAGGTTTACACTTTAATCTGAAAAAGCTTTAGTTAAAACAGCACTACCCTTATTTTTCATTCATCAAAATCACTGACATATATGTCCATACCCTGAGCAAGCACTGGGCACTACCTCATGACTTCACACATGATATTACAGATAACATCATACATTGCAAAAATGACATCACTCTTAAGATCAGTAATGAGATCGCCCATGACACCATCAATGAGGCAATGGGTTTCCTGTACCTCCAGTGTCACTATTTTTCTAAATGCCATGTGCTGTGTGCTTTAAATGAGGTTGTAATAGATGCATTGTTATTTTACCTTCACAGAGCATGGCCAAAGCCTACTCATTCCATGTGTATTATACATTACTTAGTCACTGGGTGTTCTTGTTTTTAATGAACACATGTTCTTCGTGTACTACTCACAGATGCCCATGTCAGCAAAACACACTCATGCTCATTACACTCTAAACATAGATAACCACCCATACCCAGATGTAGCTTATACTTGTCACAGACAAAGCCCTTTTGAAAAAAATGCAATCTAATACTGCATTTGTGATGACAGCGACAATGTAATTTGCTTTGTCATACGGCATAGCAACAAGATGTCAATGACAATATTATTTGCTTCTCTAACCATAACAGACATATTTTAGTTGTTTTGTGTCTGAGATCACAACATTTCTACCTCTTTAAATGAAGACTGTCCGGGGATTGCCCAGATGGCGATAGTGGCTCTGTGATTGTGGTTGAGATGCTTAGTCCACAGAAGAAGAACAGAGAAGAATACTTGGCTTACTGATAATTTTGACCTTCTTTCATGCATTTGTGTAAAACTGAGCAATGTGGCATAGACTTAGTGCATCTCCCCAAGATTCATACTGAGACAACATGCATTAGAAGTTTGATTTGGTTCTCTTACCAACTTCCATCCGAAATCTTGATCTTTGCTAGAGCAAAACCCGCTGAACAGAATGACTTCAAACTTGGCCTTTATGTGGAGTGTTATTCAGAACAGATCCCATATTGGTTTGATGTAAATTCATTAGCTAGTATTTGAGAAGCTAGTAGCCAAAATCCTCAGTACTAAAGACAAATATCATATTGGACATACAGCATTAACAACGTGATGGTGACCCACAACACCAGCGAAATTAGGATGGGTTCAAATCAAAGCCAGGGCCAGCTGTCAATCATTTATATCAGTTTGATTGTATATTTTACTTTAGAGTTTTGGGGACGTTTATTCATATTTATTTTAAGTGTCAGTAATGTGCATACAGCGGCGTGTACACTTTTAAATACAATTATCATGTTTTATTTCTATAAGATCGTGCTGAAAATGACTACCTTTTTAGCACAGTACATAACACTGAGATTGTGACTCAGGACGCAGATCGTGACTAGTAAGAGAACACTTGGGATTTATGTAGAGTTTAGGGGATGTGGGAAATCTATCAAAAAGTGACGGGTGTCTAGTTCGCCTTATTTAGAGTACATGGAAGCATTTATCACACTAAGCTAAGTGGCAGTGACATCTGCCAAGCTCTTAATAAGGCTGTACATATTTTACACAAAGTCAAAGTACTTCTGAATGTACTGGCCTACCCTTAAGTGTAATAGGCACTGGACATAGGTAGGTTTTTGTAAATCTCCTCTAGCTGTGACTCAAATGTTATGCTGATGTTGCCTTCAAACCTTTTTAACTAGAAAGTTTGAGTGTCCTTGGAATGAGAGCCCTCAGCACCGCTGGACGGGACACAAAACTCCAGCAGTAGAGTAGGAATGTAGAATTGTGTCAGTTGTCCACATCTCTAACCAAGCATGCCTTGTCTTGGAAATCTTTTGACCCTGATACAAACACTTGATATTCATCTTTTGCTTGCAAATGGAGATCTCAAACCTCTTGAAAAACAAGCAGATCTGAAATACAATAAAGATTTAAACATAATCCGTTCCTTGCTGGTTTTCATCAAAGGTAGGTAGACACAAAATGCATCTCTTTCATTAGTCCTGTGGATGCTAGAGATAGGAGCACAGTCGATGGGTTATTCAATAAATAACTAGACAAACCATGGGAGTTGCATGTTACTAGGACCAATACCTACCAACTCAATAAACACAGTCTGTTTAGGTCAATCTAATAGAATCTCTGCTCAAACCCTGGTACCCTGGTAACTGTGACACAAGAATCGGGCAAACTACAGAGAATTGAGTGATATATTCAAGCAATACCAGCGATTCTAGAGTCAAGAACAGACTCTGATAACATTCCCAAACCAGTTTAGAAAAATGGATCAAACATTGAGGCGCAAAAATACATAAAGTTCATTAAAATAGGTCAGAGGTAACTAGAGATATGAGTTTTTGAAGTTTTACTGCAGAAGCATCTAGAAAAAGTAAAACAGCGTTAAAAAATAACTGACCTCTGTGAACTGGGATTTAGGTGCAATTTCAGGCTGACCTTGATGTAGTAGAGTGTAGATACAAAAAGCAAGTCACCTTAAACTATGGTTTTCTTCAATAGTGTTCTGGGTCCCATGGTAGGTCAGATCGCTTTGAAGATAATTAAGTTCCCGGGCACTGCCCAGTGGTCATCTTGTCAGAGGAATAGAATACCTCACTGCGTCCAAGGGCCTTTTTCTCAGCTCTGGGAGCAAGTTCACACCTCATCAAGGAGCTATGCAGCTCCTGGGTTACAGTTGGAAGTTCCTGCAAACTGACCTATAGGGATTTTAGGCAGGTAAAAAGTGACTTTTTAAAAGTACCTTTTTTAAACTGTGTATTACAAATATGACTTTTCCAATGAATTGTGTTTGTAATAAATATTTAAAAGTCCAAGAATTGTTTTTCTTATCTTGCTCCTAGGTGGAGATAACATTATTTAATTTTAATATTAACTCCCATTGCTTTACTATGAAACAGCTATCCCTGCTACATTGAAAAATGCTTTTTAGGTCTTTTCACTGTAAGGAAATGTTTAATATCAAAAGTTTACATGTCCTACTTTTAAATACCATAGACCTTGCCTTATGCACTTAATGCTAACTTAGGGGTGACTCATTAATATTTAAAAATAGATTTTAGGTCTCTCATAGGTAATTCCAAAATTGGTCTTATTCTAGTTGGAATTCTGTCAGTAGTTCTGAGAATGAATTTAGATGGTCTTTCAAGGAGGTATTGTTGACGGAATGTAGCCCCTTGACAAGCTGTTCTTGCCATTGTAATGGTTTGTCATCTGTTGTCAATTCTGCATTCTGTCAAATGGAAGCACTCTTCTTTAGCCAGACCTTTATGCACCCCAGACCACATTCTGATCATTTCCACAAGTATCAGGTTTTTTAATCTCTTGCATGTTTGAGTCATGAAGCATTTGCGGCCCTTCGGTGTTGAAATGCTGGTCATTTTCCAAGAGATGTAGCCCTCTGGAGGTGGAGGGAGCACAAATTTTAGATATTGCACATCTTGTTGGTATTGGACCACATTGATACTAGTTTATTTGTTTGTCAATCAACTTTAGGATGGAGGTAAGGATCATGATTGGTAACATGCTAAATGTGTAAATAAACCTGGGAGCCACTACTATCTTCATGGTTTGAATCCTGCCCCATAATGAGACCTGCAGTTTTTTCTATTTGGCAAAAACTGTCTTCTGTTAACCAGTGAGGCCCATAATTTTGTTGTTAACCATCCTGCACAAGTCTCTGCTGACCAACATGTCCAGATACTCCAGCTTGGTGGGTATCAATATAAATGGTATTCATATTATGTTGATGCCCTATAAATGCTATATCTGTACAGAGAAAGCTTGATGTGTGCGATACTGCCACTCTAATAGGTTGCGTTTGATGTTTTTCGAGTATGATTTTTTTATTTAGTGGGAAGCGTTTTTGTGAGCATGTTGTTACCTAAATATATGGAATATCGTTTCACAATGGACGCTTTTCCAGTGTTTTTGTAAAGCGTCCTGCTGGAAGCTGGATTAGAATAGAGTGGTTATATGGGAATAGAGGTGTCATATCTGTTTCATAGTAGACATCTCTGTCCAAACTGTTCTTCATGGTGCAGAGCAAGCCACTGGGGAAATGAAGGCAATGCCATTCTTAAAGTGACAGATGAAAAGAGCACAAGGCTATAATTTTATTTATGATAAAACAGGGCACTTCAGAAACCAAACTATCTTGCTTTAACAAAAGAACTTCAAACTTAGACTTTGGCATATTTCAGTTGCTTCACATTTCTCCAACTGACAAGCTAATTCCTGTAATATTAATCACTCAGGCCTCATCCTGCCCCGCAGCCAGTCAAAACATAGAGAGCCATGTCGGAAATTAGTCAAGACAACCAAATCGGATCTGTGAAAGCACATCCCATGTGTATATCTTCCCACTTTGGGGTATCTTCTTTTGCACCCTTTGAGGCACAGGGTAAACACCCTTGAGAGGTTGTGAGACAAGGGGTTGTCTTTAGAGATGAATGATCCTTTTGTCATTGAGGATAAAGGCACCTGGGGAGCAGTACATTGTTTTCTTATAGGAACATGCATGGTTTACTGTGGCAGAGAAAAAGTGCTCTTGGGTACTTTGCCAGACTGTGGGATATGTGGATATTTCATGACTTACTCTTTAAAACAGCCTGGAAAGTATATGGCTTCGTATGGAATATATTTGAAAATGTGCCATAGAAGAAGTCATTTGGCCCCATTCTTGTTTTAAGAATCTGACTTCTCCAAAAACATCTGGCGAGGATTTATCTAGATAGATGTTCCTGCATGTTTCTGCAGATAGGGCTGGAATTACCAATGTCCCAGTGCTGCTTTTGGCTCCCAGTCCATGACCCTGTCTTAAAGTTGTATAGTAGACTTTGTATATAGCCCAGTCAAAAACATATATCTGCAACAGTTGGATCTCGACAAGTGTTGGACAATATTTCTTCAGTATGAGCTACTCTCTCATCCCAAGCAGTTGACGATTGTGAAGTTGTTCCTAGTCAAACTACACATCGTCAAGGGTTTTCTACAGCATTAATTTGCCTGTAAATGCAAGGATGGCTTCTCTGCAGTGGTGGAGGGGTGTCGCCCCCCTGGCTGAGCCAGCAGATGAAAAATAAAACAATAGCTTGCTATCGATTTATTTTTCAGCATTTTTCATCTACTGGCTCCCCCAGCAGTGTGTACTGGGAGGGGTGGGGCTGGGCCACGTGAGGTGGGAGGGGGAGGAGTGCACTAAGTGAGCTTGTGTGTTTGGCCTGCTTTCTGAGGTTGGGCCAAACACACATGCATACTTAGTTTTCTCCAGCCTGGCAGTATACACAGCTGGGCTGGAAAAATAGCAAGGACCCCAGCATTGTGTCTGACCAGCAGTCCCATCCTCTCGGACCAATCCTGGTGCTGCTTTCATGCTATGTTTAGCATGTAAGCAGCACCAGGATTTCTGGGGAGCCGGTGCTGGTGTCCCAGCAAATGCTTGTACACCTCAAGCAGAGCGAGGCAGCTGTAGGCAGCGGGAGACGGGCGGCACAATGGAAACGTAAAGTGTTTTTTTTAAAGAAAAACCTTGTTTCCCCCATCGTCCCCCCACTCCCCATTTGACATATACAGCCACCACCGCTGTGTAAATGTGGGTGATGAAATATTTGTTTTTATGAGATTCTGACAAATTCCTTTTTGAGTTCTTCTTTGTGTTACTGACTGGGGAATGACAATCATAAAATGTGAGACCATTACATAGACTGGCTTCTAAACCACAGGACGCACTGCAATGCAATAATTATATAACCTTTTTAGGGTCAGCAATTTTACCCTGTTTTTAGATTTTTCTTCATGATTAGGCAATATCTTGTCTTAAATATGGTTAGCGAAAAAGGTGTGCTTTTATGTGTAAGTAGTTACCACCAACCATTTAGCAGTTTTAACCTGTATGCCCTTTTTCTGCGACCTAAGCAGTATTGCCACATTTGCAGTAAGCCATGGGTACTAAATGTGTGTTAATCACATAATCTCACAAATATCATACTTTTAGGCACTTAAAATAACGGGCCCAGATATTCTCTATTGAACTGTAACACTAGAAGAGATTTTTCTTTGCAATCGTTTCCATGTATGGTATGATTTTCCTTTTTTCAGTACTATTTCAATTCATTTCATGATGCAAAAATCAATAAACAGTTGTTTTTGATGTGTTTTTACAGAGTTTTTCTTAAATTGGGAGAGGAGTGAACTACGTATAATGTAATTTTAAAATAATATTTATTTTTAGGTTTAATCTGTTTATTGTTTTAAACCAGAATATAATACAACAGCATCCCACCATGGGGCGGTGGGGGTAAATGGAGTAAAAACGTAGCAAACAACTATGAAGAGGTGAGAGTGTTGGGAGGAAGGGAAAGGGAAGGTAAAGAAGAGAAATAGGATCCCGACAGAGCCCAATTAGTACTAAGTCATAGGAGCCAGAGCATTGGAGATAGAGGGAGCAAAACAGATGGCCTGCTTGTTCATTGTCTGTGTGAGTTGGCTGCGTGAGGCAGAGGATGCGGAGATAAATCGGGCAAGACATTTCTCTGAATTCACCAGATAGAAAGCATTTGCAGAGTCTCCATGTTTTGTCACATCATGGTATTGTGCTGTTTACTAATTCTGTCAGTTTCTCCATTCCCAGGAGTTCCCAAACTTTGTCCATTCATGTGGGGTCAGCCTCTGTACCCATGAGGCCAGCAGAGCCCGTTTAGCTGCACCCAGTACTAGAGTAATAGCTCACCCTCCCAGTGTTCTCAAGGGGTAAGTCAATGTGCTGGGAAGGTCTAGTATGATGTAGTTAGGGAATATGGGTGGATCCTTGTCATATATTTTGTCAATGTCTGTTAGGACTTCCATCCAAAACTGCTTTATCTTGAGGATCCCCACCTGGCTGTCATTGGGCCACCCTAGCTGGGGTGTAGTACCAGTAACGGGCTGTTTCAAGGAACATCTCTTTCCCCGGTGTGATGCAGGTTGAAGTGCATACTATGTGTAAGATGTTGTGCCATTCCTTGTGTGTGAAAGTGCACTCGCATTCCACTACCCATCTGTTTAGTGCCGGCAACTGAGTATGAGTTACAGGGTGAGAAGGAAAGTGTAAATATCTGAAAGAATACCTCTATCGCATTGATTTGTGAGAAGCCATTTTTCAAATAAAGTAAGGGGTCAGTTTGCATTCAAGTGAATATGGATGAATTGCAGGAGCCAATGGCAGGTGGTGGTGTACTGCTAATATTCACTGGGGGAAGGTCATAATTGAAGCAGAGTTGGGAGAAGTCTAGGATCCCATCTGTATTAAAAAAGTCCCCTGATCTTTTACAATTGGCTTCCAACCATTTAAGGAAGGTAGACCTGTGTGAAGCTGATGGAAAGTCAGGGTTGCATATGATCAGGACAAGGGGCGATATGCAGGAGGAGAGGTTTTGCGTTACTTGAGCCCTGTCCCACACTCCTGTCGCCCTAGTGACAAAAGATATATAAACTTCCACCAGCCTGTGGGCCTTACGGAGCCATGGTACTTTCCATATATGTATTTCTGCAACTGCTTGGTCAATAAAACACCAAGGTTTCTCAGTGCTCGTCCTATTCCATTCTACCAGGTATCTAAGCTGAGCTGCCTAGTAGTATCGCTTGAGGCGGAGGTATGCCTCATCCCCCATCCACTTGACTCGGGTATTCCTGTGTCTTCACCATGCGTGCCTTCTTCCCTGCCCAAATAAAGTAATTAATGAGATGTTGTAATCTGTAAAAGGTATGTGCAGGAGGTTGCAGAGGCAGTGTCTGTATGATATAAAGGATTTTGGGGAGTAAGTTCATCTTTACCACTGCTAGTCTCCTTAGTCACAACAGCACATATTTTCTCCACAAGGTCCGCTCTGACCTAGTGTTGTAGAGAACAGTGATTTAATTGTTGTGCGAAGTGCGCTCTGGTGTGGGATGTATCTGGAGACCCAGGAACTTAATTCCTTGGGTAGCCACCTTAAATGGGAATAATCACTCAAGTTTGGCTCAGTCTTCCTTTGGAACAGTGAGGTTAAGGGCCTGGGTTTTCTGGAAATTAATTTTAAAGCCTGGCCAAATTCCACCATTTCCAGCATAAGCAGCGGAATGGAGGTGAAGGGTTGTGTCACTACAAGTATTACATTGTCAGCATACAGTGCCAATTTATGGTCTCTACCCCCCATCGGTATACCATTTATAGACAGGTGTCTTCATATCTGTTCGGTGAAGGGTTCCATGTAGAAGGCAAATAGTAGCAGGGATAATGGGCAGCCCTGACGGGTGCCCCCTGCTACTCCAAATGGTTGGGACATTTTCCCATTAATCCTAACCTGTGCCACAGGATCAGCATAACTGCACTCTACCCAGTGTCAAAACCGTGGACCCAGTCCAAATTTGGAAAACACCAATTGGAGGTAGGGAGATAAGGCCAGTGTACCCTTGAGAAAGCCTTCTCAGCATCTACTTTCAAGCTCCAAGTTTTCAAGTTTATTAAATGCATAGTTAATAAAAACCAATATATCATACATTTTAAAAATACTAGCTCACTCCATGCAAATAAAAAAAGCCATCCATTTTAGATGAAAAGTCTTTCTCATAATAAATTATAATTTAAGTTCAATATAACTAACCATGATTATCTACAATTATACATTACATAAAATATGTGCTATTATTAATTATCACTATTAACAAAATCCTCCTCTACAGGAATTAATACACTATACTCATTCCCACAGAAATATTGCTATAACATCAATTTCCAACTCCCCTAATCTTGTACATGCAACTCTAGGTGTGTTATAGAGGTATCTTAACAATACTAAAATAATTTTTTATGCCTTCACAATATTTTTTTTAAATATTAAATTATATAATCATTTACGATTAGGTTAATGCTCAAGAAAGCAAAAATACTTGAAATGGATACTGTACAGGGGACCCTTAAAAAGCAGCAGTGATCGTCATAATTTTGCGATTTAAAAGCCAGCAAAAACATATATTATGTTTATACTGATTGATGAACATATAATAATTGTTTAGATGTCAAAAGTAGGAACTTTGTAAATCTGGCTTTCAAATTATAGTCAGAAGGTTTAAAACAAGTGATCACCGCTTCTTTACAGGACCGTATTCCCCTCTGATTGAAGGCTGCCTTTAGTAGAATCTTGCGCTCATTCAGTAGGCCATTACAGATACAGATCAGAATGATATTATCTTCCACTCCACAACCACAGAGCCTACACTGGCAAATTGTTGCAGGACATTCCCAAGGGGCTAGGTTAGCGCCACAAGGAATAAGGCCAAATCGGTCTTTAATAAAAATATCCTTAGCAGCTTTTGACCACCCGGCCTCCAAATATTGTTGATATCTCAGGATTTTGCACTCATTAATTACCATCCATAAGTGCGACTTGATTGGATTTGAACTGATCTCCTTCCAGAGTGCCTGGCAAAGATGATTTCCCCTTGTTAACTGAAGGTGTTTTCAGGTTTTAATGTAGCTACACTTCCTAGCTGTATTTTGGTTTAAGTACCCAAACTCCAGCCTAATTTGAGATTGGGAAGTGTACCCTGGTAGTTGGAATAAAGACCTAAAGACTTTTTCAATCATTCCAATCAGGATTGCAGCGTTTTGTCCACGCAAGGCTTCACTACCGTACCCTATAGTCAAGTTTAGTTTAGCCACAATAACTTGTAGCAAGGGATGGTAGCTAGGGCCGTTAAGAGACTTTTTTAGAGTACGAAAAGCAGGCAATAGAACATTTCCTTTTCTATATAAGTCCTGTTTCTGAGGAAGAAAGGAACCCCACTTATGAAATAGTACACCCAGGTATCTATAGTGGTTGACTTGTTCTAAAACTCCCCCTTGTGTTTGTGCCATTTATTGACTCTAGAGTTTTTTTTTACTAACTTTCATCACTTTAGTTTTTTTTCTGATTGATTTCCATTCCGTTCTTCTCAGCATATTCAATTAAATTAATGATGATCCAACGTAGTCCTACCTTAGTTTGACTCAGAAGTACTACATCATCAGCGTATAACAGATTGGAAATGGGCATATCACCAATCCTAGGGAAATGCGCATTCACCTTATTAAGCTTAAAAGTAAAATCTGATAGGAAGAGATTCAAAAGATACAGAGCCAGTACGCAACCCTGTTTTAGTCCTTGTTTTGTCTCATTTTTTCTTAAAAGGAAAGATCTATCCCCTATTTTTACTCTAATCCATGTATCTGTATATAACTGCTGAATAGCTTTTAATAAATTCTCTGGTATGCCACATGCAGCTAGCTTTTTCCATAGGTGACTTCACTGTACCAAATCAAAAGCTGATTTGAAGTCTACAAAACACAAATACAAAGGTTGATTTTTTTGTTTGCATTTGTCGATGATGATGGAAAAAGTTAAAATGTTTGTAGCTGTTCCGGGGCCCTTTTCAAAGCCTGTCTGACTGGGGGGAATAATATTGTTGTCGGTTGCCCAGGTGCGAAGATGCTCCAGTAATAGTCTGGCATAGTATTTAGCCTCTACATCTGATAACGTAATCAGTGGATAACTCTCAGGATGGAATTTGCTGCCTCCTTTAAATACTGGATGGATTGTAGCACCTCTCCAAGAGTTTGGAATGCTTCCTAGTTCTATACAATGGTTATAAATTGAGACCAGTTTTTCTGTCCAAAAGGCTGGGTTTATTTTAAATAATGCATTTGGGATCCCATTTGGACCTGGGGCCCCTGCACTTCTACTGCTCTTTATTAAATTAACAGCCTCCGAAATCAAGAAGGTTACGTTTGCAGCTTCCTTTTGGGCAATTAGGGGCTTAGATATTGCTCCTTCTGAGCATAGCTCATTTGTTCTCACATCTACGACTTCGGTGGAGGGGATTACTCTGTCCCAAATGAGACAGATTTCTCGCCCGCCATATAACGAGTTCCATAGGATATAATGGACTCGTAATTCGGCATGCGGGATAGCCACCACATTTGGGACAGAGTAATCCCCTCTGCCAAAGTCGTAATCAGGCCCTTAGGGCCCCTCGGCCGCCCGCCAAAGTCCCGCCAACAAATGACCGCACCGCGGTCAAAAGACCGCGGCGGCCATTCTCACATTTCCGCTGGGCCGGCGGGCGCTCTCCAAAAGAGCGCCCGCCGGCCCAGCGGAAATGCCCCTGCAAGGAGGATGCCGGCTCCGAATGGAGCCGGCGGAGTTGCAGGGGTGCGACGGGTGCAGTGGCACCCGTCGCTGAAAATCATGGTGGGGCCCTGTTAGGGGGCCCCTGCACTGCCCATGCTGCAGGGGCCCCCAGGGGCCCCACGACACCCGTTACCGCCAGCCTATTCCTGGTGGTGAAAACCGCCAGGAACAGGCTGGCGGTAAGGGGGTCGGAATCCCCATGGCGGCGCTGCAAGCAGCGCCGCCATGGAGGATTCCCAGGGCCAGGGGAAAACCGGCGGGAAACCGCCGGTTCCCCTTTTCTGACCGCGGCGTTACCTTTTTTCTACCTGGAGCTGAGCCATTTGAGCCCCTTGACGTTCAGCATATTCAGAAGTAGTAACTGTAATACATATGTCATGTTCTTCAAATGATCTCCTATGAATCTCTGGAATAATACTTGGTTCAACTTTCAACTCCCTTTGCTGTGGTTTAATATTTTGTGGTTCCTGTTTTGCTGCTCTATACTGTTTAGGTTTAACAAGTATTTTCGGTCCTTGATTTTTATATTCTCCACATGAGAGTTATATCCATTTGAGTCCCTGTGGTCTTGGTAAGTAGTTCCCCTCTTTTGTGTATTAAATAGTGGGAACAACTTATTGACCATCGTCCTACCCTTTTTGTTAGTACTGGGTCATAAGACGTTATCATCCCATTTCCTGTGTCCAGGGGGAGAGAGGAGCTCACCTTTATAGTAGGAGGGCCCATTAAGACATCCCTTAATTTATTCCTTGCTTTCCGTTGTTTTTTCTTTTGTCTTTTAGTAGCCGGCTTTTCTAGGTATGGCGGATACACCGCCAATTTAGGAGATGGGGGAGGAAATGTATTTATTTGAATACCAGACTGCCGACCTTTCTCCTTCTCAGAAGATTTCAGTAAACATACCTTTTCACTGAGTATTCCCCCCTGACCGCACCCTTGTTCTTCAGAATGTTCTATTTCCTTATCAATCGCTATCTCAGTATAGCGGGCAACTATGCTGCCCATAGTATAATTTGAACCAACCTCCTCCCGTTGCTGGGGAGTCTCTTGAGCTACAAATTTACCCCATTTTATCTTACTTAGATTCGCCTTACGGTCTGTTATCATTAAGTTTAAAGCCTCTGGGAGTGTGGCCAGCTTATTGATTATGGGCTCACAAGTACAGTCTGTTTTTGTCATCTCTGCAGAATTCTGGGCTCGCTTAATCAAGATGTTTAAGTCAGCCAGCTTCTGATCTATCCCTGATATTGATTTTGCTATAACATTCAGTAGATCCACCTGAACATCCATTTTTGAGGACTGATAAGATAGGGCGTCAGGAGTTAGTTGCGAAGTCTTAAAAAAGATATCCCATACAGCATTTTGATCCAATTTATTTGAAGTATTTTGTGGAGGCAGTGAATTCTCATTTATAGTCTCCTTACCTTTGGATTCATCCGTTTGTGTTTTTGATGTGATAGAGGCATTTGGGGATATATAATCAAAAGCAGAGGTATCCAGTTGAATATCTGAGGCAGAAGCCTGCACATCTTGTAGATTGCCCCTGCATCTTTGGTAATATGATCTTTGAAGACCTGTACAGTGGAGCTCAGATCCGATTGTGTACGAGAAAGAGAGCTAGAGTTAAGGTTTAATGAGCCTAATTTATTAATATTATCCGAAGTATCAATAAGTCTTAAAGTGTGATTCTCCTTCTGCGTTGGGCCATCCTCCTGAGGTCCCAAAGCTGATAGCCGTGGTGTGGAATCCATACCTCTTGTAATTCGGCAGCTATGGATAAGAGAAGTGCCGGCAGGCATGATTGTGGGTCTTGTCAAGAAGGTGGCAGAGGCGCTTGGTGTTGGTGCCACAGCGCCTCTCAGTTGTAAGACCTGGTTGGTCTGGGTCAAAAAGACCTTGCGTGTAGGGAGCCAAGCGAGATCCTACCATTTTTTTTAACATCAACGTTTAATAGAGAGATGGGTTGGTACGAAGCTCAGTGTGCGGGTCTTTGCCTGGCTTAGGGAGAACTGTGATAGTGGCTGTCTTCATAGATTCTGTAAGGGCCCCAATATCACCGAAGGAGTTGCATAAGGGCGCTAGAAGAGGGGGTAAGATGGATGCATATGCTTTATATAATTCTCAAGTGTAGCCATCCTGCCCAGGTGCGATGCCCGAGGGCAGGCGTTGTAGGGCCATAGAACTTCATCTAGGTGAAAATCCTTATCTAGTGTGGAAGCCTCTTGCTCTGGAAGTTGGGCTACTGGAGCCTGATCTACATATTCTGCTACGGCCTCTGCATTGAGGGTCTCTGCTGTGTAAAAAGTGGAATAGAATTGTTCAAATTCCTGCGCTAGCTGTTTATCCTGCTAGACTTTATTGCCCTGTGAGCCCACAATCTCTGTTTCCCGCTGTAGTAGAGTTTGGGCACTGAGTTGTTGAGCCAGGAGCTGGCCCGCTTTGTTGCCTCCAGTGTAGTATCTCTGTTTGGTATGCAAAAGGGCGTATTCTGCATTATCCATATCTATGGCTTTGAGTTGGTTGCGGGCTAGCATGAGTTGGTGTTTTGCTTTGAGGGAACAAGCTCAAGTTTGTACCTCTTTTAGTTCCTTTATGCCCTCCTTTAGTGCAGCGTGTTTGACCCTCCTATTCTTATTAAGCCTGGCCAATCTAGCGATGAAGTGGCCTCTGACTACTGCTTTCAAGGTGTCCCATAATAGAGCTACAGGAGTGTCATGTGTATTATTAGTGTGTAGAAGGGTACATATAACATCAGTGATTTTGGAAATAGTAGATTCCTATGTAAACAGTCTGTGGTTTAAGTGCCAGGTGTGCTGCTGAGGTGCCCCCCGGGTAGTTGTAAAGTGAGGGTGATAGGCGAGTGGTCAGAAAGTGCCAATACGCCAATCTCTGTAGAGGTTGCAGCTAACGTGAAGTGTGGGGAAGTGAGAAAAAAGATCTGGTATTGGTCTGGTGTACAGCTGAGAAAAAGATGTATGCTCTTTTGTCATCGGGTTACGCTTCCTCCACACGTCTACTAGCCCATGTCTGAGAGCCATTTCTGGGTAGTTGTCGAAAGGGCTTCCGTAGGTCCTACCTATTGTACCGACCTGTCCAGTGTACCATCATCCACTATATTAAAATCCAATCACCCCACTGCATCTTTAAGAAAGGACTCTTGTTGGTTGTTTGATGCATAGACTGAGGCAATCATAAAGGTGTAGCTCCTCACCTCCAGTCGCAGAGGTAGGAGTCTACCAGGCAATTTCTCAGAAAGTGTGAGGCCATCAGGATTGCCACTCCTGCCTCTTCCCAGGCCTGGAAGAAAAATACTGGTGGTCAAACCAACATGATTGTAGGTGTCTCCGGTCTGTACGGAGTAAATGTGTTTCCAGAAGCAAGCAGATGTTGCACTTAGAGCCTTTAAGTAATGAGAGTAGTGCTATCTGCTTTGACATTGCATTTAGACCTCATACATCGATAAGAGGGGTGAGGCAGGCAGCACTGCGTATCCCTGCAGCACTGCTGGGAACTAGTCCTGCATACTGCAAGCTACAGCTCTTTTTGGGGGTCTGAATATTTGAGGGGCCATTCATCAGTCATTTTCAGACTCTGATGTGATCTCTCTTTGCTGCAGTTGATGCAGCAGAGCGGCCCTCTCCTTGCAGCTTTCCATGTCAGATGGATTTATTGAGATGCTTCATTTGATCCCATGGTCCACTTCGCTTGTTGGTCTGTGTCATTATCTTCCTGTAGTTTATCCATGTCTAGTATTAAACAGGCCTCCTCCAGAGTGCGTATGCTTCAAGTCTCATTGTTCAAGGCAAAATTAGTCTAAAGTAGTATCCCCCTTGTGTTGGTTTCACCTAGCTTCCCACAAGGGCAGGGGACGCCACAGTGACAGGTGTCCGGTAGGCATCGGTACCCTGAACAGCATCTATCACTGGGTACTGAGCCCAGGCAAGGTCCACAGCCCTTCCACTTATGGGTCCGTTGCTATGTTCCAGATATTAGGCCTAATGGTATTCACTCTGTGGCCAGAGGAGTCTAGGTTCCTAGAGGGCCCCATCAGTCTGGACAGTGTTCTCCCCAACAGATTGGCCGTTGTGGTCTGTGGCTATGTGGGAAAGTGACCCGGGAGCCTCAGAATGCCAGGAAATCACTGTCTGGGATGATGAGTGGGGTGAGTGAGGCCCCTAAGGCATAGGCATTAGATAGAACACCCAGGCCAAAAGGCATGTCTGTTGATGGTCCAATGCAGGAGCACAGAAAATGAGGCAAGGTAACTCTGGACATTGTTGGCCAAGGTGATTGTGAGGCTTCCCAAAGTTCTCAATTCAAGCCTTGGTCCTTGGTGGTGATGCTAGGCCCCCATAAACAAAAGCACCATGAGTGCACAGGAGGGCAGATAATGTCGAATTATTGTCCTCCCTGTGGGGTTTCTAATATGGAGAGAGGTGAATTAGGGACTCCCAAGGCAGTTGAGATGCGTGGGCCGGCGCCAATAAAAACATGTCAGCCATACCTTGGTTTACGTGACGTCACTGTTATGACATCGACACTTCCATCCTCTGAAGGGTTGAGGTGGCTCAGATTCCCCCACCGCAAGTCCTGCACCACTTGCGGCAACCCTCAGTGCTGATTTCACCAGGTCCCGGAGGCCCGCACACCCTGTGGCTACCTCCGACAGGTTCCAGAGTCTTGGGCCTTGTGATATCTCCTGTCCAGCGAGTGGCTGTTCCACGGGTACTCCCTTGGTCTCAGGGGAGGAGTGGGGGAAGTTAGCCAGGGGACAGCCGCCGATATTGGCCATCTACATGTGCTGCCGTGTGGAGCAGTCAGCTCGATCACAGCTTGACTGTGGCAGCCGCCATGCCAAGGCCGCCATCGGTGCATGCTGAGTATATCCCTTGGGCAGCAAAGAGAGGCAGCGGTGAACGGGGGCCAGAGTCGGCTTCCAGCAGTCACGGACAGGTCCCATACAGGCAGGAGTCAGCTGGTGGGCCTGCAGCGTGTCCCAATCGCCCTGTCTGTCATAAGGTGGCAGAGCTCCAAGAAGATTCCTCTATATGGGCGCCATGTTGGCCTATCCCCCCCCCAT
This sequence comes from Pleurodeles waltl, assembly GCF_031143425.1. Taxonomy (NCBI): domain Eukaryota; kingdom Metazoa; phylum Chordata; class Amphibia; order Caudata; family Salamandridae; genus Pleurodeles; species Pleurodeles waltl. The sequence continues at coordinate 806,375,206 of NC_090440.1, forward strand.
GATATGTATTTTTTAAGGATTATAGCTCTTGATGGGAAGTTAAGATGTAGCCAGGGACTGGAACTGCTTTCGGTCTATTAGCCTTCATTGATTATAGGAGCACATCGCAGGTAGGGTGTTCTTTACCCAAGTTAGAGGTAAATAATTAAAGGGGTGTATATTTAAATTATTGGTAAGTCCGGATTGAGCCCCAACAGCTCAAAATTATGCCACTGATGGAAACATTTCGAGGCTGCTCTGATAACACCAGCTGTGAAAAAGCTACATGAAGCCATTAACTCTGCTGAACAAAAGCTTTTGAATAAGGCCCTTTGAAAGCCTTGGAAGGATTTTTTTTTCGAATATGTGACTTGGCCTGTCCCTGTGGAACAAGCCTACTTTGTTATCATATGGATCAATATATCAGAGTTTGTGTGAAACAGTCTAAGTGCGGTTGTCACGTGCTTTCAGGTCAGACAGGTCAGTTATTACTGTAATACTGTGGGCGAACGTACGGCCACGGTGCGCAAGCGTGCGCAAGCATGTGTGTGTGTGTGTACGTGTGCGCGCGTGTGTGGTAGCAGCAGCCCGGTGGTGGCTTTTAGCAGAACTACAAATGTCAGGTCGAAATAGAGTATTAGTGTTTGCTGCAGTTATTAAATAGACTTTATTTGTCCTTTAGGAGGCTAAAAGGAACATCTAGACAGGAAGTTGCATGACACCAAAGCAATTTGCAGCATTCTTTTTCTCCTGCTCCCTCCCCTTCCCCAGCAATAAAATATAAATGAAGTGTTTGACGGAGAAGTGGGATAATGAATAGGAGACAGAAAGTTTAAAATGTTTTAAAACGTCTTCCATTTAGACCTGGCAGCAGATGCGTTTTACCACTATTGCTGGCCATATAATGTAATTGCTACGGCCCCTTCACAAATGCAAATTCTGTTAGCCGTTTATGAAGGTCAATCTAACATTTGGCAAGTTAATGAGCTGCGCAATTTTGCAACTACTGAAGTTGATGCCGAAACATGGAAAACTGTATAGCTCTTTAATCGCTACGCTCTCGCATCGAGATATAAACGCAGGCCCTCGCAGACAGAAATATACACTCAGTGCGTGTGGACATACAAAGGTGTATGTGTACTCCCACACATTCACATTCATGTATGCACTCGCTCACGTACGAACACACTTTTAATAGGCCAAGTGAGTCACGCAGAACACACTCACATGGATGGATGGCCGCACACCCAGTGGTCGGAAGCATGGACACTCAGATGGGCAGAAGGTAAACGAAATGAATAAAGCAGGGTTTCTAGTTCCTTCCACCTCAAGTTGTTAATCTAAACTGCTCCGGAGAGATAGAGGGGGTTATTACAACTTTGGAGGAGGTGTTAATCCGTCCCAAAAGTGACGGTAAAGTGACGGATATACCACCAGCCGTATTACGAGTCCATTATATCCTATGGAACGGTGACGGATATACCACCAGCCGTATTACGAGTCCATTATATCCTATGGAACTCGTAATACGGCTGGTGGTATATCCGTCACTTTTGGGACGGATTAACACCTCCTCCAAAGTTGTAATTACCCACAGAGTGACTAGAGCGCCCTGACTGAGGAGGAGTGTGTCAGTATTCTGATTTTCCTGGTGTCATTCTGCCTGGAGAGATACAAATGCCTGTGAACGAGGCGATGCCCTGATTAAAAGTAAGTACAACAAGATTCAAGGGCATGTTAACTAATTGTGACGAATTGTAATTGCCTCTGCATTTTGATCAATCCTAATGCTCACGGGGCAGCTTGTCATTTTGGCTAAAACGCCTATATAGTCTTGATGAACTAGTTTTAGCTTTCCCGAACGGCTAAAATTTGCCTCATATGGATTAGCAGAGTTTATGAGTGGGGCACTGGTTCCAGAGGGGAGTAAAATACCTAGATTTCCTTACTGGGAATAGAGAGTGGAATCTGTTGGAATTAAATGTTAGTGCTTCCTTACGGATTTTTTAACCCCCGCAGATCTTAACAATGTTTAAGATTGGCCATCAACGTCAGATGGCTAGATTCCTGATTAGTGGGTAAGGAGTTTTAAAGGATGGGGCCAACAATTGTTGTTCCTCCACACAAGAGAATGATCAGTGGGGTTATGAATGCAGTAAATTATGAGGAACTCTAGTTATTACTGTCGTGCAAATTATCACGGCCACAGAGACCCTGAGAATTGGGAGCCAACTTAGGCCTCGTAAACATTAACTAAATTTACCTCATTTGCATAGGCCCAACATGAGTTCAGCATCAGCGTTCTGTGCCCTTTAAAGCCAGAAAAGCATCTGTGGTAACCTACCGGTGGTTATCTACTAAAGCACCTGCGATCTTCCTGAGAGCATGAAAAATCGAATGATGTAAACCCCATGTGAATTTGTGTTAGTGAAATAAATCATTTTTCACCACAGCTATGAACGAGGCAGTGAAAGTCAACTTCATTGGAATTAAAGACTTCCTACAGAATTGCCATGGAAGTGAAACAAAGAGTGGTTAGCCTTTATGTCTGAGAATGCCTAGAAACTCGTAGGTTTGTGGGCATTTCGAAACTTTGATTTGATTCTTTTTCACCCTGGCATTGGTAAGAGATTTACAACAAAGAAGGGCGTTAGTAATTCTGCTTCCAGATTTGCTGGGGGTGTATGGGAAAAGCTTTCTGTGTGGGGAAAGCGGTTTTCCCCATAGAGAAAAAAGTGTATTGGTTCCATTTCATACACTCATGTCGGTTGTGTTCTTTTAATCGTACCAGAATGGTTTCAGCAGCTATCTACAGACTTACTCTTTGCCCCCATTTATTTGAGGTGATATTCTGTGCTTAAGGAAACGTGCATTCGAATCTTCGTATTGAATGCTGTAACCAGCTTTATAAGTGTTTGTTAACAGGCATTTCGTGAATTAAAACCGCATCAATTTTGAATCATGGAACTTAACGTCCCTGTGCAAATGCACCATTATATGTGTCAAAGATTGATAAATATATTCTTTGGTAATGACTGTCGAATCTTGGTAACCAATTGTGTCTCCATGTGCTTGTTCGTTCATCTGTAGCAAAGTAGAACACGAGTCCCAGAAGGCAGGGATAGCATTGTTTAGTATCCTTTGTGTTTTGTGAGGTACATTTAGGGTACATTATTCAAACAAAATTAAAACAATTGCTTCCAACCTGCTTTTAATCATAGCTCATGGGCTTGGATCAAAACTTGTCAGTGTGGATTAAACAAAGCCTGGGTCAGGCTGGCCCACTTCAGATGTTGTCAGCACCCACATCTATGGTAAAATAAAAATTCTACCAACTGTGCCTGATGAAATACAAAACACTTCTAAGTAGCAAAAAACATTTCCGCAAACTAGAGGAATACCTGAAGGATGGGATGTAAGGACTCACCCTGGTCTTTGGTCCACTTGGCCTAATATTTGCTTGAGCTTTCATCAAAAGTACTTACTGCAGAATGATCACACTTTGTGGTAGTTATAGATGACAAAAGTACATAGTGCTTCTTTTGGAAAGGGAGGGGACGTGTCGAGCGCTCGAAGAGACAATGGAAAATAGCAGTGACAAACCAGTCTGAGACAAGATCATTCTCTGAAGTTGTTGAAAAAACTTCCCAAGCAATATCTTTTAAAAAACATTTTTAAGGAGGATACCATTGAGAAATCATTTTTAACAAAACACCTGTTAACCCATAACAATAATTTATAAGAATTTTTCATCCCCATTCAGTTAGCTAGACATAGACTTCGTGGCCATCCTTTATCCCAGTTCATGAGCTCATGATCATATATCCTCCTCACGCTACACAAACATGTTGCCAGATACCACCGCCACTGGTGTTTTGTTAAAAAATATTGAATATGCTCTCTGCCGGTAGGCTTTCATCCTGTGGACAGATGATTTGTGGTGCACTACAAGGGATACTTTGGTCCTACGGCCATGGTGAATGTGGCATGAGGAGCTGCAGCAATGAAACATGTTGACCAGATATAACCCACAGGTCGTAACATGTACTAGTGTTTTTTTAACCATGCACGTATGTATCATATGTAATAAAAATAAGGATGATTTCAGGAACACATTTTAAAACTCCTATGAGAGAAAGTGTACGATGTCTTTGTACAGCGGAATAAAAGCAAATAACTGAGCAGGGACATGACATAGTCAAGGATGTAGCATCTACAGACATTAGAAGTATGCAGTAGCTACTGTATTTGAGCTGACAGATGGTTAGATGGACAGCCCCTCAATCTGGCACACATAGGAGGACTCCTATGATGAGAAGTCCATGCCACTGCAATGTACATCCAGTGTCTCTATCTCTGTTGGTTGAATGGGTGGTCTCCTATTTTTACTGTAACCGCACTGTTCAGTTTTACAAACAATAGAACACACTATTTGAACCAGATGGCACTTGCTCAAGACTTGTAATGGGAACGGTTGACAAAGGGTTGTGAATATAGAGTAATACACCAAGTGCTGGAGCAGGGGGGTTTCTTTGATTGATTGATTGAGTGGAAGGCACCCCTAAATCCTGTTTCCCTCTCAACACCTTCCTTAATATAATCTTAGATGTGAGTTTAAAGAACCATGTCAGAAGCATTCTCTTCAGAAGCCCCTGTCAACCTTTGGAGAGTTGTGACTGGGCAAAACCCAAAATGTTTGGCAGGGTGAACCAATCTGTGCTTAACACTCTGGTAGCTTGGCACAAGGCAGTCAGACTTAACTTACAGGCAATGTATACAGTATTTATCCAGCACACAAAAAGTAACACAGTGAAAGCACAACACAAGGAAAAATCCCAAACCAATTTAGAAGAATAGAGTACATTTTAATTAATACAATCATACTAAAACAATCAAAATCCAATCAGTAGAACTGGAGATCAGAACTTTAAAACTTTTAGGTATGAATAATGTCAAAAGGTGCAAAATGTCAACTGCGGTTATCTGGGCAAGCTGGACTGGTACAAGTTCAAGCCAACTATGCTGGTGCATGAACTGGATGTAGGAATAGGTTGGGCCACTGAGAGTTGTACCTTTTTCTCCCTGAACCTGTAATGTAAGGGCCTGCGTCATTTCCTGTGAAGCCAACGATCAAGAAGTCTGAGGTGCTTCAGTGCCAGGTCTTGCATTGGGCTGTGTCATACTGCATCATTACCTGTGAAGTCATCAATCAGGAGCTGCGGTACACGGTCTTGCATTGCACCAGTTCTAGTGAAACCTTCAGCTGCACCATGAATAGCAGCACACTTTGATTCCAGTCAAGGGTCCAGGACCTGGTGATCACCTCTTAGGGATCAGCAATTATTCCAGGAGAGGCCAGCAGCACGGCTCAGGCAGGTGTATTTGGTGATGGTCAGCTGGGCAGTTGCAGGGCAGGCCTCTGGAAGCTTTTTGTGTCCCTGTAAGTCACACAGAAGTCAGCCAACTGGCCATTGGATTCACTCTGGATAGCCTGAGATCAAGGAAAGAAGGTCCAATCTTCCTACTTCAGACAGCAAAGCAATCCATCAAGCAGCAGGGCAATACTTCTGACAGAAGGGCAGTCCTTCTTCTGAAACTTTCATAGGTCCAGGAGCGTTCTGATGAGTGGTTTTGAAGGTCCTATTTTTAAACATTGTGCTGGCTTTTGTGTGGGGTAGTTACTTGACCTACCCCCAAAACTGATTCTGCCCTTCACCTGGGTTTGGTTCCGAATTGTCCAGGGGGACAAAAGGCAGAGCAGGCCTTAGGTATGGCAAGAAAATGCCAACTTTCTAAAAGTGGCATTTTCAGAATTGTAACTTAAACTTCTACTTCACCATTGGAGGGTTTTAAATTACAGTTAACTTGAGTGTAAACAACATATCTCTATCTGCTCCCAAATCTGAAGTTGAACTTGTTACATCTAATAAGGTAACCCAGTGTTAGTTTATGGGAGAGATGGGCCTTACAACAGTGAAAAACAACTCTGGAAGTTTGCCAGTGTCAGAACATGTAAAACCTTAACACACATGTTGTACTTCTTAGATACCATGCACCCTGCCCTATCGGTGGTTAGGCCCTAGCCATAGGGGTTACTTATAATTTTTTTTAAAAAGTCTCCCCTTTCTTACGAGGCCTTCCTGAAAGTGTTTCCTGGCCCCCGATCGCCAGGAAGGCCGGGGAGAGTCTCCCCTTTCTTACGAGGCCTTCCTGAAAGTGTTTTCTGGCCCCCGATCGCAGCTGTGCTGCGATCGGGGGCCAGGAAACAGCTTCAGGAAGGCCTCGTAAGAAAGGGGAGAGTCTCCCCTTTCTTACGAGGCCTTCTGAAACTGTTTCCTGGCCCCCGATCGCAGCTGTGATCGGGGGCCAGGAAACACCACTAGACGCCAGGGATTTCACTTGGGGGGGTCGGCCCCCTTGGAAAATAGCCCCCCCCCCCGGGGGCATATTTTTTAAAAAAAAGGTAGGTGCCCCCTGTGGGAGGGGCGCGATTGCGCCCCCCCCCGGGCAATTTTTTTAAAAAATAAATAAATAAATAAAATAAAATAAATGGACAGGTGGTCGCCCGTGAGCAGGGCGACCCCCTGTGGGACCATACAAAAAAAATATATATATATATATATATATATATATATATATATATATATATATAGATCTATATATGTAGATACATCCATGTACATGGATATATCTATAGATAGATCTATAGATATATATATATAAATCTATCTATAGATATATCTATGTAGATATATATATATGGAGATATATATATATATATATATATATGTATATATATATATATATATATATATATCACTTTTGTCAATATGTGTGTGGTTTCCCTGGGGGCTGCGATCGGCCCCCAGGAAAACCAGACCCACATATAAAAGTGATATATATATATATTTATATTTATATATATATATATTTATATATAGATTTGCCACCAGTTGTCTTGCAGTTGCAGCTTGCGTCTTCAAAGCAATGCACATACTTCAACTGACTCATTTCACTTGTAGCTTTTAGGCAGCAATAAAAAAGTCAAGTAAGTATTGTGATTATGTTTCTGCTGCGAAAGGATCAGACTTTTGTCTAGTGGCAGTTTTAGTGCCATAAAGAAGCGCAGAAGGTTTATATGCCTACTGCAAAGAGCAAATCTGTATTTTATGTCAATAGCTGAGTGCATTAGTAAAGTCAGCCATTACCTGCGCTATAATACAAATGAAATGTATGTGCGGGGGCTATGGAGAGATGAAGGGCACTTTTGCTGGGTGGTAATGAGGGAATCCGAGGAGGAGGGAGTGGGAGCACCAATAATGATTGTTGGACTAGGCGCAGGAGGTGCTAAAGACTGTGACGAATGGCATGTGACAAGGTGTTTTTTGAGTGTCTTGAAAGAACGTGCTGATTGAGGGAAGAAGCGCAGGTAAGGTGGCCTCTACTGTTGCACGTATCTCACACACACCATCGATTTTGTGACTGTCTACGTAGGCTAGTGTTTTAGAGCAACAGTTTAGCCAATAGCAGAGATGGCATCTTGATGGATGACTGCTGCCGGCACTCGGGTTATAGAGGACAGCTCTGACATAGGATCAGAGACTGAGACATCAGATACTGAGACAGCATCTGAGGGATAGGACAATGGCGCAGACTCTGGGAGTGATTTTTCAGTCGGAGGAGTCCCATTCGATATCTCCTCGTCCAGTACATTATGAGGGAGGTGATGAGGACAGTCCTGCTGTCCCTTCGCAAGCAGTCTGTGCAACTGGGTAATAGTGGGTTAGCCCAACCCAGAGAGCAGGTGAATGCGGCGGCAAGCAGAGAGAGAGAGAGAGAGTGCTCTCTTGGGAGCTCCCCAATTTAGTTCAACCCCAAATTCCACCGCCCAAATCGTATTGTGGAGACATCAAAATTATCTATCGCAAAACAAGCTGGTTTTGTAAGGCAGGCACCTGTGTTTTTGGTCCTGGGTTCGGCGGCCATATAGAGAAACACACTAAACCCAAACTTTTCTGGAAACTAGACATTCGGGGGAGTCCACAGAGGTGTGACTTGTGTGGATTCCCCAAAGTTTTCTTACCCAGAATACCCTGCAAAGCTGAAATGTTGAATAAAAACTCTATTTTTCTCGCATTTCTGTCACACAAACTACAGGAATATGCTGAGATCCACAAAATTCCTACCACCCAGTGATTCCTCACCTGTCCTGATAAAAACAGTACCCCACTTGAGTGCCTACACCTAGTGCCTGCGTCAGGAATGGATCATCCCAGGGTCAACAGCTGCCTCATGTAAGGACCAACATTGACCGTTGTGTGATCTATTCCTGTCGCGGGCACCAGGCCTACCCACACAAGTGAGGTACCATGTTTATCGGGAGACTTGAGGGAATGCTGGGTGGAAGGAAATTTGTGGCTCCTCTCAGATTCCAGAACTTTCTGTCACCGAAATGAGAGGAAAAAGTGTTTTTTTGGCCAAATTTTGATGTTTGCAAAGGATTCTGGGTAACAGAACCTGGTCAGAGCCCCACAAGTCACCCCATCTTGGATTCCCCTGGGTTTATAGTTTTCAAAAATGCGCTGGTTTGCTAGGTTTCCCCAGGTGCCGGGTGAGCTAGAGGCTAAAATCCACAGGTAGGCACTGTTTTCTATGAAAAAATGTGATGTGTCCACATTGTGTTTTGGGGCATTTCCTGTCGCGGGCGCTAGGCCTACCCACACAAGTGAGGTATCATTTTTATCGGGAGACTTGGGGAAACGCTGGGTGGAAGGACATTTGTGGCTCCTCTCAGATTCCAGAACTTTCTGTCACCGAAATGTGAGGAAAACTTATTTTTTTGGCCACATTTTGAGGTTTGCAAAGGATTCTGGGTAACAGAGCCTGGTCAGAGCCCCACAAGTCACACCATCTTGGATTCCCCTAGGTCTCTAGTTTTCACAAAAACGCACAGGTTTGGTAGGTTTCCCTAGGTGCCGGCTGAGCTAGAGGCCAAAATCTACAGGTAGGCACTTTGCAAAAAACAGCTCTGTTTTCTGTCAAAAAATGTGATGTGTCCACGTTGTGTTTTGGGGTATTTCCTGTCGCGTGCGCTAGGCCTACCCACACAAGTGAGGTATAATTTTTATCGGGAGACTTGGGGGAACGCTGGGTGGAAGGAAATTTGTGGCTCCTCTCAAATTCCAGAACTTTCTGTCACCGAAATGAGAGGAAAACGTGTTTTTTTAGCCACATTTTGAGGTTTGCAAAGGATTCTGGGTAACAGAACCTGGTCAGAGCCCCACAAGTCGCCCCATCTTGGATTACCCTAGGTCTCTAGTTTTCAAAAATGCACAGGGTTGGTAGATTTCCCTAGGTGCCGGCTGAGCTAGAGGCCAAAATCCACAGCTAGGCACTTTGCAAAAAACAGTTTTCTGTCAAAAAAATGGGATGTGTCCACGTTGTGTTTTGGGGCATTTCCTGTTGCGGGCGCTAGGCCTACCCACACAAGTGAGGTATCATTTTTATCGGGAGACTTGGGGGAACGCTGGGTGGAAGGAAATTTGTGGCTCCTCTCAAATTCCAGAACTTTCTGTCACCGAAATGAGAGGAAAACGTGTTTTTTAGCCACATTTTGAGGTTTGCAAAGGATTCTGGGTAACAGAACCTGGTCAGAGCCCCACAAGTCGCCCCATCTTGGATTACCCTAGGTCTCTAGTTTTCAAAAATGCACAGGGTTGGTAGATTTCCCTAGGTGCCGGCTGAGCTAGAGGCCAAAATCCACAGCTAGGCACTTTGCAAAAAACAGTTTTCTGTCAAAAAAATGGGATGTGTCCACGTTGTGTTTTGGGGCATTTCCTGTTGCGGGCGCTAGGCCTACCCACACAAGTGAGGTATCATTTTTAGCGGGAGACTTAGGGGAACATTGAATAGCAAAACAAGTGTTATTGCCCCTTATCTTTCTCTACATTTTTTCCTTCCAAATATAAGAGAGTGTGTAAAAAAGACGTCTATTTGAGAAATGCCCTGCAATTCACATGCTAGTATGGGCACCCCGGAATTCAGAGATGTGCAAATAACCACTGCTCCTCAAAACCTTATCTTGAGCCCATTTTGGAAATGCAAAGGTTTTCTTGATACCTATTTTTCACTCTTCATATTTCAGCAAATGAATTGCTGTATACCCAGTATAGAATGAAAACCAACTGCAGGGTGCTGCTCATTTATTGGCTTTGGGTACCTAGGGTTCTTGATGAACCTACAAGCCCTTTATATCCCCGCAACCAGAAGAGTCCAGCAGACATAACGGTATATTGCTTTCAAAAATCTGACATCGCAGGAAAAAGTTACAGAGTAAAACATAAAGTAAAATGGCTGTTGTTTTCAGCTCAATTTCAATTTTTTTAAATTTCAGCTGGTATTTTCTGTAGGAAAACCTTGTAGGATCTACACAAATGGCCCCTTGCTGAATTCAGAATTTTGTCTAGTTTTCAGAAATGTTTAGCTTTCCAGGATCCAGCATTGGTTTCACACCCATTCCTGTCACTAACTGGAAGGAGGCTGAAAGCACCAAAAATAGTAAAAATGGGGTACGTCCCAGTAAAATGCCAAATTTGGGTTGAAAAAAGTGGTTTTCTGATTCAAGTCTGCCCGTTCCTGAAAGGTGAGAAGATAGTGATTTCAGCACCAGAAACCCTTTGTTGATGGCATTTTCAGGGAAAAAACTACAAGCCTTCGTCGGCTGCCCTTTTTTCCCATTTTCTTGGAAAAAACGAAATTTTCACTGTATTTTGGCTAATTTCTTGGTCTCCTCCAGAGGAAACCACAATCTCTGGGTACCATTAGAATCCCTATGATGTTGGAAAAAAAGGACGCAAATTTGGCGTGGATAGCTTATGTGGACAAAAAGTTATGAAGGCCTAAGCACGAACCACCCCAAATAGCCAAAAAAGGGCTCAGCACTGGGGGGGGAGAAAGACCCAGCAGCTAAGAGGTTATCAGATGTCAGAAGAGATACATTTTCAATATTATTTACAACAAAATAATTGTTATTTCTACTCAGTCTTAAAGATGTGACAACCATCGGCAAAGCCAATACTCCTGGCTAGTTTTACCTGTATGTCAGTTGTTGTGTTATATATCAGGTTACAGTAACAGAAAACTCAGCGAGGAGCTGGTATACAGGTTGGATGGAACACTATGGAAATCACAGCAATTTAATTTGCTGTTCAAGCCACATGCTAATTACATAGACAACTCTCTTTTCAGAGACCCCCCACTTTTTCCCCTCCCACTTAAATCCCTAGGGAAACCATAGACACCTTGGTGAAAGACTCTGGATCTGGTCATACCAGAACTTGAATGAGCAGAACGTCCGTCACATTGGATGGTGAAGAGCCAAAGTCTTAGACTGTGCTTTTTTCTCATTTTTACTTTTTCCTATACATTTTGCATTTGCTTCCAGGGCGGGCACTTTGATGTTGAAAATTGCAACTTACCAAGGGAGAGAAGAGTGCGATATCAGTTAACATTTGTAATAATAGCTATTTGTACGTGAGGTTTGTATACATGCCTTGTTATTCCTTGGCTCTCATTCTATTTATATGTATTTATGTATTAAAAGTTTCAAAACGGTATGTAGAAAGTTATTTTTTTTAAATAATGTTACATTTATTTTTATATATTGAAAACACCATTAAATAATTTTTAATATAGTTTTTATATTATATTTAAATAAGGTTATATGTAATTGATAAAAAGATTAAATAAATCACTTTTAACATTGTTTCCTACGTGGTGTTATTTTAAGTTCCTACCTCTTTTATCTTCTATGGGATAGTGTTGTAGTACCTGTGAGTGGCGATGTGCTGCTGGACTTACTTCATCTCTGAGCTGGAGTACATTTACAATGGTTTTGCTGTTGTTTTTTATTAGAGTAATTGTAGAAGTGCTGTTGATGAATATTTAATATTCTTATAAATCCCTAGTACAGTGCACTACATGTGCGCAGAGTCTGTAAATTAAATGCTGCTTGTGAACCTGATTGAGCCAACCACTTAAGTTGCCCTCTAGGCATGACTCAGGCCTCCCATTGCAGAGCGTGTATGTGCAGCATTCACTGCCATGACGATCTGGTGAAATAACCTTGTTGCCAGGCCCAAACCTTTCCTTTTTATTCATATGTCACCCCTAAGGTAGGTTCTGGACATCCCAGAGGGCAGGGCATAATGTATCTGAAAGACAGGACATGCACATTTAAGGATTACATCTCTTAGTAGTGAAAAACTAACAAAGTCGTTTTTCACTACATCAGGGCCTGAAAACATTGGGATTACCTTTTTACATTTACATAATTGTAATTTACAATCTGGAACAGATACACTTTTCAAGTTTGGTGTCTCTGGAATCACAATTTAAAAACACAACTTATGGTGAAGTCAAATTTTGAATTGTAATTCTGAAAATGCCACTTTTAGAAAGTTGGTATTTTCTTACTTTAGCCATTTGATGCCTGCTGCCTGTCTCTCATCAATTGTCTGTGACAACTGGGCTTTATGTATTCCCCCTAGACCAGTGGTTGTTAACCTTTTGAATTCTGTGGACTACCCCTTAGTCATTACTGGAACCCGGGGACCCCCGCTGAGTCATTACCCGGCCCAGGGATTTCCAAGATTTGAACTGCAAAATTAATCAAAAGAAATACAGACACAAGCTTTGATGAAGCAGATGTGCTAATGATTAAATATTTTATTTAATTCAAAAACAAATTTAAAAAAAAATTAATGGGAAGGTTGGAGCTTTTCTAAATTCAATTGAGGCCACTTTTCATCTGTACTATATTTTGTTTGATTCACCTGCACTTGCTCAATCCAAGGATACTAACTTTTTTAGTCCTTCACATTTACAGAATATTTTAAAATGTGCAATTGTACCTGTTTATTTACATACACTTTATTAATCTGTTAATATTATTTGCTTTTCTAAGCAGTCACAGACCCTCTGAGTAGGCTTTGGGCCACCCAGGGGTTGAGAAGCACTGCCCCACTTCAAAACCCAACTTGAGTATAAGTACTGGACCTTTGACACCACTAAGACAGTACACTTCGTGACCTGTGAATACTCTGCCAGGAAGGAGGACTGATGTGCACTGCAAGGACTGACACTTTGCTGGATTGCTACTCTGCTGGAATCCTGCTATGTTGTGCTGACCTACTGACTAGTGCCCTCTTGACTGGGAATTAGATGGACTGGAACTGCATCTCTCCAACCCAGAGTGACTCCAAGGGCCAGGTGGCTAGTCTCCTGATTGAAGTTTCGGGACACAAAAGAATTCTAACTCACCTACATCTACATCCTGGACCCTTGAAAGTGGGGCTGAGGTGTTTGCAGCAGCTGAAACAGTGAATCACCACTGCTGTGTGGATCAGAACTGGCGCATCACCCCTGTTGCTTGCATCTGAATCGGCTCATTGGCCTCCTTTGCATTGATTAAAGTTAACTTATCACCTCTCCAGCACTGATCGGCCTCAGCACATCATCTTTGGAACCGCCACATCCCAGACCTGACGCGTCAGTGCTGTTGCATGGAGAAAATTGACTCCTCTTTGCTACTGATTTGGAAGGATCGACGCATTGCCACCACTGCTGAGATCTACACTGACGCATCATTTCAGTCTGCTGTCTGCATCTTTGACACAACCAGGATTGAAGTACTTTGGTTCAATGGGCCCAATAGGCATCCTTTTAGCCAGACGAAGTTCCATCGCAGTCAGCCCGTACTTTTGACTTTGTCCCCATCTGGCACGACCAGATATCCCCAGTTGGGACTTCTTGTGTCTAAGAGCTATTTTACAATCCATTCTTTAAAAAATCATATCTCAAATTCTACTTGTTGTATTATTGCCATTTTGATATTATATTAGTTATTAAATTAAGTTCTGGTCTATTTTCGAACCAGGGGTGGTATCTTTTTGTTTGGTGGTTGTACTGTTTTACTGTTAGAAGTGCTGCACAAATACTTTACACATTGCCTCTTAAGTTAAGCCTGACTGCTCTGTGCCAGGCTACCAGAGTGTCGGCACATCTCAATTTAGGTTGTGTTTGTGACTTACCCTGACAAGGATTGTGTTTCCTTCTTAATCAGCAAGCATACCTCTGCCAGCCAGAAACCCAGTTCTCAACACAACTGTTTGACCACTGGGTCTCCCTCTTGTGCACACTCAATTCATTTGCTCAATATGCCAAACACTTTGCAAGATTATAGTTGGATTGTGACAATAATTTCACCGACCAACTTTTGGTAGCAGTGCTTTCCAAATATTTTAGAACTTCAACCGAATTTGTGGAGCACAACAAACTTTAATCGATTTGAGGCGGCATTTTAAAAAAATTTAATTACAGCAATTGATTGTAAAGGCCATAACCCTGATCACACCCTTGTATATTGGACTGTGGGCAAGATATTGATCGGCCATAAAAATGGTAGATTGTGAACTGCATGGGAGTCTGGAGCTGGAACACTTTTTGGGGGGTGGGGGTGTGTGCTGCCCTGTGGTATTCATTCACTAAAAACACAAGGCTCCTGAAAAATCTTGTTGATAATTAATACCTGCGGTTTTAGCAAATTTGAGAAATTTCTTCTGCAGAAGAGTTATGGGGTAAGGACTCATCCATTTTCTGCTAAAAGGATGTCCTGTGGTCATATTGATATTTTTAGTATCTGTATATACATTCACTGAATAAAACAAAGGTTACAGGGACCATATAGTTAGGTTCTGAATATCCTAGCACAAAACCATTGAAATTCATCAGTTATAGTGAATATTAACTCAAGTAACTATAATTCGTGCCCTAAGGTAACTATAACTTGCGCCCCCACCATGCAGTTTTCTCATCAATAATTTTATTGCAAATGTTGCAGTAATAATATCAATGATGCCATAGGCATTGTCATTAATGATGTAATATGTGGAGTAATTAGCTGTGCATGGTGCAGGCTCAAGTTATAGTTACCTTAGGGCACGGGTATAGAAGGAGTAACTCATTGGCACCTTCTTGAAAGCATTAGGCTCAACAACCCTGGTAGTTGTCGGCTCCTTACAGGTCTCTAATTGATCACCTCTGAGCATTACTCCAAGGCCTGACCTTATAAGTACCTTGATTGGTTTATGGCAAGAGGTTTATTGATCTTTGCTGCCAAGAACCATTATTTGTTCTGATTTCCAGTCGTGAACACCACCTGTTTATCTACTGCATTTGGTTTTCCTGACCATGTCTCCAATTTAATTTGGTAGCTGTAGCCATACAGGTTTCATGTGTCAGAGTGACTATAATCTCTCATTTTCTCTTTCTCTCTCTCTTGCTCTGTAAATCTTTCTCTTTTCCCCTTTCTCTTCCTCTATATTGTTCTCTCTCACACACACTTAAAGTTAGTATTATTGGCCATTACCCTGTGAGCCTTCTTTCACTCTTGATATGGATGAAAGACAGTGTGGATAAGGCCAAACACATTTAAGAACCCGGTCTTCATATCTTTGAAGGATAATATGATTCAACAAGCGTTTGAGTCTGATTAGTCTTATGGGGAGTCAGGTTGCACAATCTCCCGTTACTGCCTTTCTGAGTAGAGGTTATTCTGCAGATGTCAGACTCAGCCTTGGGAAATATAAACAGGGAATTCTCAAGCAATTTCCCCACCATTTTCTATACTTTCAAAGTGCTTGTTGATGGAAGGTCTGATGTCCCACTGAGGATAAAAGGCAAATTATAGTGCCTGATGCACATGGTGTATTGTAAATAAGGGCTGCTAGGGGGTTGGCGCTCCTACCATCCTGCCTCAAGTACAACTTGTTTGTGTAAACCTGAATGATAAAAGTGAAAACTGTCACTGGGCAATGTGAGTGTTTATCAAGTTGTTTGTCTCCAGCCTTGCTAGGCTGTTACAAACTCTGAGAGTTTGAATAAGAGGGTTGGTATAAGAGGTTCAGAGACAACTGGTTATGGAGTTTGGTGATGCAGCGTAGTCAGGTTCATCAGTGTTTCTAATGTTCTGTATGTCCTCCCCTGAATAGAGAGGATTAAGAAGTATTGCATTAAATTCGACACAATGCTTCAGACCGGAAAAATGGCTCAGTGAGTTTAGTACTCACTTGTGAAATCTGCTTTGACCTGAACGTCACACATTCAAATTCTAGAAAGGTTACTCAGCCTCTCATTCTTCTGAGGTCAGTAAATTAGTTAATGGGTAAAGTGAGGAATAGTAACACCTACCTGACAGAGACATCTAACAGCAGATTCCTCACCTTTTGAATATCCACATGCATCAGAATGGCTTTGGAAAATCTTTAGCAGTACCCCTGCATGCCTGTAGTTGGCACCAGCAACTCTACATCAATGTTGTTCCGTATAGGACATGACGTTTGCAGATCTGTATAGGCATGAGTGCTCACATCAGGTTTTTTTTTCAACACCAGCAGACATGGATTCTGAGCTACTCTTCATCTCTTTCAGACTATTTTTTGGACTTTTTCAAACAAGATTACTGCAGTGTGCAAGGGACAATGCCACCTCCAAAATTTAAAGGATTCGAACTATATAGGGTATGTCACAAACAGATGTTTGTGACTGATCCACAAATGCTTTATCAGTGGTGCCTGTGGTTCGGACCTCAACTCTAAGACCTGCAGTATCTTCAACTTGATGCACCCAAGGCCATCCGGAACCGAGAATCAAAGTTGTTTGTAGCGAAATACTGCAAGGCTCTATGTCATGACCGGTAGAGGTCCAAAGTCAAGTTCCAGCCCTGCTCCTGCTGCACAGAGTGGTTCTGTGACAAACCATCATTGAGGGCCAAATCCTCAGAAAAGTCCAAGAAAAAACACAAGAATTCCAAACAGGACTTGGCACTGTCACATCACTTGAGATCCTGAGAAGGTCAAAGGGTACCATCATACCTCCAGGTTGTGCTTCCAAACTCCTTCCACTTTTGAGTTGATGGTGACTGTTTTCCCAAGGCACTCTGAACTTTCAGGCCATTTGAGATGCTGCAGCAGATTGAGGAATTCCATGTAGCCATGTTATACCTTTTTGGCACATTGCTGGCTCCCTCTGGTGTTCCTTTGGGCCCCAATGAGTCAGGAGGCCTCCCAACTTGCCTTACACTGGTAGGTTCATCCTTGGCAGAAGCTTGAACCCTGTTGGTTTTTCTGGGTTCTGGACTGACTTTGGTACCGGTTCCCTCTCTAGTACCACAGCTTATGTTGGAACACAGCCCTTTATCTCCAGTACCAGTGTCATTGACCTCGGAAGATGATGACCAACACATAGTACCATCCGACACTAAGATAGTGTTGCCCTGACCTTGACAGATGCTGTGCACTAGTTTAACTGCACCGCAGGCATTTGTTCACTCTTCTGACTTGGATACAGTGCCCTGACTCATGGAGGGTTCATGTTCTCCACTAATTATTTGGCACAGACTGAGACAGTGGTGTCTCTGATGCTGAGGATGGGTTTATCCAGGCCTATCTGGAGGAGTTTGAATATTAGAACTTCCAGGATGCCAGTTGTCTGGATACTTCCCCAGAAACTGAACTGGTGTCTCCTCCTGCCACAAAGGAAAGCACCTTTTTTGTTTGCCATGGTTTTGTGGAGTTTCTTCATCTCCA
This sequence comes from Pleurodeles waltl, assembly GCF_031143425.1. NCBI lineage: Eukaryota > Metazoa > Chordata > Amphibia > Caudata > Salamandridae > Pleurodeles > Pleurodeles waltl. Next base: position 806,392,830 of record NC_090440.1, read on the forward strand.
ACTTCCTACCCAGAAAGTCAAGACCAATGTTTTGACTAAAGTGCTTCAACTTGGCCAAATGAGTTTAGAGCCCCTTTTTCCTTAAAATAAGTCTCTGATGGATATGCTTTGAGAGACCTGGACCGAGCTGTGCTCCGGCTCGCTTGTTAATTGGCAAGTTTCTAGGCACCATCTCCCTGCTGAAAGCGCTGCAGACATTCTTAGTCAGCATGCTACTCCCAAGAAACTCCTGGTACAGTTCTGGCCAGCAATGTTCAAGCAAATTCCTTCCCAACTTCTCCCTCGATAGGGAATGAAAGAGAAGCAAGACATTTGGAAAAAGGGTTTTTTCCTCTTTGAGATTGGCACTCCACTCTGTGAATGCCAGCTCCCCTCTAGGCTGCTGCTCTCATGCTCTGTTGGAATCAGTGGCTTAGATGCTCCATACGGTCCAAGAATAAGCCTATGCTAACCTCTCTGAGGCTATCCAGAACAGTTATGATGCAGCCACATTCTCAATCTGCTATGGATTAAACAACACTTATTCACCGGGGAGGGAGACAGTCATCAGTGTGACCCTTCCCAGGCATGCCTGGATGTAGTCCACTGGATTTTTAAGGGATGTTCATCCAAGCCTCATGGACATGCCATTCAACACCTTCGGTCTTTTTATGGACAAAGTGGATTCAGTCCTGTAGCACTTTAAAGACAGCAGGGCCACAGCACACTCCATGGGTCTTTCTGCTCCTCCACACCAGCCACAACAGCAGTCCCCCCCCATGGCCATGGTAGCTGTTAGAAATAGGGTCTCTAGTTGGCAGTGGTTTGCACCCGGTCCAAGTAGGGACCCTCCCTCTAGCCAGGGTAAGGGAGCCACACACTTAAGATAACCCCCTTCTCACCCCCTTGGTAGCTTGCACAAGCAGTCAGGCTTATCTCAGAGGCAATATGTAAAATGTTTGTACCCACACACACAGAAACACAGTGAACACACCACAAAAGTACTCCACACCAGTTTAGAAAAATAGACAATATTGATCTAAGTTAAACAAGACCAAAACTGCAAAAATTCAACATACTCAAGCAAAGATATGAATTTTTAAAGATTAAATCCCAATAAAGCGCTTAGAAACACAATAGCTCCAACTGGTGCTATCACAACCTAGTTGACGGAGTCATTCCCAACAGTCCGACACCACTAGCAAGGGAATCCAGCACCGGTCGCGGAGTTACATGGACCCCAGATACAGTACCTTTGAAAACGATAAAACAAATATGTTGCATGGAGTTGGGGAGATGAGGCGTCCCTGGATCCGGTGTGGCGTCAGTTCCTTACTGCTACCATGGGCGGTGAGGCATTAGTTCCTTACTGCGAGGCAATCAGAGTGATGCATCGGTTCCTTACGGATGCAAGGAAGGTGATGCCACATTGTTTCCTTACGATCTAGCAGAGTCGATGAATCCAGCGGGTCAAGAAGCGATAGGGCAACCTCTCGGGGTTGCGGTCACACCATGGGGCCACAGGCACCGCAGTCGGGTGTCATGGATGTCAGTGACAAGGCACTCAGGACTCACAATGTCGCCGGACTTCAGAGGCATTGCAGTGGCTTTGGGCCAGTGGCACTAGATCTGCAGAATCAGTCACAGTCGTTGCACTTCGGCAGAGATCACAGCTTTGAATGCAGGGAGAGAAACAGAGTCAAACAGCGATGCCGGTGCTGGAGTCGTCCGGAGTTGATGTGCCTGGTTCTTCATGTTTTTCACCAGAACTCACTTCCACGGGCCCATGAACTGGATTTGGCACCACTTGGCAAGTCAGGACTGTCTGCAAGAAAGCCCGAATGCTGGTAGATGAAGTCTTTGATGTCCCTGAGACTTCTAACAGGAGGCAAGCTCAGTTCAAGCCCTTGGAGAACCTTGGGAAGCAGAATGTAGAAAGCAAAGTCTAGTCCTTTCACTCCCAGGGCAGACGTAGACACAGCAACCCAGCACAGCAAAGCGAAAGGCAGAGTGGCAGGACCTCCGCAAGCATCAAGCTCTTCTCCCTGGCAAAATGCCCTCATTCCAGAAGTGTTCTGAAGTTGTGGGGTCAGCAGTCCAATACTTCTACTCATTTCTACCTTTGAAGATGGCAAACTTCAGAGGAAAGTCTTTGTAGTGCACCAGACCCTACCTCTCCCTGTCCTGGCCTCAGACACACTCCAGGGGGTTGGAGACTATTGCATAAGGACAGGCACAGCCCTATTCAGGTGCACGTGTCAGCTCCTCCCTTCACTCTAGCCCAGGAAGACCCATCAGGACATGCAGTACACACCTCTGCTCCCTTTGTGTTACCGTCTACAGTGAATTCACAAACAGCCCAACAGTCAGTCTGACCCAGACGTGCATTCAGCAGCCAGGCAGAGGCACAGAATGGTTAAGCAAGAAAATGCCCACTTTCTAAAAGTGGCATTTTCAAACGTATCTAAAAAACAACTTTACCAAAAGATGTACTTTGAAATTGTGAGTTCAGAGACTCCTAACTCTATCTCTATCTGTTCTTAATGGGAAATTGCACCTAAAGGATATTTTAAGGCAATCTCCAAGTTATTCTATATGAGAGATAGCTCTTGCAATAGTGAAAAATCTATCTAGCAGTGTTTCACTATCAGGACATGAAAAATCACACTACACCCTACCCATGGTACTACCGTGGGTCTAACCTAGGGGTGACTTACATGTAGTATAAAGTAAGGGTGGGGCCTCGCACGTGGGTGCACTTGCCAGGTAGAACTGGCAATTTAAAACTGCCCACACAGATGCTGTAGTGGCAGGTCTGAGACATGTTTACAGGACTACTCATGTAGGTGGCACAGTCAGTGCTGCAGGCCCACCAGCAGCATTTGATTTACAGGCACTGGGCACCCCTGGTGATCTTTACTGGGGACCTATTAGTAAATATAATATGCCAATCATGGATAAACCAATTACCAATCCAATTTAGACAGAGAGCACTTGCACAGGAGCACTAGCCAGCAGTGGTAATGTGCCCAGGGTCCTAATACCAGCAAAAACGAAGTTCAGCACAGGATCATAAAAGGAGGTTGAAAGCCAAAAAAACAGGGGAAGCCACGCCAAGAGCTGAAAGTTTTAACTGTAGCTGTTTCCAGTATCACCAACAAATCCAGTCCGCAAAGCAATCCCCCAATCCTTTCAGGCCATAGCTGCGGCAGTTAACAAGCACTTGGGCAATAGAGACAGTGAGCCGCCCGTGCTTCTACCCTTCCAGATGCTACAGCCCCCAAATCTGTTTGCTCTACCCTTGATGGCACACAGCCATCCTGTCGGGGGCAGGATTCAGCATTTTCTGCCAAGGTGGCAAATGATAACTCTGGACAAGTGGGTCCTACAAATTGTGTTGCAGGGGTACTCAATACAATTCCTCAAAAACCTGTCACACCTTTCACCAACTCCAGAACAGCTGAGGGAGGAACACCTGTCTCTGTTGCAGCAGGAAGTGCAGGCTCTTTCAGGTAAGGGACCCATAGAGAGTGCACCTTCGTCAGATGTTTTGGTTGTAGTTCCTGCTAATTTCTTGAAAACAAAACATCACGGAGGTCTCCATTCCATCTTGGATTTCTGCCCTTTTGATGCCTTTATAGGAAGGGGAAAATTCAAGATACTCACCGTGGTCCAAGTCTTGTCTGTCCTTGAGCCTAGAGACTGAATGGTGGAATTGGACCCGCAGGATGCTTATTTCCACATCTCCATCCTTCAGGCCCACAGGTGCTACCTGCAGTTCATGTTGGGCCAAGAACATTTTCAGTTCACTGTGCTCCCCTGTGGCCTTATCAGCACCCCTCAGGTGTTCACAAAAGTGATGGCTGTGGTTGCAGCATACCTTCGGAGGTCAGGGGCCCAAGTCTTGCCCTACCTTGATGATTGACTGTTGAAGGTAGGCTCACCCTAGGCAGTCATTACCCACCTCCAGACTATGGAGAACCTCCTAACAGATTTTTGGGTTCACTATTAACGTACCAAAGTCATACAGGACTCATTTGCAGACACTCCCCTGCATCAGAGTAATTCTGGACACTGTGCAGTTTTCCACTTATCCCCAAGAGCAGAGAGCCCATAACAGCAGGGCTATGATCTTGATGTTTTTACTTTCGATTGGGATGTCAGTGTGAATCACTCTGAGGCTGCAGAAGCTGATCGCGTCCTGTATCCTGCTGATCAAGCATGCCACATGCATATTCAGACTCTGCAGTGAAGCTCTCTAGTGAGGATTGAAGTACCACTGTCCACAGCATCAGAGGAACCTTCCAGAACTGGTTCAGATTTCAGAGGAGAGTGGAAAGATCTGCAGTGGTGGTGTAAGACTGTGATTGGGTCAGAGAGAGACCCATCTGCTTACCCCACTCAGAGTTCACAGTGGTGACAGATGCATCACTTCTGGGGTGGAATGGCCATCTAGGAGAGTTAGAGATAAGAGGCATCTGGTCTCCGGTGGACGCCCTGCTCTGCATTGACCTCATGGAGCTGCAGGTGATCTGCTTGGCATGGAAAGCCTTCCTACCATCTATCAATCAAAGGGAAGCTGGTACAAGTGCTCACAGATAACACCACTGCTGTGTGATACTACAACAAACAGGGTGAAGTAGGGTCTTGAACCCTGTGTCAGGAGGCTTTGTGTGTCTGGACATGGCTAGACCACCAAGGAATTTTCTGGTAATGCATCACCCGGTGGATTCCATGAATTCCAGAGCAGATGAATTAAGCCATTAATGCATTGCAGATCATGAATAACAGTTACATCTGGAGGTGCCACAAATGAGGATAACTCTTTCTCGATCTTTTTGCTTCTGCTCAGAATGTGCAATGTCAGCACATTTTCACACTAGAGTTTCCAAGCTGTCTCTCGCCTGGAGCCACGTTTTATGTAGAGTTGAACTTGTGACTCCTGAATGCCTTTCCATTGATACCTCTTGAGCTTCATGTTCCGAAGACAATCAGGATCCACTAGGCCCAAGCCATTCTAGTGGCACCGGATTGGGCTCAGAGAGTATGGTTTCCCATACTCCTTGACATGAGTATCCATCGTCTTATGAGGATGCCCCTTTGGAAGGATCTTCTGTTGTAGCTGCAGGAAAGGGCTCTGCACCCAAACCTGTGCAATCAGCATCACCATGCCTGAAGACTGACCGGCAAAAGTTGAGTACTTTCAACTTTCCTCCCGAAGACATCAATGTCATTCTGGCAGCTAGGCAACAAATCTATATATGCCTGCAGTTGGGATATGTTTATGGCCTAGTGTGCTTCTAAACATTTCAACACACTGCATGCTAAACTGCTTGAAGTGTTATTATTTGTGATGTCCCTAGCCCAGGAAGGCCTTGCCTTGGGCACTGTAAAAGAGTACCTGTCAGCTCTGTCTGTCTTTTTAAAGTTGTTGTTCCAGCCCTTGTAGTTAAATTCACCAGTTGTGATGTGCTATATCAAGGGGTTGCAGTTTATGTTCCTCCTTCTCTGTTGTTGGCATGCCCCAATAAGATTTAAATTTAATCCCCACATTTCTCACATGTGCACCACTTGAACCCTTATACAGCTGTCCTCTTTAGCTGCTCACCTTCAAGATAGTTGTTCTTGTCATTTGACATCGGTGTGGCAGGTGGGTGAGTTACACGCTGTCAGTCAACCCAACCTACATCACTTTCTACCAAGACAAGCTGGTTCTTCAAACTCAAGCCTCCCTCCTTCCAAAGGTAGTAACTCCCTTTCATGTTGGTGGAGCATCACTCCTCCGCCATTCTTTGCTCTGCCTTATCCCTCTGAGGAGCATGAGAGATCAAAAGTGCTCTCAACTTCTGCATCAATTGTACCAAAGAACATTCGGTGGATAATCAGCTCTTTATCTGATTTACTAGAGTAAAGAAAGTCAGTGCTGTCAAGAAAAAGAACATCTCACACTAGATCCTACTGTTCAGTAAGATCTGCAGTGCACTTGTCCAAAAGCACACTCCTGACAGATTGTGGGCTCAACCTATCAGAGCCGAGGTTGTTACCACTGCATTGGTGCTTAGGGTGCCTGTTATGGACATTTTCCAAACTGGTATGTGAGCATCACTCCCTATGTTCACCATGCACTATTGTCTAGACAGAAAGGTCCATTGGGAAGGGCGCTTTGCCTGTTTGTTCCTTCAAGACTTTTTTGTTTGAGCCAGTTCACAGATGTACCTCCTGGAAAGTACTTATTTGGTATCTATTCAAAAAGTGGAGAATCTGCGATTAGAAGTGTCTATCAGAAGAACAAGTTACTTACCTTCATTCATGCGCTTTCTGGTAGAGACTCTAACTGCAGATCCCACCCTACCCTCGCTTTCTTGGTCTGCAAGTTGGGTCCTTTCATATAATAAGATTCAATTTTCAAGAACTGCAAACTGGTTGAAATTAATCTGGTTTTAACTCCTCATCTGTGGATGCAGATGAGCCTAAAAATACCTGATATCAGTGGACATGGATGGTGCCTATATAGGCCCGCGCAGTTCACATCTGGTGTAGAATGTCATTGGTGCAGAGCTGTCATCACCACCTAGTGGCAGGCAGAAGTACTGCTGAAGATTTTCCAGATGCAGTCTGATGTCTGGGGAAGTATTCAAAAGGGGATTACTCTATGGCTAGATAGCATCTGTGGACGCTGATGAGCCTAAAAGTACCTGATATCAGTGGACATGTATGGTGCCTATATAGGCCCGCGCAGTTCACATCTGGTGTGGAATGTCATTGGTGCAGAGCTGCCATCACCACCTAGTGGCAGGCAGAAGTACTGCTGAAGATTTTCCAGATGCAGTCTGATGTCTGGGGAAGTATTCAAAAGGGGATTAATCTATGGTTAGATAGGTAATCTAACAGAAAGAACGTTAGGTTACTGCAGACAAGTCATTTGTTCATTATTGTGCTTAGAGACTGTAAAAAGTGTGATGGTGTGGTATCAGGCATCATTAGAGAATATCACCTACCATAAATATTGTATATCAAATATCTGTAACATTAGCTCCCCATTAAAGTTAATATTAGAAAATGTACACCCAATGGAATGATGTGAGATAGTATCTCCGTATACAAAATTCTGACATACCACCATGCATACAATCCTATTATAATTAATATACCTACAGAATTTGTTTTGTAGCAGTCACACGCTTTGCTGGAGTTGGCCTTAGTCATCATAGTTAAAATGTTTTTTCTTTAGTTTTGGATTATACCGCTACCCATGATTTTCCTCACGCAAGGTCTCTAGTATATGGATAAGATATGTGGGCGTTTTTCACTCTATAGAGCGAACCATTCTCACGAATGCCTGCAGAATAAGCATGCTTTTATTTTGAGTCAAGTCATCAATGTTCAGAAGCTTATTCAACCAAACATTCAAGCTATATTTATTTTTTTCCTTTAGGCGTGCCAATGTTATCTGTACAGCCAAAAGGCAAACAGAAGGGCTGTGCTGGCTGTAACCGAAAAATCAAGGACCGGTACCTACTGAAAGCCTTAGATAAGTACTGGCATGAAGATTGTCTGAAATGCGCCTGTTGCGACTGCCGTCTTGGAGAAGTTGGGTCCACTCTGTACACAAAAGCAAATCTCATTCTCTGTCGCAGAGATTACTTGAGGTAGGTACAAACCAAGAACATGGCATACTAAAGTTTACTATTGTGAAACAATTGTAATTATGTCAGGAACTAAAATCTTTTGGCCAGGGAGCAGCAGGCAACCAATCTCAAAACCAGCATTGGCTATACATTTTGCTTTGCGGTGATTAGCAGCAAATTGAACGGATATTCAACTTGGATGCAGAGGCAGGACCCACATACTGTGAAAATGTACTTTACAAATAAAAAATATATTTATAAAAGACGTATCAGCATGATAGAATGACAGTGCTTGAAGGTAGTTGGTGTCGTGTGCATCACATTTCAAATGTAATTCTTCCAGTGACACAGTGGCCCAGTGTGACTTTGTTAATCTCATTGCTTTTTGTTTTTTCCTCCAACACGTATAGGAATAAACAAAATGCACCTAAGGCACAAGGCAATTCTGGTTGCATTAGAGCTGGATCCTTGTCTTGCTTACAGGATTATCACTATATACCTGTGACTTCTATTTAGAAGCTTGTTATTTAAACAATAGCTTAGGATATCTAAGACTCTATAAAGTAGTGGCGATGGTATCATTATGCTGCAGTGGATATAAAATATTAAGGGACCCAGTATAAATGTAATGTCTGCAATGAAAGAAATGATGGATCAAATTCACAAGTAATTCGTAAATTTGCACTAGAAGATTTACATCTACTCTCAAGTGTACCTGTATGAATTTCGAAAATTCATAAACCTTCCTAGTATACTGCATTGACAACTAAGCCAGGTGAAGTTTTCATGTGGATTCCTGGGAATGTGATATGCCCGCACAGGATCATAAACTTTAAACAAAATATCTTAAAATAACCCAGTGCTGTAACTTTCTAATTGATATACGATCATAAGAAAGTCCATGAAGGGACCGGCAGAGCTGTTCAAAGCTGCTGCCTTACTGAAAACTATAAACTGCACACCTCTCTCACACATTCTCTTACGCCACATCTATCGCACGATAACCACACCTCAGTGGTCATCAAGTATATTATGGGAGCACTTCCCACACACGATCTAAACTAAGACAACACACTTTCAACCTGACACTGTACACAGTGTAGCGTGATGCTAATGTAGGCAAGCACTTTAACCCCCCACATAGGGGTAGTAAGTGCTATATAAATGTTGCAAAACTGTACAATACAATGCATTGTGACATTACTAGCAGGCTCCTATTCCTTTCTGCACAGTTTTCCATAGTGGAGAACTACACAGGGGAAATATTGCCTATGCAAAAGGACACAATCTTTTAGTGTGCAAAAAATGTTTTTGCCTGTGGATGACCCCTTCCCATTGCATGTCCGAGAACTCTAGGAGTAATCCATTTCCCTTGCCGCCCAGGAAAGGGATTCTCTTGAATGGTTTAAAAATTGGACCTTTTCCAGAGTGGAAATGAAAATGAGAGGAGATAATGTGTTTACAAACTTCAGAAGCTATCCTCGGAACACGCCGAAATTCCCATTTTCCCACCCCTTGAGTGGAATTTACAGATGTGGAAAACCCCACACATTTCAATGATATTTGCAGCCATAAACAGGTTTACACCTGCCAGGAATCAATTTGTGAATTCCAGGAAGGAGTAAAACAGGCTAATTTGGTCATAAACTGAAAATAATAACTAAAGTTGCCTTTCTGAATAGGGCCCTAAATAGAGCCCTACATGTATTGACATACTATTGATGTACTTTGTGGTGGCAATGCATATACGTGAGACAAAAACATTGGAAAACCGAAAAAAAACAAGCTAACAGGCCTGATCCAAAGTCTGAACTCTAAATCTTGAGCAACATCCCTGTGTCCATCTGGACTCCCCCACCTCTATTCCAAATCAAGGAACAGCAGAAGACAAACCTCTTTAAAGAGCACTACATCTCAATGTAGTAACTATTCACTTCTAATGTCAGAACTCAGCTGCACGTCCAATCACTCATTGACTGCATCTGTGCCTTTGATACTATAAAGCACTTGATTGGCTTTCGGATAGATTTGTGCTGTGCGTATCCCACATACATACATATACATTATACATAAATACGTACATTTAAACACAAGATTTTTTTTTTAAACAATGATTCTTCAGGAGAGGAATACAAATATTTAATTTAAAACATGCATAAGATTGTTAGAGCACCAGTGTTAGTCATAGCAATATCTAGGTCTGCCCTCTTAGAAATGACATCTAGATGTCAGCATCCTCTGGAAAGGAATGTGACACTGAATTAACTGTATAACAATACAGGTGCTTTTAAGGGGCGCTTTGAGCTTTTTACACTTTCGATGCCGTTTGAACAGTGGCTTTGTTTGATGATTAGTCACGCATACTTCTCGAAGAATAAAATAAAAATAGATTTGATTTAAAATGTTCACAATTATAAAACAATTCATCAGAGAAGAAGGACGTCAGGAAGATGCTTCAAGTTTAACTTTTACGTAACTGGCAGGGTATTTGTTACTTCAGCCATATAAATACATTGCACGAATACACACATTAATAAGAGGGTGCCCTTTAGCTCTTGCCAACTTTCAGGCAGGAGGAAAGGGATTCTATGTATTTTTCATATAACTGTCTAAGAACGTCCGCATCTTCCAGTCAGTGATATAGAACAATGAGAAATGAGCATAGAAAAATATAGTAAATAATTTCTACCTTTGTTTTTTTTTAAACTGTATTGCTTATTTTGAGCCATTTAGACAGCTCTTCTAAAAATACTTGCCTTACAAGAGTTTGACATGGTACTTAAGAGGTGTTATACAAGTTGAGTTTACACACTTGCCATTGAGTTAATACACAGATTATTTAAATGGTGAAATTAAGCCAGGACACAGATGAAACAGCTGGTGATGACACATGAGGCACAGGACTGTGCAGATGAAATGGTGATATATTTGTGCTCCCTGGTAGAGTAGCTTTCAAGCTGAGTGGAAAATGTAGATAGTATGTCAGACTTATATTGTTGTCATCAGTATTTGGATGCCTCCATTGTCAGTGATGAATTTGTTCTCCCTGCTTCCTTGGTCCATCAATTATTCATACAGATACCCCTCTTTGCCACTAAATCTCAGAAGCATACAATTGGAAAGAAAACATCACATTGTGTCTTCTTGTTACTATTTTTATGATTCGATTCATGAAGGACTCTCATGACTTTCACTGAATGATGACTACTTTAGCAAAGTAAATAATGTTGTCTAACCCAGATGGTTTGTGTCCTATTTAGGGAGATATAACGGACTATCAATAAGGCTTGTCTGTAAATAATTCAATACTGCTATCATTATGAACATTCTCTGAAAAAATTAGTTGTTATTTCTAAGTCTAGAATCACTTTAAGTGACCTGGCAGACCAGCTACTAAGGACCAGATGTATCATTTTATCCAGTACTGATTACCTAATTGCGATCTCTTGCGAATCGCAATTAAGTAGTCTCTATTGGAATGTATGAAACTCCAGGAGTTTCATACTGCGATTTGCAAGGGCTCGCAAATGGACCTACCTCATCAATATTCATGGGGTAGGTCGCAATTTGCGAGCCATTGCGAATGGCTGCAATCACAGGGATGGTGGCCTGCTGGGCTTTTATAGATATGTAGGTGAAGAATGGTAATCGAAAACAAGTGAGAAGAAGCAAAGGGAAAAAAATAAAAGAAAAAGATGAGACAATATGTCAGTTTAGCCTATATCTAACACCATATCCAAGTTTGGTTCCCAAAAACCAAGAAGCTTAAAAGAATAAGAGACAATCTCACAAATGTGTCCATATTCTTACCCGATCCAATATAAATAGCGTCCAAAATGGGCTAACGTAATGAGTTTCCACAAGACCAGCAACCATCCAAGGTACTCTAAAATATTAAGTTGATGTCCAAGATCAGTTGCCTCCTGAAATTATCAAAAATAAATTACAAAAAGGAAGTAGTAGAAGGAATAATGAAGAATGTGAAAGTCCAAAAGAACTCCAGGAGACCACACCAAATAACTGTGTACGTACTAACGAACAAGAAAATAGTGTAAAGGTAAAAGTTGAATAGTTTCACCGCATCACTAAGTAGAACAATAACCTCTATCTTAAAATGTGACCATTAAGTATACTGTATTGAAGAAAAAGTGATACAGTGCATAGTTGGTTATACTCGAAATTATGTCTAAAATATTGTGATACCTTATTTAGTGAAAAGGTCTTGAATTGTAATAGGAATAATGGCAAAGTTTGCAATACCAGTGCTAAGTATGTCAGGAGAAACAGTCCAGTTGTCAAAGCTAAAATAAGCAATAATACATATGAGGACAAAAGTAAACAAAAAGGTCCCATTTATAAAACACAATTAATCGCTATTGTGTCTCGATGTTTAAATATGCTGTCCTGCTTCATTCACAGCGCATTTTGAGGCCAGTCGGAACCAGCATTGATGGTGTACCGGAACTAGTGTAAAGATAGGACTCGATTATATAAAACTTGACCAAGGACAATAAAGCATTGTCTTTCTCTATTGCACACACATAATGAAAGCGTGCTCTTACATCCCCATAGGGCTTGACCATTGCATTACGCAGTAACTAAAGCGCATCTCATTATCGTTGCTCAGACTCAAAGCTTTGACTAATAACATAATGTCATAACTGAAGCTCAAACAAATGATTGAAAGCACGTTACCCTTGCTTCCTCACTAGATGTGTATCTGTTGTGTTACCTTAAAAGAGGCGCACAGTTTAATTGCGCTCATGCAAATCTTTGTCATGCCACTGTGTTAAAAGAATAAGGTTCCTTTGACGAGGCAATTTGTTTAATCTCTTTCATGTCCATGCTTATGTGTGGTTGCTACTGGCCCTTATTACAACTTGCACTCCCACTGATATTAGACACAGTGTTTTAGTTGTTTAAGGAGGTGTGATGTTGTGGCGTATAAACCAAGGAAGGACTAATCCTCAGCTTGACAATCACTGCACACGGCCACTCTAATCTTGCTTAATGGCGGGGATTTGCACAATCACATTTAAAATGTGTGCCTCTTTTAACCGCTTGGCCGACGCCCACACTACCTCCCTGGTGCGGGTCACGACCAGTGGCCGACACCAGGGAGGGAGTTAATAAATCCTCGGGTGCATCGCACCCGAGGATTTATTATTTATTTTTTTTGTCCCTGGGAGACACGGAAGCTCTTCCGTGTCTCCCCCGCCCCCCACCCGCCCCTTTGTGACGTCAGCGCGCCACGAGGCGTGCTGACGTTACAATGTTGATTTCCCCATCGGAGCAGGAAGCAGCCTTGCGGCCGCTTCCTGCTCCAATGGGGAAAACGGCCTTCCCCACGTGAGGGAAGGCCTCGTAAGAAAGGGGAGAGTCTCCCCTTTCTTATGAGGCCTTCCTGAAAGTGTTTCCTGGCTGCGATCGGGGGCCAGGAAACAGTTTCAGGAAGGCCTCGTAAGAAAGAGGAGAGTCTCCCCTTTCTTACAAGGCCTTCTGAAAGTGTTTCCTGGCCCCTGATCACAGCACAGCTGCGATCGGGGGCCAGGAAACACCACTAGACGCCAGGGATTTCACTTGGGGGAGTCTGCCCCCTCGGAAAACGCCCCCCCCCGGGCATATTTTTTTTTTTTAAAAAGGTAGGTGCCCCCCTGGGGGGGGCGCAATCGCGCCCCCCCAGGGGCTATTTTTTTTTTTTTTAAACAAAAAGAAAATAAATGAACAGGGTGTAGCCCGTAGGCAGGGCGACCCCCTGTGGTGGCAATATTTTTTTTTAGTTGTTGTAGGGTTTCCCTGGGGGCCATTTTGGCCCCCAAGGAACCCATACAACAACTAAAAAAAAAAATATATGTATATATATATATAGAGAGAGAGAGAGAGATCTATATAGATATATCTATGTAGATATATCTATCTACATGGATATATCTATAGATAGATCTATATATATATGAATATATGTATATATATATATATAGATCTATCTATAGATATATCTATGTAGATAGATATATATATAGATATAGATATATATATATATATATATATATATATATATATATATATATATATATATATATATTTATATATCACTTTTGTCAATACGTGTGTGGTTTCCCTGGGGGCTGCGATCGGCCCCCAGGAAAACCAGACCCACATATAAAAGTGAAATATATATATATATATCTATATATAGATTTGCCACCAGTTGTCTTGCAGTTGCAGCTTGCGTCTTCAAAGCAATGCACATACTTCAACTGACGCTTTTCAACTGTAGCTTTTAGGCAGCAATAAAAAAGTCAAGTAAGTATTGTGTTTATGTTTCTGCTACAAAAGGGTCAGACTTGTCTAGTGGCAGTTTTAGTGCCATAAAGAAGCGCAGAAGGTTTATATGCCTACTGCAAAGTGGAAATCTGTATTTTATGTGAATAGCTGAGTACATTAGTAAAGTCAGCCATTACCTGCGCTATAATACAAATGAAATGTATGTGCGGGGTGGAGGGCGGCTATGGAGAGATGAAGGGCACTTTTGCTGGGTGGTAATGAGGGAATCCGAGGCGGAGGGAGTGGGAGCACCAATAATGATTATTGGACTGGGCGCAGGAGGTGCTAAAAGACTGTGCAAAAGGTATGTGACAAGGTGTTTTTTGAGTGTCTTGAAAGAACGTGATGATTGAGGGAAGAAGCGCATGTAAGGTGGCCTCTACTGTTGCACGTATCTCAGACACACCATCGATTTTGTGACTGTCTACGTAGGCTAGTGTTTTAGAGCAACAGTTTAGCCAATAGCAGAGATGGCATCTTGATGGATGACTGCTGCCGTCACTCGGGTTATAGAGGACAGCTCTGACATAGGATCAGAGACTGAGACATCAGATACTGAGACAGCATCTGAGGAATAGGACAATGGCACAGACTTTGGGACTGATTTTTCAGTCGGATGAGTCCCATTCGATAACTCCTCTTCCAGTACATTATGAGGGAGGTGATGAGGACAGTCCTGCTGTCCCTTCGCAAGCAGTCTGTGCAACTGGGTAATAGTGGGTTAGCCCAACCCAGAGAGCAGGTGAATGCGGCGGCAAGAAGAGAGAGAGTGCTCTCTTGGGAGCTCCCCAATTTAGTTCAGCCCCAAATTCCACCGCCCAAATCGTATTGTGGAGACATCAAAATTATCTATCGCAAAACAAACTGGTTTTGTAAGGCAGGCACCTGTGTTTTTGGTCCTGGGTTCGGCGGCCATATAGAGAAACACACTAAACCCAAACATTTCTGGAAACTAGACATTCGGGGGAGTCCACAGAGGTGTGACTTGTGTGGATTCCCCAAAGTTTTCTTACCCAGAATATCCTGCAAAGCTGAAATACTGAATAAAAACTCTATTTTTCTCACATTTCTGTCACACAAACTACAGGAATATGCTGGGATCCACAAAATTCCTACCACCCAGTGATTCCTCACCTGTCCTGATAAAAACACTTCCCCACTTGAGTGCCTACACCTAGTGCCTGCGTCAGGAATGGATCACCCCAGGGTCAACAGCTGCCTCATGTAAGGACCAACATTGACCGTTGTGTGATCTATTCCTGTCGCGGGCACCAGGCCTACCCACACAAGTGAGGTACCATTTTTATCGGGAGACTTGGGGGAATGCTGGGTGGAAGGAAATTTGTGGCTCATCTCAGATTCCAGAACTTTCTGTCACCGAAATGAGAGGAAAAAGTGTTTTTTTTGGCCATATTTTGATGTTTGCAAAGGATTCTGGGTAACAGAACCTGGTCAGAGCCCCACAAGTCACCCCATCTTGGATTCCCCTGGGTTTCTAGTTTTCAAAACTGCACTGGTTTGCTAGGTTTCCCCAGGTGCCGGCTGAGCTAGAGGCCAAAATCCACAGGTAGACACTGTTTTCTATGAAAAAATTTGATGTGTCCACGTTGTGTTTTGGGGCATTTCCTGTTGCGGGCGCTAGGCCTACCCACACAAGTGAGGTATCATTTTTATCGGGAGACTTGGGGGAATGCTGGGTGGAAGGAAATTTGTGGCTCCTCTCAGATTCCAGAACTTTCTGTTACTGAAATGTGAGGAAAACTTGTTTTTTTAGCCACATTTTGAGGTTTGCAAAGGATTCTGGGTAACAGAATCTGGTCAGAGCCCCACAAGTCACCCCTTCTTGGATTCCCCTAGGTATCTAGTTTTCAAAAATGCACAGGGTTGGTAGGTTTCCCTAGGTGCCGGCTGAGCTAGAGGCCAAAATCTACAGGTAGGCACTTTGCAAAAAACAGCTCTGTTTTCGGTCAAAAAATGGGATGTGTCCACGTTGTGTTTTGGGGCATTTCCTGTCGCGGGCGCTAGGCCTACCCACGCAAGCGAGGTATCATTTTTATCGGGATACTTGGGGGAACATAGAATAGCAAAACAAGTGTTATTGCCCCTTATCTTTCTCTACATTTTTCCTTCCAAATATAAGAGAGTGTGTAAAAAAGACGTCTATTTGAGAAATGCCCTGCAATTCACATGCTAGTATGGGCAACCCGGAATTCAGAGATGTACAAATAACCACTGCTCCTCAAAACCTTATCTTGAGCCCATTTTGGAAATGCAAAGGTTTTCTTGATACCTATTTTTCACTCTTCATATTTCAGCAAATGAATTGCTGTATACCCAGTATAGAATGAAAACCAACTGCAGGGTGCAGCTCATTTATTGGCTCTGGGTACCTAGGGTTCTTGATGAACCTACAAGCCCTTTATATCCCCGCAACCAGAAGAGTCCAGCAGACATAACGGTATATTGCTTTAAAAAATCTGACATCGCAGGAAAAAGTTACAGAGTAAAACATAAAGAAAAATGGCTGTTGTTTTCAGCTCAATTTCAATATTTTTTTATTTCAGCTGTTATTTTCTGTAGGAAAACCTTGTAGGATCTACACAAATGACCCCTTGCTGAATTCAGAATTTTGTCTAGTTTTCAGAAATGTTTAGCTTTCTGGGATCCAGCATTGGTTTCACACCCATTCCTGTCACTAACTGGAAGGAGGCTGAAAGCACCAAAAATAGTGAAAATGGGGTATGTCCCAGTAAAATACCACATTTGTGTTGAAAATTTTTCTTTTCTGATTCAAGTCTGCCCGTTCCTGAAAGGTGGGAAGATGGTGATTTTAGCACCAGAAACCCTTTGTTGTTGCCATTTTCAGGGAAAAAACCACAAGCCTCTTCGGCAGCCCTTTTTTCCCATTTTTTTGGAAAAACGAAATTTTCACTGTATTTTGGCTAATTTCTTGGTCTCCTCCAGCTCCAGGGGAAACCACAAACTCTGGGTACCATTAGAATCCCTAGGATGTTGGAAAAAAAGGACGCAAATTTGGCATGGATAGCTTATGTGGACAAAAAGTTATGAAGTCCTAAGTGCGAACTACCCCAAATAGCCAAAAAAGGGCTCAGCACTGAGCGGGGGGGACGGCCCAGCAGCTAAGGGGTTAAGGTAAAGCAATACCTTGAGTGGGGCATATGTATGCTACCCTTCAAAGATCTTACCTCTTGTTATCAGGTTCATTGTGTCAATAATTTAGGTTTTTGCTTTGGTTTTGTCCACTGTAGCTTCTCGAATTTTGGTGTCTTCATAGCGCTGGGACATTCCCAGGAGTAGCTGGGTGCTCTACAAATCCTGCAATTCATTCATTCATTCATACAGTGCATTTTACCTGGCTTATTTGTTTTGCTTGTTTCCAAACTGATATTTTCTTTGCCTTTAATGCCACATGTTCCCATTTATTCCAAAATCTGGCTTTGGCATTGTTAATGGTATCAAAAGAGAACTTTTGTTACCTTGTCAGCTGCATAAAAAAATAGGTTGGGCCTTATTACGCATATGTTATGATTTTTGGACTAGAACCATTTGGTGACTAAATCCTACTTGGCACTTTTAATTTTTACAGTTATGTTTGTCAGAGCTTAAGGTGTGCTTTTTATACTGAGCATTGTTGTGCTCTTGCCTTCGGTTCAGTTTCATTTAACACAAGAGAAAATATATGAAATGCAGCTTTCCTCCCATTATGATTATTTAGAGGATGAGCTAGCTATTATGTCACGTCTTATCTGGCTACTGGGTGTGAAAAAGAAGGCAAAGTGCACTTTTTAAACCAGCCCCACTTTTATATGCCATTCTTTACAGCCTTTGTGGGTGGCTTCTCTGTACAGTAAATAAAAAGGAGTGGTCATTGGGAACCTATATAGATCTGGTTGAAAGGGATTCTGGGGCCACCATGGATCCTGCAATTTCTAGTAGCTGAAAGGCCAATGGCTTGTGAAGTGGAAAACCTGGGAAGCGATACAACCTAATATTAGATGAAGTAAAATGTGGTTGCAGTGGTCATATAGAGTTTTGTATGGTACTCTACAGCCTATTGACCCCAGGATCATGTTGGATAGGAAGGAGTTGGTGGAAAATCCGATGGACACTCTGGGCCTCATTACGACCGTGGCAGCTGCGCCACTGTTGGACTGCCAGCGCCATCACTTCTCCATTGGAGGGGCTAGCAGTGCCAGCAGTCCTAATCTGCCAGGGCAGCGCTGAAAGCAGGGCTGCCCTGGGATGATAAGCCCCTTCTCTGCCGATACATGGCAGTAGCCCCGGCATTCAAAGGCTGGCAGAGACAGGGTGCAGGGGGCCCCATGCCAGCCCCGTTGCGCTTCTCACTGTCTGCGTGCTGGTGCACCCTACGTACCGCACCATTGCCACTGGCTCAATTATGAGCCAACGTCAATGTTGTTGGCTGTTTTCCCACTGAGCCAGCGGGCGGATACTCTGTTTCTGCCCGCTGGCCTAGCAGGAAATTCGTAATGGGGCCTGCACAAATGGGACCCCACTGGTGGTAACCTGGCCACAGGAGTTTGGCAGATGGCCTTTTCCGTCTTCCAAACACATAATGACCCCCTCTGTCTATGAAGAAACTGGGCTTTTGAATTCATATCTGGTGAAATATCTCTTGAAATAAATATCTAAATGAAATATCTCTTGAAATAAATATCTAAATGCCAGAAGAGAAAGTTGATGTTTTAGGCAAGATCTCTGCCAAATGGTTAAGAGGGGGTAGTGTAGCATTGACCAAAGATAATGTAGCAGAAAATAATGGAGTTAATCTTTACAATGTTAAGAGGCGGGAACTTTCTTAAAATGCAATTGTTTTTCAAATGAGTTGATATATAGGCCCCTTTAACTCATAAATAAAATAAATGGGGGATTCTCCCACTCAATGTTTCAGGTGTGATATTCCGGATAGTGGAAACTGGTTGAACATATTCTGGCACTGCAGCAAAATTGGATGAGTTTTGGGATAGTATCTTTAGATTTTCAGAAAACCAATTGAAGATTGAAATTCCCTAAAACCCTATGCTTGTGCTCTTGGGATATTGCCATATTGCCCTATGCCCGGTATTGTGTGGAGACAACAGAAGCGGATGTTTGTTTGGAATGTTAGTGACACAATCTTTGGTCCTGCAAAAGTGGAGGTCCAGGTATTTTCCCTGCTTCCTCTTGATTGGCTCAATAAAATGCAGAGGGTCATGGATCAATAGAGTGTTTTTCCTGCCGATAAGGCAATTTGAAATAATTTCATAGACTAAGGGACCTTTTCTTAATAAATCAAACTGGAAGGAAGCACTGTAGTAATTTCTATGGAGTTTTCACTGTGGAATAATGGAATCGATATGAAGAATTTATATATGGATTATTGGATAGTTGATTATGTATTGCAGACCTGCGAATTTGAAAATTTAATTTGTGCTGTGAGAAGGGGCATGGCCTTGGACTGGCCTGGGGCTTTATGCTGAGAACTACCCTTGCGGTCTGTCTTCCCCAATGCACTCCCCCTATCAACCTCCTTCCCCCTTGAATAAAGCAAAAAACACAAAGGTTAGTTGGCCTACAGCTGATTTCCTGCGGTGTTTTCATGCCTGCTAATAAACTTCACTGCCTACAGTTTCTGAAGAGTAGTTGGAAATCCTCACTTTTCAGTTGTTTTCAGCTCTGCTGCCTGTCACCTCGTGGTTTTGGCTCATCGCCGGGTGACCGTATCAATAGATCCGAAATTGTGTGGCAATTTGTGATTTGGTAGGTCTATTTAGCACCACTGATGAATTGTTTGACAATGTTTTTTTGTTCTGTATCTCCGAAAAAAGTCATTGGGATTCTCATAGTTGTAAGTTTTTTAAGTCTGTCCTTGACAGACATAGGTTTTCCTTAATCAAATGGGTCACTGCAGAAACAGTGTTACTGTGAAGGTACCATGAAGATACAATTTATTTTACTGTAAATTATCTGATTTCTTTTGATAGGGGCTACTATTACATAAAACGAGAGGCACCTTTGTGCAATTAGAGGCCTTTTTCAGTTGGTCTGCTTTAATTTGATTTATCCCAAATCCAATTAATTGGGAAAAAGTCTCAGGCAGCAGTAATTATTCAGAGATATATTCAGGAGGTACTTAACCCTGATCATAGAGAAACCATCCACCAGCAGGGCATTGGCTTTGTAAGCCAAAATCCTAATGAATCAACACTATAACTTGCCTTTTAGTGTTCATCTCCAAGATGCCATAAATAATATTTTTCTATTGAATATCCTAGTAGCAATAAGAAAAGTAGGTTTCCTTTGAGGGAAATCTACAGACAGATCCAATATGAAGAAGGCCTTCGGTCAGCATGAACCACCCATTAGGTTTGAGTGAGTTATAGGTGAGGCCACACACACAGACTATAAAGAGCAAAAAACAAATAAATAAGCAAAAGGTAACTGCATTTCAATTCTCAGCTGTCTTGGAGTTCCATTGAGGTAGGGGTGGGGGGACCTTGGCTTGGTTCACGATGAGCTGAATGAGCTGAATGTGATGATACTCCAGCTTATTACAGGTGGACGTGGCATTGAATAACTGCACAGCTGACCTGCTACCAGTTCTGGAAATGTGTCCTCGAACTGGAAGGAAACAATGACCAAAGTGGTAGGCCAGGGTGGAAATGCCTAGAAGTGAAATGAGCCACTTCAAAATGAAGCGTATTATATAAATATGCAGCGCCATGATCATCTTATAATCAAATACAGTGCTGATTATTAAAGCTTTTCCTGTAAGATTATTGTATATAGTGCTTGTTATACAACAATTGGTCAACTAGTTGTATTTTACATCAAAGCTGTTATGACTTCATTTTATAAGAAACTAAGCTAGGACTCTCAGTACTGTGCATGTGTTTTCTAAGAAACTATCTGCCTCTTGTCTGTTTGCACCAACCTTCGATTTAATTGTCATTGCTTTCTGCCTGAATCAGGTTCCTAAGTGGCTGTTAATCTCCATTGTTTGTGTGACGGCCGGTCTCTGAAATATGTGTGATCTTTTGCCTGTCTGTGGTTGATTGTCCTGACTGTCAATCAACTAATGGTTATGCAACTGTCTGGCATATTTAGCATGCAACTGTCTGGCACTGTGGGGTGACTGTAGTGTGTGCACAGCTACCTTTTTACTGGTTGTGTCCTGTATCTGGGTGTTTTCTCATTGCGTTTGCAGGATTGCTTGCCTATGAGAGTGCTCAGAAGCGTGATTTACAATATTTCGTCCAATGGATCTTTTTAAATTGACTGAGACGTCGAGGGAGTTTACAATAATAAGCAATTCAAATCTTTGTGAAGCCCATTTGGCCCCACAACGAGGACTAGGAATCAATGATTTATGTTAAGTTGTTTGATTTTAAATCAGTAATCAGTCCAATATATATGCATGTCAGGAAAATATTAAAAATATATGGAATTACAGCTGGCAAGCTAAAATATTGCAATTGTTTCAGTCTCATTAGATTAAGATGCAAAGTAATCACCACAGCAGTACAGAAACTGAGAATAAGAAATGGGTGTGCCATAAAGAACCCCCTGCCCTCTCTCCCGAATATGTAAGGATCCTAAAATCATCTCATCAGAGTTCTAAGTAAGGCATGAGAATGATTTAGGGAAAATCTTAGGGACATTTGGAAATGCAAGAAGGTGTCAGCATAGTGAATGCTTCAGTAGACGTCTTCCAGAAAAAGAGATGTATTTAGCATAAACCTATACATTTGTAAGAATAAAGAAAGCAGAGAGGTCTGTTCCCCTCAAAGTCTAAGGGAAATCTGCCTTAACCTCTAGCGGAGTAAGCATTCATTAAAACAAACAGAACCTTCAACATCAATCATATTTCTTCCCTCCACACCAGGAACAAATCATCTACTTGTCCATTGTGTGCAATTGTAATATCACCTGACTTTCTCATCCCACAGAACTCAGTTACTGTAACCTTGAACATCCCCTGTTCCTGATACATTATGAATAGGAAACTTCAGCTGCTCATTTGGTCTTCACATTTCTTGCTAAGATTTCTCTGCTCAGGCCTTACTATCAACAAACTATTATATATACATAACAATACTCCTTTTATCTGGCTAATTGAACATTGAAACACACCTGCAAAAGAAAGAACACACTAACGAAGCAAAATACATTTTAAAATTAAGGCCTTTAGGCTAACTTTAACCAAGCATTTAATGTGCATTTTGAATATATCATTATACATGCACACATATAACTTTCAAAATAATGTAAAGGTAAGTAAAATAATGCATGTTTACTTCTACTAATACACTTAAAGTGCAAATATAAAACATGAAGAATTATTTTGTGTAAGAACATTAGTGGACACGTTAATAAAGCATCAGTCTTTCCAAGGTTACATTTCATTCATGCTTTTACGTATCCATACCCATTAATATTATTAAGGCACACAGTAAACATAATGTAAAAAATAAATGCATATTTGCACAATGATGACGTGTAAAAGATGGAGTCTAAATTGTGCTGCTCCACCTGTTTGTACGCTGTTGTATGCTAACTTTGACGTCCCTCTTCTAATATACCATTGTCTATACTTAGGAAATTGTTCTCGCTGTGCGCCTTTTTGGCACTTCCTGTGTCCTGTCCCGTCCTCTCCCTGCATGTTAAGTCAAATTTTCAGATGAGGCCCCAATTTGTGAACTGTCCCTGTTCGATTCACATCAGCAAGCAATTAAACAGAAATCCATTCATCTTATTTTTGTATAAACGTCTATAATTGTATTTTTTCTCAAAGGACCATTTCCCATTAAAAAATGTTTCTGTCCATCTATGATGCACTTTTCAATCCTGCTATACCACAAACATTTCAATGTATGGTTGCGCTTGAATATTTTACTTAGTGTACCTTTATTAATAAAGGGAAATTCTCTCGTCGAGTACTCAAATATTTGCTTTTTATACATTTCCAACAAATGTTTTTTTTTCATTTCTCCCAAAGTGCATTCTTCTTGTATAGAAAGCGCCACGGGAAAAAAAAAAAAACATCTTCAGAAAGGTGTCTAATGTTACACCCACAGCCATTAAACATCCTTTATGGGCATCATAGAACGGCACGTCAAAGAGAGTGGACTCATTTAATGGCCCCGCCCCCTGTACCCAGAGAGACAACAATTCAGCAAGGCAGAGGGACAGTCAAGCGGGCTGCATTGTGGAAAGACGTCATACATCTTGAAAAAACTGGCGTCTTGTGTGTAAAGCAGTGCCTGCCCAGGGGTAGCTTGTGCTCCTGCCTGCGGGGCTGTGTTAACATGGCAGTATTTTAACTTCATCCCATCACATTTATGAAGCCCAGGGCCACTCTATTCAGTGCTATTTGCAAACGTTTTAAAGTATCAAATGAAACATTAAAGACAACCTTATGAATCAATCACACGCTTTTAAACTTTTTTTTCCCATCAAACCGTGATGAAATCAGCTCTTCTGCTCCTGAGTTTAAAGTGGATCCCACACTCAGAAGTGCGCGCTAATGCAGGGTTGTCATGAATAATTTAGGGGAGAGGACACTCGGCGAAAGAGTGACTTATTTTCTGGTACACAATTCCTCCATTTGCAATGTGGTCAAATAATTGTCAGAAACACGTTTCTTCAATTAGTAGTACTTGAAAATGTCCTTGAGAGCACATATGGAGGCAGCAGTCTGTTATACCTGAATTTCAGATGGGCTTAGATGGAAGAGGCTATTAGAAAAGCGTGCATGGGAGAAGCAAACTGCAATAACTGTAGCGTGAGGAAGGAGTTGGTGCGATTTCTTAGCACTTCAAAACAGAACTATTTCGGTAGCGTCTTGTAGGGAAAAACGTCATCAAGCTCTATTTCATTTTTGTTCTCAGATACAAGCCATAATAAAGTTTCAAGTTTTACGCACCCATGTATCTTCCCCCATGTTTCATCATTTTGAATGACCCTTACTTGTTCAGATTGGGTGCTGATGACCGGATGTACCTTGCTGGGGAATAGAATGTGGATAGTGTCTGCAAGTATTGAGACCTTTTCCCAGAAACATTTGTGGATGGTGCTGAAAATCTTGGGTAATACAAACACGCCTGCTTATGAACGATCAATAGTCAAGTGTAACATTTACAAGGTTGAAACAATGACACTGTAGTAAGACTGTGAAGTTTTGAGATTTTGTGTGGTAATGAGAGCTATGGAAAGAAGAGGCAAGGTTGCTGATTTGGTGAGGGTGATTGAAATCCTGATACTGACAGTACTGTTATTCAGGAGCTGCTGGTTTTGACTTGAAGCTGGGACAAAGTAATTAAACTAATGGGCATTGTTGACTTGTTAATCCTTTAATGCTGGAAAAAAATGGCCTGGATTTACTATCCCTCCTGCAATAGAGCAGCATATGAAAAATTGCAGTGCTGCAGTGGGGAAAGGGCAATAAATACTGCAGTCCCTGATTTAGCAAGATTCTCCGGCCTGTGATGTCTCCAGCTGTATCTGCACTACAGATGGCTATTGTGTATGATAATATGCATGTCAGGGTTTTCTAATGTAGGATGTGTACTCTCAATTTAAGATTTGTGGTTTAGGATAAGGTATACATGCTACATGTAGGTATATCACATGAAATATCTATTGACACCTTGCCTCCACAGAAATTGACCTACTATATCAGAATTTGATCCAAAACCTGTGTTTTTTCCGTGTTTTGCTTAGTGTTGGACTTGAACCCTCTTTGCTGGATCATCCCTAAAAGTTTTGTTTCACCATCCTGTTTTCTGAACCCGTTTTTGTTAGCTTTTAGGTCTCTCTGTACTTTACCACTGCTAACCAGTGCTAAAGTGCCTGTGCCCTCTCCTTTAAATAGGGGCAAAAGTGGCTTACATCCAATCTGCTCATTTATTTGTAAGTCCTTAGTAAAGTGGTACTACATGTACCCAGAACCTGTCAAATACTACCCGTGGGCCTGTAGCACTGATTGTGCCAACCACCTAGGTAGCCTTTCAAACAAGCCTCAGACCTGCCATTGCAGCATAAGGATGTAGTTTAAACTGCCATTTCGACATAGCAAATTAAACAATTTGCCAGGCCTAACCCTTCCTTTTTAGGTCATCTAAGTTATCCCTAACATTGGCCGTATGCAGAGCATAGGGCAGGGCGCAGAGTATTTAAATTATGGAAATGTACTTTTAAGTTGTTCATGTCCTAGTAGTAAAATAGTCTTAAATTCGTTTTTCACTACTGCAATGTCTGCTTCTCCCATATGACAACATTGAGTTGACTATTACATTTAATAAGTGAAAACTTTCAATTAGAAGCAGGTGGGTTGTTAGAGTATGGTGTCTAAGGAATTGTAATTTACAACCCTCTTTAATGAAAAAATTGGATTTTAAGTCAAAATTCTGAAAATGGCACTCATAGAAACTTGGAATTTTCTTGTCCTAACCATTTCGTGTCTACAACCTTTTTTCAGGGTCACATGACTAGGCATAGCTGGCAGTTGGTCTTTGTATATTGTTCCTAGACAGTGAGACAAAGGAGCATAGGTGTTGACAGGATGGGCCATCTCTAACCTGATGGAGGGAAGTTTCTGTCACCTATCACACTTGCACTTCACAAAGTCTCTACATGAGCACACACACACTGACAAGCTGGGTCAAGGGCAGGGAGACAGGAAATTCCAAACACTTCTGAGCGTAGAAACCTACAGAACCTTCTCCTACTTTTAAGCTGGCACAAAGGATAAATAGTAGACTTAAAGACCCAACTCTTCAGTCCATCTCTGGACCTGTGGAGGACTCAGATCGACTGCTGTGCTGCTCTGAAAAGACTGCTACTAGGCTGCAGTGGTGCCTGAGTAAGAAGGAATGGACCAGCATCTGGATCGCAGCACCACCAGAGTGACTCCAAGGGCTAGTTGGCTAGACTCCTGATCCAAGTCTCAGGTACAGAAAAGGCTCCAACCACCTTGAACCCAGTACCTGGACTCTATGTGCTGTGAATCTTGCACCCTCAATGATGCCACCCCAGTCCAAAACCCTTGGAAGGGGGACTGAAGGTGCTGTGCCAGCCTAGCTGTGGTCCTGTGGTCAGAACCGATGCAGCACAATGCATCTCCTCGCAGCTCGGTATCGGAACTGCTGCTGTGTAATGCATTCACAAGACAGGGCCATGCAGCATCTCAGAACAGCTGTAGCGCAACACATCCTTGATGCAGGACTTCGCATCGCAGGCCTGCAGGTCTTTGGAACTGCTGCTGCAGACCCATTTTTGACAAGACTCTGCATTGTACCCCCAGCACTTTGGAACACCTGTTGCTTGGTGCATCTTTGACACCGTACCCCACATTGCTGCCCTGCAGCTACCTTTGAACATCCACTACATGACACGTCCTGTACGCAGGATCTGGCAATGCTCCACAACCAGGCTAAGGATATTTGTTCAGTGGACCTAACTTGGTCCCTGTATCCAGCTCACGATCCAGTGTGGTCGGCCTGAACTCGTGACTTGGTCCTAGTCCGACAAGACCGGATAACATAGTTGAAGATTTGTGCTTTTAGGCACATTTTTCCTTTAAATCTTTGAAATTGCATACCTCCCGGTTTATTAATTGTTTGTTGTTGTTTTGGTCTCAAAACATTTATTGCATTTGTCTCTATTTTTCTAAATTTGTGTGGGATTTTTCATGTGTTGTCTTTTGACTTTATGGTGTTTGAAGTGTCGCATAAATGGTTTACACATTGCCTCTACGTTCAGCCTAACTGCATTTGTTCCAAGCTACCAGAGAGTAAAGCACAAGTTAATCTGGGGTTGGCTTCACTCTGATAGGAATTGTACTTTCTTCTTGAGTAAGGCTTCACCTACCCCCCTAACCAGTAATCCAAGTTCCTATGCGCAAGATACACACATAAAGGGGGTTAGTGCAAAACAGTTTTGGCACTACATGAGGAAACATTTTCAGCACAAAATATAATTTGAGCTCAAAAGTTGAAAGTTTCTTCTGTGTGTGTCACTGTGTAACATATGGGCAAGTGTAAACCAGTTGTAAACAATTATGGACCTTTTGTTTTTATTGCGGTCTCGTTAAATGTTAATTTGGTGATTCTCAATATATTTTTTCATAAATGTGAGTAAACTTTGCTTTGTATTGTTTGCAGTACACATCTTATCTAATCTGAAGCGATGAGTCAGTTATTTAGTTGTGGTTCTCATTTTGTCTTAGAGGCTTCTTTTAAGAGCTAATTATGAGTATTATTGTACTCCTTAACTAAGCTGTTCGTCTGTGGAGAATGGAACTCTCTCAGTCAAGTTTGCTGTTTGTATGCTTTTGAGAAAATGTCTGGGAGCTATATTGGGTACGGGATTGGATGGTTGTAGGTCGTCTACTCCATCCATCTGGGTTTTAGGCAGAAAGTTGCCAGCTGATTGTGAGATGGTGATTTGTGATTCTTAACTGCAGTCATCATGCTCAGCGCAACAGTGCCCTTGGTGAAAGTTGTGACACAATCACTGATGCCCAATGATAATGAAGGTTGAGAGCAGAGAAATGGTGAGGCTGAGTATACTCACAGTCTGTTAAAAATGCATTTTAGGACTCCTGTACAACACATGAGACTTTTGTTGCATTGTTGACTCTCTAAGAACATGCTAGGGATCTAAATGAAAGTTAGAAGAATTTCGGAAATGGTTGGCAGCATATTAAGGATTTAAAAACTATGGCAATATCATCTACAGCTCTGATGTTCCTGCATGCATGTAGTAGTCTGCCGTTGAGCATGTGAGGTCCATTTTCATGTAGATTTAGAGTGTGTTTTTTCAGCTCATGAAGGCAGATTCAGAGATTGACCTTTATTATACCTCAGTAGAAGGTGCTAAAACAGTAATTGTAGTTGGAAATATAGAGTTGACCACAACAGTGTTTTTGAGGTTATTACAAGTTGACATTAATAAGATGCTGGCGACTAGGCAATCTTAACTGATTTATATATTACACACATTTTTCTGTTGAAAAATAGTATTCTTCAAATATCTTATATTTCCAAAACACTGTAAATCAAATATTAGAGTTTCATTTTTTTGAAGATGGTTAACTGGATATCATCAAACTGGATCAGAAATTCCTGTTCATAAAATCACTTTGAAAAAACAGAAGAGTGTTATAAACCACTATAAACATATCAAATAGTGTGCTATTTTTATTATTACTTCTATTTTTATTATTAATATTATACTTCAGAATATTAGACACCTAACTCGGTTTACCATTTCACCACTCAAAAAATGTTTTTGCCTTTCAACAGCATTTCTTATCAGCCACGGTATTCACCTGAGCTACATAATTATATTTTTACTACTAGAACAATATCTACTGCCATTAGCATGTTTTTAAATAAACCGCTGACATATTGCACATACTACACTGTTTACTTTTTAATTGGAGCTTCAGTGGATTTGGAGTCATTCTGTTTGTGAATATCATGCAGTTGTAGAATGAAAGACATGTTAAAGATAATTTTCATTCAAGATGAATGGAAGAAACATGAAAAATTGAGAATTACTGACCAGTCTGAATCTTTTGGCACAAGTAACATACAGTACTTTTTTATGTTTAATCAGCTTTATTAAGGATAACAGCATATATAAGTAATACAATTACAGGATGAATAATCATTGAGCCAATAAGAATATTATACAAAATAAAAGTAATCAAATCTGATTTAAATGTGTTTAAATTGCAAACGGATAGAAGGGAAGAAAAAGGTAGAAGAACAGGAGGGGAAGAAACGCATAAAATATTCCATATAGACCAAAGACAAGAAATAAATTAAATAATACAGAAGAGTGGTTAGTAAGATACAGTTTGAAAGATAGAAATAAAATTAGAAAAGTAATAATTGTGAAGAGAATGAAATACTTTACAGTGGCTTAAAATTCTCTAAAAACGAATGATTAGTGTTTCTCATAACAACAGTATACATTTCTATTCATACATGGTAAACAGGAAGAGGCAAAAGCAGTATCTAACCTATGGTAGTGGCGAACATTATACTGCCATGCTTTGCATTTTTAAATGAAATCTTAGAGGAACATTTCTAAATAATTGAAATCCCTTGAAAAGCTAAAGCCAGCATAAGATCAACCAATCTTTTTTTCATAAACAGATAAAGGAACAAATTCATTTAGGCTACTGAGAAAGAGTAATGAAGGGGACGTAGTGCAGTTTAAATGAAAAATGTCTGAATGTTGCGACCAAATCTTGAACCAAAAGGATGCAGTGGAGAGACATCAAAAAATAAGATGCATGAGTTCTCCATTGAGAAGATAAGACCAACAGGCACCGTCATTGGTGTTAGAAAATTTGGTGATATATGAAAGGGTATGATATAATCCATGGCATAAAATGAATAAGGATTGAGTCATGGTGGCAGTTCTGGAAGTCTTGTGTAATCCAGACCAAATTTTATTTCAAAAAGATATTGGCCAAGCGCATCCTAAATTTGCCTCCCACTTGAATTCTGTCTTGGTTTTAGCTTGACAAACATCTGGAGTAAAAAATGATTTCTAAAGAAGAATAGTTTTAGGAGTAAAGAATAATATTTTGATTAAAGGTGATTCCAACAGTGGAACTACAGATACTAAATATAAAAGGTGAAAAATGTCCAAGATTATATCTATAAGTATGGTAAACGTATTTCAGAAAGAGAGAGGACATGTAAATGCTGCCTGGCACTGAGATAAGGATTGAGGATTAGGTCCATCAAATAAATCCTGAACCCATACTATACCCTTTTGTCTCTAAAATCTCCAATATAGGGGTTTATTGTTTATTGTAATAGGATGATTATATCATATGGGAGATTGAATTAAGAGAGAGAGAGTGATGTTGAGAATGAGGTTACTAGAGGGAAGTAGTATACTTGAATAATGGTGAAGAGGAGATAATATTTTTGGAGGAGTTGGAAAAACCTCTTTAGGAGAGAACAGCTTGAGCAAAGAGTGCTCAGTATCAAGCCATAAAGGAGTGATGGGGGAAGGTACAGCAAGAAGCAATTTAGAAGCTTGCCAGAGAGGAAAAGCTTTATGATAAGACCAAAAATCAATAAAGTTAGTTCCACATTCCAGCTTGGATTTCTTAAGATATAATAGTGATATTCTAGATTTTTTGTTATGCCAAAGAAATTTAGAGAGAAACTAATCCACTTTTTAAAAAAGGAGCGATTTATGTAAACTGGGAACACGGACAAAATATATAACAAAATAGGAGTAATCATCATTTTTATGGAATCAAGATGACCCCACTAAGAAAGAATGAAGGATTCCAGGAAGAAAGTAATTTATCAGTTTTATCAGTTTTATTTATTCCTTCTCCCATGTTTATGTCTAGAATTTAATCTTAGAAGTTTTCCAATGGAAATCAGTAGATTGAAAAGAATGCATAAGACAACATTTAGTAATAGGCAAGACCTCTGTTTTGTCTGAATTGATTTTATATCCTGAAGCTGAGGAGAATTGAGATAATTAATGGAGCAGGACAGGGATCATGCTATTGAGGATTGGAAAGAAAAAAAAGGAATGTCATCTGCATAAGCCAAAAATTTCTAATGTTTATCGTCATACTGAAAACCAGATATAAAGTTGTTGTGTATTTTGAGAGGAAAGGTTCAAGGGCTAAGATAAATAAGAGTGACAACCTTGCCGAATGCCTCTTTGTTAAGAACTTCAACCATTAACTAATACAGAGGTTATGGGAGCTTTATAAAGAAGAGATATAAGTGAGATGATATTTGGTCCAAACCCATGCCAAGTAAGAGATTTAAGTAAAAAGGATCAGGCAATTCTGTCAAAAGCCTTTTCTCCATCAATAGATACAGCAGGTAAGGAATAAGAAAGAGCTAAGGCTTTATTCAAAACATTAAACAATTATCTAGAATTATCTGAGGCAAAGCAACCCTTGACAAATCCATACTGCTCCTTACCAATTAACTTGGGAAATATAGGATCTAATCACAAAGCAAGTACCTTAGCAAAAATGTTATAGTCCATATTTGCAAGGGCAATGGGTCTATAATTCTTGCACCAGGCAGGGTCACGACCATAATTGTAAATAAGACATGTGGTAGCTTCTTGAAATGTGCCTCCAGCTGAACTAGACATATAAAATAATTGAAAAAGCTGGAGGTGTGTAGGGAGAAGCATGTTAGAAAAGTGCAAATAAAACTCAACAGTGAAACCACCTGATCCTGGAGATTTACCTTATTTGAGTGAATTGGGAGAATTGAGAATTTCTGAAAGAGAAATATCATGTTCAAGGGATGCACTATTAATATTATCCTGAATTGACAAGGGATGTCCTACAAATTAGCCTCAATAATAGAGGGTTGTGCAGGAATTTCTGGAGTATAAAGGTTTTGATAACATTTTGTAAATTCTTCTAGAATATCTTTATCCTTTGACAATTGTTTCCCAGTAGAAGAATGAATATATTCTATGGTAGTACATTGTATAAGAACTTTTTAATAATTAGCTAGAAGATTTCCAACCTTATTACAACCCCCATATTAGCAAGCAAAACTACAGAGTAATATAGAAGATGCATTATCCGTGGTTATCGGTTGAACTGAAATTTTGCATGAAGAAGTTCTTGAAGGATAGTATCTGTAGCTGAAGTATAGAACTGGTGTTCCAATATATATAATATTGGATAATAAGGACTTATGTTGTAAAGCAAAACATTTCTTCTTTTATGAGACTAAATCAATGATGTAACCTCAAGCTGCAGCTTTAAAAATATCCCGTACTAGTTGGGAGATGAATTTAAGTCCGCTTTAACTGCAAAGAATTCATCTACAAAAGAGGCGAAGGAGGAAGGCAAAACTAGATCAAGTAAAAGAGAATTATTAAACATCCATTTGCTGGATTTGGGATGTGCTGAGAGTAGGTCCATATCTGCAACTACTGGGGCATGGTCAGAAATTACAATAGGTTCAATAGTGGAGTTAATGAGGTTCTAAGAAGATAAGGATTTACTGATAGAAATGTGATTTAATGTGTGAGAGTGTCATTTGTAGGGGAGTGAAGTGAGAACTCTTTCATGGAAGGATTACATAGTCTCCATGCATCTATTAAGTGACATTGGGAAATAGTGGAATTAAATTATTTATGAGCTTTAAGGGGGCAAATCTAAAATGAGATTGGCGATCCCAGAAATGGATCAATGATCTGATTACTGTTCCGACCCAGAATGAAAAAATCATCAGCATATTGAAGGCATTTTTTATATACAGTGGGCCAGAATGAATAATCAGGTGGGGTAGGGCCATAAACATTACCAACAGGCAAATAATAAATAGTCAAAGTAGGAACATTTCTATAATACAGCATGTTTATTAAGTTTGTAGAATGCAAATGAATAAAGGCTTTGAATTTGGCGGAATCATCAAATGAAGTAGTCTTGTTATTATAAGTGACTTTGAAGTTGTAAGGATCTAATAAGCCATAGTGAGCACCCAAAATACGTACCGCAGGACAGAGGTTGACAAATTATTTCCAGCTGTAACCATGAATACATCCTGTGAGAGAAAACTCTTTGCACCGGAGCTAATAAGTTGCTTCTTAGACTTGGCAGAATTTAGAACTTTCAAAAGGTATATAAACTCCCAAAACAGAATAATCACTCTGCAAGATTTCTTAGGAGTAGCTGAGGAAGATAGAGGAGGACCTAGTCTATGAACATGCTGGATATTTAATGTTGTGGAAAATGGCAACTCAAGCAGTTTCAGCAGGATTGAGTTAAAGAAGGTTACCCAATCATCTTCTAGAATACCTTCAGGAAGAACCTAAATTAGTAAATTGTTGTTGATTTCTATTTTCCAGATCTTTTTAGTACTTTTTCAGCATGAGGATATCCTTCTCAAAAGCTGCAATTTTATTAGGTTCGTCACAAAGATAACTAACAAGTTGTTCCACCAACTTTAATCTAGACTCCACAGAAGATCATTTATCGTCAAGGGTTTCAATCCCTGTGTTTGTTTCTTCTATAGACGGTCTCAGGGCTCTAATTTCTTTTAGCACAGAGTGTAACGAAATAGAGGTTGATTTCGTATCTGGAGAAGGAGGGTCCTGTTTAAGTCCTTTACTTGCAGTAGAAGTTGAATGTGCTTTCAATGGAGTAACAGATGGGGCCACAGCACAAAGATTTCCAGAATGAGACATATCCAACAAGGAACTTGCACCCTCTATTAAAAGGTCTCCAGGGGATAAGCGTGAGTCAGAAATTTTAAAAGGGTGACTCTTATTAGAGAATGTTATTTTCTTAACTCTGCCCATAAAAGGAATCAACAGCACCCAAAAAGAAATTGGGCTGACAAAGGTACAATGTGGGATTAGTGCTGGCTTTTCAGTCAGAGTACA
This sequence comes from Pleurodeles waltl, assembly GCF_031143425.1. Taxonomy (NCBI): domain Eukaryota; kingdom Metazoa; phylum Chordata; class Amphibia; order Caudata; family Salamandridae; genus Pleurodeles; species Pleurodeles waltl. The sequence continues at coordinate 806,426,201 of NC_090440.1, forward strand.
CAAAAACACAGTGTAATGCTGCTCAGGTAATGAATGTGTGAAAATGACATTATGGTAGAAGAATTATGCTGGAGAGTAATTACAGCTTACAGATCTGTAATAAATCTTAAAGGTTGCCAAAAAATTAATAGAAAAAGCTAACTGGAGAAGTGGCATGCTGTGAACAATACTTCAATTAAAGACATTCAAACTGGTAGCCGCAGCATTCTGAATGATGCCATCTGAACGTTTGACGAGAAAAGCTCCAAATTAAGTGTCAGGACAAGAAGCTTCCTGATCCTGGCTACTTCCAACGAATGTCCCTTGAATTTCCCCATCAGAATGTGGCGGAGACTTCAGAAATTGCAGATGCTGGTCCTGATGAGGAGCAGAGACTTGCTTCAGGTGGCCCTCTTGTACGGCGCCTTAGCCACGTCCCCCAGTAACATACAGCTCTAAAAAACTGTTTGAAATATAAAAAGTGAAAAATAAAAGGAGTTTGCAAAAATGGCATTTAGTTAAGAGCTGGGGTTAAGGATATGGTAAGGGGGATACATTTCAGGTTAGTGTAAGAGTTATGTAAGGTTACAGGTAAGGCTATGTGTTAGGATTAGTGTGTGTCAGCACCAGGATTGGAAATGGTGGAGATTTGAAAAAATATTTCAAACTCAATGTAAATTCTGAAAGTGCTTGGGACAGTGACCATTTCAATGCAAGTGCATATTTTCACATTTTAGTACAATTTGCATTGAAACCACATGTTAAGCAATCAAAATTATCAACATTGATCTCATAGAATCTGCACAATGATCCAAATTGTTTTGTGATATATTAGATTTTAGATTTTGGGGCACATCAAACCTAACTAGACTTGTTCTGACTACGTCTTTCCATCCAACCTATATCATCTAATTTTTCAACATGAGTGATCTTTGACAACCTGTTTAAAGATTTTTTGGTGGTGAATGCTTTAATTCTTGTTTATTTTTTAGCACCCTGCTGCTTGTTCCTGTTTTTATGCATCCCATATTTTTTTCTTTCTTTTTCTTATTTGGGGATGTTACCTCAGCTGTTCAAACTCACTTTCTCCTTGTGTTTTTTAGTACCTTGTTGTGTCTCATTTCCCCATCCTCCTTATGCTCCCCTTATATTCCCTGTTCCTTGCACCTGTGCCCCCTAGCTCTCCTACCCCCCTTGCTTCTATACACCATATACCTCTCCACAATTCATCTGTAAATATTTTTTACTGTCCTCATCACAATGTTGTCCATGCCTGGCCTCAAGTGTTCCACAGCCCTTGAAGCTCTATTTTTTATTGGTGGGGGTGAGGGAATGCCAACATGACTATGTTCTTCTTCCTCCCTATACTTCTTCGTACTCTTCCTTCCCTTATGGTGCATGACCTTTGCAGCGGTGCCCCTATATTCCAGTCTGTTGTATTTTTTACTAAACGTTTTCATCAGTTTTTATTTTTACTTGATATGGTACCTCATTAACAGTGAATTTAGTTTTTTTTTTTAAACGGAATGGTGTTAGTTAAGTTGGAGTTTATTCAGTCTAAGGGAGATCCATTTACTTTTGCTATGTTATGCTGTGTTAATCTATGTTATGCTTTTTTATGCTATGTTATATTGTGTAATGCCATGTTATGTCTGTTTGTGGTGAGTGCTAGAACCCTGATCGAGGCTCCATGGTGTTAAATGAGTAGGATGTGCCAGCACCATAGCAATAGATTATTTCACCGTAGAGCCAGGTGTACAATGGTTTATAGAATGCAGGGTGACTGATATGGTAATACTTTGTCCTGGGAAGAAAGTCAAAAGTTGAAGCGTGCACCCTTCTGAATTTGGTAACTGTCAGAAAGCTTCCATATTTGGAGCATAAATTGTAATTAGGGAAGTTGCACTCAAATGGATTTACAGTGATTGTTGTGCCAAACCAAAAAATTGCTAAACATTCAATATCAAACAATTTCAAGATAATCCACTGGATCCATGATGTACCCCTGTAACATGATAAAATAGGTGTAATAAGCTGCTTTTAATTAGTCTCCCTGTTAGGCAAGTTGCTTAATACAGCACAAGCTGGGTAAACCAGCACTACTCAGGCATAAGAATGTTAATTCCTCATTCAGGTGTTCCACTATCCCATGCCCACTTAATTACTGCGATGCACATGCAATCGAATGTCAGGAAGGAAAGTAAAGTGACACTGAACCCATTTCAAAATGGCATGTGTTGTTATAACCAACAATTTTGGGAACTCTGGTTAGCAACTACTGTTCCAGTAAAGCTAGGTGTACCAATTGCCAAATGGTTATTGGTTTTCAGCAATATTATTGGATGAAGGGCTGGGAGAGCATGACTTGGCAGTGGCATTATGTGAAGGAGAAAACAAAATGCATTCATCAACATATATAATGTGTCTTTGAATGTATCCAGTAAAAAAAGAAACTGAAAATCATGAACTGAAATGCATTTATAAGTAGACACATAGAATTATCATATGCAAAATCACATGTATGCCATATTATTCCATGAATGAATATTATGATTTTCTATTAAATCAACATGTTCATAGTTATTCCTCATATAAACTGTTTACAGTGAAATGCACTCATAGTCATTTATTTGAATGTGCATTAAGAGTCAGGCCAAATTAAGCTGGAGAAGAGGCCTAAAAATGTCTTCCTGTGAAAGTCTGCTTTGCTGTGTATTTCTTTGCTTGCGGCTGCATTCACAGAAGTTTTCTTTTAGTGAAAATCTTACTGTTAATAATAGATAAGTGGGGTATGTGGAGACAGGTTGCCAAGGACGGGAATGTTAATGAGGAGCTGTGCAGGAAAACTCCCCTTTGGATTCCTGAAGACGAGAACAAATCCAAGGCCACCCCATTGGCTGAACCAAAAGATGAAAGACGTATAAAATTTTCACGACTGTGCACCTAGTATGGAAAGCTACTACTGGTGATGTCAATTTTTTGAAGTCTGAAGGGATAATAGTGTTTTACCTAGTTAGAGATTCAGACCCTTCTTTCTCCTTGACTTGAGTGGACCTTTAGAAACTTAGAGAGGTATAGACCACTGTTTCCTTATTGCTTGGCCGATGTGGCTTTATGCTACACACATCTCTCTTGCTGAAACATCTACTGAGGTTTCTGCGGTACAGACACTTTACTTTATTCGAAATATTGCAATTTACATCCTTTTAAGGTTCCCCGTGGAATATTAGAGGATTTGTAGAGGTGTAGCTTTAGTGGCTAGACAGGAGAACCAAAGTTTAAGCTCAGAGCACCAAGTGATATTTCTTATTTTCTGTAACATTGGTACTGAAGTCTGTTATTTGATGTTGGTGTGTTTTAACTTTGTTCGACGCTTTAATTCACCCTTGGTCATATCATATTTGTAGGGAATGTTTTTAAAATTTATTTATATGTCTGGCTTTGAATTTGTAATAAATATTTTAAACTTTAACTTTGCCTCTGAGATTCAATGTGTGACCAAATGGGTTACACAGTAATTTTATGTTGTGTGGCTTAATGGGTTTCTCTTCACCCCTTGGAACTTAGAAAAAGATTTATCATCTAAGAAATTACAAATAGTGCTAGACACTAGATCAGATGGTAGCATCAAGGATGGTTTTCTTTCTGAAGTCAGGAGAACTGGAACCATACTCTAGATTATTTAGTCCTCAGAATCCAATCCTGAGTGCCCATGCCCAGACCTTGGAGAATCTGCTGAGTTGCAGAAACTTGGAGGAGAGTTGTATTGGCAATGGAGGTGTGAGTGTTAATAGGGCTGTGAATTGTGGGACCATATCAAACTGTCTGCTACCGGATTGTGTTCATTGTGAGACCCTGTCAATGACACGGTTTAGACAAGGACTTATCTTTGTGTGAATGTGAGATGATTGGCGTAATGGACCTTAATGCACACAGTGAATCTATAACTACCTGGATGATATCCCACAAGTCGAGGATTAATTTGAGGTGTTTGGGAAACTTCTTCTGTGACTGAAAAAGTGAAGCAGACAAATGCTATTATATCATATTTGTTATACGCGTGCAACACTGAGGAGAGAATGTGTGTGCAAATTGTAAAGGAGGGGGTACTGCTGCGAGGAGCATATTTGACAGTATAGTGGGCCAACATGATAGAGGGAGATAGGCTGTACCCAGCTTTCACAACTGCTGCCACTGAGGGAGAGAAGGAAAAGAAAATGGTTAAGAAACAGAAAGAGAAGACACAAAAAGAACCAGAAGACATGAGTGAAGTCAGTGATTCTGGAGATAGTCTTTTAGTTGTTGTTGTCAGAACGTCCACCTCCTTATAATGAAATTCAGGATGAAGCTGGAAATGGTGGTGCTAGTGGTAATGAACAGATCATTATTGCCACTGCCCCAACTAAGGTGACTTCTAGTCCTGTGGGAGATGCTACAGCGAATATACCTTATGCACCAAGAAGTAAGGGTTTGAACAAGTGTGCCTGTTGGAAAATGGGCCTCTCTGGAGGGTCACCCCAAACATTTTGCCATCCTCCTCCTCTTTTTCTGAACTCACTTTTGTTGGTTTTAGGACTCTGTGAACTTTACCCCTGCTAACCAGTGCTAAAGTGCATGTTATCTTACCCTAAAACATGGCAACATTAGCTCATACCCAATTGGCATATTTAATTTACTTGTAAGTCCATAGTAAAGTGCACCTCATGTGCCCGGGGCCTGTAAATTAAATGCTACTAGTAGGTGGGCAGCACTGATTGTGCCACCCAGATAAGTAGCCACTTAACCATGTCTCAGGCCTGCCATTTCAGGGCCTGTGTGTGCAGTTTACTGCCATTTCCTCTTGGTATATAAAACTACTTGCCAAGCCTTAAACTCCCCTTTTATTACATATGAGTCACCCCTAAGGTAGGCCACATAGCAGGGTGCTATGTAAGTAAAAGGAAGGACTTTTGCTTGTAAGTTTTACATGTCCTGGTAGAGAAATACTCCCAATGTCATTTTTTACTACCGTGAAGCCTGCTTCTTTCATAGAGCAGTATTGGAAATTCCCTTATATACTTTTAAGTGGTAATTTGTGATCTGAAAGGAGTGGCATTGTCATGTTGGGTATGGTTGAAATGGTAATGAGAAATCCTTCTTCTGGTGAAGCTGAATTTAACATTACTATTTAGAAATGCCACATTTAGAAAGTATATCTACCAACCACGGAGGGTAACCCTACAAGCCTCGAAGGGGTTTGGGTATAGCTTAATTAAAAATAAAAAATAAACCCTAGCCACAATAACTCCCCACCATACAAACCTCATCCATATACACACATCATTACCCTTCAGTTACCTCAAAAATAATTTATGACAAATACCAAATAAATGTCTTTCTTTACACACAATTTATAACTTCCCCCATCATATCACAATAAAATAGAAGAGAAACCAGTGCAAAATATATAAAGTGCTCGTGTTTGTAGTAAAGGGTGAGAAGTAATAGGTATCCCCTATGAGATATGACAGCTTAGGTGTTTAAAGAAAATAAATTATATTGTTGTGATGAGGAGATAGTGATATTATTAATACATCAGAGTGGTTAAGGATAATATGGGATGCTTTTCTAGGAAACTACACAAATAATTCTGTTTTGTTTAAGGCTGTGGAATTGGAACAGAGGTGGCATTGTTTGGTAATGTATTGAAGAGCATGAAACTTATGGAATAAGGAAATGATTGGGCACTATATGAGTGAAGGTAACAGTTGGGTTTGGAGTTTTTTTACATGTTGGTCAGTGATGTTGTTTTTGTGAATTTATATGAAGGTTTTTTGTGTGTTTTAGATTGATGGATTCAGTAAGGGTTATGGATGAAGAAGGATACTGTAATTAGTGTGGCTTTATATGGGTGAGTATGTTTAGTGTGAGGCATTACCCGGATAACGAAGTGGATTATATGGAGATTGATTTATAATATTGGATTAATTGTAGGTTCCCCTATCTATTAGTCCTGATGAAGACCCATATGGAGTGGATATTTGGCCCAAGAGCGTGAGGGGGTCGAAACGTCAACGATATTGCTCATGCCTGGATTGGTTTGATTTCTTGGAGAGAATTGGAAATTAGAGGATATAATTCTACTTTGAAGAAATTATATGATGATTTAATGTGGTTTAAGGATTAACCAAGAGGCTGTATTTTATAATGTATATATTTTTATGAATGATCTCTGGAATGGTTTGAGGGGATATCTATTACTTCTCATTCTTTACTACAAACACGAGCACTTTATATCTTTTGCACTGGTTTCTCTTCTATTTTTTTGTGATATGATGGGGGAAGTTATAAATTGCGTATAAAGAAAGACATTTATTTGGTATTTGTAATAAATTATTTTTGAGATAAATGAAGGGTAATGATGTGTGTATGTGGATGAGGTTTGTATGGTGGACATTTAGAAAGTAGGCTTTTTCTGCCCTTGCTGCTCTATGTGCCTTACAGCCTGTCTCCAGTTCACGTCTGGTCTGTGCTGCTCTGAGCTGGTTTACAGTCCCTTTGTGCAAACAGAGGAAACTCAGCTGCAGCTGCATTTATCTGCATGCTGATGGTTCTTTATGTGCAAAAAGGGTGGAAGGGCTCTCACTTACACTTCGAACACTATCGGCCTGACCTCACACAAAGACTCATCACCCCACTGTTGTCCTGGCAGACAGGACTGGGTTGAAAGGGAAACTGGTATACTTGAAAACCACTCTTTGAAGTTTCCCCCACTTCAAAGGCACATTTGGGTATACGTACTGGGTGTATGACCCCCTCAAATCATACACTTCTGGACCTACAACTGGAGTCTGTCAGAGAGACTGTCGTGCTGCCTAAAGGGCTAATCTGGACTGCTTTTCTGGAAGGACAGCTTTCCTGTTTGTTGCTCTGCTGCTTGCTGCTCCTGGACTCTGCTGGATCGACTCTGCCTTTCCCCAGAAGTGACCTCCAAGGGCTTGGACTGAGATTGCTTCCTTTTAAGAAGTCTCGGGCCATCAAAGTCTTGACCATAGAGATAAAATCCAATGCCTCGGAAACACAAAGGCTGCACAATTTGATGCAGTGCCTGTCTCACTACTGAAAAATCACTGCATCACCTACTGGATCAACACAGCACCTGTTTCATCCTCCCAGGACATTTTGGATTTTCCATGCATCGTCCCTAGGTGTCAAAATAACCCCGCACCTCAGTAAGGAGCCAAGGCTGCACACTGGGAAAACGGCATGTTACCTTACCCTCGAGGAAAGAATCGATGCATCACCTCCACCATGCCGGACTAGTTGACGCATCGCTTTATTTTCCAATGCATCACCTCCTCTGCGGTCCTCTGCATCATTAATTTTGACGCATCCCATGTACTGATTCTTATAGATTAAGACCTATCAAAACCTTTCAAAAATGATATCTTGACTTGTGCACATTGGAGTCTTGTCATTTTGGTCTTATTTGATCCAGAAAAATATAATCTGTTTTCCAAAACTGGTGCTGAGTACTGTTTGTGGTGTTTTCACTTTGTTACTGTATGAGTTATTGCACACATTCTTTACACATTGCCTTCTAAGTTAAGCCTGCCTGCTCTGTGCAAAGCTACTGTGGGGTGAGCACAGGATAATTTAGCTTGTGTTTGTTATGACTTATCCTGACTAGGATTGTGGTCCCTACTTGGACAAGGTGCATACCTCTGCCTTCTGGAGACCCAATTTCTGAAAGTACCACAGTTGATCCTGCTGTGAGTACTGTTGATGCTCTCACTGTTCTAGTTACTATTGGTCTGGTAGTTCCTCTGTATAAATCTGAAGGTCCTGGAAAGAACACTTATAATTTGGTGACATTGAATACGAGCGGTGGACAGAGCTGAGTTCCCACTATTCTTGATACTAGAGAATTTGTTCCTCTGGTTCTGACACATCCTAGTACCTCATGTGTAGCAAGTGGAGATACAACTTTAAATCTGTCTGGATGTACATCTATAGGTACCAGACAATACCCACCACTGGAACCACTATGTGGGAACCTCGTTTGAATTGTGGAAATGGTGCTCAAGGAAATGTGACCATGCCTGATATTCCTGTAGTGACTCAAACACTCGGTGCTAAGGAGATAGATTATTAGATAAAAGCTTTTAATGAGAGTACTCCATCCATAGAAAGTGTGAGTACAGAGGTGAGTTAAGGAACAATTTACTCATCTCCGAAGGAGAGAATGGTGGATGTGCTGTAACTTAAAATAGAATTGAATAAAATAGTTAGCGACAATCTTGGATTAGAATGATTAGAGACTTATCATGAGGAGGAACTTGCATTCATGTGTAGGGATATTACCAAACGGGTAGGACTCGGTCATGATAAATTAGCAGAATTGCCCCAAAAATATTAAGTGAACTTGAATAAGACAAACGCTTTACAGAGGAGTTACCGGGTGTGCTTCAATGAAAGGGACATGAGTGGCATGAGAATCCAAGCAATCAAAACACAAATTAAAGAATTCATTTGCAAAATTAGGAACTGGAATGAATTGGATAAGTGGGATGCTAAGTGAGAGAACAAGAAAGATGTAAAGAAACCCCTAGGGGAACCACCTACGGGAGCAGGCAAGGGGGGTGTCACAACTGTCCCATTAAGAGAAGTACCTGGTGGAAGTTATGCACATGTACCAGAAAACAGACACAATCTTGCATCATTTACCAATGATTTTTTTAAATTGAGAGACATACCCGTAGAATGGTACAGACAACTCAAATGATTATTTAAGATATCACACGTTTTGTGGGTTGATTTGAATACATTGTTTGACATTGTTGTTCCAAGTGATTTGTGGATGGAATGTAAAGTAGTGGTTCATTGGCCTGAGACAGCACCAACTAGAATCCATAACAAAAGGTCCCTTGCTGTTGGCAATGAAAAAGTATCAGCAGGTTATGTCATTTTTTAAGGGGAAGGTGCCTCCCCAAGATATTGATTGGGTCAAAATTGACAGGACGACTCAAACTAAAGGACTCAATTTATGCTTACTTTGAGAGATTGTTGCAGGCATTTAAGCTGTACAGTGGAATATAGACGTTAGAGGCAAAGGACATGGGACATATTTTTTGTCAAGATTTGTGACAGGATTGTGACCTGAGATTAGCATGATGATTCAGCAACATTTAATTTGTTTGCAAAATAAGTCGGTTTATGGAGTTCTGCAGTGTGCCAAGTACTGCAACAATGAAATTGAGATAAAACAGAAGAAGCTTAATGAAAAACTAATGGTTGCTCAATGAAGGCAGCTCAGAGAAGTTGTCAGATACAGGCAGTTGTGGCTAATGTTGGTACAATTCAGGGTATACATCAACAGGCACCTAATCCTATGCAAGGTAGAGGTGGAGGGGTCCTTATTAACTTCAATACAGGAATGCATTTTAATAGTTTGAAGAGGTCAACCCCTTGTCACATCTGTAATAAGGTGGGACACTGGAAGAGAGAATGTCTTTAAAACCGGCTAATCAGTTCCAAAATGAAGGATTTGTGCTTTCTCAGAATAACAGTCCTTCACAGATGCAAGGTGTGCAGAGACCCAGGAGCCAAAATGTTCATGTGCACCCCAGCTCCTATGATGCAAGTCCCACAACCTCCAGTGCCACATAAGAATGCTGTTGGGCCTCAGCAAAATCTAATCAGGCTGTGACTATGAATTCCAATGTGACTGAAGGTAGTAATCCTTTCCAACAGCTTCCTTTGTTTGAACCGCATGGGAGCCCTGGCTCCGATCAGTCAGCCTGAGGGTACCTGAGAGGAGAGGAAGACTGCATACTCGGCTCAGCCTTGGAGGTAGACCAGGGTGGACTATTCAGAGATAGCAAGGCAGATGGCCATTCTGTATCATTCTTGGTTGACACTGGTGCTACCCGTTGTACTCTGAGAAAAGTAGAAGTATCAAACCTATCCCTCTTGGGAAAACCAGTCCAAGTTATAGGTGTAGAGACTAAAGAGATTACTCAGGAAACTGCCCTAATTTCAGTGAAAATAGGGTCCTTCGAGGACAAACACATTTATAATATGTGATTCCAACTCAGTGAATCTTTTTGGAAGAGATTTGCTCTCCAAACTGAAATGTGTCATATTTTGTGTGTCAACAGACATTGAGATACAGTCACATGATGAGAATGCTGTTTTAAACTAACCAGAGGTGGATCACATTGTACTTTGTGACTTTATTGACAGTTGATGATTTTCCCCTAGATATAAAAGAGACAATCAAACATAAAGGGGGTCATTACAATTGCACCGCCAACAGGCTGGCGGTGCAATCCAGGGAATTATGACTGCGGCGGAAGCTCCGCGGTTGCACCGCGGGGCCGGCGGTTTCCCACCACATTTGCCCCGGCGGTCGGTGATAATCCACATGGGCAGCGCTGCCCAGGGGATTACGAGTCCCCGACCGCCAGCCTTTTCCTGGCGGTTTGAACTGCCAGGAAAAGCCTGGCGGTACAGGGAGTTGCGGGGCCCCTGGGGGCCTCTGCACTGCCCATGCCACTGGCATGGGCAGTGCGGGGGCCCCCTGACAGAGCCCCATGCAGCTTTTCACTGTCTGCATGGCAGACAGTGAAAAGCGTGACGGGTGCAACTGCACCCGTCGCACGGCCGCAACACCGCCGGCTCCATTTGGAGCCGGCTCCTGTGTTGCGGCCGAGATCCCCACTGGGCCGGCGGGTGGAAACCAGGTTTCTGCCCGCCGGCCCAGTGGGAATCTCTTAATGACCGCGGCGGGAGTGCGCCGCATTGGCGGCCGCCCGGTGGTCAGATCTTGGTCATAATGAGGGCCAAAGTGTGGAATTTTTCAGGAAAGAATATCAGACTGATTAAAGGTGTTAAGCGTGCCTGAATTTCTGTCAAACTAAATGCAGTCCATGATTCAGCAGAAATATTGAAGGAGATAATGGGCAGTCCATGTACCTCTCCCAATATAGGCCTTCAGAAACCAAGAGGTAAATTTAGAGTCTTGCAGGATCTCAGAAAAATAAATAATATTGTTGTTCCTTGATGCCCTGTGGTCGCAAATCCAGCTGTGGTATTGTTTCATATTCCATGTGATGTTTAGTGGTTGACCGTCATCGATCTATGCAAAGTCTTCTTTTCAATACCGTCGCATGAGGATGGCCAATTCCTCTTCACATTTAGGTTCGAAAATTGTGTTTTGGCATGATGCCGAGTCCCACAAGGCTACACTGAGAGCCCTTACATCTCCAGATTCTAAAGGAAAATCTGGAATCAATGGTTATGCCCTGTAACTCAGTTCTGATTCAAAACATTGATGATCTAATGGTGGCATTGAACATTTAGGAAGCTTGCAGATAGGGCATCATTGCATTGTTGGACCAATTGGCTGAGAATGGACTCAAAGTATCCCCAGGGAAGTTGTAATAATGTCAAAAAGAGGTCCAATACCTTGGGCACCACATTGAGAAAGGAGCGATAAAAGTGTCAGAAGAGAAAACTTCGGCCATTTTGAGAATGAGTCTGACAACCACACAAAAAGAAGTCAGGATGTTTCTGGGAATGTTGAGCTGTTGCCTACAGTGGATACCCAACTCTTCTCTGGTGGCCAAGCCTTTGCAGAAGCTGATGCACAAAGATGTGTCTGATCCGGTACCATGGGATAATGAATGTTTCATTGCTTTACTAGAGCTGAGAAAAAGTCTCTGTCATGCCCCAGCACTGGGAATGCCTGATTAGAACAACCCATTGGCACTTTTCAGCAGCAAGAGGGAGGGCTTTACTCTCTCAGTGCTTAACAGATGGGAATGCCAATAGACATGTGGCTTATTTCTCTGCCACGTTAGATCCCATAGCTTTTGCACTGCATGGTTGCCTTTGAGCGGTTGCGGCAGCCAGCAGAGGTGTAGAGAGATGTGTAAACACTGTCATGGGTCACTCATTAACTGTGTAAGCTGTTGTTGAACTGAACAAGAACCCAACACCTGACAAGCAGCTGACTTACAAAATATGAATGTGACTGTTAAATGCTGTGGCGTTATGAATTCTTCAACCTTGTTACCAATACCTGGCTAGGAGAGTAACGATGAGTATGAAGTGGACCATGATTGTATTGATGTTATTCAACTATGCACCAAGTGTATATGTCTAAGTGGTAATTTCTGATCTGTGAGGAGTAGCATGGGCATGTTTGGTATGTTTGGAATGGTAGTGAGAAATCCTGCTTACTGGTGTGTTTGGATTTTACAATATTATTATAGAAATGCCACTTTTAGAAAGTACACAGAACTCTATTGATTGACATTACAATTCAACACAAGTATTCATAATGCCGAGGGCAGTGCACATGCATGTGCTCCCATATTTCAATTCCTTTTGTACATTTTGGGCACTTATCAGGTAATAAATGTCCACTTGTTTCCATCCGGACAAGGTTTAAGTGCAAACGGAAAATTAAAAGATGCTTTATTCTTTATAGATTTGTCTGTAGAAATAGCTTGTGCAACATAATAGAGATATTTTTTTCACTCGGAATCTGTGCAAATCAAACCAGGTTCTGTGCTGCAAATTGCTCATGTGTTTCAAACCCTTGCTGTTCCACAATTTAATTATTTTTTTATTAGTGCTAACTCTTCTACAGACACCCCCCGTTTGATGATATATTAAAAATACACCTTTTGCCTAATAGGTCATAGCAGTTTGCTATGTCTACCAAATTGTGATGTTTACCCACTTTAACAACATCCCCAAAAGTTTCAAGTCCCACTTGTAGCCATTACAAGTACCCCAATTGCATAACCTCTTCTGGAAATGTTGGGTTATTCAATAAGAAGTTAAATTAGTAGATGTAAAGCTTATGGTAATGAAACAACCTGCACAGTAAAAGAATAATAAATTAGGGTATGACAAATAATGCAAAAAGATCTTGATACACCAAGGAATGTCTGCCCTATCATAAATATTATCTAGAAGATAATACATATTCACAGTTCACCCAACATGTTAGTCTAAACGTTATTGTCCAGGTAATATTCATTGATAACATTGAACATGATTTAGCCACAAGTGGTGATATTTTGCCACACAATATAACTATCTTTTCAAAAAGTAAAAAAACAATTACCATTACAACAAAGCCCTATGCACTTGGTGGTAGTCTTAATGACCAGTGGCCCCCAGGATGGATGCAAAATGTGTTTTTGCTCCTTGGACACAGCTGGACAAGCCAGGTTTACGTGGACTAAGTCCTTTCAACAGTAGGCTATGGGTTATAGAAAAGTTGTATTGGCAAAGCTCATTTGGCAAATGTGTAAACATGTTAATCATTAAATAAGGCTGAGTTGATTTGGTTTTAAAGTAGTAGAACACAAGTTTTGTCGAATTTATCAAGGCAAAATCCAAAGTATCCCTTTTAAAAGATGCTACATCAATTCCCCCTTCACCTCACTGTTAGTCGCATCACAATGTTTCCTCAAAACTGCGAGAAGTACTGACACACTCACCTAATCAGTTTGATAAATAGCCATTCCACTATGCACATACCATTCTTAAAGCACATATTCACCTTAAAACTATGGTGCTAAAACAACTACTACTTGCCCATTACACTTTCAAGGCAACTAAGAAAAGAAATGCTTTTAGAAGTTTCCTGCACTGAGGGATAGTGAGCTCCGGGGTAAGTGATAACAACAAAGCAATTCCAGGACCTTGCACCCCCTGTTGAAATAACATCATATTTAAGTGCACTGGTTCTGGAAATATTAAGAAGAAAGGAATTAGACATTCAGAAAAGTATTTTCCAGCCTAGTTTTTATCAAATCAGGAAATTTACCATTGTCACATGGTGTTTAGCAGTTATAAAAGGAAGTATAGCTTTTAACATCTCAAGTTTCCCGAAGCAGGTTTTCAAAACAAATGAAACCTGGGTATTTAAAGTTATATTGTCATCAATCTTGATACCAAAATTACAGACTGAAGTAGCAGGGGGGTGTAACCATCATTTCTGGACATAAATCGACTAATTATCAAATATTCTGAGATAGAATTTGCAATAGTTGGGATTTGACCGGATTCAGTTGCTTGAAATTAGTAGACATCCACGAATGAATAATAGAGAATTGCTTTGGCTTGTCCACGTGGGGATGTTGATCTAGGTTGGTTATCCTGAAAATCAGTAATGCATCATCTGCATGCATGTAGAAAAGGGTTGTAGATGCATGTAGCAATTTAGTTAATGGAAGCATACGTACTTAGAAGCTGAGGTGACAATATTACACCTTGTTGAACCTCTTAAATGAGACTCCTAGGTTTCTCATCGAAAGGTGGAGTTGCTACGACTTACCTACTTTTAAAAATAATGTATATGATCCATTTAAGAAATATATCAGATATGCCAATTTCAGCAAATCTTGAAACCAAGATAGTGTGATCTATGATGTCAAAGGCTGCTGACAAGCCCAGCAAAACCAAAGCACCCACTCCTTCACTGTCTACAGTTAAATGCAGATATTCTAGAACAGTGGTCAGAATTCAGTATTTTTCCTTAGAAGGTGGAGGTAGAGTTTAGTGTGTGCTGAGAATGCCATTAGAATCAGTAAAACTTGAAAATTGGGCAAACACAAATTTCTTAAGACTCTTCCCTAAGAAAAGGAGCAATGGTCTGGGTGATAATTGCCTAGTACTCTCTTATCTAAATAAGTTATTTTTTCAGAAGTGGAGTCACCGCTGCAGTCTTCTATAAAGTAGGGACCCATCCAGAACCTAATGATTTCATACTTGAATAAATATATTAGGATACAGATGTCATCAGAATGGCATGCTGGGCATGGTGGGAAATGTCTTAATCCATTGGAATTGAAATTTCCCATTATCTCCTTGTGGATGGGCAGTAACCCACTACTTGAACCCACAGGGTCTGCCCAAGATTAAATTGACTACTATTGGGGATATTTTTCCTAATGGAGAGTGTATTAGATTATCTGAGTATAAACACTGGGTGGGGGGTGCAACACTCCACTTGGAATCTGATATTATCATCTGTGACAGTGAGAAGCTAGGTATATAGAGACTTCCTCAAGCTGCCCACAAAACTTACACTACTCCCCAAGTATGTCATATGTAAAGATTTAATTAAATTAATTGAATTAATAGCAGGCATACCCTCACCTCCTTTTAAAGCTAGATGGAATGGGAGAAGGACCTGGGATTTCATATGAGTGATAAATACTGGTCCTATTGCTGTGCATATGTAATGGACGCCCTTACATACAGGTATAAGTAATAGAGTTTAAGTTTGTGCATTGTTTTTATTGTACACCTCAAAGTATAGGGAAGTTTGGCCATGTTTGTGAGGTAAAGTATAAAAAAATGCAGGATGATAAATGTGAGGTTCCTTCATGTGGCATGGTCCTGCCTAAGATTTATGTTTATTATACCAAGGTCAGTGCATTTTTTAGAAAAACTATAGAGCTTTCTCTAGGTCCACCACCAGCTTGGGCTCTATTGGGTTCCACCATGGACTGTCTGAAGCAATGCAACACATTGATTCGCTTCCATGGTCTTGCTGCTGGCCAAATTGTGAGTTGCCATACAATGGATACGGAGGATTGTTCCCAAATAGTCAATGGATCCAAGTCATGGTCCATTATAGAGATCAGGCTTAGATCTGTGCAATCACTCTGCATCCGAAGGCACACCCCAACGACTTTTGGACCCCATTCCTTGCCTATTGCAATGAGAAAAACTAGATCCTCTCCTGAACAGTTGGTGCTATGATTTTAGTCTTCCCTAACATACTGCACTGTCCATTTGTAAATTGTACGGACACACATAGACTGTGGACCAGACTTAGAAGGTCGAGGTGGTGATGTCATACCAATGTGACCACCACAGGATGGTTGACAAAAAGATCCTCAGTCAACGAGAGCCAGTGCCAACCAACCAGCATCACTGACAACTCCAGATTGTGCAGCGCTAGGGGCAAAGAAAGAAAATATATATGGAAATCAAGAATGGTCTACAAGGGGGAGTCCAAAACAACTAAAAGAGAAAAGGGAAATTGCTCAATTGAAAAGGTGAACATATTTGATTCACAAAATAAGCCTTTATTTTGTAAATAATATGAAATACAATGGCCATACTTATGTTTTTGTCTTACCACCAGTTAGATGAATTATATGATTAGTGGTGTTTCATTACCCCTTGCCCGTGACTTTCAATACTATTAGGCTTATGGTAAGCACACACAAGTATGAAGAATATCCTCCTTAAAGGCACCAGGGCTCAATTTGTTGGCAGATGGCCAAGAGAAAGACTTCATTTCAGAAGAGATTGTGATCAGTTAATAAAGCTGATAGGTGTATTTGCATATCTGTTAAAAGAATGTATAATGCAGAACATATTTTAAAAAACAATACACAGTAGTTTAAGACATATAGGGGGTCATTCTGACCCTGGCGGCCGTTGACCGCCAGGGTCACCGACCACGGGAGCACCGCCAACAGGCTGGCGGTGCTCCCGAGGGCATTCTGAACGCGGCGGTTCAGCCGCGGTCAGAAAGGGTAAACCGGCGGTCTCCCGCCGGTTTACCGCTGCCCCAATGAATCCTCCATGGCGGCGGAGCGCGCTCCGCCGCCATGGGGATTCAGACACCCCCTACCGCCATCCTGTTCATGGCGGGAAACCCGCCATGAACAGGATGGCGGTAGGGGGTGCCGCGGGGCCCCTGGGGGCCCCTGCTGTGCCCATGCCAATGGCATGGGCACTGCAGGGGCCCCCGTAAGAGGGCCCCGCAAAGTATTTCAGTGTCTGCTTTGCAGACACTGAAATACGGGACGGGTGCAACTGCACCCGTCGCACCCCTGCAACTACGCCGGCTCAATTCTGAGCCGGCGTCCTCGTTGCAGGGGCATTTCTGCTGGGCCGGCGGGCGCTCTTTTGGAGAGCGCCCGCCGGCCCAGCGGAAATGTCTGAATGGCCGCCGCGGTCTTTTGACCGCGGTGCGGTCATTCGGCGGCGGAACCTTGGCGGACGGCCTCCGCCGTCCGCCAAGGTCTGAATCAGGCCCATAATATTAGAATGCAAAGTGCTCAAATAGCTTTGCAACCAACAGCGGATATAGACTATACAGGGTACACTGATAACAATGCAAACTGACCGCACACCTTATTTCAGAGTTTGTAGATACAAAACAGACAGTTAACTTTTACATGCATACTGTACTGGTTATGTGGCTTTGGTGAATTAGAAAGTGTGCCACTGCACCCTCGCGTGCTGAGTGTTTTAAATAACATTGTTGTTAAACAATGAATGTTTATCATTTTTATTTGAGAATAGTGAAGGTAGCCGCATAAGAACATGTAGCACATTATTTGCCCCACCACTACCATTAAGTATTTTTGGGGCACCTACAAGGGTTAGTAAATGTGACTATGTTCCTTAGTTTAAGTCTTGCGGAGGAGATAAGATCTTAGTTAAAACCATAAGTGTTTATAACTTTATTTTAATATTAAAATAATTTAAATGCCTTGTTGAGTCTAGCTCAAAACCATAGCACAGCTTATTCATAAAATAAAGCAATCGTAGCGCTACATGTTCTTTCAGTTTCTTTCCATATCAATGAGCAAACAGAGACTCACTCAGTCTGGTCCTACATAGATTAAAGACGTAAAGAATTATCATGTTTTCCCATCTAGGTGCTCTCCTTTATTAAGTTACATAAGTTGATTATTTACATATCAGTGAAAAATATATACTGCACGCGTATTACTGTCCTTACTCTTTTGCAGCATGATAATCACGTCTGCTCAAATATATAAACAGTATTTAATCTGAATCCAATTTCTCAATTCCAAGTAATTGTTTTCAGTTGTGTATAAGGTTTTGTGGAACCTGATAAGGTCATTTCTTGTTTATTATTATTTAGCAAAGGGCATGGATCCACAGAATGAAAGGGCACCAGGGCCATTTTCTGCTACTTGTTTATTCTTAAAGACTCAAGAATGACCATATATTGTTATATAAGAACGGAATGTGCTGAATGAGAAGCTTCATGCCAGGTGATTGAGACTAGCCATGGAGAATCATATCATCTACTTTTGCTGAAGGCTAACAGGAGGGACATTTTCCCTTCACTTGCTGGGCTTAACTAGCTGCCTTCCAACACAGACAAAAATAGCAATAGTAGCCTCATGTTGAAAGCACATGTTTAGGCTTGAACCATCTTTGAAACTCTAACTAGGCATTTTGTTTCATGGTGAATTTAGCTTAGGAAGCCAAAGACATTAGGTTTGGGCTCATATAAATTTACACAGCAGATGTATTGCAGTATTTTCTGCTGCTCACACTTCTTGCAAACATTGCAACTACTATTCTGTTTGTTTTTTCTATAGTTACTATTTATATTGTGTGCACTAGGATAGGATTATGATTTTGAAATAACTCTTTAGAATATAGTCATTGTTTTAGGTGTTACTGAGTGTACCTTCCTATTGTGAAAGAGGGTTTGGATTCCACTAATTATCCCTGTGATATTTTATATAATTGATCATTACTTGAATTGGATCTCATTCATGTACTGCTCAGTAGTTTGTGGGATGGTTGCAGTCCAGCTGGCTTTCTGTCTCGTGTTGCCACATTTGCAAAGTCCTTAGTGCTAGGGGTCTAGAACACCTGTTCCTGGGCATGTTCTGTAAGATCCAGAAAATGTATCAGGCTCACTCATGGCACAGTTTTCCACAGTTTCGCATAGCTGCTAACCCAAATTGAAAATGCACAAACAACACAAAACAGTAGAGAAATATAATGAGAGTAGTGCAAACAATGTGGTTAAAATGACATGCATTTTTCAAAGTAAATGGCACATTATATCAGCTGCCAATAAAAGAAATGATTGCCAGGATGAAAGAATGAATACGCCTAATGTAAGAAAATTTACTAAGTACACTGATATCACATAAAATGCTACTGAATTGGTATTACATGGGATTATATCAGTGCAAAGAGGTTAAATCTCAAAGCACAGAAATATGTCTGTTGATTGTTGTTCAAGAAAATAAATATGCATATGGACTATCTTAACTTTTTCAGACTGATTGGAAGAGAATCCACCTGATAAATGTGCCTGTTTTCAAAGTAGATAAAGTGGAAGTTTACACTGTTAATAACCTTTTAACATTTAAGCAGCCCTCATACATTCTCTGTACACCCAAAAATGGCAAAATCGGAATTAGAGCATTCATTAAGCCTCAAAACTGGCCTTTTAGGATTAGGCCACTAGGGCCCAGAACTAGTGTTTTCCTCTCAGCAGATTATTTCAGCTCAAGCTTCCCAACATGTTGATGGAGCCTAGAGAATGAAATGATGAAAAGGAAGTGCTACTGGAAGCAATTATTCTGTAACTAACTCATTGAATGTAACCTCCTTTAAAATTATTACTAAGCCTCAGGACAAATTGATGAAGGAGTCGGAAAAGGAAGATTGGTTTTCTCTGTCTTCCTCTCAGGCACCCGAAGGCCAGAGTTACTAAACACAAAGGTGGGGCTTCAGTAAACACGGCACTGCTTAAGGGATGGGTAAAAAATGTGTGTTGAAGGTATGGCTGTCACCATATTAGCAAGCTGATAAATATATTAACCCACTTCAGAAAATGAATGGGTGCCGTCACCCATTTCTGAATAGATGTGCTATCACACAGGACAAACCCACCCTATAGGAAAAGATGAAAACAATATGGGTCACAGGTTGATGTCTCATACACCTAGGTAATGCAGTTGCAGTTATCAGGGCGATTACAATGTGAATTTTTATCACAAAAAAGTGCTTATATTTATTTTAGAAAGCGAATCCTAAATATTAAAACTTTTAATACTATACAAAAACCTATACATATCCATATACTGGAGTGGTTCAGGGTAACAGGTGTTTGTGTTTTTTTTGCCAAGACAGCCACTGACTGCATCTGTCAGGGTTACATAGGCAGCACGCCTCACTGACAAACTCACCCAAGACACATGAAACCGGGGTTACCTTCACTCCCGATAAGGTCATTTTATGATGTGCTTCGTCAGCAGGTGCGCCTCCCTCTCTTGTTTGAGTAGCTCCCATTGTACCCCTTCTGGGTGGCACAAAATTCATTGCACTCTATCAGCACACATTAGCACGGAAGCAAATTGCCCCAGCCTGTCGCTAGGCTAATGATGCTAGCCTGGTTGGAATGCAATTACCAGCCTTGTATATTTGCCTGGATGTTCCTTTTGAGACAGGGGAACCCGAGGCGGTCACAGGAGGAGCCTTGCAATGAAACGGTATGCCACTCACATTTGCTAATTGTATTTGCATTGTGTGAAGGTAAAGTGGTTGATGCGTTATTTCCCGGCACCACATGAGTCCGATTATGGTCTTGTGGGCACGAAACGTCAGATTCGGACCGTCTCGGTTCTTCTAAAACACAGTGGAGGAATACTTTGCCCTTTTGAAAAAAAAGTTTCATTCTCCCCTTTGTTCTTTTTTTTTTTTTAACTAGTGACGCATCGGAGAATGTTAGTCATCCTGCTTTTGGTGCTGTCCCACCTTTACTAGCCTCAACCCCGGCAAACTTTAAAAAAAATCTAAATACACGTTGCACATGTTCTCTGAAAACGTGTACGATAAGTTGGGAGGTCAGACACACAGCCTTGACTCGTTTCAGTTTCAGAGGCTTGTATGTAAAGAACATCGCAGCCAAAGTGCAGCGGTCCTTTAAATACGGGTCTTTTTTTTATTTTATTAAAATGTACATATATACGCTAAATATCCCAGATCTATCTTCGGAGACACTAGCCGACGGGCCTTGTGTTAACCACACTATGTTTTCACTGTACTGCCAAAAGGATTTACAGGCCTTTTGGCAGTGGGGGCGTTTTTATCCTTCTATTCGCGGCGTGGCTTTGTACTGCAGGCGCGCCCTCGGTGAATCGAACGATGTGTTTTAAAATGCATCGAAGAGCATTACCGAAAACATGCCCGGTTCCCCTGCCACACTCTCTTAGAAGGCCCCGTCATGGAAGCCTTTCAAGGAAACGGTTTGTTAACCATCCCTCAGATGTTTTTAAGCTATATTTTGTAATGCTTGAGCGGGATAAAACCATTAGAACAGCAATGAAATTCATTCTAGTGCCCATAAAACAACCTAAAATGTTCAGTTTCTGTATATGGTGCTTCAATTATTTCCTACATTAAGTACCGGACAGCAGGGGGTGAACAGTGGGGCACTTGTAAATTTGATTTAGAGCTTTGGAAACATTTTGTCTAGAGATTTCCTTGAAAACAATGTCGTTTGGTCTTGAGAAAGCTGCATTTGCTTACACTATTTTTCTTCCTTTCACTGTGGGGCCTATTCTTAAGCTGCATTTTGTAGTATATAAAGTAGTACTACAGTAGCATTACTCAAGTACTCCAAAATGTTACTCACTGACCATCATACAGAAACCTCAATCTCTTCTTATCCTTTCGTCGCAGAGATCCCCCCCCCCCACAGTGAGGGAGATCTCTCCTGCTTATGTATAGGTTTTGAGTACTAAATGTGGGAGAGAATATGGAAAGTGAAAGGAAAATGTTATATGCGTAAATCCTAAATAGCAGGATTTTAGAGAAATCTAAGGAAGTGTTTAAAGAATACTGCAACACACTCCCATAATAATGGAGGCAATCAAATAAAATAACACCCCATAGGAAATAATGTTAAAATATTGTAAAATATAAAAATTATACATATAAGTATGTATGTATATGTGCGTAGTGTTTATATATGTATATATATATATAAATATATATATATAGATAGATAGATAGTGTAGTCATAGTTAGGATTCTGAGAGATGGGAATTCCTCGGATTTTTGATTGGCAATAACTTTGCCACTGTTGGACAAATTTCCACAAAACTTTGCAGACCTATTGCTTTTTCTAGTTTTGTTGTGATTACTTAAGAGTTTGCAATGAGAAAAGGGGTTCCCAAAACACATATTTCCACCAATGCATTTTCCATAGACCTTTCAGTCAGATATGGTGGCAAAATGGCTGAATGGCTTTTCATGAAATTTGACAGGATTCTAGATTATGGTGTAGAAAAAAACATTTTTGCTATTTGATTTATGTTGGTTCGGTTGTTTTTAAGTAATAAGGAACACATTCTTAGTGATATTTTGGGCCACAGAACCCTTGCAATATAACATGGTGCTTTGCGATTATTGTTTAATGAAAGGTCTTAAAAAATTAAAAGGCAGACATATCGATTAGAGTTAAATCACACTTTGCCTTTTTTGTATTTTTCAAGTTAAAATATAGGTTATTACTGTTGCTTTAATGTAGAGGAAGAAATGAGGCAATCAACAAATTCTTCAGAGGTAGAGAAAAGTAGTTTTATCAACATATATTTCTTAAAACGTTTACAGAGTACTGCGGTACTCTCACAAAACTATCTAGAAAGTGCCACAGTACTTACTAAAATACAAAAAAAACCTCCTAAACGAGAACATACAATTAGACAAACAGATTAAAAGAGCATTTGTTTTTTGTTTTTAATATTTAAATATGTTTGTCAAGCCAAGTTTTTAGGTTTGAAACTAAATGGTGGTTTCCGTAGTTTATAAAGTGTATTGCATCAGCACAATATAATGCAGAATTTTAATATTTGCTAGGCAAATAAAAAATTTAAAAGTTTTGTTGATCTTAAAGGAATGCTGAAACTTGCTTGTTAACATGTCTTTGAGTATTTTCAATCTTAGCAGTGTTTGAGTAGACCACTGCCACTTTTGTCTCTGGCAGAGATTTGTGAACGCAAAATGTGTGTTCAGAACATAGACATTAAGATGGAAAATGTCTCCTTCACCTGAGTTTCCAGTCTAACTCCAGTTATGAGTCCTATATCATTGTCACCACAGTGGATAACCGCAAAGTGGGGATGGTCACATTCACTATCAGAGGAAAGTGGTGGTAACTGATTCTGTTCCAAAGATCTTTCACTAATCTATGAGAGTTCAACTCCTTTCAAACTAAATCATTTTCAACATCTGCTTTTTTGGCATGCCCTCTAGCCCAAAAATCAATATCTTGCAGAAAAACTGACCTAGAGAATGAGGAACCCAGAGGCAAACAATCAATTATATACAGAGTTAGATGATTGGCAATTACGAAAGTATATAATATCAACAACTTAATTTTGAAAGGAGGACAATTATTAGCTTGAATACAATTTGGGTTCCTAATGTAGTACACTACGAAAAAACAAAATAAGGTAACAAAATAACTAGTTGGCGGAAGCACACTAGTCTTCTGTTCACATGACAATGAAAACCAATGGAAAACTAGACAGTTAGTACAATTAAGAAGCAAAGCATAATGTGATTGTTTTAGTAACAGAAAGTGGACTATAAACACAGCCCAGTAATTCTAAATAACACCAAAAACGATAAAGACTCTGCTGACTGGTGGAAATCAATCCAGCTGTATTTCTTCTTCAAAGACATAATAGAGTAATTAAAAATGATTTTTCATCCCCTCCATCTGTAGATCCGCCATTCCAAACTGCAACACACTACTCCACTCTACAACACACATCTCCACTCTACAACACTCCACTCTACTCTACTAAACATCACATGATTCCACTATTCAACACACCAGTCCATCTACAATACACCACTTCATTCTACAACACTCTGCTCCACTCTACTACAATCCACTGTACAATACACAACTCCACTCTACCACAGGCCACACCACTCTACAAGATGCCAGTGCACTCTACACCACTCCACTCTACAACACTGTATTCTACTCTATGCCCCTCCACTCTGTCACTTTACTCTACGCCCCTCCATTCTATGCCACTCTACAATATGCCACTGCACTCTGATATGCCACTCCATACTATGACAATTCACTCCACTTTCCAAGAGGCTACTCCACTCTACGGCACTCCATTCTACGGGCCAGGGGCCAAATGTATGAAGGTTCGCATTCGCGAATACCAAACAACAATTTTTAACAAATCGCTAACTGGGATTCGCAAAATGTGATGTAATAACAGTATCGCAGAATTGTTTGCGATTTCTTAAAATTCGCAATTGCAAATAGCGATTCGGTAAAATAGCGAATTTGTATTTGGAAATCGCAAATTGTGATTTTTGTATTCTGGAGCAGCTTGATGACATCACAAACAGGAAGTAAGTCAGTGCATGCTGTTACGAGAAGCCTGGGCCACAGGACCAGGCAGAGAGACTGAGCACAGCACCAGGGAGGCACTCAGGTGAGTCAGCCAACCAGGAGAACACAATGGCCACTGATGGAAATGGCAAGGACACAGGAGGGAGAAAAAGAAAACCTAAATTCAGTGAGCAGGAATTGGAGGTGCTCAGAGAAGAGGTGGTCTGGTCCCAGAAAGTGAGCAGAGGAAAATGTGGACTGGCATCCAGGCCAAAATGTTCGCGGTGGGTGTTGCGCAGCGTTCAACTGAGGAGATATGCAAGCGCTGGTACGACTTGCGATCACGTGCCAATGAGAGGTTAGCAAGCAGGCTTAAGGAAGCAAGGATCACTGGTGGTGGACAACCCATCCAGACACCGTCCACCCCCTTGGAAGACATGGTGGAGTCAACACTGCTGCCTGAAGCAGTAGGTGGTGTCACTGACCTAGACACCTCAGGCACACCTGGCTCCTGCAAAGGTAAGGGCAGTAATGATTTGAATCACCATTTGTGCATGTACAAATGTCTCTTTGAAAATTGCAATGGCACTATGCATTGTGATAAATAGTCCACGCCACATATTCCATTCAACACAACAGTGCCTAATGGGAGTGGTAGTTCATACCCCAAAAGTGCATCTGCTACATAAATAGCAGTATAGAGTGAAACCAAACAGAGAAACAACACAACAGACAATTAGAGAGACTATGCCAGGGGAAATGTTTATCATGAAAGTAACAGTAAGATTACAAATGCAAGGTGAACATCATGAATTACATGCTGCCCATTGTTGTTGAAGATATTCTGGGCCCTGACGCAGCAGAATGTGGAAAAGGTGGGAATGACGAAAGTCAGCCACAGTCATATTCAAACACCAGTGAGTCCATCATATCAGCACCAACCAGACGCAGGGCAAGAGTGCAACCCCTCCCTGAGTTCACTCTGGACTCTGATGAAGTACAGGTAGATGTACCCACACCACCTTTAGAGGATACAAGCACCCACAGACAGCAGTCCCTGTTCCAGCATCAGTCTACTCCCCTCAGTAGGTGTTGTGAAGAAGACAGACAGAGCACAGAGGAAGGTAAGGGCTCATCACTGTTCAGTGGTCTTGTGGCATCCATGTTGAAAGTGCAGCGCCTGCAATGTAAACACATGAGATCAATGCACAGACAGTTGGTGTCTCTCAATCACAACATGTGCAAGTTACATGAGGGACAGCAAGCTACAGCAGAACACGTATGGGAGTTGACAAATGACATTAAGGAACTCTGCACTCTAATGCAGCAGGAGCATGTCACCCACCGTAGGCGCCATCACCAATTGATGGGTAGGTTGGATGGGTTCAGCAGATCTGTCAACCAGCTAACTAACACAACTGCTTTGCTGTAACAATGTGCTGTGGGCATGCAAGTGGAAATGGCACATTGCAGTCAGGACGTTGCACAAGGAGTGGTGCAAGTCACCAATGTATTGGAGACAATACAGACAGCCTGGAGTGCTGCAAACAGTGATCTGGGTGGTTGGGATAGTGGGAGCTCTCTAGCCTCAGCAATGTCACAGCCCTTGTGATGGATCCTAGGTGTCACAGTTTCAGACACAGTTCTGTCTCTGAACCCGCAACAGGAGGTGCCATTGAGCCTATTGAGTGTTCAAGTGGAGTGCGTGGACGTAAAAAGTAATGTTGAGAAACTCAGGGCCTTGCATCCCTACCACTTCTGCAGCTGTAGTATCTGATGACGATAAAAAAGAGTCCTCTCATGAGATACCAGTTACAAACATGACTGGCTCTAGAGATACTAATGCAGAATCTGGGGAAGGAGTTAATACATTTGGGCCTATTCCACCAGCAAGTCCCTCTAATAATCCCACACCTCCAGGCGCACCCATATCTCTTCTTGGTAAGTTAATTTCATATGTTCATTCTTTTATTCTTCGTTATATTAACTTGGTTCCTGCAGCAGTAATTGTGTTTTTGAAACTTGGTCTGAAATGATTTTGTTTTACTAGCAAAGTAAATCAAAATGTAATTTCGCATTACAATGCAAATGTGATGGAATTGTAGCAGTGACAATACCGAGTTTGTTTTCAGTACAAATACAGTAAATGACATGTTTAAAGCTACTGTTTGTATACCAAAATTGTTATTGTATGAGTGGCAACCTGATACTTTCCATATAGTTTACTCTAGAATTAATTGTGTGAATATCTATTTTTCCTTTTGGCCTAGTAAAGACTGCTTCTGCTAATATTGCATATAGATATTAAAATCTGATTGAATAAAGATCAGTTTACTTTTTATTTTAAATGTAATATCTATATTACCTACTTCAAGTATGTACTGCCAATTCAGCAGTGAATACACATTTGTGGTTCTATTAAGTGCGTCATTGTGATTTTTCCTATTCCTTCCATATTTCTCCATGACACTTTCAAATATTGCTATCTCAGTGTTTGCCTGCTGAGATATCGGTTCATTCTCTGTCTCATCTTGGCTATAAGTGAATGGCCAAACCTTTATGTCTTAAACTAGAATTGTGGCAAAAATCCTGGTAGCATATTTATTTGTGGTCTCTTCTTTGTTGCAGATCTGCATTTAAAAGTGTAAGTGTAAAAACCGTCTAATTAGGTACTCAAAATGCAGTATCTCTCATTCCTGGGACCAAACCTCAGTCAGGATTTTACTTTCCTTAGTTACTCGGGTATGCACCTGTAAATATTGCCTTCTGCATGGTGCCACTGTGGATATACAGTGTGTTGTCTCTTCAGGTGGAAAAGGGATGTAAACAATTCATGTTTGAACCAAAAAGGTTTGTGTGCTAAACCACCCAATAGTAGACATTCGCAGAAAAGTCTAGCTTTTTTTGTCTACTCCTTACTTTGGTACCTCAGTATTTTTCTTCAGGATCTCACACCCAAAATATTGCATACAGCATGTGAAAAATTAAGCAGAACGCATGGCCTTCCCCACTTAATAGCACCACTCACTGCGTGCTTTAGGCAGAACTTGCTCTCTGGTTGCCCTAGAGAATGACTTGTTTTCTGTCTAAGCCAGTTGAAACGGTATTGAGTCTATTCTACTGCAGTTGGAAGGGCTGTTAGTTAATGTTATATTATTTCCAGTTAAATGGTAGATGGTGCTTTGGTGATGTTTTCAGCATTTGAACTGAACCAGTTAGGCTTTTATCTTTCTAGTGCATCCAAATCATGTAGGTTAACATCTTTGTAAGAATAGTGGTAGTCATAGTTTGGCAGTAGCAGTAATGTAGCCTCACATCTCCCTCCCTAACCCTTCCTCAATCACACCTTATTCGGATAAAAATACATTTACCCTATCCTGTGAACATCTTGCACTCAGTCATCAGTTTCAGTGGTGTCGGGTTGAGTAAGATTTGCTTCATCCTAGTTTTCACTCTTACATTGTCTCAAGTGTTTTCCCTGTTGCTGTAATACATGATTTTATAGCTGTTTCTGAATATAATGGGTGTTCATTCTGCTTGAGTAGCAATAAAACCATTTTACAGTTGATTTAATTTTTCCTATGTACCAGCGCCCTCAATATGATATATTATGGTTTCATGTTAAATCTGTGTCTGTCTGGTTGCAGAATCAAGTCCTGCCAAGGGGTTAAAATCTGTGTAGCCTGTTGAAGGTATACACTGCCTGAAAACACCCAGGCAAGCAGGAAATTCACACGTCTTCTGTTACTGTCCCCTGCCCTACCCACCCTTATCAATTTACCTGCTGGTCTGCATGGTGTGGAAGGTTTTGGTGGAAGTTAGAACCTGGGGGTTAATAAATATGCTGCCCCTCCTTTCAGTAGCTGCTGTGATTTCCATGACGGCTCATCAAGGAGTTCTTCTGAAGGTAATGCATGCCATGCTATGGCATTCATTTTGCTTCTTTGTCTACAATATAATTCCAGAGATCAAGGATTCACCCTCCGTTACTTATGTGGTTGCTCTCATGACGCCCCATAATGTTGACCCAATTACGGCTTATTCCCAATAAGTAGTATTTCAACTGCTTCAGACCCTGGGCTTCTTAGGAGCACTTGTTCTGTGCTATGGTGAAAGCACTGTTGCGGTGTAATGGTGTATGAGTGCTAGTTATCCTCGATAATCTAGTAGCCCTGGATTTTTGTGTTATGTTTAGGTGTTTAGAGATTGTGGGAACATGCAAGTGCTGGTTCGCATGACCATTATTGGCACTGTGGGATTCTTTATGTACTCAATCTCTTCAAAATCTACAGTAACTACCTTTAGCTAACGGTAAGCAAAGGGGCAGTAGTTCTTATCAGGTTATTTGCATTTGCTGTATTTGCCTAAATGATGGAACTGTAGTAGAGGGGACCAATAGGGGCTAGAGTACATGTGAGAAAAGGTATGTATATTGGCCTGAAGTACTGATAATTTGGAGACGAAACTGAATTGCATCTGCCAATGGTGGCGGAGTGAAAAAATTGACATTATGGCAGTAGTGTCATACAAACAAGTACAGGAAAGCACTTAAAACTGTTAGTGAATGGCTGAATGTGTGTGATTTGTCCGTGAGCACACCCTAGTAGAAGAAGGATAGCATTGCAGGAGTGCATCTACAATGGAGCGCAGTTCCAAATATGAATCAGTGGAG
This sequence comes from Pleurodeles waltl, assembly GCF_031143425.1. Taxonomy (NCBI): domain Eukaryota; kingdom Metazoa; phylum Chordata; class Amphibia; order Caudata; family Salamandridae; genus Pleurodeles; species Pleurodeles waltl. The sequence continues at coordinate 806,455,030 of NC_090440.1, forward strand.
AAAAAAGTATGTGCTCAAAAGACGTTTGACCCAGAACATTCAGTGCTTTTTGAGTATGTTGAGAACAATATAAAAAATGTCTCCGGAAGCTCAAGCCACAAAGCAGAATGTGAGGGGAGAATGTGTTCACCTAAATGCTATCTAAAACCAGATGTGAATTAGGACATAATAATTTGTTTCAGTTAGACCAGGTATTGACTAGTCCCAACAGGAAAAGTGAGCATATTCCCACTCTGACTCATCCCAAATCCATTCTACTATATTCATCTCCTAAATAACCCTGCCTCAGTTCTTCCCTCCTCTTCCACATCTAACTCACCCAAAACTCACTTTACTACCATGATCTCCCATACAGCCCTACTAAATTCTCCCTCATTTATCTCACCCTGCTAATATGATCTCCCTAACCCCTTCAACAGACTCTTCCCTCCTCCATCCCCCCTGTACTCATCACAAGCCTAAATCTTATTACCATAAACTCCCAATTAACACTTCTGGATTCTTCCCTCCTTCACCCCTCCATTACTCCAGTCAATCCAACTAACAAACTCACATATCCGTGCCTCAAATTAACTCATAATAATACTAAAACTGTACTCATATTTCCCTATACTAATCCACCACTAATTCCTTTTGGTTCGGAGTAGCGTGTTACTTGCCGAAAAGCGCTTTGACGCCTCGTCAGGGGTAGTAAGCGTTATATAAATACTATTACAATACAATGCATTGATACTATGATGTCAATAGTATCACACTGTAATAGGGACATGATTGTGTCTTTTGAATACCTATATCCTATTCACATATATATGTCCTGAAGTCAAAGAAATAAATGTAATACCTACAGCAAAAAATGAAAGTAGACGTGGTGCTGTCATTAATTACATCAGAAATAGTTGTGCGTAATCTCAGCACGTCTTTGCCTGCCCTCTGCTACTCTGGTTCTGTCTGCTGGGTCACGGGAAGGCAATGGGTCATCATCATCATCGGTGTCTGTCTCTGTGGGTTCGACTAGTTTGCCTCTTGTTGTTGCGATGTTATGCAACATTGCACATATGGCCACGATCTTGCAGGTGGTTTCCGGACTGTATTGCAGTGCGCCCCCACACTTATGCAGGCATCGGTAACGACTCTTCAGCAGGCCAAAGGTCCTCTCAATCATGCTTCGTGTCCTGTGTGCCGCATTGTATCTCCATTCACTTGGCGTGGCAGGATTGAGGTACGGTGTTAAGATGAAGGACCACACTGCATATGTACTGTCTCCTAGAATGACAGGAGTTTAAAATGAGTTTTTCTTATCTGTGACATCACATACACGTTATGCAACATTGTTTGCTGTTACATTACCAAGTAGTTATCCTTCGCCAAACTCCCTAGCAAGAAGTCTTGTGTGTTTTGCACTGTGAGTGAAGATGTATGACTCATGTGTGCTACCAGGGCCACAAGATCAGTTATTATGTTGGAGGCATTGCATATGACCTGGATGTTCATAGAATGTGTACTTTTCTTAATCCTATATACATACTCTGTTAAGATGGTGGGCAGATCGCTACATGTGTCTCATGAATGCAGCCAATGATGTGTGGAAATTGGGCTTCCTGGTAGAAATCTAATTTAGTTTTTTGCAAATCCTGTGGACTGTTGGGGAATTTTATGTGCAGATGAAGTTTTGTTAACATAGCATTTAGGAATGGATTAAAGAAGCCTGAAAGTGCACTTTGAGATACACCTTTAGCTGCTGCTGTGACCCCTGGATGGCTTCTTGAACTAAGAGGTGCAGGGAGCATATTACCTGCACATGAGTGGGTATGGCATTGGTTCTATGTGTGTGTCGCTGCAGTACAGGTCGTAAATCAGCTATTAAGTCAAGTATAATGGCAGAGTTCAACTTATACTTGTCATAAATCTCCTTCTCTGTCTGATCAAATAGGGTAGTGCACACTCTGAAAATGTGCTCCTGTTCCTCCTCCCTCTCCTCAAACCTGCCAGAATCCTCATCCTCCTCGCCATGTCTTAGAGTGCAGCCATTGTTGAAAAGGGCTGATGCATTCTGGACCTCTTTATATAGGTTGGACCTGTTTACCACCTGATTTCAATTCGTGGTAAATTGCACATGCAAAAACCCATTTTGCGACTAATCGCAATTTGCGAATGCTTGATACATTGTATTGTGATTCGTTATTTACGGATTGCAGACTGCGATTCACAAAATCTAGTTGCTATTTTAAGGAATCGCTATTTTAGCGATTTCTTAAAAATGCACTGCGAATGCCTTTCATACATCGTGAAAGGTGATTTTTAATTCGCAAACTGTGGAATTTACCAATTTGCACCATTTGCGAATACAAAATCCTTTGATACATCTGGCCCCAGAAGTACTATCACTAGGAATATTGATTTCCTAATGTATGAAACTCCTCTGAGTTTCATTAGCGATTCCTAGTAGACCTACATCATGCATATTAAAGAGGTAAGTTGCAATTTGTGACCCATTAGTTTAGTTTAATTGATTTATAAAGCCCATTGCTACCCGAAGGCCTCCCAGCGCTGAAAGAGGACGAAGGCATCACAGTGAGAATTTATGCTGGAAAGAGTAGAGTCTTCAATTTACCTTGAAAAGAGAGTTCAAAATTGTCCATTCAAAGTGACTGGGGAGGGAATTCCATAGATTCGCTGCTTTGAATGTGAAGGACTTATCCTCCCATCTTGTTAGGAATCACAGCCATCACAGGGATGATGGCTTACGGGGCTCAGCAGACCACCATGTCTGTGATTGTTTTTTTAACAAAGCAATCAAAATGCAGCCTGTTTCAGTTTTTTAAGAGTAGGCAGTGGTCCATGGGACCACAGCCTGCTCTTGAGAAATACTATTATTTACATTCTCAAATGTGAAGGGGTTGCTTGGGGCCCCTTTCTCTTTGTGAATGGGTTCCCACCAGTTTGAAACTAATGGTAAAATATTACTGTTTTACAACGGTAATTCGGGTGAAAAACAGTTATACAAATTATACCAATCCAAAATTTGTAAGGGATGCCCAGAACACCCCCCTCTAAATACCGAACAGAAAAATGCAATTCGGTAACAGGTTACCAAACCGCAATTTGCCTTTTGTACATTGGAAAAAAAAGTTTTCAGTTGCAAATGGCCCAATTGGTTGTTTGCAACTGGAAAAATGCTTTGTACATCTCAGTCTAAGACACACTAACATGCCACTCTAATGCACCACTCCACTCTACAATATGATGCACCACTCCACTCTGCGCAACTCCACTCCACACCACTGTACTCCACTCTGTGCCCCACCACTTAACACCACTATATTCAACTCCGACATTCTATGACATGCTACTTCACTACACCACTTAACTATATGACACACCAGTTCACTCTGACATGCCACTCTACTCTACAACACTCCACTCCACAACACCCCACCCCACTATACGACAAGCCACTTAGCGTGATGCCACTCCATACCCGTCCACTTTAAGACACTCTGCGACAGGCCACTCCACTTTACTATACTACACTCTCCTTCATTCTGTGCCACCCCACTCTGCAGCACTCTATTCCACTCTATGCCATTCTACTCCACACTATGACTCACCACTAGAACTCTACAACACTTCAGTCCACTCTGCAACACTCCATGCCACTTCACTCTACAACACTTCCTGCCTCTCCACTGTACAACACCCCACGCAACTGTATGACACACCACTGCACTATAGGATGCACCACTCAACTCTGTCACACTACTCTACACCCCTCCACTCTTAGACACCATACACCCCACCACTCCACTGTACTATACACCACACAACTTCACTCTACTGTATGACACATCACTTCACTGTACTCCACTCTATGCCAGTCTACTCTGCTACACTACTCATCTGTACAACAATCCACTCTAGCCTGACATGCCACTCCAATGTACGCAACTTTAATGTCCTCTACTCCACCATATGGCACTCTAAGCTCCTCCACTCTGACACTCTATTACACTCTACGCAACTCGCTCTACACCACTCCACATCACTTTACTCCACTCTACTCTATGACACACTGCTCCACTGTACTCCACTTTACTCCATTCTGCTCCACTCCATTCTCTGACACCCTACTGCACTCTATGCCACTCCATGCCACTCCACTCTACCACACTCCACTCTATGACAATTCACTTTACCAAACTCACCTATACAACACTGCCCTCTACCCTACTCTACACCACTCCACAACATTCCACTCTACGACACTCTGCTCCACTTTATGCCACTCCGCTATACTACAGTGTACTCCACTGTAAATACAATCAGATATCACTGTTGTATATTATAATTTTGCCATCTAGTATGAAACCACCATAAAGCACAGGCTTCACTTACCACACTCTTACTTTTTATCTCTATATTAATTACAAAGTTGTGTTCTTGATACCTGAAAAATTGCGGGTAATATTTGTCCAAGATTTTTATTTTTTTAGATATTTGGTTTGTTCTGAAAATAACTTTTTTATAAAAAAAGATTCTGGATGGTTTCTTTTTTTCCAAAGGTCAACATAGCCAAACCAATAAAAAAGTTTTAACAAACAGAAGGAGAGCCAAGGGAGAAAAACTAAAGCTGTTCGGAAGGACACTAATGAGCCATGACAAGCTCCTGGTGTATGGTGAGATCAAGTCAGAGGTGGGGCTGGAGTAACAGATACAGCTGGTGGAGGTCATGATGACACTGAAGAAGTTGAAGCTGTTGCAGTAGCCGAAGAAGTGGCTGCTTCAGATGTTCCTCCCTTGGCCTCGTCCAACTCTTTCTGATGCCTTCTTTCAGCCCACACCAACGTGGTCAAATGGATCATCTGCAGGTGTTTTCTCATTCCTGTCATGCTAAATGAGTACTGTTTGATGTTGCTGCAGGAAATCACCTTGTTGCTTAGATTGCAGGTTACCAGTTTGGAGCTCACCTTTTTCCCTCCAGGTGGCCATGAGAAAAACTCCCACACAATCTAAACCCTCAGTTTCTTGCCTCAACCCACCTCCTGAATCCTATGCTCCACCTTTTCTTCCTCATCCAGGACAGGATCTTGCTGTCAGCCACTACAATTCTGCATAATCTCAAAGATGGCTAACAAAGACAAGATGTTCCCTTTAAAAAAAACTGTAAACTTCGCACTTGTATAGCACACTACTCACCCGTTAGGGTCTCAAGGTGCTGTACGCATACCGCTGTGGAACCACTCCTGGCTTTTCCCTGTGAGGCATCCACTCCTGGATAGCCCCAGGGTAAAGCCAGGCATCCAAGCGCTGTGAGGGCCGTTGTGGAGGTTAAGTAAGCTATTGCCCAGTGTTACAGAATGGGACCCATTAATTAGATCAGGCACCGAGGCGAGAATTATCTGGTCAAAGGGAATTGAGCCCAAGACCCACCGAGGTGGGAATTGAACCCTGGCCAGATCTCTGCATCTCTAACCATTGTGCCACACTTCTCCACTGGGAAAGAGTACAACCTTCACCTTTGAAGATCTCAGTTCAAATGGAGGGAAAGGGAAGTACACTTCCTGTTTCCTTCACAGAGTTTTAAGCCAATGAAATGTAGTTTAACAAAAACGTAAGTATCACATTTGTATCCCAATAATATAGCGGTACCTGTGTAGTTCACAAACACAACCTATAGTTTCAATCTTAATGCATGTGTGATTTAAATACAGGTATGAAATCCAAAATCCATAATTTAAATAAAATAATATTATTTGGTGGAAATAAATGTAAACGTTTATGAAGGTAACATAGTACTTTCATGGAACCACAAGTAAAAGCAACAACAATCACACAGACAACACTGACATGCACAAAGAACTTTGAACTAAGACGAAAATACTGCAGTAGGAAAAAAAATCATACCATAATAAACAACATCATATAGTTAAAACCATTTTTTTAAATATCTAATTTAATGGAAAAAAACAAAGGTTAAACATTAGGTATAGTTAGGGAAACTCCATTTATTGTTTGTATAGAACCCTAAGTTAAACAAACCTTACAAATCAAAAAGTTATAGTTATAATTTTTGAGTTATAACTTGTTTATAGTTTACTCCACGCCCTAAAATTACTATAACTCAAGCACCTCCATATAGAGTCCTGTCAACCTGCTCAACACACTACCTTAGCTATAACTCGCCCTTCTATCATGCACAGTCTCCACATAAATAATGCAATTTCAGGAGTCAAGAGTGCTATTATGAATGCTATGATTAAACATGCTACAAGTGATGTAATGTGATATAGAAACAACTGTGCACGGAAAGAATGGAAAAATCCATTTCATATGAAAAATGTTCCTTACTATACCTAAATATAGAGATTCACAGGTGCCCTTTTTAGGTGACAAAGTGAGACAACAACTAACTAAAACTTGTGCCCCTCTCATACACTGCTTATAAGCTCACTTAGTACATCACACATGACATGGTAAATTACATCATTCAGTGATTATGGCGGAGTGCTATAGGTGTTGTGGAGTACACCAGTACCCAATTTTCTAATAACCATCAAGTGATAATGGACATAACATTTTGCAGCAATTAAAACACTTAGCACATCTGTGCACTCATCCCCATTTGGTGGAAGTCGTTGGTATTCAGCCACCTAAATAACAAAATGCCTCCACAAACTACAGTGGGGTCACCCACCTTTCAAATCAACACCCTACAAAGTAGTGTTAACTTTTATGTAGTTGTACCTGAGAAGGCAACTTCATCCAGGCTTTGTGGAGAACTGTTCATGGTTTGGTAAAATACACTTCAAACATTACAGAGAAGACCAGAAACAGGTACAGCCTTAAAACTATAGCTACAACCACACTCTATGATACCACGTTTCTAATTGACTCAACCTTATATTTTAGATTATGTCTAAAGCCTCATTGAGGGGTGATGATCATCCTTATCTTTCCAAATAATACATCTTCATTTATTTGTTGTAAGTATAGCTCTGAAACAACAGCCAAGATTTTGGCAACTGTAGTTGAACATTTGTGATGACCAGTTTCCTTATCACATATATGTTCGAACTGTTTCAGATTTGCAGTTCCCTTTTCACAAACCAGGCCTACATGTCTGTCATGAGAGGTCCTGAGGGAGGTACAACAATTTTACGGCTGGGCCATTCATGCTTTTGAATGCAGCAGTTGAGTTCCAGCTATGTTCTGACTTCCATGAACCTCATGAGGAGTGACAGAGGCCTGCAGATGTCAACATGCTTGATGCTCTCAAAACACGTTGTTGTGGAGTGTATTTTTCAGAATGGCCATTCAGGGGAATTCATCCTATTTCATTTCTACTACTCCTTGGAGAGAACAATTACATTTTGTATGCCAGCTTTTCACTAGACAGTTCAGAAAAAAGAGCTGCCCTTCAACCAGCAGAACCAGGGCTTACATTATATAACAGAAACAATGGTGGAGCTGGATTTCATTTAAATACATATTATTATTTTTAAGCCAAACAAATTGTTGGAAAACACTAAATGTCACATACAGGACACATTACAGCCCAAGTGATGATTAAATGTAGCCCATAGTTAAAAAAATGAATATAAAAAATGTGAATCATATGACAGTATACATACATTCATAAATAAATAGACAAGCAGACTGTGCAGGAAGTTCCAATGTGAAGAACCGCATAAACATGGAAATACCCAAATTGTATAGGAACGCTTTCAATGTATGCATTCTAGGGCACAAATAAACCATGGAATGCATCGAAATACATCAACACTTAGTTGATATATACTGAGCCAGAATTAAATTGTAGGCTAAACGTGTCAATGGCGTTTCAAACCTAATTGAAGTATTGGGTTCGGGATGACATAATATAGAGGACACCTGATGGTAGAGAAGTGACAGGATACTTGAAGACTCAGGATATTCATAAGTGGTGCATAGAGTAATGACCATAAAGTGCTGATAAGTCATTGTATATGGGTACAAATACCACAAATACTTTCCAGAGTGTCAAAATAAAACAGGCATAAATGGTGATAATTGAATCATACTTACTCGGAAGGTGGATGTCCAAGCAAGTAGCTTGTAGGTTGCTTGAAGAAATTAGCCTCCTGGGCTGCCAACCACTGTGAAAGCACGAAACATCAGGCATACGCCAGCCAGAAGGTCTGGAGAGACAAGCACTGCTTTGTCACTGTCTCCTGAATGGAAATCACTTCATGAGCCAGAGAATTCAGGTTTGCGCTGGCCAAAAGGTCTGGAGAAGGAGTACACCATCACTGTCCGCTGACAATGAAATTTATCAAGAGAAGCCTCATTGACCACCTCAGCAGCCAACAACTCCCTAACATAACGCAGTCTGGCTTCAGGCTCAACCACAGCACAGAAACAGTGCTCATCACCACCACAGACATCCTCATGATACTGAACAAAGGAGAAATGGCCACACTCCTGGGCCTCTCAACAGCATTTGACACGGTCCCCCTCCCATCCTTATCCATCACGTGCATGAGATTGGCATCCAAGGACCTGCAATTCTCTGGATCTGCTCCTTCTGAAAAGATACTACCCAAGCTATCAGCCAGGCCCCACATGTCTTGGAAGCACTTAAATTTATCTTTTGAGTGCCCAAAGGTTCATCGCTCAGCCCAACCCTCTTCATCACCTACATGAACACTCTGGCCAACATCATCTACCCACAACATCTGCCTTACGCTGATGTCATGCAATTTCCCTCTCAGACAAGACCCCCTGCACCTGGAACAGATTCCCCACCTGTATGACTGAAGTTGCCTATTGGATAAAGTCCAGCTACTCAAAGCTCAACACTTACCAGACAGAAGTAGTAATCTTCTGCACTATACTTCACCATGGGACTCCCCCTCGTGGCAGGTTGACTTTGAACCCACACCCTCCCCCACCACCTGCACCAGGAACCCCTGGATTATCAGTGATAACAGACAGGACATGACTGCCATGGCAACACTGTCACAAAATCCTGCTTCTGAATGCTGAAGATGCTGAGGAAACATTTCAAAGGGCTTCTAAAAAACACGTTACACATGCCCTATTCATGAGTAAGCTGTGTTTTGCCCTAATTTCTTACTGCACAGTGTTGTAGCAAGGTACCATGGGTCCTAATGTTAGCTAGCAATACACACCCATTTATCTCTACTCCTTTGGATAAATAAAGACAGCGACACAAATGGCCCCAGTGACACTAAACCTGATGCTCTAATGACCATTACGTTGCTACTAAAAAAATGTATTACACAAAATTTGAACGGAGGGGTTTTGACCACTGGCATTCTCACCAGGCTACAAAGTGGTAAAGTTATAGTAGGAAGCATGGTCTTAAAGGCTTTAAAAGTCATGAGACCGCACAGCAGGGGTGGCTCCTACATTAGGGAGGAGTAGCGTCGCCCTCTCACCAGCAGCGGCAGCTGCAACCCTTTTACCAAAAAATGATAATAAAGTCTGTTTACTATCGTTTTTGGTAAAAGGGGTGGGGCCACAGGCTGTGACAAGCACTGAGTTCACATGTATGTTTTGCCGGACGTCTCAGGCCAGCCAAACACACATGTGCAGTAGGCTGTCTCCAGCCTAGCAACACAGGAAGAGCTGTGGATAGCGTGCACAGGCTCCCAGTCTGCCTGGCCGTGTCAGATTGCCCGCAGGGCAGGCTGGGAGCCTGTGCCTGCAGCAGAGGAGTGAATGGAGCGGTGCGGCGGCAGGGATGGAGGTAAGTGGTTTTTAAAAATGATTTTTAATTTAATTTTTCATTCCCCCGCACCCTCTGCGCACCTCCCCGCCCCTTCTGCTTGCCACGAGCCACGGCTGCCGCGCAGAGCATGCAAGATTGTTTGTGCATTTCAAATCATCCCTATTTTATACACAAATAGAGCGAGGGAAACAGAGCTATAAGAATCTCGGGTCATCAGACAAAGTTACTGTGAAGTAGCAGTCTAACATTACAAAAAATTTTTAGAAATTTGGTAGGCCTACTATTTTCCATTTCCATATAATCTCAGAAGTAGATGGACTGCAGAACATTACCTGTCTGGAAACCTTTTGAAAAGGCTCTTAAGACTTAGTAATAGTAAATGGCGCTCAATCAAGAGTCCCATCACTATAAGAACTCTTGGGGACTTGTTTTTAAAATGAGCACATCCGTGTGCCAAAGTTACCATAATCTTGAGCTGACCTGCCAGCGGCCCACTAGTTATATTGAATGCGGCTCCCGTGTTCGTAAGTGACTAATTTGGAACGCAAAAAGGATTTTGCAAAGAGAGTGATGTTTATTCCAAACAAAACATGCAGCTTTTCTAGCCAGTTGAAGACGCCTGTGCGGAGATTACAGTGTGTTAGCATTTCTTCTTTTACCTAGCTGTTTTCAACGAATTCAAAAGTTTAGTCTATTTTTTAGTTTAACAAATAGAACAACACTGTACAGGACATTTCTTCTCAGATTGGTTTTACGTGTAATGACGCCCCTCACTTTTTTTCTCTGACAATAATAATTGAAGTCTTAATGTTTTTAAAAAGTAAAATGAATTCTATGAATTAAATACAAACACAACTTGTGTTAGAATTTACAGTCTTTGCCTCCTTTGCTTCCTTGGTACTTACTTAGAGACAATTTGAATTGTAACATGCATGATATAACTACAAAAATCATTATCGCAACTCTGTTTTTAATACACATCTCTACATACTAAAATGTGGAAACAAGTAGACACTATAACCTAAGCAGTCCGCGATAGGGGAATTTTCAGCTAATATAATTATATTGTTGGCTCTTTTTAACTAGTTTTTACTTGCAAAGGTCTACTAATATGTGTTTTGCCTATTGCTAACTACCCAGGTTGGAGAAATGGAAAATAAAGAAACAGAGTAAAAAGGAGATACACCAGTAGGTGGCCAAGGGCGCTTATTGATCAACTACCAGAGTGGCATGTGTACCTTAAACTATGCGGGGTAGTGCCACAAGGAGCCCCATACACACGATACCTGACTCTTCTACAGCACATCACCTTGGACAATTAGGTTGATCTGCTCTGTATCCTTAACGTGCTTGCATAGACCAACCACTGTATGCTGATCAAAATGAAGTATGTGCTATGATGTATAAATATGTAATAAAGATAAGTTTAAGAAAACTTTGTTAGAAATGGGGTGTCTGATTGGTAGTCAGTTTACAACCTGTCCAAGTAGGGACCCTCACTCTAGTTAAGGTAAGGGAGATACCCCACTGAGATAACCCCTGTTATCCCCCTGTTCACCCCCTTGGTATCTTGGCACGAGCAGTCAGGCTTATCTCAGAAGCAATGTGTAAAGCATTTGCACATAACACACAGTAATTCAGTGAAAACACAACAAAAGGACACCACACCAGTTTTAGAAAAATTGCCAATATTTATCTGGGTAAAACAAGACCAAAATTAGAAAAATCCAACATACAGTAATAAAGTTATGAATTTCACAAGAATTACTTAAAAATACAGTTCCTTAAAGTTGATAGCTCCCTCTAGGGCTATCACGGCATCGTATCCAGCAGTTCAGGCAGACCATTGAATCCAGCAGTTCAGGCCAACCGTGGCATCCAGGGCCAGTTACGGTGTCGGGAAGACCCACAAACAGTACTTTAGAAATGTTGGGCGTTGTGATCCTCACAATGAGATCTGGAATGCCGCGTTGCTAGCGTCGGCAGGCATTAGTGGGCATCGGTTCTGGAGTTCGGTGCAAGGGTCATCGGGCACTTGAAGTCACAGGCATTTTAGATCGAACTCCAAACTGATGACGAAGTCTTGAGCGCTGGCGTTGTTGACATCGGGGCTGCAGTGCAAAGTGGGACAATGTGACATGCTGTGCCCACAGGTCACTGTGAAGGCAGTGGTTCAGTGATGGCATCCTGCGGCATTGGTGAGACCAGGGCTGCGGTGAGAAGGTGGCGGTGCACACAGCGGCGTCATTGTTTCTGAAGCGATGTCATCAGTAGGCCCAAGGCTGCGGTACGATGTGGGGCAGGTTCTGTGTGGCGCCCACAGATCGCGGTGCAGGATGGTTCTGGCGTCAGTGGACCGAGGCTGCGGTGCGGGACGGGACAGTACTTTGTGTACCTCCGAGCGGTGTCCTCAGGCTACGGTGCAGGCAGCGGTGTTGGTGTCAGCGTAGAGCGGTGGCATTGGGGATACCAAGGCTGCGGTGTGAGCGATGCAAAGTGCGGGGCTCATATCTCTCGGTGCAAGCAGTGGCTCGATTACTGCGTCAGGTGGCGGCAAAGGTGAGACGAGGGTTACAGTGCAAAGTGGGTGTCGTCAGGTCACAGTGCAGGCAGCGGCGTTGTTGTCGACGTTGTGGTAGTTTTACTTCTGTTGCAGCAGAAATCACACAGTTCCCAGTGTTGTAGGCAGATAAATCTGAAGTCTTTGATATCCCTGAGACTTCCAACAGGAGGCAAGCTCTACTTCAAGCTCTTGGAGAAACTTCACAAGCAGGATACACAGCAAAGTCCAGTCTGTGTCCACTTTAAGACAGAAGCAGCAATTGCTGGCAAACCCAGCAAAGCACACACAGCAAAGGGGCAAGACTCCTCCTCCAGCTCTTCTCCTTGGCAGAGGTTGTTCTTAATCCAAAAGTGTTCTAAAAGTCTGGAGTTTTGGGTCCACTACTTTTACTCACTTCTACCTTTGAAGTAGGCAAACTTCAAAGGAAAGTCTCTGTTGTTCTCAAGATCCTGCCTTGCCCATGCCTGGCTTCAGATGCACTCCAAGGGGTCAGAGACTGCTTTGTGTGAGGACAGGCACAGCACTTTCAGGTGCAGGTGGCAGCTCCTTCCTTCCCACTATAACCCTGGAAGAGTTCAGGATATGCAGGACACATCTTATCTCCCTTTGTGTCACTGTCTACAGGGAATAAACAAACAGCCCAACTGTCAGTGTGACCTAGACGTTGATTCAACCGGCAGGCAGAGTCACAGAATGGTTAAGCAAGAAAATGCCCACTTTCTAAAAGTGGCATTGTCAAACAGACAATCTAAAAACCAACTCTACCAAAAGATGTATTTTTAAATTGTGAGTTCAGAGATCCCAAACTCCAAATCTCTATCTGCTCCCAATTGGAAACTACACTTAGAAGATCTTTAAAGGCAATCCATATGTTAACCTATGGGAGAGATAGACCTTGCAATAGTGAAAAACAAATTTGGCAGTATTTCACTATCATGACATGTAAAACAAACCAGTACATGTCCTACCTTTTAAGTGCACTGCACTCTGCCCATGGGGCTACCTGTGGCCTATCTTAGGGGTGACTTACATGTAATAAAAGGGAAGGTTTGGGCCTAGCAAGTGGGTGCACTTGCCAAGTCGAATTGGTAATTCAAGACTGCACACACAGACACTGCAGTTGCAGGTCTGAGACATGTTTACAGGGCTTCTCGTGGGTGGTACAATCGGTGCTGCAGTCCCACTAGTAGCATTTGATTTACAGGCTCCGGGCACCTCTAGTGCACTTTACTAGGGATTTACTAGTAAGTCCCTAGTAAAGTGCACTAGAGGTGCCCGGAGCCTGTAAATTGTGCCAATTATGGATAACTCCATCAACGATACAATTTACACAGGCAATACTTGCATTTTAGCACTGATCTGCAGTGGTAAAGTGCGCAGAGACAATAAACCAGTAAAACAGATCTGAAAGAAATAGGAGGAAATTGGAGGAAGAAGGAAAAAGTCTGGGACTAACCCTGCAAAAAGGACCATTTCCAACAAACTTTATACATTAAAAGAAGTATGCATACTATACCACATAAGCAAACAGAAGCAAACAGCCAAGTTATAGTGAGCAGGTGTTGTTGGGGCATCATAAAAAATAGATAAAAAATCATGCAGTATGGGAAGTTGAGGGCACATGAGAAAGGACCAGAGGAGGGGCAAAATCTGTAAAGAGGGTTTGGGAGTGGGATGTGAAAGGGAAGGGATAGACGAGGAAAGAGCTTGGAAAGACATGCCTTCCTATAGAGTGTTGAAACACAAAATGAGTTCCTGTCAGCAGTAGAAATAAAAACTATGGTAACGAAAATGCACTTGAGAGGACGTACAAACGCAAGAATAAGGAGGACAGCTATTGAATGAAGAGCATAAAAATGGGATAACAAGATAACCATCCAGTCATTATCTATGATCTTTGCCATAGTCTGCTCCCTTTATTATTTAACTGTTTCATAGGCAATGAATCATTGATAGCAAAGAGGTAAAGCTGTTGGGGAAGTTAAAAAATACAGTACAATTAATGGAACATACTCCATTGTATAGAATATGTTAACTATGGCTCAGGCCTCCCTAAATTATGCCATATTCTGACTACTACCCCTAAGGTTTACAAGGCCACCCTCCACCTATTATACATTCTGATATTAAGACCATCAAGTGTGCAACTCATAAAGAAATTCGGTAGCCAATCCTTGAAAGTAATGAAAACAAACTAGTTGGGATCTTCTGTAGTGACAAGACCGGCAAAACCAGGTTCCTCCAATTATGTTATTGAGTCTGTAGAAAAGCTGTGGAGTAACTAGTAAACACAGTGGTGCTACTATTATTGTGTTGCTTGTTACATTAGGTAAAGCAGTTTATGTACACCATCCCTAAGGCCTCTTGGTGCTAATCAGTGGCTAAAAAATAGTTGCTCCTCCATAGGGTCAATCTTTGGAATGTCTGGTCACTCGACTTTCCTCTTTATTTTTACTTCAAATCTCATATTTATATCAGATCCTGGAAGTACTTTATGTTTGCTAACTTTGGGGGTGATTCTGACCCCGGCGGTTCACTACCGCCGGGGCCAGGGTCGGCGGGAGCACCGCCAACAGGCTGGCGGTGCCCCGCAGGGCATTCTGACCGCGGCGTTTTGCCGCGGTCAGAAGTGGAAAACCGTCAGTCTCCTGCCGGTTTTCCGCTGCCCTGGGAATCCCCCATGGCGGCGCAGCTTGCTGCGCCGCCATGGGGGATTCTGACAGCCCATACCGCCATCCTGTTCCTGGCGGTTCTCCCGCCAGGAACAGGATGGCGGTATGGGTTGTCGTGGGGCCCCCGTAAGAGGACCCCACTTTGTATTTCAGTGTCTGCTTTGCAGACACTGAAATAAGCGACGGGTGCCACTGCACCCGTCGCACCTTCCCACTCCGCCGGCTCAATTCTTAGCCGGCGTCCTAGTGGGAAGGCTCTTTTGCACTGGGCTGGCGGGCGGCCTTTTGGCGGCCGCCCGCCAGCCCAGTGCAAAAGTCAGAATCACCTCAGCGGTCTTATGACCGCGGAGCGGTGTTCTGGAGGGGGGAACTCTGCCGGGCGGCCTCCGCCGCCCGTCAGGGTTAGAATGACCCCCTTTGTGTTTCCTTGCTCTGCATGTCCATGATTTTTATGGAGGTAGAAACGCCTTACTTTTAATACCTATGTGCTCCCTATAACCATGAGCATTATCTGCAGGAAGTGGGCAGTAAATGAGCGAGAGCGTGAATATTATATTGAGTGATAAAGCCAGTCACTCAGTGTACTTGTGTAACATCTTTCAGTTCGTAGTGGTATTAGTTGATCTCTATGCTTGTCTGCATAGGCACCTTTCAGTCGTGGTGTGCATGGCAATGCGAACTCAATCAAGGGATGCCTTGCTATTTGTGTGCCAGTTTTAGTTGGTTCTCTGAGAGAATTGGGCACACAAAATTGTGTGGCGATAGATGCAGCTTAATTTTGATGATTATTGTTCTTCTTGTTTTTGAACTGGGATTGTGGGTATTGTTCAGTCAAATATGTATTTGACCTAGTGCAACTCATTCGTTTCCAGTGTCCTCTCACCTTGTTTTCACTTCAGAAAGAACATTTACGCTGCATTGAGTCTGCTTAATACTAGTGAGGCTCTTTTATTTAGTTTAGTTTTATTTAGTTATTTATGGTAGATTCTTTGCCTCTTCCAACCAATACTAGTGAGTGTAGCTAGTGTACTCGCATCAGTGTTTAGGTTAAGAGTCTTTCAGTGCTGGGCATGTGTAGTTCAATGTCCATTGCTGCCCATGAAGGCAACAAGGAAAAAGTTGTTTCGTACCGTTCCCCGATTAATACATTTATCAACAGAGCCTAACATTGGAGTGAGTTCCGAACGGACATGACAACAGATCTGCTGGATGAAAATACTCCCATTTGTGTAAGAGTTTGAGTTTTGCATGAGGGCCGAGATCTCTGGGACTGAGGGACAGGTCCCGATTGTGATGCAATGGGACATATCCCATGGTGGCATGGCCTAGGCCACCAGTGATCTAGTACTGTAGTTAGTCTTCCATTGTGGCTACTTGTGTGAGGGCCCACTTGCCTGTACCCGAAGATGGTGGTATTATGTCAAAGACATCACATCACTGTGCACACACGTTTTTCTGCCATTGCCTTCAATTCAGCTTTCCCAGCGAGAAAAAAATCCTCTTTTCAGAGATGTTTAGTTTCTATTGAGTACTGGCCCCTGAAGTTTCTCCGCCGTGGTTCTTCCCTCTTCCTAGCATCTGTTATTAGATATACCAAGGAAAATACAAACAGGTCTATAGTCCGCTCAGTGCCCTGGGAACCTGATACAGTCAAGGACAAAGGGGAGTGGACTGTGTCCTCCATAATGTCTGTAAACTCCACTTCATCTGCGTGGGCTGATTTCCATGCCAATTCATATCACAGTGTTCTTGAAAGATGCTTTTCAAGTTCCCTTCAGCAAGATTTCAGCATTCCATGGCCTTTTGAATTTATACAAAAATGTTTTTCTATCTGGGCACATCTAAACAAGGCGAGCTTTGTCTACCAGAATTCAATAAATTGGCAACCTCAAATATAGTGACCTATAGAGATGCCCCATAGTACACTGAATCAAATGTGCTGTAACAATGGAATTCGTTTGTATCAAAACATGTAAAGAAGCAGAAAATGCTACACAAAAGAGTTGTTTTTTGGCCTTGCATCACGGCACTCTAAACAAGCAAGAAACAAATCATTTAAAAATCATCGTGAACAATGTACGTTTAACTGTCACATACTCCACCAATTTTAGCATCACAATCTCTTAGGAACATTGTTCACACTGGCATTCAAACATCAGAACTTAAAATCCCTGCATCCTTATACTTTAATAAATATTTGGAGCTTCGGTCAGTCTCGTTGTGTCTGGTAAAGAAGCAATGTTTGCTATTCAGGCGCATACTCTGCAATATTCGCTTTCAAGTCTTTTGAAAAATACCACAGAATATCAGTGTTAGGCTTAATGCAAATATCTGTGTGAAACATTTTCAAGATGGTCATTTGAAAACTGGACTTGCGTTGAATATCTCAAAGGGACTTAATGCAGCTTCATACTTGAAACCGAGCAGATGAGCTAGAATTACATGGAATAGATTGTACCTAGTTTGTTTAATGTACTTTTGATCCCTATTCACTCTTGGTTATTGAACTGATATAATGCCATCAGTGTGTGATAAGACCTTATTTTTTAAATCTGTATCTAGCATTATATTTACCCTAGCACAGAGAGCAGGAAACACCCGGAAATTAATGAGTGGATGATCCAAGGGAAAACCTCAGTGCCCTGGGGTTCGCCAAACACAGTCATCCATACGTCAACATAATATTCACCTAAACATCAGTACAGCTACTTTAGCTGTGCAAACCGACCTCTGATAATTCTCAATATAGATTGAACCTCTTTTCTAAAAATAACAAGTAGAGGTTGGCTAAATCATTTCAAGACAGGAAACAAGACAGAGATACTATCAATCTACAGCACAGTCTATAGAAAACCATGGGTAAGAGTATTTTTCTCGACTCTTTATCGCTAGTTGGACATTATAATTTAATGCCTTACACCTGAAACATGGTCAAAGAGAATCTAGAAAAAAAAACACCCTCAAACAGTGTAATACAGAATTATTCCACCTAAACAGAGAAAGCATTATTTTGGATAACCAGTCCTGCTGCTTAAGCTCTGAAGTCAATACCAGCTCAAAATAAATAGGGCCCTGTTTAAAAAAAAGAAGTTTGGATGGAGTTTTACATTTATTTTCGAGTTTGTGTTTTTTGTATACACAACCATTTATAATGTGGCATCTCGATGGCTTACATCCTGCCTGTGGGAGTTCTACATAGAGTAGACGTCCACATAAAGAAATAAAACTCCTATGCAAATGCATTTTGTAATGTCTAAAGTGAAGGTCTTACCCTGCACCTTCATCAAATTTTGGGGTGATTTTCTTCAGATCCAGGAAGAGGAGTTACCCAATCTATGACCATTGCTAAAGTGTAAAGGTGTCAGTGAGGATTTCGGGAATACTCACAATCATACGTTGGTGAGTGTTCTTAAACTTCCAAGGCAAACCATACATTGAAACACCTACTTCCCACTCCTTCAGTGGGTTTTACTACTGCTTTTTTCTTCCCTCTCTGGCTTTATTGACAACATTGTTTTTGGCCATAAACATACATGTATGAGCCAAGATACCTACCCTTTACTACTCCAAGGAGTTCACAAGGGATTCGTGGCAGGTGTAAATGCATTTGATATTGCCAATTTCTCTATCATGATATCTGAGGAATCTGTATTAGTAAATCCCACAAGACGAGAGGGAAACCTCCCAAGTGAGGTTTTCCTTGGAAGTTTAGGAACACTAAAGTGTTCATTTGTGGGAGTTCCCAAACTTCTATCCAATCAGTTTGGAACTGAATGCTAGATGAAAGTCCTTGACAAATGCTAGAGGGCAGTTTAAAATCTTGATCATTTTTGCTCTGATCCTCTGTGATAATCTGGAGACCTCTTACTCCTTTGTAGGTTCAACTAAAGAAAGGATAGCTGCTAGTATAGAGGGGATGTTGTGGAGTAAGGAGAAGCTATGGCTTGCTCTTCATACCTTGGGTGGATGTTTTATAAGCATCGTTGAAATTGTTCATCAGTTGGTTTGCTACTTTGTTATTGCATTTCGTCTGTTATAGTTATGTTATTGTTTAATGGCTTTGTAGTAGACTTTGTGTGCCCTATTTAACCATAAATATAATATTAGTGCCAGAAATACCTTAATATATGGCTTTCTGAAATTCGCAGAGATCCTGGTGGACACACATTTGATTAAGAGCAGCTGCATCGTAAAATCACCAAACATTAGGTGAGCTTGAGCTATACCACATCAACGAATCGTAACATGAATTTCGAAAAGACAGCTCCCCACGTGGCCACAGATACCTCAAAAAATGGGACAGGTTGTACCTCCTAACCTGACCGGTGTGAGGCAGCATGCTGCAAATGATGGTCACTTTGAGGTCCAGCAGCAAGCTCAGACCAGGCTGAAGGGGTTGGATCACAAATCATTTTTGCTTGATGTAATTTCTTGTCTTTGGCTGTAAATTGATGCAGTGTTTGGTGCAGGAACCTTTTACCACCATATTCTAAACACACTTTTGTGGAGGTATTAATATACAATTAGAACATTCATGTGTTTTGTTGGATGGCCTTTGTTCTGGTGGCGGGGTCTTCTGTTGTAGTTTTGTATTGCTGTGTTTTCATAGTGTATTATTGTAATGTGATATCTTTGCTTTTTAATGTGGGCATTGTGTTGCATTCTGTTTTGAAAGTTTTGCTCTGTTGTTCCTTGTTATGTTTTAATTGTGTTGTTTGCTCTGTTTGTGCTATTGTTTTGTTCTGTTGTTTACTTTAAACCTGTCAAGAAATGCTGCTACATTCCCTGCAAAAAGCAGAACAATGCTTCAAAGTTCCCATGACAGGCAACCATTTTCCATTATCTACGGTGGTAAAATCATATTAATCCAGCTCTTCAATTCTTTAAGACACCACTAAGCCCAAAATATTGGCAGAGACTATATTTTAAAAGTACCCTGCAGTGCTTAACTTTATGTGACAGCATCTCAATTTTCTATGTAGCTCAACTTCAATCTTACCACCCACACATCGCCTTCTTAGCCAACTGCAGTGCACCACCTTTGTGAGGGATGAGTTATTTCCGCTGTACATGTATATCCTGCTTTCAGTGTACCAGAACAATGTATTATGTCTACATGTCTCCATCCATAACATGCATCTGAATTTATGGGGCAACAACACATGAATTAAACTCCATAAATAAAGAATGAATTGTACATATAGATATCTGGCATATTTTTGCAATGTTCATGCATTTGCAATGTTTATTGCTTAGGTCCTGTAGAGGATATCAGTACAATTTGTTTTTATTTAGGGGCATCTCCAGAGGCAAGCATGTGTGGCATAAAAAAAGACAAGAAGATGACATGTGGCATGGTGCAAATCCTTATATATGCTGGAGTTCGTGCTTGTTCTTCCAACACATTTCAAACACATCAAAATTAAGATAGCAGACTACTTGGTAGAAGGATTTGCAAACGATACTAGTAGACAGATATGATATAGATGTCCAGGAGTGTTTTCATATCAATACAAACCCGAGTGGCAGGAAACAATAATGACCAATTGTATCTGCAATAATGCACTCATATTGTATTTCTGTGACAGCTGAACAGCTGAACAAAACAGCCAATTCAATGGTTCTGTTAGGTGTCAATATCTGTTCACTTTACATAAGGAATGATGGTCTGTGTGTGCCATTTACCATCACTAACTAGCACAAATGATGATCACTTTGCAGGCTGGCCTGTCAGACATTTCATTTCTACCAAATATACATTAGAGGATTATGGCTCATAAGCATTCGGTTGCGATTATCTGCTTGCTTGTCTTTAATAACCAGACAGCTATGCGATGGACCTTCTAACAAAGAAATCTAAATAATCTATGTATGTCTTAACCGTGCCAGATGGAAGTTGATTAAACATTGGGGTGACAAACATTTAGAAACAAGAACTAAGTTATGATTTGGTACCTTTTAATGCTGCAGCTCTCTAGATATCTGTCTCTTGTCAAATGACGGTTCACAGTAAAACGTTCCCTGTTTAACTGTTCAGTTTTTCCCTTATGCCCACTTCTGTTTAGCTCTTCACACTATTAACATATTGGACAGCTAGGTGGGGGCTGTAATAAATCGAGTTATTAGTTGAAAGGGTGAGTACTCACCTGAAGTAATAACCACTCGCTTGTCAGAGTGAAATAGTAAAGTCACTAAATTAAAGTGAGTTCAACCTCCTGGTAGCTATGGTGCAGAGAAAAAGTGTAATGTATTTATGGTGAACCAAAACAGTAATAAAGTCATGACACATCACAAGGTAGATATCAAATTAATTACATTGGGTAAATTTTAATAAATAAAACTACACTAGAATGAAAAAATCCAGTAAGGGAAATCCGAGTTTTTAGAGGTTAATTGTTAAAATAGGATGAAAAATCACTAAGCGCCATCCACAATCTTCTAGTTGTGCTTGACTGGTACCTAGATGCAAGTTAAGACTGACTGCAATGGATCACGTGGGAGATGTAGAAACCAAGAATACCTGGTGAGAGGTATTACCTTCGAATTTAGTCTCTCAGCTGGAACTCAAAAGTCATCAGCGGGGCAAGGCAGTAGGCTGTGGCCAAATAGGGCTCCATGTTACCGAATAGCCACTAGATGAGGTCTCTGTAAAGCTGTTGACTTGGCAGAAAAGCTCAGAATGGGCGAAATTAGAAATTTGTGCCCAAGAAAGGTTCTTCAATGGATGGATATTTTTCGTTCCTGGACTCGGTAAAGATTTCTACCTTCGAACTCAGTCACTTTTTTGCAGCTCAGGTTGTTCCAGCAGGGCAAGGCTGCAGGCTGTAGATGACACAGGCTCTGTTAGGCTGGATACCTTCTTTGTGAGGTCCCACTGAATCAGATTTGCTGCTGCTGAAAAGGTCCAAGCTGGAGCAATCTGAATATTTGGCCGCAATGCACTTTTGTCACATAGGGACAACACTTGGTGGTGGTGGGGGGGATTAAGCAAAAGCCTCCGGCAGGGTCCAGACAGGTCCAGTTGGAAATGGTCAGCAGGGCAGTTGCAGAAAAGACCTCTTGTAGCGTGTTGTGTCCCTGTAGTTTGGAGAGGAAGTCAGCCTCTAGACTACTGGAGTCCACTTCATTGTCCTGGGTACAAGAGGCAAAACAGATCCAATTGTGTAGGATCTTCTGAGGTTACTGACAGCAGGTCAAGTTCTCTTCTGTGGGTCCAACATTGTTCTGATGAGGGCACGTGGGTGCCACATTTATGGCTTGCACTAGATTGTGGGTATGGGTGACTCTTGTCCCCTTCCTAACCAATAGGGTAAACGTTCAGAGGGACATTCCTACCCACTTTTACAGCACTTTCTGTGTTCTCTAATCCAAACAATCCCACAGTGCACCTCTCTGTCTATATCCAAGATGGTAAAACCCTTCTTCATTTTTGCAGAGCCTATGTGCCCACCCCGAGGTATGCCAAGGAAAATGAGCAACCCCTCCTCTTTGGTCACTCTCAACCAGTTCTTGGGGCAGCTCTTCTTCCTGTGGGGTTGTGCTTGCCTGACTGAGACCTGCAGAGGTTTTAGGCACGTAACTTTCTAAAATTGCCTTTTCCAAAATATGTATTACAAATCCAACTTCACCAGAGAATTGAGCATAAAATAAATATTTAAGTCCACAAATTAATTGTGTTGGGGTTTCCTGGCTAGATATAACATTAAACATAATATTGTATGCCAATGTGTTCCTATGGAACAACCAAACCTGCTATACGTAAAATTAATTTTGAGGCCTTTTCACTGTAACAACATGTTTAACAGTAAACCTTTACATGTTCTATTTTTAAATACCATGCACCCTGTCTTATGGGCAGTAAGGCCTAATTACAGATGACTTCTTATTATTTAAAGGGAATGTTTAGGCCTGTTAAAAGAGGTTATTCTGACAGGTCAAATTTGGAGTTTAAAGCTACACAGCCAGGCTGCAGAGGGTAGGCCTTGCAGTCATGTTTACACTGTCATGTTGTGAATGTCACAATGGGTGCTGCAGTCCACTTGTGACATTTAAATTACAGTCCTATGTACATTTTAAGTTAAGTATGCCAATTAGGAGTATGGCAATTTCATCATGTTGAAAGGAAGAATACAGGCATTCTACCACCGGTTAGCAGGGGTAAAGTTCCACAGCCAGCAAAAACTGTCAATGCAAAATCCGTGGATAAACCATGCAAAAGATGATCATTTTTAACAGGGGCATATATAGCAGCTTAAAAACTGATTTTATTGAAACTGTGGTTATGCCAAAATAAATATTCCAGTTCATAGTCAAAGAAATGCTCTGATTTGTGGTGGGAGTTCTAAAACCGGATGAGAATCCACTAAAATTTGGTCACTCCATCTTATTTAGTCTGCAATGCATTTGAACTGTATGCACCCTCAACATGGAGTGAATGAAAGTCGGAGCATGCTGCACAGAAGGTGTCTGTAAGTCTAAGGGCAGACGTAAAGGACATGGCTTTTGCAGCACTCAGAAAAAGTGACTGTTTTTGTGTCATGTGGAAGTACCTGAAAGTCCTGAAATTCAAACAGAAATTTACAATGGATTGTTCAGTACCACAACATGGGTGACAAAGTAGATGAGAGTATTTTACCTGAAGAATTAGCAGCAAATATTTTGCCGACAAATTTCACTTAATGGTTTTCCTATTTCTTTTTATTCCATAATAGTTATTTACTTTGTTGGCTGGTGTTACCAGCTAATGAAAGATTATAGGAGCGACACCTAATGCCCCAGTGTTTTGTAATTGTGCCTGTCTTGATTATTGCATGGGAGAGCTAATTACTTGGCAGAAATATAGGGTACTACGGTTATCCAGATATAGGATAGAAAACTGGATGGCGGGGTGCTCGACACGGTTGGTAAAGGCGCGCAAGTATGGTATGTGAGAAACGTTAGGGAAAGAGACAGAAATATAAAAATCGTGCAAACTAACTCAATTGTAATGCATGTTATTTGGGACATCCTGTTTGAGAGTGCCAGAACAGCAACATAAATATAATATTGGGGCTTCTGGAGACGAATGCAAAGGCACGAGAAGTGCACAGTTTGTGCAACCCCCTCCCCCCCTCCTTCCCTTCTACTCTTTCTACCCATCCTTAAATTTTATAGTTATTTAGATATTTGGCTAAAGCATGTATTGCGGAGCGCCTAGCAGGTCCAGCACCCATGTGTACTATCCACTGATCACTGAATGGATTAGACAACCTATTATTAAGAATGCAAGAAAGTGGTTTCTTATTCGTTTACGAATATCTAGATATGAAAAGAGCATATATGTATGTTTTCCTAATGTTCTGTTAGACAAACTAAGCATAGAATGCAAGCACACAGATGTACTGCCCTCATGCGAGCAACTTATTCATCTGTCTAAAGTCGAATGTTCCCTTAATTAAAGGATAGAATGTGTTTGTTACCTTCAGAAGGATATGCAATCCTTCCACAAACAGAACTTGTAATTAAAGCTTGCATCACATGGGAATCACGATAAAAAATACCTATATACACTCTTATCAGTGTATTTCCACAGCAAACAAATAAAATGGGGGTGGCTTAAATTGTCCAAGTGTACGTTCAGGTTGCTCAAAACTTCGTGGTCAACGGATACACGGACTTAAGAAGACATCAAAACGAAAGTACTTGAAAGAATATGTGAGACACTGTAGACCCAGCTCAGAATGGTGACTACCTGACTCCGACTGAAGAAGCCTGCGTTCAGGGTGAGGGCCAATCCCTTGTCCGGGGATCCAACTCGCCCAACTTCTCAAGAGTCAGAAGGACAACTGTCTGGATCAAATGACAGCTTATGGGGGTGGGGGTGGGCGGGGGGGGGCACTGTCGTATCGCCTCCTAGATAATTGTCATTACTGCAAACGAAAGCCTTCTATCTTTAGATAGGGTAAATAATTGCAAAGCTACTTTTGTGGGGGGTGGGGGCAGGAGGGTTGCATTTTATATAGCTCGAACTTAACCCAGGAGCATTCGCGCTCTTTACATGAGCACCGGTTACCTTACACAAGATCTGTTCCCTTTTTTATTGGGAATGGGGAGATTGAGTGATTTTCTCAAAAACACGGGATATTGGGCCGCCGTCGGTAATAGAACCGGGTTCACTTGTTCTAAAGTCGGGATGTCTAGACGTAACACGACATCTTCTCACATATATGTGAGACAATTTTACTTTCATCCTCATAATCCTAAAGGACCTCTGCCCATGGAAAATATAAAAGTGTAAACAAACAATCAGAGGTTAAACACAATGATTTAATATATATTCCAGTTAAACAGGGGTGTAAACAGTTACAACTTATTAGCAGGAAAGCAACACAAGTTTCGTTAAAATCTACATTGTGAACATAAAACGTTTAAAGTCAATGTCTATGAACAGTCATCCTGCTTCTTTTTTCATGGCATTGTTGGAAGAGAAGTATTCAAGTAGAGGAAAGGGGGCTAAGCACAGATAATGCCACTATGAAAATGGGAGGGAAGTGCTTAGTAGTGAAACATCCAGACTGAAACACCAGTAAGACAACACTCCATTCACTGCTATTTCTCATCTTAAAACCCTCGACACAGCCATCAGTATACTTTATACCCTCGGCTCACATAAGTACATTAAGCTGATGTATTACAATTTGTGAGCAGGCCGAATTGCTGATCCGTGTATCAGGGAAAAAATAGGCAGTCTGTGCCATCTTTATGAAGTGCACAGATGCATATGCACATGGTGGCTTCAGTCTACGTAAGCAGTGGTGGATATCACATGCCACTGCCATTGATAGATGACAGTAGGCTCACCCATAGACAGAGGAAGCTTACAACCATGGTTGCGTGAAGATAACCCCTTGTCCTAGTCAGCACACAATACAACCTTTTGGACATTTTATTAGCCTGCAAACATTGAACAGCATGCACACAGGCCTTAATACATCTAGGGACTGAGTACTGTCACCCTCTTCTGTCCTTTGCATGGACCATGGGTCGATGGTTAAATGCTCTGATTCTCTACATCTCCACATATCAATGTCTACTCCACTTCATTGTGCTCATTCCTCGCCAAGAGTGCTGTGTTCCTCCGCAAAGAGATCGGATGTGGGAGGTGCAGACAATCCAGTGCCACTCCAGCGGAGGCCTACACACTAGACTGCTCAGAAATTCAGACAAGATCCCCTTGTCTGGATCTCACTTAAATGAGTATTCACATACCTTCTCAGAGTAGGAGGAACCAAACAAATCAGCAAAACGAATTTGTTGAAGAGAGTAATATTTAGAAATTACGGTTTGCAGACTATTTTGATCACACCCAGAGTTAAAATGTGTACATAGAGTAGTTATTTATTAGCTACACTTAAACAGCTCATTCAACAACCTATAGTGTGACAGTGTGTACAGTGGGAAATGCCAGGAAATCATGACATTGCAATCAGTGTTACTGCATAAGGGTCCTGGAATCTTGTGGCGTCTATCCATCTTTCTTAGTATGAAATGTCCTTTGGGTCTAACTGCGAGCAGAGCAGAGGAGCCAACATGCTAGAAATATGTTCAAAGTGAACTAAAGCCGAGGGTTTAACTTTGAAATGTATACAAGGAAACAGCTGCAGTGGCAGGAACCACATTCCTGATAGGATCCTTTTAGAAATACTCAGAGGGATGAACAGGCATGACATAGTTGTAAGACTTAAGCGAGCACCTATCTACTTTGCCACATTTGGTACACATTGGCATTGTAGAATTAATACCTCTCAAGTACTTTAAATTATGAAGTACTAGACTTCCAGTTGGCAGGCTACATTAATATCCTCTCATGTTTAAAGTTATGTTACCAGAAGGACTTTTCGGAATATACATTGCTGGTCTGTGTGTCAAACATGAACCGCAATCACAAGAAGATTTGGAAAACAATAACCACCCATCAGAGCAGGATCCTGGTTGCAATAGTTTGTTTTCCGCATCTGCAAAGCCAATCCTTTAATCACAAAACCAATTGCCTGATTTTATTGTCTGATCAATTCACCAAGTGAAAAACACTGACAGGAGGCACAGTTCCATTGCTTTACAGACTGAATAGATTCAGACTACATCTGCAAAAGATCTTAGTATATATTTGCTGGTCTACTTAGCTACATATACATTCTTGCCTCAAGTGGTCACGATCTTGTTTGTCAAGAGGATCCCACTGTCCTGGGACCACAGCCACATGAGCTCATAAGCCACACTTTCTAATACTTCTTGCGTGTGCTGCAGTAATACACCGACTCACCAAATGTTTATTATATCACATGCAGAAATTTTGCACTTTGCTAGTCTGTTCTACTAAACATAGAAAAAAGGAAAATGGGCCTGCTGTCCATGTTCTCCAGGCTGGTCCAGAAAAGATGTGAGATGATGTATTTTGTTCCAACTAGATCTGAACAATAAATGGAGAAACATTGTGGTGCAGATTGGTACAAATGATCTTCTGCTGTACATTGGCATCTTGTCTTCATTTGCCAGGCTATTTTGTTAGCCTGAACCAAAACCATGTTTTACTTTAGTTTGCCCAGTACGTTAAACATTAAATGTGGTCAGAGTGAAGCTTTTCTCGAGTAATCCATCACATACAGCCCATAGCTCAAGTGGCAGCTCTCAGTTTTTGCTAGACTGCATAGCCTGATAGCTCTCGTTGAAAAACGAGAAACTTACCTGTTTCCTTTGTACGTGATGTGAGAGTGTCTGTTCAATAACAGGCAGTCACTGCAAAGCTCACTATGTAATTGGATGGAGAAATTGCCACAGGGAAATACGTGCACATTTAAATATTTCCCCCAGAAGATAAGCTGTGATTTTCTTCCAAACTTTAGGGGATCATTCAGAGTTTAAAAGATGCAAGCCTTCAGCCACAAATTGGCAGATATCCCGACTGCCTTACTTCTTAGGGAAGACAGGATATCTGCCAATCTTTAGCAGAAGTATGTACTCAAAATAGAATAAGCATCAGTCGTTTTTGGAGCATGTCCCATATCTGGCAAACTCTAAGTAACATTGTTAGGCCCAGATAATAAGTTAAACAGAGTGAAATTCCTGTGTTGAATTCCACTTCCCTCAATCACAAGTGGTCTGTTGTCCCCACACTCAGATTGTCCCTGTACTGGTACATCTTCAGGAAATTGTGCCCTTGAAGACCCCTTACCTGGTGCATGCATGATTCTCAGACAAGGCTTGGGCATGTTAGAAAGAAATAAGAATACCTTGTGAAAAATTGCTCAGTAAATCTGGGGCCACACGGTTATTCATCATTTCATGGAGCTTAATTCATAATGTGAGTAAACATGTGCTGAGATGTTGTTGGAATAGATATTACTGGCCATTCACAATCTCTGCACTTATTTACTCATAACTCGTGACCAGGACCTCAATCTGCAGGCTTAGCACTCCAGGCAATTTTTTGGAAAAAACATTCCACTGTAAATTTAAATTGTATTTGTAGATTAACTCTACTTAATGAATTCTGATTGAATGTACAATACATAAAAAGGTCACAAGCATTATATCCTCAATCCTATGAGTGTGTGGATGCAAGGTTTAAAATAGTGTTCTCAACTTTAATCTTTAAGGCTCTGGTTTTTACCTTTAATTAAAAAAAATCATAAATATGGTTCTACTGATATGACTTTTGTCTTTTTGGTATTAGATAATTTATTAAAATTGACTCTTTTTTTTAATTCATGTGGGTTTTTCCTTGTGTTGTCTTATTTACTTTTTACGTTATTACTGTTTGAGTGCTGCATAAGTACTTTAGACATTGCCTCTAATTGAAGACTGACTTCTTTGTGCCTAGTTATTAGAGGGTTAAGCACAGGTTTATTTAGTGACTTTGTGGTTCACAGGGATTGTGTATATTACTTGAGTGGATCAATCACCCCTCTTAACTAGTAACCCAGTTTCTTACACCTTGATATTGTGACATACAAGGTTAATTGCTCTTGGTGGTTTAATTTGTACATTTTTCACTCCTTTGGTTCATTGTTTGGTGGTATGTTTATCTGCGGTGTAGTCTGTGTATAGGTTTCAAAAGGTGGCATGAGCAGGTTGCAAGACTGTATATTAGCAAAGAAGACCTGTCACTATCTTTACAATATATTGTACATCTTTAGTTTGGTTTCTCTTGTTGCAGTCTGGTGAGCACGTCACACTTTCTCAACAGTATCACCAACTGGTAAAGCTGTCCCTTAATAGTGTTCCATCAGAAAAACAGGAAAACTTCCATCACCAGACCCAAGAAGATACAAATTTGCTGGTCAGCAACAGCACCACCACCTGGCTGGATCTTTTCCAGCCTTCTCAAATGCCACACCCTCACTCAATATGTAGGTGAAGTTGTAGAACGAAGCTTGATCTCAGCCTGACGCTGCTACTGTCTGTAAATTAAAGAAAGTAATGGAGGCCCATGGGGAGCCGGGACCCTGCCTTTGCCAAATTTGCTTTGGATTAGACTTATGTGCCTCTGTAGCCAGAAACGCACTTTGCATTAACATTGTACTAGTGAGCAAAGATTAGACGTGGCCAACAAGGAGCATGGTGGCTTGATCTGCCAGAAAAGATGTTTAAACTCCATTCCGCCTGTCCCTGACACTTGTCAGAATGACTGGAGAAGATGTGGTAGTTTTTGGTGAACTCCCTGACCAAACATGGTGGAGAGGCCCAGGCACCAATTGTACATAGATCTAAATTATCACAAAAACTTTGAACTTTATATCAAAGGGTGCTTTTTCTGCAGAGTGACTGGGTTGGGAAAATACCGAGTGGGGTAAACATTTTGCAAGAATTTACTCAATAATTACCTGGGCTCTCATGATCTTAGTAAAATATATCTATGTAAAGGCTTGTTGCAAAGTGGAGGGAGTATTCCATGAAGATGTGACGCTTTGAGAATGGAAAGCATGATCATCTTATGGGATGAGAACCAGATCCATCTTGGAGATTCATCAAGTTACCATATTCTTGGCTTCATCTTCATATGTAGGTTTACTACAGCTACTTTGAAAATAGGACAAAACCTAAAGGAACCAGTTTTTTAAAGAAATTAATAGGATTCATGAGAATCAGGAATTGAAAAAAGCAGCACTCTTTGAACACATTGAGCTTCTCAGTTAGTAATATTGTTTACCTTGCCTGTAGCCCTGGTATTGAAATTGTCTGCACCCTTGTTGCACATTACTTTGGAACAGTCAGTTGATCAGCTTTAAGTTTTAGCTGGCAGACTGGCCATCTGCCAGTATGAGCAAAGAACCGCCTTCACCAAGGTAGTGGTGAAAAGTCTGCAGTATCCAGAGGGCCAGGGCTCCAGAGGGATCTCGTCAAAACTGACTGCATCTGTAATGCAAAGAACACCTTTGGGAATTAACGGATGTTACAAAATCCACTAGTTTGTGTTATTGCTGCTGGAATGTCTATGACTGAAAGGGAGTGGTGTCCATGTACAACGTATAAGATGCTCATTAGGACAGTTTACCCTTACTGAAGTTCAGTTGTGTGCATGAGGAGAGCACATAGCTATCCTGAGAACTACTGCATGTTCTTTCCCCAGTGCTCAGTGCCCTTTGCATTAGGACAGTTACTTTTGTCATATCATTGGAGCAGGGCCAAGACGGATTTTC
Source organism: Pleurodeles waltl (assembly GCF_031143425.1). NCBI lineage: Eukaryota > Metazoa > Chordata > Amphibia > Caudata > Salamandridae > Pleurodeles > Pleurodeles waltl. The sequence continues at coordinate 806,485,672 of NC_090440.1, forward strand.
ATTGAAAAAAATACATGGGCCGAAATGGGGCACAGAGCAATCACCTGTGGCTGAGATTAATTTGAACATTCCTTCTATTATCTTCTAGCTTTTACCGGTTACTTTTTAATGGCCCTTAAGGCACAAAGGCTGCAATTGCAACATTTTGCAAATGCCAATTGAGGAATGGCGATCTGCAGATAAGCATCGGCCTCCTCTTGCCTCATGAATATGCATGAGGCACTATTTTTTCCATTCCTCACAGATATCAGTTTTGCACTGTGGCCAATCAATGTATTTCCCCCAAAATATTCCTGGGTGGCAAACCAATCACTGTGCAACAGAGCGATTACTTTGTGGGTCGAGTATAGTGCACCCGGCACCTACTCTCCGAATTTACTAACATTAGCTAATTTATTCTGCCGTGGTCCTCTGCACACTGGGCTAAGAAGAAGCAGGTGGTAAGCTGAATGTGAACATGCGTCTTTTTGACATCAAAACCATGGTATAGGGCAGTGGATATTAACAACAAGAGGTCCTTTTTGTCCACATACCTAAACTAACAAGGTTTCAGTTTCAGAGCAAACATTGTCAGCTGTTCCACTGGGGAAGCTGCATCCCTGTATTTTAAATACCTCGTATATCCGGCGCCTACTATCCTTTTCATGGGTCTTGTGATGACTGTTTAAATAGTTAATGGAGCATCTGTCTAACCCCAGAGTTTCCTTTTAGCCGGCCATTTTCATATGCATGGGTCGGGAAAGAGATTGTGTTACAATGCAAACGGTTGTGTCCGGGGCCTCCTTATTTTGTTTAATCAGGAGCGGTGTCAGCACAGCTGTGATGCTGATAAACACGAGGTATACCCTCCGTACACAGTGAGCACGAACTGGGAACACGCAGTTAACCCCTCGTGCAGCTCATCCCATGATTACTTAATGCACTGTGAGCTGTGTCATTCTGTTTCACCCCTTACATAACTTGTGCGTAACATACATTATTCATCAAGTTACAGAGCTTTTTCTTCTAATCCTTTCAGGATCTGTATGTTTTTGTATTTCTTCGCTATATTATCTCTTTCACTTAAGCTATTGATAGTTATTTCTCTGTCAGAGGATGGTCTGCTTGCCCCATTATGTCAAGGCCTTTGTGATGCCAGTCCATGCTCTCAAAGCCTGTCCATACAGCCATTGGATGAGCCCAGTGGACTCTGGGCTGGACCAGCTTTGAAAACATCCTTTTGAGTAACTAAGTATGCCAATGGTGTTTTGATACGAGTGACACCTATGACAACATTGAGATGATGTAATTTGTAAGATACAAGAGGTTGTGAGTACTGCATTGATGATTTATGTTATGTAAGTTGACTTGTATAGCGCCATCTACCCGAAAGGCTTTGCAGCGCTTGAAGGACAACAACATAAACCGAGGCCAGGACAATAATGCCTAAAAGAGCCAGGTTTTAATGGCCTTTCAGAAATCAAGTTCATGGCTAAGTAGCAGAATGTTGAGAGGGAGAGAATTCCACAGTTTTGCCCCAAAATATCCCATCGTGGTGCCACCCCATCTACCTTTTTTGATTTTAGGCAAAGTGGCCAAAGCTAATGTGGCAGATCTAATGACTCTGTTGGGCTTATAGAAGGTGACAAGATTTTTTAATAGCTGCGGACCCCTATTATGGAGTGATCTATGAATGAAGCATAAAGTTTTAAATTTTATACGTTGCTCCACAGGGAGCCAGTAGAGGGAAGCCAAGGCTGGCTTAGCAGAGGTATGCCTTGGAATATCTGATAAGAGGCGTGCTGCGGCATTCTGGACTACCTGTAATTTCTTAGTCACAAATTTGAGGGAGCCAAGGAACAAACTATTCCCATAGTCAAGTTTAGACATAATAATTGCTTGAACCGTAAGCCTTTTAGCGAGAGGAGGCAGTATTCCAAAAACCTTTCTTAGCAGTCTTAGTGATCCAAAGCAAGACATTTTCTTGGCATGATGTTCTAGAGTGAAAAGGGGATCTAACCAGATTCCCAGACTTTTAAGGTATTTCTTGGGAGGAGGCAAGTCCTCCAAAAGGAGAGGAAGTAGAGGAATGTCGACTGGATCAGAGTAGTGGTCTAAAATCATTATTTCTGTTTTGTTCCCATTCAGTTGGAGCATACAGTTTGTCATCCAAACTGCGACTGCACATAGACATGGAGACAGGGATTTGTAGTGTATGCATGCACATAGTGCTTCATAACCATGATGAGGTGAATTGGGTGGCACTCTGCTTCATCAGCAGTGCATGGTGGGAAGATGGTTGAATTGTTGAAGGAGTTTGGTGCTATTTGTGAATGACCTGAATGCTGATATTATCTTATCTTAACTTACTGCGCTTGAGCAAGTAATGGAGGAGGAGGAGTGACAGAACACATGCACTTTGCATTCAGTTATTGTGTTGGCTGATTGAGCGGATGTATATAGAACCCACTCAAGAGTGACAGAGGAGCTGCCTATGGCATGTACTGGATGCAGGCATTTAATAAATCAATCAGCCAATCAGTATTTATAGGGTGCAACACTGCCATCCCTGGTGGTAAATGGGTGCTGGGGTGCAAGGTCTCCATCGAAGAGTCAGTTCTTGAGCTTTTTTCTGAAATCCACCAGGGAGTATACTGTTCGCAGGTGGAGCTGCAAGTTGTTCCAGGTCTTTGCAGTGATGTAAGAGAAGTAGTGGCCACGGCTGTGGTTGAGATGGATATGGAGTTGTATGCGAGGGCTAGTGAGGAGGAGCACAGTTGTCTGTAGGTTTGATGAAAGTTCAGTCAATGGTTGATGTAGGCCGGTCCTTGATTGTGTAGGGCTTTGTAAGCATGCATGAGGATCTTGAGCTAGCATCCTTTCTTGATAGGGAGCCATTGGAGGTTTCTGAGGTGGTGGGTGGTTGATGTGGGCTCAGTTGGGGAGGTCCAGGATGAATCTGGCTGCTGCAATCTGTATGGTCTGGAGTTTTTTGAGAAGTTGGGGGGAGATGCGGACATAGTCTGTTGCAATAGTCGAGGGGTCTGGTGATGTGGGCCTGGTTGATGGTTTTCTTGGTGTTGATAGGGATCCAGCTGAAGATTCTGTGGAGAATGTGGAAGCAAGCAGAGGCGACAATGTTGATTTGTTGCTTCATGTCAGTTTGAGGTCAAGGATGATGCCATGGTTGTGTGCGTGGTCTATCGGCATGGGGGTGGGTCTAGATGGATGTTTTTCTCCCAAAGATCATTACTTCTGTTTTGTCTGAGTTGAGTTTGAAGCAATTATCTCTCATCCAGTTGGCTACGTTGATCATGGCATTGCAGAAGTTTTTTTCTGGTGGTTTTGGAGGGGACTTCAGTGAGTGGAAGGATGAGCTGTATGTCTGCATAGGAAATGATTTCAAGACTGTGAGATCTGACGATGTCCGTGTGGAGAGACATGTAGGTGTTGAATAGCGTGGGACTGGGGGACAATCCTTTGGGTATGCCACAAATGATGTTTTTGGGTTCAGAGGTGAAGGGAGGCGGCCGCATGCTCTAACTGAGTCCTGTGAGCAAAGAGGTGATCCAATTGAGGGTGTTCTCTTGTATGCCTATGTTGTGTAGTATGTTGATGAGAGTGTGGAGAGAGACAGTGTTGAATGCTGCTGAGAGATCAAAGAGGTACAGTAAAGTAATCTCCCATTGATTGAGGATTGTTCCGACATCATCTATGGCTGTGATCAGTGCAATTCCTGTGCTGTGGTTGGCTCGAAAGCCTGATTGGGAGATGTCAATTAGGTTATTTTGTTCCTTTCATGGTAGATGGTCTATATAACCCATCCGGTAGCGATGGGTGAGCACCAAGAAGCATGTGCTGTATAATGGCAGTCATGGTAAACGATCTGAGTCTATTGAGGAGTGAGAAGGAGTAGCACACTTCTATGCTTAGGAAAACAAACCTATTGTGAAAGGTCTCGAGTGACTACTGTGGAGCAATGGAATACTGACCCAGATGAATGCACTGGTCACATGTATAGCTGGGGTAGACATTTGGTGGGTTCCACACAAAAGTGATGGGAGAACAAACTAATGGGCATGCACTGGATGCAAGAATCCCTTATAGATTATAGAATATGTCCAGGATCATTGATGAGTAGTTTACAGATCATGTGGTGGATATTCAGCCAGAGTAAATGAACTTTAGAGTCTACCAGGAGTAAGACAGAGCAGTCCACAAACATGCAGTGCTTACAAGCAGCCTGGGCTCTAAATGTCATAGCTCGGTGTGCAGGTTGACTAATAAATAGTCTATACAAATAAGGCAAGGCCTATACACATAATAAGCATATCATGGAGATTTAGCAGTGCCAAGCAGATTTCAGACTTTGCTTGTCAGGGTCTATCCAGGAATGAGAAGATCAGGCTTCATTTTACAGACAGGATAAATCGCCATAGTATCCACCCAAGAGCAGTTTCATGAAGCCAAGATAAATGTGGCTCGTGTTCAACCAGGAGCAACAGAGGAGCAGTCCATTCAGAGATTATGGCTCTAGGCACTTTCCAGAACCGGATAGGTCAAAACAGGTGGGACATAGTTAACTTCCGCACCTGGACACCTAGGCTAAATGCCCTGGGCAAATCATTAAAATATGTCAGGACAGAAGGAGCAGGCGTGACCCTGTGGGAGGGAAAGCAACAAAAGTGTGGGTGGAAGGGATGGAGAAGGAGGGCACTCAGGTCATGTGGTGGCACTAAGCAGTACTGCGATAGGTAGAATTATCCTGAAGGAGCAGAGCAGCATGTACAGTCCACAGAGCAGGGCAATCTACACTGAACAACCAAAACATGTAGAATGTTTCTAACGTGGCACAGCTCCATCTCGTAAAATTAAAGAGCTGCGACTGAGGCTTGAATGTGTAACTGTTCGCAGTCTGTTACATAATTGATGGAAGGTGAACATGTTTACTTTATACAGTCTTACATACTTTTACGATAATGTTTTTTTTTTTAATTATCTTAGTGTACATATGTTATTCCACAATTCATTGCCTGTACAAAATAGATGTTACGATGGTGTTGAAGCTACACAGGGATACATTTTATCTGTAGCTCTCCTCCTCCCCCCACACCCTTCAGTTTGGTCAGCAAAATGGAGATTGCGACGCCTATTATTGGAATACAGTATTAGATGCTGCTAATTATACTAAATTAGTCTTTCCACCATTTAATTAAAATTGTTTCTAATGAATATGCTTTCTTGGCAGGCTTTTCGGTACCACTGGGAATTGTGCAGCCTGCAGTAAACTGATCCCTGCTTTCGAGATGGTGATGAGGGCCAGAGATAATGTTTACCACTTGGACTGCTTCGCCTGCCAGCTCTGCAACCAGAGGTGCGTACACAGAGGTTCACTCCTGCTAAAAAACAAGAGCAAACGTGTGTTGTCACCTGCAGGAAACGGAACCCGATCAGCCGAGGTGCAGGCCATCGGCCACAGCCAGTGGAAGTTAGGGCCGAAGAAGAGAAGAGCTTTAAACACACCTGCTGTAGAGAGGGCATTACCCCATGTAAATCAGAGCGTGGTTGCGCTAAACGTTTTCCATGATTACGTATTTTATTGTTTTGTGCCTAATTACGAGTGCTCCGAAGGATGCGAAATTAAAATTAATGACTGACGACAAAATCCGATACCATGGTGTTCAGTATTTATCGGCGGCCACAAATGATGTTGCATGTTTCAAGTTAAACCATTTCGAACAGTGTATGACATAAAGGTTTTACTGCCTTCTGCACCAAAATCTGCATGTTCCGGTATTTTCAATGCATTTTCCCCTCGGTGAGATTTGGCAGGTTTGACCTGCTGTTATGTTCACGAGGAAACCGCAGGCCAGCGTCCTTTATCGCACTTGGTACCTACCTATGTGATAAACTCTGCACAGCTCATAATTCCAACCCCTGTGCACATCTGGGTTTGCCCAAATGCCAGAATTTTTCAGCCCTATTATAATTAGTGCTAAAGTGGCATATGCAATCCATTATCATATTAATCAATATGTGTTGTGTACATATGTATTTTGCCAGGCACTCTTTTCATGCAGCACACTGGCAAGATAATACAAATTCTAATATGAATTAATTGTACCTGGTAAAGTGGAAAGCTTTTCCTCAGCGTCATCGCCATCACACTGTAATTCTACCTTTAAACGTGACACAATCAAGGTGGATATTCCTGTTTTTTAAAGCTCCTACCTTTTGTCATTTGACCCGAACAACTTGTGGCCTCACACAACTGCTGACGCAGATGATATCATAGAAGGTAATAATACTAATAGTAACTGTTGATCCTCATGACATCATAAGATGTGCCATCAAACAGCATTTGACCATGATTAGTTCTTAGAAAGGTTTACATGAAAATTGTGCACTATGTGTAAAATTTGTCACTATTTTCTAAAATATACAAATGCCGACAATAGGTAGGCATAAGAGTCAAAGATAAAACATGCAAGTCAAAGTTGTAACCCTAGCGACACCCTAATCACGTCTACCATCTATTTTTGTGCTGCAAGTTATCTTTCCATCAGTTCATTGAAGGTGCTGCACGATACAGATGGTGCACAAACGCAGCTGTACCTACTCTTCAGGGTGTACTATACCATCAAGACATGGCTATTCTTAAAACTGAAAAGTGCAAAACCATTACTATTGCTTGAAAAATCATATGGATTACAATGTGCATTCCTAACGGCCCCAAGAGTAAATTCCATAAACAAGTGTAATCCTTCTATGGGCATCAACATTCAAACAGTTAGAGTCCGTGATGGAATATACTACTAGGCTCATGCTTCACTCCCCCTTTTGAACCATAGACCTAGTTCATCACCCAGTGATGAAGTGTGGTGAATGAAAGAGTTTCTCCTCTCCCTATAATATATACTCAAAAAACTGTCATTAGGAACGTCAATCTTGAAAATAATGTGTAATTTGTATGATAGTTTGTAATAATAAACTGTTGCTCAGCTGCATGCTGAACTTGATTTAGTTTGCTATTCATAAGGGCAGTGGTGCAGTAAAAGACATTCACAATCAGTAGAAAGGTTCGCACTGCAAATGTGCATGTCTAGTGAGCTCCTTCTCTCAGTACCAGTGCTTTATTTAGTTTCACAAGCTTGTGCTTTTATCCTCATGTGCAGATGTGTTAGAAATGGGATCTCTAGTTGGCAATGGTTTTCACCCTGTCCAAGTAAGGAACCCTCAATCTAGTCAGGGTAAGGGAGTCAAACACCTAAGATAACCCCTGCTCACCCCGCTCATAGCATGGCACAAGCAGTCAGGCTTATCACAGAGGCAATGGTTTTAGTATTTATAACAACACACAGAGCAACACAGTGAAAACAGCACAAAAGTACTCCACACTAGTTTAGCAAAATATCCAATATTTATCTAAGTAAAACAAGACTAAAACAACAAAAATTCAATGTACACAAGCAAATATATGAATTTTTAAACATTAAATCCCAATAAAGCACTTAGCCTCAGTTGAAGCTATTGTGTTTCTATCACTACGTTGTTGATGGAGTCGTTCCCAACAGTTCAACCCCACTCATGAGGGAGTGCAGCACCGGTCATGGAGTCACTCAGACCCTAGGTACAGTACCTTAGAAACAGGGAAAATAAAAATATTGCACGGAGTCAGGCAGGTGAGGTGTCGCTGGAACCAGAGCGGCGTCTGTTCCTTTCTGCTACCGAGGAGGTGAGGCATTGGTTTCTTACTGCAAAGCAGGGGAGGTGAGGCGTCAGTTCTTCATGGTTATTGGGGAGGTGATGCAGTTTCAGTGGCAAAGTGTTGGTTCCTTACGCTCTGACGGTGCCGATGAATCGGGTGGGTCAAGATGCGATGGGGTGACCTCTTGGAGTCGCGGGCACACCAAGGGGCCACAGGAACTGCAGCGGAGTCATGTGTCATGGATGTCAGTGACATAGTACTCAGGACTCACAATGTCACTGGACTTCAGAGGCACTGCAGAGGTTTTGGGCCAGCGGTGCCAGATCTGCGGCGTCAGTTGTGGTTGTTGCATTTCAGTGGGGAACCAAAATTTCAGATGCAGGTAGCGGCATGGAGTTGAGCAGCGGCGCCAGTTCTGGAGTCATCTGGAGTCAATGTGCCTGGTTCTTCTTGTTTTTCACCAGAACTCACTTCCCTAGGGCCCAGGAACTGGATTTGGCACTACTTGGCAAGTCAGGACTCTCAGCAAGAATGCCCAGGTGCTGGCAGATGCAGTCTTTGATGTCCCTGAGACTTCTAACAGGAGGCAAGCTCAGTTCAAGCCCTAGGAGAACTTTGGAAATCAGGATGTAGAAAGCAAAGTCCAGTCCTTTTACTCCCAGGGCAGAAGTAGCAGGAGCAGGCCAGCACAGCAAAGAAACAGGCAGAGTGACAGCTCTTCTTCAAGCATCCAGCAATGCTCCCTGGCAGAATGTCCTCAGTCCAGAAGTATTCTGAAGTTGTGGGGTCAGCAGTCCAATATTTATACCCATTTCTGCCTTTGAAGTTGGCAAACTTCAAAGGAAAGTCTTTGTAGTGCACAAGAACCTGCCTCTCCCTGTCCTGGCCCCAGACACACCCCAGGGGGTTGGAGACTGTGGCCCTCATTACGAGGCTGGTGGTCATCAGACCGCCAGCGTCACCGTGGCGGTCTGACCACCGCGGACCCGGCAGTTAAGACCACCAAATCAAAGTTGTGGGGCTTGGCAGATGCCAAACCACCACAACTCTGCCTGGCACGCTGGTGTGGGTTCACTGACGCGGCCGGCGGTGTGCACCTCCAACCTGGCGGCAGGACTTAGCCTGCCGGCCAGGATATTATGTGGCTGCAGACCACCAGGCTTTCCGTGGCGGTGGCCACGTCACGAGCCCTGGCAGACACGCACCTGGTGACAGGAATCCCCATTCCTGACACCGGCACACGCACCCCCACATGTCCACACACATGCACACATCCCCCCACCTGTCTACACACTTACAGACACCCCTCACCCCTTCACGCACGCATGCATTCACATACACACCCCTCAGCATATGCATTCATCCACACAGACACAACCACTCACTAGCATACCTGCAGACACACCCCGTTCACTCGCAGACATGCAGACACACCCCTCCATTCACAAGCACATACATGCACACTAACATTAACATTCAATCACATACATGCACACATTTACCACCCCTCCCCACTCCACATACAGTCACTCACAACAACCCCTTGCCCCTCCGCATACACGCACCCACAGACACCTCCCCCCCTTTCGGATGACCACTTACCTTCTCCATCAAGGCGGTCATCCAGGAGGGGCTGGGTCCTGCACCGCCAGCACCACCAGGCCAATAGGGCTCCACCAAGCCGTATTACGGCTTGGAATACGGTGGGTGGAGTCTTGCTGCTGTGGCGCTGCTGGCAATGCAACCACCTCTTCGGAGTTGGACTTTCATCTAGAAATGGGCGGAAGTCCTCCAAAGACTCCTAATTGGGTGAACAACAGACCGCCAGCACTGGCGGTCTGTTACCTGCAGCGACTTCGGTGGTTTTCCAAAGAGACAGCCAAAGTCGTAATGAGGCCCTGTATTGTGTAAGGACAGGCACAGCCCTATTCAGGTGCAAGTGTCAGCTCCTCAATCCACTCTAGCCCAGGAAGATCGATCAGGATATGCAGGACACACCTCAGGTCCCTTTGAGTTATTGTCTAGAGTGAATTCACAAGCAGCCTAACTGTCGGTCTGACCCAGACATGTATTCAGCAGAGAGGCAGAGGCACAAAATGGTTAAGCAAGAAAATGTCCACTTTCTAAAAGTGACATTCTCAAACTTACAATCTAAAAATCAACTTTACCAAAATATGTACTTTTAAATTGTGAGTTCAGAGACCCCAAACTTCACATCTCTATCTGCTCCCAATAGGACATTACACTTAAAGGATATTTTAAGGCAATCTCCATGTTATCCTATGGGAGAGATAGGCCTTGCAATAGTGAAAAACGAACTTAGCAGTGTTTCACTATCAGAACATGTAAAAGATACCAGTACATGTCCTACCTTTTAAATACCCTGCACCCTGCCCCTGGGGCTACCTTGAGGCAATCTTAGGAGTGACTTACATGTAGTAAATGGGGAGGTTTGGGCCTGGCAAGTGGGTGCACTTGCCAGGTTCAAATGGCAGTTTAAAACTGCCCACACAGACACTGCAGTGGCAGGAGACGTGTTTACAGGGCTACTCATTTGGATTGCACAATCAGTGCTGCAGGCCTTCTAGTAGCATTTCACTTACAGGCCCTGGGCATCTCTGATGCACTTTACTAGGGACTTACCAGTAAATCAAATATGCCAATTATGGATAAACCAGTTACCAATCCAATTTAGACAGAGAGCACTTGCACTTTAGCACTGGTCAGCAGTGGTAATGTGCCCTGAGTCCTAAGAACAGCAGAAACAAAGTTCAGCACAGGATCGTAACAGGATGTCAGAAGCTTAAAAAAACAGAGAAAGCCATGCCAAGAGCCGAAAGGTCTAACAAAATGTGAAATATAGCTCTTAAGATCACACATTTATTTTCTTCTGAACAACATAATAATAATTGATTTTTCTGCCACCGAAGTGGTCATGGAACACAATAGGCAAATAACAGCAGATACTATTAATCAGTGTTAGAAATGGGGTTTATGCTTGGCTAGAGTATACACCTAAGGCAGGCAGAAACCACCACTCTAGTCAGGGCGAGTAAGTTACACACTAAAGATAACCCATGCTCACCCACTGGTAGCTTGGCACAGAGAAGTCAGATTTATCCTTAGAGGTCATGTGTAAAACGTTTGTGCAACACCCTCATAACAGTGACACAATAAAAACACCACAAAAAGACTTCACACAATATATAGGCCCTCATTCTGACCTTGGCGGTCGGCGGAGAGGCGGCGGTCGGACCGCGAACAGACCGGCGGTATTAAAAATGGCATTCTGACCGCGGCGGTCACCGCCGCGACCGACCGCCACTTCCCCACTCCGACAGCCACGGCGGTCATGACCGACGGGCTGGAGTCTGCGCACTCCGGTCCGGCGGTCGACCCAAGACCGCCAACGGTATCATGACCCTGCTTACCGCCGCGGTTTCTGGCGTTCGGGAACCGCCATGCGAACCATGGCGGTAGGCACTATCGGGGCCAGGGAATTCCTTCCCTGGCACTGATAGGGGTCTCCCCCACCCCCCACTGCCCCCCCGAGTCCTCCCCCCACACCCTCCACCCCCCTGCCACCCCCCAGAGGTGGTACGAACCCCCTCCCCACCCCCACCCCGACATGCACATACACGCACCCCGACATGCACACACCCCCAACATGCACATATACACACCCCCTACACACACACATACACAACGGGGACACATACCCGCACACATACATGCCGACATGCGCACCCTCCGAACTACACACATTGCCCATAGGCACAGCAGCACTCCCCGCCCGCATGCACGCACTCACACACCCCCTCTACACACTCACACGCACACCCCCATGCACGCACACATCACACAACACCCCCCCACCCCCTCCCCTCACGGACGATCAACTTACCTTGTGCGTTGGTCCTCCGGGAGGCGACGGGAGCCATAGGGACGTGACCGCCAACAGAAGACCGCCAACAGAAGACCGCCACACAGAAATGTGGGTCGTAATTCTCGGGGCGGTGTTCTGCTGGCGTGGCGGTGGAGGTTGACCAGTCTCCACTTTCCCGCCGACCGCCAGTGTGGCTGCTGGCGGTATTCCGGCGGAACGCTCCCAGCGGTCGGAATACGCGCAGCGGCATACCGCCGCGGTCGGCGGTCTTTACCGCGGCGGTAACACGGCGGTCTTGCGAAAAGACCACCAAGGTCAGAATGAGGGCCATAGTGTATTGTGCACAAATTATAGACCAATATAACATAAATCAGTGATTACTTTGCTAACTGGCAATGGTCGATCATCACCATGAGTGGAATAGGAGAAAGACTTACATGTTGCACATAAAAACACAATTCCTGTGCATATTATGCAGCTACACTTTACATCTCTTGTTAACCTGTCAAAGCAAGACATAAAACAACATACTGCAGTGAACATTTAGGGCTAAAATGCAGAAGACAATGAATGAGAACACACAAATCATCACAAGTTACCATAATCACCGTAATCAAGAAAAGCCAGCCTAGGGTCATCAGCAACAATTAGCCCATGTAGGTCAATAATTCCCTCTGAGAACCCTAGGTTTCAGCACACCTGGGCTCCTATTTGGCGATATCTGAAAACTCATCAATAAGCAAGGGACTCAGAGACACCCGCGTGCCTATTACACATAGTGTGGTGCCTATTCCTACAAATTGGTTAATGCAGCAAGAGTCACAGTTACCTGATAGCAGTCAAGAATCCCCAGGTATGGCCATAAACAAGGGAGTGGGATGTAGAAACTGCTGAATTCTGCAGGTGGTAGTTGCTGGGGGCCCCCCTTGGAAAACAATGAAGTGTGGCTGCCCATGAACTTGCAGAGCTGGTGTGGCCAAATGCAGCTTCTCAACAGTACCACCAACGCCGCAACATGTCCAAGACCCTCCGGAGCCTTCTAAGAGAGAAGCTGCCCACGTGTTGAAGGGTAGGTAAAGTTGTGTGTGAGGCAGCTTCTATAGCCTTGGTGCAGCCTCTGTTGGCAGTTTGAGAGCACGTTGCTGGGGAAGGCAGCGACTTCATGCCGATTCGCAATCTGGGGGAAAGGCATGCACACCGTCTCCTTTGGAGTGTCTCTATTTGGTGCTGCAGCTTTCCAACCAGAAGGGGGTAGGACTCAGAGGGGGACTTCTGAGCTCCGGTGCCTGTCAGCAGGGAGATGGTTCCACGGGTCATCTGCTGTACGTCGCGGTTTCCCCTGCTGAAGGGGACCAGCCCCTAAAGTGAAAACAGCAGGTGCTCTCAGTGAGGGCGATGTGCACCACATGTACTGCCCAATGAGGGAAAATACTCCCTTGAGCTGTGAAGGATGAAGCACACCCCCCCCACCCACACAGATCCCTATAGAACAGGATAAAAGGACTCACATCTCAGATCTGGTGAAGAAAGAAGCCATGATCCCTAGCCAAATGAAGCACTGTTCATTAGTAAAAGTCACACGGCCAAACCAGGAGTACTGCACAGTGCTCCTCACGCGCTGAGCTCCTGGGAGAACACTTGGGGAAGGCAGGCAAACAGCAGTGGGCAGGTAGACCAGCACAGTAAAATCCACAATTGCAATGGTGATTCCCCCAGCAGTCCCACAGTGCCTTGGAAATCCGGAATCAGGGAACAGGCTGGCAGCAGGGCAACACTCAGAAAAGCAATCCAGGGAGACCTTTATGCCACCCAGCAACAGCTGGTAACAGGACAACCGCAGAAGAGCATTCCAGATGAGTCCTTTGTGCCAAACAGCAGTCCTTCTGACAAAGATTCAGTACCGGTTCCTAAAGGTGCTCTAAAAATGAGGGGCAAGATCTCAGGGGTAACTTCAGAAGAACCCTTTCAATTGAAGTACAACACCCTTTCACTCCAGCCCTGTCTCCAGACATCAGTAGGGGATAACCCTGCAGAAAGGGCCATTTCCAACACTCAGCTATTGAAACAGTCTCTCTTTAACAGATGTCTGATTAAAGTATACATTACTTTTTTACCAACAATTAGGACCTGTTATACCAGGGTAGTGGAGGAATGTACTCCACTGGTCTGGCAGACTACAGCTCACCATATTTAGAGCTCTCCATCTACCTAGTGGTGCCCTCTAGGCCTTTAGAGGATGTGCCACGGTGAGTGCTACACTGAATACACTGTAGCTTTGCTGTGCTGAGACCATCCTCAATGTGCATGCACAAAAAGTTTTTTTTTTTTTAAATCTTTTTTATAAATCTAAAACTAAAAACGAATGTACCTGACACACCGAATGTTTTCTCCCAGTGTGTGGGAGTAAGTTAATTGTTTTAAGGTTTGAGCCCGCCAGGGTTTTCTTGGCTGCCTTAAACAGGAAAAAGTCTTTCAGAATGTCTGCCTTAGGGTGGCCATACAGAGGTATTTAGACCAATGGTCTAATGTCCCTGGTGCCATTTGTCAATGGTTTCCGCCATCAGAGCTAGCAGAGGCTCCACCAACAGAATCATTACGGTTCGCCAGACTCTGAATAGAGCTGGCAAACTTGGAGTTTGGTGACATGGTACTCTTCCACGTTTCTGACAGAGTACTCTGTCCCCAAATTTTAAATAAGACTCTTCCTCTCTTAAATAGAGCATTGTTATCAGGCTAAAGTCTCTGTTCCTGTTTTGCATCATTATCTAACACAGTTTGAGTGCAGTGAAAGGAAAATAGGAAGTCTATTATTCATAACCCTTGTAACTTTTAATGGCAGCATAGTTGGTATTAATTTGTGTGAAAAGCTAGCCTGGTTTGTAGAGGGTACCAGAGGTACTTACACCTTATACCAAGTCCAGTGATCCACCTTAGTGAAATGTAGGCAGTGTCTAGCAGCTTAGGCTGTCTAGGGGTAGCTGTAGCAGAGCAGCCAAGGCTGAACTAGCAGACATGCAAAGCTCTTGCAATACCACTATAGTCACCAGTACTTATACACAATAAAAGACAGGCACTTTATTTTAGTGACACAAGGCCAAAAAATATCTTAGAGGCAATGCTCCTACTGGAGGTAAGTATTATACACAATATATACACTAGTAACCAAAATCTGGTAAGTACACAGTCAGAAAATAGTGCAAACAGTGAAAAACACAATAGGTTGCAATGGGCCTAGGGGCAACACAAAATAAACACTAAAATAGAGGAATTTGAATGTTGGTTTCCCCCCTAGGCAAGTGTAGTGTGTAGAGGGGCCCTGGGAGTGTAAGAAAACACCAAAGGTAAGTAAAATACCCCACCCCAGAGCCCAGGAAAGCAGGAGTAAAGTACAGCAAGTTTCCTCAGAACACACTAGAAGGTGTGGCAAAGGATTATGCAAAAACCAAGCAAGACTGCAAGAAACCAACAATGGATTCCTGGACCTGAAGACCTGTGGAGACTGGAGGCCAAGTTCAGAAGTCGATGAAGAGTCCCGGAAGAACAGGAGCCCCTGCCAACCTGGATGAAGGTGCAAAAGTGGATTCCGGGATTAGAAGAGAAGTACAGAAATGCACCAAAGAAGACAGCTGCGGGTTCCTGCTTGGTGCAAGAGATGTCCCACGTCGAGTCTTGGATGCAGGGTGTTTTTGTCGCTGGATTTCACCAGCAAGCCCAGGAGGGACCTGGGGGTCTCAACTCAGACTGAGGAGACATGGGGGGCTCTCAGCAATTCAGAGAGCCCTCAGAAGACCAGGCACCACCCACAGTAGTCCCAGGACACGGGAACAAAGGAGTTGCATGATGTGGTCATTGCAGCACTACACAAAGGGATCCCACACTGCCGGAGAACAACTCAGGGAGCTGGGTGTCGCAGGATAGAGTGCGGGGGACCTGAGCTATGCTGTGCATGAAGAACTTTTGGAAGAAATGCACAGAAGCCTAAGGAGCTGCAGAAGACGTGACGCACAGGCTTACTGTCTGGCACAGGGAGGCAAGTTCTTACCTCCACCAAATTTGGACATCTGGACCTTTGGACAGTCAGGATCACTTCAGTTCACCACCTGTGTTCCAGGGATTGGGCCCGTCGACAGGAAAGGAGTCCCAGAGTACCGGTTGTCGTTGCAGAGAGGTGCCTGCTGAAGCAGGGAAGTGACTCCGTCACTCCACAGGAGATTCCTTCGGACCCTCTGGTGCAGAATAAAGACAGGCATCCTCAGAGCGTGCACAACCTGGAAACTGTTGCAGTTGCTGGCTGGAGCTGAAGTTGCAGGGTCACAGTAGCCTTTCTGGATACTTTGTTGTAGTTACAGTGGTTCCTGGAGCATTCTGAGTTTGATCTGATGGTCAGGAGCCGAAGCAGAGGATGCAGAGGAGTCCTGGTGGAGTCTTGCAAACCGAATATGAGGAAACACCCAGAGGAGAGACCCTAATTAGCCCTGAATGGGGGACTGGCCACCTACCCAGGTATGCACCTATCAGGAGTGGTCTCTGACGTCACCTGCTGGCACTGGCCACTCAGATGATTCTAGAGGGTCCCCACACCTTGGAATCCAAGATGGATAACACCAGGGACACTCTGGAGGAGCTCTGGGCACCACCCATGGAGTGGTGATGGACAGGGGAGTGGTCGCTCCCCTTTCCTTTGTCCAGTTTCGCACCAGACCAGGGACTGGGAGTCCCTGCGCCATTGTAGACTGGAAGTCCCTGAACCAGTGTAGACTGGATTATGCAAGGAGGGCACCGTTTATGCCCTTCAAAGCATTTCCAGAGGCTCTGTGAGGATACCCCTCCCATGCCTGTAACACCCATTTCCAATGGGAGAGGGTGTAACACCCCTCTCCTAAAGGAAATGCATTGTTCTGTCTTCCCAGGATTGAGATGCTGAATCCCCAGGAGGGCAGAAACCTGTCTGTGAGCTGGCAGCAGCTAGGGGTGCAGTTGAAACCTCAGAGAGCTGGTTTGACAGTACTTGGGGCCTATGGTGGAGACCCCAGGGTACATGGAATTGGCCCCCCAATACCAGATTTGGATTGGGGATTTAATTTCACAATCTTAGACACCTCACATGGCCATATTCGGAGTTACCATTGTGAAGCTACGTATATGTATTGAAGTATGTAATGCACTCTTATAATGGTGTCCCCACACTCACGCACTTCAGGAAATTGGTCCTGGACAACGTGGGGGCACCTTTGCTAGTGCAAGGGTGCCCTCACACACAGTAACTTTGCACCTAGCCTTCAGTAACTGGAGGTTAGACATATAGGTGACTCATAATTTACCTGGTGCAGTGAAAAATGGCTGTGACATAGTGTGTGCACTATTTTACTCAGGCTGCAGTGGCAGTCCTGAAGGAGTGTTTGTATGAGCTCCTTATGGGTGGCAAAAGAAATGCTGCAGCCCATAAGGAGCTCCTGGAACCCCAATGCCCTGGGTACCTAGGTACCATATACTAGGAAATTATAAGGCGGGTTCCAGTGTTCCAATCTGAATTGGAATATGGAGTCACTAAACTATAGTGACTAATTTGGTAAACAAGGAGAGCATAAGCACTGGAGTTCTGGTTAGCAGAGTTCCAGTGACACAGTCAAGCATACTGACAATACATATAGGCCACAAACTATGAGCCCTGGGGTCATGACTAGCAGGATCCCAGTGAGACAGTAAAAAACACACTGACAAAAAGATACAAAATGGGGGTAGCCATGGCATTAGAAAGCCACCTTCCTTCAATTTGTTAAATTGATCAGTTTAATTCTCCAGAGCATCCTTGCTTCTTTAAATTGAGAATCATAGCAAAGTTATCTATTCTTAAAGCTAGGGTTGGAGGTTCAAGTTTTCTGCGAGCCAGAGGTTGTTTCAGACTCCTAGATTAGAAATACTAGAAAGACCAATATCATAAATTTTACCATCAGCATGTAAGAATGCAACTGTAAGTTCTCTGGAATCCCTAGCCAATCTCCTAGAAATACCACTGACACAAAAAAGCAATATTAATTATCTTTATCAAATACAAGAAATCACCTAAGAAAGGCTAGCCACCTAATTGCTGGCTCAGCAGCACCTTAATATCGACTAGCAGCACCTTATATCATCTATTTCAGAAAATATCGGTGACTGCCATCCTCAATGTCTCCGGGGTGAGATCAGTGGTTCCACCTACCTCGAATATACACTGGTGGAGATGTTGATCAATACTCACAGGGATGCCAAAATTAATTCTGTGTGATTCAAATGAAAAAGATTCAAAGGTGCCAACAATGGCTGGTGCCAACTTGCCCCCTCCTAATCTTTTTCTCCCTGCTAGAGCCTGCATAAACGCTTTCTATGTAGGTTTTAACAGAGACCTTCTAAAAAGTACATAAATGTGGCTTGAAACAAGCTTGTTACCCTGTCAATCAGAGGTGCTTGGCTCAATGAAAGGTACCAGATTGTTTTTCCTTAGTGTGTCACTTTGGCTTCCCTAGACAGATTCGACCAATGAAATGTACTTTGAACAATCACACTAAGCTAATTGGATGGACACACCCAGCATGTCATCAAGATAGTCTCAAAACTCAAGTACTCAAGGTATTCGGTTCACATTTGGCAAAAGAAGCAGTTTGACATCAAGAGGATTCAAATTATGATCACCCATCTATTATATTCATAGTGAAATATGGGTTCCTTATTGGTATGCCACTAGCCATAGCATCACCTGTCAAGCACCTTTCTAAAACTTTTTCAAAACGTTACCAAGTGTAGCTGAATACTCCCACTACCTAACTGGAGTTTGAATAGCTAGGAAGGGAACATGTGAAATGTAGTGCTGCATGAATAATTATCTTCCACCCAGAGAAACAAAATGAATTTAATCCAATGGATGTGATCACTGCACACTATTCAGGTTTTCTTTCATGGGTTTGGGGTTTAGGCTGTTAACAAGTCGAACAATGGCTCTCTTTCCAGTGATGTGACACTGCTTCAATATGTGGCCCCTTAGTAGGAACTGTATAATTTTTTAATTCACCAGTCTCCTCCAACCATGATTAATTCAGAATTGAGTCACCCACGCTGTTCTAATCACACTTGGGTGACCCTTATTTTCAGCAGTTAGGCAATGCTACAGTATGTTCCTTTCATTGTCATTTCTAAACTCCTCATTTCCTGTCTACAATGTTGCCATACCATTTGCATTTTAGCCACGCTGAAACCTTCACTTATGTCTCTCGGAGCCATTATATTGGTGATGCTTCTTATTTGCCTAGACTTTTGCTGTCTGGCTACACTTTTGCTGTCTGTAGTACATTGTGTTTCTCTGTGCTCCTTTTGTGGACCTTCCACTGCTCCTACCCCCCCCACACCAACCCCATTTATATTTGGGTTGTCTCCAGAGGCCTTTTTTGGACATTTTGTGGAGTCCTGCTTGAGCTGGGGAAATCTGAGAACCAATACTTGTGCAATAAAGACGGTTCCTTCCCCTATACATGTGCAACAATCTTGCCAATTGCTAGAACCCCTGTTGGGATCTCTCTGGACCCTTGATCGCCTAGAGTGTCAAAGTTGATCACAACCTCATAAATGTTTTACATGCCTGTGTGGCAAGAACCCTCCTGTATACAGACCTTTGCTCTCTATGGTTAATTACATGATAGGGTAGGCCAAGAATGAAATAGAACTATGACTGAAGAGTATTATCTCCCTATTGCTCCCGACACATTTGGTGACTGTATAGGAAGGTGCTGGCTGGCTTCTGGAGGATCGACTAACACATCAGGTGCCCAAGCTGGTCCACCGAGATACTGTAGGTGATCCTAAATTCAGCAGCAGTGTTATTTTTTCCTCGTTTACCAGGCACCCACGTCAGCTGCTAAAGCTGCACATCAGCTACTTTTCTCCAAGGCAATTACAAGTATGCAGCAGTCTATTGCCCCTGGGGGCAAGCAAACCATCTTCTGAAACACGGAGAAATCAACCACAGTCACACATTAGGCTCATGTCAAATGGCACGCCCATAGGGAACATGGAATCCAAAATGGAGGACAACTCTGATGAAGTGAAATCAATAAGTTCAGATCTGGTGCTTTCCACTGTCATCTGGACACGATCCAGAGAGGCTGCTCTTGGAGGTAGTATTAAGCATGGACGTTGTCCAGGAATGAGGTCAGCAGCTATGCAATCTTAAATGCAAGGTCACCAATGTAAAAGTTTGCTTTTGAACACAATGTAAGTTTCTATGACATCCCTGCCAAGGCCAAGAAGGAAGGCCTGATGGAGTTTCTGAAACCCTTTCTGTCACACCTGCTAGAAATTGACTTGACAGAATAACGGGAGTTCCAAAGGGCATATTGAAACTGAACAGGCCCCAAGCAAAGTCTTTAATTTGAGCAGGCCTCGTCCTAGCATAGTGCGTCTTCATCATCAACACACAAGGCTCATATTGCAAGCAATGAAAAAGAATGCCCATTCATGTTTCTGCTGACTACTCTTCTGAGTCAAATGCAATATGAAGTCACTTCCTTGCCCTACACCGATGGATGAGACAATGGGACAATAGACAGGGTTTGCTAGAACCAGGTACAATGGTAATCATCATCGATGAAAGGATATTGGAATAAATGGAACACAAAGCCATAAAAAGTTGTTTGATTTCTTTCAGCCTGAAATGATGGACATGACTCATCCCCACTCCGAGCATGATGATGTAGATTACCTTCCACAGATGTCTAGAGACACCCAAAAACTGTCTAGAGATCCTGATGCTTGCTATGGGAGGGGTAAAAGATGACTGGACAAAAAAGTATTCACTACATTATTGATGCTCTCAATAAGAATAGAGACTGGGTGGCTGTTAAAGGTTTCTCAGGAGACAGAAGGTCTTGATCCCAGCCAACCTTTATGATCTACCTAATTGGAGAACCATCCCAAACATATATCCATCCATCCTGGATGTCATTCATTCGGAGCTCCCAGGTCATGATGAGGGAGGAGAAGTTACTCCTTGTCCATCTGGGTTAAATGGGCAACATGCCTAAATTAGATGCTTCCAAATGCCTTCTGTTGACTGCATACCGTTTGATGTGCTAAATTGCTGCAATCAACTGCACCTTTGCTTCACTATGTTTTATGCACCTAGGCTTCTACTCCCCCTTCCACACCCATATGGACTATTTGCTTGGACTAATGTTTTGATACCTCAGACTAGTCTCAATGTTAGTGTATGTTTTGGAAAAGCTTTTTGTAGAATTGAAATGTGTCTTTCTTTAACACTAACTGCAACTATTTCCAGTATGGGTTTCATGCCCGATTTTTCTCGCACCCTTGAATGGGTCACACTCATCTCAGTATGACCACCGCCCAACCCCACAGCCCCTGTTGCCCCTCCACGGCCAATTCCTAGATTTAAGCAATCTCAAGCTTCTCATTTACCCTGGAATCACACTGAATTCATTTATTTGTCAGGTGCCCGGCTTAAGCTGATCCATGGTGCTGGGTTGTAGCCCATGGATAACAGTTATTTTTAATTTTCCAACATGTAGGATACTCATGCAATATTTTGGATAACACAATCCTATGATACTGCCCAGTGTTTCCTTAGAAGCGATATTTACCTGGTTACTGCACCCATATACATTGACTATTCTTACATCATATCTCTTTCTCCCCAAGGTCTGTTTTATTGACAGTACCAAGCTTCATTGTACCCTTTTTACCACAACAGCCTTTCCTTTGGTGATCTCTCCACTTTCTTGCACTATGTGTCGATCCCACTATCTTTTGTGGAAAACTATGCAACACTTTATCCAGTAAATACATTTCAAATCCCAGACCTTGACCCCTTAGTCCTCCCTCCTTGGACACCATGCTGTTCCACTAGAAGCCACAGGTCCGATAGTTATGTACCTGGCTTGAGGAGATGTGGAGAGGTCATACTCTTTGAAAAGTATTTTCTTCACAAGGTGCTGTGTCAGTAGATGGATAGTCAAGACCTTAAACTTGATTCTGGTTGTCAGGACTAAGCATGCCCCCAGTACCCGCAAAATGTTCTATTTCTCTTGACCTTCAAGAACATTCACTGAATTCAGACCTACCTGCTTAATAGTGGAAAGGGACTGGAAACTGAAGTGTGAAATAGGGTTATTGGTTGAGCGGGGTAAGATATCTTCTCAAACAACAACCACAGCTCTCGTCAGGGTAAACCACAATACATCACTAAATTAAATTGTGCTTAACCTTCTGGTAGCTTGACACAAAAGCAGTCAGACATAACTTAGAGGCAATGTGTAAAGTATTTCTGCAGCACTCAAACATAAATAAAGTGAAAACACTACACAAGAAAGATCTCTCACCAATCTAAAAATTGAGAGTACATTTTAATACATAAAATGATAGCATAATGACAAAAATGAAAATAGCAACAAAGGGCACAAAGAGGCAACTGGTCTATCTACTCGTGCTGGACCAGGACAAAAATCACAAGGTCAAGCTAACTGCGATGGAGTGCGGGCTAGGTACAGAATCGAGTTTGACCAACTGGACAGTTTACCTGGTTGTTTGGACTGAGATGTGAGATCTTGCATCATACTGCGTCGAGTTGCTTTGGTTCCAATGGAGCCGCCAATCAGGAGCTGTGCTGTGAGGTGCTGCATCCATTCCAATGAGACGTCCTTCAGGAGCTGTGAGGCGCTGGGATGGGAGATCCTGTATCGTGCTGCATTGTTTCTGAGGGAATCACAGTTGGGATGTGAGGAGTACACTCTGATGCCAGAAAAGGATCTAGGACCTGGGGGGCACCGCTTGAGGATCAGGACTCACTCCAGCAGAGGCAAGCAACAGGGTACAGGCAAGTCCAGATGAGGGTAAGGTTGCTTTTACAACAGTGCCGAAGTGGCTCTACTTTTTTTTGTGCTTTTTTTCTCAATTATATGGTGAAACTGTCATGTGGCGAGTGAAACAGGAATATGTAGTAAATATGCATGAAGTTGCTCAGCTTCAAATGTAAAATACTCGTTTAGTGTGTATTTTGTATTGCACTTTTATAATCCTTGTTGATCGAAATGAAGTTATGAATGAATGGATTCCATATCAATATATAAAAGGCTATCAATTTGGGCTCTGTATCTTCGGCACAGTTGTTATGGGGGCTGATAAAGCTAACTAGAAAGGGCTAATGATAATCGATGTAATGTGAAAAGACATGCTAGTTTTGAAACTTATTGAGTTCACTGCCCAGTACAGTACTAATGCATCAACTGTACTTGGCCACTGTCTTGATAACATCAAATAATCTCTGAATATACAGTTTACCCCTCAATCTAAATGGGGATTTGTGATGCTGAAGCACTGCCTTTACCGCAGGGGCTAGAAGGTTGGGAAACTACTGGCACTACACCTTCAACAGTGAGAGTCACAAATAGCTGTGGCAGCTATAAATTACCCTGGCTTTGTGTTGCCAACACACCTGATGGAAATCCCAGAAACTTTTGCCTTGTACTGTAGGGATCTATATCACTCTGATTAAGAGGATACAAGAGCTGCAGAGGAAGGCTTACTGAAACAGCTAAAATACCCTACCTTTTGCTCAGCAGTGATGAGCTTTTTAGAGGGAGAGTGCTGTTAAAGAAACTGCTTAAGGCATAGTGGATCTTCCCAACTGTAAACCCCCTGACTAAGATGGCTTTACGGGTGAGTTTTACAAAACATACAAAGACTTGCTAGTACACATATTGTCTGAGGCATATAAAGAGATTGAATTGACTTGCTGTTTGGGCTGGACACACCTCGAAGTGGACAATGATCTCTTCGATATTAAAGGAGGGAAGGACTTCTTCTACCACAGGAGGTCCCATTCAATATTCTTAATAAACACATGTCAAGAGTTTGTCAAAGTTCTTCCCTGCAAAGATCCAAAAGGTGTTTCAATCCCTCATACAAGATATGCAAGGGGGATTTGCACCTGGTCAATCCTATACAGACCACCTAAGGCCTTGGGCCAATCTATCGTGGCAAACCGGAGGTAGTCCCTGAAAATGCTGGCAGTCTCTCTCGATGCAGTGGAAGCTTGCCATTCATTGTTGTTTCTCTTGGCCCTTGAACCTTTGTCCACCATAATAAGTATGACTTAGGGGATAAGGGTGATTGACATATTTTGCTCTCAGTCACTGAACTTAAGACCCCGCTCCGTACTCATGCTTGTGATCGACTCTTTCTCGACCCTGTCAGGATATCAAATATGACAGGGGAAGTGTTAGGTTCTTCCCATATCACAGATCACTAACAGAGCCAGTCTTGGCTGCATAGTATGCACTGGGTAGCTAAGAGTCTTACATCCCTGAAGATAAAACTAACATGGGTCTAGAGTGCATGGTGGAGCGCAATCTGAATCCTTTAATCTCGAAAACCCAAAATGACATGCTACTGTGGACTCACTTCAACTTTTCCTCATGGGATAGGATCCAAATATTAAAGATGGCTGTAGCACCCTGATGCAATTAGCTGCAGTTATGTGTTTGACATGCTCTTATCCTGATATGTGCCTTTGTGAAGACAAAGGTTGACAGGGACATTAAGTCATTTGTATAGAATGGTGCCTGATCAAGATTGAAATTCTGCAGGCTGCCTGGAAGTGCCACTGCAAATGGATACATATTGTGTGGCTTATGCTGATTCGTACTTAGTTCACCTGCTACCATGCTTGGAGCTGCCTCCGCTGTGGGTCCGTCTAGAACATTTTCAATTGAACATTGTGCATGGAATGGTCCTTCTGTACTCAAATAAATCATTACCCTGAGACCTTGACAACCCAATTAGAAGTATGCTCATTGAAAGCTTGTCCTTTACTCACTGATACATAACTCAACTATCCTCCTGTATTCAGTGTAGTAGGATACACTGGAAGGTCTGGGATCTGAAAGGGATCGCCCACATCGACAGACTATTTTTGGGCAGGGGTTAATGAATAGATTAACTGAGGAGGACTCGAGAGCCCTGCTAGATGCCCATGACAGGTGTATCTTTGAGTCCAAGTTCCTTTATTTTAAAATGCTGTGTATGTGGTACTGGACTCCGTCCAAGTTGCACAGGGTGGATTTATTGTTGCACACTAAATGTTGGACATGTCAGCAAAATGACTATGACCTGTTGCATGTCCTGTGGACCTCTCCCAGAATATCCTGTGACTGGACTGATATGTAGTAAGAGCTTCTCTTGGCACTGACTTGATTGTTCTTGCATTGAAAAACTTGGAGTTCCTTCATGATGCATGTGACTAGACAAACATGATGAATTACAGACTGAAAGGATAACGACATCCGTGATAACAGCAAAAGTATGCATAGTGCATCACTTAAGATCGCAGATACTGCCCTCCATTGACCAGTGTCTCACGTAACTGTCGCGCATTGCATCCTGTGAGAGGGTGATTTACAAACTCGCTGACAAGCTAAATGTCTTTGACCGCATATAGCACATAATGCCCTGACAGACTTGATGTTGTGCAGCTCACAGTCATGGTTTAAGCAATGACGAGGGCATTGTTCCTTGGTCTAATTTAAGTATTTGGAGATAGTACTTTGTAACTCTACACCCGTAGCGTAGAGTTGTCCATCACACTTTCATGTCTGCGGTCACAAACTCTGTTGAGATACCTTAGCCCCACCACCCAGTAGCATTATATGCCCACCTTGTACAATTGAAAGTGCTGCCTGACAGTTCTGTTGATGACCTGTGGGGTCCTAGCCTGGCTAACTTGCTCTGTTGTCAAACCACCTTCTCCGCCCCGGGGAGATGATTGCTATTGTTAGCCTTGCTGAGCATCAGCTGCACATGCATTAAAAGAGCTACTCCCACCAAGATATGACACTTTGGGGAAGCTTTTCTAAGGATTTACGTGGGCAACACCATGGCACAACGTAATGCAAAAATATGGCAAATATTTACTAAACATTATAAAGGCCAGGTGCACACAGGGTTGGACTGGGACATAAAATAGCCATGGGGCACCAAAATAAAAAGTGGCCGCTGTTAGTGAAGCAGGGACCCTATTACAGATATGGCGCAATTTTCGTGTTTGCGCCATGGCACACCTTTAGGCAAATGCACCAAATGCACCCAGGGAAAATGCACCCCGTAACGCTGAATGCGCTGCTCTCAGGGCAGCCGAGAACTCGCTCTGCCCCAAGGGCTGCATTCCAGAGAAATACAGAGCTGCTGTTTAAAAGTTGTACCATGTTTCTCCATGCAGGCGGAAACCTGCCTGCCCTTTGTAAGGATTAGAGATTGCAGGTGGGTTCAAAGAGTGACCACTGCCTGCAAGGGGATGTCCGGCAGGGTCCATGAGACCCATTTTCATCCCTCCAGAGGGCTGCCTTTAGGAGGTACACTTTCAGTGTGCCTCCTAAAGGCATGTTTGCCTCTGTGGACACATCAGTAATACGGCACAGGTGTATAAGCAAAGAGATTCCCTCGTTTTCATGGGGCCGCACCCCCATGGAAATGAGGGAGTGTCCTCTAATGATAGCGCTGATGTTACATGTGCACCAATGTTATCTGTTTTACAAAAGGGGCCACACAATTTTTTGTGGCCCCTTCTGTAAAACCCAAGTGCCCCGAGGGTGCAACCACCCGTTGTGTTCCAGGGGGCACTTCTGTAATACGGGCCCTGATAGCTAAAAAGAAAAAAGGCACACATTTGCAACTCAGCTCAGTTCTGAACCTGTAAATACACGCTGGGTATTTTGCAAGGTATGGAGACTACATGCATTTGTGTTTCCTGTAGGCAATGTTTGTGGAACCATCAGGGAATTTATCAGTAAAAACCGGCCCACCTACCCATAAGACAAGCCCACAAAGTACTTAAAAAACTGACCCAAGCACTGATCTGTTAGACCAGCCTTTATGCAGTGCCTGGTGGATTGTGTTGCGCTGCGTGAACGTCGGACCAACGTTAATAGATCTACCCCTTTTAATATTTTCTTCCCCGCATCTTGGTGATGCATTGACAGTTTACTTAAATAAAAAAGACAGTTCAAGAAACTTCATGTTAAAGAAATATCCATCAAAATACCTCCGTACCGTGAACTATTTCGAGTATATGCAAATGCGCAGTGTTTTATAATGCTTAGTAGAAATGCTTGCCTGATTGTAAACACCCTCATTTGCCCATATACATGCAGTTGTTACAAGAAGGCTCACACAACTTGGTCAAGCATGGAAATCAGGATTACAATTTAAGATCGCCTGCTCTAAACTGCTTAAACTAGGTACTCATGAACAAATCCCCTCAAACACAGCCATCACACTTATAAAATAAGTTGTTTACAAAACTGTGCAAGTTTCCTATGTTCTGTAACCATAGACGTCGCAAATGACGAATGATTTGAATGCAGAATCCTATTACTTGCACAGCATTTCATGACACCTTTGCTGTCAACATACTGGAAATAGAGATAAATCTATTTGTAAAAAAAAAAGTTTCACTCCATGCTAAGAGTAGAGTGACATCTAGTGGCACAATTTCATATCTAGATTATATAGTTAAATATTCATATACATATGAAATCATTTAATTGATATCATTAACGGAGCTCTTCCACTGAGTCTATGGTCCCTTTCATTTTCTCAGACATCTTTCTCATTGATTCATCTTATACTGATGTCGGAAATTGAGCCACCGCATGCGCCTCCCAAAACAATCATGCGTGTATTTACTACGTCATCCTAGTTAGCGGGGTTTTCTTTATTCGCCCTCCTCTTTCCAGATGGTAGACTTATGCCTACCTCTTTACAGATGACACACTTTACATTGAAAGAGGTGGGCGGGCTACAACTCTTGCCTAATGCGCTGATGCCACGTCCCTCACTTATAAAGGACGCACACATTACTAGAGTCCAGATAGGAGCACTTTTGTGGCTAGGGCACCTTTTCAGAACAGAATCGGCCATCTTAAAACGTCTTTTGATCTATTAGCGAGAAGGGAACGATGTGTGGCCCTAAGCTTGATTATGATAATTGATTTCCTAAATCATATTGGCTAATCCACCACAAAAGAATTGAATTAAATGCATGGAATGGCGTCCTAACAATCAATCATAAGAGTAATCCCACTAACCAACAATAACCACTGAAAAAAAACCTCTAACCTTGTGTTCAGGGGCAGCATGCTGTCTGCCATAAACTGTTCCAATGCCTCATCAAGAGTGGTAAACGGTATGTGCACGCAATTACAATGCAAAACATATATATATATATATATATATATATATATATATATATATATATATATATATATATATATATCCTTCCTGGTCCACATTCATTTTAATACCTTGACACTCAGCGGTTGGCAGCTGGATGTAGCTCACAGAGGCTACCTAATGATTCCTTTACACTGCTTGACATACACTAAAAAAAGAAAAAAACTGCTGTAGGTCATGTCCATCATCCAGTACTGTACTAGTTCACAGCAGTTAAACTACCTGTCACCAGCTGCACAGTCATGGAATAAGTGAAGCGGTCTGCTACATGCTGCTAGCCAGTGGAGGAATTTAATTTAGTCCACAGCTGCAGGTGTGAAAAGCTATATATTGCAACTGATTTTAACATCTCAATTTGACACTCAGATAAAGGACGATATTAACAAGGTTCATCCCAGCAGATCTCTCCACTACTTCTCATGCCAACCTATCCCTGCCAGGATATTATCATAAACTTCAAATAAAATATCTCAAAATGGACTACCCAGCGCAGGGACCAGCTACGCCGACTACAATCATTACAAACGACAATAAAGGGACCTGCAGAGATGCTCAAAGCTGCTAGCTTACTGAAAAAACATAAACTGTGCACCTATCTCTCTCACTTCATGTATCACTCTCCTAAGTCTTCCATCAAATGACAAAACTGCATTTCAGTGGTCATCACGCACCACATGGAATCACTTGCCAAATGGGATCAAAAGAAAGACAACACACTTCCAATCGTGCACTTCAGAGTGTGGTATGTTACTCATGTAGGCAAGTGCTTCTGTGCCCTACATAGGGTTAGTAAGTGCTTCATAAATGTTACCATGCAATACAACACAATACTGCCATGGCCTTACAGTGACGTGACGCAAAATGATGGGGGCTCCCTCCAGAACGTGGTGAGCTCGCAGAGTATGTCCTACAACCCAAAGACACAAACATAATTAGTTGAGTACTCCGAGTTATGTCCCGTGTAAAAATGAGCATTCTCCTAAACACCCAGTGTTGCAGTGCTTCTCTCTACAGGTGCCAAATGACAAAAAATACTCCAGCTCTATCGGAAAGCCACAATAAGACATTTCACCCAGGCCTTCCATTAGCATCTCGACTCTGTGCTCTAACATTTAGAGTGGAGAGTCATGGTGTCCATTTTTAGCACTTTATAAATCAATAACTCACTCTTCAGCCGTGAGATGCTTTGCCGCTGTGCCTTAAACCGTGCCCTTTAAATCGTTTAAGGCACGAGGCGTCTCAATCTGAAGGGGTTTTAGTTTAGACAATTAAGTGCCCTTACTTTATTATTTGGCTCCTTTGTTTTGTTCAGTGTTTTCCATGACAAGGGAATTTATTTTTATTTCTGCCTCTTGCACTTAAGGATATGGCGCTGTGAGCTCATAGGATGATTAATTAGCTGCAGGCAGGGTTTCTTTCTAAGCATGTTTCAGCAGAGAGCGTGAGGCAGTGTTTGAAGAGCACACGGTCTTCAATGAACGGCAGTAAGTGGGCTGAAGTGTGGTGCGTTTGAAGGGGTTTGTACATAAAATGTGTTTTACCTAAGAAAGTGCGCATCACCAAAGCGGCAACAGCATGCTCACAGCACTGAATACCCTCCTATGTGGTTAATTCACATCTGCACAGTAGTGCACTTTTAGGAATTTACTCAAAATAGCTTAGTGAAAAATAGCTTCTGCAAAATGGCAACGCATCAAAATAGCACGTTGAATAATGGCTTACTGTGAAATAGCTCCAGGGAATTAAGCATATTCTTGACCTATTCTGGGAAAGGAGTTGGTGTATGAAATCATCATACTCTAGCATTTTTGGATTGTTGGATACGTTTCTAACCGTGATTCTTCTGGGCTGTGTGCCCTGTTTGTAAATAAAACACTATTTGGATTTTGTGCTATTTAGAGTTGCGTTTTTCACTTAGCTTTTGGGTAAACTAAATTTAGTTTTAATCCGTCGTCACTGTCACTACATTATTTTGTCATTTTACCTCAGAAGCAGCACTTTTGAACTGTGGTGTCAGTCTTGTAGTGGCTGATGTGGTTGATTAACACGACAGATGGTGTAATACAACGTTGCCAGTGAGAATACAAATTACGGCACCACGGTGCCAGGCATCGCTCCAAGGCAGTGTAATAGCTTGGGTATTAACCATTTGAAGAGATACAGGAGCAGATCATTACAAGCATGCATTTCTGAACCAAGGAGTGGAGGTAAGCATGCTTATCACTGACTCTGAGTACTTTGCTAAAGAACACAACGAGATGGGGACCTGGGAAAAACTAGAAAGCACACCATGAGGCTTGGCGACTGTCACTGTTCTATAGAGTGGTGCGCATACAGACCCAGACTAGGCACTAAAAACTATATTGCAATGAGTCCAACCTCTGTTTTGCTGACTCTTGACCTTCTAGGTATGGGATTATGGTTTTCAGCTACTTTTGTTGATTTTTTCCAACACCAAGTTTTAATGATACCTTCAGTACGTTTGTTGATTTAGGGCTAGAATATGGTGTTTAATTTTTAAGGTAGTCAGAAGTCTGGTTTCACGGTCATCAGGTTTGCAGGGGATCTCAAATGGAAACTCATCCCTGCATACGATATGACTAGTCTTTCAGAGGGCTTCAGAGCTCTGAAAGATGGAAGACAATCATTGGGCTAACCCAAGGATAGTTCACATTTTTGCTGGATGATTAGTAACAATTTAGAATTGTTGCTAGGTTGTCTGTCACAGGGAGGCCGGGTTGGCAAATTTCTAGGCAGACAGTCCCTTCTTGCCACGCTACTTCTCAGTGACACCGGGAATTAACACTGTTGTATTGTGAGAGCCACTGGAACATGGGATTTGGAACATTCATTAATCTTTGTCCCCTGTAGTTTTGAAGTTAGTTGTCTACATAGTAATCCTTGCAAAGCATTCTTTTCTTCCTCATTTGTTCTGTGGAGGAAGATGTTGCAACATGAGAATAATTTATGAGAAAAGTTACAAAGTCTCTTTAAGTGCAGTGGGACCTGGGTTGTGGCCTGCCCTAAATCAGGTCTCAAAAAGTGCCTTTGTCTGAAATGTTATTTTTTGTACGAACAATGCAACTAGCAGGCAGTTCTAAAACCTACTATGGAACAATGGATATAACAAACATTTAAGTAAATCGGTACATGGGAGAGTCCATATGCGGTTTCTAGCATTCTTCTAAAAGATTTAAACTAGCCAATGTATGGTACAGTTTTAGGGATTTAGAGATTACTCATGCACCATAGTGTAATCAGTTGATTTGTAACATAGCCTTCTTCCTTGTAGAAAAAGCATTTCACGCTCAACCCTTGCCAAGCCTACACAGCCTTCCCTGTCTAGAAAGCAGCACATCACATCTGATGTTCCAATCTGATGGTAGAACATTTTCCAGTGATATGTCTCCCATGTCATTCATTGCTTTAACAAATCAGATATCCATCTATAAAAGCACCTTTTGCTGCAACGGACGAGCCTGGGACATCAAAACACTTCCACAAATTGTGTGTGAAGACCCTAATCTAAGCAGGTTTTTGGTGACTAAAGTGACTCTTATTGAGATTGATACATATTTTAAGAAATCTAGCAGATGTTTTTTTGCCAGAGCATCACAGGGGTACTTACACACTTTAAAACTGTGAGAACCCAAGCCTTTAAAGCAGTAGTGCAAGTAGAATGACAAAAGGACAGTGCCAATGTCTTTCCTTGGGAATTGTGAAGATGGGGAAAGGTCTGACTGAAAATTTAAATTGAAAAAAAACAAGCATTAACAAGGGCATTTACTTCAGGAACCAGTGTTAGCCTGCCCTCAGTTGGCATTCCTAGGTTCATGATAAGTGGAAACAGATAAGAGACCAGGAAGGCGTAATGGTTATCAGAGGAACTCCGATCACCCTGTATCCAACTGACTTGCCTGCTAATTGACTTAAATTAGTGTACATTCCATGAGACTTTGAGTTGGTTGATGCTTGTATACCAGAGCACATGCAGATCGAATTGTCATCTATGCAAGTGTTGAAAGTACAGCCAAATGATAGAACCACCATGGCTGGCCCTTGAACCTTGACCTTTAAACCACTCGCAGACATAGAAGAACCCTGAGGTACAGTGCATTGCATTAGAAATGACTGAATATAAAAAAAAACACCATAATTCACAGTGTTGGGGAGGTGAGGAGAAGCTTTCCACTGAGTGCCTTCCATGTTCAGTGTGGCTGCTACCAGCTGCAAAGATTCACTTGAGTTCCACAAAACAGAATTTTACCCAGGTGTTCCTGAGGCGGAATCTCTACTGTAAAATTAATCACCTGACATTGTTGCATGGGGACCAGTCCTGTAAGTCTGTTACCCAGGTCTTTTGCTGATGTATTTCACATTCACTAAATTTTCCCTCCTCACTTGTTTGATCATTGAGACCCGTTGTTCCATTTCTGTGGCCCTCATCCTTATCCACAGGTGGCCATCTGATGGCATTCAATGAAGCCAATATATCACCTACATTTTACTAATCTGCTTACGTCCCTGCAAGATGAGCTGTTCAAGATCTTTATTCCATGGACAAGGGCAGTAGTCTGTATTCGTTTTGGGTGCATCCATACTTTTCACAATGTCACATGCTGTGGTGCTGCCCTTAAGTGTAAAGTTGTTTACAAATTTTGTATTGGTGGTGGAACACTTTCTTTGCTCATTTCATGTTTTATGTACTGAGAAGCAGAGCTTTGGCACTATTTATCTATTTTATTAAGGACACAGAACTCCTGAATATTTTATATCCCCCATTGAAGTGCATAATAGTAGAGTCCCTCGCCACTGGCCAAATCACCAGACAAGAGCTGTGTCCCCCTGCATAAGTGGATGTCCTCGGTAAATCTGCATTACTCAGTTTGCCCTTTCCAGTAAACCATGGTAGCTGCAAGGGAACCTGTCTTTTGAAGCACATTTGAGTAGCAAGCATGCATCCAAAAATGGTGCAAGAACACTCTCATCTGTGATAAGACTGAGTATAGTATATGCCTCTCTCGTCCCAGTATAAAATGGACCCCATTTAGTGTATACTCCTGTAAGGCAGTACCTGTTCTATGTTCTTGCATTGTTGTGTGTGTCAGAATTCTAAGACTCTCTCATATGACAGCGGCTGATACCTATATCCCTCTACTACCCACAAAGAAAACGAATCTACAGGGAGTGCAGAATTATTAGGCAAGTTGTATTTTTGAGGATGAATTTTATTATTGAACAACAACCATGTTCTCAATGAACCCAAAAAACTCATTAATATCAAAGCTGAATATTTTTGGAAGTAGTTTTTAGTTTGTTTTTAGTTTTAGCTATGTTAGGGGGATATCTGTGTGTGCAGGTGACTATTACTGTGCATAATTATTAGGCAACTTAACAAAAAATATATATATACCCATTTCAATTATTTATTAATACCAGTGAAACCAATATAACATCTCAACATTCACAAATATACATTTCTGACATTCAAAAACAAAACAAAAACAAATCAGTGACCAATAT
Source organism: Pleurodeles waltl (assembly GCF_031143425.1). NCBI lineage: Eukaryota > Metazoa > Chordata > Amphibia > Caudata > Salamandridae > Pleurodeles > Pleurodeles waltl. Next base: position 806,519,040 of record NC_090440.1, read on the forward strand.
AGCCACCTTTCTTTGCAAGGACACTCAAAAGCCTGCCATCCATGGATTCTGTCAGTGTTTTGATCTGTTCACCATCAACATTGCGTGCAGCAGCATCCACAGCCTCCCAGACACTGTTCAGAGAGGTGTACAGTTTTCCCTCCTTGTAAATCTCACATTTAATGATGGACCACAGGTTCTCAATGGGGTTCAGATCAGGTGAACAAGGAGGCCATGTCATTAGATTTCCTTCTTTTATACCCTTTCTTGCCAGCCACGCTGTGGAGTACTTGGGCGCGTGTGATGGAGCATTGTCCTGCATGAAAATCATGTTTTTCTTGAAGGATGCAGACTTCTTCCTGTACCACTGCTTGAAGAAGGTGTCTTCCAGGAACTGGCAGTAGGACTGGGAGTTGAGCTTGACTCCATCCTCAACCCGAAAAGGCCCCACAAGCTCATCTTTGATGATACCAGCCCAAACCAGTACTCCACCTCCACCTTGCTGGCGTCTGAGTCGGACTGGAGCTCTCTGCCCTTTACCAATCCAGCCACGGGCCCATCCATCTGGCCCATCAAGACTCACTCTCAGTTCATCAGTCCATAAAACCTTAGAAAAATCAGTCTTGAGATATTTATTGGCCCAGTCTTGACGTTTCAGCTTGTGTGTCTTATTCAGTGGTGGTCGTCTTTCAGCCTTTCTTACCTTGGCCATGTCTCTGAGTATTGCACACCTTGTGCTTTTGGGCACTCCAGTGATGTTGCAGCTCTGAAATATGGCCAAACTGGTGGCAAGTGGCATCGTGGCAGCTGCACGCTTGACTTTTCTCAGTTCATGGGCAGTTATTTTGCGCCTTGGTTTTTCCACACGCTTCTTGCGACCCTGTTGACTATTTTGAATGAAACGCTTGATTGTTCGATGATCACGCTTCAGAAGCTTTGCAATTTTAAGAGTGCTGCATCCCCCTGCAAGATATCTCACTATTTTTGACTTTTCTGAGCCTGTCAAGTCCTTCTTTTGACCCATTTTGCCAAAGGAAAGGAAGTTGCCTAATAATTATGCACACCTGATATAGGGTGTTGATGTCATTAGACCACACCCCTTCTCATTACAGAGATGCACATCACCTAATATGCTTAATTGGTAGTAGGCTTTCGAGCCTATACAGCTTGGAGTAAGACAACATGCATAAAGAGGATGATGTGGTCAAAATACTCATTTGCCTAATAATTCTGCATTCCCTGTATGGTAATCTTCTGCCAAACACAAGTGGCTAAATTGCAAGTAGGAGAGCAAAAAGCATAGGAATGTAAATGTGTTTTGAAAAACACGCCAGCTGGCATGGTGGGCCACACCGCCACATAAAGAACACCATGAGGGCCGCTATCGGCAGCCCTCACTCACCGCCAGGCTGCCTCCATCTGGCAGCCTGGCAGCGGTCGGAATCATTATCCGACAGGGCAGTGGTGCTGCCCCTCAGATAATGATTCCTCAGCCTCCAGCCTTTCCCTGGTGGGTTTCCCTACCAGGAAAAGGCTGGCGGAAGGGATGCACTGGGGCACGCCGGCGGCCCCTGCACTCTCCATGTACTTGGCATGGGCAGTGCAGGGGCCCCGGAGCAGTTCCCCATCACGCAGGTCTGATCTGCGCGACGGGTGCAGCAGCACCCGCCGCACAGAGGCATTGGCGGCAGCTCCATGTGGAGCCACCGTCAATGTCCCGGCCAGGCATTCCTGTGGGCCGGCGGGCGGAAACAGTGTATCCGCCCACCGGCCCACAGGAACGTACATTATACGTCCGGCAGGGATCCGGGGACGCTGGCAGTCAGTGTTTTGACCGCCAGCATGAACACGGCGGCTTCGACCGCCGTTTTCATAATGAGGGCCTAGATCTTGGGGAAGTGGAGCAACACACTGTAGCTGCTGTCAGCTCACAAGTATGTGCACCTACGTCGGATGGATTCGTTTATAAGCATGAATGTAACATCGTTTGTGGTTACCACAGTTTGCCAGAGTTCTAATTGTGTGATTATTTTTATATTTCTTATTGGGAGAGGAATCTGTTAGGTCTTTTCAAGCTTTATATTGTCTTTATGTTGTATTGTTCAGTATTTGCAAACATTTCTACAAGATCTCAATGTTGTGCTTTGTTCTTATCACTATACAACTATGACAACCTTGCAAACGTCTCCTTAGAAAATACTCCGTTCACTGCCAGTTGCTGTACCTTAGAATGCGTTTGCATAGCCTTTGTCTGGAGGATACGGCGCTGTACAACATTCCCTATCAAATACAACTTCGTCCTGATATCCCCAAAGTGCCATAATTTAAACGCTGATTGAGGTTTTCATGCTTCTCTTCACCACGTACCAATTTCAAGATGAATTACTCTGAAGTCTTCTACGGTGGTCTGCATGCACCTAGAACCATTTTCATTACATTGGTAATTAGCACAATGGATTAAGCTACGTTTGATGGAGAACAGTACCTCCTGTTAGAGATAATGTGAAATGTCGTCCACGAGGATATTGCCGGTTTAATTCAAATAAGATCTTAATTTCTCAGAGGTTTATTCATTTTCAGTTTCTCTGATTAATATCCCATTCATAGAACAGCCCTATATTTAAAAATAATAATTGAAGTCTTCTACAAGAACTAAATTAGAAAATAATGTCTTGCTGTAAATGCACCTTTGTTATGCCCCCAGGGTCCGACGGCAGTAGGCGACGGTCACAGATTTTACTAATGTCTCCTAACCAGTGTCTATTTTCATCAGACAATATCCAAACCACTGCAAACTACATTTACGTTACGAGGGTTAAAGTGCGAGGAAAGTCGCAATCCAGTTACCCTTTAATTGCTAAGCACAAATAAATGTATTATTAGTATGCAATCTTGTTTTGCAAACAAATGCAATTCGATTATAAAGTACCTGGCGGTGGAAACCATGTACCTTATTTGCAGCGTGTGAAAGGAAAAAAGGATCTGGATTTGTCTCCTTATCGTTGGCCAGTGATTGAGTGAATTATATTTAGTCAGTGTTTTTTCCATGGATGAATCGGTGGCTCGATGGACAGCGTAAACATGTTCACTAATACGTTTTAGATTTGCACCTTACAAATCCAGACTATTATTTGAGCTCTGCACATTCATACCATGATGAAAAGGGAAAAATCTATGTTTACATACAGTAACCAAATAAACCTAATAAATGCCTTGGACTTCACATCACATTTCCATTCTTCGTATTTACAAAGTGTGCTACCATCTGCAAGGGTATCCTGGCGCTGGACAGGCGTATGCTTAGCCCTGCCTAGGGCAGGCTGGTTTGTTTAAAAGCCAGGTTTTCAGGTTCTTGTGGAATTAAAGAAGACAGGAGGTAATTCTGATCTGGAGTGAAGGGTCATTCCATGCTTTCGGAGTGATGCAATAAAACACACACCCTACTGTTCCTGATCTTGGTTTGTGTTAGCATGGGATGTGTGTGAGTCAGAGCAAAGCTGTGGGTGGTTTCTAGAAGGAGATGTGATTGTTCAGGTAGGTTGGGCCTGTGTTGTGTAGTGCCTTGAACAAGTGTGTGAGGCGTTTGAAATGAGTGTGTTTGTCTATTGGGAACCAATGTAGCTCCCTGAGGTGCGGTGAGATGCATGACCCTTTGTGGTATGTTCAGAATGAGTCTGTCTGCGGAGCTCTGGATGGTTTGTACTCTTCTGTTGAGTTGCTAAGTGATCCCAGCAGAGAGGATGTTTCTGTAGTCCAACTTGCTAGTGACAAGGGTGTGAGTGACCATTTTTTTTACAGTTACTTGGGGGCCATTTGAAGATCTTTCTCTGAATCTTCAGGGTGTGAAAGCAAGATGCAGTTACACTGTTTTCAGCTTCTTGCATCCCACTGAGATCTGCTTGTCTTCCAAACTTTGAGTGGCTGTTTTCTAAAGAGAAAAATATATTACAACGCACTCTGCACAGGGGCCATTATTTTCTGGCATATCATAAAATTGTGAATGCAATTGAAGATATGCAGTGTAGCAGAAACTGAAGCTGCACCAAGAAGTATTACAAGTATTACATTGAACAGAGGCACACAAGGCTGCTTCAATCATAGTGTGTTTAGGCTTTCTTATTTCTTGTACTGTGTGAGTTGAATAATATGTATTGAACATATGACAGCCTGATACTGCTTACTGGCATAGTCAAAGCTCATGCTTCAAATCCATGTAACCAATCAGGCTGGTATGGAAAACTGATTTAGTTCAACATTATTGTACTTCCAACTTACCAACTGAATCTTAACTTTTACAACATTCATATAAAATAATGCTACACTTGGGAAAGTGAGTCATACTTCTGTTGGACCTGACATTCTTGGTGTGGTTTTCTCCCGCAACTTTTTGCCTTTAGTTTTCCTCTTTTTGCCGACTTTTGTTTTTCAGCTTTAAGACTCTGCACACTTTATCACAACTGACCAGTGCTAAAGTCAATTGATCAGGATTTGTAAAGCATGGCTAATCACCTAACATGGTATCTAGGCTTTTGGAGGTCCCAGAGAAAGCAGTTAAAACAAAGGAAAAAAGGGGGAAAAGCAAATCAAAAGCAGTGCAAATGAGGGAAAAGCCATGAGAAGGCACATAAAAAAGGGGGTAAAGCAAGGAGAAAGCATTGAGAACAAGTGAAAAGTAAGGAGAAGGCACACAAAAAACGGGGGGAAAAGCAAGGAGAAAGGTGAAAACTAGGGAAAAGTAAGGAGAAGGCACACAAAAAACTGTAGAAAAGCAAGGAGAAAGCATAGACAATGAGGGAAAAGAAGGAGCAGGCACACACAGAATGGGGGAAAGCAAGGAGAAAGCAGTGTGAATGAAGCAAAGCAAGGAGAAGGCACTCAAAAAGTTGGGCAAAGGTAAAGAGAAGACAGGAGCAATAGCTATGCAGCAGCACAGGGAAAGCTGGGCCTGGGCGTGTGCTCTCTCCTTTAAACATCAGTAACATTAGCTTACACCCGCTTGGCACATTGCAGTCCCTATTATAGTGGTACTACATGTACCCAGGGCCTGTAAATTAAAAGCTACAAGTTGACCCGCAGCACTTATTGTGCCTCCCACTTAAGTAGCCTTGTAAACGTCTAAGGCTGCCACTGCAGTCTGTGTGTGCACTTTTATATTGTCATTTTGACTTCACAGAACAAAACCTTTTGCTAGGCCTAAACATCCCTTTGTAATACATTTGTCACTACTAGGTTATGCCCTAATAAGCCCAAAGGGCAGGATGCAGTGTATTTAAAAAACTTGTCCCCGTTGGGCCAGGGTGGAACTTGCAGAGTTTTACTCTGTGGAATTCCGTGGAGTTGCAAAAAAAATCTGCAAGATTCTGCGGAAGTCTGCAAATGGGCTGAAATAGGCACCTTGCACTGAGATTAAGTGCTGGGAGTTCGTATTCGCTGAAAAATCTGTATGAAAAGCACAAAGCAGCGTACCGGAAGGCGAACCTTCTCGAGGCCATTTTGCAGCAGCTTAAGAAGATTTTCTTCTCAAGTGGCAGCTTTATGACCATGAATGGTCGCAACTGCCCGCAACAACTGCCCGCATTGGATAAATCTCACTGGGTGTCCTCGTAGCATCTGAAAGTCGTGCTTTGGGATATCAAGTCTCTGTTGTGCTCGCCAAGTTACTGTTTTCAAGCTGCGTGTGAGAAAAAACTCCACCACATGGCGGTTTACGCAATTTGGCAGAGCTCTTCATTACAAGAGTAACTCAGAATGGCCAATATTCTGCCAATTCCACCTGCGAAGCGGAATATACCACCCTTCCCTAGTCCTGGTAGCAAAAAACTCCTAAATTCCTTTTTCACTACTGAGAGACCAACCTCTCCCATAGGATACCATTGTGTTAACCTATTACATTTAATAGGAGATAGCTTTCAATTGGAAGCTTTTTGAGGTTGGTGTCTAAAGAATTGTAATTTGAAACCCTCTCTAATGGCAAAATCATATTTGAAGTCACAATTCTGAAAATGACATTTCTAGAAAGATGTGGTTTTCTTGTTCCAACCATTTGATGCAAGCCACCTGTGTCTTGGGTCACATGACAAGGCATATCTGGCATTTGATCTTTTTGTAGTGCTCCCAAACAGTGAGACAAAGTGGAAATAGGTGTTGGCAGGATGGGCCACCTCTTACTTGATGAGGAGGAGGAACTGTCAGCTACCACATTTCCACATTACACAGCCACTGCCTGAGAACACTCACAAAGTGTTTGCCACTTGCTTTTTGTGCCCTCAGACAAGCTGGGACCAGGGCAGGAAATTCCATACATGTCAGGAAGCAAAAAGCTTCAGAACCTTCTTCTTCAAAGCTGGCACCAGGTATAATTTTGGACTTTGAGACCCGAATCTTCAATACACCTCTGGAACTGTGGAAGACTCAGAAGAACTGCTCTGCTGCACCAAGGACTGCTACTCTGCTGCCCTGCTGCCTGAGTGTAAAGGACTGGACCTTCATCTTGAACCTAGGACCACCATAGGGACTCCAAAGGCTAGTTGGCTGGCCTCCTTATCAGAGCCTCAGGCACAGAACAAGTTCCAACCACCTTGCATGCAGCACCTGGACTCTGTCTGCTGTGAGTTATGTCTCCCAAGTGGTGCCTTTCCAGTACTGAACCTTTAGAAATGGGCCTGAAGGTGCTCTGCCAGCCCAGCTGTGGGCCATGCAGAACTGATGCAGCATGCTGCATCACCTCACAGCTCTGCTCTGGAACTGTCGCTACTCGGCACAACCCCGAATCAGAACCTCACTTCTCAGCCCTGCAACTTCTTGAAACTGCCACTGCGCAATGCATCCTCTATCCAGGACCTCAAATCGCAGCTTCGCACCTCCCCGGAATCACTGCTGCATGAGACCTCCTTGATGCAGGATCTTGCACCTCAGCCTGAAGCCCATCAGAACTGCCCCTGCACAAACCATCCTCCACATGGATTCTTGCAATGCTCTGCATCCCACATTTAAGATACTTTGTTCAGCAGGCCTCACTTGGTTACCGTATCTGGCCCATGCTCCATCGCAAGCAGCCTGAACTTGTAACTTTGTCCTGGTCCGGCACGACCAGATTACCACAGTTGGTACTTTCAGTGTTTTGGCACTATTTTCCTTAAATTTTAAAACTGCATATATCCGGTTCTACTAATTGGATTTTTGTCATTTTGTCTCAAACATTTTAATAAATTTTACTCTAGTTTCCAAAATTGGTGTGGGACCTTGCTTGTATTGTGTTTTCACTTTATTACTGGTTGAAGTGCTGCATAGATAATTGACACATTGCCTGTAAATTAAACATGACTGTTTTTGTGCCAAGCTACCAGAGGATGAGCACAAGTTAATTTGAGCTTTGACTGTGTTTCTCCCAGACAAGAATTGTGGTTGCTACTTGAGTAGAGTACTCCTACCCAACCAGAAATCCATTGAACATAAATTAGGCCCGGGTGGAATAATAATTTTGCGTGCGTAATTGACACATTTTCAGAACTCAGTGTTCTGCTTATAGTGCGGAGTTACAACCAAATTCTGCCAGTTGGTGCATGGTGGAACTCTTCTGCCATTCGCGCCTTGCAGGAACAATGCAAGTCTCCACAACTTGTGCTTGAGAGTGAGAATTGCCCACCCCAATGCGATTTTCAGTCCCCACAGAGCCTTCCAGCACCATTTTGAAATGCCTGCAGACACAAGCAGTTGTGGTCAAAGAAGGCTGCCGTTTGAGTAGATTTGCTGCAGCTCGAGTAGATTTTCTCCTTGAATGGCAACAAAAGTAACTCAAATCGGCGGGAACTCTTGCGAAACCTATGGTGCTGTTCACGCTGATTTTCATGGACCTGTTCCTGGGTGGGGCATTAATCTGTATGTGATAGTCACTTTTCACTGTGCGCCTAGCCTTGGGACTCTGGTCTCCACAGAAACAAAGGGGAAAGGGTGCATTTCTGGAGACACACAAAGGGAGGCTCCCCTTTGAATTATTGGAGGGAAAAGACCACACAGCTGTGGATATTTGGGGAGGGGCAGGTCGGTCGGTCAACAGACCACTTCAGGTAGCCATCTTGGACATTCTCCCAGAATATTGTACAGGAGGAATGGGACCGGGACAAAATGATGATGTCATACCAGGATTGGATAGAGGTGTCTACCCTCTGGATCTTTGTGTCTTTATTTAAAATCCCCTGCCCAAAGGGGATACTTTGGAAAACCATCTGAACCTGGGGGGAGTGGATCTACAGGAATGTCCAGTTTGAACACAGAAGATACCTGACCCCTGCTGCAAGGATTGATTCAAGGACTTCTGACTTCAGTTGGCACCCAGGGGCTATGCTCTCCAAGGCCAGTGGCAATGGCCTCCCTGCACTCGCTAGGGGACAGTTAAGGGATAGACCTGCTTGAGGTGACCCTGGAGGGTTCCCCTGGATCTTTTGTGGAAGGGTTCTACAAGAGTGTGACCGTCAGAAAGAGGTTTGAAAGATGACTGCCTCTGACACAGGTGCAGTGTAACTGTCAATCCAGGAAGCTGTGGAACCTGGAGTGTGCTGGCAGGGAGGACACTTTGTCTTGGGGCTTTTGGGGTGCTGCTGAGGAAGACTGTTGTCCCAGGATGGGGGTGCCAGGTGACCAAACAAGGAGACAGCTCCTGCTCGGTTAGGGAGAGAAGAAAAGTCAAGCTTCCAAAGTAATATAAAAATTTAAAGGACAAGAGGCCTGAAGAATTCCCTCCTAGTGGCTAGAGCCCACCACCAGGAGCAAAATGGCACATCACCCATGAAATATGGCCCAGTAGTGCTGAAGAAAACCCTGAGGAGAAAACCCAGTGCCCCAGGAGCACCACCTCTGCATGGGGTACAAGTAGCATCTCCTCCCAGACCAAGGGCCCTTGTGGTTAATGCAAATGATTGAAGACCGGAGGGGCGTGCATGGGGCTCCCTTCCCAAAAATTCCCCTGTCTCTACAGGGGCTCGAGTGTTCTGTAAATTGGAACAAGATGCCCCAGGGGCTCCCATATCACCACAACAGGAAGACATTGGAGTGTCCCCATGCTCCCATAGCATTGCTCCCAGGAAGGCTAGGATCTGAGAGCACCATGTTGTCCTTCTCCTGCTCACTGTGCCTGTGTCTCATGTGATGGGGTGTGCCCAGCCATCACCATCCACTCGCACAGTCACAGGCAGAAAAATATAAATTCCGGCTCCTGTGGTGGCATAGAGCAGTGTTGGCAGGGCGAGGAACCCATCTATCCATGTGGAGTTGGGCTCCTCTCACAGCCCATGGTCTTCCAGGGTATTTGCAACATAGAGGAATAGAGGCTCCCTGATCCTTAAAGCAGCACAACACCGTGTTACTTATCAAATATGCATGCCTTCCAGCTAGGAGTGCCCCATTTGATTGGTTGTTGGTGAGTCCAAAGCCTTCACTTTCGTATGATAAAGTAAAAGAAAGGCTCAAGCACACATTTTATTGAAATTGATATGTTTTATTGACAATTAGAAAGTTGTTAATGAATCATATATTCTGTGGAAATCTTTAAAAGGTTTTATGGACAATTCCAAAGCTAACAGCCAGTTGTGACATGTTTTAATGGAGGTTATTAAAATGTTTTGAAATGCTTTAGTGACAATCACAAGGTTAACAGTGAGTCATGACAGGCCTTTACCCCCCTTAGCACTTCAGTGATGTGGCAAGGGTTTTATTATGACATTCTGCTTTTGTTAATGTGGTGAACCCCCAAGAAAGTCTTTTGATAGCTCCACCCCATTGTATTTTGTCTAGTGCATGTGAGGGATTATGGTGATTATAGGTTTCAGGGCCCACTAGGGACATAAACTGTTAAGTGGATGTCACCATAAGCATTTTCACCTGCCATTGTGGCACCATGTATATGTATGTAAATGAATGCATAGTATTGAGTACTGTGTGCATAATAAGGTACATTTCTTTATATAAGTAAAAATAATGGCTGGTCAATGATTTTGTTGTGTTGTATGTTGTTTGCGGGCAGGATAGGGAGTAGTGCACACCCACTCTCCTGAATATGTCTTGGACTGCTGTGCTTCGCTAACCTGAGTCAAGTGCTACAAGGGGGTAAATCCGAGTAGACAGAAGGTTTTTGGCATGTTATTTTTAAAGGACACACATTCTTTGCAACTAATAACCCACTTTCCTACATATGGGTTATCACCACACGCAATATTATCACAGGTGGCTTCTCGAAGAATTCCACTATGTCAAACCTTGAAAAATATGTCATTCCACAATGCCCCACATATCAGGAATAGCCCGCAGAAACAAATGCAGTAAAACATTTTCAGCATGGCACTTGCTAATCTTCATGTGGCCTAGAGTAACACAACATCTTGGATTTACCACTACTTTCTGTATCAGTAATACTGTGTTGTATAACCACAAAGACATTGCCTTAGTCCTCATCATGTAGACCATACTATGTTGCTTGATTTGAAATGATAACATCCTTGTACCAAAAAGCAGTAGTGGTGATTATTTGTCAGTTATAAATGTATACCCATTTGTTTTTTTTCAGATTTTGCGTCGGAGATAAATTTTTTCTGAAGAACAACATGATCTTGTGTCAGATGGACTATGAGGAGGGACAGCTGAATGGAAGTTTTGAGTCCCAGGTTCAATAACAAAACCCTGCTTGCCGGAAGCAAAGCGGGGATAGATGTTCTGCTGCACAAGCAATGAGGAGCGTCTGTTGGCTTGCCTGCAATATTTTTTTAAGTCTCGGTCCGCAAAGGACTTCTAACATTGTAGTACTTTTCCCCCCTCCAACACAAGTTACACTTTTAGATGTACAGTTGTGCCTGCTTAGCTGAGCACTGCATTTGCCTGTATGTTTGTGATTTTTGGGGGAACTCGGGCGGGGTCTGTACAGTCTGTTTTCTGTATATAAACTGGAACATTTATTTTATGAAAATGTATTGCAATTTTATTACTGGTGTGAATTAAACATGATGAATGTTTCCTAGTGGTCTGTCTTGTTGGTGTTTGAAAATATGCCCAGGTGTGCTACATGCTATAAACATTAGAGGGTGATCAAAAAGGAAGGATTACTCTGCTGAGGTGGGGGGGGGGGTACCACAGAGGTAAATCACGCCACACAGGCACACTCTCAAAGCCCAGAACATTCTTGATATAGTGGTCTTATGAAGTGGGCAAGTGCGGAATGAAGACAGCAAACATGGAAATTTCAAGTTTTTTTTCTTTATTGTAGTCTATAAACCAAACCAAGAGAAGATGAGATGAAGGCAGAGCCCTCCAGTCCATCTAGAGGCCAGCACAAGACTGTCTCTTGAGTAACCAGAGACCTCTCCCTACATTCACTCTCTAGAATGCAACAATAAAAGTACAGTTCAAGGTAAATCATAGCCCAACAATCTTGTGGGCAGTTTTTCAGATCTGTGAGGTTTGGAAAGACTGTCACTTATATTAGAGACTTTTGAAGATGTATCATTAGGTATCTCCTCTACATTAAAATCAGTAGAAAACTATTCTGGCAACATTGATAAACCTGGTGATAAAGGACTATGAAGAGGCTTATCAAAACCTGAAATATCAGTACTTAGAAGGGAATTTTGACAGTTTTCATTGGTGACACGTCTTTCTAAATATGTCAGCTTGTCGATTAGAGATGGAAAACAACCTATTTTTGTTCCACCACCCTTTTCCACTAACATCACAGCAGTTTTGGATACCTTTGCAACCTGAAATGGACTTGAAAACTTTGACTCTCCTTTTTTAACTTTGGTAGGTTTCTTAATGAAAACCCAACCTATTTCCTGAAAATCCAATACTCTAACATGTTTGTTAGAATCAAAATAAGCCTTTTGAACAGACTGTCTAGAACAAATGCTTGCTGTCATGTCACCACTAGAAAATAAATTGTTTTCTTTGTTTAAAAATATTCCAACCAATTAGGCATCAATCTCACTTTGGGATTTCTGCCTCTCATGATGTTAAATGGGGCAACATCAGTGGTAGTGTGTGGTGTAGTGAGATATGACCAAACTTTTTCTGTGAAAAATGAACCACATGCTTTCCTGAAGAAGGAACTGTCTGTATATCTTCTTTAAGAAAACGATTGGCCCTCTCCACCGAGCCATTTGCTGCAGCACTATACAAAGCTACCTCAACATATTTTACGCCTTGAGCATAAAAAATATTCTACCTCACCAGAAATAAAATGTGACTCATTATTAGTGATTATTTCTTTTGGAGGGTCTTCAAGTAAAATCACATTCTGAAGAAATGCAATCAAATTTTAGTGTTAGGAGAATCTACAAAATCAAAGTGAACCAATTTGATGACGTAATCAAGCAATACAATAAAATAGCATTTTTTAAGAGGTAAAAGTTGAAATGGTCCTGAGAAATCAAAAGCTACACTCTCCCTTGATCATCTTGGCAAAGGAACTGGTGACATTAGTTTCTCACAGGTTTTCCAATGTTTGTCACACACTACACATTGAGGACATGCATCTACTATAGCTCTTACTTGAGAGACGATTTTTGGTAACCAAAATTATTTTCTGAGTCTTTTACATGTAGCCAAAACTCCCATATGCCCTTCATGTGCAATTTGAACAATTTGTTTTTGAAGACTGACAGGTGGCACAAACAATCCATTCCTCAAGCAATTATTATTTTCACAAGTAAACTCTAAAGATATTTGTGCATAACTTTGTAGTTCTCCTGAGACAACTCTGGGCCATTCTTCCCTAATATAAAAAGATCTTTCTTTAAAACAGTGTCCGCTTCCATGTCTGTCTCCCACTCATTTTCCAAACTTTGACCATCCACACCTTGTATGGCATCTATAGTAATGACTACATGCTCATGGTCATCTAAAACAGAAGCATCTTGACATGAGATGAGCAATGGAAGATGAGATAGACAGTTGTCATTGAAGTTTTTAACCTCTTTCTACATACTGTGCTTGCGTGTCATATTCCTGAAACTTGGACAATAAATGTACCAGTCTAGCAGATTCTTTACCTAAGGCATTCCCAGATAACAAATATACAAGTGTTTTTTGATCAGTGAACACTATAAAAGATTTGCCCCAAACATAAGCTTTACATTTTTGCATAGCCCAAACACATGCTAACACTTCTCGTTCAATTGTACTATATTTGTACTCTGCTTCAGTTAATGTTCTAGAAGCAAACATTTTGTTACTTCTTTACCGTTTACAAACTTTCCAAGTACAGAACCAACTCCCTTAGGGCACCAACTGCAATTAAACATGTATTATTTGAATCATAAGGTGGTACAGCAAGGGCCTTGAGTACCAATGTCCTTGTGTCTCCAAATATATAATTAACTTCTTTGGTCCACTTAAACTTTACTCCCTTCCATAAAAGGTCTCTCATAGGTTGTACAATATATGCATATCCTGGACAAAAACAAGCTTAATATTCATAATCTTCAAATGCCTGAACATATTTCAGGTCACCAAATAAGTTATCCATCATCCTCTGAAATACACTGGCAATTTCAGATACTTAAAGGTGTTTCAAAAGTAGTTAAATCCTGAGATTTTTCATTAAGAACAAGTTGGTGATAAGTGGAGTGTATGTTAATTGTGGCGAAGTACTTTGCTCCACTAACATTTGCCAACATTTTTTGTGTATGTGGGAGTGGGTGACAGCCAACTACAATATTCTGATTTAAAGATCTCAAGTCCACACATAGTCTCAATTTGCCATTTATTTTCTTTGTAAAGACCACTGGCGATACACATTCTGAAGCATCAGAGGGCTGCATAATACCTTCCTTGCATAACAGTAATGTTTTGAGTTCATCCCTCACACTTAGTGGAATGGGACCAACTTTGTGCGTAGCAGGGTAAGCATGTTTTTAAGCTTGATACAATGTTCAAATCCCTATACCTTTCCAATTTCATTCTTAAAAACGTCTGAAAACAGCTTTATTGTGTAATGCAATACATCTTCCAAGGTGTCCATGGTGCTAATAGTAAAAAAAAGGCATTTTCCCTAGAGCAGTGGGTTCAGCATGACCAGGACATAAAATAATGCCAAGTTTGTCAAGATCTTTCCACCCAACTATGTTGTGTCCTCTGATAGTCACATAAACTTTAGTTTTGGTTTGTCTTCCCAAGCATTCTAAATTTCCTTCAAAATAGCCTAATGAACAAATGTCGAATTAATTAAAAGCTTTAGGGTTTATATTGTTTTTTTTTAGTATAAAATCTTTCAGCCACCCCTTAAAATTTTTTGTGTCTGTCAATATAGTTACTGGTGGAACAGAATTAGCCATTACCGTTTTAGATCATTAGCTTGAACGAACAGACCCTTAATTTGTCCAGTCCTATTTTTGTCACTCAATGTAGGCAAAACATTGTTATATTTCTCAGTTCACTCATTTATCTCACTTGTTTCAATGTTTCTTATTTTCACTCTATTATTGTTACCTTTCTGCCCATGTCCTGGTACTCGTACACCAGCCTTACATGCAGTCTGAAAATGCCCCATTATCCTACATGAATTACTTCCTCAATTCAATGCAGGGCAAGTAGGAGAATTAGGCATGCGCTAGCACATGCCTCTCCCTAGTGAGACTCTGTTGTATATAGTAAAGGGCTTGGGCCTCGCCCACACCTACTATTTGTGCACTTCTCAGCATCACTCTTCTGTACATGTTCTTTAGTTGGACATTGGTTGTGAAATGTCATGTCCGATCATTTCTGTGGCGCAGGTACCAGGCACAGGTTGATTAAAGTTAATCCGTGCCCATCCGCTGCTCCCAACATGATCAAGGTAGTATTTCTTCTGTGCTCCGGCTCCCCCTGCCTGCTGCTGTCTCCATAGCGCTTACACCTTTTTCCTAGTTTATATAGTTTTGGTTTATATGCTGGAATATGGTTTCACGAGTAAGGCAAAATAACAGTCGCATTCAGATAAAAAAAATGGCAATGGCATACAGGCTTGCAATGCAAAATCAAAAATGCATCTGCTGCAGGACTGCTGCACAATATCCAATATGTAAAGTGCTGATTATTATCATTTGGTTACAGCAGGACATTACACCACTAAATGCATAATATATTAGTAATTAAACAGCGGTTTCATTATATTTTATCCCTTGTTCTGTACCGCCCTTGAAACTACTTCCCTTCATAGAACCTTTATGCAGTCTCCTTGACTGGCGATGTTTGGGCTGAGTGATCATGAGCCTCTCACCAGGAGGATTAGTGTTTTATCCTACACTGGTATTTCCTCCCAGCAGTGTAGGAGAGAGTTAGTTGTATGATAAAGAGGAGGGATGCAGAGGAGAGGTAATATGTGTATTTATTTATTTCCCTTCCCAGCGATAGGATTGACCGGTCCTGGAAGTCCTCACTGTACTGCGGGCCTGGGATTGGCTGCTGGGAGAGGCTAGGTGCTGCCTGTGTCCCGCTCCCTTTCCTGCCGCCTCTCCTTCTGGTTATTCTTGGAAGTGTTGAGGGAGCTGTTGGTAAGGGGCACAAATTTTCTCAATTGGAGCTCCTACAGTTGTTTTCAAGTTTTTTTTTATTATGCTTTTTCCTGTAGTTTGTAAATGTCATTAGACAATAAGCACAGTGTGAATAGCAAGGCGTCACCCCTCTCCCTCCTACTCTGGAAGCGCAGCTCTTTTATAACCTCACTCTGCTGTATTTCTCTAGCCTTCATCCCATACATTCTCCCCCTCTTCTACGCGTTCCCCAGTAGCTATCATTATGCCTTTAATTTCCACCTGTTCACCAATATTCTATTACACCAGACTCTACTACCCCTTTCTATTGTCCCCCTTCTCGTTTCTTTTCACTCGCTTTTCAGATCGCCCTCCTGTTTGCCCTTATGTTCTGTGTGTCTGCCCCACCCCTGCTTCCATGCCACTCTATACCTCTTTTGTGGTTGGTTCTCCCAATACTGTCTCTCTTCCACCCCGTCTCCTCAGATACTCCCACTCATCCCTCAACCCCTTTCTTTTCATATCCCTCTTTCCCCAGAAGCCCCCCCTTTAGAGTAGGACTGCACCCACTCCCCTCCAAAACCCTGTCTCCTATCTGCTGTCCCCCACACTCCCGCTTGTACCTTTTCCCCTCTTTCAACATACCCCACCCTGCTGCCCCTACATCAGACTCCCCACTGTCCTCCAGTCCCCCACTAATGCCGATCTCTCCTGAGAACCCTCTCTCCTTTTTTTCTGTGCTGCTCCTTGCTCCCCAGGTGTACTCCCCTGTGTTTGCTGCACTGTTACGTATCCTTCTCTTCTGCCTCCCTCTCCTCCCTTTTCTCTCTCTCTCTCTCTCTCTCTCTCTCTCTCTCTCTCTCTCTCTCTATCTATCTCTCTGTCCTCATATACCTCTCTCCCAGGCTGCACCACCTTGTTTCTCCCCAGACCCCTTGTCTTCTTACTGCTACCCCTTTTTCTGCTCTACAACACACTTTATCCCCTCAGATGCGGTCTCTCTCCTCAACATTATTTCTCCTCTCTCTTTGCTACCCCTTCCTCCTCCGATGTGCTCGCTTCTCTTTCCTGTAGTGCTGCCCATCTCCTCGGGTCCCCTCACTCATCTTTACCCCATTTCTCCTGTCTCCTAAGATACCATAATATCCTCTCTGCTGCCACTCGTACCCTAGGACCACGTCCCCTGCAATAACTACTCTCCTCCCTGCTACACGGTCTCACCTTAGATACTCTCTCCACTCTCCTGCTTCTCTCTCACTGCTCTATCTTTCTTACGGTTTATTTTTCTATTCATACACCCAGCACATCTTTTCAAGGTCATCTCCCTCCACAGCCCAGTTCCACTTAGATACAGCGCCTCTCATCTCTTCTATACTGTCTTTCTACACAGGTAACCTCTCTCCTCAACCCAATCCCCCCTAGAGACAACGTCTATCATTCTGTTTCACCACCTCTCTCCACAGATCCCTCTCTCTTCAGCCTGTTCCCTCTGCAGATGTCATCTGTCATCCCGCTGCACCATCATTCTCCACAGCTGCTCCCTCTCCTTGGCCCGTTCTTTCTACTACTACGTTCATCTCCTCTTCTCTCCCCACACCTGCCCTCTCTCCTCAGCATTCCTATACAGATAGCCTATCTCAACACCGCTGCACTATCTCTCTGCACTGATGCTTTCTCTCCTCAGCCCCTTCCCTATACAGATGTCCTCTTTCATCTTGTTGCGCCATCTCCCTCCCCTCAGCCCATCACCCCTGCAGATATTCTCTCTCATCCCGCTGCATCATCCCTCTACACAGATGTCCCCTCTCCTTAGCCCATCCACGTACAGATGTCCTCTCTCGTGCTTTAGATAGGCTCTCACATTTCTTTTACACTATCTCTCTCCGCAGACACTCTCTCAACTCACTCTCTCTGCAGGTGCAGCTCACACATCTGCTGCATGCACCTATCTCTTGCTTCATTACAATATAATACAAGAAAATGCCTTTCACAATCCTGAAATGCAGTCAGGCTTCCCTAATGTAAATACACAAGATGCCCACCATAAACAATATTATCACAGTCTCTGTAATATGTGTGTTTTTTCACTCTGCATGTTAGGTCGAGTCACTGTTCCTAATGTACTGTGGGTCTTGTGATGACCTGAGTATACTTACTTTATAGCCCTCTATGCTATTATTATCAGGTTTCCTGCCTCTTGCCTCTACAGCTTCACAGAAGGGCTCTTCCAAAGATTCACTCTTTTCTACCCCTTTCTTCTCAGATGCTTTCCCATCGATCTAATTTCCCCTGTGTACAGATATGCTTTCTCTTCTGGGATGGCCCTTCTCTTGAGGTACACTCTCTTCACTGCCGTCCCCTTGCAATACATGCCCTCTCTCATTTCTCCTGCCCCTCCACAGATACCTTCTCTGTTCATTGTTGTCCCCTCTTCACAGATACTTTCACTTCTCTGCTGTCCCTCTTTCCATAAGTACCCACTCAGCTGTCCCCTCTCAAGGATGTCCTCCTTTCTCTGATCTCCCTCTCCACAGAGACCCCCCTCTCTTCTCTGCCTTTTTCTCTACCCCCTCTTCTCTGCTGTTTCTCTTCTCTGCTGTTCTCTCTCCATTCACACCTTCTCTGCTGTCCCTCTTTCCATGAGTACCTTCTCTGCTGTCCTCTCTCAAGGATGCTCTCTCTTCTCTGCTCTCCCTCTCCACAGATACTTCCTCTCTTTTCTGCTGTCTGTCTTTCTTCTCTGCTGTCTCTCTCAATAAATATCCTCTCTTTTCTTTTCACTCTCTCCACAGACACCCTCTCCTTTATCTGCTAACCCTTCTCCACAGATGCCTTCTCACTTCTCTGATGTCCTTCTATACAGATACCCTCTCTCTTCTCTGTTCTCCCTCTCCACAGATACCCTCTCTCATATCTGCTCTTCCCTATCCACCGATACCTCCTCTCTTATCTGCTGTCATTTCTTCACTGATATCTCATCTCTTCTCTGCTATCGTCTCTCCATAGGTATCCTCTCTCTTTTATGATGTCTTGCTGCACATATATCTTCTCTCTTTTCTGTGCTCCCTCCTTAGAGTTACCCTCTTTCTTTCCTGTTTTACCTCTCTTCTCTACCGCCCCTCTCCACATATACCCTCTCTCTTATCTTCTCTTCCTATCTACTGATACCCTCTCTTTTCTCTGCTGTCCCTCGCTACAGATACCCTCTCTATCATCTGCTCTTCCATATCCACAGATATTTCATCTCTTATTGGCTACCCCTCTCCTTGGATACCCTCCCTCTTTTATAGTATCGTGCACTACAGATATCCTCTCTCTTCCCTACTGTCCCTCTCCACAGATACCCTCACACTTCTCTCCTGTCCCCTTTCAACACACTTGGTCTTCTCTACTGTCCTTTTGCAGAGATACCCTCTCTCCTCCCTGCCCTCTCTCTCCACAGATACCCTCTGTTTTATCTGATGCCCTCTCTCTCTCTCTTCTCTGCTATCCTTGTCCACAGATTCCCTTTTGGCTGCCTCTCTCTCTTTATCAAGACACTCTTTCATGCACCTCTACTCAAAGGCCCTGTCTCCTTCCTTTTGCTTTAGATGCCCTCTTTGTTACCCCTCTCTCCTCAGAACCCTATATGTAAACCCTTCTTTGAGACTCACCTCTGATCTCTATAAATACTACTTTTATCTTTCTATCACTTTAAGTGCATTATTTTTGCTCATTTTTGGCCTTCCCTGTTGCACCTGTCTCCCCGAATTTTCCTCTCTCTTCGCCTGTTCAGTCTCCCTTTTAATTTTTCTTTCCGTCTGCTTTGATTTCAGTTTACATCTCCTGGCTTTGATAGTAATTTTTAGGTTGAGCGCACAAGCACTTTGACCTGTTGTAACTATTGTGGGCTTTTAACCACGCCTGCCTCATCCCCATCACTTTCACTCGTTCGTGGGCTTGCCTTTCAAAAATCCCTTGATGTCTTTGGTAATTGCTTTACGTTTATCCTGCTTTGCAGACTGACCCTGTTACATGGATTATTGCACAACTGCCAATATACTTCAGCGTGGACAAACAGTTTTTTTGT
This sequence comes from Pleurodeles waltl, assembly GCF_031143425.1. Classification (NCBI taxonomy): domain Eukaryota; kingdom Metazoa; phylum Chordata; class Amphibia; order Caudata; family Salamandridae; genus Pleurodeles; species Pleurodeles waltl. The sequence continues at coordinate 806,538,579 of NC_090440.1, forward strand.
TTTGTCTCTCCCCTTCATGCTCCATGGGACAAATGGCCCTCACGGCACGAACAGCACCAACAGTGCAAACTCCATCAGCGGTATTGGAGCGATGGTCACATTGTTCACACTGTAACCTAATAAGTCACTTTTTTTGTCTCTGCCCTTCACACTCAATAGCTTTCCAAAAACACTTATAACTGATAAACGCTCTCCTAAAAAATCACAGAAATGTGCAAGGTGGCTCTCCCAACACAGCGGGAGGGCCGATACTACAATATTAGCTGCACTCAGGAAAAGGTGTCCCGTAATGCTTTTCCAAACATTCTTTTTCAAAACATTTTTGCCCATAACCTGTGGTGGTCCTGGGACAGTGGAACCAATTTCAGGACATTCACCACAACATGCTCTTTCTGTCTAGACCAGGGGTCTCCAACCTTTTCTGTAGCGAGAACAACTTCTGATCTATGAAAATCATTGTGAGCTACTGAAGGCTAAGTAACTTGTGCATTATTACCAGATACCTCCACGCCCAGCTTCCTTTAGTTTAAGCCTAATGTCCAGAGGGCCAGCTGCTATGGCTTGACCAAAATACTTTTACTAGGGCACTATGACAAGGCTTCCATGTGTGTCAGTGGGAGAGTGGCCTTTCAGGATGTATGAATATGTGAGCATATGAATGGGATATATGTGTGTATGGGCAACTGAGAGCCTGTGTTGTGTCTACTTGTGGCACAGGACATACCTTTCACTATATGTGGCACCATTCCATGTATAAAAACAGACATACAAACACTTTTTTGTTTAAATGGGAGAAATTCAAAGTGCAAACTTTTTCATAATGTGGAAAATTGTTCTCACTTTAAATTTCACCCATTTAAAAAATGACTGCATGTAACATTTATAAATATGGAGCAAGAGGCCTGCTGTTTTTAAATGCAACACTTTGAAAAACAATTGAAAAAATGAAAATTAAAATGAAAAGTTAACTTAATTATAAGGTATCCCCTCACTTTAATTTTCTCCGATTTAAAAGCATTGAGAAACATCATTTTGTTCTTACCTCCAATATTGAGTTGACAAGGACTTTTATCTAAGAGTTAAATAACTCAGTGCATCAGTAAACTGGGTCATAAAATCTGACTCCAGCACTGCTCCTTATCAGGCCCTGCTATCCACAACCTGATGATAATAATGTAAAATAAACACAGCCTTCTGTTAACTTTAAAAGGAAAATTGTGACCTTGTGCTTATTAAAAATTAACTCCAGGCTGTGAACTACTCTGAAGGGGTCTGAGAGCTACTGGTCGATTGTGATCGACTGGTGGGAGATACCTGGTCTAGATCATATCTGGGTCCCCACATTACATTAGTGGGGACCCCAAAATAATAACCCATCCCACCATTCAGTGTCTTTTTAAGTTCCCATGGCTGGAACCTTTGTTTTACAGCTGAGAGTATTTTGTGTTTAAAGGGTTTTAATATTGCAATAAGCCTGTTAGGGGCTAAATGATTGCACTACATTACTTTGTGCCATTCTATTTTAATGTGTTTGGGTGACCCTTCCAGTTTATTTCTCTCATTACTCCTTTGTGTCTATCTTGTTTTGGGAATTGTGTTAGCGAGCCTGCATGCTGATGATGGGGTGGTGAAAGTGGTATTCTATTGGAATTAGCATGGCAGATTTAAATTATGGTGCAAATGGCAACCTTTTCATTTTTGGCTGCAGATAGTGCAGGGCCACTGGAATTATGAGGCAGGGTTGAACAATTTATGTGGCAAGAAAAGTCCAGTTATAAATTTACAATGCCAATAGCTCACTCGAACAAATGTAAGAACCATTGCATTGCAAATGCTTGTCCTTAGGCTTGCTACTTACAACACACATGCTCTCGTCAGAAATACATGCAATAGGGGATAAGCTTTCATTACCTGCTAATGCTTGGGAGGACACTATGAACCTCTCAATCCTTTCAGATACATAAATAACCTCTTACAAGGTTGGCTTCATATAAGACAACAATCTCTCCTGTGTTTTCTAAGAAAAACAATAAAAAACAAACTGATCATGTTATATATATATATATATATATATATATATATATATATATATATACAGTTTTTAAACTCGCAAGTCAATGCTGATACACGTAAAGCAGCAATAATTTATTCAACGGTTTTGTCACTACCTTGTTTGTGTTTAAAAACAATTGTGCCTTTCTAATACACTTGTTTCTTCCGACTACTGTTTCACAATATTTCTCGCTTCCTCATAAACATTCCATTTAACATTTTCACCTGTAGGTCTAGGTTCTACAGGCAAATTATCAAACATCTTCTGATACACAATGCCTAAATGAATAATTAGAAGAGCTGACTTTTGCTATAACCTACAGCATCTATGGCGACTAAATAGTTTTCAAAAATTGAGAAACCATTATCTCCATTTAACAATAGGTTTTCCAGGCTTTTGAAGGAAAAATGGTGGTTGCACAGCATTAATAATAGAGGAAAATTGTAGGAAATATCAAAGTACGAATATTATATGACACAGCAAGTACAATTTTTTTTATATAATATAAGTAATATAAGGTGTGCGAATCACCGGTCAAAGTGTAATGATGTCGCAACTATTGACAAAGTACCTTCTTGAAGATTCCAATAATCAAAAGTAAAGATGCTGCCAAAATCACACTACTTATGTACCCAAAACAACATGTAGAAGTAATGCAGCCTTAATAAAAACTGAGGAGTTCTCTTGATGCCAGCACCATGATGTTGGGCACTGCCAAACAGTTGTTAATACTGAAGAGAAGCAATTTCCTCAAGGCAGGAAAATCCAAGATGACTGCCAGGAATACAGACGTCACACCTCCGAGTTCCCAGCAGGCTTGGCGATGTCTGAACACATCACAGTGATGCTCAGTCTGTAGGATCTACACACCAGCACGCAGCCGTATTAAGGAAGGCATCCTCATGTGGCTTCACCAGAGAGTAAACATTTTTCTACCTGTTGCAGTAAGAATTTTCAATTCTATTAAGGACAAGGATGTGAGGATTACGCTTCTCTTCCTTTGCTGTAATTTTCACAGCAGCCAATCACATTAACATGAAAAGAAAAACTACAACCCATATGAAGCCAAGTTCAAATGTCACATGTGCCAATCAATAATAACGCAGCCACTGCAACCAACTTGGCCTCCTCTATCTTTGCCATGGCTGAGGCAAGCAAACCTAATTCAAATCAATACAAAACATAGTAAACAAGAACAGAGTCATTCTGGTCACATAAACAGAACCCCGGAACTCTGCAAGGGGTCTTCCAACTCAGCGACCCACAATGCCATCCAGAAGAAGACCTTTGGAACCACCAAACGTTAATGAACAAAAGCGATGCCACAAGATTGTTTTTGCTTGTTACCTAAAATAAAGGCACACGAGCCATCAAAACTGCACCCATAGCCTGTCTAAAATAGTCAAAATGTGTGGGAATGAACAGATCATACATTGTAAGTATCGGAAAACAATATACTTATACCTTCCATTTTAAAGCACTGACCTCAGGGTGGGCTAATCTCACCTCCACGTCCTTAATTGAACTGAAAATTCTTATCTCGACAACTAGAAAAAATGTTATTCTGTCAGGACCAGAGGCTCTGATTATGCTTGTTCAAAGCTGTACACCACCACTGATGCCACATCCACAATTGGCTTGTAATAAAATGACTTAAAAGCAGATTCGGATGACCAATCCACCACTTTCATGATGTCCTCTAAATGAGATCCTAAGGTGGAGGACTTTGAAGCCATGACACCCCTTGCAGAGTGAGAGCCAACCACAGAAACATCAATGCCTGGTTCGGAGAACATCCATTGCATCAATCTAACTATAGTGGTCGTTGATACTGGTCCGAAAGGCTTTCGTAGGTCAGTGAGCAACTGTGCAGATGGAGCTACACGAAACTCGCTGGTAGCCGCTTCATGAGCCTTGATACACTGAACCACACAGAGTTTTTGGTCATTAGGCAAAAAGAAAATAGCTTAATGTTGGTTTTTGTCCTATGAGATATGGAGAAACTTCCGATATCCAGGGATTTTTTTTTATACCTGAAATCCAGGGCTCAGACGCCTGAGACTCTCTTGCAGGAGATTAGGCATAACAGCATAATCAATTTGACCAATAATTGCTTATGTGACAAGTACTTATTATCATGCCAGAATTTCAAAAACCGGAGCACTATGTCCACATCACACAAAGACTAGTATTTAGCCTGGGAAGGTTTACAAAAACAGATGCCTCTCATCAGTTTATACACCATAGGGTCCTCACCAACAGGTTTACCGTTAACTGGGACATTACCCGCAGAAATGCCAGACCTGTAACTGTTTTTAGATATGGAAGCCAACCCTTATTCCACCATGAAGGACAGAAAGTTGATTATTAGGCAGACATCTGACTGAGAGGGATACAAACAAACCCCTTTCTTTTCACCAAGAGACACATCTTCACCAAGCAGAAGCATATCATGTGTGGGTACTAGCTGCCTAGGCCTGGTCGATATAGGCAGAAGCTTGTGCATAAATGCCTGGCAATTTCCATCTTTTCCTGAAAACCTCCAAGCTAATAACCTCAATTGGTCTGACAAGATCAAGGGATGTGGAAGGCCTGCTGGGTCCAGCAACAGATTCTGTCGCAATGGTGTCAGAAGTGTAATGTCACAAGACATCTCCAGAGCCAAGGGGAACCAAGGCTGTGCACTCCAAAGTGGCGTTACCAAGATAAGTTTGGCTTTCTTGTGATACGCCTGAGTGAGCACCCTGGGAATCATGCTGAATAGGGGAAATGCATACCCCAGATGGGGGTATCAGTCCTGCAGAAAGACATCCATCGCCAGAGCCTCTGGGTCCAGCCGCCAGCTGAAAAACTGGGGAAGATGACGATTCAGTCACAAGGCAAAGAGGTTCACTAAGCAAGGACCCCAGCTGCAATTGAGGTGGGAGAAATACTTCGGATGCAACCTACAATTGCCGAAGTCTCGGAGGTGACGAGAGTACCAATCCGCCACAGAATTCTTCGACTCAGTTAGGTACTCTGCTATAATCGAAATCCGATGTTAAATGCAAAAATGCCAGGAGTCTTTGGCAATTTCCACCAACATCTTAAACTTCGTACCCCCCCAATCTGTTGACATATTGATCTGATGTTGTCCAACCTCAGCAAAATGCAATAGTCTGTCCTGGACAGAGATAAGCTCTTGATGGCAAAGGAACCTGCTAGATGTTCAAGTCAATTGATGTGGAGCTGGAGTTCCTGATCCGAAGAACGCCCCCGCAAAAAGAGACCCACATCTGGCACCCTAGCCCCACTTGCTGGCATCCGATTCCAGGATTATGTCCAGGAAGCTGCCAAAGATTTCCCTGCCGTTCAAGGCATCCATGTAGGACAACCACCAATTCATCTCCAACCTGTCTTCCGGCAAGAGCCGAATCTGGTCTGAATACATCAACCTCTTCCGAAGATATTGTATCTTGAGACATTGAAAGGCCCTGTAATGAAGGGGGCCCGGAAATATGGCCTGGATGGAAGAGGTCAATAAGCCTACAATCCGAGCTACTGACCTCAACGATATTGTCTGGTCTCGCAATGCAGACCTCAATTACTTCTTTATAGTCTCGATCTTCTGAGGGGGCAGGATCAATTCGGATAACTCAGAATCTATTGGGAATCCCAGAAATTCCATCCTTTGGGAGGGAATCAGACATGATTTCGGTTGATTGATCCTGCAGATCCTAGATCCTGCAGCAGAAGAATTGTCCAAGACAAGTGTAGGGATACTGTCTGAGGATCCTGGGCCATGAGGATGATATCGTTGAGGGAAATGATCAACCGGAAGCTTTTGGCGTGAAGAGTCTTTGCCACCGGCCTCATCAGCTTGGTGAAACACCATGGGGCTGAAGAAAGACCGAAGGGACAGAATTGTACTCGTAACATTGACTGAGCCAGGAGAATTGAAGAAAGTGCCTGTGGGATGCAAAGATTGGAAACAAGAGGTACACGTCCTTTAGGTCCAACCTCACCATCCAGTCACCTTCTTGTAGCAAATCTTGAAGGAGGTGAATACTCTCCATCTTGAAATGTCTGTATACCATCCATGAGTTGAACTGCTTTAGATTGAGCACCAGACGTGCACCACCGCCTCTTTTGCTGACCAAGAATATGGTGCTAACATAGCCCCCAGGATGAGGGGTGGAAAGGCATATGGCATCTTTTTGAAGCAGAAAGGAAATCTCCTTTGAAATAATTTCCCAATCTTTTAGGGTAAAATACAGCTCTTGGGGCGGGGACATCTCCACCGGGGAGCTGCAGAACTTAAGGCTTGTACCCGATAACAGAATCGAGGGCCCATGAGTCCTGGGTCAGGAGCTTCCAACTGTGAACGAATAAGCGAATACTGCCCCCCATAATCCCCTCTGACAATGGTAGAATTCTCACCTGAATATCCTGACTCCTGGGAGTCTATCTGTTGTCCCATGCCGTAACCCCTATGGAAATGTTGATGACCCCCATGAGCTCAGGTGGGATAGAAGGTCTGATCCGCAGACTGGTCCTACCAACCTCCACTGGAACGATTGAAGCTGTCTCACTCGGAACACTGGTATGCACCTTGGCCTGAAGAACAGCCCTATATCATCTGGCCCTTTCAAAAAAGTTGTTTCTAAAGATCTTCTTGAGTGAGAGGTGTGCTTTATCTAAGGTATTGTAGGTAGCAGCAACTTGGCCAGTTATTTTACAAAGGGTCCTCTTGCACCACCTTTCCAGCCTTTGAAGAAGCAAGGTTATAAGGGCTTAGGGTCGATGCACATCAAAATAGACCACCGCCTTTCAGTAGAAATTTTCACGTTGGTGTTACCCAACTGGCAGATGGCATGCTGCACCCACCCAATCAATATATCTGGGTCTACCCCAACTCCAGATCCCCTGGATTGGAACCCCAGCTCCAGAATGTTTGTGATGGGGCCTAAAATGTCTAGCAATTTGTCCTTATAGGACCACCAGGCCCTGTCCAATACTTTTTTGGGGTCATTGTCCCATTTTTTCATAAAGTTAATCATGGTGGGGTCTACCTCAGGCATATCAGATACGTTACCCTCCAGATCTGGTCTGGGGCATTCTAACCTGAGCCTCGCCCTGACTTCCTTATCAAAACCCTGTCTGAGGTGGGATTGGACATAACTAGCCATTTCTGGGAGGGGAATCTAATTAGTGGACCGAGCAAGTACAATTTCAGTTGGGTCGAATGTTAAGACCTTAACTGGAGTTGGACTGGGATCCGGTCCACATTCTGGACTCATTTTCTTACTGTGAACCAGAACCTGCAGGTTCAGAGTATTTGATTGAATCATCTGAGGTGAATGCTTGAGGGTGGTGATTGCTGTACCCATGATCCTCCAGGACTGCCACTGATAACTGCTCAAATGCCTCAGAGTGAGCCCATCTCTTTGCCTTTGCTTTCCCTTTCAAAGGCTTGGGCGGTGGGTCATAAGCCCTGCAGAGTCAGCAATAGGTTGGATCCAGCCTTGCTGGCGTGCAAAACCCTTGAGATGGGAAGTCAGGGGGCCTAGGGCTTTGGCCAAAGCCTTAATAATGGAGAGTTGTATGTTATTATCGAACCACTGCACAAGATTCTGTTCGAAGGAGGGAGATAGCTCTTGAAATTCTCCATCATCCTCCTCATAGGGGTCATACTGCGCCATGGTGGTACAAATAAGTGCGGGCACACACCTAGAATGCTGAATAGCCAAGCAGCTGAACTGAAGGGGGAGTGCGACCCCAGCAGGCACAGAACAGTCTATTAGAAAGTGTAAGGAAGTGCTTGCAAAGCACTCTAGGCAGAGAATTTGCCAGATAATTACAGCCATGGGCACACTCTGATGCCTCAGGGCATAGGGAGATAGTATAGCACACACTATGATATGTAAGCTATTCCCATTAATGGTGAAGCAAGCCAACAAATGCTCATGAAATCTCTCCTACCGCGTTCAAATGAAGCATAGTGATAGCACACATTTGCGCCTTTGCCCTGAGTCCCGGAGGACTAGAAACGGGATCGTGGCCAACCCAAGATGGCGGCCGCTCCATATTCCCACTCCACAATGGAAGAGGCCCACGACAGAGCAGTCGAGGCTTTGGAGGCCAAAGCACTCGCCTGCAAAGTCAAAAACAGTTAAGAAAACTGTTAAGGAAGTGGTTCACATTAAAAACGGAACATACACCCCAACGGCGTGGAGGGCCTGATACCGGCAGTAAACCTGTGGACGGCGCTCACACCTGACAACCGTCTTCTACATAGAAGCACTAACTAGAACACCTTTAAACGCTAGCATACAAGGTTTGTTCACAAGCGAAATAAAATGTGCACTTAACTCGCTCCTGAGCAGCAAAGAAAGAGGAGATCAAGATGGTGGCAGTGGCTCTTAGGGGGCTGTGTTATTGTTGACTGGAAAATGTGACATGTGAACTTGGGTTCATAAGGGTTGTAGATTTTCTTTTCCTGTTAATATGAATGGCTGCTGTAAAAATTACAGTAAAGGAAGAGAAGCATAATCAGAGCCTCCGGTCATGACCTAGAATCTTAAGAACGCCATCTCAGTCGTCACATCAGCACACAAGGCAGGTTATGTAGCTGAGTGATTGTGATGCTTGCCCACAAAGCACATGTGCATCCGCGAGTACTGATGACGTTGGTCATCAAAATACAACTCAAATACTGAAATACCCTACTCTTGGTACCGATCTGTAGTAGGCAGGTGCGGAATGAACGGAGCCAGCATGGAAAGTACCAAGGATTTTCTTTAATGTAGTCCATAAAGTAAACTCACGGCAGATGAAGGCACAACCCTCCAGTCCATCCAGAGGCCAGCACAAGACTGTCTTAAAGCAGAAACACCCAAAGCAAACCCATATACACCTTGCCCTGATAGTCCATAACAACCAAAGTGCGCCTATATTTTGTTATAAGTTGGTTACGTGTGTCATTCTTGTCACCCTTTTCTTAACTAAATTTACTACATACTTTAATTTCCATTAAGAAAATAGCTGTTTAGGCCCGCAGATGGTAAAAAATCCCAATTTCTGAGCAAAGAGAATCTTGCATAAGGTTAGAGTTCTGCCATAATTATCACATCCTGCTCTTTTATTTCTCCAGATAAACATTTGTTGGGGAAAATGTCTCGTAAAAGGTCAAAACGCGGTTTTCGGTGCTCTGAATGCGGAACCCACAAAGTACTCCTAGCTGCCAGGGCCAAACCTTACTGTGGCATGGGAGATATTTACAGCACCTAGCTTGCTGTAAATACCTCTCTTTAGTCCAATCACTTCATACTCGTGGCTTTTGCCAATGCTTCAGAGAACTATTAGTATAGAAAAGGACATAAAGCACGTCTTGATTTCTATTTATTCACTCACTCCCATTCAGTCGTAGAAAACGAATCTTAAGTAAATTGACCTCCTGCCCAACCCACGCTCCTCGCCGCCCCATCCCCAATTCATGCAAACAGACTGAGTCGATGCTGACTCCGGTTGCTGTTCCCAAGATCAGTCTTAGCATTTATTTTCGTAATTGCATGACATATGAGTTGTAGGCCATTGGTGAGAGGGTATACAAATAGTTCACATAAAAGAATCGTTTGGCATTGACTGCATCCTTGTGGGTTTTGGTCAAGCCGATTCACCACGTTTGCGATTGCTCATCCTCGAGTTGAAAGGAGAAATCAGTGACATTGAAAGTAGTCCTTTGTCCCTTTGATTTCTTATGTGCAACCAAGACACTTAGGGACTTGTAGGGACTGTCACCTTCCCATTCCATGGTCGATACTAGTTCGACCGCTGCAAACTTACTTTTTAATAACTTACCTGCTTTAGGCACCGAACTATCCGTTTAGCCATTTTATTTCATTTTATAAACTACTTAATTTTGAGTGATGAGAATTCTAACCGCCCCCTAAAATTGTCAAGCATGTTCCCCTTTAACCGAAAAAAAAAATTTCTTTGATAAAAGCACATTTTGTCCACATAATTGTGATAATAGGTTTTCTTCATTTAGTCTGAAGCACATCCCTTGGCAACATTTAGTGCATTATCGTGTCACGCAGAATTATTACGTATCTTTCTGTTTTTTCCCTAAACTTTCCTCTTTTCTCTCATATGGCCCAGTTTAATTATTGCAGAGGTAGCATGAAGGTTCTTGGCATTCACTGGCAATCAGTTGTCTCTGTCGTGCCTCCTTTGGGGACAACTCGGTCCCAGAGAGGGATAGGAGTCAGAATAGCGAAGTAAACCAACAGAACAAGTAATACAGGATAAAGCCAGAGGTTCATCTTATGGGCCCTGAATGTGTACTTCAGTGTGTTAAATATAGGCCCGGAGCTTTATATTAAACAATATATATGTTATCCTCAATACAATAGAAACTAGAAATGGATAAACCAGAAAACGAAACCATTCGAAGAAAATGCAAGCGGGATTTGTTGTCTGTAAAGTACATATTAGACCATTGCCTGTCGTAAGTACTTGTTCTCTCCCATGATCTGTCTCCATTTCTCTGTTACATCGGTGATCAAGGACGGGGCCCTGATCGAAAGATTTAAAGTTTGTAAGATCTGAGGTTAATCCGATGTGGTTTGGATAGTTTTCAGCCATCAGGGGTGATTGACTGCATGAGTGGTTGTGAGAGAAGTATCGCAGTTCCCAGCCTACTGAAAAGGGTGCAGCCAACGTGAGGAAAAGACCTAATGTGTGGAAGTTGGTAAGGCAACCAACACCCAGTGAAGGAAAGCATGGCAGGAGCAAGAGAGACCCTTGTAGGTGGCAGAGCAAGACCCCTAGTCTTACTTGTGCAACGGGTTTCACCTGAGGGCCTCTGCTAAGAAGGGTCCAGGGCTCCAGATGGCATATGATGGAGGGAGGAATTGGTGTTTCCATCACTGAGGGGGCTCTTGAGCATTCAGTAAGGCACTGGACTGAGATGCTCGATCCTGCCAGGGGCACACCCATGTAATCTCTGGGCTGCTGAAAGTGGGGGGCAGTGGGTTGGCAGACAATCCAGGCAGCAATGCAATAGTTCTCTCTCAAGCTTTATTTTAGGTACACCAGCAGGTAAAGAGAAACATCGGCAGCAGGATCCTCCTCATACAGGCTCTCGTACTTTTCAGAGCTGACCTTGAGCCATGTATACATTCATAATCATCTAGTTTAAATAAAATGCTAATTTATGTTTCCCTATTTGTTTACATGGATTTTCTAAGTTGCACAGCTAACACCTGGACCATAAATTTGAGAGTATAGTCAGCAATTTTGTGATGGCTGTCTTCATTAAGGAAGAAGAGGTAAAAACGCAATTCAGTTAAAAAAATGTACACTGATGAAATTGGTGAGAAAATATTTGTACAACTTATTCCGAAAAAAAAATCCTGTATGCAAGTGCAAAGTAAATGAATATTGTGGATTAAAATAAAGGCTGCAGTCAACACATCACTCAGGCTATAGTTCACAAGAAGTGTGCGAACCAGCCAAGTTAACTAAATTTATATTTATTCTATTTTGAATTTGATTTCGTTTGTTGTGTTATGGTTAACTTCTGCAGTATATACTCGTAAAGGTTCATTCTCATCTTTTAAAATAGAATGAAAGTAAGTACGAAATAAACACTTCTAAAAAATGATTTTCTTCATGAATATTGGGGCAGATTCCACTCTCCAGAGGTGACTGATAATAGGAACTGTTCCTGTTTTTAGTCTCAGAGAACGGCAGGGTTTTCAATCCAGGGAGCATGTGAATAGCACACACACCTCCCTTCTCCCTTTCAAACAACACCAGTTTGTCCAGCAGACCACCTCACTTCAGAGAGTTAGATCCTTCCTTGTTCTGGAAGAATTCCGTGAGGTTGTTAGCGCGTCAGACCTTAATAAGTAAACTTACAAGTGGACGCAAATAGGTCGATGAACCTTTTGACTCGCAATTAAGATGATCCCATCATAATTCCAATGCATGCAGATCAATAATCAATAACCAATACACAACAACAATAATCAATGACATTAATAATCAATAGTCAGTAATTGTCACCCACCATGACCTTTCAGCCATGAATAACAACACCTTTAATAAAAGTTAGAATATTTATTCCCCATATTAACAATGCTAAAGTCATGTATATTAACCTCAAAATCAAATGATATGCATACAGAAACAACACTGGCTGTCCAAAGCAACGGAAAACGTAATTTAATCAAAGCTTGAACTATTACACATTCTAAGGTTACAGTGCAAATTAATAACAAGAACAATTTTCGTCACAAGATCACATACAAGAAGATTCAGCAAATAAACTTATCAAGCATCATTCCCTATTAGCAGATTTTCATGAGTGAGGATCCTTAACTAACAACAGATTACCATCAGCATGTTGGGCTTCATGCAAAACAATTTAGTAACACGAATTTGGAAAAACATCAAACTATGGATCTCGCAAAACAGTGAGGTTGGTATCTAGAAAGAAAAAGCAAATAGGCATAACAGACACATAGGTACGATTTATACCTCTCCTCAATTGGATTGGCAATACAAGATAGTCTTCGTCATCAGGACATCAGCCGATCAGAAAGGCATCAGGATTCAGCATCAAAGTTCAGAAAATGCAAAGTCTTTAAGCAAGAAAGATTAGCACGTGTCTTGTCAAGACACATCAGAAAATATTGACCTTTCGGCCAGCAAGAAAATGGTCAATGACGGTGTCTTCCCTCAGTGCAGTCTCATTACGTTGAATTCACTACAACTATTTCCCAAATCCCTATCGGTCAAACGATCTCATGTCCACACTTTGTGCAATAAAACTAAAACTCCAAATCTATGAATTCTACCATTACTCCGTTCACATGTTGCTGATTGGCTTTCCTTCCAATGTCCTCAACATACGGCTCGTCAGGTAACAATATTGTTGTAGCTTTTACTCCAGTCAGTGTCTCCATTGTTCTCCTCCTGAGAAAGTCAGTCTTACACACATTACACACATGTTGTTACATTTAGCAAGAACAGCATCTTCTAGCAGTCGGTTCTCATGGGAAAAGATTCTCAGCTGTGAGCACATTTACACAATACAATGGATAATCATAGTTCAAATCTCTAGGACAGCCATATATTAAACGTCAAGAATTACAGCTTGACATGAGGCCTGGCAATGAGGCCAAGACCTTCGCTAAGTTAAGGCCTACCAAGAATAAAGCTAATACATAATGCATAACCTTTAATATGACCTATTACTACGTTAGTCAAACATATGATCCACATTTCATAGTATTAGAATATTAATAAGTACACTTTGTGAACATTGGCGGCCACTCATCGTAATCACATTTTCAAATGTGTGCATTATTTTTCTTTGTTATTATATTTTCTACACAAATCCATTATTCAGAATACATGAATACTCTGTAATAATTTGTTATTAGAACACCTGAGCTAGCAAGGTAAGAAGGCCAGCTCCCAGTAAAAAATGCATTCTCTGTGCCTCCAGCAAGCTCGCCTGAAGATGGGGTATGTTGTGGCCTCTGTGCATTGTGATGAAGCGCATTGACTCTTCTGAGTATGGTGCGCAAATACTTCAGCTATTTTCATTCCAGCTTTTATTGGAGGGCCGAAAAACAATAGTCCATGCTAGTGTAAGTAACCCCAATCTTGTCGTCCTGCTCAAAGTCCAGGCCAAACTGGAAGCCAAAATCAGCCCTGGCAAAAATGGTCACACAACTCCCAACAATACAAAAGGCCGCAAATAAGTTGAGGAAATGGTAGTATGGTTAGCTTAAGGCAGCCCATCTAACTCTGCCTGCTGGGAAAATGCCAGGGTGGCAAAACCAGACACATGCAAGGGTCTGATGACAGTCAACTCCTTCAATTGCCACAATAAGGTTCTTCTCCTATAGCCCACAAACTTGTACTTGTTTAAGTGTACTGACTGTAAGCTTGAAGGTGGCTAACAAAAATAAAATATTTTACTTGGCGTCAAGAGACAATTTGCCCTAACAGAAGTGGATCCTAGGACCTGCTGATTGCACACAGATCTCAGAACCTGACACTTAAACTGCTGGGGAACAATACAAGGCTTAACATACCTTGATAATAAAGCATATTATTACACTGAGCTAACTCAATTTTTTTTGCTTTACATTGAGCATAAGAATGGCGTCTAACACCAACATACATACAAGAGGCAATTACTGACAGCTCGCCTGTGAAACTAAAATGTTGGGTTTCCTACTACTGCTGAAGACCGAGACAAACAGCCCTGACTTCTCAACCCTTTGTATAGTGCAGTCAACATGTCCCCTCCTTCACTGGCACCATCACTGTTGATTTGATCTTTCATGATAAATCCCACCCACCTAAATTTTACTGTATTGCTCACCAAATCTTCCACATTGCAATTGCATATTTCTCTGCCTGAGTCTTTGAACCTAGGATGCAACTTTCGAAACAGAATGCCTTTTAGGTCAGCAATGTAAATCTCAGTTGATCGGGAAGTGTATGATGCTCCAGGAGGGGTAAAATCCCTCGGAGAGCCAAAAGAGGGGGTGTTCTGATGAGTCAGGTGTTCTCTGCAGCAGGCACTGTGCAATGAAATATATTGTCTCTGCAGATGTGTGCTAATGAATTCGTTCTTGTTTTCCCTGAAGTATGTAACCATGGATGAAGCACACCTGCATTTATCAGAGAATGCATTTGTTTTGTGGAGTGTTGCAACCACTAGACACTTGTGTTGCAGCAGATATGCTAATATGAGAATATACTAAATGATTTGCATATACATACTAATGAGAAGAACAATATTAATAAATGGAAATAACGTGAAATGTGCAAAATGTGCCCATGGGGGGTGGTCACCATCTGTGTTAACAGTACTAAATAATGTGAAATGTTTTAAAGTTTTGTATTAGTATATCATAATTAACAATATAATCTATGTTTTGTAATGCCATATGTTCTTAGCTTAGCCAGAGACCTAGTCAGCGCTGGGCCTTGCCTGCTTAAACATGGAGACGCGATGAGCTGCCGCAGACTGGAACTGGAGAAAAGGATCTTTTAACTGTATAGAGTTCACCGTTGAACACTGCTAGAAAAATCTGCAAACTCACCAGCGGACAGGAGACAATCAGAACAAATGGATACAATTATGTGTAGAGTAGGCAAAATGTACTTTCCCAGGACTTGAACAATGGAGGTAGAGACTAAGAGCTGGGAGCAACAATTTTGTTACCTGAAGAGCCGGATGATGTCCTCATCGATTAAAGGACCAATCATGTTAATGGAACTTGATTTTCAAAATAACGTAGACAAGTGGTAAACAAAAATTATAGGTTAGAGTCATAACCCCAGATAAGGTTGACCAATGGGCAAATTGTGGGACGGACTGAGAGACCCTAATAAAAAGTCATGACATGAAGGGAAAAATCAGAACCGAGAGGCGAAAATTGATGACGTCAGGAGACGCTGTCCGAAGGGCTGAAACTTGGGCTTGTTTCTGAGAGCCTGAGCCTTGTTGATGACTGATGACCCGGAGACGAAGACTGACTCATTGCTGATCTATCTTGGATAGGTAGCTATAACTTGACTGACTAATTAATGCTTTTTCTTTCTAGGTACCAACTGCGCTGTTTTAGAATGTTTTTCTCTTTTAGATAGATTTTTCCAAATTAATGATTTTCACAAAATTGTTTTCGCATGAAGCCCCACATGCTGATGCTAATTTAAGGATAGGTAGGCTGAAAAAGGTGACTTAGGGTGACTTAGACTGACTGACTTATGTTGCTGAATGACTCCATTGCTCATGAATTGCTATGTATCGTTTGACATTGGTTGCATATTAATAAAGTACTGAGAATGAATTGCTTATGTTGCTAATAAAGATTTGAAATTATGAAAGCTGACAAATAAAGGTTTATGATTAGAATTGTAACTAATAGGGAATAAAACAAGCTAACTCCTATATGAGTGATGGTGGTTTCTGATTAATTTAGTTCATGGTGTTTTAAATTGATCGGATTGTTTGTTGAAACTGTCTTTACTCGTTATACTCGACTAGGATGCCCTATGCGATCCAAAAGATTCATCGACCTATACGCGTCCCCTGGTAAGTTTACTTACTAAGGACAAGGCGCGCTGACACTTGCATTTTTGAACATTTTAGAAACCCAACAACATTTCTTTCCAAACTAATTTCAATAATGAATCCAATGTCGCTTCTTAGAAACTAGCACGATCAGTTTCACCGTCCTGGGGCTAGGTGCCTTCCAGTAGTGAGTCAAAGTTGTACTCATTGGGCGTTTAGTGGCCGCACTTATATTATCAAATTCATCTTATGTTCCTACTCATTCATCTAGCCTACAGCCCAATAGGAACCACCTGGGCAAGGGACCATGAGGCTTTAGGTAATCTGTGCTGTTTTAATTTCTTTATTTTATTGGGGTATTTATAAAGAGCCCACCTAGCCCCAAAGGACATTTTAGCACTTCTTAGCAACAAGAGCAGCATCCAGCACATTGGAACGAGACTTTCAGGTTCATAATCAGGATGACATGAGCACAGAAAGTGCACAAAAATACAATTAAGATCAGAAACACAGCATCAACAGGAAGTGAGGTGGGGGGGGAGAATGGACACAGTCTAAGGTTGAAGAAAGATTGTGAAGAGATGGCCTTCACTGAACTACACAAATGATAAAACAACCCAGGGGAGCAGAGGGAGCTCATTACAGAGCCTCAGGCCATGTGTAGAGAAAGACTGTTAGTGAGTGTGTTTTATATCTATTGGCTTTTCATAAAAGCCAGAGAGATGCTCCTGATGATGCAGTGACACTGGACACCTGGAGTGTAGAAGTATGGTTTACTCAAGTGCAGTGGTTTACGGAATTTGGGTCCTGCAGTGACAGGGGAGACTATGCAGTTCTTTCAAGATGGGGAGAACTTTCTTTTGATGGGGATTAGTTCAGCTGATGCCTAAAGGACTACTTTACTTCAAGGCAATTAAACTGTTAACCAAATGAAAGTAATTTAGGGATGTGTCTCATCCATGGCTGCCCCCCATGCCCAAATATGCATAAACGTGTTGGAGGCAGGCTGGTTATTAGTAGAGGTAAGTTTGCACCTACCACTAGCAATAATGCCCCCAGACATTGTTAGGCTCACTCAAGGTCTCAAAACATTAGCCTCTGGCTCAACCCCTGGTAGCTTGGCAGTAAACAGACAAGCTTAACTTAGGAGACAGGTATGTAAAGCATTTAAATACACCAATACAGACACAACACACAATAGAAATACCACACCAATTTATAAAAATAGAAAAGATGTTTATCTTTAAAATTACACCAAAACGACCACAAATCCAATATGGGGACCAGGGATCTGATTTTTTAAAGATTAAAAGTAAAACTAGCGGGGGGTGGCTAAGATTACATTGGACTAGGATGGGATTTTTGGTCTCTCTGCAGCCCAGGCCCAACTAAGCAGCAGCATCTAGCAGCCTCCTGGGCCCACAAAACCATTCCTTCTCCTCATATTCATAGAACACCTCAGCAATCATGGGGGTGAACCGCAGAGCTCTGTAATCCTTCGGCACAGAATTGTACACTTATTCATACGCGGCTGCCCAGAGTTGACTGTGCATCCACGAGTGCTTTCCGGGCTGTGCTACTTCAACCTACTATGTTACACCTGCCACCGCTGCCAGACGTCCTTGCTCACACACAAACAATCCTGCAGCCCTTCTGACTGCCTCTGCCTGAGGGTGAGACCTGCCCGAACCACGTCTGAACTCTCCTCCTGCAGAGGAGGTTATCAGGGCTGATCGCGAGCCCAATTGTTCCCAGGAAGCAGCCTCACCATTGATCAGGCTGACACAGCTGCCAAAGGCCCATACCTGCGCTCTGTCAAGCCAACGGCTCACCGATTCAACCGCTGACCCAGACTGTGACCAGCCTAGCACTGGCCGGGACTCCCCTGCCACTGAATGGCACTGTGAAAACACCAGCACAGAAACAGCACCATACTGGTATTGGCGGGACAATTCCATGCATCCCGGGGCTCAAGCATAGAGCCCGGGTACTGCCAAATTAACTTTGCGGGGTTTTCTCTGCAGCTACCGCTGCTGCCAACCCTCAGAAAGGTTTCTGCCCCCTGGGGCCTGGGCAGCCCAGTCCCAGGAAGGCAGAACAAAGGATTTCGTCTGAGAGAGGGTGTTACACCTTCTCCCTTTGGAAATAGGTGTTAAGGGCCTGAGAGGAGTAGCCTCTCCTGGCCTCTGGAAATGCTTTGAAGGGCACAAATGGTGCCCTCCTTGCATAAGCCAGTCTACACCGGTTCAGGGATCCCCCCAGCCCTGCTCTGGTACGAAACTGGACTAAGGTAAGGGGAGTGACCACTCCCCTGACCAGCACCTCCCAGGGGAGGTGCCCAGAGCTCCTCCAGTGTGTCCCAGACCTCTGCCATCATGGATGCAGAGGTGGGAAGGCACAATGGACACCTCTGAGTGGCCAGTGCCAGCAGGTGACGTCAGAGACCCCTTCTGATAGGTGCATACCTTTCTCTGTAGCTAATCCTCCTCTGAGGGCTATTTAGGATCTCTTGTGTGGGTTTCTCATCAGATAACGAATGCAAGAGCTCACCAGAGTTCCTCTGCACTTCTCTCTTCAACTTCTGCCAAGGATCGACCGCTGACTGCTCCAGGACGCCGGCAAAACCGCAATAATGTGGCAAGAAGACTACCAGCAACATTGTAGCGCCTCATCCTGCCGGCTTTCTCAAATGTTTCCTGGTGGTGCATCCTCTGAGGGCTGTCTGCCTTCACCCTGCACTGGAAGCCAAGAAGAAATCTCCAGTGGGTTGACGGAATCTTCCCCCTGCTAACTCAGGGACCAGACTTCTGCATCACCGGTCCTCTGGGTCCCCTCTCAACTTGACAAGCGTGGTCCCTGGAACACAGGAGCCGGATCCAAGTATCCCTGACAGTCCAGTGGCCCTTCTGTCCAAATTTGGTGGAGGTAAGTCCTTGTCTCCCCACAACACAGTAATCCTGTGTACTGCGTGAACTGCAGCTGCTAGGGCTTCTGTGCACTTCTGCAAGACTTCCTTTGTGCACAGCCTAGCCCAGGTCCCCAGCACTCTGTCCTGCATTGCCCAAATCGCTGAGTTGGACTCCGATTCTTGGGACCCTCTTTTGTTGTGTTGAGTTGACCATCATGCTCAGATCTTCTGAATGCCTGTTCAGGTGCTTTTGAGGGCGCTACCTGCTTTTGCGTAGGCTCTCCGAGTTGCAGAGTGCCCCCTCTGTCTCCTCCTCCAAGGGGTGACCTCCTGGTCCTTCCTGGGCCCTGGCAGCATCCAAAATCCTCAACCATGACTCTTGCAGCTAGCAAGGCTTGTTTGTGGTCTTTCTGCATGGAAACAGCTCTGCGTCCTCCAGCACACCGTGGGACATCTTCTGACCAAAGGAGAAGTTCCTGGCAGCTTCCGTTGTTGCAGAATCTTCAGCTTCTTCCACCCAGAGGCAGCCCTTTTGCACCTTCATCTGGGGTTTAGTGGGCTCCTGCCCCCCCCCCCCCTGGACACTTGCGTGACTCTTGAACTTGGTCCCCTTCCTTTGCAGGTCCTCAGGTCTAGGAATCCATCTTCAGTGCTTTGCAGTCAGTTGCTGTCTTTGCAGAATCCCCTATGTCGACTTTACTGTCTTTCTGGGGTAGTAGGGTAACTTTACTCCTACTTTTCAGGGCCTTGGGGTGGGGTTTCTTGGACACCCTTAGTGTTTTCTTACACTCCCAGCGACCCTCTCCACACTACACTAGGCCTGGGGTCCCTTCGTGGTTCGCATTCCACTTTTGGAGTATATGGTTTGTGTTGCCCCTAGGCCTATTGTCTCCTATTGCATTCTACTGTGTTCTACAGTGTTTGCACTACTTTTCTAAGTGTTTTACTTACCTTATTTTGGTCTGTGTGTATATTTTGTGTATTTTACGTAACCCCTAAGGGAGTATATTCTCTGAGATACTTTTGGCATATTGTCACTAAAATAAAGTACCTTTATTTTTAGTAACTCGGAGTATTGTGTTTTCTTATGATATAGTGCTAAGTGATATAAGTGGTATAGTAGGAGCTTTGCATGTCACCTAGTTCAGCCTAAGCTGCTCTGCTATAGCTACCTCTATCAGCCTAAGCTGCTAGAACACTACTAATCTACTAGTAAGGGATAACTGGACCTGGCACAAGGTGTAAGTACCACTAGGTACCCACTATAAGCCAGGCCAGCCTCCTACATTGGTGGTGCAGCAGTGGGATAAGTACTTGTAAATGCTTTACCACTTTGTCATTGGTGCTTTTCATAAGAAAAACATATACCAAATACTTCAGAATATACACAGTGACCTAAACAGTTTAACTTTCCTTCTTTAAAACTTTCTAAAAAGTTTCTGAAATGTTTCTGAAAACTTTCTAAAGTTTTCAAAACTTTGAAAAAGTTTTTCTCTGTTCTTTTAAAAGTTCTAAAAACTTTTTCTCTCTCTGTCCTAAACTTTTTGTGTCATGTCTGCAGTAGAGCTTAATCCCACAGTTGGCTAGGCAACATATGGGAATCTAAACTTTAAAAGTTTGAGGAGTCTCTGCATTGAAAGAGGTTTAGCAATTGGAAAGAATCCAACAAAAGATCTTCTCCTCAGCCTTCTCCTAGAAAGTGACCAGAAACAGTCCGGCCCATCCCAGGATCAGGAGGTGGAGGAGGGGGGACCCCAGTCAGACTCAGAGGAGTCCCCTGAGGTTGCTGGGGAGGGTTCT
The DNA here is from genome assembly GCF_031143425.1 of Pleurodeles waltl. Taxonomy (NCBI): domain Eukaryota; kingdom Metazoa; phylum Chordata; class Amphibia; order Caudata; family Salamandridae; genus Pleurodeles; species Pleurodeles waltl. Next base: position 806,559,426 of record NC_090440.1, read on the forward strand.
TCCAAGGACCTGTCAGCTAACAGGCCACCTAGTGACAGTGGTAATGGGAGGGGTTCACACATTAGTAGGGCACCTTTCACTCCTAAAGGCCAGGTTACTATGGTCCAGTCAGTTAGGGACAGGTCCAACTCTGCCAATTCCCACATAACTTCTGTGTCTCACAATTCCCAAGCCTCCCACCTTGAGGATAACTTAATGGAAAGGGACCTCAGAAAGCTGAGGTTGGAAGAGGCCAGGCTGAAGCTTAAACAGCAGCAGCTGGCCTTAGACAGGGAATCTCTGGATGTGGAAAGGGAAAGGCAGAGGTTGTGGTTAGTTCCCCATGGTGGCAGCAGCATTGTTTTTTATAATAATCCTGTAAGAGAGCAAGATTCCAGAAACCTGCATAAGATAGTCCCCCCTTACAAGGAGGGAGATTATATTAAGAAGTGGTTTGCTGCACTTGAGAGGGCCTGTATGGTACAGTTGGTCCCTCAAAGGCAGTGGGCTGCTATCTTGTGGCTATCTTTCACTGGTAAGGGTAGGGAAAGGGTCCTTACTGTCAGAGAAAGTGATGCTAATAACCACAAAGTTTTGAAGGATGCACTCTTGGATGGATTTGGCATAACCACTGAACAATGCAGGAGTAAGTTCAGAGACACCAGAAAAGAGTCCGCTTAAGACTGAACAGACTTTGTAGACTGTTCAGTGAAGGTCTTGGAGGGTTGGTTACATGGCAGTAAGGTGACTGACTATGAAAGCCTGTATAATCTAATCCTGAGAGAGCATATTTTGAACAATTGTGTGTCTGATTTGTTGCACCAGTACTTGATAGACTCAGATCTGACCTCTCCCCAAGAATTGGGAAAGAAGGCAGACAAATGGGTCAGAACAAGAGTGAACAGAAAAGTTAATACAGGGGGTGACAAGGATGGCAAGAAGAAGGATGGTAAGTCTTCTGTCAAGGGTGGGGACAAAGATAAAAAACATTCTGAGTCTTCATCAGGCCCACAAAAATCCTCTGGGTGTGGTGGGTCCACTTCTCACAATCAGAAAAAGCCTTGGTGTTATTTGTGTAAAGTAAAAGGCCATTGGGCAAGTGATGCCACTTGTACAAAGAAAAACACCAAACCTCCCACCACCACAACCCCAACTGCAAATTCTAGTGCCCCTAGTAATAGCAGTGGCAGTGGGAAGTCTACTACAAATAGCCAATCCGAGGGTGTAGCTGGGCTCACTATTGGCAGTGTCTTGGGGTTGGTCTTGATAGGGAGACCACAGTGGCTGTTTTAGTCTCTGATGGCGGCATTGACTTTGCCACCTTGGTTGCTTGTCCCCTTAATATGGGTAAGTACAAGCAACTACCCCTAATTAACGGTGTTGAGATTGAGGCCTACAGGGACACAGGAGCCAGTGTAACTATGATTATAGAGAAACTGGCCCACCCTGATCAACACCTACTTAGTCATCAGTACCAAGTGACTGATGCTCACAATAACACACTTAGCCACCACATGGCTGTTGTGAATCTCAACCGGGGGGGGGGGGGGTTTACTGGTTCAAAGAAAGTTGTGGTAGGCACTGAATTACCTGTAGATTGCTTACTAGGCAATGATTTGGAGACATCAGCTTGGGCTGAAGTGGAGTTGGAGGCTCATGCATCAATGCTGGGCATTCCTGGGCATATTTGTGCTTTAACCAGGGCTCAGGCCAAAAAGCAAAAAGAACAGAGAAACTTGGATCCTGGAACAATGGACCAAGTGCTCCCAAAAGCTGGGGGTAGGAAGGGTAAATCCTTGCCCACTATCCCTCCCTCACCAGAAGATTCCCCTTTTGAGGAAGAGGAATTCTCTCCCTGTGCAGAACCTACACCAGATGAGCTGGCAGCAGACACTGCTGAGCTTTTGGGTGCAGGGGGGGCTGCAAGGGAAGAGCTGAGTGTGGCACAGCAGACCTGTCCCACACTAGAGGGTTTGAGACAGTAAGCTGTCAAACAGCAGAATGGGGATGTCAGAGATAGCAATAAGGTGTATTGGGAAGACAACCTCCTGTACACTGAGTCAAGGGACCCTAAACCTGGAGCTGCCAGGAGATTGGTCATCCCTCTGCAATACAGAGCGTTTCTTCTTACCTTGGCACATGACATTCCTTTGGCTGGGCATTTGGGCCAAAGTAAAACTTGGGACAGGCTTGTTCCCCTGTTTCACTGGCCTCATAGAGTTTTGTCGCTCTTGTGTGACCTTCCAAGCCAGTGGCAAGACTGGTGGCATTCCATAGTCTCCCTTAATTCCACTTCCTGTGGTTGGGGTGCCCTTTGAAAGGCCCCCTTGACCCTCCAACAGCTTCACGCAATAGTTTTATCCTGGTAGTAGTGGACCATGCCACTAGGTACCCTGAAGCCATCTCCTTAAGGACCACTACAGCTCCTGCAGTGGCAAAGGCCCTCCTGGGAATCTTCTCCAGGGTGGGTTTCCCTAAGGAAGTGGTGTCAGACAGAGGAAGTAACGTCATGTCTGCATACCTCAAAGCAATGTGGAAGGAGTGTGGTGTAACATACACGTTCACTACTCCTTATCATCCACAAACAAATGGTCTGGTTGAGAGGTTTAATAAAACTCTCAAAGGTATGATAATGGGACTCCCTGAAAAACTCAGAAGGAGATGGGATGTCCGCTACCTTGCCTCCTTTTTGCTTACAGGGAGGTACCCCAAAAAGGAATGGGTTTTAACCCCTTTGAACTCCTCTTTGGGCACCCTGTGAGAGGTCCCCATGGGCACCCTGTGAGAGGTCCCCTTGCTCTTGTTAAGGAGGGTTGGGAACAACCTTTAAAAGCTCCTAAACAGGACATTGTGGATTATGTACTAGGCCTAAGATCAAGAATGGCTGAGTACATGAAAAAGGCCAGTAAAAACCTTTAGGCCAGCCAGGAGCTGAAAAAGCAATGGCATGATCAGAAGGCTGTCCTGATCCAGTACCAACCAGGACAGATGGTGTGGGTATTGGAGACTGTGGCCCCAAGAACACTCAAGGACAAATGGAGTGGCCCCCATCTCATTGTTAAGAAAAAGGGTGAGGTTACCTACTTGGTAGACCTGGGCACTGCCAGGAGCCCCCTTAGGGTGCTCCATGTCAACCGCCTAAAACCCTACTATGACAGGGATGATCTCACCCTCTCATGGCAACTGATGAGGGACAAGAAGGAGAGAGTGACCCTCTCCTTGATCTCTTCTCCACCACTGAAGCTGATGGCTTAGTGGAGGGAGTAGTACTGGCAGATTGTCTTACTGCAGAGCAGAAAGACAACTGTGTAAATCTTTTAAGTCAATTTTCTGAACTCTTCTCACTGATACCAGGTACCACTACTTGGTGTGAGCATACAATCAATACTGAAGACAGTTTACCTGTCAAAGGTAAGATGTATAGGCAGCCTGACCATGTCAGGGACTGCATTAAAGAAGAGGTTCAGAAAATGTTAGACTTAGGAGTGATTGAGCCTTCAGAAAGCCCATGGGCCAACCCAGTGGTGCTTGTTCCTAAACCTCACAGTACGGATGGTAAAAGAGAGATGAGGTTTTGTGTTGACTATAGAGGGCTCAACCAAGTAACCAAGACACATGCTCACCCTATACCAGGGCAGATGAGCTGATTGATACACTGGCTTCTGCCAAGTATCTGAGCACCTATGACTTAACTGCAGGTTATTGGCAGATTCAATTATCAGAAGATGCAAAAACTAAAACTGCATTCCCAACCATTGGAGGGCACTATCAATCCACTGTGATGCCCTTTGGTCTGAAGAATGGACCTGCCACTTTTCAAAGGTTGGTGAACACAGTCCTGCAAGGGTTGGAAGCCTTTAGTGCAGCATATCTAGATGATATAGCTGTCTTTAGCTCCACCTGGGATGAGCACCTAGTCCACCTGTGGAAAGTTTTAGAGGCCCTGCAAAAGGCAGGCCTCACTATCAAGGCTTCAAAGTGCCAGATAGGGCAGAGGAAAGTGGTTTATCTGGGCCACCTGGTAGGTGGGGAACAGCTTGCACCACTGCAGGGGAATATCCAGACCATTATGGAATGGGCTCCCCCTACAACTCAAACCCAGGTGAGAGCCTTTTTAGGCCTCACATGGTACTATAGAAGGTTCATTAAGAATTATGGCTCCATTGCAGCTCCTCTTAATGACCTCACTAGTAAAAAGAAGCCTAAAAAGGTATTGTCGACAGCTAGCTGTCAAAAAGCTTTCGATGAGCTCAACCGGCCATGTGCTTTGCACCTGTCCTAAAAAGCCCTTGCTACTCCAAAAAGTTCATAGTCCAGACTGATGCTTCTGAATTGGGGGTTGGGGCAGTGCTATCACAGCTTAATACTGAGTGCCAGGATCAACCTGTTGCTTTTATCAGCAGGAGGTTGACCCCTAGAGAACAGCGTTGGTCTGTCACAGAGAGGGAGGCCTTTGCTGTGATCTGGGCACTGAAAACGTTGAGACCATACCTGTTCGGTACTCACTTTATTGTTCAGACAGACCACAAACCTCTACTTTGGCTAAAACAAATGAAAGGTGAAAACCCTAAATTGTTGAGATGGTCAATATACCTACAGGGAATGGACTATATAGTGGAACATAGACCTGGGAGTACCCACTCCAATGCAGATGGACTCTCTAGATATTTCCACTTAGACAATGAAGACTCATCTGGGCAAGGTTAGCCTTATTGTCCCTCGTTTGGGGGGGGATGTGTAGGAAAGTACCATCTTGCCTGGCATGTTACCCCCATTTTTACTTGTATGTATGTTTGTTTTTACCTGGGTCACTGGGATCCTGCTAGCCAGGACCCCATTGCTCATAAAGTGTGCCCTGTATGTGTTCCCTGTGTGGTGCCTAACTGTATCACTGAGGCTCTGCTAATCAGAACCTCAGTGTTTATGCTCTCTCTGCTTTTAAAATTGTCCCTGCAGGCTAGTGATTAATTCTACCAATTCTTATTGGCACACTGGACCACCCTTATAATTCCCTAGTATATGGTACCTAGGTACCCAGGGTATTGTGGTTCCAGGAGATCCCTTTGGGCTGCAGCATTTCTTTTGCCACCCATAGGGAGCTCAGACAATTCTTACACAGGACTGCCACTGCAGCCTGAGTGAAATAACGTCCACGTTATTTCACAGCCAATTTACACTGCACTTAAGTAACTTATAAGTCACCTATATATCTAACCCTCACTTAGTGAAGGTTAGGTGCAAAGTTACTTAGTGTGAGGGCACCCTGGCACTAGCCAAGGTGCCCCCACATTGTTCAGGGCAAATTCCCCAGACTTTGTGAGTGCAGGGACACCATTACACGCGTGCACTACATATAGGTCAATACCTATATGTAGCGTCACCATGGTAACTCTGAACATGGCCATGTAACATGTCTAGCATCATGGAATTGTCACCCCAATACCATTCTGGTACTGGGGGGACAATTCCATGCATCCCCGGGGCTGCAACAGAGAGCCCGGGTGCTGCCAAACTAACTTTCTGGGGTTTTCTCTGCAGCTACCACTGCTGGCAAGCCTCAGACAGGTTTCTGCTCCCCTGGGGCCTGGGCAGCCCAGTCCCAGGAAGGCAGAACAAAGGATTTCCTCTGAGAAAGGGTGTTACACCCTCTCCCTTTGGAAATAGGTGTTAAGGGCCTGAGAGGAGTAGCCTCTCCTGGCCTCTGGAAATGCTTTGAAGGGCACAAATGGTGCCCTCCTTGCATAAGCCAGTCTACACCGGTTCAGGGATCCCCCCAGCCCTGCTCTGGACCGAAACTGGATAAAGGAAAGGGGAGTGACCACTCCCCTGACCAGCACCTCCCAGGGGAGGTGCCCAGAGCTCCTCCAGTGTGTCCCAGACCTCTGCCATCTTGGATGCAGAGGTGTGAGGGCACAATGGACACCTCTGAGTGGCCAGTGCCAGCAGGTGACGTCAGAGACCCTCCTGATAGGTGCATACCATTCTCTGTAGCCAATCCTCCTCTGAGGGCTTTGCAGAATCACTCCCCTGACCAGCACCTCCCAGGGGAGGTGCCCAGAGCTCCTCCAGTGTGTCCCAGACCTCTGCCATCTTGGATGCAGAGGTGTCAGGGCACAATGGACACCTCTGAGTGGCCAGTGCCAGCAGGTGACGTCAGAGACCCCTCCTGATAGGTGCATACCATTCTCTGTAGCCAATCCTCCTCTGAGGGCTTTGCAGAATCCCCTATCTCAACTTTACTGTCTTTCTGGGGTAGTAGGGTAACTTTACTCCTACTTTTCAGGGTCTTGGGGTGTGGTATCTTGGACACCCTTAGTGTTTTCTTACACTCCCAGCGACCCTCTACACACTACACTAGGCCTGGAGTCCCTTCATGGTTCGCATTCCACTTTTGGAGTATATGGTTTGTGTTGCCCCTAGGCCTATTGTCTCCTATTGCATTCTATTGTGTTCTACAGTGTTTGCACTACTTTTCTAAGTGTATACTTACCTGATTTTGGTCTGTGTGTATATGTTCTGTATTTTACTTACCTCCTAAGAGAGTATATCCTCTGAGATACTTTTGGCATATTGTCACTAAAATAAAGTACCTTTATTTTTAGTAACTGAGTATTGTGTTTTCTTATGATATAGTGCTAAGTGATATAAGTGGTATAGTAAGAGTTTTGCATGTCTCCTAGTTCAGCCTAAACTGCTCTGCTATAGCTACCTCTATCAGCCTAAGCTGCTAGAACACTACTAATCTACTAATAAGGCATAACTGGACCTGGCACAAGGTGTAAGTACCATTAGGTACCCACTATAAGCCAGGCCAGCCTCCTACACCTGTTGACTGTTCATTCCCTGACACTACTTGAATAGTGTGACGGAGTTCCTCCCCCAGCTACAGACATCACACATTATCTCCGACATCCCATGTGATCCCGTTGAGATGACCGCAATCAGCCATGCATGCCGTGAACTGTGCTAACGCTCCCTCCTCATGGCCGTCGGAGAGGCTGCGCTAAGCACTCTTGCTTGACGGATCCTGCTGTCGGACCTTGTGCTCTATACCTGCACTGTGCAGGCTGCATATCTCTACTAAATACAGCGACAGACCCATCTACTAGCTGTGCTTGGGACTCGTGTAACCTATATGTAGCACGGTCCTACCAGGGAGCTTACCAACCTCTTAAGCATCTTGAGCCTGCTGGGAGCTGACAAAAGGATTTCAGGACTTACCCTACACTCTGCACATAGTAGAATACATGAGCCTCATCCACCTCCCCCTGCTCTTTTCATAGGGGCCTGGTGCAACCCTAAGCTCTACAGCTATGTGGGTATCTGGGACCTGTGGCAAAGACTCAGTGCATCAGAGCTGAGTGGGGCCCCACCACTTCCTCACTGGCTGAGACATAGCCTGAGAGGATTCATCCACCTCACACAACCATGGTCTCCTTGAAACACAAAAAAGACCAATCAGTACAGAAGATGCTGACCCGGTCCACTTCAGAACACAATAAAGCATCTGACACCACCTCGCTCTTCCGCCCGATGACAGCAATGAGCTACTGATAATGAGCTTGCCCCAGACACCAGGGGATTTCTGATATCCCTTTTTTTACTCTTTGAAGGCAGACTTGCAGAATCTCTGAACAAATCTATCTCAGGCAATGTGTGATCTCTGCTCAGATCTAACCTCGATAGGAGATAGGGTCCCAGACTTCAGGGGCAATGAGATAGCATGGTAAGAGGATGTGGAGCAACTACATCAAGAGATCCAAACACTTTAATGAACAACAGGTCCATCTATGAGCCCAGACAGAGGATCTTGAAAATGGGTCCCATCATAACAATATCCGAATTAGGGGGGCTCCGACAGGAGTTGAATGACAAAACCAAGGAATATACTATGGCCCTCTCCCACTCAATACTGGGAAGGCAGGGTGACAGAAAACTACAACTAAAATGCACCCACAGAGCGTGGGTGTCAACATTAGGGCAGTGCGCGCTCTACGGGCAACTAGAATGCAAAAACCTAATAATTTCAAGATAACATAATTTATGCATTGTGCTGTTATGATGTTGTTTAACCTTTTGCATTGCAGAGTTTAATCCAGAGGACTTATGTTCAGCATGCACATAAATAGTGTTCTCATGTAATGTACTGCTGCAGGCTTTCAGACTGTGTCAGGGTGTGGTCACTTTCCAGGGCCTTCTAGAAGCTTTTCCTGCAGCATGCCTGGGTGTGGTTGGAGGGCTGGGCTAAGACTCTATAAAAGGGAGCCAGCCCACAACCAAGTGCTCACTATTCAGAGGTCCCAGTGCAGAGTAGCAGCAACTTCCTAAGCTCCTGTTCCAGTGGCCCACTTTCATCCTCCAGGCCTTGCCCTTTTTTCACTTTATTGGTGATCCTAGATCAGGGCGGTAAGACGGAGGTCGTGCTGGGCCCCCGACCCCGTTATCGAAAACTATCGAGTTTTTGAGCCTAATCTTTGCATGATAATCTATAGTACTCTTGTGCGTGTGAATGTGCGCTTGGTTGTTTCTTGGCATTTGCATGCTGATACTCGAATCGGCAAGACGCGCGATTCGTTTTCTTGTGTGTTAACTATTGATATTCATTGTGCGCTATCATTTTATGGCATTTACAAAGGTAGCATTTGAATCGGCAAGACGCACAATTCTTTTCTCTTGCTTAATTCTTGATATTCATTGTGCGCTACCATTCCTAGGCAGTTACATGGTGGTATTCGAATCGGCAAGAATCGCGATTCGTTTTCTCGTGTTTTAACCCTTGATATTCATTGTGCACTACCATTCCTTGACAGTTACATGGTGGCATTCGAATCTGCAAGACGCGCAATTCTTTCCTCGTGCTTAATTCATGTTATTCATTGTGCGCTACCATTCCTTGGCAGTTACATGGTGGCATTCGAATCTGCAAGATGCGCAATTCTTTCCTCGTGGTTAATTCATGTTATTCATTGTGCGCTATCCTTCCTAGGCAGCTACATGGTGGTACTCGAATCGGCAAGACGCGCGATTCATTTCCTGTGCTTAAAATCAGTGTTCATTATGCGCTACCGTTTTAAGGCATTTACTTGGTGGCTTTTGAGTTGGCAAGTCGCGGGATTTATTTCTCGAGTCTAATTTGTGTTATTCATGGTGCACAATCAACCTATGGTATTTTTACTACCTATGTAAAGATCTGCAATGTGCGCGATTCATGTTCCAGCAATTTGAGAGAACAAAGAACCAGGTTTCTAGATGTAATGTTGTGTGTTCCTAATATGTTTCTCAAACACGATTCATATGATGGTTTAAAAATCATTCAGATTCTTTCCGGATCCTCATGTAAATGATAACTCTTGAATTTGAAAATTGCATTTAACCTTTCTTGATTCCCTCACAGGTATCCAGTCATCTTGAAGCCTAATCATTTTAAGTCTATGCTTAGGTTGTCCATGTTTTCAGAATGACAATGCTTAGAGTCATAGCCTAGTATTGATATTCATATGATATAATTTTGATATTGTGTGTTTTAACCTTTTTGCTTCCTACAGGTCTCCTTCCCAACTGTTCCCTTCCTAATCCCCCTTTCCCCACTTGAACTCTCTTAGACTCTGTGACAATTCTAATCAGAGTATTGGAGTTGTCTTGTGGTGGAAGTGTTGGGAACGTGCACAGACCCCAAGGATCTGGTGACTCTGACAGGGGGGACCTGGCTCTAGTCCTCTGGGCATCTTAGTTTGTGTCCACAACTTTGAAATCAAAGAAGACATTTGGCAGCTTGCTCTAGATAAATAGCCCATTCAATTCCAAGAGCACACGTTGGGTCTCTACCAGGACATCTCCTTACTCACACTTCCGTGGCATAAGGATTTCAGAATCATCACTAAACATCTCTGCTCCTGAGGCATTTCGTATGGATGGGGACACCCATTCTGGCTCATGTTTCGTTTGGGAGGGCCAATTGCACCATTCAAAGACAATCCAGGATGCTCGGTGGGTCTTGGCTGATGATCCCCCAAACTCTGAAAGGTGAATCTCTAAAGAAAGCTCTCAGGGTGGGCACCCCTGCTGGCAAAAAGCATGCCGCTGGCATCAGCTAAACTGTGCAGAACGAGCCCAGGAACAACAGTCAGTTCTGGCCATTGTAACTTCCGGCACCAGCAATCACGGATCCTGATGGGATGATTACATGATCCCTTACATCTAATTTCCTCCACAGGGCTCAGGGCTCCTCCTGCTTCACAACTGACAACCTGAGGTAGCGGGGTCCTTCCAGAGACTACTCACGTAGATCGACTTGCCCAGCCTATGGCCCTCACCCTACTGGCGGACATATCCCTGTTCTGGAACTTTGAGCCCTTTTTGTTTGCTCACATGTATACATTGTTGTTATTGTGCTTGCCCCCCATCCACCAAAAGACAGCATCACAGACCTCCCGCACATCTTTGACCACACAACACCTTCGCCTCACCAACAGCGACACGTCCCCCAGCTAGACTACTGTACTCACATGCATCTCTCACTCCATTACACATTGGATACTTAAAGGCTTGAGCCTCAATGTTTGAGGCCTCAATAACCCCATCAAACGAGCCACAGTACTATCACTCTTGGAGTGCTCTGAGAGCCATATATTTCTCCTTCAAGAGACTCATGTCCTTTTCAAAGATATACCTCGGATATGCTCCTAATGGTTTCCCTGGCAACTCTGGTTCTCACTGCTGGCGAACAAGGGAGGGGTAGCTATACTGATGTCTAAAACCTTCCCAGGAGAGATTCTCACAAAAGTCCTTGAGATAAAAGGTAGATTTCTTGCATATAGGATGGAAGTTGGTAACTTCCATTTTACAATTGTCTCACTGTATGCCCCTAACATGGAACAAACGTCATTTATCATGAAAGCCTTAACCCCGACTCTAAGCACTCCTGATGCTGCACTCCTTATAGGGGGTGACCTAAACCTGGTCATGGACAACGACTTAGACAGATCGGGACAACGATCAGACTAGACCGGAGCCTTCTGCCCAGCTGGTCTTCCACGGCTTAAGGACTGGGGATATGTCGACACGTGGTGAGCAGCAAATCCAAACATCTGAGACTACACATTTTATTCTGCAGCAAAGAAAGCCTATGCATGTATTCACTATTTCCTGTATCCCCTGCACTTTACACCTACATCAGGACGTGTCCATTGAACCTAGGTCCCTTTCAAGCCATGCCTCCCTAACACTCACAGCACACATAGATGCAACACACTAGCAGTCTTCTAATTGGAGACTAAGAGACACCATACACCCAACAAAGTTGGGGTGATATGCCAGGTCATCACAGACTACCTTAGTAGCAGCGAATTCTGCAAATTCTATTTGGGAGGCAACTAATATGGACGACTCCTGGCCCATAAACTGTGGGCTCGTGCCCATGAAGTCTCCATATCGATGATATGCTCTTATTACGCTGACGAAGCATGCACAGAACTCCAGATTGTGTCTGTCTTTCGGGATTTCTACCAATCCCTTTACGCGGCCAAGGCTGAAGTGGCCGTGGACCCCTCCGTCTACCTGGATGGATGCACCCTCACACCGCTCCCCCAGTCGGAAGCGGAGGTCTTTCATAAACCCATCCGCATAGACAAAGTTATCACAGCTATGGCCTGACTGAAACTCGGGAAATCCTTAGGTCATGATGGCTTTACCCCACTCTTCTATAAAACATTCTGCCCAAAATTAGCCCTGGTCCTCACAAGACTGTTCAATTCCTTCGCCGACACTGGCTCCCTCACCTATACTATACTCAATGTGACCAGTACTCTGATTCCAAAACAGGGCAAGGGCCCGGTGGCATGTGGGTCATACTCACCCATCTCGCTACTTCATATAGATACCAAGCTTTTCACCGGCAATCTTGCACATTGCTTGAATCCTTTCATGCCCGGCCTAGTGGACCCCGATGAAGCAGCCTTTGTCCCTACCAGACAATGTGGGGACACTAAGAAACACCTCCTGCATCTCATTTATAATGTTGTATAGCTATTTTAACCATATTTTAGACACGCTTTTTTAGCAAACTAAGCCTGCTGTTGTGCAATTTAGCCCAGTTACATTTTATTCAACATTGCTTTATTTTTCTAGCATTAGCCGCATTTGTGGTGTTGTTTTGTTTTCTCTATCTTTTTGTTTCTTCTCCTAGGAAAGCATCATGTTTTTAGCATTGCACTCTGCTTTCCTCAAGGCTGCAGTTCAATAGGGCTGCCGGCAAAAGTGGTACGCTGTTTCTCTGACATTCACAGAAACATATACATTCTTACATGGGGACCTTTTCTTAGAATATCAACTGTTTCGTTATAAAAACACTTCTTTGTACCACACATGTCAGAGGGAGATTCCAGCCAGATGGCCACAACTGCATGCTGATTGCTGAACGTCTTCGCTATAGCTGCTTGCTCAGACTGCCGAATCCCTGGCCTACATGGGCATGGTGTCTCTTTAGACACGAGGCTTCCTTGTGCAGGTATGGAGGATAATGTCTTCCCAAGGAGGAAACCTGAAGGGCAGATTAGGTCTTATCATGCTGTGCTCTAACATAGCTTAGTTAGGAAAGGTATATATCACTCCTAGTGACAGGATTGCGGGACTGTTTTTGTGTTTCACACTCCTTGTCACACTTTTGTTTTTAGTGTGTTTTATCATCCTAGTTATTGCAATACATGCCATTGTATCTAAAATGCAGTTACTTCAATATGCCCTTATTGAATTGTACTCTGCCTCTGTTTGTCTTTGTAACCGAGAAAAAGGGATGAAATCTGATCAACCACGATTCCCCTGAGGAGTCTTTCCTATCATGCGTCTGGTTGCCACAATCATCCCCACTCTTGGCCAGACTTGAGGCGCTGATACTTAGCCAAGATTAAGCTGACAGGCATCACATGGTGTGGAATTGTACTTTGTACCCCACATTTCAAGTGATTCTGCCACCCAAATCCAGTAGCCTCATTAGGATAAGGAGCACCTACCCAGCAATAAGACACAACAATCCAAACGAGAGGCACTCCTGTTGTCGATTGATGCAGAGAAAGCAATCAATAGGGTCCATTGGCCCATTTTGGCTTCGGTCCTAAGTTAATGAGCAAGATCAAATGTGTCTACCATTCGCCTAGGGCCTCGGTTCGAGTGAATGGAGTGTCTTCCCAACCCTTTCCGATTAGATGGGGCTGAGACAGGGTTGTTCCCCTACCCCCCTCCTCTTCGCCCTATACATGGAGCCCATGGCCCAGTGAATCCGAATGAACCCTAATATCTCTGAGATCAAATTCAGTGGAGACCATCATTTAATCAGTTTATATGCGGGCAATGTGATCCTAGCCCTCTCAAACCCACTGGTCTCACTGCCGGCTTTAGTCGCTGAACTGCATAACTTTGGGCCAATCTCAGGCCTGCAAGTTAACATGCAGAAGTCTTGAATCCTAAATCTTACGGTCCCCTCCACATCGGAAGTAACTCTCTGCTCCTAATTCCCATTCCTTTAGTTGTCCTCCCACATCCCATACCTGGGGATCGAGCTGCCTTGCACTACTTGGCAAACTGCCAAAATAAATTATGCTTCCCTCACAAGGCTTTTATTGGCAGACCTGGAGACATGGTACTGTCATAACTTCCACAGGCGAGGCCGCATAGCGGCGATTAAAATGACTGCCTTCCCTCTTATATTAATATCTCTTTGAAAAGCTCCCCCTCACCCTGCCAAGCAACACCATACAAACTCTCTAGAGTGCAATCTTTAAATTGATCTGGAAGGGAAACCCCTGTGCTTATCCTGACAGGTACTTCATCACCTCAAGTGGGAGGGAGGATTGGCAATCCCATGCCTTACAAGATATTTCCGGGCTGCCCAGCTGCATTTCCTAGTCGAGGAGAGCCTCCACTTATCAAAAAAACACTGGTGGTTCATGGGCCAGTATGTGGCCGGGTCCCACATATGGAAAGAACCCTAACTTCCCCCAAACACACGGCGATATGCTTATATTCCTCTCCTATCACCAGTTCTGCCTTCCGACTTGACCCCAAGCTTGAGCATTTCCATTTTTTGCAGATGGCATGTTGGAGGCGGTAAGAGTGGAGGAAGCTTATTCGACCCACTAGTTATCATACCCTTCAACCACCTTAAAGAAGACTATGATCTGACTGAAGCTGACAAATTATTTTACTTACAGGTCCGCCTTTGGGTACTACACCCCTCAGTTCACCTACTTGTCTGGAGACCTCTACTCCATTCGATAAATGGGTACTACTTAAACACGTAGATAAATGCTTGATCTCTGAGATTTATACACTCCTAAGCACCAGAACCAACCTGCCTAAAACGTCGGATCAGCACAGGTGGGTTGCCGAGCTGGGGAGAGAACTGATAGATGCAAAATGGAGGGATATATATTACAGGGCCCATTACTCTGCCAACAGCCCAGCAGGCACAGAAACTGCCTACAAACTTGCCTCCTACTGGTACCACACATCGACCCGAATGCACACCCGGGACTTAACAAAGTCTGCTGATTGCTGAAGGGGATGTGTTAACTAACACAGGTGCGCTATTGCACCGCATGTGGCATTGCCCAAAATGTATACGCTTCTGGGCTCGCATCCTAGATGATACTGACCTTGCCTTTAATACAACAATCCCCAGATTCCTGACATATACCATCCTAGGCCTACCCAACCCATTAACCTTCCCACTACAGTCCATGAAAGGGAGACCAATGGCTCTGGCTCTCGGTGCAACCCACAAAGTCATACTAACACTCTGGGGCACTGAGACAATTCCCAACTATATACCATGGCTCTACTAACTCTGGTTCCTGCTGGGAACGGAGGAACTCTCCTTAGCAGTGGACCATCAAAATTGAGACTTAATTACCATTTGGGCGCCTATCATCCACAATCTTTCCTCCGAATTCAACAAAATCACATGCCCTACTTACCTGAAAGTCCTGCATCTTCTACCCTCAGCTAATGGTACAGCACCCTACCCTCACAACACAACCCCCAGTTGACCAAGAGGTCCTCATAACGCTTTTACACCCACACGATTTACCTTGTACAGTGTCCTGTAGCTGAGGGGGGAGAGGGGAGGGCGGGGATTGGGTCATTCTTGCCTTTTTTCTTCCAGTTTCTCTAGTTGCAACTTTCAATGCTGCCGGCCCACTGGGTTGTAGGCATGAAGCTGTATTCAACCTAAAACTACAATAAACAGAGTTGATCCATAAAAGTAAAACCAGCACTTAGAAGCAAATAATGCTCAAAGGGAGGGTACTGTGGAGCAGGACACAGTCAAGAGTTCCAGAAGTCCACAATGTAATACTTTTACACTTACTTCCAGAGGTGTTTCTTGATGCAGAAAGGTGATCCACAACCCCAATCCAAGGTTCCAGAATCTCTAAGTTGCTCCATGGGATGTTGGGACTACAATTCCCACAATGCACCTGGCCAAATCCTTGCAAGTCCACCAGACGTACTACAGGCTGGGGACTTTTGTGGCAGCTTGTACAGGGAAGCTCTTTTAACCTGTTGCTTTCAGGCATTCCAATCCTGAGTCCTTTTAAAAACAAGGCAAAGTCCTTTGGGCTGTTGTTCATGTGTGCAACAGGAGCAGCACTTTATTGTGTAGTCCACTGGGTTGCAGACCAGGGTTCAAGCAGGGCAGTCCTTCTTTTTCTTGTTGTTTCAGGCAGCAGATCTGAATTCCAATGTAGATCAGCCACTTTTACTCAATCATCTTGGGGGACAGTCCATGAGCATCCTTGTCCAATGAGCTGCAGGGTGCCACCCAGAAGTATGACAACTTCCTCCAAAGTGTGGCACATACTTGTCCCATAAAGCACTGCATTTTAACCTTCCAAGATGGATGATTTTCCTCTGGAGGAGTGAGATTTGGCTAAACCAGCTCCCGGGTGTAGTTAATTTCCATTAACTCCCACATTGGACATCTGCAAATTCCTTTTCTAAGCCCACCATCTAGCTGTGGGGTACTGGGGTGAGGGGGCAGGCCTGGCTGCATCTTTCTGTCGGGTACTGGGGTGAGGGGGCAGGCCTGGCTGCATTCCTTTCTGACTGGCTGCATTCCTTTCTGACTGGCCTCCTTTTTTTTTAAAAACATCTATTTTATTGTTTTCAGCACAGGTACACAGTGTTAAATGCAGCTAATGAAGCATCAGGATACTGTTCTGTAATAACATAGTAGAGTAACAACAAACTAGGTCTAGAACCGAATAGCAGGATTTACATTCTTCAGTAAACAACTGTATCGAGAGTTATTGGTATTACTGCAATCTTTAACTTTTTAATGGAGTCCACTACCCTCCTCTCCAA
The DNA here is from genome assembly GCF_031143425.1 of Pleurodeles waltl. Lineage (NCBI taxonomy): Eukaryota > Metazoa > Chordata > Amphibia > Caudata > Salamandridae > Pleurodeles > Pleurodeles waltl. Next base: position 806,575,761 of record NC_090440.1, read on the forward strand.
CCATCGTGTACTGGTGTATTGTATTGTAGTGTTGCGTGTTGTAACGTGCATTCCGGATGTTTGTTTGTTGTGGATCGTGCAAGTTTTGACTTGTCAACTATCATGTCCATTATTATGATTACGTGACCCTATGATATTTTTGGGTGTGTCGGCATTTCTATCTCAACTTTATCATTTAGCCCTTACTTTGAACTGATCCAGCATCATTTTCCCTGTGCGCTCTCGCTGGATGTGTTTTGTGTGGCTACCTCTTTGTGTACATGGAACGGTGACCGGGAATCCCCCCGCTCCTGGCCTCCTATGCAATCATCGAGCTATAAGGAGAGAGAGCAAATGATGTAGGAGGTGAGTGCATGCCGCATAATCATGATACCCTCCCCCATATGCGTGCACCATGCTATCAGATTCAAGGCGGGCGCTCATCATTCTTAACCTTTAGTCTAGTGACAAATGTTTCCCAAGCGTCACTTCCCGTGTGGGTCAGGCCTCTGTCTCGCAGCCTGCGTAATACTTGATGATCCGTACGCGCCCAGCGTAGTGTCAGGGCATGCCACGACTTTAGTTCTGCTGCCTTGGGGGCTTTCCAGTTCATTGCAATCAATATTTTGTACATTATGAGTGCTAGGTCTGCAAATCTATGAATGTATATGTGTTTTTTGTTCCTAATTCTAACACCCAGTAAACAAGATCTAGGTTCTAGCGGGAATAAATGATCCGTTATTTCTTAGATATCAGCTACTACTTCCGCCACGATTCTTCTAGGGGACTGCACTCCCATACCATTTGATAGAAGTGGGCTGACGGGGAGCCACAGCGGGGACATAGAGGATTGGACGCAGGGAACATACGCCTCAAATGGGACGGTGATAGATACGTCTAATGTATATAATTGAATTGGGTGTAGCGAAACCTGGGTTTCCTCGACACCTGTCTGGTGTGGCCGAGGGCCTGCGACTAATCCTCAGGGGATAACTGGTTCAGGAGAACAGCGTTCCATCGCCCTCTTACGTTTTCCAAACCATTTTCGGGAGATCTGTTTAAGACTCTATAGAGATTTGTTATGGCTTTAGTTTGACTGTCATACAGCAACATGTGGTGTAGTGCAGGGGAAGTGGCTGGTTCCTGGTCGTCTGACGTCCACGCCCTCCTGATTAGATAGCATATGGAGTAGTATGCTATGAATTGACCTGGCCCCAACGACGTAAGGTCTTTTACAGCCTCAAATGACATTAAGACATCGTCCTCAAAGCAGTTGCCTACTGTTAATATTCCTACCTCTGCCCAAGCAGCAACGGAGTACGCTCTGGTCATGTTGAACCTTCCCGGAAGTTGTCCCAGGGGGACGAGGGGAGAGTATGGGGACTTTGTGCGGCTTTTTTGTATATACTGTTTCCAGCATTCCTGTGCAGCTATCATTAAGGGGTTACCAGTGGCACCCTTCACCAAGTTATTCAACAGCCATGTGAACAACGGCACACCGTGTAGCTGCGTGTTAACCCACGCAGATTGTGCCGATTCAGGCCTGTGTATCCAGTTCAGTACCCATTGCAGTTGTGCGGAAGCAAAATAAAGTTCGAAGTTGGGGGCGCCGAGCCAGCCATCGCTTAATGGGCGGTGTATGGTGGTAAGTGCAACTCAAGTCCTCCCCTTCCCCGATATGAGTCCCAGTAGTAGTTTATTCAGTTTGCGAAAAAAGCTTTTGGATACTGCGAACAGTAGTGCTGCAAAATAGTAAAGAAGACGGGGAAGTAGTAACAAATACGCCACCGCTACTCTGCCCAACGGTGACAAGGGGAGCGAGCACTAAAAACGCAGAGATCCTTTCATGGAGTTCAGCACTCGGCCCAAGTTGCCATCCCTCAGGTCCCCAGGTCTATGATAAATACGGACAGGTATTTGAATGTGTCAAAACACACCTCAGATGCCCCGCAGGAGCATCCTCACTTGTGCCCAGGGGCCAAACAGTCAACGGAAACAAGCAAGATTTGTCCCAGTTGACCACTAATCCCGATATACTTCCATAATCATCTAACAGGGATATGACCGAGGGCATCGTCTCGCTCCCCCTTTCCAGATATATCAATGCGTCGTCCGCATATAGCAAAATAATGTGATGCATTCCAGATCTGCACCCCCCCCACTGCCTCTCCACTGCACGTAACCTAGCCGCCAATGGTTCCATCGCAATAGCGAACAGCAAGGGAGACAGTGGGCATCCCTGCCTGGTTCCTCTGCTAATGGGCAAGCTATTGGATATGATGCCTCCCGTTTTCACCCTAGCCCTGGGTTCAGCATATAGGGGGTGATTCTGACTGCGGCGGACGGCGGTCGCTGCCCGCCAAGCGGTTCCCGCCGAAAGACCGCTCCGCGGTCAAAAGACCGCAGCGGTCATTCTGGCTTTCCCACTAGGCTGGCGGGCGACCGCCGAAAGTCCGCCCGCCAGCCCAGCGGGAAACACCCTTCCCACGAGGAAGCCGGCTCAGAATGGAGCCGGCGGAGTGGGAAGGTGCGACGGGTGCAGTTGCACCCGTCGCGAATTTCAGTGTCTGCAAAGCAGACACTGAAATTCTTTGTGGGGCCCTCTTACGGAGGCCCCTGCAGTGCCCATGCCATTGGCATGGGCACTGCAGGGGCCCCCAGGGGCCCCACGACACCCCATACCGCCATCCTGTTCATGGCGGGTGAACCGCCAGGAACAGGATGGCGGTATGGGCTGTCAGAATCCCCATGGCGGCGCAGCAAGCTGCGCCGCCATGGCGGATTCCCATGGGCAGCGGAAAGTCGGCGGTACACCGCCGGCTTTCCGCTTCTGGCCGCGGCTGTACCGCCGCGGTCAGAATGCCCGGCGGAGCACAGCCAGCCTGTTGGCGGTGCTACCGCCAACCTCCGCCATGGCGGTAATTACCGCCAGGGTCAGAATGACCCCCATAGTGTCTGTACCCAGCGTATGAAGCCGGGGCCAAACACCATATCATGCATGGTAGCAAACAGGAAGTCCCTAGCGTATCAAATGCCTTCTCGAATTCTAATGACATCGCCACGTTATCGTGTGCCTCTGGCGGAGTGTCCCTAATGACGCTGAGCAATCTGCGAATATTTAGGAATGTATTGCGTTTTGGAATAAAGCCATTCTGGTCTTCATGAATTAAAGTATGTATTATGGGGGCAAGTCTATTTGCTAATACTTCACCCAAGATTTTGCAATCTAGGTTGAGGAGAGAGAGCGGTCTGTACGGCCTAACGTCTGTAAGATCTCAGCCCTGTCTAGGAAGGACCATTATCAGCGCCTCTCTTTGCGATGGTGGGAGCAAACTGCGGGACCACACCTCCTCGAACACTGCCAGCAGGTGGCGTTTCAAATGTTGACAATAGGTGATGTAGTACTCTATTGGCAAGCCATCCATCCCTGGTGCTTTATTACGGGACATCTGTGCCACAGCCACCTCCAGTTCCTCCACTGTAAGAGGAGCCTCTAATGTCGCCTTGTCTAGTTGTGGCAACTGTGCTAGGGGCGCCACCCCAAGAAAGGTCCCCAATTGTTGAGTGTTGCATGTGGTTTGCCCCTTGTACAAGCCTGTGTAATAGTCTTTAAACGCTTTATTAATCGCTTCCTGGTTGGTGGCCATAGTTCCATTAGCCAAGCGTATAGCTTCTATGGGAGTCTGCTGGCAGTCCTCACGAAGGAGCCATGTCAGCAGTCTCCCCGATCTGTCGCCTTCTGTTTTGTAAGCGCACCAGGTGGTAATTATAATCATGCCGGCAGAGCCGTAGGTCCGCCTCCTCGTACTTCATCCGCTGAGCCCTAAGCTCTGTGAATGGTGCCTCATTTTGAGCTACTGCAACCTCCAAAACTCTCATTTCCTTCTCCAGTTTGGCGACCTCCGCATGGAGGGTACGCCGCATTCCCCAAGAGGCCGACAAGCAATGACCCCGCATGATAACCTTATGTGCCTCCCACTCCATCGCTCTTGTTTCTGTAGAGCCACTGTTTGTTTCCCAGTATTGTCTTATTGTTGTGTTCAATTCTTCTTAAATGCCTGATCCTGGAGGGCTTCCACCTGCAGGCGCCAAGTAGGGACCACGGGGCGTCTCCTACCCCATTGCACTGTCATCATTAGCGGGGAATGATCAGAGAGTGTCTTGGCCAAGTAGCCAGAATCCTTAATTAGATAGCATATATCTGGGGTCCCCCATAAAATATCTATCCTGGTGTGTACCTTATGGGGTGTGGAGTAGAATGAGAATTCCCTGTGTGTCGGGAGGCCAATGCGCCAAATGTCGTGCAGCCTCATGTCACCTGCCCAGGTCAACAGTGGACTAGTGTCGTGCCTGTATGTCAATCCCCCTGGGGGTGGTGTCGATCGATCCAGTGAAATATCTGGGGTGCTATTGAAATCGCCACCCCACACGGCAGGCGCTGTGGGGTTCATCAGCAGTGCTGGAGACAGTGTGCGTAGAAATTCGCTCAATGCTCTGTTGGGGGCGTAGATCCCTATTATTGTGAGTTGTTTGCCGTCTAACTGTCCCTCTGTCACCACATATCTGCCCCCCTGGTCTATCCTATGTGTATGTTGGACGGACAACACCCCTTGTGCTATCCACTCCAATACCCCCCTCGCATAGGCCGAAAATGATGTGCCTAAGATCTGTCCTCCCCAGCGCCCCCTTAGTGCCCTCAAATCAGCCTCCAATAGATGTGTCTCCTGTAGGATACTAGTGTGTATTCTTTGACGTTTGAGGTAAGTGTAAATTCGATGTCTTTGCCCTGCGCAGCCATGCCTCGCACATTCCACGTAATTATATTATATTCATGCATAACGCGGAATGCACACTGAACCGTGTCCTGTTGTAAAATATTTGTGTGTGTGTTGTGTTCCGGGTTCCATCTCCACTACAGGTTGTACTACTCCATTTCTGAGAGTTACTGTGAACTAACAGCTGTGAGGATACACTTTGCAATCTAGATAGACCTAGTAAACATAAACAAAACCATTCCCAACCCCAACCCACCCCTTCAAACCCCCGAAAACTGTGGCATAATTGCACTTTTCTAACTGCCATCCATGGTAGCAAAAAACACAGCACACTTCTAACATCGAGAAACTATATCCATGTGAATACCATCTGGGGAGCCATGGTAGCAATTGGAGGTGGCCCTTGTAAGGGGCCCCCAACATTGAAGCAAAGAGTGAGCGTATCGGTGCTCCCAGGGCTCATAGCCGCCTAATCCCCCAGGGCTCGAGGCAGTGTGCTATGGCTGTAAAGAAAAAGACGAACAGGCTGATACTTGTATATAAAAGCAATGTAATTCCTATCTGGCTTAATCCTGTGACCTCGAGGTTCCACTGCAGGGTCGTGGAGTACAAGAAAGAATTAAGCAACCCCTCTGCCCCCCCCCCCCCCCCCCAAGGCAATCAGAGTACGTCTGCAGTTCTGGGCGTGAACGTCGGGCCCCTCAGCGCCTCCAAAACTGTTGAGTCGGAGCTACCAGAGTCCGACTCCGTATGTTCACTTAAATTAGCCTGTAGCACTCCGAAGGAGTTTTGTGTGTGCAAAGTCGTCTCCTTCAACACTTTTGCTCTCTCGGCCGCAGCTTGTGTTTCCGTGGGTTGTGCCTTTGAGCACTTCCTGGGTCTCCTCCGTGCTGGCGATGTGAGCCATGCATCACCATCTCCTGCCCCCTCTTGGGTCTGTGCTATTCCCTTGGTGTGCATCCATGTCCAAGCGTCCGCCGGGGGTGTGAAAACGTGGGTTTGATCATCTGAGATCACTCTAAGTTTAGCAGGAAACATCAGGGCATAATTAATATTGTGCTCATGGAGGCGCTGTTTGATTTTCATGTAAGAGTGGTGTTGCCGCTGTACTTCCTGGCTAAGGTCCGGGCAGGCAGTGATAGAGGTCCCCTCATATTGGATTGGTCTTTTACTGCAAAAGTGTTGAAGTATTGCATCTCGATGTCTATAATTAAGGAGTCGGGCAATCATCGGTCTAGGTGGCAGTCCTGGAGCCGGTTGTCTCCCCGGAACTCTGTGTGCCCTTTCCACTGAGAAGAACTTTGATAGGGCACCATGCAGCACCTCCTTGATCAGCCATTATTCCAGGAATAATTCGAAGTTTTGCCCTTTCGATCTTTCAGGAAATCCCAAAAAGCGAACATTATTGTGGGGCGACCTGCCCTCAGCTTCCTCTGCACGTCTCCAAAGGGCTTTCACCTCAGAGTCCAAGCGTTGAATTTTTTTCTGGTTCTCTGAGACCAGTGGGTCCATCATGCCCAGAGTGACCTCCACTGTCCCGACTCTCTCCACCAGATTACGATGATCCACCCTTAGCAAATTGAGCTCTTGAGATAGTGTTGATTCTATTTTCAAGTGAAGATTTAGTGTCCATGATCGCTTGTAGGATTTTCTCAAATTGGGCCGAGTGGGATTGTAGCGTGGTTTCCAGGGATTGCAGACCAGGCAACGTCTGCTGCCCACCCGGGAACCCTGCGGGGACAGGACGCTCTTGAGCCTTAGCTGCCTTGGATTTCCCTGCCATGTCAGCCGGACAGGATTACTCCTCTGTGTTCTACATTGCTGCTCCAGTGCGTGATCTGCGCGCCAAACTTCGCCTGGGGATCAACGCTCACGACCCAGTGGGAGACCATACAATGCAAGCCAGGCCACCCCCCGAACCAGCAACAGTCACCACAAGTAAGGCAGGATGGAGTCCAGGAGTCGCCGCTCCTTGTAATAATGTTAGTCAGTCGCAAGGCCGGTAAAACTGCCAAAGCGGCCTAGTCTTTCTTGATATTTTTGTGACGTTTGGGGCATCCCAATGCCCAAATCAGGTAGTCATGTGGACCTCCCTGCTTCTTCTATGGCCCAATATTTAGACACTATTTGATTATTTATGTTGGTGTGGTTCACCGCAAACAGGCCTTTGCTCTCCCAGGTACACTCCTTTCAACAGCGGAGTAGCGAGGAGGAGGGAGGGGGGAGGAGATCCCCGTAGTATAGCTTTAAATTGTGCCCATTAGCTTCATCAGCGCCTTGCTTCCACACACCGTGTGTTAATTCAGCATCGCGGGATACCCAGGGGTGAGGGGGGGAGAGATGGGCCTCCCGGCTGATATCAGCCCCTCTTGCTGGCGACCCTCCCAGCCACTCACCGTACCCTCCTGCGTCCGGCCACTCCGATCACAGTTCGTTCCAGGGCCGGCCCTGCCGCGTCCCTTCTGCACGCGAGCTCCGGGCTCTGTCGGCCGGCAAGGCCTCATCCACGTCAGAGGTCCACAGGGATGCGGCAGCCTCTCTGTGTCGCTTCTTTGTGTGCCAGGCGGCTCCTGAGGGATTCCGCCGGTCGGCGCTGTGGGTTTCTGCCACCCCGGGAGCGCCGAGTAGGATAACTTGCTGGGCCCGGGACGGAGCCTACGTTTTAGGTGGCCGCCGCAGCCGCCATCTTAGCCACGCCCCCTCACTGGCCTCCTTTTGAAGTCCCAGCTTTATTTGCCCAGCTCCCTTCCTGGCGTGACTTTACCATCTGCCATCCTCCTCATCAGATTATCTCTGCTCAATGCAAGCGATTTATCACCTCTTCAATGCAGTGTGGCTAATCCAGTTAGGGCTGACCAATCAGGAGAGACCACCAGCAGGCTGGAATTTGGCTTACAGTAAATAAAGTCTTATAACTTATTTTCTGTATTAGTTATGATAAATGCAACAATTGGAAGTTGATGCATTCATCTTTAGCATTCATTTGAGTCCTTCCATGGCATTTTTATCTTCTTCTTAGCCATAATTAGACTTATGAAAAATATTTCCATTTAAACCTATGGAGCTAACTTTCTACAATGGGGGAAAGTGAAAGGTGCATTTTTTCTCTCACCAGGGAATACAGAATGTTGTTTATAATGTACCTGCTTATAGTTACAGAGCACCCCACTACTAGGGCATCTATGGGTGGCCTTGCCGGTGACATATGTAAACATAAAATAGATTATTACATTGGAAGTACCTTTAGTTCCAAAGTCAAATTTGCATACATTTTACTTTTTAAAGACAGTGTGCAAAGCAGGGCTGCCTTTAAAAATTACAGCAGGCACACAGCAGTGCACACTCCAGTGCAGGAAATCTACTGGGCCTCTAAACTTCCCTGCCCTATTATCTACTAGGGACTTAGAGGTAGTTTTAATTCCTTTTGCCCTCTTATGTACTAAGGACATACATGGGTCTGTCATGCCAATTGGAATTATAACATTGGATCATATGCATTTTATTCAGAACACTGGCCCTGAGCCTGTTTAGCAGAGCTCAGGGCGTAGTCAGGGTCAGTTACCATCATTATCAGTCAGAAACATTTGGGTGAACATGTTAAAAGGGTGACTTTCTCACACATTGATAACATGAGTACATTTACATGTTTTTCAATGTAGAGTCAAATAATTTCTTCACACTAAAATTTAAAAATAACGTGTTCATAGAAGACTTACTGTAAACATAAAATATATAACGGCTCATCATCTTTGAAAATCGATGTTGTCTTAAAAAGTAAAGTCTCTCACAAGCAGGGCACCTGCTTCAGAAACTCAAAAAAAGACACCATAATCTTCACATCCTGTCTAGTGCCCGGCTAATCAAATCTTGAGTCCACACCTGGAAAGAGTGTCAAGTGGTGAGCTGGATTTCCGAGCTGTATATCCATTTGGGAAGGTATTGAAACCTCCAAGCTCATTTTCACTCATGACCTGAGACGCACATTTGAATGCACAGAAAGAGCCTCGAATCCCTGATCTAATTGTCTGTCACAAGCCCCTCATAGCCCCTTCCAACAACACGTTCTCCTGCCAATTCACGTGCTAGACTAAGCAATGCTCAATATGTTCATGAGCAGATTCTGCAGCTTGAGGCCTTCCCTCGGAGAGAGAGGCGCCACTGATTAGAGAATAGTATCCAATCTTTGGCTCCTTGTCAAGGCCAACAAGCCATCGCGAGGCCATTCTCAGCGCCTGCTGAAGGCCTCTCTGGATGCGGTGTTAAATTGCCAGGACCTCCCGTGAAGAGCTGTGAAATATTTGAAGCTGCAAAGTCAGATGAGGTTTAGACAGCTGTTTTCTACGCCGTTCGGTGTACGCTCCTAACACCGGCTTCTTTTAAAGGTTGTGAGAGACATAAACATACTGTGGAAAAAAATAGGTTTTTTTTGTAACTAATAAGGCAGTAGCAAACCTGCGTGCGTGTGATGCTTTCATTGTGTGACTTTAAGTATATGCCAGTGATGCAAACATAACAATACCTTGGCTGATGTCAGGGCCCCAGGAAGTATGCGGCAATCGAGGACCAAATTATGAGGCAGAGTTGTTTAAATTATTCGTCATGAATAGGCAAACAATGCGGTGTAACCCATTCTGTGCTAAAAATATTTCGCATGTTTTCATTTCAATACACGTTAATATGTGTGAATAAAAGTTCGACGCATTATTATTAGTTTATCACTTGACTACAACAATCGAAACTAGAGTGTGACCAGGTAGAATTTGCAAGGAGACTGCTCATGCACGGCAACCTATGTTGCACGAGTTTTAGTAACTTTGATCCATTTATGTCAGAAACATGTTTGTGTAAACTCTGCAAATTATGCACATAATAATGCATTATATGGAAGATATGTAAATCAATATTTGCACAGGAAACACCGCAGGCACAGTAAAGTATAATTCTATAAGCTGTGGCCAATGGTTACAGTCTATGGTCACAATTTGCTGCTGAAACCACCATGAACGTCAATTCATCAAAATGCCAGGAGTAGCGAAAGTGACATTTTGACCTTTACTTTGACTCACAAACACAGACTTACACATACACACACATTCAAACATACACACACCCTCTCACATAAACACACTCTTACCCACAAGAATGCACGCAACTTATGTTTAAAAGCACTTTTTACTTACCTCCGCTGCCAGGGAGAGTTAAATTCCAACTAACTGTACTCCATTCTTTATTACACGAATAGTGAATAATATAATAAAATATTATTCACTATTGTGTAATAGGAAATGCCGGAAAACAAGGAAACTGGAGCCCCAAACAACGTCCATTAGGGCGAGTTCCCTCCTCTCTTCCTGACACTGGTATTGCCACCTCTCGCGAAGGCAGGGCCAAGGGTTGCGAGGGGCAAGCCATGGGTCGCAAATGCGACCCCTGGCGACCTCTAAATGACATCCATGGAAACCACGTTTATTCGTAATATATTATCCCACCATGAAATAATGCAAAGATCCATTTAATATATGGTCACACAGCTCACGCCTGTACTTTGGGCAGCGCTTACCATAATATTTTGATTCCTGAATTCCTGTGTGATGTTCTAGATTTAAAACTATTGACGCTGATTGGATAACGAATGACAGACCCAAGATGAGTGTATAGTTCCGAGTATTTCTCGAGAGTGCTAAACTGTATTTGGACGTTTCACTCGAACTAATGAACATCTGCAAAAGCAAATAGGAGGAGAAATCAATTTATTCGACGTAATGCAATGTTTATATCACGGTAGGTTATTTACTTTTATGAATGTTTTCTTGGCCCATGTTTCTTTTCACTGTAATTCGTAGTGACTGTGCTACCGTTGTATCCTTTCTGCATTTTTAGAGCCTTCTTCATTTTGTCCAAGCCTGATAATGTGTCTATAATGAGGATTCTAACAGTGATGTCCGAGTACTTTTAGGTAAGTCACCTGGTAAGGTATGTTATTAACATTTTGCCCTCCATACCGAAGAGGCAGATACATTGCACAGTAAATTTAGCAGGAGAGTCATCCACGTGCACAGTTTACATTCTGCTAAACGTGATTTCACAATGGAAGATGGAAGGTACTGCAAGGGTAGGATTTACTTAAATAGCAGGGTCCTCTGGGCCCATACTAATGGCTTATCCTCGAGGAATCCACCTTCCAAGCCATCAAGTTCTCCAAAATGTACTCCCAGAGATGGAACGCTCTACAAGCTAAGGGTCTGATTTAGAATTTGGCTGACAGGTACTACAAGCACCAGAGCATGTTCTATACATAAGACGGATGGCATATCCATCAAGTTTGTGATGGAGTAACCTGCCCGCCAAACTCTAAATACAGACCTAGGTGTCTTTAAAGGTAGTTCTTCCGGGAGCTACAGAGTACCCATTGTTTGAATGGGACAGACTTCCATTAAAATAATCCTCTGATGTCTTTAGTATTAAAGAAGGAGCCATGAGTCTGCAATACCAAATACTACAGAGCCCAATCACCGCCATAAACAGTTATCACATGCCACCTGTGCTTCATCATGCAGTCTGAACCAAGAGGCTGACAGGAGAGCATAACAACTGGTTATGCCAAGGGGCGTTCCTCTCCACTTCCTTATTAAAGTGCATCCATAGATGTAACATTTTTAGATGCTGTAGAGAAGGTTTTAGGTGAAAGTTATTGAAGCTTAATTGGCTGACACCCATATTGGAAATTAAGTTGCCTGTTAATGAAAATGTTGATACTGTGGGAATCATCTCTGAGTCTAAGCCCTTCCCAGATGCAATCCTCCCTGCACCATTATCAGGAGCACATTGTATTGCACTATCTTTGTGATTTGCAGCTTAGAATTGATAATTTCTGCATAAAATATCGAATATAAGCAGAGACATTGCATGTGGTACCCTGGCATGAAGGACTACATTGCAGTGCATAGTGTTGAATAGCCCTTTCTTGCTAAGTGTTGCTTATAGTTATTTCTAAACTCTGCCAATATGGAGGTGGATTAATGGTTTAATTACTTACAAGTAATCATCATTAATCCCGGATTCATTCTTCACATCATGAGGATAGGGAGACGAGATGAGATGCATAGGCCAAAGATAAATCAGAGCTGAAGTTATTACATTCTTTGAGACCAGGGAGACTACATGTTCAAAAACAAAAAGAGGACATGTAAGAGAAACATATAGGATGGCTACAGTCTGGCACTGATGACAGGGCTCAAAGTCTGTGGTGGCTGCCACTCAATCGGGGTGGCGGGGCGGGAGTGGGTGCGGGGAAATAAAAAATAAATAAAAAGCATAGCTTTGGGGGAGACATGCTCGTCTCCCCTCCGTGTTCGCCCTTTTCCTCATCCTGGCCCACACAGGCTCCCAGCCAATCACAACGCTGCGGACACCAGCATGACAGCAGCGTCGTGAATGGTCTGAGCGGCCTGCTTCGCCACTCAGACTGGGAGTGGGAGTGGGAGCCTGGGCATGTTCTCCACTCTTCTGTGCAATACAGCCGGGTAGAGAACATGCAAAATGCGCATGTTTGTTTGGCCTGCCCACCAAGGCCAGCCGAACAGACATGCACACTTTGTGCAGCAAAAGCCCTCCTCTGCCCCCCTCCCGCCAGCCCAGTCCGCCCCGCCCCTTACTCCCTGTAAAAATTAAATGATAATAACATTGCGTTATTATCATTTCATTTTTCATTTTCCCACAATCCAGTGGGGCGACACTCTGCCTTAGAAAAGGAGCTGCCCCTGCACAAACGACCCATGACATGAATGCCCAGATAACAAGAAAGGCAAAAATAAATTCTTTATTAAGACACAGATATCGATTTGCGCAGATGAACATTGTATTAAAACTAGTCCCCTCCTGGAATGTAACCTGGACCAGATACACATGACCTATTGGTCACTGGAACAAAGAACATGAAAGTGGGGATGAAGCACAGCACAGCACAGCATGAGATCGGTTTGGGGGAGAGGATGATGAAAAGGCAACTGTTTAATCCTGCACAGAGGCCCTCACCCTCTAGTAAATGCAACATCAATCTATAAATATCCATGTCTGAGGGACAGGAACCTCATGGATTGGAAACAAGAGACAGATGAAGAGGCCCTTGTTGCTGTGGGCTGGGTTGGTTGCTTCCCAGACCCTGCTGGCAGGAAGGAATAGACCTGAGATCCAGGGGCGGATCCTCCACAATGGTAAAGGAGAGTCACCCTATCGGCTAAGAGCCAGCAGTAGAAGAATAAAATGATAATTCATAATTGCTTTTCTTTTCAGCTGCTGGCTCAGCCAGCATGTGCTGGGAGGGGCTAGGCTTGGTCAGGTCATGGGTCGGGGGAGGAGGAGTGGAGTGGAGTGCACATGTCAGTTTGGCCGGCCGTCTTAGTCCAACTAAACTGACATGCGCACTTAGGTTTCTCCAACCACAGTCTGTTGCACAGCCGGGTAGGAGAAATTGCATAGACCCCAGTGCTCTGTCTGATCGGCAGACCAAGCCGCTCAGACCAATCCTGGCTCTGCTGTCTTGCTCGGCATAGCATGAAAGCAGCACCAGGATTGCGAGGGGAGTCTGTGCTGGTGTCCCAGGTACTGCTAGGACATCATCAGGAGAGCAGAGGAGCGAGACGGGCTGTGTCAGGAATAGTAAGTTAAAAAAAAATCATTATTATTTAAGTATTTCCCCTGTCATCAACCCCACACCCTTTTGAGATTTCCAGCAGCTGTCGCTGCTGAGATCGTGCATTTTCTAACAGAGACTGAAGAGAGGTGCTACCTGTAATAAAAACGGAACATGTCCCCATTGAAAATAAAAATTGAAGATTGGCAGCCTTTTCTCTGGGTGTACTCAGGCCCTCTTTATGAGTGTGGCAGTATAGAGACTGCCACACTCGCAGTGGTGATCGGACCACCGCCATAGTGGCAGTCCGACCACCACATTACGACTGTGGCAGCGCCGCCACGGTCCCACCGCCGGCACCACCATGTTGCTGCCAGTCGACAGCCTGGCAGACTTGGTGGTCGTAATCCACAGTGCTGCCCTATGGATTACGAGTCCCCTTTCCACTAGCTTTGCATGGTGGTCGGACTGCCATGCAAAGGCTGGCAGAAAGAGAGCTTCGGCGGCCCCATGGGCGCCCCTGCACTGCCCATGCACTTGGCATAGTCAGTGCAGGGGCCCCCAGGGGCAGCCTGTCGCGCTTTTCACTGCCTGAATTACGGGCACCGAAAAGCGCAACAGTTACTGTTGCACCCAATGCCCCTCAACCTTGCCACTAGGTCAATTACGACCCGTCATCAATATTGTGGTGAATTTCCCATTGTACGGCAGGCGGAAACACTGTTTTCACCCGCCAGCCCAGCGATAAAATCATAATAGGGCCTGCTGAGGGACAGCCGCATAGGCGGTCATCCCAACGTGGAACTTTGGCGGGCGGAATCCCCTGCCCACCAAAGTGATAACAAACCCCTCAGTCTCTATCAGCCTCTAAGGCACGGTGAAGGGGGAGGAGATACATGACTCCTGGGCTAGCTGGAAAAGCCAAAGAACATCCCAGGCTCAGCCCTGTCCCAAATGCCATTGATACTATGGCCATGTTGGAACATGTGGCATCCAGGAGCACCTGGTTAGGGTTAAAAAAAGGAACAGGTCTGTTTTACCACTATTGAAGTGACTCAGGAGGACACATGGCATATCACCACCTGGTATCCATTCAACTTGTCCAGTAACCGCCTCCATGGGGAGGTAAACAGAAGAAACAGAAAGAGTTTGGGTTATGCCATTCCTTTATAGTTTCACCCCAAGTCTTTAGGGGGTAGAGTTAAGAGTAAAGGGTGGCTGGCTTCAGCCTTTTAAAGAACCAAACAGGTGCTCATAGGTGTGGTAGATTAGGGTTAGCCGTAATAATGCAAGGAAGGACAATGGGGAATGGACCCTAGGAGGTTACAAAACATTTAAGAATGCTTTAATAGGTCCATTCATTTTGCACACAGTGCAGGTGTTTCAAATTTATGGCAGTGTCAACTCCTACTGCTATGCATTTAAACCACCTGCCATACTATTACAAAGGAGGCAAAGTAGCAACCAACACCCATCTCCAAAGAGCAGACTCCTGTCTCATTCAGAACTGCGTCTAAAATGTTACGCTTTCACATATGCTCCACACAGTCCAAGCATATTCATAGTTAGGAGAGCATGCACAGCACCAAATCAACAAGTGCTTCCAAGCATCTGGTTAATGATGTTGGTTTGGTCGAATCAGTAGCTACATCAAAGTGTACCACGATTCCAAAAGGAAATATATGCTATAAGGTTGGTTAGCGAAAATCGGTATAAATAATGAAAATCACAATAGTAAATAAAAAAAAGATTAAGGGGTCCTTTCAAAAAGCAGTTCTTCTATGTTTAGACGTGGAGACTAACCTTTAAATGTGTACAACCACATAAAAGGCAAATGACAATAAGTGGGGCTTATAAATGAAAGTACTGTTTGTATCTCTGATGAGTTTAGACACTCCTCAAGTCGTAATACATACACGCTCACTCATCATTGCACTCATGCATCAATTTTTGCCTTCACCCTCTGTCAGAACCACAATAAAACACACACAAACTCAACAATATTTATAAAATAAATAAATATGAGAAGCCAAGTAGAAAAAAGAAACATGCTGTTGTCTAAACTCGTTGGCCATATTCTTGCAATCTTCCAGTAACAAACTTAAACATAGCAGCAGGTATATGTCTTGTAAAACATTGTAAATAGTCTATTGCTTTAAAGTTCCAGTTTGGCTGCCACGTTTAGACAAACGTGTTGGCCATTTTAGAATGGTAAAACAGTCATATGCTATAAACAACAGGATCCCATAATGGTCTCTTGGTTTAGAGCAAGTGGCTATATGGGACGTGACACACTGCAGATGAGATGAGCAGCATGCACACAACTCATTAATACTACCTGGAGAGGTGTAGTATCCTCTTAAGAAACAAATAAATAAAAAGAAGAATCATAATAATGAAGGGCGAAGTATAAAAGGAAAAAAAACAGAAAACTAAAGGACTAGCCACCCAGCCCTGACACTGAAGCACACTAATTTCCTGGTAGATGTAAACGTGATCAGAAAATGTTGTCATTCAGTTAGCAAGAAAGCCTATGACTGATGTGTGTCTGTGTGTGTGTGTGTGTGTGTGTATATATATATATATATATATATATAACCTAGTGGCGGTCGCCACTAGGTATTTATAATTAGGACCATGTTTCTATAGGGAAAAAAATATTTTTTGACTTTCCTATTTCTTTGTCATCATTTGACGAATCTTCATAAAATTTTCTAAAAAAATGTGTTGTAGTGATTCTTGTTGTGCATGGAAAGTTTCAGGGTGATCTGTCAAGTGGGGCCCAAGAAAAAGGGGGCGGTGAAAAAAGCCTTGGGATGAAACTCCAAATTGAAAGTGGCATCAGGGATCAGGGTAAAGGTACCCTGTCCCCAATGGTGTGATATAGGTGTGTTTTAGGGGAAAATTATAGGTTTCAAATCATTTTTCGGTGCCATGTGTGGTATTCACCAAAATGCACAAATTATTATTATTCACAAAGTATTTGCAAATATGAAAAAATTAGGAAAAACCACAGACTCGTTCATACACTAATTCCTTCACTCATACGTGCACTCAGAGACTCAGGCACCCACTCACACACCCACTCAGACACTCATGCACCCACTCGTACCCACTCGTAGTCTCATAGTCTCACACACCCACTTGCAGACCCACTCAGACACTCATGCACCCACTTACAGATGCACTGACAGGGATAGACCTGTGACCAACCTGCGCTGCACACTGCCAAAGGCCAAGCGTGTCTCAGGGTTGGGTGGTTATAAGGAATTGGATGAAAGGCCTGGTTGGAGGCCAGGCCTTGGACCAACCCCTGCGGCCATGCGTGGCAGCGGGTGGAACAACATATAGAAATTACAATTACTTTACATAAAAAAACATAGAAATTAACTGAAAAAACTAAATGTAATGGGGACTGTTAGAAATGGGGTCGTTGGTTGGTAGTCAGGTTACCCCCTGTCCAAGAAAGGACCCTCACTCTAGTCCGGGCAAAGGAGAAGCACACCAGGTTAACCCCCACTCACCTCCTTCTTAGCTTGGCACAAGCAGGCAGGCTTAACTCAGAAGCAATGTGTAAAGTATTTGTACCAACATCTATTTAACACAAAGTACCTGGTTTGTGTCAAAAATAAAGCCGCACGGGCGGGTGTGGTTCAGAAAAGTCAGGGATGGGTCGATTCCTTACTTGCAAGTGAGGCTGTGCGTTGTTTCTTCTCCTGTCGACGGTGTGTCGTTTTTGTCCCTCGCAAGAGAGCGATGCATCAATTTCCGGACGGGGCACCTTGGATCCATACAGGGTCACAATGACTTTGACGCCCAGGGATGATGAGAGAGAAATCCGGTTGCACGGTGTTAGAAATTTGCACTGCGTGGGGTTTGTGTCATTATCAGCAGCCGCAAGCAGGTGTAGCATGTCATTTCCCCAGCCGCGATGCATCGATCTCCCAGCCGCGATGCAGGTGGAGTGTCGATTTCAGCCACAAAGCTGGTGGTGCATCATTTGTCAGCCGTGTTGCAGATGGTGTGTCAAACATTTCCCCGTATGGCATTCAGTGCGTGGATTTCAGCTCTTCTTCTGCCAACTTCACCTTTCAAGGGCCCAGGGACTGGATACAACACCACTTCGCAGGGCAGGAGTCTCAGCAGAGAGTCCAGGTGCTGGCAGAGGAAGTCTTTGATGGCCCTGAGACTTCAAAACAGGAGGCAAGCTTAATTCAAGCCCATGGAGATTCTTCTCAAGCAGAAATGCACAACAAAGTCCAGTTTTTGTCCCATTTCATAGGCAGAAGCAGCAACTGCAGGATTGCCCAACAAAGCACAGTCACAGGCAGGCGCAGTACTTCTCCTCAGCTCTTTAGCTCTTCTCCTTGGCAGAGGTTCCTCTTGAATCCAAAAGAGTTCTTGAAGAAATCTTGAAAAAATCTAAAGTCTGTGGTTTTGGGTCTACTACTTATACCCCTTTCTGCCTTTGAAGTAGGCAAATTTCAAAGGAAAGTCACTGCTGTTCACAGGATCCTGCCTTGCCCAGGCCTGGCCCCAGACACACACCTGGGGGTTGGAAACTGCATTGTGTGAGAGCAGGCACAGCCCATTTAGGTGTAAGTGACCACTCTTTCCTCCACTGCAGTTCTGGTGGTTCATCAGGATATGCAGAATACACCCTAGCTCAGTTTCACCCAGACAGGGAATCCACAAATAGGCAGAGTCACAAAATGGTTAAAGCAAGAAAATGCCCACTTGTCAAAAGTGGCATTTTCCAACTAACAATCTAAAAACCAACTTCACTAAAAGATGTATTTTTAAAATGTGAGTCCAGAGACACCAAACTCCAGATTTCTATCTGCTCCCAATGGGAATCTGTACTTTAAAGTCATTTAAAGGCAGACCCCATGTTAGTCTATGAGAGAGATAGGCCTTGCAACAGTGAAAATCGAATTTAGCAGTGTTTCACAGTTAGGACATGTAAAACACATCAGTATATATTCCACCTTTAACATACACTGCACCCTGCCCATGGAATTACCTAGGGCCTATCTTAGGAGTGCCTTACATTAATAAAAAGGGAAGGTTTAGGCCTGGTAAGTGGGTACACTTGCCAGGTCGAACTGGCAGTTCAGGACTGCACACACAGACACAGCAGTGGCAGGTCTGAGACATGTTTACAGGGCTACTCATGTGGGTGGCGCAACCAGTGCTGCAGGTTCACTAGTGGCAGTTGATTTGCAGGCCCTGGGCACCTCTAGTGCACTTTACTAAGGACTACCTAGTAAATCAAATATGCCAATCATGGATAGACCAATCAGCAATACAATTTACACAGAGAGCATATGCACTTTAGCAATGGTTAGCAGTGGTAAAGTGCCCAGACCCCTAAAGGGAACAAAAGCTGGTTATAAAAATAGGAGGAAGGAGACAAACAGTTTGGAAATGACCCTGCAAAAAGGGCCAGGGCCAACAGGGACGTTATAGTTAGGTTTTGAATTTACTTGTACAAAATCATAGAAATTCAGCAGTTATAGTTAGAGTTCTTTTAAGTAACTGTAACTCGCGCCCTAAGGTAACTGTAACTCACGCCTTCGCCATGCACAGCTAATTACTCCACATATTATATTATTGATGAGATCTTGTATGGCATCTTTGATATTATCACTGCAACATTCACAATAAAATTATTGATAAGAAAACTGTGCATGGCAAGGGCGCGAGTTATAGTTACTTTATAGTGCTAGTTATAGTTACTTGGAAGAACTCTAACTAAAACTGCTGAATTTGTATGGTTTTGTACAAGTAAATTCAGAACCTAACTATAACATCCCCAAAACCTTAATTTTTTCGGTGAATATATATATATATATATATACATATTTTTTTAATTTGTTTATTACAAGATCCTGGCAGACAGCTAAGAAGTGATTGTAGCAAGAATTCCTACATCAAATCATCACCCAAGGGTTTCTCAGAGGCAGTAACCAGCACCAAAATCCTTTTTTATAAAGGGTAATCTGTGACATTTTCATGTACCAAAATACCTCTCCATAGGCTTTACTATAGAGGAATAACAACCCACCCTTTAATGTCTAATGACTTAACATAGACTTTTGATAATCCATTTGTTACGCCTACTGCATTTATTAGAACATTTCATGGTAAATGGATCAAACCTACAATATCAGAAATATTTACCCCTATTGAACCATTTACTCCTAAGATAGCATGCCTGTAGCTGTTATCATGTTACTATAGCCAGCTGAAGCCTCCTGTACTGAACGTAAGCTTTCCAACAAGGCAATTATCAGTCAAAAATTACATAGCACTAAAAATTACAGTTGGCAAAGCAAAACACTATCTCTCGTGAGAGAGCCTAACAAGGAGTATTACAGTGCACACCTTCTATACCCATGGTTTTTTTGGGGGCTCACCAACACCAAACCCTTGCCTCTTGTGGCATTTTGTGAAATTCCATGTAACAAAATACCTGCCTACAAGCTTAGGATAGCGTAATACCAATCCATCCTTAAAAGCCTGTTGTCTTTAACACATACTTTTCACAATAGGTAGCTGTAACAGAGTTACGTCGGACGCCACCATGGGGGTGAGGCCGAATACAGAATACCCAGGGGGCACTCCAAAAAAGGCATAGACGGAGAAGCGCACACTGGAACCTGGAAATAAAGGGTTCGGAAGCGCCTCGCACAGTGGGGAACAAAACAGACGAAGAAGATGCAGAGGAAAAGGTGCCGGCAGGCAGAGATGCCAAGGGAAAGGTGTAGGCAGAAAGAGACGCAGAGGAGGCTGGCCTGGCTTATAGTGGGTACATGATGGTACTTACACCTTGTGCCAGGTCCAGTTATCCCTTATTAGTAGATTAGTAGTGTTCTAGCAGCTTAGGCTGATAGACCTAGCTATAGCAGAGCAGCTTAGGCTGAACTAGGAGACATGGAAAGCTCCTATTATACCACTTATATCACATAGCACTATATCAGAAGAATCACAATACTCAGAGTTACTAAAAATAAAGGTACTTTATTTTAGTGACAATGTGCCAAAAATACCTCAGAGGATATACTCCCTTAGGAGGTAAGTAAAATACACAAAATATACACACAAACCAAAATCAGGTAAGTAAACATTTAGAAAAGTAGTGCAAACACTGTAGAATACAATAGGATGCAATAGGCCTAGGGGCAACACAAACCATATACTAAGAAAGTGGAATGCGAACCACTTAGGGACCCCAGGCCTAGTGTAGTGTGTAGAGGGTCGCTGGGAGTGTAAGAAAACACTAAGGGTGTCCAAGATACCCCACCCCAAGACACTGAAAAGTAGGAGTAAAGTGACCCTACTTCCCCAGAAACACACTAAAGTTGTGAAAGGAGATTCTGCAAATACAACAAGTGACTGCAAAGCACTGAAGATGGATTCCTGGACCTGAGGACCTGTAAAGGAAGGGGACCAAGTCCAAGAATCACGAAAGTGTCCGGGGGGTCAGGAGCCCACTAAACCCCGGATGAAGGTGCAAAATGGCTGCCTCTGGGTGGAAGAAGCTGAAGATTCTGCAACAACGGAAGATGCCAGGAACTTCTCCTTTGCACAGAAGATGTCCTACGGCGTACTAGAGGATGCCAAGTTGTTTTCACGCAGAAAGACCACAAACAAGCCTTGCTAGCTGCAAAGGTCATGGTCAAAGAAAATGGGTGCTGCTTGGGCCCAGGAAGGACCAAGAGGTTGCCCCTTAGAGGAGGAGACAGAGGGTGTGCTCAGCAATACAGAGAGCCCACACAGAAGCAGGCAGCACCTGCAGAAGCCCTTGAACAGGGGTTCGAGAAATCTGAGCATCCCTGTCATCTCAACACTAAAAAAGGGTGGTCCCACGAAGCCGGTGGTCAACTCAGCAAGTTGAGCAATGCAGGACAGAGTGCTGGGGACCTGTGCTGTGCACAAAGGATTCCTTGCAAAAGTGCACAGAAGCCCTAGCAGCTGCAGATCACGCAGCACACAGGATTACTGTCTGGTGTGGGTAGGCAAGGATTTACCTCCACCAAATTTGGACAGGTGGACCACTGGACTGTCATGGTCACTTGGATCCAGCTCCTGTGTTCCAGGGACCATTCTTGTCAAGATGAGTGGGGACCCAGAGGACCAGTGATCCAGAAGTTTGATGCCTGCATTAGCAGGGGGAAGATTCCGTCGACCCACGGGAGATTTCTTCTTGACTTTCAGTGCAGGGTGAAGGCAGACAGCCCTCAGAGCTTGCACCACCATTTGAGAAAGCCGGCAGGATTAGGTGCTACAATGTTGCTGGTAGTCGTCTTGCTACTTTGTTGTGGTTTTGCAGGCGTCCTGGAGCAGTCAGCAGTTGATCCTTGGCAGAAGTTGAAGAGGGAGATGCAGAGGAACTCTGATGAGCTCTTACATTCGTTATCTGACGAGAAACCCACAGAGAACCTAAATAGCCCTCAGAGGAGGATTGGCCACCTATCCAGGTAAGCACCTATCAGGAGGGGTCTCTGACGTCACCTGATGGCACTGGCCACTCAGAGGCCTCCACTGTTCCCTCACACCTCTGCATTCAAGATGGCAGAGGTCTGGGAAACAGTGGAGGAGCTCTGGGCACCACCCCTGGGGTGGTGATGGACAGGGGAGTGGTCACTCCCCTTTTCTTTGTACAGTTTCGCACCAGAGCAGGGGCTGGGGGATCCCTGAACCGGTGTAGACTGGCTTATGCAAGGAGGGCACCATCTACATCTGTGCCCTTCAAACCATTTCCAGAGGTTGGGGGAGTCTACTCCTCCCCAGCCCTTAACACCTATTTCCAAAGGGAGAAGGTGTAATACCCTCTCTCAGAGGAAATCCTTTGTTCTGCCTTCCTGAGACTGGGCTGCCCAGACCCCAGGAGGGCAGAAGCCTGTCTGTGGGTTGGCAGCAGCTGTAGCTGCAATGAACACCCCCGAGAGCTAGTTTGGCAGTACCCAGGGTCCATGCTCGAGCCCCAGGGATGCATGGGATTGGCACCCCAATACCAGATTTGGCATGGGGGGACAATTCCATGATCTTAGACATGTTACATGGCCATATTTGGAGTTACCATCGTGAAGCTACATATAGGTATTGACCTACATGTAGTGCACTCGTGTAATGGTGTCCCACACTCACAAAGTCTGGGGAAATTGCCCTGAACAATGTGGGGACACCTTGGCTAGTGTCAGGGTGCCCTCACACTTAGTAACTTTGCACCTAACCTTCACTAAGTGAGGGTTAGACATATAGGTGACTTACAAGTTACTTAAGTGCAGTGTAAAATGGCTGTGAAATAACTGGACATTATTTCACTCAGGCTGCAGTGGCAGTCCTGTGTAAGAATTGTCTGAGCTCCCTATGGGTGGCAAAAGAAATGCTGCAGCCCATAGGGATCTCCTGGAGCCCCAATACCCTTGGTACATAGGTACTGTATACTAGGGAATTATAAGGGTGTTCCAGTGTGCCAATCAGAATTGGTAAAAATGGTCACTAGCCTGCAGTGACACTTTTAAAGACAGAGAGAGCATAAGCACTGAGGTTCTAGTTAGCAGAGCCTCAGTGACACAGTTAGGCACCACACAGGGAACACATTCAGGCCACAAACTTTGAGCACTGGGGTCCTGGGTAGCAGGATCCCAGTGAGACAGGCAAAAACAAACTGACACACAAGAAAAAATGGGGGTAACATGCCAGGCAAGATGGTACTTTCCTACAGAGGCCATGGAGGAGGGAGACGCTGAGAGAAGAGGCGCGTTGGGTAGAGAAGCCGGAAGTGCAGCGGACACCAAAGCAGAAGAGAGACAACCCACAGGAGAGAACGAAATACCCCCCACATCCCAGGAGGGACGTAGCTAATGCAGGTACCTGCCTGCATACGGAATCCCTCTACATATTTGTGGAGGAGGGGAGGGGAAAGAGGAGAGGGAGGAGAGAAAGATGAGGAGAATATAAAAGAGTACTGTTTTACCTACGGTGACGTATTCGGAGACAGATTGATTTTGGTTCATACAGGGATCGATCTTCAAAACTCTTATGATTTTTTTTTTGTTTGTTGGGGCTGCATGTTCACACTAGCACTTTTTTCTCATGATACGGAGATCATAGAAGGACACCACACTACCCATTTAAACACTGTCTTTCACAAGTCCCGAGAGGAGGCGTTTTTCCTTTCCTTCTTCTTTTTCTTTCCCCTCTTTTCCTTTTCCCCTCCCCAAAATTATAAATGAAAATACGCAAACCAAAAGTACTCACCACCTGTCCCTCTGTTCCCTGTTTTCATTCGGGCACATCTGATGGTGGGAACCGCTGGAAACAAGACTGGGGAGACACCTACAAAGAAAAGAAAGAGAAAGACCATTAAGAACACAGTCCAAGAAGTCAATTAGAAAAAGAGAACAGAGAGAACTGGAGAGACTTAAAGAGAAACATTAAAAAGGACATAATTTAATTGAGAACCACATAGAAAATCATATAAGAATAATAAAAGAAATCACAGTATCCTTCCACCATAACAAGTTGTCGGAACATTTCTTTCCTAGGCTGAACCCTGACAGGATACCTACTAACATACCCACAACAGTAGGCTTTGCCATATTTTTTTTTATAATAAACCGATCAACTCTATGAAATCTGTCCTGACTTTTCCCAATGAACTAATGAAGCCTTTACCCCTTACCACTGGATTTATACCTTACCCAACAATATCCTTTTCAAGTGCTCATAAGCTTGCAATCATCATGTATACAGTTATAAAAATAAACATATGCAGAAAAATACAGCTTGAAAAACAACATACAAGCCCCATTTAACAAGAAAGAACCAGGATTATCAGAATGAAAATACCCAGGCTGTTTTCTGAGTAGGTGGGGAAAGCACATGACTAATATGCTAATCCATGAGATTACATGTAACAAAATACCTGTCATTACCATGTGACACAAAGTGCCAACACCCTACTGTTACTGGCTTTAACAAATGCTTTTCACAATTAATAAGGTCGTCCAACTGCCTTTGTCATAATTTTTCCTATAAGCAGACCAGACCTATGGCATCATATGTAACATTTCACAATGCATTAATCAGGCATTTTGCTTTTCACCATAACTATTAAGCCTGACATCTTGGTGTGGTCTTTCCCCAAACATTTTGTCTTCACCTTTACTGTTTTCTAAATTTGCTTTGGTTGGCCTAAGGACTTTGTGCACTTTACCACTACTAACCAGTGCTAGAGTGATTGTGCTCTCCCCCTAAAACAATGCAAAACAGGTCTACACCTGATTGGCACATTTAATTTATTCATAAGTCCCTCGTATTTGTACTCCATCATACCCAGGGCCTGTAAATAAAATTCTGCTAGTGGGCCTGCAGCACTCATTGTGCCACCCACTGAAGCAGCACTTTAAAACTTGCCTCAGCTCTCCCACTGCAGCCAGTAGTGCAAGTTTCAACTGCCATTTTGACCTGACAACATAAATCTTCTGCAAGGCCTAAATATGTATATATATATATATGTCACTCCTAAAATAGGCCCTAAAGGGTCATAGTGCAGGTTGTATTGTATTTCAATATTAGGACACTTGGGATTAGGTTTTACATATTAAATGTTATTCACTGCTTTCCTCTTGAAAAACCAACACGTCCTCAATAAGTGAAAATGATTAAAACAGCGAGTTGAATAGCAAGAAACAAGCTTGTGAATTGCCTTTCATACTTTTCAGTAACGACAAAGAAAGAGGCATGTTAGCTGCGTTGGATGCCAGCTAGAAATACATATGGCATATTTGTTTTTTGGGTCATATTTAAAAAAGGCGATTTTTCTGTTAATTGGCCTACATGTTTTTATTTTTTATTTTTTATTATTTCTGTCGGCATCTTGTTCTCTATAATTTTATGTATAAATTAATATAATTCGCGAACTGTTGTCAAAAAGCTACCGTTAAACTAAGGTTAAATTCGTCGAGGATAAACATTAACATTCAAAATATAAAATCCATAATATATGACTATAATTTCATTGAATAATGTTCTGGCCTTGTTTTCGTGCCAATCTGATATTCCTGCGACTTTAAGATACTGCAAATACCTGCTGCTACAGGGATTTCTAACGCTGATTTACCAGCGAAAAACAATCATCAGAAGTGAGGTAACTTTGCATTTTTGCTCTTTCCCTATTCCAGTGGGGGTTACCACTTCCTCTTCATTGTGTCACAGTTCTCTCTGTTGCAACCAGTGTTAAAACCTAAATTTAGCACATGCCTGGTGTTGTTGTTTTTGGACTGATCATTCAACAAATTCTGAAAATAGCTTAAATCGTTATTTTACAATTAGCACAGCATGTTAGGCTGGTTTATCACTGCACATTTAAATACTTAGAGAACCGTCTCTTTAGTAAAACAGAATCATCAAATTACATATTGTACAAGATGCAAAATATTGAAGGGGATGGAAATATTACCAAATATCCCTCTTTGATGGGTTCTTGTGACTCTCAGGCTATATTTGAAGACTGGTAATTTCACCAAGTTGTATTTTTGAGGTTTCACCGTAAATATTAAAGCAGGGCTTTATACTCTTGCTGCAATGAAACTAAAAAGCCATGAAAAAACAAATAAAATATTTCTTTCCAATTTATTTAACGTTATGATATATCTCTAGTAATTATCAAATTGAAATGTACTTGCCAATAAAGACCAGCATCACTGAGAGAAGTGTTTATTCTTAGGATGCAATTTAATCCACGAACCTACTGCCTCGATTTACTGTTCTTCAGGCAAGGGATCTCGGTGTGAAAACTGCAGTGCTCCATTATCTAAAAGACAACAAAGAAAGCAGCACCAGATTTAGCAAGAGTCGTCCACAATATCATTAGTGGGCCTGACACTAAGACTAGCTGTTGTGAGTAATGCTCAGCCTTTTTTTGTTTGCCCCCCTAAGTGGGACGGGTGCGCCTACATGTGGGCGCCATGCTCACTGTCCCACTAAAAACCAAGCTATAGCTGTCTGGTGAACGGTAATTAGGGCCAAACCAGTCCTGGGTTTCTTGTGTTTCGGTTCAGGGAGAACTTGGCCCAGCACTTCGGGCTGGACTGTTCCCATTGGAGCAGAATCAAGAATTATTTGCATATGGCTGGGTCCAAAATGAGGTGGCATGGTGTGCAGAATAATGATGGATTGGGGTGGAGACCCGAATAATTACCAGTGGCTGAGATTAATTCAAGTATAGCATCCATCACTATTTTGTATGCATCAGTGTGTTGCCTTAAGTGGAATGAGTATGTCCAGATGCGGGTCCTGCGCAAACTGTGCCACTGGAACCAACCTACGCCTGGCTAATGAGCCCTGAAAAGGACAAAGCTGGTCCAGGGTTGCTTTTGTTTCAGTTCAGGGAGTACCAAACCTAGTAGAAAGGGCTGGTCTGTCCCCTTTGGAACAGCGTTGATTGATTTGCACATAGCTGGGTCTAAATTAAGATGTTATGCTTTGCAGAGTAACGATGAACTGGGTTCAAGCATTCCATCCATAACTTTATTGTATATATAAGCTTTGCACCATTGTACAAAAGCTAATAAGGAGTTTCTAGCCTATGATTTCTACTCAGGGTTTACCCACCAGTATAAATCCCAATATGTTAATCACCAGACTTTGTTCGGAGGTTTAAAATGTGTCCATTAGTACAAAGCACACATACTTACAAGTTAGCACATCAGGTGATATACCGCATGACCATTTGCAGGCATCTGGTCACACAAGGCTTTAGGATTTGATGTCAAATCATGCTACTTTAGTAGATCTGGCTTAGGAGGAATATCACTGCTGTCTCAAGAATGACGTCATAAAAATATGTTGTTTAAAAGAAAATCAATAAGAGGATTAAATAGGAAATGGTGCACAATTGGAGGGTCTCCCTGCATTGCCCTTTTATTACAGTCAACAACTTGAATTAAGATTCGATCTGGTAAAGTAATCTCCCTTTTACTTTGTGGCCTCCTTAATTAGATTCTCTGCTGTAACTTTAACAGATTAAGAAAGGTATCCTTTGTTGAACTCTAGGGTGAGCTTTGGGGTACTTTTATTTGTCAGAGTGGATCTTTGGGCCAGTACAGGGACTGCTAAGTATTCGAAAAAGGAAGGATGTTGAGCATCCCTGGCCACCAATGCTCCAAAAACAGCATCTGCAGCAATATATGGACCTCGTGAAGCTTCTTTGGCTCGTCTGGTAACCATGGATTTACAGTCAAGGCCTAACTCGATGTAGCTGTGAGGTGTACGTCTAGGTACAGTGCAAAACAATTATCTCAGTTGCCATTAAGCATGAATGTCAAGCCAAGGTTCTGGGTTACATAACACTTTTACGAATAAACTAAAATTAGATCAATAATTAACGAAGTATATGCAGTATAACTAGCAATCTTAAAATAGAAAATATATACAACACAGTGCACACTGTAACCTAAAAAGAACACAAAGGATTGCTTATCTCATAATGACAATGGTACTCTGAGTGGTACTCTGATGTGGAAACTGATAATTCGATAAAGAATATAGGACTCATGCCATACAGCAATGAAACAAAGGACCAGGTACAAAACACGGTTTGTGCAACTTTATTATTTACAAAACTTTAATTTTCTAAAACGCTAACATTCAAGAAGCTTAAAAGCCTCCTATAAATCGAAAAATGCCGAGTAAATGAGTGCAGAAAAAATTAGAAAAATGGTGCTATAGGTTCAAAATGACTACTATTTGCAAAGTCTGATTGATAACAACACAGGATACTGTTATAAATGGAGATCCCAAACGACCAACAGGATGCATACATTGTAGTAATTTAATTATGGTTAACATTAACAGGGCCAGTATAGCCGATAATTAAAAGGCAGGAGACAGTGTCTTGGAACTAGTGAGTTTGTTATCAAAGGGGTCCGGTGCAGCCTGGCGTACAATGAAGGGCGAAACTCCATAAAGTCACGGAGCTCACTACAATCAGAAGGGTCTCTGGATGACACTAGCTGCCAGCCAACCATGGTGCTGGGTCATTGCACTTGGTAACGGGTAGGGAATAAGAGAATAATAAAAGCTGATTCAGTCAGGGGTTTGTTCATCAGGCAGTGACCATCCTTCTCACTGGCACTTGTTGCAATCAGTCTCTCTAACAGCTCATCTCCATGTTGGGTTATGATTTCAATGAGATCAGTGGATATTCACAAATATCTATTGTCTTTGACATTGTTTCTGCAGCAGCCCAACTCCAGTCATGTGGGAGGGAAATCCAGCTTCACGGTGTCTGGCCCATCCTCTGATCTTCTTGTGTTGACAGGGTACTTAGGTGCAGGAAAAACAGCAGCAGGGCAGTCCAATAATTAATAGTGCCTTGAAGCGTAGTACTAGCCAGGAAAGAGTAAGCACCATGCTGCTCCACATTTTGCATACATCAGGTTCACACATGTCGATGTCCAACAGATGAACTATGAGGACGCTCCAGCTTATATTTTCAAATCTAGGTAGATGGGGTACATGCTGTGCAGATGCAACCTACTAATCAATGTTAAAAGCATATTTATACTTCATGTGTCCAGGCAATCAGGTGGTGTGGCTAACTTAGCCAAGATGGTGGACGTGTAATGCTGCAGCTCCGTCAGGGCCTAATAACGATCCTGCAAAAATCGACACCTCCCCGGGGCCAGAAGTGAAGGCCACGCAGGAGGTGACTGTCGACCCGGTGGGGTGCTAAAGAGGCGAGTTTGCAGTCCCCGAAGAGGTACCGTGCAGTATTTGTGAGGAGGCCGCAGCCGGGGCTCGGAGCCTGGAACTAAATTGCGGCACACGCCCGAAGGGGTGGGACCGCTGGGGCGCTGAGGAACTACGAGGTACAGCAGGAGCCACCTGGGGTCTTCCCGAGAATCGAGGAGGGTCTACAGAGGCACGGGGGAACCCATCCCCACCCCCCTCGCCCGCTGGCACATTGCCCTTACGCAGTGACGTGGGTGGGGGCTGACGACTTCGGCCATGTGCGGTACCAGCGCGAGGGCCTCAGCTGAGGATCGGAGCCTGCCCTGAAAGAGTGGCGTGCCCCCGGAGGCGTGGGGCTGACGACAGCCCAGAGGGTACATGTGGAGAGGCAGGAGGCGCCCAGGGCGCCTCCGGAACCCAAGGAAAATCTACGAATGTGCCGGAGTCCCCTCCCCTACCCCCGCCTTTCCTGCGGATCCATTACATCTTTGCGGTGAAGTGGGCGGTGGCTGGAGACGCCCGAGGTGGGTGAGCCCGATGAGGTGCCATGGTGGCTGGGCACGGAGCGGGCGAGGGAAGCGCTGATCTGGCGGAGGAGCCGAGGGGGCGAGGAGAGCGGAGCACAGCAGCTGGAGCCCCTGGGAGACAGGGGGGGAGCCACCAGGATATCGGAGCCCCCCTGTCTCCCCTCTTTGCGCGCTGTCTCACTAACCCCATCATAACCTGGGTGGGCGGGGTTTGGTGAGCCCTGGAGGATCTAAGTTGGCAAAGTGGACACACATAGAGCGCTGGAGCAGGTTGGGCTCAGAGGAGGTGGCCCGTGCCAGGCTGGAGATCTGTTGCACCAACACTGTGACCCATATCGTGGGATATCCTGACAGGGAACTGTGGACTCCAAAGACCTTAATGCATGCGGTCCCTTATTTTTTGGACATTTAGTATAATACAGTGCATATCCCGGGTGACTTCCAGGAGTCGTAACAGGGGCAAAGTACAGAGCCGCAAAACCCCAACCAATCAAGGTAGCGAGAATATGGAAGACTTCTTGCAATCCAAGGTGCAGGCTACTCTGGATAAGATCCTGGGGGCAATTGAGGATACCAAAGCAATGCTGCAACACAATAGAAGTTAAGTAGCAGTGGAGGTGGTCCAGCTGAGGGCAGATCACCAAAAGCTGACAGATAGAATAAAGGATACGGAGACAACATTTGCGGAGTTAACGGCAAAGCATGATGACCTCGCAGCCACAGTGGTGCATCTAACCGAACGCGTTTAGCCCCTGGAGCGCAGGACAGAAGAAGCAGAAGGGAGAAGCTGCAGAAATAACGTGCGAGTCGTCGGACTTCCAGAAGGAGCAGAGGGCACGAATATGGTGGGGTTTCTTGAGAAATGGATGAGCACAGTGGTGGCGCCAGAGGGTCTTACTCCGTTTTTCACCTTGGAGCGAGCACATCGGGTGCCCTTGAGACCCTTGGCGCAGGGGAGGCCACCTCGTGTGGTAGTGGCCAAGCTAATGCATTATAAGGACAGGGATACATTAATCCAGAGGGACAGGGAAGTCAGGCCATTTAAGGTGGCGAATGGTGTGGTGACGCTGTTCCCAGACTTTACTACTGAAGTCCAAAACAAACGGGCCTCTTTCTTGGCAGTGAAGAGGGCTCTCAGAGACGAAGGGATTCCGTACTCGCTTTTTTTCCCAGCCAGATTGAGGGTGATTGTCGATGACAAAACCACCTTCTTCCAGAATCCGGAAGAGGCATGGGAGTGGCTGGAGGCATGAGTAGTAGAGGGGGCCTTCGCGCCAGAAATGATCAAACAGGGCGTGAGGGCCGCAGAGCCCAGAGAAGACAGCGGAACAGAAATTGCCTAGGGGCGGAACCGACCCCGGCCCAAATGGCAAAAAAGGTGGCACTGGAGGGGGCGGCATCCATGCGCGGGGCAGTTCTCGGCGGGGGGCAGCGGGAGAGACTCGGACTGTGCATCAATGTCCTCGGTGGATGGCTCGGGCTGCTCCGGAGAGGATCCGAGGGTGACCCCTCAAACTGCGGATGAGCTGGGTTGAACGGACCAATAGTCTGGCCCTGAGGTGAGGAAGATGGCACGAACAGGTGGCCCTGACGGGCATGGAACCACCCCCCTGTTGGTTTCTCAGCCACCGAGTGGAGCATGGCGAGAACCCTGACTAAACTGTTGACTTGGTTGTGCTGTTGCACTGTTTTGTGGGCAACCTACAGTTGGAGAGGTGCCCTGGGGACGGGGAGTTGAGATTTACAGTTCTGTGTTTTGATGGTGATGTGGGAGCTGAGAGTCGTTTATCCAAAAGTGATGCAGATGGGGGGGGGGGCGGCTGGCCGGGGGGGCTGGGTGACCCACCTTGAGACAGACACAACGGCATGGCAGATTACAATTTCCTAACCTGGAACATAAGGGGGATGGGATTCCTGACTAAAAGACATAGGGGGTCATTTTGACCTCGGCGGTCTTTTGTCAAGACCGCCGAGGGACAGCCGTGCTGAAAACCCCCAGTGGTGGCGGTTTTGCGCTCATCGGATTAGGACTGTTGGCAGCTACCCGTCCTTTTTCGGACGGAGAGCCACCAACAGCCATACTGGCGGGCAGCGGGGAAGTGGAGGTTGGTCCACCTCCACCGCCACGTCAACAGATCACCGCCCACCAAATCACATCCTGTGATTCGGCGTGGCGGTGTTCTGTTGATGGTGTGGTGTCGGCGGAGCAGCCCCCACAGATCCCGCCCCCTCCCAGAGGATCGACAGACCAGTTAAGTCGATCATCCGTTAGGGGAGAGGGGTGGGGGGCTGTTGTTTGTTGTGTGCATGCATGGGGGTGTGCGTGTGTGTATGTAGAGGGGGTGTGTGAGTGCGTGTATGCTTGCGGGGGTGTTGTGTGTTTGGGAATGAGTGCATGTATGTCTGTAGGTATGTCTGTATGGATGTGTGCGTGTATGTTTGAATGTGGGTGTGCGTGTCTGACTGTGTGTGTGGATGTTGGCATGTATGTCAGTGTGTGTGCGTGTATGTGTGTTGGTGGTGCCTGAGTGCGTGTCGTGTGTGAATGGGTGATGTGATGTTAGTGGTCGGGAGGGGGGTCCTGCCACCTTTGGGGGGTGGCAGGGGTGGTGGGGGGTGTAGGGGAGGGAGTCGGGGTGGGTGTGGGGGGTGGGGGAGACCCTTATCAGTGCCAGGGAAGGAATTCCCTGGCACTGATAGTGCTTACTGCCATGGATTTCATGGCGGTTCCAAACCGCATTAAATCCATGGCGGTCAGCCGGGTCCAAATACCGCCGGCGGTATAGTGACGACCGCCGGGCTGGAGACCCAGGTCTCCAGCCCAGCGGTCGTCTCTGCCCTGGCGGGCGGAACGGAGAAGCGGCGGATGACCATGGCGGTAACTGCCATGGTCATAATTCCCAAAAACGACCACCAGCCTGTTAGCGGTCTTGCCGCTGCTTCTCCGCCGTCCGCCAGGGTCGTAATGACCCCCATAGAGTGTTGTCCTACATGGAAATACGGGGCATACACGTGGATTTGCTGCAGGAGACCCATCTCATTGATGGAGAGGTCTAGTCTTTGCCACTAAGTATTCTGCTTATGCCAGGAGAGCACTGGTGTGGGTCAGAGCGGGAGTCCCATTTGAGGCTGTACCCACAGACATAGTTCCAGAGGGCAGATTTATGATTGTGGAGGGTAAACTTCATGGGTTCCCGATAGTCCTGAGTAGTGTATATGCCCCTAGTCAGGATCAGATTCCCTTTATGAAGCGCCTGTCGAGTCACCTTACACTACAGCAGGGGGAGGGTTGCTGATTGGGGGGGACTTTAATAGTGTAGTGGATACAGACCTGGACCTCTCCATTTTACTGTTGATGGGCGCACTGTCACATAAGATAGCTAAAAATCTGAGGGAATGGAGGCAAAGCTGGGGCCTAATAGATGTTTGGCGTATCCAACACCCCGAGGACAGAGACTACTCCTACTACCCGAGTCTACACCAGGTATATACTAGGATAGATAGGGTAGTGTGCTCTGCCAATATAGCTCAGAGAATGACCCACTCTGAATATCTAGGACGCACCCTGTCTGACCTTAATCCCCTCTTGCTTACTTGGAGGGCGGCTGAATCCAGACCCCCCCATACCAATGGGGAGATTGGGCCCTGCTGCGCTGGAAGATCAGCCATACAGGGAGGAACTCCACTCTTATCTTGTGGACCACATTAATCACAATAAAGGGTCTGCCTCGGCCAGGCATGTGGAATGGGAAACGCTTAAGGTGGCAGCGAGAGGTCACTGTATGGGACAAACAGTGGGGATAAAACGCACGCTGGAGCGGGAACTAATACGGTTAGAAAAGATCATCCACGTGGGGTAAGGGTAAGGGAGGGGGAGGCGACGGAGCAAGGCAGGTTTGAGGAAGCGAGGAAATCCCACTCCCAGGTTGAGGAGCAGCTACGGTGCCACAGTATAGAGAGCTATCTGGTCTCGATACAGGCTGAGGAGGGCAGATCTGGAAAGATGCTGGCATGGTTGGTGAAATTGAGTGGGGAGGGGGCGCCAATCACGAGTGTTCATGATATGAGGGGGGAGCACAGGTATACACCAGGTGACATAAACAACGCCTTTAGAGAATATTACACCTTTCTTTATAGACTCCCAGAAGCACTTGGAACTGAATCTCTAGATGCTTACTCACACCCGCTGCCTCTGCGTACTCTGGAATATGAGGAGAGGGACACGTTGCGGGGCCAGTAACGTTAGAGGAGGTGCAGGATGCCATTTCACAACTAGCCGCGGGAAAGACGCTGGGCACGGATGGCCTCCCAATGGACTTCTATAAGAAGTACTCGGCTCTGCTGGCTCCCCAACTAGTTGAAATGTACACAGAGGCACTCCAGTGGGGTCTCCTGCCCGATTCATTAACGGAGGCTTTGGTGGTTACCCTGTCCAAGTGGAACTCTGGGGAGGTGTCAGTCACTGATTTCCGCCCGTTGTCAATGCTGAATTGTGATTTTAAAATTCTAAGCAAACTCATGGCCAATAGACTCCTCCAACATATACCCAAACTGGTACATGAGGACCAAAATGGGTTTGTTCCAATGCGCAGCTCCTCGCTGAATCTCAGGCGCCTGTTTGCGCTTCTGCACATCCCGCAGGAGGAGAATCCGATTGAAGCGATGCTTCTAGCGGTAGACTTCGAAAAGGCCTTTGACTCGATAAGATGGGACTATTTGAGGACGGTGATGCTCCGGATGGGGCTGGGGGAGGGATGGGTGCGCTGGGTGGACCTGCTGTATGCTGCACCCTTGGCGAGGGTAAGGACGGGCAGGACGGTGTCAGCGACCTACCCCATATACAGGGGCACTAGGCAGGGATGCCTATTATCCCCATTATTATTTGCGCTAGCTATTGAGCCACTAGCATCCCAGCTCTGGATGGAAGGCAGAGGTAGGGAAGTGGAGTGGGGACAGGCTGAAAATATTAATTCACTCTACGCTGATGATATCATAATTTATCTTAGAGATGGTGAGTCTGGACTGCTGTGGGCGTTGACCACGTTGGATGTATTTGGAGATCATTCGGGGATCCGGCTGAACAGGGGAAAGACCTATGTTTTTCCCCTGGTGGCGGGAGGGGGGCGACCCTCTTCATGCCCGGAGGACGTGGTGTGGGGCCCGCACACTTTCAAATACCTGGGCATACAGGTGTTCCATGACCTGCAGGACCTCCGCGAAGGTAATATAGGCAAGGTGCTCTGCTCGCTCCGAGCGTTGGTGGGGTTCTGGTGGTCACTCAAATTATCCATAATGGCCAGAATATCCTTATCTAAAATGATTATGCTTCCCCGCCTTCTTTATTACTTCACCAATCTCCTGGTGCTAATACCCTCGACTTGGTTCAAGGAACTAAACACACTGCTCAGAGACCTCATCTAGGATGGAGGTCGCAGACGTACTGCCCTTTCTGTCCTTTGCAGACCAGTTCTTGCAGGGGGACTGGGAGCCCCAGATTTGTAATTCTATTACCTGGCATGTCAATTGTAATGGATCTCCAGGTGGTGCGCAGGAGAGGGGCGACTGGATAGATGCACTGCTAACGGTGAGAAGAGGAGGGAGTGGATTATTGCACAGATGATTGGTAGACAGGTGGTGCCACGGGAGGGAAATGTCCTGACAAAGGTAGCCTTATCTTGTTGTAAGAAATGTATACGGCGTATGGGACTAGCGGTACTGACACAAGATACTGTAGATAAATATTTGTTGGGTTCTGGGTTGGGAGCTTGGGTGAGAGCGGGGGTGGAGTCCCTGGGTGACTTCTTTCGGGACGGAGTACTGAGGCCCTTTGCCGACATGAATGACAGGAGCGGAGTCCCGGGTGGACAATTTTTATTATACCGAACCCTGACGCATTATATAAAGGAACATTGGTGCACAGTCAACGCAGAGCCTGCTGTGCATGGGGTCCTACACCTCCTGCTGACTTCGTGGGAAATGCTCACCTCGTTACTAAATTGTACAGAACCTAAGTTGAGGACACCCTAGACCCACTACAGTCACTTAGGGGGAAGTGGGAAAGGACACTGGGCCGAGACTTGACTGACGGGGAATGGCGGAAGGCACTGACATTCTTGCGGAAGGTTTCCCGAAGCACTCGCCTTAGGTACATACAATATAATTATATCCACAGGACGTACCTTACTCCACACCGGCTGTATCTAATATACGGGGGCGACCCTAAAGTATGTCCCAGGTGTGGTGCACCGGACGCCGACTTTGACCACATGGTGTGGAGCTGTCCTGGGCTTCAACAATGCTGGAAGGCCATGTTGGATGACCTGGATGGAACCTTGGATACCAAATTAGACCTGACCCCGTCTGTCTGTCTGTCTGTTGGGTATGTACCCAGGGATGGCCTCTAAGAAAGTTGGCGGCTGATTCCTTGACCTGACATTGGTGCTTTTTAGGAGACAAATCACCTTGAGTTGGAAATCGCCTAGGGGCCCTTTTTTGGGGACTTGAGACGAGATGTGATGAGATGGCCCAGGGCTGAATTATAGGTCCTGAAACATGAGGAGGCACAGAGATTACGCCAGAAGCCCATCGCCCCATTGTGGGAAGGGGTACTGATCAAGTGGGAACTACTGGAGCGGGAGGAAGGAACAACGAGAGAGGCGCTAAGGGATGGCACAAACAGGAGCTAGGGGTTGGGGGCATGGGAGAGGAATAGTGGAACTTAGCAGCAGAGGGAGTGAGTGGGGACGGACCCTAGCCTTGGGGGTACATCGGAGACAGACGAGTGGCAGTTGGGAACTACCAACATCGTTATGCACAGAGGGGGGAGGTAGGGAGACGGAGCAATTTAACAGTCCCGGGGGTGTCCCACTCGGGTAAAGAGCTGTGCAGAAGTTGAGTGAGCTGGGCCCTCTCACGGCGTTGCATCGCCGAACTGCTTACTCCCCACTGGCACTAAATAACTCCCCAGATCACCATCATGTATATAG
The DNA here is from genome assembly GCF_031143425.1 of Pleurodeles waltl. Taxonomy (NCBI): domain Eukaryota; kingdom Metazoa; phylum Chordata; class Amphibia; order Caudata; family Salamandridae; genus Pleurodeles; species Pleurodeles waltl. The sequence continues at coordinate 806,612,407 of NC_090440.1, forward strand.
TTTGGTTAGCATTAGGAATAGGCCGTTTAGCAGTTAAGACAGTGACAACACAGTACATGACAGAGGAAATTATTTATGGAGTACCTAAATTGAATGGGTACCGAAAAAGTGAAGTAACCAAACATTAGCCCAAAATAATTGTTACACAAATGCAGAATAGATGCCTGAACATGGATATTACTGCTGATTATGTATGTGGATCCGATAAGAATGTGTCAATGTCACAAATTGATCTGATACTGTATAAAAGCAAAATGTTAATAAAAACAAATATTTAAAAAAAAAAATGTGTCCAGGCAATCAGGCTAAAGAGGACGTTTGTTCCTCAGGAACAAATCCAGAAAACTCTTCCATCCAGTATGCAATGAAGTAGCCTCTGCCTAGGTGAAGAGTTCTAGGCATATCTTGCAGTGGACTGTACTGCTGGGAAATAATGTTGACAACCTCCAGACAAGCATTTAAACAAAAAAGAGCAGTGAAGGAAAGTTGGGAGGTGGCTTAGTCCTTTGCAGACAGCATTCACCAACCTTTAAAACACCATTCTTATACTTAAGTAGATGCTCTCAATCAACTACAGGTGACCCTAGCAACAAGTGCAATGGTAGTGGTTTCAAAGTATATAATATACACGCCTGTTCCCATGTTTTTGAAGAGTTATGCTAGTGATGTTGGTGCATAATCTTCACACACATTATGTTCACGTGAAAAAGGTTCTGAGTGGGCCTACCTGCCGAATCCTTCAAGATTAGGGACGTCCCTGAGCAAATCAAACAGTAACAGCCGGTGACGTTAGCAGGGAGGGGAGCCGGGGTGTCACACACATACATGTACACACTCATCACACCCATGCATTCAAACACGCACACACACTCACACTCATTCACAATACTCACTCATTGAAATAAACATATATACATACATACATATTGCATACAGACATACATGCACCCCAATGAGGGAAGGTGGCAGTTCCTCACTAGTCACAGAGTGAGATGGGGTCAGTAAGACTGCTGACCTCAACCCACTCTATAAGGAGGTGTCACTGATTGACATTTGGCCCTGGGCACTTCTGGGCTTAAAACTGAAGCATCAGTGTCCCAGGCAATCAGTGATGCTCCCCCTTGTCATGAGGAGAAGGGCCTTGAGGCACTTTTACTAGGCTGAGGAGGTCATGCCTGAAGAGCTATGACATCTTTAGCCTGGCAAAGTTCAGCTCAGGCAGTCAGGTATGTCCTCATTTAGTGCATGTCTTGCTCATAGCTGCCTTGCATGAGCAAGAGGAGTGTCTGTCAGGCTGACCTTTATTCAGCTTGACAGACACTCTCCTCGTCATGAAAAATTTGGAGTTTAGCCCGTCTGCCCAGACGGATGGGATGCTGCTGACCTCAAGTTTCTCTACTCAAGATTTTCAGAAATGTTGTGCACATCCTTTTTCCAAAAATATGCCTTCTGGAAAAAGCTATGCCATATATCCTTTCACAAGATGAAAGATATATAGCAACTGTCTTGTTACCTTCTGAGGAACTCCTTCTCTCCTTAAATTAAATTACCACAGAGACTGGTCCAGTTACTCCCCTTAAGGATCAAAGAAAACTCCGACCTTCAATACCCATTCTTTACTTTCACCCATGTTATGTTTGCCTCCTCTGTTCTGAGGCCAGGCTATCTCCTGAAAAGAACCTCGATCAATTGGCAGTATTATGTTGCCTAGGAGACTGGGAAATTTCCCTTGCTTTTATTAAGACTGTTGTGTGGGCTTGCCATTGAAGACACGTGGCTGGTCTCCTCCGCGCCAAGAGAGATTATGGGGGTGATTCTAACATTGGCGGGCGGCGGAGGCCGCCCGCCAATGTTCCCCCGACAAAATACCGCTCCGCGGTCACAAGACCGCTGAGGGTATTTTGAGATTTGCCCTGGGCTGGCGGGCGGCCGCCAAAAGGCCGCCCGCCAGCCCAGGGCAAATCTACCTTCCCACGAGGACGCCGGCTCCGAATGGAGCCGGCGTAGTGGGAAGGTGCGACGGGTGCAGTTGCACCCGTCGTGTATTTCAGAGTCTGCCTTGCAGACACTGAAATACTTTGCGGGGCCCCCAGGGGCCCCGCGGCACCCCCTACCGCCATCCTGTTACAGGATGGCGGTAGGGGGTGTCAGAATCCCCATGGCGGCAGAGCGCGCTCCGCCGCCATGGAGGATTCCCCCGAGCAGCGGAAAGTCGGCGGGAGACCGCCGACTTTCCGTTTCTGACCGCGGCTGAACCGCCGCGGTCAGAATGCTCGAGGGAGCACCGCCAGCCTGTTGGCGGTGCTCCCGTGGTCGGTGACCCTGGCGGTCACCGGCCGCCAGGGTCAGAATGACCCCCTATGTGTGAAAAGAGCAGAGGAAGTGTGACCACCAAGAGTCCATTCAGGAGTTCGTATGACATTTTTCTGAGCAATACTTATTTTTTGTTTTAAACTGGATTACACACATGTTGCCTTTGAAGTTTGCAGCATATGTTATTCTAAAGAGGGCAAGTTCCCTTCATTTTAGTACACCATATTTGAAGTCTGTGCTAATGCGAGATACAGATTGACATATTTATATTTGAGTTACCAAAGTGCCTTTTATGGCAACTTTCAAGCAAACTGTTTTCTTTTCAGAGCAGAAAATAAAATATGTTACTGGTGGACACTGCACTCTGTTTGTCCAGAGGTCAAAAGACAGATGACAAGAGATACATGTGGAACTCTGGCAATAAAATGCACTTCCACGCAAGACCTTTGTGTTCTTCTAATGTATTAATATTTTTGTCATTTAACTATGTCTTCCTTGACCACGCTCGACCGACCAATTGGTGAGATATTGTTGCAGAACTCTTATTTCTGTACATATTTGTGAGGTATATTATCCATATGTTTATTTTACTTAACATTTTAATCAGTGAATCAGGGGCTGAATTTAAATTATGGACGATGAGGAAGCGCATTGATGTGTGAAAATGCCTATGATTTATGCTATTCAGCTCTTTGATCTGCAGCCTCATTTAGAAATGTGTGCAAAATGTGTAGAGCTGGCATTCTTGGTGTGGTTTCCCCTAACTTTTTTAGTTCAGACCTCCTGTTTTTGCTAACTTCCTTTCTTACTGGCCTAGGGATTCTGCACACTTTACTACAGCTGACCAAACTAAGTGCTTGCCAAATAAACGTCGTAACATTGGCTTATCCCCATTTGGCATATTGAATTTACTCATAACTCCCTCGTAAAGTGCACTACACATGCCCAGGGCCTGTAAATGTAATGCTACTAGTGGGCCTGCATCACTGATTGTGTCACATACTTATGTAGCACTTTAAACATGTCACAGGTGTGCCATTGGAGAGTCTGTGTGTACGGTTTTTGACTGATATTTCAACCTGGTGAAATAAATATTTTTCCATGCCCAAACCTACCTTTTGAGTAAATATGAGTCACTCCAAGGGTAGGCCCTATGCATCCTCAAGGGCAGGGTGCAGTATATTTAAAACATACTTTTAAGTTTTACATGTCCTAGTAGTGAAAAACTCTTATGTCTGTTTTTCACTACTGCCAATCTCTCCCATAGGATAATATTGGAGTTGCCTTATAACCGTTTATAGGTGTAGCTTTCCGTTGTGAAGAGATAGGTTTTCCAAGTTTGGTGTCTCTGGAATCATAATTTAAAATCACAACATACTAAAGTGGGATTCTAAATTGCAATTCTTACTTTAGCCATTTGGTGCCTGCTGCCTGTCTCAGCTCGCATGTCTGAGGTGGGGTGACAGCTGTGCTTTGTGTACTCCTCCTGGACAGCCACAAACAATGTGAGCTTAAGTGTGACTGCAGGGCCTTGATGGGCCATCCTGGGAAGGATGGGAGGGGGGAGCTGGGCATAACCCTCACTTACATTTAAATAGGATATGTCCTGTCCACACACAAAGTTCTTCACAATCCCCTGTAGTGAGTCTGGAACCAGGGCAGGAAGGGGGGGGGGTGCTGTGCACTGTCTTTGATGTCTTCGCCACTTCAAAGCCCTAACTGATTATAAGTACTGGACCCCTGACATCACCACTTCAGTACACTTCTGGACCTATGGATAATCTGTCAGGAAGAAGTACTGCTGGGCTGCTGAAGGTCTTCCACTCAGCCCTCTTGACCTGCATCTCTGCAAACCACAACCCAGAGTGACTCCAAGGGCTAGTTGGTTGGCCTACTGATCTGAAGTCTCAGGCACACAAAATACTTCCAAACACCCCTGCTCCTGCACTTGAACTCTGCCATCTGTTATTCTGCCTTTCCAAGCAGTGCCACCCCAGTCCTGGACACTTGCAATTAGGCCTAACGTGTTTGCTCTAGCAGAACCAATGTATCCTCTGCTGTGGGAGCAGAACCAACTTGTAGCTGCTACTGCATGGGTCAGAACAAATGCAACACACTCTCATCGCAGCTGCACCCCACATCTTGGAACTGACACATCACATTCAGAGCCTTAACTGTGTCACACTTTCCCCAACAAAAGCTCCTCACATCTGTCATCAACGGCAGCCTCGACGATGATGCTACAGCTCTGCAACACAGCCTCAGCAGTCATAAGAACCAATGCAATGCCTCAGCTGTGCAATGCATCCCTGACACTGACCTTCATTGCAAGCCCTGTCAATGGCATCCTTGATAGCGATGCAGCAGGACCTCACAACACAGCCTCACTGCATCTCGGCACACCTTTGTTTCAGATCAACAAAACACTCCGCAACCAAGATTTGAGGTACTTTTGATGCACAAGTCTAACTGGGTCCCTGTAGACAGCCTGTGCTCCATCGCGGTTATCCTCAACTTTTGACTTTGTCCCAGTCCACCGCAACCAGATATCCCTGATTGGCGCTTCTTGCTTCTACGTGCTGCTTTAAAGTTTATTCTTTAAAATTCATAGCTCAAATTCTACCTATTGGATTTTTGTTTTTTTAGTCTTATGTTATTTATTAAATTAAGTTATAATTTTCTAACTTAGTGTGGGATTTTTTTGTGCGGTGTTTTTACTGTTTTACTGTTTAAAGTGTTGCACAAATACTGTCCACATTGCCTTCAAATTAATCCTGACGTCTCTGTGCCAATCTACCAGAGGGTGAGCACAAGTTAATTTGGGGTTTGTTTGTGCCTTACCCTGACAAGAAATATGGATCCTGCTTGACCAGGGTTCACATCCCAGTCAACTAGCAACCCAGTTTCCCACAATCTTCTTTGATGTATTTGATTTGCTGATTTACAACTTTTCGGTTTAGTAATTGCTGCTTGTTGAATAACTTAGCCTCTTGCTAAGACTCTGTGCTAGTAGTTAATTGCCCTTCCACATCCACCTGTTTCACTTTTCTGTCATAGAAGCATGTTGGAATTGCAGCTTTGTTTTGTTTGCAAAGTAGAGACATGCATATAGGCTTTCTTAAGGAAGCAAAACATACATTGACCCAATCTCAAGAGATCTACTCTGAAATATTGTTCTATGGAAGCCTTAGGTTCATCACTTAGGCCCTTATTATGAGTGGCTGTAGGAAATTGGGTAACTGGTTGAGGGAGGTGAAACCCTAGTCAAGCAGCAACTACAACTCACCTCAGGGTGAAACACAAGCAAACCATAAATTAACCTGTACTTAACCCTCTGGTAGCTGGGCACACAAACAGTCAGGCTTGTCTTAAAGACAATGTGTAAAGTATTTATGTAGCACTCGGAGCAGTAAGAAAGTGAAAACATAACACCAGAAAAATCCCACACCAATTAAAAAAGTATAGAAGGTTTAATAATCTTTTTATCATAAAAATGCCAAAAATACAATCAGGTAGAACCAGAGATATGCAACTTTAAAGATTTAGGTAAAAATTGTGCTTCAAATCAAAAAGTGCTAGCTGTAGTCATCTGGCCGGGCCAGACCTGGATAAAATCATAAGTTCAGGATGACTGCGATGGAGCACAAGCTGGATATAGGGACCCGCTAGGAAATGTACCTTAAATCTGAGTTCCGGAGTTTTTCGCCACACAGCAGACATCCAGAGGAACAATGCAAGGTCTGCAATAAGGATGCGTCATGCAGCAGTGCTCTCATGAGCTACAAGGACTTCGATGCAGGGCTGCGCCAGGACTACATTGTGCTGCATTGGTTAGGATGAGACGTTGTGAATAGCTGCATCAGGCTTGCGTTGTGCTGCATCAGTTCTGGTAGAGAAAACCACTGGGCTGTCAGGGCACCTGTAGCTCCATTTCCAAAGGTCCAGGACTAGAGGGGCACCACGTTGGGGGTTAGGACTTGAGTAGCAAAGGAGCAGGGCAGCAGGGCAGTCCATCTTGCAGCAGCACAGCAGTCACCTTTCTGAGTCTTCCACAGGTCCAGAAGTGTACAGAAGAGTTGGCTCTAAGGGGCCATCATTTATACCTGGTGCCCACTTTGACGGGGGAGAAGCTTCAAGACTCCTTCTTCTACAGAGTTGTCTGGGATTTGCTTCCTCCCTGCCATGCTCCCAGTTTGTCTGTGGGCACAAAAGACTAGTGTGAAACCCTTTGTGAGTGTGCTGAGGCAATCTTTGTGATGTGCAAGTGTGGTAGGTAACAGCTCCTCCCCCTCATCCTGACAGAAATGGTCCATCCTGACACACCTATACCCTCTTTTATCTTTCTGTCTGGGAGTAATATACAAAGACCAGCTGCAAGCTACAACTAGTCATGTGATCAGTGATACAGGCTGCAGGCACCACATGGTTGAGACAAGAACATTACAACTTTCTAAAAGCGGCCTTTTCAGAATTTTGACTTAAAATCCGACTTTACCATTAAAGAGGGTTTTGGATTACAATTCTTTAGCGACCAAACTTGACTTCTCTCCCTGCTCTCAAATCAAATTTATTATTTGTTAAATGCAATAAGATAACCCAATGTTATCTTATGGGAGTTGTAGGCCTCACAATATTGAAAAACGAATTAGGGAGTTTTACACTACCAGGACATGTAAGAGTTAAAAGTACACGTCCAGCATTTTAAATGCACTGCACTCTTCCCTTTGGGCTGTTTATTTCCAAACCTAGTGGTCACTTAGATGTATTGAAAATGAAGGCCTGGCAAAAGGTACATTTTTCCAGGTTGAAATGGCAGTTTAAAACTGCACACACAGGCTACAATTGCAGATCTAAGGCATGCTTAATGGGCTACTAAAGTAGGTGACACAGTCAAAGAAATAGATCCACTAGTAGCATTTCATTTACAGGCCCAGGGTAAAAGTAGTACCAGTTTAATAGGAACTTACAGGTAAGTTAAATATGACAATGGGTGTAAGCCAACTCCACCATATTTAAAGGAGAGAACACATGCACTTTAACACTGGTTAGCAGTTGTAAAATGTGCAGCTATAAGGCCAACAAAAATGAATTCAGCAAGATGAGGAGGAATGAAGGCAAAAAGTTTGGGTGTGACCCTGCAGAGAAGGCGGTGTACAGCATTGGCCACTGAATTCTGACGAGGCACATAATAAGAGTTATCACCCCTTATGAATTTATACAATTATTATTTTCACCTTGAGTTTTAGTGCCTGATTTAGAGTTTGATGGATGGGTTATCTGGAGCACCAAATTACGATTCCCATAGGATATAATGGATCTTAATACGCCAGATAGGATAGCCATCATGTTTGTGATGGAGTAATCCCCTCTGCCAGGATCTAAATAGGGCCCTTAGTCTGCTAGAAGCAGATGAAAACTATAGATGAAATTATAGATCAAAACAATGAATTGCCAGGGAATTCAAATCTGGAATTACTGATTTGCTCAGTAATATCTAATTCCTCATATCTACAGAACAACATTTCCAGAAAGGGGATTTCTTTTCTTTAATAGCAGAAATGGATGGATAGGAAGTTGAAAGTTCAATCAATACCTCATGCATTGACTGTCAGTGTAGGACTTATTTGTCGGGCACTCTGGCACTGCCAGATGGGCTTGCTTGAAAGAGCCAGTATGTGCACAGTGTTTTTTTTGTCCCGATAGAGCTAAAAGACCAATAAAAATGTTCCACACACCAGCACTATCAAATTGGCTCAGATGGCAGTGCCAGAGTGCCCAACAGGCCAATCTAGCACTGTTGACTATATGAACACAAAGACCTGTGATGGCAATCTAGGAAAGTGAATGTTTTGTAATCAGGTGTTAGCAAGGACAGGTAACACATTGCTAGCCTCAATTGGCAATGTCAATAGGTTAATTTTATCATGCTTTTCTAATGTTTGAAAATTATGGGCTATATATATATCTATACATAAATAAATAGATTAGTTGCCAGTAGGTAGTTATAGTTAGAACCATCTTTTCCATAGATGGAGCATTGGCAATAACTATGGGGCCATTTGACAAATTGTCACGAAAATTTAAAAACTAATATGACAGTCAGTTCAGCTGCTGTGCTGAAAATTTTGGGATGATTCATCAAGTGGGGGCCGAGAAGTTTTTTAATAGAATTGTTTTAATTTTTGCAAATGACTACAGCCCAAACCACTGAATGGATTAACATCAAATTTGTCAGAAATCTAGCTTCTGGTACAGAAAATAAGCTTTGTTTAATTTGGTGCCAATCAGTTCAGTAGTTTCGGAGTTATGAAAGGAAAAATAAATATGTATATCTAGAGAGGGGGGGTAGATCCTCTTTGGATTCTCCTCAGATCTAGAGGAAAAGCAATGCCCTAATTGGCTGGCCGCAACCTGACATAAAAGTTGCTGCCATTATTTTCTTTCTCACATTAGCTGTGGGGTGGGAGAAACAGTGTAAAAAATATAAGGGGTCGGGATACAGGTATCCTGACCCAATAGTACATATGAAGGGGTCCCTTAAGGACCCTTCATGGGCAAAACATTGCCCAGTTTTTGTTTTCGGCTGATCCGATCCTTGAATCCTCCTCAGATCCTCCTCGGATCTGAGGGGAGAAGCAAGGCCCTGACTGGCTGCCCACAACCTGACGGAAATATTATTTATGACAATAAAAAAATCATAGAAGTTCACTGATACTTATCTGAAGAAATTATAACTTGTGCCAAAACAGTAAATTTGGGCAATGAGTTATAGTTATCCCTTAAGTATCACTATTTATATTACGGCTAAATTTCTATGGTTTTGAATTGGGTTAAACGTCAACCTGACTATATACATATTTATATATATATATATATATATATATATATATATATATATATATTTCTCTCCCAGGAAGCCTGCCCCAATCTGCACGGCAATTCTGAGAGACGGCACAAATCCAGTCCGACTAGTTGCTTTTCAAAAGGGATTTATTTTTTTCATTCAATAGATGCAAAGTGCGAGGTGCCACAAAGAAAACCTGGCCTACGCGTTTTGGCAAAAAGCCTTTGACTGGGCCATCCCATATATATATTTACTACAATGTCATTCCAGGTCACATTCCAGTCTTCTCTGGGTTCGCTTGTAAAAATGACGACGGCACCACCAATTCAGAAGCAAAAAAGGTCCATTTAATTCAATGCATAAAGTATAAAGTGCTGAGTGCAAATCCATGACAAATGGTGATGCACTTCGGCCCGAGCCTTCTACTGGCCTATATATATATGTGTGTGGAGAGCAGCTCTCCACCTAAACTTGGAAACTACCCAAAGTTCTCTTTTCTTTTTTGCATAGTTTATGCGTCACTCTAACCCAGAAAGGGCTTTGTTTTGACTTATACTGTATGCTCCCTTGTGTCTGGACAAAGCTAAACCACTCTGAAAAGCTCTAATGAGAGCAAAACACGTGTCAGGGGTTGCTTTTGCTCATTACAGGTTGGCTTGGATGGTATTTTACCAGTCCAAAGCTGTAATACTGTGCCTGAAGTGGTAAATGGCTTTTGTCATTTTACAGCTCGACGAGGATGACACTGTGACAATCCTACGCTTAAAGACTTTGCTGTAAAAATGGCAAAAGACTTTGGGGGTCATTATGAACCCCGGCGGTTCAGCCCGCCATGCCAGTGGCGGGTGAAAGCCCGCCACCGGCATGGCGGGCTGAACTGCCATGTAATGAACTCCTGGAGGGCTGCCATAGACGGCCCTCCTCCACCGCCAGGCTGCCTCCGACAGGCAGCCTGACGGTGGAAGGAATCATTATCTGGCAGGGCAGCGATGCTGCCCTTCGAATAATGATCCCTACTGCCCCCAGCCTTTCCCTGGCGGAAGGGGTGCTTCGGAGGCAGTCACCCGATTTACGGGCAGTGATCTGCGTGACGGATGCAGATGCACCTGCCGCACAGAAGCATTGACAGGAGCCGCCGGCAATGTCCCGGCCAAGCACTCTGCTGGGCCAGCGGGTGGAAACAATGTTTCCACCCGCCGGCCCAGCAAATTGTTCATAATGCGGCCGGCGGGGTCCCATGAGGCTGGCGGTCAGTAGAATGACCGCCGTCCTAAATACGGCAGTGAAAACCGCCATGTTCATAATGAGGGCCTTTGTCCCTATCTAGCTCGGCATGGATAGTACTGTGCTGATCCTGTGCTTAAAAGCTTTGCTAGATAAACAGACGTTTGAGGTGAGCAAATCTAGAGTTCTCTGATATATATCTATACATGTTCTTTGAAAAAGCCAAATGTTCAGAACTTACTCGTACAAAACCATAGAAATTCAGTGCATGACGAGGGCATGAGTTATAGTCCTGTGGAATCAAGTCTTCTAGAATGGAGTGGTGTAGAGTGAAGTTGCAAGACATATATTACAACAGAGTGTCATAGAGTATAGTGGAGTGCTGTACAGTGGAATACAGTAGCGTAAAGTGGGTAAGTATACAGTGGATTAGAGTCTTCGACAGTGGAATGCCATACAGCAAAGTGGCAAATAGTACAGTACAGTGAGTGTCATAGAGTGGAGTGTTATAGAGTGGAGTGTTCTACAGTGTAATGGCATAGTGTGGAGTGCCATTTAGAGGAGTGTCGTTAAGTGGGGTGTCATCAAGTGGCGTGTTGTTGAGTAGAGTGTCATAGGTTGGCATAGAGTGGAGTAGGGTGTTGTAGGGTGGTGTGGCATAGAGTGGAGTAGGGTGGAGTAGAATTTAGTGTATTTGAGTGAAGTGTTGTAAAGTAAAGTGGAGAAGAGTGTTGTAGAGTGGAGTGCCTTGTCATATAGTGGAGTGGTGTGTCTTGAAGAGGAGTGGTCTGGCATGTTGTGGAGTGTCATACAGTGTAGTAGATTAGCGTACAGTAGATGGGTATAGAGTGGAATAGAGTGTAGTAGATTGTCAAACAGTGTAGTAGAGTGTTGTAGAGTGGAGCTGCATACAGTGGAGTAGAGTGTGGCACAGTGGAGCAACTATAGCTCATGCCTTAAGCTAACAATAACTCAGGTCCATGGCATGCACAGTCTTGTCATCAATAATATAATTTCAAATGTTGCAGTGATATTGTCAATGGTGTTATAGAGCATGTCATATGTGGGTTGTTAGCTGTGCATGTCGAGGAGGTGACTTATAGTTGTGAGAGACTGGCACCTTGTTGCTTTACCCCCTTCTTTTTGCCTGGCTTCTGAATGCAACTTGGACTGGAGTTCACTAGGATCCTAATAACCAGGTTCCCAGTGCCAGTGTTCTTTCCCTAAACATTGTAAAAGTAATTAGATACACCTTTAGCTACCAATATAAGTCCCTAGTAAAAGGTACCCAGGGCATCAGGCACTATGGGTAAGCCCCTAAGGGCAGCAGCACTGATTGTGCCACCCTCTAGGGCCATGCATCGAGATGCACCCAGCACTGCTAGCGGGTTGAGTGTTCTGGTGCAAACCTAACACACAAACTCGACTTGCCACACTACCTCTGACCCCTGTCTGCCATTCACTGCATTTACTATGGAAAAGACACCCCTCTAGCAGGTCTTGCAGCCCTAAGGCAGGGAGCTCCATGTTATATGTGAGGGCATAGCTGCATGAGCAATATGCTCCCACTGTGTCCTTGCCAGACCTGGGACATAGTGAGTGAACAAAGCAGCCATTTTAATGTATGTGCTGGACACTGGTCAATACGAGTTTCCCAGCTACATAATAGCCACTCTGTACCCTAGGTTGTTTGGTATCAAACAACTCAGAAACATAAATCGAAACTGGTACCAGTACTGGATCTATTATAAAATGTACCCAGGGGTCACCTTAGAGATGTCCCCTGCAAAATCTAACTATCCTGGCATGGTTGCTGACTGGTTCTAACCAGTCTGCCACATCCAGACAGCCAATATACAAACCTTGGGGGAGAGCCCTTGTAACAGGGACCCTGTTTCAAGATACCAACCTCGGATTATCGGACCGATACCCCGATATCTGGGTTAAATCAGAGACTGAAGAGGGACTGAAGGGATTGCTGCTATGGAAGGAGGAGGAAGACACAGAAGCCGAGACGGGAGGAAAATGACGAAGAAGAGAACCAGAAACCAATACCCAGGTCAAGGACGGAGGAAGACGGAGAGCCGACAACATCACAAAGGGTGGACCTACCAGCAACAGACCGGATTTTGGACGGAAGCTACCGTCATGTCCCCGGAGGGACGTGGCTATCGCAGGTACATGCCTGCTTGCTACATCCAGCAGGATATTTTAGTGGCGGGAAGGGAATGCGGGTGGTTTGGGGCGAACGCGGGAGAGAAGACTTAAATTAAGCCTTCACTGTAAAACTACTATTTTCCATTGTTTTTCTAGCGATATTCTATTATATTAAAATTGTTTTTTTCCCGTTTTAATAACCCTGCATTTAGGAAGGTGGGATTTGTGGAGACAACAGGCTCGTGAAAGATATAGTGTAAAGATTTTTCTGTTTCTTCTTTAAACCGACGGGCACAGAAACAATTTTGGATTTCCCCCCCACCACTCCGCATCTTCACTCCCTAACCATTCCATATAGGAGCCAGAACAAGCCACTTACGGTTTTCTTCATCTTCTTCATTTTCCTTTTGCCTGACGGGTCCCCGCTGATACATTGTGACGTCAATGAGATTTTACCCTGGGAATAGACACCCTAAAAGAGGAAAAGAGAGGTGTAAGACACTGAAGGACTAAACAAGAGTGACAGGAAGAAGAGAAAGAACAGAGAGAACAAGGAGAAGGAAACAAAAAGGGGAAGATGATAAAGACTGCTGAGGACATTTAAGATATTAAAACAATCCCACACACTAACAAAAGACCATTGCTGCAAAGTATTGTGACCCTCCAGTATCGCTATCCCATAGCCTCTACAATCCTGTCTCTCTGGTTTGTGAAACAATGCCCTTCCTGGGTGGAGGAGCTAACATTCCCTCAGGAATGTGCACTGCCCTGGCAGTGAGCTTCAAAGGGCTACCGCCCTTTGAACTTGACCTGCTGCTAGCAGCAGATGGACTCCCCCTTTGCAAACCTCCATGTTTGAAGGGAGCAAAGGCAGGAAACCAAACAAAGAGCGGGAGGAGTGGCTTCACCTAGCCTGCACCACCCCTAAGGTGTTGCCTGCGAAGTGGACCTTCAAATTCAGTTTCCCCCATCTTGGAAGGGAGGAAAATAGCCGATCAGGTTTAGGGAAGTGACCCTTCCCACACAAAGTGGTCACTAAAGCCACCCATAGGTAAGTGTCCCATTGGACACTACCATGCTTCCCTTAAAGCGCCTCTAAATTCAGTATTTAGTGGGCTCCCCTAGACCAAGAAATCAGATTTGAAAAGACAATGAAGACCAGCACCAAAGAAGATCCAAAGCAAGAGAACTGTGGACCTGCTGCACAAGAAAAGGAGTCAAACCCTGCCTGCTGCACCCGGGACCTGAAAGTCACTGCTGCGGAGGAGCTAGACACTGGACTGACCCCAAGAAATCCAGGGGACCTCCAGGCTTCAAAAATCACCCCAGATCTCCATTCTGAGTGGAGACACCACTCAAAAACCAAGCAAGAACCAACAAGCCAGTGAGGGTCACTTCACTGACCGGCAAATATCTCCATAACCAGAAGTTGCAGCCTAACTCAACAACACACCAACAACCACCAGGATGTGCCCTACAAGTGTTCCAAGTCTGGTGGCACTGAACTCTTCAGTGGCTGAGTTACACCAACACCCTGAGTTCTGGTCAACTGACGTCAGACAACCAGAAAACCAGCTCCCTCAGAGCTGAAAAAGGATCAGGAGGAAGCCACTGTCAAGGGACTTCAGGAACACCCTGTATCTCCCACCAGAGGTCACCAGTTGTCCTGTCAGCAGCCCTCAAAGAGACTCACCTCCAGCTCCAAAGGGCTCCGTTGCGCACTGCTCCTGGATCTCTAACTTGACCTGCATCCCTCAACCCTGCACCCTGCAATGAGGAACAAGCTGTGCTCCACGGGTCCCCAATCCTTTGCGACCTCAACAGTCCCAGGAGAACTCAAGGCACCATCTTTAAATCTGCAAACCTGCTGCTTTTCGAAGTGGCCCTGTGCCAAGAGACTTTCCAGCTTTGCTCCTGCTGGAACAGGGAGCCGCCAAGGCTCTCCAGATGGCACAAGGTGCCTACCGACTGCTGCGACCATCCTGCAAAGGAAGAGACTGGTAACTCAACTGTATGATTTTTAATGCATTTTTAAAAGTGACTGCCTATTGATTCCTATGGTTGTAATTACGCACAGAAAGACCAACTTTATTAAAACTTTGAAAAGTCATATCTTAAAAAGTACTAAATGTATCTTAAAGATCTTGGTCTCAAAATTTATATAAAAGTCTAAAGTATTTTTATAAATTCTGGTCTCGAGTTATTTATTGAGTGTGTGTGGTGCATGATTGGATTTGTGAGTACAGCAAATGCTTAGCACATCTCCTGGATTAGCTGAACTGCTCAACCAGCTACCTTAATAAATGGAGCATTAAGTGGTCTAATTTTTACCCCTGGAAACCAACGTGTGGATGCCTGGACCCCCCGCATGGTGTGCTTAGTTTTGCACACTAAATAGAGGGCCAGCCTCCAACAATAGTTACCTTAGGGCATGAGTTATAGTGACTAGAGATAGCTATAGCTGCTGAATTTCAGTGTTTTTGAGTTTAAAACATTACATTGTCACTGGAAGTTTCACCTAACTATAACATCACTATGACCTTTTTTTCAGTGAATTTCTAGTTTTTTTTAATGTAATGTAATATTTTATTACCATATTCAGCCAACATCTGCTGAGCATGTCCTTTTGCAACGTGGGGTGGGGGGACACAAGACCTGGCCTGCAGCCAACCCCATGGACAGCCAGCACCCATGCTGTGCACGCTCTTTATGGGTGAGCTGTGGGGGGTTGGATGCAGGACTTGGCCTGAGGGCAGGCCCAGCAGCCATTTCACCTGGGCAGCTAATCTCCCATGGGCAGCAACCCCTATGCCACACAGGTCCTTCAGCCATGCATAGTAAATGGTGGACTGCAGGGCCTGGACTGCTACCAGGTCCTGCATGCAACCCCTGTGGGCTGCCAACCCTCCACCACACACTGCCTTCGGTTTGGACTCCTTGGGGCCCCAACAACATTTATAAAGTCTTGGTGGTGCCCCTCCCTATTTCAGGGGCACCACCAAGCTAAAAACATATTTAAAAAAGCCCTTGCAGGGCATTATGGGGTGCTCCTTCCTAGGAGCAGTGGATAATAAAGGAGCTGCAACTGCCATTCATTTGTAATTCACATTTCTTTATTAATGTTTACTCTGGGTGTCTCTGCACCTACCTAGTACACCCATATATAATTTGCTATAAAAACCCTCCTCCTTGAGTCTTTCCAGGCCTCGAGGACTCTATTCCCTAGGGCCTTATTTGTTTAATAAGGGGAGGGAGGCATGTACCCCCCTCCCTGAGCCACAAGAGGCCCCAGGTAGCCCACTCTGGGGACTTTAAAAAAAGTGGAGAGAAGTGCGCAGCCCCCCTCACTGAACCACAAAGTCCCCAATGATGCCCATTTCCTAGGGGCTTTTAAATTAACTACTGTGGAACACCCACAAACTACTATGTTGCCGACCGTGGTGGGGCCCCAGGGCCCCTGCCACCTCAGATGGCTCCCCAGCCAGCACCATGCACAGTGTTGACAGGAGCTGGCACATTGTCTTTGGTCCCACGTGGTGGAATCAGCTGTTTTGTGTGTAGGTTATGCCCACACTCTCCTGGGCAGGAAACCACAGTGTTTGAGGGGTGGCTCCCTGGGACACTGTAGATTATTGCACCCCAGGGGATGTGGTCCTTGGGGCCTATATAGGCATGGGGAGGTATGCTAGTATATTGGCCTCGAGAGACGGGGTCCCCAGGGCTCAAAAGAGGCATTGGGAGTGGGGCTGTGCAGCTCCATCCTTTTTTAACCAATTTGGCCCTGGGGCGGGGTCACATTTAAAAAATATATATATATATATATATATATATATATATATATATATATATACATGTATATATATAATGACCTAAAAGAACATAGTTAGGCTCACATTTTAAACATACCAAACCATAGAAATTCACCAGTTATAGTTAAAGTTATCTCAAGTAACTATAACTCATTTCCTAAGGTAACTATAACTTTCACCCTATTTTCTCAGTGCATGGAGAACAGGAGATTGGTTATATTATGGACAGTACAGGGATTCACCCTCTTTTTCTCTGGTTGGATATCTGGTTTATCCTGAAGGACTGTCTATCTCTTCATCATGTTTACCGTGTTCCTTGTGTTAGGTATATTAAGGATACCTTGTAGACTTTAGGCAGGAGTGATCTATTTGATATAACGAAGTGTATAGTAAGAGCTGATCAGATACGCCTTAAAGCTCATTTTTTACAGTAGAGGGCCCTGGCTAGAGAACAGGTCTCATTAACAAAGCCATATATGCACAACCATTTTTGTCTGAAAAATGTTCCCAATATGGAGCCCTATTTATCACTGGTACCTAGCAAATACAATTGGTTTACTCTCCAGATTCAGACTGGACATGCAGCACTATGTATTAGCAGTTCCATGGAGAAGCACGAGGGGTCAGAAATTGTAGATCTCTGGCTGCTACAGTCTGTCTCCACAGGACACCCTTCATTTTACAATATGTTTTACATTTTATGTGGCCCCCAGAAAGACTTATATCATCACCATACTGAAGAGAGGAAATTTTACTCAAGTTTTACCCACTCTTATATATCTCCACATGTTCTCAGTTGATATAATTTTTAATTTGGTCAGTTTCTTAAAAGCCACTGTAAGATTGAGAATTAACTATGGACACTAAGGCGTTTATCTACTTTTTATCATATAAACATTTGTCTTTCTGTTTTTAACCTTTAACTCTTTGCACACACTATTTTGCACATGGACTTTTGTTAGGATGCATTGTATTTGTATAGTGATGCTTTTATGGTTTGTAAAAAAACAAATAAAGCCTATTTGATTTAATTTGCTTTGAAATAGTTGCAAATTTACTAATTTATCAATCAAAGAAACCTTTAAATATATCACTGATGTGCAATATTTAATTTGCTCAAGAGTAAGGCTCCCATTCTTTAAAATGCACATGTTAGCCTCCATTACTTTTAAATTTTAGTTAAATTAGGTATCGCTCAGGGCACGAGTTATAGTTACTTGAAATAACTCTAACTATTTCAATGGTCTTGTGCATTTAAAATCTGAACCCAACAATAATGTCCTTGAATTCCTTGTGTTTTTTTAGTGAATTGCTAAGGTTTTTTTTTTTAATTCCATTTCCTAATTATGACCTCCGTGTAACCTTTGGTTTTTTTCAGTGAATTCCTAGTTTTAAAAAAAAGTTAAGTAAGATGCCAATCCAATGCTCGCTTGGGCGGGGTTGGACACCCAACCTTGCTGCACCTGCCCCCTTCCTCTTTACCAACCATGGTCCATGCCTATGCCATTCCTTCATGGCCAGCTTAGCGCTCCTGCTCTGCCCTCCAATTTCCATGTGCAGGCCCCTATACCACCCTCCTGCCTTGTCTGGTCCTTTGTCGTGCCCCTGCTCCCTTCCTCCTGCCATTCATGGTCCATTATTCTGCAACTGTCTGTCTGGTATGGTCAGCTTGATGCTCTTGCCTCTTTCCCCTCTTCTCTCTGTTGTCCATGTGGATGTCCCTGTCCCGTCCCAATTGCTTTCCATGGTCCGTTGTGCTGTACTGCCATCCCGCTTGCCCTGTGAGGTACATTGTGCTGCTGCAACCCTTGACGGCTGCCCTGTAAGGTGAGTTTGGTGCACTTGTCCGTCTCCCTCTTGCCCTCTGTTATCCAAATCCATACCCTACCCCATTCCTCCTGATTCAATGTGCTGTACTTGCCAACATTTTGAACTTGGTCAGAGTGAGTTTTTGAAAAACAAAACTGAGGGATTGATTTTCTCCATTGACTTAAATAAAAAAAGAGGTGATTTTAGGCAGGAGACAGATAAAATAAAGCCCTTTTGCGCTTTAAAACATTGGAAGTCTCCTGCCTGAATCAGGTCTGTTGGCATGTATATTTCTAAGGCTGCTGCTTCTTCCTTCTGCCCTCAATGGTCCGTTATATTGCCACCTCTCTTGCCTGTCCTGCATGGTTGGTTTGCTGCCCCTCCACCCATTTCTCCTGCCTTCCATAGTCCGTTATGCTGCCACTGCCCCTCCTGCATGCCCAGCATGTTCAACTTGTCACCTCTGCACCCATGACCCTGCCCTAAATTATCCAAGTTCACGCCCGTGACATCTGCCTCCTCACAGTGTTCTAATGAACAGCTAGATTGTTAACATTCTACATTTACTACAAAAGTGTGGCAAGCATAACATCATCTTGATGTATTCAAAACTGTAACACCTAACAGATTTCCTTTAGAAATGATAAAATTATGAGAGAGTCTTATTCCCATTGAAATTATCTGAGCTCTCAATTAGCGACAAAGCATTTTTAAATTATTTGTTAGCTTTATTTTTTTCTTCCAGTTGGTCACTTGATCATGTGATACACTTAAGGGAGAGGATGTGGCGTTGAGGCCAGAGCTGCAAACTTTGCAACTGGGAAACCAGGTTTGAGTTTTGACATCAGCTCAACATCTTGTGATATGGGGAAAATCACTTAATCTCCCCATACCTAAAGCCAAATTGAATGTGTCCTTGTGTAATGTAACTAATGCTCATGTAAAACACTCCAATACCTAGGGTAAACTCTGTGCTATTTAAAACTGTAAAAACAAAAACATAAAAATAAGGCCCATATTTATAAATTTTGATGCAAACCAACACCGGCGCTGGTTTGCGCCCGAAAATTTACCGCCGGCTAACGTCATTCCAACACGCCAGGCGGGCCCCTTATTTATGGATTGACGTTAGCCGGCGCTGCAGGCTGGTCAGAGTAAAAAAAAAATTACTCTAACCAGGCAGCGCCGGCGTAGGGAAAAAATGGGGGTTATGCGTCAAAAAATGGCGCAAGTCAGGTTAGATTAAAAAATCATGGCTCTAACCGGATTTGCGCCATTCTTTGACCCACAACCCCCATTGAAATTACTCCTGTCTTAGCAAAGACAGGTGTCATGCCCCCTTGCCCAATGGCCATGCCCAGACACACACACAACACCCCCCCCACCAGCAGAACACTGCCAAGCTGTATTATGGGTCATAATATGGCTGGCAACGGTCTACAGGCATGGCGGTGCTGGTGGCAGCAGCGCCACCTTACCGTCATCCGCAGCATGGCCACAGCTGGATTTCCGGCATCCTTCTGGCAGAAATCCAGCTGTGGTCATGCTGCGGAACTGGGAGCCGCCAAGGCTCTCCAGATGGCACAAGGTGCCTACCGACTGCTGCGACCATCCTGCAAAGGAAGAGACTGGTAACTCAACTGTATGATTTTTAATGCATTTTTAAAAGTGACTGCCTATTGATTCCTATGGTTGTAATTACGCACAGAAAGACCAACTTTATTAAAACTTTGAAAAGTCATATCTTAAAAAGTACTAAATGTATCTTAAAGATCTTGGTCTCAAAATTTATATAAAAGTCTAAAGTATTTTTATAAATTCTGGTCTCGGGTTATTTATTGAGTGTGTGTGGTGCATGATTGGATTTGTGAGTACAGCAAATGCTTAGCACATCTCCTGGATTAGCTGAACTGCTCGACCAGCTACCTTAATAAATGGAGCATTAAGTGGTCTAATTTTTACCCCTGGAAACCAACGTGTGGATGCCTGGACCCCCCCGCATGGTGTGCTTAGTTTTGCACACTAAATAGAGGGCCAGCCTCCAACAATAGTTACCTTAGGGCATGAGTTATAGTGACTAGAGATAGCTATAGCTGCTGAATTTCAGTGTTTTTGAGTTTAAAACATTACATTGTCACTGGAAGTTTCACCTAACTATAACATCACTATGACCTTTTTTTCAGTGAATTTCGAGTTTTTTTTAATGTCATGTAATATTTTATTACCATATTCAGCCAACATCTGCTAAGCATGTCCTTTTGCAACGTGGGGTGGGGGGACACAAGACCTGGCCTGCAGCCAACCCCATGCTGTGCACGCTCTTTATGGGTGAGCTGTGGGGGGTTGGATGCAGGACTTGGCCTGAGGGCAGGCCCAGCAGCCATTTCACCTGGGCAGCTAATCTCCTATGGGCAGCAACCCCTATGCCACACAGGTCCTTCAGCCATGCATGGTAAATGGTGGACTGCAGGGCCTGGACTGCTACCAGGTCCTGCATGCAACCCCTGTGGGCTGCCAACCCTCCACCACACACTGCCTTCGGTTTGGACTCCTTGGGGCCCCAACAACATTTATAAAGTCTTGGTGGTGCCCCTCCCTATTTCAGGGGCACCACCAAGCTAAAAACATATTTAAAAAAGCCCTTGCAGGGCATTATGGGGTGCTCCTTCCTAGGAGCAGTGGATAATAAAGGAGCTGCAACTGCCATTCATTTGTAATTCACATTTCTTTATTAATGTTTACTCTGGGTGTCTCTGCACCTACCTAGTACACCCATATATAATTTGCTATAAAAACCCTCCTCCTTGAGTCTTTCCAGGCCTCGAGGACTCTATTCCCTAGGGCCTTTTTTGTTTAATAAGGGGAGGGAGGCAAGTACCCCCCTCCCTGAGCCACAAGAGGCCCCAGGTAGCCCACTCTGGGGACTTTAAAAAAAGTGGAGAGAAGTGCGCAGCCCCCCTCACTGAACCACAAAGTCCCCAAGGATGCCCATTTCCTAGGGGCTTTTAAATTAACTACTGTGGAACACCCACAAACTACTATGTTGCCGACCGTGGTGGGGCCACAGGGCCCCTGCCACCTCAGATGGCTCCCCAGCCAGCACCATGCACAGTGTTGACAGGAGCTGGCACATTGTCTTTGGTCCCACGTGGTGGAATCAGCTGTTTTGTGTGTAGGTTATGCCCACACTCTCCTGGGCAGGAAACAACAGTGTTTGAGGGGTGGCTCCCTAGGACACTGTAGATTATTGCACCCCAGGGGATGTGGTCCTTGGGGCCTATATAGGCATGGGGAGGTATGCTAGTATATTGGCCTCGAGAGACGGGGTCCCCAGGGCTGAAAAGAGGCATTGGGAGTGGGGCTGTGCAGCTCCTACCTTTTTTAACCAATTTGGCCGTGGGGCGGGGTCACATTTAAAAAAAAAATATATATATATATATATATATATATATATATATATATATATATACATGTATATATATAATGACCTAAAAGAACATAGTTAGGCTCACATTTTAAACATACCAAACCATAGAAATTCACCAGTTATAGTTAAAGTTATCTCAAGTAACTATAACTCATTTCCTAAGGTAACTATAACTTTCACCCTATTTTCTCAGTGCATGGAGAACAGGAGATTGGTTATATTATGGACAGTACAGGGATTCACCCTCTTTTTCTCTGGTTGGATATCTGGTTTATCCTGAAGGACTGTCTATCTCTTCATCATGTTTACCGTGTTCCTTGTGTTAGGTATATTAAGGATACCTTGTAGACTTTAGGCAGGAGTGATCTATTTGATATAACGAAGTGTATAGTAAGAGCTGATCAGATACGCCTTAAAGCTCATTTTTTACAGTAGAGGACCCTGGCTAGAGAACAGGTCTCATTAACAAAGCCATATATGCACAACCATTTTTGGCTGAAAAATGTTCCCAATATGGAGCCCTATTTATCACTGGTACCTAGCAAATACAATTGGTTTACTCTCCAGATTCAGACTGGACATGCAGCACTATGTATTAGCAGTTCAATGGAGAAGCACGAGGGGTCAGAAATTGTAGATCTCTGGCTGCTACAGTCTGTCTCCACAGGACACCCTTCATTTTACAATATGTTTTACATTTTATGTGGCCCCCAGAAAGACTTATATCATCACCATACTGAAGAGAGGAAATTTTACTCAAGTTTGACCCACTCTCATGTATCTCCACATGCTCTCAGTTGATATAATTTTTAATTTGGTCAGTTTCTTAAAAGCCACTGTAAGATTGAGAATTAACTATGGACACTAAGGCGTTTATCTACTTTTTATCATATAAACATTTGTCTTTCTGTTTTTAACCTTTAACTCTTTGCACACACTATTTTGCACATGGACTTTTGTTAGGATGCATTGTATTTGTATAGTGATGCTTTTATGGTTTGTAAAAAAACAAATAAAGCTTATTTGATTTAATTTGCTTTGAAATAGTTGCAAATTTACTAATTTATCAATCAAAGAAACCTTTAAATATATCACTAATGTGCAATATTTAATTTGCTCAAGAGTAAGGCTCCCATTCTTTAAAATGCACATGTTAGCCTCCATTACTTTTAAATTTTAGTTAAATTAGGTATCGCTCAGGGCACGAGTTATAGTTACTTGAAATAACTCTAACTATTTCAATGGTCTTGTGCATTTAAAATCTGAACCCAACAATAATGTCCTTGAATTCCTTGTGTTTTTTTAGTGAATTGCTAAGGTTTTTTTTTTTAATTCCATTTCCTAATTATGACCTCCGTGTAACCTTTGGTTTTTTTCAGTGAATTCCTAGTTTTTAAAAAAAGTTAAGTAAGATGCCAATCCAATGCTCGCTTGGGCGGGGTTGGACACCCAACCTTGCTGCACCTGCCCCCTTCCTCTTTACCAACCATGGTCCATGCCTATGCCATTCCTTCATGGCCAGCTTAGCGCTCCTGCTCTGCCCTCCAATTTCCATGTGCAGGCCCCTATACCACCCTCCTGCCTTGTCTGGTCCTTTGTCGTGCCCCTGCTCCCTTCCTCCTGCCATTCATGGTCCATTATTCTGCAACTGTCTGTCTGGTATGGTCAGCTTGATGCTCTTGCCTCTTTCCCCTCTTCTCTCTGTTGTCCATGTGGATGTCCCTGTCCCGTCCCAATTGCTTTCCATGGTCCGTTGTGCTGTACTGCCATCCTGCTTGCCCTGTGAGGTACATTGTGCTGCTGCAACCCTTGACGGCTGCCCTGTAAGATGAGTTTGGTGCACTTGTCCGTCTCCCTCCTGCCCTCTGTTATCCAAATCCATACCCTACCCCATTCCTCCTGATTCAATGTGCTGTACTTGCCAACATTTTGAACTTGGTCAGAGTGAGTTTTTGAAAAACAAAACTGAGGGATTGATTTTCTCCATTGACCTAAATAAAAAAAGAGGTGATTTTAGGCAGGAGACAGATAAAATAAAGCCCTTTTGCGCTTTAAAACATTGGAAGTCTCCTGCCTGAATCAGGTCTGTTGGCATGTATATTTCTAAGGCTGCTGCTTCTTCCTTCTGCCCTCAATGGTCCGTTATATTGCCACCTCTCTTGCCTGTCCTGCATGGTTGGTTTGCTGCCCCTCCACCCATTTCTCCTGCCTTCCATAGTCCGTTATGCTGCCACTGCCCCTCCTGCATGCCCAGCATGTTCAACTTGTCACCTCTGCACCCATGACCCTGCCCTAAATTATCCAAGTTCACGCCCGTGACATCTGCCTCCTCACAGTGTTCTAATGAACAGCTAGATTGTTAACATTCTACATTTACTACAAAAGTGTGGCAAGCATAACATCATCTTGATGTATTCAAAACTGTAACACCTAACAGATTTCCTTTAGAAATGATAAAATTATGAGAGTCTTATTCCCATTGAAATTATCTGAGCTCTCAAATAGCGACAAAGCATTTTTAAATTATTTGTTAGCTTTATTTTTTCTTCCAGTTGGTCACTTGATCATATGATACACTTAAGGGAGAGGATGTGGCGTTGAGGCCAGAGCTGCAAACTTTGCAACTGGGAAACCAGGTTTGAGTTTTGACATCAGCTCAACATCTTGTGATATGGGGAAAATCACTTAATCTCCCCATACCTAAAGCCAAATTGAATGTGTCCTTGTGTAATGTAACTAATGCTCATGTAAAACACTCCAATACCTAGGGTAAACTCTGTGCTATTTAAAACTGTAAAAACAAAAACAAAAAAATAAGGCCCATATTTATAAATTTTGATGCAAACCAGCACCGGCGCTGGTTTGCGCCCGAAAGTTTACCGCCGGCTAACGTCATTCCAACACGCCAGGCGGGCCCTTTATTTATGGATTGACGTTAGCCGGCGCTGCAGGCTGGTCAGAGTAAAAAAAAAATGACTCTAACCAGGCAGCGCCGGCGTAGGGAAAAAATGGGGGTTATGCGTCAAAAAATGGCGCAAGTCAGGTTAGATTAAAAAATCATGGCTCTAACCGGATTTGCGCCATTCTTTGACCCACAACCCCCATTGAAATGACTCCTGTCTTAGCAAAGACAGGTGTCATGCCCCCTTGCCCAATGGCCATGCCCAGACACACACACAACACCCCCCCCACCAGCAGAACACTGCTTATGGGTCATAATATGGCTGGCAACGGTCTACAGGCATGGCGGTGCTGGTGGCAGCAGCGCCACCTTACCGTCATCCGCAGCATGGCCACAGCTGGATTTCCGGCATCCTTCTGGCAGAAATCCAGCTGTGGTCATAATACGGCGGATGGCTGGTAGCCGCGGCGATGGTCTTTCGGCGCGGCTGCCACAGCGGTTGGTGGTTTTTACCGCAAATGACATAATGAGAGCCCATGGGCCTGATTACGATTCCGGCGGGCGGCGGAGGCCGCCCGCCAGAATTCCGCCCTCCATAATACCGCTCCGCGGTCAGAAGACCGCGGAGGGTATTATGAGTTTTTCCCTGGGCTGGCGGGCGGTCTCCAAAAGACCGCCCGCCAGCCCAGGGAAAAACTCCCTTCCCACGAGGATGCCGGCTCGTAATAGAGCCGGCGGAGTGGGAAGGTGCGACGGGTGCTGTTGCACCCGTCGCGTATTTCACTGTCTGCAAGGCAGACAGTGAAATACATTTTGGGGCCCTCTTACGGGGGCCCCGCGACTCCCCCTCCCGCCATCCGGTTCCCGGCGGGAGAACCGCCAGGAACTGGATGGCGGGAGGGGGAGTCGGAATCCCCAAGCCGGCGCAGCAAGCTGCGCCGGCTTGGAGGATTCCTTGGGGGCAGCGGGAAACCGGCGGGAGACCGCCGGTTTCCCTTCTCTGACCGCGGCTAAGCCGCAGCGGTCAGAATGCCCCACGGGACACCGCCGGCCTGTCGGCGGTGCCACCGCGTCCCGCGGCCCTGGCGGAAGTAATCCGCCAGGGTCGTAATGACCACCCATGTCTCCCTAAGATCCTGCCATGACTTTCCCAAAGCCTTGGAGTTTGCCAATGCTTGTTTGAAGATGTTCTCAGCATTTCTAGTGAATGTGTGAGTGGAATCGGTTTTGCGCTTGCACGACTTAAGCAAATCGCAGGTGAATTGTAATGTTTGAGTCAATAGGGAGTCTGCGTACTCCACATGAAGTTGTTTAAGGAATTTGCATACTCCAATGAAGTTGTTTAGGGAGTTTGTGTACTCTAAAGAGTGTGTGTGGGGAAGTCGTCGAACTTCACATGTGTGTGGCACTTTGTGCTCGAAAATTGCCCACATGGTTGTTGTTATACGGACCCTTCGTGGTCTAAAACTCCAGAGTATTGGTTATTGTACAATTGTATGAGACACTTAGTTTGATGTTGTAATTTGTCAGTTTAATATGTCAATCAGGCGTGGTTGACAAACTTAGAGTGCATTTTAAAGTGTGTGATTGTTTTTGACAGAGATTTGGTGAGTGCTGTGTGCATCAGGAGGATCCAATGATCAGCTGAGAGTAAAATTTTCTGGTTGAATTTTGCTTATAAGTCAGGGAAACTGAGATAGAAGGAGTATCTGTTAGAGCTAAAAACAAACCGCAGTTGAAAATTCAGTAAGGTTCCTGAAGCGATTGTGACACCTACCTGTAGTAAGCAGACAAGTTGTGTGTTGATTTTTATTTAGTGCTCACAATCTTTGCATTTAGTTTGGCGCAGATCTCAATTGAGGAAGAGAGGCCAAAGGACTTTTTCAGCCACTATACGGGTGAGTGTGACGTAACTAGAGCTACGCTGGGATAGGTTGGTTGGTGAGAAAAGCCGTGAAAGGATTGGTGGACAACCGTGAAGGGTGATTGGTTGAAAAGGCAAGCGAAAAGGATTTGGGGATTGAAATGTACTTCCTGATTCAATTGAGGCGTAGCATAAAATACAGAAACTAAATTTTTCAAAGCATTAAAGAGTGTCCTAACTGGAGATATGTTAATTCCTGTTAGAGTAGGAGAAGTTACACCTCCAGAAGATACACCCGCATATACCATGTTTGAAGAACAAGGTGCTGCACCATGTCTTTGGCTCAAACAATGGTGCAAAGAGACAGAGAACGAAAGGAGCTTAGCGTTTCCTGCCCATGGAACATTGAATTTTATCATTTTAGAGAATTTGAGGAGCGTACTGTATGATTCTAAACCTCCTTTGAGACCTGCACAATTTGAAGCATTAGCTATTTGAGAGTTAGTGGCCAGACAGCAACAGAAATTCGAGTGAAGAATGAGAAAAGCTGAGAAGACTTTAGCTGAGGTGAGATGGGATAGTGAGCAAAAATTTGGAAAACTGAGACTTTACAGGGAATTAAGATGTTTCCTGCAATTACTCAAGAGAACGAGAGCAGGACCAGAAAGAGTACCAATTGACCTACGATGAAGAATCAGATGATGAAGAGTTCTTTTTGCACTTATTGAGAAGCCGTCCCCCACCATATGCCGCAAATGAGACAGGTCCAAGTACTAGCACGGACCCTCCCGCTCCGGTACTGGTTGAAACTACACCAAGGCAAGCACAGGTTAGCAGTAATGTCCCTACCACTTCCACATCACAGATACCTATGCCGCATGTTGACATATCAAGGTTTTGCCCAGATGTACCTATTGTAGATACTGCAACGAGTTTAATGGTGCCGACAGGACAAGCTGCCCACATGAGACAGGTTTATCAGAAGCCGACACTGATTTAGATAGAGTCCACCCCTAATTTATTGTCTCCGATGTAAGCACAGACAATCGTGAGATACACCCCCATAACAGGGTCACAAACAGAGATGTCTGCATCAACAAGTCAAAGCACAGGAGTAATGTACCCTAGAGATCAAAACGTCTGATCGAGTTCGGAAGCTGTGTCACTACCCGTTACCATTGGCCCGGTTATAGTCTTGTTTGCCTAGGGAAACAATAAGAGCAGTGAACAGAAAATTCTGAATTCCATTGCTGAAATGGTAAGGTCCGATGAACATACATGAATGATGACTCAGATGAAACCGACATTTGATATGACAGGTCCGTTAATTGATTTGAGCTATTCCTAGTACTTCATTGAATCATCTGGGGAGATCAGTCATAGTTCCTAACCCAAGTTTGGTGACACCATAGACTCCATGTCTAACTTTACCAGTGTAAGTAAGAATAATATCTCGTTACAAGGTTTGACAGCCCAACAATTAACTGAATAGCTGGAAAGGATGAATAACACACCAGGAGACTCAAATGGAGGAAGTCCAC
This sequence comes from Pleurodeles waltl, assembly GCF_031143425.1. Classification (NCBI taxonomy): domain Eukaryota; kingdom Metazoa; phylum Chordata; class Amphibia; order Caudata; family Salamandridae; genus Pleurodeles; species Pleurodeles waltl. The sequence goes on from NC_090440.1 coordinate 806,640,297, forward strand.
TGAATCTGACCAGGCTTAAATTAGAAGTAGAAGAATTAATTAAATGAACAATCGGGTTAAACAGAATTGACTCATACAGTGAAGAGGAGTTGTGCTTTTTGTGCTAACTAATTATCAAACAGAGCAGGATTGGTAATCAGAAATTAGCAAATCTGGCAGAGAAATACGACATAAAGATTCAGAAAACAAAACATTTGAAAAGAAGTTACAGATTAGAATTTGATGCAAAAGACATTGAGAACATGGGAATACCGGGAATGAAAATTCACATTAGGGAATTAATCCAGAGCATTTTAACATGGGGAACCTTAAATACATGGGAAGGCAGATGGGTAAGAAAACAAGAGAACAAGAAAAGTGATTCTGCAAATGTAACTGCTAGTGTGCAGCAGATTGATAATCCAGTGAAAATACTACCATTTTGTCCATGTCCCTTGGAGCAGAAGTGACATTCTGTCATTAGCAAACAGATAGGTTCATAAAACTTGCAAATTGTCTGTGGGAGGATTCGAATACCCTATTCAAAATAGTAGTTCCAGCAGACTTATGGGTTGAATGCAAAAGGAGTATAGATTGGCCTACAAGAGAGCCTCCACGAGATCCGGCTACAAGTGCACCATCTCCTGAGGTAATAAAATATCACTATAAGGTGGCTCAATTTTTGAAAACGAGAATTTCCCCCAAGAATATAGATTGGCAGAGGATAGACTGGACAGCACAAGAAGGAAAGGAGTCCATACATGCGTATCATGAGAGATTGTTGCAGGCATTCAAAAATTACAGTGGTACAGAAACAGTTGAGCCAAAAGACATGATATATTTTGCATTCAGGTTCATTTAAAGATTGAGACCTGAAACTAGCCAGCTGATTAAGTGTCATTTGATTTGTTGGCAAGCCATGCTGATTGATGAAGTATTGCAATATGCTAAGTACTGTAGTGGTGAGATTGAATTGAAGAGAAAGTTGAAAGAGAAGGCAATGGTGATGAAGATTAAAGTGGTGCAAGCAGGAATGCAAGGGCATTTCTGCAGCACTGAAATATGTGGTTTCAGAATCAGGTGAAAGGTAGACGTCGTGGTGGAATTAGAATTGTGAACCGTGGTCCCGATTTGAATACTGTAGTGACTCAGAATGATGTACAGGGAATGAAAAGGTTGTTACCTTGTCACGCTTGCGGAGGCCTCGGACATTGGAGCGGGAGTGTCTGATGCTTGGACAGGAAGGTGTTGTTCCACAGACAAATCAAATCAATTCTTTTCCAAACATGAAAGGACCAAGAATGAGAGTTCAAAATGTGAATTTCCAAAATAATGTGAATCATGCTCAAGGTCTTCAGTCTATGCCTCAGATGCAAATGCTACGTTTGCAGATACCCCAGTCACAACAAATGCAACCTCAAGTCCAAATAGTACCTAGGCAACAGATCCAGATACCTCAAGCCCCAGTGGAACAGCAGCAGGTGATGCTTCCTCAGCAGGGCACAGGTCAACGGTTTAACACGAGTAATAGAATACACCAATACCCATTACACAGTGAGGATGAATCTGATGAAGACTGGTTGAGTGAGAGTTCTGATGAGGAAGAATGTGTGTTAGAAGCTTCATTAGATGTAGACCAGAAGGGTCGATATGTGAAGGGAAAAGTGGTGGGCCTCAAAGTTTCATTACTAGTCGACACAGGAGCTATACATTCTACAGGGAGAACTGCAGAAGTGCCCAACTTGCCCCTTTCAGGGAAAACAATGCAGAATGTAGGAGTTGCAAACCAGTATTTAACAAAACTGATGACAGAGCCAGTTTCAGTTAAAACTGGAAACTTAAAAAGCTTACACATACTTGAAGCTTGTGTCTTGAGTCAGTTTTCCTTACTAGGAAGAGATTTGCTATGCAAGACGAGATGTTCAATTAGCTGTTAAAATAATGGGATTGAAGCCAGACAAATAGTGATGATGAAGATGACCAATGTGAGGTAACAGATTGTGACTCAGTGAAGGAAGAGTACCCCTGGATCAGTTTCTTTCCTGTTTTTACAGTACAAGATCTTCCTTCGGACTTACAGGGAACAGTTAAGATGAAAGCATGGAATTTTTCAGGGAAGGACATTGGTCAAATTAGAAGAGTTGAGCCAGTTAAAGTCCCAGTCAAGCCAAAGGCATTTTTCCCCCAGATTTCCCAATATCACATGACACAGAATACTATTGAAGGGATTGCACCTATAATTGCAGAATCTTTAAGGCAAGGCGTTCTAAAAGATGTATTGAGCAGACCATGTAACTCAACTATCATGGCTTCACGAAAACCCTTTGGTAAATTTCGGATTGTTCAGGATTTGAGGAAAATCAATGATATCATGATTAAATATTGTCCAGTGGTGCCAAATCCAGCCGTGATATTATTTCAGACACCATGTGATGCTGAATGGTTCACTGGTTCACTGTAGTGGACTTATCGCAAGCATTCTTTTCTGCACTTCTTCATGAGGATAGCAGGTGTTAGAAATGAGGTTTCTGGTTGGCTACGGTATGCAACTAAGCCAGGCATAACCCACCCACTCTAGACAGGGAAAGGGAGTTACACGTCCAAGATAACCCCTGCTCACCCCCTTGGTAGCTTGGCTTGAGCAGTCAGGCCTATCCCAGAGGAAATGTGTATAGTGTTTGCACAAAACGCACAACACGTGTGACGCACTTTCCCCACTACAAAGGAAACACAACACCTAGTTATATAAAAATAATCTGTATTGTACACAACATATTTATTAGACCAAACACAACATCACAGTAAGATCCTACTATTCAAGCAGTTGTCAGAATGTTATACAATAGTTACTCTGCAGAACCAGCACTGCACACAAGCAGTAGTCAGGAATCACATTACAAAAGAAATGCACTTGTCATTAAAGTATCATGAATGCCTATAGCAAGAGCATTATAAAACACATGGCAAGTCATAAAACATATCAACATGTCATGCCCATAAAAGGAACATCAACACCTATATGTAACACATCATGAACATATAAATCCATAATGTCCATATTAGGAACACAAGAAATATATATGTCCTTTCAAAGTACCTGTTTTAATGATGAAAGGCACTTCCTGTGCCAAGAAGAGAACAAAGGGGTCCCCCTGCACTCCACTGCACAAAAACGGGGGCCTTGCGATGATTTTGGGGGGTTGACATGCACCCTCTCCTGTTGACATAATGGGCCCCTCTTGGGGCCCATGATCTCTGGGGGCCCCTGGGCCATAACTGGCCCTCTGTAGGGGGGGGGGCAAATCCAGCAACCAACAATTGGGGCCACAGATGGGGGGTCTCACCCGACTCTTGCGAGGGGTCTCCAAAGCACAAGGGAGGACCATGCAGTGCAGGGTGCCTCTGGTGAGGCTTCCACCCCACCCGCGTCCTCTGGAAATGGCTTGGGGCTCTGCTGAGGCAGGGGAAGCCTCTGATGAGGCCTCCTTCCCCCCTGCTTGACTTGAAAACAATGGAGAAGGGGCTCCGGTGGGGTGGGGAGCCTCCAATGAGGCTTCGTTCCCCACCCAATGTCTTCTGCTTCAGACAGGCCCGCCTCGGCCGCAGTGGTGTGCAGGCATCAAAGTAGGTGCCTGCTTGTGCCCGGGGGCGCTCCTCAGAGTGCGCTTCACCCCAGGGGCATGGTAGAAGCGCGCTTGCTCCTCTTCCTCAATTGATGGTGCCCGGGGGGTCCCAGGTACAGCACATCACCCGTGCTTCGCAGAAGCAGCCCGCCCGAGCAGCAGCGGTGATTCCAAGGACATCCAAAAATGTGCTTCCAGAGCGCGATGCCCAAACACAGGGGCAGCGCTTCCAAGGCGCTTCCAGAGTGTAAAGGTTACCACAAAGGAAGTGCTTTCCTAGCGCTCCGGAAAAAGAGATACCCAAGAACAACAAAGCGCCTTCCATGTGCTATAAGGTGAGATGACGCACTCCTCGTGCTTGATGCAGTTGCAAGTGTCAGGGGCCACAGCACCCTGGCCTTGGTGAACAACAGTCAAAGAAAAAGGAGCACATGTGGCAGGGCCCAGCAGCAGGCCAGCACAACAGGGATGCAGGCAGATGGCAGTCTTTCCTAGTGACCCAGCAGGTCACAGGGCAGCCCAGCAGCAGCAGCCCATGGCGGTTCCTGGTGAGTCGCTTCCAGCATTCTGTGTCCAGTTCAAGGTAAGTTCCAAAGTGTCTCCAAATTGTGGGGAAAACTCCTCTGTATTTGTACTCAGTTTTACAGTGTGTTCACAAAGGAAGGGGAGTGCCCCCTCTCTCTCCAGCACAGTCTCCACACATTAGTTGGGGGTAATTGGCCCTATTTTGTGAGGGCAGGCCACAGCCTTTACCAATTCAGGTGTGCCCCGCCTCTCCCTTCTCTCAGCCCAGGAAAACGATTCAGTATGTAGATGCACCTCTGTGACACCTCAACACTCCCTGTATACAGGCTGTCTGAAAAATATGCACAAAGCCCAACTGTCACTCTGCCCTGATGTGTATTGGAGTCAAGCTGCAAAACACCAGAGTCATAAGCACAGAGAAATGCTCACTTCCTAGAAATGGCATTTCTGTAATGATAATAAAAAAATCCACCTACACCAGTAAGCAGCATTTCTCACTACCATTACAACCATACCAAACATGCCTACTCCATCCCTCATAAATCAGATAATGCCACTTACACATAAGGCAGAGCACTTCAAATGCCATCCTATGAGAAGGCAGAACTCACAGCAGTGAGAAACCAAATAGGCTGTTTGCCACTACCAGGACAGGCCACATTACTGGGCACATGTCCTGCCCTCTGCATACATGGCACCCTGCCCATAGGGCTAGCTAGGGCCTAGCTTAGGGGTGACTTACATGTAGTAAAAGGGGTGTTCTGGGCCTGGTAAGTAAATTTAGATGCCAGGCCCATGTGGCAGAAAACTGCGGACATAGGCCATATTCTAGCAGGCCTCAGACAGGTTTGAAAGGCTACTTCAGTGGGTGGTGCAAGCAGCGCTACAGGTCGACTAGTAGAATTTAATTTATAGGCCCTGGGTATAGGGATACCACTTTACAAGGGACTTATAGGTAAATTAAATATGCCAATTAGGTATAAGCCAATCATACCAAGCTTACAAGGGAGAGCACATGCACTTTAGCACTGATTAGCAGTGAAAAAGTGCTCAGAGTCAAAATGTCAACCAACAAGGGTCAGAAAAGTAAGGAGGAAAAAGGCAAAAGGTTTGGGGAATGACCCTTAAAAGGGCCAGGTCCAACACTATGATTTGCACTTTTAAGCAATTTTGGTTCAATCCCAAGTTTAGACAGGTTGCCGAAGCAGTTTACCACTGTTGCATACTTTGCCAGCAAATGAATGTGGGTAAATGGACTGTGGTTCATATAAGCCACATTGGAAGAGCAGGAGGTCGAATGAGTTTATTGAGATGCTTGTGTGTCTAGGATTGAGAAATGTGCTAATGATTGTTTTCATTTTTAGTCACTGGATTGAAACTTGCCCATCATGAAGAAAGGACAGCCTTACTGTAGCAAAGCTATGGCTTAGGGAACTGATATCTCATTTTAGATTTCCGGTCTCTTTAGAAACAGGTAGAGGAAGTCACTTCAACAATGAAGCAATTAAGGGCCAGATGTATCACGTTTTTTTGCATTCGAAAACGGTGCGAATGCCCGTTTGCGAATGCAAAAAGCCAGTTCAGAATGTATGAAAGACATTCTGAACGCAATTTTAAGGAATCGCAAAAATATCGATTCCTTAAAATTGCGACCCTGTTTAGAGAGACGCAAATTGCGACTCTCTAATTAAGAAATCGTAAATAAGGATTTCTTATTTGCCATTTCTTAGCACATGTATGAAGCCATTCCTAAATGCGATTTGGGCATTTAGGAATCGCTATTTACCACCAGGTTGAACCTGGTGGTAACCATGTGCCAAATTTAAAAATGCACTTAAAATGCATTTTTAAAATGTACATGTAAAGCACACATGCCCTTTTGGCATATGTGCACCATATATGTCCCAAAAAAAAAATTGGGGGTGCAGCAGATGGGGCCTTAGGCCCCCAGCACTCAGAGGTTTTGCATTTCCAAAATTGCAATTTCTGGTTAAGAAATCGCAATTTTGGAAATGCAAAAAATTTGCAGATATAGGTTAACAGGCCCCTAGGTGCGAATGGGGACAGATTCTCTATTTGCGATTCGGTAACAGCATTTGTGATTTTTAAGAAATGGCTATTACCGAATCGCAAAAATCATACATACCTTTTTGCATTTCTGAAATAGCGATTTCTTAAAAATCGCTATTTGAGAATCGCAAATCGGTTGTATGATACATCTGGCCCTAAATTACTATGTTCAGCTTTAAACGTTGAGCAGAAGCTGCATTGTAGTTACCGACCTGAAGCATCATGACTTGTTGAGCAAATGAATGGTACCCTGAAGTCAAGACTTGCAAAAATGTGTGCACCTACAAACCTCAAATGGCTAGACACACTGCTGCTAGTTCTGATGAGCATGAGAAACACACCAGACAGGAAGACTGGACTGGCGCCGGAAGAAATCATCATGGGCAGAGCAATGAGGTTGCCAGCGATTCCCGCCAATGTTCTTGTGAACATAACAGATGATATGGTGTTGGACTACTGCAAGGGTCTGGCTCATGTGGTTCGCTCTTTCTCTCATCAGGTGGAGGCCACAACTGTGCAGCCACCCGAAGATCAAAGATACACCTTGAGAGTTTGAGACTGGGTTGTGATCAGAAAATATGTGACAAAGACTTGTTTGGAGCCCCAGTGGAAGGGTCCTCATCAAGTAGTACTGGTTACTACTACTGCTGTGAAGTGTGCAGGAGTTCAAAACTGGATTCATGCCAGCCATACTCGACAAGTACCCTGTCCTTTAGACAATGAAGAAGAGTTGTTGAGAGTACCAACAACATCCGGAAAATCTACAGAATCAGAGAAATGAGCTGGAGAATCAGAGACAGACTCTGAAAAAACTGAAGACAATCCAGACACTCTTGTGAGAGACGAAAAGGAGGACCTATGGGAGAGTGACATCGAACCAACTTCTACTGAAGTAGCAGTAGAGTCTAGTCAGAGGAGGGCTTTCCCAGAAGCAGACGATCTTGAAAGACAAACAGAGCAAATGACAGACCCGGTGAAGGGAGTTGAGTTGGATCAAAGTCAAAACGATCTGACTCCTCCAAGAGAAATCGCAGGTACATCAAGTCAAAATCCTGCTGAACTAGAAGAAGCTGGAAGCCCAACATTGAAAAGAGCACTAACCAAGGGTCCACTGAAAGGAGATAAATGGCCGATAGCACAAGCTAAGAAAAAAGAATGAATTACAGTGTCAAGAATCAAAGAAGAAGTAGACCCCACAAGAAAGGAAGATTTAAGTGATGGAGAGTTAAATGGAGATCGAAGAATGAAAAAAAAGAGAATTGCAAATAGAAGACACACAGGTCCTGAATCGGTGTATGCAACAAGTGACTGACAAACTGATTTTTTGTGATTTTGCTGTGATCATGAAACCCAGGTCAATACTTTGGCACATGAACTTAGTCTACGAACTGGAGTTAGAGTACTCTGTTCAACTTATAGAAAGAAAAGAGACATTGAAAGTGATTGAAGTAACCTTAAAAGAAGTTTGAAGTAAACTGATTTTGACAAGCTGCTAAACTGATTTTGATAGTAGTTACCATTTTGACAAAAAGTTCTGGAAGAGTGACTGAAAGCTGTAAATAATTGCAAAGAAGATTTTTATTTTGCTGCATTGATATTTTTCTTTTTTCTTCTTCTTTCTGATCCTTTACAGATCATGAATAACCACAATGAGCAGATTAGAAAGAATAGGGCCCTCATTCTGACTTCGGTGATCTGTTTTCAAGACTGCCCAAGCCACGGGTGCCAGAAGACCACCAGTGCAGGAGGTCTTCCGACCACCATACTACTAGTACTGAAGGATTTTTGCCACAATTTGGGCGGAAATGCTCCAGTAGTCGTGCTAACGGTCAGAGGCACAGGAGCGGTTCAACCACCGCCCGCTCCGCCGAAAGGACTCTGCTAGCCGTATTATGACCTGTAATACAGCCTGCCGGTGTCCTGATGGCAGGACACTGCCAGCAGTGGAAGCACCTGTTCCCGTTTGGTGTTGGACGACCTCCTCGCCGGACAAGGTAAGTCGATTGTCCAACAGGGGAGGGGGGTGGGAGGGTGGGGGGTGTTGTGTGTGAGTGAGTGTTGTCTGCGTGTGTGGGTGTAAGTGTGCATGTGTGTGTGTATGCATGTGTTAGACTTTTCATCATTGGCGTGGTCTCCCTTAACTTTTTGCCTCTGTTCCCCAGGTTGTTGATGTGTGCTGGACTCTGATTTTGCTGTTTTTGTTACTCTGGGCACTTTACCACTACTAACCAGTGCTAAAGTGCAAGTGCTCCTGTTTAAATTGTATGTAAGTGGTTCATCCATGATTGGCATATTTGAATTACTAGTAAGTCCCTAGTAATGTGCACTAGAGGTGCCAGGGCCTGTAAATCAAATGCTACTAGTGGGCCTGCAGCACTGGTTGTGCCACCCACATAAGTAGCTCTGTAATCATGTCTCAAACCTGCCACTGCAGTGTCTGTATGTGTATTCTTACACTGTAAATTCGACTTGGCAAGTGTACCCACTTGCCAGGCCTAAACCTTCCCTTTTCTTACATGTAAGGCACCCCTAAGGTAGGCCCTAGGTAGCCCCAAGGGCAGGGTGCAGTGTATGGATAAGGTAGGACATATAGTAATGTGGTTTATATGTCCTGACAGTGAAATACTGCCAATTTCGTTTTCACTGTTGCAAGGTCTGTCTCTCTCTCATAGGATAATATGGGGGCTACCTTTAAATATGATTAAAGTGTAGATTCCCCTAGAGAGTAGATGGACATGTGGAGTTTGGGATCCCTGAACTCACAATTTAAAAATACATCTTTTAGTAAAGTTGATTTTAAGATTGTGAGTTTGGAAATGCCACTTTTAGAAAGTGAGCATTTTCTTGCTTAAACCATTCTGTGACTCTGCCTTGTTTGTGGATTCCCTGTCTGGGTCAGTTTGACAGTTGGGTTGTTTTTCACCTCACACCAGACAGTGACACAAAGGGAGCTGGGGTGTGATCTGCATTTCCTGATTAGCCATCTCTGCTAGGAGGGAGGGGTGGAGTGGTCACTCTCATCTGAAAGGACTGTGCCTGCCTCTGACAATGCTGTCTCCAGCCCCCTGGTGTGTGTCTGAGGCCTTGCCTGGGCAAGGCAGGATTTCACAAGAAGGTGTGAGTCCCCTTTGAAGAAAGGTGACTTCAAAGACTAAAATGGGTATAAGAAGGGCACCCAAACTTACAAACTTTAGAAACACTTCTGGAATCAAGAGGAACCTCTGCCTGGAGAAGAGCTGATCGCTGAGGAACAAGTGCTGCCCTGCCTGTGACTGTGCTTTGTGGAGCTTTCCTGCAGTGCTGCTTCTGCCTGAGTAAGAGGGCAAAGACTGGACTTGGTGTGCCTTCCATCTTGAAGAAGAAATCTCCAAGGGCTTGATGTAGAGCTTGCCTCCTGTTGTTGAAGTCTCAGGGATAGCAAAGACTTCTTCCTGCCAGCACCTGGAGTCTCTGGAGAGACCCCTACTCTGCTCTGTGGTGCCCTTCCAGTTCCTGGGACCCTGAAAGGAGAGGCTGGCAGCCTAAGGACAAAAATACACGCACCGAGCACCGTGCGGAGAAAAGATCGACGCGAATCCGATCGCGGCTGAGAAAACGACGCAACGCCGGTTCCGCAGCTGAGAAACGACGCCGCAGGAAACGCGACCGAAAAACCGACGCCCGGAGCAGGAGAAACGACGCGCAGCATCGCTGACGGAGGCTGAGAGATCGCACCCTGCGCCGCGGGACTTTCGGATCGTCGTGTGGCTGGCTTTTTCAACGCGCACCGCCGTGCCGAGTTGTTTTCGACGCACACAGCCGTGCAGGGTTACTTTCGACGCACACCGCCCGTGCGGGGTTATTTTTGACGCAAACCAGGTACATTTTCACGCTAGCAGCGCTAGTGTGGTGTTACAACTACCTAAAGACTCTTTTTATTTTAAACCTTTAAAAAAATCATAACTTGACTGGTGTATGTTGGATTTTTGTCGTTTTGGTCTTGTTTTGTCTAGATAAATATTTCCTATTTTTCTAAACTGGTGTTGTGTCATTTTGTAGTGTTTTCATTAAGTTACTGTGTGTGTTGGTACAAATACTTTACGCCCAGCACTCTGAGGTTAAGCCTACTGCTCTGCCAAGCTACCAAGGGGGTAAGCAGGGGTTAGCTGAGGGTGATTCTCTTTTATCCTAACTAGAGTGAGGGTCCTTGCTTGAACAGGGGGTAACCTGACTGTCAACCAAAGACCCCATTTCTAACATTGGTGACCAGCGGTCGGGATTTGGACTTGTATTTGTACTTGACATACAGTAATTAAGTGTACACTACTGTTTTGATCTCAGACCACTACGTGACCACATACTACTAGTCTTGTGATTTTTGTTTTTTACTTGGACTGTTTTTTTCTGCATTCAGTTTCTTTTTTTTCGCTGATCCCGTGATTGACTTTGCTGAAACTTCATTTGAGAACTTGCTTTTCTGTTTTTGGAACTGTGCATATTTTTTTTAACCTCTCATCATGTCTCAGTCTGGAGATGCCCTAGCTGAAGCTGCTTTTGACTTGGAGAAATTGGAGAGTTACAAAGTGGCTCAGTTGAAGCAGTTTTGTAGTAATGTTGGCTGTCCCATTAAGAGCTCATCCAAGAAGGATGAGCTGCAAAAGGCGCTGAGGGCCTGGGTGACAGCCAAAGCAGCTGAGGGGCACACAGATGAGGAGCCAGAGGGGGAAGAGGAGTTGCAAGTCACTCACACTGATGTAGTGGGTGGGCCTGCTATGTCTCAGGGGAGGATCTCCAGGGCAGGTAGCAGTGTGTCCTCCAAGAGTCTGACACCTGGAGAGTTACAGGACAGACAGGCAGAGAGGGAGTACCAGTTGGAGCTGAAAAAGCTCAGTCTAGAGGGGGAACAGAGAAAGCTGACCCTTGAGGTGGAACAGAAAAAGCTGGCCCTTGAGGAAAGGAAGATAAACATGGCTCATGAGCTCAGTTTAAAAGAGATAGATCAGAGGAGTCAGTCCAGTAGGGATGGTGGCAGCAATTCTACAGTGCAGCCTGAGAGAAGGGTACACATCCCAAAAGACCTTGTGAGGGATTATAAGAGGGAGGATGATATCTACTTGTGGTTCAAGGGTTATGAGTCAGCTCTCCACATGAACCTGGTCCCTGAAGCTCATTGGGGGGCAGCCCTGTGGAAGCATTTTGAGGCAGAGGGGAGGGACACACTGACGGCCTTAGGGGATGCTCAGAGTCTCACCTACCCTGCCATGAAGGAGGCCTTACTTACCAGGTATGGTCTCACCCCTGAGCAGTACAAGGAAAAGTTTAGATCCTACAAGAGAAAGGAATCCCAAACATGGTTGGAATGTGTTGATTCTTGTTGCAGGTCACTGGATGGTTGGGTGAAGGGCAGTAAGGTAAACACGTATGAGGGGCTTTACAATTTAATTGCTTGGGAGCACTTGTACAGTTTATGTTTTCCAGAGCTGCGCCAGCACCTCATTGACAGCAAGCTGACTGACCCCAGGAAGCTTGCACAGGAAGCGGACCGCTGGGAGAGCACCAGGGTCCAAAAGAGGTATGGGGGAGACCACGCCAAGGGTGGGCAGGGTCCCTCTCAGACGAAAGGGGGGGGTAAGGGCAAACAGGATGAGTTCTCTAAAGGGCCCCAAACTGATTCCCAGGGTAAGGATTCCCAACCCCCCAGTGAAAAGAAGCCATGGTTCTCCAAAGGGAAGCCAATGGCAGGTGGTCCCCTACGTAAGTGCTATTCATGTGACCAGGTGGGTCATGTGAGGGGGGACCCCAAATGCCCCAAAAGTACACCGGCACCCACTGGTGCACCGTCCCAGGGTTTGGCCAGTGTAGCGCTTGGGGAGGAGTTGGTTTCAGGTGGGTGGGAACCAGCAGAAATGACCCTTGTCTCACTAGGGGACAGTGAGATGGTCCAGAGAAACCTAGTGCCTGATAACACTAAGAAGTACAGGCAATGGGTGACCATCAATGGACAGAGGGTGGAGGCTCTAAGAGACACTGGAGCCAGTGTGACTACAGTGAGGAGTCACCTGGTGTCTGAAGAGCAGATTGATCCCCGGGTACTTCACCAAGTAGTTGCAGTAGACAATTCTGAGCGCCTCTGCAGAGTGGCGCAGGTTCCCTTTGAATGGGGGGGGGTCTCAGGTTCCTGGAAAGTAGCTGTGAGTCCAACCATGCCTGTTGATTGTTTGCTAGGCAACGACCTGGAAGATTCCCCTTGGAAGGAGGTGGAACACAGGTCTCACTTGGAGATGTTGGGTCTGCCTGGGTGGGTATGCGTATCCACCCGGTCTATGGCAGCCAATCAGGGTAGTCAAGAGCCCCTGGAGCCTGAAACAGTGGCCCAGGGGACCGCCAAGAAGAGGAAAGGCAGGGGGCGCGGGAAACCCGCCCCAGAAGTTCCCACGGTCCGGGAGGAGGCAGAGCCTGAGGGTGATGCCCCGGAACCTACAGGGGAACAGGTGGCTGAACTGGGGGAGGTCCCCGAGCTGTCGCAGTGGCAGCAGGAAGGGGGACCCACCAGGGAAGTATTCTGCACAGCGCAGAAGGAGTGCCCTACTCTTGAGGGACTGCGGCAGCAGGCTGCAGCCCAGGCGGCTGGCGGGGCGCCAGGTACTCACCTGATTTATTGGGAGGATGGCCTCCTGTATAGTGAGCCTAAGGTTCCTGAGCCGGGGTCAGCTCGTATGCTGGTGGTACCCCAGGGCTTCAGGGCCTTCCTACTGGGTTTGGCTCATGATGTGCCTTTGGCAGGACATCTAGGGCAGGACAAGACCTATAAGAGGCTTGTCTCCCACTTTTACTGGCCCTTGATGAACAAGCAGTCAGCTGCTTATTGTAGATCTTGTCAGACTTGTCAGGCAAGTGGCAAGAGTGGGGGGAAATGCAAAGCTCCCCTCCAACCTTTACCGGTAGTCAGTACTCCCTTTGAAAGGGTAGGAATTGATATTGTGGGGCCTCTGGATCCCAAGACAGCCATGGGCAACAGGTTCATCCTGGTCTTGGTGGACCATGCCACACGGTACCCAGAAGCTATTCCTCTAAGGACGGTCACCGCCCCCGTGGTGGGACGTGCCTTGATGGGGGTTTTTACCCGCATGGGGTTCCCCAAGGAGGTAGTATCTGATAGGGGTACAAACTTCATATCCACTTATATGAAGTCTCTGTGGAAGGTGTGTGGGGTAACCTACAAGTTCACCACCCCTTACCACCCCCAAAGTAATGGTCTGGTTGAGAGATTCAACCGCACCTTGAAAGGCATGATTCAGGGCCTGTCAGAGCCCTTGAGGCGTAAGTGGGACGTCCTCTTGCCATGCCTTCTGTTCGCTTACAGGGAGGTGCCTCAAAAGGGACTTGGCTTTAGCCCCTTTGAGCTCATCTATGGCCACCCTGTGAGGGGACCACTCAGTCTGGTGAAGGAGGCTTTGGAGAAAGCTCCTAGTAAACCACCCCAGGATGTATTTAGCTACATGCTGGCACTAAGAAACCAGACTGCCCGCTTCAGGAGTCTCGCTCAGGAGAACCTGGAAGCAAGCCAGGAGGACATGAAACGGTGGTACGACCAGAATGCCACTCTGGTTGAGTTTCAGCCTGGACAAAAAGTGTGGGTCATGGCACCAGTGGAGCCTAGGGCTCTCCAAGATAAGTGGACTGGGCCTTTTGAGGTGGTGGAAAGAAAGAGCGAGGTCACCTATCTGGTAGACTTGCAATCCCCCAGGAGCCCCCTGAGGGTCCTACATGTCAACCGTCTCAAACCACACTTTGAGCGAACTGAGCTATCCATGCTCCTAGCGACAGATGACGGGGTGGAGGAAGAGAGTGAGCCTCTTCCTGACCTCCTGTCTGCAGGAGAGAAAGATGGGTCTGTGGAGGGAGTGATCCTCTCCCCCTCCCTGACTGAGGAACAGCAGAGGGACTGTCGCCACGTGCTGGGACAGTTCGCCTCACTGTTTTCCCTGATCCCAGGAGTCACACACCTGTGCACACATGATGTGGACACTGGGGACAGTACACCTGTTAAACATAAGGTTTACAGGGTGACTGACAGGGTGAGGGCTTGCATTAAGGAGGAAGTCTCCAAAATGTTAGCCCTAAGGGTTATTGAGCACTCCAGCAGTCCTTGGGCCAGCCCAGTGGTCTTGGTCCCAAAGGCTACTGCTCCTGGTGCCACTCCAGAACTTAGGTTCTGTGTGGACTACCGGGGTCTCAATGCGGTCAGCAAGACTGACGCACACCCCATCCCCCGAGCTGATGAGCTCATTGATCGGTTAGGAGCTGCCAAGTACCTCAGTACGTTTGATTTAACATCTGGGTACTGGCAGATTGCCTTAACTGAAGGGGCAAAGGAGAGGTCAGCATTCTCTACCCCCGATGGGCACTTCCACTTCAATGTGATGCCCTTTGGGATGAAGAATGCCCCTGCCACCTTTCAGAGGTTGGTCAACCAGGTGTTGGCAGGACTGGATGAGTTCAGTGCCGCCTACCTGGATGACATTGCTGTGTTTAGTTCCACATGGGAGGAACACCTGCAACACCTCTGGAGAGTGTTAGAGGCCCTGCAGAAGGCAGGCCTCACTATTAAGGCGAGCAAGTGCCAAATAGGGCAGGGTTCTGTTGTGTACTTAGGACACCAGGTGGGGAGTGGCCAGGTGGCACCCCTACAGCCTAAGATTGACACGATTCTGGCTTGGGAGCCTCCCAAGACCCAGACTGAAGTGAGAGCCTTTTTAGGTCTCACAGGATACTATCGGAGGTTCGTTAAGGGATATGGTACCATTGTTACCCCCTTAACTGAGTTGACTTCTAAGAAGCAACCCAAGAAAGTGATCTGGACAGAGGCTTGCCAGAACGCTTTTGATGCCCTGAAGGCTGCCATGTGCACAGCACCTGTGCTGAAGGCACCTGACTACTCCACGGAGTTTGTTGTACAGACAGACGCCTCAGAGCATGGTATTGGAGCAGTACTCTCACAGCTGAATGAAGAGGGCCTAGATCAACCCGTAGCCTTCATTAGCAGGAGGTTACTACCCAGGGAACGTAGGTGGAGTGCCATAGAACGTGAAGCGTTTGCTGTGGTCTGGGCACTGAAGAAGCTAAGACCCTACTTGTTTGGGACTCACTTCCGAGTTCAGACCGACCACAGACCCCTCAGATGGTTAATGCAGATGAGGGGTGAGAACCCAAAACTGTTGAGGTGGTCCATTTCCCTACAGGGGATGGACTTTACGGTGGAACATCGACCCGGTACAGAGCACGCCAATGCGGATGGTCTGTCCAGGTTCTTCCACCTTAGTGATGAGAACTCCCATGAGGTTGGGTAGTTGCTCCCCACTTTTAGCTGGGGGGGACACGTGTTAGACTTTTCATCATTGGCGTGGTCTCCCTTAACTTTTTGCCTCTGTTCCCCAGGTTGTTGATGTGTGCTGGACTCTGATTTTGCTGTTTTTGTTACTCTGGGCACTTTACCACTACTAACCAGTGCTAAAGTGCAAGTGCTCCTGTTTAAATTGTATGTAAGTGGTTCATCCATGATTGGCATATTTGAATTACTAGTAAGTCCCTAGTAATGTGCACTAGAGGTGCCAGGGCCTGTAAATCAAATGCTACTAGTGGGCCTGCAGCACTGGTTGTGCCACCCACATAAGTAGCTCTGTAATCATGTCTCAAACCTGCCACTGCAGTGTCTGTATGTGTATTCTTACACTGTAAATTCGACTTGGCAAGTGTACCCACTTGCCAGGCCTAAACCTTCCCTTTTCTTACATGTAAGGCACCCCTAAGGTAGGCCCTAGGTAGCCCCAAGGGCAGGGTGCAGTGTATGGATAAGGTAGGACATATAGTAATGTGGTTTATATGTCCTGACAGTGAAATACTGCCAATTTCGTTTTCACTGTTGCAAGGTCTGTCTCTCTCTCATAGGATAATATGGGGGCTACCTTTAAATATGATTAAAGTGTAGATTCCCCTAGAGAGTAGATGGACATGTGGAGTTTGGGATCCCTGAACTCACAATTTAAAAATACATCTTTTAGTAAAGTTGATTTTAAGATTGTGAGTTTGGAAATGCCACTTTTAGAAAGTGAGCATTTTCTTGCTTAAACCATTCTGTGACTCTGCCTTGTTTGTGGATTCCCTGTCTGGGTCAGTTTGACAGTTGGGTTGTTTTTCACCTCACACCAGACAGTGACACAAAGGGAGCTGGGGTGTGATCTGCATTTCCTGATTAGCCATCTCTGCTAGGAGGGAGGGGTGGAGTGGTCACTCTCATCTGAAAGGACTGTGCCTGCCTCTGACAATGCTGTCTCCAGCCCCCTGGTGTGTGTCTGAGGCCTTGCCTGGGCAAGGCAGGATTTCACAAGAAGGTGTGAGTCCCCTTTGAAGAAAGGTGACTTCAAAGACTAAAATGGGTATAAGAAGGGCACCCAAACTTACAAACTTTAGAAACACTTCTGGAATCAAGAGGAACCTCTGCCTGGAGAAGAGCTGATCGCTGAGGAACAAGTGCTGCCCTGCCTGTGACTGTGCTTTGTGGAGCTTTCCTGCAGTGCTGCTTCTGCCTGAGTAAGAGGGCAAAGACTGGACTTGGTGTGCCTTCCATCTTGAAGAAGAAATCTCCAAGGGCTTGATGTAGAGCTTGCCTCCTGTTGTTGAAGTCTCAGGGATAGCAAAGACTTCTTCCTGCCAGCACCTGGAGTCTCTGGAGAGACCCCTACTCTGCTCTGTGGTGCCCTTCCAGTTCCTGGGACCCTGAAAGGAGAGGCTGGCAGCCTAAGGACAAAAATACACGCACCGAGCACCGTGCGGAGAAAAGATCGACGCGAATCCGATCGCGGCTGAGAAAACGACGCAACGCCGGTTCCGCAGCTGAGAAACGACGCCGCAGGAAACGCGACCGAAAAACCGACGCCCGGAGCAGGAGAAACGACGCGCAGCATCGCTGACGGAGGCTGAGAGATCGCACCCTGCGCCGCGGGACTTTCGGATCGTCGTGTGGCTGGCTTTTTCAACGCGCACCGCCGTGCCGAGTTGTTTTCGACGCACACAGCCGTGCAGGGTTACTTTCGACGCACACCGCCCGTGCGGGGTTATTTTTGACGCAAACCAGGTACATTTTCACGCTAGCAGCGCTAGTGTGGTGTTACAACTACCTAAAGACTCTTTTTATTTTAAACCTTTAAAAAAATCATAACTTGACTGGTGTATGTTGGATTTTTGTCGTTTTGGTCTTGTTTTGTCTAGATAAATATTTCCTATTTTTCTAAACTGGTGTTGTGTCATTTTGTAGTGTTTTCATTAAGTTACTGTGTGTGTTGGTACAAATACTTTACGCCCAGCACTCTGAGGTTAAGCCTACTGCTCTGCCAAGCTACCAAGGGGGTAAGCAGGGGTTAGCTGAGGGTGATTCTCTTTTATCCTAACTAGAGTGAGGGTCCTTGCTTGAACAGGGGGTAACCTGACTGTCAACCAAAGACCCCATTTCTAACAGCATGTATGTGTGTTTAATGTGTCTTTGAATGCGTGTGTGTATGCATGTTTGTATGGGTGTTTGAATGCGTGCATGATTGTTGAAGTGAGTGAGTGTTGGAATATTTGTGTGAATGCTTGTATGTATGCGTGGCAGTGAATGCGTGTATGTATGCGGGTCAGTGAATGCGTGTATGTGAGGGTTGGTGAATGAGTGTATGCGGGGTGTGTGTGGTTGTGTGTGTGCCTGTGTGTGTATGCTGGGAGGGGGTGCTGGTATGGAAGGTGGAGTGGGGAAAGGGGTTGCTGGTATGGAAGTGGGGTGGGGGAGGGAGTGCTGGTGTGGAAGGGGGGTTTGGTGGTTGGGGAAGTCATCTGCTGGTGATAGGAAAGAAATTTCCTGTCACCGGTAGCCTTTCTGCCAGGGTTTTTGTGATGGTGGTCCCACCGCGGAAACCCTAGCGGAAAGCCGACTCACGACACTGCTGGCGGTCTTCGTGGACCGCCGGGTCAGAGATGCTAATCTCCGGCCAGTCTGTCCAACCGCCTTGGTGGAACAAGTGGGGATGTGGTGGTTTGGCACATGCCAAACCACCACACTCATAATGTGGCAGTCTTCACCACTGGCTTGTCTGTTGTGAGACCGCCACCGTAATGAGGGCCTAGGTGTTTCAAATACATAGGTATTGGCTTAGCAATCATGTCCATGATAGTGTGTTTGCTATCGATTGCGAGTATGAGTTTTCTTAATAAAGTTGTATCCAATCATACCTCGGTTCTAGAAAAAACTGCTACCACACTTACAGAGTTAGACAAGTTTAAAAGGGATGAGATATATTTACCTGTAGATAATCCACAAGGAGAGTACGTTGAGACAATGAATGCGAGAGAGTGTTATGTTTATATGCAAATTCCTTCATCAGTAGAGTAAGGTATAACCTATCATAGTTTGCCAGTACTGTATGGAATTAGTTGCAGTCTTTTCCTAACAAGGTTCTATAACCAAGAATACATCCAGTATTTCTATTCAAATCATGATTTGGTGTTTTCGTTCATTCCTATTATTAAATACCTGAGTAGAGTGGCTAAGGAAAATAACATGGAATTAGTGAGAGGTTTCTTTGAACCTACATTGACATTTGGCACAGCTTACGCGCACTGGAAGAATATCACATGTTTGCTTACACCAGTAGATCAAACTGATGACAGGAGAAAGGCAATAAAAGAGAAATTAGACAAGGGCTTAGTGAAAATGACATTTAGAAATGACTATGCATTGAGTGAAATCAAAATACAATGGAAGCTAACTTTAGAAGCACAACACCTAGGGAAGATTTGTAGATATTGTCCAAAATCTAGAACTGATACATTATTTGTATTAACACGTGAATGCAGACATGTGTTTCTTTTCCAGAGTAAAAGGACTTTTATGTTAAATGGACAAAACCCAGCAATTCCAGGTGGTTTATTACATATGTGGACCAAATGCTTATTACCGTCTTCCGACAGGATGGTATGACACATGTTACTTGGGAATGGTTTTCCCTACGATTTATCAAATTGAGAATATGAATGAGACACCGAAATTTAATGAATTACACATTGCTAGAACAAAGTGAGAATCTTACTCTGGCATAATTGGAGACATTGTTGGAGCTATAATTCCTTCAGTGGGTGTTCCATGAAATTTGACAGTTGTCTACTATTGTGGATAATATGCTGAAGTTGAAAAATGATCAGAGGAAGGAGGAAATTAAATTTGAAAAATACTTTAGTGAAAATTCGAGAAAGAAATAAATGTTAAAAGGTATAGTGAAACAAAATTTTAGGTTAACAAAAATTGTGTTGTATGATGAAAGGTGTGATGACACATTTAGTTATCAGAGGAGGATTGTGAAAGCTGAATTAATTACTAATTAATGTGTATTAATTAATGGCTAAGAATTTATATGAATTAGGCCAACATAGAAAATGGTGCATTTTGGAAAATGTGCCCACTTGAGTGGCCGCTATTGAACGTATGAAAATGAATAATGAATTCACATTTATAGTTTAAATAACGTGTACATGTAGAATAAAATGTATTAATGGGTTATATTAATATATTAATGTTATGTATTTGCTTAAATAATATTGAGCTTTGATTAATTAAGTGGTTTGGGCCTAGTCGACAAACCCTCATCCTAAGTTCCATGGCCTAATAAATGCTTGTAAAAATCTTGTGAAAGCTGAGAATTAATATTGTTCATTGTTCACACTGCACTGACCAAACGATTTGTAAATGTCTTAAACTGTTCTCATGAGAAATACTTACTGATAATTTGTAGATTTGATGCATCGAAAGAAGACGTTCCCAGGCCTCGACAATAGCCGCAGTGACTGGAGCTAGGATTGCAACTAAAACGTTACCTGACGAAGCTGATGATGGGAACAGGAGAAGAGGAGCCCATCAATTTTTAGATTTAGAGTTTAGAGACTATTGGTCCTACTGCGAACATATGATTTTCTGAACAATGACGGTGTGAGAAAATGCTTTATGGATTTTAGTATATCCAGACTATACTCTGTGGAAACGGAGTTCAGTTCAGTTCTTCAGTGTAGCAGAGTTAGTTCGCTTTTCCATTCTAGTCCTGTTAGAGCCCATTTTCCCCTGTCTTTTGTCAGTCAGTGTGGTTGTACTATGCCATTCTGTACTCCTTAGTAGTCTTGTCCGTGGAGCTTCGCAGTTCCTTATGTTTCCCTTATAGTTTTATCCCCATAGAGTAATTGTGGTGATGCTGTTCCCTTAGCTTAATGTTTTCTAAGTTGGTTCAATGAACTTAGAGACCAACTGTGTCTGAGCCAATCCCTTTCACTGTCCTGTTGCTGACCAAACGGATGTCCAACTGACAAAGAAATCGCAGCTTGCTAAACCATTGAGGAGAGGTATAACGAATTGCTATTGTTTCTGTTGTATATTTTGTTCTTTTTTTTTAGGTACCAACCGCTAATTTTGATTGAACCCTAGTTAGATGTTTTCCAAATTAACTTTTGACTCAACTGTTTTGCATGAAGCCCAAACATGCTATTCTGATTGGAGGGTTAGTTAGTATGCCTAATGTGTGGATAGATGTTATTAACAAAGAACTGATTTGATTCACCTGTGGATTTTAGATGTATGCTATCTCTGTTGTTCAGTTATTGATGTTATTAGTTTGTACTGAACTCTTGAATGTTTAATCATCAATGCATTAGTTAAACTGATATTCTTTTGACACTTTGGTCAGCCTGTGTTGTTTTTATATGCTTATCATTTGGTTTTGAGACTAATTTACATGATATTAGCATTGTTAATATATGGAAATAAACATTTTAATTTTCCTAAAAGGCGTGGGTATTCATGGCCATATGTGTCATGGTGCATAAAGATTACTGACTCAAAGTTTATGATATTAGATCTGTTGAACCTATTATGTTGTTTGTCAGATTATGAGTAAAGACTGTGTACATGGTGGAATCACTGTCAGCGTAGCCAAAAGGTCTATCGAACCTCTAACATGTCCCCTTATAAATAAATAATAAAAGACTAAGGGGGTCATTACAAAATTGTCGGTAAAAGCCGCTTACGCCATGCAGAAGACCGCCAACACACCGCCACGGCTGCGGAATACAGACACTGCCATTATGACCCACAGCTCGGAATCCACCAAAATCTAGACACCCACACAAGTCCACCACACCAAAGGTCAGTGATAAACTGGCAATAACAAAACCTCCACCGTCACCCCAACAGGAATACGCCCACACTATCACGACCCACGAATCCACACAGCGGTCTTTCAACCGCGGTATTCCATTTGCAGTACACACTGCTGTGCTCAAAATACACATTCACTTACAAAACACAACCACATTGGACAATTCGAAATACACACACCTGATACACATACACACACCACTCCCACACACTCAATACACTATAAAACACACACCCACATCACCCACAAACCCTTACTACAACAACTGCGACAGAAGGCCAGAGAGAGACACCACCAGAAAGAACAATAGCATCCACGGGCACTCAACACCATCACTCACACAACATCCACGCACCTCACACAACACACCTCTAAATATCACCCCACCCATCACAACACACACTACCCCACACATCACCCACACCACCCCATGGCACCGCAAAGACACCCCTGGTTTTCTGAGGAGGAGCTCAGGGTCATGGTAGAGGAAATCATCCAGGTAGAGCCACAGCTATTCGGATCACAGGTGCAGCACACCACCATTGCTAGGAAGATGGAGCTACGGCGAAGAATCGTGGACAGGGTCAACGCAGTGGGACAGCACCCAAGAACTAGGGATGACATCAGGAAGAGGTGGAACGACCTACAGGGGAAGGTGCGTTCCGTGGTCTCAAGACACCAGATTGCGGTTCATTAGACTGGCGGTGGACCCCCACCTCCTCCCCCAGAACTCACTACATGGGAGGAGCAGGTCTTGGCTATACTGCATCCTGAGGGTCTCGCAGGAGTAGCTGGAGGAATGGACTCTGGTAAGTCAATCCTTTAACTACTTCATCCCCCACCCACCTGCATGCTATCACATACCCCCACCCTCGCCCTCACCCCCATCACTCCAATTCCTCACGTATGTCCCAATATCACAAACCACACATCCCAAACCCAAGCCCTGCATGTAACACCAAAGCATGGACACCCATCACCAAAGCATGTCCACTGCACATACCCATACACCCCCCTAAACCATTATCACACAAGGTCCCACACAAGAATGGAAGCACTGGGCTACAGGGTCACCCACCCATTGCACACCATCACACACACAAATGCAATAATCATGCTTTTACACCCCTGCAGGACCCCTACCCAACGTCACCAGACAGGAGGGTCCAGACATGTCCACTCCACCCACAGAAGAGGCCCACAGTGATGACAGCAGCTCTGTCCAACTGGATCTAGATGACCAGCCCGGCCCATCTTGGACCTCGGGACAGTCGGTTCCCCTCACACTGGCACAAGCCACAACAGAGCCTCCCCCCTCTGGAAACACCAGCACAGCACCCACCCAGTGGGCCCATACCTCTGTCCCCAGGACACGTCAAGCAGCAGCGTGTCCACCACTACAGGGAACCCAGGCTAACCCACCACCCCAACAACACCTGGGACCTGGGGGCAGTGGTAGTGGGCACACGGTTAAGGGGACAGAGGCCCAGGGGAACTGGGAGGGCTGCTGTGCGACAGGGGGAGGACAGGCCCAGGGAACCCACTCTCCACGAGGCCCTCTCCAACATCATGGGAACCTACCACCATTCCCAGGAGACGATGGCAATTGTACTGGCCAAATTTCAGGAGACCCAGCGGCTGCAGGAGAAACAGTATTTGGGGTTCAGGGAGGAACTCAAATCCATCAATTGCACCCTGGGCACTATTGTAGGGGTGCTGAAGGAACTCGTCAACACCAGGAGGGACACTGTGGCACAACAAGGGGCCCCTGGCACTAGCCTGGACGATGAACTGCCCACCACCTCCGCCGGCGCTAGTGGACAGGAGGAACCGCCACAGGACCACAACACCAGCACCCCACCCCCTGCAGATGGAGAACCATCCTGCAAGCGGTCCCTGAGATCCAGGACAAAGACAGAGAACAATGCCAAGACCCCTGCCAAGAAATGAGACCACCCTGATTGTCATCCTTCTGTCCCACTTTGTCACCCTGTCCCTCCATCAACTGCCCCAGCTCCACTTCCTATGCCCCTTTGGACAATGCACCTGTGAGACTAAGAGACTGGACTCTGCCATGGACATTCCTCCACCATCACCCCTGACCATTTTACAACCCCCTCCACTATTTTGCACTTAAATTAACACCCTTAAATCACAAAACAATCTGGGGTCAGTCTGTGCTTTCGAAAATGTGTATTAGCAATAACAGTGGCAAAATGCTAAATCCAATGTAATGTCAACATACCTATGTCACACAGCTCTAGTCCATGCGGAAACAAAGCAGCGGTCACACAGTGGGACCCACATCTGTGAAATCGAAAGGGAAAGTGACAACTCAGTGTCCATACACTGGGCGAAAATGACAGACAGATGAGAGGTAGAAGAATTAAATCAGATGTAGCAGGCAGTGTTGTCTTCTTACCTGTGTCTCACTGGAACTATTGCTGGATCACCGTGTTCCTGTTATCTATGCCTCTTCATCTGCTTCCTTGTCTTCACTGTCCACAGGCTCCACAGCGGCCACAACACCTCCATCTAGACCATCCTCCTGCAGAAAAGGCACCTGACGTCGCAAAGCCAAGTTGTGAAGCATACAGCAGGCCACGATGATCTGGCGCACCTTCTTTGGTGAGTAGAATAGGGAACCACCTGTCATATGGAGGAACCAAAACCTGGCCTTCAGGAGGCCGAATGTTCTCTCTATAATCCTCCTAGGCCGCCCATGGGCCTCATTGTAGCGTTCCTCTGCCCTTGTCCTGGGATTCCTCACTGGGGTCAGTAGCCATGACAGGTTGGGGTAACCAGAGTCACCTGCAAATGTCGAGGGACAACTGTTAGACACATACTAACTCTTAGGGACATCCCCAGACCCAGACACCTAGTCACACTGTATTGGGACCATGTCCTCACCTAATAGCCACACATGGTGCCTCTGGAGTTGCCCCATCACATAAGAGATGCTGCTATTCCGCAGAATGTAAGCATCATGCACTGAGCCAGGAAATTTGGCCTTCACATGAGAGATGTACTGGTCTGCCAAACACACCATCTGCACATTCATAGAATGGTAACTCTTCCGGTTTCAGTACACTTCTTCACTCCTGCGAGGGGATACCAAGGCCACATGTGTCCCATCAGTGCCACCTATGATGTTGGGGATATGTCCCAGGGCATAGAAGTCACCTTTCACTGTAGGCAAATCCTCCACCTGAGGGAAAATAATGTAGCTGTGCATGGGTTTCAGCAGGGCAGACAACACTCTGAACAACACGTTGGAGAACATAGGCTGGGACCTCCCTGATGCTATGGTCACTGTCGTCTGAAAAGACCCACTTGCAAGGAAATGGAGTACTGACAGCACCTGCACTAGAGGGGGGATTCCTGTGGGAAGGCGGATAGCTGACATCAGGTCTGGCTCCAACTGGGCACACAGTTTCAGGATTGTGGTACGATCAAGTCTGTTGGTGATAATTACATGTCGCTCCTCCATTGTCGACAGGTCCACCAGCGGTCTGTACACCGGAGGATGCCGCCATCTCCTCATCTGCCCCAGCGGACGTGCTCTATGGAGGAGAACAGCAAGCTGAGAGTCAACAAACACTGAGGTACATAAACACAACTTAATCGGAAAATGTTTTAAAATCGACATATGACTGCATTAGTGTTTAAGCAAGGCCTAGATATGTGTGACGCAGTCAAAAATAATGCCATGTGGCCCCCTGAAATGGCGGCTGTCTGATCTTTAATGTGGGACAAGGTGATATGAGGTAACTGCGCTGGCGTTGTACACCGTCGCGGTAGGCGGTCAAAGACCGCAGCGCAATCCTGCATTGGTTAACATTGGAAACCTGTGGGTCCCAGGAGCCAATGATGATGTACGCCGGTGGTGACGGTAGGCACCGCTACGGATGTCATCGCCATTTTCTGTCTGTTCATTCACTTGATATCTGATCTTTGTCAGGAGAGGACCTACACTGCAAGTGCTGCTGTGACCTCAGTCTGGAAGAGACAATGACTCGTGTGTCTGGGGAAAGGGCCCCTGCCTTCAGCACGGAGGAGTTGGATAAACTAGTGGATGGGGTCCTCCCCCAGTACACGCTACTCTACGGTCCTCCAGACAAACAGGTGAGTACACTGTGAGCATGCTGTATGGGCAATGCCTGTTTGGAGTGGTGTGGATGAAAGATGGGGGGGGGAATGAGGCCTGCATGAAACGACGTTGAGTGCATGTGCCTCATGGCAAGGGTAAGGATGCAGGCCAATGACTGTGACGATGCGGACGGTTATATCTTCTCCTTTTCCCCTTACTATTCCTGTTGGTCAGCGCCCACCAGAAGAAGGATGTTTGGCGTGCCATCGCCAAGGAAGTCTGGACCCTGGGGGTCTACCACAGACGGAGCACCCACTGCCGGAAAAGATGGGAGGACATTCGCCGCTGGAGCAAGAAGACGGCGGAGGCCCAGCTGGGGATGGCCTCCCAACGTGGGAGAGATGCCCGTCGCACCATGACCCCCCTGATGTTCCGGATCCTGGCGGTGGCGTACCCGGAGTTGGATGGGCGCTTGAGGGCATCACAGTAGCCACAAGGGGGTGAGTACACTCTCATTCAGCTGATTCAGCATGCATTGTAGGTGTTTGGGTGGGGGAGGTGGGCTGTGGGTTCCCCTAGGCTAGGGCGAGTTTAGTAAGCAAGGTCCCTTCTTAAGGCAGGCCCTGTGGCACCCCACCCCACCTGTATACAGAGCCAACTACACCTAGTCAGGCTCCTGTGACTTCCATGTGTGCAGCAATTGGGCATAGCCTTGTAACCCATGTCCCTGCATGGCGTAGTGCAGGGGGCATCTGTGTCTGTGGCGGTATTGGATGCACTCAACATGTCTTTCTTCTGTCTCCCCCCTTGTGGTCTCCCTGTGCTTGTGTGCATTAGCATCATCGGGGGGAGCAGTGGCACCGGAGCAGGAGGGAGCTGCATCCCACATGGCCCTGGAGGGTGACACAACAGAGTCAGATTTCACCAGTGGGACGGAGGGCGAGGAGAGCTCTGCGGCGGGGACAGGAGCTGAGACCAGCGACACGGACTCCTCCTCTGATGGGAGCTCCCTTGAGGTGGCGGGCCCCTCTGTGCCCCCGCATCTACAGGTATAGCCACCACCCCCCCTACCAGCACCGCCCTCCCACCAGCCCCTCAGCATTTGCCCCGTGTCCGCTCACCCAGGAGGGTGGGCATCTCCTTCGCCCCAGGCATCTCAGGCCCTGCCCCAGTGAGCCCTGCTGCCCTCAGTGAGGAGGCCATTGTCCTCCTCAGGTCCCTCACTGTTGGGCAGTCTACCATTTTGAATGCCATCCAGGGTGTAGAGAGGCAGTTGCAACAAACAAATGCATACCTGGAGGGCATTCATTCCGGTCAGGCAGCCCATCAGCGAGCTTTTCAGACTTTGGCCTCAGCACTGACGGCAGCCATTGTCTCTGTCTCTAGCCTCCCCCCCCAACTTCCTCCACCCAGACCCAAACCCCTGTACCTCAGCCTATCCCAAGCACACCATCAGACCAGCATGCACACACGTCAACACACAAGGGAAGCTCAGACAAACATAAGCACCACACATCCCACAGGCACTCACGCAAGCATCATACACATGCAGACATACCAACAGCCACTGCCTCCACTGTGTCCCCCTCCTCCTCGTCTCCCTCCTCCCTCCCAGTCTCGTCTCCACTCACACCTGCATGCACTACATCGGCAGCCACTACCTCCATCACCAGCACACCCACCACCACACCCCGCTCACGTGCAGTCACCACCCCTACTACCATTCCCACATCCTGTGTCCTCTCCCAGTGTGTCTGTGAGCCCACCTCCCAAGGTACACAAAGGCAGCCACACACCCACCCAACAGCCACCCACCTCACGACAGCCTCCATCCCATGCACCTTCACCCAAAGTCACCAAACGTACACCTCCTACAACCACTACCTTTTCCTCCACTCTCAAACCCCCTCCATCTACTTGTCCCAGTCTGTCCAAAAAACTTTTCCTGTCCAACCTTGACCTCTTCCCCCCACTTCTCCCACCCCTTCAGTCTCCTAGAGCCCGCCTCTTCAGGTCCCAACCCAGCACCTCAGCCACAACATCTGCGGGAACAGTGGTGCCAGTAGTAACCGGCTTCTGGAGTGCGCCAGGCAGCAGGGCAGCCAGTGTGCCAAGGAGCCAGAGCACGGACAGTCTCACACCTCAAAAGCACAAAAAGTTGCCCAGTGCCCGGCGGGAGAGAGGAAAAAATCTTCCACCAAAGCCTCTCCCAGGGGTACAGTTGGGAGTGTGGAGACAGCTGCGCCACCATCCAAGGTGGGGAAGGGGCACAGTAAAACAGGCAAGTTTGGGAAAACCTGCACGGCAGACAAGACCGCCACAAGCACCGCTGCCAAGGACACCGCTGCCACAAGCACTGCTGCCAAGGACACCGCCGCAACAAGCACCACTGCCAAGGACACCGCCGCCACAAGCACTGCTGCCAAGGACACCACCGCCACAAGCACCGCTGAACAGGACACCGCCGCCACCAGCACCACTGAACAGGACACCGCCACCACCAGCTCTGCTGAACAGGACTCCGCCGCCACCAGCACCGCTGAACAGGACACCGCTGCAACAAGCACCGCAGGCCAGTGAGCGCCAAAGATTCCGACGCTACGGAGGCCACCACGTGCAGGATGAAGCACTCTGAGCACAAAGCCCCCTCCAGAACCTGTGGAGATTGGCATCCACTACCTCAGTCCTTGGCAGGAAGAAACACTCTGGGCACAAAGCCCCCTCCAGAACCAGTCGAGAAAGACATCCACTTGAGAGACTGTGGCTTTGTACTCCCCAGGATAAAGCAGTGGGCAACCCACCCACTGGAGAGACTGTGGCTTTGCACTCCCCAGGATAAAGCAGTGGGCAAACCACCCACTTGAGAGACTTGAGAGACTGTGGCTTTGCACTCCCCAGGATGCAGCAGTGGCAACCCACCCACTGGAGAGACAGTGGCTTTGCACTCCCCAGGATGCAGCAGTGGGCAAACCACCCACTTGAGAGACTCGAGAGACTGTGGCTTTGCACTCCCCACTCATCCCGCTGAGGTGCCCCTCCTTCCCTTCCCTGAGGTACCTGTTGTATTTCTATCTGATGCCCCAGCAGTGTTCTCTCCGTTTTGATCGGGTATTGAGTGTGGGCCTCACCCATGCATTTTGGGCCTATATATTCTCCATCCACAGTTTCACCTCGTTCCAGCCACTTTTATTTCACGGTGAGTCAAGGCAGCGTGGCAAACCCTTACAAATCCTGCCAAACTCTGTAAAAAACTCACAAGGCATGCAACTCAGAGTGAAAACAACAATGTGCCGAGACTCAAGTGCAGATACGTGTTTATTGTGAATTCCACAAAGCAATCCTTCCTGACGCGTTTCGGAGCATAAGCTCCTTGCTCACAGGTTAAAAGCTTATTCCCAATATCGTGAATATTTAAATATGTACTCCTTCTTGCATTGTGCACAAAAATAAACAACGGATTACTACTCAATCTCAAAGAAAGAAAAAAGCTCAAAAATGTGTCAGCCATATTTGAGTGGTCAAAATTACTTCCTAATGCATACTTTACGGTATATACACTTGATCCCAGCGTTTTGTACAAAACTTTTTCAATATTTAAATTTATGAATTTTTACAAACTACCTCAATTATTCCATGACTCCAATTAAACTGTTACACTGCATGGGTAATCAATAATACAACATCTTACTGCTATATACAAATTCTTTTAAATTATAAATCATGTTTAGGTACGCAATGTTGTTTATTGATTTCTTTATGTATTTCTGTTTTTGTGCTTTGTTATTAGGTATTACTTCATGACAATGAACATACATCTATAAGACAAAAGAGCTATTATATTATGGACTGGCATTTCAATGTAAAAATGAGGATGTTTGTAGTACATAAAGATACTAGAAGATGAGTACCGAAACATGATTTATAATTTAAAAGAATTTGCCCCAGATAGTCCTTGCTCACTCACGTCTCGGTGGTATCGCTTAAACAAATACACATTCCTAGTTAACGCCTCAGTACCTCTTTTGTCAGTTACCAATGTGCCCTTTACCCAGATAACTGTCCACGGAGTAGACTCAAATGGTAGCTTAAATTTTCACCCATGATGTCGGTTCTTCACCAACACCAACTCTCCCACTTGTATGTCTCGGATGCGGGCTCATCTCTTCTGAGACATTGGGTCATTCTGTTTTTGATGGTTACAGAGTCTGGCAGCCACTTGATCATGGAGCTGAGTAGGAACACTCACTTGGGGAATCGTGTCTCTCACTCCACGTAGCATGCAAACAGCACTAGGCGTCACTCCAGTAGTGATGTGAGGCGTCAAACGATATTCCCTCAAAAATTAAAACAGGGCGCTTCCCAAGTTCTTGCCATGAGCTACTGCAATTCTCAGTACCTTATTTAATGTCCTCATAAACCGTTCCACTTCTCCGTTGGCTTGAGGCCAACGAGGAGTGATTTTTCAGTGATGAATAGCATGTGAAACTAGATAGGAGGCAACTCATGGCTTGAGAAAGGGGGGACATTGTCCGTTCTCAGTTCCTGCAGGACCCCATGGGTGGCCAGGATTTTCTCCAGGCAAGGTACTACCCGCTCTGTGATCGTGGACTCCAGGACCTCCACCTCTGGATATTTTGAAAAATCATCTATGACAACTAACATTTGCTGACCATCAGGTAAGCTGCCTAAATCCGCACTGGCCATATGCCAGGGAGCCAAAAGAATAGGCTCCATGATGATCGGCGATGGAGGGCCAGCCGGGCCAAGTGTTTGACACACGTGACACTGTTGTATGGTCTGTTCCACACGGGCTTCGCAACCTTGCCTTGGTTTTCACTATACCCTGATGAGCAGCATAGGCTAAGTCAATTGTCCTCTGTCGCAGTGCCTCTGGTATGACCAAACGACTGCCCCGTAGGAGACAGTCTTCGGAGGAGACTGCCAACTCATGTCGAATGCAGTACAGTGAAGACAGCGTTGCACTCGCCTCCGCCGTTCTGCGAGACAGGTTTTGTTTCAACAAATGCCATTTTCTATCACGGACACATGACATTGCTAGATGTAGAGCCTCATCCACCCGGGTAGCCTCTTGGATTTCTTTGAGGGACATCGGAAGTGGCCTTGACCTCTCCATCACTAGCCTCACGTACTCCTCAACTTCATCGGCCTCATCTTCTTCCTGGGCCGTGACCGGTCTGGCATGCCTCAAGAGGTAGTCAGCTGGATTTTGTGCCCCCGGTCGGTACACCATGGAGAACTGGCATCCCTGCAATTGGAGAATCCATTTTTCTATGCAGGGTAGTGGTTGAGAAGCAGACTTGTTGAACAATGGTATCAGTGGCTTGTGGTCTGTGTGTACAACAAATGGAGGACCATATATATACAGATGAAAATGACGACAGACCCAGTGTACAGCTATCACCTCTTTTTTGATGTGTGAATAGCGTTGCTCTGTCGCTCTTAATGCTCTGCTGGCATAAGCCACCAGTGCCCACTCCCCATCATCCCCTTTTTGGGAAAGAACGGCCTCAAGTCCTACTGGGCTGGCATCTACGGATATCTCAGTGTCTTTGGATGGGTCAAAATATACCAACGTGGTATTCGCTGACAGTGCTTGTTTGGTTGCCTGAAAGGCTGCATCCTGCTTTGAATTCCACTCCCATGGGGTGTGGGCCTTCGTGAGTACCCTCAGTCGAGCCGTGAGGGATATCAAAATTGGGATGAACCTACCACAGTAAGTGACCATTCCCAAAAAACTGCAGACACCGGTAAATGACATGGGGGCGGGCGCAGATTAAATGTCTGCCACTTTCTCAGGATCCAAAAAATGCAATGTCCTGTCCCAAAAATTCAAATTTTTCTCTGTATAGGGTTAGCCCATTTTGGTGTAGCCTGTGGAAAATAGTCTTTTGCGGTGCACCTTAACTGTGGGAGCATGCACCAGGATATCATCGCTCACGTTGATGACTCCCTCGAGACCAGCCAGCACCCCGTATCATGTCCTGGAATACCTCTGCAGTGCTGGCGATCCCAAAACTCAATCGCTTGTATCGTCTAAGCCCCACGTGTGTGGAAAAAGTTGTTATTGTCCTGGATTCCGAGGCCAATATCAGTTGGTGATGTCCTGCACGAAGGTCCATCTTGGAAAACCAGCTCAAGCCACTGACTTCCGCTACAATATCATCCACCGTTGGGGTGAGATAATGCTCTCTCCGGATGGCCACATTTGGTAACCGTATATCAACACAGATGTGCACTCCCCCAGGTTGTTTTGGCTTTTGAGTGACGATGATGGGTGACAACTACGGAGTTGGTCCTTCGACCCTCTCAATGATGTCGGCCTCTTCCAACTTTCTAAGCTCAGCTTCCACCTGAGGGCGAAGGTGAAATGCTATGCGTCTGTGTTTTAGGGCCACTGGTTCTACGGACTTATCAATATGCAGTTTTACCTGGTGATCTTTCAGGCAACCAATGCCCTTGAAGAGGTCCGAGTATTCTTCTTCCAAACTCTCAAGCGCCCCCAGGTGTATGCTGAAAGCAAACACCACCAATTTTAGCTCTTCTGCTGTGCAACAACTTAATAGCATTCCGGTGCCCACCTTCGTGACATGTATCTTGTCTCGAGTGGTTGTGTCTTCATGCATGATGTCCGTTGTGAACACCCCCGCCAAACTAAATCAGGGTGACTGATCCGAATGCAAATACTTGTTCTGAGGTGGGGCTAAGAGGGGAGCATTTTGGTAGCTGTCTGAATGCAGAATGAGCTAGTATGTTAATTGAGGCCCCAGTATCAATGAGTGCGGGTACCTGGTGACCTGCGACCTTTATTCTGCACTTGGGAATTCTCTTCCTGAGTAGACTGCCTGGCTCGGTGGCATGAATGATATACACCGTTCCCTCTGGTTCGTCATCATCATCCATGTCTGGTGTATCTTCCTGTTGTTGGATTCTTTTCGTGGCATGTATTGCCTCTGGTCTGTCTGACTTGGGCCTTGTTGTCGAACGGCACACCTTGGCAAAGTGATTGAGTCTCTGACAGCTGGTGCATTGTTTTCCTACCGCTGGACATTTGCCTTGGTGCAGGCGATGATCCTCCACACATGTAGCAGGAACGACTCGTGCTTGTTGACTGTGTTTTGTCTTTCTTTTTTGCTGTGGCTCCGGATGTGATAGCATTTACCGGTTCTAACTTGATGGACTGCATGAGCGCAGATTCCATGTGTGCCGCCCTCACACGTGACAGTTCCTTTGACTGGCCCATGGACAACATGTCTGCCATTGACATGCCAGAGACTTGCAAGATGTGTTCCCTCAGTTTTGTGGAGTGACACCCTTGAATGAGCTGCGCCCTTATTTCATCTGCTTGGTCTGGCAGGGTGCATGTATTGGCCAGATCCCTCAGTCTAGCAAAAAAAAACATCTACTGCCTCCTCCGGTAGTTGCCTGGCTTGCTGTAGGAGGAAACGTTCATAGTCCAGATTTGCCAGTGCTTTAAAATATGCTGTGATTGCGCATTTCAGGGGCTGATATGAGCAGGGGGGTCCCTCTTCGACCACCGACTTGCTAATTTTGTGGATCGCTGACCCACCCAAATGTAGGAGCATTGGTTGTTTCCTGTTGGAGTCTAACACCATCGCTGTGAAATAGTTTTCCAAATGCTCCACCCACGTTTTCAATTTTGCTGCTTGAGCTGACGGGGGCACATCCACCAGAAAAGGTTCCAGCGCCGGGAAAGAGGCCATTGTGTCGTGGTTGTGGGGTCTGCCAGCGACGACTGTGTGACTACAGGGAAAAAAATACCTCCCCACTTCACTACCTGGTGCACGGGTAAACCATGGCTCTCACTCCTTGGAGTTCTTTGACTGTTTGTGCAGTCTAAATGTGTTTCTGTTTCTCTTTTGTTTGCTATGACCTCTCCTCAGGGTAAGGTCTCTGTGAGAGCTTGGTACAGAAAATGCAGAAATAAATGTTTATGCTCGCCCCCTGCACCATCAGATGAGTCTGGACCCCTGTGCAGTGTCTTCATGGGCGTGGCAGTCTCTCCGCGGTCGCTTTCCGACTCACCTGGTAATTGGAGACCAGTTGTGTGCAGCTGCCGTCGTCTGCCCTCCACGCGCTGGGGAACACAAATAAGGGGGGAGCTTCAGCCTGGACGCGCTGCCACGACTGGAGCACCAATGCGTCTCCAGGGGCCACCTGCAATCATGCGGGGTGCGCACCAGTTACACACACCGCCTCCGGTAACGAGGAGGGAGCTTCAGCAGGGGTCCTCGGCCGCGCCCCTAACACAGTGCAAGACCAGTCAGCCTGCTGCTCCGACAGCTGATTCAGCTGCACACCCGACTCGGTAGCGGCTTGTTGGTGCCTGCTGCCTGCTTCTATACGACTGCCTGAACCTTGGCCTTGTCGCCAGTTTGTTATGTGTTCATGTGTGCAAAGCCTGCTGTATACGTGACACACACAATAAACACACTCCGTACAAATTGGTAGTTGTGCACTGCCCTTGGCGCCAAGCCGCGGGTCCCTTTATTTCCTCAGCTCCTGACGTCAGGAGCAAACCCCCAACCCCTCAGGCAGAGGGGTATACCTTAATCCTCACGCTGGGGTTAGGGAACAAAACCACCCCTGCCAAAATGAAACCACATCGTTCGACATAACACCCACGCTGAGACACGCCTCATAAGTCACTGCTCCCTTTCAATATATCAGCAGAGTGCCTGTTGCTGTCTTTTTCTCTTCTTCCTTTCTCTTTCTTCCATGGCTATCACATAATACGACCCTTAGTGTCATTGTTAACTCCTTGCTATGATACGCAACGTTAAACCTTAAAAGCGTCACCCCAGCGTGGGGCGGTTGAATGCATATATTTGTATGACGATGTGTGCAGCCCAGTCAATGACGGCTGATTAACTTTATGTGTATACCTATCTGGTTATCGTTGTTTAATGCAAAAACGAATTAAAAAAGAAATACATAAAAAAAAACACATGATGCTCGTCAGTTTCTAAGAGAGGAGATCCATTTTGCAAAACAATTGCAGCATTGCTTGAATGTCATGTCTCTTAATAAAATGAGACAAGAGAACATGATGAACACAGGAGAACACACACTTTCAAAACCCTCTCAGTGATGAAATATTTGATTATTACTTCTGCCCTGGTCAGAAGAAGATATTAATCATACGTCCTGTCATTACTTTCTGCGATTGAGAGAAAACCTTTTTCATCTAGATATTAGTCTTTTGCAATCTGCTTTAAGCCTCCAATTCCAACCTCACCAGTGAATTCAGATCCCTTCACATACTGAAGTTTGCAAAGGACTCAGAATTCTGAGTTGTACAATAGTTATCACCCTGGTGTGTTCCCCAGTCGAATTTTGCCAGGTGAAACCTAGTGTATGTTATATGGAAAACTGTTCTGTAAATAGGCAAAACGTGATGAATCCTGAATCCAAATGTTAGGTCTAATTCTGCAATACAAAGTATTTACCACACCTAGAGAATACTCCTTGTCAGGGTTTCGGTAGTTACTGAGCACCACACATAGCTAGGCTTATTACACCCTACTCTGACTTAAGCCCAAAGGGGACTGTAAATCTCTATCGATATCTTGGTTTCCTTTAGAGGTAGACTTTATAGCAGTAAATGCATTATGATCACCTAGTAAGATAGCAATTCTTTTATAACATTGAGTGGCCGATATGTAGACCAAATTGAAAAATTACCTGCCTGCAATTGCAGAGCCAGATGTTGCAAAGTGCAACGCAGTTTGGTTACAGGTTGGTTGGTTTACTGAATTTGGAGCCCAAGGCACTAAGGCCCATATTTATTCTTTTCGACGCAAATCAGCGCTAGGGCAGATTTGCGTCAAAAAGTTTACTGCCGGCTAACGCCATTCCAATGAGCCAACCAGGCGCCTTATTTATGGAATGACATTAGCCGACGCTGCGGCCTGGTTAGCGTCAAAATGAATGACGGTAAGCGGGCGGCGGAGGCGAAGGGAAGACTGGGGGTTGTGCGCCACAGAATGGTGCAAGTCAGGTTAGAGTCAAAAATATTGTCTCTAACCTGACTAGCGCCATTTTTTTATGCACAACACCCATGGAAATGACTCTGTCCCCTGGGCATGGCCATTGGGCACAGTGGCCTGTAAGGGGGCCCAAGTTAGGCCCCCCATGCCACTTAAAAAAATAAATATATATACTTACCTGCACTTACCTGCATTCACCATGGATGGGTCCCCCCATCAATGGGTGTCCTCCAGTGGTGGACGAGGGTGGCAGGGGGTGTCCCTGGGTGCAGGGCAGGGCACCTGTGGACAGCTTCCATGGTCTCCCACCATGGAAATGAGCCCACAGGTCCCTTAACACCTGCCCTGACCCAGGCATTAAAAAACAGAGCAAATCCGGCTGGGCCTCATGTTTTAAGGCCCGCCTCCTCCTGTGCGTCATTTTGACGCCAGAGGATAAATAAGGCGCACATGCCTTAGAGTCATTTTTTGCACTGGAACGCCTACCTTGCATGTCATTAGCGCAAGGTTGGTTTGCACATACAAAAAATGACTCAAACTCCAAGACAGGTCTAGCGCTAAAGTATAAATATGGAGTTAAGTTTGCGCCGAATTTGCGTAAAAAAAAATGATGCAAATCCGGCACAAACAGAGTATAAATATGGGCCAAAGCCTTTTAGGAAATGTAAGTCGCATGATTCACTAAATCCCAGGGTTTACAATGCCTAAATGAGTTTTAGAAAACAAAAAAAAACATTTTGCATATAGGTAACTAGTTACTAAATCTGACAATAGATTTAGAAATGCATTATGAATTGCAACTTGGAAGGGAAGTGTTAAAGGCATCCGTTCCAAATATCGATTTGCAGTGCAATGCATCAATGGCCAGTGTTAGAAATTGGGCCTCTAGTTGGCAGAGGTATGCACCCTATCCAAGTAGGTACCATAATCCTAGTAACGGTTAGTCAGAAACACACCCTAAATTCACCTGTCCTCAACTTCTGGTAGCTTGGCACAGAGTAGTCAGGCTTAACTTAAGAGACAATGTGTAACATATTTGTGCAACTCTTAAATACAGTAACACAGGGAAAGACACCACAAAAGAATCCACACCAGTTTAGAAAAATAGCTAATATTTATCTGAATAAAACAAGACCAAAACAACATAAATCCAATGAGTACTTCTTACGTGAGGAGTATGGGTTAAATTTATGAAATAAATATACAGTGCCTGACAAATGGAGTGTTTTAAAAATCATCCATGCATAAAATTGCAATCTCCCCAGACTGGGTTCCAATGGTAGATCACTAGCCCATCTGTGTATGACTGATCGGAGGGACAGGACCTCCAGGAGTTACTGTGAAAAGAGCCTTAAAATGGGCCCCTCTGGAACAAATCACTTAATCAATCTCAGCCACTTACAAGCTAGAGCACAGTACAACTACAAGCATGGCTCTGTCCCTTGCTCTACTGTACCTTCCTCTGCGTGAGGTGAACTCGAGCTGCTGCTCAGATAGTGTTGCCATGGGCTTCAGAGCAGTGCTCTCCTCCTGCGAGTCCACATCAGAGTGGAGGGAAGGTCATGCTGTTGCTCCGGCAACACCTCAAGTTGGAAGGTGCTGGAGAAAGGTGATGCTGTTCCTCCGGCAACGCCTGAAGCTGAGAGATGTGGGTACAAGGTGACACCTTGTCATCACTCGGGACTCCACTGCACTCGGCAGTTGAAAAGTGGGGTTGTCTGATGTGAAATTCATGGTGCGCTAAGCCCAGCTGAGGATGTGGCAGCATTGACTCCCCAAAACACAGTGATCTTGATCCTCACACAGCAGGCCACTGGTTGTCTCAGAACGGGCTGAGGAGGTGTTATAGGGAAGGAATAGCAGTCTTTGATGGCCCTGAGACTTCATGGGGCAAGCCAACAAGCCCTTGGAGGCCTTTAGTTGCAAGGATGTTAAGGTCAAATTTAGTCTCCCATCACTTCAGGTGTGAAGTAGCAGGCAGCAGCCAACACAGCAAAGCAAGTGACAAAGTGACAGTACCTCCGGGCAGCACGGCAGTCTTTCTTCTTGGCAGAATGTCCTTGGTTCCAGTAGAGTTCTGATTTGATGTGGTTTGGGGTCCAGTATTTATACACAAAAGTATCTTAGGAGTGGGAGAGACTTCAAAGAGGTGTTTGAAGATGACCAGGCCCTGCTCTTCCTTCCCTGACTCCAGACACTCTACAGTGGGGTGTGCAGCCCTTTGTATGCAGAATGGCATGGACCTATTCAGGTGTGTCAGCTCCTCTTCCTCCCATCTAGCCCAGGAAGGTGATGCTGGTGATGGGTCATCAAGATGCAAATATCACACCCAAACTCCCTTTGTGTGTGACTGTTTAGCAAGAATGCACAAAGCCCAGCTGCCATCTACACCAGACATGTATTCAGAGACAGGCAGAGGTACAGAATGGTTAAAGTAAGAAAAGGCCAACTTTCTAAAAGTGGCATTTTCAGACTTACAATTTAAAATCCGACTTCTGACTTCACCATAAGTTGTGATTTTAAATTGTGAGTTCAGAAACACCAAACTCTTTATTTCTGTCTTTTTCCAATTGGGCATTACACTTAAAGGATGCTTCAAGGTAACCCCAATGTTACCCTATGGGAGAGATAGGCCTTACAGTAGTGAAAACAAATGTATCCGTTTTTCCCTCCCTGGACGTGTTAAACAAAAAAAGTATATGTCCAAACTTTTTAAATGTACTGCATCCTGCCGTTGTGGCTATCCAGGTACTAGCCTAGGGCTGACAAATGTAATAGAAAGGAAGGTTTGTGCCTTGCAAGTCGGTGCACTTGCCAGGTTGAAATGGCAGTTTAAAACTGCACTCACAGACTCTGCAGTGGCAGGCCTGAGACATGTTTTAAAGGCAACTGTAGTGGTGGCACAATCAGTGCTGCAGGCCCACTAGTAGCATTTCATTTTCAAGCCCAGGGCATATATAGTGCACTTTGCTAGGAAAGTACAAGTAAATTGAATACGCCAATTTGTGGATAAGTCAATGGCACCATGTTTTGGAGTACCGAGCATCTGCACTTTAGCACGAGTCAGCAGTGATAAAGTGCCCAGAATCCCAAAACCAGCAAAAATGAAGTTTGAAGAACAGGAGGTCAGAGGGCAAAAAGTTAGGGGAAACACACCAAGGATACCAGGTCTAAAAGCTTGGTACTGCAATTTCTGTTGCAAACCATTGATAGGTTACCAACTCATCAAAGGAAGAGGTAACCATTTGGTTAATATGGTACCCCATTGCATGGGGCTAAGAAATACAGACAGATGTGTAGATAGGTTTTGTTCAATAAATTGCTTGAAAATCTATGCTAGATTGAGTCAAATTCCTGATGAAAATGAGCTATTTTATTGCAGCAGGAGTACCTCAGGTCGAATTTATCCGTATAGCATATCAGTTTCTTTTTATCAACCACTTCTCAAGAAACCCTCCCAAGATCCACAACAGCCTCCAAAACTATCACCCCTTCTTGCTGCTCCCGTTTCCCACCAAAGTCCTGGAGAAGTACATCAACTTTCAACTCACTGAACACCTAGAGAGATACAACCTGCTAGGCCCCTCCCAATTAAGATTCAGAGCCAACCACAGCACTGAAACAGCCCTGATCGTTGTGACAGACAACATCTGGACCCTACTTGGCACAGGAGAATCTGTCGCCCTGATCCTTCTCGACCTCTTTGCTGCCTTGAACACCGCCTCCCACCACACACTCATCAACAGACTGCACCAGTGCAGAATCAAAGACAACGTTCTTAGATGGACAGCATACTTCCTTTCAGGGCGCACACAGAAGATCTGTCTAACTCTCTTCACCTCTCAGCCAAAGCACACCATCTGCGGCATCCCACAAGACTTGTCCATCAGTCCCACTCTCTTCAACATCTACATGATGCTACTAGCAAACATTGTCAAAGCCCATGACATCAACATAATTTCTTACGACGATGACACCAAGCGTGTCCTCTTACCCTCAGCAGACCCCTCTACTACGAAGACCAACTTTCACAACTACATGAAGAACATCGGAGCCTGGATAAAGGACATCTGCCTGAAGCTCAGCACGGACAAAACTGAAGTACTGATCTTCAGCAGCTATACCTCCATCTTGAACAACTCCTGGTGGCCATCGGAACTTGGACCTACCCCACTCTGAAAGATTATGCCCGCAACCTCAGCATCATCACAGACAGCAAACTCTCCATGAAACAACAGGTCAACGCTGTCTCCTCAGCCTTCTTCCACATGCTCCACACGCTCTGCAGAATTTTCAAATGGCTTCCCTCTGTCACCAAAAAAAACCAGAAACACAAGCACTCATCACCGTCTGCACTATGGTAATGCACTCTATGCAAACACCACCAGCGAACTCATGAGAAGAGTCCAGACGATCCAAAACACTGGAGCCAGGCTGATCCTCAGTTTGCCCAAAAGGACCCACATCTCCCAACACCTGAGAGACCTCCACTGGCTCACCATCCAGAACAGATGCCATTTCAACCTCCTGCCCCATGCCTACAGAGCCCTCCATGACCACTTACTAGCCTATAGGAACCACCTTCTAAAATTCCACCAGCAACCTCGCTTTCACACAGACACCTCGCATCCACTGTTGCCGCACCAGAAGACGATCCTTCTCTCACCTTGCCACCAAATCCTGGAGCACCCTAACCTCTCACCTTCGTATATCACCCTCACTGGCAGACTTCAGGAGGGACTTGCCTCTTTGACTGAAACCCTCAACCCAGTGCCTGGATACCTTCTAAGTGATTAGTTGCGCTACATAAAAACCGTTTGATTGATTGATGTTAGTTTTTGTATTAGTCCTGGATGTTCACATGCTAAATCGTTTAATTTAATCTTGCAGCTGGATGTACTAAGGCAACGATGCAACTCATCTGGGCTAATGAAGGAAAAGGTAAATGGCTTTGATTAGTTCTCTATTGTAATTTTATGCAACCGTGAGCGGGCAGCCAGTTATCTGTTTTACTATTATTATTTTGAAAGTGAATGCAATATAAAGTTATAAAGTGTAAAAGCCAATTGTGAGCTGAACTGGGAAGTAATGTCAAGATGGAACTTGATGACTGATTGCTGGACCAGAGGAATCCACGGCTGCAGGCTGTAGGAAATAAGAAACCCTCTCACAAATAGATCTGGAAAGGTGAGAGGATGTGGCAGCATAGTCAAGCCTTCAACAGTCAAGATACATACAAGATGGGCATACTTCCTGTGAGAAATGTATGTCTTGTAAGATTTGCAGTACCCATGTGAGATGTGATTTTAGTTAGTGCGAGAACCACAAGTCATCTGAGGGCAGATCCTGAGGTTTCCATCCTGCACACACACTACTTGCCACACAAAGTGCTGGATGATCCTGGGGGGCAGCAGGAAGAATTCCACAGACTGTCAAAGCCTGGAAGAAAAGCAGCTTAGTGAACTGAGTCTGAAAGAGGGACAGAAGATGGGGGCTGCCAGGATGACCAGGCATACACAAAGAGCAATCATGATACCAAGCATCACAGTCTTTACTCGCAAGCCTATATGTTCTCCAACTCTCCTGGGGAGTTTGACTTAAGAACTTATTTCCTCTGCTCACAGGAGAAGGCGTTAAAGAAACATTTATTAGACATATATGGTGTGGAAAGCCTGAAGATCATCTTCCTTCTGTGTCCTACCAATAGTGTATGTTGTGTTAATTTCTCTTGCTCTCAAACTATGAGCCAAGTATGAATGGCATAGTCTTAGGAATGTAAATACCTTGGTACTTCAGCATTATAGACAAAGATCTGACCAAACAAATTATTTTTTCATCCTCAATTACCTATACCATGTAAATTTGCCTTTGATAGCTATTTCAGTGCATCAGTCATTCGTGTTGCAGAAAATATGCATTACCTTTTAAGGTGAATTGCGAAATGTTTTTCCTCACTCTCACACCTCTTATGTACAAATTCAGGGCTATTCACAAAGGTAAATTACACTTGGTATTAAATCACATGGGTAGTTTATTCTTACACATTTGAGTAACTTTTCTACTTTTAGCTACTTACAAAATTATAGTGTAAAATTGCTCAAAAATATAGGCTTACATGTCTCTATCCATTGAAAGAAAGATGGAGCCAAATTTGCAAGTGTAAGTTCCAATTGTGAAAAAGAAACAGTACTAAGTCCAGCATCATACATGGCACCACACATGGCCAGTCACTGACATTGCAACACCCTCACATAAGGAAATAATGGAGACATGGACTTAAATAAAATCCCACAGGTAAAAGTGTCATATTAAACAACATTATTTAAAATAGTTTAAACTACATATGTTAGAAATAGGGTCTTTGGTTGACAGTCAGGTTACCCCCTGTCAAGCAAGGGCCCTCCCTTTAGTCAGGGTACAAGAGAATCACCCTCAGCTAACCCCTGCTTAACCCCTTGGTAGCTTGGCAGAGCAGTAAGCTTAACCAGAGTGCTAGGTGTAAAGTATTTGTACCAACACAAACAGTAACTTATTGAAAACACTACAAAATGACACAACACAGGTTTAGAAAAATAGGAAATATTAATCTAAACAAAAACAAGACCAAAACGATAAAAATTCACAATACACAAGTGAAAGTTATCAATTAAAAATCAAAAAGAGTCTTTAAGTAGTTTTAAACACGCACTAACACTGTTAGAGTGAAAATGTACCTTGGGTGTGTCAGAAATAAGCCCGCAGGGGTGAATGTGTGTAAAAAATGTCTTGCGATGCGTCAATTTCACTCACGAGCGAGACCTTGCATCAATTTCTCCTTTTGTGAGGTCGGGCGCGTCGTTTCTTCTCTCCGCATGAGAGCGATGCATCGATCCGGTCAGGACTCTCAGGTCCGGGCAGGCCTTGTGTTGTTTTTACACGCCCAGTGGTGTTTGCGTCAGAAATCCAGCCACACGATGATCCAAAAACCATGCAGCGCGGGTTGCAATCTGCCAGCCTCTGGCAGCGATGCTGCGTGTTGTTTCTCCAGCTCCGTACGTCGATTCTTCGGTCTCATTTCCGGCGAGCATCGGATTTCAGCCGCGGAGCCGGTGGCGCATCGTTTCTTCAGCTGCAGATCGGAGTTGCGTCGATCTTTTCCCTGCACGGCGCTCTGTGAGTGGATTTCCTCCTTTTAGGCTGCCAGCTTCTCCTTTCAGGGTCTCAGGAACTGGATGGGCACCACAGGGCAGAGCAGGAGTCTCTCCAGAGACTCCAGGTGCTGGCAGAGAGAAGTTTTTGATGTCCCTGAGACTTCAAACAACAGGAGGCAAGCTCAAAATCAAACCCTTGGAGATTCCTTCTCAAGATTGAAAGGCACAAAAAGTCCAGTATTTGCCCTCTTACTCTGACAGAAGCAGCGTCTGCAGGATAACTCCACAAAGCACAGTCACAGGCAGGGCAGCTCTTCTTCCTCAGCTCTTCATCTCTTCTCCAGGCAGAGGTTCCATTTGTTTCCAGAAGTGTTCTAAAGTCTGTGGTTTTGGGTGCCCTTTTTATACCCATTTTCTCCTTTGAAGTAGGCCTACTTCAAAGTAAAGTCTCTTTTTTATGTGAAATCCTGCCTTTCCCAGGCCAGGCCCCAGACACTCACCAGTGGGTTGGAGACTGCATTGTGTGAGGGCAGGCACAGCCCTTTCAGGTGTGAGTGACCGCTCTTCCCCTTCCTCCTAGCACAGATGACTTGTCAGGAAATGCAGACTACACCCATCCCTTTGTGTCACTGTCTAGTGTGAGGTGCAACCAGCTCAACTGTCAAACTGACCCAGACAGGGAATCCACAAACAGGCAGAGTTACAGAAATGGTAAAAGCAAGAAAATGTTCACTTTCTAAAAGTGGCATTTTCAAACACACAATCTTAAAATCAACTTTACTAAAAGATGTATTTTTAAATTGTGAGCTCACAGACCCCAAACTCCACATGTCCATCCGCTCCCAAATGGAATCTACACTTTAATCAGATTTAAAGGTAGCCCCTATGTTATTCTCTGAGAGGGACAAGCCTTGCAACAGTAAAAAACTAATTTAGCAATATTTCACTGTCAGGACATATAAAACACATTGCTATATGTCCTACCTTAACCATACACTGCACCCTGTCCTTGGGGCTACCTAGGGCCTACCTTCGGGGTGCCTTACATGTAAGAAAAGGGAAGGTTTAGCTCTGGCAAGTGGATACACTTGCCAAGTCGAATTTACAGATAAAACTGCACACACAGACACTGCAATGGCAGGCTTGAGACATGATTACAGAGCTACAAATGTGAGTGTCGCAACTAGTGCTGCAGGCCCACTAGTAGCATTTGATTTACAGGCCCTGGGCACCTCTAGTGCACTGTACTAGGGACTTACTAATAAATCAAATATACTAATCATGGATGAAACAATCAACCATACAATTTACACAGAGAGCATATGCACTTTAGCACTGGTTAGCAGTGGTAAAGTGCTCAGAGTTCAAAAGCCAGCAGCAACAGGTCAGAAAAAATAGGAGGCAGGAGGCAAAAATATTGGGGATGACCCTGCAGTAAAAATTTAATGTAAAACATATTTATTAATTGTTAAATGTTTTGATCACTTTTAGGAAATTTATGAAT
Organism: Pleurodeles waltl; assembly: GCF_031143425.1. Classification (NCBI taxonomy): domain Eukaryota; kingdom Metazoa; phylum Chordata; class Amphibia; order Caudata; family Salamandridae; genus Pleurodeles; species Pleurodeles waltl. The sequence goes on from NC_090440.1 coordinate 806,684,455, forward strand.
TGGGTTACGTTTATTTCTGAGAAGATAATTAAACTTATGTTCATTCTGTACATAACATTTGATAATTATTAATGCATAGTAAAAAAACTATTATTATGTGGAAATTTAATTTTTAATTTACACTTTAGAAAACATATTTTTAAAATGATGCAGTTAATTCATTTAAAATAAGCATTTTGTCTTCTGTTCTACAGTCAAAATATTTCTATAAAATTAATTTACAATAATGTTAGGCATAAAAATTGTTTTACTAATTGTTTAATAAACATTTCAATTTTCCCTATACTTTAGGTTAGGGGGATCCCCATCCACAACTGTGATGTCCTCGTATAGTACCTTTTAGAGACGAGTAAGAAAGTTTATTTTACTCAAAAAAATTGGAAATTATTTTTATTTTGAATATTATTGTAAATTAATGTTCCATAATGAATTTAAACATAGGCCAAAATAACAAAAGCTAAAGCTCTTTTAGCTTAATTTTTAAATAAATCTATAACTGATTTAAAAATTAGGAAAAGTTTATGAAGTTTAAATAAAAAAAAAGAAAATCTCAAAAACAGAAACAAATTACACCATTTATGAATTGATTCATAATTATTGATGTAAGTAATTTATCTATTTTAATGAAACTTAATGTTACATTAATTTATAAATTAAAAACATGTCTATAATTGTAAAACATGTATTTATTTTTAGATTTTTTTTATCATAAATTATATTTATTTGGATTAGTAAATATTTTAAATGTAAATTAACTCAGCACTATTTCCTATGGGAATCTGCTTTTGAGTCCCTCCCTCTGGTATTTTCTATCGGAGGTTACTGCAGTACCAGTGGGGTACTGCATTCGTAATCTAGCCGGCAGCAATGCTGTAGTCTGCAGGGTGCAGCAGCACCCTGCAAAGCATGTGTTGAATATTGCAATGGTGCTGGGCAGAGGGGCCCATCCACAGGTTCTCTGCCAGCCTTTTCATGGCAGTGGTACCGCCCTGAAACCGCTGCCAGAGAATGAGGTCGTAATCCCCAGGGCAGACTGCCAACATCCTCCAGACTGCCGGGATCTGAGATCCTGGTGAAGCTTGTGGTTCCCTGATGGTCCAAACGCCAGGGTTGTAATGTGGCGGTCAGACCATCACTGTGGGTCTATAGAACGCCACACTCGTAATCAGGCACTGAATCCTCCATCACCCTCTCAAATTTAGTGGTGAGTATGCCGCTTTTTCCAGCCACTCACCTTGGCCCATCCCACATTTACTAACAAGTAGGTACACGTGGCCACTGATCTCTGTGGCAGCCCATCCTTCAAATGTTAAATGAGGCCTTAAGGATTGCTACTAAGAGCCAACAGAAAGATCTTCTATGTATGTGATAGAGTTCAATTTTTGTCATGTGGGCTCAGCTTTAAGAAATCATTGTTATGTGACAGACCATTCAGTCCTGATTTAGCAATGTGTATTTCTGATAAGTAGGCAACAATATTGGTCATTGTAGCCCGCTAATGTTTCATTGATGGGGCAACTAGCAATTCTTGTAATAGTCACTACTTTCACCCCCCTCCCTGCATGCCATCACATACCCCCACCCTCACTCCCATCACTCCACCACTACCCACAGACCCCACCATCACAACCCATTCATCCCAATGCCAAGCCCTGCATACCATACCAAAGCATGGACACCACTCACAGACCTGCATGGATAATATCACTAAGGCATGTACACTAGAGACAATTAGCTAGCCCCTCACACAACATAAAGCTGCCAGGGCAATTACAACCAAAGAGGGCAACCCACCCATGCACAATATGTCACACACAGAAATAATAACACTGCATCTACATCCTGACAGGTACCCCAGCCAATGTCAGCAGAGAAGAGGTGCCAGCAATATCCAGTCCCCCCACAGAAGAGGCCCACAGTGATGACAGTGACTCTGGTCGTCTGGATCTGGATGATCAACCTGGCCCATCAGGGACCTCCAGACAGTCGGTTACCCAGGCACAGTCACACACCACCACAGACCCTCCCCCCTAAGGAAACACCACCACAGCACCCACCCAGTGGACCCATACCTTTGGCCCCAGGACACATCAATCAGTAGTGTGTCCACCACTACAGGGACCCCAGGGCACACTTCACACCCAAGACAATCAGGGACCTGGAGTCAGTGGGCACACAGTTCAGGGGACAGAGGCACAGGACAACAGGGAAGCTGGGAGGATTGCTGTGCACCAGTGGGAGGACATGCCCAGGGAAACGACTCTCCCGGAGGCACCCACTGAGATCCTGGGAGCATACCAACCTTCCCAGGATACGCTGGGCCAGATCCTGGACAAAGTGCAGGAGAACAGGTGGCTGCAGGAGGGACAGTACCAGGGGAGCAGGGAGGACTTGAAGGCCATTAGCACCGCCCTGGTCTCCATTGCAGGGGTGCTGGCAGACATGGCCAACATTATGAGGGAGGCAGTCATACAACAGCGGGCCCCTGCAACTAGCCAGACTACTGAACTGCCCTCCACCTCCACTGCCGCTAGGAGGCCCCACCACAGGACCAACAGGCCACCATCACCCCTCCCCCTGCAGAAGGAGAACCACCTCTCAAACATTCCCTGCGATCCAGGCAGAAGCCAGAGACTATTGCTTAGACCCCCGCTGGGAAATAAGACTCTCCTGATTGTCACCCTTGTGTCCCACTCTGTCACCCTGTCCACCTTGAATTGCCATTGCTCCCCTTCCTATGCCCCCTTAGAGAATGCACCTGTGCTACAAATAGACTGGAACTATGCCCTGGACTTTCGTCCATCATCACCCCGGCCCATTGGACTTCTCCCTTCTCCCTTCTCTTCTTAGCACTGCAATAAACACACTTTGAAAAATTAAAAGTATGGAGTATGTCAAATGATTTAAGTATGTAATCGTTTAACAAGGTTTAAACATTACAATTCAACTGTACAGTAATGTTTACATAGGAAAGACCTGTAGTTGGCTACAGTGAATACACTAGGAGCGATAGTGGGGCACCAACATCTACAAAAAGAGTTGCCAAAGGGTACATTGAGTGGTCATAGAAGTGGGAATTCACAGCATGCCAGTGACAATGTGAAACAAAAAAATGACAATGGATAGTGAGATTACACTGTCTTACTTGTGTGTCATTGGAAGTATTGTCTAATCACTGCAGTTCTGTTGTCCTCATCCTCCGCCTCCTCATTTACACTGTCCACAGGGTCCACTGCTGTCACACAGCCATCTCCAGCCTCCTCCTCCTGCAGAAATGGCACATGGTGTCTCAAGGCAAGGTTATGCAACATGCAGCATGCCATGATTATCTGGAAGACCTTCTTGGGAGAGTAACACAGGTCTCCACCTGTTAGATGGAGGCACCGAAACCTGGCCTTCAGGAGGCCAAAGGTACGTTCAATTATCCTTCTTGTTTGCCCTTGTGCATCATTGTAACGTTCCTATGCCCCTGTCCTGGGATTCCTCACAGGGGTCAGTAGCCATGATAGGTTGGGGTAACCAGAGTCACCTGTAAATATCGAGGAACAACAGTTAGCCACACACTATCCCTTATGGCCCACACCATACCCAGACACCAACATCCACTGGGTGGGAATCAGGCCTCACCTATTAGCCACACCCTGTGCCTCTGTAGTTGGGCCATCACATTTGGGATGCTTCTATTCCTAAGGATAAAGGCATCATGCACAGACCCAGGATACTTCGCATTAACGTGGGAGATGTACTGGTCCGCCAGGCACACCATCTGGACATTCATGGAGTGAAAACTTTTTCAATTTCTGAAGACCTGTTCATTTTGCTGGGGGGGACAAATGCAATATGTGTGCCCTCAGTCACCCCAATGATGTTAGGGAAGTGTCCCATTGCATAGAAGTCAGCCTTCACTGTGGCCAAATCCTCCACCTGGGGGAAAACAATGTAGCTGCACATGTGTTTAATCAGGGCAGCCAACACTCTGGTCAGCACGTTTGAGAACATTGGCTGTGACATTCCTGCTGCCAAGCCCACTGTCACTCGGAAAGAACCAGTTGCCAAGAAATGGAACACAGATAGCACTGGCACAAGAGGAGGGATCCCATTGGGGTGACGGATAGCAGATATCAGGTCAGGCTCCAATTGGGCACACAGCTCTGTGATTGTGGCCCTGTCAAGTATATAGGTAAGGATGATGTGTCTGTCCTCCATTGTTGCCAAATCTACCAGGGGTCTGTACATGGGGGGGATGTCTCCATCACCTATTCTTCCTCAGAGGTTGCAATCTATGGGGTAAAAGAGTGAGGAGCCAGTCATAAACTGTACATTTTAGCCACTACAGTTCAATTAATGATGTGAATTTTAAATATATTAGTGGCATTTGTCCTGAATGCACAGTTGTGATCTGTGACGCAGTTATGATCCATGGCCTGCACCCCCCTGAAATGGTGACTACCTGTCCTGTATGGAGGGACAGGTGGAAGTGAGGTAATTCTGCTGACGTTGTGCATCGTTGCGGAAGGCAGTCGGGAACCGCCGTGCAACACCTCATTGGATAATATTGGTCCCTCATGGGTACAGTGGCCAATGGTGATGTACACCGGCGGTGACGGTATGGACCGCCGCAGACGTCACAGCCATTTTCTATCTGTTCACTCACTTGCTACCTGACCTTCAACAGGAGAGGACCTACAATGCATGTGCTACTGTGACCTGTGTCTGGAACCTACCATGGCCCGTGTGACTGGGGAAAGGGCCCCTGCCTTCACCTCAGTGAAGTTGGAGAGACTAGTGGATGGGTTCCTACCCCAGTATGGACTGCTGTATGGACCTCCAGACCAAGAAGTGAGTACACTGTGAGCATGATGAATGGGGCATTAATGCATGGAGTGGTGTGTGTGAAGGCCTTGTGTTGGGGGGGGTTGGTGGATGGGCCCTGGGCGGCATGCAGCTTGTGTGCTGGGCCATGTCTGTGCAAATGGGGATGGGGATGGGAAAGGGTATGGTGGGCCATGAGAGGATGGTCTGACTAATACCTTTCCCCATGTGTATTTCCTCTGCAGGTCAGAGCCCATCAAAAGAAGGGTATAGGATGTGCGGACCCTGGGGTTCTACGGCAGGCGGAGCACCCACTGTCGGAAATGGTGGGAGGACCTGAGATGCTGGGCACGGAAGACGGCAGAGGTCCAGCTGGGGATGGCCTCCCAACGAGGAAGGGGTGCCTGTCGAACCCTGACCCCCCCTGATGGCCTGCATACTGGCAGTGGCCTATCCTGAGCTGGATGGGCACTTGAGGGCATCACAGCAGCCACAGGGGGTCAGTACAGTGCCCATCATTACTACTTACACATGGTGGGGTGGTATCAGGGTTGGGGATGTGTGTCAGTGGGTGCCCCTAGGCCAGGCCTGACATTGCAGAGTAGGTCCCATGTTGGCCAGGGTTCTGATGTGATATTCCTCCAACTTAGCTAGTAGGCATCCACTACTGGGCAGGGCTGTGTGGGTCCCAGGTATGCTGCAGTTGGCGGTATGTGTCCCTCCACATGCCCTGGAGACTAGCATTGTTACTGGCAGTGCATTGCATAGTGCATAGGGCTGTTCCCTGTGTGTGAGTGTGTTGTGTATGCCAGCGGTGGCAATGGAGGGAGCTGCATCCCCAAGAACCCAGGAGACATAGTCCACCGACGGTGAGGGCACCAGTGGGATGGAGGGCGAGGGTAGAACCACGGCGGAGACTGGAGGGGACAGTTTGGACATGGATACCACCTCCGATGGAAGCTCCCTGGTGGTGACAGATACCTCTGTGCCCACCCCAGCTACAGGTACAGCCTCCACACCCCATACCAGCTCTGTCCTCCCAACAGCCCCTCAGCAAGTTGCCTGTGCAAGCTCACCCAGGAGGGTGGGCATCTCCTTCGCCACAGGCACCTCAGGCCCTGCCCCAATTAGCCCTGCTGTCCTGAGTGAGGAGGCTATTGACCTCCAGTGATCCATCTCTGTTGGGCAGTCAACCATTGTGAATGCCATCCAGGGGCTGGCAGCCAAAATGCAACAAGTCCAATACATTTCTGGAGGGCATTCACACTGGCTTGGCAGCCCAACAAAGATCAATCCAGGCTCTGGCCTCCTCTCTGATGGCAACCATGGTCCCTGTTTCCACCCTCTCCCCTCCAACTGCCTCTACACAAGCCCATTCCCCTCAACCCCAACATATCCCAAGCACACAGCCAGAGCATGCACACAGGACAACACACAAGAGAGGCACAGGCAAACACAAGCACCACACTTCATCCCACAGGCACTCACACAAACACCATCCAGATGCAGACATTCCAAAATCCACTGCCTCCACTGTGTCCCCCTGCTCCTCCTCCTCCACCTCCCCACCCAGTTGCATCTACACTCACACCTGCATGCACTACATCCTCATCCACAACGGCCATCACCAGCACACCTATCAGAACACACACATCATTGGCAGACACCACCCCAACAGCCATGCATACGTCCCCTGTGTCCGCTCCCACTGTGTCTGTGCCCCCTCCCAAAGTGCACAACCACAAGCACTCAGACACCCAACAGCCATCCACCTCACAACACGATCCAGCCCATGCACCTTCACCCAAAATCAGCAGACTGACACCTCTTACAACCACTCCTTCTTCCTCCACTCCAAAACCTTCTTCTTCTTCCCGTCCCAATGTCCCTAAGCAACTTTTTCTCTCCACCATTGACCTCTTCCCTACCCCTCCCCATCCTTCACATCTGGCCAGGGTGGCTAAAACCCAGGTGAGCACCTCAGCCACCCAGTCCACTGGTCCAGTAGTGTCCACAGCAATTCGTGGTGGGAAAGGATGCTGGGCACCAGGCAGCCACACAGAAAGCTGCTGCCATGAAGGTCAAGGTGCCACCCCCAGCTGCTGCTGGGAAGGGCAAGGAGCAATCCCCAGCTGCTGCCAGGAAGGGCAAGGAGCAATCCCCAGCTGCTGCTAGGAAGGGCAGGGGGCCATCCCCAGCTGCTGCTTGGAAGGGTGTGGTTCTAAAAATTCTGGACCCATGTAATTTACTTTGCCACAGCAGTACGATTTTAGTATCAAAAGACCGATAATGACTAGTACACTAAGCATGAGCATTTTCGCTCAATTCCAGCAGCGTTTTCACCTCGAAATCGCCATTTTCGTCCTGCACTCGTGGCTCCCATTTTATACACAGCAGCCATTTTTAAAAGTTGCCCTCACATAGGCTTATAATACAGTCAGATTTGATTCCAAGGACACGTACACCTTGATTGACTTCTCTCTGGCCTGGGCAAGCTGGAACCATTGCCTCAGGCCAAACCTGTTTGGTCAGTCCCTCTCCCAGTGGCCGAATCAGATAGCATCAAGGCACACCATGCCATAAAACCCTTATTATCGCTCACAGACCCTGCCTAATCTTGCTCACACCTGCACCTGCTCTTTTCTTCTTCTTACTTTACGAGGGGGAGGTGCCCGTTTTTATTGGGGGTCCACACTTATCTGATGTAAAATACTAGGCCTTGCCGGGTAATTTATTATGGGTTGGATGACATGAAATATAAGGTTTCATCATGACACTGTTTTTTCCTTTGTAGTGAAAACATGTGAATGATCAACCAAAATGTCAAGAATGTTTGCCTGAAGCTTAAAAAACTGTATATAAGGAAACCTGACTTTGCATTGAAACACAGTCTCCTGAGAACATACAAATCGTGCTGTTGTACTTCTAGGACACTTGTCAATTGGTTGCAGCCAATAAATTCGATCTTTGACTTCACCTAGAAGACTCTGAGTTTCTGTAGTCTGAATCAGGAAAGTACCCGAGGTCTTTGGGTGTACCCTGGCACCGCTGGGTTACCGGATCAGTACCGGTTCTGAAAAACCCAGTACCCCAGTTGGCGCCCAAACGTGGGGCGATACTAGCGGTACCGGTCCAAGCCTGAGGTCCGTGGGGAGCTTCGTGTGAAAATTCTGGAGGAAGGCCGCCACTTCATCGACCCCTGCATGTCGACGTGGTCCGAAAGTCTTTGTTGCGAGGTTCCCCGCTTCCCGACGGCTATGAAGGACTGCTGCCCCTGCTATCGCCCTGATTTGGACCCTTGATTTTTGGTAGAGCGAAACGATAAGACGAGTCTTCTGGTGACGTCATTGATATTTTCAGTTAAGTATAAGTGGAGCGTCTCCCAGTCCTTAGTTGGACTCTTGGTTTGGTCCTTAGTTGGACACTTGGTTTGGTCCTTAGTTGGACACTTGGTTTGGTCCTTAGTTGGACATTTGGTTTGGTATCCCTTTGGGATCACTTTGATTTGGAACTTGCAAGTACCAAAGCCGGAGGACTCGTGTATTCACGAGACTATCGTAAACGATAATCCTTTGAAGTTTGAAGCTAGACTAGTGAGCGAAGATGCCTGGTCTTAGCAGACTTGGAAATTTGTTTTGTCTTGGTTGTAAAAGGGACTCCCGGTTGGAGGACTCATGTCCGGTTCCTCCGATTGGAACTCCAACCTATGAACTATATGTGAAGCACGGAGTGGGCCCCATCACGTTTAATAAAGTATGGGTCCGCTATTCTTGGAAATAATTGAGAAAAGTTTTCTTTTTTTTTCTTGTAAATATGACTTACAACTAGGATCTGCAAACGGTTCTGTAAGTAAATTGCGACGGCGCTATTTATGAAAAATGGCTAAAGCGCGCTGTATTATGTGTACTGAGTGTTTTCTGTTTATATCTGAAATGAGCTCAATGTGTGTTTGTGGGTCTTCTTGATGTTTACAGTTTGTTAAGTAAAATGTTGGTTAATTAATATTAAGTAGAAACTTAGAAAAAATCCAGAAATGAACCATGTGATGTGCTAACATAGCTATATGTTGCTCTTTAATTTATAGAATGAGCAATTGTGCACATATACAAAACTGCCGTTAAATGCTTAATAAATTAGAAAACACATTCAATAGATATAAATAGGGCCCCCCCCCAAAAAAACGAAATTATCTATTTTCAATTCAGCCAGCACTTTCCCAGTTAAACATGGGTGGAATTTTGCATAACCTTCCTTTTAAATGAAAGTGGCGCAAAAACGTGACGCATTTCAAGTTAGGCTTATGCGCTTAGGCTTGTGAGTTAATGTATCCCAAATAATAGGCAAGGGATGCAGCTTGCTTTTATATGTGGAATTATCACAAAAAAAAGAATAATTGGGTTTGTATTTTTTTTTTAAGAAAATTATTAATTATGGAAAAATTATTTTAAAAAATAAGTGCCTTTCAAAATCGTTTTTTAATATTTATAAAGCTTAATACCTATACTATGACCTCCTAACATTAAAATTTAATTTAAGTTATGTTGCACCACTAAAATGACATTTGTATGTGCAATTTTCCCTTGGCGCAGGAGCAAACAAGCTCATTTCTATAAAGTATAAGTTAATATTTTCAATGGCTGACTCATGGATTGTGTAATAGACATTCTGGTAATGCATATTATGCAAGAAAATTGTAGGATATTGATTTTTTAATGCCTAAAATATCAAAGTCGATTTTGGGCAAAAGCACTGTTTAAACTGCATTTTCTTTCATTCAGAGTACTTTTTAAAGTGTCTCAGGCTTCAGTAAATGCATACATTTAGGTTTGATATATATTTGCAGGTTGTGCCTTCTTATGATTCAATGAGTCAATGTGCCAGTACAAAGGCTTGTTTTAATATCAAGGTTGAAGGTTCTAACTTCAGCTGGGCCTACTGAGACGTTCATTCATTCGAGGTTGATGAAATATGTACCATTGCATGGGATTGCAACAAGCATTTATTCTAACAACTGGTATGTGTGTTATTAAGGTTTGTGAATTATTCACAGTAAATGTAGTTTAATAATCTGGAAATAGAGATAGTTTTTTTTAGCGCCTAAAAAGGAAAAAATATATTTTTTAAATAGAGTGAATTATTGCAGGTTAGAAGGAAAATAGAAAGGCCTACTGTCTTTCACAGATTCAGAGTGGCAGAAGCTAGGAGAGCTACAGAGGCTGGCTCAAGTCATGCTGCTGAGATGCTATCTTTAGTTTTCCCATAAACAATGGAGGAGGCTGTCGTGTTGACACTTGTGACCTTTTAAATTAGGGCCTTGTCTCTGTAAAATGCAGAATGACCCTATGGGCCTCTAAAAGTGGGATTTCTGGTTTCTCCAGAAGAACATCAATACAATTAAAGAACTTAATTCCAAAGGGAAAATTTAAAAAAAAGGGGTTTCTTCGAAAGTCCCAACATCATGTTAAATGCTCTGCAGAACTGATACATTTGTGTCTCCGCTCTAAAAAAATAAAATGATGCCTGCTAGTTGCTTTTATTTGACAGAAAACGAAGTGTTGCATTAAGTCTTAGACAGAAAATAAGATGCAGCCCTTTTCTCAAATTTTGAAGGCTACATGCCTTAATGAGAACGATTTGCTAATTAAGACTTATTTTTCACAGTGGAAATTGTAGGTGCCAAATTAATATGGAGTGTCAGTGTAACAATTTTTACTTTTAGAAAGGTAAAACTAAGGTGGCTTGATGTTGCGAAGTAACTGACAAGAGGGTAACAGTTAAGTAATGGAAATTTATTTTCATGTATTTGGTCCTATCATGAATTGTTCTTGCTGGTCCTGCATGTTAGAAGAGAAACAGTAAAGTTATATTTGACAGCAGATTTCCATTGCCTGGTGATCTACTGTCAAAAGGAGGGTAAGGATTTTAAACCTGACAAATTAAACAGGCCCAAATATTGGGTTTTGGGCTGCAGGTTTACAGTGCATAAAGTACATGACATGGTGTTGTGTGTCACCGCTTATTCACACATGCTATTGTTTTGTCTATGCTTTTTGTGCTTGATACACAGCAAGTATATCTGCTGGCTTGAAGTTTTGTGCGTTTTTATTATTTTTTATTTGTTTTTTGCATGTTTGTTGCTGCTTTTGATACTATTACAAGCTCCCCTGTGTTGTGAGGGGATGGTCATGACGATGCCCATCGCTACGCAACAGTTGGTTGAACTTGTTCTGGTTTTTAAATTCCACAGATAATGATATTTCATGCTGTGAACATAAAAGACAACACTTCACCAGTGAATGTCTATTTGGCTATAATGGTATTGAAGGAAAATAAAAAGAGATATACAGGATCAAAGTGTGTCACCTGCAGTTAGTCACGTTACTGCCCCTTCCCTTAAAGGAACAGGCAGCCCTACATTTATGTATCCTTGATTGGACCTAAGGATGAAATTATAGATCTGTGACTCAAGGTGGCCTAATTTCTATATTACATTAGTTAATGATGTTGTGTTTCCTAAGTAGCATATGGCTTTCGTTCCTTAAAAGAAAACCAGGTTTTCATTTTTTCCTGAAGAAGGAACTGAAACATTAGCTAGGAGTACCGTATATGTTGTAGTCGCCAACGGTAGAGTTAAAATTTGTGTAACTTTGGCCTTTGTGTATCACCCGTACTCTCGGTGTTGTGTCACATGCCTGACTATCACCCAAATAATTTTTTTTGTTCTTCCTATAGATTTTTTCTTTTGTTACTTCCCCTGACCAATGTCGCATCATGCTTAGTTATTGAGATTTTAGCTATGTCCTAGTCCCATTTCTCTTTTTCGAATTCCTTTCACCAGTCAGCCCTTTTATTATTATTGATGTATTGTTCAGGTTCACATTTCCAGACTGCAGTGATGTACCAGGGACCCCCATGTTATGTATAATTCCCTTTGGTATGACCAGACTGGTTTTCAAGAATTTGCCTTAGGCCTGCTTCAATGTTTTCCAGCCTGACTGTCAGGGTAGCGATAGACTGGTTAACTGACTCAATATTATAGTAAGACAAGTTTTCCATCTCAATAGGAGATATCTTCTGTTTACCTTTTTGGACATGACGAATTTTCAATGTCTATTTTAATTTGGTTTTCGGTTCCCTTCTGTTCCTGCTACTTTAATTTTTGGTGGGATCAGATGTGTCCTAATCATGCAAATATCAGGACCCTCTAGTTCTTGTCTTTTTGTTTGCACATTTGACTATTAGCCTGTGTATTGCATAGTGCACCTGATGCACAGTTTTTAAAGGAAGGTTTCTACATGTCCCTGATAATCGGTATCATGTGATTTCTCTATTGAGATGTTCTAAGGTAAGGAGGAACACCTAGACTTAATCATTGAGGCAAATATGTGTTTACCCCATTAGACAATGCCACTGTGTGAGGAAATCCATTCAGATAGAATTCTCATGTAGCTATAGATGGCAGAGAATAATGGAGAGAACCCAATTAAAGATGCTAGAGACCCTGTTTTGCCCTTCTGCCTTTGTCTTTGTATTTTATGCCCATGGTGTATGGCTACTCCTTTGAAGATTGCAGACCACCTGCTTGCAGCCCCCTTGTTAAAAACCATGAACTGTTTTTTTTTACTAAATTGAAGGAAACTAACAACTGTGGCACATTTCCTACGTCACTAGATTCTGCGGGTATCAAGTCATAATAACCTGCAGGACATTGATTTAAGCCTAATTCCCATCAGTGACAGCTACAGATGAAAGACGGACGTCTTGGCCCTACAGTCTCAGCACCCAGAAAGTAGCAAAGCTGGACAGCGATCGCCAGCGCATGGTATCGTACTTGCTCCATCAGACGGCGTTGGACATCACAAAACCAAAGTTTCAGTGTAAAAGAGCTAAAGAGAAGGATTCCTGTTGTTGATGGCAGAGCTGTTTTGAGGTTTCATTTCTCTACCTGTCATGTGCTGGTAACCTCTGACAGTGTGCAATCCCTTGAGCCCCTTGGCCTGAGTTTTGGCCACACACCCCCTTTTCTTTTCTCCAACGGAAGAAGGGCAGTGCACCGGAGATTTCAAGTTTGGAAAAAGGCACTATATTGTGGTGCCCATGAAAGAGCAGCTTGAGCGTCCTCTGACACTAAATAATGAGTGTTGGAGTCTGAAAGTGCTGCTGAGCTTGAGCTATTTCCCAATTAATGGTGCTTGCCTCTGCACGAGATGATTTGTGCCCTTGATCAATGAAGAGCACATTGTTTGTAGTGTCTGCCACAGAGGAGAGACACTGGTGCATTGCTTTAAGACATTGAGACTTTCGAGTGAGCTGTGGGTGTTTGCCAGGAGGGCACTCCAACTAAGCAGTATTTTCTCACGAAGAGGCCTGAATTGAGAGGCCCATGCGAAAGAAAACAACAAAAGAAAATTTGATGGACAATAGAAGCCTGCCAGAGAGGCTTTTTGAACGGACTCTGGGCATAGTTGGTTTCACAAGAGGTTTCCGTGTGATTGTATAGACTAGGTGTTAGGAGACTAATTGTTTTGCTGGCATTGTTTTAAAGTACTATTCTGTTTAGTAAAAGCAGAATAAAGTCCATTTTCTGTGGAAAGAGTACCCCCTTTTCACCTTAGAGCATTGATGAGAGTCACCACTGTTCCACCTGAACATACAAAAATTACTGAAATGCAGAGGAGCCCTAAAAATGTTACTAGATAATTTTAGGATTTGCTTTTTGGTTAGGATTGTGAAAAATTATTATTTCATAGTGGTCACTACTTTCTCCCGTTGTCTATATGTTCTTAATAACGTGTTTTCTAGTGTCTTTTAAACATGACGTTGTCATTTATGGGTAGGATTGTTTTTCTCCACTCAATTGACTTCTGCACCCACTTCCCAACCTATGTCTTTTCCTACTATTGTTTCTTTGCACTCTTTTCACCCTTTTCCTGAACATGAGCAGGTTAGAAGATCAGAATTCGTAAGCAATTCTTTTGTACAGCTTCTGCATCAACACTAGTTAGTAGTGAACATCACTAATTGTTGGGTGTGTGATCTTATGCCACCTACTGCAGATAGAGGTATTCCTTATTTTGTCCTGCCATATGTGGCCTTTTTGTGCTACTTCATGTTCGAGGAGACCTGTCCAGAGAGAGTTACCAAGTACTAGAATTTTGCTCCAGCAACATCTCCATGGCCTTATAAACATAGACCTGGATTCAGATTAGCATGAGAATAGGTTTATTGCCTATGTAAGGGCAAAAGGAGGGTTTGTGGTTCTAAAAATTCTGGACCCATGTAATTTACTTTGCCACAGCAGTACGATATTAGTATCAAAAGACCGATAATGACTAGTACACTAAGCATGAGCATTTTCGCTCAATTCCAGCAGCGTTTTCACCTCGAAATCGCCATTTTCGTCCTGCACTCGTGGCTCCCATTTTATACACAGCAGCCATTTTTAAAAGTTGCCCTCACATAGGCTTATAATACAGTCAGATTTGATTCCAAGGACACGTACACCTTGATTGACTTCTCTCTGGCCTGGGCAAGCTGGAACCATTGCCTCAGGCCAAACCTGTTTGGTCAGTCCCTCTCCCAGTGGCCGAATCAGATAGCATCAAGGCACACCATGCCATAAAACCCTTATTATCGCTCACACACCCTGCCTAATCTTGCTCACACCTGCACCTGCTCTTTTCTTCTTCTTACTTTACGAGGGGGAGGTGCCCGTTTTTATTGGGAGTCCACACTTATCTGATGTAAAATACTAGGCCTTGCCGGGTAATTTATTATGGGTTGGATGACATGAAATATAAGGTTTCATCATGACACTGTTTTTTCCTTTGTAGTGAAAACATGTGAATGACCAACCAAAATGTCAAGAATGTTTGCCTGAAGCTTAAAAAACTGTATATAAGGAAACCTGACTTTGCATTGAAACACAGTCTCCTGAGAACATACAAATCGTGCTGTTGTACTTCTAGGACACTTGTCAATTGGTTGCAGCCAATAAATTCGATCTTTGACTTCACCTAGAAGACTCTGAGTTTCTGTAGTCTGAATCAGGAAAGTACCCGAGGTCTTTGGGTGTACCCTGGCACCGCTGGGTTACCGGATCAGTACCGGTTCTGAAAAACCCAGTACCTCAAGGGCAAGGGGCCTGCACCAGCAGGCAGAAAGGACAAGGGTCCTGGTGCTGGGACTCAGTCGGAGCCTCCACCACCAACCATGTGGTGCAGCTGTCCGAGGCTGTAGGGGATGGGATGGAGCTTCTCCCCACCAGCAGCAGCAGCCTCAGCAGCACCTCCAGCACCACCAGCAGCAGAGGGCAGCCATCTGAGGCTGCAGGGGATGGGCTGAAGCTTCCCCCCACCACCACCACCACCACTGGCAGCATCAGCAGCACCACCACTGCGTAGCTGTCACTGCCGGCGGACAGTCTGTAGTCCTGTGTCCATGGGCTGCTGTGCAGCCTGCCCCCTGCAAATCCTGTGGGTATGACACCCACCTGAGAGACTGTGACCTTGCACTCCCCAAGATCTGCATCACTGGGCTCATTCCCCCCTCCAGAACCAGTGGGTATGGCACCCACTCACACCATCCTCCCCAGGATGAAGATCACAGGGCACAATGCCCCCTACAGTACCAGTGGGTATGGCACCCATTCACCCCATCCTCCCCAGGATGAAGATCACAGGGCATGATGCCCCCTCCAGAACTAGTGGGTATGGCACCCACTCACCCCATCCTCCCCAAGATGAAGATCACAGGGCACGATGCCCCCTCCAGGACCAGTGGGCAAGTCACCCACCGAGATACTGTGGCCTTGGACTCCCCAGGACCAAGCAGTGGGCAAATCACCCACTTGAGAGATTGTGGCCTTGCACTCCCCAGGACCATGCAGTGGGCAAATCACCCACGTGAGAGACTGTGGCCTTGCACTTCCAAGGACCAAGCAGTGGGCAAATTACCCACTTGAGAGACTGTAGCCTTGCACTCCCTAGGACAAAGGGCACAGGGCATGTTGCCCCCTCTAGGACCAGTGATGTTGTACCATCTTCTGGCTGAGGTGCTCCCCGTTCTCCATCCCCCTGAGGTGCCTGCCTATTTTCAAACTGATGCCCCAGCAGTGTTCTCTCCGTGTTGCTGCAGGAGACAAGTGGGGCCTTGGACTTTGTAATGTGGCCCTGTGGCCCACGCACATTGAGGACTGGGCAGTGTCCCTTGATTTGTACATATGTGTATACTTTTAGATTGGATGTACGTATTTTTGATGTATTTTAATTATTACACTCACTTTCATCTATTTGTGTTGTCCTTGCTTTATTCCTGAGGGGTGTGGGGTAAATATGTTTTCTTACTGCATCTGATTGTGTGTATGGTGTTGGGGGTGGGGGTAAGGGTGTTGCATGTTGTGTGTGGGTGTCACTCTCTTTTTCCTACCCCTCCCCTGTGTGCTAGGCGGCTGTACTCACAGTGGTCGTCTTTGCCGTCATTGGTGTTCGTAGTGGAGCAGGACATAGAAAAGCATTGGAAAGATCTGCAGTTCAGGCTCCACGGCAGCATGGTTCTTTCCTGAGTCTCCAATGGTGAATCATTTCCCTTCTGTGTAGTGTTTCCACCAGGCTTTTGATGTCGTTGGTACCGCCCCGGAAAAGGTGGCGGATTGGACTGTCATAATACAATGGGCTGTACATTGGCTTCTGCCTGGCTGTAGGCGGCTACCACCATTGTGGCTGTTGATTCCGCCCTGGCAGTCGGTGTGGTAAAGTGGCTGTCTGTCTGAGCTCTTTCTGCCATGGTCATAATTTGGCAGTATTTACCGCCAGCCTGTTGGCGGTATTACCGCCACTTCATCACCGACCACCAGGGTTGTAATGAGGGCCTATATCTGCTATGTTCTGTGGATACAGCATTGTTGGACTAGGCCCTTTCTTCAGGGTCACCCCAAACTTTTTGCCTCTATTCCATTGTTTTATGAACCCATTTTTGTTGGCTTTTAGGACTTTGTGCACTTTACTACTGCTAACTAGTGCTAAAGTGATTGTGCTATCTACTCTAAACATGGCAGAATTGACTTACACCTAATTGGCACATTTAATTTACTTGTAAGTCTCTAGTAAACTGGTACTACATGTACTACATTGACATATTTAATTTGCTTAGAATTCTATTGTAAAGTGGTATACAGTATACCCAGGGTACCACATGTCCTGGTAGTGAAAAACACCTCAATTTGTTTTTAATTTCTGTGAGGCCTACTCCTTCTCCAGGAAATCATTGGAGATTCCATATTACATAACATAGGCTGAACTTTTTAATTGGGAGTAGGTAGCTTTGCTATGTTTGGTATCTTTGGAATTTTAATGAAAAACCCAATTCAAGGGTAAATTTAGGTTTTTGGTTACACTTTTGAAAATGCCACTTATAGAGAGTTGGTATTTTTCTACCCTTGGCACTTTTGCACCTGCAGCCTGTCTTGGGTCACATTACTGAGTGCAACTGGCAGTTAAACTTTGTGAATTCCTATCAGGCAATCACAAAATACAAGGATTAGGTGTGTCTGAATAGCCCATCTGCTGTCAGGATAGGGGAGAGGTGGAGCTGCGCGTAGCCCCACGTACAACTGAACAGGGAGTGCTCTGCCTTCACACAAAAGGCCTAACGTATTGTCACTGCAGCCATCATGGAGCAAGGGCAGGGGATTCAGGAAATTCCATGCACTTTAAAACCACTGTCTAGAAACCAGCACCTGGAATTTGCCATCTATGAGTCCTCTCCTGCCAAGTGGACCCTTGAAAGTGGGCCTGAAGGTGCTCTGCCAACTCATCTGTGGATCCAGCAGAAACACAATATCTGCTCTGTTGTGTGGTGCAACCTTGAGCAGAATAGATGCATCACCTCTGCTGAGTGGACTTTCTTGGTGCATGGACTTCACACTGCATTCGCAGCCCACAGCCTCATTGGAACTACTGCTATGAGATACATCCCAACTCCAGGCCCTTAATAGCAAGCTTCTCATCGATATCAGCCTCAGTGATTATGTAAGACTCCATATCACAACCCCGTAGTTTCTTCAGAATAAGGTGGTGTGCAACACATTCTTGACACAGGACTTTGCATCACAAGTCCCTCATTGACTACCTCCTTGACAGTTACCCAGGACCTCTCATCATACCTTGCAACACTTCAGAACCGATGCCCTGGAAATGATTGCGACCCAAACCTCGCATTGCTTTGGCTGTGTGACCCATCCTCAACTCGGGACTATGCAACCCTTTGCAACAAGGATTTAAGGTACTCTTGTTCAGCAGGCCTAACTGGGTCCCTGTAGTCCGCCTTTGCTCCATCAGCATCTGCCTAAACATGTGACTTTGTCTCGATGTAGTGCAACCAGATTTTCACAGTGAGAGCTTTTTGGTTCTATTTTCACTTACATCTCTGAATCTGCATATCTCTATTGGAGATTGGAGAATGGATTTTGGTAATTTTGGTCTTGATTTATTTATTACAATGTACTCTACACTGGTGAGGGATTTTTATTGTTTGTGTTTTCACTTTATTACTGTTTTGAGTGCTGCATAAATATTTTAAGTATGGCCTCTAAGTTAAGCCTGACTGCTCTGTGCAATGCTGGCAGAGACTTGAGCACAGGTTGATTTAGGGTTTGCTTGTGCCTCACCTTGACAAGGATTGTGTTCCTGGTTGAGTAAGGTTTCAGTCCCCCCTCCAACAGTGACCTAATTTGTTACAAGCTCCTTTTGTTGGTCTTTGCACATGATAATGATTAAACAATTGCTTTTTCATTATATATGCTGGTTTCCATATGCACTATTTGCATGCCAATGATTCACCTTTGTAAATAGATGTGCAATTGTATATTTGCATCTGGCCAGTCCCTTTCTTTTTATTTTGTGTCAATGTATGAGTTTGTGTTTCATTTTTTACATGAAGGCTACATTGATAATTGATTAAGTTGTTTATGAATTATTAAAAAACTGAAAATGCTGTGTGAATTAGGCTTACAGCATTTCCTTGTTGAAGTTAAAACTTGTTGCACCTCACTGTGAGTAAACTGGAGACAGCTTTGGATTACAATTCGGACTCAGTGGTGCCTCTAGGTTTCCTGTCAAAGTATGAAATGCTTAACAAACAGTACCATCAGTCATGACAGCTGGCCAAGAAACATTTCTGATTTTTTTTCCCCAAAACAAACTCACAAAGCGAGAGTTTATTTTTGAAAAATAAAAAAACTAATGAACCTCCGCCCCCATCAGACACATACACACACACACACACAACCTGGGAATTTTCTCCCAGGATGCAGGAGTCATTAATGTTTTTCTCTGTCTGGCAATCAGAGAAAGTAGTACGTCAATGGAGCCACCGGGAGTTCTATCCATGAAATACCTACAGTCCACCAAACTCTAAATGAGGCGGCGGACTTTCAGTTCGGCTAAGAGGGTACTCTGTTGGATTTGCAATAGAGTACCCTCGCTACCAATCTCTGAAACAGGTCCTTAGTTTTTTGCAGCATACCTATTCTTAATCAAAACAGCACTACCAAGCCAAATGCATTTGCCTTTGACTGAGCCACAAATCTTTACTCCGTGAATAGCTCCTTTAGAAGTCGGAGGTTGAACTTTCATGAAAAATTACATTCGTTTTTTTAAATTAACATTTTGGTACTGATTTAGCATAAGAAGCAAGATGGGGGAAACACGTTGCCACAAGCTTGCCAGCACTACAAAGTTAAATAAAACTCTGATGGCTGTTCCTCAATAACACCCATCACTCCACTACTTAGTATAGGATATAAAACACTCGGATTCCTGAAGGGCATTTTGTTTTTTTGCTATCAAAGCAGTAATACAAAATTTGGAACATTTTGAAAGAAAAACACTTTCTTTTGAACTTCTAAATTAAAAGGAAGCAATTCATAAGCTCCTTGGTGGCAACTACTATGCTCCTAGAGAAATTTCAGAAGACATATTATTCTTTAGAAGACTGCTAATACGAAAACGATGTAATTGGCACTAAAACAGAAAGATTCTACGAGGAAAACACAATCTCTTCTTAGCTGGTAAGTCTTTTAGTCTTAACTGCATATTATTGACATGAAACAACAAGCATTGCTTTGCTGTCTTGTAAAACGAGTAGGAAGATATTCTGTGAATTATCAAAATCGCGATATTTGAAGGTCAATTTAGTTGTTCGTCTATTAGCGGCTAGTTATACAATAGCAAATAAATAAAATAATGTAACGAGAGCTTTTCGATACTATTTGTCTGTTTTATGATAATTTTACATATAAAAGCACAAACTCAGGCTAGGTTTTACAGCGAGGCAAGTCTGTCTTTCAAAGGTGCCACTGGCTGAGGAGCTCTATGGCATTTTATTTAAACTTTGCAACACTTTTGTGCACTGCCACGGACATTTACAACACCATAGCAGTGCAAATGACATTTGCAATGGCTGACTCGAGAGAAAGGAGGATCTGTACCAATCACACTTTGCAAACAGTGTTTTAATACAGGCTTATCAGTGCAAAAACTCCCTGCACTTTAGTGATATTTCTATTTTATTAACCAGAAAATCAAAGCCTCGGAGGTCCGGAAAGTTATTTCAGGAAAATAAAATCAGTCCTATTCAGGGCCGGCTTTAGCGCTGGTGGCTCAAGGTGCAACAAACATTGTTGGCACCCCCTTCCCGACCTCCTTCTCGGATTCTGTAACTACCAGCTGGCAAAAGTGCACCTCATCTCTCCATAGCCCCTCTCTCAGATACATTTCCTTCATTTTAAAGCACAGGTAAAGGCTGGTGTTACCAATCCTCTCAGTTATCCAATAAAATACATACGTTTCTTTGCAACAGGCATGTTAACCGCCTGCGCTACTTTATTGTGAGTCAAAACTGCCAGTAGACGAATCATGATTTCTCTCTCTCTAGCGGAAACAATAATCACAAAAGTTCTCTTGAGATTTTATTGGTGCCTGAAAGCTGGATGAACAAGGAACTCCGCAGCTGGTGTTTTTAAATTGCTCAACACAGCGCCCCCCCCCCCCAAAACAGAAGTCAGTCCTCCCCCTTCAAGTTAGTGCCCAGTGCTTCTGCACCAGTCACACTGCCCTAAAGCCAGCCTTGGCACTGTCAGAAGCCATGACAAGGTTGCTTGCTGAACATTGAATGTTCACGGAAAATGCTGCAACACTGATGAAGTTCCCTTTTTAACTAAAGGCAGTATTCCAGACCAGTGTTTCCCAAACTGTGGGTCGTGACCCACTGGTGGATTGCAAATCGGTTTGTGGTGGGTTGCAATAGTCCAAGCAATAAATAAAGATTTAAGCCTTTAAATTCTGTATTCATCTTGTCACATTTGCTGTGCTTCAAAGACAGAGGTCAAATCTCAGGATATGTCTTCTGTCAAATTGCTGCTTATGTGTTTTTTTTAGCTTGGGAATTTGTGCATACAACCTTCACTCATTTTGCAGCCTAGTGGAAAAAATGTAAAGTGAATGATTTAGCAATCTTGCTGGGGTACATGGAGTATGAAAGAAAAGATTGTAGGATGTCATTTCTTGCAACACACAACATAATGTAAATACCTGTAAATGAACTGTACACATTCAGCACTTAGGAAAGCAAACATTTGTTATCCTGAAGTGTGATGGAAACAAAGATTTTATAGGATCCAAACAGATCAAGGCACTTTAATTTTTGATGCATAATTCATAAATATTTACTGAAACCTAGTTTCCACACACTAACATTTGTGTGCAAAATAGTTTGATTGGTAAGACTGTATGTCTGTACAAATTTAGTGCCCATTTCAATGGAAAATGAGTCTTTAAATGACAGTGTGCAAATACATAATGCTTTAGTTCCATTTAAAAGAAATCGCCACCCTCATCTTCTTTAAGGCTAGGTGGGTTGTGAAAGTTTGTAGTTCAAAAAATTGGGTTGTGATTCTAAATAGTTTGTAGAGCACACTTTTAGACAATGGTGATCACAAGCGCACTGCTTCATGAAGAAATGTCAGGAAAAAGTAATGTGTCAAACACCTTCTAAAAAGGAAACTACTTTCAAGGAAGCATACATTTATGCAGTAGTAAATATCATCCCATTCTCATTCCAAGTAATTATACATGTGCTTACTATATTCTTCAAAACCTTTCTAGTGATTAACCAGTGTTTAATGAGAGGCTTGCACATCCTCAATGTGTAATCTATGGTCCAGAGTGCTGCACTGGGCCCATTTGAATGTAATTGATAGAAAATCTCTGATAGATATCATGAATTTTGCTACGAAGGACGTTTTGCTGTATTTCCCTTAAACTTTGTTCTCGGCTGCTTTTGACAGCTGCTTGATTTTTTAGCCTTGCAATATTAACAATGGCAAACACTTTTGCTCTACAGTTATCATACCATTCACTTTAAAAATGCAACTCTGGGCCTAATTTGGACTGGGCGGATGGAGGTAAATCTGTGGGTACCTTACTCCTGTCATACCAAGGAACCCCTGCTCGCCTAATTTCAAAAAGTCCACTGACTCAGTGGACAACTCTTAATATTGGCAGGAATGGCCATGACAGCAGTTCCTGTCAATATATCATGTTTGACAGGTGGTAAAGTCAAAATTTTGTATTGTCTGTTAAAGCTTTAACATGTTTTTGTATGTTCAAGAATAGAATCTTAAAGTTAGATTTTAGTTATGGAAATACTAAAAGTAATGACTAAGGTAATTTAGCAGTTTTCACTGTCCCTTAATGCCAAGTATTACCTGGCAGTAAAGAGTAGTGAAAACTGGCCATTTGACCATCCACTCTAAATTGGGTGGGCAGTTGTATCATCAACCCCCGGACAACCCTCTCTCCATTGGGCCATAAAAGCACTATGTCAGTAAAAGAGACAATGGACCTCATTATGACATTGGCGGTAGTGACCGCTTACTGCCGCAGTGACGGACGCCAAAACACCATCGCCGTGGCTAGCCGGAATTCCACTAGTAGGCTGGTGGAATTCCGGCTACGGTCATGGCGGCGGATGGCGGAAAGATGGCGCTGCTGCCAGCAGCAGCGCCACACCAGTAAACCGTTGCAGACGGTATCATGACCCATGATACGGCCTGGTGGTGTTCTGCTGATGGATGCTGCTGCTGGCAGCAGTGTCACATCCTGTCTCCTGGCGGAGGACCACCTGCAAGCAGGTAAGTCGGGTGCTCTGACAGGGGAGGGGGTGGGGGCGTTGTGTGGGTGTATGTGTCTGTGTGCGTACATGCGGGTGTGTGGCATGTGGAATGCGTGTGTGTCTGAATGGGTGTGAGTGCGTGTATGTTGTGTTGTGTGAATGCGTGGGTGCTTGTGGGTATGTCAGTGTGTGTCGATGTGTGTGTGAATGTACTTATGCATGCATGGGTAAATGTGTGCATGAGTGTGTGTATGCGTGTGTATGTTGGTGCGTGAATGTTCGTGTATGTCGTGGGGGGTTGGGAGGGGGTGAGGGAGGGTGGGGGATGACTCTGGGGAGGGGTGCACAGGTGACCCCTATCAGTGTCAAGGAAGGAATTCCATGGCACTGATAGTGCCTACCGCCATGGTTTTCATGGCGGTATGGAAGCCACGAAAACCATGGCGGTAGGCGGGGTCATGATCCCGCGGGCGGGCTAGTGACAGCCGCCTGGCTGGAGACAGAAGTCTCCAGCCCAACGGCTGTTACCGCCCTGGCGGACAGAGTGATACACCGATGTCATATTTTGGGGAAAGGTACCGCCAGCCTGTTGGCAGTACCTTTCTCCAAAATACCACCGTCATCCAGGGTCATAATGAGGGCCAATGTATTCTAACGGAGTAGTCTCCATCATTGACATACTTAAGGCTCATCTGTTGATAAATCAGGAGGGCAGACCATCAGTTTGGTGGAGAGGGTACTCCGTCGCCATTGCAATGGATTATCCTCTCTGTAAAACTCTAAATCAGCACCACTGTGAGCAAATTAATTTCATAGTTTTATATTTAGGGGCCTATTTAAAAACTACAGTTTGAAATAGCTTAGTATTACTACAATAGTACCACTAAAGTACTACAAAATACTATTCACAAACCTATGAATGTAAATCGTTCCTATCCCTTCTATGGGGAAGTTCTCAAACACGTAACCAGCACAGCCACACATCCAGCAGCTTGACAGTGGCCCACCTGCCAAACTTGTAGTTCTCTGCCAGGAAAAAAAATGGTTGACCCTCATTTATAAGCAGAGACATCTTCTTATATACTTCAACTACCAGTTCTGTGGCAGAAGGAGTCCAGAAAGGGTCTCCAAAGATGAAGCTAGCAAGATATCACCTTTTAAAGAGGTATGGAAATCATGATACAGGCACAGCAGGCATTCACAAAAAGAAACATTTCCAGTATCAGTAGGCAACATATTCCCAGTACATCAGTTCCATTGATGTTTTTGAAAGAAAAACACACCCCACACACTTCAGTGTTTTGTGTCTACAAAATAAAAATCTTGATGGCATGTGCAAAATAATGTTATTAGCATTCGGTTTCAGTATTTCTATGACACAAAGCACTGTGGTCAAATATATGTTTGAAGGTTGAAAGTTGAATCAGTAATTTCCTATGCTAATTACAGCTCCACTCATTAAACCAGAAAGACAGTGACCCAAGCCCTCGTCAGTAGCAGACTCGACTACGGCAACGCTCTCTACACAGGCATCCCAACAAAAGACATCAAACGACTCCAACGCATCCAGAACGCATCCGCCCGCCTGATCCTCGACATACCCCGCCGATGTCACATCTCCCCTCACCTGAAGGACCTCCACTGGCTCCCCGTGGATAAGAGGATCACCTTTAAACTCCTCACCCACGCACACAAGGCTCTACACGACACCGGACCCGCCTACCTGAACACCAAACTCAACTTCTACGTTCCCTCACGTCAACTACGCTCTGCCAACCTTGCCCTCGCCATCGTCCCCCGAATCCAGCGCAAGACCTCTGGCGGCAGATCCTTCTCCTACCTCACCGCCAAAACCTGGAACTCACTCCCGACCTCACTGCGCCAGACCCAGGACCTCCTCACCTTCAGGAGACTCCTCAAGACATGGCTCTTCGAACAATAGCAGCACCCTCCCCCCCCCCCAGCGCCTCGAAACCCAAACGGGTACATAGCGCGCTTTATAAATTATTGATTGCTTGATTGATTGAAACTGGTTTACACAAGCTTTTCTGATATTTATCGGCGTATATGGTAAAGGATCACACATAGTGGGCCTGGCTTGGCCCGACTGTAAAATGGCGGCATTCTGGTGAGGCTCAGCACATCAGGTGAAATTAATCCTCAAATTCCCCTTAATTCTGGGGTCATCAGCACTGGTATGGGCAACCTAGGCACTAGTTGAGGCCCCACAAAGCACTGAGAGGATTAATGCTCTGTGACTCACTTTGGTGCTTGGCGAAGCTGTGGCGCGATGGCAGCCACATTGTAGGCAAGCAGCGGCCTGTGTGGGTCCTGAGAACTGAAGATGGGTCCCCCCGGGACTGTGCCTGAAAAGGACTTCTTGGCAGAGTCTGCCTTGTCCCGTTGTTGCCAGCATGCTGCATGTCGCCTTCCCAGGTGCCATGGGATCTAGGACCGTGCGGTGCAGCAGCCCGTGAGGAAGGTGGTGGCACCACTGGGGAGAATGGTGGTACGGCGCTGCAGTGATGCCTCCCTTGCCTGGTAGCAGCAGCAGTCACTGTGAGAGGACAAGGATGAACAGGCTGGCATGGACAGAGTGGTGAGTGGAAACCTGCCCCTTCCCAGACCCTGAAAAAGGACTGAGGCCCTGCGGTGAGTGGGGGTGTGGTGTCTCAGGGGCTGTGCGGGCCTGCTACTCTTGCCCCCCTTATTAAGGCCATCTCTGCATGTGGACGTGGGCCTGCCTGCTGGCTTGAATGTGCAGAGGCTCTGACTGGGGCTTGCTTCATGTCCCTCGGGGGGCACAGGCAGAGTGAATCCCCGGCGGGGCTGGACGGGACAGTGTGGCTGCTGGCTGGAGGAAACGGGTTTGGTAGCCACGCTTCTGCCTGCTGACTTTGCCATAGTGATCCACACGGACCCTCCCCGTGCCCTGGTGTCACTACTCATACCTGTTGGAGGGTCAGAACCCTGTTTGGTGGGAGGACTTGTATGCCTCGGAGGCCTTAAGTGTCACCTCAGAGGGAGTAGGGGGTGGCGGTCCTTGTCAGAGGGGCCTCCCCACTGCACCCCTTTGTCTCCCTGGTTGGACTCTAACACCTGTCATCCTGGAGGTGCGTAGCCCTGCTGAGGGGGGCCAGAGGTCCATTTATTCCTTTGGTGAGTCGCCTGAAGCATCTCTACACTGGCTAGCCTGGACTTGGGTCTGGAGCCACCGCGGCCCCCTGATGGCTGGGACTCACTGTGCTGAGCAGTGCTGCTGCATGCCTTGGACTGGATCCTTGTCAGGTTCTAGTGACTTTGGCCTATTGTGCTGTGGGTGTTGCACTTTCACAGAGGTGCGCTGGTACTACTCCCCCATCATCTGGATGATCGGTGCAGCCCATTCGCAGCACAATTTTCAATTATATGTATTGCAGTGACAACATGTGCATCATTGAGGATAGGCCTAGAGCGGCTGCCGGGCGGGGCATCACTATTGGTGACATAGGCTTTTTGCATAATTGTAGATGGCTGGAATTGGGAAAACTGATCACAAGCAGTCACAGCTCTCATTTGACGCCTGTAAAAGAACTTGGCCCCTCAGCAAAGAGGGTCGGGATGACAAGGTTACAGAAACCATCAATGAAGAGGAGCTGCACTCTGCATTAATGAGGGCCATGTTCCCAGACTTAAAGCAGAGTCTGGCTGGCATAGATGCCAAATTGGACCACCTTACAGACTGCATAGACTGACTCAAGGATAGAGTTGACGATGATGACTCCAGACTTGACCGCCTTGAGCACCGCACCTCTGACCTAGAAGATGGTGGACACAAACAAAGACCTTAAGGCTTGCTCTAGGATGAACAACCTCAGCATACTGGGGGTACCAGAGTCCACAGCCATGGGCAGAATAGAGGACTATGTGTAGGGCATGTTGAAATCTCTGTTTTCAGGCACGCTGTCTCCAGCATTGGTGGTGGAGCGGGCGCACATATTATTAGGTCCGAGTCCTCCCCTCGGGGGCACCTGCGAGACCCATCATTGCCTGCCTTTTAAACTACAGGGCCCATGATGCGGTGCTCATTCTGGCTCGGGAGCTGCGCCCCATTATTTACCAGAACAACACGCTCACCATTTTTCCGGACTACACTTCGGCGATGCAGGCAGTGCGCATAGACTTCCTTCCTGTGAAACGATCTCTGAATTAGACTGACGCTAAGAACTCATTGATATATCCTGCAAAATTGAGAATCCAGCTTAATGGAAAGTTACACTTCTTTAAGGATCCCCAAATGGCCGCAAAATTTGTGAAAACCCTTCTGAGGAGGTCCACTGCAGGCGCTCTGGATCAATGACAATGACTGAGCAATGAGAGGAATGTTACATTAATCACATGAAAGGCTTCTTTTCTTGTTTATCACTATGTGGACTGCCTAGCCTGTCTGATGGCTTTCTGTCTTTGCTTCTTTTCTTCTCCCCTGACCAGTCATCTCCTCTGGGGGATGAGAGATGTTGGCCTTTGCATTGCCCCCTAGGATGAGTCCGCAGACACTGATGTGCTCCCCTCTAATGGGGATGGTTGTGGGTTATTTGTTGGGGAGTTCTGGCTGTCAAGCTCATTTGGGGGGGGGGGCAATGTGGGTGGTGGATGGCATGCTGGGTTCTGGCAATTTGTTTGTTTTGTATTATCATGGTGTCCCTGTCCTTCTCTTTCTCCCTTCCCTGCACTCCTGCACGCTGTGTGACTCACATGCATTGGCACTACATCAACAGGACA
This sequence comes from Pleurodeles waltl, assembly GCF_031143425.1. NCBI lineage: Eukaryota > Metazoa > Chordata > Amphibia > Caudata > Salamandridae > Pleurodeles > Pleurodeles waltl. The sequence goes on from NC_090440.1 coordinate 806,712,199, forward strand.
TATATAAGATTCTTGGAAGCCACATACTGTTAGTACTACATTGAAATGCTTGTTGGGGAATATTTGTGGGCTGAATGATGCCTGCAAGATGCAACAAACAACAGATTACTTGCGCCCCCATGCTATTGATATCTGTATGCTCAAAGAGGTACACCTCACAGAGGATTGGGGAATGCCACATTGCCATTTACTGTTGCTTTGCCAGTGGTGTAGCTACCCTTATCCAGAGCGGACTGCTATTGCGCACTTCAATGTGGTGCTTAACTCTGACTTGGACCGCAGTAGCAATACCAGGCCGCCACGTCCAACCACTGTGAAAGTGCTGCATAACATTATGTTGGAGAATGAACTTGTGGACCTATGGCGCGCTAAACACTACTCACAATAGCTGGTCCCACATTGGCATGTGGGTAGATACAAAAGATGTAGAACTCTGGACAGCTGCGATAGAGCAACACCCGTGCACACTCTCTGACCATTCTCCTATTTTCTTGAAGATGCGCTTCCCTGGCCATGTGCAGTGAGCATTTGCCTGGCACCTCCGCGCAAGAGCACTGCAAGAACACTGTGAGGCCAAGTCTTAAGAGCGGAGGTGTGAGAGGCAATTTTCAACTATGTTGCCCAGAACAAGGGCTCTGTGCAGTCCCTGAGTACGCTTTGGGAGGCACTTAAGGTGATCATTTCAGACATTTGTTTTGCCAGGAGCATGGAATACTTAGTGCTCTGTGCCATGAACTGACCAATCTAGAGTGTCAGCTTGCGAGTCTGGAGAGATGTTTTTACAAGTCACATAACAAATGTTACTGGCAGAGGCTTGTGATAAATTGAAGCAGTTTAACAAGGCAGAGCTCCGGGGTGTGTTTTCTGGGGAGGGAAGCGAAGGTAAACCATTATGGTGAGAGAGACAGAGCGGGGCAAACACTTGCTATTCTACTGCCAAGCCCTGGGTCAGTGACTATTTTGTGGAGCTTTGTGGCAATGGGGAGGTCCCATAGGTGGTACAGTGCATAATGAGGGACTTCTATTCCTCATTCTAATCCTCTACCCACAGGCTTGAAGCTGAGAGGTACACAACTATTTTGAAATGCTACATTTGCTGTGGCTGGAAGACAGTCACAGACTTTATCTAGATTCTCACTTTTTGGAGGAGGACATTATCCAGGTCATATCTGGCCTACCAGGAGACAAAGCGCTGGAGCTTGACAGCCTCATGGCAGCATTTTATAAGGAATATGTGACGCTGTTAGCCCTGCACCTCCTCAAGATATTTGTACGTTGAGAACGGAATGCTGCCCTCCTCGTTGTGTGAGGCACTTATCGTGACTGTGCTTATGCCCGGCAAAGATCCCAGTAACTGTGACTCATATAGACCACGATCATTGATAAATATAGAGAATAAGATCCTGCAAAATTATTTGCCTCCAGACTTCTACCACTATTGCCAGCTATCATATTACTAGACCAATTTGGGTTTGTTCCGGGACAAACCACTTCACACAACCAGTGGCTCAGTCAGTCAATCCTGATAGCTGTGCCACAGTGGTTTTCTTGGATGCAACCAAAGCATTTGATTCATTGCCCGCATGTCTTAGACAACATCATAATCACCAGGGGCTTGCCTTTTGACCGCATCCAATCCTTGTGTCAATGTATGTGAACAATGTTATATTCTATCTTCAGGACACACACCATCCTAGACCTTATCATACGAAAATGTATCTGTTTCGGTGACCTCTCAGCTATCAAAATAAAGTGGGCAAAATCTGTTATTCTTACTCTCAAGGACCGCACCACCCCACACAAGTCTGAATATCACTGACATTGAGCAACGGAACCTGTTCACTATTTGGGAATCTGGCTGAGAAGGGACATGAATGAACTGTGGACTATGAATTATGGACAAAGCTGATTCTTGGCAATCTCTCCCACTGTCGCTCACTGATAGGATTGCAGTTGCTAAGATGATGGTTCTCCCCAAATACCTATATTTATTCATCAACCTTCACATGCCACTTTAAGAAGAGATTTTGTTCACTGTTAATCTCCCTGTTGTGGGTGGGCAGGCAGCCTAGGATATAATAGAATTTGCTCACACAGCTCTTTGAGCTGGGGAGATTGGCGCCACCTGATATGGACTTACATTTTAATTGCGTACAGGTGCTCTTCTGGATCCATCCTATACAGTACGTGCATTACATTGCACCCGCACATGACTCAATATGGACCTGTAAGTTGTCCAGGGTGATATATCACCCCCTGCGACAGCAATGCTCTGGCATTGACATTGTGGCATGCACAGCACTGGCGTGGTGCGCTTTGCACCGCAGGACTCACGCACACACTCTATACACACCCTCCATGCCATTGCTAGACCAACGTACACTTTATCTACCATGTGAAGCTGAGGTGTGCGCGCCTCCATACCATGAGCTCCCTGTACCCCGAGGGACATTTCATCACCCCAGATATTGCCCTACGTGAGCCCCATAATACCCCATTACACAGATTTACATACCTTTAAATTAGGGTGACAATTTGCACGCAAAACAGAGATTTCCTTTCCCCACTCCGTGCGTTCTAGGATCTAGAACTGCTGTAATACACACAGGCCCCTGGGAGGCTAATAATGCAATTGTACACCACCATGCAGACTACACCGTCGTTGGCTTCATCGAGGACCAGGGCACAGTGGGATCTGGGTGCACCTTTTTGGAGGATATTTGGAAATACTGCTGCACACATAATCGGGCCCTCTCCCCTAATTATTGTCTTTGCTTGATCCACTTCAAGTAGTTGCATTGGATCTACTATACCCCCCTCCTGAACAAAGTACCTCAAATCCTGGTTGAGGAGCGTTGTGAGATCCTGTGTCAAGGATGGGTCACACAGTGGCAGTTCTAGTGAGCTGCGAGACTGTGATGCAAGGTTCTTCACCATCATCAAGGATGCCTTCGATGAGGGTCTTGAGATGTGAAGTGCTGAATTGAAGATGCTTCGTGCAGTGGCTGTTCCGAGGAAACTACATGTTGCAATTGAAGGTCCTGCATCAGGGATGAATCACACAGTGGCAGTTCCGAAGCAGAGCTGCAAGGAGATTCATCACACTGCATCGATTCTCCCTGTAGGGAAACAGTTGGACTGGCAAGGGTCCAGGAGTGGGGTGGCACCACTTTGGGGGCAAGGCTCACAGCAGACTGAGACCAGGTGCTGGGTTCAAGTTGGTTGGAGCCTTTTCTGCCCCTAAGGCTCTGATCAGGAGGGCTGCCAACTACCCCTTGGAGTCACTCTGGTGGTCCTGGGCAGGGAAATAGTTTCAGGGGGTGTTTGGGGTGTTACACCCCCTAAAAAGGTATTCTGTAGTAAATAATTGGGTGCAGGTGCTTTCAGTTGGGTGCGGTGAGGGCTCTGTCGGATATCACCTGGGATTTTCACTTACACACAGGCAAAAACACACATACACACACATACGCCTTCTTGTCTCCGTTTTATAGGTCTTAAAAAAATATAGTTAGTTTGAAAAATATTGTATGATTAGTACACCTAACAATCTGCAATGTCTAAGCCTCTTCATGACCTGTTTCTCATATAATATATTTTAACAAGATTTGCCAGCAAGATTATTGGGAGATCTGATGTTCACCACCCCCCAATCCATCCTATTGACCTAGCTACACCTGTGATCCTGGGTTCAAGATGCAGGTTCAGAATGTTCACTATGGCAACAGGGCAGCAGAGCAACAGAGTAGCAGTCCTTCTTGCAGAGCAGCCCAGCAGCCCTTCTGAGTCTTCCACAGTCCAGAGGTGTACTGAAGAGTTGGGTCTGAGGATCCAATATTTATACCTGGAGGCAGCTTTGAAGAAGGAGAAGGTTCTAAACGTTTTCACCCTAGAGGTGTTTGAGATTTCCTGCCTCCCTTTCCTGGGCCAGGCTTGTATGGTGTCACAAAAGATTAGTGTGAAACCCTTTGTGAGTGTGTCCAGGCAGACCCTTTGTGATATGCAAGTGTGGTAGGTGACAGATCACCCTTCATCTAGTCAGAGATGACCCATCCCGCCAACACCAATGCTCCTTTGTCTCACTGTCTGGGAGCTATACACAAAGACCAACTGTCAGCTACACCTTCTGTTGTGATCCAGGAAACAGACTGCAGGCACCAAATGGTTGGACACGGAAATGCTGAGTTTCTAAAAGTAGAATTTCCAGAACTGTGAATAGAAATCCAACTTTACCATTAAGGCGGGTTTACATTACATTTCTTTAGATACCAAACTTGACATTCCTATCTGCTATCAATTGAAAGTTATCACATATTAAATGTAATAAGTTAATCCACTGTTATCCTATGGGAGAGGTTGGCCTTACAGCAGCGAAAAACAAATTTGAGAGTTCTCACTACCAGGACATGTGAAAGTTTTAAGTACATTTTCAATATTTTAAATGCACCCAAGGGGCCACATATGTATTAGAAAAAAAAGGTTTAGGCCTGGACAAATGTTTATTTCACCAGGCCATGATGGCAGTTTAAACTGCATACACAGGCTGCAATGGTAGGTCTGAAACATATCAAAAAGGCTACCTAAGTGGGTGGCACAATCAGTGCTGCATGCCCACTAATCACATTTAATTTACAGGCCCTGAATACATGTAGTACAACTTTACTAGGGACTTACAAGTAAATTAAATAAATGTGCCAATTGGGTGTAAGCCAATTGTACCATATTTAATGGAATGAATATGTGCACATTAGCACTGGTTTGCAGTGGTATCAAGCCCAGAGTTCTAAGGCCAACAAAAAAGGGATCAGCAAACATGGAGGAGTAAGGCAAAATGTTTGGGGGAAGACCACTAAGGCAGATAGGCCTAACAAAATACATATGTAATTTACAGATGGACTTACTGTAGACTTGTTCAAATATTCCTGCACTAAAACATGAAATAATATTAGGTATAATTATCAAACAAATGTGGAAGATTGACACATAAGAGAAAATCACAAACATACCTCAGAGACGTATCTGCTAAGTTGAGTTATGACGGCATCAGATATTAACTCACACCATCATCTTGAGCTGACATCCACACCTATGGATTCTCTGTGCATTTTTGCTCAATCTCATGGGAGTAAATGCTATTGGTTGCACTGTCAAACTTCATTCTGGGGGCACTCTATTATAAAAGAAGGGAATGGATAGTTTATATCTTTTGTTTGTCTCGCAGGATGAGAGGGAGCAAGTCCTGGGCGACTGCAAGAACTCGTTGGTCATCTTGGCTGCCAAGCTATAAATGAGGACATGCCCTTCCTAATGCACTCAATATGGCAGATAATGCATTAGTCGTTGAAAGTTTCTGTTAGGGATTTTGGAATATTTAAGGCCAGAACTTCGGCCTGGTCCCCAAAGGATTCTTCAAAGGTGCATCATCTATCACTGAGGCTAGACCCACCTATATTAAACTGATGGGATTTGCCTTTGTGTTTTGTTTGTGCCCGTGCAACACTCCAAGGGGAGGCTCAACAACAACGCCCACGATTGCAAAGAACTCTTCGGCATCGTGAAGGAACTCTCCAACCCTAACGCCAACATCAACGACGTCCCACCCTCCCAGAAACTCTGCGACGACCTCTCCACCTTCTTCCACCAGAAAATCGCAGCCATCCACGACAGTTTCAACACCGCTCCTCCGCCAGACCCCACCCCTGACAACGCCGCCCACGCCTGCCGCCTCACCGCCTGGACCCAAGTGGACGACGCCGAAACCCTAACAACCATGAATTCCATCCACTCAGGCTCTCCCACGGACCCATGCCCACATCACGCATTCAACAAAGCCGACGCCACCATCGCCCCCATACTCTGCAAGATCATCAACCTCTCCTTCAACACCGCCACCTTCCCGGACAGCTGGAAGCACGCAGAAATCCAACCCCTCCTCAAGAAACCCAAGGCTGACCCCAACGATCTCAAAAACTTCCGACCGATCTCTCTCCTCCCTTTTCCAGCGAAAGTCATCGAGAAGATCGCCAACGCACAGCTCGCCCACTTCCTAGAAGCCAACTCCATCCTAGACCCCTCTCAATCTGGATTCAGACGAAACCACAGTACCGAGACCGCACTCCTCGCCGCCACTGATGACATCAGACAACAAATAGACAACGGCGAAACCTCAGCCCTCATCCTCCTCGACCTATCAGCCGCCTTCGACACAGTCTGCCACCGCACCCTACTGGCCCGTCTCCACGAAGCCGGCATCCAAGACAAAGCCCTCAACTGGATCTCATCCTTCCTCTCCGACAGAACCCAGAGAGTCCGGCTCTCCCCCTTCCGCTCCAAAGCCACCAACCTCATCTGCGGCGTCCCCCAAGGCTCCTCTCTCAGTCCAACGTTGTTCAACGTCTACATGGCCCCCCTTGCAAAAGTGGCCCGTCAACACAACCTCAGCATCATCTCCTACGCCGACGACACCCAGCTCGTCCTCTCCCTGACCAAAGACCCTCTCACCGCCAAAACCAACCTCCACGAGGGACTAAAATCCATTGCCGAGTGGATGAACAACAGCCGCCTGAAGCTCAACTCCGACAAGACGGAAGTCCTCATCCTCGGACGCTCCCCCTCGGCCTGGAACGACTCCTGGTGGCCCACTGCACTCGGACCCCCACCCACCCCAGCCAACCACGCAAGAAACCTCGGATTCATCCTCGACTCCGCTCTCACCATGTCCAAACAGGTCAACGCCGTCTCCTCTTCCTGTTACAACACCCTCCGAATGCTCCGCAGAATCTTCAAGTGGATTCCAATAGGAACCAGAAAGACGGTAACTCAAGCCCTCGTCAGTAGCAGACTTGACTACGGCAACGCACTCTACACAGGCATCCCAACAAAAGACATCAAACGACTCCAGCGCATCCAGAACGCATCCGCCCGCCTGATCCTCGACATACCCCGCCGATGCCACATCTCCCCCCACCTGAAAGACCTCCACTGGTTCCCCGTGGAAAAAAGGATCACCTTCAAACTCCTCATCCACGCTCACAAGGCTCTACACGACACCGGACCCACTTACCTCAACACCAGACTCAACTTTTACGTCCCCACACGTCAACTCCGCTCTGCCAACCTCGCCCTCGCCATCGTCCCCCGAATCCAGCGCAAGACCTCTGGCGGCAGATCCTTCTCTTTCCTCGCCGCCAAGACCTGGAACTCTCTCCCCACCTCGCTACGCCAGACCCAGGACCTCCTCACCTTCAGGAGACTCCTCAAGACTTGGCTCTTCGAACACTAGCAGCTCCTTCCCCCCCACCCCCCTCAGCGCCTCGAAACCCTGACGGGTACATAGTGCGCTTAAAAAATTCTCAGATTGATTGATTGATTTGGTAGCACAGGACGTTCCATGATCCTTTATTGTGAAGTACTTTTAGGAATATTTGTCCACTTGTTGCTTATGAGATGGCACCATAGTGATGAAAGCAAATTACATTTGATTTAATGAGACACAGACAAATAATGCATGCATATTATCTTCAGCTGGGACCTTGAATATATGAACATTATTCAGACTGGTAACCCAAACCCTGTCACAACTGATTGGGTTACTACCATTGAATACGTAAGTATAGTGCACACCACTGAATTGTCCTAAATTCCGGTAGGATATATAATTTTTGTCTATTTTATTATGATTACATTAAATGTACATAAGCCAATAATGCAGCGGGTACAGTGGCATCATAGCAGTGAAGTTAATCATAGCTATGCCGATCAAGCAGGGGCCTTATTAGTGAATTTTGTGCACTTAGATTTTGTGATTATCCATATTAAGAAAAGCCAGTTCTCATCCTGCATTCATCTCATTGCAGAGGTCCGCTGCAGCAGTACCATACCTACAATCCCTTCCCCTTAACAAGCCACTCTCTTTCTTAGTAAAAGCAGAGTTGATGCAGCTGGAAGTGTGTTCCTCCAGAGAACATCGACTCTTAAAAGATTTCTGGGCAGCAGGGTTTCATTGCAGTACTTTGGGAAAAAAAGTGAAACTGAAAGACATCTGCAGAGTCCAGCTCAGATATACATTTTAAGCAACACAAATTATTTTATTGTGTATTCCTTGTCAGCAATGGCCCAGTCCCAGGAAAAGAGGGTTTTGCTTTTAGCCTTCTGCTGCCCTTCTGGATCTGGAAATTAATCGCACCACTGACGAAGCCTCGACGCATAGGGACGCCGTGATGTAGAAGCATGGTGGGCGTGGTCTTGGCGCTTGGCAGCAGCGGCGCAGGGCCCGGAGCTTGGTGTTCCTTTGAATCTTTGACTCCCAGCCACCTCAGTCCCTTGGCCCCCTCAGCCCCTATCTACCTACCCTTCCACCTCCGCTCCTGCACACGGGGGGGGCCTGCGGTGACTTAAGGAGGCCCAAGGAGTGTGATTCAGGAGAGTATGGTGGGTGAGGTGAGTGAGGGGGGCAAAATAATCTGGGGCACATAAAGCACAAAGGCCTGTGAGTGCTCCACCCTTGAGAACCTGACGTGGATGGAGCACGGACAGAGCAAGGCGGGGGGACGGACATCAAGCGTCCCCGTTTCTGCCTCCTGCAGCAACTACTGAGGCATCATTTCAGGTACCCACAGGCACCCACAAGCTCTCACCAATGAACTTTTGACAGATGTGCTGCTGTGCTGTTGTGCAGTCTGCGTTTTGATCACAAATATTGACATAAGCTTCGACCCAAGCATCCACAAGCTCTTACAAGAATCTAGAGCATCTAGAGCCCTCACAAGTGAACTTGTAAGTGAACTGCTGTGTTTTTCAAGCATCGACTTTAGGGGGGCAAGAATCGAGGGCAAGGCAGAAGGTTCAAGGCAAGTGGTAGTGGAGCACATGGCAAGTCAAGTGGAGTAGAGGGAGCACTAAAGGACAGAAAGATTGAGGACTGAGCGTGGAGGTTGTAGTCAGCCCCACCAAGAGTGTGCCCTGGAAACCAGTGGAAGCAGCCCAGCTAGTGCAGGGGGTGGCTTGCGGGGGGACCGGAGATCCCCATTCAAAGAGTCATAAAGGCACAAAAGGAAAAAAACAAAAATAAAACAGCACCAGAAGCTCTCAAATTAGGGGCAGATCTTCTAGTAAACTCTATCAAACTCTACTAAAGCACCCCTGCACCACTGCACCGCCAGTTGTTAGTACTAACAACCCCAAGTGCCAAGCTCCAACTGAGCCGTTTGCAGACCACTTAAAATCACAGGTTAGTCCAGCCGGACAGTCACAGCAACACAAACACAATTATGCCTAGCCCGCACAACACGAAGGGCATCACAAGGAGTCTAATGAGTCCAAAGGGTCTAAAGAGCCTAAAGAGCCCAAAGAGACAAAGAAGTCCAAAACAGAGACTAACTCAGAGACTAGCTCAGTTAAGGCCTAAGCCAAAACCAAAGCAAATAAGTCTACTCCCACACCTGCATGCTTGGAAAATCTCTAACCTATTGTCTTTCCGTCGATCCATCAAAGCAGTAGCAGTAGCAAGGCACTCCAGGAACACCTGTCTTTCAACCTTAGAGCGGCACAGAGCACCATCAATCACATACCAAAGGAAGCAAGAAGGAACGATGCGGAAAGGATCACGCCCTTATAAAAATACCAGCAGTCAGTCTGGGATGCTTCAGCAGCCACTCGATCCCTTCATGCTACAACAGGGACCACAACCCAATTATATAAAATTTTCACTGGCGAGACAGCTGGAATAACAGGCAGAGAGCCAACAACGTGCCCAGTACAAAATAGTGATCGACCTCAGTTAAATGAAGTCACAGTAAAAACTACATCAACACCAGGGCAAGCGAGTAAAAGGGACCGCCCAAAAGTCAGTTTTGGACTTTTTTTTACAAAAGCAGAAACACGAATCCCATCACCATTAGAACATCCCTCCACAGAGGATAATCCAAATCTTAATAAAATGCCAATGCAAGGCTCGGCAACCGGTCAGGACCTGGACCACAGAAAACACATTAATGAAAATAATTACAAACCAAGAAGATTTGGACAAACAAGGTAAAGGTAATTTCTTCCACTCCTCCCATATTACCCAGACTAGCCCCCCATGATTCATTTGCATTGACACTGCTTTAGACAATGAGGATTGTGGCTCCACAGATGTTTTCCTCTCTGTGCCGCAAATAAGCAGCCCTTATTTGGAAAGAACCAGTCCTCACCACATCAGGGGACAATAAGAATATCTGTTGCAGGAACATGTTCCGCACTTCACGGCGGAAAACAGACAGATGGCCAACAGCGCGAGAAGGCATAGTGGCTGGCACGGAATCCAATAACATCTACTCCATAACATAAACCAGTCCGACTCTTCAGGAGCCCAGATGAGGGCAACTTCTTCAATAACTCAAACCTGCATAGATCAGGGTAACTTCTTGGCATCAATCAACACAACTCTGACAGCAACAATTAATGCTCTTACCTGGCAATCAGATATATTAGAAATGCAATTGGATCTGATACATGCAATGGCCACTTCCATCAATAAAACAGAAACAAAGCTTATAGCTTTGGAACAAAAGGGCTACGCACTGCCACCACAACAGAGATATGTGTTTGCAAGCCATTCGTGGATAAATTGTCATCCTTACCAGTAGTTTTGACCATCATGATCACTGAATGGAAATTAGCCCTGCAAAGTTTAAATTCTGCAAAGGTGCTAATTCCAGACAAAGGGTTGGCCAGACAGGCTAATCCAGTTCCACCGATAGATCCAGATCAAATTAATTCTAGCATGCACACGCCTTTGCACTCGAGTTGGACAACCCGCCTACCAACTTAAAAGTCAGGGAGCATATACCTATTGAATCCATGAACAACTCAGAACATTCATCTACTTCATCCTACCGAGTTAGGGAAAAAGAGAAGAGTAAAGTCGCATCAAATGATCTATCAAATATCAGTGCCCCAGTCCGGCAAACACTACTGTCAAAGAGAGCAAGAAAAAGGCTAAAAAAAAAAGCCAAGAATAAAAAGAAAAGAGATTCACTTCAGGCGCTGCAAAGAACCGAACACTAGGCTGCTATCCCTGATGCATCAGACACATATCCCATCTTTAAACTCAGGAAGACAGACAGGAATATCGATGAAACATTGAAGCATCAACATATACAGCCATTGGCCTAAGCCAGTGTACACAAAAAGAAGAGCGCTAGCATAAAACTTATTGAACCCCACGCTGATATAGCTATTCAACCTGCAGTCTATCAAATGACAGAATCATTGGCCCAAGCTTGAACTTTCGGTACAATGAGTATAACACCAAACGAGCTTAGGGGCCCATTATCAACATCACCAATGAAAAACAAACTGTGTACTCATGCAGAGGATAGTGTCGGCCTTCTACATTACATCCCAGAAATGCCAGGGCCCTTGGCCCAACTATTTGATGCACTACAACCGGATACCTTGAGCAGGAAGAAACCAAGAGTGTCAAAAGATATTGACGGAGCAAACGAACCAACAAATAAGGTTCTTACCATCAAGTTAGTCCTCCCACCCCAATATAGCTCTGAAGGCAACCACAACATTTTGAATCAATCAAACCGTCTAAGGCTGTTTAAGGCATTTCCTGAGGCAATTACCATAGAGTCGGACGATATTGAAAGAATAGCATTCAAAGTGCTACCTGAGCACAGCATCCATCAAGAATCCACCATCATGACTTTAAGCTCCATGGCATTGGCAGAAAAGGTGCTGAAAAACAAACGGCTTCTTGAGGAATGGGGTATAAAGGTGGAGCCAATGGGCCAACATAAATATTCCTACCCCCTAAAAATACCTCGTGAAACTCAGCACCAAAAACCAAGCAGCCGCAGCATTCTAAAAGGAGCATGTCAACATAAAACAGATGAGCGGAACACCAAACTCTCCATATTCTGCACCTATGACAATCCACCGACCTACACTAGAAAAGTGTCTTTGAAACAGGGTGATGAAAGGTGTACAAATGGGAGTACTTCCACCTCTATAAAAACAAATCAACAATATGCCTAACAACAATAGACAACCCGAGAACAGTAAACATCATCTGACAATTATCTCTTGGAATGTTGTGAGTCTGAAGCGACTTATAAACTACGATGTAGCATAAGTGCTATTAAACAATGCGGATATATTATACCTCCAAGAAACCTGGTTAACCCTTCCACTTGCCATCCCAGGTTATTACAAAATACAACAATTAGCAATAAAAAGAAACATCTTCGGAAGACGCTCTGGCAGCCTATCGATCTACGTCAAAATGTCAATCTTGACTTGAAAGCCAGCACAGTACCAATTATAACCAATTCCTATAAATAACAAGAGTAGAAATTCCTACACTGAACAATTTGTCAAAAAATCTCATAGTTAATCTTTATTTTAATACCTTTGGTCAAGCAAGAACGGAAAGCATGGCTCAACTTGTAGACACACTTGCAACCACATAGACCACAATATTATAATATGTGAGGACTTTAACCTTAGATTCTTAGGAGCAACTGCAGATCAGGACCACTCGACATGCCTGGCCACCAAACAACTTTAACGTTTATTCAGCATGTATGGCCTCACTTCAATTCAGCACTCTCAAAAAGCAAGCTCCTTTGCACAATCGTTTCCTAAAACTTTTCAGGCTAAGAGCACCTTAAATTATAGCTTTGCTACTGAGGAAGCCAGTAACCAATTGGCATCCTTTCAAATTTTACAACTAAATGCACCAATCACCTCCCGCTCATACCACGCACCTAAAGAGCATGGAGCAATATATGTCTATAGGTCACTCGCAGGAGGATGAAGACTCACAAATAATCAGATGAATAAAATGGGCTCCTACGGCACTACAAGCTTATACCTCCTGGTCTAACTCAAATGGCCAGACTCTATTGTCTCTGACGGGCGACACACTAGGAGCCAAATGGCCGGATATCACCAACAGTCTTTTAAAACAGGCAGGATCCACTTATACTCCTCAACGGCATCCCGTAAAGCCTCTCTCGCATCGCTCCATAAAGGAAAGGAAGCTGAAACTTGGCAGATTGAGAAGATCACAAGCCAAAACAAAAGATCCAGTTACAAAAAAAGCGCTAACGCTAAAACTATGAACATATACAAAACAACATAAGCAGATGATCTGGTCCTTGAAACCCCAGTTATCAGAAAAGGAGTTAGTTTACAAACATAATCATGGTGATTTATGGCGATACATCAAAAACAAGATGGGTCAGAGCGATCAACAAATTAATTCAATAAATGAAGCTACATGGATAAAACATAACAAAACTATATGCAGCTGATTCATTTTTTCCGGAACAACTAAAGGATGATTTGGACACTTATGAACCCGAATCGATCATAAGCCTTGATCCTTCGGCAAGTGAAATCTCCACCATCCTGCAAAAAATGAGGTCGTCGGGGGCCCCTTGCCCCAATGAAATCCCTGCAAAAATCTTCAAAGAAGACCATCAGCTTTAGTCTATAATCCTCTCTGCACTATATCGATCCTCCAATAAGCTGGAGAGGCTCTATACTCCATCCAATTTACAAAAAAGGACACTGGCAAGAACCAGCTAATTACCATCTTATCGCTCTCTTGGATTTTGAAGCAAAAGGCTTTCCCTCAATAGTTTTGGAAGAACTACAAAACTGGAACAAGCTAAGAAATTGGTATATCCCAAATAGGCTATTAAGGGCAATAATTCTAACTGTACACATCCACTTGGGTAAGGGTAAAGCTGTGGAACTCCATCAGTAAGGAGATTCCACCTACCAAAAGTCTAAAACAAGGATGTGTCCTAGCTCAGTTATTATTTAACCTACACACTGCAGATATGTTGCAGGTGTTGATACAAGCAAATCTATTCCCACCAAAAATTGGAATTCTAAAAGTCACCTTGCTTCAATATGCTGACAACATCGTCATGTTGGACCACTTTAAAACCGGACTACAAAAATCTTTACCAGCCTTGCACAGCTATAATATGACAAACAAAATGAAGGTGAATGTTACTAAAACAAAAGTCATAATATTTGGTGGGTCATTGAGACATCAGCACCTACGCTGGAAGTTGGGGCCACTTACCATCCCCACCATGAATATGTATAACTACTTAGATGTTCGATTTACAGCCAAGGGAACACCAAAAGCCCAACTCATGCATCTGAAGACAAAGGCTGCCTCTATAACAACAAGAATGTGCCAGTTAAACAAACTAACAGCTAGCCCCTCTGCAAGATTAATACTACAAACTATTAAAGCCGTTTTCCTACCAGCATTGAACGATGGTCATGAAGCCTTCCCCTGCAACTTCATAGCTCTGACAGAACAGCTCCAGGTTAAAATGTATAAAAGAGTTTTCAAATTGGTGCAATACATCAGAAGTCATTTGATAAGACTAGAATTCGGATTGGAAGGTCAGCAATGGGCTTTAATGGGGGCTTTCCTGAAATACTATCCCAGGAATACCTTGATTTTAAGTAATCACGCAATAAATAAAATTAATGAATGAATAATCACACCACTGGGGCTTTTAGAAGTGCTCATATGGAGAAAGTGCATCTCTCCTCCCCTTTCCCTACCCACTCCCCAAGTGGTGTGGCGATTCTGCTTCAGACACCCGAAGCATGCCCCTAAGCACCAACACTCAGTAATCAGACTACTCAGACACCCTTGAACAACACTGGTTTGCCCTTGGAGACCCACCAGAAACCTCCAGCAGGTGCTCAAAGAATGCCAGCCTACCCGCAGCTCGATCTTACTCTCCCCCAGCTAGCCCTTAGAGACCCTCAGTTGGCCAATAGATTCCACCACCATTCCCTCAAAAACAATACCCATTTATCGGAGGTATTCAGTCTGCCTTCAGACTCCTACATTTACTATATAAACAACCCAGATCTGGTAACAGACTCCTGTTGTGCCTGAGAAACATCCACCATGCCCTCAGAATACATCAGTGCCCTGGTCATTAAACCCTACCACTCTCTCTCAAAAATACTGCCATGACTCATATACATTCGGCATGTCCTCAAGAGATGCTGAGTCTGCCTTTAGTCATCCCTGCTGGTCCTTACACTCCTGCAGCCAGGCGTTGTCCACCCCCAAACTGCCCTCAGAAACCCCCATCAATCCCACAAAAGTCAGTTGTTGAACTTTCAGAAAACCTTGGCTGAACCTCAGAGCTCGCTCTCGGCAATCAGCTGCCCTTCACTGAGCATCTTCCGACTTCCATATTCCACCGCTATGTCCTTAGACACCTTTTTAGCTAGCGTTTTTAGACCCATCCTTCAACTGACCATATCGTCCTGGACTTCAGTAACTGAGAGGGCACCTTGCTGCCCCTCCAACCCCTCCCCCTTAGCTACTCCTCTAGAAAGGAGGAAGAGGCACACATGCGATATGCTGGTGGTAAAGCTAATGCTGCATTAGATGGCACATTTTTCTCAACGTAGGAAAAACTGTTTCTGCTCCTTTTCCCTGATTTCATGTCTTGATTGAAAATGTAAAAGAGCAGAAAACTTGAATTAATGTCATATTTGCATCTAGACGGACAGATACGTCTAGACAGACAAATATGTTTGTATGCAGAGACAAACTTTTCAATTTACAGCAATTACAGTTATAAAAAGCTTTAAGACATTCATTTGCCATTTCATTATTTCCCATGAAGCAGTAGAAAATGTTGTACACAGTTCTCCTTTGTCTTTAACCATTTTTCAGTACAACACTTATCCTTTTAATGGAGACGCATTTCTATTAGCCACTCAGCGCAGTTTATTTTTAACTGTTCCTCGGCATCCTAATGCATCTTGAAGTGGACTCCTATTTCCTATTAATCCTTCGCAATATTCTCGATTGTTGATTTTACTTTAGAACGGGAGTGTTTAAAATGTAAACCTTATTTCTAAATCTCCACTTTCCCTTCTTTCCCCTTATCGAACTTTCCCTCTCTTCCTCTCTAATACTAATATAATATGCATATTAGCTAATTACTTGATATGTATGTATTCCAGTTGTAGTTCTTCGATCCACATTGCGCTGTACATAGTAGATTATGGTCAACAAATGTAAACCTAGTTCAGGTCTACATTAAAGAGAATACAAACTATATAGCAGACAGTGTCAAGAAACAGTAAAGTTGCATGAAGACACCAGCAAAGGTAGGGTTATGTGAGGTAGTGAAGAAGCATACACTGGAGCAAGGGCAGCCTGCCAAGAGCGGAAGGTCCTCGCATCCCCACACCACATTTTTCCCAAACATGAAGAGTGTCTGTCAGGCTCATCAAATGTCAGCCTGACAGAGAATCTTTATGGTCAGGTCAGGCAGGCTGATGCTGTACTTGGGCTAAATTTGCAGGTGACCGGCTGCCTGAGCAGAACTTTGCCGGGCTGAAGATGTCACAGCCCTTTTTCATGGTCTCCTCATCCTGGCAAAGCCTTAGTGATCTTTCCCCTCATGATGGAGGAGGACTTCACTGATAGCGAGGACCTGGGCTATGCACTTTTATGCCCTGAAGTGCCCAGGGCTGAGTGCCTATCAGTGACGCTCATCACAGAGTGGAGTGGGGTCAGCAGTCTCTCAGACACCATCCCACTATGTGATGAGTAAGGGACTTCTACCTCCTCTTATTGGCTGACCCATAATAAGGTCATCCAATGAGGGGAGGCAGCACTCCCAATCATAAGGAATCACTAAGGCTTCCCTCACACCACTCAAAGTCACTGCTGCAGCACTATAAGTGTTATTTTTTAAACAAATTGGCGCATGCATGCATATGTGTATCTAATAATATATATGCATTTGTGAGTTTGCTATAAATGGATTTGTGTCTGTGCATGTGTACGTGACTGCAGGGATGTGAGTCAGTTAGTGTGCATGTGTGGCCCGCTCCCTGACCTCCATCCAAATTACAGGCCGTCCCTGAACTAGAGTACAAGAATTCGCAATTCTGAGGATGCTCTGGAATAAAACTCAAACAAATTGTCACCAAGCAAGCTGAGTAAAATGAATGACCATGCTGAAATATACATGAATTTTAAGAGGACTAATGGTTAATGTGGTGAAGAGGGAAGGGGCGTCTGTTGTGTCAGAAAATAGATAACCAGGATAAAAGAAAAGAAAAGAAAACATAAAAGCAAACATAAACAGCACGTCACGCCTGGAGTAGCTGCAATTCTTCTCCCAATGTCTTTCTACTTCAGGTGCAACTCAAACCAAATTAGCACTGTTCGGCTGCTGACTGCAACTATTGTACCAAAGTATTATATGTGGTCTCCAGAAAAGAGACTGCTGAGATCTGAAGGAAATGTCAGTAGTCTTTGTGCCATAGAACAAGCGCTCCTAGAGCACACAGAGCTCACATAGGAAGACAAGTGTTATTTGCGAGCCAGAACTTAATAAATAAACTTACAAGGTGAAATGCGAATAGGTCGACAAACCTTTTGACTTGCTTCGAGGTTTTCCGACCATATATCCCGTACACGCAGATCAATAATTAATAACAATCAATAACATTAGTAATCAATAAGAGTCAGTAACTGTCACACACCATGACCTTGTAGTCATAAATAACCACACCTTTATGTAAAAGTAAGAATCTTTATTTCCCTAAATTAACAATGCTATTTTCACGTAGGTCAATCTCAAAATTAATAGTTAAACATACAAAAGCAAGACTGACTGACCGAAACTTTGAAAAAATTGCAATCTAATCAAAGCTTGAGCAACTACAATTCTAAAGTTACAGTGCAAATTAATAACAAGAATAACTGCGCAACCGATAACACATACATTTAGATTCAGCAAAGAAAAGATATCAAATGTTATTCCCTATTTTGAACTTTATTAGTGAGGACCTTAACTAACACCAGATTAGGATAGCATGTTTGGGCTTCATGCAAAACAATTTAGTCAACACAAATTTAGAAAAACATCTAAGACTCTATCAAAATAGCGTGGTTGGTACCTAGAAACAAAAGCAAATAGACATAGCAGTCAATATCATAATCAGTATACCTCTCCTCAGAAAGGATCAGCAAGGGATGACAGTCTTAGTCCTCAGGACATCAGTCTGGTTAATAAGGCATCAGGATACAGCATCAAAGTTCAGAAAAGGCAAAGTCTTTTAAGCAGTAAGCTAAACACGTCTCTTCTCAAGATTGTCAAGAAAATACTGGCTGTGCAGCAAGATAGGAAATGGGCAAATGGGCTGTCTTCTCTCCGTGCAGTCTGACTAAGTTAGATTTCCTAAAACTACTTCCCAAGTCCCTATTGGTCAAGGGATTGCATGTTCACACTTTGTCCAATAAAACTAAAACTTCAAATCTACATTTCTATTAGTACATGGTTCACATGTTGATGATTGGCTCCTATCGTACTCGTCAGGTAACAATATTTTTGTAGCTTATACTCCAGTCAGAGTCTCCATTGTCAGTCTCCCACGCATTACATTAACAATGTTGCATTAGCAAGTACGTCATCTCCTAGCAAGCAGTTCCCATGAGAAAGACTTTTAGCTATGAGTACATGGACAGTACAGTGGAAAAGAAAAATGTAATTCTCTAAGCAGACATTTTATTAAACGCCTAAGAAATACGGCTTGACATGAGGCCGTGCAAAACTAGGCCGATTTTGCCCAATCTCTGTCAATAAACCGTGGAAACGGCATACTCATTGTGCGGGTCCATCTTTCATTATGCAGTTGTGACTAAAGTGAGTTCATGGTTAAACTAATCCTTTAATCCCGAGCTTTGTTCATGCTGTACAAGAGCTACTACATACATGCACCCTTATGGTCGAGATCCGTGTATGTCACACAAGATTCAGGTTAACTGGTTGATCTCACATCTACAGAATAATGCATGCAGTAATCACATACTACAATCATCTGCATGCTTCGATACATACATGCATAATGACGAGTCAGGTTTTCTGGCACAAAAAAATCGGCATTCGAGAAGTGAATAGTGAAGTTAGTGATGTGTGCTCCAATTATTCTAGCATTCATATTTATGAAGTCAAGAAGTACGTGTGTGTAATGTGGGTCGTTTTGTCCATATAAAGAATCACACATATTGCACAACTTCACATACAGGGACAGTGCTTTACCACGCAAAGATCTGTCAATAACCTTCATGTTTGGCTTTCTTGATGATTCCACCCACCCAATGTATGAGGTGCTTGTTACCATAGACCAACTAGTTAAGTGGCAGATGACCCAGTGACAATATGAAATGCTAGTATGCAAGGGGCTACACTCAGCTGATTCTAACACTAGCACAGGAAGCTTATGATGTGAGGAGACCTGGTAGAAACATATATATATATATATATATGCTGATGTCGACAGGAGCAGACAAAAGTCGAGTTAGAAACTGAGGGACACAGGCCCCGGGGGAAAGATAATGACGTAAGACAAGGAGATGAATGCTACTTTAAATGAAAAAGTGAAGGCAGGAGGGGAAAATGAAGCTTAGCGGGGCAGAGGTGAGAGAAAGCGATAGGTACAAAGACATGCAGGAACAAGACGAAATTTAGAGAGAGAGAGAGAGAGAGAGAAAGAGAGAGAGAGAGAGAGACGGGAATAGGGAAACTGACAGGGACAAAAGAATCTGGGGACCAACACAGAAATGGACGGAGATTAAGGAAGGTAGGAAGGGACAATGAGACAGAAACTTTATAAAACGAAGGCAAGAAGACAGAAGACGGGACAAAGGCAAATCATTAAGGTTGAAAGGCATAGGGTGAGATGGAGAGTTAAGGACGGGCATGGAAATAATGATAATGACAAGTACAAAAGAGGATGCAGATAGAGACAGGGATGGAGGAATATGCGGAAGAAGACAGGCACGGGAAGTCAGCAATAAGGTCAGTGCAAGATGTCGAAAGTGAGAAGAAAAAAGGGAGATGGGGACAAAGAAAATAGGTTAGAGGAGTTGGGTAGGGAGACATGGTAGGGTATGCTATTTAACACACCTCAGCATTGAGAAGGGCAGTCTATGCAGTAACCTTGGGCATATGATGTGATATGGATAAAGATGGGCCGGCTGCCAGCAGCAATGATGTTGTGAGGGACTGCAGTTCTACATTCTGCTCAGAGACCTAGTTCGCTGAGAGGAGTGGTCTGTCTCCTCTCCAGCAAAGCCTCCTTTCCTCTTATGTGGCCCTAAAAACTGCCCTACCACAGCAAACTGAAACTTTTCACACAGAAAATGCCATTACAGAGGGATGTCCCTGGTTCTTTTATATTCATGTGCTTCTGATTAATGTACTTTGATATGTGAGATTTCATCCTCTAGTTGTGGTTATTCCATTGCATATTTCTAAAATATAGCTTCACAACTAAATTACGTGCATTCGATATCAACGTGGATTTTTCGCCTCGTCTGATTTTTGTTACTAAGGATTTTTATAGTTTAATAATCACAATCATTTGTAATAGCAAAAATGTATATTATTACATATATTTAAAAGAGAAATCTCCATATGTTGATTTGTGTGGACACATCCCAATGTATGTTACCTAGCGCCTCAGATTGGCTGCTTAGGTTATTTTAATTTATTACTTTATAATTCCGTTTCACCTTTAAGGTTTTCCTGAGCTGAAAAATACAGTATGCATATATAAAGAACATATTAAAATCAGCGCCCAATCTGTGTACAGCTGGAATAAATTCAAAAATATTCAAAGCAAGGCCTTTCTGCATACACAGACACAGTGGTATCGGTGCTAAATTTGAGCCAGAGGTTTCCGGGGTGGGGCACCAGCACTTATTCTTGAGGGCTGACGTTTATTTTTCTGCCTAAAGCATTTACCTCGAGCGAAAGACACATATGGAAAAGACCGTGAAGAGGAAAACAAAAAAGTGTCAAAAAGGCAGGAAGCTGCAAGACTGAGCTGAAGGAGCAGGGAGTGGCTGCAAATGGATTAAAGAGGCACATTTAATTGCAGCAGCCGCCTACTTCAGAGGGGAGCTTTGGGCACTGACACATTTTTTTAACAAATTAGGCAGTGAGTGGCATGGACAAATCAAGCTGAGGAGAAAACGGTAAAGAGGAAGATTATGGAAGGCGGGAAGGAACATGACTAAATTAAAGGAAGATAAGGAGAAAGAGTTAGGAACAAAGAGATATTGTAATGTGAACAGGGGAAAGGAGAAACGGACTAGAAAGAAATGACGGCAAGGGCTAAAAGCACACACATACACACACACACATATATGTATATATACCAGGGTCATCTTCAGGAGGCCACTGCAGCTTATTCCACCCATTGCCCCTGCCCGAGCTGCCAATGCCAGTACGAACACAACTACTATTACCCTCCTACAAAGTGTGGCAAATTTCCCCAAAATGAAAAGCTTGTATTTGGGAGCAAAATGTGTCTATTGTGTAGGGTTGCGTGGTTATAGGGGTTGACCGCAGGGCCTGGCCGTGCAAGATGGTGATTTGATTAACTCATAGTAATGAAAATTACTTTACGTTAAAAAAAAACCATAGAAATTCGCTGAAAAAAAACAAAGGCTACGGGGACGTTAGAATTAGACTCATATTTTAAATGTACAAAACCAAAGAAATTCACTTGTTATAGTCAGTTACTTCACGCAACTGTACCTCGCGTCCTAAGGTAACTATAACTTGCGCTCTCGCGTGCACTGCTAATTAGCCCACATATTACACCACTCATGACACCCTTGATATCATCAGTGATAATGACAGTGGGACATCTGCAGTAGAATTATTGTTTAGAAAACTGTGCATGGCGGGGGCACAAGCTACAGTTATCTTAGGGCGCAAGTTATAGTGACTTGAAATAATTTTAACTATAACACGGCACAAATTGCCAGTGAGAGGGATTTTCTAGGAAACCGTGTCATAGACAAAAATGTCTAACCTACAAGTTCTTAATTCTTGATGGTGGGATACTTAATTTCACCCTGTCAATGTATGTCCAATTATTAATGACCTCCAAGCACAGAATTATCACAGTTCATAGTTCATCAGAAGAGGACAGGGTTTAATGTCTGCATAGGTTTAAAACTGGAAGCACAGGCATGGATGAGTGAGTTAAGAGGGCATACCAGTAAAATACAGTTGACAAGGAAAACTTGAGCAACACAGAAAATATGTGATTGGGTTTTAGAGGCGAAAGGATTTAGGGATAATTTGAGAGACCTACTATGAGCAAATGAAGCCAGTTCAATAAAATTCCAAGGAATTCATGAGCTGATAGGTGGTGTGCACTAAAATAGAAAAGAGTTTTAGAAATCCAGAAATTCCTGATTTTTGATGGTACATCTTGTAATTCCACAGTATCCCCCCTGAAATTAATGAAGGCCCTGATTTCGGTAACTTTAGGGGTAAATAAGGAGGATATATTGGGGTACCCTTACTGAAGCCCTATATAGATTTCTACAGAACGCAATGCTGCACTCAGAATGAGGGACTGAGAATTGAACCAAAATGTGTTTGCTCCTGTTACAGCTATTATAGTCTCTACTCTTCTATGATTGTTGAAACAGAGAAAAGATGACAACTTATTTTTTTAATAGATTGCCCTTCCCTGCCCCCAGGGACGCCCCCTGCCACCCTCGCCCACCCCTGGAGGACACCCATGGATGGGGGGACTCATCCCAGGTAAGTACAGGTAATTTGAGCTAAGTAATGTTGTTTTTTTAAGTGGCATAGGGGGCCTAAGTTGGGCCCCCCTACATGCCACTGTGCCCAAGGACGATGCCTAGGGGACAGATGTCCCCTGGGCATGGTCATTGGGCAAGGGGGCATGACTCCTATCTTTCCTAAGACAGGAGTCATTTCAATGGGGGTTGTGCGTCAAAAAAGGGCGCAAGTCCGGTTAGAGCCATGATTTTTTACTCTAACCTGACTTGCACCATTTTTTGACGCACAACCCCCATTCTTCCCTACGCCTGCGCTGCCCGGTTAGAGTCATTATTTTTACTCTAACCAGCCCGCAGCGCTGGCTAACGTCAATCCATAAATAAGGCTCCCGCCTGGCGCGTTGGTATGGCGTTAGCTGGTGGTAAATTTTTTGTATGGGCCTTATTGTCCTTTTTCCTCATATTTTTCTAGAACACTATGGGTCTGATTACGACCTTGGCGGTTGAGATACTCCGTCACAAACATGACGGATATCCCGTCTGCCGTATTACAAGTTCCATTATATCCTATGGAACTCGTGAAACAGCGGGCAGGATATCAATCACGTTTATGACGGAGTATCCCATCTGCCAAGGCTGTAATCAGGCCCTATATCTCCATATTTAAGATTTTGTCTCTTTCCTCTTCAGCACTTTCTTTCCACTTTCATCTTCGCATAAGTATTTGAATCTCCTTAATTTCACCATCCCACCACACACACACAAAACAGCACTCACTCACATCTATGCACTGCATTTTCTTTAACTTTCACTATGCCAGCTTTCGACAGCTGTGTATCTTCTTCATACACATTCATATAAAATGACCCTTAAAATAGATAACCTTGACTGTTCTCTGTACTCTTCAGAGAAGCAAAGAAATGGATGAGCATGTATTCTGAATCTTTTTATGGTCTGCTGACAAGCACTCTGAGAAATTTGCACTGCTTCCAGCCTGAATACCACAGCTCTCAATCGTGGCTCGTTATAAACACTCATCTACACCCTGAACTCACATACGTGCACAGAAGCCTCTCTTTTCACAGATACACTATATTTGAGTAATGTGTTGCACGAAAAAGTACAGAAATGCACCGCCCTGGAAAAAGCAAATACTAATAGGGAATGCAAGATTAAGTAAAAACTTGAAATGTAAACAAGATTAATGTCGCTGTTCCCAGTCTGAGAGGGCACAGTCTGTTTTTGCTGACTGTAGCTGTCGCAATGGTGGGCCACAAAGGAATGTAAGGACAGTAACAATTGATGCACAAGCCGCAGATACCCGCCTCCATGTAAAGGCACTACTACCTCAGTCTCACAAAAATGGCAGGAATGCTTGCTTTTTGTTTCCAGTATTAGCACACCAGAACTACTAGATTTTTGTAGTGAAGTTGTCTGTTCTTGTAATAGTTGCCAAGGCGGAAACTGTATGTGTTAGAAACTGGGTCTCTAGTTGGCAGAGTATGCAATGCACCTTGTTCAACTAGGGACCACAATCCTAGTCAAGGTGAATCAGTTACACACCATAATTTAACCTGTTCTCACCCTCTGGTAGCTTGGTACAGGGCAGGCAGGCTTAACTTAGGAGGCAATGCGTAAAGTATTTGTGCAACACTTAAAACAGTAAAACAGTAAAAACACCACACAAAAATAATCCACGTCAGGTTATAAAAATAGAGCTTAATTTAATAAACACAACAAGACCAAAACAACATGGGTAGATGTTGAGATATTCATTTTTAAAGAATAACCATAGTTGTAGTGTTTAAAAGCATAAAGCGACAACCGGGTCTATCTGTTTACACTAGAGCGGGTCAAACCTGAAAAGTCAGGCCGACCGTGGTGGAGTGCAAGTCTGACACAGGGGCCAACCTTGTCTGGCTAAAAATGTACCTTGTTCCACTGTTGACAGGGCCACAGAGGAGGCGATGCGTCGGGGTCGATCCCGCTGGATGTAGGTAATGTGTTGGTACTGAGCCATGCAAATGGAGATGCGGCGACTTTATCTGATGTAAGTGATGCGTCGTCGTCAAGCTAAGTAGATGGTTATGCGATGTTCTCGAAGTAGAAGATGTGTTGCAGCCAAAGGCGATGCGTTGGTACCGATCAGCGCAATGATGTTGATGCGCAGGTTCTGGCAGTTGCAGCACTTTGCACCCACTTCCAAGGGCTCAGGTCTAGATTAGCACCATTTGACAGGGCAAGACTTGCAGCAAGTAAAGTCCAGGTGCTGTTACAGGTTGAATAGAAGTCTTTGATGTCCCTGACACTTCAGAACAGGAGGCAAGCTAGCAAGCCCTTGGAGTCACTTTGGTTCTGAGGATGTAGAGATGCAGGTCCAGTCCTTCTCACTCTCAGGCAAGGAGAGTAGCAGGGCAGGCACATCAGAGCAGGAGCCCAGCAGAATTAAGCAGGGTCAAGCAAAGTGACAGTCCTTTCAGCAGCACAGCAGTAGTTCTTCATGGCATAATGTCCTTGGGTCCAGAAATGTGCTGGGTGGTGGTGTCTGAGGTCCAGGTCTTATTCCCTGTGGTGCCTTTGAAGTGGGGAGACTTCAAAGAAAATTCTTCGAAGTGCACAGAGTCCCTGTCCTGGCTCCAGACTCACTATAGGGGGGTTTGCAACCCTTCGTGTGGGATCAGAACACAGCCCATTCATGTGTAAGTGTCAGTTTCTCCCTCCCATCCTGCCTAGGATGGGCCATCAGGATGTTGATGGCCCATCAGTCACACCTGAACTCCTTTTATGTGCATGACTGTTTTGAGGGAATGCCCAAAAAAACAGCTTTCACCCACCCAGACATGTATTCAGAGACAGGCAGAAGGTACAAGATGGTTAAATAAAGAAATGCCAACTATCTAAAAGTGGCATTTCCAGAATTGCAATTTAAAATCTGGCTTCACCATAAAATGTAATTTTAAATTGAGATTTCAGAGACACCAAACCTTAGGGTCTCACCTGTTCCTAACAAAATGAAATTAGGTAATCTCAATGTTATTTTACGGGAGAGAAAGACCTTGCAGTAGTGAAAAAAGAATTTAAGAGTTTTTCACAACTAGGACATGTAAAACTTAAATGTACATGTCCTACTTTTTAAATACACTGCACTGTGCCCTTAGGCTGTCTAGGGTCTACCTTAGTGGTGACATATATGTGTTAAAAAGGATGGATTGGGCCTGGCAAGAGGGTTAACTTGCCAAATCAACATGGCAGTTTGAAACTGCACACACAGGCTCTTCAATGTCAGGCCTGAGACATGTTTAAACGGACTACTGAAGTGGGTGGCACAAACTGTGCTGCTGGCCTCCTAGTAGCATTTAGTTTACAGGTCATGGGAACATGTAGTATATTTTATTTGGGACTTATAAGTAAATTAAATATGCCAATTGTGGATAAGCCAATATTACCATATTTTAAGTAGAGAACACATGCACTTTAGCACCGCTAGCAGTGTTAAAGTGCCGATAGGACTAAAGGCAGAAAAAAACGAAGTCAGCAAAACAGGAGGTCAAAAGGCAAAAAGTCCAGTGAAATCATGCCAATGATAGCAGGTATAAGGCATACGCTCAAATATTTTAAAGCGTGTACCTGTGAATGTCACTTGGATTATTGGAACCTAATCTAAGTGCACCAGTAAACTCGATTTAGATTCAGACAGGGGTTTATGGCAAAATCAGGATTACAATGTGTGCAAAAATTCCCCATTGCTATTTAATAGCTACTGAACAAAAATATCGGCCTAGGAAGAATGGAGGCTCACGTGTCAGTAATGACGCCATATTTAATTAAAAATATGTACATTTCTATTTCATTGGAGAATTTTTGTTTCCTGAATAAACTAGGTAAACCGAATCATTATTTCTGGAATTGAGGTGCAGTTCTTAGTAAAATTCGAGTGCTGTGTTCAGAGCTGCCTATTGGACTCTGTAAGTGGGAGTATTGCATTTTTTGGGAAGAGAGGTCTTATCACTTCTGTTAATGAAACTTGGTGTCATATTTATAAGCCCCTAGCGCCTCCTTGCACTGCCCTAGCATCATTTTTTTTTTACGGTAAGGTGGCATCAAGGAGGCCTTTCCCAGCAACAGATTTACAAAGTGGCGCAATGCAAGCATTGCACCAATTTGTAACCCCTTGCGCCACATTATGCCTGCACCAGGCATATTGTGTGCAGGGGGCGTTCCCCAATCAGGAGGCCCTGAAAAATGGTCCAGTGAAATTTTCGTGTTTCACTGTACCATATTTCCAGTCATTTATAAGCGACGCTCCCATTGTTTCCAATGGGAATCCCCACGTTTTGCTGCACTAGAAGCATCATTTTTGGTGATAGTTGACCAATGTGCTACAATAGTGTCAAAGATTTTGACACCATTGTGCTAACGTGCACCATGGTGCGCCATATTGTAAATACAGTGCTACCATGGTGACGTTAGGGGGGTGAAGGGGAGCAAGAAAAGTGGCGCATCATAGCTGATGGGCCACTTTCTGGTAAATATGTCCTGTTTCATGAGATAATTGGGCAAAACCACACTAACAAATGATTTTGAAGCTGTAGAGTTAAAAGTCTGTTGAGTTGTTGTTTGCTGACATAATAATTAGCCTATGGCAGACTGATTGTTTGTGTTGCAATTTGTGGAAAAATACTTTAAAAACTTTGCAGTACTTCGGGAAACATTATCGCTAGAGCGCAGCAACAAAAATATGATAAACTTTGTTTGAAAAGGTTGGAGTGTGAAATTAAACGTTTCTTGAAGTAAACATGCTGCTCTTATTTTCCATTGATGCCAAGAAAATTCAGAATACTATTTTATTTAAAAACGGCTATTACACTACTGCAAAGGATTGGAGCTTACATAGTGCAATCCTGACTTTCTAAATCTAAAACTCTGAATAACTTTCAGCCATCTGATTTTCTTTAGCATGTCAGTTGATCAAATTTACTCCCATAGGCATCATTTGAAGTTTTCGAGCCAACCGAAAAAAAAGTTATTATTTATTTTGATCCCCTGCCGTTTCCTAAATCTAGGACATTCAATAAATCACAGATTAAGACAAATTAACAAACTGACATTTGAGATTTTGGGTGCTATCACTGCTAGAAGAGGTCCAAATTACTCAGTTGCTGCATTGCCCTGCAGCAGCAGTAGAGACAGTGGGCGGGGTTATAGGAGGAGGTAATAGGTTAAGTTGACGGGCCTGCTAATAGATTGCTTAAGACAGGCACGGTCTGCAGATCTCCTTTCTTTTGCACTGGATAACTGTCCCCTCAGACATCAAAACACAGCAACTGAGACTCTACTTGAATCCACATGAACTGAATATGCTTTAATGCACTCACTCTTAAAGAACAGTCCTATCAACTACATTATGAGCCTCAGGTCCGACACCTGCACTTAGCAGTATCTTCCACAGTGCAGCCTCAAGGAAGGTCACAAAGCCCCCAAAAATGGTCTCAGACTAATGTAGGCCTTGAGGTAAAATATCAACTGAAGCTTTTCTTTCTCTTTTCTCTAACCCATTTTGCAAAGTGGATGTTCATTCTTTTACCTTTTTATTTCATCTGCTAACTTTTACTCTTCTTGCTCCATTACACCAGTGCTTAATTTGTAAATAAAAAGGTGCTGGTGCCCAAACCTCTCCTCTTAAACATGTGGCTGCTGCAATTAAATATGCAAACATGGAATACTGAGGTAGCGCAATCCTGAAGTATCTTGGGCCTTTTTTAATCAATTTACAGCCACTTCCTGCCCCTTCAGGTCACTCTGGCAGCTTTCTGCTTTCTCCCTTTGTGACGCTTTTTGTTTTTTCTCTTCCTCCGTCTTTCCCATATGTGTCTTTTGCTTGCAGAAAATGCTTGAGGCATTAAAATAAGCGCCAGCCCTCAAAAATAAGTGCTGGTGCTCCGCACCGGAAACAACAAGCACAAATTAAGCACTACATTACACACTACTGCTTTAGCTATCCCTTTTCCTCTAGCCTGCACCTTCATCTGCCTCTGGAACTCCTCTCTGTCTTCTCTGTACTTGCACTTCCTACTTTTTTATTGCTCACTGATATGCATCTCTTTTACAAGTCTCCCTATTTTATTACTCCAATTTCACATAGTTCTCATCTACACGCTAATTATTTGATACAGCCTGAATATTTCCACCACTGCTAGGCCGAAAATAACAATAGAAATAGACATCAACATGATGAGCTCCATATTCCCCAATATTAGTCAACTAGCAACAACCCCACATCAGTGTAGACTTCTTCCTTCTGCCTTGGCTCTTTACTCAACAACACGTTCAATTATTTGACTTGTATTTTCTCTTGGCTAAAAAAAAGATGAAGGATTAAGGAGTTCATGATAATGAGTTATTTGGACGCCATGATGCCCTTTGCCTCAATCACAGATGTCAACCTTAGTTCTACCTCACTTTTAGTGAGACAGAGTATACACAGAGCCTGCTCTCCATTTGTCCACTTTTTAGGTTGAGCGTAGCCAGCGCACATGCGCTGTCTGAAAGACCTATTGTATTGAATAAAAAACTTTGCTCCCGCCTGCTGCTTTCCATTGTTTTAGTCCAGTGTCGCTCTTCTTTACTGTCTCCTAAGTGGTTCATGCAGTGATACGTCACATCCTGTTTTTCGCAGAGGAACACCACTCAACCACAGTTTCCTTCTGCTTGCATTCTTCATCCGGTGTTAGGATGAACTCTTCTTTTTTTAAATTGTTGCAGCACAGCACACTTCTCTTTATCTTTCAGTATGGCATCCACGCTTTTTTTTCATTCTGTATGGCTCATTTATATCCAGCCTGTGACAGTGCTCGTTTTCACTTTATTGCTTATTTCCACTTCAACCAAGACTTTTTTTTTTGCAGCTACTTATAGTGCGAACTGAACTTGTAGCCAACAGTGCGATTCAAACCCGGTTCCTCAGAGCAAAAGCCGGTAGTTCTCGCCTTTACTCCATATCCTCTCTTCCCTGTTGCTGCTTTTCAAATCCTCTCCCACCCACCATTTCTCTGTATTGCAGACCCCTGATTGCAAAAATAAATTACCAGCCACACAAGTTAGCCCCACTGTACAGTAAGTGCCAGTGAAGCACGACTTTCGTTTTCTTATCTTTCTTTGAACAACATTGTTTCCCCCGGCTGTTGAAGTGCACCATTCCGCGAGGTACTGGAATACCTGGTTGATGTGTACAGTGGAAAACGGTTAACTTTGCTCCTTCTTTAGTGCACTCGCAATCAATACAACTGATCACGTGGATTTATCTACCTCACCATGTGTAGGGGCCCCCTCCTGAATATGATGAACCCCATCCCTCCCACCCACAATCACCTCAAAGTGCCCACCTCTCTAAAGTGTTCACTTCTCCTGCTCTGCCACTGGCAGCTGCCTCCACTCCTCTGTCTGTTTCTTTTTCTTCCCATTATTCTCTCTCTTTCTGTCTCTTTCTCACTACTCCTCACTTCCTTAAAAGCATGACTTCAACAAATGGCTCTTACCTCTCTTTTCTCTCCTTTCCTTTATTTATTCCCCTGAGAAATAGATCCAAAATACAAAACAACACTTTGGCTGAACATGTTGTATTTTTCTGACATTTTCTATTTCAAAGTGCAGCTCTAGTGATGGAGAAAAAAAGATTCAAAATATGAAAAATAATTTAAA
Source organism: Pleurodeles waltl (assembly GCF_031143425.1). Classification (NCBI taxonomy): domain Eukaryota; kingdom Metazoa; phylum Chordata; class Amphibia; order Caudata; family Salamandridae; genus Pleurodeles; species Pleurodeles waltl. The sequence continues at coordinate 806,742,518 of NC_090440.1, forward strand.
AAACACTAAATAAAGCAAGACAAAGTGTTCACGATTTGGCCAGATTGGTTTCATTCACAAACACACACATTAGCGCCAATTTACAGAGTTTGCCAGTGAAGCGCCACTTTTGTTTTCTTGTCTTTCTTTGAACAACATTTTTTTCCAGGGTTGGAAAGCACCCCATTCCTGGAGGTACTGCAATACCTGGTTGATGCGTAAGTGGAAAACGTTTATGTTGTTTAAGTTTGCACCTCATCTTGTCTTTGGTCGACTCACAATAAAACCAATCGGTCGCATGGATTTATCTGCCTCACCACGGTGTAGGGGGACCCCCTTCTTAATATGATGATCCCCGCCCCATCACCCCACTCATCTCCCACCTCCCTACAGTGTTTACTTCTGCTCTGCTACTGGCAGCTTTCTTTCTCTTCCTCTTATTGCCTCTCTTTCTGTTGCGCTCCTCCTCACTTGCTGAAAACCATTACTTCATCAAACGGCTCTTACCCTCTCTTTCTTATCCTTTCCTTTATTTGTTTCCCATTGAACTGGATCCAAAAAAGAAAGAAACACTTTGTTAGCAAATGTCGTCTGTTTCTGATGTTTTTCTATTCCAAAGTGCAGCCTCCAGATGGGGAGGAAAGAAAAGGTTCAAAATATAGAAAAAATGCAAGACAGAGTGGCCGCAAAGTGGGCATATTGGTTTTACTCACAACCACACATTAGCGTCACTTTACAGAGTTTACCAGTGAAGTGCTTTCATTTTCTGCTCTTTCTTTGAACAACATTGGAGCTTATTTACAAGCCCCTTGCACTGCTGGTACCTCACTTTTTCCAATATTAAAAGTGGCGCACTGGTGGCGCAAGGGACTTGTAAATAACCCCATTGTGTTCCCCGAGTGGGGAAGTGCACCGTTCCTGGAGGTACTGCAAAACCTGGTTGATGCATAGAGTGGAAAACGATTAACATGATGCTTATCAGCTGTTTTCCTTCTTTTAGTTTACAAAATGTGTACCGCAGCTCTGTGGTAAAGATGAGGTCTTTTGAAACCATACTGCTTATGTTTTGTAAGAATTTAAGCAATGGACATTGAAACGTGTCCCTTATGTGCCCCACAGTCATGTACTTAACTTTTCAAGCAAAAACACTCATTGATTTCTGAATAATAAGTGTGAAAGCGTTAAGGTAACCATGTTGTTCCTGCTTACATTTAGCATGCTTTACCTAATCTTGCATTCCATATGTGTTTGCATTTTCCAGGATGTTGTTACTTTTTTTTCAGCCAGCATATTACTCTTGTCTTCCCTCCCTCATAACCGATTTCCAATTTTCTGGTTCTCTAGCTCCGCAAGGTCATACAAATGGCAATAGCGCTATGCAAATATCATGACACCACTGCTTACAAAAAAACAAAAGTAAAAAATAATTGTCATTTTCAAATTGAAAATGCTTTTTACTATTTGGATATCCATTCTGTGCAGCGCTTTGCCTTTAAATGGCTTTTCAACTTTTTTCTTTCTTATTTTATTTTGTAATTTGTGCAAGTGCTTTACATTAATGCTTGCATCTGTTTCTTTATATATATGTACTGGTTCCTGCACATTCTAAGTGCCATCTTTCCACAACAAGCCTGATCTTTTGTTTATTGCCAGTCGTTTTCTAGAAGAAACCACATACATCTCTCTTAAGACAACTCAATCCTGACCAACACCACATCTAGTTCTTTTAGTACTGGACTCTCAAGTATTGCTGCCATTTTATTCAGCAGGCAGCATTGTTTTGATTTTGTGACTCGGCCCCACATGCAGCTCTGGCAGGTGCCTTCCATTTCTAATCTGCAGTATCACTTACTTCTCCAGTATTTTAACCTGCACACAGATAGAGTCAGAGCCCTCTACCAATGTTCCTCAACTACGACCAGTGTGTTTCTAAGTATTCCAGACCACGGAATCACACACAACTGTCAATCAACCCCATGTAAAGAACCACTAAAATTCTAGCACTTTGCTCCCAGAACAGCACCGCTGTACCAATAAGTAAACCTCAAGCTTAACCTTCCAGAGCTTGAAACCAATACACAGTTGCACTTATGTGCCTACGAAGCCCTAGAACATCCCTGATGTTTCAAAATTAACACCCACACACAGTCACCCAAATCTACTTACAAGCCGATACATGACACTCTCTATTATTCAAGTTTTAAGAATTCCAGAGTGATCTGCCGGTAACCGCTGAAGAGCTACCAATGTGCTTCAGGTCTCATCAGCAGCAGTTTGGCACGTGCACCCATGTCTTTAATAACATCTAAAACCTAACCTGCTGAGTCAAGTTTCAAATAGATAAATCCTGTGAATAGTCCCCTCTTAATCCAACACTTTCGGAGCTGCAGAATCGCTTGTTATCTCCTTCCCAGGACCATCATACACATCTACTTATGCATCTCAACCCTGGCTTGCGTTCACCCCTGTTATCCAAATCTTTTAAAGAACCCTTTTTCTAATCAACAACATACCTGAGACTCGGGCACAGCACTTCCAATATACCCAAATTGCACACTGGTGACCACCCTAATATTCTGAAACATTGATTAACATACATCTTTCCAAGGGTATCCATTTGCCAGTTTTTGACCATTCATTGAAGCCAGCCTCTGAATGTGGCAGTTTGTCTATATCAGAAGAAATGCTTTTTATGTCCATAGATTGTAAGTGCAATTAATGTGTCGCGAAAGAAAGGCGCCATTTAGAAGAAACGCATATCACAGATAGGTAACTATGTCAAAATTGAGAGTAAGAAACATTTATCTGCTGACTTCATAGGCTTTGGTTGTGGTGTATAATGGCCAATTCACAAAGGAAACAACAGATTCTCAAACCTTAAACTTACAGAAGTTATTTTTAAAGCTACCCTCGTCTTGAGTTTCTCTTAAAATCGTGTGGCTGTGGAAGGAATTCTATACATATTATGGATTAACATATACTCGCCTAATCCCAAAGTGAGTGGATTTTCTGCCAATGGAATATCTGTTGGATTACGATCAGAATTATTGTGCAATTTCCTTTCAACCAGTTTATCATTTTTCCTTCATGTCCAGAGTGAGTTCATATAGAAATGAATTACTTTATCACTAAATAAACAGCACCTTGTCTAAAATTAATGGCAGCTCTACTGTTATTGGGATAAAAAACACAACTTCCCCTCAGTAAAGCAAAAAGCATATTTTTTTCCCAATTTTCATGAATTCATTGTACCGTGGCTTTTTGATTGATTGAAATTAATGTAAGATTTTGAGAACATCCGCCTTACAGAATTTGTCCTTATACACTTTGTCCTATTGCATGAACATGTACACTACAACATGACGCTTCTCACAGGAAGAGAGTGCTTTGCAGTTATTTAAAACGTTCGTCCTTGAGGCTTCTATAGCCAAAACCGAATCCCAGTCACACAAGCATCTCTCTTTCATTCTGCCAAGAACACTCAGGGACAGTGTTCATTAAAACGATTGCAGACATTCCTTATAGTTTATGTTTTAATGTTCATTCCATCCAACCTGGTGTCTTTCAACCTTCATAAAATGTGTTTAATTCGCACATCTTTTGTTTGAGTTAAATGATGCTAAAGATTTTCCTACTGTACATTTGCATTTGTGTAAAAAGAATGAACCTTTAATTTTGACATCTGCATCTGTAAATAAACATTACTTCACCTGTAAGCATTTACTAGCGCAAATTCGAATCCTTATATTATCTGCATTACGATGATGCAATCACCTTTCTTAGGGTGTTGTATCCCTCTGTCTACCACAGTGCAATACAATCTATCTTCATACACACGAGTGCTGAATAAAAGAATCGAACTTTTTATTTTTCGTCCGCTCCACTATGGCTCAACTCTGTCTTTTAAACAGTATTTCATCTTACACGAAAACATGCTTTGCAAATCATTCCATTTAAATCAGTTTTGGCCCTTGTCTACCTGTCATGTCTTCGTCTGTTAACTTCAATACGTGTGTCTAATTAATGACGTTTGTTTATCGAATTCCTGTGGCAATTTTGCCTGTATATAAAATTCATTTCCATGGAAAGTCATCACACTGTTGGAACAGATGAAGGTCGAGTAATATTGTGTGCGGCCTCTTCCCATGCTTGCTGCAATATGATTCTGACTAGTCTTCAGGTTTGTTATTGCTCGTAATTGTGATTACTGTAATGTAAATTCAAGTAAAAACACACAGTTTAAGTAACTTTGGGCCAGATGTAGTAAGCCATTTGCGAGGCGCAAAAGGCCTTCTGCGATGCAGAATCACATTTGATCAAATGTGATTCCGACTCGCAAATAGGAAGGGGTGTTCCCTTCCTATTTGCGACTGCATCACGATGTAGAGTTGCTTTGTGACCGCGAAAGTGGTCGCAAACCAACTCGCAGTTACCATCCACTTGAAGACCATGGGACCCCTTCCCCTTTGTGAATGCTCACAAAAATATTTTTTCAGAGTAGGCAGTGGTCCTATGGACCACTGCCTACTCTGAAAAAAACCGAAACAAAAGATTTCGGTATTTTTTCTATTTGCAGCTCGTTTTCCTTTAAGGAAAACGGTCTGCAAAGAGAAAAAAAAAACTGCTTTATTTAAAAGCAGTCACGGACATGGTGGTCTGCTGCCTCCAGCAGGCCACCATCCCCGTGAGTGCCTAGACTCACTATGGGGTCGCAAACTGGGACCCACCTCATAAATATTCATGAGGTGGGTCTTTGCGACCCCATAGCGAGTCGCAGAAGGTGTCTGAGACACCTTTCTGCATTTCCTTTTGCGAGTTGCAAATTGCGAGTCGCTGGGACTCGCAATTTGCAACTCGCAAAAGGAAACCTACCTACATCTGGCCCTATATTGTTACCACTCAAAACATAAAAAGTCAAATTTTCCATTTACGGTAAGGTGTGAAAACCAAACTTGCGCTCTCGCCAAGCGCTGCTCAGTACTCACACATGATATCAGTGATAACATCCCAAATGCCATTCTTGATGACATCACTGTGTGTTCAAGGGTAATGTGTGGTGTGTCTGGGCACAAGAGAAGATAGCACAAGAAATGATTGAAGATGTTACTCTTTACATCAAGGGAAACAAACTTAATTAGATGCTAAGTGCTTAAACTGGTGGAAATGTATGAAACTACAAATATGTTGTCCCCAAAACTTTTAAGTTCTCAGTGTCCTTTATCCACCACACTCAACCTAAAGTCCCCACAACGCAGCTTGTTTGGAATACAACATTCCAAGAGCACCAGCACACAGCCGTAGATAGCGATTGGAATGTGTGCACAAGAAAAGAGAATAAAACATGATTGAAGACCACACCCTCTGACGTCAAAGACATAGGCCCTCATTAGGACCTTGGCGGTATATACCGCCTACCCCCACAGCGATGGCCACCAAAACACCGTCGCCGCGGCTACCAGCTATCCGCCATATCATGACCACAGCCGGATTTCCACCAGAAGGTTGGTGGAAATCCGGCTGCGGCCATGCTGGTGGATGGCGGTAAGGTGGCGCTGCTGCCACCAGCAGCGCCACACCAGTAGACCGCCGCCGGCCATATTATGAGAAGTAATACGGCCTGGTGGTGTTCTGCTGGTGGGCGCTGCTGCTGGCAGCAGCGCCTCGTCCCTTCTCCTGCCGTAGGACCCCCTGGATCCAGGTAAGTAGGTACTCCAACAGGGCAGGGGGATGGGGGTGTTGTGTGTGTGTGGGGGTGGGGGTGTATGACTGTGCGTGCATGTATGCAGGTGTGTGTTGCGTGTTGTATGTGTGAGTGCGTGTATGTTGTGTTGTGTGAATGTTGTCTTCGTGTATGTATGTAAGTGTGTGTGGACATGTGTGTGAATGGATGTATGCATGCATGGATGAATGTGGGAATGGGTGTGTGTATGCATATGTGCGTGTGTGAAGGGAGGGGCGTGTATGAAGGGGGTCTGGAGAAGAAGGGGGTGAGGGAGAAACCTGGGGAGGGGGAGGCAAAAACTCCTATAAGTGTCAGGGAAGGGATTCCCTGTCACTGATAGTGCCTACCACCCTGGTTTTAGTGGAAGTAAGGATGCCAGGAAAACCATAATGGTAGGTGGGGTCATTATCCTGCAGGTGGGCAAGTGAAGGCTGCCAGGCTGGAGATTGAAGTCTCCAGCCCGCAGGCTGTTACGGCTGTGGCGGACGGTGTGGTACATTAGCGGTTTGACTCCAGCCAAACCGCCATTGTCGTAATATGGAGGAAAGTACTGTCAGCCTGTTGGAAGTACTTTCCTCCATATTACCGCTGACCGCCGGGGTCATAATGACCCCCATAATCATGACCTAGGGCCACATGTGGTTGATGTAAGAGAGAAAAGGTAAACCACAGATATCACACGCCAAATGTTCCCCCCAATCCATCAACACCCACTTTTAATGAGCAGTTCACCGCATGGGCATACATTATGGTTTGTGTCTCTTGTCATACATGGAGGTTTTCAATATCTCTTAAGTTTTGCATGTGTGACCATAACATAACTTTACATGTATTTTTACAGACTTTCTGAAGTTTTTATAAGCATATTATATTTTTTGTTGCTAAAGGTAAGCATAATTTATGTTTAGCAATGTTTTCATGATATACACTCAGTACTAACCTTTTCAGTCTAGCTGGGCACGACCTTTGAGTATCCATAGTAGACCTTGGATTTAGGTCACGATTTGCATCCACACAAGCTACGCATGGCATTTGAGGTGGGATCTAGGTACATGGCCTGCAGTATAGTTTTGCCTGCAGACAGGCCTGGGCGAAATTTTAGTTATACTGGCAAAATTCATGAAACATGAAGTTTCTGGAAATTTCGAATTAGGAGCGAACACCTTGCATAAAAAACTCTCAAGTGATACCAGCAAGAGATTAGTTTGCATAGCAAATCCCTGGCGAGAGAGATTTTCTGCTTGAGACAGTCTTCAGCTATACCTGAGAAATTGGTAAACTACATTTTGCTATGAAGGAGAAATTTAGGAAAACCTTCATGAAATTTCACAAAATTTCAAGAGATAAAAATGTAAACTTTTGCACAAATCTAACTGTTTGAGTTGAACTCAAACCAGCTGTGCATGTCTTATGACTGAGTGCATTGACTTTTGGGCAAGCTTACTCTCAGGCCCTCCACTCAGCCAACCAGCTGTGAAGGCCCTTTGACCATGATTCATAAACTTTGCACCATCCCTGGTCCTACCCAAAGCAGCTGCACATTGCGTTTGGTCTGCACAGAAACCTCTGGATGCAGCATCTGGTCCTATGTGCAAAACCAGTGGCTGCAGGCAGCAAGTTCTGGATTGCGAGTCAGTCCAATAGGCAGGCACTGTGCCCAGTGCCTAAACCACAGAGTCAGCTATGCATGTGTTGTAGTCAAAATCTCAGTACTGTCCCTCATGTCATAGTGATAACTTATATATTACAGTTAATGCCATATATTAACTGCAGCACTAGTGGTTTGCTTGTAAAATAATGCACTGAGAAGTCATTTTGAATGTGCATTCATCTGGACTAATGTTAGAAACCCCAGTGGTACAAAGATTTAATTACATGTTGAAAGGATTTAATTGATAATATGTTATAATTTCGACAGTATGTATTGAAACGATATTGAACTTCTAATGATTAATGATCTAAGTACATGTGCAAAAATAGAGCAATTCAGTTCCACATTATATTGATTGAAATGTTTTGACAAAGTTATTTCATTCAAAGTTATTGAACTCTAAATGCCACTGAAGAATTATTAATGAAGAATTTACAGTTGTGTATTAAAATGTGTTTTATTGGCTGTAATAATATGCTGTATTAACTGACTTGCTTTAGCCTAAGTGATTCCTGCTATGCTCTGTTTTCATGATTGTGCAGAAAATGCAAAGTCATTTCCTTAATGTGAACTTTCTTTCAGACCTTTTCCCAAGAGAAGACTAGCTTTGGTAATAGACAACTATTGTTTTACACACATAGAGAGATGTAGATTTTTGACCTTGGATGCATAACAACCTGAACAGTGGCATAGCATCTGAAACATTTGTTTAAAACTCGTGTGAAACTAGATAGATGGATGATGTTCCCATGACAGACTTGAGAAGAAATGCGAATGTTGCAGCTTGGAGTTGTATTACTTATTTTAATTGGATGATGCTCTGTCAACGTCAATTAAACTGTTGCCCTGACAAATTAGATTGCTGTATGAACTTTAAAAATATTGATGACCAGGTGAACTTTGGTCAGAATCCTGGAGCACTAGAAGAATCTTGAATGCTAAGCCCCTTGGAGAGGTATCTTCCTCTCTGCCCCAGTCCCTTTGAAATACCATGCTGAGACTTACAGATTTTCTGATCCCAGCCAAATTGAATTTTCTTTGATGATTTAAATTACCTAGATGCTTGCTAGATCTGAGCAACACTTGCTTTCTGTTTGTCAGATACTTATTGTGGATGTTCTGTGTTATCTTTATTGAAAGCCTAGTTATTTTAATGTTAGTTGACCTTAACCTGTTTTGTCACCTTAGTCAACCCTTGGTGATACTGTATCTATATAAATGAGCTTGAGTTTGTAATAAAATTCCTTAACTCTATTTCTGATTAGAGTTTTCTTGTATGGTCCCATGGGTCATACTGTTGAAAATGTTGTTGATTGTTCTATCACATCTTATGCAGGGTTCAAAGATCCATTAACCTCAGATGAGTACTGATTTTTGAGAAGGGTGAAAATGCTCTAGCACCCGATATTCTGCTGCATACTGCAAATCCTGGAAGAACGCTCTTGTTCCAGACCTGGCTCTGCACCAATCACACATCAATCCCAAAATAGCTGCGCACGGCCTTCAGCTACTGGGCTGTATGACCAGGTTCTGGCCCATTGACTGGCTCTGTGGCCAGCCTTCTCCTACTGAACACATTGGGCATGCCTGACCCAAGGTCTCATCTATGACCGGCTCTGTACCAGCTCCTGTCCTACTCAGATCATTTGTGTATAGCCTTCAGATGTGCAAAGCCACTTGTAAACACAGTGACCTCCCAAAGGCAAAGCCTTGGGTCAGCACCCACCCCAGCTAACCCAGCAGCACACACAGACATTGTACATGTGCAACATGTTCTGGGTTCCCTAGCTGGCTTTCAAACAGGTAGTGTCCTGCTTATCAGATTGCATTGATCCATGGTTTCTCCAAGAATCCATAAATCTGCTTTGGAGGAAGGGAACAAAAATTTCCATCATCCATTCATTTATTATGTACATTGTGAGTGACACATTTTCAAACATCGCTAAACAGATTTTCACAAAACTCAATAAAGCATCTGCACCTCATCCACATTTCATGAAAATCAATCCAACTATTTTGTTGTTGGTGCAATAGATTTTCCATAATGAGAATTAACACATAGTGTACACTTTTGGTACTTCCCATATAACATTTGTTAGCTTTTAAGGAGCTTCACAAAACTGTTCATGCTTGAGTCAGTGTGGATGAATTGAAGATTATGATGTTTTCATGAATTTTCTCAAGCAACTCTCAAGTGAATGGAGCTGAGCCTGTGACTTCATAATGTGGGCATACAATGATAAATATCTAAGGAACACATGTGACTTGTAGGACCGTTACTTCTGTATATTCTAATGCATACTGGAGTATCAATATTCTACACAAGTAGCCAGATCTGTTGTTCCACAATTCAAATGTGTTTGTAAATGTGGAGTCACAATGATAGGCATTTAAGGTGGATAAGAACTGCCAGTCCCACTCGGTGAACCAATTATACTGCCTCATCATAGACTATACTCAGGGCCAAGTCACGCAGTGTGGCTCAACTAATCACCTTGTTGCCCTGCATGACAGGGAAAGGGCAGGCATGAGCCGTATTTAAGGCAGTATGGCATATTCCTATCCTTTCCACAGCACTGGTGCACAATGGGCCTGCCTAGTGCCAACTCAGGCACCCTTGCACCATGATGCAAGGGTGCCTGTGTTACATGCAAGATTGTTTTTATTCACCTTCCTGCAAAAAAACAATACACTAAGGGGGTCATTCCGACCCCGGCGGTCAAGGACCGCCGGGGCCGGGGTAGGCGGGAGCACCACCAACAGGCTGGCGGTGCCCCGCAGGGCATTCTGACCGCAGCGGTTTGGCCGCGGTCAGAACAGGAAAACCAGCGGTGTCCCGCCGGTTTTCCGCTGCCCTGGGAATCCCCCATGGCAGCGCAGCTTCCGACCCCCTCACCGGTTCCGACCGCCAGGAACAGGATGGCGGTGAGGGGTGTCGTGGGCATGGGCACTGCAGGGGCCCCCGTAAGAGGGCCCCGCTTTGCAGACACTGAAATTCGCGACGGGTGCCACTGCACCCGTCGCACACCTTCCACTCCGCCGGCTCCATTCGGAGCCGGCTTCCTCGTGGAAGGGTGTTTCCCACTGGGCTGGCGGGCGGGACGGTCTTCTGGCGGTCCCAGCCAGGCCGGCGGCTACCGCCGCCGGCGTGGGTCAGAATGACCCCCTAAGGCTTTTCCCTCTTTCTATGTGCGCTGCAGAATGCGTCGCACATTGAAAGAGGAAAAAACAAGGAGAAATAAATATATTTCTTCTCATTGTGCCTCACCTGGGGAGGCATAGGTTTTTGGCACATTCCCAGGTTTACCTGTTCTTGCAAATCTGGGAATGTGCCAACATCCATGGATGTTGTGTGGGAGGACCCACACAACACCTACGGAAAACCTCCCTGTCACAGGCTAATGCAACACAGAGATTTGTGCTGCATTACATTACTCGAGATTTATGAAGCCACTCAGGGCCATGCACGGTTGCCTTGCATAGCTTCATAAATCTCAGTTTTCATTTGTGTTGCTCTTGCACCATGTTTCATGGTGCAAAAGTGATACAAAGGGGCTCATAAATATGCTCCTTGGTCACAATCTTTGACTTTATAATTACAAAGAGATGTAGATAGTAGAGATACTGAACTCAGATAAATATCTTGAGGTTTATTTAGTCCAATTAATTATCTGCCTCTTTTCACACCATGGACACTCGTAATTTTACAGGCATGCCTTGAGTAGTATCCGGACCGCTGTTGTTTCTTGCACCATAACTATATTTTACATATGATTAGCATGGGTAACTAGCAATACCTCCTGATTATCACCCTTAGTACTAGTACATTAGCCATTCTCACACCCAACAAAGTTCTATCTAAAGTAAACACCAAACAGCTACATATTCACCACTAGTGCTTTACACTGTTCATGATTAATTGCTCTGTATTCACTAGTCTCACTCCAAAATAGTGGTGCCTTCCATGTGCATAGTTCTTGGTTCTTTGAAGGTGGGAATTGTTCATTATCAGAGACACCATTGCTTTTTAATGCACATTACCAAGTGTTGTAAATTCTCTTTGTCTATAGTTGAACAAGCCTTAAATGTCGGGAAGCCTTTAAGCTATGTGGTAGTAATGATAGAGGCTGGGTTTATACCCGAGCTTTTGTTTGGAATCCTTCATCTCCCAGTGATAGAATAATATGTGTGGCTCCACTCAATAACACTGCTATGAATAACTGGAAATGCAATGACAGAAGCAGTACTGATAGCACAACCAATAGACAGTAATGACATCAGACACTGAGAAACTGGGTTACTCGTTGCAGGGGTGAAACCCTATTTAAGCTGCAACCACAATCTTTGTCAGAGTGGGGCATTATCAAACCTCAAATTAACATGTGCTCAACCCTCTATTAGCTTGGCACAGAGCAGTCAAGCATAAGTTAGATGCAATGTGTAAATGTGTAAAGTATTTATGCTGCACTTCAAGCACTAATAAAGTGAAAACACAGCACAAGAAAAGCTAAACACCAATTTAGAAAGACAAAGTAATTTTTAATATCTAACACAATAACAAAATGACAAAAATCCAATTAGTAGAACTGGAGATATGCAATTTTAAAGACTTCAGTGAAAATAGTGCCAAAAAGCACAAAGCGGCAACTATGGACATCTGGTTGTGCTGGACCGGAAAAAAAAAAAAGTCATATGTTTCGGCTGACCGCGATGAGCCTGGGCTTGCCACAAGAACCCAGTTAGGTCCGCTGAGCAAGAGTACTTTAAATCCTGGTTGTGGAGCATTGGGAGGTCCCTCGTTGAGGATGCATTGAGCAGCAAAGCCAATGCGTTTGTTCCAAGGAGCTCTGAGGCTGTGATGCGGGATCCTGCATCACTGTCAAGGATCACATTGGTGATGGCTTGTAATGCGAAGTCCGGCTTTAAGGATGGGTCATGTAGTTGAAGCAATGCATCAGTTCCTAAAAGCTGCAAGGCTGTGATGCAATAACACGCATTGTCATCTAGGCTGCCATTGATGAGAGATTTGAGATGTGAGGGCCTGCGATGGAGAAGCTTTGCACACTGGTGGTTCCAATGCAGGCTACAAGGTCGATGAGGAGTACTTGCGATGAGAGAATCCTCGCAGCGAGCTGAAAAATTGGTTCTGCTCTGGTTTGTGCCACACAGCAGAGGAGATGCCTCAGTTCTTCTGGATCCACAGATAGGCTGGCAGAGAACACCTTCAAGCCTACTTCTAAGGGACCAAGACTGTGGTGGCACCACTTAGCATGGTAAGACTCAAAGATTGCAGAGTCCAGGTGCTAGGTTTAAGTTTGCTGGAAGTCTTCTGTCCCTGAGGCACTAGTCAGAGGGCCAGCCAAGTAGCCCTTGGTGTAACACCGGGGTCCAGGGAGATGCAGTTCCAGTTATTCTAGGGACTGTGTCTAGGTCTCACAGATTTTTCTAAATGGCAGCATCCCAAAGTTGAAAAAGTGCAGCTCTCACCATTCCAATTGGGACGATTTTGAGAGTTACCAAAGCTCTCATGGGCCAAATGTAAAATCAAACCCAAAATAATCAAATGTCTTCTTGCTTGCCAATGGGAAAAGATCTTTTAGTGTGCAGGGGAGAGCTGAAAGACTGTTATCCCCTTCAGTTGGAGTGGGGGCATAACCATGCCAATACTGGTTGGTAGCAACCACCCTGCTATTTTTTTTTTTTTTTAATTCCCTGGCATCTAGTAGGCTTTCTGCCCCCTGGGGGAGTGTATCTGGGGTAATCACCCCCATCTGCCCACCGGTGGGCAGAACAAATTTGTCCCCATTTATTCGGGGTGGGGATTTTAAAAAAAAACTTTCCTGGTGTCTAATGGGCTTTCTGCGCTCCTTGGGGCAGATGATCCTTACAAAAATAGGCCGATCTGACCCCAAAGTGGGCAGAAATGACCTAAAATAATTTGCCCCCATGGGTAATGGCCCTTGCCCAAGGGGCTGCTCCCCGTACGCAAAATAGTACAGAAAAAAAATCCCTGGTGTCTAGTGGTTTCTGCCCCTAAAAGTAGGCTAATCTCCCCCCAAGGGGGGCAGAAATGGCCTAAAATAAAATTGCCCCCCAGGGGAGCGACCCTTGCCTAAGGGGTCGCTCCACTTCCCTAAAATTAGCACAAAAAGAACATCTGTCTAATGGTTTAAGATTTGCCTAATAAAAATAGGCTGATCCTAATGGCCTAAAATAAAATTGCCTCCCAGGGGAGCGACCCTTACCTAAGAGATCGCGCCTCAGCTGTAAAAAATAATTTAAAAAAAGATTCCTGGTGACTAGTGGTTTCTGCCCTTGGGGGCAGATTGGTCTTAGTAAAATAGGCCGATCTTGCCTCAAGTAGGCAGAATTGGCCTAAAATAAATGTACCCCCCAGGGGGAGCGACCCTTGCTTAAGGGATTGCTCCCCTTGTGTGAAATTGGTGTTAAAAAAAAATCCCTGGTGTCCAGTGGGTTTTGCCCCCCTTGGGGGCAGATTAGCCTAATTAAAATAGGCTGATCTGCTCCCAAAGGGGGCAGAAATGGCCTAGAAATAATTTGCCCCCTTTGGGGAGTGACCCTTGCCCAAGGGGCTGTTCCCTTTATTTGTTTACAAAAAGCAAAGATGCACCCTGGTGTCTAGTGGGCATTCCTGCAGCATGATCACTATGCAATTGTGTTGCAGGAATGCTCAGAGAGACATGAAAAGGAAAGGAAAATCCTTTCCTTTCCTTTTCATGCCTCTCTGACCTCCCCTGCCCTCGTACCGAGGAGAAGCTAACCAGTTTCTCCTTGGATCACGCTGGAAGCCATGCTTCCAGCACGACAGAGGCAACCTCACGCTGATGTCACTGGTGGGGTCAGGGATGGTAGGGGAAACGCTTCCCCTTCCATCCCTGCCCAGGGGCCAGGTGCAGGATGTAACATTTACGTCCTTGGCACACAAGCGCCGTGGCCCAGGACATAACGGTTAAATCAAAGGCACCCAAGGGGTTAAAAGGGAAAGTTTGTGCATGGAAATGGTTTGTTTTGACAGGTCTAGAAGGAAGTTTAAAACTGCACACACAAACCTGAGACATGTTTAAAAGGCTTAAGTGGGTGGCACAATCGTTGCTGCAGGCTCACTAGTAACATTTAATTTCTAGGCCTTGGGCACGTGTGATGCCACTTTGCTAGGGACTTACTTGTCAATTAAATATGTCAATTGGGTATAAGCCAAATCTACCACGTTTTAAAGAGGAAGCACAAGCACTTTAGCACTAGTTAGCAGTGGTAAAGTGTGCAGAGTCCTAAAGCCATAAAAAACGAAGTCAGCAAAACAGGAAGGTCATAAGCAAAAAGGTAGGGGAAAAACCAAGCCAGGTCTAACAGACATGATAAACCTTTTGTCGGCTCTTTTATATTACATAAAATACACTGGTAGTCTCCTTCAGTAACAGTCAATGTGGTAGCTCTCTTGGTGTACTCGGACACTGAGTGAAGCAAGTGGAATGCCACCATCAGGAACTTGATGCAGTTGCTCTTGGATACAGTATGTGATTAGAGTCACGGCTTATGCTCTGAGAATGCAAGAGCGTTGCCAAGCAAAGGTGGACTCAGTCTCGGACTGTATCCTTACCTGCAGAAACTCTCTCTCACCCAGGAAATGACAAAAAGTGTGTCCCACCACAAAATACGATCTACAAGTTGCAGCAGGGGCCAGTAATTGAAGACTATACTGACTTTGAAAGCACATGCAAAAAAGAATAAAAGTTTAAAAGTAAAATATAGTAATTAAAACAAAAAGGAAAGTAGAGATTGGCCCACCAGCAATGGCACAAAAGTATACTTTTTTCTCGGCATTATTTTAGGCAAAGGTGCTCATATGAGAAGGCAACATGCTGTAATTTGCACTGATAGAAAGCCAGTGTCTGAAGTGGACTGTCCCAGTACCCTATGTACTGTGCACATACTTTATTAACATTGGAATGCTACTACCTATGTTTCGTGTGACCCCCAAGGGAAGACAAAAGGCACACAGATGACTTTAGGCCCCTCCCTACCTTAAAGATCTCTTTTCTCTAGCTATTATTAATGAAAATGACACACCTGCACAATTGTACTATGTGCAGTTTTTCATAATATAGATAGTAGGTTCATTACCCACCTAGCCCACTCCCTACTTGTACATATGAGACACTCTTCTAACTGATCACTTGATTGATGTAGGAGAACAGAGTGACTGCTGTTCTCAAAAACATTGGAGTCATTTTAACATCTGTTTAATACATTTGCTGTTCTCATTGCTCACATAATGTTATGTGCAAGCCACAAAAGTAAACTAGTGAATATGTATCATATTCTCTAATCCTTAGCTACATAGGGAAACAATTGCAATCATTTGCGTTCTGTGGCATTTGATGTCTGTGCCTACGAATGGATCAGGAAACAATTGCTTTCTTTCCTAAATACTTCCAAAATATTCTCGGGGTGAAACAAGTGCATGTAATTGTGCAAGACCTGACTTGATTTAAATGTTAACCACAGTATGTATTTATACACGCTTACTCATGTACTTCACTTTTTAAGCTCCAGGCTGCCCATCTTTTCAATACACAATGCTCCATTCTCTATTTCTATGTTGGTTGACATGTTCTGACGGGCATGAAAGTACTCTCATCTGATCTTGGATGCCATCTTTCAGTGAATGATCAGGCTTTTGGAAGTACCAGGTGTAGTACTATAAATGTTTGACAAGAGGAGCTGTTCACTTGAGGAAAAAACACACCTGCTGTGCCGTAATGCCTGGACAATAATTCTCATGGGATGCATGTGTATTTCTGTATTGTTTTCTTGCTCTACTACTTTATTGGCAGCGGAAATGGAAAACAAACCTTTCGTGGGATGGGCTTTTTATGGTGTATCCTCTACAATGTTTTCACATCATCAGCCTCTGTTGAGGGTGACCCTCCTGCTGATGTCAACAAGCCATTTTCCCTCCATTCGTGTGATTGAGAGATACCATTAGATACATAAATACAGGTTGCAGGCCCGAATAAAAGTATACTGTTTCTGAGACTTTGATGCTTTTGTGCTGTTGTGGTTGTAAAACGCGTGCATCAAATGAAATACGCTGCTGACAAAAGCATACTGAAAGTATCGTTTAGTAAAAAATGAATCGTTGTTGAAGGACAGTATGACGCATCAAATATATTCGGTAATCAGACTTGTTAAAAGTAATATTTCTCAGGGATTTTTCTAGGTAATTGCTTTTGCACTTGGCTCAGAATTCATGCTCTGTCCTCTCACACAACTGCAAAGGAGATTTGTATTATACTTCACGGCGACTTTCAGAGCAAGATTGATTGAGGCAGTCATACTGATCTGGAGACTGTGTATTTCTGCTTTTTTCTTCATAACACTGGGAAAAGGTTTACGGACTGCTTCCCCATCCTTATGTCCTTATTATGCTGTTGTGCCCTGAACATTTTAGAGTTTCTTTGCAAATTAAATTAAGATTTTTACATGAACAATAAAATTGTTGGTAAAGAGAAAATATAACTTTACCTCATTTGGGGGTCGTCAAATACCATCCATTTTGTTGTCATTTTGCTTTCAAATAACCAATAGGAAGCCCATTTTACAGGTTTGATTTTCCACATACAATAGATCCCTGGTGGATTTTTGTGAAATGAAAGTTATCAGCTGTAAGCATGTCCACCTGACCTTTCCGATCCTTGAAATTTATTTTTTGCAGTGGTAGACAGTCAAGGGAAATTAAATCAAAGCAGTTCATGTTTTGTCTAACCATAAGGCACAAGTAATAAAAAATGTGAAGGGCATGCCAGCAGCAGACTCTCAAACCATAACTAAGAGACAAACAAGCCTGAACGTGACATATCTTCACATAACAGAGGAAGAAAGAATGAAACAAAGACTGTATTTTGCTCACTGGGCCTAAGCAGCCTATGTCGCCCATTGGGTCTGTTCCTTTCTATGTAAAGCTACAAAAAAATAATAAGCATTTGCAATGCAATGGGTCTTGCATTTGCTTGAGTTATTGGCATTGTAAATTCATAACTGGGCTTTTCTTGCCACCTAAATTGGTCAACCCTGCCTCATAATTTGGTGTTTTCCGGCCACATAATTTCAGTGGCCCTACATATAACTAAATCACTTTCGTTTACCTTCTTCCTCTATCTGCAGCCAAAAACGAAAATGTCGCCATTTAGCATCCTAATTTAAATCTGCCATGTAATTCCAATAGAATACCACTTTCGCCTGCCCCACCATCAAAATTGCGGGCTGGCTAACATAATTCCCAAACAAAGACATCCATGGAAGAGTAATGAGAGAAATAAACTAGAAGGGTCACCCAAACATATCAGGAGTTCGAGTTTCGGGGTCAGCTCAACATCCTGTGATTCTGGGCTGATCACTTAATCTCCCCCTGGCAACCAAAATGATTAGGTGCTTGTGTAATGTAATTGCTGTTTATGTAAAGTGCTCCAATACCTTCAGGGGGAGTTTGCACCATATAAAAATGAACAAAATATACATTCAATGCAAAATATGACAGCATTTTTTTTCTCCAGGACGACTGTCCAGCCTGCTAACAGGTACAAAAAACATTTCAGCCAAACATTTAATCCACAATCATAAAAGATTTGAAGTCAACAAATGGCTGCAAAGTGGTGAGAAAGTATAGCTAGAGGACATGTGGCAATGCATATGTGCAGAGGTGGCCACCGCAAATCTCAAGGGGAGGGCGGGCAATTGTGTGAATGGGGATGAAGGAAATTTACAAAAAAGATTTTTTTTTAAATTAATAAACTTGATTGTGCTGTGTAAAGCCCAGCGAGATCAACCTGTGTATATAATACAAATAAAAAGTAGTCCAGAAACCATGCTGAAAACATGGAGCATCGTATGTTTTCAGTAGTTGGCGGGTGCGCTCGAGGAGGGCATTAACACTGGAAAAGGCATGTCATATGCATGCCTTTCACAAATGAAATCAAACGACAATGCCTTTCACAAATGAAATCAAGCTAATTTTAAAAGGCAAGCAATGAACCAATGAAAGTGACAGTCAGGAAATGGGTGTGATTGAAAGCCCACATAGAGATTACAACAGAGGCCAGAGCGCTTGCACGGTCGACCCTAAAAAAATTACTATCTATATGATTCATTATACAGTGTTTACTGACAGCTTGACAGTTACGCATCAATAGAAACATATTTGCAAACACGATATCTATGCCAGTGTCTCTGTGCATGTTACTCCCACTATAGAGGATTAAATGCCTCTGCTCCCCCTTTAAGCATGGCTAAATTGCCTTATCCCTGACTGACATAATTAACTTGTTTACAAGTCCCTAGTGTATGGTGTAGAAAATACACCCAGAGTCTGGAAAGTAAATGCCATCTATAAACTGCAGCGCCTATTGTACAGTCCACAGAGTGGGTCTGTAAAACATGGCTTCAGGCCTAACACTTGTAGCCTGACTGCAGCAGCCTAAACATCTGATGTCAAACCTTTCTGACAGGAGGGAAACCCTGCTTTAAGATACTAATAAATCACCCCTAAATACCCCTTGTTGCCACAAGATAGGGTGCATTTATTGGCTTACCACCAAAACACATTTTCACTGGCAGGGCTGTATTTGGATTATATAACATGTTAAAATACAAATTATAAACTTTAATATATAACTTTTAACTGGAAACATATTTATTAAAAATCTAATTCATTGGTAAAGTTAGATTTTAAATTTTGGGAGATATAACTTTTGGAAAGTTACTTCTTCCCCCCTCCCCCCCACACACACACACAAACAAAAAGCTTCTAGAGGCTAATTTACATTAGTGGGAAAGAAGTAGCTGCCCAGTCAATGCTTTACATTAATGAGGAGTGAAAACTACTCATAGAGCAGAACAATGACTTAGGCCTGGTGACAGAATGGGCTGGGTATGAGACATGTGATCCCCATCAGGTGGGGGGGAGCAGGAACTTCATTATCTTGAAAGGAATAGAGATAAAACCTGGCAATTCATTGTTTAGTGTAATGAGAAAAATTAGGAAAGGAAAGCCTTTGTTCTCCAGTCCCACGCTAGCCAGGCTGGCTCCAAACTCAGCTGCAGTGAAGCTACCCCCAGTACCAGTTTGGAGTGGGCACAGGGGCAGAAACTACCCATTTTTGTAACCACACCTTCTGAATCCTATTAGATGGAACCTGAAATGAGCCCTACTTGTTGGCACTCTGTCACACATTATAATTCAATTCATTTCAATTTAAATCAACTGATTACTTGCATTTGATTTTATTATATTTCACTCTACTTTATGTTATTTAAATTATCACGGAATTGGATTTCACGAAATGTTATGAATGGATGATTTGCACGGTTCCCACTATACGACACAGATTCATTGGTGTATCATCAATAATGGGATTCAGAATTTAATGTATATGCTGATTACTGATATATCATTTATGGGAATATTATTTTAGGAGGTCCTGAAGAAATCCAGGGGCACTCCCCGGATGAAACACGTGTTGACGGACAAGCAAGTGATTATTGAAGGCTTTGGTTTGAAGAGGCACATGTTAATTTATGGAATGTCAAGTGGAATCATTTGAGACTTGATGGATTAGAAATTGCTTTTGGAACCAGGAATTTATCATTGTGAACAATTATAGAAGGAATATATAATTTGGACTGCTGAATTTTCAGTTTAATTAAACATTTATTGGAACTTAACAAAGGACTCTACTTTGGATATAATAGGAACGATTGATCTGCTGTAAACTTTTTGATATATTTGTGTATTGTCGCATATTATTATTACACGTGTGCCATCACATTTTGCAAAAAAAATGTTGGAATTGTACCCCAATACTGTTGCAAGTATTGAAGGTATCATTCCATGCAGTCTGGGGACTCCTCTGCAACCACTGCTGTGACTTCTGGCCTCTGGAATTGCGACTGGACCCTCCAGGACCTGAGAAACTGCTTCCAAGAAGAAAAGACTCTTCAGCAACATTGTTTCCAATGCTCCTGCCAGCTTAGCAACATTTTCCTTGCCGTGCATCCTCAGAAGACTGCAACTCTTCAGCCTGCCACCCCTCAGACAGGTTCCTGCCCTCCTGCTTCTTGATCTGATCAAGCCCAAGAAGGCAGAACAAAGGATTTCCTTTGGGGGAGGGAGGAAACACCCTCTCCCTTTGGAAATAGGTGTGACTGGCTTGGGATGGGTAGCCGCCCCAAGCCACTGGTTTGCTTTGATGGGCACATTTGGTGCCTCTGTGCATAACCCAGTCCACACCACTTCAGGGACCCAAAGTCCCTGCTCTGGCATGAAACTGGATAATGGAAAGGGGAGTGACCACTCCCCTGTCCACCATCACAGTGGCGATGTCCAGAGCTCCTCTGGAGGGTCCCTGAGTTCTGCCACCTTGTTTCCAAGGTTGGCAGGGAACTCTTCAAGCATCTGAGTTGCCAGGCCAGGCAGGTGATGTCAGAGTCCCCTCCTGATAGGTGCTTACCTGGTTAGGTGACCAATCCCCCTTTCTGGGCGACTTAGGGTCTCTCTCTTGGGTGGGTCCTCAGATTTGGCTTGCAAGACTCCATCAGGACTACTCTGCAACCACTGCTTTGACATCTGGCCTCCGGAACTGCGATAGGTACCTCCAGGACCTGACAAACTGTTTCTAAGAAGAAAGGACTCTTCAGCAACATTGTTTCCAGGGCTCCTGCCAGCTTAGCAACATTTCCCTTGCTGTGCATCCTCAGAAGACTGGAACTCTTTAGCCTGCACAAGAAGAAGAAGGAATCTCCCTTGGAGGGAAGGAGGCACTTTCCTGCAACTCCAGGCACCTACAACAAGTGATGACTGGCTGTGTGGATCCCCTCCTGCTGAGCTGCATGGATCCTGCATCACAGTTGGTGGTCTGGAATAGTCCTCTAGGTCATCTCTGCCAGCTTTCTATCTTTAGTAGAGGTAAGGCTTTGCCTTCCCACAGAGGACAGTACCCCCGTACACAGCATCTCTTGCTGCTGCCAAGGCTTGTTTGCATCTCCTCCAAGGGATCTTCGGCGACATGTAGCTCCAGCCTCCAGCACTCCATCCTGCAAAGCACAGCCTCCTGAGTGGATCTCCTGTGGCGTGGAACCCTCTTTTGTAATGCTATGCGGGCTTCTTCTGCAACTCCTGTGTCCCCATCCTGTGGGTGCTGCCTCTGCTTCTGTGGACTCTCTGCAATGCTGAGGGTCCCCTGTAACTCTCCCTCCTTGGTTGAGTCCTCCTGGCTCTTGCTGGTCCCAGGCAGCACCTCTTTTCCACTAACCGCATGTTTGCCTTTGTCAAGGCTCGTTGGTGGAATGCCTGCACCAACACATGGCTGCAATCTTCCTTCCAGTGTGGGACTCCATCTGCATCCATCAGGAACTCCTCACCGGCTCCAGGGCTGCAGTGCTGACCTGTTTTTCATCACCGTCGACCAACTCCTGCATCCACAGCTGGATGGGTAGTAGCCTCTACTCCTCCTGGATTTCACTGTGACTCTTGGACTTGGTCCCCTCTCTCCACATGTCTTCTTTCTTCAGGAATCCACTGCTGGTTTTCTTGCAGTCTTCTCTAGTTGTCTTCTGTTTCTTCTTTTCCTCCTTTTGGCTGGGTTTGGTATCAAACATTGGTCTGGGGACTCCTCTGCAACCACTGCTTTGACGTCTGGCCTCCAGAACTGCGACTGGAACCTCCAGGACCTGAGAAACTGCTTCCAAGAAAAAAAGACTCTTCAGCAACATTATTTCCAATGCTCCTGCCAGCTTAGCAACATTTTCCTTGCCGTGCATCCTCAAAAGACTGCAACTCTTCAGCCTGCCACCCCTCAGACAGGTTTCTGCCCTCCTGCTGCTTGATCTGATCAAGCCCAAGAAGGCAGAACAAAGGATTTCCTTTGGGGGATGGAGGAAACACCCTCTCCCTTTGGAAATAGGTGTGACTGGCTTGGGATGGGTAGCCTCCCCAAGCCACTGGCTTGCTTTGATGGGCACATTTGGTGCCCTCTGTGCATAACCCAGTCCGCAAAAGTTCAGGGACCCCCAGTCCCTGCTCTGGCATGAAACTGGATAATGGAAAGGGGGGTGACCACTCCCCTGTCCACCATCACAGGGGTGGTGTCCAGAGCCCCTCTGGAGGGTCCTTGGGTTCTGCCATCTTGTTTCCAAGGTTGGCAGGGAACTCTTCAAGCATCTGAGTTGCCAGGCCAGGCAGGTGATGTCAGAGCCCCCTCCTGATAGGTGCTTACCTGGTTAGGTGACCAATCCCCCTTACAGGGCGACTTAGGGTCTCTCTCTTGGGTGGGTCCTCAGATTTGGCTTGCAAGATTCCATCAGGACTACTCTGCAACCACTGCTTTGACATGTGGACTCTGGAACTGCGACTGGAACCTCGAGGACCTGACAAACTGTTTCTAAGAAGAAAGGACTCTTCAGCAACATTGTTTCCAGGGCTTCTGCCATCTTAGCAACATTTCCCTTGCCGTGCATCCTCAGAAGACTGGAACTCTTTAGCCTGCACAAGAAGAAGAAGGAATCTCCCTTGGAGTGAAGGAGGCACTTCCCTGCAACCGCAGGCACCTACATCAAGTGATGACTGGCTGTGTGGATCCCCTCTCCTGCTGAGGTGCATGGATCCTGCATCACAGGTGGTGGACCGGAATAGTCCTCTTGGTCCTCTCTGCCAGCTTTCTATCTTTAGTAGAGGTAAGCCTTTGCCTTCCCACGGAGGACAGTACCCAGTGCACAGCATCTCTTGCTGTTGCCAAGGCTTGTTTGCATCTCCTCCAAAGGATCTTCGGCGACATGTAGCACCAGCCTCCAGCACTCCAGCCTGCAAAGCACAGCCTCCTGAGTGGATCTCCTGTGGCGTGGAACCCTCTTTTGCAATGCTATGTGGGCTTCTTCTGCAACTCCTGTGTCCCCATCCTGTGGGTGCTGCCTCTGCTTCTGTGGACTCTCTGCAATGCTGAGGGTCCCCTGTAACTCTCCCTCCTTGGTGAGTCCTCCTGGCTCTTGCTGGTCCCAGGCAGCACCTCTTTTCCACTAACCGCTGTGTGCCTTTGTCAAGGCTCATTGGTGAAATTCCTGCACCAACACCTGTCTGCAATCTTCCTTCCAGTGTGGGACTCCATCTGCATCCATCAGGAACTCTTCACCGGCTCCAGGGCTGCAGTGCTGACCTGTTTTTCATCACCGTCGGTCAACTCCTGCATCCACAGCTGGATGGGTAATAGCCTCTACTCCTCCTGGATTTCACTGTGACTCTTGGACTTGGTCCCCTCTCTCCACATGTCTTCTTTCTTCAGGAATCCACTGCTGGTTTTCTTGCAGTCTTCGCTGGTTGTCTTCTGTTTCTTCTTTTCCTCCTTTTGGGTGGGTTTGTTATCAAACTTGTCAGAATTTTACCCCAATACTGTTGCAAGTATTGAAGGTATCATTTCATTCATTCTGGGGGCTCCTTAGAGGACCCCAGCATTGCTACCTCCAGTCTTACAGGGTTTTCCGGGCAGCCCAGCTGTTGCCACCCCTCAGACAGGTTTCTGCCCTCCTGCTGCTTGATCTGATCAAGCCCAAGAATGCAGAACAAAGGATTTCCTTTGGGAGACAGAGGAAACACCCTCTCCCTTTGGAAATAGGTGTGACTGGCTTGGGATGGGTAGCCTCCCCAAGCCACTGGTTTGCTTTGATGGGCACATTTGGTGCCCTCTGTGCATAACCCAGTCCACACCAGTTCAGGGGTCCCCAGTCCCTGCTCTGGCATGAAACTAGATAATGGAAAGGGGAGTGACCACTCCCTTGTCCACCATCACAGAGGTGGTGTCCAGAGCTCCTCTGGAGGGTCCCTGGGTTCTGCCATCTTGTTTCCAAGGTTGGCAGGGAACTCTCCAAGCGTCTGAGTTGCCCGGCCAGGCAGGTGATGTCAGAGCCCCCTCCTGATAGGTGCTTACCTGGTTAGGTGACCAAATCCCCCTTTCAGGGCGACTTAGGGTCTCTCTCTTGGGTGGGTCCTCAGATTTGGCTTGAAAGATTCCATCAGGACTACTCTGCAACCATTGCTTCGATGTCTGGTCTCCGGAATTGCGCCTGGAACCTCCAGGACCTGACAAACTGTTTCTAAGAAGAAAGGACTCTTCAGCAACATTGTTTCCAGGGCTCCTGCCAGCTTAGCAACATTTCCCTTGCCGTGCATCCTCAGAAGACTGGAACTCTTTAGCCTGCACAAGAAGATGAAGGAATCTCCCTGGGAGTGAAGGAGGCACTTCCCTGCGACCGCAGGCACCTACAACAAGTGATGACTGGTTGTGTGGATCCCCTCTCCTGCTGAGCTGCATGGATCCTGCATCACAGGTGGTGGTCCGGAATAGTCCTCTTGATCCTCTCTGCCAGCTTTCTATCTTTAGTAGAGGTAAGCCTTTGCCTTCCCACGGAGGACAATACCCCCGTGCACAGCATCTCTTGCTGCTGCCAAGGCTTGTTTGCATCTCCTCCATGGGATCTTCGGCGACATGTAGCTCCAGCCTCCAGCACTCCATCCTGCAAAGCACAGCCTCCTGAGTGGATCTCCTGTGGCGTGGAACCCTCCTTTGTAATGCTATGTGGGCTTCTTCTGCAACTCCTGTGTCCCCATCCTGTGGGTGCTGCCTCTGCTCCTGTGGACTCTCTGAAATGCTGAGGGTCCCCTGTAACTCTCCCTCCTTGGTTGAGTCCTCCTGGCTCTTGCTGGTCCCAGACAGCACCTCTTTTCCACTAACCGCATGTTTGCCTTTGTCAAGGCTCGTTGGTGGAATTCCTGCACCAACACCTGTCTGCAATCTTCCTTCCAGTGTGGAACTCCATCTGCATCCATAAGGAACTCTTCACCGGCTCTAGGGCTGCAGTGCTGACCTGTTTTTCATCACCGTCGACCAACTCCTGCATCCACAACTGGATGGGTAGTAGCCTCTACTCCTCCTGGACTTCACTGTGACTCTTGGACTTGGTCCCCTCTCTGCACAAGTCTTCTTTCTTCAGGAATCCACTGCTGGTTTTCTTGCAGTCTTCTCTGGTTGTCGTCTTTTTCTTCTTTTCCTCCTTTTGAGTGGGTTTGGGGGAAATCTAGTGTTTTATTCCTGCATTCCTGGTTGCTGGGGGGTACTGTGTTATTTCCCATTGAGGTTTTCTGATACACCCTGCTCGCCTCTACACATTTTCCTTACCTAGGTGGGGGTACCGCGTTCACATTCCATTTTTGTAGTATACGGTTTGTGTTCCCCCTAAGGTCACTAATGGTTATTGCTATTTGCATTGTTTTCTAACCTTTTCTATGCCTGTTTCTGATTACAAGTGTATATATTTAGTGTATTACTTAACTACTAAGGGTGGGTCACCTGTCTAGTAATTTGTGGTGTTTTGTTCCAAAAATAAAGTACCATTACTTTTGTACAACTGATTGTTTCATTCATGTGTGTAAGTGCTGTGTGACTCCAGTGGTATTGCATGAGCTTTGCATGTCTCCTAAATAACCCTTGGCTGCTCATCCACAGCTATCTCTGGACAGCCTGACTTCTAGACACTGCCTACACTTCACTAAGAGGGGAGACCTGGACCTGGTATAAGGTACCCACCACATACCAGGCCAGTTTCCTGCAACTTATATGTCTCTAGTAAAGTGGACTAGCTGTGCCCAGGGCTTGTAAATTAAATGCTACCAGCGGGCCTGGAGCACTGATTGTGCCACCCACTTAAGTAGCCCTTCAAAATGTTGTAGGCCTGTCATCACAGAACCTACGTGTTCCGTTTTAAACTGCTATGTGGGCCTTGCAAGTTAACCCTCTTGCCAGGGCCAAATTTCCTTTTTATTACATATGCAATCTCTAATACATGCCCTAGACAGCTCAAGGAAAGGGTCCAGCATATATAAAATGTAGGTGTCAACACCAGAGCAGTACGTGCTCTATTGGTGACAAAAATGCAAAAACCCAGCACTCTCAAAACAACGTAATTTATGCATTGTGCTGATATGTTGTGTTGTAACCTTTTGCATTGTAGAGTTCAATCCTGAAAACTTATTTTAAATATGTTTACAAATACTTTTCCTTTGCAATGTATTGCTGCAGGTTTTCAGAGTGTGTTAGGGTGTGGCAGGGTGTGGCCCCTTTCTAGGGCCTTCCAAAGACTTTCCCTGCAACATGCCTGGGCGTGGTTCTAGGCTGGGCCAAGACTCTATAAAAGAGAGTCAGCCCAACTCCCAGTGCTCACTATTCAGAGGTCCCGGTGCAGAGCAGCAGCTTCTTCCTGAGCTCCTGTCCCGGCGGCCTATTTGGATCTTCAGTCTTCTGCCCTTATCCTTCCTTGGTGATCATTGTTTCAGGCGGTAAGACGGTGGTTGGCCATTTCCCAACACCGTAATTGAGAATTTTTATGTTCCTGATTTTAATTCTACAAAGAATAACAGCTTGCTTGCGTGCTGCCATTTTTTGACATTTAGATGGTTTGCAAATAGGCATTACACGCGAGTTATTTCATAAAGTCTTTGACTTTGTTATTCATTTACGCGCTGCCATTTTTTGACAATTACGTGATGCTTTAGAATCGGCAAGATGCGCAATTCGTTTAATGGTGTTTGGACATTGTTGTCCATTGCGCACTGATAGTTCTTGACATTTACATGATGTTTTGCGAGTTGGCAAGACGCGCAACTCGTTTCATTAACATTTAATGTTGTTCATTACGCGCTACCATTTCTTGACAATTACATGGTGGCTTAAAAAATCGGCAAAAGAGCGCGATGTGTTTCATTGTACTTTAATCTTGTTATTATTTGTGAGCTGTTAATCCTTGACATTTATATCGTGTTTTATGAATCGGCAAGACGCGCAAGTCGATTAATGAGGTTTTGACTTTGATATTTATTACTTGTTAACATTTCTTGGTATTTTACAGGGTAACACTTGAATTGGCAAGACGCACAATTTTTTTCCTTGAGTTTCATTCATGTTGTTTTATTATATGCTACTATTTTAAGATATTTATTATATAATGTTTGAGTCTACAAGTTATGTGATTTGTTTCCTGAATCCATACAGCGTTATTCATGGTGCACTATCCTTTTAACGGTGTTTACTATATATATATATATGTATATATATATATATATATCTGTAATATTTGCAATTTGTGTTGAAACATTTTAATAGTACACAGAAGGCCATAGTTTCTAGATGCAATATTGTATGGTCCTAGTATACATTTTCAAAACAGGTTTTTTAGATGACTAGTTTAAAATTTAGTCAGAATGTTTTATCTGATTCTCATGTAAAGGAAAGTACTTGAATAAGAAAGTTTTCATTTAATTCACCTTGATTCCCCTACAGGTATCCAGCCATCTTGAAACTTAGTCATTTTAAACTTAACTCTTAGATTGTTCATGTTTTCAGAGTGATTAGACTTAGAATCATTGTTTAGTATTGATTTCAGGATATGTAATTTTCATATTGTGTGTTCTAACCTTTTTCTTACTACAGGTCTCCTTCCCAGCCGTTCCCTTCCTAATCCCCTCTTCCCCTCTTGAACTCTCTCAGCCTCTGTGATTTATCTATCAGAGTCTTGGAGCTGTTCAGTGGTGGACGTGTTGGGAACGTGCACAGACCCCGAGGATCTGGTGACTCTGACAGTAGGACATGTACTTTTATTTTTTACATGTTCTAGTAGCAAAAAACGCTTACATTCATTTTTCACTACTTCAAGGTCTATCCCTCCCATAGGATAATATTGGGATTGCCTTATTTTATTTTATAAGTGTCATTTTCAATTGGGAAATGTTGAGACCCCACACTTGGTGTCTCTGGAATCACAATTTAAAATCACAGCGTATGGTCTAGTCAGATTCTAAATTGTAATTCTGAAAATGCTGCTTTTAGAAAGTCTCTGAAGTCACGTCTGGGTTGGGTGACAGATGGGCTTCTGCATTCCCTCCAGACAGCCACAATCAAAGGGAGCCTTGGTGTGACTGATGAGCCATGATGGGCAGGATGGGAGGGAGGAGCTGACACTTCAATCGAAAAGGGCTGCGTCCTGCCCCACACAAAGGGCTGCATACCCTCCTGTAGTGAGTCTGGGGACATGGCAGGAAGGACAGGGACTCTGTGCACTTTAAAGAACTCTCTTTGGAGTCTCCCCACTCCAAAGGCACTACTGGGAATAAGTACTGGACCTCAGACACCACCAACTCAGTACACTTCTGGAACTGTGGATACTCTGACAGGAAGAAGGATGGCTCTGCTGCTGGAGGGACGGTTACTCTGCTTGACTCCTGCCCTGTTGTTCTGACCTGATGCTTGGTGCCCTCCTAGTCTTCTAGTGAGAAGGACTGGAGCTGCATCTCTCCAACCCAGAAGCAAAGTGACTTCAAGGGCTTGCTGGCCCTTCTTCTGAGGTTTCAGGGACACAAAAGACTTCAAATTAATCACCAACAGCACCTGGACTCTGCCATCTGAGAGTCTTCCCCTGCCATGTGGTACCAATCCAGTCCTGGGTCCTAGAATGTGGTTATAAATTGCTATTCCAGTCCAAAATCCATGCATTGTCAAAGTTGTGCTGCTTGGAACTGGCGCATCTCCATCAAACCAACGCACACCACAGCTGCAAGGATAAAGGACATTGTGTCAGTGTCCAACCTGGTGTATCACTCTTGCTGCAAGGATCAGGAACATGCCATCACTGACTGTGTGGTGCATTGCTTTGATTCCTGATGAATCCCTGACTTTGCAGGGCTCGAAGCAGACATATCACCTACATCCTTGGGATCAATACTAATGCATCGCCTCCTACACTCTTCTCATCTGGTTCTCGATGTCGACACAACTCTGAACCAAGGTACGTTTTCAGCAGACCAGTGGTAGTCCTTATATTTGACCTGTGCTCCATCACGGTTGGCCTGACTTTTCCAATTTGACCCCATACATTGGGACCAGATAGCCCGTTTGGTTCTAAGCACCACAACTAAGCTTATTCTATAAAAAATAATACCTCAACTTCTACTTCTTGGATGTTTGTTGATTTTATCCTGTTTTGTTAATTAAATGCAGCTCTATTTTTCTAACTAGGTGTGGTATCGTTTTGTGATGTGGTTTTTTCACAGATGTACTGTTTGAAATGTTGCACAAATACTTAACACATTGCCTCATAAGTTAAGCCTGACCTCTATGAGCCAAGCTACCAGGGGGAGAGCACAGGTTAATTTAGGCTGTGTTTGTAACCCCGACTAAGATGGTGGGTCCTGCTTGGACAGGGTGTATACCTCTGTCATCCAGAAATCCAATTTCTAACAGTGGTTATCAGCGGTGAAGACAGGGCGTGTGTTTGTGCAATGCCTCACAGTAACTCAGTGTACCCTACCAAGCCACATAAGACCAATTTGATTTTAAATGTTCCCTGATTGGACTTTTTTGATTTTCCCAATTTCATTCTTACCCTGCCTGACTGTTTGTGCCTGGGACTTCACCTGCAAAGATGGATTTCAAGCTCACCAATCTGAAGGGTTACATTGTGGCTTAGCTCAAGGAGTTGTGCGAGGAGAGGGGATTGCCCACTAAGAAATGAATCAAGCAAGTGGAGCACCAAAAAGCTTTCAGAGCATGGGCAGAGGTCCATCCTTTGCCAGGCACAACAAGTGACCAGGAGGAGAAGGATGAGGAGTCTGTCAGTCTGAGGCTGCATCAGAGCCAGGCTCCCTGGAGGGTCTGGTGCTGCAACCTCTGGTGGGGGAGAGTAACACACTCCCAAAGATTAGGGTATCCTCCCAGGCAGGTAACAGTGTGTCCTCTCGCAACATATCTCCAGAACCAGAAGAGCTGGAGGACAGCTGGGAAAAAAGGAAGCTCAAGTTGGAGCTGACCAAATTAAAATTGCATAAAGAGGATGCTGAGTGAGACTTGGAAGATATGTGATTAGCCATGGGAGAAAGTAGATTGGCCCATGAGCTGAGTCTGAAGAAACTGGATATCAGAGCTAAGCATTACCCCAGGGCCCTCTGGAAGCAAGAGGGTCCACATTCTCAAGGGTCTTTACCTGACTTTGTGGTGGGAGGCAACATAGATAGATGGTCTGAGGCCTATTTGATTGCTCTGCAGATGCACAAGTTCCATGAGGGAGATAGGGAGGCCAGACTTTGGAGACATATCCCTAGTGAGGGGAGGGACTCCTATTAGCCCTAGATGTGGGTGGCAGGATGAGATATCACCTACGAATTAAGCCCGGATGAGAAAATATGGTTTGAGCCCAGAGAAGTGTAGGCAGGCGTTCAGGGACAGTCAAAAGCTATCCCAAAAAATCCTTGGTGTATTGTGTTGATTCTTTTTTCAAGGCAATGGATGGTTGGGTGAAGGGCAATGAAGTCAAGGGTTATCCGTGGCTATATAACTTGATTGAAAAACAGCACATCTTCAGTCTTTGTTTTCCAGATCTGTGCCAACACTTGATTTACAGTAAGCCCTCAAATCCCAGGGAGCTTGCTAAGGAGGCAGACTGCTGGGTCAGCACAAGGGTCCACAGAAAGGTACCTGGGAGTGA
This sequence comes from Pleurodeles waltl, assembly GCF_031143425.1. Lineage (NCBI taxonomy): Eukaryota > Metazoa > Chordata > Amphibia > Caudata > Salamandridae > Pleurodeles > Pleurodeles waltl. The sequence goes on from NC_090440.1 coordinate 806,773,462, forward strand.
CCCCAAGAAGGGTGGATCAGTTTCCCCCAGCAAAGTGAGCGGGAGGTAAAGGGAGACACATCCAGGTCACAGAGTATGAGGGGAGGAAAGGGTTCCCACGTCCCTTCTGAGAAATAGGGAAGAGGTTTTGGTGAGCGGTGGCCCAGGGCATCCCATTTCCAACCCACTGCTATTATTGTCCTCAGCTAGGACACAAGCAGGGTGAATTTGTCTATTCTAAGAAACACTGCACTGGTGGGATGTCTTCAGGGGTTGCCAATGTGGCCATAGGGTGTAGGTAGTTCCCAGGGGCAGGTAATAGACCATGCCATGATCTTGCATTCTTAGCAGGTGGAATTAGAAGGTGAGTTGGTGATCCCTGATGGTGGGGGTTGTTTTCCTTTTTACCAGGTGACAGTGACTGGAGTCACTGCTCTGAGGGACACCAGCGCTAGATAGACCATGGCAGTGGAAAGGCAGAACAGTACACCGGCCAGGTGTGTTGGGTAACTCTGGCTCATGGATAGGACTTCTTCCAGCCTATGGAGCTGGTATCCCTAGAGTGGGGTGTGAAGATGACCCAGAAGAGGGTCATGATTAGTTCCCAGATGCCCATATACTGCCTTCTGGGAATGAGTTGCCCCCTGTGTCAGGGGAAATGGGTAGGAGGAGCACCACAGATGCCCTAACAGTTTCGTTTTCTGGGGGTATCACTCACAGCTAGAGGAGCAGGGTGAGGTAGTGTCTCCTGTTCAGCCTCAGGGTATAGACCCTAGGCTGGGTGGCCAGTTTCAGGATACCACCCCTGTACTGGTGGGAGGTAGAGTGTAAAAAGGGTGCAAGGCATCTGGGGCTACTGCCTCTTACTCTGAGAAACCACAGAGGTCAGAGACTCCTGTATAGTCTAGGGCCTGGTTGTTGACACTGGCAGCTGTCAGTGGACTCTGTTGGGTGTTGACCTTGTGGACAGAGTTTTCTCTGGGTTCGGAACAGAAGTCAAAACCAAGGGATGGAATGGGCCACATCACTTTGTTGGCCATGCCGGCACTGTCTGCCTCCTTGGATGCATCTGTGAGCAAGTTTAGGTGCTGCGATGATGGGATTCACAAATGAGGAGACTGGTTCCCCATAGGTCAGTTCAGTAGTTCAGTAGAGTATAGACAGATGGATCCAACTAAATTAAGAGAGGTGTAGAACTGACAAGTATCCCTGCAGAGGAGGGCCATTGTTCACAGTATATCACTCAAGCAGGGAAGTCCATCAAGTTATTGATTGATCTACCCTGGCTTTAGACTGGAAGGGGGTTGTGTTGGAAATGACCTTTTCTTCAGGGTCATCCCCAGACTTTTTGCCTTTTTCCACCACTTTTTTGTTGAATTAATTTCTGTTGGCTTTAGGACTCTGCACACTTTATTACTTTATCAATGCTAACCAGTGCTAAAGTGCTTGTGTGACCTCTTTAAAACATTGTAGAGTTGGCTTATCCACTATTGGCATATTTATTTTACTTATATGTCCCTAGTAAAGTGCACTGCCTGTGTGTGTAGCTGTAAACTGTAATGGTCACCTGGCAAGTTAACCTTCTTGTCAGGCCAATCCTTCCCTTTTAATACATAGAAGTCTCCCCTAATGTAGGCATTAGACAGCCCAAGGACAGGGTGCAGGGTATTTAATATGTAGGACTTGTAATTTTAAGCTTTACATGTCCTAGTAGTGAAAGACTCTTGAATTCATTGTTCACTACTGCAAGGCCTATCTTTCCCTAAGGATAACATTGGGATTGCCTTATTGCATTTTATAAGTTTAATTTCTAATTGGAAAGAGATGGGGCCCCCAAGTTTGGTGTCTCTAGAATCACAGTTTAGAATCAAAACTTATAGTGAAATCTCATTTGAAACTGTCATTCTGAAAATGCCACTTTGAGAAAGTTAGGCTTTTCTCACTTTAGCCATTTGATGCCTTCTGCCTTTCTCTGAATACATGTCTGGGGTGGGTGACATCTGGGCTTGTGCATTCCATCCAGACAGCCACACACAAAGGGAACTTAGGTGTGACTAATATGCCATCCACAGCCTGATGGCCCATCCTGTGCAGGATGGGAGGGAGGTGCTGAAACGTACACCTGAATGGGCTGTGTCCTGTCCCCGCACAAAGGGCTGAATACCCCTCTGTAGTGAGTCTGGAGCCAGGACAGGAAGGAATGGGACTCTGTGTACTCCAAAGGCCTCTCTTTGAAGTCTCCCCATGTTAAAGGCACAACTGAGTGTATGTACTTGACTTCAGACACCACCAACACAGTACACTTCTGAACCTGTAAATAGTCTGCCAGGAAAAAGGAATTGCTGTGCTGCTGAAAAGAATGTCACTCTGCTGGACTCATGCTCTGCTGTGGTGACCTGCTGCCTGATGCTCTTCTTGCCTGGTCATAAGAAGGAATGGACCTGCATCACTACAACCCAGAACCAAAGTGACTGCAAAGGCTTGCTGGCTTGCCCCCTGTTCTTCTGAAATCGCAGGGACACAAAAGACTTCAAACTCATCACCTACGGCACCTAGACTCTGCCATCTTAGAATCTACCCCCGTCAAGTGGTTCCAATCCAGTCCTGGGCCCTGGAATGTGAGTATAAATTGCTTCTTCAGTCGATAATCCATGCAACGCTGCTGTTGTGCTGCTCGGAACTGGTGCATCTCCGTTGACCCAATGAATCGCTGCAACTGCAAGGATCAAGGACATCACATCACCATTGAAGCTGGCACATCACTGCTGCTGCTGCAAGGATCATGAACAAGTCTAAAAGTGCTGGAAGTCAAGGCCAGGCAGGTGGATTACAGCAGTGATAATGGCAGCATACTCACAAGTACCTGAATGGAGATAAGAAGTTTTGTATACCCAAGGATTTGGCGCCCAGTTTTGTGGTGGAAATTTACATTGATAAGTGTTTTTCTGCTTATGAAGTTGCACTAAAGGTACACAAGGTTCCTGAGGAGCACTGGGGAGGGGAGTCTGTGGAAACACGTGCTAACACTTGGAAGGGACACACTTCTAACATTAGAGGTGGGGGACCAGACCAAGAACACACCCATGAAAGCCATTTTGATTGCTAAATTTGAACTGACCCCTGAGAAGTATAGCCAAAGACTCGGGGTCAGTCAGAAGCTCCCCAACCAGTCCTGGATAGATTTCATTGATTTCTCCAGTAAGGCACTGAATGGTTGGGTGGAGGGTAGTAAAGTCAATGATTATGTTGGGTTGGAAAATTTAATCTTGAGAGAGCACTTGCTCAGTATCTGTTTTACAGAGTTGTACCCGCACCTAGTTGAAAGTAAGCTGACGGATACCAGGAAGCCTGCTGAGGAGGAGGACTTCTAGACTAGCACCAGAGTGTCTAAAAAGATATCTGGGGGTTGAACCCACAAAGTTGGTCAATGTTCCCACCAAAAGAAAGAAGGGGGAGAAAAACTTAAAAATAAGGAGTTCTCTAAAGGCCCTCAAAATAATTCCCAAGGGCGTAGTGGTAACCAGTCTGATTCTAAAAAGAAAGAGTTCTTTGAGTATAAGACAGGGAAGTTTGTACTCTGATATGCAGAGTGCTCCACGTTTTGTCACTTCAAGGGTGACTCCAAATGTCCCAAGAGGGCACAGCCCCACCACTGGTGGGCAGACACCATGAGTTGGCCAGATTAGCGCTGGGCAGAAGGTAGTTCCAGCTAGTTTTGGTGAACAGACAGAGGTAATCCTAGTGTCCCTATTGGATAAAGATATGGTGCCGAAATCCCCTGTGCCTGCCAATACTTCCATGTTTAGGCAGTGGGTAACCATTAATGGGCAATGTGTGGAGGGTCTGTGTGACACAGGAGCCAGCATGACAACTGGCAAGTGTCAGATGGTATCAGGGCAGAAGGTCCTACCGAACACATTCGACAAAGTCATTGTCGCCGACAATCATGAGAACCATTTACCAGTGGCTCTGTTTACCTTTGAGTGTGGGGGGTCTCTCCCAGTATTCTGAAAGTTGCTGTGAGCCCTGCCATGCCTATACATTGGGGGTCATTCTGACCCTGGCGGTCATGGACCGCCAGGGCCAATGACCGCGGAAGCACCGCCAACAGGCTGGCGGGGCTTCTGGGGCCATTCTGACCGCGGCGGTACAGCCGCGGTCAGAACAGGGAAACCGGCGGTTTCCCGCCGGTTTCCCGCGGCCCCAGGGAATCCTCCACGGCAGCGCTGCAAGCAGGGACGCCATGGGGATTCCGACCCCCTTCCCGCCATCCTGTTTCTGGCGGTTTTCACCGCCAGAAACAGGATGGCGGGAACGGGCGTCGTGGGGACCCTGCAGTGCCCATGCCACTGGCATGGGCACTGCAGGGGCCCCCTAACAGGGCCCCATTAAGATTTTCAGTGTCTGCTTGGCAGACACTGAAAATCGCGATGGGTGCAACTGCACCCGTCGCACACCAGCAACTCCGCCGGCTCCATTCGGAGCCGGCTTCCTCGTTGCTGGTGCTTTCCCGCTGGGCGGCCGGGCTGCCTGCCTTTTGGCGGTCGCCCGCCAGCCCAGCGGGAAAGTCAGAATGACCGCCGCGGTCTTTTGACCGCGGTACGGTCTTCAGGCGGTTCCCGCCAGGCGGGCGGCTTCCGCCGCCCGCGGGGGTCAGAATGACCCCCATTGTCTGTTAGGCAGTGGCCTGGAGCACATTACCTAGAGGGAGTTGGAGCTCAGGTCTCACTTGGAGATTATAAGATTGCCTGAGTGGGTCTGTATGACCACACAGTCCATGGCTGCCCAGGAAGGAAGTCAAGGGCGTCTGGAACATGGTACATGGTCCAGACAGCTGCCAAGGAGAGGGACAATGGGTGTAGAAAACCAATCTCTGAAGTTTCCTTGGTGGAGGTAGATGGGGTCCCTGAGAAGGAGGTCTCTGAGCCAACCGGGATGGACACAGCCACCCTAGGTGACCCATCTGAGCTTGCTGGCTGGCAAATTGAGGGTGGGACTGCCACAGAGGAATTCTGCAAAGTGCAGAGAGAGAGTACCACTCTTGAGGGCTTAAGGAGACAGGCCTCAGCCCATGCAGCAGTTGAATCCTCTGGGAATCACCTCATCGACTGGGAGAATTATCTCCTCTACAGCAAGCCTAAGGCTCCGGGTACTGGGGCAGCCCATGTGCTGGTGGTCCCTTAGTGTTACCGGGCCTTCCTAATGGGTTTCACTCATGACCTACCCCAAGCAGGACATTTAGGGCAAGACAAGACCTTCACCAGACTTGTGACCCACTTCTATTGGCCAAGAATGAAGAAAGCCTCAGATACATTCTGTAGGCCCTGTCCCACCTGCTAGGTCAGTGGGGAGTCAGGGAAGAAGCAGAAAGCTCCCTTGATCCCACTTCCCATCATTGGTACCCCCTTTGAAAGGGTGGGCATCAACGTCATATGTCCATTGGACCCCAAGACAGCCCTGGGCAACAGGTGCATCATGGTCTTGGTGGACCATGCCACTTGCTACCCAGAGGCAATCTCTCTGAGGACAGTGACTGCACCTGTGGTGACAAGAATGCTGATGGGATCTTTATTCCTGTAGGGTTCCCCAAAGAGATAGTGTCTGACTGAGGCACTAACTTCATGTCAGCATACACGAAGTCCATGTGGGATGCGTGTGGTATAACTTACAAGTTCACCATGCCCCATCACTCCCAAACCAGTGGTCTGGTTGAGAGGTGCAATAAGACCATGAAGAGCATGATTGCGAGTCACCTGAGGCCATGAGGCAAGTGAGATATCCTCTTGCAAAGTCTTCTTTTTGCCTACAGGGATGTGCCACAGTAGGGTTCAGTCCCTTCTAACTCCTCTATGGCCACCCTGTCAGAGGACCTCTGAGTATTGTCAAGGAGGGTTGGGAGAAAGATCCCGGGAACCCCCCTGGATCTGGACAGCTACATGTTGACGCTTCAGAACCAGATTCACCGCTTCTGGAAAAAGGCCGAGAGCAACCTCGAGGCCAGTCAGGCGGTAATGAAATGCAGGTATGACCAGAAGACCACTCTGGTAGAGTTTCAACCTGGCCAGAAAGTATGGGTCATGGTTCCCATAGATCCCAGAGCTCTCTAGGACTGCTGGACTGGTCCAAAGAAAATCAGGGAATGTAAGGGGGAGGCCACTTACTTAGTTGACCTCCCGACCCGCAGCAACCCCCTAAGGGTACTCTATTTCGACAGAATCAAGCCTCACTTTGAGAGTTCCGAAGCAAGCATGCTCCTTTTTTACAGATGAAGGTGTGGAGGAGGTGAGTGAACCTCTCCTTGACCTCTTCTCTGCACAAGAACACAATGAGTCAATCTTTTTGTCACCCCAATCCCAGAGCAGCAAGGTGACTGTTACTTGTTGCTGGGACTGTTTGTCTTGCTGCCCTCACTCACCCCTGGGCTCACACATCTGTGTGTCCATGATATTGACACAGAAAACAGTCCCCCAGTAAAGAACAAGATTTGCAGCCTGTCAGATAAGATTAGAGTTAGCATCCAGGAAGAGGGCTCCAAAATATTAGCTTTAGGGGTGATTGAGTCCTCTAACAGTCCCTGGTCCAGCCCTGTGGTATTGGTATCAAAGGCTGCCCCTCCGGGCATCAAACCAGAGCTTCAGTTCTGTGTGGATTATAGAGGCCTCAATTCCATCACCAAGACTGACACACACCCCATCCCCAAAGGCTGATGAGCTCATTGACAGACTAGGCACTTCCAAATTCCTCAGTACTTTTGATTTAACATTCGGGTACTAGCAGATTGCCTTGACTGAGGGAGCAAAAGAGAGGTCAGCGTTCTCAAACCCTGAGGGCCATTACCAATTCCGGGTGATGTGCTTTGGCTTGACGAATGCCCCTTCTACTTTCCAATGGTTAGTTAATGAGGTCCTGGCTGGGAAGGAGGCTTTCTGTGCTGCCTTCTTAGATGCATTGCCGTCTACAGTGCCAGCTGGGAGGGACATCTGCATCACGTACTAGAGGTGATTCAGGCCCTGCAACAGGTAGGCATGACAATCAAGGCCAGCAAGTGCCCAATTGGGCAAGGGTCTGTGGTGCATTTGGGACACCTGGCAGATAATGGCAAGATACAGCCTCTCCAGGCCAAGGTTGAAACCGTCATGGCTTGGCAAACACCTAAAACCCAAACCAAAGGACTATGGCTAAAATGTAGCCCCCTTAACTGAGCTGATTTCTAAGAAGCAGACCAGATTGGTGATCTGGACAGAAGCTTGTTAGAAGGCCTTTGACTCTCTTAAGGAATCCATGTGCACAACACCTGTGGTCAGGGCCCCAATTATTCTAAGCGATTCATCAGCAGATGGAGACTTCAGAGCAAGGGATGGGGCCAGTCCTAGCACATCTGAATGAGGAGGGCCTAGATCAACCAGTAGCCTTCATTAGCAGGAGTGTACTTCCACAAGAACAGATGTGGTGTGTCATTGAGAGAGAAGCATTTGCTGTGGTTTCGGCCCTTAAGAAGCTGAGTACATACCTGTTTGGGACTCACGTCTGGGTTCCTGTCAGACCACAGCCCCCTCAGATGGCTCATGAGGGGGAAAAATCCTTAACTCTCAAGGTGACCCATCTCCCTCCAGGGAATGGACTTCATAGTGGAGCATCGCCAGGGGAATGACCATGCCAGTGCTGATGGTCTCTCCAGATTCTTTCACCTTAGTGAAGAGAGCTCTTAAGGATTTGGGTAGCTCTCTTCATGTTCAGCTGGGGGGACACACATGTTAGACCTGACTACCTTAGGGTGGCCTTCCCCCAACTTTTTGCCTGCCTCCTTCCTTTTTTCTGATCTCGTTTGTGCTGGTTGTAGGACTCTGCTGACCAGAGCTAAAGTGCTTGTGCTCTCTCCCCTAAATATGGTAACATTGGTTCCTACCCAATTGGCGTATTTAATTTACTTGTAAGCCCCTAGTAAAGGTCACTACACGTGCCCAGGGCCTGTACATTAAATGCTACTAGTGGGTCTGAAGCACTGTTTGTGCCACACTCATAACTGTGTGTGCAGTTTCCCTGCCACTTTGACTTGCCATTTAAAGCTGCTTGCCAAGCCTTAAACTCCCCTTTTATTACATATAGGTCACTCCTAAGGTAGGCCTTAGGTAGCCCATAAGGCAGGGTGCTATGTAAGTAAAAGGCAAGATGTACTGGCAAGCTTTACCTCTCCTGGTAGTGAATACTTCCAAAGTAATTTTGTGGAGCCTGCTCCTCTCATAGGCCAGCATTGGGAATTCCCTCATATACTTATAAAGTGGTATTTTCTGATCCGAAAGGAGAAGAATTTTCATTTTTTGTATGCTTGGAATGGTAGTGAGAAATCCTCCTCACTGGTGAAGTTGGATTTAACATTACTATTTTAGGAATGGCACTTTTAGAAAATAGGTATTTCTCTGGCCTTATTGCTCTCTGTGCCTTACAGCCTTTCTCCAACCCTCGTCTGGTCTGTACTGAATGACAGCTCTCCTTGTGCATTCCATCCAGACAGCCATAAACTCAGGACCCTCAGCTGCATCTGCATTCATCTGCACACTGATGAGTCTTCCTGGGCAGGAAGGGTGGAGGGGCTCTCACACTTCAAGGGGTAGTGGCCTGACTCCACAGAAAAGACTGATAACCTTTCACAGATCTCCTGGCAGACAGGACCGGGCTGAAATGGGAACTGGTGCACTTCCAAAACACTCTTTGAAGTCTCCCCCACTTCAAAGGCACATTTGGGTATGAGTACTGGAGTTCTGACCCCCTCAAATCATACATTACTGGACCAGAAACTAAGACCCGGTCTGAAAAACTCCTGGGCTGGCAAAAATACTCAACTCTACTGCTTTCCTGAAAGGACTGCTTTGCTGCTTGTTGCCCTGCTGTCTGCTCCTCCCTGAACCTCTGAGAAGGGTCAGCGAGCAGCAGAAGTGATCTACAAGAGCTTGCTGGCTTGGCCCTTGTTTTTTCTCTCAGGGACATCATTGACCCTGTTTCATCAATCCCAACACCGCTCTGATGGGGTTGAGTAGTTACAGTTTATTGCTAATGAGTGCAGAGATTCTCTGCCACCCCAGGCAACTCTGCCAAAGTTGTGCCTACTGTCCCAAAGCCTTGTCACAGAGTACAGGCCTCTCTGCAGCCTGTGAGCTGGTCACCCAAGAGTTGCATCTCCTGCCATGGATTACCGCTAGTGAGCACGGTGTCTCCTCACCATCCCGCCTCTCTACAGATGTGGTGCCTACTGTCCCCAAGTCCCATCTCATGAGCGCAGTGCCACCTGCACCCTCTGAACCAGTCTGCAGCTGGGTCCCCCACTGCTGGACTGTGATGAGTATCCCAGGAGGAGTATATTTGCTCACAGATCGTGTCTGGAGTAGAGTGACAAATATGGCTGCACTTCACTCACAGGTACTAAACTGCCCAGGTTCACATGCTCTGTCACCGCCCCCTCCCCAGCACCGACACACAGCCTCTGGGCCCATGTCTGACATTAACTTGTCACTCCTAAAAGAACTGCACCTGATTTCTACAGCACTGCGTAAATATTTATGACAGTGAATATCTTGATGGAAGCTTGTTGGATTGGTATAGTTTTGGCCTTGATTCACTGAGATCAATAACCTGTATTTGTCTAACCTTGTGTGGAGTAGTTTTTGTAGTATTTTACTTAGTTACTGTATGAGTTATTGTACAACTATTTTACACATTGCCTACTAAGTAAGGCCTGCCTGCTCTGTTCCAAGCTACCCGAGGGTGAGCACAGTTTGAGTTGTGCCTTAACCTGACTAGAATTGTGGTCCCTCCTTGGCCAGGATGCATACCTCTGCCAACTAGACACTGCAATTTCTAGCAATTACTTTTCAGATTCCACCCTGTCCAGCACAACCAGATAGCCCCGGAAGTATAGCACAACCATGCATGCATGAACAATGTGGTCAGAACCACAACCGCATCTTTACCACACATGGCTTTACCATGCATGCATTTACAACAAATTTTGTTGTAACAGCATATGTGGTAAAACAATGTGTGTGGTACATCCCCGCCTGCTCTGCCCCCTAAATGCCCCTGTACTTAAAACGACCTCACTACCTGGCCCCCTCACCCTGAGCCCTAAACCTAAAAGACTACCCCGATCCCCTTGTTGAAGTAAGCCTCAGCAAGGCCTACTAGTGCAAGGGGTTCACCTTTCTCTGCACAAAGTCCTCAGACATGTATCTTGTAAATCAATACGACCCTTTGTCTGTTCTTCGGTAAGGAATATACAATCATGTGTTTCTTGTGACTGAGGCTGAGTCACCGGATATGGCAACAAAGTGGCTGGATTTAGTGTTGCACATCTCTTCAGTGTAACGTGAGGAGCCAGCAATGTCAACTCATATCCTGTTATACGAGCGCTAGTTAAATGTTGTGTCTTTGTTTGAGTTAAAAGAGCATCAACCGCATGGGGTACTAACACCAACAGCTTATGTGACAAAACTATCCCTTCACTCTGACGTATTGACACAGCTGTTGCGGCAACTGAACGAAAACACCCAGGCAACCCTCGAGCGACAGGGTCAAGTACTGCTGAAAAATATGCACAGGGACGCTGCTTATCGCCATGTGTCTGTACTAAAACTGACAATGCACATCCATCTTTCTCATGTACGTAAAGTGCAAAAGGCTTCATGTAATCTGGAGTACCTAACACTGGTGCTGAACAAAGGGCTTGTCGCAGCTGCCGGTAAGCAGTCTCACATTCATCTGTCCATGGGAGGGGCATTGGAGTATCTTTAGTCAAAAGTGCTAGCAAAGGTTTGACAATGTGTGAAAACCCTAATATCCATTGCCTACAAAAAGAAGTAAGACCAAGGAATGCCCGAACATCTTTCTGAGTAGAGGGTACTGGTGTGTCTAAAATTGCATGAATACGATCTGATGTAAGTGCACGGCCCTCCTTAGACAAAAGGTGACCTAAATAGGTTACCTTTGGTCTACAATATTGCAATTTCTTTTGTGACACTTTATGATGGTGTGAAGCAAGAAAAGAAAGTAAGGACAAAGTGCACTTTTCACATTGCTCAGGGGTATCAGCCGCCAACAAAATATCATCGACATATTGTATGAGAGCCACACCTTCAGGCAAAACAAAATAATCAAGTTGTCCTTATAACACCTGACTATAAATACTTGGACTCTCCGTATAGCATTGAGGAACTCTGCAAAATCTATATGATCGTTTATCCAAAGTAAAACAATACAAATATCGGCTGTCAGGATGAATAGGGATCGAAAAGAAAGCATTCTTCAAGTCTATCACAGAGAACGTAGTTGCTGTCGGGGGAACCAAAGTAAGAAGTGTCGTGATGTCAGATACCACAGGATATTGTGGTATCACAATCTTATTGACTTCTCGTAAATCAATAATGAATCGGTAAATCCTAGTATCAGTATCCTTTTTCAGAATAAGAAGAATCAGACTGTTACAAACATTATACAGAACTTCCTCAACAACTCCAACTGCGATAAGATCATGCACAATTCGTGTGAGTGCTTCTTCGCCCTCCTGTGAAATTTTGTATTGAGGCAAACGTGGCAATACAACTCCCTCCTTGACACTAATATGTACCGGTGGAATAATCATTTGTCCCACATCAGTATCTGAAGTAGCCCACAAAGTAATAGGGAGTGAAGCTAATGCAATATCCTCTTTAACAAGACAAACTCTTTCCATCACAGGATGATTATCATTTAAAATAACACGCACCCCTTCAGGAGAGCATCGTATTGTAGCCCTAAAATACTTGAGCATATCAAGACCCACAATATTGTCTGGTGTATTTGGAGAAAGCAAAAATGGACATGGAGCAGTAAATTTATCAACATGGAATGCAAGTGGTTGTGACGATGGGCTAGGGGAAGGTGTTCCATCGAAACCCATCGATGTAATGGTTAAGCCAGACAGGGGAGCCCTTGGAATCAATTGTTTAGACAAGGCGCTACGAGTAGCTCCTGTATCAACCAGAAACTGATCAGTAGAACCCAAAACATGTGCTGTAACATAGGGACCCCTCTGATCTACTGGAACTTCAACTGATTCCTTACCCCATCCTAGGCAATCCTATGCATAAGCAGAATCTTGGAAATCAGGCTGCACATGGTTAGACATCTGGTATTGGTTCCGTCTATCAAAAGTGTTAAACCCACCCTGCCCTCGTACATTAGCATCAACCCTAGCATGATCATTCATGCTTCTTCTAGGTCCTGAATATCATGAGCGATTTCTCATTTGTCCCTGACCACGTGAACACTGCTGAACACGTAGTGCTGGACAATCGGCAGCCCAATGCCCAAATTTCTTACAATACGCACACTAATCAACAGACAAATTCGAACGAGTGTAAGAAGAACCATAAGATCCACGTCCACCTCTATCACTACTTCTAAAAGGCGGACCATAAGCTTGAGCCAACATAAACTTCGTCTTTAATTCTTTAATCTTTTTATCCTCGCTACCTTTTGCTTCTAATTCCTGACGTTCATAATACTGAGCCATAGTCAAAAGAGAAACCGGAGTAGAAGTAGTCCATGAACTTTCACTAGCTTTTAGACAACTAGCTATTCCTGGTAACACATTTGCGACATATTTATCGACAAACAAATGTCTGCCCGTATCATCGACAATAACTGACCGCTAAAATCACGAAATGCTTCTTCAAAGCGTGTAAAGAAATCAGAGACCGATTCATCTGCCTTTTGCTTACAAGACGCTAAAACAGTCCAATCTATCTTTTTAGGGGGAATAATCGTTTTTAACTTAACTAATATGGCTGCAGGAAGATGTAGAATCAACTGATATGGCTTTTTCGCAGGTTCCCTATCCCCGTCCATCTGTTCTAATTCTTTCCATGACTCCCCAAAAACTGCACTATCATCAATTTTACAAACAGTTCTCCACATATCTGGCGGTAATATCAATCTGAAAAATAAATCAATGTCAGCCAAAGTCATAGTACAAGAACTAATTGCTCCCTCAACTTCCTCATAAAAGGCGGCTGGATTTTTCCGCGGGTCAGGTAATGCTGTTTTAAGTGCCATTACATCTGCCCTATTCCAAGGAGTATACACCCAATTATAAATAAAATAACCCTTAGCATCAACAGAAGTTTTATCATCACTTGTACCCAATCCTTTAGGAGGAACATACAAAGGCGCGGCCTCCCACATTGGTTTTGAGTGAACTATCATAGTCTTATCTGTTCCGAAGATGGAAGCTTGCACCCCACCGGTCTGAGATGTCCGTGCAACTACGTCCACAGCCCTTTTCTCCTCTTGCAAACGGACTGCCACAACACATAATTTCACCAAACGCCTGATTGCATCAGCCACCTGGGAGAAAACAAAAAGACCATCACGCATTTGTTTATGATCAACTGCTACATCATCGGGCTCTAACTCATCAGAATATTTCCGATATAGTTCAATAACTTCTCAGCCAAATGCCTCAGTAAAATATAGCTGCTCCTTTTCCGTCCACCCTTTCATGTTGTCTAAAAGTTCAGAAGCAGAGACAACGCTACAAATTGTTTTACGAGCAATAGATCTAAGCTCAGACGCACGGTCAGCAGGCAACATAGAGCGACTGTCTCGCATCTTCTGTTGCTCTGAACTGGAGGCCTTAGCTAGCTTATGAGGGGCAGAAGGAACGACATACGGAGGTGGAGGGCGATCTAGTAACAAAAAATCATCATGTGGTTTATTAAGGATAGGATAGAGAGGTTGCCTAACGGTGTATTGGCCAGTTACCTGTAATTTACGTTCTTTCTCTTCTAGCTCCTTTAAGTCATTTATTTCTTTCTTTCTCATTTCCAATGCTTTCACATATACATTCTTCCGCTGCTCTTTCTCAAGCAAGGCTTGTTCACGCTTCACTCGTCCACGCACTTCTTTCTCCCACATTCGTACACAGTCAAACATATCTTGCCTAGACTTTCGCTTACACATACGTTGTTCCACATACTCAATCTTTCGCATAGGCCAACGTAACTCAGGATCCGCACGAGTGTATTTATTCCATAATGTGCTGTACATTCTAGAAGAAAGACCATGTTTAACATACATATCTCTATGGGCGTCCCCTCTGGGGGTGCCGGTTGTAATTCTTCCAGTCTCAAATTGGTACCATTACAAAAGCAGCACATCCTACAAAGTGCGCTAAAAACAGGCATTCCAAAAATAGTGCAGAATATGCAATATTATAATCAAGGTAGCACTTAAGGTGCCGTTCAAATCAAAATTAAATTGGAGAAAATTCTCCTCATTACCTGCCTATATAAACTGCAATTTATATATCAATTCAAAGGACACAAATTGACTAGTCACCCAAAACACGAGAGCCACAGTAAGTAGTGCTAAACTACATTACCAAACAAAGGCATCAAAACCCACAGCAAGTGCCGCAAAACGGCTCTTACCAATCACAGGGTGTCCAGGTTCCAACTGCCAAGTTCTATAATTGACCAAATGGTCACTGCATGACGAATGAACAAAAAGGATCTGAGTCGAGGACCGGTGCCACCTGGATGGTCAAATCAGAAAGAAGGGAAAAACGCCATGGTTGCCAAGACTCGGGTCTCCTCAGGCATTGATCCTCCGCAGCGAGATCCCAATCCTTCGTCGCGACCAATCCATTGGGCGTCCGAGTCGCCGATGAGTCCATGATCGGGCGCCAATTTGTTGAAGTAAGCCTCAGCAAGGCCTACTAGTACAAGGGGTTCACCTTTCTCTGCACAAAGTCCTCAGACCATGTAGGAAGAAGTTGGCACAGAAACTGAAATAAAAGACAAAGTTTAATAAACCTCATGAGTTGGTACTACAGTTCAAACAGCACCCTTCGGTAATGCTTGAAGTAGCACACTGAACTGAGAGAGCATGGTCCTTTTATACCCACGCAGGGGCAAAAAGGAGGTGGTACAATTATAGAAGCAAGACTTGCATACATGTAAGGTCATGTGGAAAGGCACAGTCGACAGGTAGGAGGGGCTGACAGTTTTCAAGGACTAACAGCTGCAGACCTTACTGAGCATGTGCGAAAGTGGGAGATGCTAAATATAACTTGTCACTAGGTAGATTTTCAAGAGTAGTTAACAGAAAGGTAGGACAGAGCACATGGTGAGCACATGGCAGCATGTGGCAGAGAAAATGGCTGCCATGAATACAAAATGGATTCCGTGAAATGTTCACAATAGTTACTAAATACAAGATGTCTTCTGCTAATGCTTAATCTAATCGCTGCTAAACTACAACACCCTTGACCTCCCCTGTTTTTAAAACTACCACAAGGCCTAAATCCACAATACAGCCCTGACCCCCCAGCCCCCTACCCTTCAATCTAACCCACGGCCCAGCACCCTGAGCCCTAAAACACATTAATCATCCACCCTGCCCCAGCCTGTACAACTACCGTACCCCCCTGCCCTGAGGCATAATTCCACAAAATGACCCCTGCCTCCAAATCTACCCAGACAGTCCCCCGGCCCTGAGTCCTAAATTCCAAAAACTGCCTGAGTCCCCCCAACCTAAGCCCTATAACCCCTCAATATTTCCCCAGAATACCCTAACCCCGCCCTGAGGCCCAAATTCCCAAAACTACCCCACCCTGAGCCCTAAAACCCCCATGCACCCCTAAAAATCCACCCCTCCCCAAACTACCCTAGCCCCCTCCCCTGCCCTGAGGCCTAAATACACCAAACTATCCCGATCCCCCGGCCCACCTACCCTTAAATCTACCCCCATGCACCCGTAAAATAAAATAAAAATCCACTACCGTTAAAAACAACCCCAGCCCCACTTACCTCGACCGATACTTCTTCCCACTTGCCCGCCCATCCTCCTCCGCCCTCAGTCCTAAACCCCCCCATGCACCCCTAGAAACCTTCCCCTGGCTCTCCTGTTCTTTAATCTAACCCAACCCACCCCACCCCCTGCCCTGAGCCCTAACCCCCCAAGCACCCACAAAATCCCCAAAACTCCCCCACCCCCTCTCAAAAAAACCCAGCCCCACTTACCTCGACCGATCCATCTTCCTGCTCCTCCCAGCTTGCCCGCCCATCCGCACAGCTAGACCTCTGTCTGAACCATGCCTATGCGTCGTGTAAGCGTTGTTCAGCTTGCGGCCTTCCGGTACGTGTGGCTGTGCCTGTGTAATTTAGGCTGTTTCCTGATAGTCCCAATTGGTGCTTAATGCTTCTAAGCACTACGACTACGTTTATTCTTTAAAAATTCATATCTCGATTTCCAATTATTTACATTTTTTTCATTTTGGTCTTGTTTTGTTCATTAAATTCTAACCAGGTTCAGTGTCTTTTTTGTGTTGTGTTTTCACTGTTAGGGCAATTACTTAACACATTGGGCCAGATGTAGGTAGCTAAAAAATTGCGAGTCGGAAATTGCGAGTCATTGCGACTCGCAATTTCCGACTCGCAATATGGTATCCAACAAGAAAAAGCGACTCCATTTTGCGACTCCCAAATGAAGTCGCACCGCAGATTGGGAGTCCGCTGTTTGCGAGGTCGCTTTTTGCGACCGCGCTAAAAACGAACACGCAAATTGCGAGTGGGTGTTGCAAATTGCGACTGTGCCGCAAATTGAATGCAGGTGCAGCAGAACACTCTGGAAAACACTTCCTGGCTCTTGATGATGACATCACAGCCAGGAAGTTTACTAATACACCTGGGAGGAGGGAGGACCACACCCATTTCCAACTGCTGAACAGCCAACAGGAGGAACAGCAGCTACAATGGAAGAAACAGCCAGGAAGAGAAAGATAAAATTTGCAGAAAAAGAACTGGAGGTGCTGACGGACGAATGTTGCCAGCACCATGATCAACTCTTTGGGAGAGCAGCCCTCAGAGTTCCAGAGCAGGAAAAAAGGAGGATTTGGAGTGAAATCCAAGACAAAGTAAATTCAATGGGTGTGAGCCACAGAAGCATTGAGGAACTTAAAAAAAGGTGGTATGACCTGTGCTCTCGGACCAAGGAGAGGGTGGCAGAGTGCCTCCGGGAGATGAGGGGCACTGGAGGAGGACCATCTACCATACCACCACCCGCACCCTTGGAGGAAAGAGTGGAGGAGACCCTGGAGCCAGAAGCAGTATCCGGAATAGGAGAGCTGGACACGTCAGCGCCGGGACCATCAATCAGTGAGTACCATGAGACATGCATGTACACCCTTATCTGCCATACCGCCACCCACCTAGTACACAGCAGCATGCACAACCAAAATAGCTCCATGTCAGAGTAGCAACCACCTGAATGGTGCATTATGGGCAATGTAGTCAAGTAGGCAGCTGATAGGCAACAGTTTATTAGGAAGCATATAACAGATGGTAGATACTGACAGTGTGTTCCCTATGTCCCACAGGTCTCCCACAAGACACCACCTCCAGCCACACCGTCCAGGGGCCACAGGTCAGCCACCAGGCCGCACATGACCCAGGAGCAGCCACCACAGGGACCTGCACCACCCAACCACAGTCCCCTCCAGATGCACCAGTGGCCATACTGGAGATTGAGGCAGCACCCAGGCCCAGCCACAGTGCCAGCGTACAGGACACAGAACCACCAACGCGTCGCAGGCGACGTGTCAATGTCCCTACAGTGTCACAGGGAGCAGTAGGGGACGCCTCCATTTCCGCCGCCGAAGCTGCACTCATCCATGGTCAGCGCCTGCAGACAAGGGAAATTAGACTTATTTCAGGGGCCATGCGACGCATGGAAAGAAACCAAACAACAGGGCTGCAACAAGGTCCGCTCTCACTCAGACAACTGGTGGCTGAACTTGTCACGGAGAGAGAGGGTGCAAGGTGCCATGACCGGCAGCTCATCCACCGCCTAGACCGCATGGCTGCCTCCATCGTCCGGCTGGCTGTAAACACCACAGGGCTGTCAGCCTACAGGTGGACATGGGCCACTTTGCCAGTGATGTGGCTCGTGGGCTGGGACGCATTAGCCACGCAGTCGACATGTTGGAGGCATGACAGGTGGCTAGGGGCATGGCAGACACACCGCAAGACAGTGAGGAGGGCTCTACGATAAGTAGTGCATCTGCCACAGACACCAGGGTGTTGTGTAGTGGACGTGCACGGCAGGGCACTGCAGACGCTCCAGGAACCAGCCATGCTGGGCGAGCACGGCGTAGGGTGTGAGCTACGCACTGACATACAATGGAGGCACATGAGGTTAATGTGTCCTCATAGCAGGTGGACTTTTACAGCCCCTGATCAGTAGTTTCAGTAAATAGTTTATTGGTTCACATCATTAAAGTTCTTGTTTGTTCCACTTCACACCTTTGTGTGTGACATTCATGTGTGTGGTGACAGTTAGCACATACCTTCCAAAGTATTGGTTTGCAGTGTGGTCCCGTCTCTGTCTGCCTTTGATTTGCAATGCTTCTATCCCCATGATGGCGATGTGGTAGCTCTTGCTCGTCATCCTCAGAATCTGGGTCTTCTGGGGTGAGATGTAGCCCACGTCTGGTGGCAATGTTGTGCAGTATAGCGCATGCGCCAACGATCTTGTGTGCTGTTAATGGGGCATACTGGAGGGCACCTCCACTTCTATGGAGGCATCTGAATCTTGCCTTCAACAGTCCAAAGGTCCTCTCTACAATATTTCGGGTCCTCCTATGTGCACTGTTATATCGCCTCTCTGTCTCATTGCTGGGTGTTAAGTATGGGGTAGGTATCCGTGGTCGTAGTGCATATGCACTGTCACCTGTTTGGCACAAAATGTACAATGTTAGCTGGACATAGATGGGTTCCACTTTGACATGTGTGTATGTCTGCAAGGTGTATTCAGCTATACCTAGGAGGTATCCATCTCCAAACTCCCCACGTTCTAGGCGTTGGTTTATCACACTGTGCCTGAAAATGTGTACTCCCTGGGAATTTGGCAACCATGTCAGTTATAACATAATGGGCGTCACATACCACCTGGATGTTCAGTGAGTGGGTACACTTCTGGTTGCGGAACAGATATTCCAGATTTGCAGGAGGGCATATTTGTATGTGTGTCCCATCTACACACCCTATTACATGCGGGAAGTTGGCAATCCTGTAGAATTCCAACTTGGTGCTGTTGATTTCTGCCTCATTCCTGGGTAGGTATATGTATCTGGACATATGTGTGAGTATGGCATCTAGGAATGATCTGAAGAACCGTGAAAGTGCACTTTGAGATACCCCTCCTGCCACGGCAATGACCCCCTGATAGCTACCCGAGGCCAAGAGGTGCAGTGAGCATAGCACTTGCACATGTGTGGGTGGGATGTCGCTGCCGCGCACAGTCTGGCGTTGAAGCTCCGGATTGAGTAGATCTATTAAATCTAGTATTGCTGCACTGCTAAGTCTGTATTTATCATATATCTCCTCCTCAGTTTGTTGGAAAAGTGTTTGTCTGGTTCTGTATATCTTCTCCTGTCTCTGGCTCCTCCTCCTCATCTGCTGTGCGGCGTGGGCTCTCCTCCTCCTTGCTATCACATATATCTCCGCCATCTTGAGTGGCTCAGGTGCCTTCTGGGTCCTCTTTTATACTTTGGTTATGGTTACCACCTGCTCTGAGTTAGTGGTAAATTGGAAGTGCAAAAGGGGCTTTTTGCGACTAGTCGCAATTTGCGAGTGGCTATTTCATATGGTTTGCGACTCGCAAATTGCGACTTCCTATTTGCGGGTCGCAAAATGGGGTCGCTATTTTTGCGAGTCGGTAATGGCTCGCGACGCACTTTGCGATTCAGAAATGGGATTTTTGTATCCCAATTTCCGATTTTGTGGGGTCGAAAATTGCGATTCGGGCCATTTGCGACTCGCAAAAGTTTGCTACATCTGGCCCATTGTCTCCTAATTTAAGCCTGACTGCTCTGTATCAAGCTACCAGGGGGTGAACACAGGTTAGTTTAGGGTGTGTTTGTGACTTACCCTGACTAGGATTGTGGTCCCTGCTTGGACAAGGTATATACTTCTGCCAAACATAAAACCAAACTTCTAGCACCTTGTTTCTTGTATGGCATTGTGTGACCCATGGAAGAACCAGAAGATGTATATCAGTATAGTGGTCGAGAGGAAGTGTACCTACTGAATTTATTAGCCAGATAGATGGGGCCTATTCCATGAGCTGCTTTGTATGTAATTCAGAGTGATTTAAACTTCACTTGCTTTTCAGCTGGAAGTCAGTGCAGATGTGTTAGGACCTATGAAGGGGATGCAAATGAGGAAGGCCTTGCAATTTCCTTAGCCATCCTTAGCCAGGCCCAAATTAGAGGAAACTGTAGTAATCCAGGGAGCCAACAGTCACTTGGATCGCCACCTGATGGACCTGCAAGGGGTGGAAGAGAAGGATCTTCTTCAAGACCTTAAGTAAAAAAATATAACAAATTAAAAAAACATGATTGACCTGTTCCTTCAACATGATTTCTGGTTCAAGGTAGATGTCTTGGTTTTGTATAGCCTTTACAGGAGCAGGGAGTACCATCCAAGAAGAGGTTGGGGTAGGTAACATACTTGGGGTCAGCCAATGTCATAGCTACAGAATTTCTGTTTGTTCAGTGTAATATTTTAAGGCATTCTGCTGCAATCAATGAGAGACTGCTGTCATACATCTGTGAAATGGACCAATAGGATAATTGCTAGCCCTAGCTGCAGGGATAATAAGCTGAGTCTCATTAGTGATTCATGTATCATACTCTGAAAGAGTTAATACATTTCTGGAGAGGGCAGATGTACACATTAAACAGAGTAGGGCTACAAACAGAGCCCTGTGGCACTTCTTGATGCAAGACCTTAAAGTCAGAGAGGAAAGGAGGCAAATAGACTGGTCAACTGAGATGTACACTAGCCAGGGGTGTGTCCTTGGTCCCGGATTCCTGTTCCTATTTATCGGAATGTCGTGGGGGACTGTATTGAATCTACTGACAGATTTCAGAGAACCAGCGCAGTTGGTTCTGCCTGGTCCGGCAGCATTAGAAGGTCAGCTACCACAGACAGCACAGCTGTTTCAGTGTTGTGTAGGAGACAAAGGCATGACTGCACCAATCTCTCCATTAACAATCCATTCACATTCTTTTCTAAGATCTTAACCATGAACCGTAAAGTCTTTGACTGATATGAAACATCTTGGTGTATACGACCAGCGCTCTTTCGTGATTTGCGGCAAATTGCACAAAGGTCTTGGTCTATCATTGGTGCTTAGTGCTTTTTTAAGATTTTTTCACTTCTTTAAAAATGTATATCTACTGTTCCCCTTATTTAATTTGGTGTCATTCTTTTTTTCATCAAATGTACTCTATTGTCCTATTTGTTTTAGAGATATTTATTGTTTGGTGTTTGACTTCCTTCTTTTTTTGGTACTGCATGAGTACTTTACACATTGCTTTAAGTTAGATCTGTCTGCTCAGTGCAATAGCTATCAGGGGTTTGAGTCCAGGTTAATTGAGTGACTTTTGGGGTGAAAGTTAGTTGTATTTTTCCTAACGATATGTGACCACCAACCCCAAATCATAATACACTTTCTCACAGAGATATGATATCATCTATAAGATTACCTTACAGCATCTGTAACTGCATCTGCAGCATCAAGGGTGAGGTCATGGGCATTGCTTCTGGTGTGGATGTTATGTTTTACAAAGCTGTTGTGTGAGTTATGGCTTGTAGAGTGCACTAGAACTTGCCATTTTCACAATTTTTTCAGTTTTGTTTCATAACCATTGGTATAATTTAGCTGTGCCATTTTAGAGAGGATTTCTGATGATTTTTAAATGTGCCTTGATGTACAAAATTAACAACAACTTCACTTTAGCCATCTTTACTGATGAACTGACACCCTTTTCAGAAAACAGGCAAATTGATAGGTCTATATTATTGTTAGACCTGGCATCCTTGGGGTGGTCTCCCCTAACTTTTTTCCTCTACTTCCCAGGTGGTTGCTTTATGCTGGACTCTTTTTTTGCTGTTTTTGTTACTCTGGGCAATTTTCCACTGCTGACCAATGCTAAAGTGCAAATGAAATTGTATGTGTAATTGACTTTTCCATAACTGGCATATTTGATTTACTAGGAAATCTTAGTAAACTGCTCTAGAGGTGCCTAGGGTCTGTAAATCAAATGCTACTAGTGGGCCTGCAGCACTGATTGTGCCACCCACCTAAGCAGCACTGTAAACATGGCTCAGACCTGCCACTGCAGTGTCTGTGTGTGCAGTTTTAAACAGCCAATTCAACCTGGCAAGTATACCCACTTACAGGCCCAATCCTTTCCTTTTTCTACATGTAGGGCACCCCTAAGGTAGGCCCTAGGTAGCCCAGTGGGCAGGGTGCAGCATATGTTAAAGGTAGGACATGTACTTGTGTGTTTTACATGTCCTAACAGTGAAATACTACCAAATTTGTTTTTCACTGTTGCAAGGCATATCTCTCTCAGAAGTTAACAAGGGGGGCTGCCTTTAAATATCCTTAATGTGCAGTTTCCCTTTGAGAGCAGATAGAACTGTGGAGCTTGGGGTCTCTGAACTCACAATTAAGAAATACTTCTGTTATTGAAGTTGGTTTTTAGATTGCTAGTTTGAAAATGACACCTTTAGAAAGTAGCCATGTTCTTGCTTAAACCATTCTGTGACTCTGCCTGTTTGTAGATTCCCTGTCTGGGTCAAACTGACAGTTGAGCTGTTTGTGAATCTCCTCTAGAGATTGACACAAAGGGAGCTGGGGTGTAGCCTGCACATCCTGATTAGCCATCTGGGCTAGAGTGGAGGGAGAAGTGGTCACTTACACCTGAATGGGCTGTGCCTGCCCTCACACAATGCAGTTTCCAACCCTCTAGTGGGTGTCTGGGGCCTGGCCTGGGCAAGGCAGGGACTTTTCTGTGAAGTTGGGCAACTTCAAAGGCAGACAGGGTTATAAGTATTGGTCCCAAAATCCCAGGCTTAAGATCACTTGTGGTTTCAAGAGGAACCTCTGCCCAGGAGAAAAGCTGAAGAGCTGAGGGGAAGTGCTGCCCCTGCCTGTGACTGAGCTTTGTTGGGCTATACTGGAGTTGCTGCTTCTGCCTGTGAAATGGGACAACGACTGGACTTTGTGGTATATTCCTGCTCGAGAAGAATCTCCAAGGGATTTGACTGAGCTTGCCCCCTGTTCTGAAGTCTCAGGGACATCAAAGACTTCCTCCGCTAGCACCTGGACTCCCTGCTGAGACTCCTGCCCTGCCAAGTGGTGCCTAATCCAGTCCCTGGGCCCTTGAATGGAGAAGCTGTGGAAAATCAAGAAAAAACAAGTGTTCTGACTTCGGACGACACTGGACTGACGCTGCTGCCGGATTCCGCAACGCTGCCTATACCTGAAGCCCAGGTCCTTGTTGGAGTGTGACGACCCTGCAGGCCCGATGCCACAGCAGCTCTGCCGAAGTCCGTGACTCCGTGAGCCCTAAGGTGCTGTGTCACCGATGTCTGTGACACCCGACTTTGCCATACCACCGCCGTGACCACCGGATATCGACCCCGCACTTCGCAACAACACCACCATTCCTCCACCGCTCCACAACAAGGACCCAATGCCTCTTAGTGACACCTCCACTCCTCTTCTCTGCAGCACTGGAACAGACGACGCATTCGGTCCAGCGACACCACGTTCCTCGACTCCGTGCACCGGCTGTTTTTCACATTTTTGATAAGGTACTGTACCTGGGGGTCCGTGTGACTTCATAAACAGTGCCAGTGGCGTCGCATTTTGGGAAACGACTGTCACAACGCCACTTGACATCAAATTACAGCATTGGCGCTTCTAAGGACTATTTTTGTGTTTTTCATTGCTAAAATCATATTTTTAACTGTGTATTGTGGATTTTTATCGTATTTGGTCTTGTTTACTTAGATAAATATTTACTATTTTTCTAAACCTGTCTGGTGTCCATTTTGTACTGTTTCACTGTATTAGTGTGTGTGCTGGTACAAATACTTTACACATTGCTTCTGGGTTAAGCATCCCTGCCCGTGCCAAGCTACCAAGGAGCTGAGCGGGGGTTAACCAGGTGGGTCTCCTTTGCCCTGACTAGAATGAGGGTTCTTGCTTGGACAGGGGAAACCTGACTGACAACCAGGGACCACATTTCTAACAATTATAAAAAGGACATTCAATTTCCGAGTCGGTTTGTTAGGGAACCGTAACCAAGATAAAGGCAGAAATCAGAGCTCATGCTTCTCTCTATTGACAAAGCTACAGGATTCTCGTGTATGAGAATCAATAGAGGAGGATGGAAATATTTCACAAATGTTTTAAATGGGTGAAATTCCATATTTCACAAATCACCTTTTGAATGAAATTTGACTTTATAAACCTTCCAAGTTTGTTCCACATGTGAACCAAAGATGTTTTAACTATCGTGCGGTTTGTGTGTTTGTCACTGACGAGCGAAAATATGGCTATCAGAGAATGACAAGAAATGTAAACCACACGAACATTAGTTCGTTCACAGTTTGAGGACAGCTTGTTGGCTGTCTGAACATTTTCACCCTTAAGTGAATGCACAAAATGACTTTTATTGCAATCTGCTTTCCACGGGAGGAAGAAATGTGCTGACGATCACATCGTCCCTTGCTGTGCCAAAAACCGGGGATGCCACTACAGTAAAATAGAAAATATCTATGGCACTAATAGCACATATTGTACAACTTGCATGATGGTAGCTGCACCAAAAGTGTCTGATTAGCTGATGATTAAAGATTATCATATGGATGGCTATATATTCTTAGATTAAGCATCACTTGTATAGTTTATAATACAATACAACCAAACAAAACAACCATTTAATCTGCCTGGGACTGAAATAGTCAGGGCCTTCTTTACATAAGCTATACAACAGTACAACATTGCTAAGTCGAACATGGTAAACCAAGAGAACCATTACCAATGTCGGGCACAAGATAACACTGAATGCATTCACTTAGTGTCCCTGCAATGTTGCAGAATCAACAATAACGGTGAGTTAAAATGAAGGGTGTAAGAAATTGAGAGTATTATTTGAGGGGGTGAGTAGCCACCTCAAATAATAATGATAATACTTGTCTGAGTCGCTAAATTACCTGAGCTCAATCCCCTGGTAAATATGGCACAGAGCACACAGGCTTAACCCTTTTGCTGCCAGGCCTTTTCCTCCTCAGGTGTCCGACCTTTTTTTTGGTAATTTGGAGCAGTGCGCTTAGGCCCTCATAAAGTTTTGTCCACATAAGCTACCCACGCCAAATTTGCGTTCATTTTTTTCCAACATTCTAGGAATTCTAGAGGTACCGAGAGTTTGTGGGTTCCCCTGAAGGAGACAAAGAAATTAGCCAAAATACAGCAAACATTTCGTTTAAAAAAAAAAAAAAATTGGAAAAAAGGGCTGCAGAAGAAGGCTTGTGTTTCTTTTCCCCTGAAAATGGCATCAACAAAGGGTTTGCGGTGCTAAAATCACCAGCTTCCCAGCATTCAGGAACAGAGAGACTTGAATCAGAAAACCCAATTTTTCAACACAATTTTGGCATTTTACTGGGACATACCCCATTTTTACTATTTTTTGTGCTTTCAGCCTCCTTCCAGCTAGTGACAGAAATGGGTGTGAAACGAATGCTAAATCCCAGAAAGCTAAACATTTCTGAAAAGTAGACAAAACTTTGAACTCAGCAAGGGGTAATTTGTGTAGATCCTACTAGGTTTTCCTACAGACAATAACAGCTGAAATAAAAAAGAATATTGAAATTGAGGTGAAAAAAACAGCCATTTTTCTCAACGTTTTACTCTGTAACTTTTTCCTTCGATGTCAGATTTTTTAAAGCAATATACCATTATGTCTGCTGGACTCTTCTGGTTGTGGGGATATGTAGGGCTGGTATGTTAATCAAGAACCCTAGGGACCCAGAGCCAATAAATGAGTTTTACCTTGCAGTGGGTTTTCATTCTATACCGGGTGTACAGCAATTAATTTGCTGAAATATAAAGAGTGAAAAGTAGGTATCAAGAAAACCTTAGTTTTTTCAAAATGGGCACAAGATAAGGTTTTGAGAAGCAGTGGTTATTTGCACATCTCTGAATTCCAGGGTGCCCATATTGGCATGTGAATTACAAGCATTTCTCAACTAGATGTCTTTTTTTACATATTGTCATACATTTGGAAAGAACAAATGTAGAGAAAGACAAGGGGGCAATAACACTTGTTTTGCTATTCTGTGTTCCCCCAAGTCTCCTGATAAAAATAGTACCTCACTTGCGTGGGTAGGCCTAATGCTCGTGGACACATCACATTTTTAGATTGAAATCTGACGTATTTTTTCAAAGTGCCTAGCTGTAGATTTTGGCCTCTAGCCCAGCCGACACCTAGGGAAACCTACCAAACCTGTGCATTTTTGAAAACTAGACACCTAGGGGAATCCAGGATGGGGTGACTTGTGGGGCTCTCACCAGGTTCTGTTACCCAGAATCCTTTGCACCCTCAGAATTTGGATTAAAAAACACTGCTTCCTCACATTTCGGTGACAGAAAGTTTTGGAATCTGAGAGGAGTCAAAAATGTCCTCCTACCCAGCGTTCACCCAAGTCTCCCGATAAAAATGGTACCTCACTTGTGTGGGTAGGCCTAGCGCCCGTGACAGAGAATTCCCCTAAAACACAACGTGGACATATCACATTTTCCCAAAGAAAACAGACCTGTTTTTAGCAAAGTGCCTAGCTGTGGATTTTGGCCTCTAGCTCAGCCAGCACCTAGGGAAACCTACCAAACCTGTGCATTTTTAACACAAGACACCTTCGGGAATCCAAGATGGGGTGACTTGTGGGGCTCTTACCAGGTTCTGTTACCCAGAATCCTTTGCAAAGCTCAAAAATTGGCCAAAAAAAAACACTTTTTTCCTCACATTTCAGTGACAGAAAGTCCTGGAATTTGAGAGGAGCCACAAATTTCCTTCCACCCAGCATCCCCCAAAGTCTCCCATTAAAAATTGTACCTCACTTGCGTGGGTAGGCCTATGCCCACGACAGGAAATACCCCAAAACACAACGTGGCCACATCACATTTTTGCAAAGCAAACAAAGCTGTTTTTTGCAAAGTGCCTAGCTGTGGATTTTGGCCCTAGCTCAGCTGGCACCTAGGGGTTCCTACCAAACCTGTGTATTTGTGAAAACAAGACACCTAGAGGAATCCAAGATGGGGTGATTTTTGGGGCACTCACAAGGTTTTGTTACTGAAAATCCTTTGCAAACTTCCAAATTTGGCCTAAAAAACACTTTTTCCTCACATTTCTGTGATAGAAAGTTCTGGAATCTGAGAGGAGCCACAACTTTCCTTCCAATCAGTGTTCCACCAAGTCTCCCGATAAAAATGATACCTCGCTTTTGTGGGTTGCCTTAGTGCCTTCAACAGAAAAAGGCCAAAAACCTATAGAGATTGAGGGGATAGCACAGCAAGTTGATAAGCACATATTTTTCTTTTATACATCTTTAGGGTGACTCTGCTTTGGGGACCCACACAAGTGAGGTATCATTTTACTTGGGAGACTGAGGGGAACGCTGGGTGGTAGGAAATTTGAGCTGGAGCAGTGATCCTACAAAGAATAGTGAGGAAAATATGCTTTTTTAAGCACATTTTGAGGTTTGCAGAGGAGTCTGGGTAAGAAAATGTTGGGGGATCCATGCAAGCCACACCTCCCTGGGCTCCCTGGGGTGTCTAGTTTTAAAAACTTTCTGGGTTTGGTAGGTTTCTCCAGATGAAGGCCTCACTCAGGACCAATACCTAGGTCCCCCGCCAAACATAGGTAGTTTTGTAATAGATCATTTTGATTTGTCCATGTACTTCTGTGATGTTCCAAACACTAAAATTGTGAAAAGTAACACACTTAGGTTATGTTAACAAGGCCCCTCACCCATCAACCAAGTTGGTGGCATGCTTCATCATCGGGGTCCCACCCGATACACCTATCGTGTGCTGCAACACCTGATTACAGTGGAGCAGGTTTTGTCACTTTTACCACACATACTGGTTGGATTTGGCACAAGGGTGAGTGATGGTTCAGTAGATCAAATGTTAACAAGACATTTCCCAAAAATTAAATGCACTGTTCATTACTGAAAGGCCAAAAAACTGAACCAATGACTCACAGCTCATGAGCTGTAAAGCCGCAACAAGGTACCAACCGCTTTACAGTCCATTCACACACCTTTCATACATGGCATGCACAAGACCATTCACTCCGCAAGCCACAGGCCTAGCACATTCCAACACTCGCATTGACAGACAGCGCCACTCAAGGGCCCATCACTTTCATATGCCCACATGCCTGATACTGCAAACACATCAGCTGATGGGAGTGTGTGGACTGCCGATTGGCTGGCACCACCAGCCAAGTGCCACCCCACACACACCGCCAACCAAGCGCCACTCCACGCACTCCGCCAGCCAAGTGCCACTCCACGCACACCGCCAGCCAAGCGCCACTCCACACACACCGCCAGCCAAGCACCACTCCACACACACCGCCAGCCAAGCTCCACTCCATGCACACCACCAGCAAAGTGCCACGCCACGCACACCGCCAGCCAAGTGCCACTCCACGCACACCACCAGCCAAGCACAACTCCACACACACCGCCAGCCAAGTGCCACTCCACACACACCCCCAGCCAAGCACCACTCCCCACACACCGCCAGCCAATTGGCTGGCACCACCAGCCAAGTGCCACCCCACACACACCGCCAACCAAGCGCCACTCCACGCACTCCGCCAGCCAAGCGCCACTCCATGCACACCGCCATCACTTTGTTTTGTTTTTAAACTAAGAAACCACTAAGTAATTATAAATAAGTGCAAAACTACAAGCACAAAAGCTCTACCTGAATACATGACAGTAATGCCAACTGTGAAACTGAACATATGCAAATATAAAATGGCAGTTTACGCTCACGGTAGTTCCCAGTAATTCTTCTCTGTGTGGTAACTCCTGAAACAGCCAGCCACACAAAGCCCAGGCTTTGAAGGACAGTCCGGGCAGTACATCCAGCTTTCCCTCCAGATACCTCTTTGGGCACAGACTCTACATTCCTTAGTGGGCAGGTTTTTTTTGGGAGTGGGAGGAATGTTATCAGTAAAGTGGCGATCTTTCAATCTAGCCACATCCTCCACCACTGCTACTCTAGGAACTCTTGCATGTTCCACCACAATAAGGCTCTCTATCACTGACTCCATCATAAAAGCATTAAAAGTTGCCAAATGAAATAAATGGATGGGCAACTTTTTATACCACACGTAAGCCTTACGAAGAACAGTGTAAGGTTCCAACCTCTGATCTACTCTATCAACACCACCCATGTGCTTATTGTAGTCCAAAATGCATGCAAGTTTGAAAAGTTCCACAGCCTGACCCCAAACAGTCACAGTGGAAGTACTCTCATCATGGATGGCAGTTAGCATGTACACATCCCTCCTGTCTACAAAGTTCAGAGCTTGCAGCTCATCGTTCTGCAAGGCACTACACTGTCCCCTCTCAAGTTTTTCACAGACAAGCTCCCTTGGATAGCCTTTTTGGTTAGAGCGGATTGTGCCACAAGCAACAGTGTCCACTCTGAACAATTCCTTGAACAACTGAGCTCTAGTGTAGAAGTTATCTACATACAAATGGTGACCTTTGTTAAACAGTCGTCTACTAAGTTCCCACACAATTTTCTCACTAACTCCAAAAGTGGGCAGACAACCACGGGGGTCATTACTAGAATCCCTACCAGTGTAGACCCTGAAATTATAAACATATCCTCTACTACTTTCCGACAGCTTGTACAGTTTAATTCAATACCATGCTCTCTTGCTAGGAATGTACTGCCTAAAAACCAAACGCCCGTTGAACAGGCCCAAAGACTCGTCCACACTTATTTCTTTGCCTGGAATATAAACCTCTGAAAACCTATCCACAAAATGATCAAGGACAGGCCTAATCTTAAAAAGATGGTCAGAATCAGGGTGATCTTGTGTCAATGTTGAAGCATTGTCAACAAAATGCAGAATCCGAAGAAGAATCAAATACCAATTGTGAGTCATGGTTGCAGGAAATATAGCCGTTTCCATCAAGGAACTAGTAGACCAATAAGAAGCCTGTGACGGCTTTCTTATCAGCCTGAATCAAAAAAGTCAAACCCAATAACTTTTTCATCTCTTCCAGATTTGTGGGAATCCACTTGGTAGCTCTAGACTGAGGAATAAGTCTGGCAGCGATGTCCCTCAAATACTGCTCCGCTTACAAATTAGTCTCCTCAACAATCTCTTCCAAAAATGAATTGTCCATAAACAACTCAAAGAAATTAACAGGCAAAAAGTTTTCCGTATTTACTCTACACCCTGGGAGACCAGTAAAGACAGGCAACTGTGGCTGCTCCATGTTTGGGGCAATCCAGGTGTCAGGTCTTCTAATGGGAAACCTTTCAGCCCCAGGGTGCTGCACTATTGGCACATCAGTTTCCTCCTCTAAAACAGGTCCTTCATCTGCACTCAAATTGGTTTTCTCATCAGAAGATTCCTCTCAGTCAGAAAACTCACTGCCAGAATCTCTCTCTTCCTCCTCTGCCTCAAATGCAGAGTCCGTCTCATAATCATGGTCAGATGATGACTCAGAAAGCATGCCAAAAACCTGCTGAGCAGACACTCTGCAGCTAACCATGATCCTTACTAAGAAGTGTAACTCGACAAATGCGCCAACAACAACCAGCACTGTCTAAAATAAGTAGTAAACAAAGTGTGGCTTTATAAAAAAGAGTTATGTACTCAAAAACTATACCAGTCACTTGCCTGAAAAAGCTAAACTCACCAGCAACTACTCTGCACAGACACAGCAATCACCAACGATGTCCCACTGAAAAGAAAAAAGAAAAGCAAATTAGACAGAAGACAACACAAATATCATTGTGGACAAATCTAAGGACAATTTCACACACATTCCTGCATTTAGTACACCACCTACAAAAATGTCATTCATGCATGGCAACATTACTCCTTTGGAATAAATAGTTTTTACTTACCTAAAACATGCAACTACACAAACCGCAAGTCAACAATTGCCAAAACTGCAAGGAGCCACAGCAGAGGAAGCAAAAGCTTTGAACTAGAACAAAAATAAGAAATAAAGTGTTATAATCACAAATGCAAAACCTTTGCCAGTTGACAATCACCCCGCCACCAAATTTTTGAAATTTTCCATGGTGCCTAAGTTGATTCTGCACCCCTTGGGGCACATGGGCCTACAAAACACAGGCCAATTTGCTCCCAAGGGGGGCAGAAATGGCCAACAGTTCTGCGCCCCCTTTGGGGGTGACCCTTGCTAAAAGGGATGCCCCCAAACACAAAACAAAACAAAGGAAAACAAATAAAAAATCCCGGGGTCTTGGTGGCTTCCCCTTGGGGGCAGATAGGCCTAAAAAAATAGGCCGATCTGCCCCCATGGGGGGCAGAAATGGCCATCACTAATGTGCCCCTTTTGGAGGGAGGCCCTTATCAAAGGGGCCACCCCCCACACAAAACACACAGACACACACACAAGCTCCCTAGTGCCTAAGTGGATTCTGCCTCCCTTGGGGCAGATGGACCTAAATAAATAGGCCAATCTGTTCCCAAGGGGGGCAGAAATGGCCAGCAGAAATGGCCAACAGTTTGGTGCCCCCTCTGGGGGACCACCCTTGCTAAAGGGGGTGCCCCAGCACAAAAAAAAGAAAGGAAAAAAATAAATAAAAAATCCCTGGTGTCTTGGTGGCTTCTGACCCCTTGGGGGCAGATAGACCTAAAGAAAAATAGGCTGATCTGCTCCCTTGGGGGGGGCAGAAATGGCCATCACTAATGTGCGCCTTTTGGGGGTGGCGACCCTTTCCCAAGGGGTACCCCAAGACACAAAAAACACACACACAACAGAATCTCTGGGGCCTAGTGGATTTTGGCCATCCTGGGGGGTGAGATCAGCTGAAAACATCACCGATGTAGCCCCAGGGGGGCCAAAACATATGAAAAAATATTTCCTCCAGGTCAGCGACACTTGCCTAAGGGGTTGCTGCCCTAAAACATTAACTTACACATAATCCCTGGTGTCTAGTGGGTTTCTACCCCCCCCCCCCCCCCCAGGGCAGATCGGCAAAAAAAACTGCCGATCTGCCCTCTGGGGGGGGGGGGGGCAGAAACACAGATATAATTATTCCCACAAGGGAGCGACCCTTGCCCAAGGGGTTGCTCCCCAAAATAAACTAAAACTAAAATCCCTGGTGCCTAGTGGTGGATTCCTGCTCCACAATCACGGGCCTTGCCCGCGATCGGGGAGCAGGAATCTATTGAAAACAGGCATGGGGGGAAAGGAAAAACTTTGTCTGTTTCCCCCCCAAAAAAAAAACCCAAAGAGAAGGACTTACCTTTTCTGCGTTCTCCCTCTCCACGCACTGGAAGCAAATGGCTTCTAGCGCATCTCCGGTAGCATTTGATGACATTGGCGCGCTGTGAGTGTGCTAAAGTCATCAGATTGTTGGGGTGGTGGAAGGGGAAGCAATTCCCCTTCCATCCCTGACGGGGGTGTGGGATGGAGGCCCAGGGCGAGGAGCGTTAGCGCACCCCCCCCCGTGGGCCAGGTGCAGGACGAGCTAGTCTCGTCCTCGGCACACAAGCGCCATGGCAGAGGGCGAGACCAGTTTGTCCAAGCACCTAAGGGGTTATATGTATGCACTACCAAAACAGTGACTAGGTCAAAACATAACACAGGGAAAACTCCAAATCAATTTAGACAAACACAGTACATTTTAATAAAATAAAAGACATGGCAACAAAAAAATATCAAGTAAGGGAAAACAGAGTTATTAGTTTTCTATGGTTTAAATGTGAAAATAGTGCAAAGAAGCATTCAGCTCCAAGCACGTTGGCCTTGACCGATACGTAGGCACAAGTTTAGGCCAACAGTGATTAAGGCCGGATCATATAAAGGAACCAGGCTCAACTTTATTGGAAGTTCCTTCTTTAGACTTAGGCCCTGATTCTAACTTTGGCGGGCGGCGGTAGCCGCCAATCGGCTGCCATGCGGCAACCGCCAATCGGCCGCCATGTGGCCAAAAGACCGCTGCCGGCATTCCAACATTCCCGCCGGCCCAGCGGGAATGAGGCCTCAACACAGAAGCCGGCTCCGAATGGAGCCGGTGGTGTTGCGGACGTGCGACGGGTGCAGTTGCACCCGTCGTGCTTTTCACTGTCTGCTAGGCAGACAGTGAAAAGCTGGCCGGGGCCCTGTTAGGGGACCCCTGCACTGCCCATGCCAGGACACCCCTTACCGCCAGCCTCTTCCTGGCGGTGAAAACCGCCAGAAACAGGCTGGCGGTAAGGGGGTCAGAATCCCCAGGGCAGTGCTGCTTGCATCGCTGCCCTGGCGGATTCTCCCAGCCGGGGCAAAAACGGCGGGAAACCGCCGGCCCCGGTTTTCCGACCGCGGCTTTACCGTCGCGGTCGGAATAGGCTTGGAAGCACCGCAAGCCTGTTGGCGGTGCTTCCGCCATTCTGCGCCAGGGTCAGAATGACCCCCTTAGTCTCTGAAATGGAATTCAAAAATCTTCAGTGGGGTAAGGAAGCAGGCTGTGATCGAAGAAGGCTCCACATCATTTGAAAGCCACTGGGTGCAGTTTTGGTGAAGTCACTGATTTTTGACAGGAAAGCTCTGAGCAGTAGAAATTTCAATTTAGTGCACAGGGAAAGTCTCTTGCTTGTGATTGGTTCCTTCTCCTAGTGCAGATTTCTCTCTTTTGTCTCAGTCACTTTTTTGGGCTCAGATTCTTCCAGTGGGGGCAAGACTGCAGACTGTCACAGTAGATCGCACTGGATGGTTGTATACCTTCTCTATTAGGTCACAATGAATCTGATTTGCTCCTGAGGAAAAGCTTCGAGCATGAACATCCTGAATATTTGGCCATCAGCAGTGCATCTTCATTGAATCGGCCTAGCAGGTTAGTCCTGGTCTTCCAAAGGTTCCTTAAGCCAAAATGTTCCTAAGTCCCAGGTTTTAGAAAAGGTTAGGAGTGCACTCAGCCAAGGGCCAAGAGCCTTATGAACAGCACTTGGTGGGCCAGACTCACTCACATAGGCCATCAGTAGGGTCCAGGGCAGGCTGAGTGGGAACTGGCCATCTAGGAAGTTCCAGGAAAGGACACTTGCAGCTTGTTGTGTCCCTGTAGCTTAAACAGGAGGTCATTCTTATAACCCTTGGAGTCTTCTTCTTTGTCCTGGGTACCAGAGACAGCAGGCAAAGTCCTTCAGTGCACTGTTCAGCTCACAGGCAGAAGACTCGGTCCTCTTCTGATCTTCCTCACTTCCAAGAGTGTTCTAAAATGGGTGCTTGGAGATGCCACATTTATGTCTGGCTCGAGGTAGAGGATGGAAATTATCTTGAGCATGCTGTAGGCAATAGGGTATAAATTCCTGGGACCAACCCTACCTACTTAGGGCATCTTCAAGATGGCAAAAGTCTTTAGCCACACTAAACCTGGGGTCTGAGGGCTGGGATCATCTATTGGGAGTGTGCCATGAAAATCTGGTGACCTCCCACTTCTAACACCAGAATTTAATTTGAGGCAGCCATTCCTCCCAATAAGCCCATAGACAGAAGTATAGTAGAAGAAAAGTATGGTTTTCAAGCAGCCAGGCAGTGGATACACAAGAATGGTTTTGACATCCTGTTTCCGTTCCTTTCAAGTGAGCCCCAGATTTAAATGTAAACCCCAGACACAGAAGTCCGTGGGACAAAGCAAATCAGACAGTATAAACACCAAAATTCTCTTGCCATCCTTTTCTCTGCCTTTCACATGTGCCCTAAAGTGTCATATGTAAACTAAGCAGACCTGTCAAAAAGATGCTCACAGCCTCCACCCTGAATATTCTGGAAGGTTCGGAGGTGTCATCTCTGTCCATCCAGGTTAGCCTATTATTTGCTCCTGGGAGGCCTTTCACACCTTTTTAACACCTAATCAAATGCTTATCAGTGGCTGGAAGAAGTTTGAGAGCAAATGCAAACTAGCCTCAAGGAACTTCAAGCATGGAAAAGGTAACATTCTAAATGTTACTTTTTCTTATTAACTATTATAAATCAACTTACCATTGAATTGAATATTTCACAATTATTGAACAATTTTTTGAATTATTTTGAGATCTAGTTCGAGTCCCCAAATCCAGTTATAGAATTTCAATCTGTACTGTAGCTTTTTACATTGGACAGCTAGGCCTTCCATAGTGAAAAATAGCTTTTGGGTTCTATTCACTGTAAGGAAATGTTGACATTCAATTTACAAGCCTTGGATACATTTTGTGCCATATATTAGGAACTTGTATGTAAGTTAAATATACAAATTAGGAGTAAACCAATTTCTTCACTTTACCATGTGTTATCAGTATTATATTACACAGAGTTCTAAAGCCAGCAATAATTTACGGTCCAGCAAAAGGCGAAAAATCCACGGTGGTCAGACTGAAAAGAAGGATTTCCTACGTACACCTTCCCAAATTAATAAACCCATTCCAAACTATGGATTTCTTGAATATTGCTTGCCACCTTTTCCAATGACTCACGTTTTCTTTATTTGGATTCTTTTAAGTGAAAATTATCATTGCTGTCAGTGACAGAAATGGCTCTCACTGACAACCATGAGCATGAAAATGGTTTTGTAAACTGGCTTTTCACTTTCCTGACATCAGGGAAGTGAAAAGCATTTTTTCATTGCCCTGATGACAGAGTAGTAAAGCACAGGGCTCCAAAACAGGTGCTCAGTTGGGTGATGAACTACCACCTTCCCTGGGTCACACAAGTGAGATGTCGTAGTGTGGATGGTGATCTTGCAATAACAACAACCATCTCCCTGTCAGACATGGGTCTTCCACAACCATGCTGGCAGGGAAATGGGGAGGGCCCTGATGAATGACTATCATGCTGCTGTCAGTGCGGAATCCATTCTCTCTCTCTCTGACTAAGAGCAGCGAGCATTGCTTTGACAAGGAGGGGAATAGCAGTTTGGAAGTGTGGCAAAAACAGTGGCATAATGTCAGTTCTATTTTCCCTTGGATGGGAAGGGTGAACGGCCTACTTCTCACCGCTTATCAGTATCTACTGGACAAACTCCAAACCCTGCAAAATGCAGCCACCAGACTTTTACTGAGAATCCCAAAGCATCATTCAGTGTCTGAATCCGTGGAAAAACTCCATTGGCTTCCCATACGGCAGAGACTTACCTTTAAGGCACTCTGTATTGCATATAAGGTGCTACATGACTCTGGCCCTGATTTTCTAAAACATTGCTTGAAATGGTATACTTCAGTTAGACCCCCATGCTCGACATCTGCCAAACTTGCTTTCATCCCCAAGTTCAAAAGGGTGACTTGGGGCAGCAGAAGTGTTGTGCTGGGGCAGCTAAAGCCTGGAATGCTCTACCCTGATATATTAAAAGGTCTCCAAATCTCCTAGTATTCAGAAATGCTCTGAAAACGTGGCTGTTCAACATCTCCGCGCGTGCCCGGGTTCCTAAAATGCTAGCCAAACTCAGTGCCAAGACACCTCCGGGTATTCGAGCACTACACAAAACCAATTAACATAACATAACATAACATGAGGTGGTATTTCCAAAGGCACAAGGAGAGGGTCGCAGAATAGCAAGGAATTCTGTTTTTAGATTGGGAAGGGGGCTGTTTATCTCATGGGTGGTCATGAATCATGGCAGGAATATAGGCATTTCTTTGTTGGGGGTCTGTACAAGGGAGTGATTTTGTCAGGGATGCATTGGAATGAAAGCCGAATACAAGTTTTTTAAAGCTTGAGTGGGGAAGGGGACAATTGTCTGTGTGTGGATAGGGACAATGATTGCACAAGTCCAGAAAGTGTTTTATAGTGCTGGGAAGATGATAGTTTCCCTGACAGTGTTGGGTGGGTGCGGGACACCAGGTACTTTAAAGGGGAGCTGAGAAAGGTGTGACCATATTATTTATGGCTCCTTATGACAATGCATCACTTGTGGTGCTGATCTGAAAAGGACAAGAAGAATTTAGTCCATACATAAAATAAAATTGTTGGTAGGTAGTAGTCAATAAAATTGAATTTCCCACTTCTGCATTTCAAATGTCATCATACACTATCTGAGCTTTGCTGTCATTGTCTATTTGATGCTGCCTGGAAAGCCTCGGTAGAAAATATCTATCATTATATATTTTCTGTTAGGTAGTAATCTAATATCCTAAGTGAAAACCAACAATAACAGGGTGGAGACAGTTTGTGAGCTTTCATGACATGGCTGGAGTTAGTACATGCAGAAAAACAAACATAATTAAAAAAGAAGACCAAATATGCTTCTTACATATTTCACACCATATGACAATAGATAAATGGGAGTGTCAAGTCCCGTCAAAATTTCACTATACTAATTTTCATATTCGAAATATCTATATGAAAAAGAACATCATTACACATGTGGCACACAACAATTTTAGATGTAGGCTAAATGAAATCTCATTGCATTGGTGGTCCTCTGGAAGAAGTGAAAGGTGGGAATCTTGAGTGGCACAGAAAGAAGAAAAGCAGGCTGGCAGAGGCAAAGGGGAAGAGGAGACTCAGCTGCACAGGTGTTGGGTGTCAGTACAGAAGGAGGCAGAGACCATGCAGACCATAAACAAAAGAAGGGGTCAGTGCAAGCCCTCCAATGCAAGGTCCGCTTATAATTGTACAGTGAGACCATGGGGTCCTGGACAGGCAGATATAAGAGCAGGGTGCCAATGTTAGGGTTCACCCTTTAGATTGCTCCCATGAACAAGTTCTGAAAATGAGAATAAGCAAAGGAGGCTTTGGTGGGATTCCTGATGAACTTCTTTAGAAAAGGTAAATGAATGCTGTCACCAAAAAGAATATGAAAAAATGCTGTCAACTTCTCATCCAGCAACCTAAAGATAACATGCATCAAGTGAATATAACTGTTTTCTAAATTACCAATGAAGGCCCTTTTACATGCAAAATTAGGCTTTTTATGGTGGCATTTGAATATGTTTTTGCCATGTAAGTATGCTACAAAGTGTGTTTATTGTAGTAGATTAAATAGAGATCAGATGTTATATCTGGCAGCCATTGGGGTATTCTTCCCCCAGACTTTTTGCCTTCTCCCCTCCTATTTCTGGAAGCTTGTTTTTGTTGGCTTTAGGACTCTTTGCACCTTACAACTGTTTACCAGTGCTAAGGTGCTTGTGCTTACTCTTGTAAATGGTAAAATGGTAAAATTGGCCTACACCTGATTGGCACATTTAATGTACTTAAAAGTTCCTAATAAAGTGTACAATCTGAACCAGGGGCCAGTACATTGAATGCTACTGGTGGGTATGCAGCACTTATTGTGTCACACACTCAGGTAGCCCTATAAATGTGTATCAGGCCTGACATTGCAGCCTATAAGCAGTTTTAAACTGCTCATTGACCTGGCAAAATAAACCTTTTGTCAGACCTAAATCTCCCTTTTTATTACATATAGATCACCCCTATGGTAGGCCCAAAACAGCCCATGGGGCAGCGTGCAGTGTATTTCAAAAGTTGGGCATGTACTTTTAAATTTTATATGTCTTGTTTGTCAAATACTCCCAAATTAGGTCTACTTCTCCCTTTGTGTTGGATCTGGCCCTTTTGGCAGATTCATCCCCTGACTTTTGCCTCCTTGTTCCTATGTTTTCTGACCTCTTGCTGTTGGCTCTAGGACTCTGAGCACTTATCACTGCTGATCAGTGCTAAAGTGAAGATGCTCTCCCTTCTAAGGTTGGTATGATTGACTTATACCTAATTGGCAAATTTCATTTACCTGTAAGTCCCTTGTACAGTGGTATCCCTATACCCAGGGCCTGTAAATTAAATGCTACTAGTAGGGCTGCAGCGCTGCTTACACCACCAACAGAAGTAGCCTTTCAAACCTGTCTCAGGCCTGCTAGCGCAGGGCCTGCGTGCGCAGTTTGCTGCCACAGGGACCTGGAATCTAAATTTACTTGCCAGGCCCAGAACTCCCCTTTTACTACATGTAAGTCACCCCTATGGTGGGCCCTAGCTAGCTCTATAGGCAGGGTGCTATGTATGTAGAAGGCAGGACATGTGCCTAGTAGTGTGGCCTGTCCTGGTAGTCACAAACAGCCTATTTGGTTTCTCACTGCTGTGAGTGCTGCCTCCTCATAGGATTGCATTGGAAATGCCCTGCCTTATGTGTAGGGGGTATTGTCTGACTTATGAGGGGTAGCGTAGGCATGTTTGGTATGGTTGGAATGGTAGTGAGAAATGCTGCTTACTGGTGTAGGTGGATTTTTTTATTACTATTACAGAAATGCCACTTCTAGAAAGTAAGCATTTCTCTGTGTTTATGACTCTGTTGTT
Organism: Pleurodeles waltl; assembly: GCF_031143425.1. Classification (NCBI taxonomy): domain Eukaryota; kingdom Metazoa; phylum Chordata; class Amphibia; order Caudata; family Salamandridae; genus Pleurodeles; species Pleurodeles waltl. The sequence continues at coordinate 806,812,866 of NC_090440.1, forward strand.
TTGGAGCTCGACTCCAATCCACGTCTGGGCAGAGTGACAGTTGGGCTTTGTGCATACTTTTCAGACAGCCTGTACACAGGGAGGGTGGAGGTGTCACAGAGATGCATCTGCATTTTGAATGGTCTTCCTGGGCTGAGAGAAGGGGGGGCACACATGCATCTTAAAAGGCTGTGCCCTGGCTTCACACAAAGGGGTCGTTTACCCCCTACTGATGTTTGGAGCCTGTGCTGGAGGAGAGAGGGAACACTCCCAGAACAGAACCAGTTATAACTGATTGGAACCTCCTCTCCCCTCCTTTGTTAAACCATAACAAAACTGAGTATAAGTACAGGGGATTTTTCCCCACAATTTGGAGACATATTAGAACTGAAACAGACTTGTACCTGGACACAGAATGCTGCTGGAGGGAGTCCCCAGGAACCACCTTGGACTGTTTCTGCTGTGCTGACCTGTGATCTGCCTGGTCACTTGGAGGAACTGCCAACTGCCTGCAACCCTTTGTGCTGGCCTGCTGCTGGGCCCTCCCACCCTGTGTTCCCTCTGTTGTGTCCCCCAGGGATGTGGTGATGTGGCCCCTGAAACTGCCTGAAGCACATAAGGAGTGCTCCTTCTTCATCACACAGCACCTGGATAGCACTTTATTTCCTGGTCCTGAGGCACCCTGAGAGCACCTTGTCATTTAAATCAATAGCGCCTCGAGGAGTGCTCTTATTGGTGCCCCCCCTCCAACGCTCGTAGGTGCGTTACTGTGCTGGAAATCACCGCCGCAGGGCTGTTTTCCTTAAGCGTGAGTGACTCGCCCTGTCCAGTGCTCCTGGGGCATGAAGGTTGGACAACTGGAGCAAGAGCGCTCCTTGTGGTGCCCGAGGGTGAAGCGTCCCCGGGGCACCAGAAGGCCCTCACTTAGGGCTGATCACCACTGCGACCCGGGCAGGTTTCTCTCCTCGCTGGACGACGGGTGGGAGAAGAAGCCTAATTGGAGGCTCCCCGCCCCACCGGAGCCCTGATTGTGTTTTGGAGACTGCAGGCAGGGCAGAAGCCTCGCCGAAGGCCCCCGCACCGCAAGGTCACCTCTTGGGCCCCTAATTATTGTTGTGGCTTTGCCTCCCCTTTGGAGGGCCAGTTGTGGTCCAGGGGGGCCCAAGAGATCACGGGCCCCAGGTGGAGCCCCAATATGAAACCGGGGGGCTGTGTGCCGCCCCCACCCCTATCATCACCATGAGGCCCCCATTGTGTGCAGAGGAGCACCGGGGGCCCCCTTGTTGTACTTCACGGCACTAGAGATGCCTTTTCCATCATAGAGACAGATACTCTTTTATGGATCTACCCTTTTCCAATGTTCCTGGTATGGACATTATGGACTGGTGTGCTAAACTGTTTTCTATATGATATGACATATATATGCTGATGTTCCTTTTATGGGCATTCTATGCTAATATGTTTTTATGACTTGCCATATGAATTCTAATGTTCCAGGTATGGGCGTGTATGATATTTTTATGACAAGTGCATTTCTTTAATACGACTAATGATTGTGTTGCAGAATAATAAGTAACCTGTGTGTTATGTGTGACTACTACTGGTGTCTGCAGAGTAATTATTGTGTAACGTTCTGACAACTGCTTGGGTAGCAGGGTATTACTGACATGTTGTGTTTAGTCTAATTATGTTGTGTACAATACAGTTTATTTTTATAGACCTGGATGTTGTGTTTCCTTTGTGGTGGGGATAGTGCATCACGTGTATTTTGTGGGATGTGCAAACTCTTTACACATTGCCTCTGGGATAGGCCTGACTGCTCGTGCCAAGCTACCAAGGGGGTGAGCAGGGGTTATCTTTGACGTGTAACTCCCTTGCCCTGAAGAGAGTTGGTGGGTTCTGCCTGTCTTAGGTGCATACCATAGCGACCCAGGAACCTCATTTCTAATGCTTAGGATAACATTGGTTACTGTATTACATTTCATGAGTGCTAACATTTGATTGGAAACATGTAGAAATATCATGTTTGGTCTCAAAATAATTGTAATGTAAAATCCTCTTTAATTATAAAGTCGGATTTTAAGTCAAGATTCTGAAAATGCACTTTTAAAGAGGTGGCATTTTCTTGTCTGAACCATTTGGTGCCTGCATCCTCTGACCTGGGTCACATGACTTTGAAATGTTAGCAGTTGTCCTTTGTGTAATCTCGCCAGACAGTGAGACAAAGGGGTGGAGGGATTGACAGGATGGGCCATCCTGCGAGGATGGGTGTGGCAGAGCTGTTCCCTGTCCCACTTACATTTCAAAGGGCTGCTGCAGCACACTCAGAAAAGAACTTACAATCAGTCTTTTCTCTCTCTTGATCATTTGGAGCCTGGGCAGTTAAAGACACTACATTTCCAGAACCAGATGGGGATTATAGCCTAGAGGTTTCTCCTGGTTCAAAGAAAGACACACTTATAAATACTGAACCTTCAGACCAACTCTTAATTATACTCTTGAACCTGTGAGGACCCCCAGAAGGACTGACTTGTATTTTAGAGGACTGACTTGCTGATTGAGGCCTGTTATGTACCCCAGTTGGCTGCCCTGCTGTTACCAGAAAACTGCCTTGCTGCTTGAAGTGTGCCTTGTACCCTCAGAAGACTGTCCTGCTGCTTGAGGCCTGTCTTGCTGCTTGATTCCCAGGACTACCAGAGTGACTCCAAGGGATAGTTGTCTGTCCTCATTTTCTGAGCCACAACAACAAGCTCCAACAACTTTGAACCCTGCAACTGAACCCTGCCTGAAGTGAGTCTTGCCCTCCAAGTTGTGCCCAACCATTCCTTGACCCTTGTAATTGGAGATAATGTGCCCAAACAGCCAAAATTTGAAACTTAGGAATTTTTCCACCAAAAAGTGGCTTGAGAACCAACAGGAGACCAGGGCCAATCTGTTCACCGATCATCTGGAGGTACTTTGCTGGTTGGCGTAACTTCACAGTAGCTCCAAGGGTAGGTCGCTCCCCCTGCCGCTGCAGCTCCACCAGCCCAGGCTCCTGAAACCTCCAAGCAAGTCCTGTGAAATCACAGTAAGTACCCCCCCGCCCAGCCCCTCGACCTGCCCCGCGCTACTCACCTCTTCTCCTGCTCCTTTCTTCATCTTTGATCTTCCTCTGTGCTCTTCATCTGTATTCTTCATCTGTGTTCTTCTTTCTTCCCTGCACCCCGTCCTGCGTGTTCTTTCTTCTGTCTTCATCTGTGTTCTTCTTCTGTGTACTTCATCTGTGCTTCTTTCTCTCTCTTCTGCACCGCGACCTGCGTGTGCTTTCTTCTTCTTTGTCCTTCTTCTAGGCTCTTCTCTCTTCTGCTCCTTGCTCCTCTTCTTCTTCACCGTCTTCTTGGCTCTTCTCTCTTCTGCTCCTGGCTCCTCTTCTTCTTTACCTTCTCCTTGGCTCTTCTCTCTTCTGCTCTTCGCTCCTCTTCTTCTTTACCTTCTCCTTGGCTCTTCTCTCTTCTGCTCCTCTTCTTCTTTACCTTCTTCTTGGCTCTTCTCTCTTCTGCCCTCCTGCTCCTGACTCTTCTCTCTGACCTTCCTCACTCGCCACCACCTCTGTAACCCCCCCTCCCCTATCTTCCTATCTTTCTCCCTCACTCGCCACCACCTCTGTAACCCCCCTATCTTCCTATCTTTATATCTTTCTCCCTCACTCGCCACCACCTCTGTAACCCCCCTCCCCTCCTATCTTTCTTCCTAACTCCCGCCACCTTTAACCCCCCCTCCCCTATCTTTTCTCCCCTCTACCTGACTCCCTCCCTCCGCTTTCCCGCCGCCACCTCCTGCTCGCCCCGCCCCCCTGCTCCCATTCGTCCCCCACTCCCACCCCCCGCCCCAGCTGACCCCTCCCCCCCCTCCCTCTTATGGCGGTGCTGTGCGGCCGCGCAGCGGATGCGCGCAGCGGGTGCGCCGCTGGGGCGCCAAAGGCAACCCCGTCTGTACCCGTCCGCGCCTGGACCGCGCCCAGCGCCACGACCCCTGGCCCCCAGCACTCCCAAACCCCGCAGCACCGCTACGACCCCATCACCCTCCATGCCCTCAACCCGGGGCGCTCCAGCACCTGCTTCAAAGCCAACCCGAAACGTACCCACGGACCCTTCGTATGTCACACCTGTAAACTCACCTTCCACCACGAAAACACCACGTCCGCCAGCCCACGTGCCATCAACCACCTCAAATGCATCCTGATCAACGCACGCTCCGTCCACAAGCACGCCGTTGAACTTTGGGACCTCCTGGACTCCACCGCACCAGACGTCGCCTTCATCACTGAGACCTGGATGAACACCTCCTCGGCCCCCGACATCGCCATAGCCATCCCCGAAGGCTACAAGATTTCCAGGAAAGACCGCACCAACCAAGTAGGAGGAGGAATCGCCATCGTCTTCAAGGACTCCATCAACGTCACCACCTCCACCGAAGACACCCCCCTCGCCGCCGAACACCTGCACTTCCAGATCCACACAAACCCCAGGACCACCCTCAGAGGAACTCCCATCTACCGACCCCCTGGACCGCGCGCCCTCTTCAGCGACTCTATCACCGACTTCATCTCCCCGCACGCCCTTGCCTCGCCGGACTACATCCTCCTCAGCGACCTCAACTTCCATCTGGAACAGAACAACGACCCCAACACCACCGCCCTGCTCGCCAACCTCGCCAACCTCGGTCTCAAGCAACTGGTGAACACCCCCACCCACATCGCCGGACACACGCTCGACCCCATCTTCTCCGCCAGCAACCACGTATCCTTCAGCCACTCCTCCGCTTTACACTAGACCGACCACAGATGTGTCCACTTCACCTTCCGACGTGAGACTCGCCACCTCCGCACACAACCCATCCCACGTCGACAGTGGAACAAAATCCCCGAAGAACAGCTTCTCTCCACCCTCATCGGCAACCAACCCACCTTCTCCTCCGACCCCAACGACGCAGCCCTCAGCCTCACGAATTGGATCACCAACTGCGCAGACAACCTCGCTCCCCTCAGACGCCTCCCAAGACAGACCAACACCAAAAAACCTCTCTGGTTCACTGACACCCTTAAGGAATCAAAAAAAAAACTGCTGCACTCTCGAGAAAGCCTGGCGTAAGGACCACACCGCAGATAACATGACTGCCCTCAAGAACGCTACCCGCGAACACCACCAACTGATCCGCGCCGCCAAAAGAAATTTCTTCACAGACAGACTGGACAAAAACAGCCACAACAGCAGAGAACTCTTCAACATCATCAAAGAGCTCTCCAACCCCAACGCCAACGCCATCACGCCCTCACAAGACCTTTGCAACTCCCTCGCCACCTTCTTTCATCGTAAGATCACCGACCTACACGACAGCTTCAGACACCAGACCCAGCCGACCACCACAGAACCCACAACCCCAGCCATCACCCTCAACGCCTGGACCCACATCAACACGGAAGAGACCAAAGCCACCATGAACTCCATCCACTCCGGTGCCCCCTCGGACCCCTGCCCACACTTCATCTTCAACAAAGCCGACGACATCATCGCCCCGCACCTCCAGACCATCATCAACAGCTCCTTTTCGTCTGCTACCTTCCCCGAGAGCTGGAAACACGCTGAAGTCAACGCCCTACTGAAGAAACCTACGGCAGACCCAAGCGACCTGAAGAACTTCCGCCCCATCTCGCTCCTCCCCTTCCCTGCCAAAGTCATAGAGAAGACCGTCAACAAGCAGCTTACCAACTTCCTTGAAGACAACAACCTTCTCGACCCCTCTCAGTCCGGATTCCGAGCCAACCACAGCACAGAAACCGCCCTCATCTCAGTCACAGACGACATCAGAACCCTGATGGACAACGGAGAAACAGTCGCCCTCATCCTCCTCGACCTCTCGGCTGCCTTCGACACCGTCTGCCACTGCACCCTAATAACCCGCCTCCGCTCCACCGGGATCCAAGAACAGGCCCTAGACTGGATCACCTCCTTCCTCTCCAACCGCTCCCAAAGAGTCTACCTCCCACCTTTCCGCTCAGACCCCACCGAGATCATCTGCGGCGTCCCACAAGGCTCCTCGCTCAGCCCGACTCTACATGAGCCCCCTCGCCGACATCGTACGCAAACACAGCATCATCATCACCTCCTACGCCGACGACACTCAGCTGATACTTTCCCTCACCAAGGACCCCACCAGTGCCAAGACCAACCTGCAAGATGGAATGAAAGAAGTCGCAGACTGGATGAAACTCAGCCGTCTGAAACTGAACTCAGACAAAACGGAAGTCCTCATCCTCGGAAACACCCCGATCGCCTGGGATGACTCCTGGTGGCCCACGGCCCTTGGCACCGCACCGACCCCCTCAGACCACGCACGCAACCTCGGTTTCATCCTGGACCCACTTCTCACCATGACCAAACAAGTCAACGCCGTATCATCCTCCTGCTTCCTCACCCTCTGCATGCTCCGAAAGATCTTCCGTTGGATCCCCGCTGACACCAGAAAGACCGTGACCCACGCCCTCGTCACGAGCCGCCTGGACTACGGCAACACCCTATACGCCGGAACCACCGCTAAACTCCAGAAACGTCTGCAACGAATTCAAAACGCCTCCGCGCGCCTCATCCTCAACATACCCCGCAACAGCCACATCTCCACCCACTTCAGACACTTGCACTGGCTTCCCATCAGCAAAAGGATCACCTTCCGACTCCTCACCCACGCACACAAAGCCCTCCACAACAAGGGACCCGAATACCTCAACCGCCGCCTCAGCTTCTACACTCCCACCCGTCTTCTTCGCTCCACCAGCCTCGCTCTTGCCGCCGTCCCTCGCATCTGCCGCTCCACGGCGGGTGGGAGGTCCTTCTCCAACCTGGCGGCCAAGACTTGGAACTCCCTCCCCACCATCCTCAGGACCACCCAGGACCACTCCGCATTCCGGAGACTACTCAAGACCTGGCTTTTCGAGCAGCAGTAACCCCTTCCCCCTAACGCCTTGAGACCCGCACGGGTGAGTAGCGCGCTTTATAAATGTTTATGATTTGATTTGATTTAGCTCCTGCTACATTCTTCTCCAGAGCAGCAAATCCTGTTCAGCTGGACCTTTCAGGAATTATATCCGGCCACGTGGAGCCCTTATTGGCCACAGCCTACAGGTTCACCCTACTGGAGATTTTGGACGTCCAAAAAAGTGACAAAGCCTGAACATAGAACTTTTCAACATGACTGTGTCCAGCAGCTACCCGATGATGATGCCTCTACCTCTAACATTGCCAGCAGCATTGCCCAGCTCTACTTTGCCTTCTCAGTAACTGTTCTTCAAAAGTTCTTCTAAGTTCCAAGGTAAGCCTAGACCAGGCCTAATCCATCCTCTGCAGCTGAACTTTGCTGCATCGTAGTTGACCTTCTGTTTTGAATTTGCCCTGGTCTCACATGACAAGATGCCCACGGTTGACTCTTTGATCTTTTAGGTGCTATTTTTCACTTACAACTTTAAAAATTCATGACACTGGTTCTTCTGATTGGATTTAATTTGCTTTGATGTCATATTATTTATTCATTGTTTCTCTTTCTCTAAATGGGTGTGGGATTTTTGTTGTGTTTTTACTTCATTACTCTTTTGGTGCTGTATAAATACTTTCCACATTGCCTCGAAGTTACTAAATCTAACCGCTTCTGTGTCAAGCACAGGTTAATTCAGTGACTTTTATGGTTCACCCTGACAGAGCTGATTGTTGCACAGAACGGTCTTCAACCCCTTCTATCAAAAATCCAATTTTCTACAGGAGATTTAGGGGAACTGATGATAACTCGACATTTGCTGCCATGGACTTTATATAAGGATTACCTGCTCATGTGAACATTTTCAAACATTCAATAATCGTGTTTCTCAGTTTCCTGATGTAGTGAAATAATTAGAAAAGAAATGGTGGCAGAGAATTTAAGCAATATCTGCAGCTTTAAAACTCACTTTACCAAGTGCATTTGGGGAGGTTGTATTTTCAGGAAACAAATCATCTCAGAACTCTTAATTTTGGATTTATAAGGCACAAACTGATGCTTTCTGTATAGAATGTTTTAAAGCGAAGCCCTTTTTTCGGTTCTTTTATAGCATAGAACTGAGGGCAATTCATAAACTGATACTAATGATGTTGTAAAGATGATAAAATGCAGATTAAGTAGACCAAGCATCTTGCAGATATAAAAACCTTTTAAGAAGGTCAAAAATCAAATATGTACACCTCGTTGAAAGTGGATGCAGTACATTCGTGAAGGCGCGAATAATGAGTGGGGTGTTAAATTGCTATTTGTGTGGTAACTCCGGTAACTGCAGGTATCAGAATTACAACGTGATCATTACCGTGCACCCCACAATTTCTCGGAGGTAAAGATTGGCCGGTGAAACCTGCCGATATTTACCAGGAAAAATGGCAAGAAATTACTGTTACCAGCGGAATTCAATGCAACAAAGGCCCATATTTATACTTTTTGACGCACAACTGCGCCAACACAGTTGTGCGTCAAAATTTTACTGCCGGCTTACGCCATTCCAAAGCGCCATGCGGGCGCCTTATTTATTGAATGACGTTAGCCGGCGCAGCGGACTGGTGTGCATGAAAAAAAATGACAGACACCAGGCTGCGCCGGCGTAGGGGAAAATGGAGCTTGGGCGTCAAAAAATGGAGCAAGTCAGGTCTGAGGCAAAATTCAGGTCTCAACCCGATTTGCGTCATTTTTTTTTACGCCCAACCCCCATTGAAATGACTCCTGTCTTAGCAAAGACAGGAGTCATGCCCCCTTGCCCAATGGCCATGCCCAGGGGACTTATGTCCCCTGGGCATGGTCATTGGGCATAGTGGCATGTAGGGGGGCACAAATCAGGCCCCCCTATGCCACAAAAAAAATACGGAACACAAAACTTACCTTTTCTTCCCTGGGATGGCTCCCTCCATTCTTGGGTGTCCTCCTGGGGTGGGCAAGGGTGGCAGGGGGTGTCCCTGGGGGCATGGGAGGGCACCTCTGGGCTCCTTCTGAGCCCACAGGTCCCTTAACGCCTGCCCTGACCCAGGCGTTAAAAAACGGCGCCCATCAGGCTGGGCGCCGTTTTTTAAGGCCTGCCCCCTCCTGTGCGTCAAAATGACGTCACAGTATAAATAAGGCGCACAGGCCTTAAAGTCATTTTTTGGAAGGGAACACCTACCTTGCATATAATTAACGCAAGGCTGGTTCCCCCTTCCAAAAAATGATGCACATGGTGGAACTTTGACGCCCGCGGGGTCGGACGTCAAAGTATAAATATGGGGCAGGGTTTGCGCCGATTGTGCGTCAAAAATTTTGAAGCACATTCGGCGCAAAGAGAGTATAAATATGCCCCAAAGTAAGCACTGAATTTTGAAGTTCATTCTGAGTGAAAATTTGAACTAGGAGGAGTTGTTTACTGTAGCCAGTGCACAACACACGTCATGGTGTCACTTGTTATTGTGTATTGCAAACACCTCACCTCCACTCCTTCTGGCCCACTCGTCATTAGGTTCAATATTTCCGATGTGTAATTATGAATACCTAAGCTTTAATCCTGTCAGTGATGGACAAGCACATTATCTTGTTTGGACGAGTCACTATAACTCAGTGGGATTCCATTCACCAGAATGCCAATAGCACAAGATGTAAATTAAAGCTTGCCTTGCCCTACAATTACATCACTATCATTTGTCCCCAATCTAACCTATGGAAATGATACCGCTTTGATTTTTAAAAAATATAAAGTTCAAGCAGTTTCTTCCTCTGCATTTCATACGGGTCAATATGTCCAATGCCTGTGATAAAATAAGACTTAAAAGTGGAAAATAAAACGTAATGTGAAAGGGTCCTTTCTTTGCGAATAGTAAGGCAAGTCTGTGCATGACGGCGTTGTAACTTGGTGAACGTGTACGGCAGTAAAGTGCTTTGATAAAATAATATTCTCCATAAAATCCTTTAAATCACATCCCCACACGGAACAGAAGATTGCTCAAAGCGTGTTCATGTTACCGGCACTAGATTGTGTCTGTATTTGAAGCCCACGTTTCCAGCTATCTAACTTGCGCTGTGTACCAAACGTGAATCACGCTAGTGCAAACGTGAATCACGCTAGTGCAAACGTGAATCACGCTAGTGCGTAGGACAGACGGCATTTTCCTCTCTAGAAAATGCAAGTTGAAAATGCAAACACAGTTGCAAGAAGTGGACGTTCTGCAACATCGGAGCAGCAGATTTCCACTTTCATTCTGAATACTACAACAGAATTCACTTCGCCTGCTGCCCTGTATTGTTGTTTTTGAGTGAGAACCAAGAAGGTTATCTTTTGTTTGGAAACACAGTTTTGAAGGCATCAACAAGCACTGGAGCAAACATGGCAGTGAGTAGGACAGCAGAGGCTCTCGCTGGAGCCCCCAAATGACGACCTTGTTATCTTCCTGTATCTAATTGTATATATGTTTACTGTGGCTGGAACGGCACAGGCTATCTTTCCAATAAAGAGTTCACATCAGAAGGTGATTTCTGCTCTGCGGTAGACCCTGGCCAATACTACGCTACATGGTGCGATCTAAAGGATCGTTCGTTTGAGATGCTTTGGATATAATTCACATGCTTTCGGCCACGCTCTCAGGTGTGAGTCCAAAGTAGATCGTCGCTATATCCAACACTTGTTAATAATAATACTGTAGTGAGGACAGTGTCACCCTAACCTTTAGGTACATATGCTGATGCTGTGGAGTTTTCATGTAAAATCTTCAAAGATCTTTAACAGATTTTCTGATGATTGCTTCGGTGCGAGTACCTAAACCTTGCTTATGGACAGGGCCGTTTTTTCTCCTACAAAAGCATGTCTTACTTCTGGGAATGATTAGTAACGCCTATATAAGCCTGGAGGAAGACACATTTAATAATGAAAAAAAGCTTTTTGATTCAAGCTTGGGTTTTGAGGTGCATTCCCCCACCCCCAATCGGGAGTAAGACAGCTATTCATTATACATTTGGCGATTAATTCAAAAGACTTGTGCACGGTACACCTCGATACACATGTTTATATTGATGTTTCTTTTGCAGGTTCTATATACTACCCATACAATTAATCTAGCAAATCTACTTTGCATATAGGTGCTTCATGTTGCACAAGCTCTATTTTATTCTGTTTTATTATTATTATTATTTATTATACTGTTTATTCTGTTTTATTCTGACAGTTTAGGTTCTATGCAATGTCTTTAGTAATTCTGACGGCCACATGGTATCTCAGTTACAAAACGTACAAACATATGAGCGATAATGCAATGCAGGACTCATTCTAAGCAAATTGCTTCTAAGAAACGATGTTTTCCCCCAATGGAAAACTGGCATGTTCTTTGCAGCAAAGGCATCTCTTCCTCAATTATAGAAATGTGAACACTTCAACATAACTAAGTATGCAATAACGATCTTAAAATGAAATGCAATAATGTCCGCCGTGTCACAGAATTTAATTCACACCATTTCATTTCTGCGAAATGATCTCCATAATCATAATTTTGTACATCCATGAAATTGACATCAAAGTAATTTTACACTCTCCAGAGCAAGGCTGTAAAAAAGCCCCTGAATTTCATTGCAATGAACTTTTGATTCTTGGTCCTCAAACGTGCAACCAATATTTAATGGGCGCAAAACTGGTAGCATATTTCCCTGAAAATGTAATTCTTAAACTTCCAGTCAAAAGTGTCAGTAAAAAAGAAAGACAGAAAAATACATGATTAATATTTTGCTTAAATGCTTAAAGCTCAGTACTGGTGCAACAAAATCACTGATGTTTTCTTGGTCCTTATTCCTCAGAAGGTCATAGAAAAAGACATAGGAAAGAACATTGAAAAATGAACAAAGTTGGGTCAATGTTTAAAAGTCACTGCAATTTGCATTTCATAACCTCAGCGATATAAGAGTTAGTTCATAGATGAAACAAACAAAAAAAATCTAGAAAGGACTCCAGGAGCGAGTAAGGATCTGTTGAGCAGGCTGGGGTAACATTATAAGATAACACAGTCCAAGTCCTAGGGACCAAACTTAGTAAGGCAAAAGTGCATACAAACAGACGAGGATAAGACTAGGAGTTGGAGCTAGGGGATGAAGCAGACGGAAATGGATTAAAACCTATTTATACCTTATCACCAAATGCGAACTGAGTGCATGATTTTAACCGACTCTGCTAATAATCATGAAGGCAGTCTTAGGGGGTCATTCTGACCCTGGCGGTCGGTGATAAAGCGGCGGCCAACCCGCCAACAGGCCGGCGGTCCAAAATATGCAATTCTGACCCTGGCGGGAACCGCCAACACAGCCCGCCGCATTAACACTCCGACCGCCACGGCGGAACAAACAAACAGCGCGGCGGTCACCGCCAACAGCCAGGCGGCAGACAATGTACCGCCCACCCTATCACGATCCACCAATCCGCCACCTTTTCCGGGGCGGGAGCACCGCCGATAAAAACAAGGCGGAAACAGACTACGAACGGGAAAACGCTCACCTCCACATACTCCAAGCGAGATTCCGGCAGTATGGAACCCGAGTTACAGGTCATCCCCGCACTCCTATACCTGCTCCTGTACCAGGAGCACGCCCGGCGGCGCGGAAGACATCGGTGAGTACTGCACCTACGACACAGGGGAGGGAAAAGATTACCGGCACACACCCACCCACCCACACCCACTACAACACACACATCAATGCATTCCCACAGATCACTGTCACAACCCACAAACCCCCCCCTCCGAAATAATGCAAAGACCAAAAGAAGAGATCATAAACGGGCAGATATATTGAAAAATGGACAGCAGTAATCCAAATAAATAAATAAACTATGTACAAAATATATACATCTACTAAATGTAGTCCAACCACTGTCCGTGGACCACAGGGGTCCTGAGCAAAGGGGCAAGGCCCAGTCCCACGACAAGAACTCCACAGAGAGAACACTGCAGGGGCATCAGAAAGAAAAAAGGACAGGCACCTCAGGGGGAAGGGAAGGGGGGGCACCTCAGCCACTTGAGTACACGACGCCAGATCCACGAGGGGACTCCATGACCACTGGCCCATCCTGGGGAGTGCAAAGCCACAGTCCATACAGTCCATACAGTGGGTGGCCTGCCCACTGGGCCATCCTGGGGAGAGCAAAGCCACAGTCCATACAGTCCATACAGTGGGTGGCCTGCCCACTGGGCCATCCTGGGGAGTGCAAAGCCACAGTCCATACAGTCCATACAGTGGGTGACCTGCCCACTGGGCCATCCTGGGGAGAGCAAAGCCACAGTCCATACAGTCCATACAGTGGGTGGCCTGCCCACTGTGCCATCCTGGGGAGAGCAAAGCCACAGTCCATACAGTCCATACAGTGGGTGGCCTGCCCACTGGGCCATCCTGTGGAGTGCAAAGCCACAGTCCATACAGTCCATACAGTGGGTGGCCTGCCCACTGTGCCATCCTGGGGAGAGCAAAGCCACAGTCCATACAGTCCATACAGTGGGTGGCCTGCCCACTGGGCCATCCTGGGGAGTGCAAAGCCACAGTCCAAACAGTCCATAACAGACTCCACTGCCACTGGAGGAGGCATGTTGGCCAGAGGACATCCTGCAGCCCTGCCCGAGACAGATCCTGCCCTGCCACGTCTGCCAAAGGGCCAGCGGTTCTTGCCTGGAAGGGCCCAGTTCAGCGGTTCCTGCCTTGAAGGGCCCAGTTCAGCGGTTCTTGCCTTGAAGGGCCCAGTTCAGCGGTTCTTGCCTTGAAGGGCCCAGTTCAGCGGTTCTTGAGACGGCGGTCCCCAGCGGAGCGGTGCTGGAGACGGCGGGGCCTAGTTCAGCGGTTCCTGCCTTGAAGGGCCCAGTTCAGCGGTTCTTGCCTTGAAGGGCCCAGTTCAGCGGTTCTTGCCTTGAAGGGCCCAGTTCAGCGGTTCTTGAGACGGCGGTCCCCAGCGGAGCGGTGCTGGAGACGGCGGGGCCCAGTTCAGCGGTTCTTGCCTTGAAGGGCCCAGTTCAGCGGTTCTTGAGACGGCGGTCCCCAGCGGAGCGGTGCTGGAGACGGCGGGTCCCAGTTCAGCGGTTCCTGCCTTGAAGGGCCCAGTTCAGCGGTTCTTGCCTTGAAGGGCCCAGTTCAGCGGTTCTTGAGACGGCGGTCCCCAGCGGAGCGGTGCTGGAGACGGCGGCCATTCTATGGCCAACTGCTCATTGCCTGGTGGTGCCCTCCTGGGCAGCGGGGATGGTGCTCCTTCAATGCCCACCTGGGCTGTGGGTGGTGGGGCCCTCCTGGCCAGCTGGGCTGGGTCCTCCCTGGGCAGCGGCTATGGGGGTGGTGGGCTCTCCCTGGGCAGCTGTGACGGTTCCTCCCTGGGCAGCGGCTATGGGGGTTGTGGGCTCCTCCTGGGCAGTTGTGACGGGTCCTCCATGGGCAGCAGGCCTGCTGCCTGACTTCTCCGCCTTGCTGCCCTTGCCCTCCTTAGTCGGGAGTCTGTGGCCCTTTCCTCCCTTTGGAGCTGTGGCTGTTGACGGTGGCTGGCTAGTGTCCTGGGGGGATATAGAACCCGGGCTCCTGCGGCGGCCCTTCCGCCTCCTGCTCCTCTTCCCAGGGGGTGGGCTGCCTGTCCCCTTGCTGCTGGGCGAAGATCCAGACATGCGGGCTGGTGGGCTCCAATACCCCTGCACCCTTGTCAAGGGGGCTGCAGGGCTGGTGGTGGCTGAGGTGCTCTTCTTACCCCGACGAGAAGGAGGGGGGGGGCTCAGGGTCAGAAAAGAAGTTAGCAGTAGCGAGAAAGATTTTCTTGGGACAATGGAGAGTGGTAGGTACAGTGGGAATGGGAGTGGAGGGAGAGGATGTGGTTGTAGGTGAGTCACGTTTGCTGTCTTTGGGTGCAGGTGCAGGAGGGATAGGCTGTTGTGAGGTGGATGGCTGTTGGGTGGGTGGGTGGCTGCGTTTGTGTGGTGTGGAAGAGGGGGTGACAGACACAGTGGGAGAGGACACAGGGGACGTGTAAATGGCAGTGGGGGTGGTGACTGCACGTGTGCGGACTGTACTGGAGGGTGTGCTGGTGATGGAAACACTGGCTGATGGTGAGGTGAATGAAGGTGTGAGTGTAGACGTCACAGGGAGGGAGGAGGGAGACGAGGAGGTGGGGGTCACAGAGGTGGTAGTGACTGTTGGCATGTCTGCATCGGAATGTTGCTTGTGTGAATGTCTGCGTGATCTGTGGTGCTTATGTTTGGATGAGCTGCTCTTGGGTGTTGAGGTGTGTGCAGGCTGGTCTGATGGTGTGGGTGGGACAGGCAGAGGAACAGGAGACTGGGAGGAGGGAGTTAGTAGAGGGAGGCAGGAGACAGGGACAATGGCTGCCGTCAGTGCTGAGGCCAGAGCCTGGAACGATCGCTGATGGGCAGCCTGACCCGAATGAATGCCCTCCAGGTACGCATTGCTGCGATGAACCTCCCTCTCCACCCCTTGGATGGCATTCAAAAGGGTAGACTGCCCAACAATGAGCGTTCGGAGGAGGTCAATGACCTCCTCACTGAGGGCAGCGGGGGTAACAGGGGCAGGGCCTGAGGTGCCTGGGGCGAAGGAGATGCCCGGCTTCCTGGCAGAGCGGGCACGGGGCGAACGCTGAGGGGCTGCTGGGAGGGCGGAGATGGTGCGCTGGGTGGCGGCTGTACCTGTAATGGCGGGGGGCACGGATGGTGCCACCCCCGCAAGGGAGCTCCCTTTCGAGGACGTGTCCGTGTCGCTGCAGGGTCCAGTCGTCCCCGTTGTGGAGCTCCCCTCGCCCTCCGTCTCACTGGTCCAGTCAGACTCTGTGGCATGGCCCTCCTGGGCCATGTGAGAGGCAGCTCCCTCCTGCCCCGATGCCACTTCTCCTCCGCCTGATGATGCTGATGCACACAAGCACAGAAAGACAAACAAAAAGTGGGGGGGGAGAGAGAAATACAGAGATTTTGAGTACATGGATCACCGGTACAGTTAGCGGACATGACAGACACAGATGCCCCCTGCACTAAGTTGCGCACTTGGGGTCCGCTACGCATTCCGTGGAACATGCCCTACACGCCTAGAGTTGACAACTGCACCCATGGATGACACGGCCCAGGGATGGCTGTACTGGCACACTACTGAGGGTGGTGGCTGGGGACACAGGGGCTTACGGGGGTGCCCAGCCTACAGATATCGCCCTGGCCTAGGGGGACCCACAGCCCTCCTCCCCCACCCAGACACCTCCACTGCGCGACAACAGAGTAGATTATGCTTGTACTCACCCCCTTGTGTCTGCTGTGCTGCCCTCACGCGCCCATCCAAATCAGGGTAGGCTACCGCCAGGATCCGGAACATCAGGGGGGTCAGTTGACGGCAGGCACCCCGCCTACGTTGGGAGGCCATCCCCAGCAGAGACTCGGCGGTCTTCTTCGTCCCGCGGCGGATGTCCTCCCACCTCTTGCGGCAGTGGGTGCCCCGTCGCTGGTGGACCCCCAGGGTCCGGACTTCCTTGGCGATGGCACGCCAAATCCCGATCTTCTCATGGGCGCGGACCTATGTGACACGTACAGGGAGGGAGAAATACCACGTTCAAGTTTGTCTGCATTTTCGTTGCCAGTGGCCCAACGCCCCCCATCCCCGCCAGGCCCCCCGCCATGCCCCCCGCCAGTCCCAACATGCCCCCCATCCCCGCCAGGCCCCCCGCCAGGCTCCCCGCCAGGCCCAACATGCCCCCCATCCCCGCCAGGCCCCCCGCCAGGCCCCCCGCCAGGCCCAACATGCCCCCCATCCCCGCCAGGCCCCCCGCCAGGCCCCCCGCCAGGCCCAACATGCCCCCCATCCCCACCAGGCCCCCCGCCAGGCCCAACATGCCCCCCATCCCCGCCAGGCCCCCCGCCAGGCCCCCCGCCAGGCCCAACATGCCCCCCATCCCCGCCAGGCCCCCCGCCAGGCCCCCCGCCAGGCCCAACATGCCCCAACATGCCCCCCATCACCGCCAGGCCCCCCGCCATGCCCCCCGCCAGGCCCAACATGCCCCCCATCCCCGCCAGGCCCCCAAGCCAGCCAGTGGCCCCAAATCCATATTGAATTAAACTCACTTGTTGGTCTGGAGGACCGTAGAGTAGCGCATACTGGGGGAGGACCCCATCCACAAGTTTCTCCAACTCTTCTCCAGTGAAGGCAGGGGCCCTTTCCCCAGGCGCAGCAGCCATTGTCCCTTCCAGACCGAGGTCACAGCAGCACTTGCAGTATAGGTCCTCTCCTGTGAAAGTTCAAGTCGCGAGTGAATAAGTAGATAGAAAATGGCGGTCACGCCCGCGGCGGTGCGTACCGCGGCGGTGCATACCGCCACCGCCGGCGCCCTTCGCCATTGGCTCCTGAAACCCATAGGCTTCAATGTTAACCAATGCGGCTTCGCGCCGCGGTCTTCGACCGCCGACCGCCGCGGTGTGCCATGCCAGCGCATTGACCTCACATCCCATTGTCACACTTCATAGGTCAGGCAGCCGCCATTTCGAGGGTCCACATGGCTCAATTTCAACTGCGTCACACAGGCCTAGGCCTTGCATAGCCACTCATACACGCCATTCACTGCATAGAGAATCGTTTACTGTGCAAGCTGTGAGTACGTACCTGTGGGTTGCTTGACTGTGTGCTCCATGTTGTCCTTCCTAGGCACCGTCCGCTGGGTTTGGCGAGGAGACGGATGAATCCTCCCGTGTACAGGCCGCTGGTGGACCTGTCGACAATGGAAGCACGCCACATTATCCTGACCTACCGGCTTGACCGTGCCACTATACATGAACTGTGTGCCCAGCTGGAGCCCGACCTGATGTCCCCCATCCGCCAACCCACAGGGATTCCCCCTCTGGTGCAGGTCCTGTCAGTACTCCATTTCTTGGCAAGTGGGTCATTTCAGACAACAGTGGGAATTGCTTCTGGGATGTCTCAGCCCATGTTTTCAAAGGTGTTATCCAGAGTGTTGTCTGCCCTGATGAAATACATGAGGAGCTACATCCTTTTCCCTGAGGTGGGCGAATTGGCTACAGTGAAGGGTGATTTCTATGCCCTTGGACATATTCCCAACGTCATTGGTGCCATTGATGGGACCCATGTGGCTTTGGTTCCCCCAAGAGACAGTGAGCAGGTGTACAGGAACAGAAAAAGTTACCATTCCATGAACATCCAGGTGGTGTGTTTGGCTGACCAGTACATCTCGCATGTAAATGCCAAATTCCCTGGGTCAGTGCATGACGCCTACATCCTAAGGAATAGCAGCATCCCTTACGTGATGGAACAGCTAGAGAGACACTGTGTATGGCTATTGGGGGACTCTGGGTACCCCAACCTGTCGTGGCTACTGACCCCAGTAAGGAATCCCTGGACCAGGGCAGAGGAACGGTACAATGAGGCCCATGGGCGTACTAGGAGGGTGATCGAACGCACCTTCGGCCTCCTAAAGGCCAGGTTTCGGTGCCTGCATATGACAGGTGGATCCCTAATGTACTCACCTAAGAAGGTGTGTCACATCATCGTGGCCTGCTGCATGCTTCACAACCTGGCTTTGCGCCGCCAGGTGCCTTTCCTGCAGGAGGATGGTCGAGACGGTGGTGTTGTGGCAGCTGTGGAACCTGTGGAGAGTGAAGAGGAGGAAGACGACGGGGATGAAACAGACAACAGGGACAGAATCATTGCACAGTACTTCCAATAGGACACAGGTACCAATTCAAACATAATTTAGTAAATGTAAACTACTCTCCTGCATCTCTGCTGCCTGTCTATTTGCCCCAGTGTATGATGACTGAGTTGTGGCTTTTCCCTCCCTATTTCAGATCTGGGGTCCCCACTACGAGTCCTGTGCTTTGTTTCCCCATGGACTACAGCTTTGTGGCAGCTGTTTGTTGACTTCACTATGTACAAGGACATATTTGCACTGTCATGTCAATTACAATATTTTGAAATCACAGCCAGACTCCAGATAGTTTTGTGCAAAATAGGTGTTTATTTCAGTGCTCAAAATGGGAAGGGTGGTTTCAAGTGGGTGGGGGCTATGGTGAAGGAATGTCCATGGCAGAGTCCAGAGTAACAGTCACACAGGTGCATTGTCCATAGGCCTGTGGAGAGATGGAGCATGGGCAGTTCAAGGATGGACAGGGTGACAATGTGGGACAGTGGGATGACATCAGGTGGTATCCTTTGCTGGCGGGGGTCTTGACATCCTACTCTGTCTTCTTGCGAGATCTCAGGGCCCTCTTGCGGGGTGGTTCTTCTCCTGCAGGAGGTCGGGGTCTGGTGGGCTGCTGTTGTGCGGGGGCCTCCTGTCCACTAGCGCCGGCGGAGGTGGTTGGCTGTTCTTGGTCCAGGCTAGTGGCAGGGGCCCTTTGTTGTTGTTGAGTGTCCGTCCTGGTGTTGATGAGTTCCTGCAGCAGCCCTACCATGGTAACCAGGGTGGAGGTGAGGGCTCTGATGTCCTCCCTGTACCCCCAATAGTGTTCCTCCTGCAGTACCTGGATCTCCTGGAACCTGGCCAGTACCGTCGCCATCGTCTCCTGGGAGCGGTTGTATGCTCCCATGATGGTGGTGAGGGCCTCGTGGAGAGTGGGTTCCCTGGGCCACCCCCCCCCTGTCGCACAGCTGCCCTCCCAGTTCCCCTGTTTCCCTGGGCCTCTGCCCCCTGGCCGGTGTGCCCACTACCACTGCCCCCAGGTCCCTGTTGTTGTTGGGGTGGTGGGTTATCCTGGGTGCCCTGTAGTGGTAGACACACCACTGATTGACGCGCCCTTGAGACAGAGGCATGGGCCCGCTGGGTGGGAGCTGTGCTGGTGTTCCCAGAGGGGTTTGGGTCTGTAGTGGCCTGTGGCTGTCTGAGGGGAACCGACTGTCCAGAGGTCCCCGATGGTCCGGGCTGGTCATCAGTGTCCAGGTCGACAGAGCTGCTGTCATCGCTGACGGCCTCTTGGGTTGGGGGGGTGGAGAATTCTGGGCCCTCCGTGGCGGTGTGTTGGCGGTCGGGTCCTGCAGGGGTATAGAGGTATGGTTATAGTTTCAATGTGTGCCATATGGGTGTATCTGTGGGTTCCCGTGTCCCCAAGTGCTGGCATTCGTGTGTGGGGGCTTTGGTGAGGGTGGCTTGTGGGGGGGATGTGTATATGCATTGGGCATGCTTTGGTGATGGGTGTCCATGCTTAGTGGACGCATGCAGGCCTAGGTTTTGGGATGTGTGGGTTGTGATGGTGAGACATTGGCAGGGAATAGGTGTGCTGGGGGTGAGGATGGTGGTGGGGGTGAGGATGGTGGTGGGGGTGAGGGTGGGGGTGAGGATGGGGGTGGGGGTGAGGGTGGGGTTCGAGGATGGGGGTGAGGGTTGGGGTATGATTTGGCATGCAGGTGGGGGGGAAGCAGTATTGAAGCTTCAACTTACCAGAATCCATTCCTCCGCCGACTCCTGCGAGGCCGTCAGGATGCAGGATGTTCAAGACTTCCTCCTCCCATGTTGTAAATTGTGGGGGTTGAGGTGGGGGTCCTCCGCCAGTCTTCTGCACGGCGATGTTGTGCCTGGATACCATGGAACGCACCTTCCCCCGTAGGTCGTTCCATCGCTTCCTGATGTCTTCCCGATTTCTGGGGTGCTGTCCCACAGCGTTGACCCTGTCGACAATCCTCTGCCATAGCTCCGTCCTCCGGGCAATGCTGGTGTATTGGACCTGTGTGCCGAAGAGCTGGGGCTCTACCCGAACGATTTCCTCCACCATGACCCTGAGTTCTTCGTCTGAGAAGCGGGGGTGTCTTTGGGGTGCCATGGAGTGGTGTGTATGATGTGTGGGGTGGAGTATGTATAGTTAAGTGTGTTGAGTGTGGTGGTGTGTGTTGTTTTGTGTGTGGATATTGTGTGGGTGATGGTGTAGTGTGCCTCTGTGTGATGGTGTTCTGTGATCGCTGCTGTGTCTCTCAGTGCTTCTTTTTGGATTTTGGTCGAAGGGGTTTGTGGGTGATGTGGGTGTGTGTTTTATATTGTATTGTGTGTGTGAGAGTGGTGTGTGTATGTGTATCAGGTGTGTGGAATTCAAATCGTCCAATGTGGCTGAGTTTTGTTCGTTTGTGTGTATTCTGACGGCGGCGGTGTGTACCGCCAATGGAAAACCGCGTTTGAAAGACCGCCGCGTGGATTCGTGGGTCGTAATGGCATGGGCGTATTTCTGTTGGCGTGACGGTGGAGGTTTGGTCACCTCCACTTTTCCGCCGACCGCTGGTCTGGCGGTCTGTTGTGGCTGTCGGATTTTCGGAGGTTTGGCTGCTGCGGGTCAGAATGACCGTGGCGGATTACCGCGACCGCGGCGTAATTATGGAGGATTTCTGACCGGCGGTAGGCACCTTTTACCGCCGAGGTCAGAATGACCACCTTAGTGCATATCGCTGGGACTTAAAGCTCCAGTGCAAATAAAGCCTGGTTACAAGTGATTGGATGAAATAGTCACCTTCAGTTGGAATATTTCCCAAAAATGCAACTAACCAAAGGAGGTGGAAAATGCACATAAGTACTCTCATATTTTAGACAGATAAGATGTTCACATGCAAGAGGTATAATTGGATCCCGCCAACATAAAAAAACGAAAAAAACAGCAACCTAAGGTGAAGCGTAGCACAAAGTAGGACACTTTAATATAATACCAACGGTTTTGGATGCATACCTAACACTAAACTGCAAACTGTTCAAATAAAATCAGCACTAACATAGCAACTCCCAGCCCACCTCAATTAAAATCGACCACAAAGAGACCACTACATGTACAAAAGCTGGACAAGACAGTAACCTACACCACTTAACCCACAGGATCCTGCAGGATACTTTCTTGGACTACACTAGTTGCTTACAATGCTTCTGCATGCTCCTCTCCTAGTGGAGGGGAAATATGGCTGTCAACCAAGATTGAAAACATAGCACCAAAGGAGGAGGAGAGTCAGAATCTGCTGCACAGTGGACACATAAGTCATGAGAGGGTTTTGGAAAGGCAGCCGACCCCACTGCTTGGGCTGTTTTTGACTATGTGGGCTGCAAGGTAGCCCACGGGGTATAATTTCCTCCTTTTTAACTGTCCAGCCACCATTTTGTCTAGATGACACAGTGGTTAGACAAGGGTAGTATTTTTGTCCAGTAGTTGGTCTTGTGCACATGTTAGATATTGCAAGCTGCCTTTAACATTTTGCAGTGGGTCGCCATATTATCAGCACCCACCCCGTTCTCGAAATCAGCGTAGCCTTAGTTAGGGAGGCACTCTTGAGTGTAGCGCATCCAGGATGTCTGCGGACAAGAAGGTGGCACAGACCGTCTAATTGCTGTGGGAGGTGGGCCGCCTCGATATGCTGGCAGTGGGCCAAGTGGGGCTCCGTAGAGGTATCGTAAGATACACCCAAGAAAGGACCTGAGGCTGCTCCTGAGTCAGGCAAGCGGCCCTCAGTGGGCAGGGCATAGTGCAGGGCCAGCAAGTGAGTCTGCTGTCACCCCGCAAGGTGCAAGTGGTATCATCAGCCCAGAGATGTCTGGTTACATTGGAAAGGTGAGTGACATCTCCCAGGGCCTGGGAAATACGAGGAGGCCCCACACTCTCAGAAGGGGGTCAGGCCCTCAAGAAACTCACGTGCAATCGCCGTGAAGGGGTGGGGAGTGGTGGGGCCCCCAAAAGCACCATAAGTTGGAGGCAAGGGAGTAGGGGTATGAAAGGCACCAGTAACACAGTGAGAGGAGGCCTCACAAGAGGCGGCAGGTGGAGTGCCACACAACAAGCCCCAATAAACACAGGAGAACAGGGGTGGACTCAAGGAGAATTGGAAGTGCGGGGCTGGAGAGGGCCGCTGGTGGGGCACACACTCTACTTAAGAAAGTCATAAATGTAATGGGAGAGTCACAGCAGCAAATGAAAGGGCACGGGCAAAAGCAGAGGGGAAATGTCCAGGGGCAGGGCCAGGCTACTGCTTTGGTTTCAGCTCTTCTGGAATGAAGTGATGAGGGGGAGGAAGATCCCTGAGGGGAGGGAGAGGAGAGGGGCAGAACTTTTGCACCAGGTGACCTCAGAGGGTATATAGGAAAGCCGTAAAGGTGTCAGAGCTCAGGGATCTGGGCCTGGTCAGGACTGCATGGGATAGGGTGGAGCAGGTGGAGGGGTACTAACTGCAGGAGTAGCAATGGGAGTGGGCTGAGGAGCAATTTACCAGCACACCAAGCATTTTTTTGTCTTTACAGGAAGTGGCTGACCAGAAGGGAGCGGACTCGGGAGAGCGAGGTACGACTTACGGACCCCAAAAAGAAGTGTTGGCGGGGCCCCGGGCGGGTAGCCAGGTTTCAGCAGGGGACAGGATGACTAAAGCAACAAAGATAGTGAGGGAAGCTTTTCCAGTGCCCCAAGATGGAGGATTCAGAGCAACCTTCAACATCACAGTGCTAGGGGATGCTGGGGGGACAATGTCCTGCACAGGCAGAGTGGTACGGTGGTCTGGGTACAGCCCAATAGAGCAGGCTCGCAATGGAGGATTCAATATACAAAGTTGCACAGGTTGGGCCATCGTGGGCAACGGGTCAGGATGATGGAGACCACACAATGCTTGACTACGAGGAAGAGTCTGGAAGAAGGAGAGTTGTGTGATGGTGGTGACAGTCATGGTGCAGAGGCGACTTGGTGGCAAGAGGGGGCGGGGTATGGGTGCGGTGGGGAGTCTCATGAACCTATTGCTCATATGTTGTATGTGCTGCAGGGAGGCTTAGCAGGTGCGGGAAAGCATCGCAGAAGGTACAAATGGTGAGGTGGCAGGCTCTGGAATGGCTTCTGACCCTGGTGCCAGGTAAGGCCACAGTACAGGGTATTTTGTCTGTCAAGATGGTGTCTGTTGCAGTGGAGGCAAAGGACACTTCAAGGTGCCAGGAAGCCCACCTGAAATAAGGTGTATATGTGCTGGATGTCGCTGTAGGGACTGAAGAATGGGGAAACCAGGCAGGTGGCTTAGGGGTAAATGGAGGGATGGAGAAGAAAGGGAGTAAAGCAGCAACATGTGTGGCAAGGGAAGGACAGGTCAGGGAGGGGACCCCAAAGGGGGGGATGCTGAGGGTAAAACTGAAACACGGAAAAGTAAAGAACTGAAGATAAAAAAACTCCCCTCATGGGGATGTCTAAACCTTTGGGGGCTCACCTTGTGTTAGCTACAAAGGAAAAGATATGGAAAGGGGAATATGTGGAAATGTTGAAGTTGTTACACAGGGAACTGCAGGCTTTAGAAGGGTTAAAAGAGGAAGAATATGAGCTGGCAAAATGTCTCAGGGTGCCTGTAACGATTGAAAACTGGGTGGCTGCCTTCCTTATATATGCCAGCGTGTACTGTGAAAAATACCCTGAAAGGTTGGTTGCCCTGTTTAAATGTTTAAATACATGGATGTTATTAGCAAGGCTATGCATGCGTCCAATATGATGAGGGGTTTCTGGCACGGATGGTGCTGGACACAGAGGTCCAATGGTGGGAAATTTATACCGACTTATGGCAACACGTTATGGGGACAGCCAAATTTGGGGAGACGATTTTTACATCTAGTGACCTTCCCATAGTGTACTGACCCTTTAAGGAATGCCCCACCCAGGGTGGGGTCAATACACAGAAATCAGAACTCCGCACCTTGGGATGGAACAACACAAATGGGGGCGTGCTGGGACTTTAACAAGGATATCCCTTCCCAGGAGTTTTGTGCGTTTTGGCACTAATGCTTCAAGTGCTCAGGAAAGCACACACTGGTCAATTTCTATGGGGCGGGCAACTCCTCTGGGAGCACAGAAGGACAGTGGAAGCAGCAGTAAGGGGGGAATGCAACAGGTCAACGTGGCAGGCCAAGTTAGAGGAGGGAGGGGCACTCAAGGCACTTGGGGTGAAAGCCCTTTCTCCAGTTAAACTGGATCAGCTACTTTTCTGGCTTGTGCGTTACAACCAGAAAGGAGCAGAGGGGATCTTGTGGGAAGGGTTCTCCATCGGGTTCAGGTTAGAGTATGTGGGATCGAGGGGCAACACAGGGCAGATAAAATATAGTCAGCAAATACACATTAACAAGTGGAACGCAACAAACTAAACAAGGAGGTTAATGAGGGGCGCATGACAGGCCCCTTTTCAGATTGGCTGCTAAAAAAAGTATAATTTTGCACATTGGAATGGTCCCGAAGAAGGAGAAGAGACAATTCCACCTGATTCAGCATCTCTCCTGGCTGGAGGTATAATTCTGTGAACAATTTCATCCTAGAGGAGCAAGTGTCTGTGACGTACACCTCAGTGAATGTGGCTCCAGCACTCAGGAGGTTGGACGGGGGGCACTTATGGCAAAAAGCAACATTAAGTCGGCCTTTGATTTGCTGCCAGTACACCCTGCTGACTTTGAGCTCCTGGGGATACAATTTGAAGGGAAATGTTATGTGGATAAAGCTCTTTCCATGGGTTGCTCCATCTATTGTGCTCTGTTTGAATGCTTCAACACATTTCTGCAATGGGTCTTTACAAAGCAAACAGGGCATTGTCATATAAGTCACTGCCTGGACAATTTTTTCTTGTTAAGTGAGCTGGGCTCAGCTCAATGCCAAAATATGCTAGAAGGATTTCAAGACAGCATAAGAGACTTGGGGGTGCCTTTGGCCCCAGAAAAAAACAGTGGGCCCCACTATGATGTTGGCATTCTTGGGAATTGAGATTTATTCTGAGGCCATGACGGCATGCCTGCTGGGAGACAAGCAGTTGGCAATGGTGTTGCTGCTGGACAACATGTTGAGAAAACAAAATGTCACTGTAAAAGAGATACAGGTGCTATCAGGTCATTTAAACTTTGCATGAGCTGCCAGGATATTTTAGCTGACTAGGGTTGGCCTTGGCAGGACATAAATTACTACACCATCACATGTGGCTATCGACGGGTGTAGAAGAGGACCTCCAGATGTGGAGACATTTCTTACAGTCTTTCAAAGGGATTTCTTTGAAGGGGTGGCAGGAAATGGAATGTGAAGCCCAAATATTTTCTGATGCGGCGGGAGGAAAGGGCTTTGGCATTTACTGGCAAGGCAGAAGGTGTGCAGAAAAGTGGCCCCTCATGCGGAAATGGGGTGGGTGCAGCACAGCGTTCATGGAGTTCTTCGCCCTGGTAGTAGCAGTGATAGTTTGGGGATCAGAATTGGCCCTCAAAAGAGTGGTTTTCAGGATCGACAATTTGGCAGTCTTTCACGTAGTGAACTGTCCATCGGCCAGGGATCCTCAGATGCTGAAGTTTCTGCAGGTTTTGTCATGGGCTGCCTGAGATATGCCATAGCCTTTAGTGCAAGACATGTGCTAGGAGTGAACAATGACATTGCAGATGCGTTGTCTTGTTTACAGTGGGAGAGGTTGCATGGGCTGGCCACGGATGCGGAGACTGTCAAGACTCAGATGCCAGCCGACATATGGAAGATAGGAGACAGAGGATGCTTCAGCTGGTGGTTAACTCGTTAGCAGATCCCACACAGGCATGGACAGAATTTCTACAGAATGGTGCGCGAAGGCGGCGGGATACCTGGGCGACAAAGGAATATGTGGTGCAGTATAACATGACTTTGGTTTAGAAAGGGCAATCAAGAGTGACCATTTCAGGGAATTTGTTGAGGACTGCATTTAACAGCAATCTGCTGTCAGGGTATGCCCCATCAGCAGGCGAACTGGACAAGAAAAATCCTATAAGGGTGGTCCAGGGAAATAGGCAGAATATGGACATCAAGGGGATGAGTGACTTTGGAATTCTTGGGTAAAGTACTACAGAAGTTATCTAGGATATGTTGCAACCAAATGGAAATGGAGCTTTTTCGCACTTTGATGTTGTGGTTATTTGTTAGAGCATTCAGGGTATCCAAAATGTTAAGGGTGAAGGAGACTGCAGGTTACTGTGGGTGGACATATTGGCAAAAAAGGCATAAGGATTAGGCTTCACCGTTCAAAGATGGATCAAAGAGTGCAGGGGACATTAGTGTAGTTGAGCATCTACCCTGCAGGAAGGGTCTTCCCCCTGCATTGTGGAATGAAGTTGTTAACCTGGGGCACGGTGGACACAGACATGGTTTTCTTACATTACAACCGCAAAGCGGTTACCGACTTCAGTTGCTGGCCATCTTAAGTAAAGCCATTAAAGAGTTGGAGTTAGAAGATTCTGCCTTTGGCACACATTCCTTCAGAATAGACATGGCTACAGAGGTGGTATTAAGGGAATGGCATAGGGACCGGATCATGATGGTGCGAAGATGGGGATTGGATTGCTTTCAGAAGTATGTGAGGCAGGGAGAAGATAATTGAAGTAAGGATGTGTTTTCCAACATGTTGTGTTTGTATTTTACAGGTTCTGTTCCTGGTCTGGAGTCCTCCGGTTTGAATATCTGTCTGGTGGAACACTCAATTAAAAGTGGGCCCAGAAACAAGCAAAGCAAGGTTCTCAGAAGGCCAACTTGGCCCTTGACTCGGAGATGGACCATGTGCAGTGGCAGGGGAAAAGGGGGATGTGATGGGAAGAACTGTTGCCATGTTTAAACAGGTTAATAATGAGGGGAGTGTGCCTAGACTACTTGTTGTTGCACTTGGGCGAAATTGACATGGTGAGGTAAAAAGGACTGCCTCTAATGAAGAGAATGAAGAAAGACTTGAAGGAAATTCAGCAGCAATGTGCAGGATGCCATGTGGTATGGACAGCATTTGTACTGTTGAGGATTTTGTGAGGGGTGATTAGGCCTGCTGCAATTAAGAGATCAAGGCGTAAGGTTAATCAAGAAATGCACTCTTTCTGTGTTGAAAGGGGCATTACGGTGCTAGAACATTCAGACTTGAGGTGTGAGTATTCAGAATTGTTTAGAGGGGATGGTGTCCATTTATCTTTCCTAGGGATGGAGCTTTACCTTTTCCAGATCAGATACCGGTGGAAGGCGTTAGTGACAGGACATTAAAACTCTGAGTTTCCTGGAGGTGGGGGAAGGTGCCAGAAAAAGGTCTAGGCTTTTTTCTGATGGAGGTGGATTGTCAAATTGCCATTGTTTACAGTAGTTTATGGTTGTTGAAAGTGGCAGCCCAGGAAGTCAAGGAGCCGTAGATAAGAGCACTCCTGGGTGAGCCAGGAGGTTAACCATTTATTAACAAATTATGTTAGTTACAGGTTCAGAGTTCACAATAAACTTGAAGGGACTTTACATCTAGCAATCAGTTATATCAGTGAGGGGAAATACAGTAATGCAGCAGATAAGTGGGTAGGGGTGGGGGGTGAGTAACGTAGGTGAACAGTGTGTATAGTGAGGCTGGTAGTTTTGCAAGGCCAAGGCAAAGGCCCAGGACTTTATTATAGGTGCACCTGTTTTTAACAGAGCGGCCTTTTTCACACTATGCTTGGTATCAGCTATTGGTAATGCACCCTTCTTCCCTAAGGGGCTTTTGGATGGGCAACCAACCCCATGGACGTCTCCCCTCCAGGAAGTTTGGGGAAGTGGAACAGTCCATGACTACTTGGGCTATTTTGGACTATGTGGGCTACAAAGTATCCCGATGGGTATAAATTCCTCCATTTTAACTGCCCTGCTACCATTTTGTCTAGGTGACAGAATGGCTGGTCCAGGGTAGTATTTTTGTCTTCCTCCCGCCCACCCCTTCATCGGATAGCTTTTGATAGGTTCCCCTTCCTTTCCTAGGTTATTTAGGGTTTGTTGGTTGTTAACAGGTTCAACATGGGGACATTTGTATGAATTGGTTAAAGTTGTTGCTGAAAAGCAGGTGCAGTGGCAGTGGATTGTCAAAATGCCATGGTTTACAGTAGTTTATGGTTGTTGAAAGCGGCAATCCAGGTAGTTAAAGAACGGTAGACAAGAGCATGCCTAAACGAGCCAGGAAGTTAAACATTTGTTAACAAATTATGATACAGATTTAAAGTTCACAATAAACTGGAAGGGACTTTAAATCTAGCAATCACTCATATCAATGATGGGAAATACAGTATTGCAGTGAATATGTGAGGAGAGAGGGGGAGGGTGGTTTTGGGTTGGGGATACCAAAGGTGAATGGTGTTAATAGTGAGGCTGGTAGTTTTGTAAGGCAAAGGCCCAGGATTTTACTTTAGGTGCACCTGTTTTCAATAGAGAAGCCTTTTCACACTGTGCATAGTGTCAGTGGTTGGTAATACTCTCCTCTTCACCAATGGGTGCTGATATAGTGAAAACAAATGACAAAATCAACATATGGGACTGTGTAATGGAAGTGGCCCCAATCAGCACCATAGGGCACATTTAAGTATCTGTGCAGGGCGAGGACTGGGACAGTGTGCCATATCAGAGCAAATGCGCTGTTCCCAGTGAAGTCATACATGGTGATACCCAGCATAGATATCAGGTGCTTGATTAGAAGACAGGCAATAAATTCCAAACCCCGCAAAAAAAAGTGTACAGATCGAAGTAGTCAGCCAGGAATAATGTAGTGAGCACAATATGCCTCATTCCAAGGACAGAAACTCACATCGTATATATATGTATGGCGGTCGGCACTAGGTATTTACAGTTGTTGCTGAAAAGCAGGTGCAGTGGCAGTGGATTGTCAAAATGCCATGGGTTACAGTAGTTTATGGTTGTTGAAAGCGGCAATTCAGGTAGTTAAAGAACGGTAGACAAGAGCATGCCTAAACGAGCCAGGAAGTTAAACATTTGCCTATTTGCCTATATCTTTGGCGCCACTTGACTAATCTTCACAAAAAGTTCCCAAAAAATTTGCCACTTCCGTCAGCTGCTGTCTGGAAAGTTTGGGGCGATCAATCCAGAGTGGGGGCCAAGCAAAAAAGGGCGTTCCAAAACATGTTTTCCCCATTCATTTTTCTATTGGGATTTTGAACAGCAATAGCACACAAACTGCTGGAAAGAATTATACCAAATTTGGCAGGAAGGTAGGTCCTGGTCCAGAAAGAGTGCTTTTTTTTCTGTTTTGGTGTAATTCCATTCAGTAGTGTTTGAGAAATTAAGGGGAAAACACATTCATATATCTAGGGACCCAAAGGATTCACCACCCCTAACGATCTCGTGCTGAGATTTGATTGGCTGATAGCACTTCAGCAACAGAAGCTGTTGAAGTTTTGTCAGCCATCTTGGGACCCGGCTTCAATTGTGTCCCAAAACAAAAGTGAAACAAAAACAAAAGGGGCCAGGGTATGAACACTCTGACCCCATAGCTCTGGTGGTGGGGTCCCAAAGGGACCCCCCAGGGCTAAAAAATATTTTTTTTAAATGTAACAAAGCTCTTCGTCAGTTTAATGCCCCCCGGTGGGCCAAGTCCCTCCTGATGCCCTGGGGACCGCCACCTCCCCGGGGCTTTATTTTAATCTGTGGGGGAGGGCATCTGCCCCATCGCTGCCCTGGGACTACCACCCCTGGGACAGCTCTGTATTTGGAGCAGAGGGCGCATGACCCCCCTAACCCCAGGGACCACCACCCCCGGGGCAAATGTTTAAAATAATAAAGGGGGGTCTCTATCCATTCTCCGGGGATCACACTCCCAGGGCTAAGTTCTCATTTGAGTGGGGCTGTGTGCCCCCCTTGTGGTGCTACAGATTGCCCTGGGGACCACCACCCCCAAGGGCCGGCTCCTGCTATGTCTAGGGGTTGCCCACAACCGGGACATAGCTGTTTGCTGTGGCTGCAGCCAAGCCACAGCAAACATTTCTAGTTTTGACAGCAGGACCTTTAAAGCAGGTCCCGCTGTCAAAATGAAAAGTTTCATCTCTGTCCCCTGCATGCGTGCAAAGGACAGAAATGAGATGCTTCAGTAAGCACGGAGCACCAGGCAGTCTTTTCAATTAAAAAAAAAAAAAGTTGGGACTGCAGGGGAGCCCATAAGGGCTCTCTCGCGGTCCCACATAGCCCGCAAAAGGCTTTTGATAGATTTTTTTTGTATTTTTCAAAAAATGTTTTTTAACATAAAAAAAAAACAAAAAAAAAACACACACATATATATATATATATATATATATATATATATATATATATATGGACTGTGGGGGAGCCCTCCCTCGTGGTCCATGAAAGCCCATAAAGGGCTAAAAAATAAATAAATAAATAAAAAATAAAATAAACCCCCATAGCTCAGTCAAAGCTCTTCAAACTGAGTTATGGGTGGTTCGAGTCCAGCTGGACTCATTACAATGTAAAAAAAATTAAAAAAAACTTTTTAAAGAATGTTAAATACATGTTTTTGTTAAATCCAATAAAAATGTCTCATTCTAAGTATTTGAGACATTAAAGCCTAAAAAAACTCTCTCTCTCTCTCACTTTCCTTTTCTCTTTCTGTATCTCTTTCAATCAATTTTTCCCACTCACACACCCACTTAGACACTTACGCACCCACTCAAAGACCCACTCAGACACTCATGCACCCACTCAAAGACCCACTTAGACACTTTCGCACCCTCTCACAGACCCACTGAAATCCTCAGGCAGCCACTCACAGACCAACGCTCACACTGATGCACCCACTAAAACACTGATGTGTGCACTCTCACACCCAGACAGACAATCTGACAGCCACTCTCACCCCTAAAAACATCCTCTTCCACTTATTCTCACACCTAGAGAAGCTGTGGCTAACTCCCTCTGTGCACGGTGAAAGGGCTGTGTACAGTGTAGGTTTGGATGGTTGGGGGGTGTTGGCTGCAGGCTTTGGCTTTCAGGCCAGGTCTTACGGGCCACTTCCTAAGTGCATGGGTGAAGGATGTGCACAGTTGGGTGCCTATAAGGTGTTGGTCTCAGGACTGGCCCAGGCCCATGGCCAACTGCCGCCACACACGGCCAAAGGCTGTGTGCAGCGGTGGTTGGATTAACGTATAGTAATTAAAATTACTATACGTAAAAAAAAACATAGAAATCTACTGAAAAAATAAAGGTTACAGGGATGTTATGGTTACAAAACAGAATTAAAAAAGACCATAGAAATTCACTTAAAAAACCAAAGGTTACAGGGAAGTTATAGTTAGGCTCACATTTTAAACGTGCAAACCAGAGAAATTCACCAGTTATAGTTAGAGTTACCTCAAGTAACTTTAACTCATGCCCTAAGGTAACTATAACTCGTGCCCCTGCATGCACAGTTTTTTCATCAATATATTTACTGCAAATATTACATTGATATTATTAACGATGCTATGAAAGATGGCATAATTGCCATAATTTGCTGTGCATGGCGAGGGCACGAGTTATAGTTACCTTAGGGCATGAGTTATAGTTACTTGAGGTAACTCAAACTCAAACAGATGCATTTGTATGGTTTTGTACATTTAAAATGTGAGCCTAACTATAACTATATATATATATATATATATATATATATATATATATATATATATATATATATATATATACATATACATATATATATATATATATATATATATATATATATATATATATATGTGTGTGTCTGTGTGTGTCTCTGTGTGTGTGTTAGTGAGAAACATTCAATCAGACAACCAAGTTATAGTAAGAAACACAGACAAAGGTGGCACAGCAGATGCATATAGCTCAAGCCAATCATCAGCTGAGAGACTCTAACTGTTACATCCAAAGTGCTAGAGGCCAGTGTGCAAAATATAAGGGCCAGTATCATTTGGAACTGATGGGATGGAAAGATGAAAGCCTATTGAGTGAGGAGTAATATTTGTTTCTCAGAAATGACAATCCATGTCTTCCAGTGATGAATTTCATACCTAAGATACATAAAATGCTCTGCAACCACCTAGGAGACCAACTATTTTGGCCATCAAAGGTTTCTTTGAAAATACTCCAATATATGTGGATTTATTTCTCCAGGAATATGTGTGTAATCTGTCATCATATATAAAAGATACTGGTGGTTTCCTTAGGAGGATTTAAATATCCCTTGGAGTGAAGAGCATATCTTAATGACATTGGATGTCACTTCTCTATACACCAGTATACAACATGAACATAGACTTCAATCTGTAGAGTATTTTCTCAGGAATCGACCATTGATGATGTTGAACACACCAGAATGCTGCAATGATACAGTGGTGCCATGATAATAACCTTTTTAATTTCAGAACAGAGTATACAGGCAAATATGAGGGACCTTGGTAGGTATCTGCTTTGCCCTCAGCTATGCTGGTTTGCATATGGTCTGGTGGGAGGAGCAGGTGCTCATGGGGGACTATGGAGAGAAGCATACAGAAAAGATTGTATGTTGGCTAATATTCATGGATGATAATGTTATTGTCTGGAAAGGTACATCTGAGTCAGTAGTAAGATTTGTGGAGAAGATTAATCAGAACGATCTGAGTATCCACTTTACAAAACATATCAATGGGAAGAATCACATAGGAACTAAGCGCTCACAGAAAAATCTCCACAATATTACATGACAAACATTGCAGGCACGGTGCTCATGGCAAGAGGATCTTCCTATCTCCTCTGGTGTTTCCTAGGAAACTAATAGCAATAAGAACAGCTGTCACGGCACTCGTGTATCCATCTTAATATTGAAGTGAATACTTCATGGTCCATATTACATATTTGTTGCCAAAATTAATACAATAAATTTCTCTGACGCACAGGAATTCATAAATGAAAAGAAGCTGAGTGGCCTTTTTGGGACTTGCGCACCTATGTCTTCACAACACTCTGAGTAGGAGACCAACCAATATTGAATTTTTTTTTTTTTGTGTAGATCATGCCTGCATGACTAATTGGAATTTAAATGTGTTTAAACAATTTAGAATTTGTATTATGGAGACCTCCTATCCTGTTTTCACTTTAATCATTTGTTCTTTCTAATTTTGAAACACTAACCCCGTTAATCAAACA
This sequence comes from Pleurodeles waltl, assembly GCF_031143425.1. Classification (NCBI taxonomy): domain Eukaryota; kingdom Metazoa; phylum Chordata; class Amphibia; order Caudata; family Salamandridae; genus Pleurodeles; species Pleurodeles waltl. The sequence continues at coordinate 806,846,732 of NC_090440.1, forward strand.
AAATTAGATTGTGTATATTACAGATGTAGTTATTTTTTCATTTATTTCAGCCCTGACGAAGTCTTTAAGATTATTATCTTATTGGACGAAACACGTGTTGGCGTTTGGCTGATGATCTGCTCTTCTGAAAGAATAAATTGAGTTTCTTTTCATTTATGAATTCCTGTGCGTCAGAGAAATTTATTGTATTAATTTTGGCAACAAATATGTAATATGGACCATGAAATATTCACTTCAATATTAAGATTGATACACGAGTGCCGTGACAGCTGTTCTTAAAACATATCAATGGGACCCAAGTAGAATTTCTGGACCTACAGGTGTATGTAAGTGAAAAAAGACTGCAAACTAGGTTGTTCAGGAAGCCTATAGCAGGGAACTCCTTACTGCATGCATCTAGTTTTCACCTTAAACATACAATTTAAAATATTCCATATGGGGAGTTACTGAGAGTGAAAATGAACACCAGTGAGAAAAGTGATTGGGAGGGGGGTAAGAAGAAGGTAATTGAGAGATTCTAACAGAATGGATATGATAAAAAACTATCAACAAAGTTGTGGTGGAAGCTGAAGAGAAGAGCAGGGGAGTTATACTATTTGCACATGATAGACAGAAGACTCCCAGTGACTCCCAGATTAGGATCATTACAACTTACAGTGCTGAGAACAGAAAAATGAGAGCCATCCTGAATAATCACTGGTATTTATTAAAAGCAGATTCCACACTGGCCCCTACCCTTCCTAAATGCCCACAGATTACCTTTCGGAGGGCATATTAAATTAAAGACTTTCTAGTTTCCAGAAGTCCACAAGAACACCTGCATGGTTGCAGGGAGAAGATTTTCATAGATTCTACAAATGTAAAGGAAGAAATAATGGCACCTTCAGTAGTAAACCAACAAGTATACCTGGACCGTATCCCTGTATGACAGATTTTGCTGTATACATACTTAGATACTAACACGAATCCCAAAGTCTACACTCCCAAATGCACCTAATGCATGTACAGCATACGCACTACAACTCCCACAATGCATCACCCTTTAGCCACTTAACAATGCACATTCCCCTCTTATAACTACACCTCAGTTCTGAAGCATGACATATAGCATTTAACTAGAAGTCCATGTATAATACATCAGGTAGATGTGAATAACAATCCTTGTTATCCACAGGTGCCACTGAGAATGTCATCAGTCAACCAGTGCCATGTAGAGCCAGTCCTCCACCAGATGAATGACCCAGTGATGACAGCTACACAGGATGTCTGGAACTGGAAGCCCTACCTGGCACATCCAGTGTCTCTGGGCTGTCCACGTCCACCAGCCTCATCTAGGACACCATAAGCCCCCCACAACTTCAGTCACCACAACACCTGGTGCCCAAGGCCCCCAAACCAGCGTCTCCAGGCCACGTCAATCCAAAGTGTGCCCACCTGTACAGGGACCTGAGTCAGCACCCACCGGACAAGACAATGAAGGTTCTGGTGAAAGTGGGAGTGGGCACACTGTGGAGGAGACACAGGTACAGGGGGCTAGGGCCACAGGGTGGGGCAACCCAGAGAGCCACCTGCCCATGAGGCAATATCACAAGGCCTGGGAGCATACAACCTATCGCAGGACAAGATGGGTCAGATCTTGAACATGTTAGGGGAAAACATGATGCTGCAGAGGGAGTACCACCAGGAGGCCATGTAGGAGTGGTATGCCCTCAATGCCACCATGACCTCCATGAAAGACTTGATGCAAGAGCACATCATAGTCCTGTGTGAGTTCTTCACCCAGTACCAGGCCCCTTCCACGAGTTACACTTCTAACCAGTTCTCTACATCTGATGCAGCTAGTGGGATGGTGGCCATGTCTGAGGACTCACAAGCCGCTACTGAGCCACCCTCTGTAGCTGAGGAACCCCCACACAAACATGGTCGCAGAGCCAGACATCCTGCAGGGACTCAAGCCAAGACCAAGCCCACTGCCACGAAATGAGCCTCTCCAGGACTGTCTCCTTTGTGTGCCACTGAGATACCTTGTTGGCTCTCTAATGCCATAGCCCCATTTTCAAATTCCACTTGGATACTGGACCTGTGCAACCCACTGCTTGGCCTAACAGACTGATGTCTTCGAACACCATGGTCCCACTTCTTTGCACCCTATCCTTCCCTTTGTAATTCATAACAAATGCACTTACACACAAGTTATGGTGTTTTGTGTTTAACCCCTTAGCTGCTGGGCCTTTTCCCCCCCAGTGCTGAGCCCTTTTTTGGCTATTTGGGGTAGTTCGCGCTTAGGGCTTCATAACTTTTTGTCCACATAAGCTAACCACGCCAAATTTGCGTCCTTTTTTTCCAACATCCTAGGGATTCTAATGGTATCCAGAGTTGGTGGTTTCCCCTGGAGGAGACCAAGAAAATAGTCAAAATACAGTGAAAATTTTGTTTTTTCCAAAGAAATGGGAAAAAAGGGCTGCCGAAGAAGGCTTGTGGTTTTTTCCCTGAAAATGCCATCAACAAAGGGTTTCTGGTGCTGAAATCACTATCTTCCCACCTTTCAGGAACAGGCAGACTTGAATCAGAAAACCACATTTTTCAACACAAATTTGGCATTTTACTGGGACATACCCCATTTCTACTATATTTGGTGCTTTCAGCCTCCTTCCAGTTAGTGACAGGAATGGGTGTGAAACCAATGCTGGATCCCGGAATGCTAAACATTTCTGAAAACTAGACAAAATTCTGAATTCAGCAAGGGGTCATTTGTGTAGATCCTACAAGGTTTTCCTACAGAAAATAACAGCTGAAATAAAAAAATATTGAAATTGAGCTGAAAACAACAGCCATTTTTCTTTATGTTTTACTCTGTAACTTTTTCCTGCGATGTCAGATTTCTGAAAGCAATATACCGTTTTGTCTGCTGGACTCTTCTGGTTGCGGGGATATAAAGGGCTTGTAGGTTCATCAAGAACCCTAGGTACCCAGAGCCAATAAATGAGCTGCACCCTGCAGTTGGTTTTCATTCTATACTGGGTATACAGCAATTCATTTGCTGAAATATGAAGAGTGAAAAAGAGGTATCAAGAAAACCTTTGCATTTCCAAAATGGGATCAAGATAAGGTTTTGAGGAGCAGTGGTTATTTGCACATCGCTGAATTCCGAGGTGCCCATACTAGCATGTGAATTGCAGGGCATTTCTCAAATAGACGTCTTTTTTACACATGTAAAACAAAAAATGTAGAGAAAGATAAGGGGCAATAACACTTGTTTTGCTATTCTATGTTCCCCCAAGTCTCCCGATAAAAATGATACCTCACTTGTGTGGGTAGGCCTAGTGCCCGCGACAGGAAATGCCCCAAAACACAACATGGACACATCCTATTTTTTTTATAGAAAACACAGCTGTTTTTTCCAAAGTGCCTACCTGTAGATTTTGGCCTCTAGCTCAGCCGGCACATAGGGAAACCTACCAAACCTGTGCATTTCTGAAAACTAGAGACCTAGGGGAATCCAAGGAGGGGTGACTTGCGGGGCTCGGACCAGGTTCTGTTACCCAGAATCCTTTGCAAACCTCAAAAAGTGGCTAAAAAAACAAGTTTTCCTAAAATTTCGGTGACAGAAAGTTCTGGAATCTGAGAGGATCCTCAAATTTCCTTCCACCCAGCGTTCCCCCAAGTCTCCCGATAAAAATGATACCTCACTTGTGTGGGTAGGCCTAGCGCCCGCGACAGGAAATGCCCCAAAGCGCAACGTTGACACATCCAAATTTTTTGAAGAAAACAGAGGTGTTTTTTGCGAAGTGCCTACCTGTAGATTTTGGCCTCTAGCTCAGCCGGCACCTAGGGAAACCTACCAAACCTGTGCATTTCTGAAAAACTAGAGACCTAGGGGAATCCAAGGAGGGGTGACTTGCGGGGCTCGGACCAGGTTCTGTTACCCAGAATCCTTTGCAAACCTCAAAAAGTGGCTAAAAAAACAAGTTTTCCTCACATTTCCGTGACAGAAAGTTCTGGAATCTGAGAGGATCCTCAAATTTCCTTCCACCCAGCGTTCCCCCAAGTCTCCCGATAAAAATGATACCTCACTTGTGTGGGTAGGCCTAGCGCCCACGACAGGAAACGCCCCAAAGCGCAACGTTGACACATCCAAATTTTTTGAAGAAAACAGAGGTGTTTTTTGCGAAGTGCCTACCTGTAGATTTTGGCCTCTAGCTCAGCCGGCACCTAGGAAAACCTACCAAACCTGTGCATTTCTGAAAACTAGAGACCTAGGGGAATCCAAGGAGGGGTGACTTGCGGGGCTCGGACCAGGTTCTATTACCCAGAATCCTTTGCAAACCTCAAAAAGTGGCTAAAAAAACAAGTTTTCCTCACATTTCGGTGACAGAAAGCTCTAGAATCTGAGAGGAGCCACAAATTTCCTTCCACCCGGCGTTCCCCCAAGTCTCCCGATAAAAATGATACCTCACTTGTGTGGGTAGGCCTAGCGCCTGCGACAGGAAACGCCCCAAAGCGCAACGTGGACACATCCACATTTTTGGAAGAAAACAGAGGTGTTTTTTGAGAAGTGCCTACCTGTAGATTTTGGCCTCTAGCTCAGCCGGCATGTAGGGAAACCTACCAAACCTGTGCATTTCTGAAAACTAGAGACCTAGGGGAATCCAAGGAGGGGTGACTTGCGGGGCTCGGACCAGGTTCTGTTACCCAGAATCCTTTGCAAACCTCAAAAAGTGGCTAAAAAAACAAGTTTTCCTCACATTTCGGTGACAGAAAGTTCTGGAATCTGAGAGGAGCCACAAATTTCCTTCCACCCGGCGTTCCCCCAAGTCTCCCGATAAAAATGATACCTCACTTGTGTGGGGAGGCCTAGCGCCCGCGACAGGAAATGCCCCAAAACAGAACGTGGACACATCACATTTTTTCATAGAAAACAGTGCCTACCTGTGGATTTTGGCCTCTAGCTCAGCAGGCACCTGGGGAAACCTAGCAAACCAGCACATTTTTGAAAACTAGAAACCCAGGGGAATCCAAGATGAGGTGACTTGTGGGGCTCGGACCAGGTTCTGTTACCCAGAATCCTTTGCAAACCTCAAAATGTGGCTAAAATAACACGTTTTCCTCACATTTCGGTGACAGAAAGTTCTGGAATCTGAGAGGAGCCACAAATTTCCTTCCACCCAGCGTTCCCCCAAGTCTCCCGATAAATATGATACCTCACTTGTGTGGTTAGGCCTGGTGCCTGCGACAGGAATAGATCACACAACGGTCAATGTTGGTCCTTACGTGAGGCAGCTGTTGACGCTGGGGTGATCCATTCCTGACACAGGCACTACAGGGAGTGCAGAATTATTAGGCAAGTTGTATTTTTGAGGATTAATTTCATTATTGAACAACAACCATGTTCTCAATGAACCCAAAAAACTCATTAATATCAAAGCTGAATATTTTTGGAAGTAGTTTTTAGTTTGTTTTTAGTTTTAGCTATGTTAGGGGGATATCTGTGTGTGCAGGTGACTATTACTGTGCATAATTATTAGGCAACTTAACAAAAAAATATATATACCCATTTCAATTATTAATTATTACCAGTGAAACCAATATAACATCTCAACATTCACAAATATACATTTCTGACATTCAAAAACAAAACAAAAACAAATCAGTGACCAATATAGCCACCTTTCTTTGCAAGGACACTCAAAGCCTGCCATCCATGGATTCTGTCAGTGTTTTGATCTGTTCACCATCAACACTGCGTGCAGCAGCAACCACAGCCTCCCAGACACTGTTCAGAGAGGCGTACTGTTTTCCCTCCTTGTAAATCTCACATTTGATGATGGACCACAGGTTCTCAATGGGGTTCAGATCAGGTGAACAAGGAGGCCATGTCATTAGATTTCCTTCTTTCATACCCTTTCTTGCCAGCCACGCTGTGGAGTACTTGGACGCGTGTGATGGAGCATTGTCCTGCATGAAAATCGTGTTTTTCTTGAAGGATGCAGACTTCTTCCTGTACCACTGCTTGAAAAAGGTGTCTTCCAGGAACTGGCAGTAGGACTGGGAGTTGAGCTTGACTCCATCCTCAACCCGAAAAGGCCCCACAAGCTCATCTTTGATGATACCAGCCCAAACCAGTACTCCACCTCCACCTTGCTGGCGTCTAAGTCGGACTGGAGCTCTCTGCCCTCGACCAATCCAGCCACGGGCCCATCCATCTGGCCCATCAAGACTCACTCTCATTTCATCAGTCCATAAAACCTTAGAAAAATCAGTCTTGAGATATTTCTTGGCCCAGTCTTGACGTTTCAGCTTGTGTGTCTTGTTCAGTGGTGGTCGTCTTCCAGCCTTTCTTACCTTGGCCATGTCTCTGAGTATTGCACACCTTGTGCTTTTGGGCACTCCAGTGATGTTGCAGCTCTGAAATATGGCCAAACTGGTGGCAAGTGGCATCGTGGCAGCTGCACGCTTGACTTTTCTCAGTTCATGGGCAGTTATTTTGCGCCTTGGTTTTTCCACACGCTTCTTGCGACCCTGTTGACTATTTTGAATGAAACACTTGATTGTTCGATGATCACGCTTCAGAAGCTTTGCAATTTTAAGAGTGCTGCATCCCTCTGCAAGATATCTCACTATTTTTGACTTTTCTGAGCCTGTCAAGTCCTTCTTTTGACCCATTTTGCCAAAGGAAAGGAAGTTGCCTAATAATTATGCACACCTGATATAGGGTGTTGATGTCATTAGACCACACCCCTTCTCATTACAGAGATGCACATCACCTAATATGCTTAATTGGTAGTAGGCTTTCGAGCCTATACATCTTGGAGTAAGGCAACATGCATAAAGAGGATGATGTGGTCAAAATACTCATTTGCCTAATAATTCTGCACTCCCTGTAGATGTAGGCACTCAAGTGGGGTAGTGTTTTTATCAGGACAGGTGAGGAGTCACTGGGTGGTAGGAATGTTGTGGATCCCAGCATATTCCTGTAGTTTGTGTGACAGAAATGCGAGAAAAATAGAGTTTTTTTTCAACATTTCAGCTTTGCAGGGTATTCTGGGTAAGAAAACTTTGGGGAATCCACACAAGTCACACCTCTGTGGACTCCCCCGAATGTCTAGTTTCCAGAAATGTTTGGGTTTAGTGTGTTTCTCTATATGGCCGCCGAATCCAGGACCAAAAACACAGGTGCCTGCCTTACAAAACCAGTTTGTTTTGCCATAGACAATTTTGATGTCTCCACAATATGATTTGGGTGGTGGAATTTGGGGCTGAACTAAATTGGTGAGCTCCCAAGAGAGCACTCTCTCTCTGCTTGCCGCCGCATTCACCTGCTCTCTGGGTTGGCCTAACCCACTATTACCCAGTTGCACGAACAGCTTGCGAAGGGACAGCAGGACTGTCCTCATCACCTCCCTCATAATGTACTGGAAGAGGAGTTTTCGAATGGGACTCCTCTGACTGAAAAATCACTTCCAGAGTCTGCGCCATTATCCTATCCCTCAGATGCTGTCTCAGTATCTGATGTCTCAGTCTCTGATCCTATGTCAGAGCGGTCCTCTATAACCCGAGTGCAGGCAGCAGTCATCCATCAAGATGCCATCTCTGCTATTGGCTAAACTGCTGCTCTAAAACACTAGCCTACGTAGACAGTCACAAAATCGATGGTGTGTGTGAGATACGTGCAACAGTAGAGGCCACCTTACCTGCGCTTCTTCCCTCAATCAGCACGTACTTTCAAGACACTCAAAAAACACCTTGTCACATACCATTCGTCACAGTCTTTAGCACCTCCTGCGCCCAGTCCAAAAATCATTATTGGTGCTCCCACTCCCCCCTCCTCGGATTCCCTCATTACCACCCAGCAAAAGTGCCCTTCATCTCTCCATAGACTTTACTAATGTACTCAGCTATTTACATAAAATACAGATGTGCTCTTTGCAGTAGGCATATAAACCTTCTGCGCTTCTTTATGGCACTAAAACTGCCACTAGACAAGTCGGACCCTTTTCCCCCCAGGGAAACCACACACATAGGCCCTCATTCTGACCTTGGCGGGCGGCGGAGGCCGCCCGCCAAAGTCCCGCCGTCAGGTTACCGTTCCGCGGTCGAAAGACCGCGGCGGTAATTCTGACTTTCCCGCTGGGCTGGCGGGCGGTCGCCTTCAGGCCGCCCGCCAGCCCAGCGGGAAAGAGGCTTCCACGATGAAGCCGGCTCGGAATCGAGCCGGCGGAGTGGAAGCTGTGCGACGGGTGCAGTTGCACCCGTCGCGTATTTCACTGTCTGCGCAGCAGACAGTGAAATACATTTAGGGGCCCTCTTACGGGGGCCCCTGCAATGCCCATGCCAGTGGCATGGGCACTGCAGGGGCCCCCAGGGGCCCCGCGACCCCCCCTACCGCCATCCGGTTCCCGGCGGTCGGACCGCCAGGATCTGGATGGCGGTAGGGGGGGTCGGAATCCACTCGGCGGCGCAGCAAGCTGCGCCGCCTTGGAGGATTCAATGGGGCGGCGGTACACTGGCGGGAGACCGCCAGTGTTGCCGGTCCGACCGCGGCTTTACCGCCGCGGTCGGAATCCCCATTGGAGCACCGCCGGCCTGTCGGCGGTGCTCCCGCGGTCCTCCGCCCTGGCGGTCTTTGACCGCCAGGGTCAGAATGACCGCCATATTGACAAAAGTGATATATATATGACAGCCAACCACCTGAAACTCAACTCAAGCAAAACCGAAATAATCCTCTTTGGCCCACACAAAAACACCTGGGACCCCCCATGGTGTCCCACCACGCTAGGCCCTGCACCCACCCCCGCCAACCACGTACGCAACCTCAGCATCATCCTAGACTCCTCCCTCTCGATGACCCAACAAATCAACGCTCTTACCTCCTCATGCTTCAACAAACTCCGTATACTGAAAAACATTCAAATGGATCCCCACAGAGACCAGAAAAACTGTCACTCACGCACTCATCAGCAGCAGGCTTGATTACGGAAACGCCCTCTACTCCGGCACCACTCTAAAACTCAAGCGCAAACTACACGCATCCAGAACTCAGCAGCACGACTCATCCTCGACCTCCGCCGACACGAACACATCTCTCCACACCTCAAATCCCTCCACTGGCTCCCCATTGACAAAAGGATCACCTTCAAGATCCTCATCCTCGCACACAAATCACTCCACAACACAGGCCCTGCCTACCTCAACGAGAGTCAACTTCCACACCCCCACACGAAACGTCCGCTCAGCTGACCTCTCTCTCGCCTCTGTCCCCCCCATCAAACACACCACCACCGGGGGCAGATCCTTCTCCTACCTTGCACCCAAAACCTGGAACGCACTCACAACCCACCTTCGCAAGACCCAAAACCTACTTCTTTTCAGGAAGAGCCTCAAAACCTGGCTTTTTGAACAGTGAACCTCCCAGCCCCTTTCCCTCCCCCCACCCCCCACCCCCCTCCAGCACCTTGAGACCCTCACAGGTGAGTAGCGCGCTTTATAAATCTCTTTGATACAGATCTACCTCTCTCTCTCTATATATATATATATATATATATCTACATAGATATATCTATAGATATATCCATGTACCTAGATATATCTATCTACATAGATATATATAGATATATACATATATTTTTTTTTTGTTGTTGTATGGTTTCCTTGGGGGCCAAAATGGCCCCCAGGGAAACCCTACAACATCTAAAAAAAAAATTGCACCCACAGGGGGTCACCCTGCCCACGGGCGACCCCCTGTCATTTAATATTTTTTTTTTTATTATTATTTTTTTGGGAAAAAAAAAAAATCCCCTGCGGGGGGCGCGATCGCGCCCCCCCAGGGGGCCCCTACCTTTTTAAAAAAAATAAAATTATGCCGGGGGGGGGGGGGGGGGTGGCCCGTTTTCCGGGGGGCCGCCCCCCAAAAGTGAAATCCCTGGTGTCTAGTGGGGTTTCCTGGCCCCCGATCGCAGCTGTGCTGCGATCGGGGGCCAGGAAACCATTTCAGAAGGCCTCGTAAGAAAGGGGAGAGTCTCCCCTTTCTTACGAGGCCTTTTCAAAGTGTTTCCTGGCCCCCCCGATCGCAGCTGTGCTGACGTTCATGTTTCCTGGCCCCCCCGATCGCAGCTGTGCGACGCGCTGACATCACAAAGGGGCGGGTGGGGGGCGGGGGAGACACGGTAGCTTCCGTGTCTCCCCAGGGAAGTAAAAAAAAAAGAAATAAATCCTCGGGTGCGACGCACCCGAGGATTTATTAATGCCCTTCCTGGTGTCGGCCACTGGTCGTAACCCGCACCAGAGAGGGTGTGTGGGCGTCGGCCAGTGGCCGACGCCCGCACCAAAGCGGTTAATTATTGAAATTGTGACTTGTTAAAGAAAGTGACTTTTAATCCACCGTGCAAATGTGAATGTATCATCCTGACATCCGGTTGTCTGCAGCAAAGTCAGTGTCCACAAATCCCTGGGTCCTCAGGTAGCAGAGTGGGAAGAGTAGTCAAAAACCACCAGCAGCTCTTCTGCAATAGATAGCAAAGAAGGTACATCACATATCAATAGCACAGTTGTCAACATTATGTACTTGCAAATAATAATGGCTAAACCGATGACAAAGAGAATTGACACATAGGAAGACAATCTAATGCTATTGAACACATGTCCTCAATCATGTTCAGGTAATATGAGACAAGATTATCAATGCATCTTACAGTTATGAACTGAGTAATACACACTCATTAGTTGTACTACACAGTTCACACCTTTGGATATCAAGTTTGTACATCAATTAAAGATACAATAAGCAGCAACCTATGCACATGACAATATGATATCAGAATATAGAAGTCACAAATGTGAAAATAAGTAGATAGGATGTCTGAAGTGTATGCAACACAGGCAGATGATCTAGTTTATATCACAGTGGGACTGTTGACCTACTTGACAGACCTTTCTTGTATGCTTCCATCTGATACCCAAATGGGACCAAAACCTACTCATATCAGAGATGGATAACAAAGTACACCCAACCCTTACTCCAACATGAGACATGGTATATGTAGAAAATACCTACCAGAATTTTAGCTGAAGTACTGCTGGATGAGCTGTGTCCTTGTGACTACATCTTCCTCATCCTCATCTTCATTACTCTGATTGTCTCCCTCTGCTGCCACCTGATTGTTCCCAACTCCTTTTTTCTCCAACAATGGGATATTCCTCCTTTCTGCCAGATTGTGGAACATGCAGCAGGCCACCACAATCTGGCACACCTTCTGTGGTTAGTACTGCAGATAACCCCTAGAGATGTACAGACATCTGACCTTGCCCTCGCCAACATCCCACGCATCCACAGAACGACCACCGGCGGCAGATCGTTCTGCCACCTCGCCGCCAAGACATGGAACACTCTTCCCACCCACCTGCAACAGACACAGGACCTACTTACCTTCAGGAGACACCTCAAGACTTGGCTGTTAGAGCAGTAGCAGTCTCCCCTTCCACTCCTCAGTCCCTTGAGACCCTCACAGGTGAGTAGTGCGCCTTACAAATGCCTTGATTGATTGATTGAACCTTGCCTACAACACACCGAATGTCCTTCCTATCACCCTTCTTATCCTCCCATGAGCCTCATTGTACTGTTCTCCAGGCCTGATCCTTTAATTCCTCATCGGTGTCAGTAGCCAGAAGAGATTGGGATAACCTGAATCACCTGTGGAGAAAGGAAACAAGCATTTACAATCCAATATGTTACACACTGACTGAGTAGGAAGGCTGGGGTAACAGTAATTTCACTAGCACTCATCATACTCACCGATGAGGTAGTGTAGGAAGTTGGATCTGTATGCACTATTTCCAAGTAAGAAATAGCATGCACAGAGTCCAAGGGTTCCCCTTAGAGGTAAGATAGTGGCAAAAAGAGATCATTCTAATGCTCTATTTTTGTGGTAGTGTGGTCGAGCAGTAGGCTTATCAGAGGGTAGTGTTAAGCATTTGTTGTACACACACAGGCAATAAATGGGGAACACACACTCAAAGACAATTCCCGCCCAATAGTTTTTTATATAGAAAAATATATTTTCTTAGTTTATTTTAAGAGCCACAGGTTCAAGATTTACAAACAATACTTCAAATGAAAGGTATTTCACTTAGGAACTTTAGGAACTTTGAATTAGCAAAATAGCATATACAGTTTTCACACAAATGGCAATAAGCTATTTTAAAACTAGACACAGTGCAATTTTCAACAGTTCCTGGGGGAGGTAAGTGTTTGTTAGTTTTGCAGGTAAGTAAACCACCTACAGGATTCAAAATTGAGTCCAAGGTAGCCCACCATTGGGGGTTCAGAGCAACCCCAAAGTTACCACACCAGCAGCTCAGGGCCGGTCAGGTGCAGAAGTCAAAGTGGTGCCCAAAACACAGAGGCTTCAATGGAGAAGGGGGTGCCCCGGATCCAGTCTGCCAGCAGGTAAGTACCCGCGTCTTTGGAGGGCAGACCAGGGGGGTTTAGTAGGGCACCGGGGGGGACACAAGTCAGCACAAAAAGTACACCCTCAGCGGCACGTGGGCGGCCGGGTGCAGAGTGCAAACAGGCGTCGGGTTTGCAATAGGAGTCAATGGGAGACCCAGGGGGTCTCTTCAGCGAAGCAGGCAGACAAGGGGGGGGGGGCTCCTCGGGGTAGCCACCACCTGGGCAAGGGAGAGGGCCACCTGGGGGTCGCTTCTGCACTGGAGGTCGGATCCTTCAGGTCCTGGGGGCTGCGGGTGCAGTGTCTTTACCAGGCGTTGAGTTCTTTGAAGCCGGCAGTCGCGGTCAGGGGGAGCCTCTGGATTCCCTCTGCAGGCGTCGCTGGGGGGGCTCAGGAGGGTCAACTCTGGCTACTCACAGGGTCGTAGTCACCGGGGAGTCCTCCCTGTAGTGTTGGTTCTCTGCAGGTCGAGCCGGGGGCTTCGGGTGCAGAGTGCAAAGTCTCACGCTTCCTGCTGGAAACGTGTATTCTTTAAAAGTTGCTTCTTTGTTGCAAAGATGTTTCTTCTTTGGAGCAGAGCCGCTGTCCTCAGGAGTTCTTGGTCCTTTTAGATGCAGGATAGTCCTGAGAGGCTTCAGAGGTCGCTGGACCCTGTGGAACGCGTCGCTGTTGCAGTTTCTCTTGAAGTGGGGAGACAGGCCGGTAGGGCTGGGGCCAAAGCAGTTGGTGTCTCCGTCTTCTCTGCAGGGCTTTCAGGTCAGCAGTCCTTCTTCATCTTAGGTTGCAGGAATCTATCTTGCTAGGTTCTAGGAGCCCCTAAATACTCAATTTAGTGGGGTGTTTAGGTCTGGGGGTTAGTAGCCAATGGCTACTAGCCCTGAGGGTGGCTACACCCTCTTTGTGCCTCCTCCCTGAGAGGAGGGGGGCACATCCCTAATCCTATTGGGGGAATCCTTCATCTGCAAGATGGAGGATTTCTAAAAGTCAGAGTCACCTCAGCTCAGGACACCTTAGGGGCTGTCCTGACTGGCCAGTGACTCCTCCTTGTTTTTCTTATTATCTCCTCCGGCCTTGCCGCCAAAAGTGGGGCCGTGGCGGAGGGGGTGGGCAACTCCACTAGCTGGAGTGCCCTGGGGTGCTGTAACAAAGGGGGTGAGCCTTTGAGGCTCACCGCCAGGTGTTACAGTTCCTGCAGGGGGAGGTGAGAAGCACCTCCACCCAGTACAGACTTTGTTACTAGCCACAGAGTGACAAAGGCACTCTCCTCATGTGGCCAGCAACATGTCTGGTGTGTGGCAGGCTGCTAAAACTAGTCAGCCCACACTGGAAGTCGGGTATGGTTTCAGGGGGCATCTCTAAGATGCCCTCTGGGGTGTATTTTACAATAAAATGTACACTGACATCAGTGTGCATTTATTGTGCTGAGAAGTTTGATACCAAACTTCCCAGTTTTCAGTGTAGCCATTATGGTGCTGTGGAGTTCGTGTATGACAGACTCCCAGAACATATACTCTTATGGCTACCCTGCACTTACAATGTCTAAGGTTTGGCTTAGACACTGTAGGGGCATAGTGCTCATGCACCTTTGCCCTCACCTATGGTATAGTGCACCCTGCCTTAGGGCTGTGAGGCCTGCTAGAGGGGTGACTTATCTATGCCATGGGCAGTGTGAGGTTGGCATGGCACCCTGAGGGGAGTGCCATGTCGACTTAGTCATTTTCTCCCCACCAGTACACACAAGCTGGCAAGCAGTGTGTTTGTGCTGAGTGAGGGGTCTCAAGGGTGGCATAAGACATGCTGCAGGCCTTAGAGACCTTCCCTGGCATCAGGGCCCTTGGTACCAGGGGTACCAGTTACAAGGGACTTACCTGGATGCCAGGGTGTGCCAATTATGGAAACAAAGGTACAGGTTAGGGAAAGAACACTGGTGCTGGGGCCTGGTTAGCAGGCCTCAGCACACTTTCAAATCATAACTTGGCATCAGCAAAGGCAAAAAGTCAGGGGGTAACCATGCCAAGGAGGCATTTCCTTACACAACCCCCCCCCCAAAACGAAAGAGGATGAGACTAACCTTTCCCAAGAGAGTCTTCATTTTCCTTGACCTGGAAAGGCCATCTGCATTGACATAGGCAGTCCCAGGTCTGTGTTCCACTATAAAGTCCATTCCCTGTAGGGAGATGGACCACCTCAACAGTTTTGGATTTTCACCTTTCATTTGCATTAGCCATCTGAGAGGTCTGTGGTCAGTCTGAACTACAAAGTGAGTACCAAAGAGGTATGGTCTCAGCTTCTTCAGGGACCAAACCACAGCAAAGGCCTCCCTCTCAATGGCACTCCAATGCTGCTCCCTGGGGAGTAACCTCCTGCTAATGAAAGCAACAGGCTGGTCAAGGCCATCATCATTTGTTTGGGACAAAACTGCCCCTATCCCATGTTCAGAGGCATCAGTCTGCACAATAAACTGCTTGGAGTAATCTGGAGCTTTGAGAACTGGTGCTGTACACATAGATTGTTTCAGGGTGTCAAAGGCCTGTTGGCATTCTACAGTCCAGTTTACCTTTTTGGGCATTTTCTTGGAGGTAAGTTCTGTGAGGGGTGTCATTATTGATCCATATCCATTCACAAACCTCCTGTAGTGCCCAGTCAAGCCAAGGAATGCCCTGACTTGAGTCTGGGTTTTTGGAGCTACCCAGTCCAGAATAGTCTGGATCTTGGGCTGGAGTGGCTGAACTTGGCCTCCACCTACAAGGTGTTCCACGTAAACCACAGTTCCCCGCCCTATCTGACATTTGGATGCCTTGATAGAGAGGCCTGCTGCTTGCAGGGCCTTCAAAACCTTCTTCAGGTGGACCAGGTGATCCTGCCAGCTGGAGCTAAAGACAGCAATATCGTCAAGATAAGCTGCACTAAAGGACTCCAAGCCAGCAAGGACTTGCTTCACCAACCTTTGGAATGTGGCAGGGGCATTTTTTAAAACAAAGGGCATCACAGTGAACTGATAGTGCCCATCAGGTGTGGAGAATGCTGTCTTTTCTTTTGTTCCTGGTGCCATTTTGATTTGCCAGTACCCTGCTGTCAAGTCAAAGGTACTTAAGTATCTGGCAGCACCTAGCTTATCAATCAATTCATCTGCCCTTGGAATGGGGTGGGCATCTGATTTGGTGACAGAATTAAGGGCCAGATGTAGCAAAGGGTTTTTCCCATTCTGTGTCAATGGGAAAATGTGTTCGTACATATGGCCCTAAGTCCTCTGTAGTCCACACAAAACCTCATCTCTCTCTTTCCATCTTTGGTGTGAGGTTTGGGCACTAAGACCACTGGGCTAGCCCAGGGGCTGTCAGAGTGCTCAATGACCCCCAATTCCAGCATCTTGTGGACTTCCACTTTGATGCTTTCCTTAACTTGGTCAGACTGTCTGAAAAGTTTGTTTTTGACAGGCATGCTGTCTCCTGTGTCCACATCATGGGTACACTGGTGGGTTTGACCAGGGGTTAGGGAAAAGAGCTCAGCAAACTGTTGCAGGACCTTCCTACAGTCAGATTGCTATTGGCCAGAGAGGGTGTCTGAATAGATCACTCCATCAACTGAGCCATCTTTAGGGTCTGTGTAGAGGAGATCAGGGAGAGGTTCACTCTCAGCTTCCTGGTCCTCATCTGTTACCATCAACAGATTCACATCTGCCCTGTCATGGAAGAGCTTGAGGCGGTTCACATGGATCACCCTTTTGGGGGTCCTGCTAGTGCCTAGGTCTACCAGGTAGGTGACCTGACTCTTCCTCTCTAGCACTGGGTAAGGGCCACTCCATCTGTCCTGAAGTGCCCTGGGAGCCACAGGCTCTAGAACCCATACTTTCAGCCCTGGCTGAAACTCAACCATAGCAGCCTTTTGGTCATACCACATCTTCTGGAGTTGTTGGCTGGCCTCAAGGTTTTTGCTTGCCTTTTCCATGTACTCTGCCATCCTTGAATGTAGGCCTAGTACATAGTCCACTATATCTTGTTTAGGATCATGAAGAGGTCTCCCCCAGCCTTCTTTTACAAGAGCTAGTGGTCCCCTTACAGGATGGCCAAACAGAAGTTCGAAGGGGGAAAACCCTACTCCCTTCTGAGGCACCTCTCTGTAGGCGAAAAGCAGACATGGCAAGAGGACATCTCATCTCCTTTTGAGTTTTTCAGGGAGCCCCATGATCATGCCTTTCAATGTCTTGTTAAATCTTTCTACAAGACCATTGGTTTGTGGATGGTATGATGTGGTGAATTTGTAAGTCACCCCACACTCATTCCACATATGCTTCAGGTATGCTGACATGAAGTTGGTACCTCTGTCAGACACCACCTCCTTAGGAAATCCCACTCTGGTAAAAATACCAATGAGTGCTTTTGCTACTGCAGGGGCAGTAGTGGACCTAAGGGGAATTGCTTCAGGGTATCTAGTAGCATGATCCACTACTACTAGTATGTATTGGTTCCCTGAGGCTATGGGAGGTTCAAGTGGACCCACTATGTCCATACCCACTCTTTCAAAGGGGACCCCCACCACTGGAAGTGGAATGAGGGGGGCCTTTGGGTGTCCACCTGTCTTACCACTGGCTTGACAGGTGGCACAGGAGATACAAAACTCCTTTACCTTCTGGGACATGTTGGACCAATAGAAATGGTTGACTAATCTCTCCCAAGTCTTGGTCTGTCCCAAATGCCCAGAAAGTGGAATATCATGAGCTAAGGTCAGGATGAACTCCCTAAACTCCTGAGGCACTACCACTCTCCTAGTGGCACCAGGTTTGGGATCTCTTGCCTCAGTGTAGAGGAGTCCATCTTCCCAATAGACTCTATGGCCCTCATTCTGACCCTGGCGGTCGGTGATAAAGCGGCGGCCAAGCCGCCAACAGGCCGGCGGTCTAAAATATGCAATTCTGACCCTGGCGGGAACCGCCAACACAGCCCGCCAACTTAACACTCCGCCCGCCACAGCGGTACAAACAAACAGCGCGGCGGTTCCCGCCAACAGCCAGACGGCAGACAATGTACCGCCCACCCTATTACGACCCACCAATCTGCCACCTTTTCCGGGGCGGGAGCACCGCCGATAAGAACACGGCGGAAACAGACTACGAACGGGAAAACGCTCACCTCTACGCACTCCACGCGAGATTCCGGCAGCATGGAACCAGAGTTGCAGGTCATCCCCGCACTCCTATTCCTGCTCATATACCAGGAGCACGCCCGGCGGCGCGGAAGACATTGGTGAGTACTGCACCTACGACACAGGGGAGGGAAAAGATTACCAGCACACACCCACCCACCCACACCCACTACAACACACACATCAATGCATTCCCACAGATCACTGTCACAACCCACAAACCACCCCCCTCCGAAATAATGCAAAGACCAAAAGAAGAGATCATAAACGGGCAGATATATTGAAATATGGACACCAGTAATCGCAATAAATAAATAAACTATATACAAAATATATACAGCTACTAAATGTAGTCCAACCACTGTCCGTGGATCACAGGGTTCCTGTGCAAAGGGGCAAGGCCCAGTCCCATGACAAGAACTCCACGGAGAGAACACTGCAGGGGCATCAGAAAGAAAATCGGACAGGCACCTCAGGGGGAAGGGAAGGGGGGGCACCTCAGCCACTTGAGTACACAACGCCAGATCCACGAGGGGACTCCATGACCACTGGGCCATCCTGGGAGAGCAAAGCCACAGTCCAAACAGTCCATACAGTGGGTGGCCTGCCCACTGGCCCATCCTGGGGAGAGCAAAGCCACAGTCCATACAGTCCATACAGTGGGTGGCCTGCCCACTGGGCCATCCTGGGGAGAGCAAAGCCACAGTCCATACAGTCCATACAGTGGGTGGCCTGCCCACTGGGCCATCCTGGGGAGAGCAAAGCCACAGTCCATACAGTCCATACAGTGGGTGGCCTGCCCACTGGGCCATCCTGGGGAGAGCAAAGCCACAGTCCAAACAGTCCATACAGTGGGTGGCCTGCCCACTGGGCCATCCTGGGGAGAGCAAAGCCACAGTCCATACAGTCCATACAGTGGGTGGCCTGCCCACTGGGCCATCCTGGGGAGAGCAAAGCCACAGTCCAAACAGTCCATACAGTGGGTGGCCTGCCCACTGGGCCATCCTGGGGAGAGCAAAGCCACAGTCCATACAGTCCATACAGTGGGTGGCCTGCCCACTGGGCCATCCTGGGGAGAGCAAAGCCACAGTCCATACAGTCCATACAGTGGGTGGCCTGCCCACTGGGCCATCCTGGGGAGAGCAAAACCACAGTCCAAACAGTCCATACAGTGGGTGGCCTGCCCACTGGGCCATCCTGGGGAGAGCAAAGCCACAGTCCATACAGTCCATACAGTGGGTGGCCTGCCCACTGGGCCATCCTGGGGAGAGCAAAGCCACAGTCCATACAGTCCATAACAGACCCCACTGCCACTGGAGGAGGCAAGTTGGCCAGAGGACATCCTGCAGCCCTGCCCGAGATAGATCCTGCCCTGCCACGTCTGCCAAAGGGCCAGCGGTTCTTGCCTTGAAGGGCCCAGTTCAGCGGTTCCTGAGACGGCGGGGCCCAGTTCAGCGGTCCTTGCCCTGAAGGGCCCAGTTCAGCGGTGCTTGAGACGGCGGGGCCCAGTTCAGCGGTCCTTGCCCTGAAGGGCCCAGTTCAGCGGTTCTTGAGACGGCGGGGCCCAGTTCAGCGCCCCTTGCCTTGAAGGGCCCAGTTCAGCGGTGCTTGAGACGGCGGGCCCAGTTCAGCGCTCCTTGCCTTGAAGGGCCCAGTTCAGCGGTGCTTGAGACGGCGGGGCCCAGCGGAGCGGTTCTTGAGACGGCGGGGCCCAGTTCAGCGGTGCTTGAGACGGCGGGGCCCAGTTCAGCGGTCCTTGCCCTGAAGGGCCCAGTTCAGCGGTTCTTGAGACGGCGGGGCCCAGTTCAGCGCTCCTTGCCTTGAAGGGCCCAGTTCAGCGGTGCTTGAGACGGCGGGGCCCAGTTCAGCGCTCCTTGCCTTGAAGGGCCCAGTTCAGCGGTGCTTGAGACGGCGGGGCCCAGCGGAGCGGTTCTTGAGACGGCGGGGCCCAGCGGAGCGGTGCTTGAGACGGCGGGGCCCAGTTCAGCGCTCCTTGCCTTGAAGGGCCCAGTTCAGCGGTGCTTGAGACGGCGGGGCCCAGTTCAGCGCTCCTTGCCTTGAAGGGCCCAGTTCAGCGGTGCTTGAGACGGCGGGGCCCAGCGGAGCGGTTATTGAGACGGCGGGGCCCAGTTCAGCGGTGCTTGAGACGGCGGGGCCCAGTTCAGCGGTCCTTGCCCTGAAGGGCCCAGTTCAGCGGTTCTTGAGACGGCGGGGCCCAGTTCAGCGCTCCTTGCCTTGAAGGGCCCAGTTCAGCGGTGCTTGAGACGGCGGGGCCCAGTTCAGCGGTCCTTGCCTTGAAGGGCCCAGTTCAGCGGTGCTTGAGACGGCGGACGGTCTATGGCCAACTGCTAATTGCCTGGTGGTGCCCTCCTGGGCAGCGGGGATGGTGCTCCTTCACTGCCCACCTGGGCTGTGGGTGGTGGGGCCCTCCTGGCCAGCTGGGATGGGTCCTCCCTGGCAGCGGCTATGGGGGTGGTGGGCTCTCCCGGGGCAGCTGTGCCGGTTCCTCCAGGGGCAGCGGCTATGGGGGTTGTGGGCTCCTCCTGGGCAGCAGGCCTGCTGCCTGACCTCTCCGACTTGCTGCCCTTGCCCTCCTTAGTCGTCGGCCTGTGGCCCTTTCCTCCCTTTGGAGCTGTGGCTGGTGACTGTCTCTGGGTGGTGTCCGGGGGGGATGTAGAAGGCGGGCTCCTGCAGTGCCCCTTCCGCCTTCTGCTCCTCTTCCCAGGGGGTGGGCTGGCTGTCCCCTTGCTGCTGGGCGAAGATCCAGACATGCGGGCTGGCGGGCTCCAATACCCCTGCACCCTTGTCAAGGGGGCTGCAGGGCTGGTGGTGGCTGAGGTGCTCTTCTTACCCCGACGATAAGGAGGGGGGGGCTCAGGGTCAGGAAAGAAGTTAGTAGTGGCGAGGAAGAGCTTCTTGGGACAATGGAGAGTGGTAGGTACAGTGGGAATGGGAGTGGAGGGAGAGGATGTGGTTGTAGGTGAGTCACGTTTGCTGTCTTTGGGTGCAGGTGCAGGAGGGATAGGCTGTCGTGAGGTGGATGGCTGTTGGGTGGGTGGGTGGCTGCGTTTGTGTGGTGTGGAAGAGGGGGTGACAGACACAGTGGGAGAGGACACAGGGGACGTGTAAATGGCAGTGGGGGTGGTGACTGCACGTGTGCGGACTGGAGTGGAGGGTGTGCTGGTGATGGAAACACTGGCTGATGGTGAGGTGAATGGAGGTGTGAGTGTAGACGTCACAGGGAGGGAGGAGGGAGACGAGGAGGTGGGGGTCACAGAGGTGGTAGTGACTGTTGGCATGTCTGCATCGGAATGTTGCGTGTGTGAATGTCTGCGTGATCTGTGGTGCTTATGTTTGGATGAGCTTCTCTTGGGTGTTGAGGTGTGTGCAGGCTGGTCTGATGGTGTGGGTGGGACAGGCAGAGGAACAGGAGACTGGGAGGAGGGAGTTAGTAGAGGCAGGCAGGAGACAGGGACAATGGCTGCCGTCAGTGCTGAGGCCAGAGCCTGGAACGATCGCTGATGGGCAGCCTGACCCGAATGAATGCCCTCCAGGTACGCATTGCTGCGATGAACCTCCCTCTCCACCCCCTGGATGGCATTCAAAAGGGTAGTCTGCCCAACAATGAGCGTTCGGAGGAGGTCAATGACCTCCTCACTGAGGGCAGCGGGGGTAACAGGGGCAGGGCCTGAGGTGCCTGGGGCGAAGGAGATGCCCGGCTTCCTGGCAGAGCGGGCACGGGGCGAACGCTGAGGGGCTGCTGGGAGGGCGGAGATGGTGCGCTGGGTGGCGGCTGTACCTGTAATGGCGGGGGCACGGATGGTGCCACCCCCGCAAGGGAGCCCCCTTCCGAGGACGTGTCCGTGTCGCTGCAGGCTCCAGTCGTCCCCGTCGTGGAGCTCCCCTCGCCCTCCGTCTCACTGGTCCAGTCTGACTCTGTGGCATGGCCCTCCTGGGCCATGTGAGATGCAGCTCCCTCCTGCCCCGATGCCACTTCTCCTCCGCCTGATGATGCTGATGCACACAAGCACAGAAAGACAAACAAAAAGGGGGGGGGAGAGAGAAATAAAGGGATATTGAGTACATGGATCTCCGGTACAGTTAGCGGACATGACAGACACAGATGCCCCCTGCACTAAGTTGCGCACTTGGGGTCCGCTACGCATTCCGTGGAACATGCCCTACACGCCTAGAGTTGACAACTGCACCCATGGATGACACGGCCCAGGGATGGCTGTACTGACAAACTACTGAGGGTGGTGGCTGGGGACACAGGGGCTTACGGGGGTGCCCAGCCTACAGATATCGCCCTGGCCTAGGGGGACCCCCAGCCCTCCTCCCCCAACCAGACACCTCCACTGCGCGACAACAGAGTAGATAATGCTTGTACTCACCCCCTTGTGTCTGCTGTGCTACCCTCACGCGCCCATCCAATTCAGGGTAGGCCACCGCCAGGATCCGGAACATCAGGGGGCTCAGTTGACGGCAGGCACCCCGCCTACGTTGGGAGGCCATCCCCAGCAGAGACTCGGCGGTCTTCTTGGTCCCGCGGCGGATGTCCTCCCACCTCTTGCGGCAGTGGGTGCCCCGTCGATGGTGGACCCCCAGGGTCCGGACTTCCTTGGCGATGGCACGCCAAATCCCGATCTTCTCATGGGCGCGGACCTATGTGACACGTACAGGGAGGGAGAAATACCACGTTCAAGTTTGTCAGCATTTTCCTTTCCAGTGGCCCAACGCCCCCCATCCCCGCCAGGCCCCCCGCCATGCCCAACATGCCCCCCATCCCCGCCAGGCCCCCCGCCATGCCCCCCGCCAGGCCCAACATGCCCCCCATCCCCGCCAGGCCCCCCGCCAGGCCCAACATGCCCCCCATCCCCGCCAGGCCCCCCGCCATGCCCCCCGCCAGGCCCAACATGCCCCCCATCCCCGCCAGGCCCCCCGCCATGCCCCCGCCAGGCCCAACATGCCCCCCATCCCCGCCAGGCCCCCCTCCAGGCCCAACATGCCCCCCATCCCCGCCAGGCCCCCCGCCAGGCCCCCTGCCAGGCCCAACATGCCCCCCATCCCCGCCATGCCCCCCGCCAGGCCCAACATGCCCCCCATCCCCGCCAGGCCCCCGCCAGGCCCCCAAGCCAGCCAGTGTCCCCAAATCCAGATTGAATTAAACTCACTTGTTGGTCTGGAGGACCGTAGAGTAGCGCATACTGGGGGAGGACCCCATCCACGAGTTTCTCCAACTCCTCTCCAGTGAAGGCAGGGGCCCTTTCCCCAGGTGCAGCAGCCATTGTCCCTTCCAGACCGAGGTCACAGCAACACTTGC
The DNA here is from genome assembly GCF_031143425.1 of Pleurodeles waltl. NCBI lineage: Eukaryota > Metazoa > Chordata > Amphibia > Caudata > Salamandridae > Pleurodeles > Pleurodeles waltl. Next base: position 806,869,640 of record NC_090440.1, read on the forward strand.
AGTATAGGTCCTCTCCTGTGAAAGTTCAAGTCGCAAGTGGATAAGTAGATAGAAAATGGCGGTCACGTCCGCGGCGGTGCGTACCGCGGCGGTGCGTCCCGCCACCGCCGGCGCCCTTCGCCATTGGCTCCTGAAACCCATAGGCTTCAATGTTAACCAATGCGGCTTTGCGCCGCGGTCTTCGCCCGCCACCCGCCGCGGTGTGCCACGCCAGCGCATTGACCTCACATCCCATTGTCACACTTCACAGGTCAGGCAGCCGCCATTTCCAGGGCCCACATGGCTCAATTTCAACTGCGTCACACAGGCCTAGGCCTTGCATAGCCACTCAGACACGCCATTCACTGCATAGAGAATCGTATACTGTGCTAGCTGTGAGTACGTACCTGTGGGTTGCTTGACTGTGTGCTCCATGTTGTCCTTCCTAGGCACCGTCCGCTGGGTTGGGCGAGGAGACGGATGAATCCTCCCGTGTACCGACCGCTGGTGGACCTGTCGACAATGGAAGAACGCCACATTATCCTGACCTACCGTCTTAACCGTGCCACTATCCATGAACTGTGTGCCCAGCTGGAGCCCGACCTGATGTCCCCCATCCGCCAACCCACAGGGATTCCCCCTCTGGTGCAGGTCATGTCAGTACTCCATTTCTTGGCAAGTGGGTCATTTCAGACAACCGTGGGAATTGCTTCTGGGATGTCTCAGCCCATGTTTTCGAAGGTGCTATCCAGAGTGTTGTCTGCCCTGATGAAATCCATGAGGAGCTACATCATTTTCCCTGAGGTGGGCGAATTGGCTACAGTGAAGGGTGATTTCTACACCCTTGGACATATTCCCAACGTAATTGGTGCCATTGATGGGACCCATGTGGCTTTGGTTCCCCCAAGAGACAGGGAGCAGGTGTACAGGAACAGAAAAAATTACCATTCAATGAACATCCAGGTGGTGTGTTTGGCTGACCAGTACATCTCGCATGTAAATGCCAAATTCCCAGGGTCAGTGCATGACGCCTACATCCTAAGGAATAGCAGCATCCCTTACGTGATGGAACAGCTACAGAGACACCGTGTATGGCTAGTGGGGGACTCTGGGTACCCCAACCTGTCGTGGCTACTGACCCCAGTAAGGAATCCCCGGACCAGGGCAGAGGAACGGTACAATGAGGCCCATGGGCGTACTAGGAGGGTGATCGAACGCACCTTTGGCCTCCTAAAGGCCAGGTTTAGGTGCCTGCATATGACAGGTGGATCCCTAATGTACTCACCTAAGAAGGTGTGTCACATCATCGTGGCCTGCTGCATGCTTCACAACCTGGCTTTGCGCCGCCAGGTGCCTTTCCTGCAGGAGGATGGTCGAGACGGTGGTGTTGTGGCAGCGGTGGAACCTGAGGAGAGTGACGAGGAGGAAGACGACGGGGCTGAAACAGACAACAGGGACAGAATCATTGAACAGTACTTCCAATAGGACACAGGTAACATTTCAAAGATAATTTAGTAAATGTTAACTACTCTCCAGCATCTCTGCTGCCTGTCTATTTGCCCCAGTGTATGATGACTGAGTTTTGGCTTTTCCCTCCCTATTTCAGATCTGGGGTCCCCACTACGAGTCCTGTGCTTCGTTTCCCCATGGACTACAGCTTTGTGGCAGCTGTTTGTTGACTTCACCATGTACAAGGACATATTTGCACTGTCATGTCAATTACAATCTATTGAAATCACAGCCAGACTCCAGATATTTTGGTGCAAAATAGGTGTTTATTGAAGTGCTCAAAATGGGATGGGTGGTTTCAAGTGGGTGGGGGCTATGGTGAAGGAATGTCCATGGCAGAGTCCAGAGTAACAGTCACACAGGTGCATTGTCCAGAGGCCTGTGGAGAGATGGAGCATGGGCAGTTCAAGGATGGACAGGGTGACAATGTGGGACAGTGGGATGACATCAGGTGGTATCCATTGCTGGCGGGGGTCTTGACATCCTACTCTGTCTTCTTGCGAGATCTCAGGGCCCTCTTGCGGGGTGGTTCTTCTCCTGCAGGAGGTGGGGGTCTGGTGGGCTGCTGCTGTGCGGGGGCCTCCTGTCCACTAGCGCCGGCGGAGGTGGTTGGCTGTTCTTGGTCCAGGCTAGTGGCAGGGGCCCTTGGGTGTTGTTCAGTGTCCGCCCTGGTGTTTACGAGGTCCTGCAGCAGCCCTACCATGGTAACCAGGGTGGTGTTGATGGCTCTGATGTCCTCCCTGTACCCCCGATAGTGTTCCTCCTGCAGTGCCTGGATCTCCTGGAACCGGGCCAGTACCGTCGCCATCGTCTCCTGGGAGCGGTTGTATGCTCCCATGATGGTGGTGAGGACCTCGTGGAGAGTGGGTTCCCTGGGCCTCTCCTCCCCCCCCTGTCGCACAGCTGCCCTCCGAGTTCCCCTGTTTCCCTGGGCCTCTGCCCCCTGGCCGGTGTGCCCACTACCACTGCCCCCAGGTCCCTGTTGTTGTTGGGGTGGTGGGTTATCCTGGGTGCCCTGTAGTGGTAGACACACCGCAGATTGACGCGCCATGGAGACAGAGGCATGGGCCCGCTGGGTGGGAGCTGTGCTGGTGTTCCCAGAGTGGTTAGGGTCTGTAGTGGCCTGGGCCTGTGTGAGGGGAACCGACTGTCCAGAGGTCCCCGATGGTCCGGGCTGGTCATCGGTGTCCAGGTCGACAGAGCTGCTGTCATCGCTGACGGCCTCTTGGGTGGGGGGTGTGGAGAATTCTGGCCCCTCCGCCGCGGTGTGTTGACGGTCGGGTCCTGCAGGGGTATAGAGGTATGGTTATAGTTTCAATGTGTGGCATATGGGTGTATCTGTGGGTTCTCGTGTCCCCAAGTGCTGGCATTCGTGTGTGGGGGCTTTGGTGAGGGTGGCTTGTGGGGGGGATGTGTATATGCATTGGGCATGCTTTGGTGATGGGTGTCCATGCTTAGTGGACGCATGCAGGCCTAGGTTTTGGGATGTGTGGGTTGTGATGGTGAGACATTGGCGGGGAATAGGTGTGCTGGGGGTGGGGGTGAGGATGGTGGTGGGGGTGAGGATGGTGGTGGGGGTGAGGGTGGGGGTGAGGATGGGGGTGGGGGTGAGGGTGGGGTTCGAGGATGGGGGTGAGGGTTGGGGTCTGATTTGGCATGCAGGTGGGGGGGAAGCAGTATTGAAGCTTCAACTTACCAGTATCCATTCCTCCGCCGACTCCTGCGAGGCCGTCAGGATGCAGGATGTTCAAGACTTCCTCCTCCCATGATGTGAATTGTGGGGGTTGAGGTGGGGGTCCTCCGCCAGTCTTCTGCGCGGCGATGTTGTGCCTGGATACCATGGAACGCACCTTCCCCCGTAGGTCGTTCCATCGCTTCCTGATGTCTTCCCGATTTCTGGGGTGCTGTCCCACTGCGTTCACCCTGTCGACAATCCTCTGCCATAGCTCCGTCCTCCGGGCAATGCTGGTGTATTGTATCTGTGTGCCGAACAGCTGGGGCTCTACCCGAACGATTTCCTCCACCATGACCCTGAGTTCTTCGTCTGTGAAGCGGGGTTGTCTTTGGGGTGCCATGGGGTGGTGTGTATGATGTGTGGGGTGGAGTATGTGTATTTAAGTGAGTTGAGTGTGGTGGTGTGTGTTGTTTTGTGTGTGGATAGTGTGTGGGTGATGGTGTTGAGTGGCTGTGGCTGTTATTTTTTGGATGCTGGTGTCTCGCTCTTGCCTTCTTTACGAATTTTTTAGCGTAGGGGTTTGTGGGTGATGTGGGTGTGTGTTTTATATTGTATTGTGTGTGTGGGAGTGGTGTGTGTATGTGTATCAGGTGTGTGGGATTCAAATCGTCCAATGTGGCTGAGTTTTGTTCGTTTGTGTGTATTCTGACTGCGGCGGTGTGTCCCGCCAATGGAATACCGCGTTTGAATGACCGCCGCGTGGATTCGTGGGTCGTAATGGCATGGGCGTATTTCTGTTGGCGTGACGGTGGAGGTTTTGTCACCTCCACCTTTCCGCCGACCGCTGGTCTGGCGGTCTGTTGTGGCGGTCGGATTTTCGGAGGTTTGCCTTCTGCGGGTCAGAATGACCGTGGCGGGTTTCCGCGACCGCGGCGGGATTATGGAGGATTTCTGACCGGCGGTAGGCGCCTTTTACCGCCGAGGTCAGAATGACCCCCTATGTGTTCCAGTGATTTTTCCTTTGGACTCTTCAGCAGCTTGCTACCTAAGGCCTTCAAGAGAGGGGCAGGTTTCTTGCCCCTTACACAACTGTTCCCTTGACGGTCCCCCTGGGCCTAGGAGCTCAACCTGATAAGGTTCTAACTCCATGGGCTCAGTTCCCTCAGAGGGCAGAAGTTCTTCCTGGGAAGAGAAGTTCTCTTTCTCTTGTTGTGTTGAAGCTGGTTCCCCAGTCTTCTTTCCTTTTCTCTTGGAGGGTTGGGCCCTTTTTCCAGGCTCCAACACCACTTTTTCACCCTGAGCCTTGCACTGTGCCCTCGTCTTGACACACACCAGTTCAGGGATACCCAGCATGGCTGCATGGGTTTTGAGTTCTACCTCAGCCCATGCTGAGGACTCCAGGTCATTTCCAAGCAAACAGTCTACAGGGATAGTTGAGGAGACCACCACCTGTTTCAGGCCATTGACCCCTGCCCACTCTAAAGTTACCACAGCCATGGGGTGTACTTTAGTCTCATTATCATTTACACCACTGCCATGAATCCAACCATCCAGTGTTTTAACTGAGTAGTCAACAAAATCAACCCAGGTCTGGCTCGAGGATTTGTGAGCCCCCCTGTACTTAATCCTGTACTCCTCAGTGAACATTTCCCAAAGGAGAGCACCCCAGTGAGATATGTTTACTTTTCTGGTTGCACAAGCCCTCTCAAAAGCTGTGGACCATTTGGTGATGTCATCACCATCTTCATATTTAGTTACAATCCCTTTAGGGATTTTCAACATGTCAGGAGAATCTCTGACCCTATTTATGTTGCTGCCACCATTGATGGGACCTAGGCCCATCTCTTGTATTTCCCTTTCTATGGCTCGGAGCTGTCTCTCTAAAGGCAATCTTTTGACCATCCTGGCTAACAGGAGGTCATCTTCATTGAGGCTGCCCTCAAAGCTTCCAGAGTTGCTGGACTCAACTGTGAGAGCAGCATCATCTCTGACTATCACTTGTGGAGACAGGGTTTGAGAGACCCTGGGCTCCCTATCTAGGACTGCAGGTGGGAAATCCTCCACATCACTAGGGTCCCCCTCTGTGAGGGCATCATCAGAAGGGTTGTTTTTAGAAAACTCTGCCAAAAGCTCCTGGAGCTGTACTTTGGTAGGGTTTGAACCAGTTTTAATCTTTTTGATTTTGCAGAGAGACCTTAACTCTGACATCCTAAGATGCAGGTAAGGGGTGAGGTTGAGTTCCATCACTATCTCTTCTGCAGCAGACATTATGGTGGTCATTACAACCCTGGCAGACGGTGTTAAAGCTGCGGTAATACCGCAAACAGGCCGGCGGAACAAAAATGGGAATTATGACGTGGCGGAAACCGCCAACATAGACAGCCACTTTAACACTCCGACCGCCACGGCGGTACAGACAAGCAGCGCGGCGGTCACTGCCAACAGACAGGCGGAAGACAAAGTACCGCCCACAGTATCACAACCCGCCAATCCGCCACCTTTTCCGGGGCTGATTCACCGTGGATAAAAACACGGCAGAAACAGCTTTTGCAATGGGAAAACGCTCACCTTAACACACTGGAGCCCGAACTACAAATACTCCCTGCTCTTGTCTACCTGCTCCTCTACGATCACCATCTATGGAGGTGCTGAAGACAATGGTGAGTACAGCACCTACGACATAGGGGAGAGGGGAGGCAAAAGTCAGGGGGACACACACGCAACACCCCCACCCCCAACCCGACCCTCACCCACTACAACACACACACCAATGCATTTCCAAACAGCACAGTAACAACCCCCCTTCCCCCCGGAAGAATGCAAAGTCAAAAGGAAATCAGGTCAAACATTGTAATGTATCAAAATACAGTAAGCTAATATATACAGATATATTTACACATTCCAGAATTGATACATGACGATTAGTAGTGCAGGTATGCACATATCAATGTCCGTGCACCACTGGGCCCAAAATGCATGGGCTAGCCCCCACTAGATACCTGTCCACAAACGGAGAGAACACTGCAGGGGCATCAGATAGAAATACAACAGGCACCTCAGGGGGAAGGGAAGGGGGGGCACCTCAGCCGGATTACAGCACCACGCCAGATCCACGACGGTGCTCCATGCCCATTGATGTATCCTGGGGAGTGCAAAGCCACAGTCTCTCAAGTCTCTACCGTGGGTGGCTTGCCCACTATACCATCCTGGGGAGTGCAAAGCCACAGTCTCTCAAGTCTCTACAGTGGCTGGGTTGCCCACTGCCATATCCTAGGGAGTGCAAAGCCACAGTCTCTCAAATCTCTACAGTGGGTGGGTTGCCCACTTTACCATCCTGGGGAGTGCAAAGCCACAGTCTCTCAAGACTCTACAGTGGGTGGGTTGCCCACTGTTCCATCTTGGGGAGTGCAAAGCCATAGTCTCTCAAGTCTCTACAGTGGGTGGGTTGCCCACTGGACCATCCTGGGGAGTGCAAAGCCACAGTCTCTCGAGTGGATATCAGTCTCCACTGGTTCTGGAGGGGGACTGGTGCCCAGACTGCATCAGGCTCCCCGTGACGGTTTCTGTTCCGTCACTGTCCCAGCTGCACATGGGCTAACGATGCTTGATTTGGCGGTCTTTTCCTTGTTCAGCGGTGCTTGACTTTGCAGTTTCTGACCTGTTCAGCGGTGCTTTGCCCTGTTCAGCGGTCTTCACCATGGCGGTCTTTTCCCTGTTCAGTGGTGCTTTGCCATGGCAGTCTGTGCCCTGTTCAGCGGTGCTTGACTTTGCTGTCTGACCTGTGCATTGGTGTGTGGCATGACGGTCCCTCATTGCCCAGCGGGGCTGTGGCTGCCGGGGCCCTCCAGGGCACTGACGCTGGCGGTGCTCTCCTGATCAGTGTCTACACTGCTGCCCTCCATGGCACTTACACTGGCGGTGCTCTCCTGACCAGTGACGATTGTGCTACCCTCCTGGGCACTGACTCCGGCGGTGGTCTCCTGACCAGTGACGATAGTGCTAGCGGTGGCGTCCCGGGCGCCGGGGAGGATGGCGCCCTTCTCCGCCGTGCTGCTCTTCCCAGACTGTGCAGACTTCTTCTGGCCCTTGACCAACTTTGGAGGAGTCACAGCTGACTCGGCACTCCCCCTGGGACCCTTGAGACCAGTTTTACCGCCAGGAGTCTTCACCCTGTCCCGTTGCCCACTTTCCAACTTAAGGTGCTTTACAGGGGGTGGACTGCCAGTGCTTTGGCTCCGAGTCACACTGGCTGCCCTGGTGGCCGGTGCACTCCATACACCTTTAACACGCAGCACTGGTACCAGACTTTTTTTGGCTGAGGTGCTACTACGGGACCTATGAATTGGAGGGGTGGGGGTGGTGGCAAAGAGGTCAACGTTGCTGAGGAAGAGTTGCTGACGAAGACTGGGATGGGTAGCTGGAGGGGGTCTGGGAGTGGAAGAAGAGGAGGTGGTTGTAGGAGGTGTAACTTTAGGTGATTTGGGTGCAGGTGCAGGTACTGGAGGCTGTCATGAGGTGGATGGATGTTGGGTGTGTGGGTGCCCGCGTTTGTGTACTTTGGGAGGGGGCGTCACAGATACACTGGGAGTGGACACAGGGGACGTGTAAATGGTAGTGGGGGTGGTGAGTGCAGGTGAGCGGGGTGTGGTGCTGGGTGTTCTTGTGCGAGTCCTAGTGCCTGTAGTTGTAGTGCATGCAGGTGAGAGTGTAGACGACACTGGGAGGGAGGAGGGAGACGACGAGGAGGGGGACACAGTGGAGGCAGTGGATGTTGTTGTATCTGTATGTGGGTGATGCTTGTTTGAGTGCCTGTGGGTTGTGTGGTGCTTATGTTTGCCTGAGCTACTTTTGTGTGTTGAGGTGTATGCATGCTTGTCTGATGGTGTGCTTGGGATAGGCTGGGGTACAGGGGACTGGGTCTGGGTGGAGGAAGTTGGAGGGGGGAGGCTAGACACAGGGACAATGGCTGCCATCAGTGCTGAGGCCAGAGATTGCAGGGTTCGATGAAGGGCAGCCTGACCAGAATGAATGCCCTCCAGGAATGCATTACCATGTTGCAACTCCCTTTCTACACCCTGGATGGCATTCACAATGGTAGACTGCCCTACAGTGAGTGACCTGAGGAGGTCAATGGCCTCCTCACTGAGGGCAGCAGGGGTGACAGGGGCAGGGGCTGAGGGGCCTGGTGCGAAGGTGATGCCCACCCTCCTGGGTGAGCGGGCACGGGGCGAAGGCTGAGGGGCTGCTGGGAGGGCGGTGCTGGTAGGGGAGGTGGTGGCTATACCTGTAGAAGTGGGGGGCACAGATGGTGCTGCCACCACAAGGGAGCTCCCATCGGCGGACGAGTCTGTGTCGCTGTTTGGTGATCGGGTGACCGTCGTGAAGCTCCCCTCGCCCTCCGTCCCACTGGTGTATTCAGGGTCTGTGGTGTTGCCCTCCATGGCCATGTGGGATGCAGCTCCCTCGTGCTCCGGTGCCACTGTACCTCCGCCTGATGATGCTGATGCACACAAGAACAGGGAGAGCACAAAAAGGGGGGGGGCGACAGAAGAAAGACAAGTTGAGTGCATGGCTTACCACTACCGTTGGCGGACAATACAGATACAGCAGCCCCCTGCACTACGCCGTGCTCTTGGCCTCTACAGATGCAATTCCTGGGATGTGGCCTACATGGCTATGGTGGTCATCAACACACATAGATGACACAGGGGCATGTATACCTGTACTTGGCACTCTACAGAGGTGGGGTGGAGTGGCACATGGCCTGCATTACGTAGGGGCCTAGCCTACGGAAGTCGCCCTGGCCTAGGGAAACCCACAGCCCTCCTCCCCCACCCAGACCCCTCCACTGCGTGCAAAGTCCGCAGAATGAGAGTGTACTCACCCCCTTGTGTCTGCTGTGATGCCCTCAAGCGCCCATCCAACTCAGGGTAGGCCACCGCCAGGATCCTGAACATCAGGGGGGTCATGGTGCGACGGGCACCCCTCCCACGTTGGGAGGCCATCCCCAGCTGAGCCTCCACCGTCTTCTTGCTCCAGCGGCGAATGTCCTCCCATTTTTTCCAGCAGTGGGGGCCCCGTCTCTGGTGGACCCCCAGGGTCCGGACGTCCTTGGCGATGGCACGCCAAATTTCCTTCTTCTGGAGGGCACTGACCTACATCACATGTACAGGGGAAGTCATTACCAACAGCACCGTCGAAGTGGGTGGCCCCCATCCCTACCCTTGCCATGTGGCACATGCATTCACAGTCCTTCATGTTCCCTGAACTCTGCCCCCTTCCTACTGACATCCAGCCTTCTCCACCCAGGCATAGCCCATACAACGTGCTCCCTGTGTACTTACCTGTTGGTCTGGAGGACCATAGAGTAGCGTGTACTGGGGGAGGACCCCGTCCACGAGCTTCTCCAACTCCTGAGCAGTGAAGGCAGGGGCCCTTTCCCCAGACGCAGCAGCCATTGTCTCTTCCAGACTGAGGTCACAGCAGCACTTGCAGTGTAGGTCCCCTCCTGTCGAAGATCAGGTATCGAGTGATTCAACAGATAGAAAATGGCGGTCACGTCTGTGGGGGTGACGTCCGAGGCGGTGCGTATCATCACCACCAGCGCACTTCATCATTGGCTCCTGGGACCCATAGGGTCCAATGTTAACCAATGCAGCATTGCGCCGCGGTCTACGACCGCCTACCGTGACGGTGTACAACGCCAGCGAAGATACCTCACATCCCATTGTCCCACTTTAGAGGTCAGACAGCCGCCATTTCAGGGGCCCACATGGCTTCATTTAATACTGCGTCACACATACCTAGGCCTGCACTAAACACACATACAGGAAGAGTTTTGTATTTGGTGTCGTGTTCTGTGTAGCTGTGGGTACACACCTGGGAATTTGTTGACTCTGTGGTCGCTGTTGTCCTTCCTAGGCACCGTCAGCTGGGACATGTGAGGAGATGGCGGAATCCTCCGGTGTACCGACCGCTGATGGACCTGTTGACAATGGAGGAGCGACATTTAATCATCACCTACAGGTTTGACCGTGCCACAATCCAGGAACTGTGGGCCCAGTTGGAGCCATACCTGATGTCACCAATCCGCCATCCCACAGGAATCCCCACTGAAGTGCAGGTGCTATCAGTGCTCCATTTCCTTGCAAGTGGGTCATTTCAAACAACAGTGGCCATGGCATCAGGGATGTCCCAGCCTATGTTTTCCAACGTGTTGTCCAGAGTGTTGTCTGCCCTGCTGAAAAACGTAAGGAGCTACATCGTTTTCCCTCATGTGGAGGATTTGGCTACAGTGAAAGGTGACTTCTATGCCCTTGGACATATACCCAACATCATAGGTGCCATTGATGGGACCCATGTAGCTCTGGTCCCCCCCGCAGTAGTGAACAGGTGTACAGGAACCGGAAGAGTTATCATTCCATGAATGTACAGATGGTATGTTTGGCAGACCAGTACATCTCCCAGGTTAATGCATTGTTCCCTGGCTCAGTGCCTGATGCCTACATCCTGCGGAATAGCAGCATCCCGTATGTGATGGGTCAACTCCAGAGGCACCATGTGTGGCTATTAGGGGACTCTGGTTACCCCAACCTGTCCTGGCTATTGACCCCAGTGAGGAATCCCAGGACCAGGGCAGAGGAACGCTACAATGAGGCCCATGGGTGGACTAGGAGGGTGATCGAACGCACCTTTGGCCTCCTGAAGGCAAGGTTCAGGTGCCTCCATATGACAGGTGGTTCCCTATTCTACTCACCAAAGAAGGTGTGCCAGATCATCATCGCCTGCTCGATGCTTCACAATCTTGCTTTGCGACGCCAGATGCCTTTTCTGCAGGAGGATGGTCCAGATGGCGGTATTGTCGCAGCTGTGGAGCCTGTGGAACCTGTGGACAGTGATGAGGAGGAAGCTGAGGAAGAAGACATAGACAACAGGGAGTCAGTCATACAGCAATATTTCCAGTGACACACAGGTGAGAATATTTTGTTTTACTATTACATTCACTTTCACACTTCTACCTCTATCCTGTCTGTCATTTAGTAGCAGTATATGGTAACTGAGTTGTACCTTTCCATTACGGTTTCACAGGTGTGGTTACCAACGTGTGTCATCTGCTTGCATCCTTCATGGACTTGTGATGTGTGACATAGGTATGTTGACATTACAATTGAAAATGCATTTTGACACTGTCATTGATAATACAAATTTACCAAATCACAGACTGACTCCAGATTGATTTGTGGTTCAAGGGTGTTTATTTAAGTGCTCAAAAATGGAGGGGGGTTGTAAAATGGTGATGGTGGAGAAATGCCGTTGGCAGAGTCCAGTCTATTCGTCTCACAGGTGCTTTGCCCATATGGGCATAGGAAGTGGAGCTGGGGCAGTTCCAATATGGACAGGGTTACAAAGTGGGACAGTGGGAGGACAATCAGGGTGGTCTCATTTCCTGGCAGGGGTCTTGACATCTTGCTCTGTCCTGTTCCTGGATCTCAAGGACCGCTTGCGGGGTGGTCGTCCGTCTGCAGGGGGTGGGGTGCTGGTGTGGTGGTCTTGTGGCGGGGCATCCTGTCCACTAGCGCCGGCGGAGGTGGTGGGCAGTTTATCGTCCATGCTAGTGTCAGGGGCCACTTGGAGTGCCACGGTGTCCCTCATAGTCTGTTGTATGTCCTTCAGCACCCCTACGATGGTGCCCAGGGCGGAGCTGATGGTTCTGAGCTCCTCCCTGAACCCCAAATACTGCTCCTCCTGCAGGCGCTGGGTCTCCTGAAACTTGGCCAGGACCGTCGCGATCGTCTCATGGTAGTGGTGGTATGCTCCCATGATGGAGGAGAGGGCCTCGTGGAGAGTGGGTTCTCTTGGCCTGTCCGCCCCCTGTCGCACAGCAGCCCTCCCAGTTCCCCTGTGTTCCTGTGCCTCCGTCCCCTGGACCGTGTGCCCACTACCACTGCCCCAATGTCCCTGTTGTTGTTGGGGTGGTGGGTTATCCTTGGTTCCCTGTAGTGGTGGACACACTGCTGATTGACGTGTCCTGGGTACGGAGGTATGGGCCCGCTGGGTAGGTGCTGTGCTGGTGTTGCAAGAGGGTGGAAGGTCAGTGTTGGGCTGTGCCTGTGCAAGGGGAACCGACTGTCCTGAGGCCCACGATGGTCCGGGCTGGTCATCTGGATCCAGTTGGCCAGAGCTGCTGTCGTCACTGTGGGCCTCTTCTGTGGGTGGAGTGGAGATGTCTGAACCCTCCTGTGTGGTGACGTTCCGTAGTGGTCCTGCAGGGGTATAAGAACATCATTATTGCATGTGTGTGTGTCATGGTGTGCAATGGGTGGGTGTGCGTGTACCCCTGTTCAAGGATTCCTGTGTGGGGTTTTTCGTGATGATGGTTTAGGGGGTTTTTCTGGGTATGTGCAGTGAGCATGCTTTAGTGAGGGGTGACCATGCTTACTTGTGTCATGCAGGGCTTGGTGTTGGGATGGGTGGTTTGTGTTATAAGTACATTAGTGAGGAGTTGGAGTGATAGGGGAGAGGGTGAGGGTGGGGGTGTGTGATAGCATGCAGGTAGGGTGGGGGATATGATAGTTAAGATTTGACTTACCAGTGTCCATTCCTCCACCGACTCCTCCGAGGCCTTCAGGATGCATGATGGTCAAGACTTGCTCCTCCCATGTTGTTAGTTGTGGGGGAGGAGGTAGGGGTCCGCCGCCAGTCCGCTGAACCGCGATGTTGTGTCTGGAGACCGTTGAACGCACCTTCCCCCGTAGGTCGTTCCACCTCTTCCTGATGTCCTCCCGATTTCTTGGATGCTGTCCCACAGCGTTGACCCTGTCCACGATTCTGCACCATAGCTCCATCTTCCTGGCTATGGAGGTGTGATGCACCTGTGAGCCAAATAGCTGTGGCTCTACCCGTAGGATTTCCTCCACCATGACCCTGAGTTCCTCCTCGGAAAACCTGGGGTGTCTCTGGCGTGACATGGGGTGGTGTGGGTGATGTGTCGGGTGGTGTATGTGTTGATGTGTGTGGTGATGTGTAGTGGTGTGTGGTGTTTTGTGCGTGGAATGTTGTATGGGTGATGGTGTTGTGTGCCTCTGTGTGGTGAGGTTGTCTATGCTGTGCTCTCTGTCTGTCGCCTTTGCTCTAATTTTTGGTCGTATGGGTTTGTGGGTGATGTGGGTGTGTGTTTTATATTGTGTTGGGTGTGTGGGAGTGGTGTTTGTATGTGTATCAGGTGTGTGTATTTGGAATTGTCCAATGTGGCGTTGTTTTGGAGATGTGTGTGTATTTTGAGCGCGGCAGTGTGTACCGCCAATGGAATACCGCAGTTGAAAGACCGCCGCGTGGATTCGTGGGTCGTGATAGCATGGGCGTGTTTCTGTTGGCGTGACGGTGGAGGAATTGTTTTCGCCAGTTTAACACTGACCTTTGGTGTGGCGGACTTGTGTGGGTGTCTGAATTTTGGCGGATTCCGAGATGTGTGTCATAATAGCTGTGGCGGAATTCCGCGGCCGCGGTGGTGTATTGGCGGTCTTCTGCACGGCGGTAAGCGCCTTTTACCGCCAATGTTGTAATGACCCCCAATGTTTCTAAAAGTTGGAATACTTTTTAAGAATCTAAAACTATCTCTAGAACTTAATTCAAACTTTTACAAAACTTTTAAACTCTAAAAGAAATGCTAACAGGGACTAACACAAGGCCCTAGCAGGACTTTTAAAAATTTAGAAAAATAGCTCAAATTTAAAAAATCAGTTTCTAATGACAGTTTTTGGAATTTAGTTGTGTGATCAGATATTGACTGAGTAGTCCAGCAAATGCAAAGTCTTGTACCCCACCGCTGATCCACCAATGTAGGAAGTTGGCTCTGTATGCACTATTTCCAAGTAAGAAATAGCATGCACAGAGTCCAAGGATTCCCCTTAGAGGTAAGATAGTGGCAAAAAGAGATCATTCTAATGCTCTATTTTTGTGGTAGTGTGGTCGAGCAGTAGGCTTATCAGAGGGTAGTGTTAAGCATTTGTTGTACACACACAGGCAATAAATGGGGAACACACACTCAAAGACAATTCCAGGCCAATAGGTTTTTATATAGAAAAATATATTTTCTTAGTTTATTTTAAGAACCACAGGTTCAAGATTTACAAACAATACTTCAAATGAAAGGTATTTCACTTAGGAACTTTGAATTAGCAAAATAGCATATACAGTTTTCACACAAATGGCAATAAGCTATTTTAAAACTTGACAGTGCAATTTTAAACAGTTCATGGGGGAGGTAAGTGTTTGTTAGTTTTGCAGGTAAGTAAACCACCTACAGGGTTCAAAATTGAGTCCAAGGTAGCCCACCGTTGGGGGTTCAGAGCAACCCCAAAGTTACCACACCAGCAGCTCAGGACCGGTCAGGTGCAGAAGTCAAAGTGGTGCCCAAAACACATAGGCTTCAATGGAGAAGGGGGTGCCCCGGTTCCAGTCTGCCAGCAGGTAAGTACCCGCGTCTTTGGAGGGCAGACCAGGGGGGTTTTGTACGGCACCGGGGGGGACACAAGTCAGCACAAAAAGTACACCCTCAGTGGCACGGGGGTGGCCGGGTGCAGAGTGCAAACAGGCGTTGGGTTTGCAATAGGAGTCAATGGGAGACCCAGGGGTCTCTTCAGCGAAGCAGGCACACAAGGGGGAGGGGCTCCTCGGGCTAGCCACCACCTGGGCAAGGGAGAGGGCCATCTGGGGGTCGCTTCTGCACTGGAGGTCGGATCCTTCAGGTCCTGGGGGCTGCGGGTGCAGTGTCTTTACCAGGCGTCGGGTTCTTTGAAGCAGGGAGTCGCAGTCAGGGGGAGCCTCTGGATTCCCTCTGCAGGCGTCGGGGGGGTCAACTCTGGCTACTCACAGGATTGTAGTCGCCGGGGAGTCCTCCCTGTAGTGTTGGTTCTCCGTAGGTCGAGCCGGGGGCGTCGGGTGCAGAGTGCAAAGTCTCACGCTTCCAGCGGGAAACGTGTATTCTTTAAAAGTTGCTTCTTTGTTGCAAAGATGTGTCTTCTTTGGAGCAGAGCCGCTGTCCTCGGGAGTTCTTGGTCCTTTTAGATGCAGGGTAGTCCTCTGAGGCTTCAGAGGTCGCTGGACCCTGTGGAACGCGTCGCTGTTGCAGTTTTTCTTGAAGTGGGGAGACAGGCCGGTAGGTCTGGGGCCAAAGCAGTTGGTGTCTCCGTCTTCTCTGCAGAGCTTTCAGGTCAGCAGTCCTTCTTCATCTTAGGTTGCAGGAAACTATCTTGCTACATTCTGGGAGCCCCTAAATAATCAATTTAGGGGTGTGTTTAGGTCTGGGGGTTAGTTTCCAATGGCTACTAGCCCTGAGGGTGGCTACACCCTCTTTGTGCCTCCTCCCTGGGTGGAGGGGGGCACATCCCTAATCCTATTGAGGGAATCCTCCATCTGCAAGGCGGAGGATTTCCAAAAGTCAGAGTCACCTCAGCTCAGGACACCTTAGGGGCTGTCCTGACTGGCCAGTGACTCCTCCTTGTTTTTCTCATTATCTCCTCCGGCCATGCTGCCAAAAGTGGGGTCGTGGCCGGAGGGGGCGGGCAACTCCACTAGCTGGAGTGCCCTGGGCTGCTGTAACAAAGGGGGTGAGCCTTTGAGGCTCACCGCCAGGTGTTACAGTTCCTGCAGGGGGAGGTGAGAAGCACCTCCACCCAGTACAGGCTTTGTTACTAGCCACAGAGTGACAAAGGCACTCTCCCCATGTGGCCAGCAACATGTCTGGTGTGCGGCAGGCTGCTAAAACTAGTCTGCCCACACTGGAAGTCTGGGGTGTATTTCACAATAAAATGTACACTGGCATCAGTGTGCATTTATTGTGCTGAGAAGTTTGATACCAAACTTCCCAGTTTTCAGTGTAGCCATTATGGTGCTGTGGAGTTCGTGTATGACAGACTCCCAGACCATATACTCTTATGGCTACCCTGCACTTAAAATGTCTAAGGTTTGGCTTAGACACTGTAGGGGCATAGTGCCCCTCACCTATGGTATAGTGCACCCTGCCTTAGGGCTGTAAGGCCTGCTAGAGGGGTGACTTATCTATGCCATGGGCAGTGTGAGGTTGGCATGACACCCTGAGGGGAGTGCCATGTCGACTTAGTCATTTTCTCCCAACCAGCACACACAAGCTGGCAAGCAGTGTGTCTGTGCTGAGTGAGGGGTCTCCAGGGTGGCATAAGACATTCTGCAGCCCTTAGAGACCTTCCCTGGCATCAGGGCCCTTGGTACCAGGGGTACCAGTTACAAGGGATTTACCTGGATGCCAGGGTGTGCCAATTGTAGAAACAAAGGTACAGGTTAGGGAAAGAACACTGGTGCTGGGGCCTGGTTAGCAGGGGCCTGGTTAGCTATTGACCTCCTAAGGTCCATTTGTTTAGGGCAAGCAACCATGGTGAATGCCATCCAAGGCCTGGCATCCCAGATGCATCCGAGTAATACCTACCTGGAGGGCATTCACAGTGCCTTTTCTGGCCTATAGAGATCATTTTAGGCTCTAACCTCTTTATTTATGGCAGCCAGTGACCCTAGTACTTCCATCCTCCCTCCTGCTACCTGTGCCCAAGACCCCTCTCCCCTCTCCTAGCCAAGCCACACACACAGAAATGCACTCACCCAAAGCAACAGACAAGGTACACAAAGACAAACACAGGCACCACTAATCACATCACACATATACACACCCAACACACAAAAGGAGACACAACATCAGCCATTACCTCCCATGTCTCCCCCAGCACCTCCTCCCTTACAGTCACATCACCACTCATACCTGCCAGCACTGCATCCTCACTCCCAGTTTCTGTCACCATTTCTGTGCTGTCCTCAGTCAACACAACAGCAGACACTCATACATGCACCCCATCCGCACTCACCACAACCACCATCACTGACACATGCAGCACACCCACCTTACATGCAGACACCACCCCAACATACATCCACACAACCTGTCAGTCCTCTGCCAGGCTCTCTTCCCCTCCTCCTCCCAAAACACATAAACACCCACACTCAGACACTCAATATTCCTCCTCCTAGCACACACATACTCTGCATACATCTGCACCCATATCCAGAACACTTACACGTCCTACAATCACTCCCTCTACCTCCACTACCAAACCTGTTTCTCAATCCATCCCCCATGGTCCTAAGAAGCTTTTCCTTGCCCACCTTGACCTGTTCCCTGCGCCTGTCCCACCCCATGTTGCCCCTCGCCATCATGGTTCCCTCCCCAGGCCAAGTCCCTCTACCTCCAAGTCCTCCCATGATCCTCCTTCTACCTCTGCTGCCCTTCCACCCGCCAAAAAGCCTCCCCTTTTCCCCCCAAAATCACTTTCCCCTAAACATAAGTCCAAAGCCCCTGCCCCTCAGTCCAAATCAAAGGTAAACCCCCCTCCAAACCAAAGCCACAGGATCCCCCTCCCAAGCCCAATACCCCACCCCCACCCCTACCCACAGACTGCCTGCCCCATTGATGACCCTACCTGGTGGAGGCCATTAGGCTGTCAAGAGTCAAGTTGGGGCCTTTGCCAGCCACACTGTGCCTTATGGACATTTTGACATTGGACTGGCCTAAGTGCCTTACTTGGTGATTTTTGTTCATATTTCAATCATTATTTCATCTCCATAAGTCTGGCCAACAGTATTCCTGTTGGTAATCTAACAATACATTTGCCATGTCCTTTTGTTTACAGGGAAGATTCCATACATCTATGATGTGCTGTACAATGTGCATTTCTATGCATTTTTTTATTCAGGATCACTGTAAATTTTTATATTTGGCCATTGTATGTTTTTTGGTATATTTGTATTGGTTTGTGTGTCTCAGCTTGTGGTGTTATTGGTGTGGTTGTGTAGTTTTGATCCAGGGTGTGGGTATGTGATGTGTGTGTTTGGCATGGGTGTGTTTTGTGTGTGTGTCTCGGAATGGGTATTGTGTAGCGTGTGGGCATATGTGAGCATTTGTGCTCTTTGGAGTCCGTGCATGGTGTGTATGTTGTGTGTGGGTGTGTAACTCTCCCCTTTCCCGCTTGTCTGGTCTGCAGGTGTACTCACTGATGGTATCTTCGTTGGCGTTGGTGGTCATGGAGGAGGAAGGCGAGGAAGAGCACTGGAAAGTCTTCAAGGTGGCGTTCCATGGCTTCTTCGGAGTCGTCTGTGTCCCTGGAGGTGATTGGGTCCTTTTAAACTTGCTATTTCTGCCAGGCTTTGGGTGGCGGTCGTACTGCTCGGGAAATCGTGGCAGTCTGCAGGGTTGTAATCAGGTGGGTGGTGCAGTGGTTGCTGCAGGGCTGAAGATGGCAACAGCCATCATCGGCGGTTAGGCTGCACTGGCGGTACTGGTGGCACACTGGCTATGTTTCAGTGGAAAGACCGCCATGGACATAATATGGTGGTCTCCACCACCATCGCTGGCGTGGCGGTACTGTGACCCCCAAAGTCGGAATGAGGGTCTGAGACTTTTGTCCCTTGAAGGCCACTGCACCATTGAATTGGGGGCAGCTCTAGTGAAATGTACATAGTAGTCAGTAATGACACACTGCATAGGTGTGTAGGTGGTGTTTTGTGAATGAGAATTATTGTATTTAAGAGGAGGGGGAGCAATTGAGAGTGATATTTCTGCAGGCATGATATAATAAGAGATGCCAGTCTGCTTGGTGGCTGTTAAGTAATGGGCCAATAAAGGGCAAGAATGAATTTCTTTTAAAATGGATTAGGATGGCAGCCTTGAGAGATCAGAACTTGTAGACAGGCAATGGAAGCTTGTGTTGCCGGTAAAGACATTCAACTGGCCTGCTGACTTGTCAGTTTTGTAAGCATTTTAGATCAGAAAATACAGTTATTAAGCACATTGTCTGCTGCTAATTAAACCATATAAGGTGCTTGCTCCTATTTAATAGCTATATTCAACGTTACAGGAATATCAAAGTACTGATAACTGTGCAGGAGGGTTCTCTCTGCCACCAGGCACTGTAAGACAGAGAGGATAGCTAAAAAGGGCAATCATCAGACTATCAAGAGCTAGCTATTCCAGTACCAAAGTATTTGACAAGCTTCTACTAGCGGCTTTTCATATTAAATGCTGATTGGTCTGTCAATTATACAATGAAATGTACATTAATAGCCTGTTAACGGATTTTATGCATCACAGCATAACCAATGTGCATCTAGAAATTTTACCTGCAGCTAACAGGCTGATAAAAGTACATTTGAATGTAATCTTTTACATAATAGTTTTTATCTCGGACTGTCTAATATGTGCAATTAGACTTGTTTTAACTTTTATTGCAATGTTTTTTATCAATCACACAACTAAAGATTACTTACTTACTTACTTTGAGAGATCGTGGCATGAAGTACTGCACAAAACGTAATAAACTTGTGAGGTTGATACCCAACAGAATGTTTGAATATGTTTTCTCTGCAATCTGCTCATTACATTGGCCCATTGCGGGTGGGATTGCTTTTTAGCATCATTATGAAAGTACAGCCCACTTACGCATGACGGGGCGTCAACAGTGTTGATTGTAATATTTTTGTGACGTACCAGTGCACAGATGAATTTTTGTAGGTGACACAAAAATGCTAAAAAAGTGGATTGTGCAATCTGTTTATTAAATTAGCCCACCCTAGGCATGATAGATTTTAAGTAGTGAAATGAATGTGATAAAAGCCCACTTGGGCAGGATTGGGTGTGTTTACAGTATAAATTGTTACAGTTTTGTGTTTTTTGTGTTTGGGTAATTATGGAAATATATTTGTTAATCAATGCCAAGCAGAGCCTGATGCGGCATCTGTTTAATGAAATCATGAGACTAATGGCTTGCAAAATCCATCACAGTGGAGAGAGCATCACATTTTATGATATGACTTTGTTAAAGGTAAAAACTGAGGACAGTTCAAAAAGCTTCTCCCCCTTTGAAATAGCATGAAATAATAACAATGTAAATAATATATTACCACTGATGTGATGTATTTAGTGAAAATTAATTTACAAACTGGTAATTTTTGTTATATGTACCAATTGATTAGTATAACCCCAAGGATGTTGGTTTTAAAAGAGAGACCGTATGTTGTTCTTGTTGTTTATGTTTGCAGTATAACATGGGCTCTTATTTAATTGGGTGGTCAATGGCACGCCCTTTAAGTGATCTAGGCCTAGTTTTGTGGCTGAAACACGTTATGGCGGACTAAGCACTAATAAACTGCTGGACATTAAAACAATGTAGGTCTGTGCATGGATTCGGTATTTATGTGTATATATATATAAATATATACATATATATATGTATACCATACCAAATCCTCTTATACATCTGTGAGCAAGGCTACGGCTGAAACGTTTTTGTGTAAACAAGATTTAATAAATATACAGCAGCGCAATCGTGTCCTGGTTTTTCCATGTATTAAAGGATTTGGTATGATATATTTGGAGTTTCTGGAACTCGGCGGGGACCGCTGCATCAAAGGTTTCAGATAGATGTATACATATTTAAGTATTTAGTTTACCTGTTGGCAGTCACCAGTAGGTAGTTATAGTTAGGACGTACTTACCATAGAAAAATCATTTTTTGACTTGCCTATATCTTTGGTGCTGTTTGACCAATCTTCAGAAAATGTTCTAAAAAATTGTGCCTAAGAATCTTGTTGTGCAAGGAGAGTTTCCGTGTAATCTGTCCGATGGGGGTCAAGGAAGAAGGGAAGGGTAAAAAAAAGTGTGTTTCCCATTTTAATTCTCATAGAGATTTTAGACATGACTACTGCCCGAACTGCTTAACGGAATTACACCACATTTGGCAGGAAGGTAGATCTTGGTCCAGAAAGAGTGCTTTTTGCTATTTAGTGTTAATTTGTTCAGTAGTTTTTGAGAAATTAAAGGAAAAATACATTTATATATCTGGGCAGAGCCTAAGCACAGCGCACTTGAAGCCATGTTGATTGGATCAAAATGGTAAAGCCTAAAACATTGAATTTAGAAAGGAACAAAATGAGGGATTCAGCTTCCAGCGCCCGATCGAAGGAGAAATGCAAAAGCATTTCTTCTCCAATCAAGTGGAGGGGGCAGAGTGGCATGAAAGGAGAGGAAAGGCCTTTCCTCTCCTTTCATGTCTCTCTGAGCATTTCTGCTGCCCGATCGCGATGCGATCGGGCAGCTGAAATGCCAATAGACACCTGGGATTGTTTTGGTTTTCTGTTTATGAAATAAGGGGAGCGGCCCCTTGGGCAAGGGCTGCTCCCCAGGGGGGAAATTTATTTTGAGGCTATTTCTGCCCCCCCTGGGGGCAGATCGGACTAAAATTATTAGGCTGATCTGCCCCTAGGGGGGGCAGAAATCCACTAGACACCAGGGATCATTTTTTTTTTTATGTTTGGGGAGTGACCCCATGGGCAAGGGTCGCTTCTGGGGGGGACAAATTATTATTAGGCCATTTCTGCTCCCCTGGGGGCAGATCGGCCTTGCGATCTGCCCCCAGGGGGGGCAGAAACCACTAGACACCAGAGATTCTTTTTTTTTTTTTGTACGTGCGCATAAGGGGAGCAGCCCTTTGGCCAAGGGCCACTCCCCAGGGGGGCAAATGACTTTTCGGCCATTCCTGCCCCCCCCGGGGGCAGATCGGCCTAAAATTATTAGGCTGATCTGCCCCCGGGGGGGCAGAAAACCACTAGACACCAGGGATAATTTCTTTTTTGTTTATTTTTATTTTTTTATGTTTGGGGAGCGACCCCTTGGGCAAGGGTTGCTCCGAGGGGGGGAACTATTATTATGCCATTTCTGGCCCCCCGGGGAACAGATCGGCCCTGCGATCTGCCCCCAGGGGGGCAGAAATCCACTAGACACCAGGGATCATTTTTTTTTTTTTTTTTAAATGTTTGGGGAGTGACCCCTAGGGCAAGGTTCGCTCCTGGGGGGGACAAATTATTATTATTAGGCCATTTCTGCTCCCCCTGGGGGCAGATCGGCCTTGCGATCTACCCCCAGGGGGGGCACACACCACTAGACACCAGGAATTTTAATTGTTTTTTTTGTACTTGCGCATAAGGGGAGTGGCCCCTTGGGCAAGGGCCACCCCCCGGGGGGAAAATGACTTTTAGGCCATTTCTGCCCCACCGGGGGCAGATCGACCTAAAATTATTAGGCCAAAAACCACTAGCCACCTGGGCTAATTTATTTTTTGTTTATTTTTATTTTTTTATGTTTGGGGAGCGACCCCTTGGGCAAGGGTCACTCCGGGGGGGGGGAGGTGAATTATTATTAGGCCATTTCTGCCCCCCCTGAGGGCAGATCGGCCTTCCTATCTGCCCTCTGGGGGAAGAAACCACTAGACACCAGAGATTTTTTTTTTTGTACGTGCGCATAAGGGGAGCGGCCCCTTGGGCAAGGTCCACTCCCCAGGGGGGCAAATGACTTTTCGGCCATTCCTGCCCCTCCCCCTGTGGGCAGATCGCCTAAAATTATTAGGCCGATCTGCCCCCGGGGGGCAGAAAACCACTAGACACCAGGGATAATTTCTTTTTTGTTTAATTTTATTTTTTTATGTTTGGGGAGCGACCCCTTGGGCAAGGGTTGCTCCGGGGGGGGGGGGACTATTATTATGCCATTTCTGCCCCCCGGGGAACAGATCGGCCCTGCGATCTGCCCCCAGGGGGGCAGAAATCCACTAGACACCAGGGATCTTTTTTTTTTTTTTTGTTAATGTTTGGTGAGTGACCCCTAGGGCAAGGGTCGCTCCTGGGGGGGACAATTTATTATTAGGCCATTTCTGCTCCCCCTGGAGGCAGATCGGCCTTGCGATCTGCCCCCAGGGGGGCAGAAACCACTAGACACCAGGGCTTATTTATTTTTTTGTACTTGCACATAAGGAGAGCGGCCCCTGTGGCAAGGGCCGCTCCCCAGGGGGCAAATTATTTTTAGGCCATTTCTGCCTCCCCGGGGGCAGATCGGCTTAAAATTACTAGGCCGATCTGCCAGGGGTGTAGAAAACCACTAGACACCAGGGATAATTGTTTTTCTGTTTATTTTTATTTTTTTATGTTTGGGGAGCAACTCCTTGGGCAATGGTCGCTCCCGGGGGGTGGGAAATTATTATTAGGTAATTTCTGCCCCCCCCCCAGGGGCAGATCGGCCTATTTTTGTTAGGCGAAATCTCTCGACACCACGGATTGGTGTGTGTGTATGTGTGTGTTTTGTTTTGGGGGGCAGCCCCTTGGGCAAGGGTCGCGCCCCATGGGGGCACATTACTGCTGGCCATAACTGCCCCCCTCGGGGGCAGATTGGCCTATTTTTGGAAGGCCCATCTGCCCCCTAGGGGGGCAGAAAGCCCACCAGAGACAAGGGAAGATTTGTTTTCAAAATAAGAGGTTGGGGGTATGGCCATACCCCCACCCCAAATAAATGGGGCCAAAGTTGTTCTGCCCACCAGTGGGCAGACTGGGCAATTACCGACCGATCCACACCCCGGGGTGACAGAAAGTCTACTAGATGCCAGGGAATAAAAACAATAAAAGAAAATAGTGGGGTGGTGACTACAAACCAGCATGGGCCAGGTTATGCCCCCACCCGAACTGAAGGGGCTAACAGTCATTCAGCTCTCCCCACACACTAAAATATCTTATCCCATGGCAAGCAAGAGGACATTTGATTATTTTTGTTTTACATTTGGGCCATGACAGCTTGGTAACTCTCAAAATTGTCCCACTTGGAATGGTGAAGGCTGCACTTTTTTTTAACTTTGGGGAGCTGCCATGTAGAAAAAAACCTCAAGACCTAGACACATCTGAAAACTAAACATCTAGTTGATTCCAGGGTGGTGTGCTTCAAATGCACCCGCACCATTTCCTTACCAACAATGCCCTGCAAACCTGCAACTTTGCTGGAAAGCACACATTTTTCCCACATTTTTGTGATGGAACCTTCCGGAATCTGCAGAAATTCACAAAATTCCTACCACCCAGCATTGTCTCATCTATACCGATAACATTTCTGCTGCACTTGTCAGTCTAAAAATGTTTTTTTTCAAACTGTCCTTTTGGACCCACTTTGGTTCCCCCTCAATTTCGACGTGTTTTTGGCTCTTCCCTGTCACAAACACTTGGGCCACCCACACAAGTGAGGTACCATTGTTATCGGGAGACTTGGGGAAACACTGGGTGGTAGGAAATTTGTGGCTCCTCTCAGATACCAGAACTTTCTGTCACCGAAATGTGAGGAAAAAGTGTTTTTTTAGCCGCATTTTGAGGATTGCAAAGGATTCTGGCTAACAGAACCTGGTGAGAGCCCCACAAGTCACCCCATCTTGGATTCCCCTAGGTTTCTAGTTTTAAAAAATGCACAGGTTTGGTAGGTTTCCCTAGGTGGCGGCTGAGCTAGAGGCCAAAATCAACAGATAGGCACTTTGCAAAAAACACCTCTGTTTTCTTTGAGAAAATGTGATGTGTCCACTTTGTGTTTTGGGGCATTTCCTGTCACGGGCACTAGGCCTACCCACACAAGTGATGTACCATTTTAATCGGGAGACTTGGGGGAACATAGAATAGCAAAACAAGTGTTATTGCCCCTTGTCTTTCTCTACATTTTGTCCTTCCAAATATAAGACAGTGTGTAAAAAAGACGTCTATTTGAGAAATGCCCTGTAATTCACATGCTAGTATGGGCACCCCAGAATTCAGAGATGTGCAAATAACCACTGGTCCTCAACACCTTATCTTGTACCCATTTTGGAAATACAAAGGGTTTCTTGGTACCTATTTTTGACTCTTTATATTTCAGCAAATGAATTGCTCTATACCCGGTATGGAATGAAAACCCACTGCACAGTGCAGCTCATTTATTGGCTCTGGGTACCTAGGGTTCTTGATGAACGTACAAGCCCTACATATCCCCACAACCAGAAGAGTCCAGCAGACGTAACAGTATAATGCTTTAAAAAATCTGACATTGCAGGAAACAGTTACAGAGTTAAACGTAGAGAAAAATGGCTGTTTTTTTCCACCTCAATTTCAATATTTGTTTATTTCAGTTGTTATTTCTTGTAGGATCTACACAAATTACCCATTGCTGAATTCCGAATTTTATCTAGTTTTAAAAAATGTTTAGGTGTCTGGGATCCAGCATTGGTTTCACACCCATTTCTGTCACTGACTGGAAGGAGGCTGAAAGCACAACAAATCATAAAAATGGGGTATGTCCCAGTAAAATGCCAAAATTGTGTTGAAAAATTGGGTTTTCTGATTCAAGTGTGCCTGTTCCTGAAAGCAGGAAAGCAGGTGACTTTAGCACTGCAAACCCTTTGTTGATGCCAATTTCAGGGGAAAAACCACAAGCCTTCTTATGTAGCCCTTTTTTCCACTTGTTTTTAATTTTTTTTAATTTTTAATGTATCTTGGCTAATTTCCTGGCCTCCTTCAGGGGAACCCACAAGGTCTGGGTACCTCTAGAATCCCTAGGATGTTGGAAAAAAAGGATGCAAATTTGGCATGGGTAGCTTATGTGGACAAATAGTTATGAGGGCCTAAGTGCGCCCTGCCCCAAATAGCCAAAAAAAGGCCTGGCACCTGAGGGGGAAAAGGCCTGGCAGCGAAGGGGTTAATTTAAAAAGGAACAAAACGAGGGGATTCATTTTGTCGCAAAAATTATTGTTTGTGCTGCAGAAATAAAAATCAGCACATGTTTTAAGTGAGTTCTTTAAAAGCTTTCTCTTCTATTGCATTGAATCATTCTGACATGCGGACTCAAACATGCACTTTCTATACCAGCAGCAGACTGTCAGTTAACTCCCTGGTGCTCAGCAGCTTACAGTGTTCTAATGAGCAACTAGAGTGTTAACATTTTTATTTTATGCCAACAGTGGGCCACATCTGAATGCCATCTTGATAGACTCAAAGTAGAAAACTGAAAGGATTAACTACTGAGGATACTGCAATTAATAAAGAAATTAAGGGAGTCCAACCGTCCCCACCCCACCCCGACCAAGCCTTGCAATTGATATCTTACTTAGGGTAGGTAGGTTCCAAATTGCGAGTTCCAATTTGCGAGTCCCAGCGACTCGCAAATTGCAACTCGCAATTTGGAATGCAGAAAGGTGTCTCAGACACCTTCTGCGAGTCGCTATGGGGTCGCAAAGAACCACCTCATTAATATTAATGAGGTGGGTCGCAATTTGCGACCCCATAGCGACTCAGGGCACTCACGGGGATGGAGGCCTGCTGGGAACAGCAGACCTCCACGTCCGTGACTGCTTTTAAATAAAGCAGTTTTTTTTTTCAAAGTGCAACCCGTTTTCCTTAAAGGAAAACGAGCTGCACTTTGAAAAATAAACCGAAACCTTTTGTTTCGGTATTTTTCAGGACAGGTAGTGGTCCATTGGACCACTGCCTGCTCTGAAAAATTATTATTTGGTCCAGTCACAAAGGGGAAGGGGTCCCATGGGAACCCCTTCCCGTTTGCGAGTGGGTTACCATCCACTTCAAGTGGATGGTAACTGCGAGTCCATTTGCGACCGCTTTTGCGGTCGCAAATGGAATTGTATACCACTGCGACTCGCAAATAGGAAGGGAACACCCCTTCCTATTTGCGACTAGGAAATGCATTTTGCGAGTCGGTTCCGAAAATGCATTTCTACATACCAGATGGGGTTTAGCGACTCGCAAACGGCGTTTTTCGCCGTTTGCGAGTCGCTAAACCTTTCCTACATCTGGCCCTTAGTGATTAAAAAACCCAATACAGCATTCTGTCGGATTTGTGTATCAAGCTACATCGCCTAAGGATTACATCTCCCTACTTATCGCACTACATTGTCAGAGCCAATACGCAACATTCAAACAGTAAATTCAATTTAACATGACAT
The DNA here is from genome assembly GCF_031143425.1 of Pleurodeles waltl. Classification (NCBI taxonomy): domain Eukaryota; kingdom Metazoa; phylum Chordata; class Amphibia; order Caudata; family Salamandridae; genus Pleurodeles; species Pleurodeles waltl. The sequence goes on from NC_090440.1 coordinate 806,896,667, forward strand.
CATGAACCATATGATATAAAAGAAATAATAAAAAAATAAAAAACGCTAGCTGGGGAAGCCGAAGCTCGTGTGGCGTGTAACCAAAAGGGGAAGGAGGCGCCGGGCAAGGGCGGGTAGGGGGGAAGGGGCACAGACGAGGGGAGCGGTCCGCGAGGCCTGGGCAACAAACAGGGCGCGGCTGAGGGGGGAAGAGGCCTGTCCCCAGCTCCGCATCACGGCGGCCCAGCCCGACCCAATCGCCGCATGCCTGTTACCTGCGGTCAATTTGACACGTTAATCTAGCCGATCAACCCTCTCCAGCATGTGCCGGGTGCAGCGATCTGGTCGAATATCATGTCGAAAGTCTAAGGAGGGCGAGTGTCGTCTTTCACCTGCATCTGGTCTATAAAGGAGTCCCATATGTCCGCACCTCTGACCACCACTCCGATATCGTGTAGTGTGTGTCGTGCTTGTACTTCAGCTTTGGCCCAATGTCACAGATCTCTCACCCATCGGTGTGTGTCTGGGGCGCTGGGTGACTTCCACTGTGTTGCTATAAGTCGATTGACTATGACGAACCAGTGTTTCTGTTTGTCTATACTACGTTTGTGGCGGATCCCTTATAGGCAGGATTCAGGAGTGGGGGTCAGGGGCAGCTCTGACCATGTTGCAGTCTGTTTTGTGACATCTTGCCACCCGCGGAATATCGGTGGACAGTTCCAAACCATATGATAAAAATCTGCTTCTATGCTACCGCACCTTGGGCATTCAGGGTTGGCTTCGGGGAACATGCGTTTGATATGAATTGGAGTTAAGTATGACTGGTGTAGATAATTGAGTTGGGTATATCTGAAGCGGGCATTACGTAATACCTCCTGTGTAGTTGTGAGAGCCATGGACCATGTTTGTTTTGTGAAAGGTGAATGTAGGGCCATTTCCCATCTGGACTTAGCTTGCAATTGTGCTACTTCTGGGCCAGACTGCAGTGTATTATGTATCCCGGAAATGCCCGCTTGTGTACCGGCGCCCATCAGCAATTCGTGTAGGAGGGGTGATTTTTGCAGTTCTTTACTGCCGTTCCCCCATGTGTTAAGTATGAGACATTGTAGCGCCCCATGTGTAATAAATCCGCCTGGCCCTAAGGTGTATGATTCCGCTAATGCTTCATATGTGATGAAGCAGCCCTCTGCAAACAGATCTCCTATTATTTGTATCCCTTTTGTGGCCCAGGAAGCAAGGCCTGATTGATCCTGTAATTTGTCTATTCCTGGTATGGTAAGTAATGGGATCTTGGGTGAATAGGGTGGCGTACGGTCCGCCGTAGTCACATAGCGGTGCCAGATGTAATCAGCCACTTGTATCAGAATATTACTATGATGTGGAAGGACCTCGTGCCCTATGAGCCATCCCAGTAAATCTAAGCGTCCCAGATGTGATCTTACGATGCGGCTCTCCGGACTGAGAGGATCCCGTAACCAATATAAGATCCAGTGTAATTGTGCTGCTGCGTAATAGAGTTTGAATTGTGGTGCGCCCATCCCGCCCCTCTCCACTGGGAGACAGATCTTGGTCAAAGCCATGCGTCTGCGTCCGCTACCCCATATCAATTCGGTCAGTAGTCTAGTCAACTGTATGAAAAAGGTTTTTGGGAGCATAAGTGGGAGTGGTGTAAATTAGTATAGTAGTTGGGGGAGTATGATCATTTTAGCTAAGGCTACTCTTCCCATGGGTGATAGTGGTAGCGAACACCAGAACGGTATTGAGCCTTTTATTGACCTGAACGCTCGGTTTAGGTTCCCCTCCCTAAGGTCAGATATGCCATCGTATATGCGTACTCCCATATATTTAAAGGTAGTGTAGTTCCATTGCAAGCCGTGCTCAGACAGCATGCTGTCCTGTGGGTCTGGAAGCAGCCGCATGGGGAATAAGCATGATTTAACCCAGTTTACCCAAAGGCCAGATAGGTCTCCAAAAGAATTCAGCAGGTGTAATAAATTCGACAAGGATTTGGAATAATTGCGGAGGTACATTAATGCATCATATGCAGATAGAGAGATGATACGATATACCTTGCCATCAGGGATACCCCAATGTGTTGCTTCACTGCGCAGTCTAGCTGCAAGGGGTTCAATTGCTAATGTGAAATGAGTGTTGATAAGGGGCAGCCCTGACGGGTGCCTCTACCTATCGCGAATCCCTCTGAGATGATATCACCAGTCTTGACTCGTGCTTTGGGGCTTGTATATAGTATTGATATCCCGTGCATAAACACTGTACCGAATCCCATTATCCGCAATGTGGCTATCAGGAAGGGCCAGCCTAATGTGTCGAACGCTTTCTCAACATCCAATTAAACCGCCACTCATTAGTGGTCCGATTCCGGGGTCACGGCTATTAGACGCAGAAGGTTCCTGATGTTAACGAAGGTGTTGCGTCCTGGTATAGAACCGGATTGGTACAGGTGTATAAGAATGGACATCAGCGGGAGGAGGCGATTCGTCAACACCTTACCCAATAACTTGCAGTCCGAGTTTAATAACGACAACGGTCGGTAGGAACGGACGTCTAAGGGATCGCAACCCTTTTTGTGGAGGACTACTATTATTGCTTCACGCTGTGAATGCGGGAGATGACCTATTTAATGTGCCTCTCGTAGCATTTCCAGATACGGCGTGAGCGCCTGTGTCGAGAAGGTCTGGTAATACTCGATTGGCAGACCGTCTCCCCCCGGGGACTTGTTGGGAGCTAGCTGTTTCAGTGCTTGCAGAATCTCGTCCCTTTCTATGGGTTTGTCTAGGTCTAGCAGCTGGTCCGCTGTCAGGCAAGTCAGTGGGGAGGCCCAGAAGAATTCCTCCAGTTGTGTTGGGTTTGGGGGGGGTTCAGTCTTATACAATGTGCTATAATATTGTTTAAAAGTGTCATTGATCTCTGATTGCGTGTTCACTATAGCTCCTGTGTCTAGACAGATGGCATTATTGGGGGTATGACGATGCTCACCCTTCACTAACCAGGCCAGCATTCTACTGGATCGGTCTCCCTCAGCATGTAGACGTGCTAAATAATGCTGATAGTCGAATTTCCTTAGACGGGTTTCAATTTTGCCCCATTATTTTTTGAGGTTGGCTACGTCTTTGCTAGTATCCATGCTTGAAGCTGCTTTACATTCCGTGTCCCGTAATTTTCCCTCAATGTCGTGTAATTCTAGGAGTAATGTTCGCCGCACACCCCGCCACTGACCTACACATGCCCCTCATCACCACCTTGTGTCCGTCCCATTCGATCGCACGTGATGTGGCCGTCTGGTTATTTGTTGTGAAGTAGGACTCTATGGTATCTGCTAATTTTTCTCAAAAGGGGAGGTCCCGCAATAGGGTGGGCTGTAATCGCCATGTGGGATACGTGTGATCTGTCTGCCCCACCTCATTGTGATAATTAAGGGACAGTGGTCCGATAGGGTTTTAGCCATGTAGGAAGCGCTGTATATTGAATATGTGATCAAGGCTGAGCATAACATTAAGTCAATCTGTGTGTGAAGTTGGTGCACCGGGGAATAAAAGGAGTATTCTTTGTCGATAGGGGGGAAGCTTTTCCATGTATCGTGTAGCCTCCACTCTGACATCCAGTCCTTCAGCATCCGGGATAGCCTCCTACTGTGGGCGCCTTCTATTGGGGGATGTGATCTGTCTAGTGATATGTCCACGACGCTGTTGAAGTCCCCTCCCAGATAATAGGTGTGGACGTGTCATGTGAAATCTGTGCCGACTTAGACCAAAAAAACTCCCCCTGCCCCGTGTTCAGCGCATATATTCTGGTTATAGCTAGTTGTCTGCCATCCAGCTCACCGACTATGTAGACATACCTGCCATCTACATCTTTGTGTACGCTGTGAACTGAGTATGGGACACCAGAAGTGATCCAGATCAGCACCCCTTTCGCATACATTGAAGTTTTGGTACCGTGTATTGTGCCCGACCATCGCTTGCCATTCGTGTGCAGTTGCATGGGTCTCTTGAAGTATGGCAATGTGTGTTTTGTGGCGTTTGAGGTAGGTGTGCACTCTGTGCCTTTTAGTGGTATTGGCCAATCCTCTTACATTCCATGTTACTATATTATATGACATCATTGGGTTGTAAGGGTGTATTATAGTGTAGCCTACTTCGCTAGCGGAGTCCCGCCACGCCCTAAGCCCCCCCGACAACCCTCCCAGCCCCCGCACATCCCACGAGTGTAAAAAAATCAATGCATACTAAAAAAAGAGAGAACATTTTTACAACTTACAATAACTGAACTAACGATGAACAGCCGGGCACAACTGGTGCCATGATGAGCATTGATCCGAACTGAGTCCATTCGGTAACCCAACTGGGTTGGGGGGTGCTGTTGGTGTACAGTCCAAGGTGGTTCTAAGTTCCCGGGCCATTCGGATGTTACTGTTTCCCTTTCGGGTTCCTATGTTACATCGACCGGAGCACTTCCGCACATGGATAAGAAGCCATGTGACAGTGTAACCCCCATTTTTGTCCTGTGTTGACTGTTAGTCATGTGTGAGCTACTAGATCTGTCCAGGCTTCACTATTGATTGCTCAGATAGGTCTAAAATAATCCCAGCTATTGTTGTGTGCTACTAAGATCACATGTCGGTAGATAGCCTCAATGTATAAATACTGTCTCAGAGGTCGTCCGCCGAGCGTGGTGTGAACGCTGGGCCGGAGATCAGGGGTGATGAGGGAGGGCTATGGTGACTTCTCATTGAGTCAGAGTCTGAGGCACTAGTTTCTTGATTGTGCTGTGATCGTAGAAGTGAGAACATATTAGCTTCCTTTAGGGCTTGGGCTTGCTCAACCGCTGCTTGTGACTTGGTCCGACATGACTCAGTCCTGGTTTTTGATCTTTTCTTCCTTCATGGCTGTTGGGTTAACCATTCCTTTTGTTCCGAAGTCTCCTCGGTGGGATCCGCCAGGCCTTTAGTGTAGATTCAGGTCCACGCATCCTCCAAGGTCGGGAAGATATGAGATCTGTCACCATCCACTACGCGCAGTCTGGCCGGAAACATGAGGGAGTATGGATAATTTTTATTCCGCAGGACCTGCTTTGCCTTGATGAATGTGGCACGCTTGCGCTGAACCGCGGCTGTATAGTCCGGATAGGCCGTGATTTTTGCATTCTCAATGTCTATAGGTCCCGATGTTCGGAAGCCCTTCAGGACTTGATCTCTGTCTTGGTAGTTTAAGAATCTCACTATCAAGGGGTGAGGGGGAGCCCCCGGGTGAGGGGTTCCTCCTGGTATCCGGTGAGCTTGTTCCACTGAGAGTAGAGGTGAAGTCCCTTGCATTAGAATAGTTTCCTTCAACCAACGCTCCAGGAATAGTTCTGCATTGGGGAGTTCTATCCGCTCTGGGAACCCCAAAAATCTGACATTATTTCAGCGCGAGCGGCCTTCTGCATCTTCTGCTTGTCTTTGCAGCAGCATTATTTTGGATTCCTGACGCTGAAGTCGGACTTTCATATCCTCGATGTCGAGTTAAGCTGTTTCAAGAGTTGACTCAGCAGTGGTGACTCTATCCGTCAGTTTTCGGTGTTCTGTGCAAAGAATATTGGCTTCCGCCACTACTGCATTTACCTTCCCCTCAAGAGATGTTCTGGTTTCTAGCACCGCCTGCAGCACCTTATCAAATTGTATGGTGTGAGCGGCCAAAGTTTCTGTTACCCTGCGCAGGGCGTCGTCATGCAGGTCTGTATCTACTTCCGAAGGTAGAATCTCGGGTCTAGCTTCAAGTTGACCCCTCGAGGGCTTCGGCTTTACCATGATTGCGCGCTGTTTAGTCGTGGTGTGCATTAATTGTGGGCTGGGGCGGGCAACCTATGTTGTTCTATGCGCTCAGTTCGGCTACCTGACTGAGGTACTGGTCGGAAAGCCCGGGTCGACTCGGGTGTCCTGGATCGAGCCCACTTATATTGCACGAGTTCACTGGTGTAGTGTCTGTTGCGAGGGTCACTGTGAAAAGACTACCGCGGGGTCCAGCGCAGGACAGTAGATTAGAAAGTGCGAGGCATCTACGAAGTCGGTCATGCAGTCCTAGGGGGCAGGGTTCCTCGGGCGCTGCGGGGGGGGGCGGCAGGCCGGGGCAGAGCACGCTGTCTGCATCCGCACATCTGCGGCTATGAAAGCAGTTCCGGCAAGGCCTTCAGGTCTGGTGGCTGTAAGTGGGGACTGCACTCCAGGCCTCGTGCGTCAGTGTCCCACATGTAGCGGTGTAATCTTTGCTGCCCAAGCCCCGTGCTTGACAGGAGGGGCACCACAGTGTTTCCTAATGCCCACGGGCGGGCCCGATGTTCTAGGTTGTGCTGGTTTTGTAGCGCCCAGTTCGTGACTTAGTGGACCGTTTCTGTCCGCTGACAGGATAGGACCTGGTGTTGTCTATGAGCGCTCCAACCCCTGATAGTTTATTTTCCACAGGGGGTGCCGTCTACACAGCATCCCTGCGGCTGTGGGCCTCCGTACCAGCGTTGGGGCCGGCAGCCCGATCTTGCGCCCTCTCGGAGATCAGAGTTGCCGATCTGTCTTGTTGTGCCTCCTACTGCGGTAATCACGTCCTGCTGGCCCCTCCTGCACTTGGTTTCGGCGGTCTACGGGTCCAATCCCGGGGCCGCATAGGTTCTTGCCGGCTCCACACCGCGGCCCCTATCCCGCCTCCAGACCGTGCCGTTGCCAGACTATGTCAATGGCGGTGCGCGCTTCGACCGGACCAGTTCACAAGAGCACATGGAGACTACAGTGCTCTGGGCTCACCGTGGCCGGTGTTTATGCGCCCTGGGATCAGATAATTTACAGGATATGCGCGGGTCGTGAACGGAGCTCTCGTGTAATTGTCCACACCCGCCACCATCTTGGCCACGCCCCGGTAAAAGGTTTCATGTTAAGCGTTTCAAATAGAGAAAAGCTGCACTGATATAAATTTTAAAAGTGTTAATGTTGTATTTACTGGTAGACACCATTGTGTGTACCAGGACTGACAATGTGCTAACAGGATTTAAATAATGTTGAGGTACATTTTAAACATGAAAGTAACTGCTAGTAGTCAAACAAAATTGATTTTAGATTGTTCAGTGTGTGATTTATGAGTTTAAAGTTAGGTGCGCATAAAAATAAATGCACTTTTATGTCATACCTAATGCGATGCTTTAACAAAGATTGCAATTCATAATGTAATGTTTTTTCATATTCTGATGATATATTATTAATGCTGAAAGTATACGTTTGCATATTATATGTAGTTTAATAACTACAATATCAATGCATTCAATCAAAACCAATCAATCAATCATAGTATTTATAAAGCGCGCTATGTACCCGTCAGGGTTTCGAGGCGCTGAGAGGGGGGGGGGGGAGCGCTGCTGATTTAGCGGTCGAAGAGCCAGGTCTTGAGGAGCCTTCTGAATGCGAGGAGGTCCTGGGTCTGGCGAAGAGATGTGGGGAGAGAGTTCCAGGTCTTGGCGGCGAGGAAGGAGAAGGATCTGCCGCCGGATGTCTTGCGCTGGATTCGGGGTACGATGGCGAGGGCGAGGTTGGCGGATCGGAGTTGACGTGTTGGAGTGTAGAAGTTCAGTCTGGTGTTGAGGTAGGAGGGTCCGGTGTTGTGAAGTGCCTTGTGAGCGTGGGTCAGGAGTTTAAAGGTGATCCTCTTGTCTACCGGGAGCCAGTGGAGTTCCTTTAGGTGAGGGGAGATGTGATTTCGGCGGGGTATGTCGAGGATCAGTCGGGCGGAGGCATTTTGGATGCGTTGGAGTCGTTTGATGTCTTTGGTTGGGATGCCTGTGTAGAGTGCGTTGCCGTAGTCAAGTCTGCTGCTGACGAGGGCCTGGGTCCCTATTTCTTGTGATAGCATAACTAGGCCTACAGACTTCATATTTGCAGTCATGTAAAAGTGATAAATAATTTTTTTTTCTAACAAGAGTTTTTCCATTAGTTTTTTTTTAATGAATAGTAAAGGGTCCCATTGTTTAATCTCCCAAGAATGCTTCTAAATGACCTTGGTTCCAGAACATTTAGGCCTGTGGAGTAAATGTGAAGTAAACTGTTTCTTTCAACATGGACTTTCACATGGAAAAAAGATGGGTCCATTGTATACCTTGAGAAAAATTCCTCTTGTTGCAAAGTGGCAAAAGTTGTAATTGAATACTGGATTCACACAGAAGATAGAGATAACTTCAGTCCAAACCTGAGGAAACTTACCTATATTGCAAATTATTTTTGTGCTTAGACTCTAATTGGATATTGACCCCTTTTGGTGATGTGGAACCAATGAACTGTCAAATCAGGGACATTTGTGTGCTTTACTATAGGTATGGACTTCAAAAGTTTAAATTAGTTGTTCTGTAGTTGTTCTCTGGTTGTCCCTGAGAACAGTACACTGTGCAGCTCGTGTTCTGCACTTATCCTGGGTGTGCTTCTAACGGACTTTGCTGATGATCTGTATGCTTTGCTGATGAAGACATCTCTTGAAAGTTGTCTCTAGGAGTGGTATATTTCCCTGTTAATGCAAATCTTTTTGACATGCCCTTTTTCTAATAGAAGTTAGCATGCTGACACCTATTATTTTTCTAGTTTGTATCCTTTAGCCTGAGATAAATTGTTTTGAAATTATTTTTGCCTTCTTTTGTATTGTCTGCATGTGTTAGCTCGCTCCCACACATGCATGTCCGAATTTGGTTATTTATAGGGATAACCCATGTCTAATTCTGATTATTAAATCTCTGTTTAATTTAAGTTGTCAAATGAAAACACAATCTGATTTGAGACATTTTCTATTGTTCACATAACAACTTTAATCACATGTATTATTCTTTTTGAATGCTTAATGGTGTTGATGCTAAGTAGATTAAATGTGTTTCACCATTTTGGGCAACCAATGGTAGTGATTTAGCTTTACAATTTGATTCTGTGCACAGTTTATGTAACTTTAGCTTTGTGGATGCGAAATAAAGCCTTGAAGTTTTTTGCTGATTGGTGTTTTCCTTCTGTGGTCACATTGGTCACTGTGTTTAAATTTGTTGGATTAAGTTTGAAATTATTGTGTATGGTTAACCCCACTCTTCACTGGGCCCAAAGGTCCATCGACCTCAGTGAGACATTTTGATTCCTGTGAGGGATGATGAAATGTGTTTGCAATAGTTAGGAAATAGAAGTAAAAAAAAAACCTTAGAAGTTCACTAAAAAAACAATGGCTACAGGGATGTTATATTGAGGTTCAGATCTACATGCACAAAACCATAGAAATTCAACTGTTATAGTTAGAGTTTTTTCAAGTAACTATAGCTTGTGCTCTAATGTGACTATAACTCGTGCCCTCGCTACGCACTGCTAATTACCTGAGATATTACCCTCATGACATCTTCTTTGACATCATTAATAATATCACTGTAATATTTGCAGTAACATTATTGATGAGAAAACCGCATGGCAAGGGTGCAAGGTATAGTTACCTTAGGGCATGAGCTATAGTTATTTGAAATAACTCTCACAGCTGAATTTCTTTGGTGTTGGGCATGTAAGGTCTGATCCTAACTATAACATCCCTGTGGGGCATGGCCAAGCAAGATGGGCAGCGGGACGTGCTCTTAGTGAGCTCCCGCCATCCCGGCTGAATCCTTTCCTGATCCTGGGGTGCCCTTGATACTTGGCACCCCCCCCCCAGCATTGCGGAATGGAGCCCTGAGTGTGTCGCCTCGACACGGCCCCATTGTTTGCGGCTTTAGCCCGGAGCACGGGGGTGCTCCCTGGGCTGTACACAGGTCGGCGCAAACCGGAGGCGGCGATTCACGGTGACGGCCTGTCTCCAGCTTTTGCTCCTGGATGTTATACTAAATATCCGGGGTGGGGTTTAGGGATTTGAGGGGTTAGATTGGCAAAGTTCACCAACATTTGATGTTGTTTCCACAGTGCAGGTATAATGGTGAGATATGCATGATGTACCTTCTTTGTCTTCCCATGGTAGGATGGAAGTCAGGGGGAGGCATTAACATGGGAGGGATAGCAACTCAGTACCAATATGGGTCGTGAGATTAACATGTTGACGTGGAATGTCAGGGGATTGAAGAGCTTCACCAAGCATTATAGGGTACACTCCTTTTTAAAGAGACATAAGGTGCATATCCCCTGTCTTCAGGAGACGCATAGGACGGGGAGAAAGCACAAAAACTGTCCAACAAGTGGCGGGGTCAAATGTTCTCATCCTCCTTTTCTTCTTACGCGAGTGGTGTGACTGTAGGGGTTCCTTTCACCCACACATATAGTAAGGTAGATGTTGAGGGAAGATATGTTCTGGTCGAGGGTATGTTGGATGGATCACCCATCATTATCCTTAACACTTATGCGCCTAATATTGATGATTACTCCTTTTACACTAAAATACCAGAGATCCTGGGGGAGAGTGTGGATAGGCCTATTGTTTGGGTGGGGAATTACAACTGGATATTGAATGGGGAACTGCATCACCTTCCGCCAAGGCTGAGGACCAAGCCTCTGATAGTGAAATCTCTCATGGAAGTGATGAACCAATTAGGGTTATGGGATAGTTGGAGGGAGTTACACTCAGAGGGCAAGGAATTTACCTGTCACTCTAGAACACATAATACACATACTCGGTTGGATAGGTTTCTCCTGGCCGGTCTTAACAGCTCTCAGGTTCTGGAGGTTACACATCTGGATCGGTTTCTGTCCAATCACGCACCTGTTCTGATGCAATTACAATGGAAGGTGGTGGACTCCAGTATAGCGCGTAGTTGGCATTTGCCTGCGGACCTCCTCATGGATGTGGATTGTTGGGATGGGGTGGGTGAGGCCATCAATGGTTACATGAACTTGAATTGGAACACAACAATGTCTAGGGGTCTGGAGTGGGATGCTATGAATGCCGTAGTGCGGGGAGTTTGCATTGGTACGGCATGCGGGGTACGCAGACAAATGGAGCGGGAACTTACGGTTTTGGAGGCGAAGTTAGGGGATCTGCAGCAGCAGTTACCAGACACAAGAATAGCTGAAAGGGAGGAACTCAGGTTATATCAGGAGGTCAACAGTTGTTGGGATACCCTCAGTTGGGTCACTCTCAAAACATACAGGCAGCGCCTACATCGGGAGGGGGATAAATCTGGCAATCTTTTGGCATGCATTCTGAAAAGGGAGGTGGAGTCTCCTCCCATTGTGTACATTCGGAATGCTAGTGGCGAAATGTTCACGAGGCACACAGATATTCTGCGGGTTTTGGCAACCCATTTACAGAAGGTATTAAGGGCTAGTGCGGTACCTTCAGAGGAAGGCGAGGGGGGGTTCTGAAGTGGATGCGGCTTCCCCGATTGGAATTGTAGGGAGGCATTGGAGACAACGATTACTGTGGAGGAGGTGAACGAGGCAGTGGCTGCGATGTCCAAGTCTAGGTCCACGGGCTGTGACGGTTTTCCTGTCGAGTTGTATCAGACGTTCTCTCTGTCTTTGAGGGAGAAATTCCTGGAGGTGTCTGAGGAAGCCAATGTGTGTGGTATGTTGCCAGAATCTGTGCATCAGGGCATTGTGTGCTCGATGCTTATGCCAGGAGGGGATCCCAGTGACCCTCCATCATATCTCCCGCTTACCATGTTAAATGCGATGTCAAGATACTTTGTAAGATCTTGGCCACTCGGCTATGTGGGGTGACTCTGGGTTTAGTACATGAGGATCAATGTGGGTTTATCCCTGGTCGCAGCACCTCTTATAATTTGTGTCATTTGGCACACGTTTTACATGAGACCGAGGGAGAGGAAACTGAATTGGCGCTGGTGTCCTTGGATCTGGAGAAGGCTTTTGATACGGTTGTGTTGGGCTATCTGCTAGAGGTTTTGCATGGCATGGGGTTCGGTCTTGGTTTCTGTGCTTGGGTGTGGCAGCTGCACACTGCCCCCACTGCACAGGTTCGGGTGGGGGTAGAGCTATTGGACTCCTAGGAGATTGGTAGGGTTACAAGGCAGGGCTGCCTGCTTTCACCTCTCTTCTTTGCTCTTGCCGTGGAGCCACTAACGATCTGGCTTCGAGAGGGGATGGGGCTGTGGGGAATCCGGGTGGGGCAGACGACCCATGTGGTCTCTCTGTATGAAAATGAAGCATTGGTTTACCTCCAGATTCTCGTGTCTCGGTTCTGATGTTGCTACAGAGGATGGATGTGTTCGGGGTCGTTTTTGGCCTCAGGGTAAGCAGGAATAAATTGCTCCTGTTAACCTTGGGGTCCCTTTGCAGTGTCCCCCATGATGACTTCAATAAGGCAGGACTCAGGTGGGAAATTGAGAGTTTCTGGTATCTGGGCATTTGGGTCACTCATACTGTGGCCTCGCATAACAAGCATAATGTTAAGCAAGTGGTTGTTGGCCTGGAGTGTTTGGTCTTGTTCTGGAATAGAACACAACTGTGCAGGAGGGTTCTCTCTGCCACCAGGCATTGTAAGACTGAGGGGATAGCTAAAAAGGGCAATCATCAGACTATCAAGAGCTAGCTAGGCCAGTATCAGAGTATTTGACAAGCTTCTACTAGCGGCTTTTCATATTAAATGCTGACTGGTCTGTCAATTATACAATGAAATGCACATTTGTAAGGAAATGCCTCCTTGGCATGGTTACCCCTTAACTTTTTGCCTTGGCTGATGCTAAGTTATGATTTGAAAGTGTGCTGGGACCCTGCTAACCAGGCCCCAGCACCATTGTTCTTTCCCTAAACTGTACTTTTGTCCACACAATTGGCACAGCCCTGGCACTCAGGTAAGTCCCTTGTAACTGGTACCCCTGGTACCAAGGGCCCTGATGCCAGGGAAGGTCTCTAAGGGCTGCAGCATGTCTTATGCCACCATAGGGACCCCTCACTCAGCACAAGCACACTGCTTCACAGCTTGTGTGTGCTGGTGGGGAGAAAATGACTAAGTCGACATGGTACTCCCCTCAGAGTGCCATGCCAACCTCACACTGCCTGTGGCATAGCTAAGTCACCCTTCTAGCAGGCCTTACAGCCCTAAGGCAGGGTGCACTATACCACAGGTGAGGGTATATGTGCATGAGCACTATGCCCCTACAGTGTCTAAGCAAAACCTTAGACATTGTAAGTGCAGGGTAGCCATAGGAGTATATGATCTGGGAGTTTGTCAAACACAAACTCCACAGTTCCATAATGGTTACACTGAAAACTGGGAAGTTTGGTATCAAACTTCTCAGCACAATAAATGCACACTGATGCCAGTGTGCAATTTATTGTAAAATACACCCAGAGGGCATCTTAGAGATGCCCCCTGAATACATACCCGACTTCTAGTGTAGGCTGACCAGTTCCGACCAGCCTGCCACACACCAGACATGTTGCTGGCCACATGGGGAGAGTGCCTTTGTCACCCTGTGGCCAGGAACAAAGCCTGTACTGGGTAGAGGTGCTCTCACCTCCCCCTGTAGAAACTGTAACACCTGGCAGTGAGCCTCAAAGGCTCACCCCTTTTGTTACAGCGCCCCAGGGCATCCCAGCTGGTGGAGATGCCCGCCCCTCCGGCCACTGCCCCCACTTTTGGCGGCAAGGCTGGAGGAGATAATGAGAAAAACAAGGAGGAGTCACCTACCAGTCAGGAGAGCCCTTAAGGTGTCCTGAGCTGAGGTGACCGCTGCCTATAGAAATCCTCCATCTTGATTTTGGAGGATTCCCCCAATAGAAATAGGGATGTGCCCCCCTCCCCTCAGGGAGGAGGCACAAGGAGGGTGTAGCCACCCTCAAGGACAGTAGCCATTGGCTACTGCCCCCCAGACATAAACACACCCCTAAATTTAGTATTTAGGTGCACCCCAGAACCCAGGAAATCAGATTCCTGCAACCGGAACAAAGAAGAAGGACTGCTGACCTACAAGCCTGCAGAGAAGGAGGAAGCCGACAACTGATTTGGCCCCAGCCTTACCGGCCTGTCTCCAACTTCGAAAACCTGCTCCAGCGACGCATTAACAGGGACCAGCAACCTCTGAAGCCTCAGAGGACTGCCCTGTACTACAGGACCATGAAACTCCTGTGAACAGCAGCCCTGTTCAAAACCTGCAACTTCTTTGCAACAAAGAAGCAACTTCCAAAGACTTCACGTTTCCCGCTGGAAGCGTGAGACTTCACACTCTGCACCCGATGCCCCCGGCTCGACCTGCAGAAAACTAACACCTCAGGGAGGACTCCCCGGCGACTGTGAGCCCGTGAGTAACCAGAGACGACTCCCCGATCCCCCACAGCCACGCCTGCAGAGAAAATCCAGAGGCTCCCCCTGACCGCGACTGCCTGTAACAAGGGACCCGACGCCTGGAACCAACACTGCACCCGCAGCCCCAGGACCTGAAGGAACCGTACTTCAGTGCAAGAGCGACCCCCAGGCGACCCTCTGCCTAGCCCAGGTGGTGGCTGTCCTGAGAAGCCCCCCCTGTGCCTGCCTGCAATGCTAGAGTGACCCCCGGGTCTCTCCATTGTTTTCAACCTATAACCCAAGGCCTGCTTTGCTCACTGCACCTGGCCGCCCCTGTGCCGCTGACGGTGTACTTTGTATGCCTTCTCGTGTCCCCCCCAGTGCTCTACAATACCCCCCTGGTCTGCCCCCCGAGGACGCAAGTACTTACCTGCTGGCAGACTGGAACCGGAACACCCCTGTTCCCCATAGGCGCCTATATGTTTTGGGCACCTCTTTGACCTCTGCACCTGACCGGCCCTGAGCTGCTGGTGTGGAAACTTTGGGGTTGCCTTGAACCCCCAACGGTGGGCTGCCTATGCCCCAAACTTGGGACTTGTAAGTGTTTTACTTAACTTCAAAACTAACCTTTACTTACCTCCCCCAGGAACTGTTGATTTTTGCAGTGTCCACTTTGAAAAATAGCTTATTGCCATTTTTACAAAGACTGTACATGATATTGTTTTCATTCAAAGTTCCTAAAGTATCTAAGTGAAGTACCTTACATTTAAAGTATTAATTGTAAATCTTGAACCTGTGGTTCTTAAAATAAACTAATAAAATATATTTTTCAATGTAAAACCTATTGGCCTGGAGTAAGTCTTTGAGTGTGTGTTCCTCATTTATTGCCTGTGTGTGTACAACAAATGCTTAACACTACCCTCTGATAAGCCTACTGCTCGACCACACTACCACAAAATAGAGCAATAGAATGATCTACTTTTGCCACTATCTTACCTCTAAAGGGAACCCTCGGACTCTGTGCACACTATTTCTTACTTTAAATAGTATATACAGAGCCAACTTCCTACAACATTAATGGCCTATTATCTGATTTTATGCATCACAGCATAACCAATGTGCATCTAGAAGTTTTACTTGCAGCTAACAGGCTGATAAAAGTACATTTGAATGTAATCTTTTACATAATAGTTTTTATCTCGGACTGTCTAATATGTGCAGTTAGACTTGTTTTAACTTTTATTACAATGTTTTTTATCAATCACACAAATAAAGATTACTTACTTACTTACTTACTTTGAGAGATCGTGGCATGAAATAATGCACAAAACGTAATAACCTTGTGAGGTTGATACCCAACAGAATGTCTGAATATGTTTTCTCTGCAATCTGCTCATTACATTGCCCCATTGTGGGTGGTATTACTTTTTAGGATCATTATGAATGTACAGCCCACTCATGCATGATGGGGGCTGTCAACACTGTTGATTGTAATATTTTTGTGTGCCATGTGTGACATGTACCAGTGCACAGATGAATTTTTGTAGGTGACACAAAAAATGCTGAAAAAGTGGATTGTGCAATCTGTTTATTAAATTAGCCCACCCTAGGCATGATAGATTTTAAGTAGTGAAATGAATGTGATACCAGCCCACTTGGGCAGGATTGGGGGTGTTTACAGTATAAACTTCTACAGTTTTGTGTTTTTTGTGTTTGGGTAATTATGCAAATATATTTGTTAATCAGTGCCAAGCAGAACCTGAGGCGGCATCTGTTTAATGAAATCATGAGACTAATGGGTGGTAAAATCCATCACAGTGGAGAGAGCATCACATTTTATGATGGAACTTTGTTAATGGTAAAAACTGAGGACAGTTCGAAAAGCTTCTCCCCCTTTGAAATAGCATGAAATAATAACAGTGTAAATAATGTATTACCACTGATGTGATGTATTTAGTGAAAATTAATTTACAAACTGATAATTTTTGTTATATGTCCCAATTGATTAGTATAACCCCAAGGATTTTGGTTTCAAAAGCGAGAAAGTATGTTGTTCATGTTGTTTAAGTTTGCACGTGTAACATGGGCTCTGATTTAATTGGGTGGTCAATGGCACGTCCTTTAAGTGATCTAGGCCTAGTTTTGGGGCCGAAACACATTATGGCGGACTAAGCACTAATAAACTGCTGGACATTAAAACAATGTGGGTCTGTGCATGGATTTGGTATATATATATATATATATATATATATCCTATTATACATCTGTGAGCAAGGCTACGGCCGAAACACGTTGCAGGGGAAACGTTTTTCTGTAAACCAGATTTAATAAATATAGAGCAGCGCAATGGTGTCCTGGTTTTTCCATGCATTAAAGGATTTGATATGATATAGTTGGAGTTTCTGGAACTCGGCGGGGACCGCTGCATCAAAGGTTTCAGATATATATATCTATATATATATGTATTTAGGTTACCTGTTGGCTTTCGCCAGTAGGTAGTTCTAGTTAGGACGTACTTACCATAGAAAAATAATTTTTTGACTTGCCTATATCTTTGGCGCTGTTTGATGAATCTTCAGAAAATATTCTAAAAAAGTGTGTCCAAGAATCTTGTTGTGCATGGAGAGTTTCAATGTAATCTGTCCGATGGAGGTCGAGGAAAAATGGAAGCGTCAAAAGAAGTGTGTTTCCCATTTTAATTCACATAGAGATTTTAGACATGACTACAGCCCAAATTGCTTAACGGAATTACACCACATTTGGCAGGAAGGTAGATCTTGGTCCAGAAAGACTGCTTTTTGTTATTTGGTGTAAATTTGTTCAGTAGTTTTTGAGAAATTAAAGGAAAAATAAATTGATATATCTGGGCAGAGCCTAGGCACAGAGCTCAAGGTGAGATCTGAT
Source organism: Pleurodeles waltl (assembly GCF_031143425.1). Classification (NCBI taxonomy): domain Eukaryota; kingdom Metazoa; phylum Chordata; class Amphibia; order Caudata; family Salamandridae; genus Pleurodeles; species Pleurodeles waltl. The sequence goes on from NC_090440.1 coordinate 806,913,763, forward strand.
TGTCTGTCAGCACTTCAACCAGAAAGTGATGGCAGCCATCTTGGAACCAATATACATGACAACACCTCATTCAAATGCATTGTAGTGAATTGCAAGTTTTTTGAGGGGCACTAAAAAAGGAACGTATAAAGGGTGATAACAAATTTGAGTTACAATATAAATCATTTGTTGATGGTAGCATACTCATTTTAGGAATTGCGGTGTGTTCTGAGGTGATTTTACAGTTTTGAGATTTCATAAACAATGTTTGAGAGAAAACTGTTTTCTCATGATTTTCTCTTAGAAGTTATGGAGGTGCTCCGGAAGCTAAAATGGGAGCATATTTGGATGGATGTGTTCTGGGTCGTTTCTGGCCTCAGGGTACACAGGAACAAATCACTCCTGTTTCCCTTGGGGTCCCTCTGCGGTGTCCCCCATGCTGACTTCCCTAAGGCAGGACCCAGAAGGGGAAATTGAGAGTTTCCGGTATCTGGGCATTTGGGTCGCTCATACTGTGGCTGCGCATAACAAGCATAATGTCGAGCAAGTAGTTGTTGCCCTGGAGTGTTCGGGCTCGTTCTGGAACAGATTACCTCTTTCTGTAATGGGCTTGGTTGCTGTGGCAAAGATGATCTTCTTTGCTGCGGTGTCTGTACTTAGTCAAGAACTCTCTATACCCGTTGACCGCTCGGCTTGGCCCAGAGATCCCATCCCCTGGGACCCAGCCATGTGACCCCAGGCGCAATGTTGAGGACCATGGGGGGAGCCTGAAGGCCCCCACAGTCCCAGCTGTCTCCCCACCTCCTGTGAGAGCAATTGTTTCCTCTGCCTCCCTCCCTCCCTCCTTTTGTGAAGATTGATCAAATGGCGCTAAAGATATAGGCACGTCAAAAAATGCTTTCTCTATTGATACATGGTCCTAACTAAGACTACCTGGTGGTGACCACCACTAGGTAATACATATATATATATATATGTGTATGTATATATGTATATATATATATCTATATATATGTATATATATATAGATATATATATATATATATATATATATATATATATATGTGTATGTATATATATATATATATGTGTGTGTATATATATATATATACATATATATATATATATATATATATATATATATATATATATATATATATATATATATATATATATATATATATATATATATATATATATATATACGAAAGAAAGAATGCCCTGATCAGCGTGTTACGGCGCACTTGATTCTCCGGTGGTGCTGGTTTAGGGCAGGACAACCATATTTCAGAAAACAAGATTCTCTTTCTGTTTTAGCAAGAGAAAACCACACTCTGTCTTTGTGCCAACAATACTTTAACTTTTAATTCATTAGTGAGATCATAAACAAACAAGCAGGAATCCCCTGACGCGTTTCGGTCTCACCGGACCTTGTTCACAGGTGTTTCCTGTGTGCTGATTTTAGCGCTTTAAATACACTACTCAAAAATAACAGAAAAAATACTCAAGTTACACCAATTATCAAAAGTTACTCCTTAACATCACTAAATATGTACACTTTAACAAAGAAAAATTAAATGTTTTTCTAAATACATATTTACCAAATTGTAACAGTGTTTTAACTACAATCCAAGGTGTCTTTCACTAGGTTCCACATTGAAATGCATTCTGGTATATATAGTTTATAACATTTCATTGAATGAAATTATTTTATATATATAAATATATATACATATATGGATAGATAGGTAGATAGATAGATAGATAGATAGATAGATAGATAGATAGATAGATAGATAGATAGATAGATTAAATGCATGCACAATTTTGCCTGCTAACGTTACATTGATATTATGAATGATGTTATCAAAGATGTCATAAGTGATGTGGGGTAATTAGTAGTGCATGGCGACGGCGCAAGTTATAGTTACCTTAGGGTATGAGTTATAGTTACTTCAGCTAACCATAACTATAACTGCTGAATTCCTCTGGTTTTAAGTGAGTAAATTCAAACCTAATTATAACGTCCCTGTAACCATTCTTTTTTTTTTTAATTCTATTTCCTAAATGTAACGTCCCTGTGACCTTTGGTTTTTCAGTAATTTGAATTACTATAAGTTAATCCAATCACCGCCGAAGGCTGTGCATGTCCTGGGGCCAGGCCTTGCGGCCTACCCACTATAACTATCCAACCCTACACCACACAAGGTATTTGGCTGTGCGCAGCAGGGGTTGGCCGCAAGGCCTGGCTTGTGGCCCCGTCCTGAGGCTAACCCCCTATAACCACCCAACCCCACAGGCATAACTCTCTGAGTGGGTCTGTGAGTGTGTACATGCCTTTCTTCAACAGGGTAGTGGGCCGCACGGCCCCCCTGCCTGGGCTGAAATATTACCCACAGGAACCCCATCCCCAGGGGCCCAGTCCTCATTCAATAGGGGAGGGGGGCTGCATGGCCCCCCTCAATGGCCCAATTTCGGCCCGAGGACCCCATCCCCCGAGGCCCCTTCATGTCTCCTGGGTGCTCCCCAGGGCATCTAGTATGCAATGGGACCATAGGGGGAGCCTCAAGGCCCCAGCAGTCCCAGCTGGCATTGCTACTGCTAAAACTGCATCTAAACATGCTGAACATGCTAAATATGCAGTTCCCTGTGTGCAAGAGCAAATGTTTAATCTCTTTCCCTTCCCACATCTCTGTGGGTAGAGAAATAGATGAAACCTCTACTTACAGCAAGCAAGAGCACTTTGATAGCTCTTGCCCGCTGGAAGTGGAGTGTTTGCTCTGACTTGGTGTAGGACGCTGGCCTGGTTTGTAGTGGGTAGCTTGAGTACTTACACCTTACACCAGGTCCAGTTATCCCTTGTTAATCAAGGCAGTAGTGTTCTAGCAGCTTAGGCTGATAGAGGTAGCTATAGCAGAGCAGCTTAGGCTGAACTAGGAGACATGTAAAGCTCATGCAATACTGCTTATAGTTACAAAGTACTTATACACAAGTAAAGACAATACCAAAAATAAATGTATTTATTGGGTGACACAGTACCAAAAATATCTCAGAGACAATACTCCTTCTGGAGGAAAGTATTATACAGAATATATACACTAGACACCAAAATTAGACAAGTAAATAGTCATAGAACAATGCAAACAGTAAGAAATCCTATAGAATGCAATGGGAGAAAATAGGGTTAGGGGCAACACAAACCATATACTAAAAAAGTGGAATGTGAATCATAAATTCCCCCCTAGACTAGTGTAGTGTGAGCAGAATCTCTGGGAGAGTAAGAATACTGTAAAGGTAAGTAAATTACCCCACCCCAGAGCCCAGAAAAGCAGGAGTAAAGTACTGCAAGTTTCCTTAGGACACACTACATCTCGTTTTTGGGATTTTGCAGCAGCCAACCAAGTCTGCAAGGAACAACTGCTGGATTATTGGACCTGAAGACCTTCAAAGGAAGGGGACCAGGTCCAGAAGTCGAAAGAAGTTCCAGGAAGGACAGGAGCCCCTGCCAACCCAGAAGAGGGTGCAAAAGAAGAGTCCCCGGTTAGTAGAAGACTGCAGAAATGCACCTAGGAAGATGCCAGCGGGTTCCTGCATAATGTAAAAGATGTGCCATAGCGTGAAGATTGTTGCAGATGAGATTTTGTGTTGGAAGGCAACAAAAAGCCTTGGCTACGGCAAAAGTGCATTTTTCATCCAAATGGTGCTGGATGGACCCAGGAGGCACCTGGGGGCCTCAACTCTGTTTGAGGAGGAAGATGGGTCTCTCTGCACTTTAGAGCCAGCACCCCCAGAAGCTGTAGGATCTGGGTTCAAAGGAGGTGCAAAATGCAGTTGATGCAGCACAACAAAAGAAGGTCCCTGCCACCGGAGAACAACTCAGTGAGTTGAGCGTTGCAGGGTGGAGTGCTGGGGACCTGGGCCAGGCTGTGCATGAAGAAATTTTGCAAAGAGTGAACAGAGGCCTCTGGAGGCGAAGAAGAAACAAAACACAGGGGTACTGTCGTTCTCGGGGAAGGCAAGGTCTTACCTTCTCCAAATTGCGTCAGCAGGACCTCAGGACAGCCTATGTTGACAAAGTCCACCCTATGTGTCCTTAGGAGCATGCTCGTTGCCATGAGAAGAGTCCCAGGGTACTGGTCGTCGCCTTGGAAGGTGCCTGCTTGGAGCAGGGGAGTGATTCTGTCACTCCACAGGAGATTTCTTCGGTTCTTCTGGTGCAGTATGAAGACAGGGAGTCCCCAGAGCGTGCACACCATGGAAACTGTTGCAGATGCTGACTTGGAGCTGAGGTTGCTGAAGAAAAGTATCTCTTGCAGACACTTTGTTGCAGTTACAGCATTTCTTGGAGCAGGCTGCGGTTGATCCGAGGTCAGAGGATGCTGAAGTTGTTGCAGAGGATTCCTGAAGGAAACTTGCAAGCAGAATCTGAAGAGAACCCACATGAGAGACCCTATATAGCCCGGAGAGGAGGATTGGCGACCTTATCAGGTATGGACCTATCGGGAGGGGTCTCTGACGTCACCTGCTGGCACTGGCCACTCAAAGCCCTCCAGAGTGCCCCTACACCTTGCAAAGCAAGATGGCTGAAGTCTGGGACACACTGGAGGAGCTCTGGGCACCACCCCTGGGGTGGTGACAAACAGGGGAATGGTCACTCCCCTTTCCTTTGCCCAGTTTCCCACCAGAGCAGGGGAAGAAGGGTCCCTGAACCGGTGTAGACTGGTGTATGCAAGGAGGGCACCATCTGTGCCCTTCAAAGCATTTCCAGATGCTGGGGGAGGCTACCCCTCCCCAGCCTGTAACACCTATTTCCAATGGGAGAGGGTGTAACACCCTGCTCTCATAGGAAAATGCTTTGTTCTGCCTTCCTGGAACTGGGCTGCCCAGACCCCAGGAGGGCAGAACCCTGTCTGTGAGGTGGCAGCAGCTGTAGCTGCAGTGCAAGCCTCAGAGAGCTATTTTGGCAGTACTGGGGGTCCATGGTGGAGCCCCCAGGATGCACAGAATTGCTTCCCCAATACCAGATTTGGAATGGGGGGACAATTCCATGATCTTAGACATGTTACATGGCCATATTCGTTGTTACCATTGTGAAGCTACATATAGGTATTAACCTATATGTAGTGCATGCATGTAATGGTGTCCCTGCACACACAAAGTCCGGGGAAATGGCCCTGAACTATGTGGGGACACCTTTGCTACTGCAAGGGTGCCCTCTCACTTAGTAACTTTACACCTAACCTTCAGCAAGTGAAGGCTAGACATATAGGTGACTTATAAGTTACTTAAGTGCAGTGAAAATGGCCGTGAAACAGTGTGTACACTATTTCACGCAGGCTGCAGTGGCAGTCCTGTGTAAGGGTTTGTCTGAGCTCCCTATGGGTGGCAAAAGAAATGATGCAGCCCATATGGATCTCCTGGAACCCCAATGCCCTGGGTACCTAGGTACCATATACTAGGGACTTATAAGGGGAGCCCAGTATGCCAATTGAAATTGGTAAATGAAGTCACTGGCCTACAGTGACAAATTTAAAAACAGAGAGAGCACTGAGGGTCTGGTTAGCAGAGCCTCAGTGACACAGTTAGGCACTACACAGGCATACACATTAGGCCACAAACTATGAGCACTGGGGTCCTGACCAGCAGGAGCCCAGTGAGACAGGCAAAAACATACTGACATACATGTGAAAAATGGGGGTAACATGCCAAGGAAGATGGTACTTTCCTACACAACCCCCACCCCAAAACGAGGGACAATAAGACTAACCTTGCCCAGATGAGTCTTCATTGTCTAAGTGGAAATATCTGGAGAGTCCATCTGCATTGGAGTGGGTACTCCCATGTCTATGTTCCACTGTATAGTCCATTCCCTGTAGGGAGATGGACCACCTCAACAATTTAGGGTTTTCACCTTTCATTTGTTTAAGCCATAATAGAGGTTTGTGGTCTATCTGAACAATAAAGTGAGTCCCAAACAAGTAGGGTCTCGGCTTTTTCAGTGCCCAGACCACAGCAAAGGCCTCCCTCTCTATGGCAGACCAATGCTTTTCTCTAGGGGTCAACCTCCTGCTAATGAAAGCAACAGGTTGATCCTGGCCCTCTGAGTTAAGTTGTGATAGTACATCCCCTACCCCTAATTCAGAAGCATCTGTTTGGACAATTATTTTTTGGGAGTCGTTTGGTCTCTTCTAGACAGGTGCAGAGCACATTGCCTACTTAAGCTCCTCAAAAGCTTTTTGAAAGCTAGCTGTCCACAATACCTTTTTAGGCATTTTCCTACTGGTGAGGTCATTAATAGGTGCTGCAATGGAAACATAGTTCTTAATGAACCTCCTGTAATACCCAGTGAGACCTAAGAAGGCTCTGACCTGGGTCTGAGTTGTAGGGGGAGCCCAGTCCATAATGGTCTGAATCTTCCCCTGAAGTGGTGCAATCTGTTGCCCACCTACCAGGTGGCCCAGATAAACCACTTTCCCCTGACCTATCTGGCACTTTGAAGCCTTGATAGTTAGGCCTGTCTTTTGCAGGGACTCCAAAACTTTCCAGAGGTGGACCAGGTGATCATCCCAGGTGGAGCTAAAGACAGTAATATCATCCAAATAGGCTGCACTAAAAGCTTCCAATCCTTGGAGGCCTGTATTGACAAGCCTCTGAAACGTGGCAGGTGCATTTTCCAAACCAAAGGGCATCACTGTGAAGTGATAATGCCCTCCTATGGTCGAAAATGCAGTTTTTGCTTTAGCATCTTCTGACATTTTGATCTGCCAATACCCTGCAGTCAAGTCAAAAGTGCTTAGATACTTGCCAGATGCCAGTGTATCTATTAGCTCATCTGCCCTGGGTATAGGGCGAGCATCTGTTTTGGTTACTGTATTGAGACCCTTATTGTCCACACAAAACCGCATATCTCTCTTTCCTTCTTTGTTATGTGGTTTGGGGACAAGCACCACTGGGCTAGCCCAGAGACTATCAGAAGGCTCAATAAGTCCAAGGTCTAACATTTTCTGAACTTCAGCTTTTATGCAATCTCTGACATGGTCAGGTTGCCTGTAAATTTTACTTTTGACAGGTAAACTGTCTCCAGTGTCAATTGTATGTTTATGACAAGTAGTTGTACCAGGTGTGAGTGAGAAGAGTTCAGAAAACTGATCTAGGAGATTTTTACAGTCTTCCTTCTGCTCAGCAGTAAGGCAGTCTGCCAGAACCACTCCCTTCACTAAACCATCAGTTTCAGTGGCGGAGAAGAGATCAGGGAGAGGGTCAGTCTCTTCTTCCTGTCCCTCATCTGTAGCCATGAGCAGGGTTAAGTCAGCCCTGCGATAGAAAGGCTTTAGGCGATTGACATGAAGGACCCTAAGGGGGCTTCTGGCAGTGCCCAGGTCCACCAAGTAGGTGACCTCACTTTTTTTCTCTACAATTAGACGGGGCCCACTCCATTTGTCCTGGAGTGCTCTTGGGGCCGCAGGCTTCAATGCCCACACCTTCTGTCCTGGGTGGTACTCTGTCAGGACAGCCTTCTGGTCAAACCATTGCTTTAGGAGCTCTTGGCTGGCCTGAAGGTTTTTGCTGGCCTATTTCATGTACTCAGCCATCCTACTTCTCAGGCCAAGTACATAGTCCACTATGTCCTGTTTTGGAGCTTTTAAAGGTTGTTCCCAATCCTTATCAAGAGCAAGTGGACCCCTCACAGGGTGACCAAAGAGGAGTTCAAAGAGGCTGTATCCCACTCCTTTTTGGGGTACCTTCCTGTAGGCGAAAAAGAGGCATGGTAATGGGACATCCCATCTCCTTCTGAGTTTTTCAGAGAGTCCCATAATCATACCTTTGAAAGTTTTATTAAACCTCTCATCCTGTCCATTCGTTTGTGGATGATAAGGGGTGGTGAACTTGTATGTAGCACCACTTTCCTTCCACATTGCTTTTAGGTATGCAGACATGAAGTTACTTCCTCTGTCTGACACCACTTCCTTAGAGAAGCCCACTCTGGAAAAGATTCCCAGGAGGGCCTTTGCCACTGCAGGAGCTGTAGTGGTCCTTAAGGGGATAGCTTCTGGGTACCTTGTGGCATGGTCCACCACACACAGGATAAACCTATTTCCAGAAGCTGTTGGAGGGTCAAGGGGCCAACAATATCAGCCCCTACCCTTTCAAAGAGCACCCCAACCACTGGTAGTGGTATTAAGGGGGCCTTTGGGGTGCCACCAGTCTTGCCACTGGTTTGGCAGGTGACACAGGAGTGACAAAACTCATTTTTGTCTTCTGACATATGAGGCCAGTGAAAATGTGGAACAAGTCTGTCCCATGTTTTACTCTGGCCTAATTGCCCAGCTAATGGGATGTCATGAGCCAGAGTTAGGAGGAATTCTCTGTACTGAAGGGGGATGACCAGTCTCCTGGTGGCACCAGGTTTAGGGTCCCTTGATTCAGTATAAAGGAGATTATTCTCCCAGTAAACTCTCTGTGTGTCAGTGACATCACAGTTTTGCTGCTTGATAGCTTGCTGTCTGAGGCCCTCCAATGTGGGACAGGTCTGCTGTGCCATACTCAGTTCTTCTCTGACAGGCCCACGCACCCAAAAGCTCAGGTGTATCAGCTTCCAGCTCCTCTGGTGTAGGTTCTGCACAGGGAGAGGATTCCTCTTCCTCAAAAGAGGAATCATCTGTGGAGGGAGGGATAGTGGACAAGGATTTTGCCCTTCCTACCCCTAGTTTTTGGGAGCACTCGGTCCAATGATCCAGGATCCAAGTTTCCCTGTCCTCTTTGTTTCTTGGCCTGAGCCCTGGTAAGAGCAAAGATGTGCACTGGAATTCCCAGCATTGCTGCATGTGCCTCCAACTCCACTTCAGCCCAAGCTGAAGTCTCCATATCATTGTCCAGCAGACAGTCTACAGGTAAATCAGTGGCTACCACAACTTTCTTTGGACCAGTAACCCCTGCCCCCCCCAGTTGAGATTCACAACAGCCATGGGGTGGCTTACAGTGTTGCTATGGGTATCTGTCATATGGTACTGGTGACCAAGTAGGTGTTTCTCAGGGGAAACCAGTTTGCCCATCACCATTGTGACACTGGCACCTGTGTCCCTGTAGGCCTCAACCTGAACACCATTAATCAGGGGTAGCTGCTTGTACTTATCCATATTAAGGGGACAAGCAACTAAAGTGGTGAGGTCAATGCCATCCACCATCAGAGAACAAAACAGCCTCAGTAATCTCCCTAACTAGACTAACCCCAACTACATTACCAATGGTGTGCCCAGCTACACCCTTTGACTGGCTATTAGTACTGTTTTTCCCACCACCACTGCTATTACTAGGGGCACTAGTGGTTGCAGTTAGGGTTGTGGTGGTGGGAGTTTTGGTGTTTTTCTTTGGACAATGAGGATCAGTTGCCCAATGGCCTTTGGCTTTAAACATATAACACCAAGGTTTCTTATCTTTGTGAGAAGAGGATTTGGACCCACCACCCCCAGAGGACTTTTGTGGGCCTGATGAAGACTCTGATGATTCTTTATCTTTGTCCCCACCCTTGTTGTGTGACTTACCGTCCATCTTCTTGCCATCTTTGTCACCCCCTGTATGAGCTTTTCTGTTCACCCTTGTTATGACCCATTTGTCTGCCTTCTTTCCCAATTCTTGGGGAGAGGTCAGATCAGAGTGCACAAGATACTGATGAAACAAATCAGACACACAATTATTCAAGATATGCTGTCTCAGAATCAAGTTATAAAGGCTTTCATAATCAGTCACCTTACTGCCATGTAACCAACATTCTAGGGCCTTCACAGAACAGTCCACAAAGTCTGTCCAATCCTGTGATGACTCCTTTCTGGTCTCTCTGAACTTAAGTCTATACTGTTCAGTGGTTAAGCCTAGACCATTCAAGAGTGCATATGTAAGAACATGGTAATTATTTGCATCATCCTCTCTGACAATAAGAAGTCTGACTCTACCTTTGCCAGAGTAGGATAACCAAAGGATAGCAGCCCACTGTACAAGAGGGACCTCTGAACTTTACAGGCCCTCTCAAGTGCAGCAAACCACTTGTTGATGTCATCATTATCCTTGTAAGGAGGGACAACTTTGTGCAGATTTCTAGAATCAAATGAAGGTTCCCTAACATTTGTATTTCTAAACCTGCTGCTGCCAAAACCCTGCCTTTCCTTCTCCACAGCCAGGGATTCCAACCCTAACTTTGGCCTTTATGTCAAATGTTGCGAAGAAAAGGGGGGAACATTATAGGGATAGGCGCTAACAGATATCACCAAAACATTACTTTAACAATAGATAGTAAATACGGTGCTCCCGAATGGAGGGTCCTCCCAGCACCTCCAGTGTTTCTCCAATAGGAAAAACCAAACTGATTCAAAAGGCCAGGGCACTCGTATGAAATAAGATAAGAGTCTGTACAGTTAGGTTCTTGGTCTTCGGAAAATCAATATATAATCCAAACAGAGTTAAAGTTCAGTCTCTTTATTCTTGTGCAAGATTTTCATACATGTTCATCACATCAGAAAGATTCCATATGTGGTCATCACAACAACTACCAACAGCCAACACGTGTTTCATCTCCGAGAAATTAATCTCATTGACTTCCTCAGGGCAAAATATAAGTAAGGTGTTAACATGAATAGATGGCTTATCCTAATCAAGTAAAACTCTTCAAGATAATGTACGATCAATAGAGAAAGAGTAGTGGGAATCACGTGACGGGGGCAAAACACTATTATCCCGAGTCTTTGTGAGGGAGTGCTCATAAGTCAACATGTATGGATCCAACACGTGTTTCATCTCCGAGAAATTAATCTCATTGACTTCCTCAGGGCTGTAAGAAACATAATAATGAGCTTGGTCATAATCTGTAGTTATACGTGATTATGGAAAATTAATACCTGGCACTAAAATCGTGGCCAAGTCCTTCACCAGTACAACGTGAGTGTCTAAAATCATCAAGTGACATTACCAAATGGAGCCACAGAGAAAAAACTGTGATTACAGTTTACCACAAGTGATAAACTTGTTATTGTTATAAACATCACCAAATGTTTGATGTGCACGTGAAACGAAGTAGAAATTGAGTATTAGAAATAGGGATAAAGACTCCCACTAGATATGTGGTGATGAGAAACGGAAAATAAGGTTGAGAAATATACTCTTGATGAGAGGGTGTCATTAGGAAAAAAGGAAACAGAAAGGCATCATAACACCTAGGAAATTGGTGAGTGAGTGTGCTAAATTAAGCATTCGCAAGTGTGTCTGAATAAAGGAAAACGTACAAAAATATAAGTAAGGTGTTAACATGAATTGATGGCTTATTCTAATCAAGTAAAACTCTTCAAGATAATGTACAATCTGAAGTAAAATGATTGTAAGTCATTAGGAGGAAGATAATGAGTACGCTGAATTTAAAAGGAACTAACAAAAGGACTATCACGTACCAATAGAGAAAGAGTAGTGGGAATCACGTGACGGGGGCAAAACACTATTATCCCCGAGTCTTTGTGAGGGAGTGCTCATAAGTCAGCACGTATGGATCCAAAATCTTTTACGGTGGGATCTAGAAGAGAAGATCGCTATACTAAGGAAGTAGTGACAAGCATAAGCAATATGGCATAAATCTAAAAGTAAAAGGTCACGTATCCATACATAGGTTAACATGAATGTCACTTACCTAGAGGTATAAGGTATAGAAGAGACACAGAGTAAGGTCTCAGGAGTGTGTGTGAAACTCCTCGGCATGACGTGCAGTATGTTTGTTTAGTCCTTCTTTTATTCGATGATGAGAATCATTGGCTGGTCCGAAATAGAAAAAGGACAGAGTGTTGAAAGAAAAAGTGGGCGCCATCTTGGAGTGTGAAAGACACAGCTAAAAGACAGTGTCCAACTGGGTGGGTGAATTTGCTAAGCATTATCTAATGCGAATAATCTTAGGTGCTTACAAAAATTGATAGAAAGACACCGAATAAGGTCTCACACGACACAGAGTAAGGTCTCAGGAGTGTGTATAAAATTCTTCGGCATGACGGGCAGTATGTTTGTTTGGTCCTTCTTTTAATCGATGATGAGAATCATCGGCTGGCCCGAAACAGAAAAAGAACAGAGTGTTAAAAGAAAAAATGGGCGCCATCTTGAAATTGCTATGCATTAATTAATGCGAACAGCCTTAGGCGCTTACAAAATTGATAGAAAGACACCGAATAAGGTATCACACGACACAGATTAAGGTCTCAGGAGTGTGAATAAAATTCTTCGGCATGTTGGGCAGTATGTTTATTTGGTCCTTCTTTTAATCAATGAGTAGAATAATGTAACTTAGAAGTAATTTGTTCGAAGGGTCCCAAGAATAAGAGATGATACAAAATAGTAAAAACAAAGTGTAATCAGCCAAGTAATCCTAAGTAGTCATCGTCCTAATTATTCGTTTCACGTGATCATCAAAGATTGGTGATACTTACCAATAAAGTGTGAATTCATATGTAATGTAAACACTGTAATAATAGTAACACTTCACATTTGAACAGAGTTCACCATCTTAGCACCAGAATTAAACTGGGCTCATTCTTCCATATTAGGAAGTGTTTTATACTGTGTTGATAGAGTTTGACAGTAATGATTAAGTTCATATTTGGACATACAGTGTACAAGTTATACGTTATTATGATAGTAAAATTAATCACCTAGGAAGTACTCCATTTCATAATTAATTCTCGGAGACGAAACACATGTTGGCTGTTGGATGCTGTTGTGATGATCACATATGGAATCTTTCTGATGTGATGAACATGTATGAAAAGCTCGCACAAGAATAAAGACACTGAACTTTAACTCTGTTTGGATTATATGTTGATTTTCCGAAGACCAAGAACCTAACTGTTCAGACTCTTATCTTATTTCATATGAGTGCCCTGGCCTTTTGAATCAGTTTGGTTTTTCCTATTGGAGAAACACTGGAGGTGCTGGGAGGACCCTCCGTTCGGGAGCACCGTATTTACTATCTATTGTTAAAGTAATGTTTTGGTGATATTCTGTTAGCGCCTATCCCTATAATTTTCCCCCCTTTTCTTCACAACTTTTGAGTTTCTGTATATAGGCAGGCTGCTCCAGACACCGCTTAGTACCTTAAAGTTGTTTTTCTTACTTACTAATTACATCATGGATCGAGAGAGATTAGCAGCTGATCTCTTTAGTAACCTATAATCAACTGGTAACCCACCTCAAAGTAATGTGGTTAGCGCCCAAAAGGTCACAATAGGTCTAAGAGTTAAATTCATTAAATTAGAAAAGTAAAAAAAACAGGAGGTTTCCAGATGGTGGGACGGAGCCACACTCAAACAATATATTAAACAAAAAAGAATACCAAGAGGGCTGAGATCGCATATCTTTCCTACTTTCGACGATTTAGAACAAGATCTTTTGGATTGCTGGGAGCAAGAACTAATTTCCAGCTCATTTAAACTGATAAACAGTCTGATAGAAAATGCAGACAGAAAGCTTTCAAAATTACAGGCAGAAATTGCCACCCTAGAGGCAGAAATTCATAGTCTGAATTTAGAAGCAGCAACTACAAAAAACTATGCAATTCTAAATGAAATTATCAACCAACACAAGAATGAGGTTACACAAAGGAAACCTCATAAACTTAAACAAGACGAAATTGACTATAAAAATGATAGAGTATTCACCTTTTCCCAAAAATACGACCACTTAATCAAAAGAGGGGAACAAATACGAACAGAGGAGATGGGCTCACAATCTTCACTTAGTGTCACTTCAGTGAGTAGTAATGAATCAGCTACTAGTAGTAACATAACATCGATTAAAAGAAGGACCAAATAAACATACTGCCCGACATGCCGAAGAATTTTATACACACTCCTGAGACCTTACTCTGTGTTGTATGACACCTTATTCGTGTCTTTCTATCAATTTTGTAAGCACCTAAGGCTGTTCGCATTAATTAATGCATAGCAATTTCAAGATGGCGCCCATTTTTTCTTTTAACACACTGTCCTTTTTCTATTTCGGGCCAGCCGAAGATTCTCATCATCGATTAAAAGAAGGCCCAAACAAACATACTGCCCATCATTCCGAAGAATTTTATACACACTGCTGAGACCTTACTCTGTGTCGTGTAAGACCTTATTCGGTATCTTTCTATCAATTTTTGTAAGCACCTAAGATTATTTGCATTAGATAATGCTTAGCAAATTCATCCACCCAGTTGGACACTGTCTTTTAGTTGTGTCTTTCACACTCCAAGATGGCACCCACTTTTTCTTTCAACACTCTGTCCTTTTTCTATTTCGGACCAGCCGATGATTCTCATCATCGAATAAAAGAAGGACTAAACAGTTGCTGACTTGGAGCTGAGGTTGCTGAAGAAAAGTGTCTCTTGTAGACAATTTGTTGCCGTTACAGCATTTCTTGGAGCAGGCTGCGGCTGATCCGAGGTCAGAGGATGCTGAAGTTGTTGCAGAGGATTACTGAAGGAAACTTGCAAGCAGAATCTGAAGAGAACCTGCAGGAGAGACTCTAAATAGCCCTGAGAGGGGGATTGGCTAACTTATCAGGCATGGACCTATCAGGAGGGGTCACTGACGTCACCTGCTGGCACTGTCCACTCAGAGCCCTCCAGAGTGCCCCCACACCTTGCAAAGCAAGATGGCTGAAGTCTGGGACACACTGGAGGAGCTCTGGGCACCACCCCTGGGGTGGTGATGGACAGGGGAGTATTCACTCCCCTTTCCTTGGTCCAGTTTCTCACCAGAGCAGGGGAGAAAGGGTCCCTGAACTGGTGTAGACTGGTTTATGCAAGGAAGGCACCATCTGTGGCCACGGCCAACTTCTGCCATGCACGGCCAAAGGGCCGTGCACAGCATAGGATTGGGTGGCTAGAGGGGTTGGCCACAAGGATTGACTGCAGGCTGTGCACAGTGCAAGGTTTGGTGCCTTTTGGCCTTAGGCTGTGCGCGGCGGTGGTTGGATCAACGTATAGCAGTGAAAATTACTATACGTTAAAAAACCATAGAAATTCACTGAAAAAAAACAAAGGTTACAGGAACGCTATAGTTAGGTTCCATAGAAATTCAGCAGTTATAATTAAAGTTCTTTCAAGTAGCTATAACTTGCGCCCTAAGGTAACTATAACTTGTGCCTTCGCTATGCACAGCTAATTACTCCACATATTATATCATTGATGACATCTTCTGTCCCATCCTTCATATTATCACTGCAACATTTGCAACAAAATTATTGATGAGACAACTGTGCAAGGAGTGGGCATGAGTAATAGTTACCTGAGGGCACAAGTTTTTTATGGTTTTGTATGAGTAAATTCAGAACCTAACTATAAAGTCCCTGCAACCTTTGTTTTTTTCAGTGAAATATATATATATTAGGTTTATTTTGGAGGACCACAAGAAATGGGAAAATCAGATTGAGGAGGATAAAGCAAAATTGAAAAGGAAATTGATAAAGGAGAAGTATACAAGCTTTGTTGTAAATTAAAATTGAAGACACACTTCAAGACTCATCCTCCTAAAGACAAGAAATAAAATGAGCCACATGAAAACCTCCATTATTAACACGTGTGACTTACCAGCCCTGAGAACACTTAAGAAGAATCTGAGGGATAAATAAAGGAAACAATGTTGCCACGGGTACCGGATGAACAATTTTACAAAGATGTGGGGTTTACAACATTGAAAGGGGATGATAGTGGAGTAAAACCTCAATCAGTCTTTTGCCCGCAATTGCCACCTGGCAATAAAATCGATCTCTTTCAAGATATACTAGAAGATATACTAGAAGAGATCACCTAATCTGCTCTAAACAACCAACAAAAATGTTGAGAAATTTGACCCAAAAGGAATGCACAGCTTTAAAAGAACTAAGAGAACACCCCCAAATAATAATCAAAGCCTCAGACAAAGACAGCAACATTGTCAGCCATACAACAATAGCCCTGAAGAATCATAGAACATTGCCTGTAACGAGCGCTTAGACTGATTTATCTGGAGGAGATGCGCATTCTCCCTGGAGTTTGCCACAAGAATTTTTCAAGTAGCAATAACACAGTGCTTAAAAGATTGACACATTTATAATTTGTTTCTTTGGTTCAATGTGCATCAAAAGTTCACCTCCATTGTCCCTTTTTTTAAAAGCACTCGCATTTTAATTTGGAACCCTTTTGGATGTCTCAAATGACTTCCACAATATGCACACATAGCTGGCCTCTTTTTGGAAATTGTAAGCTTGTTTCAGTAATGTCTGTACATGATTCTGAATGTATTTGTATCTTGCGAACACTCGTTAAAGTTGTACTTCACAATATTATTGATGATATTTTGGTGCATGGTTGGTGCCAGCAAGGAATGAAGATACTTACATTCTAGTTGTTAATTTTAGAAAACAGCAATGAGGGACTGCACTGTATGAGCACTTTAAATAAGACAATCTGGAATGCGGGACTCTATGTGCCCGTTGAAGGCATAATGCTGAAACACATCTATGAAAACCTCTGGAGTCTGCAGTGCCGTGTGTTCCTGTCCATGGATTGCGGGACTGATTCTGTGTCATGCATATATATATATATATATATATATATATATATATATATATATAAAATACCTACTACCGGTCACCAGTAGGTAGTTATAGTTAGGACCTTGTTTCCATAGGAAGTGTGTTGTTTGTTTTGCCAATCACTTTGGTGCAGCTTGACAAATCTTCAAGAAATTCATAAAATGTAAACTTTGATCAGTTCAGCTATTGTCTTGAAAGTTTTGGGGTGATCTATCAAGGGAGCAGAGAAAAAGGGGGGCAACCAAAACATGTTTTACTCATTCATTTTTTCATATGGTCTTTAGGCACGCCTACAGCCCAAATGGAATGACACCAAATTTGTCAGGACATGTTGTGCTTTTTGTAATTTGGTGTAAATCCATTCAGATGTTTTAGGGATATTAAAAGAAAAAGAATGCAAATATCTAGGGACACGGATCCTCCATGGATCCAAGTCTCCCCATGCTGATATCTGATTGGCTGACCACACTTCAACAGTGAAGTGTTAGCAAGCATCTTGGGACTCAGCTTCAGCCAAGTCCCGAAAGGAAAGTAAGAAAAGGGGCCAGGGTATGGTCACCATGAGCCCCTAGCCATGGTCTAGGGCTCCCTTACAAACCCTGCCATGGCAAAAAAGCATTTGGATTTTCCCGACATTTAAAAAAAAAAAAGAGCGGTCTCCCTCCCTTTTTTTATTTTGCCCCTAGGGTGGGTTACGTCCTGGGGGCATTAGGAGATTGAAAGAAGAGGGGGGCACACAGGGCTCCCCTCCTAGGGATTGTATTAGCCTCCCTGTGGCAATGCCAGAGGAATATACGGGGGCGTTGTGGCCCCGCGTGCCCCGGTGATCACCACCTCCCTGGGGCAAAAAGACAATTATTAAGGGGATCTGTTGCAGATTTCAAGCCCCGGGGACCACCACCTCCCCAGAACAATTAATTACGAGCAAGCAGGGGGTGCACTGCCCCCCGCATTCCAGGGACCACCACCTCCCCAGGGCAAAACATTAATTTTAAATGACGGAAGACCATACTGCTACCTCCCTAGGGCTAAATGTGAAATTAATGTGGGGTTCCACGTGCCCACCCCCCTGCAGCCCCAGGGACCACCTCCTCCCTGGGGTAGAAATAAAAGAATGAAAGGGTTTTTGTGGATCCCAAGCCCCGGGGACCAGCACCTCCCTGGTGAAAATATAATGTTGGAGGGGGCCGGGCGCCCTCCTTGTGGAGCGATAGATGGCCTTTGGAACACCACCCCCTGGGCTGACTCCTGCTACATCTCAGGGTGCCCACCCTAGTATACAGTTGTTTGCTCTGACTTAGCAGGAGCTTTGGCAGCTCCTGCCAAGTCAGAACAAACACTATGCTTTCAGTAGGTGAGAGCTGGAAACAATTGCTTCTGCAGACTAGGAGCTGCATGTTTAGCAGCTCCCTGTGTGCAAAAGCAATGCTGGCTCCCGCAGGAGGTGGGGAGCCGGCTGGGACCTCGGGGGTCCTCAAGCTCCCCCTGCTGTCCCTTTGCACATTGGGTGCCCTGTGGGGCACCCAGGACAGATGATAGGGCCTTGGGTGATGGGTCCCTGGGGTAGAGCTATCCTGTGGGAGGGTGGCTGCCCGGCCCCTTCTGAAAATAAAAGACAACATATGAGGACTGGGACCTGGGGTATGGGGTACCCGGGGCTGAAACTGGAAGGGGAGGGGGGCTATATGGGCCCCCTCACCTTCTCTCTGGACATTGGTACAAACGAGGTAGAACTTACTAACTGACCAGTAGAAAGTGCTTGAATTGGATAGACATTTTGTGCAAAACTGTGGACTCTTGTTGGATAAACGAGCAGGTGAGCTTCCGTTCTGTCCATCATGGTCATTTCACAGAAATTAAACCTCATCAGGAAGCACTTACAAATATAAATGAAGCAAGTGCCCCAGTTGAAGCTCCACTTCTGAAAAGAACAAATGATCCTAGCCCCTGGGTTTGACAAAGGCAAAGCAAGTGTGTTTACTCTGCGATTCCACATTAGAAGGCGATCTGAAATCCTTCGTGTAGGAGAATACATCTTTTATCTATTGGAGCGCAAACACACACTCTCACTTTAACACCCACATAGAGCCCACTGTCACACCCAGACAGGCACTCTCACAGCCACTTTCTCACCCAGATGCACCCTCTCACACCTACTTTTCATACCCAGACAGACAGGTCAACTCGCCCCACGCACGGGCAATGGCTGTGCACAGAGTGGGGTTGGGTAGTTAGGGGGTTGGCCGCAGGTACTGGCTGCACGCACTGCAACCAACCCCGCTGTGCATGTATTTGGCCATGTGCTGTGCATGGTGGGTGGTTATAGGGGGATGGCCATGAAGCCTGGCCAAAGACCATGCGCTGCAGTGGTTGGATTAAACTATAGTAATAAAAATTATTTTGTGTAAAAAAAAATAGAAATTTACTGAAAAAAACAAAGGTTACAGGGATGTTATAGTTACGAAATATATTTTTAAAAAACTTAAACCTGACACCCCCCAACAAGAGGGCAGCTGGGGGTGGCCTCTCCGCTCTGCCCTCCAATGAGGAGACAGCATGACTGGGCATCCAGGTTGGACCAGACACCCCCTAAAAACGAGGATAGCTGGGAGTGGGCTCCCCGCCCTGCCCTCCAATGAGGCAGCATTGCCGGACCCCCCTCCCAAAAAACAACAGAAAATGCAGTGCAAGACTGCAGAAAAATGACAAAGAAAGGAAAAGCATAGTGTCCCTTCCCGGGCACAGTTGGAGAGCCGCTCATTCAATATGCATCCCAGCCCACAATGCCTTACGAGGCCCAACATCTATCTGAGCCCAGTTCTCAGCTTGTGCTGGCCCCATGAAGATGGGACCACCACCAATCAAGTGCCCATTGACAGGGGGAGCTGCAGGAGCAGGGCAGTGTCTCCCCAATGCAATGTTTATGTCCCCACCCTAGGTTGGGCAAGACAAAGCAATCATAACCACCTAAGGGTTCCAACACAATGTGGAGCACAAGTTTCTTGGAACTTTTGTTCTTCGCTTGTGAGATTGCGCTCTTTAGGGGTGTAGGATGGTATTATACCAGGTTAATTAAGGATAACTTGGAAGTAATCTGATAGTAATCTAAAAGTGATCCTAATCTTTAAATTAATCCACCATGCCTCTACATGTTCCTTGTTGATGCTGATTTGAGTAATGAAACTGATAGCCATCTCTTTTCGAAGTAGATGTACTATACTGCCAGATTTAGATGCTCTTACTGCACCTTGCAGTCAAATATTGTATTGGGATATCAGGGAATGTTTTGCCATGTGGGGCGTTGGATTATATTTCCCCTCAGGGAAGACCAGAATGATTACACAATGTCATCCAAGAGTAATTCCATCAATTTGTGTATATTTGTAAATTGATGCCTAGTATTAAGTATTGTGTGTGGAATAAATGTACTTTTACTTTATCAAAAAAAAGCACATACTGGACAATCATTTAATGAGAGTCATGCTTGTGTGCTCGTGAATGGGGATTACTAGCCCACACCATCTCACTTGAGTAAGCTCTGCAATGCTACCATATGAGAGTCAAGTGCTACAATGGGGTGTTTGTTTCCCAGTGGTAGTAATGTGCGGACCCGTTACTTGTGCAGGCCACACAACTAATCTTCCAGCAGCAGGAACCTGTGTTCTGAGTCCTGGGCTCAGCGGCCATACTGTTGGAGGCTGGACTTCTATGCCCTGTGCAAAACCAAGCACACTCTGCAGAGGGTTCAGGCAACCACACGTTGGTTTCCAGAGGTAAAAATTAGATGACCTAATGCTCCAATTTTTAAGGTAGCTGGTCGAGTAGTTAGGCTGATCCAGGAGATGTGCTAAGCATTTGCTGTACTCACAAATCCAATCATGCACCACACACACTCAATGAATAAATCAAGACCAGAATTTATAAAAATGCTTCAGACTTTTATATAAGTTTTAAGACCAAGATCTTTAGAATACTTTTCAAGTTAGGACTTTTTGATGTTTTAGCAAAGTTCGTTTTTCTGTGCGTAATTACGCACCATTGGAATCAATACACAGTCACCTTTAAAAATGCAGTAAAAATCACACAGTTGAGTTACTAGTCTCTTGTCTTGCAGGGTGGGTGCAGCAGTCGGTGGGCACAGTGTGCCAGCTGGAGAGTCTCAGGTGGCTCCCTGTTCCAGCGGGATCAGCATTGGAGAGGTTCTTGGCAGAGGCACATGGCCACCTGAGGGGCCACTTGGAAAAGGAGCTGGTTTGCAGGTTTAAAGATGGTACCTTGGGGTCTTCTTGTGCTGTTGAGTTCTCAAGGGGTTGGGGACCTGGGGCACACAGCAGATTCCGTGATGCAAGGTCCAGGGCGGCCAGGTGCAGGGCGAGTTGGAGGTCCAGGAGCTGTGTGCAACGAAGTCCTTGGGAGCTGGAGATGAGTCACTTTCAGGGCTGCTTACAGGACAATGGGGGCACTCTGTTCAGAGGTCCGGGGTGTTCCTGGGGTCCCTCGACTGGGGCTTCCTTCTGATCCTTTTTCAGCTCTGGTGGAGCTGGTTTTCTGCTTGTCAAATGACAGCAGACCAGTAACCAGGGTATTGGTGTACCTCGGCCACTAGAGGGCCCAGTGCCACCAAGCTTGGCACAGTTATAGGTCACATCTGGGCAGTAGTTATGTGTGTCATCGGGTCCGGATGTGACTCCCGTCGCAGAGATATTGGAGATTTAGTGACTAGACCCTCACTGGTTTGTTGGTCCTTTGCAGGTTTCCTGATTTTCTTGAGTGTTGCCTCCACTCAGGAGGGAGATCTGGGATGATTCATGAAGCCTGGAGGTCCCCTGGGTTTCTTGGGGTTGGTCCAGTGTCCAGCTCCTCCGCAACGGCGATTTTCAGGTCCTGGGTGCAGCAGGCAGGGGGTTGGGGCCTTTTCTTGTGCAGCAGGTCCTCAGTTCTCTTGCTGTGGTCTTCTTTTGGGGCTGGTCTTCTTTTCTTCTTTGAATCCTTTTCAAAATCGAAATTCTTGGTCTAGGGGAGCCCACTAAATACTGAATTTAGTGGGCATTTTAGGGGTAACCTGGTAATGTCCAATGGGACACTTACCCTTGGGTGGCTGCATCTACTACAGTGACCACTCCTTGTGGGAAGGGTCACTTCCCTAAACCTGATTGGCTATTTTCCTCCATTCCAAGATGGAGAAATATTAAATGAAGGGTCCACTCTGCCAGCAAGCCCCTAGGGGTGGTGCATGCTCAGTGAGGCCACTCCTCCTGCCCTTTGTGTGGTTTCCCACCTCTGCTCCTCCAGAAGTGGGGGTTTGCAATGGGGGGAGGCCATTAGCTGCTAGCCGCAACCTGGGGGGCAAGTTTCAAGTGCAGTAGCCCTTTGAAGCTCACTGCCAGGGCAGTGCACATTCCTGAGGGAGAGGGAGTTAGCTCCTCCACCCAGAAAGGGCTTTGTTTCACAAACCAGAGAGACAGGGCTCTCCCCTAGGGTTTGTGTTTTGGCCGTCTGGATGTGGCAGGCTTGCTGAACCAGTCAGCAAGCATGCCAGGATAGTTAGCTTTTTGAGGGGGCACCTCTAATGCGACCCCTAGGTACTTTTTATAATAAATAGAGTACTGGTACCAGTTTGGATTTATCATTTTGAGTTGTTTGATACCAAACAACCCAGGGTTCGGAGTAGCCATTATGTAGCCGGGGAAATGGTGTTGACCATTGTCCAGGACATACATTAAAATGGCTGCTCTGTTCAATCACTATGTCCCAGGTTTGTCAAGGACACATTGGGGGCATACTGCTCGTGCAATTATGCCCTCACATATAGTTTGGTACACCCTGCCTTAGGGCTGGAAGGCGGTGTACAGAGAGTGTGCCATATCAAGTTTGTGTTTTAGGTTTGCACCAGGACACTCAGCCTGATATGGCAATGTTGGGTGAACCTGGATGCATAGCTCTTGAGGTTAGCACAATCAGTGATGCTGTGCTCATGGGCTTACCCATAGTACCTCATGCCCTGGGTACTTAAGTACCTTTACTAGGGACTTATAGTGGTAGCTAAAGGTGTATCCAATTACTTTTACCATGTTTTAGGGAAAGAACACTGGCACTGGGAACCTGGTTAGCAGGATCCCAGTGCACTCCAGTCCAACTGGCAATCAGAAACCAGGCAAAAAGTAGGGGGGTACTGCAACAAGAAGCCAGTCTCTCACACTAACAGGGAAACCTACCAAACCCAGACATTTCTGAAAGTAGGCACCTGGGGGTGTGCAAGGAGATGTGGCATGTGTGGTTTCCCCAAAGGTTTCTTACCCAGAATACCCTGCAAAGGTGAAATATTGAATAAAAACTCTATTATGCCTTGCATTTCTTTCACACAAACTACAGGAATGTGCAGGGGTCCACAAAATTCCTACTACCTATAGTTTCTCCACTTGGCCTGATAAAAATGTTAACCGACTTGTGTGCCTGTGCCTTGTGCCTGTGCCAGGAATGGATCCCCCCAGGGTCATGGAAGGACTACCATTGACTGTTGTGTGATCCATTTCTGTCACGGGCACTAAGCCCAGGCACACCTGGGGGTAGAGTTTGCAAAGAAATGATAGGAAAAATAGTGTTTTTATTCAATGGTTTACTTTTGCAGGGCATTCTGGGGGAAAACACTTTGAGGAATCCTCACAAGTGATACCTCCCTGGACTCCCCTTTAAGTCTACTTTTCAGAAATGTCTGGGTTTGATAGGTTTCCCTAAATGGTTCCCGATCCCAGGAATAATTAGTACACTCACCTTAGTTATTATCACCACTATACGTTTTTGTACCTTCCCTGTCACAGGTACTTGGCCTACCCACAAAAGTGAGGTAACATTTTTAGTAGGGGAAATGGGAGAATGCTGTGTGGAAGGAAGTTTATGACTCACCTCAGATTCCAGATCTTTCCATCACCGAAATGTCCTGAAAAAGTGTTTTTTTTCAGCCAAATTCTGAGGTTTGCAAAGGATTCTGGGTGACAGAACCTGGTCAGAGCCCCACAGGTCACCACATTCTGGATTCCTCCTGCTGTCTAGATTAAAAAAAAAATATATAGGTTTGCTAGGTTTACCTATGTGCCGGCTGAGCAAGAGCCCAAAATCTACAGCTAGGCACTTTGCAAAAAACGTGTCTGTTTTCATTAGAAAAATATGATGTGTCCACGTAGTGTTTTGGGAAGTTTCCTGTTGTGAGCACTAGGCCTACCCACACAAGTGAGGTACCATTTTTTATCAGGAGACTTGGGGGAATGCTGGGTGGAAAGAAGTTTGCAGCTCCCCTCAGATTCCAGAACTTTGCATTGCTGAAATGTGAGTAAAAGGTGTTTGTTTAGCCACATTTTGAGGTTTGCAAAGGATTCTGGGTAACAGAATCTGGTGATAGCGTCACAAGTCACTCCATTCTGGATTCGTCTTGGTGTCTAGTTTTAAAAAATGTGTAGGTTTGCTAGGTTTCCATTGGTGCCAGCTGAGCTAGAGCCCAAAATCCATAGCTAAGCATGTTGGAAAAAAACACGTTAATTTTCAGTATAAAAATGTGCTGTCTCCATGGTTCATGTTGGAGTGTTTCCTGTCGTGGGCACTAGGCCTACCCACAACAGTGAGGTATCATTTTTATAGGGAGACTTGGAAGAACACAGAATAGAAGAACAAGTGTTATTGCCAATTGTCTTTCTCTACATTTTTGCCTTTCAAATTTAAGACAGTGTGTAAGAAATAAGTCATTTTGAGAAATGCCCTGTAGTTCACATGCTAGTATGGGTACCCCCGAATTCAGAGATGTGCAAATAACCACTGCTTCTAAACTCCATATCTTGTGCCTATTTTGGAAATACATAGGTTTCCTTGATACTCATTTTTCACTCTTTATATTTTACCAAATGAATTGCTGCATACACAGTATACAATAAAAACCCATTGCAAGGTGCTCCTCATGTTTTGGCTCTGGGTACCTTGGGTTCTTGATGAACCTACAAGCCCTATATATTCCCACAACAAGAAGCATGTAACAGACATAGGCCCTCATTCTGACCTTGGCGGTCGGCGGAGAGGCGGCGGTCGGACCGCGAACAGACCGGCGGTCAAATAAATGGCATTCTGACCGCGGCGGTCACCGCCGCGATCGACCGCCACTTCCCCACTCCGACAGCCACGGCGGTCATGACCGACGGGCTGGAGTCTGCGCACTCCGGTCCGGCGGTCGACCCAAGACCGCCAACGGTATCATGACCCTGCTTACCGCCGCGGTTTCTGGCGGTCGGGAACCGCCATGTGAACCATGGCGGTAGGCACTATCGGGGCCAGGGAATTCCTTCCCTGGCACTGATAGGGGTCTCCCCCACCCCCCACTGCCCCCCCGAGTCCTCCCCCCACACCCTCCACCCCCCTGCCACCCCCCAGAGGTGGTACGAACCCCCTCCCCACCCCCACCCCGACATGCACATACACGCACCCCGACATGCACACACCCCCAACATGCACATATACACACCCCCTACACACACACATACACAACGGGGACACATACCCGCACACATACATGCCGACATGCGCACCCGCCGAACTACACACATTGCCCATAGGCACAGCAGCACTCCCCGCCCGCATGCACGCACTCACACACCCCCTCTACACACTCACACGCACACCCCCATGCACGCACACATCACACAACACCCCCCCACCCCCTCCCCTCACGGACGATCAACTTACCTTGTGCGTTGGTCCTCCGGGAGGCGACAGGAGCCATGGGGAGGTGACCGCCAACAGAAGACCGCCAACAGAAGACCGCCACACAGAAATGTGGGTCGTAATTCTGTGGGCGGTGTTCTGCTGGCGTGGCGGTGGAGGTTGACCAGTCTCCACTTTCCCGCCGACCGCCAGTGTGGCTGCTGGCAGTTTTCCGGCGGAACGCTCCCAGCGGTCGGAATGCGCACAGCGGCATACCGCCGCGGTCGGCGGTCTTCACCGCGGCGGTAACTCAGCGGTCTTGCGAAAAGACCGCCAAGGTCAGAATGACCCCCATAATGGCATATTGCTTTAAAAAAAATTCCATATCTGGAAAGAGTTACAAAAGATAACATGGCTGTTTTTTTACAACTGAATTTCATTTTTTTTAATTTCAAATGTTTCAATAGGAGAACCTTGAAAGATCTACACAAATGTCCCCTTGCTGAATTCAGAATTGCATCTACTTTTTAAAAATGTCTGGTATCCAACCATTTCTGTCTCTAACTGGAAGGAGGCTAAAAGCACATAAAACAGTACAAATGCTATCTCGCCTCCCTCCTCATGAACTGCCCTTGATGTACACGGTTGCTCAAAGAAATACCTGGAGGTACCTGCATGAGATATGTTGGCAGCCATTGGTGGGCACTGAGGGGCCAAAAAATGTCCTGTCTTCCACTCTTCCGTAGTCCCAGCAGCTACCCGATGCCCAAGGACGTCAGAAGGTGCCCCAAACCTTCCTTCCTTTCATCTCTCACATCCTGTGCTGCTTGTCCCTGCCATTGTTGCACGCACTGTCCCAACATTGGTCCAGCTGGTTGCCCTGGGCCCTGCCTTCTCTTTGTCCCTGGGTTCCAGAGCTGTACCAAACTCCCCTGAGTCTGCTCTGCTGCTCCTGGAGGCTTGACAAATAGAACATAGGCCTGGTATGCTGGACCACAACCTATCCCGCCTATGCTGATCCTCCAGTACCAGCAATCCTGGTCTGACCCCCTTGTGGCTGCCCGGGGCGGGGGGTACTCCTGAGCCCTTACCACCCAGCCTGACCCTCAGGGCAGAGCCTCTTCCCTCCCTCCAGACTGCTGTGGTGCTGCTTACTATATACTTTTGTGGGGGGGTCTGCATGGGAAAGCCCCCACCTCTTCACCATTGTCCACTACAATATTGTCCTCCTCTTCCCATTCTTCTACAAAGTCCTCCTCTTCACTCCATTCCAAAATTGCTGCTACACAAGCAGATGTGGGGCCTAGCGCCCCCCCAATAGTTCCTACTCCCTGCTGCATCCTTCTCCCCCAGTCTGTCCTGCGCCTCCCACCTGGGCAGATATAGTTCCCCTAGCACTGCCTACCTGTCGTCTGGAGCACCTCATGACCCTGCATGTACATGCCTTGTGGGTCAGACCTTCATATTCCCCCACCAAAAGGAACCCCTCCTGTTACTGTGTCCTGGCCCCAAACTGCCTCCTCTGCCAACAGTCTTCCCGCTTTGGACTGGGCCAGGCCTTCCAATGCAGTTCCCCTGCCCCTTCTTCAGATGTAGGCCTTTTGTGCCCAGACCCTCTCCTGTCTCTCCCCCCTTGTGCTCCTTCCCTCCCTCTTCCTTTCACCGCCACTGCCCGGGTGTTCATTCTGCCCCCAACCCTTCCTTCCCTTTAGTCTCCCCACACTGCAAGGCAGGGGAATGCTACTGCCCTGCTGCCTCTCTGGAGATGACCGTGCTAATCGGGGTAGGTATTTTCCCACCTCCTTATCTCACTCCGCTATGTGAGGCTGCACTCAATCTCCAGCACTGATCCTGGGAGCGATCTCTTATGGTCACCTGTCCACTAGCCGAGTGCGCGCATGGGGGTGAACATGCCAGTACTGCTGCTGCCACTCCGACCGCTGCACGCCTCGCAGGCCGAGCTTCCTCCGGCGCGACCGCTAACATCAAGACGAGCCTGCTTACTTCTTCCAGGAGCGGCAGGGCTTACTGACCTTTGTCTGCACTTTTCGCTACACACTGCTTCAATAAAATACTCTCAACCTAGTGCATCTGATTATGCTGAGAACAAAAGTTCTTTGCACCTCCGTACTGCCCAGCCACCGTGTCACTCAACAAAATGGTGGCTAGGCAACAAAATGTCCAGCTATGCACCCAGGGAGCCCAAATGTGGCCCAAGAATACCGACGTAGCCCTAAGCAGTCGTGGGCTGCTCCAACTCCCCAATAATCCTGGGGTTGGGGGAGACCTCCTGCGGGTCAACTATTCCCCCAAAGTCCCACTGGGAGGAATGGTGGGGAAAACATGCAGAGATCTGCACATAAGGGCAGAGCATTTTTAACGGTAGAAAACTGCGATTCAGCCTGTTTTGCAACTGCTAAAACAGCCTATGGCATGTAAAAGCCCTATTTTGCAAGTCCGTAACCTATTACGACTCGTATAATAGGGTTTGTGATTTGTTATTGGGAAGGCACATGCCAAGGGTGTCCCTTCCTAATAGCAAGACGCAGGGGGATGTACAGTTGTTTTGCGACTGGAATGCAGTTGCAAAGCAATCGCAGTTTACTGCCTACTTCAAGCAGGTGGTAAGGGTCTCCGGGGGGGACCCTGTCCCATTTGTGAATAGTGGTGAAAATATTTTTTAGGCGGAGGCAGTGCCCTGGGACCACTGCCCATCCTTAAAAAATGAAATAGAAACGTTTCATTTTTCTTTTTGAAACACATCCTGTTTTCCTTTAAAAAAACGGGCTGCATTAAAAGAAAAAAGTTGCTTTATTTAAAAGCAAACACAGTCGTGGTGGTCTGCTGTCCCCAGCAGCCCACCATCCCTGTGTTATTACCCATTCCCAAAATATGTAATTTGTGAGTCGCAAAAGGAAATGGTCGTTTATCCTGCCCAAGATGTCCAATGTGTGCATGTTATTCCACAGAAACTCATAATCCCTTTTATTTAAATTCTCCCAAAATCATTGGGACACCCAATAATGGCAAAAGCTACTGAAAGAAATAATGGGGATTTTTACACACGTTCGTAATGCAGGCATGTTTCTCTCTTTACTGCTAGCTGTTAGAGCGCCAGAAGAAGTCTTATTGTTAGGAGGCTTTAGTCAAGTGTCAACATTATAAACCAAAAAACACTACGGGGCATATTTATACTCCGTCTGCACCGAATGTGCGTAAAAAATTTTGACGCACATTCATCGCAAACGTTTCCCCGTATTTAAACTTTGACGCCCGCGGACGACAAAATTCTGCCGTGTGTAATTTTTGGGATGCGGCAACCCGCCTTGCGTTAATCATATGCAAGGTAGGTGTTCCCGTCCCAAAAATTACTTAAACGGCCGTGCGTTGTATTTATGCTTTCGGGTAAAAATGATGCACGGCCGGGAGGCGGACCTGGAAAATGACGCACAGCCCGATTTGCGTCAAAAATTAACGCCTGGGTCAGGGCAGGCGTTAAAATGGGGCAAACACACCTGTATTTAATCAGAACACACAGAAGCAACAGCAGAGCAGCAGAGCAGCAACAGGGAGACATGGAGGTGATTCTAATCCAGCATGCAGGCAGACGCAGAGCCCAGCAGCAACAACAGCAGCTACAACAACACCAGCAGGGACCCCAAAGGCAGCGCAGAAGGCAGGAAAGGATATTCCGTCCCAGAACAACCCTTCAGGGCCTCAGGGAACACAACATCATCCAGAGGTACAGGTTGAACTGGCAGGCCATTCAGCAGCTACTGCGCAACATTTAACCGCAGTTGGCCCCCACTTTGCTGACACCCCACACCATCCCAACAGAAACCAAGCTGCTTGCCGTACTTCATATGCTGGCAAGTGGCTCTTTTCAAACAACTGGTGCCCTGGTTGCCGGAATATCACAACCATCATTCTCCGCCTTTTTGCCCAAAGTATTGGATGCCATCATTGGACTGACACCCCACCACATCTGCTTCCCTAACACACTGCAGAAGCAGCAGGAAACAAAACAGGGGTTCTACCTCATCAGTGGCTTCCCACATGTCCTTGGTGCAATCAACTGCACACATGTACGCCTTGTGCCACCTGCTGCAACTGAACACCTCTACCGCAACAGGAAGCACACACATTCCATCAACGTGCAGGCCATTGTCGATCACCAGGGATTGATCACCAACATCGTGGCTAAATATCCTGGGAGTGTACATGACTCATTCATCTTCCGTCACTGCACATCAATTAACACTTCCAGGATGGACGGTATGGCAATGGACTACTTGTTGGTAAGTACAAAAACCTACTTATATTCACACTGCACAGCAACCCTCTAGGACACACAACACATACACCACAACAGCAACATGTTAACAGGAACACACTGAGGTCGTGGCATCGCTAGCCATGTTTCTTAGGTCACCATTGAACCTGTCACACATCTGAAATTACTGTACAGCCTAATGTTAAGACGTCAAGGATCACAACGTGTGGAGTGGGTTGCCTAAATGTCACCTTGCAAAATGTAAGTGTCCCAATGACGTTTACATTAATCCATTGCATAAGTCGAAAGGTATGGGATGTCCGGGGTACATTGATATGAACGTGTTACCACCACTGTCAATTTTAACCTGTGTATGGAACTATCATCTCACCGCCAGTGAAGACACACGGACGCCTGTATCACAAGTCACAATGCTAGGGAGGGCACACTGTACTGCAAATCCCAAAACATACTGCTGACAACCGGTTAGCAGACAAACACTCGTTCAGCCAAGAAAACAACACAATGCAGATGGTACATCCTACAAGCCTAGGATGCTACATTATAACACAAAAGAGTCACAGACAACACAAGACAACTAGTTCCATGAAAGGTGATTTCAATAGGGCCAGCTACATCAACATGATCCCATTCATTTTCTCTTGCAGCTGATCACTGGTATGGCATCTAGCCATGGATTATGACACCATTTGGCAACCCGAGTACTGCTGCAGAGCGTGCCTATAACGACGCACATAGGAGGGCACGAAGCATAGTCGAGAGGACCTTTGGCATTCTCAAGTCAAGGTTCCGGTGCCTCAACATCATTGGTGGTAGCCTCCTATATTCGCCAGAGATGGTCTGTAAGATCATCCCAACATGTGCAATATTGCACAACATTTGCATCAAAAGGAACATTCCCCTCCTGGAACCAGAGCCACACATGCCTGAAGAGGAGGAAGAGGAGGATGCTGGCCTGCAACATGAGGGGGAACTACAGAACACGGCCGCTGGTATACGCAGGCGGCAACATATCGTCAACAATTTCTTTTAAATATAATCACATTCACCACTTTAGTTAACTAATTTAAATAAACACCTATAATAATCACCATATAATGGTCACAGTTAATATGGATGACAATGTGTTTCTGTTGATAAGTGTGTTTTCAAAGTCACAAACAGTGCTTCCAGACTTGGTATTGGGGAAACAGTTTTAGGTCTGACTGCAGTGTGATGATCAAGGACACCCTTATAAGATGAGTTCTCATTGGCACTCTTGTATTCTTGTCTTCATGACTCTCATACATCATTTGTGACACAGTTCAGCATGATTACCTATTTGTATGTAAACTCAGACACCTTCATTTATGCAGTTTTTGTAGTGTTTGCTTAGATTAGTGTGCACTGTTATATGGGTTATTTTTGCATTATGACAACATTTTGCGGCCACTATTTGATGATTTAGATATCCCCTGAGGAAGCATTCTTCTGTCCAACACAGCATGATGGTGTATGGTTTCCCACTCCATCAGATATGTCCCTCAGGATGGGCCGAGTATGATGCAATCATGGGCACTGTGCAGATTTCTCTGACTACATAATATCAAGACAGTTGTATTGACAAGCTACTTAATTTGACAGTAGGCACATTTCAGTTATATATTGCACAGTTAATATGTCACATTACCCAGAGACAGATTTGTTGTGTAAGTGCTATTTATTGAAAAGTGATGTAGTGCTATCTGTACATTCTCCATGATTGTGAGTCCATTATAGTGACATCTTACATTGTGATCCAACACAAGGGTTTACCAAAATGCTTTAGACATACTGGGGTTGCTGTTTCAGACAGTGCAAAGGGACAGAATTTGCCAATGAGTAGGAGAGAGACAATCACTGGGCTGGGTGACAAGATATACAGTGGTTTGCAGAACAGTACTTTAGTACAGTTGTTGTAAGACTGGCAAGTTACAAAGCGCAGGACCTTGGTAATTTTTGGCATGTGGCAGGGACTAGTGCTTCCAGGTCATTTTCCTTGTGAATGTGATCTGTTCCATGTCTTCTTCTTCTTCTGATGTGTGTGTTGCCTCCTCTGTCCTTGTTGTTGTTGGTTGTGAAGGGGCAACACACACCTCAGTGTTAGAAGACGTGGAGTCAGACATCCTGGTCGCTGCTCCCTGTGAAGGTCTTAAGGGCAGTACTGCAGCAAGGAGTATCTGCTGGTTCTTGAGAATAGCAGCCACATCACGATGGTAGGCAGCCAGGTCGGCCCTGAGGGGTTCAATGTTGCATTCCTGCACGCGTTGACACAATTGCTGTTGTAGGTGTTGGGTCAACTGTATTACAGCTGTGCTGATTTCCTTCTGGGTTTTCTGCAGTTCCTGCAAGTTAGATGTTAGGGCTTGCATAGCTGCTGCCTGATCTGCAGATGACATCATGCACGAACGCATCCCCTCAAGGCTGGCTGCCATATTTTGCATCCCCACCCGCACCTCCTTGGCTCCCGCTGTACTCCAACTACAGTTCTCTCAAAGCTAGTGCCAGTGTCGTCAGAGTCCTCATCTGTATTGGAGCTGGCAGTTCTTACAATTGGGGTGGTGGGTGGATCCTCTGTGATGGCTGCTTGTTCTGTGCTCATCCTTGTGATTGAAGGTGGGGTCTGGAGGGTTTCAAGGACCTTTTGGATAGTCTCCTGGGGAATGTTTATCGGCTCATCATCCATGTCATCAGGGTAATCTGGGACAGGCATATCCGCAGGAGATCCATCTTCCTCTGCAATGAAACAGGGCACAATTAGTGTGTCTGTGTTGTGGCAATTGTGATGTGACGTGCCTGCCTTTTGATGAATTCATTTTGTGATCTTGTTTCGTGTTAATTGCTCCAGTCCTTCAGATGGGCATTCTTCCAGGCCTATGGCCCACCTGCATGTCACATGTCTGTTATTGAGTTATTAGACTTGCCAGCATCATTGCCTCTAGGTGTTGGTTTAGGCCAAATAGAGAATTGCCACCTTCTTGTCATACTCAAACCTCCGTCTACATCCATTCTCATGGTGAGACCTTTCACTGGCTGTGGGTGTTCTGATGGCCCTGGCAGCACACTTAGCAATCTGGACCTGCCCCAATCTCTGATCTTTCACATCCACTTAAATGTATTTGACATGTGGCATATCCTATGCATAGCAATGTTATGATCCAATATGGATGTTGACATTGGTAATGTGTACTGCTGATGTTGGGGAATGTGTGTTACATTGGATTGCCCTGATAATCGTATCAGTGTCCTATTTCCTCCTCTGATTGTGCAGGTATATTTCAGTGACCAGTTACATGTGTCCCCCCCTCAATGCTGTTGTCTGAGCAGTATGACATTTGGGATGTTGTATTGTTACCCAGGCACAGGATGGACCCTGACATATGCAGCATGGGTGTGTCCTTAGTGCTGTGTAGCTCCTATTGTTGTTTACATTGGCTGATGTTTGCGACAACTATGGGCATTGACATTTGACAGTACTGGGGCCTTTGTCTTGTTTCTGGGGATTGTTGAAGTTGTCATCCTCACCCCCTAATTTAGTTGTGTATGATCCATGGGGAGGTGACTGCCATTGGCTACTTGAGCTGCACACAGAGCGGAGGTGATAGTGACAACTGTTGTCACTGTTACATTGCAGTTGTCGGTATGGCTAGAGGTTGTTAATAGGCCCTAGTTAATGTAGGGGGTATGGTGGCTGACGTGTGCCAGGATGTCAGTTTGACGTTGTGGCCTTCCCTCCTGGCGTGGCTTTCCCTTTGCTCCATCGTTGGCATGACAGCGTGCCCCCATGGGACTGTTGTTGGTGTTGTGTAATGGTGTGCCCCAGGTCTTCTCAGAATGGGCCATGCCCCCCTGCCGTGCCCCTTTACCCATGCCACTCCATGTATAAGATGACTTCCATGCATTTTGTGGTCGGTATCCCCCCTGCTCACAGTTGACATTATTGCATTATAATTCCCCATGCGACTTACCCTGCATGTGCGTTGTTTCCTGGTAGTCTGCGCTGTCCTGTCCTTGAATCCCTGTGACGATCTCCTCAGGGATGACGGCTGCGACCATCTCCTCCATGTGGTCCAGGGCCTCCCGGTGTGCTGGACTCCCACCTCCAGTCTGCAGTGCTGCCTTCCTGTTCCTGGCCATCTTTTCCTTGGTCCTGCGCTTGCAGTCATGCCAGCGTTTCTTGCACTCGATGACTGTTCTGCGTACTTCAGCCACACTGTTAATCTTGTCGACAATTTGTTGCCATATAGCCTCACTCCTACTGATTGGCAACTTTGAGGTGACAAACAGTTGGTGCTGGTGTTCCGTCACCTCTTTAACCAGAATTTCCTACTCCTCTGCACTAAAGCGACACTTTCTTTTCTCCTTAAAAGTGTCCTGGTTCTTGTGTGGGTCATCCTGGCTGGTTCCTGGTCTCATGTCATCTTCCTGGGGTCTGTAGTAGCATCTGGGATCCATTTTGGCTCTCCTCTGGTGAAATGGCAGTGTTCGCTGGTTCTTTTTATGCTATTGCGTCAAAAAACGGCGCATATCTGGTTTGCGAGGTCGTAAATCGACCCACAGTCATTTCCGCCGCGTTAACGTTGTTTTGCTTTATGACTTGACGCTGCGGTGTGCGTCAAAAATAATGACTCCCACCTGTGGTTTGTGCCGCCGTGCGTCAAAGTATAAATTTGACGCCCGCACGGCGCACCAAAATGGCGTTAGCCGGCGGTAATATTTTTGGCGCAAAGCTGCGTCGGCGCAGTTTTGCGTCAAAAAGTATAAATATGGCCCTACATGTCTGCACAGGTAGTTCTGCCCACAATGCAGTGTAAGATATTTGATGGGAAATAGCAGGTCCTAGTTCTTCGTGTACCCATACCACGTAGAGTGTTACAACATCTTATTGGGACATAGACTCCAACACCCATTGATTGGTGTAAAAGGCCATTTATTAGGACAGGCTTGCTCATCACGATAGAACATCAACATAACCAAAATGGAAATGAACAACTTTTCATCTTTAACCGTGTAACTCCCCGTTTTCCATCCTTACTTCAATCCACCACTTATCCTTCACTCACCCAATATCCACTTCCATTCCCACACATCCCCCTTTTCTTTTTATCCTCTGCCAGACACGGGCCTCCCCCAGTCTGTCATCCTTCACCTGCTTCTCTTTCCCCCTGGAAGGGTGGACTGACTCTCCACCCTCCCCCATCTACTGCCCACACGAGCAACCTGCCCTAAAACTGACAACGAAAGTCCCCACCCCCTCATATACCCTCACACCGTACCCATCCTTCTCCTCTTCCTACATGAAGGGTGGGCGGTTGGCCAAACTCTGCGCAGCGTGACTAGCTTGCACCGAAGAGGCAGATCCTCCACCCCATCCCCTTTTATACCCTCCCCAGAGAACCCTCCCATGCCCACTCCCCACCCTACCCTCTGCCCGGCCGTCTGCATTTGGCCCGAGATCTCTTGTGAACACACTGAACTGCGTCCTGCTCTTCACGGGGCCCTATTGGATGACTACCTAACAGGTAGATGTCCAATAGGACGCCGTAAGGGCCAGTGGCGTCACAGCGTATTATGACGACTTCCAGTAGCACTGTGGCTCCTTGATGTCACCTTTCAAAATATTTGCTTTAACTGATGAGGTAACTTGATGCTCATTTCCTTTCCAGTAAATATTAGTCAAAAATGTAATACATTGATTTAAACGAAATGAAGTAGTAAATAGTTAAATATTCCATTTAATATATAGAAAGCACAACATACACCTATATGTCGTGTTTGGCGGAATGTACAGTTCTCCAATTTCTGTTGTCCTTAATTTTACAATTACCTTTATATAATATTTTACAAATGACGAGTCTATAGTTTGAACACAATACTGCAAAGTACTCATCACTATCATGGTTCATCATTCTCCGATCAAAAGTTCAATAGTTCAGCATTTAGATTAACCTACCAGTCACCCAAGCTTTGTAAAGGGCTTTTACTCTTTTATTACCCAATTAACTGTATATGCTAATAAGAATTTTCTCTTCTCGTAAATTTGTGACAATTCTCTTTCACTACAGAGAGGGATATCGGTCGATGTTTTGCCATATAATATCAGTATCCAGGGACGTATTTGTGCACATATAGTACTGCCTGGAAAGATTATAATTTACAGGTGATTGTTTGGAGGAGTTGAAATTACTAGCACTCATATATATGGGTATATAGATAAAAATGAAGTTTCCCAAGAGATTCTGCATAAACAGTTTCCTCAGAAAGAAAAAGGGCTTGCAATAAAAATCTGTATTTTTTATATCTTGCTGCTGCATAAAGTATTGGAAGATTACTTCAAACCTTCATTTCTATTTCACTGTTTCTGGGCCATTTCCTCTAATATTATATTTTGTGCTGCCACGTTATGAATCCTCATCTTTTCAGTCCCCACGGACTCCGGCAAGTTTTCACGTTTAAGAAGCAGAGAGATGCAAACTGCGCTTTTGTAACTCTCTACTACTCAGAGCAAAGGTCTGTGTTGTCATACATCAGGATTAGTAGGTTTAACAGTAGTCTGTAGCGCAGGCGGCCATGGCAATAGTACTGGGAAATTCAGAGGTCGCATAAACGCATAGTCGTTACTCCACAACAATTTGATTAAGATTAAATTATTTTAATGCTTCATAGACCGTATCACATAAAGTGAACACTGAAATTGTAAATATGAGACTTGGGGCCAGATCACAAAATATTTTTGAATGGTGCTTCCTGACCTTGGTGGTAGGCTAAGGCAGTGTTTCGTGCAAACACCTTTGTATAATGAAGGAAGATTGCTGGAGGTGGTAATGTGTGGCAAACGTGCAGATTTATTGTAATTTTGCTGTGGTGGTGATGTGTTTTTTTGTTGTTGTCTATGCTGCTTTTTTGTGCTGCATTATTACAGCATGAGGTTGATGTGTTGCATTGCAGTTGGTAAAGTTTATTCTGTTTTGACTGTTTTGCTGTGCTCTGTTAGATTTGAATTGTGTTATGTTACTCGGTGTATGCTATTGTTTATGCTCTCCTGTATTCTTTAGATCTGCCATTTCTAGCAAAACGCAACACCTGCCTTGAAAGTTTCCGTGACAAGTAAACATTTGTCACTGCCTAAGGTAGTAAAATAGCGCTGCTCCAACTCTATATCCATTTAAGTCAGTCCAAAACTGTGGAGATGGAGACTCATTAATCTAATAAAAAATTACAATAATCAGGCACCTCACCTGTTCAATCCCTGGCCACATATGACTGTCTTGTTGAACCCTTATTCCATTTGGTCTTTACTGTTGTGAATACAGGCTCAATGTAAATAATATCTTACCCCGTGAGTCCGAAGCACTACAGAGATCAAAAGGGGATACTGTTTTCAAACTGCTTTTTCATTAGGCTGAATCAGTCTCTGTTATCATCCGAACCAATACCTGAAACACACACTCCAGACACGAAGCAAAACAGTAATAAACGCTACACTCTTAGGGCCAGATGTATGACCGTTTTTAGCAGTTTCAAACGGAGATTCAACTCGTTTGTGCTCTCTGACATGTACAAACCATATTTTGCGAGTTAGTAACCTATTACTATCTCACAAAATAGGGTTTGTGAATTGCTATTAGAAAAGGCATGCCATAGGCATCCCTTCCTAATAGGAACTTTCAGGGGGATGTAAGATTGTTTTGCTATTGGAATACAGTTGAAAAACAATTGCAGTTTACTGCCTACTTCAAGTAGGTGGTAAGCCAGTCGCAAACAGGAAAGGGTCCCCAGGGGACCCCTTCCCCTTTGTGAATGGTAGTGAAAATGTTTTTTAACAGTATGCAGTGGTCCTATGGACCTCTGCCTACCCTTTAAAAAATGAAACAGAAACGTTGAATTTTTCTTTTTGAAATACATACCGTTTTCCTTTACGTAAAAACGAGCTGCATTTAAAAAAAAATGATTTATTTAAAAGCAAACACATACATGGTGGTCTGCTGTCCCCAGCAGGCCACCATCCCTATGTTATTGCCCATTCCCAATGGTTCGCAAGTTGTGACCCCAATGGGAATTGCTAAATGTATCTCTGACTCATTAGTAGCATTTCCTTTTGCGACTCGGGAATTATGAGTAACTCAAAATTGCAATTTGCAAGTCCCAAAAGGAAATGGTCATACATCTAGCCCCTGGGTACTCGCAAACATTTTCCCAGGGGCCAAAAAGTTTGTTGTGTGATGTGCCAGAGGGCCGCATTGATGCCAGGGGGATGGCGGTCAGGGGAGGGGAGTTGGGAGATTGGTGGCAAGGTATATGTAGGAGAAGCAAAGGATTTACATCTAGTGGCTGCACTGAACAATGTGAAACCAGAAAACCTTGGATTAATCCCGGCTTCCCTACTTTTACAAATTGTGTGATCCTAGGAATTTGTTTAATTTCACTTTCCCTCCTTTTTCTTTATTATCACATTTAAGGGGACCTTGAAATACATAATTTCATGGTGAGCACTGTACAAAACCTGCTACTCTGTTTGATTTAATATACTCTAACATTGTTCATGTATAGTAGGAACCCAGGCCACCTAAAAAGTGCACATAACAACTGACTTGATTTTAATTTACTATGGGTGTTGTTGTCAGGGTAAGGGGAAGAATTGTTTCTAAATTCATGTTTGAAAACTATCACTCTTAAATTAATACTTCTCAATGCACTGATATAATACATTGTACTAAGACCAAAAGAGTCTGCATGTTAACCTAATACACTTTTTGAATTCTGAAAAGACTGTCATTTTTACAGTTTTGCTGCAAGATGTCTTTAAAAATGAAGGCGTTTCTAAAGTTAAGTGTAGGACTCCCTAGTTACTTCCTTTCTTTAACACTAACTAAGCTTAGAATAAATTGTTGCCTGTCTAATATCTTTTACTGTTGGTGCCGAGTCGACTAAACAACCTCCCAGTGCTCCTGTTGCCCAGGGACCTCATGTAAAGATAAGGGGGGGAACCACATGCGTAATTTAGGTATCCATAATCTAGACCTTAATACCTGACATCCACCGACAGAGATTGTTAGAAAACCATACGACTCCAAAGAAAACAATCAGTACCATAAGTGACCCCGACTCTATGTAATTGGTCGACCGGACCACCCCCGTGAAGTTCCCTGAAGCTATTAACGTTCACACCGACTAGATTTGAAGATCATAGGAACAAACAGGTCAATGCAATGTGACAAAAAACCCAAAGCACGAAGAGCCCAGAGAATTATAGAATGTTATGCCATTCAAACAGTGTGTAACGTGATATAGAATCATCGATTTATAGAGCAAAGGAGAAATATGTAACTTGTAGCCATAGAAATATTGGTGAACACAAGATTCATTTTGATGACAGTGATAAATCCCTGGGGTATGGTTGTCTGATATAATTAATACACATTTTATTCTGTTCTCATGTGAAATTCCATTCATTTTGGTTAAATGGGTTAGTGGAGCACATTTTACAGTCTCTAAAGCGTGACATTGTGATAAACCTAACCCCAAGCAGTTAATGCCCAGTTGAAGTATGGGATTTGGGGAACAGATACAATTACCCATAAGTAATTATATGAAACTTTTCATATTTTGAGAATCTGAAGTCTCCTGACGACATCATCATGGTGGGTTACAGAAGCAGAGAACGTGAAACCCAATGCACAATACATGGAAATAATATTTTCAAATATGATTAGTAATTCCAAAATATGTTTTACATTCATGTTTCAGCTTCACCTATTCGCATTTATGGTGCGGTGAATGTGAATTTACTGAAATACTGTGGACTGTACACAATACTTAAAAACGTATTATTATTTGCACAATGAACTGTAGGAGCAACTTAATTGTAACCCATCTCTGCTTGACGCTTCATTATAATTCCGAAATGATGTCTCTGCTCATCCATAATTCAATTTTTATATCACAAAGACCTCAAATCAATTATATCCTACTATTCCTTCGCTAATTAACTTTAGATAGAAAAGTGGAAGATCTGTTAGGAAATATAATATGCCAATTTATGAAAGACTGCTTCCTTTCATTGGGGTATGTGAAATTAGCTGTCTTTTTATGGTACTGTCTCCTTTCTTTGTGTAATGTTTTGTATCTCCCTTCTTTCTCTCTATAAT
The DNA here is from genome assembly GCF_031143425.1 of Pleurodeles waltl. Classification (NCBI taxonomy): domain Eukaryota; kingdom Metazoa; phylum Chordata; class Amphibia; order Caudata; family Salamandridae; genus Pleurodeles; species Pleurodeles waltl. The sequence continues at coordinate 806,953,465 of NC_090440.1, forward strand.
ATGAGAAAGTACATTATCTTATGATAGAAACTCGTTTTAGGTTTTGCCTCAGTGACACTGTAGAGCCATTCCTTGGGGGCAAAGGGGTTATGTTGAGGTTCTCACAAAATAACTCTTGGGACTGTTGTTGTAGGGAGGCTAAATCATTTGTTGCTATGCAGGTGTAAGTTACTTTTCAACTGCATAACAAAATGCTAAAAAACGCATCGACCAGAGGGTAGGCTACCAGGAAAGCCATAAGTTCTCCTAAAAGCTGTTGCAATATCCCTCTCCCAAACAGCAACCACAAATAATCTCTGTCTGTAAGGGTGGTTTTTTTAACTTCAGCCTTTCTTGAATTCAAAAATGCTTTCTCCATGGAAGACTACATGGATATGATGCAGCCTCTGCTTGCGAAATCATTGTATATTACGTTTCGGATTGGGACCTTGCTGCTACGTTCATTCACTGCTTAATGGCATTGTCCCCCCCACTGACCTACAAATGAGTTGCCCCTTCTGTCCTGACACAAAAGAATGCATTGACCATGTTCATTTTTTTTACCTGGATTATCACGCTTATCAGAGGAAATGGATTGTGTTTCTGTGTCGCAACCTAGGGCCAGGGATCATAGTACAGCCTCTAGGATTATTAGATGTAACCCAACACAGCCAATTGTTATGTTATGTTAAAAGATTTATAAAGGTCATAGCAGCCCCAACATAGGGACTACCCAGCGCTGGCACATAAAACATGCACTGCAGAAACCAACACACCAAGAATGGGAAATAGACTAGAGGGAAACAAAACATGTTTTAGGAGATTTCCTAAAAAGAAGATAATTGGAAATATTTCTAATAGAAAGGGGGAGTGAATTCCAGAGATGAGGGGTCAGGACACTGAAAGACTGGCCTCTCGCTCTTGCTTTCCTCACTCATGGAATGGTGGCCAGATTGAGGTTGGCAGAGCGTAGGAGACGAGCAAGAAGATACGATGAGATAAGATGGCTCAATAATGGGGCCGCCTGGAAATTATGGATCATATGGGTAGTGCAGAAAGTTTTAAAATGAATACATTTCTCCACAAGGAGCAGAATTATAGCCTGCACAACAGACATAAGCAGAACAAGATTTTGCGAGGGAGGAGAGCATCCTGGGAGCAGCATTTTGGGCAAGCTGTAATTTTTTTATGACAGATTTATTGGCACCCAAGAATAGAATATTGCAGTAGTCCGAACAGGACAGTATAGCCGCCTGGATGATAGTTTGGCAGGTGCGGGATCAAAAAAGCCCAGAATTGGTTTAAAGCATCTCATGAGGCCAAACCAAGTGCCGGCAACATATTAGGCTTGGGCCTCGATGGCCAGGGTGTTGTCCATCCAAACTCCTGGGTTTTTGATACAAGACTTGGGTTTGGGGGGAGGACCAAGGTAAGAGGGCCACCGGTCATCATCCTGGGAGAGAGTTTGTTTGCCCAGGAGAAGAATCTCGGTCTTACTAGGATTAAGGCGTAGACAGTTGTTCATCATCGATTCTGCCACTGCAAGTATACCTTTTTAGAACTTGGATCTGTCTTGCAATGGATTGTCTGAAATTGAAAGCACAAGATGAGTTTTGTCTGCATTTGAAATCAGCATAAGCCCTACCAATTTCAAAACCTGAGCTAAAGGCTGGATGTATGTGTTAAACAGTGTGGGGCTTAATGATGAACCCTGAGGGATGCCATACTGTAGCACATGGGGTTGAAAGCTGTACAGAGGAGAGATGACCTGAAAGGAGCACTCGGATAGGTACCCAAGACACAGTTATCTCCTAAGAAGCCAGTTAGGATGCCATTTACATACCTCTCCTTAACCTTTGCAAGAAAGGGTAAGAGGGAAACAGGACAGAACCTTTCGGGCTTGGAAGCATCTAAGGATGGTGGTTTCCTAAGGAGCAGGATTACTTTAGCATGCTTTCAAGGGCTAGGTACAGAGGCGGTGGAGAGAGGGTGACTGACCAGCTCTAAGCTGGGAGGATGTGGCGAATCCAGTGTAATGAACAACGCGGTAGTCAGTCTTCAAGTAGGTAAGTGAGGTTTTATTGTTTGATAAAGTGGATGAGTGATTGCTAGTTTCTTCCTCTCGTCCTTCCGGTCTTTCTTGGTTATGTCTCCCTCATTCCCCGGTTCTGACCCTCTTCCTTATTTCTCTTCGTCTCTTAGGACTCCCGGGATGCACATGTGGAGAAAAGGAAAATAAGAGCGGTAAGTGCTTTGAATTTTCTTTTCCTATTTTTCCTAACTGCTTCTTGTTTTCCCTTGTCTTTGGTCTTTTCTTGCTTTTTTTTACTTTTCTCTTTCTCTCTCTCTCTCTCTTCCTTCCTTTCTTTCTCTTTTTTATCTTTCTCATTTTATTCCCTCTTGTCAGGGTTTGCCTTAGCCTTCTCTTGTGGCTTTTTTCCCTTTCTGTCTTCTCTCTCTTCATTTCCTGTCCGTGGTGGATTTTCCTGTTTTTTTTTCTCTTTCTCTCTCATGCTACTAATGTGACCTGGGGTCCTTTCCTTTATAAATGTTCTGGGTTATTTCCCTTCCCCACCCTTGCTTCAATTATCGTGCACCATCTGTCCCATATTCCCATTTCTTCTCCCACCCCCTCCCTTGACTCCAATTTTTCTCCACCCGTCCTCCCTTCCCGAGTTATGGCGCTCATAAATACCTGAGTTTGCCACGCTTCTCCAGAAGCGTGGCGGGTTGTAGCGCTCAGCTTCCCGGGTTGCAGCGTTGCCTCCATCTCCTTCGGCGGCTCCGTTGGACTTCACGCTCTGGTTGCGGCAAAACGGCTCTTCAACCTTCAAAATCTTCCGGCTGGGTTTTCTCGCTCCGGTATCCTCTCGACCTGTCAGTTCTCCGTCTTGCTCCTCGTCTGTTTGGTTTGTCTCCTCTCCCTCCTCCTTCGCCTTCTTCGATCCCGACGCTGCCTCTTTCAGCGCCCCTCCTTCCTGCGTCGTCCTGCCTGCAGCTTCCCCATTGGAGGACGACCCGCAGTGTTCTGGTTCAGTAGTGGCAGCATCAGCACAAGTCACGGCAATGTGCGGGCGGCTACCATCCAGCCCGTCACAGACACTCCCCCTAGAGAGCGGTTGTGGGAGACGCTCCGTTGTCAGATATCGGGACAGAAAATCCACATTCGTCATTTGGTTGCCTGGCAAGTGTACGATCAGAAAGGAAAAAGGCTGTAAGGAAAGGAACCACCGTAGGATACGAGCATTAGTATCCTTGTTGTGTGCAAGACACGTGAGGGGAGCGTGATCCGTTACCAGGGTAAACATTCTGCCTGTTAGATAGTACCGGAGAGATTCCACTGCCCATTTGATGGCCAAGCATTATTTTTCTATCGTGGGATAATGGGTTTCCCTAGGTAGAAGCTTCCGGCTAATGTACACTATAGGATGTAAAGTCCCATCCCTTTGTGGCTGGGAAAGTACTGCCCCTAGACCCACAGCAGAGGCGTCCATTTGTAAAATAAAGGGCTTCTGAAAATCCAGGCAACACAAGACTGGACCAGATGTCAGCATGGTTGTTAGCTGTTCAAAGCACTGACGTTCAGCCTTAGAGAGAGGTGGAAGGGTGTTGGGACAGGATTTCCTTAACAGGTTAGTAAGCGGTTCTGCTAACGTGGAAAATTGTGGAATGAACCATCTATAATACCCCACGAGACCGAGGAAGTCCCTAACATCTTACTTTGTCCGTGGCACAGGTATATTCATAATGGCATCTATTTTCTCGATTTGAGGTCTGACATGACCATTCCCCAAGACATACCCCAGGTATTTGATACTGGTATGTCCAAGTTTGTACTTCTCTGGATTTGCCATTAGATTAGCTGCTCTCAAGGCCTGAAAAATGTAACTTAAATGTTTCATGTGTTCTTCCCAGGTCATACTATAGATCACTATATCATCAAGATACGCCGCAGCATATCGATGATGTGGACGTAGTATCCTATCCATGAGCCTCTGAAAGGTGGCTGGCGCCCCATGGAGCCCAAATGGTAGTACTGTGAATTGATAGAGTCCTGATGGTGTTGCGAAAGCAGTTTTTTCTTTGTCCTCTGTTCTTAAAGGGATTTGCCAGTACCCTTTGGTCAAGTCTAAGGTTGACATACATTGGGCTTGGCCTAGTCTCTCAAGTAGTTCATCAATACGGGGCATGGGATATGCATCGAAGTATGTCAAATAATTGACTCGTCTATAATCTACACAAAAACGGGTACTTCCGTCCGGTTTGGGTACTAGCATGACTGGGGAACACCAAAGGCTGGCTGATGGCTCAATAATGCCAGCCTCTAGCATGGAGTGTACTTCCTGTTCTATTATTCACTTTTTGGCTTCCGGAATACGGTATGGTCACTGTCTGGAGACTTTATCTACTTTTAACCAGATCGGGTGGTGTACTAAATTTGTTTGACCAGGAGTCTTAGAGAAGCTATCTCTATTTTCCTCTACCAAGTGAGTGAGTTGCCTGCGATAAGGTTCTGCTAAGGTAAGATTTATCTGGGGGGGAGAAGAGCCATGGGGTTCTCTTGAGGGAAAAGAAAGGTAGGGGATCTCCTTTGTGGAACCATGGGTGATATATCAAACTGGCTGCCCACATGAGGGTTCCTGGCATTTTTTAAGGAGATTTATGTGATATATCTGCTCTCTACCCAATCCTTGTGGAATGGCTAATTTATATGTGGTGGGGTTGATCTGTTCAATAATCTCATATGGTCCTTGCCACCGGGCCAATAGTTTATTTTCACTGCTAGGGAGCATGACTAACCTGCTCCCTAGCTTTATCTCCTACCTTTAGACTGCGAAACACACTTCTAGCGTCATATCATTGTTTTTGTTTACTCTGTGCTTCTCTTAAGGTGGTGTGGGCCTCTTCCCATACTGTATGGAGATTTTCTTTTAGTTCCAGGGTGTATGTTAAGAGATCTTTCACCTCTGTCTCCTCCCACTGTTCAGCCAACATTTCGAGAAGGGTCTGAGGTTGTCGGCTGAACAATAACTCGAATGGGCTATGACCCAGGGAAGCCTGAACATGGGTCCGTATTGCATATAAAACTAGAGGCAGTTTTTTCTCCCAATCTTTTCCCGCCTCAGAAATGCTTTTCTTGAGGAGAGATTTGATCATCTTATTATACCTTTCCACTAAAACATCAGTTTGTGGATGATATACCAATGTTCTGATTTGTTCACCCCCAATGCTTTGCTCACCTCAGCGATGAGTCTGGACATGAATTGTGTCCCTTGGTCAGTAAGTATTTCTTTGGGAAACCCTACCCGGGAAAATAATTCTGTCATCGCCTGTGCAGTGACTTTAGTGTGCATACTGAGAATGGGGATTGCTTCCGGATACCGGGTTGCATAGTCTACAATTACCAGTACATATTGACGTCCTCTTATGGAGGGGGTGAGTGGTCCAATAATATCCATACCCACTCTCGAAAATGGAGTGTCTATGATAGGAAGGGGTTGGAGAGGGGCTGGTCGGTGTGGAGAGGGGTTAAAGAGTTGGCATTTTGGACATTCTGAGCAATGTTTACGTATCTCTCCATACACTCCAGGCCAATAGAAGCGTCAAAGTACTGCTTCCTCCTTCTTTTCCCTTCCCAGGTGTCCTTCCCCATTATCCCCATGTGCGAGATGTAAGACCTGCTGTCTATGACTTATGGGAACTACTAGTTGTAAGGTCTTTCCCGCTATGTTCGGTTTTCTATATAGTAGGTAGTTTTGCACGATAAATCGTGGACCTACCCCATGCTCCTCCGGATTCATGGCTTGTTGCCACGCATGTTTCAGGGAGGGGTCATTGTGTTGACTTTTCTGGAACTCCCCCGGGATGGTACACACCCTACTAGCTACTTCTGGGTTGTCAACTGTTGGGACTTGCCGCGTCTGGGAATATTGTTGTCTCTGTTCCCGTTTTTCTTTTCTACTGAGGATAGGTCTGGGAGGTCGACCTTCCTCCTCGCCTACCCCAAAAGGCACTTCCTCCCACCAACTTCTAAGAGCATGGTCCTGACCCGCTTTGGCTAAGAGGGAGGGAAAATCCTCGTAGTCTGTTCCAAGGATGATATCTTCACCCAGATGGGGTAGTACTCCCACTCTTATCGTCTCACTTTTGCTTCTCCAATTCAGGCGAATATTTGCTACTGGGTAATATCTTTGATCCCCGTGGACGCATGCTATCAATACTTGTGAATGTGTTTCCTCTTGACCTGGTAAGACTAATTGTTGACTGATTACGCTCTGACTACATCCAGAGTCTATCAGTGCTGTCCTTTCAATGTCATTGATGAGAAGAGTCAGAGTATACTTGGGTTTTTCCCCTCCGGACCAGAATACTCGACCCCTCGTTAAACCAATCTCCATGGGTTCCCCAGCATCTTTCTTATGGGGGCAATGTCTAGCTATATGTCCCCACTCTGAGCAGTGGTAGCACTGGGGACCTGTGGTCGGATAGGTTGTATTGGACGTTGTTGCCGGCAGGGACCGCTCAGGACCATGTAATAGTACGGGTCGCTGGATGGGGCCTTTTGCTATGGCTGGTCGTACAGGGGAAGGGAGATGTTGTCTACTGGATGTAGCCCGGAAGTCCAGGGCCCTATGATAGGCACAAGCAAGGTCTACTGTGGTATCATTAGTCAGGCCTGGGTGTTGTCTAACCCAATTGCGAGTGTTACAGGGTAATGCCTCCAAATATTGTTCCAGAACTATAGTGTCGAACATGTCTTCCCTAGTTTTCTCTGTAGGGTGTAGCCATCTCCCTGCTGCATTCTGAACCCTGTAATATAAGGTACGGGGATTCTCCTGATGCTGCCATTTGATTTGGCAAAACCTGGTGCGATAGCTTTCACTGTCCAGCCCTACGCGTTCCAGAATGGTTTTCTTTATGTCTTCATAAGGAAGAGTGCCACTGGGGTTAATGGACTGGTAGGTGGCTTGTAAATGTCCCATGAGTAATGGAGCTGTATATTGGCCCCATTTTTCCTCTGGCCAATTTGCTGTGCTGGCAACTCTCTCAAAGTTTGTAAAAAAAGGAGTCTGGATCATCCTGTTCTTGGTATTTCTGCAACACACTACTTGGGACATTTGGTTGAACTTTGGTATGTGCAATAGTGTCTGTAGGTTTTCCAAGAGCTGTTTAGTGCACTAGCTGATTATTCGCCATTATTGTTGCTTGACTCTTAAGTGCTGTCTGTAATGCCTCGCACTCCCCTTTGGCCTCTTTCGTCTGCTGTTTCCATACAATCTGCAAGTGCCGCTCCCCTCTGCCTGTTGGGCGATCATGTCGGCCATGGATGGTTTCTCCTCCATTGTGGCATATTACTCTCTGATCCCACTTCTGACACCACTTGTGGCGAACGCAGTGTAATGAACAACGCGTTAGTCAGTCTTCAAGTAGGTAAGTGATGTTTTATTGTTTGATAAAGTGGATGAGTGATTGCTAGTTTCTTCCTCTTGTCCTTCCGTCTTTCTTGGTTACGTCTCCCTCGTTCCCCGGTTCTGACCCTCTTCTTTATTTCTTTTCATCTCTTAGGACTCCCAGGAAACGCATGTGAAGAAAAGGAAAATAAGAGTGGTAAGTGCTTTGAATTTTCTTTTCCTATTTTTCCTAACTGCTTCTTGTTTTCCCTTGTCTTTGGTCTTTTCTTGCTTCTTTTTACTTTTCTCTTTCTCTCTCTCTCTCTTCCTTCCTTTCTTTCTCTTTTTTTTATCTTTCTCCTTCTATTCCCTCCTGTCAGGGTTTGCCTTAGCCTTCTCTTGTGGCTTTTTTCCCTTTCTGTCTTCTTTTCCTGTCCGTGGTGGATTTTCCTGGTTTTTTTCTCTTTCTCTCTCATGCTACTAATGTGACCTGTGGTCCATTTCCATTATATATGTTCTGGGTTATTTCCCTTCCCCACACGTGCTTCAATTATTGTGCCCCATCTGTCCCATATTCCCATTTCTTCTCCCACCCCCTCCCTTGACTCCAATTTTCCTCCACCCGTACTCCTTTCCCGAGTTATGGCGCTCTTAAATACCTGAGTTTACCATGCTTCTCCAGAAGCATGGCGGGTTGTAGCGCTCGGCTTCCCGGGTTGCAGCATTTCCTCCGTCTCCTTCGGCGGCTCCGTTGGACTTCACGCTCTAGTTGCGGCAAAACGGCTCTTCAACCTTCAAAATCTTCCGGCTGGGTTTTCTCACTCCGGTATCCTCTCGACCTGTCGGTTCTCCGTCTTGCTCCTCGTCTTTTTGGTTTGTCTCCTCTCCCTCCTCCTTCGCCTTCTTCGATCCCGACGCTGCCTCTTTCAGCGCCCCTCCTTCCCGCGTTGTCCTGCCTGCAGCTTCCCCATTGGAGGACGACCCGCAGTGTTCTGGTTCAGTAGTGGCAGCATCAGCACAAGTCACGGCAATGTGCGGGCGGCTACCATCCAGCCCGTCACAGACACTCCCCCTAGAGAGTGGTTGTGGGAGACGCTCCGTTGTCAGATATCGGGACAGAAAATCCACATTTGTCATTTGGTTGCCTGGCAAGTGTACGATCTGAAAGGAAAAAGGCTGTAAGGAAAGGAACCACCGTAGGATACGAGCATTAGTATCCTTGTTGTGTGCAAGACACGTGAGGGGAGCGTGATCCGTTACCAGGGTAAACATTCTGCCTGTTAGATAGTACCAGAGAGATTCCACTGCCCATTTGATGGCCAAGCATTCTTTTTCTATCGTGGGATAATGGGTTTCCCTAGGTAGAAGCTTCCGGCTAATGTACACTATAGGATGTGAAGTCCCATCCCTTTGTGGCTGGGAAAGTACTGCCCCTAGACCCACAGCAGAGGCGTCCATTTGTAAAATAAAGGGCTTCTGAAAATCCAGGCAACACAAGACTGGACCAGATGTCAGCGTGGTTGTTAACTGTTCAAAGCACTGACGTTCAGCCTTAGAGAGAGGTGGAAGGGTGTTGGGATAGGATTTCCTTAACAGGTTAGTAAGCGGTTCTGCTAACGTGGAAAATTGTGGAATGAACCATCTATAATACCCCACGAGACCGAGGAAGTCCCTAACATCTTACTTTGTCCGTGGCACAGGTATATTCATAATGGCATCTATTTTCTCGATTTGAGGTCTGACATGACCATTCCCCAAGACATACCCCAGGTATTTGATACTGGTATGTCCAAGTTTGTACTTCTCTGGATTTGCCATTAGATTAGCTGCTCTCAAGGCCTGAAAAATGTCACTTAAATGTTTCATGTGTTCTTCCCAGGTCATACTATAGATCACTATATCATCAAGATACGCCGCAGCATATCGATGATGTGGACGTAGTATCCTATCCATGAGCCTCTGAAAGGTGGCTGGCGCCCCATGGAGCCCAAATGGTAGTACTGTGAATTGATAGAGTCCTGATGGTGTTGCAAAAGCAGTTTTTTCTTTGTCCTCTGTTCTTAAAGGGATTTGCCAATACCCTTTGGTCAAGTCTAAGGTTGACATACATTGGGCTTGGCCTAGACTCTCAAGTAGTTCATCAATACGGGGCATGGGATATGCATCGAAGTATGTCAAATAATTGACTCGTCTATAATCTACACAAAAACGGGTACTTCCGTCCGGTTTGGGTATTAGCATGACTGGGGAACACCAAAGGCTGGCTGATGGCTCAATAATGCCAGCCTCTAGCATGGAGTGTACTTCCTGTTCTATTATTCACTTTTTGGCTTCAGGAATACGGTATGGTCACTGTCTGGAGACTTTATCTACTTTTAACCAGATCGGGTGGTGTACTAAATTTGTTTGACCAGGAGTCTTAGAGAAGATATCTCTTTTTTCCTCTACCAAGTGAGTGAGTTGTCTGCGATAAGGTTCTGCTAAGGTAAGATTTATCTGGGGGGGAGAAGAACCATGGGGTTCTCTTGAGGGAAAAGAAAGGTAGGGGATCTCCTTTGTGGAACCATGGGTGATATATCAAACTGGCTGCCCAAATGAGGGTTCCTGGCATTTTTTAAGGAGATTTATGTGATATATCTGCTCTCTACCCAATCCTTGTGGAATGGCTAATTTATATGTGGTGGGGTTGATCTGTTCAATAATCTCATATGGTCCTTGCCACCGGGCCAATAGTTTATTTTCACTGCTAGGGAGCATGACTAACCTGCTCCCTAGCTTTATCTCCTACCTTTAGACTGCGAAACACACTTCTAGCATCATCTCATTGTTTTTGTTTACTCTGTGCTTCTCTTAAGGTGGTGTGGGCCTCTTCCCAAACTGTATGGAGATTTTCTTTTAGTTCCAGGGTGTATGTTAAGAGATCTTTCACCTCTGTCTCCTCCCACTGTTCAGCCAACATTTCGAGAAGGGTCTGAGGTTGTCGGCCGAACAATAGCTCGAATGGGCTATGACCCAGGGGAGCCTGAACATGGGTCCGTATTGCATATAAAACTAGAGGCAGTTTTTTCTCCCAATCTTTTCCCGCCTCAGAAATGCTTTTCTTGAGGAGAGATTTGATCATCTTATTATACCTTTCCACTAAACCATCAGTTTGTGGATGATATACCAATGTTCTGATTTGTTTCACCCCCAATGCTTTGCTCACCTCGGCCATGAGTCTGGACATGAATGGTGTCCCTTGGTCGGTAAGTATTTCTTTGGGAAACCCTACCCGGGAAAAGAATTCTATCATCGCCTGTGCAGTGACTTTAGTGTGCATACTGAGAATGGGGATTGCTTCCGGATACCGGGTTGCATAGTCTACAATTACCAGTACATATTGACGTCCTCTTATGGAGGGGGTGAGTGGTCCAATAATATCCATACCCACTCTCGAAAATGGAGTGTCTATGATAGGAAGGGGTTGGAGAGGGGCTGGTCGGTGTGGAGAGGGGTTAAAGAGTTGGCATTTGAGACATTCTGAGCAATGTTTACGTATCTCTCCATACACTCCAGGCCAATAGAAGCGTCAAAGTACTGCTTCCTCCTTCTTTTCCCTTCCCAGGTGTCCTTCCCCATTATCCCCATGTGCGAGATGTAAGACCTGCTGTCTATGACTTATGGGAGCTACTAGTTGTAAGGTCTTTCCCGCTATGTTCGGTTTTCTATATAGTAGGTAGTTTTGCACGATAAATCGTGGACCTACCCCATGCTTCTCCGGATTCAAGGCTTGTTGCCACGCATGTTTCAGGGAGGGGTCATCGTGTTGACTTTTCCGGAACTCCCCCGGGATGGTACACACCCTACTAGCTACTTCTGGGTTGTCAACTGTTGGGACTTACCACGTCTGGGAATATTGTTGTCTCTGTTCCCATTTTTCTTTTCTACTGAGGATAGGTCTGGGAGGTCGACCTTCCTCCTCGCCTACCCCAAAAGGCACTTCCTCCCACCAACTTCTAAGAGCATCGTCCTGACCCGCTTTGGCTAAGAGGGAGGGAAAATCCTCGTAGTCTGTTCCAAGGATGATATCTTCACCCAGATGGGGTAGTACTCCCACTCTTATCGTCTCACTTTTGTTTCTCCAATTCAGGCGAATATTTGCTACTGGGTAATATCTTTGATCCCCGTGGACGCATGCTATCAATACTTGTGAATGTGTTTCCTCTTGACCTGGTAAGACTAATTGTTGACTGATTACGCTCTGACTACATCCAGAGTCTATCAGTGCTGTTCTTTCAATGTCATTGATGAGAAGAGTCAGAGTATACTTGGGTTTTCCCCCTCCGGACCAGAATACTCGACCCCTCGTTAAACCAATCTCCATGGGTTCCTCAGCATCTTTCTTATGGGGGCAATGTCTAGCTATATGTCCCCACTCTGAGCAGTGGTAGCACTGGGGACCTGTGGTCGGATAGGTTGTATTGGACGTTGTTGCCGGCAGGGACTGCTCAGGACCATGTAATAGTACGGGTCACTGGATGGGGCCTTTTGCTATGGCTGGTCGTACAGGGGAAGGGAGATGTTGTCTACTGGATGTAGCCCGGAAGTCCGGGGCCCTATGATAGGCACAAGCAAGGTCTACTGTGGTATCATTAGTCAGGCCTGGGTGTTGTCTAACCCAATTGCGAGTGTTACAGGGTAATGCCTCCAAATATTGTTCCAGAACTATAGTGTCGAACATGTCTTCCCTAGTTTTCTCTGTAGGGTGTAGCCATCTCCCTGCTGCATTCTGAACCCTGTAATATAAGGTACGGGGATTCTCCTGATGCTGCCATTTGATTTGGCAAAACCTGGTGCGATAGCTTTCACTGTCCAGCCCTACGCGTTCCAGAATGGTTTTCTTTATGTCTTCATAAGGAAGAGTGCCACTGGGGTTAATGGACTGGTAGGTGGCTTGTAAATGTCCCATGAGTAATGGAGCTGTATATTGGCCCCATTTTTCCTCTGGCCAATTTGCTGTGCTGGCAACTCTCTCAAAGTTTGTAAAAAAAGGAGTCTGGATCATCCTGTTCTTGGTATTTCTGCAACACACTACTTGGGACATTTGGTTGAACTTTGGTATGTGCAATAGTGTCTATAAGTTTTCCTAGAGCTGTTTAGTGCACTAGCTGATTATTCGCCATTATTGTTGCTTGACTCTTAAGTGCTGTCTGTAATGCCTCGCACTCCCCTTTGGCCTCTTTCGTCTGCTGTTTCCATACAATCTGCAAGTGCCACTCCCCCTCTGCATGTTGGGCGATCATGTCGGCCATGGATGGTTTCTCCTCCATTGTGGCATATTACTCTCTGATCCCACTTCTGACACCACTTGTGGCGAACGCAGTGTAATGAACAACGCGTTAGTCAGTCTTCAAGTAGGTAAGTGATGTTTTATTGTTTGATAAAGTGGATGAGTGATTGCTAGTTTCTTCCTCTTGTCCTTCCGTCTTTCTTGGTTACGTCTCCCTCGTTCCCCGGTTCTGACCCTCTTCTTTATTTCTTTTCATCTCTTAGGACTCCCAGGAAACGCATGTGAAGAAAAGGAAAATAAGAGTGGTAAGTGCTTTGAATTTTCTTTTCCTATTTTTCCTAACTGCTTCTTGTTTTCCCCTGTCTTTGGTCTTTTCTTGCTTCTTTTTACTTTTCTCTTTCTCTCTCTCTCTCTTCCTTCCTTTCTTTCTCTTTTTTTATCTTTCTCCTTCTATTCCCTCCTGTCAGGGTTTGCCTTAGCCTTCTCTTGTGGCTTTTTTCCCTTTCTGTCTTCTTTTCCTGTCCGTGGTGGATTTTCCTGGTTTTTTTCTCTTTCTCTCTCGTGCTACTAATGTGACCTGTGGTCCATTTCCATTATATATGTTCTGGGTTATTTCCCATCCCCACCCGGGCTTCAATTATTGTCCCCCATCTGTCCCATATTCCCATTTCTTCTCCCACTCCCTCCCTTGACTCCAATTTTCCTCCACCCGTACTCCTTTCCCGAGTTATGGCGCTCTTAAATACCTGAGTTTGCCATGCTTCTCCAGAAGCATGGCGGGTTGTAGCGCTCGGCTTCCCGGGTTGCAGCGTTGCCTCCGTCTCCTTCGGCGGCTCCGTTGGACTTCACGCTCTGGTTGCGGCAAAACGGCTCTTCAACCTTCAAAATCTCCCAGCTGGGTTTTCTCGCTCCGGTATCCTCTCGACCTGTCGGTTCTCCGTCTTGCTCCTCTTCTGTTTGGTTTGTCTCCTCTCCCTCCTCCTTCGCCTTCATCGATCCCGACGCTGCCTCTTTCAGCGCCCCTCCTTCCCGCGTCGTCCTGCCTGCAGCTTCCCCATTGGAGGACGACCCGCAGTGTTCTGGTTCAGTAGTGGCAGCATCAGCACAAGTCACGGCAATGTGCGGGCGGCTACCATCCAGCCCGTCACAGACACTCCCCCTAGAGAGCGGTTGTGGGAGACGCTCCGTTGTCAGATATCGGGACAGAAAATCCACATTCGTCATTTGGTTGCCTGGCAAGTGTACGATCTGAAAGGAAAAAGGCTGTAAGGAAAGGAACCACCGTAGGATACGAGCATTAGTATCCTTGTTGTGTGCAAGACACGTGAGGGGAGCGTGATCCGTTACCAGGGTAAACATTCTGCCTGTTAGATAGTACCAGAGAGATTCCACTGCCCATTTGATGGCCAAGCATTCTTTTTCTATAGTGGGATGATGGGTTTCCCTAGGTAGAAGCTTCCGGCTAATGTACACTATAGGATGTGAAGTCCCATCCCTTTGTGGCTGGGAAAGTACTGCCCCTAGACCCACAGCAGAGGTGTCCATTTGTAAAATAAAGGGCTTCTGAAAATCCAGGCAACACAAGACTGGACCAGATGTCAGCGTGGTTGTTAGCTGTTCAAAGCACTGACGTTCAGCCTTAGAGAGAGGTGGAAGGGTGTTGGGACAGGATTTCCTTAACAGGTTAGTAAGCGGTTCTGCTAACGTGGAAAATTGTGGAATGAACCATCTATAATACCCCACGAGACCGAGGAAGTCCCTAACATCTTACTTTGTCCGTGGCACAGGTATATTCATAATGGCATCTATTTTCTCGATTTGAGGTCTGACATGACCATTCCCCAAGACATACCCCAGGTATTTGATACTGGTATGTCCAAGTTTGTACTTCTCTGGATTTGCCATTAGATTAGCTACTCTCAAGGCCTGAAAAATGTCACTTAAATGTTTCATGTGTTCTTCCCAGTTCATACTATAGATCACTATATCATCAAGATACGCCGCAGCATATCGATGATGTGGACGTAGTATCCTATCCATGAGCCTCTGAAAGGTGGCTGGCGCCCCATGGAGCCCAAATGGTAGTACTGTGAATTGATAGAGTCCTGATGGTGTTGCGAAAGCAGTTTTTTCTTTGTCCTCTGTTCTTAAAGGGATTTGCCAATACCCTTTGGTCAAGTCTAAGGTTGACATACATTGGGCTTGGCCTAGTCTCTCAAGTAGTTCATCAATACGGGGCATGGGATATGCATCGAAGTATGTCAAATAATTGACTTGTCTATAATCTACACAAAAACGGGTACTTCCGTCCGGTTTGGGTACTAGCATGACTGGGGAACACCAAAGGCTGGCTGATGGCTCAATAATGCCAGCCTCTAGCATGGAGTGTACTTCCTGTTCTATTATTCACTTTTTGGCTTCCGGAATACGGTATGGTCACTGTCTGGAGACTTTATCTACTTTTAACCCGATCGGGTGGTGTACTAAATTTGTTTGACCAGGAGTCTTAGAGAAGATATCTCTATTTTCCTCTACCAAGTGAGTGAGTTGCCTGCGATAAGGTTCTGCTAAGGTAAGATTTATCTGGGGGGGAGAAGAGCCATGGGGTTCTCTTGAGGGAAAAGAAAGGTAGGGGATCTCCTTTGTGGAACCATGGGTGATATATCAAACTGGTTGCCCACATGAGGGTTCCTGGTATTTTTTAAGGAGATTTATGTGATATATCTGCTCTCTACCCAATCCTTGTGGAATGGCTAATTTATATGTGGTGGGGTTGATCTGTTCAATAATCTCATATGGTCCTTGCCACTGGGCCAATAGTTTATTTTCACTGCTAGGGAGCATGACTAACCTGCTCCCTAGCTTTATCTCCTAACTTTAGACTGCGAAACACACTTCTAGCATCATATCATTGTTTTTGTTTACTTTGTGCTTCTCTTAAGGTGGTGTGGGCCTCTTCCCATACTGTATGGAGATTTTCTTTTAGTTCCAGGGTGTATGTTAAGAGATCTTTCACCTCTGTCTCCTCCCACTGTTCAGCCAACATTTCGAGAAGGGTCTGAGGTTGTCGGCCGAACAATAACTCGAATGGTCTATGACCCAGGGGAGCCTGAACATGGGTCCGTATTGCATATAAAATTAGAGGCAGTTTTTTCTCCCAATCTTTTCCCGCCTCAGAAATGCTTTTCTTGAGGAGAGATTTGATCATCTTATTATACCTTTCTACTAAACCATCAGTTTGTGGATGATATACCAATGTTCTGATTTGTTTCACCCCCAATGCTTTGCTCACCTCGGCCATGAGTCTGGACATGAATGGTGTCCGTTGGTCAGTAAGTATTTCTTTGGGAAACCCTACCCGGGAAAAGAATTCTATCATCGCCTGTGCAGTGACTTTAGTGTGCATACTGAGAATGGGGATTGCTTCCGGATACCGGGTTGCATAGTCTACAATTACCAGTACATATTGACGTCCTCTTATGGAGGGGGTGAGTGGTCCAATAATATCCATACCCACTCTCGAAAATGGAGTGTCTATGATAGGAAGGGATTGGAGAGGGGCTGGTCGGTGTGGAGAGGGGTTAAAGAGTTGGCATTTTGGACATTCTGAGCAATGTTTACGTATCTCTCCATACACTCCAGGCCAATAGAAGCGTCAAAGTACTGCTTCCTCCTTCTTTTCCCTTCCCAGGTGTCCTTCCCCATTATCCCCATGTGCGAGATGTAAGACCTGCTGTCTATGACTTATGGGAACTACTAGTTGTAAGGTCTTTCCCGCTATGTTCGGTTTTCTATATAGTAGGTAGTTTTGCACAATAAATTGTGGACCTACCCCATGCTCCTCCGGATTCAAGGCTTGTTGCCACGCATGTTTCAGGGAGGGGTCATCGTGTTGACTTTTCTGGAACTCCCCCGGGATGGTACACACCCTACTAGCTACTTCTGGGTTGTCAACCTTTGGGACTTGCCGCGTCTGGGAATATTGTTGTCTCTGTTCCCATTTTTCTTTTCTACTGAGGATAGGTCTGGGAGGTCGACCTTCCTCCTCGCCTACCCCAAAAGGCACTTCCTCCCACCAACTTCTAAGAGCATGGTCCTGACCCGCTTTGGCTAAGAGGGAGGGAAAATCCTCGTAGTCTGTTCCAAGGATGATATCTTCACCCAGATGGGGTAGTACTCCCACTCTTATCGTCTCACTTTTGTTTCTCCAATTCAGGCGAATATTTGCTACTGGGTAATATCTTTGATCCCCGTGGACGCATGCTATCAATACTTGTGAATGTGTTTCCTCTTGACCTGGTAAGACTAATTGTTGACTGATTACGCTCTGACTACATCCAGAGTCTATCAGTGCTGTTCTTTCAATGTCATTGATGAGAAGAGTCAGAGTATACTTGGGTTTTCCCCCTCCGGACCAGAATACTCGACCCCTCGTTAAACCAATCTCCATGGGTTCCTCAGCATCTTTCTTATGGGGGCAATGTCTAGCTATATGTCCCCACTCTGAGCAGTGGTAGCACTGGGGACCTGTGGTCGGATAGGTTGTATTGGACGTTGTTGCCGGCAGGGACCGCTCAGGACCATGTAATAGTACGGGTCACTGGATGGGGCCTTTTGCTATGGCTGGTCGTACAGGGGAAGGGAGATGTTGTCTACTGGATGTAGCCCGGAAGTCCGGGGCCCTATGATAGGCACAAGCAAGGTCTACTGTGGTATCATTAGTCAGGCCTGGGTGTTGTCTAACCCAATTGCGAGTGTTACAGGGTAATGCCTCCAAATATTGTTCCAGAACTATAGTGTTGAACATGTCTTCCCTAGTTTTCTCTGTAGGGTGTAGCCATCTCCCTGCTGCATTCTGAACCCTGTAATATAAGGTACGGGGATTCTCCTGATGCTGCCATTTGATTTGGCAAAACCTGGTGCGATAGCTTTCACTGTCCAGCCCTACGCGTTCCAGAATGGTTTTCTTTATGTCTTCATAAGGAAGAGTGCCACTGGGGTTAATGGACTGGTAGGTGGCTTGTAAATGTCCCATGAGTAATGGAGCTGTATATTGGCCCCATTTTTCCTCTGGCCAATTTGCTGTGCTGGCAACTCTCTCAAAGTTTGTAACAAAAGGAGTCTGGATCATCCTGTTCTTGGTATTTCTGCAACACACTACTTGGGACATTTGATTGAACTTTGGTATGTGCAATAGTGTCTGTAAGTGTTCCCAGAGCTGTTTAGTGCACTAGCTGATTATTCGCCATTATTGTTGCTTGACTCTTAAGTGCTGTCTGTAATGCCTCGCACTCCCCTTTGGCCTCTTTCGTCTGCTGTTTCCATACAATCTGCAAGTGCCGCTCCCCCTCTGCCTGTTGGGCGATCATGTCGGCCATGGATGGTTTCTCCTCCATTGTGGCATATTACTCTCTGATCCCACTTCTGACACCACTTGTGGCGAACGCAGTGTAATGAACAACGCGTTAGTCAGTCTTCAAGTAGGTAAGTGATGTTTTATTGTTTGATAAAGTGGATGAGTGATTGCTAGTTTCTTCCTCTTGTCCTTCCGTCTTTCTTGGTTACGTCTCCCTCGTTCCCCGGTTCTGACCCTCTTCTTTATTTCTTTTCATCTCTTAGGACTCCCAGGAAACGCATGTGAAGAAAAGGAAAATAAGAGTGGTAAGTGCTTTGAATTTTCTTTTCCTATTTTTCCTAACTGCTTCTTGTTTTCCCTTGTCTTTGGTCTTTTCTAGCTTCTTTTTACTTTTCTCTTTCTCTCTCTCTCTCTTCCTTCCTTTCTTTCTCTTTTTTTATCTTTCTCCTTCTATTCCCTCCTGTCAGGGTTTGCCTTAGCCTTCTCTTGTGGCTTTTTTCCCTTTCTGTCTTCTTTTCCTGTCCGTGGTGGATTTTCCTGGTTTTTTTCTCTTTCTCTCTCGTGCTACTAATGTGACCTGTGGTCCATTTCCATTATATATGTTCTGGGTTATTTCCCTTCCCCACCCGGGCTTCAATTATTGTCCCCCATCTGTCCCATATTCCCATTTCTTCTCCCACCCCCTCCCTTGACTCCAATTTTCCTCCACCCGTACTCCTTTCCCGAGTTATGGCGCTCTTAAATACCTGAGTTTGCCATGCTTCTCCAGAAGCATGGCGGGTTGTAGCGCTCGGCTTCCCGGGTTGCAGCGTTGCCTCCGTCTCCTTCGGCGGCTCCGTTGGACTTCACGCTCTGGTTGCGGCAAAACGGCTCTTCAACCTTCAAAATCTCCCGGCTGGGTTTTCTCGCTCCGGTATCCTCTTGACCTGTCGGTTCTCCGTCTTGCTCCTCGTCTGTTTGGTTTGTCTCCTCTCCCTCCTCCTTCGCCTTCATCGATCCCGACGCTGCCTCTTTCAGCGCCCCTCCTTCCCGCGTCGTCCTGCCTGCAGCTTCCCCATTGGAGGACGACCCGCAGTGTTCTGGTTCAGTAGTGGCAGCATCAGCACAAGTCACGGCAATGTGCGGGCGGCTACCATCCAGCCCGTCACAGACACTCCCCCTAGAAAGCGGTTGTGGGAGACGCTCCGTTGTCAGATATCGGGACAGAAAATCCACATTCGTCATTTGGTTGCCTGGCAAGTGTACGATCTGAAAGGAAAAAGGCTGTAAGGAAAGGAACCACCGTAGGATACGAGCATTAGTATCCTTGTTGTGTGCAAGACACGTGAGGGGAGCGTGATCCGTTACCAGGGTAAACATTCTGCCTGTTAGATAGTACCAGAGAGATTCCACTGCCCATTTGATGGCCAAGCATTCTTTTTCTATAGTGGGATGATGGGTTTCCCTAGGTAGAAGCTTCCGGCTAATGTACACTATAGGATGTGAAGTCCCATCCCTTTGTGGCTGGGAAAGTACTGCCCCTAGACCCACAGCAGAGGCGTCCATTTGTAAAATAAAGGGCTTCTGAAAATCCAGGCAACACAAGACTGGACCAGATGTCAGCGTGGTTGTTAGCTGTTCAAAGCACTGACGTTCAGCCTTAGAGAGAGGTGGAAGGGTGTTGGGACAGGATTTCCTTAACAGGTTAGTAAGCGGTTCTGCTAACGTGGAAAATTGTGGAATGAACCATCTATAATACCCCACGAGACCGAGGAAGTCCCTAACATCTTACTTTGTCCGTGGCACAGGTATATTCATAATGGCATCTATTTTCTCGATTTGAGGTCTGACATGACCATTCCCCAAGACATACCCCAGGTATTTGATACTGGTATGTCCAAGTTTGTACTTCTCTGGATTTGCCATTAGATTAGCTACTCTCAAGGCCTGAAAAATGTCACTTAAATGTTTCATGTGTTCTTCCCAGTTCATACTATAGATCACTATATCATCAAGATACGCCGCAGCATATCGATGATGTGGACGTAGTATCCTATCCATGAGCCTCTGAAAGGTGGCTGGCGCCCCATGGAGCCCAAATGGTAGTACTGTGAATTGATAGAGTCCTGATGGTGTTGCGAAAGCAGTTTTTTCTTTGTCCTCTGTTCTTAAAGGGATTTGCCAATACCCTTTGGTCAAGTCTAAGGTTGACATACATTGGGCTTGGCCTAGTCTCTCAAGTAGTTCATCAATACGGGGCATGGGATATGCATCGAAGTATGTCAAATAATTGACTTGTCTATAATCTACACAAAAACGGGTACTTCCCTCCGGTTTGGGTACTAGCATGACTGGGGAACACCAAAGGCTGGCTGATGGCTCAATAATGCCAGCCTCTAGCATGGAGTGTACTTCCTGTTCTATTATTCACTTTTTGGCTTCCGGAATACGGTATGGTCACTGTCTGGAGACTTTATCTACTTTTAACCCGATCGGGTGGTGTACTAAATTTGTTTGACCAGGAGTCTTAGAGAAGATATCTCTATTTTCCTCTACCAAGTGAGTGAGTTGCCTGCGATAAGGTTCTGCTAAGGTAAGATTTATCTGGGGGGGAGAAGAGCCATGGGGTTCTCTTGAGGGAAAAGAAAGGTAGGGGATCTCCTTTGTGGAACCATGGGTGATATATCAAACTGGTTGCCCACATGAGGGTTCCTGGTATTTTTTAAGGAGATTTATGTGATATATCTGCTCTCTACCCAATCCTTGTGGAATGGCTAATTTATATGTGGTGGGGTTGATCTGTTCAATAATCTCATATGGTCCTTGCCACCGGGCCAATAGTTTATTTTCACTGCTAGGGAGCATGACTAACCTGCTCCCTAGCTTTATCTCCTAACTTTAGACTGCGAAACACACTTCTAGCATCATATCATTGTTTTTGTTTACTCTGTGCTTCTCTTAAGGTGGTGTGGGCCTCTTCCCATACTGTATGGAGATTTTCTTTTAGTTCCAGGGTGTATGTTAAGAGATCTTTCACCTCTGTCTCCTCCCACTGTTCAGCCAACATTTCGAGAAGGGTCTGAGGTTGTCGGCCGAACAATAACTCGAATGGGCTATGACCCAGGGGAGCCTGAACATGGGTCCGTATTGCATATAAAATTAGAGGCAGTTTTTTCTCCCAATCTTTTCCCGCCTCAGAAATGCTTTTCTTGAGGAGAGATTTGATCATCTTATTATACCTTTCTACTAAACCATCAGTTTGTGGATGATATACCAATGTTCTGATTTGTTTCACCCCCAATGCTTTGCTCACCTCGGCCATGAGTCTGGACATGAATGGTGTCCGTTGGTCAGTAAGTATTTCTTTGGGAAACCCTACCCGGGAAAAGAATTCTATCATCGCCTGTGCAGTGACTTTAGTGTGCATACTGAGAATGGGGATTGCTTCCGGATACCGGGTTGCATAGTCTACAATTACCAGTACATATTGACGTCCTCTTATGGAGGGGGTGAGTGGTCCAATAATATCCATACCCACTCTCGAAAATGGAGTGTCTATGATAGGAAGGGATTGGAGAGGGGCTGGTCGGTGTGGAGAGGGGTTAAAGAGTTGGCATTTTGGACATTCTGAGCAATGTTTACGTATCTCTCCATACACTCCAGGCCAATAGAAGCGTCAAAGTACTGCTTCCTCCTTCTTTTCCCTTCCCAGGTGTCCTTCCCCATTATCCCCATGTGCGAGATGTAAGACCTGCTGTCTATGACTTATGGGAACTACTAGTTGTAAGGTCTTTCCCGCTATGTTCGGTTTTCTATATAGTAGGTAGTTTTGCACAATAAATTGTGGACCTACCCCATGCTCCTCCGGATTCAAGGCTTGTTGCCACGCATGTTTCAGGGAGGGGTCATCGTGTTGACTTTTCTGGAACTCCCCCGGGATGGTACACACCCTACTAGCTACTTCTGGGTTGTCAACCTTTGGGACTTGCCGCGTCTGGGAATATTGTTGTCTCTGTTCCCATTTTTCTTTTCTACTGAGGATAGGTCTGGGAGGTCGACCTTCCTCCTCGCCTACCCCAAAAGGCACTTCCTCCCACCAACTTCTAAGAGCATGGTCCTGACCCGCTTTGGCTAAGAGGGAGGGAAAATCCTCGTAGTCTGTTCCAAGGATGATATCTTCACCCAGATGGGGTAGTACTCCCACTCTTATCGTCTCACTTTTGTTTCTCCAATTCAGGCGAATATTTGCTACTGGGTAATATCTTTGATCCCCGTGGACGCATGCTATCAATACTTGTGAATGTGTTTCCTCTTGACCTGGTAAGACTAATTGTTGACTGATTACGCTCTGACTACATCCAGAGTCTATCAGTGCTGTTCTTTCAATGTCATTGATGAGAAGAGTCAGAGTATACTTGGGTTTTCCCCCTCCGGACCAGAATACTCGACCCCTCGTTAAACCAATCTCCATGGGTTCCTCAGCATCTTTCTTATGGGGGCAATGTCTAGCTATATGTCCCCACTCTGAGCAGTGGTAGCACTGGGGACCTGTGGTCGGATAGGTTGTATTGGACGTTGTTGCCGGCAGGGACCGCTCAGGACCATGTAATAGTACGGGTCACTGGATGGGGCCTTTTGCTATGGCTGGTCGTACAGGGGAAGGGAGATGTTGTCTACTGGATGTAGCCCGGAAGTCCGGGGCCCTATGATAGGCACAAGCAAGGTCTACTGTGGTATCATTAGTCAGGCCTGGGTGTTGTCTAACCCAATTGCGAGTGTTACAGGGTAATGCCTCCAAATATTGTTCCAGAACTATAGTGTTGAACATGTCTTCCCTAGTTTTCTCTGTAGGGTGTAGCCATCTCCCTGCTGCATTCTGAACCCTGTAATATAAGGTACGGGGATTCTCCTGATGCTGCCATTTGATTTGGCAAAACCTGGTGCGATAGCTTTCACTGTCCAGCCCTACGCGTTCCAGAATGGTTTTCTTTATGTCTTCATAAGGAAGAGTGCCACTGGGGTTAATGGACTGGTAGGTGGCTTGTAAATGTCCCATGAGTAATGGAGCTGTATATTGGCCCCATTTTTCCTCTGGCCAATTTGCTGTGCTGGCAACTCTCTCAAAGTTTGTAACAAAAGGAGTCTGGATCATCCTGTTCTTGGTATTTCTGCAACACACTACTTGGGACATTTGATTGAACTTTGGTATGTGCAATAGTGTCTGTAAGTGTTCCCAGAGCTGTTTAGTGCACTAGCTGATTATTCGCCATTATTGTTGCTTGACTCTTAAGTGCTGTCTGTAATGCCTCGCACTCCCCTTTGGCCTCTTTCGTCTGCTGTTTCCATACAATCTGCAAGTGCCGCTCCCCCTCTGCCTGTTGGGCGATCATGTCGGCCATGGATGGTTTCTCCTCCATTGTGGCATATTACTCTCTGATCCCACTTCTGACACCACTTGTGGCGAACGCAGTGTAATGAACAACGCGTTAGTCAGTCTTCAAGTAGGTAAGTGATGTTTTATTGTTTGATAAAGTGGATGAGTGATTGCTAGTTTCTTCCTCTTGTCCTTCCGTCTTTCTTGGTTACGTCTCCCTCGTTCCCCGGTTCTGACCCTCTTCTTTATTTCTTTTCATCTCTTAGGACTCCCAGGAAACGCATGTGAAGAAAAGGAAAATAAGAGTGGTAAGTGCTTTGAATTTTCTTTTCCTATTTTTCCTAACTGCTTCTTGTTTTCCCTTGTCTTTGGTCTTTTCTTGCTTCTTTTTACTTTTCTCTTTCTCTCTCTCTCTCTTCCTTCCTTTCTTTCTCTTTTTTTATCTTTCTCCTTCTATTCCCTCCTGTCAGGGTTTGCCTTAGCCTTCTCTTGTGGCTTTTTTCCCTTTCTGTCTTCTTTTCCTGTCCGTGGTGGATTTTCCTGGTTTTTTTCTCTTTCTCTCTCGTGCTACTAATGTGACCTGTGGTCCATTTCCATTATATATGTTCTGGGTTATTTCCCTTCCCCACCCGGGCTTCAATTATTGTCCCCCATCTGTCCCATATTCCCATTTCTTCTCCCACCCCCTCCCTTGACTCCAATTTTCCTCCACCCGTACTCCTTTCCCGAGTTATGGCGCTCTTAAATACCTGAGTTTGCCATGCTTCTCCAGAAGCATGGCGGGTTGTAGCGCTCGGCTTCCCGGGTTGCAGCGTTGCCTCCGTCTCCTTCGGCGGCTCCGTTGGACTTCACGCTCTGGTTGCGGCAAAACGGCTCTTCAACCTTCAAAATCTCCCGGCTGGGTTTTCTCGCTCCGGTATCCTCTTGACCTGTCGGTTCTCCGTCTTGCTCCTCGTCTGTTTGGTTTGTCTCCTCTCCCTCCTCCTTCGCCTTCATCGATCCCGACGCTGCCTCTTTCAGCGCCCCTCCTTCCCGCGTCGTCCTGCCTGCAGCTTCCCCATTGGAGGACGACCCGCAGTGTTCTGGTTCAGTAGTGGCAGCATCAGCACAAGTCACGGCAATGTGCAGGCGGCTACCATCCAGCCCGTCACAGACACTCCCCCTAGAAAGCGGTTGTGGGAGACGCTCCGTTGTCAGATATCGGGACAGAAAATCCACATTCGTCATTTGGTTGCCTGGCAAGTGTACGATCTGAAATGAAAAAGGCTGTAAGGAAAGGAACCACCGTAGGATACGAGCATTAGTATCCTTGTTGTGTGCAAGACACGTGAGGGGAGCGTGATCCGTTACCAGGGTAAACATTCTGCCTGTTAGATAGTACCAGAGAGATTCCACTGCCCATTTGATGGCCAAGCATTCTTTTTCTATAGTGGGAGGATGCGTTTCCCTAGGTAGAAGCTTCCGGCTAATGTACACTATAGGATGTGAAGTCCCATCCCTTTGTGGCTGGGAAAGTACTGCCCCTAGACCCACAGCAGAGGCGTCCATTTGTAAAATAAAGGGCTTCTGAAAATCCAGGCAACACAAGACTGGACCAGATGTCAGCGTGGTTGTTAGCTGTTCAAAGCACTGACGTTCAGCCTTAGAGAGAGGTGGAAGGGTGTTGGGACAGGATTTCCTTAACAGGTTAGTAAGCGGTTCTGCTAACGTGGAAAATTGTGGAATGAACCATCTATAATACCCCACGAGACCGAGGAAGTCCCTAACATCTTACTTTGTCCGTGGCACAGGTATATTCATAATGGCATCTATTTTCTCGATTTGAGGTCTGACATGACCATTCCCCAAGACATACCCCAGGTATTTGATACTGGTATGTCCAAGTTTGTACTTCTCTGGATTTGCCATTAGATTAGCTGCTCTCAAGGCCTGAAAAATGTCACTTAAATGTTTCATGTGTTCTTCCCAGGTCATACTAAAGATCACTATATCATCAAGATACGCCGCAGCATATCGATGATGTGGACGTAGTATCCTATCCATGAGCCTCTGAAAGGTGGCTGGCGCCCCATGGAGCCCAAATGGTAGTACTGTGAATTGATAGAGTCCTGATGGTGTTGCGAAAGAAGTTTTTTCTTTGTCCTCTGTTCTTAAAGGGATTTGCCAGTACCCTTTGGTCAAGTCTAAGGTTGACATACATTGGGCTTGGCCTAGTCTCTCAAGTAGTTCATCAATACGGGGCATGGGATATGCATCGAAGTATGTCAAATAATTGACTCGTCTATAATCTACACAAAAACGGGTACTTCCGTCCGGTTTGGGTACTAGCATGACTGGGGAACACCAAAGGCTGGCTGATGGCTCAATAATGCCAGCCTCTAGCATGGAGTGTACTTCCTGTTCTATTATTCACTTTTTGGCTTCCGGAATACGGTATGGTCACTGTCTGGAGACTTTATCTACTTTTAACCAGATCGGGTGGTGTACTAAATTTGTTTGACCAGGAGTCTTAGAGAAGATATCTCTATTTTCCTCTACCAAGTGAGTGAGTTGCCTGCGATAAGGTTCTGCTAAGGTAAGATTTATCTGGGGGGGAGAAGAGCCATGGGGTTCTCTTGAGGGAAAAGAAAGGTAGGGGATCTCCTTTGTGGAACCATGGGTGATATATCAAACTGGTTGCCCACATGAGGGTTCCTGGTATTTTTTAAGGAGATTTATGTGATATATCTGCTCTCTACCCAATCCTTGTGGAATGGCTAATTTATATGTGGTGGGGTTGATCTGTTCAATAATCTCATATGGTCCTTGCCACCGGGCCAATAGTTTATTTTCACTGCTAGGGAGCATGACTAACCTGCTCCCTAGCTTTATCTCCTAACTTTAGACTGCGAAACACACTTCTAGCATCATATCATTGTTTTTGTTTACTCTGTGCTTCTCTTAAGGTGGTGTGGGCCTCTTCCCATACTGTATGGAGATTTTCTTTTAGTTCCAGGGTGTATGTTAAGAGATCTTTCACCTCTGTCTCCTCCCACTGTTCAGCCAACATTTCGAGAAGGGTCTGAGGTTGTCGGCCGAACAATAACTCGAATGGGCTATGACCCAGGGGAGCCTGAACATGGGTCCGTATTGCATATAAAATTAGAGGCAGTTTTTTCTCCCAATCTTTTCCCGCCTCAGAAATGCTTTTCTTGAGGAGAGATTTGATCATCTTATTATACCTTTCTACTAAACCATCAGTTTGTGGATGATATACCAATGTTCTGATTTGTTTCACCCCCAATGCTTTGCTCACCTCGGCCATGAGTCTGGACATGAATGGTGTCCGTTGGTCAGTAAGTATTTCTTTGGGAAACCCTACCCGGGAAAAGAATTCTATCATCGCCTGTGCAGTGACTTTAGTGTGCATACTGAGAATGGGGATTGCTTCCGGATACCGGGTTGCATAGTCTACAATTACCAGTACATATTGACGTCCTCTTATGGAGGGGGTGAGTGGTCCAATAATATCCATACCCACTCTCGAAAATGGAGTGTCTATGATAGGAAGGGATTGGAGAGGGGCTGGTCGGTGTGGAGAGGGGTTAAAGAGTTGGCATTTTGGACATTCTGAGCAATGTTTACGTATCTCTCCATACACTCCAGGCCAATAGAAGCGTCAAAGTACTGCTTCCTCCTTCTTTTCCCTTCCCAGGTGTCCTTCCCCATTATCCCCATGTGCGAGATGTAAGACCTGCTGTCTATGACTTATGGGAACTACTAGTTGTAAGGTCTTTCCCGCTATGTTCGGTTTTCTATATAGTAGGTAGTTTTGCACAATAAATTGTGGACCTACCCCATGCTCCTCCGGATTCAAGGCTTGTTGCCACGCATGTTTCAGGGAGGGGTCATCGTGTTGACTTTTCTGGAACTCCCCCGGGATGGTACACACCCTACTAGCTACTTCTGGGTTGTCAACCTTTGGGACTTGCCGCGTCTGGGAATATTGTTGTCTCTGTTCCCATTTTTCTTTTCTACTGAGGATAGGTCTGGGAGGTCGACCTTCCTCCTCGCCTACCCCAAAAGGCACTTCCTCCCACCAACTTCTAAGAGCATGGTCCTGACCCGCTTTGGCTAAGAGGGAGGGAAAATCCTCGTAGTCTGTTCCAAGGATGATATCTTCACCCAGATGGGGTAGTACTCCCACTCTTATCGTCTCACTTTTGTTTCTCCAATTCAGGCGAATATTTGCTACTGGGTAATATCTTTGATCCCCGTGGACGCATGCTATCAATACTTGTGAATGTGTTTCCTCTTGACCTGGTAAGACTAATTGTTGACTGATTACGCTCTGACTACATCCAGAGTCTATCAGTGCTGTTCTTTCAATGTCATTGATGAGAAGAGTCAGAGTATACTTGGGTTTTCCCCCTCCGGACCAGAATACTCGACCCCTCGTTAAACCAATCTCCATGGGTTCCTCAGCATCTTTCTTATGGGGGCAATGTCTAGCTATATGTCCCCACTCTGAGCAGTGGTAGCACTGGGGACCTGTGGTCGGATAGGTTGTATTGGACGTTGTTGCCGGCAGGGACCGCTCAGGACCATGTAATAGTACGGGTCACTGGATGGGGCCTTTTGCTATGGCTGGTCGTACAGGGGAAGGGAGATGTTGTCTACTGGATGTAGCCCGGAAGTCCGGGGCCCTATGATAGGCACAAGCAAGGTCTACTGTGGTATCATTAGTCAGGCCTGGGTGTTGTCTAACCCAATTGCGAGTGTTACAGGGTAATGCCTCCAAATATTGTTCCAGAACTATAGTGTTGAACATGTCTTCCCTAGTTTTCTCTGTAGGGTGTAGCCATCTCCCTGCTGCATTCTGAACCCTGTAATATAAGGTACGGGGATTCTCCTGATGCTGCCATTTGATTTGGCAAAACCTGGTGCGATAGCTTTCACTGTCCAGCCCTACGCGTTCCAGAATGGTTTTCTTTATGTCTTCATAAGGAAGAGTGCCACTGGGGTTAATGGACTGGTAGGTGGCTTGTAAATGTCCCATGAGTAATGGAGCTGTATATTGGCCCCATTTTTCCTCTGGCCAATTTGCTGTGCTGGCAACTCTCTCAAAGTTTGTAACAAAAGGAGTCTGGATCATCCTGTTCTTGGTATTTCTGCAACACACTACTTGGGACATTTGATTGAACTTTGGTATGTGCAATAGTGTCTGTAAGTGTTCCCAGAGCTGTTTAGTGCACTAGCTGATTATTCGCCATTATTGTTGCTTGACTCTTAAGTGCTGTCTGTAATGCCTCGCACTCCCCTTTGGCCTCTTTCGTCTGCTGTTTCCATACAATCTGCAAGTGCCACTCCCCCTCTGCCTGTTGGGCGATCATGTCGGCCATGGATGGTTTCTCCTCCATTGTGGCATATTACTCTCTGATCCCACTTCTGACACCACTTGTGGCGAACGCAGTGTAATGAACAACGCGTTAGTCAGTCTTCAAGTAGGTAAGTGATGTTTTATTGTTTGATAAAGTGGATGAGTGATTGCTAGTTTCTTCCTCTTGTCCTTCCGTCTTTCTTGGTTACGTCTCCCTCGTTCCCCGGTTCTGACCCTCTTCTTTATTTCTTTTCATCTCTTAGGACTCCCAGGAAACGCATGTGAAGAAAAGGAAAATAAGAGTGGTAAGTGCTTTGAATTTTCTTTTCCTATTTTTCCTAACTGCTTCTTGTTTTCCCTTGTCTTTGGTCTTTTCTTGCTTCTTTTTACTTTTCTCTTTCTCTCTCTCTCTCTTCCTTCCTTTCTTTCTCTTTTTTTATCTTTCTCCTTCTATTCCCTCCTGTCAGGGTTTGCCTTAGCCTTCTCTTGTGGCTTTTTTCCCTTTCTGTCTTCTTTTCCTGTCCGTGGTGGATTTTCCTGGTTTTTTTCTCTTTCTCTCTCGTGCTACTAATGTGACCTGTGGTCCATTTCCATTATATATGTTCTGGGTTATTTCCCTTCCCCACCCGGGCTTCAATTATTGTCCCCCATCTGTCCCATATTCCCATTTCTTCTCCCACCCCCTCCCTTGACTCCAATTTTCCTCCACCCGTACTCCTTTCCCGAGTTATGGCGCTCTTAAATACCTGAGTTTGCCATGCTTCTCCAGAACATTGGCGGGTTGTAGCGCTCGGCTTCCCGGGTTGCAGCGTTGCCTCCGTCTCCTTCGGCGGCTCCGTTGGACTTCACGCTCTGGTTGCGGCAAAACGGCTCTTCAACCTTCAAAATCTCCCGGCTGGGTTTTCTCGCTCCGGTATCCTCTTGACCTGTCGGTTCTCCGTCTTGCTCCTCGTCTGTTTGGTTTGTCTCCTCTCCCTCCTCCTTCGCCTTCATCGATCCCGACGCTGCCTCTTTCAGCGCCCCTCCTTCCCGCGTCGTCCTGCCTGCAGCTTCCCCATTGGAGGACGACCCGCAGTGTTCTGGTTCAGTAGTGGCAGCATCAGCACAAGTCACGGCAATGTGCGGGCGGCTACCATCCAGCCCGTCACAGACACTCCCCCTAGAAAGCGGTTGTGGGAGACGCTCCGTTGTCAGATATCGGGACAGAAAATCCACATTCGTCATTTGGTTGCCTGGCAAGTGTACGATCTGAAAGGAAAAAGGCTGTAAGGAAAGGAACCACCGTAGGATACGAGCATTAGTATCCTTGTTGTGTGCAAGACACGTGAGGGGAGCGTGATCCGTTTCCAGGGTAAACATTCTGCCTGTTAGATAGTACCAGAGAGATTCCACTGCCCATTTGATGGCCAAGCATTCTTTTTCTATAGTGGGAGGATGCGTTTCCCTAGGTAGAAGCTTTCGGCTAATGTACACTATAGGATGTGAAGTCCCATCCCTTTGTGGCTGGGAAAGTACTGCCCCTAGACCCACAGCAGAGGCTTCCATTTGTAAAATAAAGGGCTTCTGAAAATCCAGGCAACACAAGACTGGACCAGATGTCAGCGTGGTTGTTAGCTGTTCAAAGCACTGACGTTCAGCCTTAGAGAGAGGTGGAAGGGTGTTGGGACAGGATTTCCTTAACAGGTTAGTAAGCGGTTCTGCTAACGTGGAAAATTGTGGAATGAACCATCTATAATACCCCACGAGACCGAGGAAGTCCCTAACATCTTACTTTGTCCGTGGCACAGGTATATTCATAATGGCATCTATTTTCTCGATTTGAGGTCTGACATGACCATTCCCCAAGACATACCCCAGGTATTTGATACTGGTATGTCCAAGTTTGTACTTCTCTGGATTTGCCATTAGATTAGCTGCTCTCAAGGCCTGAAAAATGTCACTTAAATGTTTCATGTGTTCTTCCCAGGTCATACTAAAGATCACTATATCATCAAGATACGCCGCAGCATATCGATGATGTGGACGTAGTATCCTATCCATGAGCCTCTGAAAGGTGGCTGGCGCCCCATGGAGCCCAAATGGTAGTACTGTGAATTGATAGAGTCCTGATGGTGTTGCGAAAGAAGTTTTTTCTTTGTCCTCTGTTCTTAAAGGGATTTGCCAGTACCCTTTGGTCAAGTCTAAGGTTGACATACATTGGGCTTGGCCTAGTCTCTCAAGTAGTTCATCAATACGGGGCATGGGATATGCATCGAAGTATGTCAAATAATTGACTCGTCTATAATCTACACAAAAACGGGTACTTCCGTCCGGTTTGGGTACTAGCATGACTGGGGAACACCAAAGGCTGGCTGATGGCTCAATAATGCCAGCCTCTAGCATGGAGTGTACTTCCTGTTCTATTATTCACTTTTTGGCATCCGGAATACGGTATGGTCACTGTCTGGAGACTTTATCTACTTTTAACCAGATCGGGTGGTGTACTAAATTTGTTTGACCAGGAGTCTTAGAGAAGATATCTCTATTTTCCTCTACCAAGTGAGTGAGTTGCCTGCGATAAGGTTCTGCTAAGGTAAGATTTATCTGGGGGGGAGAAGAGCCATGGGGTTCTCTTGAGGGAAAAGAAAGGTAGGGGATCTCCTTTGTGGAACCATGGGTGATATATCAAACTGGCTGCCCACATGAGGGTTCCTGGCATTTTTTAAGGAGATTTATGTGATATATCTGCTCTCTACCCAATCCTTGTGGAATGGCTAATTTATATGTGGTGGGGTTGATCTGTTCAATAATCTCATATGGTCCTTGCCACCGGGCCAATAGTTTATTTTCACTGCTAGGGAGCATGACTAACCTGCTCCCTAGCTTTATCTCCTACCTTTAGACTGCGAAACACACTTCTAGCATCATATCATTGTTTTTGTTTACTCTGTGCTTCTCTTAAGGTGGTGTGGGCCTCTTCCCATACTGTATGGAGATTTTCTTTTAGTTCCAGGGTGTATGTTAAGAGATCTTTCACCTCTGTCTCCTCCCACTGTTCAGCCAACATTTCGAGAAGGGTCTGAGGTTGTCGGCCGAACAATAACTCGAATGGGCTATGACCCAGGGGAGCCTGAACATGGGTCCGTATTGCATATAAAACTAGAGGCAGTTTTTTCTCCCAATCTTTTCCCGCCTCAGAAATGCTTTTCTTGAGGAGAGATTTGATCATCTTATTATACCTTTCCACTAAACCATCAGTTTGTGGATGATATACCAATGTTCTGATTTGTTTCACCCCCAATGCTTTGCTCACCTCGGCCATGAGTCTGGACATGAATGGTGTCCCTTGGTCGGTAAGTATTTCTTTGGGAAACCCTACCCGGGAAAATAATTCTATCATCGCCTGTGCAGTGACTTTAGTGTGCATACTGAGAATGGGGATTGCTTCCGGATACCGGGTTGCATAGTCTACAATTACCAGTACATATTGACGTCCTCTTATGGAGGGGGTGAGTGGTCCAATAATATCCATACCCACTCTCGAAAATGGAGTGTCTATGATAGGAAGGGGTTGGAGAGGGGCTGGTCGGTGTGGAGAGGGGTTAAAGAGTTGGCATTTTAGACATTCTGAGCAATGTTTACGTATCTCTCCATACACTCCAGGCCAATAGAAGCGTCAAAGTACTGCTTCCTCCTTCTTTTCCCTTCCCAGGTGTCCTTCCCCATTATCCCCAAGTGCGAGATGTAAGACCTGCTGTCTATGACTTATGGGAACTACTAGTTGTAAGGTCTTTCCCGCTATGTTCGGTTTTCTATATAGTAGGTAGTTTTGCACGATAAATCGTGGACCTACCCCATGCTCCTCCGGATTCAAGGCTTGTTGCCACGCATGTTTCAGGGAGGGGTCATTGTGTTGACTTTTCCGGAACTCCCCTGGGATGGTACACACCCTACTAGCTACTTCTGGGTTGTCAACTGTTGGGACTTACCACGTCTGGGAATATTGTTGTCTCTGTTCCCATTTTTCTTTTCTACTGAGGATAGGTCTGGGAGGTCGACCTTCCTCCTCGCCTACCCCAAAAGGCACTTCCTCCCACCAACTTCTAAGAGCATGGTCCTGACCCGCTTTGGCTAAGAGGGAGGGAAAATCCTCGTAGTCTGTTCCAAGGATGATATCTTCACCCAGATGGGGTAGTACTCCCACTCTTATCGTCTCACTTTTGTTTCTCCAATTCAGGCGAATATTTGCTACTGGGTAATATCTTTGATCCCCGTGGACGCATGCTATCAATACTTGTGAATGTGTTTCCTCTTGACCTGGTAAGACTAATTGTTGACTGATTACTCTCTGACTACATCCAGAGTCTATCAGTGCTGTTCTTTCAATGTCATTGATGAGAAGAGTCAGAGTATACTTGGGTTTTCCCCCTCCGGACCAGAATACTCGACCCCTCGTTAAACCAATCTCCATGGGTTCCTCAGCATCTTTCTTATGGGGGCAATGTCTAGCTATATGTCCCCACTCTGAGCAGTGGTAGCACTGGGGACCTGTGGTCGGATAGGTTGTATTGGACGTTGTTGCCGGCAGGGACCGCTCAGGACCATGTAATAGTACGGGTCACTGGATGGGGCCTTTTGCTATGGCTGGTCATACAGGGGAAGGGAGATGTTGTCTACTGGATGTAGCCCGGAAGTCCGGGGCCCTATGATAGGCACAAGCAAGGTCTACTGTGGTATCATTAGTCAGGCCTGGGTGTTGTCTAACCCAATTGCAAGTGTTACAGGGTAATGCCTCCAAATATTGTTCCAGAACTATAGTGTCTAACATGTCTTCCCTAGTTTTCTCTGTAGGGTGTAGCCATCTCCCTGCTGCATTCTGAACCCTGTAATATAAGGTACGGGGATTCTCCTGATGCTGCCATTTGATTTGGCAAAACCTGGTGCGATAGCTTTCACTGTCCAGCCATACGCGTTCCAGAATGGTTTTCTTTATGTCTTCATAAGGAAGAGTGCCACTGGGGTTAATGGACTGGTAGGTGGCTTGTAAATGTCCCATGAGTAATGGAGCTGTATATTGGCCCCATTTTTTCTCTGGCCAATTTGCTGTGCTGGCAACTCTCTCAAAGTTTGTAAAAAAAGGAGTCTGGATCATCCTGTTCTTGGTATTTCTGCAACACACTACTTGGGACATTTGGTTGAACTTTGGTATGTGCAATAGTGTCTGTAAGTTTTCCCAGAGCTGTTTCGTGCACTAGCTGATTATTCGCCATTATTGTTGCTTGACTCTTAAGTGCTGTCTGTAATGCCTCGCACTCCCCTTTGGCCTCTTTCGTCTGCTGTTTCCATACAATCTGCAAGTGCCGCTCCCTCTCTGCCTGTTGGGCGATCATGTCGGCCATGGATGGTTCCTCCTCCATTGTGGCATATTACTCTCTGATCCCACTTCTGACACCACTTGTGGCGAACGCAGTGTAATGAACAACGCGTTAGTCAGTCTTCAAGTAGGTAAGTGATGTTTTATTGTTTGATAAAGTGGATGAGTGATTGCTAGTTTCTTCCTCTTGTCCTTCCGTCTTTCTTGGTTACGTCTCCCTCGTTCCCCGGTTCTGACCCTCTTCTTTATTTCTTTTCATCTCTTAGGACTCCCAGGAAACGCATGTGAAGAAAAGGAAAATAAGAGTGGTAAGTGCTTTGAATTTTCTTTTCCTATTTTTCCTAACTGCTTCTTGTTTTCCCTTGTCTTTGGTCTTTTCTTGCTTCTTTTTACTTTTCTCTTTCTCTCTCTCTCTCTTCCTTCCTTTCTTTCTCTTTTTTTATCTTTCTCCTTCTATTCCCTCCTGTCAGGGTTTGCCTTAGCCTTCTCTTGTGGCTTTTTTCCCTTTCTGTCTTCTTTTCCTGTCCGTGGTGGATTTTCCTGGTTTTTTTCTCTTTCTCTCTCGTGCTACTAATGTGCCCTGTGGTCCATTTCCATTATATATGTTCTGGGTTATTTCCCTTCCCCCCCGTGCTTCAATTATTGTCCCCCATCTGTCCCATATTCCCATTTCTTCTCCCACCCCCTCCCTTGACTCCAATTTTCCTCCACCCGTACTCCTTTCCCGAGTTGTGGCGCTCTTAAATACCTGAGTTTGCCATGCTTCTCCAGAAGCATGGCGGGTTGTAGCGCTCGGCTTCCCGGGTTGCAGCGTTGCCTCCGTCTCCTTCGGCGGCTCCGTTGGACTTCACGCTCTGGTTGCGGCAAAACGGCTCTTCAACCTTCAAAATCTCCCGGCTGGGTTTTCTCGGTCCGGTATCCTCTCGACCTGTCGGTTCTCCGTCTTGCTCCTCGTCTGTTTGGTTTGTCTCCTCTCCCTCCTCCTTCGCCTTCATCGATCCCTACGCTGCCTCTTTCAGCGCCCCTTCCTTCCTGCGTCGTCCTGCCTGCAGCTTCCCCATTGGAGGACAACCCGCAGTGTTCTAGTTCAGTAGTGGCAGCATCAGCACAAGTCACGGCAATGTGCGGGCGGCTACCATCCAGCCCGTCACAGACACTCCCCCTAGAGAGCGGTTGTGGGAGACGCTCCGTTGTCAGATATCGGGACAGAAAATCCACATTCGTCATTTGGTTGCCTGGCAAGTGTACGATCTGAAAGGAAAAAGGCTGTAAGGAAAGGAACCACCGTAGGATACGAGCATTAGTATCCTTGTTGTGTGCAAGACACGTGTGGGGAGCGTGATCCGTTACCAGGGTAAACATTCTGCCTGTTAGATAGTACCAGAGAGATTCCACTGCCCATTTGATGGCCAAGCATTCTTTTTCTATAGTGGGATGATGGGTTTCCCTAGGTAGAAGC
Organism: Pleurodeles waltl; assembly: GCF_031143425.1. Classification (NCBI taxonomy): domain Eukaryota; kingdom Metazoa; phylum Chordata; class Amphibia; order Caudata; family Salamandridae; genus Pleurodeles; species Pleurodeles waltl. The sequence continues at coordinate 806,988,984 of NC_090440.1, forward strand.
TTCCGGCTAATGTACACTATAAGATGTGAAGTCCCATCCCTTTGTGGCTGGGAAAGTACTGCCCCTAGACCCACAGCAGAGGCGTCCATTTGTAAAATAAAGGGCTTCTGAAAATCCAGGCAACACAAGACTGGACCAGATGTCAGCGTGGTTGTTAGCTGTTCAAAGCACTGACGTTCAGCCTTAGAGAGAAGTGGAAGGGTGTTGGGACAGGATTTCCTTAACAGGTTAGTAAGCGGTTCTGCTAACGTGGAAAATTTTGGAATGAACCATCTATAATACCCCACGAGACCGAGGAAGTCCCTAACATCTTACTTTGTCCGTGGCACAGGTATATTCATAATGGCATCTATTTTCTCGATTTGAGGTCTGACATGACCATTCCCCAAGACATACCCCAGGTATTTGATACTGGTATGTCCAAGTTTGTACTTCTCTGGATTTGCCATTAGATTAGCTGCTCTCAAGGCCTGAAAAATGTCACTTAAATGTTTCATGTGTTCTTCCCAGGTCATACTATAGATCACTATATCATCAAGATACACCGCAGCATATCGATGATGTGGACGTAGTATCCTATCCATGAGCCTCTGAAAGGTGGCTGGCGCCCCATGGAGCCCAAATGGTAGTACTGTGAATTGATAGAGTCCTGATGGTGTTGCGAAAGCAGTTTTTTCTTTGTCCTCTGTTCTTAAAGGGATTTGCCAATACCCTTTGGTCAAGTCTAAGGTTGACATACATTGGGCTTGGCCTAGTCTCTCAAGTAGTTCATCAATACGGGGCATGGGATATGCATCGAAGTATGTCAAATAATTGACTCGTCTATAATCTACACAAAAATGGGTACTTCCGTCCGGTTTGGGTACTAGCATGACTGGGGAACACCAAAGGCTGGCTGATGGCTCAATAATGCCAGCCTCTAGCATGGAGTGTACTTCCTGTTCTATTATTCACTTTTTGGCTTCCGGAATACGATATGGTCACTGTCTGGAGACTTTATCTACTTTTAACCGGATCGGGTGGTGTACTAAATTTGTTTGACCAGGAGTCTTAGAGAAGATATCTCTATTTTTCTCTACCAAGTGAGTGAGTTTCCTGCGATAAGGTTCTGCTAAGGTAAGATTTATCTGGGGGGGAGAAGAGCCATGGGGTTCTCTTGAGGGAAAAGAAAGGTAGGGGATCTCCTTTGTGGAACCATGGGTGATATATCAAACTGGCTGCCCACATGAGGGTTCCTGGCATTTTTTAAGGAGATTTATGTGATATATCTGCTCTCTACCCAATCCTTGTGGAATGGCTAATTTATATGTGGTGGGGTTGATCTGTTCAATAATCTCATATGGTCCTTGCCACCGGGCCAATAGTTTATTTTCACTGCTAGGGAGCATGACTAACCTGCTCCCTAGCTTTATCTCCTACCTTTAGACTGCGAAACACACTTCTAGCGTCATATCATTGTTTTTGTTTACTCTGTGCTTCTCTTAAGGTGGTGTGGGCCTCTTCCCATACTGTATGGAGATTTTCTTTTAGTTCCAGGGTGTATGTTAAGAGATCTTTCACCTCTGTCTCCTCCCATTGTTCAGCCAACATTTCGAGAAGGGTCTGAGGTTGTCGGCCGAACAATAACTCGAATGGGCTATGACCCAGGGGAGCCTGAACATGGGTCCGTATTGCATATAAAACTAGAGGCAGTTTTTTCTCCCAATCTTTTCCCGCCTCAGAAATGCTTTTCTTGAGGAGAGATTTGATCATCTTATTATACCTTTCCACTAAACCATCAGTTTGTGGATGATATACCAATGTTCTGATTTGTTTCACCCCCAATGCTTTGCTCACCTCGGCCATGAGTCTGGACATGAATGGTGTCCCTTGGTCGGTAAGTATTTCTTTGGGAAACCCTACCCGGGAAAATAATTCTATCATCGCCTGTGCAGTGACTTTAGTGTGCATACTGAGAATGGGGATTGCTTCTGGATACCGGGTTGCATAGTCTACAATTACCAGTACATATTGACGTCCTCTTATGGAGGGGGTGAGTGGTCCAATAATATCCATACCCACTCTCGAAAATGGAGTGTCTATGATAGGAAGGGGTTGGAGAGGGGCTGGTCGGTGTGGAGAGGGGTTAAAGAGTTGGCATTTTGGACATTCTGAGCAATGTTTACGTATCTCTCCATACACTCAAGGCCAATAGAAGCGTCAAAGTACTGCTTCCTCCTTCTTTTCCCTTCCCAGGCGTCCTTCCCCATGATCCCCATGTGCGAGATGTAAGACCTGCTGTCTATGACTTATGGGAACTACTAGTTGTAAGGTCTTTCCCGCTATGTTCGGTTTTCTATATAGTAGGTAGTTTTGCACGATAAATCGTGTACCTACCCCATGCTCCTCCGGATTCAAGGCTTGTTGCCACGCATGTTTCAGGGAGGGGTCATCGTGTTGACTTTTCCGGAACTCCCCCGGGATGGTACACACCCTACTAGCTACTTCTGGGTTGTCAACTGTTGGGACTTGCCACGTCTGGGAATATTGTTGTCTCTGTTCCCGTTTTTCTTTTCTACTGAGGATAGGTCTGGGAGGTCGACCTTCCTCCTCGCCTACCCCAAAAGGCACTTCCTCCCACCAACTTCTAAGAGCATGGTCCTGACCCGCTTTGGCTAAGAGGGAGGGAAAATCCTCGTAGTCTGTTCCAAGGATGATATCTTCACCCAGATGGGGTAGTACTCCCACTCTTATCGTCTCACTTTTGTTTCTCCAATTCAGGCGAATATTTGCTACTGGGTAATATCTTTGATCCCCGTGGACGCATGCTATCAATACTTGTGAATGTGTTTCCTCTTGACCTGGTAAGACTAATTGTTGACTGATTACGCTCTGACTACATCCAGAGTCTATCAGTGCTGTTCTTTCAATGTCATTGATGAGAACAGTCAGAGTATACTTGGGTTTTCCCCCTCCGGACCAGAATACTCGACCCCTCGTTAAACCAATCTCCATGGGTTCCTCAGCATCTTTCTTATGGGGGCAATGTCTAGCTATATGTCCCCACTCTGAGCAGTGGTAGCACTGGGGACCTGTGGTCGGATAGGTTGTATTGGACGTTGTTGCCGGCATGGACCGCTCAGGACCATGTAATAGTACAGGTCGCTGGATGGGGCCTTTTGCTCTGGCTGGTCGTACAGGGGAAGGGAGATGTTGTCTACTGGATGTAGCCCGGAAGTCCGGGGCCCTATGATAGGCACAAGCAAGGTCTACTGTGGTATCATTAGTCAGGCCTGGGTGTTGTCTAACCCAATTGCGAGTGTTACAGGGTAATGCCTCCAAATATTGTTCCAGAACTATAGTGTCGAACATGTCTTCCCTAGTTTTCTCTGTAGGGTGTAGCCATCTCCCTGCTGCATTCTGAACCCTGTAATATAAGGTACGGGGATTCTCCTGATGCTGCCATTTGATTTGGCAAAACCTGGTGCGATAGCTTTCACTGTCCAGCCCTACGCGTTCCAGAATGGTTTTCTTTATGTCTTCATAAGGAAGAGTGCCACTGGGGTTAATGGACTGGTAGGTGGCTTGTAAATGTCCCATGAGTAATGGAGCTGTATATTGGCCCCATTTTTCCTCTGGCCAATTTGCTGTGCTGGCAACTCTCTCAAAGTTTGTAAAAAAAGGAGTCTGGATCATCCTGTTCTTGGTATTTCTGCAACACACTACTTGGGACATTTGGTTGAACTTTGGTATGTGCAATAGTGTCTGTAAGTTTTCCCAGAGCTGTTTAGTGCACTAGCTGATTATTCGCCATTATTGTTGCTTGACTCTTAAGTGCTGTCTGTAATGCCTCGCACTCCCCTTTGGCCTCTTTCGTCTGCTGTTTCCATACAATCTGCAAGTGCCGCTCCCCCTCTGCCTGTTGGGCGATCATGTCGGCCATGGATGGTTTCTCCTCCATTGTGGCATATTACTCTCTGATCCCACTTCTGACACCACTTGTGGCGAACAAAGTGTAATGAACAACGCGTTAGTCAGTCTTCAAGTAGGTAAGTGATGTTTTATTGTTTGATAAAGTGGATGAGTGATTGCTAGTTTCTTCCTCTTGTCCTTCCGTCTTTCTTGGTTACGTCTCCCTCGTTCCCCGGTTCTGACCCTCTTCTTTATTTCTTTTCATCTCTTAGGACTCCCAGGAAACGCATGTGAAGAAAAGGAAAATAAGAGTGGTAAGTGCTTTGAATTTTCTTTTCCTATTTTTCCTAACTGTTTCTTGTTTTCCCTTGTCTTTGGTCTTTTCTTGCTTCTTTTTACTTTTCTCTTTCTCTCTCTCTCTCTCTTCCTTCCTTTCTTTCTCTTTTTTTATCTTTCTCCTTCTATTCCCTCCTGTCAGGGTTTGCCTTAGCCTTCTCTTGTGGCTTTTTTCCCTTTCTGTCTTCTTTTCCTGTCCGTGGTGGATTTTCCTGTTTTTTTCTCTTTCTCTCTCGTGCTACTAATGTGACCTGTGGTCCATTTCCATTATATATGTTCTGGGTTATTTCCCTTCCCCACCCGTGCTTCAATTATTGTGCCCCATCTGTCCCATATTCCCATTTCTTCTCCCACCCCCTCCCTTGACTCCAATTTTCCTCCACCCGTACTCCTTTCCCGAGTTATGGCGCTCTTAAATACCTGAGTTTGCCATGCTTCTCCAGAAGCATGGCGGGTTGTAGCGCTCGGCTTCCCGGGTTGCAGCGTTGCCTCCGTCTCCTTCGGTGGCTCCGTTGGACTTCACGCTCTGGTTGCGGCAAAACGGCTCTTCAACCTTCAAAATCTCCCGGCTGGGTTTTCTCGCTCCGGTATCCTCTCGACCTGTCGGTTCTCCGTCTTGCTCCTCGTCTGTTTGGTTTGTCTCCTCTCCCTCCTCCTTCGCCTTCATCGATCCCGACGCTGCCTCTTTCAGCGCCCCTCCTTCCCGCGTCATCCTGCCTGCAGCTTCCCCATTGGAGGACGACCCGCAGTGTTCTGGTTCAGTAGTGGCAGCATCAGCACAAGTCACGGCAATGTGCGGGCGGCTACCATCCAGCCCGTCACAGACACTCCCCCTAGAGAGCGGTTGTGGGAGACGCTCCGTTGTCAGATATCGGGACAGAAAATCCACATTCGTCATTTGGTTGCCTGGCAAGTGTACGATCTGAAAGGAAAAAGGCTGTAAGGAAAGAAACCACCGTAGGATACGAGCATTAGTATCCTTGTTGTGTGCAAGACACGTGAGGGGAGCGTGATCCGTTACCAGGGTAAACATTCTGCCTGTTAGATAGTACCAGAGAGATTCCACTGCCCATTTGATGGCCAAGCATTCTTTTTCTATCGTGGGATGATGGGTTTCCCTAGGTAGAAGCTTCCGGCTAATGTACACTATAGGATGTGAAGTCCCATCCCTTTGTGGCTGGGAAAGTACTGCCCCTAGACCCACAGTAGAGGCGTCCATTTGTAAAATAAAGGGCTTCTGAAAATCCAGGCAACTCAAGACTGGACCAGATGTCAGCGTGATTGTTAGCTGTTCAAAGCACTGACGTTCAGCCTTAGAGAGAGGTGGAAGGGTGTTGGGACAGGATTTCCTTAACAGGTTAGTAAGCGGTTCTGCTAACATGGAAAATAGTGGAATGAACCATCTATAATACCCCACGAGACCGAGGAAGTCCCTAACATCTTACTTTGTCCGTGGCACAGGTATATTCATAATGGCATCTATTTTCTCGATTTGAGGTCTGACATGACCATTCCCCAAGACATACCCCAGGTATTTGATACTGGTATGTCCAAGTTTGTACTTCTCTGGATTTGCCATTAGATTAGCTGCTCTCAAGGCCTGAAAAATGTCACTTAAATGTTTCATGTGTTCTTCCCAGGTCATACTATAGATCACTATATCATCAAGATACGCCGCAGCATATCGATGATGTGGACGTAGTATCCTATCAATGATCCTCTGAAAGGTGGCTGGCGCCCCATGGAGCCCAAATGGTAGTACTGTGAATTGATAGAGTCCTGATGGTGTTGCGAAAGCAGTTTTTTCTTTGTCCTCTGTTCTTAAAGGGATTTGCCAATACCCTTTGGTCAAGTCTAAGGTTGACATACATTGGGCTTGGCCTAGTCTCTCAAGTAGTTCATCAATACGGGGCATGGGATATGCATCGAAGTATGTCAAATAATTGACTCGTCTATAATTTACACAAAAACAGGTACTTCCGTCCGGTTTGGGTACTAGCATGACTGGGGAACACCAAAGGCTGGCTGATGGCTCAAGCTCCTTTGGGCTTCACGCTCTGGTCGCGGCTCTTCAACCTTCAAAATCTTCCGGCCGGGTTTTCTCGCTCCGGTATCCTCTCGACCTGTCGGTTCTCCGTCTTCCTCCTCGTCTGTTTGGTTTGTCTGCTCTCCCGCCTCCTTCGCCTTCTTCGATCCCGACACTGCCTCTTTCAGGGCCCCTCCTTCCCACGTCGTCCTGCCTGCAGCTTCCCCATTGGAGGATGACCCGCGGTGTTCTGGTTCAGTGGTGGCAGCATCAGCACAAGTCACGGCAATGTGCGGGCAGCTACCATCCAGCCCGTCACAGAGGAATAAGCTGGTCCTGAAGTTTAATAGAAATATCCAGTTTGAGTGGGTTGTTAGGAGAGCCGGATTTCACATGGCTACAGAAAGTGTGAAAAGTAGGCAAACTTAACGGATGTAACCAGCTGAGCAGGGCTGCTCCTGCAGTGTCTGTAGCTGGCGTCACAGCCTCGGCCCTAGTGTTCTGTGCGAGCCACTTACCTGAATCCAGTTGGTCCGATGAGGCAATGACAATTCCCCAATCCCAGTGAGGACTATTGTGACCGTAATGAAGAGTACATTGCCCTCTCCCAAGTCCTCAAGGGAAAGTATCAGCTTCTGCTTCATGGACTGCAGAATCAGACCGCTTGACCCTGGACTACGTGTCGTGTTGGGCATCAGGACTACTGATTTCTCAAACCTTTGGGTTCTTGCCTTTTAGGATTCTGGGCTGCAAAATAATTACTTCATTAATACATTAAATTTGCATAAACTATTGCAAAATGTCAGTTATTGTTTGCACATTGTGCATACTTTTCTATAAGGACAAATGTCTTCCTCTTTTTACAATACTTTCAGAGTATCTGAAGCAATGTCCAAACTCAAAAACAATCAACTTGACTAAAGGGCTTCTTTGTGTTCTGGTGTAATCTCTTGCCAGTAATAGTTTTGATTAAATTGCTCTATTTCTGATCTCCTAATTCTCAAGAGAGAGCTTGTTACAGAAAATACGTCTTCCCTTAATGTCTGTTTAGCGGTATCTCGGATTCCTACCCAAACAATAAATCATGCTAGTTCTTATTATCATAAATTATTTAAAAGACATAGCTCTGTTTTGTTTCAGTTGAGCGATTAATCTTTCTTTACCTTGAAATCATGTTACGTGCTTGAATATTGCAGAAGAACCCAAACTGGGTTTTTTCACCTTTCTTATTTTCTCTCTTTTACAGGAAATACGGGATCATAGGCAGAAGATGGAAGAGGAGAGCTGGGACTCCATAGGAAGCCGACCGAATGGCGAGGATCGCTGGAAATCAACTGGAGGCTGTCTGGAGGATGACTTGATTGGAAGCTGGTTGGAGTACGAGGAACACTGGAACTTGACTGGAGGAAGGCTGGGGGACAAGGAACTTGACTTGACTGGAAACAGGTGAGCAGAGCAATAGGTACGAAGCCAAGCAAGGCCGCAGACTAACATGCAAACAAACACAAATGATGAATGGAATGTGGAACCAATCAAAAATTCACAGATCTGGGTTTAATCCATGAATTCCTTTGCTCACCATGCCACCCCAGACTCACAAGCATCCTTAAATAAGCAAATGTGCACATGTGCTTTTTGGCAGTTGATTGCTAGTTAAGGAAATGAACAATTATCCTCCTGATTGTGGCACATGTTCACTACAGATCACATTATGAAGAGCACATGTTTTGGAGGTTACAGTTGGGGCAGGCGGAAAGGTAGTTGGTTGCATGTTAAGGAAATGAGCAATTATCCTCCTGTTTATAGCACATGCTCAATATAGATCACATTGTGAAGAGTATGTTTTGACATTTACAGTTGGCACAAGTTTAGCAGGTGGAATACAATGTGTATAATCAACAAGCATTGGTTATAATAAATGAGACTTTTAACAAGGATTGGTTATTGCAAACTTGATATTCAAGGATGTAATGAATATTCCCAAATAAGACTGAATGTTGCAAGTAGCAGCGCTTTACTGTAATTGAGCTCTTGGATGTGCTAGTGTACCCACAACACCTAGCCACTGAGATGGCCGGGGGAAGGTGCAAATAAATGTCATCAATTTTGTTTAAAAAGTAGTTGGCTAATTTATCACAATGTGTGTTATAGGCTATGGTCTTATCAGCTGGAAGCCCAGGTTTCGTGAGACTGTTCACCAAGCTGAAGATTCCTTTAGGCAGGTTCTTACTGCTATTGATTTTGCTAGCATAGTAATCTGCCCTGGATTTCATGATCAATTTATAGGAATATTTAATGGCTGATCTACACAAGACTTTTAGAGTGGAATCATATGATCTCCATGAGCATTCTAGAGCCTTGCAGTGCTTTTTTTAGCGATGAATGCCTCACCGAACCAAGGGGCAGCGAGTCTCTTCTTTGCAGAGACTTCACTAACTGGAATAAAGGCATCTAAGTTGGAAGTAAGTCAACAGTCCAAAGTGTAGTTAGCATTCTCCACATTGGGAGGCAGCTAGCGTTAATAAATTGGCCACATGTTTGAAGATCAAGCTTCTGCCATGGAAGCGTTAGAGAGTATTCTGACAATGATATAGTAACCCTAGATGGAAGGACAATGATCACAGAGATCAAAACATGGTCTGTCCACAGCATAGGAAGTGGAGCTGCTACTTGTAGGGTAATGAAATTAGAAAACACTGGGTCAAGAACATTACCATTGTAGTGTCTGGCACCGCCCACAAGTTAAGATGGATGCATAGCAACAAGCTCATCAATGAAACTGGCAATATCACTATCCTGGGTGGACTCTAAATGGAGATTGAGGTCCACCAGGATGCTGACATTTGCCAGTTTTATGATCGGAGGTGTGATAAAGTTTATTAGAGCCTCCTTGAAGGCTTTGGAGGGATCAGGGGGGCAATAGATTAACAGGCCAGAAAATGTGAAGATTTTAGTCAGGGAGATAGAGAAGAGACCGCTTTCACAGTTAGTAATGGTGCACTGCGATAGCCCAGAGGTGTACATATCTTTATAAATCATGGCCATGCCGCTGCCACCGCTACCACTTATTCTATTGAAAATATTTAAGTGGTAGCTAGCGCAAAGTGCCAAGATAGATGCTGCAATAGAGAACCGGCCCAACCAGGTATCTGTGAGAAATAAAGCATCTGGAACTTTGTCCTGAATGAAATCAGAGATATCGGCATGGTGTTTAACCAGGGACTGACAGTTAATGCAATAGAGCTTGTATTCCATGTGTAGAGAGGTATAGATGACTGGTGAGCTTGAAGAGGTGGCTTGCTAATAGGCCCAGGTGGTCAGATATTTAAGCCACAGGATCTGCAAGTGAACATAGGTTCCTCTAAGGCCCACATATGTGAGCAACAGGGCTGTTAAGATACTCTGAGTATATGGACTGCCAAAAAAGAGTGGACTAGCCTGCAGAAGCCAGGGACTGGCCCCTGGTGCCATATTCACTGTTTCCCTTTTTTTTTTTTACATATGTGGAGATGTAGACAGACAGGGGCAGCTCATTTGTCAAGGGATTTATAAGTTGCCCATGCCTCTACTACACAACTGCCTGCTATTAAATGAATTTTATGTTCTCTTTTGCCGTGATTTTGGATCTTTAGTGCCATGTATTACTTTTTTTGTATCATTTAAAATTATATATGGTACTATTTTCCTGGATTTTGTCTTAATTTTTAACATTATGGGCCTGATTAAGACTTTGGCGGAGTGGGTTAATCCGTCCCAAATGTGACGGATATCCTGCCCGTCGTATTACAAGTTCCATAGGATCTAATGGACTCGTAATTCAGCGGGCGGGATATCTGTCACATTTGGGACGGATTAGCCCCCTCCTCCAAAGTCGTAATCAGGCCCTATGTTTTTAAATGCTTTTATTCTACTCATGTCTTGTATTTTATGCGTTCTTATACCAATTTTTTCTGAATCAAGATTGATATGATTGAATCTCTATCTTTCTGGCTGCCCGGAGCACTCTCTATGGCCCCATCCACCTGAATGAAATAAGCAGGCTAGCTTGTCCAGCTCCACAGTGGTCTCATCTCCGCAAGTTTGGTGGTTGGCTTGTCCGACCGCCAAACTCCTAATGAGCCCCTAAATCAGAAGGTAAAATATTTGTTCAGGAAGACCCTCTTCAAGTAGTTAACTTGCACTCCATCAAAGTCTCCCTGAAATTGCACCTAGGTCCTGGTCAGTAGGGGTGGGCAGACATCTTAGAGTTTTACTCTGAAGAATTCCACAGAGTTACCTAAAAATAAAATCGTGCAAGATTCTGCAGAGTTCTGCCCACCCCTACATTAAATGAGTATAAGTGGAACAGTCCTCTTCTGTCTGATGAAGATTCTTCTATGTCCTTGCACTGACTCAGCTGTCCTAGTTCCGTGGCACATTGGCTGGTGTCCTGTTTGATGCTCTGCTCTCTGCAGCACATGCAGAGGGTATTGGGCTCTACCTTTGATACGTGTTTAGCAAGTGCCAATGCCAACTCAGCCCATGACTATTTACTGAGATGGAGGAGCAGTGCCTCTAGTGGCTGTGGACTGGTGTTTCAAACACATCAACAGAGGTAATGCTTTCAACAAGAATTGGATTTTCTCTCTCACAAGTATTTGGCTGCAGCCTTCTGAACTTTCTAACCCACTGACTGGCCATTATTTTCAGCTTATAGGACTATCCATTTACAATGCGAATGGATATTAAGTGAAACATATTAGGCCTTTAGTTTATTTGATAATAACATGCATTCTGGTAAATGTGGTCTCCATTTTCAAATATAAAATAAAAACTGTGTATTTTGACACTGAATACGCAGCAGTATCTCCATGGAGCTGTACTGGTCAGCTCAACATCTCTTGTTTTGTCTGTGTAGATGAATGAAAGGCTGAGGCAACCCATTCAGAATTAATGCACATTTATAAAGAAGCATCTTTCAGCCCCAAAGGACAGAAACCTCAGATGCAGTTTCACAAAGCTCTTTTTCCAGGAGCAGGTGCGACTGACACCTATGAAAGGCCTTATGGTAAGCATACGTGTTCTCCACCTATTCACATTATGCTGCTGGTCAGTAGGATGCGCACTTATGCATTTTGCTGTTTTAGATTAGCATCCAAGATGATATTGTACCTTGCATAGTGGCCAAGATAGCGCTAAGTGAATGAGTTTTCACTCTCAGTTTGGTGCATCTATATGTAATCAAATAATAGGCATGAGCCTATAGGGAGTTTAGCTCAGCAAGCAGGACGTTAGCTGCTACCAACTGTGGTATTCTGAACCTCACAGAGTCAAATACCGCCAAGACAGACAGCCTTCCCTTATTCAACATTAGTAAGTGAGTACCCTACTAGTAATGTCTGTTATTTACAGTGATTGCAAACCACAAAAGAGCTAGTTGGACAGCACATTATTAGCTCTGACAGGCATCTTTACATCCAGTTTACACACAGACAAGCAGGTATACATGGTGCACAAAATGTGACAATGCACCGACTTGTTTAGGGTATAAATGAAAATAGTAAAATTTTAATGACAAAACATACACTTTAGCAGAAACATATATAGTGAGAAATAGCATCAGTAGTATATATTATTTATATCCTTAAGCATGTGGGACATATGCATCACTTTCAGTGTGCAACCACAGGATTTCCAAAATTGCTGTAAATACACAATGTTAATCCATGCTTTGCCCTTACGAGGCAAGGCTCACAACTTCACAAATATATCAACTCACACAAGTTTAATGAGAAAGTGTACATTGTATTTAAACTCCCAATGACTTAATATCAACTAGCTGAACATCAAATATACCTATTACTACTGAACACCAGCTGTAAAACAACTTCTGGATTCAGAGCTAGCTATTCATACATACATGGAATTTCAGGCATTTAGTATTGCTCTAGTGCTACAAGCTTCTCCAAGGTTGAGCATCAGCCATCATCACCAGCAAGGCATAGGGCTTAGCTCAATACATGTCAGAACAGTGTATCCCACACCTTTGAAGGCTGTGACACTTAATCATTCTCACCCTGCTGTTGCTGCTCGTATCTCAGGTGCAGCTTCTCCTTCTTACCCTCTGAATGGAGCTCACAGGGGCAGTGACAAAGGAAGCTGGCAGGCCCCCCTCAACAGGAGCAGAACCCACTCAGCTTGACTTTCGGCCTGGGCCACACCGCTCCCGGAAATGCTTATGGGCCCCGAACTCCTTGATCCAGTGCTTGTGTTTTTTGTGCTCACGGTGTCGTTCTTCGCCATCCTTCTTGGAGAAACCCATGAAAGTGTTTGAGTGGTCTCCTCTCTCGTGCCGGGTGTTGATGCACCTATATTGTGTTGACCTTTTCATTTTGTGAAACAGAAGGAGGACAACCTACAGCATGCGTACTTCAAACAAACACTAAGCCCGTGAAAGGGAAGGCTTTGACAGCTCCATGTTTCACCAGCAGAGGAATGTTATAAAATAGAGTGGCCATCTTGAAATGTGAAATCAATCGTTCAAGAAAATGCCACCTAGTGCTGATTAATTCTGCCGGTGTAGTGGCGGAATTTATTAGTAAATCCACTTTACAAGAGTAACACAGAATTATTCAATTCCTTCAATTCCTCTAGCAGAATTAATAATTCCACCCAACCCTACGGTTTATTGAGGAATAGCGATTTATCATTGGACATTTACATTTTCTTTACACTGTTTGTCTTAAAAAATTTAAACTTCCTATCTCTGGTTCCCCTTGTTTGATTTTTGTCACTTTGAAAAATGTTGTAAATTTTTTAAATTGGCTGTGGAATTTTTATTGAGATGTGTTTTAACTTTTTTAACTTTTTAATGTTGCTGAATATGTGAAATATTTTCTATGTTAAGGTTGTCTGGTCTGTTCTATACCTACCAGAAATTGAGCCCAGGTTTACAATATTGAAACTGCGTGTTTGACCTAATAGGATTTTGACACTTGATACTTGAATAGGACTCACATTCCTCCAACTAATAACCCATTTTCTTACACAAGATAAAAGGCTCACCCCAAATAATGGTTAACATTGTTTTCAACTTGTGAATATCCATGGGATAATGACCATTGTCAACACATAAAAAATGTGGGCCCTGGCAAAATGGAGGTAATTCTTGACATCTTGTTGGTATCTATGGCATGATGATCATTGTCAACCCCTGGCATAATGCTGGTACTTGTATAATGTTGTTATTCTTGGTTCTTGCAGCCCTTGGATTCTTGGCTGTGTCTAAGTGGACTTCTTCTAACATCTCACATGGGACTTAGAAAATTCTTCAACTAGAAAACTTTTGGTGGGCCGGGACAAACCTCCCAAGCTGATTCACCCAAGGTGTGGTTTCCTCCACTCAGAGCTTTTCCGCAGCTGTAAATCTAATTCAGCAAGTCCTTGCCAAGAAGGTATCTGGCCTCTTGGAGCCCTTTTTGGATGCAACCCACAGCCTTGCCCCATTGGAGGATTCTGAGTTTGGAAAAAGAGACTAAAACTAAGGGTAAAATATTGACCCCACAAAGGTGCCAAAAGCAACTGGCAGGTGAGAGGACTTCCCTGGATGTGAAATTCAAATTTTCACACATGAGGTTTTTCCTGCCAACACCAACGGCTTCACTGGAACCTCATTCAACACATATCATATATCATGAATCCCTCCTCGGCTATAGACTCCTCCTACCTTGCCTCACTGAAGGATTTTGACTCATAGGAAAAAGACTAGTTTTGAGGTAAAACCTCAGACCTGGTTGAATCTAGTTGGTATATCTGACTCATGCTCCATCGTGGTCTTCCTGAAATTGCGTCTATGTCCCGGTCTACCACGACCATTGACTGCCACTGGCACTTGCTCTTTCTTGCTCTATTTTTATTTAAACCTTTCCAAAATGTATATTTGCATTCCCTCACTGGAATATTGTAGTTTTGGTGCCAATTTGTTTATTAAAATGTACTCTAGTTTTCTTAATTGGAGTGGGACTTTCATTGTCTTTTGTTTGTAATATTTTAATTGTTTCATTTTTTAGTTCTTCAAAATACTTAATACATTTTATTAAGTTAAGCCTTTCTGCTCCATGCCATGGATAAGTGGAGCTCAGGTTTAAATTACTCCAACCTTTAACTGGACCTAAAATGATAGTGGCTTTATCAATTGTGATAAATTACCATCACTCAAATTAATAATAGTCAATCTCACAGTGGTCATTCTTGAGGTACTGTACATATAAATGGCACAGTGGTTTCCACTCATAGCATAATGGTGTTTCTGACAGTATGGTCAACATGGTTGGCATATCTTGAGCATCCATTGCATACGTTACCATTCCTGGCATAATATTCACCCTGACACAGTCCTCGTATTTTGTGGAATATTGTGTGCAACTATGACCCAATGGTGTTCCTTGCAGTACAGTGTTAATTCTTGCCATATTGTAGTCTTCTGTCGCACAATTATGGTAATTATTCATATATTGTGGGCATCCATGTCATCCACACCTTGTCTGATGCTTTTCCCTGCATTATGGTTGTAATAACAAAAGGCTGACAAGGGGATCATTCAAATCCTAACTCATGAAATGTAAAAAGATTTATTCAACAGTGTATACATAGAGATATCTCTTAGTATTGAGCATCAACGTGATAAAGAAAATAATTAAACACTCCAGTGCATACAAAAAAACAAATATTTTTTACTTAAAAGGTCAAACAAAGACAGACAGAAATGGGTGGTTACACAAGTTCCAGCATCCAACAGACTAATGACCCAAAATAGTGCCAATAATTCCATAGATATGACCAAAAGTACTGTTGGTCCACTCTTATAAGAAGATAGTTCGATCAGGACCTAATCCATTGATAACAAAATAATTTCTGTGTTGACAAAAGCCAAACTGGTTTAAAAAAAGCAAGTAATAGAAAGACGTCAACGTTTGAATCTCTTGTATAATTAATATGTGAGACCATCCTCAGCATAATCCCTAGACGCAAAATACCTTATAGATTTCACTGCTATATAAGAGAGCAAAAAAAGTAGACAAATGCCTTGAGAAACTGAAGTTAAGCTAAAAGCTGTGTTACACCAGTGTCAAGATATATGTAAACAAGAATAAAACAAAATAGTGCGGCCCTCTGTGATCAGGTAAAACCATCCAGATTTTTTATTTTAGTTTGGATGGTTTTAATTGGTGTTAGAAATTGGGTTACTGGCTGACTGTGGTGTGAGCCCTGGTGGAGTCTTAACTACAATCCTAGTCAGGGTAAGGCACAAGAAACTTCAAGTTAATCTCTGCTCAACCTCCTTGTAGCTGCACATGGAGCAGTCAGGCTTAACTTATAGGCAAGGTGTAAAGTAGTTATGCAACTCTGCATAAAAAGATCCCAAGCCAGGTTAAAAATAGAACAACTTGTACTATAGTGCCTAAAAGCATAAAGCACCAATTGTGACTATCTGGTTGCACTGGACTGAGCCAAAATCAAAAGTTCAGGCCGACCATGACGGAACACGGGTTAGATATGGTCCCAGAATAGTCCAGCTGAAGATTTACCTTCTAATGTTTTGTGCCAAGAGTCCTGTTCTGATTGGGGAGGGTCCCGAGGAGCAAGGAGAACATTGCGGGCTGCAGTTGGCATGGTACAAGATCTGGCCGGGCTTTGTGGATGGGGGGAGCTGGGACTTCGCGTTAGCGGTCCCCTGCAGGCTGTCAATGATGCGGTGTGAAGAGACAAAATGACAGTATTGGTGCCATCGGGCCAGTTCGTGGTTCCAAAGATCCCAAATGCTTGACTTGAACTGCCTGTGAGCCACACCAATGGTCCAGGATCCGAAAGGCATCACTTGGGGACCAAGAATTTGCTGCAGCTCGGTGGGGAGCTTTTTATGTCTCTGATGCTCAGATCAGGAGGGCAGCAGAATAGCCGTTTGAGTCAATCTGAGGTCCTGGATTTAAGATGAAGTTGCAGGTCCAGTACTTCTACACCTGGCAGAGGGCAACAGGCAGAGGGTAAGCACAGCAGGGCAACAGTGCCTTTACAGCAGCAGTCCAGCAGAGTGCCCGTCCTTATAGCAGCACAGCAGTCCTTCTTCCTGACAGAGCATCCAGAGGCCCGGAAGTGTACTGAAGAGTTGATGATTGAGGTCCTTCTTTTATACACAGTTGTGCCTTTGAAATGGGGAGAAGCTTCTAGCGGCAAGTGCACAGATGTCCTGCCTTCCTGGCCCTGGCTCCAGACTGACTACAGAGTGTATGTAGCCTTTTGTGTGGAGGGAGGACACAGCGTACTCATGTTTAAGTGAGGCTGCATCCAGCTCCTCCTTACCATCCTGCCAGTGATGGCCCATCCATTTACACCTAAGCTCCCCATTGTGTGTGGCTGTCTAGGAGGAATACACAAAGCCCAACTGTCACCCATACCCAGTCATGTGGCTCAGAGAAAGGCTACAAGCACAAAATGGCTGCAGCAAGAAAATGCCACATTTCTAAAAGTGGCAATTTACGTATTGTAATTTGACATCCAATTTCACAATAAAGATAAGGATTTAAAATAAGGATTCCAGAGTTACCAAAAATGAACTGGTTATCTCTTTCAAGAGATAAGCCTTGCTGTAGTAAAAAATGAATTTAGGAGTTTTTCACTACCAGAACAAGTAAAACTTAAAAGTATATGTTTGAGTTTCCTAGTACATTGCACCTCGCCTTCCTGACTTTCCAGGGCCTACATTAGGGGTGACTTGTATGTATTAAAAAATAACATTTGGGTCTGGCAAAAGGTTTATTTTGCCAGGTTGAAATGGCAGTTTGAAACACACAGAGGCTCTGCAGTGGCAGGCCTGAGACATGTTTAAGGGGCTACCTAAGTGGGTGACACAATCAGTGTTGCAGGCCCACTATTAGCATTTAATTTGCAGGCCCTAGGAACATATAGTACCACTTTACTGGGTACTTATAAGTATATTCAATGTGGCAAAATGGGTGTATTCCAATATTACCATGTTTTAAACAGTGAACACAAGCACTTTAGCACAGGTTAGCAGGGGTAGTTTGTGCAAATCTAGCAAAAACAAAGTCAGCAAAAACAGAAGGTCTGAAGGCAAAAAGTTAGGGGAAAGCACACCAAAGATAGCAGGTCTAATAGTTGGTCATGGAGACTTAAGAAGGGATCTTGCATTGAAGAAGGGATCTTGCATTGGCTTCACCATATAAGAAGTCATCCTAAGTAGATGCCTACTAATTACAAAGCTTACTAGAGTGTGAGAACATGTGGGAGTAAGACTAATGAAAATTATCAGGAATAATACAAATTCTATCCATGTCCCTCTTTATCACACACATACCTACTTGTGATGTATAGAACTTACTACTGTGGTTTGGATATGTGTCATAAGCAAGCTTTGATATTTGGCCCTTGTGTCCTTAGGGCCTGAAAAATCTACGCATGTGTAGCTGTACATCTTCAGCTAGCTGTAACTCTCCACGTTTTTGTTATTCACGATTTCCAAGTCAATTAGTATTTTAGCCCAAGAAAAACCCCAGGAGGATTGAACACTGAAGAAGATCTGCACACCTATTCGTAATCATTATTTTCCCTTCAGAATTAGGAGCATTTTCTTGGTTACCCATACAGTGTTTTATTGTGTTGCAAATATAATTTAATTGTTGAGAAATAGTGTGACAATAAAGTATTGAATTTCTGTTATATTCAGGTTTATAGAAGTTGGTATCTGCAAGGTCATATTAAGCTCATAAGGGCCTAAATGCAAATTGACTACTTTAAGTTATTAAGAAAGATAGACCTTTTTCAGTTCATGAACAACACAATTTTTATGACATGCTTAATTCCATGCTCTATTAATTTGGACTAATTTTCGGTTGGATGTAGTAGGTCTGGGAATATTTTTCTAGACCAAAAACTTACATGGCCCACTGGTGCTTGAACGCGGTATATAAGATGAACAGATAGATACTGGGGTGAAGAGAAATTAATTTGATTTGTGATAATTGAATTGGTTGGGTGCCAGAAATAACAGTATAAAATGTACAATAATTTGCACGAAACACATGAGCACTTTACGTAAATGGCTACGGTAGATGCATGTTACGCTATAGTATTTTTCTATGGCTATGAAATGTATGATCATGTGTGTACTGAAATACTCGCTTAAAATAGTACTGCTTTCTGTGACTAAGGTTGTAGGTATGGCTGAAGTGCCTAATGGCTAACAGTGGTTGTAAATAACTCCAGAGACTTTTTAGTGCCTGCAGCTTTTATTGACGAAGTAGAGAATTCACAAATGTGTACAGAGTGAGCTGAGTCAGAGTAGCCAAACACCTCGACCAAACGGAGTCGGTGCGAGCTCCGGGTGTAAAAACCCGTATGTAATCCAAGGAACATTTGCATTTTCCGCTCAGGACACAAACTGCACGCACTCCAGAATAAAGCTTTTCAAATACGTTTATTTACGGGCAACGCATTTCGACCCTGCGGCCTTGGTCACAGCCTGAGTTGCTTGTGTGCACAACCACCTTTAAATGCCAAAGCAAATTGTATAAGTATAAATAAAGCACAATTTCTTCTAGTGCAATGGTAACACAGAAAGGACAGGGAAAACAGACTCCTCCGAAGATGTCTAGAAGGATATGATCAAACCCTTCACAGTTTCCTCATAAGACATCCCCAGTGCGTTTTAAAATAATAATAAATGTCCATGGATGGTAGCTCAGTTTCTAGAATTGTAGCTCATAAATTAAGTAAATTTCAATTATACATTTAACATGGTGACAATCAAGGTCAAGTGACCATACATATTTTACCGCGTTAGTAAATGGACTAAAGCTTCATCCCATGCCACATTCTCAGAAAAACATAATGCATGAGATGCATATTGCATATCCACATGAGACATCAACAGTGGGTTATAAAAATAATTATAATTAATAATAATAAACATCCCGGCAGGTAGTTTTGTAGAAATGATGGTTCATAAATGAAGCAAATTTCAGTTGTACATTCAACATAGTAACAATCAAGGTCAAATGACCATATGCACCTTGCTGCTTTTGTGAAAGAGAAAAAACATCATCACATGTGAAATTCTCAGAAACACATAGTAAGTGAAATGCATTTTGGAAATCTAATCACACCGTCACCACAATGGGAACCAAAACAAATTCAAGTAAGTACAGCCTTAAAACGTCTCACTAATCATCTGTCTAAAGGATGTTATATCAAAGCGCACCTCAGCAACTTTTCTTTAGATTTATATATATATATATATATATATATATTTATATTAGCTTTAAAAAAACAAAGGTTACAGGGACTTTATAGTTAGGAAATAGAAATAAAAAAATAAAATATAAATTCACTTAAAAAACAGAAAGGTTACAGGGGTTTCATAGTTAGGTTCTGAATTTACTCGTACAAAACCTTTGGCCATGTGCACCAGGTGTTGGCTGCAGGTCTGCATCCAATTTTGGCCCTGGGGACCCCATCCAATGGGGACACGTGTTAATATATGTATAGTTTTGGGCCTCATGGCCCCCCTCCCTGGTAGGACTTTGGCCCCAGGGACCCTGTCCCCCGGGGCCCAGTGTTAATATATATTTATTTTGCCCTCCCCAGGCAGATCTCTGCTCTGGGGACCTCATCTACCAGGGTCCGGCCTAAACATTGTATTTTTTGGGTGTGAGGAGGGCCATGATGCCCCCCTTCCTAGGATGATCTCTGTATTGGGAACCCCATCCCTCAGGGCCCGGTTATGTCACCTGGGTGCCCCCAGGGCTTCATGTCAATATAAGAATGGTGATGACATATAGTGAAGAAAATCATCTAATTCCCAACATTCTCAATAAATATTGGGATATAATAAAGAAAGATCCACAAATTGGAAAACTACTGGGAGCGAGGCCCACGATCACATATAAGAAGGTACCATCTTTGAAAGATCTCATGGTAAGGAGTCACTTTCAAATGAGTAAACCATCAAATTGGTTAATGTTTTTGTAAGTTGTGGGAAATGCAAAGCATGTGGTCTAGGGACGAACATAAATAATATAAAGGCTCAAAAGGCAATAAGATGGTGATCAACAAAAGCATCACATGCAATACTACTCATGTGGTGTACATAATTGGGTGTTTCTGTGGCCTACAGTATGTGGGAAGTACGAAATGTCCCTTAAAGAAACTAATTTTGGAGCACATTAGAGCAGTACAGAATAAAGAGTGCTGTTTGAATTTTATGGGTGAAAATGCAATGAAGCACTGGAACTGGGCTTCAACACTTTGTTCTTCTATATAAATATGTATATGTGTATATATGTATAGGTATATATATATATATATATATATATATATGTATATATGTATAGATATATATATATATGTATATATATGTGTGTGTATGTGTGTATATATATATATATATATATATATATATATATATATACATATATATATATACACATATGTATTTCACTGAAAAAAAACAATGGGTACAGGGACATTGCAGTTAGGTTCTGAAGCATAAAGCCACAGAAATTCAGCTCTGATAGTTAGAGTTATTTCAAGTAACTATAACTCATGCCTTAACGTAACGTTTTCGCTCTCAGGATATGTAAAGCATAAAATGAAAATGTCCTTTTCTTTAATATTTAGTACCCTGCTTTGTCGGCTACTAAGACCTTCACTAAGGGAGACATAACTATTAAAAAAAAAAAGGTTTTGACTTGGCAAAAGATCAAACCACAGCAAAGGTTTCCCTTTCTATGTCATTCCAATGCTGCTCTACAGGGAGGAGTCACTTACTGACAAGCACCTGATTGGTCCCGGGCCTCTTCATTTACCTGTGCCAACACTGTCCCAATACAATGTTCCATAGCACCTGTCTTGACCATAAACACCCTACTTAAGTCAGGTGTTTTTAGGAGGGGTGCTGAGCACATTGCTCCTTTAAGGGTGTCAAAGGTCTTCTGATACTCTACGGTCCAAATAACCTTCTTTGGCTATTTCTTGGAAGTGAGTTATTTCTGGGGTGTTACAACAAAGCCATGCCCTTTTACAAAGCTCCAGTAGTGCCAATTCAGTCCAAGGAGCCTGGAGAGCCTACACATGTCCTCTACATACAAGGTAGCCCAGGTACACAACAGTATTTTGCCCTATCCCGCACTTGCTTGCCTTAATAGTCAGGCCTGCCTGTTGTAAGGCCTGAAACACTTCCTTCTGGTGAGTTAGTTGGCCCAGCCAGGTGGAACTAACTACAGCAATATCACTCAGATATCCTGTACTAAGAGCTTCCAGCCCAGAAGGCATCCTGTTCACCCACCTTTCAAAGGTAACAGGGGCACTCTTTAAGGCAAAGAGCATCACCCTAAACTAAAAGTGGTGCTCTGGTGTGTAGAACGCAGACGTCTCCCTGGATTAGGGCAATTTGCCACTACCATGAAGTGAGATGAAATGTGCTCAGAAATTTAGCAGTCCCACATTTGTCTATGAGCTCATCATCCCTTGGAATTGAGTGAGCATACATATTGGTTACTGCACTGAGTCCCCTGGAGTCCACACAAAGTATCTGATTTACAATTTTTTGGGTTGAGTTTGGTAACCAGCGCCACTGGGTTGGACCAAGGACTACCGAAGGGCTCAATCACCCAAAACTCCAGCATTTAATCAACCTCAACTTTAATACTGGCCTTCACTTATTCAGACATTCTGTAGATTCCACTTTTCACAGATAACTATCACTTGTGTCTATGAACCCACCACTGGGTCTGACCTGGTATTGCAGAGAACAATTTAGCAAACTGTCTTAACAAGTTTTGACAGCTCTTCTGCTTTTGTTCTATCACTGTGAAGGAAAGCACCACTCCTTTCACCGAGCAATTCTTGGCATTCTGTGACAAGAGGTTTGAGGTGGTTTATTTACTTCTTCCTCTCCTCCATTTGTCACCATGAGCATTGTCATGTCAGCACTGTCATAGTGAGGTTTCAATCTGTTCACATACATCACCCAATGGGGTGTATGGGGGTGCTGAGGTCCACTAAGTGCATCTCTTTTCAATCAATCAATCAATCAATCAGATATTTGTAGAGCACGCTACTCACCCACTAGGGTCTCAAGGTGCTGGGGGGGGTGCTACTGCTCGAATAGCCAGGTCTTGAGGCATTTCCTGAAGGTCAGTAGGTCCTGGGTCTGTCGCAGGTGGAAGGGGAGGGAGTTCCAGGACTTGGCGGGAGGTGAGAGAACGATCTTCCGCTGGCTGTAGTTCTATTGATGCGAGGAACGGTGGCGAGGGCGGAGTGGAGTTGGCAGTTGGGAGCGTAGAAGGTGAGACGCTCGTTGAGGTAAGCAGGGCTGGCGTTGTGGAGCGCTTTGTGAGCGTGGGTGAGGAGCTTGAAGGTGATCCTCATGTTGATGGGGAGCCAGTGTAGACCTCTCAGGTGGGCTGAGATGTGGTTATGGCATGGGATGTTGAGGATGAGGCGTGCAGAGGCGTTCTGTATACGTTGTAGTTTTTTCAGTAGCTTGGCAATGGTTGTCGTAGTCCAGTCTGCTGCTAACGAGGGCCTGGGTGACTGTCCTTCTGGTTTCGGTGGGGATCCACCTGAAGGTCTTGTGGAGCATGCAGAGAGTGTTGAAGCAGGAAGATGAGACAGTGTTGACTTGCTGGGTCATGGTGAGCAATGAGTCCAGGATGAAACCTAGGTTGCGTGCATGGTTGGTGGGTGTCGGTGGGGTTCCTAGGGTGGCTGGCCACCAGGAGTCGTCCCATGCAGATGGGTTGGAGCCGAGGATGAGGATCTCTGTCTTGTCTAAGTTAAGTTTCAGGCGGCTGTTCTCTATCCAGTTGGCGATGGCCTTTATTCCGTCTTGGAGGTTCATTTTGGCGGTGGCGGGGTCCTTGGTGAGTGAGAGGATCAACTGGGTGTCGTCAGCGTTGGAGATGATGTTGAGGTTGTGTGACCGGAGGATGTTGGCGAGTGGTGCTATGTAGATATTGAAAAGGGTCAGGCTGAGTGAGAATCCTTGGGGAATGCCGCAGATGGTCTCAGTGGCTCCAGAGAGAAAGGGAGGGAGGCAGACTCTCTGGGTTCTGCCGGAGAGGAAGGAAGTGATCCATTCCAGGGCTCTGTGGAGGATCCCTGCATCATGGAGGCGCGTGCGAAGGGTGTGGGGGCAGATGGTGTCGAAGGCAGCTAGGAGGTCTAGGAAGATGAGGGCCACGGTTTCACCTTTGTCAAGCATGGTCCTGATGTCGTCATTCGCGGCGATGAGGGCAGTCTTGGTGCTGTGTTTGCTACGGAAGCCGGATTGAGAAGTGTCCAGCGTGTTGTTTTCTTCAAGGAAGCGGGTCAGTTGGCCGTTGACGATCTCCAGTATCTGATAGGGCCCAGTCCACATGTCCTGGAGGGCCCTGGTAGCCACAGACTCCAACATCCACACCTTCTGTCCTAGCTGATATACCTCCAAGGCAGCTTTCTAGTCCTACTAGTGCTTCACAAGCTCCTGGCTGGCTTCCAATTTCTTATGTGACTTCTTCATGTACACTGTCGTTCATAACCTCAGGCCCAATACATAGTCTACACTGTCATGCTTTGGTTCTCTGGAAGATTCCTGCCACACCTATCTCACAAGGCTCAATGGACCTCTCAATGGGTGCCCAAACAAAGCTCAAAGGGGATTAAGCCCACTCCCTTTTGTAGAATCCCACTGTAGGCATAAGACAGGCATGGTAGCAGTATATTCCTACCTTCCTCTGAGTTTGTCAGAAAAAAAAAAAATGACCTCAGGAGAGTTTTACATCATTCTTAAAGCACTCCAGTGGTAGAGCTTCGGCTCAACAGCTTTGGAGTGCAAGGACCTCTGGAAGTTGGTCATATGCATGCATTATATGTGGCCTGAAGTGGTAAAAAAAATATTCAAGTACATGCTATGTTAAATGATTTATTGAAAATATGTTGATTTTTGATAAACAATACAGTGCTGTTATTGACAATAATGATTGCATTTGTGAGGAACTATGGCCTTTCGTCAGGGACGTGCAGGCAGAAGTTCAGGGACAGCCAGCAGCTCCCCAGCAGTCTTGGGTGGATTAGGTAGATCATTTTTTCAAGGCACTGGATGTATGGTGAAGGGCAGGGGTGTGAATCATTACAGAGGGCTGTATGATCTCTTTGTAAGAGAGCACATGTTCAGTAATTGTTTTCCAGAGCTGCACCAACACTTGATTGAGAGTAAGTCCACTGACCCCAGGGATCTTGCTAAGGAAGCAGACCACTGGATCAGAATCAGGGTCCATAGTAAGGTATCTAGGGTGGATCACCTTAGGGATGGGCAGGGTCCCCATCAGAATAAGGAATGGAGTACAAACACAAAAATCTCTAAGGTGCCCCAAACTAGTTCCAGAGGTCAGGGCTCCCAACCTTCAACTGAGAAAAAGAAGAGATGGTTCCTTGGCAGAACTGTTTTATGGAAGGCACCCTCCAAATTCTATGAGTGCCAACAGGAAGGGCACTTAAAATGGAATGCCAAGTATTCCAAGTGGGCACACACAGGTGGGCAGTCACTGGGGTTGGCTAGTGTAACTTTGGGCGGGGATTGTCCCAGATAGTGGAGAGTGACATTGTAGCAGTTACCCTAGTGTCCCTGGGTGATGGACAGATGGTTCAGAGGATTCTTGTTCCTAGTAACACTAGTAAATAAGGCAATGGGTCAGCATCAACTGGCAGAGGATAGAGGCTGTGAAAGATACTGTTCTCATGATGACTATAGTCAGATGAGTCAGATGTTATCTTGTGACCTCAGAGCAGGTAATCCCTAATGATCCCACCAAGTTGTTTTAGCTGACAAACATGAGGGTCACTATCCAGTGGCTCTGGTTTTCTTTGAGAGGTTCCTTGAGGGTATCTGTGAGTTATTCGATGCCTGTGGATTGTCTGCTTGGGAGATATTTGAAAGCCTAGAGGGCAGGATGTTGCTAACATAGTGCACCATCCTGAGCTGGTCAACTGGCGGGAAGAAGGGGTCCCATCAGGGAGGAGTTCTGAAGGATGCAGAAGGAATGCCCTACTCTCGTGCATCACCGGCAGCAGGCCTGAACCCAGGAAACTGGCAACACCTCTCTTCAATTAGCTGACTTACTGGGAGAATGGTCTCCTGTAAAGTGAGCCTAAGGTTCCTGAGCCTGGTAAAACCTGTGTGCTGGTGGTCCCACAGTACTACAGGACATCCCAAATGGAGCTTCCTCATGATGTACCCCTGGCAGGTCATATGTGGCAGAAGGGAGTCCCAAGGGATTGCTGAAAAAATTGTGATTTTTGAAAGTATTAGTACGGGGAAGACTCCCTTTAGGTGCCCTGCCCCTTGTCTCATTTTTCTTAAACTTCAGGACAGGGGACCTGAGTTTTGTAATGACTGCCAGCAACATTTTTCTCATGCTATTGGCAGCCAGCCAGAGTGCTTGTGGGAGTCTGACTTCCGTGGGAGCTAATTGGCCCAAGGGACAAGAAGGTCCCTGGGCCAATCACAACACTCATTTTTTAAATATTGGGTTGAAGGGACTCTTGTGATAGTCTCCAAAACTCAACTGTCCAGATATACAAATATTTCTAAACTTCAGTTATCTCAAAAATTACTGAACAGATTTATACCAACTCACAGAAAACTAAATCTACACACCGAGATCTAGCTTCCTGACAAAAGTGGTGTAATTCCATTCAGCAGTTTTTGTAGTAGTGCTTCTTAGAGAAGTCCATGCTTGGAGTTTTTGTATTTTGGGTCCTCTTTGTTTACCCCACCTTGATGAATCACCCTGAAACCTTCCATGGCAAAAAGTAGCACAATTTCTGGAAAGTTTTGTGGAGATTCAACCAAAGTTCTTAGAAAAACAAAAAAGGCATTTCCTATGTTTAGGGAAGTTCTCCTTTTAGCCCTGGTCACCTCCAAACTTCTTGGACAGATACTGGTGGTTACCGACTCTTGTCTGTACCCTGGGTACCGCTTGCCAGTCCCAGGGCCAGTGCTCTGTGTTAAGTGGATATGCAAATTAGGCTAATTGTAATTGGCAGTATCAACCTACCCAAAAGTACCTAGTATATGGTATACCAGTAGGTTTAGGGACCCCAACATAGGTAGTACACCCATAGATGCACTGCTAAGGTGCCCAGCGCCATTTAAAAGGCAGGATTGCCTTCCTGGATGCTTTTAAACTAAAGTCACATATAAATTCGACTTTGGAATTAAAGATACTTCCAAAGTCTTAAACTACCTTAATTTTACATATAAGTCACACTTAAGGTATGCCATAAGTGCCCCCAGGGCTGGGTGCTAGGTAACTATAAGCAGGGACCTTATAAAAATAGTTTTATAAACCCTGGTGAGGTAAAATAGCCAAATTCACTTTTACCTCACTGTAGTGAATGGGCTCCATAGGCTAAAATGGGGAGACTTCATTTTAATTTATAAAGTCCCCATAGGAGCCAGATATTACACATTTGGTTTCAAAATGTTTGTTATAATAAATGCAACAACTTGCCTTTGTTGAATTTAATATAACTAGTTCAGGGAAAGAGTTTCAGAACTCTACCTGAAAATTGCCATCTTCAGCTCTTTAGTGCCCTTCTCTGATTGGCCAGCCTCTGGTAACCTGATGAGGTGTGACGTGGCCAGGGCTGAACACAAAGGAAGTGCCTGGGGGAGGGGATCTGCCTCAGCAGATGGTAAAACAGGATGGTGGGAGGGCAGCCAAACTGGTCCTCAAAGGGAAGAAGGACATTTGGAGCAGCTCAGGACCTCCCCCATTTCCTGCAAACCCAAACAACCAGGTGCCCTCTTGATTGGATTAGGGGAGGGTAGGAGAGGGGTATCTTAAGGATTTTTAGCCACAACAGTGGGTGGGCTCAGCCATGCCTAACCTCCAAAATTCAGTTTCTGCCATTTTGGATTTTTAAGGAATGTTGCTCCCTGGGATTGATTTTTGTCACACTTCTCAGGAAGTTGTCATCCAAGGGGGTAGTGACCTGCCTGTGATTGGTCTTGCCCCCCGCGCTTTTCACCCCAGGAGCAAGGATAAATTTGGCAGAGCTGCACCCACTGCTCAGATCCCTACAAGGAACAACATCAGAAGAAAAAGGACTGCCCTGCTGGACCCATGACCTGCATCTGGACACTACACTGTGAAGGACTGCACCAGCTGCTGGACACTTGTGCTTCACCACAAAAAAGTATTTGCCTGGTTTCAACTGGTTCAAGAAGGGAGCTGCCTGCTTGCTACAGGTGAAAAATAGCTAACCAGAGTCCCCTGCACTGAATCCTGAAGAAACTCACCAGCTGACCACATGGCCAGTGGTCATTTTGAAGTTAGAGTCAGGTGCATTCTGGGAGTTGGAGTCCTAGCCCTTAGGGAGCAATTCAGAGATTCTGGAACCTTGGGGTGAGCTGTGGACTCATAAAAGACATTCAAAGACCTTCTGGAAGAAGATCCAGAAGTTTGGAGAAGACTGGTGAACTTTTGGTAAAAAGCTCCATAAAGGGACCGACCAGCCATCCTGAGTCAAGCTGACTTACGTCGACCACAACCCAACCTGACTTGCAGGTTCATCCTGCTGAAAAGCTCCGGAGCCCCAGAGTTCCAAGATTTCTCTGGGAGTGTCTTGGAAAGGCAATCCAACGATGTTGACTCGAAATCGGCTTGCAGTGGAGCGTCCTCCGACATCAGAGAGAAAAAGCTCCAAAAAAGTGACAAAGACCAAATGTAAAAAAGTTGACTGGGACATACCGTGCAGCGTATCCGAGGAGGGCTCCAGGGATGTCGGATAAAGATTCAGCTTTGGCCCAGACGAAGATTTCCATCCTGAAAAATCATCTAAGTCCAAAGGTAGAATTCTTCACCAAGGTCCACTGCGACTCATATCCGAAGAGGGCTCCAGGGATGTCTGATTGGATTGGTGACTTCGTCCCGCTGAAGAAAATCTTCAAGAGGAAGTCTAAGGCCCTCATTATGACCCTGGTAGTGAGTGATGAAGTGGCAGTAATACCACCAACAGGCTGGCGGTAATTACTGCCAAATAATGACCATGGCGGTGATAACTCCCATAGACAGACAATTTAGCACACCAACCGCCAGGGCGGAAACAACACTCACCACCGCGGTAGCCGCCAACAGCCAGGTGGGAGAGAAATTATGATACTGCAAACCACCACCTTTTCCGGGGCGGTACCAACCCCATCAAAAGCCTGGAGGAAACACATCACAGAAGAGAACTGACTCACCATCGGAGACACAGGGAAGAACCACACCGCCATGGAACCTTAACTGCAAGTCTTCCCGATGATCTTCTACAGTATGCTCCACCTGGAACACCAACGCCGACGAAGATGATGATGGTGAGCACAGCCGCCTAGCACACAAGGGAGGGAGGGAGGAAAATGAGAGTGACACACACACGCACGACACACACCAGGCACACACACACCGTACACACAACCAGCTGCACACAAAAAACAAATGGACCCGAGACACGGCAGAATAATGTAAGGACAACAGGAATTGACCTAAGTGAATGTGTTCACATCAACAGCTAATGAATATTGATTTGACAACTAAACATATATGTACACATGTGCACAAAGGGACACTGCCCAGTCCAAAGTTCAAAGGGCCCACATGGCCACAGGGCACAGTCTAAGGCCCAACTTCAATCCTGACTTCATCCGGATGGAACGCTGCAGGGGCATCAGTTTGCACGTGGGCAGGCACCTCAGGGGAAGGGGGAGGTGGGGCACTCCAGCCAGATTCGGGAGCAAACCCACTGGTTCTGGATGGGGCATCATGCCCATTGTTCTGTCGTGGGGAGTGCAAGGCCACAGTCTCTCAAATGGGTGACTTCCTCACTGGTTCTGGATGGGGCAACATTCACATTGCTCTGTCCTGGGGAGAACAAGGCCATAGTCTCCCAGGTGGGTGACTTCCTCACTGGTTCTGGATGGGGTAACATGCCCATTGCTCTCTCCTGGGGAGTGCAAGACCACAGCCTCTCAGGTGGGTGACTTTCCCACTGGTTCTGGATGGGGCAACATGCCTATTGCTCTGTCCTGGGGAGTGCAAGGCCAAAATCTCAGGTGGGTGACTTCCCCACTGGTTCTGGAGGGGGCCCCTCATACAGAAGCCGCTGGAGGATGGCCTACATGGCGTCTGCTGGTGGTGATGGCTGCAGTGTCGAGGTGGATAGCGGTGGCTCCTGGGCAGCCTCTGCAGTTGGTGATGGCTGCAGTGTGGTGGTGGATGGAGGTTCCTCCTGGGCAGTCTCTGCAGGTGGTGATGGCTGCACTTCCTCAGCTGGCGGTGGGGGCCCTGTGACCGCTGGTGGTGGTGGAGGTGTCACCCTCACAGCCTCCGCTGGAGTAGAGTTAGTAATAATGATGGGTGACTAAAGGGAGTGTATGGCGCTACTTGTCAAAATTCAATATGTTCCAATTAGTATTGATGGTTCACTTAAAAGAAGGTCACCCTAAACTCCTTACATTCAGTGATGAATCACTGATAACAATTTTAATTGATATAAGGCACACATCCAACACAAAGTCCATTAGAAATCAATGTTCATGTCTTTTATTCTCCAACTCAGAAACGGATATTCATATCTTAGATCTTCAATTATTTAAATTTCCAGTTGTTAATTGTCGGTTGCCATTAGAACTCGCCAACACGTGTTTCGTCAGGGGTATACCCCAAGACTTCATCAGGGGTGTAATAATATGTATATAGCATGTTTTCTATACAGTACTTATAAACGCAAAACTATTCAATAACAAAGATTTGTATACATTTTTCATGCAAAGAGTGGCCTCACACTGTGTTAATAGTAAACATCAGTTGCCATAATAAGTGAGATTAACCCCTACCCTGCCAGGACTTTTACCCCTCCTATGCCAGGCCTTTTTTCGGCTATTTGGGGAAGTTTGCGCTTAGGCCATCATAACTTTTTGTCCACATAAGCTAGCCAAGCCAAATTTGCATCCTTTTTTTCCAACATCCTATGGATTCTAGAGGTACCCATACTTTGTGGGTTCCCCTGAAGGAGGCCAAGAAATTAGCCAAAATACAGTGAAAATTTTGTTTTTTTCAAAAAAATGGGAAAAAGTGACTGCAGAAGAAGGCTTGTGGTTTTTTCCCTGAAAATGACATCAACAAAGGTTTGAGATGCTAAAATCACCAGCTTCCCAGCTTTCAGGAACAGGCAGACTTCAATCAGAAAACCCAATTTTTCAACACAAATTTGGCATTTTACTGGGACATACCCCATTTTTACGATTTTCCTGTCAGTGACAGAAATGGGCATGAAACCAATGCTGGATCCCAAAAACCTAAACATTTCTGAAAAGTAGACAAAATTCTGAATTCAGCAAGGGGTAATTTGTGTAGATCCTACAAGGGTTTCCTACAGAAAATAACAACTGAAAAGGAAAAATATTGAAATTGAGGTGAAAAAAAACAGCAATTTTTCTCTACGTTTTACTCTGTAACTTTTTCCTGCAATGTCAGATTTTTGAAAGCAATATACTGTTACGTCTGCTGGACTCTTCTGGTTTCAGGGATATATAGGGCTTGTAGGTTCATCAAGAACCCTAGTTACCCAGAGCCAATAAATGAGCTGCACCTTGCAGTGGGTTTTCATTCCATACCGGGTATACAACAATTATTTTGCTGAAATTTAAAGAGTGAAAAATAGCTATCAAGAAAACCTTTGTATTTCCAAAATGGACACAAGATAAGGTGTTGAGGAGCAGTGGTTATTTGCACATCTCTGAATTCCGAGGTTACCATACCAGCATGTGAATTACAGGGCATTTCTCAAATAGACGTCTTTTTTACACACTCTGTTATATTTGGAAGGAAAAAATGTAGAGAACGACAAGGGGCAATAACACTTGTTTTGCTATTCTCTGTTCCCCCAAGTATCCCGATAAAAATAATACCTCACTTGTGTGGGTAGGCCTAGTGCCAGTGACAGGAGATGCCCCAAAACACAACGTGGACACATCCCATTTTTTGACAGAAAACAGAGGTGTTTTTTGCAAAGTGCCAACCTGTAAATTTTGGCTTCTAGCTCAGCCGGCACCTAGGGAAACCTACCAAACCTGTGCATTTCTGAAAACTAGAGACCTAGGGGAATCCAAGATGGGGTGACTTGTGGGGCTCTGACCGGGTTCTGTTACCAAGAATCCTTTGGAAACCTCAAAATTTGGCTAAAAAAACACGTTTTCCTCACATTTCGGTGACAGAAAGTTCTGGAATCTGAGAGGAGCCACAAATTTCCTTTCACCCAGCGTTCCCCCAAGTCTCCCGATAAAAATGATACCTCACTTGTGTGGGTAGGCCTAGCGCCCGTGACAGGAAATGCCCCAAAACACAACGTGGACACATCACATTTTTTGACAGAAAACAGAGGTGTTTTTTGCAAAGTGCCTACCTGTAGATTTTGCCCTCGAGCTCACCTAGGGAAAACTACCAAACCTGTGCATTTTTTAAAACTAGAGACCTAGGGGAATCCAAGATGGGGTGACTTGTGGGGCTTTGACCCGGTTCTGTTACCCAGAATCCTTTTTGAAACCTCAAAATTTGGCTAAAAAAACACGTTTTCCTCACATTTCGGTGACAGAAAGTTCTGGAATCTGAGAGGAGCTGCAAATTTCCTTCCACGCAGCATTCCCCCAAGTCTCCCGATAAACATGATGCCTCACTTGTGTGGGTAGGCCTAGCGCCTGTGACAGGAAATGCCCCAAAACACAACGTGGACAAATAACAATTTTTGACAGAAAACAGAGGTGTTTTTTGCAAAGTGCCTACCTGTAGATTTTGGCCTCTAGCTCAGCCGGCACTTAGGGAAACCTACCAAACCTGTGCATTTTTGAAAACTAGAGACCTAGGGGAATCCAAGATGGGGTGACTTGTGGGGCTCTGACCAGGTTCTGCTACCCAGAATCCTTTGCAAACCTCAAAATTTGGCTAAAAAAACACGATTTCCTCACATTTAGGTGACAGAAAGTTCTGGAATCTGAGAGGAGCCACAAATTTCCTTCCACAGCGTTCCCCCAAGTCTCCCGATAAAAATGATACCTCACTTGTGTGGGTAGGCCTAGCGCCCGTGACAGGAAATGCCCCAAAACACAACGTGGACACATTACATTTTTTGACAGAAAACCGAGGTGTTTTCTGCAAAGTGCCAACCTGTAGATTTTGCCCTCTAGCTCAGCCGGCACCTAGGGAAAACTACCAAACCTGTGCATTTTTGAAAACTAGACACCTAGGGGAATCCAAGATGGGGTGACTTGTGGGGCTCTGACCAGGTTCTGCTACCCAGAATCCTTTGCAAACCTCACAATTTGGCTAAAAAAACATGTTTTCCTCACATTTTGGTGACAGAAAGTTCTGGAATCTGAGAAGAGCCACAAATTTCCTTCCGCCCAGCATTCCCCCATGTCTCCCGATAAAAATGATGCCTCACTTGTGTGGGTAGGCCTAGCGCCTGTGACAGGAAATGCCCCAAAACACAACGTGGACACATCACATTTTTTGACAGAAAACAGAGGTGTTTTTTGCAAAGTGCCTACCTGTAGATTTTGCCCTCAAGCTCAGCCGGCACCTAGGGAAAACTACCAAACCTGTGCATTTCTGAAAACTAGAGACCTAGGGAAATCCAAGATGGGGTGACTTGTGGGGCTCTGACCAGGTTCTGTTACCCAGAATCCTTTGCAAACCTCACAATTTGGCTAATAAAACACGTTTTCCATTCATTTCGGTGACAGAAAGTTCCTGAATCTGAGATGAGCCACAAATGTCCTTCCACCCAGCGTTCCCCCAAGTCTCCCGATAAAAATGATGCCTCACTTGTGTGGGTAGGCCTAGCGCCCGTGACAGGAAATTCCCCAAACCACAACGTGGACACATCACATTTTTTGACAGAAAACAGAGGTGTTTTTTGCAAAGTGCCTATCTGTAGATTTTGCCCTCTAGCTCAGCCGGCACCTAGGGAAACCTACCAAACCTGTGCATTTCTGAAAACTAAAGACCATGGGGAATCCAAGATGGGGTGACTTGTGGGGCTCTGACCAGGTTCTGTTACCCAGAATCCTTTGCAAACCTCAAAATCTGGCTAAACAAACACATTTTCCTCAAATTTCGGTGACAGAAAGTTCTGGAATCTGAGAGGAGCCACAAATTTCCTTCCACCCAGCGTTTCCCCAAGTCTCCCGATAAAAATGATACCTCACTTGTGTGGGTAGGCCTAGCGCCCGTTACAGGATATACCCCAAAACACAACGTGAACTCATCACATTTATTTAAAGAAAAACAGAGGTGTGTTTTGCAAAGTGCCTACCTGTAGATTTTGGCCTCTATCTCAGCCGGCACCTAGGGAAACCTACCAATCCTGTGCATTTCTGAAAACTAGAGACCTAGGGGAATCCAAGATGGGGTGATTTGTGGGGCTCTGACCAGGTTCTGTTACCCAGAATCCTTTGCAACCTCAAAATTTGGCTAAAAAAACAAATTTTCCTCACATTTCGGTGACAGAATGTTCTGGAATCTGAGAGGAGCCACAAATGTCCTTCCACCCAGTGTTCCCCCAAGTCTCCAGATAAAAATGATGCCTCACTTGTGTGGGTAGGCCTAGCGCCCGTGACAGGAAATGCCCCAAACCACAACGTGGACACATCACAATTTTTGACAGAAAACAGAGGTGTTTGTTGCAAAGTGCCTACCTGTAGATTTTGCCCTCTAGCTCAGCCGGCACCTAGGGAAAACTACCAAACCTGTGCATTTTTGAAAACTAAAGACCTAGGGGAATCCAAGATGGGGTGACTTGTGGGGCTCTGACCAGGTTCTGTTACCCAGAATCCTTTGCAAACCTCAAAATTTGGCTAAAAAAACACATTTTCCTCAAAGTTCGGTGACAGAAAGTACTGGAATCTGAGAGGAGCCACAAATTTCCTTCCACCCAGCGTTTCCCCAAGTCTCCCGATAAAAATGATACCTCACTTGTGTGGATAGGCCTAGCGCCCGTGACAGGAAATGCCCCAAAACACAACTTGGACTCATCACATTTTTTTAAAGAAAACAGAGGTGTGTTTTGCAAAGTGCCTACCTGTAGATTTTGGCCTCTATCTCAGCCGGCACCTAGGGAAACCTACCAATCCTGTGCATTTCTGAAAACTAGAGACCTAGGGGAATCCAAGATGGGGTGATTTGTGGGGCTCTGACCAGGTTCTGTTACCCAGAATCCTTTGCAAACCTCACAATTTGGCTAATAAAACACGTTTTCCACTCATTTCGGTGACAGAAAGTTCTGGAATCTGAGATGAGCCACAAATGTCCTTCCACCCAGCGTTCCCCCAAGTCTCCCGATAAAAATGATACCTCACTTGTGTGGGTAGGCCTAGCGCCCACGTAATGAAATGGCCCAAAACACAACGTGGACACATCACATGTTTCACAGAAAACAGTGCCTACCTGTGGATTTTGGCCTCTAGCTCAGCCGGCACCTGGGAAAACTTACCAAACCAGCGCATTTTTTAAAGCTAGAAACCTAGGGGAATCCATGATGGGGTGACTTGTGGGCTACCCAGAATCCTTTGCAAACCTTAAAATTTGGCCAAAAAACAATTTTTCCACTCATTTTGGTGACAGAAAGTTCTGGAATCTGAGAGGAGCCACAAATTTCCTTCCACCCAGCGTTCCCCCAAGTCTCCCGATAAAAATGGTACCTCACTTGTGTGGGTAGGCCTAGCGCCCACAAAAGGAAATGGCCCAAAACACAACGTGGACAAATAACAATTTTTGACAGAAAACAGAGGTGTTTTTTGCAAAGTGCCTACCTGTAGATTTTGGCCTCTAGCTCAGCCGGCACTTAGGGAAACCTACCAAACCTGTGCATTTTTGAAAACTAGAGACCTAGGGGAATCCAAGATGGGGTGACTTGTGGGGCTCTGACCAGGTTCTGCTACCCAGAATCCTTTGCAAACCTCAAAATTTGGCTAAAAAAACACGATTTCCTCACATTTAGGTGACAGAAAGTTCTGGAATCTGAGAGGAGACACAAATTTCCTTCCACCCAGCGTTCCCCCAAGTCTCCCGATAAAAATGATACCTCACTTGTGTGGGTAGGACTAGCGCCCGTGACAGGAAATGCCCCAAAACACCACGTGGACTCGTCACATTTTTTTAAAGAAAACAGAGGTGTTTTTTGCAAAGTGCCTACCTGTAGATTTTGGCCTCTAGCTCAGCCGGCACCTAGGGAAACCTACCAATCCTGTGCATTTCTGAAAACTAGCGACCTAGGGGAATCCAAGATGGGGTGACTTGTGGGGCTCTGACCAGGTTCTTTTACTCAGAATCCTTTGCAAACCTCACAATTTGGCTAAAAAAACATGTTTTCCTCACATTTTGGTGACAGAAAGTTCTGGAATCTGAGAAGAGCCACACATTTCCTTCCGCCCAGCATTCCCCCATGTCTCCCGATAAAAATGATGCCTCACTTGTGTGGGTAGGCCTAGCGCCTGTGACAGGAAATGCCCCAAAACACAACGTGGACACATCACATTTTTTGACAGAAAACAGAGGTGTTTTTTGCAAAGTGCCTACCTGTAGATTTTGCCCTCAAGCTCAGCCGGCACCTAGGGAAAACTACCAAACCTGTGCATTTTTGAAAACTAGAGACCTAGGGAAATCCAAGATGGGGTGACTTGTGGGGCTCTGACCAGGTTCTGTTACCCAGAATCCTTTGCAAACCTCACAATTTGGCTAATAAAACACGTTTTCCATTCATTTCGGTGACAGAAAGTTCTGGAATCTGAGATGAGCCACAAATGTCCTTCCACCCAGCGTTCCCCCAAGTCTCCCGATAAAAATGATGCCTCACTTGTGTGGGTAGGCCTAGCGCCCGTGACAGGAAATGCCCCAAACCACAACGTGGACACATCACATTTTTTGACAGAAAACAGAGGTGTTTTTTGCAAAGTGCCTACCTGTAGATTTTGCCCTCTAGCTCAGCCGGCACCTAGGGAAACCTACCAAACCTGTGCATTTCTGAAAACTAAAGACCATGGGGAATCCAAGATGGGGTGACTTGTGGGGCTCTGACCAGGTTCTGTTACCCAGAATCCTTTGCAAACCTCAAAATCTGGCTAAACAAACACATTTTCCTCAAATTTCGGTGACAGAAAGTTCTGGAATCTGAGAGGAGCCACAAATTTCCTTCCACCCAGCGTTTCCCCAAGTCTCCCGATAAAAATGATACCTCACTTGTGTGGGTAGGCCTAGCGCCCGTGACAGGATATACCCCAAAACACAACGTGAACTCATCACATTTATTTAAAGAAAAACAGAGGTGTGTTTTGCAAAATGCCTACCTGTAGATTTTGGCCTCTATCTCAGCCGGCACCTAGGGAAACCTACCAATCCTGTGCATTTCTGAAAACTAGAGACCTAGGGGAATCCAAGATGGGGTGATTTGTGGGGCTCTGACCAGGTTCTGTTACCCAGAATCCTTTGCAACCTCAAAATTTGGCTAAAAAAACAAATTTTCCTCACATTTCGGTGACAGAATGTTCTGGAATCTGAGAGGAGCCACAAATGTCCTTTCACCCAGTGTTCCCCCAAGTCTCCAGATAAAAATGATGCCTCACTTGTGTGGGTAGGCCTAGCGCCCGTGACAGGAAATGCCCCAAACCACAACGTGGACACATCACAATTTTTGACAGAAAACAGAGGTGTTTGTTGCAAAGTGCCTACCTGTAGATTTTGCCCTCTAGCTCAGCCGGCACCTAGGGAAAACTACCAAACCTGTGCATTTTTGAAAACTAAAGACCTAGGGGAATCCAAGATGGGGTGACTTGTGGGGCTCTGACCAGGTTCTGTTACCCAGAATCCTTTGCAAACCTCAAAATTTGGCTAAAAAAACACATTTTCCTCAAAGTTCGGTGACAGAAAGTACTGGAATCTGAGAGGAGCCACAAATTTCCTTCCAACCAGCGTTTCCCCAAGTCTCCCGATAAAAATGATACCTCACTTGTGTGGATAGGCCTAGTGCCCGTGACAGGAAATGCCCCAAAACACAACTTGGACTCATCACATTTTTTTAAAGAAAACAGAGGTGTGTTTTGCAAAGTGCCTACCTGTAGATTTTGGCCTCTATCTCAGCCGGCACCTAGGGAAACCTACCAATCCTGTGCACTTCTGAAAACTAGAGACCTAGGGGAATCCAAGATGGGGTGATTTGTGGGGCTCTGACCAGGTTCTGTTACCCAGAATCCTTTGCAAACCTCACAATTTGGCTAATAAAACACGTTTTCCACTCATTTCGGTGACAGAAAGTTCTGGAATCTGAGATGAGCCACAAATGTCCTTCCACCCAGCGTTCCCCCAAGTCTCCCGATAAAAATGATACCTCACTTGTGTGGGTAGGCCTAGCGCCCACGTAATGAAATGGCCCAAAACACAACGTGGACACATCACATGTTTCACAGAAAACAGTGCCTACCTGTGGATTTTGGCCTCTAGCTCAGCCGGCACCTGGGAAAACTTACCAAACCAGCGCATTTTTTAAAGCTAGAAACCTAGGGGAATCCATGATGGGGTGACTTGTGGGCTACCCAGAATCCTTTGCAAACCTTAAAATTTGGCCAAAAAACAATTTTTCCACTCATTTTGGTGACAGAAAGTTCTGGAATCTGAGAGGAGCCACAAATTTCCTTCCACCCAGCGTTCCCCCAAGTCTCCCGATAAAAATGGTACCTCACTTGTGTGGGTAGGCCTAGCGCCCACAAAAGGAAATGGCCCAAAACACAACGTGGACACATCACATTTTTTCACAGAAAACAGAGGTGTTTTTTGCAAAGTGCCTACCTGTAGATTTTGGCCTCTATCTCAGCCGGCACCTAGGGAAACCTACCAATCCTGTGCATTTCTGAAAACTAGAGACCTAGGGGAATCCAAGATGGGGTGATTTGTGGGGCTCTGACCAGGTTCTGTTACCCAGAATCCTTTGCAACCTCAAAATTTGGCTAAAAAAACAGATTTTCCTCACATTTCGGTGACAGAATGTTCTGGAATCTTAGAGGAGCCACAAATGTCCTTCCACCCAGTGTTCCCCCAAGTCTCCAGATAAAAATGATACCTCACTTGTGTGGGTAGGCCTAGCGCCCGCGACAGGAAATGCCGCAAAACACAACGTGGACTCATCACAATTTTTGACAGAAAACAGAGGTGTTTTTTGCAAAGTGCCTACCTGTAGATTTTTGCCTCTAGCTCAGCCGGCACCTAGGGAAACCTACCAAACCTGTGCATTTTTGAAAGCTAGAGACCTAGTGGAATCCAAGATGGGGTGACTTGTGGGGCTCTGACCAGGTTCTGTTACCCAGAATCCTTTGCAAACCTCAAAATTTGGCTGATAAAACACGTTTTCCATTCATTTCGGTGACAGAAAGTTCTGGAATCTGAGAGGAGCCACAAATGTCCTTCCACCCAGCGTTCCCCCAAGTCTCCCGATAAAAATGATACCTCACTTGTGTGGGTAGGCCTAGCGCCCACGATAGGAAATGGCCCAAAACACAACGTGGACACATCACATGTTTCACAGAAAACAGTGCCTACCTGTGGATATTGGCCTCTAGCTCAGCCGGCACCTGGGAAAACCTACCAAACCAGCGCATTTTTTAAAGCTAGAAACCTAGGGGAATCCAAGATGGGGTGACTTGTGGGCTACCCAGAATCCTTTGCAAACCTTAAAATTTGGCCAAAAAAACACTTTTTCCTCTCATTTCGGTGACAGAAAGTTCTGGAATCTGAGAGGAGCCACAAATTTCCTTCCACCCAGCGTTCCCCCAAGTCTCCTGATAAAAATGGTACCTCACTTGTGTGGGTAGGCCTAGCGCCCACAAAAGGAAATGGCCCAAAACACAACGTGGACACATCACATTTTTTCACAGAAAACAGAGGTGTTTTTTACAAAGTGCCTACCTGTAGATTTTGGCCTCCAGCTCAGCCGGCACCTAGGTTAACCTACCAATCTGGTGCATTTCTGAAAACTAGAGACCTAGGGGAATCCAAGATGGGGTGACTTTTGGGGCTCTGACCAGGTTCTGTTACTCAGAATCCTTTGCAAACCTCACAATTTGGCTAAAAAAACATGTTTTCCTCACATTTTGGTGACAGAAAGTTCTGGAATCTGAGAGGAGCCGCAAATTTCCTTCCACGCAGCATTCCCCCAAGTCTCCCGATAAACATGATGCCTCACTTGTGTGGGTAGGCCTAGCGCCTGTGACAGGAAATGCCCCAAAACACAACGTGGACACATCACATTTTTTGACAGAAAACAGAGGTGTTTTTTGCAAAGTGCCTACCTGTAGATTTTGCCCTCTAGCTCAGCCGGCACCTAGGGAAAACTACCAAACCTGTGCATTTTTGAAAACTAGACACGTAGGGGAATCCAAGATGGGTTGACTTGTGGGGCTCTGACCAGGTTCTGTTACCCAGAATCCTTTGCAAACCTCACAATTTGGCTAATAAAACACGTTTTCCACTCATTTCGGTGACAGAAAGTTCTGGAATCTGAGATGAGCCACAAATGTCCTTCCACCCAGCGTTCCCCTAAGTCTCCCGATAAAAATGATGCCTCACTTGTGTGGGTAGGCCTAGCGCCCGTGACAGGAAATGCCCCAAACCACAACGTGGACACATCAAATTTTTTGACAGAAAACAGA
Organism: Pleurodeles waltl; assembly: GCF_031143425.1. Taxonomy (NCBI): domain Eukaryota; kingdom Metazoa; phylum Chordata; class Amphibia; order Caudata; family Salamandridae; genus Pleurodeles; species Pleurodeles waltl. The sequence continues at coordinate 807,029,009 of NC_090440.1, forward strand.
GGTGTTTTTTGCAAAGTGCCTACCTGTAGATTTTGTCCTCACCTAGGGAAAACTACCAAACCTGTGCATTTTTGAAAACTAAAGACCTAGGGGAATCCAAGATGGGGTGACTTGTGGGGCTCTGACCAGGTTCTGTTACCCAGAATTCTTTGCAAACCTCAAAATTTGGCTAAAAAAATACATTTTCCTCAAAGTTCTGTGACAGAAAGTTCTGGAATCTGAGAGAAGCCACAAATTTCCTTCCACCCAGCGTTTCCCCAAGTCTCCCGATAAAAATGATACCTCACTTGTGTGGGTAGGCCTAGCGCCCGTGACAGGAAATGCCCCAAAAAACAACGTGGACTCATCACATTTTTTTTAAAGAAAACAGAGGTGTGTTTTGCAAAGTGCCTACCTGTAGATTTTGGCCTCTATCTCAGCCGGCACCTAGGGAAACCTACAAATCCTGTGCATTTCTGAAATCTAGAGACCTAGGGGAATCCAAGATGGGGTGATTTGTGGGGCTCTGACCAGGTTCTGTTACCCAGAATCCTTTGGAAACCTCACAATTTGGCGAATAAAACACGTTTTCCACTCATTTCGGTGACAGAAAGTTCTGGAATCTGAGATGAGCCACAAATGTCCTTCCACCCAGCGTTCCCCCAAGTCTCCCGATAAAAATGATACCTCACTTGTGTGGGTAGGCCTAGCGCCCACGTAATGAAATGGCCCAAAACACAACGTGGACACATCACATGTTTCACAGAAAACAGTGCCTACCTGTAGATTTTGGCCTCTAGCTCAGCCGGCACCTGGGAAAACCTACCAAACCAGCGCATTTTTTAAAGCTAGAAACCTAGGAGAATCCATGATGGGGTGACTTGTGGGCTACCCAGAATCCTTTCCAAACCTTAAAATTTGGCCAAAAAAACACTTTTTCACTCATTTTGGTGACAGAAAGTTCTGGAATCTGAGAGGAGCCACAAATTTCCTTCCACCCAGCGTTCCCCCAAGTCTCCCGATAAAAATGGTACCTCACTTGTGTGGGTAGGCCTAGCGCCCACAAAAGGAAATGGCCCAAAACACAACGTGGACACATCACATTTTTTCACAGAAAACAGAGGTGTTTTTTGCAAAGTGCCTACCTGTAGATTTTGGCCTCTAGCTCAGCCGGCACCTAGGGAAACCTACCAATCCTGTGCATTTCTGAAAACTAGAGACCTAGGGGAATCCAAGATGGGGTGACTTGTGGGGCTCTGACCAGGTTCTGTTACTCAGAATCCTTTGCAAACCTCACAATTTGGCTAAAAAAACAAGTTTTACTCACATTTTGGTGACAGAAAGTTCTGGAATCTGAGAGGAGCCACAAATTTCCTCCCACCCAGCATTCCCCCAAGTCTCCCGATAAAAATGATGCCTCACTTGTGTGGGTAGGCCTAGCGCCCGTGACAGGAAATGCCCCAAAACACAACGTGGACACATCGCATTTTTTGACAGAAAACAGAGGTGTTTTTTGCAAAGTGCCTACCTGTAGATTTTGCCCTCTAGCTCAGCCGGCACCTAGGGAAAACTACCAAACCTGTGCATTTTTTAAAACTAGAGACATAGGGGAATCCAAGATGGGGTGACTTGTGGGGCTCTGACCAGGTTCTGTTACCCAGAATCCTTTGCAAACCTCACAATTTGGCTAATAAAACACGTTTTCCACTCATTTCGGTGACAGAAAGTTCTGGAATCTGAGATGAGCCACAAATGTCCTTCCACCCAGCGTTCCCCCAAGTCTCCCGATAAAAATGATGCCTCACTTGTGTGGGTAGGCCTAGCGCCCGTGACAGGAAATGCCCCAAACCACAACGTGGACACATCACATTTTTTGAAAGAAAACAGAGGTGTGTTTTGCAAAGTGCCTACCTGTAGATTTTGCCCTCTAGCTCAGCCGGCACCTAGGGAAAACTACCAAACCTGTGCATTTTTGAAAACTAGAGACATAGGGGAATCCAAGATGGGGGGACTTGTGGGGCTCTGACCAGGTTCTGTTACCCAGAATCCTTTGCAAACCTCAAAATTTGGCTAAAAAAACACATTTTCCTCACATTTCGGTGACAGAAAGTTCTGGAATCTGAGAGGAGCCACAAATTTCCTTCCACCCAGCGTTTCCCCAAGTCTCCCGATAAAAATGATACCTCACTTGTGTGGGTAGGCCTCGCGCCCGTGACAGGAAATGCCCCAAAACACAAGGTGGACTTATCAAATTTTTTGAAAGAAAACAGAGGTGTGTTTTGCAAAGTGCCTACCTGTAGATTTTGGCCTCTATCTCAGCCGGCACCTAGGGAAATCTACCAAACCTTTGCATTTTTGAAAACTAGAGACATAGGGGAATCCAAGATGGGGTGTCTTGTGGGGCTCTGACCAGGTTCTGTTACCCAGAATCCTTTGCAACCTCAAAATTTGGCTAAAAAAACAAATTGTCCTCACATTTCGGTGACAGAATGTTCTGGAATCTGAGAGGAGCCACAAATTTCCTTCCACCCAGTGTTCCCCCAAGTCTCCAGATAAAAATGATACCTCACGTGTGTGGGTAGGCCTAGCGCCCGCGACAGGAAATGCCGCAAAACACAACGTGGACTCATCACAATTTTTGACAGAAAATAGAGGTCTTTTTTGCAAAGTGCCTACCTGTAGATTTTTGCCTCTAGCTCAGCCGGCACCTAGGGAAACCTACCAAACCTGTGCATTTTTGAAAGCTAGAGACCTAGTGGAATACAAGATGGGGTGACTTGTGGGGCTCTGACCAGGTTCTGTTACCCAGAATCCTTTGCAAACCTCAAAATTTGGCTAATAAAACACGTTTTCCACTCATTTCGGTTACAGAAAGTTCTGGAATCTGAGAGAAGCCACTAATGTCCTTCTACCCAGCGTTCCCCCAAGTCTCCCGATAAAAATGATACCTCACTTGTGTGGGTAGGCCTAGCTCCCACGTAATGAAATGGCCCAAAACACAACGTGGACACATCACATGTTTCACAGAAAACAGTGCCTACCTGTGGATTTTGGCCTCTAGCTCAGCCGGCACCTGGGAAAACCTACCAAACCAGCGCATTTTTTAAAGCTAGAAACCTAGGGGAATCCATGATGGGGTGACTTGTGGGCTACCCAGAATCCTTTGCAAACCTTAAAATTTGGCCAAAAAAACACTTTTTCCACTCATTTTGGTTACAGAAAGTTCTGGAATCTGAGAGGAGCCACAAATTTCCTTCCACCCAGCGTTGCCCCAAGTCTCCCGATAAAAATGGTACCTCACTTGTGTGGGTGGCCTAGGGCCCACAAAAGGAAATGGCCCAAAACACAACGTGGACACATCACATTTTTTCACAGAAAACAGAGGTGTTTTTTGCAAAGTGCCTACCTGTAGATTTTGGCCTCTAGCTCAGCCGGCACCTAGGGAAACCTACCAATCCTGTGCATTTCTGAAAACTAGAGACCTAGGGGAATCCAAGATGGGGTGACTTGTGGGGCTCTGACCAGGTTCTGTTACTCAGAATCCTTTGCAAACCTCACAATTTGGCTAAAAAAACAAGTTTTACTCACATTTTGGTGACAGAAAGTTCTGGAATCTGAGAGGAGCCACAAATTTCCTTCCACCCAGCATTCCCCCAAGTCTCCCGATAAAAATGATGCCTCACTTGTGTGGGTAGGCCTAGCGCCCGTGACAGGAAATGCCCCAAAACACAACGTGGACACATCACATTTTTTGACAGAAAACAGAGGTGTTTTTTGCAAAGTGCCTACCTGTAGATTTTGCCCTCTAGCTCAGCCGGCACCTAGGGAAAACTACCAAACCTGTGCATTTTTGAAAACTAGAGACCTAGGGGAATCCAAGATGGGGTGACTTGTGGGGCTCTGACCAGGTTCTGTTACCCAGAATCCTTTGCAAACCTCACAATTTGGCTAATAAAACACGTTTTCCACTCATTTCGGTGACAGAAAGTTCTGGAATCTGAGATGAGCCACAAATGTCCTTCCTCCCAGCGTTCCCCCAAGTCTCCCGATAAAAATGATGCCTCACTTGTGTGGGTAGGCCTAGCGCCCGTGACAGGAAATGCCCCAAACCACAACGTGGACACATCAAATTTTTTGACAGAAAACAGAGGTGTTTTTTGCAAAGTGCCTACCTGTAGATTTTGCCCTCTAGCTCAGCCGGCACCTAGGGAAAACTACCAAACCTGTGCATTTTTGAAAACTAAAGACCTAGGGGAATCCAAGATGGGGTGACTTGTGGGGCTCTGACCAGGTTCTGTTACCCAGAATCCTTTGCAAACCTCAAAATTTGGCTAAAAAAACACATTTTCCTCAAATTTCGGTGACAGAAAGTTCTGGAATCTGAGAGGAGCCACAAATTTCCTTCCACCCAGCGTTTCCCCAAGTCTCCCGATAAAAATGATACCTCACTTGTGTGGGTAGGCCTAGCGCCCGTGACAGGAAATGCCCCAAAACACAAGGTCGACTTATCAAATTTTTTGAAAGAAAACAGAGGTGTTTTTTGCAAAGTGCCTACCTGTAGATTTTTGCCTCTAGCTCAGCCTGGCACCTAGGGAAACCTACCAAACCTGTGCATTTTTTAAAGCTAGAGACCTAGTGGAATCCAAGATGGGGTGACTTGTGGGGCTCTGACCAGGTTCTGTTACCCAGAATCCTTTGCAAACCTCAAAATTTGGCTAATAAAACTCGTTTTCCACTCATTTCGGTGACAGAAAGTTCTGGAATCTGAGAGAAGCCACTAATGTCCTTCCACCCAGCGTTCCCCCAAGTCTCCCGATAAAAATGATACCTCACTTGTGTGGGTAGGCCTAGCGCCCACGTAATGAAATGGCCCAAAACACAACGTGGACACGTCACATGTTTCACAGAAAACAGTGCCTACCTGTGGATTTTGGCCTCTAGCTTAGCCGGCACCTGGGAAAACCTACCAAACCAGCGCATTTTTTAAAGCTAGAAACCTAGGGGAATCCATGATGGGGTGACTTGTGGGCTACCCAGAATCCTTTGCAAACCTTAAAATTTGGCCAAAAAAACACTTTTTCCACTCATTTTGGTGACAGAAAGTTCTGGAATCTGAGAGGAGCCACAAATTTCCTTCCACCCAGTGTTCCCCCAAGTCTCCCGATAAAAATGGTACCTCACTTGTGTGGGTAGGCCTAGCGCCCACAAAAGGAAATGGCCCAAAACACAACGTGGACACATCACATTTTTTCACAGAATACAGAGGTGTTTTTTGCAAAGTGCCTACCTGTAGATTTTGCCCTCTAGCTCAGCCGGCACCTAGGGAAACCTACCAATCCTGTGCGTTTCTGAAAACTAGAGACCTAGGGGAATCCAAGATGGGGTGACTTGTGGGGCTCTGACCAGGTTCTGTTACTCAGAATCCTTTGCAAACCTCACAATTTGGCTAAAAAAACATGTTTTCCTCACATTTTGGTGACAGAAAGTTCTGGAATCTGAGAGGAGCCACAAATTTCCTTCCACCCAGCTTTCCCCCAAGTCTCCCGATAAAAATGATGCCTCACTTGTGTGGGTAGGCCTAGCGCCCGTGACAGTAAATGCCCCAAAACACAACGTGGACACATCACATTTTTTTACAGAAAACAGAGGTGTTTATTGCAAAGTGCCTACCTGTAGATTTTGCCCTCTAGCTCAGCCGGCACCTAGGGAAAACTACCAAACCTGTGCATTTTTGAAAACTAGAGACCTAGGGGAATCCAAGATGGGGTGACTTGTGGGGCTCTGACCAGGTTCTGTTACCCAGAATCCTTTGCAAACCTCACAATTTGGCTAATAAAACACGTTTTCCACTCATTTCGGTGACAGAAAGTTCTGGAATCTGAGATGAGCCACAAATGTCCTTCCACCCAGCGTTCCCCCAAGTCTCCCGATAAAAATGATGCCTCACTTGTGTGGGTAGGCCTAGCGCCCGTGACAGGAAATGCCCCAAACCACAACGTGGACACATCAAATTTTTTGAAAGAAAACAGAGGTGTGTTTTGCAAAGTGCCTACCTGTAGATTTTGCCCTCTAGCTCAGCCGGCACCTAGGGAAATCTACCAAACCTGTGCATTTTTAAAAACTAGAGATGTAGTGGAATCCAAGATGGGGTGTCTTGTGGGGCTCTGACCAGGTTCTGTTACCCAGAATCCTTTGCAACCTCAAAATTTGGCTAAAAAAACAAATTTTCCTCACATTTCGGTGACAGAATGTTCTGGAATCTGAGAGGAGCCACAAATTTCCTTCCACCCAGTGTTCCCCCAAGTCTCCAGATAAAAATGATATCTCACGTGTGTGGGTAGGCCTAGCGCCCGCGACAGGAAATGCCGCAAAACACAACGTGGACTCATCACAATTTTTGACAGAAAACAGAGGTGTTTTTTGCAAAGTGCCTACCTGTAGATTTTTGCCTCTAGCTCAGCCTGGCACCTAGGGAAACCTACCAAACCTGTGCATTTTTGAAAGCTAGAGACCTAGTGGAATCCAAGATGGGGTGACTTGTGGGGCTCTGACCAGGTTCTGTTACCCAGAATCCTTTGCAAACCTCAAAATTTGGCTAATAAAACACGTTTTCCACTCATTTCGGTGACAGAAAGTTCTGGAATCTGAGAGAAGCCACTAATGTCCTTCCACCCAGCGTTCCCCCAAGTCTCCCGATAAAAATTATGCCTCACTTGTGTGGGTAGGCCTAGCGCCCACGAAATGAAATGGCCCAAAACACAACGTGGACACATCACATGTTTCACAGAAAACAGTGCCTACCTGTGGATTTTGGCCTCTAGCTCAGCCGGCACCTGGGAAAACCTACCAAACCAGCACATTTTTTAAAGCTAGAAACCTAGGGGAATCCAAGATGGGGTGACTTGTGGGCTACCCAGAATCCTTTGCAAACCTTAAAATTTGGCCAAAAAAACACTTTTTCCTCTCATTTCGGTGACAGAAAGTTCTGGAATCTGAGAGGAGCCACAAATTTCCTTCCACCCAGCATTCCCCCAAGTCTCCCGATAAAAATGATGCCTCACTTGTGTGGGTAGGCCTAGCGCCCGTGACAGGAAATGGCCCAAAACACAACGTGGACACATCACATTTTTTCACAGAAAACAGAGGTGTTTTTTGCAAAGTGCCTACCTGTAGATTTTTCCCTCTAGCTCAGCCGGCACGTAGGGAAAACTACCAAACCTGTGCATTTGTGAAAACTAGAGACCTAGGGGAATCCAAGATGGGGTGACTTGTGGGGCTCTGACCAGGTTCTGTTACCCAGAATCCTTTGCAAACCTCACAATTTGGCTAATAAAACAAGTTTTCCACTCATTTCGGTGACAGAATGTTCTGGAATCTGAGAGGAGCCACAAATTTCCTTCCACCCAGTGTTCCCCCAAGTCTCCAGATAAAAATGATATCTCACGTGTGTGGGTAGGCCTAGCGCCCGCGACAGGAAATGCCGCAAAACACAACGTGGACTCATCACAATTTTTGACAGAAAACAGAGGTGTTTTTTGCAAAGTGCCTACCTGTAGATTTTTGCCTCTAGCTCAGCCTGGCACCTAGGGAAACCTACCAAACCTGTGCATTTTTGAAAGCTAGAGACCTAGTGGAATCCAAGATGGGGTGACTTGTGGGGCTCTGACCAGGTTCTGTTACCCAGAATCCTTTGCAAACCTCAAAATTTGGCTAATAAAACACGTTTTCCACTCATTTCGGTGACAGAAAGTTCTGGAATCTGAGAGAAGCCACTAATGTCCTTCCACCCAGCGTTCCCCCAAGTCTCCCGATAAAAATTATGCCTCACTTGTGTGGGTAGGCCTAGCGCCCACGAAATGAAATGGCCCAAAACACAACGTGGACACATCACATGTTTCACAGAAAACAGTGCCTACCTGTGGATTTTGGCCTCTAGCTCAGCCGGCACCTGGGAAAACCTACCAAACCAGCACATTTTTTAAAGCTAGAAACCTAGGGGAATCCAAGATGGGGTGACTTGTGGGCTACCCAGAATCCTTTGCAAACCTTAAAATTTGGCCAAAAAAACACTTTTTCCTCTCATTTCGGTGACAGAAAGTTCTGGAATCTGAGAGGAGCCACAAATTTCCTTCCACCCAGCATTCCCCCAAGTCTCCCGATAAAAATGATGCCTCACTTGTGTGGGTAGGCCTAGCGCCCGTGACAGGAAATGGCCCAAAACACAACGTGGACACATCACATTTTTTCACAGAAAACAGAGGTGTTTTTTGCAAAGTGCCTACCTGTAGATTTTTCCCTCTAGCTCAGCCGGCACGTAGGGAAAACTACCAAACCTGTGCATTTGTGAAAACTAGAGACCTAGGGGAATCCAAGATGGGGTGACTTGTGGGGCTCTGACCAGGTTCTGTTACCCAGAATCCTTTGCAAACCTCACAATTTGGCTAATAAAACAAGTTTTCCACTCATTTCGGTGACAGAAAGTTCTGGAATCTGAGATGAGCCACAAATGTCCTTCCACCCAGCGTTCCCCCAAGTCTCCCGATAAAAATGATGCCTCACTTGTGTGGGTAGGCCTAGCGCCCGTGACTGGAAATGCCCCAAACCACAACGTGGACACATCACATTTTTTGACTGAAAACAGAGGTGTTTTTTTGCAAAGTGCCTACCTGTAGATTTTGCCCTCTAGCTCAGCCGGCACCTAGGGAAAACTACCAAACCTGTGCATTTTTGAAAACTAAAGACCTAGGGGAATCCAAGATGGGGTGACTTGTGGGGCTCTGACCAGGTTCTGTTACCCAGAATCCTTTGCAAACCTCAAAATTTGGCAAAAAAAACACATTTTCCTCAAAGTTCGGTGACAGAAAGTTCTGGAATCTGAGAGGAGCCACAAATTTATTTCCACCCAGCGTTTCCCTAAGTCTCCCGATAAAAATGATACCTCACTTGTGTGGGTAGGCCTAGCGCCCGTAACAGGAAATGCCCCAAAACACAACGTGGACTCATCACATTTTTTTAAAGAAAACAGAGGTGTGTTTTGCAAAGTGCCTACCTTTAAATTTTGGCCTCTATCTCAGCTGGCACCTAGGGAAACCTACCAATCCTGTGCATTTCTGAAAACTAGAGACTTAGGGGAATCCAAGATGGGGTGATTTGTGGGGCTCTGACCAGGTTCTGTTACCCAGAATCCTTTGCAACCTCAAAATTTGGCTAAAAAAACAAATTTTCCTCATATTTCGGTGACAGAATGTTCTGGAATCTGAGAGGAGCCACAAATTTCCTTCCACCCAGTGTTCCCCCAAGTCTCCAGATAAAAATGATACCTCACTTGTGTGGGTAGGCCTAGCGCCCGCGACAGGAAATGCCGCAAAACACAACGTGGACTCATCACAATTTTTGACAGAAAACAGAGGTGTTTTTTGCAAAGTGCCTACCTGTAGATTTTTGGTTCTAGCTCAGCCGGCACGTAGGGAAACCTACCAAACCCGTGCATTTTTTAAAGCTAGAGACCCAGTGGAATCCAAGATGGGGTGACTTGTGGTGCTCTGACCAGGTTCTGTTACCCAGAATCCTTTGCAAACCTCAAAATTTGGCTAATAAAACACGTTTTCTACTCATTTCGGTGACAGAAAGTTCTGGAATCTGAGAGGAGCCACAAATGTCCTTCCACCCAGCGTTCCCTCAAGTCTCCCGATAAAAATGATGCCTCACTTGTGTGGGTAGGCCTAGCGCCCACGAAATGAAATGGCCCAAAACACAACGTGGACACATCACATGTTTCACAGAAAACAGTGCCTACCTGTGGATTTTGGCCTCTAGCTCAGCCGGCACCTGGGAAAACCTACCAAACCAGCGCATTTTTTAAAGCTAGAAACCTAGGGGAATCCATGATGGGGTGACTTGTGGGCTACCCAGAATCCTTTGCAAACCTTAAAATTTGGCCAAAAAAACACTTTTTCCACTCATTTTGGTGACAGAAAGTTCTGGAATCTGAGAGGAGCCACAAATTTCCTTCCACCCAGCGTTCCCCCAAGTCTCCCGATAAAAATGGTACCTCACTTGTGTGGGTAGGCCTAGCGCCCACAAAAGGAAATGGCCCAAAACACAACGTGGACACATCACATTTTTTCACAGAAAACAGAGGTGTTTTTTGCAAAGTGCCTACCTGTAGATTTTGGCCTCTAGCTCAGCCGGCACCTAGGGAAACCTACCAATCCTGTGCATTTCTGAAAACTAGAGACCTAGGGGAATCCAAGATGGGGTGACTTGTGGGGCTCTGACCAGGTTCTGTTACTCAGAATCCTTTGCAAACCTCACAATTTGGCTAAAAAAACATGTTTTCCTCACATTTTGGTGACAGAAAGTTCTGGAATCTGAGAGGAGCCACAAATTTCCTTCCACCCAGCATTCCCCCAAGTCTCCCGATAAAAATGATGCCTCACTTGTGTGGGTAGGCCTAGCGCCCGTGACAGGAAATGCCCCAAACCACAACGTGGACACATCAAATTTTTTTAAAGAAAACAGAGGTGTGTTTTGCAAAGTGCCTACCTGTAGATTTTGCCCTCTAGCTCAGCCGGCACCTAGGGAAATCTACCAAACCTGTGCATTTTTAAAAACTAGAGATGTAGTGGAATCCAAGATGGGGTGTCTTGTGGGGCTCTGACCAGGTTCTGTTACCCAGAATCCTTTGCAGACTCAAAATTTGGCTAATAAAACACGTTTTCCACTCATTTTGGTGACAGAAAGTTCTGGAATCTGAGATGAGCCACAAATGTCCTTCCACCCAGCGTTCCCCCAAGTCTCCCGATAAAAATGATGCCTCACTTGTGTGGGTAGGCCTAGCGCCCGTGACTGGAAATGCCCCAAACCACAACGTGGACACATCACATTTTTTGACAGAAAACAGAGGTGTTTTTTTGCAAAGTGCCTACCTGTAGATTTTGCCCTCTAGCTCAGCCGGCACCTAGGGAAAACTACCAAACCTGTGCATTTTTGAAAACTAAAGACCTAGGGGAATCCAAGATGGGGTGACTTGTGGGGCTCTGACCAGGTTCTGTTACCCAGAATCCTTTGCAAACCTCAAAATTTGGCTAAAAAAACACATTTTCCTCAAAGTTCGGTGACAGAAAGTTCTGGAATCTGAGAGGAGCCACAAATTTATTTCCACCCAGCGTTTCCCTAAGTCTCCCGATAAAAATGATACCTCACTTGTGTGGGTAGGCCTAGCGCCCGTAACAGGAAATGCCCCAAAACACAACGTGGACTCATCACATTTTTTTAAAGAAAACAGAGGTGTGTTTTGCAAAGTGCCTACCTTTAAATTTTGGCCTCTATCTCAGCTGGCACCTAGGGAAACCTACCAATCCTGTGCATTTCTGAAAACTAGAGACCTAGGGGAATCCAAGATGGGGTGATTTGTGGGGCTCTGACCAGGTTCTGTTACCCAGAATCCTTTGCAACCTCAAAATTTGGCTAAAAAAACAAATTTTCCTCACATTTCGGTGACAGAATGTTCTGGAATCTGAGAGGAGCCACAAATTTCCTTCCACCCAGTGTTCCCCCAAGTCTCCAGATAAAAATGATACCTCACTTGTGTGGGTAGGCCTAGCGCCCGCGACAGGAAATGCCGCAAAACACAACGTGGACTCATCACAATTTTTGACAGAAAACAGAGGTGTTTTTTGCAAAGTGCCTACCTGTAGATTTTTGGCTCTAGCTCAGCCGGCACCTAGGGAAACCTACCAAACCTGTGCATTTTTGAAAGCTAGAGACCCAGTGGAATCCAAGATGGGGTGACTTGTGGTGCTCTGACCAGGTTCTGTTACCCAGAATCCTTTGCAAACCTCAAAATTTGGCTAATAAAACACGTTTTCCACTCATTTCGGTGACAGAAAGTTCTGGAATCTGAGAGGAGCCACAAATGTCCTTCCACCCAGCGTTCCCTCAAGTCTCCCGATAAAAATGATGCCTCACTTGTGTGGGTAGGCCTAGCGCCCACGAAATGAAATGGCCCAAAACACAACGTGGACACATCACATGTTTCACAGAAAACAGTGCCTACCTGTGGATTTTGGCCTCTAGCTCAGCCGGCACCTGGGAAAACCTACCAAACCAGCGCATTTTTTAAAGCTAGAAACCTAGGGGAATCCATGATGGGGTGACTTGTGGGCTACCCAGAATCCTTTGCAAACCTTAAAATTTGGCCAAAAAAACACTTTTTCCACTCATTTTGGTGACAGAAAGTTCTGGAATCTGAGAGGAGCTACAAATTTCCTTCCACCCAGTGTTCCCCCAAGTCTCCCGATAAAAATGGTACCTCACTTGTGTGGGTAGGCCTAGCGCCCACAAAAGGAAATGGCCCAAAACACAACGTGGACACATCACATTTTTTCACAGAAAACAGAGGTGTTTTTTGCAAAGTGCCTACCTGTAGATTTTGGCCTCTAGCTCAGCCGGCACCTAGGGAAACCTACCAATCCTGTGCATTTCTGAAAACTAGAGACCTATGGGAATCCAAGATGGGGTGACTTGTGGGGCTCTGACCAGGTTCTGTTACTCAGAATCCTTTGCAAACCTCACAATTTGGCTAAAAAAACATGTTTTCCTCACATTTTGGTGACAGAAAGTTCTGGAATCTGAGAGGAGCCACAAATTTCCTTCCACCCAGCATTCCCCCAAGTCTCCCGATAAAAATTATGCCTCACTTGTGTGGGTAGGACTAGCGCCCGTGGCAGGAAATGCCCCAAAACACAACGTGGACACATCACATTTTTTGACAGAAAACAGAGGTGTTTTTTGCAAAGTGCCTACCTGTAGATTTTGCCCTCTAGCTCAGCCGGCACCTCGGGAAAACTACCAAACCTGTGCATTTTTGAAAACTAGAGACCTAGGGGAATCCAAGATGGGGGGACTTGTGGGGCTCTGATCAGGTTCTGTTACCCAGAATCATTTGCAAACCTCACAATTTGGCTAATAAAACACGTTTTCCACTCATTTTGGTGACAGAAAGTTCTGGAATCTGAGAGGAGCCACAAATTTCCTTCCACCCAGCGTTCCCCCAAGTCTCCCGATAAAAATGATGCCTCACTTGTGTGGGTAGGCCTAGCGCCCGTGACAGGAAATGCCCCAAACCACAACGTGGACACATCACATTTTTTGAAAGAAAACAGAGGTGTGTTTTGCAAAGTGCCTACCTGTAGATTTTGCCCTCTAGCTCAGCCGGCACCTAGGGAAATCTACCAAACCTGTGCATTTTTGAAAACTAGAGATGTAGTGGAATCCAAGATGGGGTGTCTTGTGGGGCTCTGACCAGGTTCTGTTACCCAGAATCCTTTGCAAACCTCACAATGTGGCTAAAAAAACACGTTTTCCTCACATTTTGGTGACAGAAAGTTCTGGAATCTGAGAGTAGCCACAAATTTCCTTCCACCAAGCATTCCCCCAAGTCTCCCGATAAAAATGATGGCTCACTTGTGTGGGTAGGCCTAGCGCCCATGACAGGAAATGCCCCAAAACACAACGTGGACACATCACATTTTTTGACAGAAAACAGAGGTGTTTTCTGCAAAGTGCCAACCTGTAAATTTTGCCCTCTAGCTCAGCCGGCACCTAGGGAAAACTACCAAACCTGTGCATTTTTGAAAACTAGAGACCTAGGGGAATCCAAGATGGGGTGACATGTGGGGCTCTGACCAGGTTCTGTTACCCATAATCCTTTGCAAACCTAAAAATTTGGCTAAGAAAACACATTTTCCTCAAATTTCGGTGACAGAAAGTTCTGGAATCTGAGAGGAGCCACAAATTTCCTTCCACCCAGCGTTTCCCCAAGTCTCCCTATAAAAATGATACCTCACTTGTGTGGGTAGGCCTAGAGCCCGTGACAGGAAATGCCCCAAAACACAACGTGGACACATTACATTTTTTGACAGAAAACCGAGGTGTTTTCTGCAAAGTGCCAACCTGTAGATTTTGCCCTCTAGCTCAGCCGGCACCTAGGGAAAACTACCAAACCTGTGCATTTTTGAAAACTAGACACCTAGGGGAATCCAAGATGGGGTGATTTTTGGGGCTCTGACCAGGTTCTGTTACCCAGAATCCTTTGCAACCTCACAATTTGGCTAAAAAAACAAATTTTCCTCACATTTCGGTGACAGAATGTTCTGGAATCTGAGAGGAGCCACAAATTTCCTTCCACCCAGTGTTCCCCCAAGTCTCCAGATAAAAATGATACCTCACTTGTGTGGGTAGGCCTAGCGCCCGCGACAGGAAATGCCGCAAAACACAACGTAGACTCATCACAATTTTTGACAGCAAACAGAGGTGTTTTTTGCAAAGTGCCTACCTGTAGATTTTTGGCTCTAGCTCAGCCGGCACCTAGGGAAACCTACCAAACCTGTGCATTTTTGAAAGCTAGAGACCTAGTGGAATCCAATATGGGGTGACTTGTGGGGCTCTGACCAGGTTCTGTTACCCAGAATCCTTTGCAAACCTCAAAATTTGGCTAATAAAACACGTTTTCCACTCATTTCGGTGACAGAAAGTTCTGGAATCTGAGAGGAGCCACAAATGTCCTTCCACCCAGCGTTCCCCCAAGTCTCCCAATAAAAATGATACCTCACTTATGTGGGTAGGCCCAGCGCCCACAAAATGAAATGGCCCAAAACACAACGTGGACACATCACATGTTTCACAGAAAACAGTGCCTACCTGTGGATTTTGGCCTCTAGCTCAGCCAGCACCTGGGAAAACCTACCAAACCAGCGCATTTTTTAAAGCTAGAAACCTAGGGGAATCCCAGATGGGGTGACTTGTGGGCTACCCAGTATCCTTTGCAAACCTTAAAATTTGGCCAAAAAAACACGTTTTCCTCTCATTTCGGTGACAGAAAGTTCTGGAATCTGAGAGGAGCCACAAATTTCCTTCCACCCAGCGTTCCCCCAAGTCTCCCGATAAAAATGGTACCTCACTTGTGTGGGTAGGCCTAGCGCCCACAAAAGGAAATGGCCCAAAACACAACGTGGACACATCACATTTTTTCACAGAAAACAGAGGTGTTTTTTGCAAAGTGCCTACCTGTAGATTTTGGCCTCTAGCTCAGCCGGCACCTAGGGAAACCTACCAATCCTGTGCATTTCTGAAAACTAGACACCTAGGGGAATCCAAGATGGGGTGACTTGTGGGGCTCTAACCAGGTTCTGTTACCCAGAATCCTTTGCAAACCTCACAATTTGGTTAAAAAAACACGTTTTCCTCACATTTTGGTGACAGAAAGTTCTGGAATCTGAGAGTAGCCACAAATTTCCTTCCACCAAGCATTACCCCAAGTCTCCCGATAAAAATGATGCCTCTCTTGTGTGGGTAGGCCTAGCGCCCATGACAGGAAATGCCCCAAAACACAACGTGGACACATCACATTTTTTGACAGAAAACAGAGGTGTTTTCTGCAAAGTGCCAACCTGTAGATTTTGCCCTCTAGCTCAGCCGGCACCTAGGGAAAACTACCAAACCTGTGCATTTTTGAAAACTAGAGACCTAGGGGAATCCAAGATGGGGTGACTTGTGGGGCTCTGACCAGGTTCTGTTACCCAGAATCCTTTGCAACCTCAAAATTTGGCTAAAAAAACAAATTTTCCTCACATTTCGGTGACAGAATGTTCTGGAATCTGAGAGGAGCCACAAATTTCCTTCCACCCAGTGTTCCCCCAAGTCTCCAGATAAAAATGATACCTCACTTGTGTGGGTAGGCCTAGCGCCCACAAAAGGAAATGGCCCAAAACACAACGTGGACACATCACATTTTTTCACAGAAAACAGAGGTGTTTTTTGCAAAGTGCCTACCTGTAGATTTTGGCCTCTAGCTCAGCCGGCACCTAGGGAAACCTACCAATCCTGTGCATTTCTGAAAACTAGAGACCTAGGGGAATCCAAGATGGGGTGACTTGTGGGGCTCTGACCAGGTTCTGTTACTCAGAATCCTTTGCAAACCTCACAATTTGGCTAAAAAAACATGTTTTCCTCACATTTTGGTGACAGAAAGTTCTGGAATCTGAGAGGAGCCACAAATTTCCTTCCACCCAGTGTTCCCCCAAGTCTCCAGATAAAAATTATACCTCACTTGTGTGGGTAGGCCTAGCGCCCGTGACAGGAAATGCCCCAAACCACAACGTGGACACATCAAATTTTTTGAAAGAAAACAGAGGTGTGTTTTGCAAAGTGCCTACCTGTAGATTTTGCCCTCTAGCTCAGCCGGCACCTAGGGAAATCTACCAAACCTGTGCATTTTTGAAAACTAGAGATGTAGTGGAATCCAAGATGGGGTGTCTTGTGGGGCTCTGACCAGGTTCTGTTACCCAGAATCCTTTGCAAACCTCACAATTTGGCTAAAAAAACACGTTTTCCTCACATTTTGGTGACAGAAAGTTCTGGAATCTGAGAGTAGCCACAAATTTCCTTCCACCAAGCATTCCCCCAAGTCTCCCGATAAAAATGATGGCTCACTTGTGTGGGTAGGCCTAGCGCCCATGACAGGAAATGCCCCAAAACACAACGTGGACACATCACATTTTTTGACAGAAAACAGAGGTGTTTTCTGCAAAGTGCCAACCTGTAAATTTTGCCCTCTAGCTCAGCCGGCACCTAGGGAAAACTACCAAACCTGTGCATTTTTGAAAACTAGAGACCTAGGGGAATCCAAGATGGGGTGACATGTGGGGCTCTGACCAGGTTCTGTTACCCATAATCCTTTGCAAACCTAAATATTTGGCTAAGAAAACACATTTTCCTCAAATTTCGGTGACAGAAAGTTCTGGAATCTGAGAGGAGCCACACATTTCCTTCCACCCAGCGTTTCCCCAAGTCTCCCTATAAAAATGATACCTCACTTGTATGGGTAGGCCTAGAGCCCGTGACAGGAAATGCCCCAAAACACAACGTGGACACATTACATTTTTTGACAGAAAACCGAGGTGTTTTCTGCAAAGTGCCAACCTGTAGATTTTGCCCTCTAGCTCAGCCGGCACCTAGGGAAAACTACCAAACCTGTGCATTTTTGAAAACTAGACAGCTAGGGGAATCCAAGATGGGGTGATTTTTGGGGCTCTGACCAGGTTCTGTTACCCAGAATCCTTTGCAACCTCACAATTTGGCTAAAAAAACAAATTTTCCTCACATTTCGGTGACAGAATGTTCTGGAATCTGAGAGGAGCCACAAATTTCCTTCCACCCAGTGTTCCCCCAAGTCTCCAGATAAAAATGATACCTCACTTGTGTGGGTAGGCCTAGCGCCCGCGACAGGAAATGCCGCAAAACACAACGTAGACTCATCACAATTTTTGACAGCAAACAGAGGTGTTTTTTGCAAAGTGCCTACCTGCAGATTTTTGGCTCTAGCTCAGCCGGCACCTAGGGAAACCTACCAAACCTGTGCATTTTTGAAAGCTAGAGACCTAGTGGAATCCAAGATGGGGTGACTTGTGGGGCTCTGACCAGGTTCTGTTACCCAGAATCCTTTGCAAACCTCAAAATTTGGCTAATAAAACACGTTTTCCACTCATTTCGGTGACAGAAAGTTCTGGAATCTGAGAGGAGCCACAAATGTCCTTCCACCCAGCGTTCCCCCAAGTCTCCCAATAAAAATGATACCTCACTTATGTGGGTAGGCCCAGCGCCCACAAAATGAAATGGCCCAAAACACAACGTGGACACATCACATGTTTCACAGAAAACAGTGCCTACCTGTGGATTTTGGCCTCTAGCTCAGCCAGCACCTGGGAAAACCTACCAAACCAGCGCATTTTTTAAAGCTAGAAACCTAGGGGAATCCCAGATGGGGTGACTTGTGGGCTACCCAGTATCCTTTGCAAACCTTAAAATTTGGCCAAAAAAACACGTTTTCCTCTCATTTCGGTGACAGAAAGTTCTGGAATCTGAGAGGAGCCACAAATTTCCTTCCACCCAGCGTTCCCCCAAGTCTCCCGATAAAAATGGTACCTCACTTGTGTGGGTAGGCCTAGCGCCCACAAAAGGAAATGGCCCAAAACACAACGTGGACACATCACATTTTTTCACAGAAAACAGAGGTGTTTTTTGCAAAGTGCCTACCTGTAGATTTTGGCCTCTAGCTCAGCCGGCACCTAGGGAAACCTACCAATCCTGTGCATTTCTGAAAACTAGACACCTAGGGGAATCCAAGATGGGGTGACTTGTGGGGCTCTAACCAGGTTCTGTTACCCAGAATCCTTTGCAAACCTCACAATTTGGCTAAAAAAACACGTTTTCCTCACATTTTGGTGACAGAAAGTTCTGGAATCTGAGAGTAGCCACAAATTTCCTTCCACCAAGCATTACCCCAAGTCTCCCGATAAAAATGATGCCTCTCTTGTGTGGGTAGGCCTAGCGCCCATGACAGGAAATGCCCCAAAACACAACGTGGACACATCACATTTTTTGACAGAAAACAGAGGTGTTTTCTGCAAAGTGCCAACCTGTAGATTTTGCCCTCTAGCTCAGCCGGCACCTAGGGAAAACTACCAAACCTGTGCATTTTTGAAAACTAGAGACCTAGGGGAATCCAAGATGGGGTGACTTGTGGGGCTCTGACCAGGTTCTGTTACCCAGAATCCTTTGCAACCTCAAAATTTGGCTAAAAAAAAAAAATTTCCTCACATTTCGGTGACAGAATGTTCTGGAATCTGAGAGGAGCCACAAATTTCCTTCCACCCAGTGTTCCCCCAAGTCTCCAGATAAAAATGATACCTCACTTGTGTGGGTAGGCCTAGCGCCCACAAAAGGAAATGGCCCAAAACACAACGTGGACACATCACATTTTTTCACAGAAAACAGAGGTGTTTTTTGCAAAGTGCCTACCTGTAGATTTTGGCCTCTAGCTCAGCCGGCACCTAGGGAAACCTACCAATCCTGTGCATTTCTGAAAACTAGAGACCTAGGGGAATCCAAGATGGGGTGACTTGTGGGGCTCTGACCAGGTTCTGTTACTCAGAATCCTTTGCAAACCTCACAATTTGGCTAAAAAAACATGTTTTCCTCACATTTTGGTGACAGAAAGTTGTGGAATCTGAGAGGAGCCACAAATTTCCTTCCACCCAGTGTTCCCCCAAGTCTCCAGATAAAAATGATACCTCACTTGTGTGGGTAGGCCTAGCGCCCGTGACAGGAAATGCCCCAAACCACAACGTGGACACATCAAATTTTTTTAAAGAAAACAGAGGTGTGTTTTGCAAAGTGCCTACCTGTAGATTTTGCCCTCTAGCTCAGCCGGCACCTAGGGAAATCTACCAAACCTGTGCATTTTTGAAAACTAGAGATGTAGTGGAATCCAAGATGGGGTGTCTTGTGGGGCTCTGACCAGGTTCTGTTACCCAGAATCCTTTGCAAACCTCACAATTTGGCTAAAAAAACACGTTTTCCTCACATTTTGGTGACAGAAAGTTCTGGAATCTGAGAGTAGCCACAAATTTCCTTCCACCAAGCATTCCCCCAAGTCTCCCGATAAAAATGATGGCTCACTTGTGTGGGTAGGCCTAGCGCCCATGACAGGAAATGCCCCAAAACACAACGTGGACACATCACATTTTTTGACAGAAAACAGAGGTGTTTTCTGCAAAGTGCCAACCTGTAAATTTTGCCCTCTAGCTCAGCCGGCACCTAGGGAAAACTACCAAACCTGTGCATTTTTGAAAACTAGAGACCTAGGGGAATCCAAGATGGGGTGACATGTGGGGCTCTGACCAGGTTCTGTTACCCATAATCCTTTGCAAACCTAAAAATTTGGCTAAGAAAACACATTTTCCTCAAATTTCGGAGACAGAAAGTTCTGGAATCTGAGAGGAGCCACAAATTTCCTTCCACCCAGTGTTTCCCCAAGTCTCCCTATAAAAATGATACCTCACTTGTGTGGGTAGGCCTAGAGCCCGTGACAGGAAATGCCCCAAAACACAACGTGGACACATTACATTTTTTGACAGAAAACCGAGGTGTTTTCTGCAAAGTGCCAACCTGTAGATTTTGCCCTCTAGCTCAGCCGGCACCTAGGGAAAACTACCAAACCTGTGCATTTTTGAAAACTAGACACCTAGGGGAATCCAAGATGGGGTGATTTTTGGGGCTCTGACCAGGTTCTGTTACCCAGAATCCTTTGCAACCTCACAATTTGGCTAAAAAAACAAATTTTCCTCACATTTCGGTGACAGAATGTTCTGGAATCTGAGAGGAGCCACAAATTTCCTTCCACCCAGTGTTCCCCCAAGTCTCCAGATAAAAATGATACCTCACTTGTGTGGGTAGGCCTAGCGCCCGCGACAGGAAATGCCGCAAAACACAACGTAGACTCATCACAATTTTTGACAGCAAACAGAGGTGTTTTTTGCAAAGTGCCTACCTGTAGATTTTTGGCTCTAGCTCAGCCGGCACCTAGGGAAACCTACCAAACCTGTGCATTTTTGAAAGCTAGAGACCTAGTGGAATCCAAGATGGGGTGACTTGTGGGGCTCTGACCAGGTTCTGTTACCCAGAATCCTTTGCAAACCTCAAAATTTGGCTAATAAAACACGTTTTCCACTCATTTCGGTGACAGAAAGTTCTGGAATCTGAGAGGAGCCACAAATGTCCTTCCACCCAGCGTTCCCCCAAGTCTCCCAATAAAAATGATACCTCACTTATGTGGGTAGGCCCAGCGCCCACAAAATGAAATGGCCCAAAACACAACGTGGACACATCACATGTTTCACAGAAAACAGTGCCTACCTGTGGATTTTGGCCTCTAGCTCAGCCAGCACCTGGGAAAACCTACCAAACCAGCGCATTTTTTAAAGCTAGAAACCTAGGGGAATCCCAGATGGGGTGACTTGTGGGCTACCCAGAATCCTTTGCAAACCTTAAAATTTGGCCAAAAAAACACGTTTTCCTCTCATTTCGGTGACAGAAAGTTCTGGAATCTGAGAGGAGCCACAAATTTCCTTCCACCCAGCGTTCCCCCAAGTCTCCCGATAAAAATGGTACCTCACTTGTGTGGGTAGGCCTAGCGCCCACAAAAGGAAATGGCCCAAAACACAACGTGGACACATCACATTTTTTCACAGAAAACAGAGGTGTTTTTTGCAAAGTGCCTACCTGTAGATTTTGGCCTCTAGCTCAGCCGGCACCTAGGGAAACCTACCAATCCTGTGCATTTCTGAAAACTAGACACCTAGGGGAATCCAAGATGGGGTGACTTGTGGGGCTCTAACCAGGTTCTGTTACCCAGAATCCTTTGCAAACCTCACAATTTGGCTAAAAAAACACGTTTTCCTCACATTTTGGTGACAGAAAGTTCTGGAATCTGAGAGTAGCCACAAATTTCCTTCCACCAAGCATTACCCCAAGTCTCCCGATAAAAATGATGCCTCTCTTGTGTGGGTAGGCCTAGCACCCATGACAGGAAATGCCCCAAAACACAACGTGGACACATCACATTTTTTGACAGAAAACAGAGGTGTTTTCTGCAAAGTGCCAACCTGTAGATTTTGCCCTCTAGCTCAGCCGGCACCTAGGGAAAACTACCAAACCTGTGCATTTTTGAAAACTAGAGACCTAGGGGAATCCAAGATGGGGTGACTTGTGGGGCTCTGACCAGGTTCTGTTACCCAGAATCCTTTGCAACCTCAAAATTTGGCTAAAAAAACAAATTTTCCTCACATTTCGGTGACAGAATGTTCTGGAATCTGAGAGGAGCCACAAATTTCCTTCCACCCAGTGTTCCCCCAAGTCTCCAGATAAAAATGATACCTCACTTGTGTGGGTAGGCCTAGCGCCCGCAACAGGAAATGTCGCAAAACACAACGTGGACTCATCACAATTTTTGACAGAAAACAGAGGTGTTTTTTGCAAAGTGCCTACCTGTAGATTTTTGGCTCTAGCTCAGCCGGCACCTAGGGAAACCTACCAAACCTGTGCATTTTTTAAAGCTAGAGACCTAGTGGAATCCAAGATGGGGTGACTTGTGGGGCTCTGACCAGGTTCTGTTACCCAGAATCCTTTGCAAACCTCAAAATTTGGCTAATAAAACACGTTTTCCACTCATTTCGGTGACAGAAAGTTCTGGAATCTGAGAGGAGCCACAAATGTCCTTCCACCCAGCCTTCCCCCAAGTCTCCCAATAAAAATGATACCTCACTTGTGTGGGTAGGCCTAGCGCCCACGAAATGAAATGGCCCAAAACACAACGTGGACACATCACATGTTTCACAGAAAACAGTGCCTACCTGTGGATTTTGGCCTCTAGCTCAGCCGGCACCTGGGAAAACCTACCAAACCAGCGCATTTTTTAAAGCTAGAAACCTAGGGGAATCCAAGATGGGGTGACTTGTGGGCTACCCAGAATCCTTTGCAAACCTTAAAATTTGGCCAAAAAAACACGTTTTCCACTCATTTCGGTGACAGAAAGTTCTGGAATCTGAGAGGAGCCACAAATTTCCTTCCACCCAGCGTTCCCCCAAGTCTCCCGATAAAAATGGTACCTCACTTGTGTGGGTAGGCCTAGCGCCCACAAAAGGAAATGGCCCAAAACACAACGTGGACACATCACATTTTTTCACAGAAAACAGAGGTGTTTTTTGCAAAGTGCCTACCTGTAGATTTTGGCCTCTAGCTCAGCCGGCACCTAGGGAAACCTACCAATCCTGTGCATTTCTGAAAACTAGAGACCTAGGGGAATCCAAGATGGGGTGACTTGTGGGGCTCTGACCAGGTTCTGTTACCCATAATCCTTTGCAAACCTAAAAATTTGGCTAAGAAAACACATTTTCCTCAAATTTCGGTGACAGAAAGTTCTGGAATCTGAGAGGAGCCACAAATGTCCTTCCACCCAGCGTTCCCTCAAGTCTCCCGATAAAAATGATGCCTCACTTGTGTGGGTAGGCCTAGCGCCCACGAAATGAAATGGCCCAAAACACAACGTGGACACATCACATGTTTCACAGAAAACAGTGCCTACCTGTGGATTTTGGCCTCTAGCTCAGCCGGCACCTGGGAAAACCTACCAAACCAGCACATTTTTTAAAGCTAGAAACCTAGGGGAATCCATGATGGGGTGACTTGTGGGCTACCCAGAATCCTTTGCAAACCTTAAAATTTGGCCAAAAAAACACTTTTTCCACTCATTTTGGTGACAGAAAGTTCTGGAATCTGAGAGGAGCCACAAATTTCCTTCCACCCAGCGTTCCCCCAAGTCTCCCGATAAAAATGGTACCTCACTTGTGTGGGTAGGCCTAGCGCCCACAAAAGGAAATGGCCCAAAACACAACGTGGACACATCACATTTTTTCACAGAAAACAGAGGTGTTTTTTGCAAAGTGCCTACCTGTAGATTTTGGCCTCTAGCTCAGCCGGCACCTAGGGAAACCTACCAATCCTGTGCATTTCTGAAAACTAGAGACCTAGGGGAATCCAAGATGGGGTGACTTGTGGGGCTCTGACCAGGTTCTGTTACTCAGAATCCTTTGCAAACCTCACAATTTGGCTAAAAAAACATGTTTTCCTCACATTTTGGTGACAGAAAGTTCTGGAATCTGAGAGGAGCCACAAATTTCCTTCCACCCAGCATTCCCCCAAGTCTCCCGATAAAAATGATGCCTCACTTGTGTGGGTAGGCCTAGCGCCCGTGACAGGAAATGCCCCAAACCACAACGTGGACACATCAATTTTTTTTAAAGAAAACAGAGGTGTGTTTTGCAAAGTGCCTACCTGTAGATTTTGCCCTCTAGCTCAGCCGGCACCTAGGGAAATCTACCAAACCTGTGCATTTTTAGAAACTAGAGATGTAGTGGAATCCAAGATGGGGTGTCTTGTGGGGCTCTGACCAGGTTCTGTTACCCAGAATCCTTTGCAACCTCAAAATTTGGCTAAAAAAACAAATTTTCCTCACATTTCGGTGACAGAATGTTCTGGAATCTGAGAGGAGCCACAAATTTCCTTCCACCCAGTGTTCCCCCAAGTCTCCAGATAAAAATGATATCTCACGTGTGTGGGTAGGCCTAGCGCCCGCGACAGGAAATGCCGCAAAACACAACGTGGACTCATCACAATTTTTGACAGAAAACAGAGGTGTTTTTTGCAAAGTGCCTACCTGTAGATTTTTGCCTCTAGCTCAGCCTGGCACCTAGGGAAACCTACCAAACCTGTGCATTTTTGAAAGCTAGAGACCTAGTGGAATCCAAGATGGGGTGACTTGTGGGGCTCTGACCAGGTTCTGTTACCCAGAATCCTTTGCAAACCTCAAAATTTGGCTAATAAAACACGTTTTCCACTCATTTCGGTGACAGAAAGTTCTGGAATCTGAGAGAAGCCACTAATGTCCTTCCACCCAGCGTTCCCCCAAGTCTCCCGATAAAAATGATACCTCACTTGTGTGGGTAGGCCTAGCGCCCACGTAATTAAATGGCCCAAAACACAACGTGGACACGTCACATGTTTCACAGAAAACAGTGCCTACCTGTGGATTTTGGCCTCTAGCTTAGCCGGCACCTGGGAAAACCTACCAAACCAGCGCATTTTTTAAAGCTAGAAACCTAGGGGAATCCATGATGGGGTGACTTGTGGGCTACCCAGAATCCTTTGCAAACCTTAAAATTTGGCCAAAAAAACACTTTTTCCACTCATTTTGGTGACAGAAAGTTCTGGAATCTGAGAGGAGCCACAAATTTCCTTCCACCCAGCGTTCCCCCAAGTCTCCCGATAAAAATGGTACCTCACTTGTGTGGGTAGGCCTAGCGCCCACAAAAGGAAATGGCCCAAAACACAACGTGGACACATCACATTTTTTCACAGAATACAGAGGTGTTTTTTGCAAAGTGCCTACCTGTAGATTTTGCCCTCTAGCTCAGCCGGCACCTAGGGAAACCTACCAATCCTGTGCATTTCTGAAAACTAGAGACCTAGGGGAATCCAAGATGGGGTGACTTGTGGGGCTCTGACCAGGTTCTGTTACTCAGAATCCTTTGCAAACCTCACAATTTGGCTAAAAAAACATGTTTTCCTCACATTTTGGTGACAGAAAGTTCTGGAATCTGAGAGGAGCCACAAATTTCCTTCCACCCAGCTTTCCCCCAAGTCTCCCGATAAAAATGATGCCTCACTTGTGTGGGTAGGCCTAGCGCCCGTGACAGTAAATGCCCCAAAACACAACGTGGACACATCACATTTTTTTACAGAAAACAGAGGTGTTTATTGCAAAGTGCCTACCTGTAGATTTTGCCCTCTAGCTCAGCCGGCACCTAGGGAAAACTACCAAACCTGTGCATTTTTGAAAACTAGAGACCTAGGGGAATCCAAGATGGGGTGACTTGTGGGGCTCTGACCAGGTTCTGTTACCCAGAATCCTTTGCAAACCTCACAATTTGGCTAATAAAACACGTTTTCCACTCATTTCGGTGACAGAAAGTTCTGGAATCTGAGATGAGCCACAAATGTCCTTCCACGCAGCGTTCCCCCAAGTCTCCCGATAAAAATGATGCCTCACATGTGTGGGTAGGCCTAGCGCCCGTGACAGGAAATGCCCCAAACCACAACGTGGACACATCACATTTTTTGACAGAAAACAGAGGTGTTTTTTTGCAAAGTGTCTACCTGTAGATTTTGCCCTCTAGCTCAGCCAGCTCCTAGGGAAAACTACCAAACCTGTGCATTTTTGAAAACTAAAGACCTAGGGGAATCCAAGATGGGGTGACTTGTGGGGCTCTGACCAGGTTCTGTTACCCAGAATCCTTTGCAAACCTCAAAATATGGCTAAAAAAACACATTTTCCTCAAAGTTCGGTGACAGAAAGTTCTGGAATCTGAGAGGAGCCACAAATTTATTTCCACCCAGCGTTTACCCAAGTCTCCCGATAAAAATTATACCTCACTTGTGTGGGTAGGCCTAGCGCCCGTAACAGGAAATGCCCCAAAACACAACGTGGACTCATCAATTTTTTTTAAAGAAAACAGAGGTGTGTTTTGCAAAGTGCCTACCTTTAGATTTTGGCCTCTATCTCAGCCGACACCTAGGGAAACCTACCAATCCTGTGCATTTCTGAAAACTAGAGACCTAGGGGAATCCAAGATGGGGTGATTTGTGGGGCTCTGACCAGGTTCTGTTACCCAGAATCCTTTGCAACCTCAAAATTTGGCTAAAAAAACAAATTTTCCTCACATTTCGGTGACAGAATGTTCTGGAATCTGAGAGGAGCCACAAATTTCCTTCCACCCAGTGTTCCCCCAAGTCTCCAGATAAAAATTATACGTCACTTGTGTGGGTAGGCCTAGCGCCCACGACAGGAAATGCCGCAAAACACAACGTGGAGTCATCACAATTTTTGACAGAAAACAGAGCTGTTTTTTGCAAAGTGCCTACCTGTAGATTTTCGGCTCTAGCTCAGCCGGCAACTAGGGAAACCTACCAAACCTGTGCATTTTTGAAAGCTAGAGACCTAGTGGAATCCAAGATGGGGTGACTTGTGGGGCTCTGACCAGGTTCTGTTACCCAGAATCCTTTGCAAACCTCAAAATTTGGCTAATAAAACACGTTTTCCACTCATTTCGGTGACAGAAAGTTCTGGAATCTGAGAGGAGCCACAAATGTCCTTCCACCCAGCGTTCCCTCAAGTCTCCCGATAAAAATGATGCCTCACTTGTATGGGTAGGCCTAGCGCCCACGAAATGAAATGGCCCAAAACACAACGTGGACACATCACATGTTTCACAGAAAACAGTGCCTACCTGTGGATTTTGGCCTCTAGCTCAGCCGGCACCTGGGAAAACCTACCAAACCAGCACATTTTTTAAAGCTAGAAACCTAGGGGAATCCAAGATGGGGTGACTTGTGGGCTACCCAGAATCCTTTGCAAACCTTAAAATTTGGCCAAAAAAACACTTTTTCCTCTCATTTCGGTGACAGAAAGTTCTGGGATCTGAGAGGAGCCACAAATTTCCTTCCACCCAGCATTCCCCCAAGTCTCCCGATAAAAATGATGCCTCACTTGTGTGGGTAGGCCTAGCGCCCGTGACAGGAAATGGCCCAAAACACAACGTGGACACATCACATTTTTTCACAGAAAACAGAGGTGTTTTTTGCAAAGTGCCTACCTGTAGATTTTTCCCTCTAGCTCAGCCGGCACCTAGGGAAAACTACCAAACCTGTGCATTTTTGAAAACTAGAGACCTAGGGGAATCCAAGATGGGGTGACTTGTGGGGCTCTGACCAGGTTCTGTTACCCAGAATCCTTTGCAAACCTCACAATTTGGCTAATAAAACAAGTTTTCCACTCATTTCGGTGACAGAAAGTTCTGGAATCTGAGATGAGCCACAAATGTCCTTCCACCCAGCGTTCCCCCAAGTCTCCCGATAAAAATGATGCCTCACTTGTGTGGGTAGGCCTAGCGCCCGTGACTGGAAATGCCCCAAACCACAACGTGGACACATCACATTTTTTGACAGAAAACAGAGGTGTTTTTTTGCAAAGTGCCTACCTGTAGATTTTGCCCTCTAGCTCAGCCGGCACCTAGGGAAAACTACCAAACCTGTGCATTTTTGAAAACTAAAGACCTAGGGGAATCCAAGATGGGGTGACTTGTGGGGCTCTGACCAGGTTCTGTTACCCAGAATCCTTTGCAAACCTCAAAATTTGGCTAAAAAAACACATTTTCCTCAAAGTTCGGTGACAGAAAGTTCTGGAATCTGAGAGGAGCCACAAATTTATTTCCACCCAGCGTTTCCCTAAGTCTCCCGATAAAAATGATACCTCACTTGTGTGGGTAGGCCTAGCGCCCGTAACAGGAAATGCCCCAAAACACAACGTGGACTCATCACATTTTTTTAAAGAAAACAGAGGTGTGTTTTGCAAAGTGCCTACCTTTAAATTTTGGCCTCTATCTCAGCTGGCACCTAGGGAAACCTACCAATCCTGTGCATTTCTGAAAACTAGAGACCTAGGGGAATCCAAGATGGGGTGATTTGTGGGGCTCTGACCAGGTTCTGTTACCCAGAATCCTTTGCAACCTCAAAATTTGGCTAAAAAAACAAATTTTCCTCACATTTCGGTGACAGAATGTTCTGGAATCTGAGAGGAGCCACAAATTTCCTTCCACCCAGTGTTCCCCCAAGTCTCCAGATAAAAATGATACCTCACTTGTGTGGGTAGGCCTAGCGCCCGCGACAGGAAATGCCGCAAAACACAACGTGGACTCATCACAATTTTTGACAGAAAACAGAGGTGTTTTTTGCAAAGTGCCTACCTGTAGATTTTTGGCTCTAGCTCAGCCGGCACCTAGGGAAACCTACCAAACCTGTGCATTTTTGAAAGCTAGAGACCCAGTGGAATCCAAGATGGGGTGACTTGTGGGGCTCTGACCAGGTTCTGTTACCCAGAATCCTTTGCAAACCTCAAAATTTGGCTAATAAAACACGTTTTCCACTCATTTCGGTGACAGAAAGTTCTGGAATCTGAGAGGAGCCACAAATGTCCTTCCACCCAGCGTTCCCTCAAGTCTCCCGATAAAAATGATGCCTCACTTGTGTGGGTAGGCCTAGCGCCCACGAAATGAAATGGCCCAAAACACAACGTGGACACATCACATGTTTCACAGAAAACAGTGCCTACCTGTGGATTTTGGCCTCTAGCTCAGCCGGCACCTGGGAAAACCTACCAAACCAGCGCATTTTTTAAAGCTAGAAACCTAGGGGAATCCATGATGGGGTGACTTGTGGGCTACCCAGAATCCTTTGCAAACCTTAAAATTTGGCCTAAAAAACACTTTTTCCACTCATTTTGGTGACAGAAAGTTCTGGAATCTGAGAGGAGCCACAAATTTCCTTCCACCCAGCGTTCCCCCAAGTCTCCCGATAAAAATGGTACCTCACTTGTGTGGGTAGGCCTAGCGCCCACAAAAGGAAATGGCCCAAAACACAACGTGGACACATCACATTTTTTCACAGAAAACAGAGGTGTTTTTTGCAAAGTGCCTACCTGTAGATTTTGGCCTCTAGCTCAGCCGGCACCTAGGGAAACCTACCAATCCTGTGCATTTCTGAAAACTAGAGACCTAGGGGAATCCAAGATGGGGTGACTTGTGGGGCTCTGACCAGGTTCTGTTACTCAGAATCCTTTGCAAACCTCACAATTTGGCTAAAAAAACATGTTTTCCTCACATTTTGGTGACAGAAAGTTCTGGAATCTGAGAGGAGCCACAAATTTCCTTCCACCCAGCATTCCCCCAAGTCTCCCGATAAAAATTATGCCTCACTTGTGTGGGTAGGACTAGCGCCCGTGGCAGGAAATGCCCCAAAACACAACGTGGACACATCACATTTTTTTACAGAAAACAGAGGTGTTTTTTGCAAAGTGCCTACCTGTAGATTTTGCCCTCTAGCTCAGCCGGCACCTCGGGAAAACTACCAAACCTGTGCATTTTTGAAAACTAGAGACCTAGGGGAATCCAAGATGGGGTGACTTGTGGGGCTCTGATCAGGTTCTGTTACCCAGAATCATTTGCAAACCTCCCAATTTGGCTAATAAAACACGTTTTCCACTCATTTTGGTGACAGAAAGTTCTGGAATCTGAGATGAGCCACAAATGTCCTTCCACCCAGCGTTCCCCCAAGTCTCCCGATAAAAATGATGCCTCACTTGTGTGGGTAGGCCTAGCGCCCGTGACAGGAAATGCCCCAAACCACAACGTGGACACATCAAATTTTTTGAAAGAAAACAGAGGTGTGTTTTGCAAAGTGCCTACCTGTAGATTTTGCCCTCTAGCTCAGCCGGCACCTAGGGAAATCTACCAAACCTGTGCATTTTTGAAAACTAGAGATGTAGTGGAATCCAAGATGGGGTGTCTTGTGGGGCTCTGACCAGGTTCTGTTACCCAGAATCCTTTGCAAACCTCACAATTTGGCTAAAAAAACACGTTTTCCTCATATTTTGGTGACAGAAAGTTCTGGAATCTGAGAGTAGCCACAAATTTCCTTCCAACAAGCATTCCCCCAAGTCTCCCGATAAAAATGATGGCTCACTTGTGTGGGTAGGCCTAGCGCCCATGACAGGAAATGCCCCAAAACACAACGTGGACACATCACATTTTTTGACAGAAAACAGAGGTGTTTTCTGCAAAGTGCCAACCTGTAAATTTTGCCCTCTAGCTCAGCCGGCACCTAGGGAAAACTACCAAACCTGTGCATTTTTGAAAACTAGAGACCTAGGGGAATCCAAGATGGGGTGACATGTGGGGCTCTGACCAGGTTCTGTTACCCATAATCCTTTGCAAACCTAAAAATTTGGCTAAGAAAACACATTTTCCTCAAATTTCGGTGACAGAAAGTTCTGGAATCTGAGAGGAGCCACAAATTTCCTTCCACCCAGCGTTTCCCCAAGTCTCCCTATAAAAATGATACCTCACTTGTGTGGGTAGGCCTAGAGCCCGTGACAGGAAATGCCCCAAAACACAACGTGGACACATTACATTTTTTGACAGAAAACCGAGGTGTTTTCTGCAAAGTGCCAACCTGTAGATTTTGCCCTCTAGCTCAGCCGGCACCTAGGGAAAACTACCAAACCTGTGCATTTTTGAAAACTAGACACCTAGGGGAATCCAAGATGGGGTGATTTTTGGGGCTCTGACCAGGTTCTGTTACCCAGAATCCTTTGCAACCTCACAATTTGGCTAAAAAAACAAATTTTCCTCACATTTCGGTGACAGAATGTTCTGGAATCTGAGAGGAGCCACAAATTTCCTTCCACCCAGTGTTCCCCCAAGTCTCCAGATAAAAATGATACCTCACTTGTGTGGGTAGGCCTAGCGCCCGCGACAGGAAATGCCGCAAAACACAACGTAGACTCATCACAATTTTTGACAGCAAACAGAGGTGTTTTTTGCAAAGTGCCTACCTGTAGATTTTTGGCTCTAGCTCAGCCGGCACCTAGGGAAACCTACCAAACCTGTGCATTTTTGAAAGCTAGAGACCTAGTGGAATCCAAGATGGGGTGACTTGTGGGGCTCTGACCAGGTTCTGTTACCCAGAATCCTTTGCAAACCTCAAAATTTGGCTAATAAAACACGTTTTCCACTCATTTCGGTGACAGAAAGTTCTGGAATCTGAGAGGAGCCACAAATGTCCTTCCACCCAGCGTTCCCCCAAGTCTCCCAATAAAAATGATACCTCACTTATGTGGGTAGGCCCAGCGCCCACAAAATGAAATGGCCCAAAACACAACGTGGACACATCACATGTTTCACAGAAAACAGTGCCTACCTGTGGATTTTGGCCTCTAGCTCAGCCAGCACCTGGGAAAACCTACCAAACCAGCGCATTTTTTAAAGCTAGAAACCTAGGGGAATCCCAGATGGGGTGACTTGTGGGCTACCCAGTATCCTTTGCAAACCTTAAAATTTGGCCAAAAAAACACGTTTTCCTCTCATTTCGGTGACAGAAAGTTCTGGAATCTGAGAGGAGCCACAAATTTCCTTCCACCCAGCGTTCCCCCAAGTCTCCCGATAAAAATGGTACCTCACTTGTGTGGTTAGGCATAGCGCCCACAAAAGGAAATGGCCCAAAACACAACGTGGACACATCACATTTTTTCACAGAAAACAGAGGTGTTTTTTGCAAAGTGCCTACCTGTAGATTTTGGCCTCTAGCTCAGCCGGCACCTAGGGAAACCTACCAATCCTGTGCATTTCTGAAAACTAGACACCTAGGGGAATCCAAGATGGGGTGACTTGTGGGGCTCTAACCAGGTTCTGTTACCCAGAATCCTTTGCAAACCTCGCAATTTGGCTAAAAAAACACGTTTTCCTCACATTTTGGTGACAGAAAGTTCTGGAATCTGAGAGTAGCCACAAATTTCCTTCCACCAAGCATTACCCCAAGTCTCCCGATAAAAATGATGCCTCTCTTGTGTGGGTAGGCCTAGCGCCCATGACAGGAAATGCCACAAAACACAATGTGGACACATCACATTTTTTGACAGAAAACAGAGGTGTTTTCTGCAAAGTGACAACCTCTAGATTTTGCCCTCTAGCTCAGCCGGCACCTAGGGAAAACTACCAAACCTGTGCATTTTTGAAAACTAGAGACCTAGGGGAATCCAAGATGGGGTGACTTGTGGGGCTCTGACCAGGTTCTGTTACCCAGAATCCTTTGCAACCTCAAAATTTGGCTAAAAAAACAAATTTTCCTCACATTTCGGTGACAGAATGTTCTGGAATCTGAGAGGAGCCACAAATTTCCTTCCACCCAGTGTTCCCCCAAGTCTCCAGATAAAAATGATACCTCACTTGTGTGGGTAGGCCTAGCGCCCGCAACAGGAAATGTCGCAAAACACAACGTGGACTCATCACAATTTTTGACAGAAAACAGAGGTGTTTTTTGCAAAGTGCCTACCTGTAGGTTTTTGGCTCTAGCTCAGCCGGCACCTAGGGAAACCTACCAAACCTGTGCATTTTTTAAAGCTAGAGACCTAGTGGAATCCAAGATGGGGTGACTTGTGGGGCTCTGACCAGGTTCTGTTACCCAGAATCCTTTGCAAACCTCAAAATTTGGCTAATAAAACACGTTTTCCACTCATTTCGGTGACAGAAAGTTCTGGAATCTGAGAGGAGCCACAAATGTCCTTCCACCCACCCTTCCCCCAAGTCTCCCAATAAAAATGATACCTCACTTGTGTGGGTAGGCCTAGCGCCCACGAAATGAAATGGCCCAAAACACAACGTGGACACATCACATGTTTCACAGAAAACAGTGCCTACCTGTGGATTTTGGCCTCTAGCTCAGCCGGCACCTGGGAAAACCTACCAAACCAGCGCATTTTTTAAAGCTAGAAACCTAGGGGAATCCAAGATGGGGTGACTTGTGGGCTACCCAGAATCCTTTGCAAACCTTAAAATTTGGCCAAAAAAACACTTTTTCCTCTCATTTCGGTGACAGAAAGTTCTGGAATCTGAGAGGAGCCACAAATTTCCTTCCACCCAGCGTTCCCCCAAGTCTCCCGATAAAAATGGTACCTCACTTGTGTGGGTAGGCCTAGCGCCCACAAAAGGAAATGGCACAAAACACAAAGTGGACACATCACATTTTTTCACAGAAAACAGAGGTGTTTTTTGCAAAGTGCCTACCTGTAGATTTTGGCCTCTAGCTCAGCCGGCACCTAGGGAAACCTACCAATCCTGTGCATTTCTGAAAACTAGAGACCTAGGGGAATCCAAGATGGGGTGACTTGTGGGGCTCTGACCAGGTTCTGTTACCCAGAATCCTTTGCAAACCTCACAATTTGGCTTAAAAAAACACGTTTTCCTCACATTTTGGTGACAGAAAGTTCTGGAATCTGAGAGTAGCCACAAATTTCCTTCCACCAAGCATTCCCCCAAGTCTCCCGATAAAAATGATGCCTCACTTGTGTGGGTAGGCCTAGCGCCCATGACAGGAAATGCCCCAAAACACAACGTGGACACATCACCTTTTTTGACAGAAAACAGAGGTGTTTTCTGCAAATTGCCAACCTGTAGATTTTGCCCTCTAGCTCAGCCGGCACCTAGGGAAAACTACCAAACCTGTGCATTTTTGAAAACTAG
Organism: Pleurodeles waltl; assembly: GCF_031143425.1. Lineage (NCBI taxonomy): Eukaryota > Metazoa > Chordata > Amphibia > Caudata > Salamandridae > Pleurodeles > Pleurodeles waltl. The sequence goes on from NC_090440.1 coordinate 807,062,575, forward strand.
AGACCTAGGGGAATCCAAGATGGGGTGACTTGTGGGGCTCTGACCAGGTTCTGTTACCCATAATCCTCTGCAAACCTAAAAATTTGGCTAAGAAAACACATTTTCCTCAAATTTCTGTGACAGAAAGTTTTGGAATCTGAGAGGAGCCACAAATTTCCTTCCACCCAGCGTTTCCCCAAGTCTCCCGATAAAAATGATACCTCACTTGTGTGGGTAGGCCTAGAGCCCGTGACAGGAAATGCCCCAAAACACAACGTGGACACATTAAATTTTTTGACAGAAAACCGAGGTGTTTTCTGCAAAGTGCCAACCTGTAGATTTTGCTCTCTAGCTCAGCCGGCACCTAGGGAAAACTACCAAACCTGTGCATTTTTGAAAACTAGACACCTAGGGGAAATCAAGATGGGGTGATTTGTGGGGCTCTGACCAGGTTCTGTTACCCAGAATCCTTTGCAACCTCAAAATTTGGCTAAAAAAACAAATTTTCCTCACATTTCGGTGACAGAATGTTCTGGAATCTGAGAGGAGCCACAAATTTCCTTCCACCCAGTGTTCCCCCAAGTCTCCAGATAAAAATGATACCTCACTTGTGTGGGTAGGCCTAGCGCCCGCGACAGGAAATGCCGCAAAACACAACGTGGACTCATCACAATTTTTGACAGCAAACAGAGGTGTTTTTTGCAAAGTGCCTACCTGTAGATTTTTGGCTCTAGCTCAGCCGGCACCTAGGGAAACCTACCAAACCTGTGCATTTTTGAAAACTAGAGACCTAGTGGAATCCAAGATGGGGTGACTTGTGGGGCTCTGACCAGCTTCTGTTACCCAGAATCCTTTGCAAACCTCAAAATTTGGCTAATAAAACACGTTTTCCACTCATTTCGGTGACAGAAAGTTCTGGAATCTGAGAGGAGCCACAAATGTCCTTCCACCCAGCGTTCCCCCAACTCTCCCAATAAAAATGATACCTCACTTGTGTGGGTAGGCCTAGCGCCCACGAAATGAAAAGGCCCAAAACACAACGTGGACACATCACATATTTCACAGAAAACAGTGCCTACCTGTGGATTTTGTGTGGGTAGGCCTAGCGCCCGCAACAGGAAATGTCGCAAAACACAACGTGGACTCATCACAATTTTTGACAGAAAACAGAGGTGTTTTTTGCAAAGTGCCTACCTGTAGGTTTTTGGCTCTAGCTCAGCCGGCACCTAGGGAAACCTACCAAACCTGTGCATTTTTTAAAGCTAGAGACCTAGTGGAATCCAAGATGGGGTGACTTGTGGGGCTCTGACCAGGTTCTGTTACCCAGAATCCTTTGCAAACCTCAAAATTTGGCTAATAAAACACGTTTTCCACTCATTTCGGTGACAGAAAGTTCTGGAATCTGAGAGGAGCCACAAATGTCCTTCCACCCAGCCTTCCCCCAAGTCTCCCAATAAAAATGATACCTCACTTGTGTGGGTAGGCCTAGCGCCCACGAAATGAAATGGCCCAAAACACAACGTGGACACATCACATGTTTCACAGAAAACAGTGCCTACCTGTGGATTTTGGCCTCTAGCTCAGCCGGCACCTGGGAAAACCTACCAAACCAGCGCATTTTTTAAAGCTAGAAACCTAGGGGAATCCAAGATGGGGTGATTTGTGGGCTACCCAGAATCCTTTGCAAACCTTAAAATTTGGCCAAAAAAACACGTTTTCCACTCATTTCGGTGACAGAAAGTTCTGGAATCTGAGAGGAGCCACAAATTTCCTTCCACCCAGCGTTCCTCCAAGTCTCCCGATAAAAATGGTACCTCACTTGTGTGGGTAGGCCTAGCGCCCACAAAAGGAAATGGCCCAAAACACAACGTGGACACATCACATTTTTTCACAGAAAACAGAGGTGTTTTTTGCAAAGTGCCTACCTGTAGATTTTGGCCTCTAGCTCAGCCGGCACCTAGGGAAACCTACCAATCCTGTGCATTTCTGAAAACTAGAGACCTAGGGGAATCCAAGATGGGGTGACTTGTGGGGCTCTGACCAGGTTCTGTTACCCATAATCCTTTGCAAACCTAAAAATTTGGCTAAGAAAACACATTTTCCTCAAATTTCGGTGACAAAAAGTTCTGGAATCTGAGAGGAGCCACAAATTTCCTTCCACCCAGCGTTTCCCCAAGTCTCCCGATAAAAATGATACCTCACTTGTGAGGGTAGGCCTAGCGCCCGTGACACGAAATGCCCCAAAACACAACGTGGACACATCACATTTTTTGACAAAAAAAACGAGGTGTTTTTTGCAAAGTGCCTACCTGTAGATTTTGGCCTCTAGCTCAGCCGGCACCCAGGGAAACCTATCAAACCTGTGCACTTTTGAAAACTAGAGACCTAGGTGAATCCAAGATGGGGTGACTTGTGGGGCTCTGACCAGGTTCTGTTACCCAGAATCCTTTGCAACCTCAAAATTTGGCTAAAAAAACAAATTTTCCTCACATTTCGGTGACAGAATGTTCTGGAATCTGAGAGGAGCCACAAATTTCCTTCCACCCAGTGTTCCCCCAAGTCTCCAGATAAAAATGATACCTCACCTGTGTGGGTAGGCCTAGCGCCCGCGACAGGAAATGCCGCAAAACACAACGTGGACTCATCACAATTTTTGACAGCAAACAGAGGTGTTTTCTGCAAAGTGCCAACCTGTAGATTTTGCCCTCTAGCTCAGCCGGCACCTAGGGAAAACTAGCAAACCTGTGCATTTTTGAAAACTAGAGACCTAGGGGAATCCAAGATGGGGTGATTTGTGGAGCTCTGACCAGGTTCTGTTACCCAGAATCCTTTGCAACCTCAAAATTTGGCTAAAATACAAATTTTCCTCACATTTCGGTGACAGAATGTTCTGGAATCTGAGAGGAGCCACAAATTTCCTTCCACCCAGTGTTCCCCCAAGTCTCCAGATAAAAATGATACCTCACTTGTGTAGGTAGGCCTAGCGCCCGCGAAAGGAAATGCCGCAAAACACAACGTGGACTCATCACAATTTTTGACGGAAAACAGAGGTGTTTTTTGCAAAGTGCCTACCTGTAGATTTTTGGCTCTAGCTCAGCCGGCACCTAGGGAAACCTACCAAACCTGTGCATTTTTTATAGCTAGAGACCTAGTGGAATCCAAGATGGGGTGACTTGTGGGGCTCTGACCAGGTTCTGTTACCCAGAATCCTTTGCAAACCTCAAAATTTGGCTAATAAAACACGTTTTCCACTCATTTCGGTGACAGAAAGTTCTGGAATCTGAGAGGAGCCACAAATGTCCTTCCACCCAGCGTTCCCCCAAGTCTCCCAATAAAAATGATACCTCACTTGTGTGGGTAGGCCTAGCGCCCACGAAATGAAATGGACCAAAACACAACGTGGACACATCACATGTTTCACAGAAAACAGTGCCTACCTGTGGATTTTGGCCTCTAGCTCAGCCGGCACCTGAGAAAACCTACCAAACCAGCGCATTTTTTAAAGCTAGAAACCTAGGGGAATCCAAGATGGGGTGACTTGTGGGCTACCCAGAATCCTTTGCAAACCTTAAAATTTGGCCAAAAAAACACTTTTTCCTCTCATTTCGGTGACAGAAAGTTCTGGAATCTGAGAGGAGCCACAAATTTCCTTCCACCCAGCGTTCCCCCAAGTCTCCCGATAAAAATGGTACCTCACTTGTGTGGGTAGGCCTAGCGCCCACAAAAGGAAATGGCCCAAAACACAACGTGGACACATCACATTTTTTCACAGAAAACAGAGGTGTTTTTTGCAAAGTGCCTACCTGTAGATTTTGGCCTCTAGCTCAGCCGGCACCTAGGGAAACCTACCAATCCTGTGCATTTCTGAAAACTAGACACCTAGGGGAATCCAAGATGGGGTGACTTGTGGGGCTCTGACCAGGTTCTGTTACCCAGAATCCTTTGCAAACCTCACAATTTGGCTAAAAAAACACGTTTTCCTCACATTTTGGTGACAGAATGTTCTGGAATCTGAGAGTAGCCACACATTTCCTTCCACCAAGCATTCCCCCAAGTCTCCCGATAAAAATGATGCCTCACTTGTGTGGGTAGGCCTAGCGCCCATGACAGGAAATGCCCCAAAACACAACGTGGACACATCACATTTTTTGACAGAAAACAGAGGTGTTTTCTGCAAATTGCCAACCTGTAGATTTTGCCCTCTAGCTCAGCCGGCACCTAGGGAAAACTACCAAACCTGTGCATTTTTGAAAACTAGAGACCTAGAGGAATCCAAGATGGGGTGACTTCTGGGGCTCTGACCAGGTTCTGTTACCCATAATCCTTTGCAAACCTAAAGATTTGGCTAAGAAAACACATTTTCCTCAAATTTCGGTGACAGAAAGTTCTGGAATCTGAGAGGAGCCACAAATTTCCTTCCACCCAGCGTTTCCCCAAGTCTCCCGATAAAAATGATACCTCACTTGTGTGGGTAGGCCTAGAGCCCGTGACAGGAAATGCCCCAAAACACAACGTGGACACATTAAATTTTTTGACAGAAAACCGAGGTGTTTTCTGCAAAGTGCCAACCTGTAGATTTTGCCCTCTAGCTCAGCCGGCACCTAGGGAAAACTACCAAACCTGTGCATTTTTGAAAACTAGAGACCTAGGGGAATCCAAGATGGGGTGATTTGTGGGGCTCTGACCAGGTTCTCTTACCCAGAATCCTTTGCAACCTCAAAATTTGGCTAAAAAAACAAATTTTCCTCACATTTCGGTGACAGAATGTTCTGGAATCTGAGAGGAGCAACAAATTTCCTTCCACCCAGTGTTCCCCAAGTCTCCATATAAAAATGATACCTCACTTGTGTGGGTAGGCCTAGCGCCCGCAACAGGAAATGCCTCAAAACACAACGTGGACTCATCACAATTTTTGACAGAAAACAGAGGTGTTTTTTGCAAAGTGCCTACCTGTAGATTTTTGGCTCTAGCTCAGCCGGCACCTAGGGAAACCTACCAAACCTGTGCATTTTTGAAAGCTAGAGACCTAGTGGAATCCAAGATGGGGTGACTTGTGGGGCTCTGACCAGGTTCTGTTACCCAGAATCCTTTGCAAACCTCTAAATTTGGCTAATAAAACACGTTTTCCACTCATTTTGGTGACAGAAAGTTCTGGAATCTGAGAGGGGCCACAAATGTCCTTCCACCCAGCGTTCCCCCAAGTCTCCCAATAAAAATGATACCTCACTTGTGTGGGTAGGCCTAGCGCCAGCAAAATGAAATGGCCCAAAACACAACGTGGACACATCACATGTTTCACAGAAAACAGTGCCTACCTGTGGATTTTGGCCTCTAGCTCAGCCGGCACCTGGGAAAACCTACCAAACCAGCGCATTTTTTAAAGCTAGAAACCTAGGGGAATCCAAGATGGGGTGACTTGTGGGCTACCCAGAATCCTTTGCAAACCTTAAAATTTGGCCAAAAAAACACTTTTTCCTCTCATTTCGGTGACAGAAAGTTCTGGAATCTGAGAGGAGCCACAAATTTCCTTCCACCCAGCGTTCCCCCAAGTCTCCTGATAAAAATGGTACCTCACTTGTGTGGGTAGGCCTAGCGCCCACAAAAGGAAATGGCCCAAAACACAACGTGGACACATCACATTTTTTCACAGAAAACAGAGGTGTTTTTTGCAAAGTGCCTACCTGTAGATTTTGGCCTCTAGCTCAGCCGGCACCTAGGGAAACCTACCAATCCTGTGCATTTCTGAAAACTAGACACCTAGGGGAATCCAAGATGGGGTGACTTGTGGGGCTCTGACCAGGTTCTGTTACCCAGAATCCTTTGCAAACCTCACAATTTGGCTAAAAAAACACGTTTTCCTCACATTTTGGTGACAGAAAGTTCTGGAATCTGAGAGTAGCCACACATTTCCTTCCACCAAGCATTCCCCCAAGTCTCCCGATAAAAATGATGCCTCACTTGTGTGGGTAGGCCTAGCGCCCATGACAGGAAATGCCCCAAAACACAACGTGGACACATCACATTTTTTGACAGAAAACAGAGGTGTTTTCGGCAAATTGCCAACCTGTAGATTTTGCCCTCTAGCTCAGCCGGCACCTAGGGAAAACTACCAAACCTGTGCATTTTTGAAAACTAGAGACCTAGGGGAATCCAAGATGGGGTGACTTGTGGGGCTCTGACCAGGTTCTGTTACCCATAATCCTTTGCAAACCTAAAAATTTGGCTAAGAAAACACATTTTCCTCAAATTTCGGTGACAGAAAGTTCTGGAATCTGAGAGGAGCCACAAATTTCCTTCCACCCAGCGTTTCCCCAAGTCTCCCGATAAAAATTATACCTCACTTGTATGGGTAGGCCTAGAGCCCGTGACAGGAAATGCCCCAAAACACAACGTGGACACATTACATTTTTTGACAGAAAACCGAGGTGTTTTCTGCAAAGTGCCAACCTTTAGATTTTGCCCTCTAGCTCAGCCGGCACCTAGGGAAAACTACCAAACCTGTGCATTTTTGAAAACTAGACACCTAGGGGAATCCAAGATGGAGTGATTTGTGGGGCTCTGACCAGGTTCTGTTACCCAGAATCCTTTGCAACCTCAAAATTTGGCTAAGAAAACACATTTTCCTCACATTTCGGTGACAGAATGTTCTGGAATCTGAGAGGAGCCACAAATTTCCTTCCACCCAGTGTTCCCCCAAGTCTCCAGATAAAAATGATACCTCACTTGTGTGGGTAGGCCTAGCGCCCACAACAGGAAATGCCGCAAAACACAACGTGGACTCATCACAATTTTTGACAGAAAACAGAGGTGTTTTTTGCAAAGTGCCTACCTGTAGATTTTTGGCTCTAGCTCAGCCGGCACCTAGGGAAACCTACCAAACCAGTGCATTTTTGAAAGCTAGAGACCTAGTGGAATCCAAGATGGGGTGACTTGTGGGGCTCTGACCAGGTTCTGTTACCCAGAATCCTTTGCAAACCTCAAAATTTGGCTAATAAAACACGTTTTCCACTCATTTCGGTGACAGAAAGTTCTGGAATCTGAGAGGGGCCACAAATGTCCTTCCACCCAGCGTTCCCCCAAGTCTCCCAATAAAAATGATACCTCACTTGTGTGGGTAGGCCTAGCGCCCACGAAATGAAATGGCCCAAAACACAACGTGGACACATCACATGTTTCACAGAAAACAGTGCCTACCTGTGGATTTTGGCCTCTAGCTCAGCCGGCACCTGGGAAAACCTACCAAACCAGCGCATTTTTTAAAGCTAGAAACCTAGGGGAATCCAAGATGGGGTGACTTGTGGGCTACCCAGAATCCTTTGCAAACCTTAAAATTTGGCCAAAAAAACACTTTTTCCTCTCATTTCGGTGACAGAAAGTTCTGGAATCTGAGAGGAGCCACAAATTTCCTTCCACCCAGCGTTCCCCCAAGTCTCCCGATAAAAATGGTACCTCACTTGTGTGGGTAGGCCTAGCGCCCACAAAAGGAAATGGCCCAAAACACAACGTGGACACATCACATTTTTTCACAGAAAACAGAGGTGTTTTTTGCAAAGTGCCTACCTGTAGATTTTGGCCTCTAGCTCAGCCGGCACCTAGGGAAACCTACCAAACCTGTGCATTTTTGAAAACTAGAGACGTAGGGGAATCCAAGATGGGGTGACTTGTGGGGCTCTGACCAGGTTCTGTTACCCATAATCCTTTGCAAACCTAAAAATTTGGCTAAGAGAACACATTTTCCTCAAATTTCGGTGACAGAAAGTTCTGGAATCTGAGAGGAGCCACAAATTTCCTTCCAGCCAGCTTTTCCCCAAGTCTCCCGATAAAAATGATACCTCACTTGTGTGGGTAGGCCTAGAGCCCGTGACAGGAAATGCCCCAAAACACAACGTGGACACATTAAATTTTTTGACAGAAAACCGAGGTGTTTTCTGCAAAGTGCCAACCTATAGATTTTTGGCTCTAGCTCAGCCGGCACCTAGGGAAACCTACCAAACCTGCGCATTTTTGAAAACTAGAGACCTAGGGGAATCCAAGATGGGGTGATTTGTGGGGCTCTGACTAGGTTCTGTTACCCAGAATCCTTTGCAACCTCAAAATTTGGCTAAAAAAACAAATTTTCCTCACATTTTGGTGACAGAATGTTCTGGAATCTGAGAGAAGCCACAAATTTCCTTCCACCCAGTGTTCCCCCAAGTCTCCAGATAAAAATGATACCTCACTTGTATGGGTAGGCCTAGCGCCCGCAACAGGAAATGCCGCAAAACACAACGTGGACTCATCACAATTTTTGACAGAAAACAGAGGTGTTTTTTGCAAAGTGCCTACCTGTAGATTTTTGGCTCTAGCTCAGCCGGCACCTAGGGAAACCTACAAATCCTGTGCATTTTTGAAAGATAGAGACCTAGTGGAATCCAAGATGGGGTGACTTGTGGGGCTCTGACCAGGTTCTGTTACCCAGAATCCTTTGCAAACCTCAAAATTTGGCTAATAAAACACGTTTTCCACTCATTTCGGTGAGAGAAAGTTCTGGAATCTGAGAGGACCAACAAATGTCCTTCCACCCAGCCTTCCCCTAAGTCTCCCAATAAAAATGATACCTCACTTGTGTGGGTAGGCCTAGCGCCCACAAAATGAAATGGCCCAAAACACAACGTGGACACATCACATGTTTCACAGAAAACAGTGCCTACCTGTGGATTTTGGCCTCTATCTCAGCCGGCACCTGGGAAAACCTACCAAACCAGCGCATTTTTTAAAGCTAGAAACCTAGGGGAATCCAAGATGGGGTGACTTGTGGGCTACCCTGAATCCTTTGCAAACCTTAAAATTTGGCCAAAAAAACACTTTTTCATCTCATTTCGGTGACAGAAAGTTCTGGAATCTGAGAGGAGCCACAAATTTCCTTCCACCTAGCGTTCCCCCAAGTCTCCTGATAAAAATGGTACCTCACTTGTGTGGGTAGGCCTAGCGCCCACAAAAGGAAATGGCCCAAAACACAACGTGGACACATCACATTTTTTCACAGAAAACAGAGGTGTTTTTTGCAAAGTGCCTACCTGTAGCTTTTGGCCTCTAGCTCAGCCGGCACCTAGGGAAACCTACCAATCCTGTGCATTTCTGAAAACTAGAGACCTAGGGGAATCCAAGATGGGGTGACTTGTGGGGCTCTGACCAGGTTCTGTTACCCAGAATCCTTTGCAAACCTCACAATTTGGCTAAAAAAACACGTTTTCCTCACATTTTGGTGACAGAAAGTTCTGGAATCTGAGAGTAGCCACACATTTCCTTCCACCAAGCATTCCCCCAAGTCTCCCGATAAAAATGATGCCTCACTTGTGTGGGTAGGCCTAGCGCCCATGACAGGAAATGCCCCAAAACACAACGTGGACACATCACATTTTTTGACAGAAAACAGAGGTGTTTTCTGAAAAGTGCCAACCTGTAGATTTTGCCCTCTAGCTCAGCCGGCACCTAGGGAAAACTACCAAACCTGTGCATTTTTGAAAACTAGAGACCTAGGGGAATCCAAGATGGGGTGACTTGTGGGGCTCTGACCAGGTTCTGTTACCCATAATCCTTTGCAAACCTAAAAATTTGGCTAAGAAAACACATTTTCCTCAAATTTCGGTGACAGAAAGTTCTGGAATCTGAGAGGAGCCACAAATTGCCTTCCACCCAGCGTTTCCCCAAGTCTCCCGATAAAAATGATACCTCACTTGTGTGGGTAGGCCTAGAGCCTGTGACAGGAAATGCCCCAAAACACAACGTGGACACATTACATTTTTTGACAGAAAACCGAGGTGTTTTCTGCAAAGTGCCAACCTGTAGATTTTGCCCTCTAGCTCAGCCGGCACCTAGGAAAAACTACCAAACCTGTGCATTTTTGAAAACTAGAGACCTAGGGGAATCCAAGATGGGGTGATTTGTGGGGCTCTGACCAGGTTCTGTTACCCAGAATCCTTTGCAACCTCAAAATTTGGCTAAAAAAACAAATTTTCCTCACATTTCGGTGACAGAATGTTCTGGAATCTGAGAGGAGCCACAAATTTCCTTCCACCCAGTATTCCCCCAAGTCTCCCGATAAAAATGATGCCTCACTTGTGTGGGTAGGCCTAGCGCCCATGACAGGAAATGCCCCAAAACACAACGTGGATACATCACATTTTTTGACAGAAAACAGAGGTGTTTTCTGCAAAGTGCCAACCTGTAGATTTTGCCCTCTAGCTCAGCCGGCACCTAGGGAAAACTACCAAACCTGTGCATTTTTGAAAACTAGAGACCTAGGGGAATCCAAGACTGGGTGACTTGTGGGGCTCTGACCAGGTTCTGTTACCCATAATCCTTTGCAAACCTAAAAATTTGGCTAAGAAAACACATTTTCCTCAAATTTCGGTGACAGAAAGTTCTGGAATCTGAGAGGAGCCACAAATTGCCTTCCACCCAGCGTTTCCCCAAGTCTCCCGATAAAAATGATACCTCACTTGTGTGGGTAGGCCTAGAGCCCGTGACAGGAAATGCACCAAAACACAACGTGGACACATTACATTTTTTGACAGAAAACCGAGGTGTTTTCTGCAAAGTGCCAACCTGTAGATTTTGCCCTCTAGCTCAGCCGGCACCTAGGAAAAACTACCAAACCTGTGCATTTTTGAAAACTAGAGACCTAGGGGAATCCAAGATGGGGTGATTTGTGGGGCTCTGACCAGGTTCTGTTACCCAGAATCCTTTGCAACCTCAAAATTTGGCTAAAAAAACAAATTTTCCTCACATTTCGGTGACAGAATGTTCTGGAATCTGAGAGGAGCCACAAATTTCCTTCCACCCAGTGTTCCCCCAAGTCTCCAGATAAAAATGATACCTCACTTGTGTGGGTAGGCCTAGCGCCCGCGACAGGAAATGCCGCAAAACACAACGTGGACTCATTACAATTTTTGACAGAAAACAGAGGTGTTTTTTGCAAAGTGCCTACCTGTAGATTTTTGGCTCTAGCTCAGCCGGCACCTAGGGAAACCTACCAAACCTGTGCATTTTTGAAAACTAGAGACCTAGTGGAATCCAAGATGGGGTGACTTGTGGGGCTCTTACCAGGTTCGGTTACCCAGAATCCTTTGCAAACCTCAAAATTTGGCTTATAAAACACGTTTTCCACTCATTTCGGTGACAGAAAGTTCTGGAATCTGAGAGGAGCCACAAATGTCCTTCCACCCAGCGTTCCCCCAAGTCTCCCAATAAAAATAATACCTCACTTGTGTGGGTAGGCCTAGCGCCCACGAAATGAAATGGCCCAAAACACAACGTGGACACATCACATGTTTCACAGAAAACAGTGCCTACCTGTGGATTTTGGCCTCTAGCTCAGCCGGCACCTGGGAAAACCTACCAAACCAGCGCATTTTTTAAAGCTAGAAACCTAGGGGAATCCCAGATGGGGTGACTTGTGGGCTACCCAGAATCCTTTGCAATCCTTAAAATTTGGCCAAAAAAACACTTTTTCCTCTCATTTCGGTGACAGAAAGTTCTGGAATCTGAGAGGAGCCACAAATTTCCTTCCACCCAGCGTTCCCCCAAGTCTCCCGATAAAAATGGTACCTCACTTGTGTGGGTAGGCCTAGCGCCCACAAACGGAAATGGCCCAAAACACAACGTGGACACATCACATTTTTTGACAGAAAACAGAGGTGTTTTTTGCAAAGTGCCTACCTGTAGATTTTGGCCTCTAGCTCAGCCGGCACCTAGGGAAACCTATCAAACTTGTGCATTTTTGAAAACTAGAGACCTAGGGGAATCCAAGATGGGTGACTTGTGGGGCTCTGACCAGGTTCTGTTACCCAGAATCCTTTGCAACCTCAAATTTTGGCTAAAAAAACCAATTTTCCACTCATTTCGGTGACAGAAAGTTCTGAAATCTGAGAGGAGCCACAAATGTCCTTCGACCCAGCGTTCTCCCAAGTCTCCCGATAAAAATGATACCTCACTTGTGTGGGTAGGCCTAGCGCCCGCAAAAGGAAATGGCCCAAAACACAACCTGGACACATCACATGTTTCACAGAAAACAGTGCCTAACTGTGGATTTTGGCCTCTAGCTCAGCCGGCACCTGGGAAAACCTACCAAACCAACGCATTTTTTAAAACTAGAAACCTAGGGGAATCCAAGATGGGGTGACTTGTGGGATACCCAGAATCCTTTGCAAACCTTAAAATTTGGCCAAAAAAACACCTTGTCCTCTCATTTAGGTGACAGAAAGTTCTGGAATCTGAGAGGAGCCACAAATTGCCTTCCACCCAGCGTTTCCCCAAGTCTCCCGATAAAAATGATACCTCACTTGTGTGGGTAGGCCTAGAGCCTGTGACAGGAAATGCCCCAAAACACAACGTGGACACATTACATTTTTTGACAGAAAACCGAGGTGTTTTCTGCAAAGTGCCAACCTGTAGATTTTGCCCTCTAGCTCAGCCGGCACCTAGGAAAAACTACCAAACCTGTGCATTTTTGAAAACTAGAGACCTAGGGGAATCCAAGATGGGGTGATTTGTGGGGCTCTGACCAGGTTCTGTTACCCAGAATCCTTTGCAACCTCAAAATTTGGCTAAAAAAACAAATTTTCCTCACATTTCGGTGACAGAATGTTCAGGAATCTGAGAGGAGCCACAAATTTCCTTCCACCCAGTATTCCCCCAAGTCTCCCGATAAAAATGATGCCTCACTTGTGTGGGTAGGCCTAGCGCCCATGACAGGAAATGCCCCAAAACACAACGTGGACACATCACATTTTTTGACAGAAAACAGAGGTGTTTTCTGCAAAGTGCCAACCTGTAGATTTTGCCCTCTAGCTCAGCCGGCACCTAGGGAAAACTACCAAACCTGTGCATTTTTGAAAACTAGAGACCTAGGGGAATCCAAGATGGGGTGACTTGTGGGGCTCTGACCAGGTTCTGTTACCCATAATCCTTTGCAAACCTAAAAATTTGGCTAAGAAAACACATTTTCCTCTAATTTCGGTGACAGAAAGTTCTGGAATCTGAGAGGAGCCACAAATTGCCTTCCACCCAGCGTTTCCCCAAGTCTCCCGATAAAAATGATACCTCACTTGTGTGGGTAGGCCTAGAGCCCGTGACAGGAAATGCCCCAAAACACAACGTGGACACATTACATTTTTTGACAGAAAACCGAGGTGTTTTCTGCAAAGTGCCAACCTGTAGATTTTGCCCTCTAGCTCAGCCGGCACCTAGGAAAAACTACCAAACCTGTGCATTTTTGAAAACTAGAGACCTAGGGGAATCCAAGATGGGGTGATTTGTGGGGCTCTGACCAGGTTCTGTTACCCAGAATCCTTTGCAACCTCAAAATTTGGCTAAAAAAACAAATTTTCCTCACATTTCGGTGACAGAATGTTCTGGAATCTGAGAGGAGCCACAAATTTCCTTCCACCCAGTGTTCCCCCAAGTCTCCAGATAAAAATGATACCTCACTTGTGTGGGTAGGCCCAGCGCCCGCGACAGGAAATGCCGCAAAACACAACGTGGACTCATCACAATTTTTGACAGAAAACAGAGGTGTTTTTTGCAAAGTGCCTACCTGTAGATTTTTGGCTCTAGCTCAGCCGGCACCTAGGGAAACCTACCAAACCTGTGCATTTTTGAAAACTAGAGACCTAGTGGAATCCAAGATGGGGTGACTTGTGGGGCTCTTACCAGGTTCGGTTACCCAGAATCCTTTGCAAACCTCAAAATTTGGCTAATAAAACACGTTTTCCACTCATTTCGGTGACAGAAAGTTCTGGAATCTGAGAGGAGCCACAAAGGTCCTTCCACCCAGCGTTACCCCAAGTCTCCCAATAAAAATGATACCTCACTTGTGTGGGTAGGCCTAGCGCCCACGAAATGAAATGGCCCAAAACACAACGTGGACACATCACATGTTTCACAGAAAACAGTGCCTACCTGTGGATTTTGGCCTCTAGCTCAGCCGGCACCTGGGAAAACCTACCAAACCAGCGCATTTTTTAAAGCTAGAAACCTAGGGGAATCCCAGATGGGGTGACTTGTGGGCTACCCAGAATCCTTTGCAAACCTTAAAATTTGGCCAAAAAAACACTTTTTCCTCTCATTTCGGTGACAGAAAGTTCTGGAATCTGAGAGGAGCCACAAATTTCCTTCCACCCAGCGTTCCCCCAAGTCTCCCGATAAAAATGGTACCTCACTTGTGTGGGTAGGTCTAGCGCCCACAAACGGAAATGGCCCAAAACACAACGTGGACACATCACATTTTTTGACAGAAAACAGAGGTGTTTTTTGCAAAGTGCCTACCTGTAGATTTTGGCCTCTAGCTCAGCCGGCACCTAGGGAAACCTATCAAACTTGTGCATTTTTGAAAACTAGAGACCTAGGGGAATCCAAGATGGGTGACTTGTGGGGCTCTGACCAGGTTCTGTTACCCAGAATCCTTTGCAACCTCAAATTTTGGCTAAAAAAACCAATTTTCCACTCATTTCGGTAACAGAAAGTTCTGAAATCTGAGAGGAGCCACAAATGTCCTTCGCCCCGGCGTTCTCCCTAGTCTCCCGATAAAAATGATACCTCACTTGTGTGGGTAGGCCTAGCGCCCGCAAAAGGAAATGGCCCAAAACACAACCTGGACACATCACATGTTTCACAGAAAACAGTGCCTAACTGTGGATTTTGGCCTCTAGCTCAGCCGGCACCTGGGAAAACCTACCAAACCAACGCATTTTTTAAAACTAGAAACCTAGGGGAATCCAAGATGGGGTGACTTGTGGGATACCCAGAATCCTTTGCAAACCTTAAAATTTGGCCAAAAAAACACCTTGTCCTCTCATTTAGGTGACAGAAAGTTCTGGAATCTGAGAGGAGCCACAAATTTACTTCCACCCAGCGTTCCCCCAAGTCTCCCGATAAAAATGGTACCTTACTTGTGTGGGTAGGCCTAGCGCCCGCGACAGGAAATGCCCCAAAACACAACGTGGACACATCACATTTTTTGACAGAAAAAGAGGTGTTTTTTGCAAAGTGCCTACCTGTAGATTTTGGCCTCTAGCTCAGCCGGCACCTAGGGAAACCTACCAATCCTGTGCATTTCTGAAAACTAGAGACATAGTGGAATCCAAGATGGGGTGACTTGTGGGGATCTGACCAGGTTCTGTTACCCAGAATCCTTTGCAAACCTCACAATTTGGCTAAAAAAACACGTTTTCCTCACATTTTGGTGACAGAAAGTTCTGGAATCTGAGAAGAGCCACAACTTCCCTTCAACCCAGCATTCGCCAAAGTCTCCCGATAAAAATGATACCTCACTTGTGTGGGTAGGCCTAGCGCCCATGACAGGAAATGCCCCAAAACACAACGTGGACACATCACATTTTTTGACAGAAAACAGAGGTGTTTTCTGCAAAGTGCCAACCTGTAGATTTTGCCCTCTAGCTCAGCCGGAACCGAGGGAAAACTACCAAACCTGTGCATTTTTGAAAACTAGAGACCTAGGGGAATCCAAGATGGGGTGACTTGTGGGGTTCTGACCAGGTTCTGTTACCCATAATCCTTTGCAAACCTAAAAATTTGGCTAAGAAAACACATTTTCCTCAAATTTTGGTGACAGAAAGTTCTGGAATCCGAGAGGAGCCACAAATTTCCTTCCACCCAGCGTTTCCCCAAGTCTCCCGATAAAAATGATACCTCACTTGTGTGGGTAGGCCTAGAGCCCGTGACAGAAAATGCCCCAAAACACAACGTGGACACATCACATTTTTTGACAGAAAACGGAGGTGTTTTTTGCAAAGTGCCTACCTGTAGATTTTGGCCTCTAGCTCAGCCGGCACCTAGGGAAACCTATCAAACCTGTGCATTTTTGAAAACTAGAGACCTAGGGGAATCCAAGATGGGGTGACTTGTGGGGCTCTGACCAGGTTCTGTTACCCATAATCCTTTGCAACCTCAAATTTTGGCTAAAAAAACTAATTTTCCTCACATTTCGTTGACAGAATGTTCTGGAATCTGAGAGGAGCAACAAATTTCCTTCCACCCAGCGTTCCCCCAAGTCTCCAGATAAAAATGATACCTCACTTGTGTGGGTAGGCCTAGCGCCCGTGACAGGAAATGCCGCATAACACAACGTGGACTCATCACAATTTTTGACAGAAAATAGAGGTGTTTTTTGCAAAGTGCCTACCTGTAGATTTTGGCCTCTACCTCAGCCGGCACCTAGGGAAACCTACCAAACCTGTGCATTTTTTAAAACTAGAGACCTTGTGGAATCCAAGATGGGGTGTCTTGTGGGGCTCTGACCAGGTTCTGTTACCCAGAATCCTTTGCAAACCTCAAAATGTGGCTAATAAAACACGTTTTCCACTCATTTCGGTGACAGAAAGTTCTGGAATCTGAGAGGAGCCACAAATGTCCTTCCACCCAGCGTTCCCCCAAGTCTCCCAATAAAAATGATACCTCACTTGTGTGGGTAGGCCTAGCGCCCACGAAATGAAATGGCCCAAAACACAACGTGGACACATGACATGTTTCACAGAAAACAGTGCCTACCTGTGGATTTTGGCCTCTAGCTCAGCCGGCACCTGGGAAAACCTACCAAACCAGCGAATTTTTTAAAGCTAGAAACCTAGGGGAATCCCAGATGGGGTGACTTGTGGGCTACCCAGAATCCTTTGCAAACCTTAAAATTTGGCCAAAAAAACACTTTTTCCTCTCATTTCGGTGACAGAATGTTCTGGAATCTGAGAGGAGCCACAAATTTCCTTCCACCCAGTGTTCCCCCAAGTCTCCATATAAAAATGATACCTCACTTGTGTGGGTAGGCCTAGCGCCCGCGACAGGAAATGCCGCAAAACACAACGTGGACTCATCACAATTTTTGACAGAAAACAGAGGTGTTTTTTGCAAAGTGCCTACCTGTAGATTTTTGGCTCTAGCTCAGCCGGCACCTAGGGAAACCTACCAAACCTGTGCATTTTTGAAAACTAGAGACCTAGTGGAATCCAAGATGGGGTGACTTGTGGGGCTCTGACCAGGTTCTGTTACCCAGAATCCTTTGCAAACCTCAAAATTTGGCTAATAAAACACGTTTTCCACTCATTTCGGTGACAGAAAGTTCTGGAATCTGAGAGGAGCCACAAATGTCCTTCCACCCAGCGTTCCCCCAAGTCTCCCAATAAAAATGATACCTCACTTGTGTGGGTAGGCCTAGTGCCCACGAAATGAAATGGCCCAAAACACAACGTGGACACATCACATGTTTCACAGAAAACAGTGCCTACCTGTGGATTTTGGCCTCTAGCTCAGCCGGCACCTGGGAAAACCTACCAAACCAGCGCATTTTTTAAAGCTAGAAACCTAGGGGAATCCCAGATGGGGTGACTTGTGGGCTACCCAGAATCCTTTGCAAACCTTAAAATTTGGCCAAAAAAACACTTTTTCCTCTTATTTCGGTGACAGAAAGTTCTGGAATCTGAGAGGAGCCACAAATTTCCTTCCACCCAGCGTTCCCCCAAGTCTCCTGATAAAAATGGTACCTCACTTGTGTGGGTAGGCCTAGCGCCCACAAACGGAAATGGCCCAAAACACAACGTGGACACATCACATTTTTTCACAGAAAACAGAGGTGTTTTTTGCAAAGTGCCTACCTGTAGATTTTGGTCTCTAGCTCAGCCGGAACCTAGGGAAAACTACCAAACCTGTGCATTTTTGAAAATTAGAGACCTAGGGGAATCCAAGATGGGGTGACTTGTGGGGTTCTGACCAGGTTCTGTTACCCATAATCCTTTGCAAACCTAAAAATTTGGCTAAGAAAA
This sequence comes from Pleurodeles waltl, assembly GCF_031143425.1. NCBI lineage: Eukaryota > Metazoa > Chordata > Amphibia > Caudata > Salamandridae > Pleurodeles > Pleurodeles waltl. Next base: position 807,080,367 of record NC_090440.1, read on the forward strand.
CACATTTTCCTCAAATTTTGGTGACAGAAAGTTCTGGAATCTGAGAGGAGCCACAAATTTCCTTCCACCCAGCGTTCCCCCAAGTCTCCCGATAAAAATGGTACCTCACTTGTGTGGGTAGGTCTAGCGCCCACAAACGGAAATGGCCCAAAACACAACGTGGACACATCACATTTTTTGACAGAAAACAGAGGTGTTTTTTGCAAAGTGCCTACCTGTAGATTTTGGCCTCTAGCTCAGCCGGCACCTAGGGAAACCTATCAAACTTGTGCATTTTTGAAAACTAGAGACCTAGGGGAATCCAAGATGGGTGACTTGTGGGGCTCTGACCAGGTTCTGTTACCCAGAATCCTTTGCAACCTCAAATTTTGGCTAAAAAAACCAATTTTCCACTCATTTCGGTAACAGAAAGTTCTGAAATCTGAGAGGAGCCACAAATGTCCTTCGCCCCGGCGTTCTCCCTAGTCTCCCGATAAAAATGATACCTCACTTGTGTGGGTAGGCCTAGCGCCCGCAAAAGGAAATGGCCCAAAACACAACCTGGACACATCACATGTTTCACAGAAAACAGTGCCTAACTGTGGATTTTGGCCTCTAGCTCAGCCGGCACCTGGGAAAACCTACCAAACCAACGCATTTTTTAAAACTAGAAACCTAGGGGAATCCAAGATGGGGTGACTTGTGGGATACCCAGAATCCTTTGCAAACCTTAAAATTTGGCCAAAAAAACACCTTGTCCTCTCATTTAGGTGACAGAAAGTTCTGGAATCTGAGAGGAGCCACAAATTTACTTCCACCCAGCGTTCCCCCAAGTCTCCCGATAAAAATGGTACCTTACTTGTGTGGGTAGGCCTAGCGCCCGCGACAGGAAATGCCCCAAAACACAACGTGGACACATCACATTTTTTGACAGAAAAAGAGGTGTTTTTTGCAAAGTGCCTACCTGTAGATTTTGGCCTCTAGCTCAGCCGGCACCTAGGGAAACCTACCAATCCTGTGCATTTCTGAAAACTAGAGACATAGTGGAATCCAAGATGGGGTGACTTGTGGGGATCTGACCAGGTTCTGTTACCCAGAATCCTTTGCAAACCTCACAATTTGGCTAAAAAAACACGTTTTCCTCACATTTTGGTGACAGAAAGTTCTGGAATCTGAGAAGAGCCACAACTTCCCTTCAACCCAGCATTCGCCAAAGTCTCCCGATAAAAATGATACCTCACTTGTGTGGGTAGGCCTAGCGCCCATGACAGGAAATGCCCCAAAACACAACGTGGACACATCACATTTTTTGACAGAAAACAGAGGTGTTTTCTGCAAAGTGCCAACCTGTAGATTTTGCCCTCTAGCTCAGCCGGAACCGAGGGAAAACTACCAAACCTGTGCATTTTTGAAAACTAGAGACCTAGGGGAATCCAAGATGGGGTGACTTGTGGGGTTCTGACCAGGTTCTGTTACCCATAATCCTTTGCAAACCTAAAAATTTGGCTAAGAAAACACATTTTCCTCAAATTTTGGTGACAGAAAGTTCTGGAATCCGAGAGGAGCCACAAATTTCCTTCCACCCAGCGTTTCCCCAAGTCTCCCGATAAAAATGATACCTCACTTGTGTGGGTAGGCCTAGAGCCCGTGACAGAAAATGCCCCAAAACACAACGTGGACACATCACATTTTTTGACAGAAAACGGAGGTGTTTTTTGCAAAGTGCCTACCTGTAGATTTTGGCCTCTAGCTCAGCCGGCACCTAGGGAAACCTATCAAACCTGTGCATTTTTGAAAACTAGAGACCTAGGGGAATCCAAGATGGGGTGACTTGTGGGGCTCTGACCAGGTTCTGTTACCCATAATCCTTTGCAACCTCAAATTTTGGCTAAAAAAACTAATTTTCCTCACATTTCGTTGACAGAATGTTCTGGAATCTGAGAGGAGCAACAAATTTCCTTCCACCCAGCGTTCCCCCAAGTCTCCCGATAAAAATGATACCTCACTTGTGTGGGTAGGCCTAGCGCCCGTGACAGGAAATGCCGCATAACACAACGTGGACTCATCACAATTTTTGACAGAAAATAGAGGTGTTTTTTGCAAAGTGCCTACCTGTAGATTTTGGCCTCTACCTCAGCCGGCACCTAGGGAAACCTGCCAAACCTGTGCATTTTTTAAAACTAGAGACCTTGTGGAATCCAAGATGGGGTGTCTTGTGGGGCTCTGACCAGGTTCTGTTACCCAGAATCCTTTGCAAACCTCAAAATGTGGCTAATAAAACACGTTTTCCACTCATTTCGGTGACAGAAAGTTCTGGAATCTGAGAGGAGCCACAAATGTCCTTCCACCCAGCGTTCCCCCAAGTCTCCCAATAAAAATGATACCTCACTTGTGTGGGTAGGCCTAGCGCCCACGAAATGAAATGGCCCAAAACACAACGTGGACACATGACATGTTTCACAGAAAACAGTGCCTACCTGTGGATTTTGGCCTCTAGCTCAGCCGGCACCTGGGAAAACCTACCAAACCAGCGAATTTTTTAAAGCTAGAAACCTAGGGGAATCCCAGATGGGGTGACTTGTGGGCTACCCAGAATCCTTTGCAAACCTTAAAATTTGGCCAAAAAAACACTTTTTCCTCTCATTTCGGTGACAGAATGTTCTGGAATCTGAGAGGAGCCACAAATTTCCTTCCACCCAGTGTTCCCCCAAGTCTCCATATAAAAATGATACCTCACTTGTGTGGGTAGGCCTAGCGCCCGCGACAGGAAATGCCGCAAAACACAACGTGGACTCATCACAATTTTTGACAGAAAACAGAGGTGTTTTTTGCAAAGTGCCTACCTGTAGATTTTTGGCTCTAGCTCAGCCGGCACCTAGGGAAACCTACCAAACCTGTGCATTTTTGAAAACTAGAGACCTAGTGGAATCCAAGATGGGGTGACTTGTGGGGCTCTGACCAGGTTCTGTTACCCAGAATCCTTTGCAAACCTCAAAATTTGGCTAATAAAACACGTTTTCCACTCATTTCGGTGACAGAAAGTTCTGGAATCTGAGAGGAGCCACAAATGTCCTTCCACCCAGCGTTCCCCCAAGTCTCCCAATAAAAATGATACCTCACTTGTGTGGGTAGGCCTAGTGCCCACGAAATGAAATGGCCCAAAACACAACGTGGACACATCACATGTTTCACAGAAAACAGTGCCTACCTGTGGATTTTGGCCTCTAGCTCAGCCGGCACCTGGGAAAACCTACCAAACCAGCGCATTTTTTAAAGCTAGAAACCTAGGGGAATCCCAGATGGGGTGACTTGTGGGCTACCCAGAATCCTTTGCAAACCTTAAAATTTGGCCAAAAAAACACTTTTTCCTCTTATTTCGGTGACAGAAAGTTCTGGGATCTGAGAGGAGCCACAAATTTCCTTCCACCCAGCGTTCCCCCAAGTCTCCTGATAAAAATGGTACCTCACTTGTGTGGGTAGGCCTAGCGCCCACAAACGGAAATGGCCCAAAACACAACGTGGACACATCACATTTTTTCACAGAAAACAGAGGTGTTTTTTGCAAAGTGCCTACCTGTAGATTTTGGTCTCTAGCTCAGCCGGCACCTAGGGAAACCTACCAATCCTGTGCATTTCTGAAAACTAGAGACCTAGGGGAATCCAAGATGGGGTGACTTGTGGGGCTCTGACCAGGTTCTTTTACCCAGAATCCTTTGCAAACCTCACAATTTGGCTAAAAAAACACGTTTTCCTCACATTTTGGTGACAGAAAGTTCTGGAATCTGAGAGTAGCCACAAATTTCCTTCCACCAAGCATTCCCCCAAGTCTCCCGATAAAAATGATGCCTCACTTGTGTGGGTAGGCCTAGCGCCCATGACAGGAAATGCCCCAAAACACACCGTGGACACATCACATTTTTTGACAGAAAACAGAGGTGTTTTCTGCAAAGTGCCAACCTGTAGATTTTGCCCTCTAGCTCAGCCGGAACCTAGGGAAAACTACCAAACCTGTGCATTTTTGAAAATTAGAGACCTAGGGGAATCCAAGATGGGGTGACTTGTGGGGTTCTGACCAGGTTCTGTTACCCATAATCCTTTGCAAACCTAAAAATTTGGCTAAGAAAACACATTTTCCTCAAATTTTGGTGACAGAAAGTGCTGGAATCCGAGAGGAGCCACAAATTTCCTTCCACCCAGCGTTTCCCCAAGTCTCCCGATAAAAATGATACCTCACTTGTGTGGGTAGGCCTAGCGCCCACGAAAGGAAATGGCCCAAAACACAACGTGGACACATCACATTTTTCACAGAAAATAGAGGTGTTTTCTGCAAAGTGCCAACCTGTAGATTTTGCCCTCTAGCTCAGCCGGCACCTAGGGAAACCTATCAAACCTGTGCATTTTTTAAAACTAGAGACCTAGGGGAATCAAAGATGGGGTTACTTGTGGGGCTCTGACCAGGTTCTGTTACCCAGAATCCTTTGCAACCTCAAATTTTGGATAAAAAAATACAATTTCCTCACATTTCGGTGACAGAATGTTCTAGAATCTGAGAGGAGCCACAAATTTCCTTGCACCCAGCGTTCCCCCAAGTCTCCAGATAAAAATGATACCTCACTTGTGTGGGTAGGCCTAGCGCCCGTGACAGGAAATGCCGCATAACACAACGTGGACTCATCACAATTTTTGACAGAAAATAGAGGTGTTTTTTGCAAAGTGCCTACCTGTAGATTTTGGCCTCTAGCTCAGCCGGCACCTAGGGAAACCTACCAAACCTGTACATTTTTGAAAACTAGAGACCTCGTGGAATCCAAGATGGGGTGTCTTGAGGGGCTCTGACTAAGTTCTGTTACCCAGAATCCTTTGCAAACCTCAAAATTTGGCTAATAAAACACGTTTTCCACTCATTTCGGTGACAGAAAGTTCTGGAATCTGAGAGGAGTCACAAATGTCCCTCCACCCAGCGTTCCCCCAAGTCTCCTGATAAAAATGATACCTCACTTGTGTGGGTAGGCCTAGCGCCCACGAAAGGAAATGGTCCAAAACACAACGTGGACACATCACATGTTTCACAGAAAACAGTGCCTACCTGTGGATTTTGGCCTCTAGCTCAGCCGGCACCTGGGAAAACCTACCAAACCAGCGCATTTTTTAAAACTAGAAACCTAGGGGAATCCAAGATGGAGTGACATGTGGGCTACTCAGAATCCTTTGCAAACCTTAAAATTTGGCCAAAAAAACACCTTGTCCTCTCATTTCGGTGACAGAAAGTTCTGGAATCTTAGAGGAGCCACAAATTTCCTTCCACCCAGCGTTCCCCCAAGTCTCCTGATAAAAATGGTACCTCACTTGTGTGGGTAGGCCTAGCGCCCTTGACAGGAAATGCCCCAAAACACAACGTGGACACATCACATTTTTTGACAGAAAACGGAGGTGTTTTTTGCAAAGTGCCTACCTGTAGATTTTGGCCTCTAGCTCAGCCGGCACCTAGGGAAACCTACCAATCCTGTGCATTTCTGAAAACTAGAGACATAGTGGAATCCAAGATGGGGAGACTTGTGGGGATCTGACCAGGTTCTGTTACCCAGAATCCTTTGCAAACCTCACAATTTGGCTTAAAAAACACGTTTTCCTCACATTTTGGTGACAGAAAGTTCTGGAATCTGAGAGGAGCCACAAATTTCCTTCCACCCAGCGTTTCCACAAGTCTCCCGATAAAAATGATACCTCACATGTGTGGGTAGGCCTAGCGCCCGTGACAGGAAATGCTCCAAAACACAACGTGGACACATCACATTTTTTGACAGAAAACAGAGGTGTTTTTTGCAAAGTGCCTACCTGTAGATTTTTGCCTCTAGCTCAGCCAGCACCTAGGGAAACCTATCAAACCTGTGCATTTTTTAAAAATAGAGACCTAGGGGAATCCAAGATGGGGTGACTTGTGGGGCTCTGACCAGGTTCTGTTACCCAGAATCCTTTGCAACCTCAGATTTTGGCTAAAAAAACACATTTTCCTCAAATTTCGTTGACAGAATGTTCTGGAATCTGAGAGGAGCCACAAATTTCCTTCCACCCAGCGTTCCCCCAAGTCTCCAGATAAAAATGATACCTCACTTGTGTGGGTAGGCCTAGCGCCCGTGACAGGAAATGCCGCATAACACAACGTGGACTCATCACAATTTTTGACAGAAAATAGAGGTGTTTTTTGCAAAGTGCCTACCTGTAGATTTTGGCCTCTAGCTCAGCCGGCACCTAGGGAAATCTACCAAACCGTGCATTTTTTAAAACTAGAGACGTAGTGGAATCCAAGATGGGGTGTCTTGTGGGGCTCTGACCAGGTTCTGTTACCCAGAATCCTTTGCAAACCTCAAACTTTGGCTAATGAAACACGTTTTCTACTCATTTCGGTGACAGAAAGTTCTGGAATCTGAGAGGAGCCACAAATGTCCTTCCACCCAGCGTTCCCCCAAGTCTCCCGATAAAAATGATACCACACTTGTGTGGGTAGGCCTAGCGCCCACGAAAGGAAATGGCCCAAAACACAACGTGGACACATCACATTTTTCACAGAAAATAGAGGTGTTTTTTGCAAAGTGCCAATCTGTAGATTTTGTCCTCTAACTCAGCCGGCACCTAGGGAAATCTATCAAACCTGTGCATTTTTGAAAACTAGAGACCTAGGGGAATCAAAGATGGGGTTACTTGTGGGGCTCTGACCAGGTTCTGTTACCCAGAATCCTTTGCAACCTCAAATTTTGGCTAAAGAAATACAATTTCCTCACATTTCGGTGACAGAATGTTCTAGAATCTGAGTGGAGCCACAAATTTCCTTCCACCCAGCGTTCCCCCAAGTCTCCAGATAAAAATGATACCTCACTTGTGTGGGTAGGCCTAGCGCCCGTGACAGGAAATGCCGCATAACACAACGTGGACTCATCACAATTTTTGACAGAAAATAGAGGTGTTTTTTGCAAAGTGCCTACCTGTAGATTTTGGCCTCTAGCTCAGCCGGCACCTAGGGAAACCTACCAAACCAGTACATTTTTGAAAACTAGAGACCTCGTGGAATCCAAGATGGGGTGTCTTGAGGGGCTCTGACTAAGTTCTGTTACCCAGAATCCTTTGCAAACCTCAAAATTTGGCTAATAAAACACGTTTTCCACTCATTTCGGTGACAGAAATTTCTGGGATCTGAGAGGAGTCACAAATGTCCCTCCACCCAGCGTTCCCCCAAGTCTCCTGATAAAAATGATACCTCACTTGTGTGGGTAGGCCTAGCGCCCACGAAAGGAAATGGTCCAAAACACAACGTGGACACATCACATGTTTCACAGAAAACAGTGCCTACCTGTGGATTTTGGCCTCTAGCTCAGCCGGCACCTGGGAAAACCTACCAAACCAGCACATTTTTTAAAACTAGAAACCTAGGGGAATCCAAGATGGGGTGACTTGTGGGCTACCCAGAATCCTTTGCAAACCTTAAAATTTGGCCAAAAAAACACTTTTTCCTCTCATTTCGGTGACAGAAAGTTCTGGAATCTGAGAGGAGCCACAAATGTCCTTCCACCCAGCATTCCCCCAAGTCTCCTGATAAAAATGATACCTCACTTGTGTGGGTAGGCCTAGCGCCCACGAAAGGAAATGGTCCAAAACACAACGTGGACACATCACATGTTTCACAGAAAACAGTGCCTACCTGTGGATTTTGGCCTCTAGCTCAGCCGGCACCTGGGAAAACCTACCAAACCAGCGCATTTTTTAAAACTCGGAACCTAGGGGAATCCAAAATGGAGTGACTTGTTGGCTACCCAGAATCCTTTGCAAACCTTAAAATTTGGCCAAAAAAACACTTTTTCCTCTCATTTCGGTGACAGAAAGTTCTGGAATCTGAGAAGAGCCACAAATTTCCTTCCACCCAGCGTTCCCCCAAGTCTCCCGATAAAAATGGTACCTCGCTTGTGTGGGTAGGCCTAGCGCCCGTGACAGGAAATGCCCCAAAACACAATGTGGACACATCACATTTCTTGACAGAAAACAGAGGTGTTTTTTGCAAAGTGCCTACCTGTAGATTTTGGCCTCTAGCTCAGCCGGCACCTAGGGAAACCTACCAATCCTGTGTATTTCTGAAAACTAGAGACCTAGGGGAATCAAAGATGGGGTGACTTGTGGGGCTCTGACCAGGTTCTGTTACCCAGAATCCTTTGCAAACCTCACAATTTGGCTAAAAAAACAAGTTTTACTCACATTTTGGTGACAGAAAGTTCTGGAATCTGAGAGTAGCCACATATTTCCTTCCACCAAGCATTCCCCCAAGTCTCATGATAAAAATGATACCTCACTTGTGTGGGTAAGCCTAGCACCCATAACAGGAAATGCCCCAAAACACAACGTGGACACATCACATTTCTTGACAGAAAACAGAGGTGTTTTCTGCAAAGTGCCAACCTGTAGATTTTGCCCTCTAGCTCAGCCGGCACCTAGGGAAAACTACCAAACCTGTGCATTTTTGAAAACTAGAGACCAAGGGGAATCCACGATGGGGTGACTTGTGGGGCTCTGACCAGGTTCTGTTACCCATAATCCTTTGCAAACTTCAAAATTTGGCTAAGAAAACACATTTTCCTCAAATTTCGGTGACAGAAAGTTCTGGAATCTGAGAGGAGCCACAAATTTCCTTCCACACAGCGTTTCCCCAAGTCTCCCGATAAAAATGATACCTCACTTGTGAGGGTAGGCCTAGCGCCCGTGACAGGAAATGCCCCAAAACACAACGTGGACACATCACATTTTTTGACAGAAAACTGAGGTGATTTTTGCAAAGTGCCTACCTGTAGATTTTGGCCTCTAGCTCAGCCGGCACCTAGGGAAACCTATCAAACCTGTGCACTTTTGAAAACTAGAGACATAGGGGAATCCAAGATGGGCTGACTTGTGGAGCTCTGACCAGGTTCTGTTACCCAGAATCCTTTGCAACCTCACATTTTGGCTAAAAAAACACATTTTGCTCACATTTCGGTGACAGAATGTTCTGGAATCTGAGAGGAGCCACAAATTTCCTTCCACCCAGCATTCCCCCAAGTCTCCCGATAAAAATGGTACCTCACTTGTGTGGGTAGGCCTAGCGCCCGTGACAGGAAATGCCCCAAAACACAACGTGGACACATCACATTTTTTGACAAAAAACTGAGGTGTTTTTTGCAAAGTGCCTACCTGTAGATTTTTGCCTCTAGCTCAGCCCGCACCTAGGGAAACCTACCAAACCTGTGCATTTCTGAAAACTAGAGACCTAGTGGAATCCAAGATGGGGTGTCTTGTGGGGCTCTGACCAGGTTCTGTTACCCAGAATCCTTTGCAAACCTCAAACTTTGGCTAATAAAACACGTTTTCTACTCATTTCGGTGACAGAAAGTTCTGGAATCGGAGAGGAGCCACAAATGTCTTTCCACCCAGCGTTCCCCCAAGTCTCCCGATAAAAATGATACCACACTTGTGTGGGTAGGCCTAGCGCCCACGAAAGGAAATGGCCCATAACACAACGTGGACACATCACATTTTTCACAGAAAATAGAGGTGTTTTTTGCAAAGTGCCTACCTGTGGATTTTGGCCTCTAGCTCAGCCGGCACCTGGGAAAACCTACCAAACCAGCACATTTTTTAAAACTAGAAACCTAGGGGAATCCAAGATGGGGTGACTTGTGGGCTACCCAGAATCCTTTGCAAACCTTAAAATTTGGCCAAAAAAACACTTTTTCCTCTCATTTCGGTGACAGAAAGTTCTGGAATCTGAGAGGAGCCACAAATGTCCTTCCACCCAGCATTCCCCCAAGTCTCCTGATAAAAATGATACCTCACTTGTGTGGGTAGGCCTAGCGCCCACGAAAGGAAATGGTCCAAAACACAACGTGGACACATCACATGTTTCACAGAAAACAGTGCCTACCTGTGGATTTTGGCCTCTAGCTCAGCCGGCACCTGGGAAAACCTACCAAACCAGCGCATTTTTTAAAACTCGGAACCTAGGGGAATCCAAAATGGAGTGACTTGTTGGCTACCCAGAATCCTTTGCAAACCTTAAAATTTGGCCAAAAAAACACTTTTTCCTCTCATTTCGGTGACAGAAAGTTCTGGAATCTGAGAAGAGCCACAAATTTCCTTCCACCCAGCGTTCCCCCAAGTCTCCCGATAAAAATGGTACCTCGCTTGTGTGGGTAGGCCTAGCGCCCGTGACAGGAAATGCCCCAAAACACAATGTGGACACATCACATTTCTTGACAGAAAACAGAGGTGTTTTTTGCAAAGTGCCTACCTGTAGATTTTGGCCTCTAGCTCAGCCGGCACCTAGGGAAACCTACCAATCCTGTGTATTTCTGAAAACTAGAGACCTAGGGGAATCAAAGATGGGGTGACTTGTGGGGCTCTGACCAGGTTCTGTTACCCAGAATCCTTTGCAAACCTCACAATTTGGCTAAAAAAACAAGTTTTACTCACATTTTGGTGACAGAAAGTTCTGGAATCTGAGAGTAGCCACATATTTCCTTCCACCAAGCATTCCCCCAAGTCTCATGATAAAAATGATACCTCACTTGTGTGGGTAAGCCTAGCACCCATAACAGGAAATGCCCCAAAACACAACGTGGACACATCACATTTCTTGACAGAAAACAGAGGTGTTTTCTGCAAAGTGCCAACCTGTAGATTTTGCCCTCTAGCTCAGCCGGCACCTAGGGAAAACTACCAAACCTGTGCATTTTTGAAAACTAGAGACCAAGGGGAATCCACGATGGGGTGACTTGTGGGGCTCTGACCAGGTTCTGTTACCCATAATCCTTTGCAAACTTCAAAATTTGGCTAAGAAAACACATTTTCCTCAAATTTCGGTGACAGAAAGTTCTGGAATCTGAGAGGAGCCACAAATTTCCTTCCACCCAGCGTTTCCCCAAGTCTCCCGATAAAAATGATACCTCACTTGTGAGGGTAGGCCTAGCGCCCGTGACAGGAAATGCCCCAAAACACAACGTGGACACATCACATTTTTTGACAGAAAACTGAGGTGATTTTTGCAAAGTGCCTACCTGTAGATTTTGGCCTCTAGCTCAGCCGGCACCTAGGGAAACCTATCAAACCTGTGCACTTTTGAAAACTAGAGACATAGGGGAATCCAAGATGGGCTGACTTGTGGAGCTCTGACCAGGTTCTGTTACCCAGAATCCTTTGCAACCTCACATTTTGGCTAAAAAAACACATTTTGCTCACATTTCGGTGACAGAATGTTCTGGAATCTGAGAGGAGCCACAAATTTCCTTCCACCCAGCATTCCCCCAAGTCTCCCGATAAAAATGGTACCTCACTTGTGTGGGTAGGCCTAGCGCCCGTGACAGGAAATGCCCCAAAACACAACGTGGACACATCACATTTTTTGACAAAAAACGGAGGTGTTTTTTGCAAAGTGCCTACCTGTAGATTTTTGCCTCTAGCTCAGCCCGCACCTAGGGAAACCTACCAAACCTGTGCATTTCTGAAAACTAGAGACCTAGTGGAATCCAAGATTGGGTGTCTTGTGGGGCTCTGACCAGGTTCTGTTACCCAGAATCCTTTGCAAACCTCAAACTTTGGCTAATAAAACACGTTTTCTACTCATTTCGGTGACAGAAAGTTCTGGAATCGGAGAGGAGCCACAAATGTCTTTCCACCCAGCGTTCCCCCAAGTCTCCCGATAAAAATGATACCACACTTGTGTGGGTAGGCCTAGCGCCCACGAAAGGAAATGGCCCATAACACAACGTGGACACATCACATTTTTCACAGAAAATAGAGGTGTTTTTTGCAAAGTGCCAACCTGTAGATTTTGTCCTCTAACTCAGCCGGCACCTAGCGAAACCTATCAAACCTGTGCATTTTTGAAAACTAGAGACCTAGGGGAATCCAAGATGGGGTTACTTGTGGGGCTCTGACCAGGTTCTGTTACCCAGAATCCTTTGCAACCTCAAATTTTGGATAAAAAAATACTATTTCCTCTCATTTCGGTGACAGAATGTTCTGGAATCTGAGAGGAGCCACAAATTTCCTTCCACCCAGCGTTCCCCCAAGTCTCCAGATAAAAATGATACCTCACTTGAGTGGGTAGGCCTAGCGCCCGTGACAGGAAATGCCGCAAAACACAACGTGGACTCATCACAATTTTTTACAGAAAATAGAGGTGTTTTTTGCAAAGTGCCTACCTGTAGATTTTGGCCTCTAGCTCAGCCGGCACCCAGGGAAACCTACCAATCCTGTGCATTTCTGAAAACTAGAGACATAGTGGAATCCAAGATGGGGAGACTTGTGGGGATCTGACCAGGTTCTGTTACCCAGAATCCTTTGCAAACCTCACAATTTGGCTAAAAAAAAACGTTTTCCTCACATTTTGGTGACAGAAAGTTCAGGAATCTGAGAGGAGCCACAAATTTCCTTCCACCCAGCGTTTCCCTAAGTCTCCCGATAAAAATGATACCTCACATGTGTGGGTAGGCCTAGCACCCGTGACAGGAAATGCCCCAAAACACAACGTGGACACATCACATTTTTTTACAGAAAACAGAGGTGTTTTTTGCAAAGTGCCTACCTGTAGATTTTTGCCTCTAGCTCAGCCGGCACCTAGGGAAACCTATCAAACCTGTGCATTTTTGAAAAATAGAGACCTAGGGGAATCCAAGATGGGGTGACTTGTGGGGCTCTGACCAGGTTCTGTTACCCAGAATCCTTTGCAACCTCAAATTTTGGCTAAAAAAACACATTTTCCTCACATTTCGTTGACAGAATGTTCTGGAATCTGAGAGGAGCCACAAAAATCCTTCCACCCATTGTTCCCCCAAGTCTCCAGATAAAAATGATACCTCACTTGTGTGGGTAGGCCTAGAGCCCGTGACAGGAAATGCCGCATAACACAACGTGGACTCATCACAATTTTTGACAGAAAATAGAGCTGTTTTTTGCAAAGTGCCTACCTGTAGATTTTGGCTTCTAGCTCAGCCGGCACCTAGGGAAATCTACCAAACCTGTGCATTTTTGAACACTAGAGACGTAGTGGAATCCAAGATGGGGTGTCTTGTGGGGCTCTGACCAGGTTCTGTTACCCAGAATCCTTTGCAAACCTCAAACTTTGGCTAACAAAACACGTTTTCTACTCAGTTCGGTGACAGAAAGTTCTGGAATCTGAGAGGAGCCACAAATGTCCTTCCACCCAGCGTTCCCCCAAGTCTCCCGATAAAAATGATACCACACTTGTGTGGGTAGGCCTAGCGCCCACGAAAGGAAATGGCCCAAAACACAACGTGGACACATTACATTTTTCACATAAAATAGAGCTGTTTTTTGCAAAGTGCCAACCTGTAGACTTTGTCCTCTAACTCAGCCGGCACCTAGGGAAACCTATCAAACCTGTGCATTTTTGAAAACTAGAGACCTAGGGGAATCCAAGATGGGGTTACTTGTGGGGCTCTGACCAGGTTCTGTTACCCAGAATCCTTTGCAACCTCAAATTTTGGCTAAAAAAATAAAATTTCCTCATATTTCGGTGACAGAATGTTCTGGAATCTGAGAGGAGCCACAAATTTCCTTCCACCCAGCGTTCCCCCAAGTCTCCAGATAAAAATGATTCCTCACTTGTGTGGGTAGGCCTAGCGCCCGTGACAGGAAATGCCGCATAACACAACGTGGACTCATCACAATTTTTGACAGAAAATAGAGGTGTTTTTTGCAAAGTGCCTACCTGTAGATTTTGGCCTCTAGCTCAGCCGGCACCTAGGGAAACCTACCAAACCTGTACATTTTTTAAAACTAGACACCTCGTGGAATCCAAGATGGGGTGTCTTGTGGGGCTCTGACTAGGTTCTGTTACCCAGAATCCTTTGCAAACCTCAAAATTTGGCTAATAAAACACGTTTTCCACTCATTTCGGTGACAGAAAGTTCTGGAATCTGAGAGGAGCCATAAAAGTCCTTCAACCCAGCGTTCCCCCAAGTCTCCTGATAAAAATGATACCTCACTTGTGTGGGTAGGCCTAGCGCCCACGAAAGGAAATGGTCCAAAACACAACGTGGACACATCACATGTTTCACAGAAAACAGTGCCTACCTGTGGATTTTGGCCTCTAGCTCAGCCGGCACCTGGGAAAACCTACCAAACCAGCACATTTTTTAAAACTAGAAACCTAGGGGAATCCAAGATGGGGTGACTTGTGGGCTACCCAGAATCCTTTGCAAACCTTAAAATTTGGCCAAAAAAACATTTTTTCCTCTCATTTCGGTGACAGAAAGTTCTGGAATCTGAGAGGAGCCACGAATGTCCTTCCACCCAGCGTTCCCCCAAGTCTCCTGATAAAAATGATACCTCACTTGTGTGGGTAGGCCTAGCGCCCACGAAAGGAAATGGTCCAAAACACAACGTGGACACATCACATGTTTCACAGAAAACAGTGCCTACCTGTGGATTTTGGCCTCTAGCTCAGCCGGCACCTGGGAAAACCTACCAAACCAGTGCATTTTTTAAAACTAGAAACCTATGGGAATCCAAGATGGAGTGACTTGTGGGCTACCCAGAATCCTTTGCAAACCTTAAAATTTGGCCAAAAAAACACCTTGTCCTCTCATTTCGGTGACAGAAAGTTCTGGAATCTGAGAGGAGCCACAAATTTCCTTCCACCCAGCGTTCCCCCAAGTCTCCCGATAAAAATTGAACCTCACTTGTGTGGGTAGGCCTAGCGCCCGTGACAGGAAATGCCCCAAAACACAATGTGGACACATCACATTTTTTGACAGAAAACGGGGGTGTTTTTTGCAAAATGCCTACCTGTAGATTTTGGCCTCTAGCTCAGCCGGCACCTAGGGAAACCTACCAATCCTGTGCATTTCTGAAAACTAGAGACATAGTGGAATCCAAGATGGGGTGACTTGTGGGGATTTGACCAGGTTCTGTTACCCAGAATCCTTTGCAAACCTCACAATTTGGCTAAAAAAACACATTTTCCTCACATTTTGGTGACAGAATGTTCTGGAATCTGAGAGGAGCCACAAATTTCCTTCCACCCAGCGTTTCCCCAAGTCTCCCGATAAAAATGATACCTCACATGTGTGGGTAGGCCTAGCGCCCGTGACAGGAAATGCCCCAAAACACAACGTGGACTCATCACAATTTTTGACAGAAAATAGAGGTGTTTTTTTGCAAAGTGCCTACCTGTGATTTTGGCCTCTAGCTCAGCCGGCACCTAGGGAAATCTACCAAACCTGTGCATTTTTTAAAACTAGAGACGTAGTGGAATCCAAGATGTGGTGTCTTGTGGGGCTCTGACCAGGTTCTGTTACCCAGAATCCTTTGCAAACCTCAAACTTTGGCTAACAAAACATGTTTTCTACTCATTTCGGTGACAGAAAGTTCTGGAATCTGAGAGGAGCCACAAATGTCCTTCCACCCAGCGTTCCCCCAAGTCTCCCGATAAAAATGATACCACACTTGTGTGGGTAGGCCTAGCGCCCACGAAAGGAAATGGTCCAAAACACAACGTGGACACATCACATGTTTCACAGAAAATAGTGCCTACCTGTGGATTTTGGCCTCTAGCTCAGCCGGCACCTGGGAAAACCTACCAAACCAGTGCATTTTTTAAAACTAGAAACCTAGGGGAATCCAAGATGGAGTGACTTGTTGGCTACCCAGAATCCTTTGCAAACCTTAAAATTTGGCCAAAAAAACACCTTGTCCTCTCATTTCGGTGACAGAAAGTTCTGGAATCTGAGAGGAGCCACAAATTTCCTTCCACCCAGCGTTCCCCCAAGTCTCCCGATAAAAATTGTACCTCACTTGTGTGGGTAGGCCTAGCACCCATAACAGGAAATGCCCCAAAACACAACGTGGACACATCACATTTTTTGACAGAAAACCGAGGTGTTTTCTGCAAAGTGCCAACCTGTAGATTTTGCCCTGTAGCTCAGCCGGCACCTAGGGAAAACTACCAAACCTGTGCATTTCTGAAAACTAGAGACCTAGGGGAATCCACGATGGGGTGACTTGTGGGGCTCTGACCAGGTTCTGTTACCCATAATCCTTTGCAAACCTCAAAATTTGGCTAAGAAAACACATTTTCCTCAAATTTCGGTGACAGAAAGTTCTGGAATCTGAGACGAGACACAAATTTCCTTCCACCCAGCGTTTCCCCACGTCTCCCGATAAAAATGATACCTCACTTGTGAGGGTAGGCCTAGCGCCCGTGACAGGAAATGCCCCAAAACACAACGTGGACACATCAAATTTTTTTGACAGAAAACAGAGGTGTTTTTTGCAAAGTGCCAACCTGTAGATTTTGGCCTCTAGCTCAGCCGGCACCTAGGGAAAACTACCAAACCTGTGCATTTTTTAAATTTAGAGACCTAGGGGAATCCAAGATGGGGTGACTTGTGGGGCTCTGACCAGGTTCTGTTACCCAGAATCCTTTGCAACCTCAAAT
The DNA here is from genome assembly GCF_031143425.1 of Pleurodeles waltl. Taxonomy (NCBI): domain Eukaryota; kingdom Metazoa; phylum Chordata; class Amphibia; order Caudata; family Salamandridae; genus Pleurodeles; species Pleurodeles waltl. The sequence goes on from NC_090440.1 coordinate 807,096,820, forward strand.
TTTGGAAAAAAAAACAAATTTTCCTCACATTTCGGTGACAGAATGTTCTGGAATCTGAGAGGAGCCACAAATTTCCTTCCACCCAGCGTTCCCCCAAGTCTCCAGATAAAAATGATACCTCACTTGTGTGGGTAGGCCTAGCTCCCGTGACAGGAAATGCCGCATAACACAACGTGGACTCATCACAATTTTTGACAGAAAATAGAGGTGTTTTTTGCAAAGTGCCTACCTGTAGATTTTGGCCTCTAACTCAGCCGGCACCTAGGGAAACCTACCAAACCTGTACATTTTTTAAAACTAGACACCTCGTGGAATCCAAGATGGGGTGTCTTGTGGGGCTCTGACTAGGTTCTGTTACCCAGAATCCTTTGCAAACCTCAAAATTTGGCTAATAAAACACGTTTTCCACTCATTTCGGTGACAGAAAGTTCTGGAATCTGAGAGGAGCCATAAAAGTCCTTCAACCCAGCGTTCCCCCAAGTCTCCTGATAAAAATGATACCTCACTTGTGTGGGTAGGCCTAGCGCCCACGAAAGGAAATGGTCCAAAACACAACGTGGACACATCACATGTTTCACAGAAAACAGTGCCTACCTGTGGATTTTGGCCTCTAGCTCAGCCGGCACCTGGGAAAACCTACCAAACCAGCACATTTTTTAAAACTAGAAACCTAGGGGAATCCAAGATGGGGTGACTTGTGGGCTACCCAGAATCCTTTGCAAACCTTAAAATTTGGCCAAAAAAACATTTTTTCCTCTCATTTCGGTGACAGAAAGTTCTGGAATCTGAGAGGAGCCACGAATGTCCTTCCACCCAGCGTTCCCCCAAGTCTCCTGATAAAAATGATACCTCACTTGTGTGGGTAGGCCTAGCGCCCACGAAAGGAAATGGTCCAAAACACAACGTGGACACATCACATGTTTCACAGAAAACAGTGCCTACCTGTGGATTTTGGCCTCTAGCTCAGCCGGCACCTGGGAAAACCTACCAAACCAGTGCATTTTTTAAAACTAGAAACCTATGGGAATCCAAGATGGAGTGACTTGTGGGCTACCCAGAATCCTTTGCAAACCTTAAAATTTGGCCAAAAAAACACCTTGTCCTCTCATTTCGGTGACAGAAAGTTCTGGAATCTGAGAGGAGCCACAAATTTCCTTCCACCCAGCGTTCCCCCAAGTCTCCCGATAAAAATTGAACCTCACTTGTGTGGGTAGGCCTAGCGCCCGTGACAGGAAATGCCCCAAAACACAATGTGGACACATCACATTTTTTGACAGAAAACGGGGGTGTTTTTTGCAAAATGCCTACCTGTAGATTTTGGCCTCTAGCTCAGCCGGCACCTAGGGAAACCTACCAATCCTGTGCATTTCTGAAAACTAGAGACATAGTGGAATCCAAGATGGGGTGACTTGTGGGGATTTGACCAGGTTCTGTTACCCAGAATCCTTTGCAAACCTCACAATTTGGCTAAAAAAACACATTTTCCTCACATTTTGGTGACAGAATGTTCTGGAATCTGAGAGGAGCCACAAATTTCCTTCCACCCAGCGTTTCCCCAAGTCTCCCGATAAAAATGATACCTCACATGTGTGGGTAGGCCTAGCGCCCGTGACAGGAAATGCCCCAAAACACAACGTGGACTCATCACAATTTTTGACAGAAAATAGAGGTGTTTTTTTGCAAAGTGCCTACCTGTGATTTTGGCCTCTAGCTCAGCCGGCACCTAGGGAAATCTACCAAACCTGTGCATTTTTTAAAACTAGAGACGTAGTGGAATCCAAGATGTGGTGTCTTGTGGGGCTCTGACCAGGTTCTGTTACCCAGAATCCTTTGCAAACCTCAAACTTTGGCTAACAAAACATGTTTTCTACTCATTTCGGTGACAGAAAGTTCTGGAATCTGAGAGGAGCCACAAATGTCCTTCCACCCAGCGTTCCCCCAAGTCTCCCGATAAAAATGATACCACACTTGTGTGGGTAGGCCTAGCGCCCACGAAAGGAAATGGTCCAAAACACAACGTGGACACATCACATGTTTCACAGAAAATAGTGCCTACCTGTGGATTTTGGCCTCTAGCTCAGCCGGCACCTGGGAAAACCTACCAAACCAGTGCATTTTTTAAAACTAGAAACCTAGGGGAATCCAAGATGGAGTGACTTGTTGGCTACCCAGAATCCTTTGCAAACCTTAAAATTTGGCCAAAAAAACACCTTGTCCTCTCATTTCGGTGACAGAAAGTTCTGGAATCTGAGAGGAGCCACAAATTTCCTTCCACCCAGCGTTCCCCCAAGTCTCCCGATAAAAATTGTACCTCACTTGTGTGGGTAGGCCTAGCACCCATAACAGGAAATGCCCCAAAACACAACGTGGACACATCACATTTTTTGACAGAAAACCGAGGTGTTTTCTGCAAAGTGCCAACCTGTAGATTTTGCCCTGTAGCTCAGCCGGCACCTAGGGAAAACTACCAAACCTGTGCATTTCTGAAAACTAGAGACCTAGGGGAATCCACGATGGGGTGACTTGTGGGGCTCTGACCAGGTTCTGTTACCCATAATCCTTTGCAAACCTCAAAATTTGGCTAAGAAAACACATTTTCCTCAAATTTCGGTGACAGAAAGTTCTGGAATCTGAGACGAGACACAAATTTCCTTCCACCCAGCGTTTCCCCACGTCTCCCGATAAAAATGATACCTCACTTGTGAGGGTAGGCCTAGCGCCCGTGACAGGAAATGCCCCAAAACACAACGTGGACACATCAAATTTTTTTGACAGAAAACAGAGGTGTTTTTTGCAAAGTGCCTACCTGTAGATTTTTGCCTCTAGCTCAGCCGGCACCTAGGGAAACCTATCAAACCTGTGCATTTTGAAAAATAGAGACCTAGGGGAATCCAAGATGGGGTGACTTGTGGGGCTCTGACCAGGTTCTGTTACCCAGACTCCTTTGCAACCTCAAATTTTGGCTAAAAAAACACTTTTTCCTCACATTTCGTTGACAGAATGTTCCGGAATCTGAGAGGAGCCACAAATTTCCTTCCACCCAGCGTTCCCCCAAGTCTCCAGATAAAAATGATACCTCACTTGTGTGGGTAGGCCTAGCGCCCGTGACAGGAAATGCCGCATAACACAACGTGGACTCATCCCAATTTTTGACAGAAAATAGAGGTGTTTTTTGCAAAGTGCCTACCTGTAGATTTTGGCCTCTAGCTCAGCCGGCACCTAGGGAAACCTACCAAACCTGTGCATTTTTTAAAACTAGAGACGTAGTGGAATCCAAGATGGGGTGTCTTGTTGGGCTCTGACCAGGTTCTGTTACCCAGAATCCTTTGCAAACCTCAAACTTTGGCTAATAAAACACATTTTCCACTCATTTCGGTGACAGAAAGTTCTGGAATCTGAGAGGAGCCACAAATGTCCTTCCACCCAGCGTTTCCCCAAGTCTCCCGATAAAAATGATACCACACTTGTGTGGGTAGGCCTAGCGCCCACGAAAGGAAATGGCCCAAAACACAACGTGGACACATCACATTTTTCACAGAAAACAGAGGTGTTTTTTGCAAAGTGCCAACCTTTAGATTTTGTCCTCTAACTCAGCCGGCACCTAGGGAAACCTATCAAACCTGTGCATTTTTGAAAACTAGAGACCTAGGGGAATCCAAGATGGGGTTACTTGTGGGGCTCTGACCAGGTTCTGTTACCCAGAATCCTTTGCAACCTCAAATTTTGGCTAAAAAAATACAATTTCCTCACATTTCGGTGACAGAATGTTCTGGAATCTGAGAGGAGCCACAAATTTCCTTCCACCCAGCGTTCCCCCAAGTCTCCAGATAAAAATGATACCTCACTTGTGTGGGTAGGCCTAGCGCCCGTGACAGGAAATGCCGCATAACATAACGTGGACTCATCACAATTTTTGACAGAAAATAGAGGTGTTTTTTGCAAAGTGCCTACCTGTAGATTTTGGCCTCTAGCTCAGCCGGCACCTAGGGAAACCTACCAAACCTGTACATTTTTTATAACTAGAGACCTCGTGGAATCTAAGATGGGGTGTCTTGTGGGGCTCTGACTAGGTTCTGTTACCCAGAATCCTTTGCAAACCTCAAAATTTGGCTAATAAAACACGTTTTCCACTCATTTCGGTGACAGAAAGTTCTGGAATCTGAGAGGAGCCACAAATGTCCTTTCACCCAGCGTTCCCCCAGTCTCCTGATAAAAATGATACCTCACTTGTGTGGGTAGGCCTAGCGCCCACGAAAGGAAATGGTCCAAAACACAACGTGGACACATCACATGTTTCACGGAAAACAGTGCCTACCTGTGGATTTTGGCCTCTAGCTCAGCCGGCACCTGGGAAAACCTACCAAACCAGCGCATTTTTTAAAACTAGAAACCTAGGGGAATCCAAGATGGGGTGACTTGTGGGCTACCCAGAATCCTTTGCAAACCTTAAAATTTGGCTAATAAAACACTTTTTCCTCTCATTTCGGTGACAGAAAGTTCTGGAATCTGAGAGGAGCCACAAATTTCCTTCCACCCAGCGTTCCCCCAAGTCTCCCGATAAAAATGGTACCTCACTTGTGTGGGTAGGCCTAGCGCCCGAGACAGGAAATGCCCCAAAACACAGCGTGGACACATCACATTTTTTGACAGAAAACAGAGGTGTTTTTTGCAAAGTGCCTACCTGTAGATTTTGGCCTCTAGCTCAGCTGGCACCTAGGGAAACCTACCAATCCTGTGCATTTCTGAAAACTAGAGACATAGTGGAATCCAAGATGGGGTGACTTGTGGGGATCTGACCAGGTTCTGTTACCCAGAATCCTTTGCAAACATCACAATTTGGCTAATAAAAAACGTTTACTACTCATTTCGGTGACAGAAAGTTCTGGAATCTGAGAGGAGCCACAAATGTCCTTCCACCCAGCGTTCCCCCAAGTGTCCCGATAAAAATGATACCTCACTTGTGTGGGTAGGCCTTGCGCCCACGAAAGGAAATGGCCCAAAACACAACGTGGACACATCACATGTTTCACAGAAAACAGTGCCTACCTGTGGATTTTGGCCTCTAGCTCAGCCGGCACTTGGGAAAACCTACCAAACCAGCGCATTTTTTAAAACTAGAAACCTATGGGAATCCAAGATGGGGTGACTTGTGGCCTACCCAGAATGCTTTGCAACCTCAAATTTTGGCTAAAAAAACACATTTTCCTCACATTTCGGTGACAGAATGTTCTGGAATTTGAGAGGAGCCACAAATTTCCTTCCACCCAGCGTTCCCCCAAGTTTCCAGATAAAAATGATACATCACTTGTGTGGGTAGGCCTAACGCCCGTGACAGGAAATGCCGCATAACACAACGTGGACTCATCACAATTTTTGACAGAAAATAGAGGTGTTTTTTGCAAAGTGCCTACCTGTAGATTTTGGCCTCTAGCTCAGCCGGCACCTAGGAAAACCTACCAAACCTGTGAATTTTTGAAAACTAGAGACCTAGTGGAATCCAGGATGGGGTGTCTTGTGGGGCTCTGACCAGGTTCTGTTACCCAGAATCCTTTGCAAACCTCAAAATTTGGCTAATAAAACACGTTTACCACTCATTTCGGTGACAGAAAGTTCTGGAATCTTAAAGAAGCCACAAATGTCCTTCCACCCAGCGTTCCCCCAAGTGTCCCGATAAAAATGATACCTCACTTGTGTGGGTAGGCCTAGCGCCCACGAAAGGAAATGGCCCAAAACACAACGTAGACACATCACATGTTTCACAGAAAACAGTGCCTACCTGTGGATTTTGGCCTCTAGCTCAGCCGGCACTTGGGAAAACCTACCAAACCAGCGCATTTTTTAAAACTAGAAACCTATGGGAATCCAAGATGGGGTGACTTGTGGGCTACCCAGAATGCTTTGCAAACCTTAAAATTTGGCCAAAAAAACACCTTGTCCTCTCATTTCGGTGACAGAAAGTTCTGGAATCTGAGAGGAGCCACAAATTTCCTTCCACCCAGCGTTCCCCCAAGTCTCCTGATAAAAATGGTACCTCACTTGTGTGGGTAGGCCTAGCGCCCGTGAGAGGAAATGCCCCAAAACACAGCGTGGACACATCACATTTTTTGACAGAAAACAGAGGTGTTTTTTGCAAAGTGCCTACCTGTAGATTTTGGCCTCTAGCTCAGCTGGCACCTAGGGAAACCTACCAATCCTGTGCATTTCTGAAAACTAGAGACATAGTGGAATCCAAGATGGGGTGACTTGTGGGGATCTGACCAGGTTCTGTTACGCAGAATCCTTTGCAAACCTCACAATTTGGCTAAAAAAAACACGTTTTCCTCACATTTTGGTGACAGAAAGTTCTGGAATCTGAGAGGATCCACAAATTTCCTTCAACCCAGCATTCCCCCAAGTCTCCCGATAAAAATGATACCTCACTTGTGTGGGTAGGCCTAGCGCCCATGACAGGAAATGCCCCAAAACACAACGTGGACACATCACATTTTTTGACAGAAACCAGAGGTGTTTTTTGCAAAGTGCCAACCTGTAGAATTTTGCCTCTAGCTCAGCCGGCACCTAGGGAAAACTACCAAACCTGTGCATTTTTGAAATTTAGAGACCTAGGGGAATCCAAGATGGGGTGACTTGTGGGGCTCTGACCAGGTTCTGTTACCCAGAATCCTTTGCAACCTCAAATTTTGGCTAAAAAAACACATTTTCCTCACATTTCGGTGACAGAATGTTCTGGAATCTGAGAGGTGCCACAAATTTCCTTCCACCCAGCGTTCCCCCAAGTCTCCAGATAAAAATGATACCTCACTTGTGTGGGTAGGCCTAGCGCCCGTGACAGGAAATGCCGCATAACACAACGTGGACTCATCACAATTTTTGACAGAAAATAGAGGTGTTTTTTGCAAAGTGCCTACCTGTAGATTTTGGCCTCTAGCTCAGCCGGCACCTAGGGAAACCTACCAAACCTGTGCATTTTTGAAAACTAGAGACCTAGTGGAATCCAAGATGGGGTGTCTTGTGGGGCTCTGACCAGGTTCTGTTACCCAGAATCCTTTACAAACCTCAAAATTTGGCTAATAAAACACGTTTACCAATCATTTCAGTGACAGAAAGTTCTGGAATCTGAGAGGAGCCACAAATGTCCTTCCACCCAGCGTTCCCCCAAGTGTCCCGATAAAAATGATACCTCACTTGTGTGGGTAGGCCTAGCGCCCACGAAAGGAAATGGCCCAAAACACAACGTGGACATATCACATGTTTCACAGAAAACAGTGCCTACCTGTGGATTTTGGCCTCTAGCTCAGCCGGCACATGGGAAAACCTACCAAACCAGCGCATTTTTTAAAACTAGAAACCTATGGGAATCCAAGATGGGGTGACTTTTGGGCTACCCAGAATGCTTTGCAAACCTTAAAACTTGGCCAAAAAAACACCTTGTCCTCTCATTTCGGTGACAGAAAGTTCTGGAATCTGAGAGGAGCCACAAATTTCCTTCCACCCAGCGTTCCCCCAAGTCTCCTGATAAAAATGGTACCTCACTTGTGTGGGTAGGCCTAGCGCCTGTGACAGGAAATGCCCCAAAACACAACGTGGACACATCACATTTTTTGACAGAAAACCAAGGTGTTTTTTGCAAAGTGCCTACCTGTAGATTTTGGCCTCTAGCTCAGCTGGCACCTAGGGAAACCTACCAATCCTGTGCATTTCTGAAAACTAGAGACATAGTGGAATCCAAGATGAGGTGACTTGTGGGGATCTGACCAGGTTCTGTTACCCAGAATCCTTTGCAAACCTCACAATTTGGCTAAAAAAACACGTTTTCCTCACATTTTGGTGACAGAAAGTTCTGGAATCTGAGAGTATCCACAAATTTCCTTCAACCCAGCACTCCCCCAAGTCTCCCGATAAAAATGATACCTAACTTGTGTGGGTAGGCCTAGCGCCCATTTCAGGAAATGCCCCAAAACACAACGTGGACACATCACATTTTTTTACAGAAACCAGAGGTGTTTTTTGCAAAGTGCCAACCTGTAGATTTTGGCCTCTAGCTCAGCCGGCACCTAGGGAAAACTAACAAACCTGTGCATTTTTTAAATTTAGAGACCTAGGGGAATCCAAGATGGGGTGACTTGTGGGGCTCTGACCAGGTTCTGTTACCCAGAATCCTTTGCAACCTCAAATTTTGGCTAAAAAAACACATTTTCCTCACATTTCGGTGACAGAATGTTGTGGAATCTGAGAGGAGCCACAAATTTCCTTCCACCCAGCGTTCCCCCAAGTCTCCAGATAAAAATGATACCTCACTTGTGTGGGTAGGCCTAGTGCCTGTGACAGGAAATGCTGCATAACACAACGTGGACTCATCACAATTTTTGACAGAAAATAGAGGTGTTTTTTGCAAAGTGCCTACCTGTAGATTTTGGCCTCTAGCTCAGCCGGCACCTAGGGAAACCTACCAAACCTGTGCATTTTTGAAAACTAGAGACCTAGTGGAATCCAAGATGGGGTGTCTTGTGGGGCTCTGACCAGGTTCTGTTACCCAGAATCCTTTGCAAACCTCAAAATTTGGCTAATAAAAAACGTTTACTACTCATTTCGGTGACAGAAAGTTCTGGAATCTGAGAGGAGCCACAAATGTCCTTCCACCCAGCGTTCCCCCAAGTGTCCCGATAAAAATGATACCTCACTTGTGTGGGTAGGCCTTGCGCCCACGAAAGGAAATGGCCCAAAACACAACGTGGACACATCACATGTTTCACAGAAAACAGTGCCTACCTGTGGATTTTGGCCTCTAGCTCAGCCGGCACTTGGGAAAACCTACCAAACCAGCGCATTTTTTAAAACTAGAAACCTATGGGAATCCAAGATGGGGTGACTTGTGGCCTACCCAGAATGCTTTGCAACCTCAAATTTTGGCTAAAAAAACACATTTTCCTCACATTTCGGTGACAGAATGTTCTGGAATTTGAGAGGAGCCACAAATTTCCTTCCACCCAGCGTTCCCCCAAGTTTCCAGATAAAAATGATACATCACTTGTGTGGGTAGGCCTAACGCCCGTGACAGGAAATGCCGCATAACACAACGTGGACTCATCACAATTTTTGACAGAAAATAGAGGTGTTTTTTGCAAAGTGCCTACCTGTAGATTTTGGCCTCTAGCTCAGCCGGCACCTAGGAAAACCTACCAAACCTGTGAATTTTTGAAAACTAGAGACCTAGTGGAATCCAGGATGGGGTGTCTTGTGGGGCTCTGACCAGGTTCTGTTACCCAGAATCCTTTGCAAACCTCAAAATTTGGCTAATAAAACACGTTTACCACTCATTTCGGTGACAGAAAGTTCTGGAATCTTAAAGAAGCCACAAATGTCCTTCCACCCAGCGTTCCCCCAAGTGTCCCGATAAAAATGATACCTCACTTGTGTGGGTAGGCCTAGCGCCCACGAAAGGAAATGGCCCAAAACACAACGTAGACACATCACATGTTTCACAGAAAACAGTGCCTACCTGTGGATTTTGGCCTCTAGCTCAGCCGGCACTTGGGAAAACCTACCAAACCAGCGCATTTTTTAAAACTAGAAACCTATGGGAATCCAAGATGGGGTGACTTGTGGGCTACCCAGAATGCTTTGCAAACCTTAAAATTTGGCCAAAAAAACACCTTGTCCTCTCATTTCGGTGACAGAAAGTTCTGGAATCTGAGAGGAGCCACAAATTTCCTTCCACCCAGCGTTCCCCCAAGTCTCCTGATAAAAATGGTACCTCACTTGTGTGGGTAGGCCTAGCGCCCGTGAGAGGAAATGCCCCAAAACACAGCGTGGACACATCACATTTTTTGACAGAAAACAGAGGTGTTTTTTGCAAAGTGCCTACCTGTAGATTTTGGCCTCTAGCTCAGCTGGCACCTAGGGAAACCTACCAATCCTGTGCATTTCTGAAAACTAGAGACATAGTGGAATCCAAGATGGGGTGACTTGTGGGGATCTGACCAGGTTCTGTTACCCAGAATCCTTTGCAAACCTCACAATTTGGCTAAAAAAACACGTTTTCCTCACATTTTGGTGACAGAAAGTTCTGGAATCTGAGAGGATCCACAAATTTCCTTCAACCCAGCATTCCCCCAAGTCTCCCGATAAAAATGATACCTCAGTTGTGTGGGTAGGCCTAGCGCCCATGACAGGAAATGCCCCAAAACACAACGTGGACACATCACATTTTTTGACTGAAACCAGAGGTGTTTTTTGCAAAGTGCCAACCTGTAGATTTTTGCCTCTAGCTCAGCCGGCACTTAGGGAAAACTACCAAACCTGTGCATTTTTGAAATTTAGAGACCTAGGGGAATCCAAGATGGGGTGACTTGTGGGGCTCTGACCAGGTTCTGTTACCCAGAATCCTTTGCAACCTCAAATTTTGGCTAAAAAACACATTTTCCTCACATTTCGGTGACAGAATGTTCTGGAATTTGAGAGGAGCCACAAATTTCCTTCCACCCAGCGTTCCCCCAAGTTTCCAGATAAAAATGATACATCACTTGTGTGGGTAGGCCTAGCGCCCGTGACAGGAAAGGCCGCATAACACAACGTGGACTCATCACAATTTTTGACAGAAAATAGAGGTGTTTTTTGCAAAGTGCCTACCTGTAGATTTTGGCCTCTAGCTCAGCCGGCACCTAGGAAAACCTACCAAACCTGTGAATTTTTTAAAACTAGAGACCTAGTGGAATCCAGGATGGGGTGTCTTGTGGGGCTCTGACCAGGTTCTGTTACCCAGAATCCTTTGCAAACCAAAAATTTTGGCTAATAAAACACGTTTACCACTCATTTCGGTGACAGAAAGTTCTGGAATCTTAAAGAAGCAACAAATGTCCTTCCACCCAGCGTTCCCCCAAGTGTCCCGATAAAAATGATACCTCACTTGTGTGGGTAGGCCTAGCGCCCACGAAAGGAAATGGCCCAAAACACAACGTAGACACATCACATGTTTCACAGAAAACAGTGCCTACCTGTGGATTTTGGCCTCTAGCTCAGCCGGCACTTGGGAAAAACTACCAAACCAGCGCATTTTTTAAAACTAGAAACCTATGGGAATCCAAGATGGGGTGACTTGTGGGCTACCCAGAATGCTTTGCAAACCTTAAAATTTGGCCAAAAAAACACCTTGTCCTCTCATTTCGGTGACAGAAAGTTCTGGAATCTGAGAGGATCCACAAATTTCCTTCAACCCAGCATTCCCCCAAGTCTCCCGATAAAAATAATACCTCACTTGTGTGGGTAGGCCTAGCGCCCATGACAGGAAATGCCCCAAAACACAACGTGGACACATCACAATTTTTGACAGAAACCAGAGGTGTTTTTTGCAAAGTGCCAACCTGTAGATTTTGGAGTCCAGCTCAGCCGGCACCTAGGGAAAACTACCAAACCTGTGCATTTTTGAAATTTAGAGACCTAGGGGATTCCAAGATGGGGTGACTTGTGGGGCTCTGACCAGGTTCTGTTACCCATAATCCTTTGCAAACCTAAAACTCATTTTCCTCAAATTTCGGTGACAGAAAGTTCTGGAATCTGAGAGGAGCCACAAATTTCCTTCCACCCAGCGTTTCCCCAAGTCTCCCGATAAAAATGATACCTCACTTGTGAGGGTAGGCCTAGCGCCCGTGACACGAAATGCCCCAAAACACAACGTGGACACATCACATTTTTTGACAAAAAAACGAGGTGTTTTTTGCAAAGTGCCTACCTGTAGATTTTGGCCTCTAGCTCAGCCGGCACCCAGGGAAACCTATCAAACCTGTGCACTTTTGAAAACTAGAGACCTAGGTGAATCCAAGATGGGGTGACTTGTGGGGATCTGACCAGGTTCTGTTACCCAGAATCCTTTGCAACCTCAAATTTTGGCTAAAAAAACACCTTGTCCTCTCATTTCGGTGACAGAAAGTTCTGGAATCTGAGAGGAGCCACAAATTTCCTTCCACCCAGCGTTCCCCCAAGTCTCCAGATAAAAATGATACCTCACTTGTGTGGGTAGGCCTAGCGCCCGTGACAGGAAATGCCGCATAACACAACGTGGACTCATCACAATTTTTGACAGAAAATAGAGGTGTTTTTTGCAAAGTGCCTACCTGTAGATTTTGGCCTCTAGCTCAGCCGGCACCTAGGGAAACCTACCAAACCTGTGCATTTTTTAAAACTAGAGACATAGTGGAATCCAAGATGGGGTGACTTGTGGGGATCTGACCAGGTTCTGTTACCTAGAATCCTTTGCAAACCTCACTATTTGGCTAAAAAAACACGTTTTCCTCACATTTTGGTGACAGAAAGTTCTGGAATCTGAGAGGATCCACAAATTTCCTTCAACACAGCATTCCCCCAAGTCTCCCGATAAAAATGATACCTCACTTGTGTGGGTAGGCCTAGCGCCCATGACAGGAAATGCCCCAAAACACAACGTGGACACATCACATTTTTTGACAGAAACCAGAGGTGTTTTTTGCAAAGTGCCAACCTGTAGATTTTGGCCTCTAGCTCAGCCGGCACCTAGGGAAAACTACCAAACCTGTGCATTTTTTAAATTTAGAGACCTAGGGGAATCCAAGATGGGTGTCTTGTGGGGCTCTGACCAGGTTCTGTTACCCAGAATCCTTTGCAAACCTCAAAATTTGGCTAATAAAACACGTTTTCCACTCATTTCGGTGACAGAAAGTTCTGGAATCTGAGAGGAGCCACAAATGTCCTTCCACCCAGCGTTCCCCCAGGTGTCCCGATAAAAATGATACCTCACTTGTGTGGGTAGGCCTAGCGCCCACGAAAGGAAATGGCCCAAAACACAACGTGGACACATCACATGTTTCACAGAAAACAGTGCCTACCTGTGGATTTTGGCCTCTAGCTCAGCCGGCACTTGGGAAAACCTACCAAACCAGCGCATTTTTTAAAACTAGAAACCTATGGGAATCCAAGATGGGGTGACTTGTGGGCTACCCAGAATGCTTTGCAAACCTTAAAATTTGTCCAAAAAAACACCTTGTCCTCTCATTTCGGTGACAGAAAGTTCTGGAATCTGAGAGGAGCCACAAATTTCCTTCCACCCAGCGTTCCCCCAAGTCTCCTGATAAAAATGATACCTCACTTGTGTGGATAGGCCTAGCGCCCGTGACAGGAAATGCCCCAAAACACAACGTGGACACATCACATTTTTTGACAGAAAACAGAGGTGTTTTTTGCAAAGTGCCTACCTGTAGATTTTGGCCTCTAGCTCAGCTGGCACCTAGGGAAACCTACCAATCCTGTGCATTTCTGAAAACTAGAGACATAGTGGAATCCAAGATGGGGTGACTTGTGGGGATCTGACCAGGTTCTGTTACCCAGAATCCTTTGCAAACCTCACAATTTGGCTAAAAAAACACGTTTTCCTCACATTTTGGTGACAGAAAGTTCTGGAATCTGAGAGGATCCACAAATTTCCTTCAACCCAGCATTCCCCCAAGTCTCCCGATAAAAATGATACCTCACTTGTGTGGGTAGGCCTAGCGCCCATGACAGGAAATGCCCCAAAACACAACGTGGACACATCACATTTTTTGACAGAAACCAGAGGTGATTTTTGCAAAGTGCCAACCTGTAGATTTTGGCCTCTAGCTCAGCCGGCACCTAGGGAAAACTACCAAACATGTGCATTTTTGAAATTTAGAGACCTAGGGGAATCCAAGATGGGGTGACTTGTGGGGCTCTGACCAGGTTCTGTTACCCAGAATCCTTTGCAACCTCAAATTTTGGCTAAAAAAACACATTTTCCTCACATTTCGGTGACAGAATGTTCTGGAATTTGAGAGGAGCCACAAATTTCCTTCCACCCAGCGTTCCCCCAAGTCTCCAGATAAAAATTATACCTCACTTGTGTGGGTAGGCCTAGCGCCCGTGACAGGAAATGCCGCATAACACAACGTGGACTCATCACAATTTTTGACAGAAAATATAGGTGTTTTTTGCAAAGTGCCTACCTGTAGATTTTGGCCTCTAGCTCAGCCGGCACCTAGGAAAACCTACCAAACCTGTGCATTTTTGAAAACTAGAGACCTAGTGGAATCCAGGATGGGGTGTCTTGTGGGGCTCTGACCAGGTTCTGTTACCCAGAATCCTTTGCAAACCTCAAAATGTGGCTAATAAAACACGCTTACCACTCATTTCGGTGACAGAAAGTTCTGGAATCTTAGAGGAGCCACAAATGTCCTTCCACCCAGCGTTCCCCCAAGTGTCCCGATAAAAATGATACCTCACTTGTGTGGGTAGGCCTAGCGCCCACGAAAGGAAATGGCCCAAAACACAACGTGGACACATCACATGTTTCACAGAAAACAGTGCCTACCTGTGGATTTTGGCCTCTAGCTCAGCCGGCACTTGGGAAAACCTACCAAACCAGCGCATTTTTTAAAACTAGAAACCTATGGGAATCCAAGATGGGGTGACTTGTGGGCTACCCAGAATGCTTTTCAAACCTTAAAATTTGGCCAAAAAAACACCTTGTCCTCTCATTTCGGTGACAGAAAGTTCTGGAATCTGAGAGGAGCCACAAATTTCCTTCCACCCAGCGTTCCCCCAAGTCTCCTGATAAAAATGGTACCTCACTTGTGTGGGTAGGCCTAGCGCCCGTGACAGGACATGCCCCAAAACACAACGTGGACACATCACATTTTTTGAGAGAAAACAGAGGTGTTTTTTGCAAAGTGCCTACCTGTAGATTTTGGCATCTAGCTCAGCTGGCACCTAGGGAAACCTACCAATCCTGTGCATTTCTGAAAACTAGAGACATAGTGGAATCCAAGATGGGGTGACTTGTGGGGATCTGACCAGGTTCTGTTACCCAGAATCCTTTGCAAACCTCACAATTTGGCTAAAAAAACACGTTTTCCTCACATTTTGGTGACAGAAAGTTCTGGAATCTGAGAGGATCCACAAATTTCCTTCAACCCAGCATTCCCCCAAGTCTCCCGATAAAAATGATACCTCACTTGTGTGGGTAGGCCTAGCGCCCATGACAGGAAATGCCCCAAAACACAACGTGGACACATCACAATTTTTGACAGAAACCAGAGGTGTTTTTTGCAAAGTGCCAACCTGTAGATTTTGGCCTCTAGCTCAGCCGGCACCTAGGGAAAACTACCAAACCTGTGCATTTTTTAAATTTAGAGACCTAGGGGATTCCAAGATGGGGTGACTTGTGGGGCTCTGACCAGGTTCTGTTACCCATAATCCTTTGCAAACCTAAAACACATTTTCCTCAAATTTCGGTGACAGAAAGTTCTGGAATCTGAGAGGAGCCACAAATTTCCTTCCACCCAGCGTTTCCCCAAGTCTCCCGATAAAAATGATACCTCACTTGTGAGGGTAGGCCTAGCGCCCGTGACACGAAATGCCCCAAAACACAACGTGGACACATCACATTTTTTGACAAATACCGAGGTGTTTTTTGCAAAGTGCCTACCTGTAGATTTTGACCTCTAGCTCAGCCGGCACCCAGGGAAACCTATCAAACCTGTGCACTTTTGAAAACTAGAGACCTAGGCGAATCCAAGATGGGGTGACTTGTGGGGCTCTGACCAGGTTCTGTTACCCAGAATCCTTTGCAACCTCAAATTTTGGCTAAAAAAACACCTTGTCCTCTCATTTCGGTGACAGAAAGTTCTGGAATCTGAGAGGAGCCACAAATTTCCTTCCACCCAGCGTTCCCCCAAGTCTCCAGATAAAAATGATACCTCACTTGTGTGGGTAGGCCTAGCGCCCGTGACAGGAAATGCCGCATAAGACAACGTGGACTCATCACAATTTTTGACAGAAAATAGAGGTGTTTTTTGCAAAGAGCCTACCTGTAGATTTTGGCCTCTAGCTCAGCCGGCACCTAGGAAAACCTACCAAACCTGTGCATTTTTGAAAACTAGAGACCTAGTGGAATCCAGGATGGGGTGTCTTGTGGGGCTCTGACCAGGTTCTGTTACCCAGAATCCTTTGCAAACCTAAAAATTTGGCTAATAAAACACGTTTACCACTCATTTCGGTGACAGAAAGTTCTGGAATCTTAGAGGAGCCACAAATGTCCTTCCACCCAGCGTTCCCCCAAGTGTCCCGATAAAAATGATACCTCACTTGTGTGGGTAGGCCTAGCGCCCACGAAAGGAAATGGCCCAAAACACAACGTGGACACATCACATGTTTCACAGAAAACAGTGCCTACCTGTGGATCTTGGCCTCTAGCTCAGCCGGCACTTGGGAAAACCTACCAAACCTGCGCATTTTTTAAAACTAGAAACCTATGGGAATCCAAGATGGGGTGACTTGTGGGCTACCCAGAATGCTCTGCAAACCTTAAAATTTGGCCAAAAAAACACCTTGTCCTCTCATTTCGGTGACAGAAAGTTCTGGAATCTGAGAGGAGCCACAAATTTCCTTCCACCCAGCGTTCCCCCAAGTCTCCAGATAAAAATGATACCTCACTTGTGTGGGTAGGCCTAGCGGCCGTGACAGGAAATGACGCATAACACAACGTGGACTCATCACAATTTTTGACAGAAAATAGAGGTGTTTTTTGCAAAGTGCCTACCTGTAGATTTTGGCCTCTAGCTCAGCCGGCACCTAGGAAAACCTACCAAACCTGTGCATTTTTGAAAAATAAAGACCTAGTGGAATCCAGGATGGGGTGTCTTGTGGGGCTCTGACCAGGTTCTGTTACCCAGAATCCTTTGCAAACCTCAAAATTTGGCTAATAAAACACGTTTACCACTCATTTCGGTGACAGAAAGTTCTGGAATCTTAGAGGAGCCACAAATGTCCTTCCACCCAGCGTTCCCCCAAGTGTCCCGATAAAAATGATACCTCACTTGTGTGGGTAGGCCTAGCGCCCACGAAAGGAAATGGCCCAAAACACAACGTGGACACATCACATGTTTCACAGAAAACAGTGCCTACCTGTGGATCTTGGCCTCTAGCTCAGCCGGCACTTGGGAAAACCTACCAAACCTGCGCATTTTTTAAAACTAGAAACCTATGGGAATCCAAGATGGGGTGACTTGTGGGCTACCCAGAATGCTCTGCAAACCTTAAAATTTGGCCAAAAAAACACCTTGTCCTCTCATTTCGGTGACAGAAAGTTCTGGAATCTGAGAGGAGCCACAAATTTCCTTCCACCCAGCGTTCCCGCAAGTCTCCTGATAAAAATGGTACCTCACTTGTGTGGGTAGGCCTAGCGCCCGTGACAGGAAATGCCCCAAAACACAACGTGGACACATCACATTTTTTGACAGAAACCAGAGGTGTTTTTTGCAAAGTACCTACCTGTAGATTTTGGCCTCTAGCTCAGCTGGCACCTAGGGAAACCTACCAATCCTGTGCATTTCTGAAAACTAGAAACATAGTGGAATCCAAGATGGGGTGACTTGTGGGGATCTGACCAGGTTCTGTTACCCAGAATCCTTTGCAACCTCAAATTTTGGCTAAAAAAACACATTTTCCTCACATTTCGGTGACAGAATGTTCTGGAATCTGAGAGGAGCCACAAATTTCCTTCCACCCAGCGTTCCCCCAAGTCTCCAGATAAAAATGATACCTCACTTGTGTGGGTAGGCCTAGCGCCCGTGACAGGAAATGCCGCATAACACAACGTGGACTGATCACAATTTTTGACAGAAAATAGAGGTGTTTTTTGCAAAGTGCCTACCTGTAGATTTTGGCCTCTAGCTCAGCCGGCACCTAGGGAAACCTACAAAACCTGTGCATTTTTGAAAACTAGAGACCTAGTGGAATCCAAGATGGGGTGTCTTGTGGGGCTCTGACCAGGTTCTGTTACCGAGAATCCTTTGCAAACTTCAAAATTTGGCTAATAAAACACGTTTACCACTCATTTCGGTGACAGAAAGTTCTGGAATCTGAGAGGAGCCACAAATGTCCTTCCACCCAGCGTTCCCCCAAGTGTCCTGATAAAAATGATACCTCACTTGTGTGGGTAGGCCTAGCGCCCACAAAAGGAAATGGCCCAAAACACAACGTGGACACATCACATATTTCACAGAAAACAGTGCCTACCTGTGGATTTTGGCCTCTAGCTCAGCCGGCACTTGGGAAAACCTAGCAAACCAGCGCATTTTTTAAAACTAGAAACCTAAGGGAATCCAAGATGGGGTGACTTGTGGGCTACCCAGAATGCTTTGCAAACCTTAAATTTTGGCCAAAAAAACACCTTGTCCTCTCATTTCGGTGACAGAAAGTTCTGGAATCTGAGAGGAGCCACAAATTTCCTTCCACCCAGCGTTACCCCAAGTCTCCTGATAAAAATGGTACCTCACTTGTGTGGGTAGGCCTAGCGCCCGAGACAGGACATGCCCCAAAACACAACGTGGACACAGCACATTTTTTGACAGAAAACAGAGGTGTTTTTTGCAAAGTGCCAACCTGTAGATTTTGGCCTCTAGCTCAGCTGGCACCTAGGGAAACCTACCAATCCTGTACATTTCTAAAAACTAGAGACATAGTGGAATCCAAGATGGGGTGACTTGTGGAGATCTGACCAGGTTCTGTTACCCAGAATCCTTTGCAAACCTCACAATTTGGCTAAAAAAAACGTTTTCCTCAAATTTTGGTGACAGAAAGTTCTGGAATCTGAGAGGATCCACAAATTTCCTTCAACACAGCATTCCCCCAGGTCTCCCGATAAAAATGATACCTCACTTGTGTGGGTAGGCCTAGCGCCCATGACAGGAAATGCCCCAAAACACAACGTGGACACATCACAATTTTTGACAGAAACCAGAGGTGTTTTTTGCAAAGTACCAACCTGTAGATTTTGGCCTCTAGCTCAGCCGGCACCTAGGGAAAACTACCAAACCTGTGCATTTTTGAAATTTAGAGACCTAGGGGATTCCAAGATGGGGTGACTTGTGGGGCTCTGACCAGGTTCTGTTACCCATAATCCTTTGCAAACCTCAAAATTTGGCTAAGAAAACACATTTTCCTCAAATTTCGGTGACAGAAAGTTCTGGAATCTGAGAGGAGCCACAAATTTCCTTCCACCCAGCGTTTCCCCAAGTCTCCCGATAAAAATGATACCTCACTTGTGTGGGTAGGCCTAGCGCCCGTGACACGAAATGCCCCAAAACACAACGTGGACACATCACATTTTTTGACAAAAAACCGAGGTGTTTTTTGCAAAGTGCCTACCTGTAGATTTTGGCCTCTAGCTCAGCCGGCACCCAGGGAAACCTATCAAACCTGTGCATTTTTTAAATTTAGAGACCTAGGGGATTCCAAGATGGGGTGACTTGTGGGGCTCTGACCAGGTTCTGTTACCCATAATCCTTTGCAAACCTCAAAATTTGGCTAAGAAAACACATTTTCCTCAAATTTCGGTGACAGAAAGTTCTGGAATCTGAGAGGAGCCACAAATTTCCTTCCACCCAGCGTTTCCCCAAGTCTCCCGATAAAAATGATACCTCACTTGTGAGGGTAGGCCTAGCGCCCGTGACACGAAATGCCCCAAAACACAACGTGGACACATCACATTTTTTGACAAAAAACCGAGGTGTTTTTTGCAAAGTGCCTACCTGTAGATTTTGGCCTCTAGCTCAGCCGGCACCCAGGGAAACCTATCAAACCTGTGCACTTTTGAAAACTAGAGACCTAGGCGAATCCAAGATGGGGTGACTTGTGGGGCTCTGACCAGGTTCTGTTACCCAGAATCCTTTGCAACCTCAAATTTTGGCTAAAAAAACACCTTGTCCTCTCATTTCGGTGACAGAAAGTTCTGGAATCTGAGAGGAGCCACAAATTTCCTTCCACCCAGCGTTCCCCCAAGTCTCCAGACAAAAATGATACCTCACTTGTGTGGGTAGGCCTAGCGCCCGTGACAGGAAATGCCGCATAACACAACGTGGACTCATCACAATTTTTGACAGAAAATAGAGGTGTTTTTTGCAAAGTGCCTACCTGTAGATTTTGGCCTCTAGCTCAGCCGGCACCTAGGGAAACCTACCAAACCTGTGCATTTTTGAAAACTAGAGACATAGTGGAATCCAAGATGGGGTGACTTGTGGGGATCTGACCAGGTTCTGTTACCTAGAATCCTTTGCAAACCTCACAATTTGGCTAAAAAAACACGTTTTCCTCACATTTTGGTGACAGAAAGTTCTGGAATCTGGGAGGATCCACAAATTTCCTTCAACACAGCATTCCCCCAAGTCTCCCGATAAAAATGATACCTCACTTGTGTGGGTAGGCCTAGCGCCCATGACAGGAAATGCCCCAAAACACAACGTGGACACATCAAATTTTTTGACAGAAACCAGAGGTGTTTTTTGCAAAGTGCCAACATGTAGATTTTGGCCTCTAGCTCAGCCGGCACCTAGGGAAAACTACCAAACCTGTGCATTTTTTAAATTTAGAGACCTAGGGGAATCCAAGATGGGGGGACTTGTGGGGCTCTGACCAGGTTCTGTTACCCAGAATCCTTTGCCAACCTCAAAACTTGGCTAAAAAAACACATTTTCCTCAAATTTCGGTGACAGAAAGTTCTGGATAAATATGATACCTCACTTGTCTGGGTAGGCCTAGCGTCCGTGACAGGAAATGCCGCATAACACAACGTGGACTCATCACAATTTTTGACAGAAAATAGAGGTGTTTTTTGCAAAGTGCCTACCTGTAGATTTTGGCCTCTAGCTCAGCCGGCACCTAGGAAAACCTACCAAACCTGTGCATTTTTGAAAACTAGAGACGTAGTGGAATCCAGGATGGGGTGTCTTGTGGGGCTCTGACCAGGTTCTGTTACCCAGAATCCTTTGCAAACCTCAAAATTTGGCTAATAAAACACGTTTACCACTAATTTCGGTGACAGAAAGTTCTGGAATCTGAGAGGAGCCACAAATGTCCTTCCACCCAGCGTTCCCCCAAGTGTCCCGATAAAAATGATACCTCACTTGTGTGGGTAGGCCTAGCGGCCAGGAAAGGAAATGGCCCAAAACACAACGTGGACACATCACATGTTTCACAGAAAACAGTGCCTACCTGTGGATCTTGGCCTCTAGCTCAGCGGGCACTTGGGAAAACCTACCAAACCAGCGCATTTTTTAAAACTAGAAACCTATGGGTATCCAAGATCGGGTGACTTGTGGGCTACCCAGAATGCTTTGCAAACCTTAAAATTTGGCCAAAAAAACACCTTGTCCTCTCATTTCGGTGACAGAAAGTTCTGGAATCTGAGAGGAGCCACAAATTTCCTTCCACACAACGTGGACACATCACATTTTTTTACAGAAACCAGAGGTGTTTTTTGCAAAGTGCCAACCTGTAGATTTTGGCCTCTAGCTCAGCCGGCACCTAGGGAAAACTACCAAACCTGTGCATTTATTGACTTTAGAGACCTAGGGGAATCCAAGATGGGGTGTCTTGTGGGGCTCTGACCAGGTTCTGTTACCCAGAATCCTTTGCAAACCTCAAAATGTGGCTAATAAAACACGTTTTCCACTCATTTCGGTGACAGAAAGTTCTGGAATCTGAGAGGAGCCACAAATGTCCTTCCACCCAGTGTTCCCCAAAGTCTCCCGATAAAAATGATACCTCACTTGTGTGGGTAGGCCTAGCGCCCACGAAAGGAAATGGCCCAAAACACAACGTGGACACATCACATTTTTCACAGAAAACAGTGCCTACCTGTGGATTTTGGCCTCTAGCTCAGCCGGCACCTAGGGAAAACTACCAAGCCTGTGCATTTTTTAAAACTAGAGACCTAGTGGAATCCAAGATGGGGTGTCTTGTGGGGCTCTGACCAAGTTCTGTTACCCAGAATCCTTTGCAACCTCAAATTTTGGCTAAAAAACAAATTTTCCTCGCATTTCGGTGACAGAATGTTCTGGAATCTGGGAGGAGCCACAAATTTCCTTCCACCCAGCGTTCCCCCAAGTCTCCAGATAAAAATGATACCTCACTTGTGTGGGTAGGCCTGGCGCCCGTGACAGGAAATGCCGCATATCACAACGTGGACTCATCACAATTTTTGACAGAAAATAGAGGTGTTTTTTGCAAAGTGCCTACCTGTAGATTTTGGCCTCTAGCTCAGCCGGCACCTAGGGAAACCTTCCAAACCTGTGCATTTTTGAAAACTAGAGACCTAGTGGAATCCAAGATGGGGTGTCTTGTGGGGTTCTGACCAGGTTCTGTTACCCAGAATCCTTTGCAAACCTCAACATTTGGCTAATAAAACATGTTTTCCTCTCATTTCGGTTACAGAAAGTTCTGGAATCTGAGAGGAGCCACAAATGTCCTTCCACCCAGCGTTCCCCCAAGTTTCCCGATAAAAATGATACCTCACTTGTGTGGGTAGGCCTAGCGCCCACGAAAGGAAATGGCCCAAAACACAAAGTTGAAGTACTGGGTTTTTCAGAACCCAGTGGTGCCAGGGAACACACCCTAAGACTTCGAGTCCTTCCTGTTTCAGACTACAGAAACACAGAGTCTTCTTGGTGAAGTCAAAGATCTTGTTTATTGGCTGCAGCCAGTAACAGGTATCCTAGAAGTACAACACAGTGTATATTCGCAGGAGACTGCTGCTCTTGCAAAGCTAACCTTCTCTTTTATACAAAATATTATGCTTTGGGCAAACATTCCTTATTTTACAGTTGACCATTCACATATTTTCACTTCAAAGAAATAGCAAGGTTATGATGACAAGCCCATATTTCAGTTTGTCCAGCCCTCAATCAGTTACCCGGCAAGGCTCAGTACTTTCATCAGATATCGACGGACCCCCAATATAAACAGGCACCTCCTCCTTGTAAAGCAAGTCATAAAGAAAGAAACAGGGACAGGTGCGTGTAAGATTAGGCATGGTTTGTGTGTGATGAAAGGTTTTATGATGTGTTGTGCCTTGATACTAATCTCATTCGGCCACTGGGAAAGAAACTGGCCGAACAGGTTTGGCTTCAGGCAGTGGAGTCAGCTTGCCCAGGTCACAGAGGAGTCAGCAAAGATGTACGTGTCCTTCAGACTCGTTTTCGGCATTAGTCATTGGCCTATGTGCGGGCAATCACAAAATGGCTGTCGTTTAAATGGAACCCGAGGGTTCAGTATGGAAACTCTGATATTCGGGTGATTTCGTTAACCGAATATGAATACAATGCTTGTGCATACTATTCTAATCATTCTCGGTCTGCTGATACCAAAATCGTTGTGATACGACGATGTTTATAACACGGGTCCAGAATTTTCAGTACCACAGACCCTCCTTTTGCCCTTACATAGGCAATAACCTATACTCACGCTAATCTGAGTCCAGGTTTATATTCATAAAGTCGTTGAGATGTTGCTGTAGCATCATCCTATTACCTAGCTCGTCTCTTGATACAGGTTTCCTTACACACGATGTAGCACAGAGGCCACATACTGCAGGAGCACACTGTACACACAGACAGGACAGGAAAAGAATGGCTAAGATCATCTCAATGACTACCAGAGTCTTCCATCCCCAGGCGGATATCAACTCCCAGAACCACCCCATCAATGACCAATCTCCTTTATCCACGTGAATAGACTCGGAGATCTTATGCAGTTTGGAAATGGCCTGGTAGACTGTCGGAGCGTTATCTGGGATGAAAACACAGCAACTTGATTGGATCACTTTACATACCTCACCTCGGTCTGCAAGTATGACGTCTAATGCGACCCTGTTCTGAAGAGTCATAAGGCGATCCGACTGGAGCTCAGCAGTCAAATTACCAAGGGCACCGGCGGTTTCAACTACCGTGGATTCAACCACCTTTGTCAATTGCCTTATGTTCCTGCTGTTAACCATAGGACCCCAAAACGGCAGAATACCCTTTACGAAATCTCCAAATTCTTGTCCTGTAGTGTCTTCTTTACTTATGACACCTCTAACTATCCTTGTCTTATGGTAATCTGCTGCGGCCGTGTAGGTGGGAGGTAACAGGAACGAAACAAAACATGTGCCTGAGAAGTCAGGGGGCAACCATGTACAGGCTCTATTATGGCAGATGAAATAGGTACCCTTAGCTGCTAAGAACGAAGGAGAAGTCTGAGACGCAAAAACATATGTTTCAGTGCAGATACTTTTCCCTAACTGAGCTCTGGGATTCTTGCCATTACCTTGCAGACATAGGTGACCCTGATGGGGTACAATCCAAATCGGGGAGGATCTCTTTGCTCGCTGGTTCCCACTCAGAGTAACTCCATATCCTGTTATGTTCCATCCAATATATGCTAGTGTCTCATCTCTCAGGATAGTCTCATAGGAAATATCTTCCCTAATCATATCTACTATACCCTTAGCTAGAGCACTATTCTTAGGATTATCTTTCACAGAACGTAGGGGGTTGGCTTCATACGCGTATATGAACACCGTTCTATATGCCCATACAGAACCATTATGGCTGAAAGGCAGGACCAGATAAGGGATACCTTTATCAGTAGTATGGGGCATAAGACCACACACCCAACAGTTAGTTGTGTTCACTACTAATTGGTGTTGGTATAGAAGCTGAATGAATGAATTGTTGACAAATTCTAATCTTCTGGCAGACTCGTGTTCAGGCAGGGGGTGAAAAGAATGCGAGGAAACAGTAGAAGGAGGTATGGGCTGTGTAATGGGTGCAAATGTCACTTGAAAAGAGAATAAAACATATCCTATTAAAAACGTCATTACACTAAGCAACATGAAAATACATAATATCAAAAATCGTTTCTTTGTCATTATTATACACATTCTGGCTTTAAAGTCCATCTGTCTGGCAGGTCTCTCATTCTTGAAAAACTCCATCCTCTCTAATTGCTGCTCGTGGTGGTAGGGTGTTCTATGCTAGGGAATGCTTCTGTCAGTCCAGGGCAACTCCCTTAGACCGACCAGAACTGTCGACCTAACGTCTTCCGCTGCACTCCAAAGACTTGGGCAACCACGACCCTACAGCTGAACCCGGATGGCGGTTCGAAAAGAAAAAAACAAAAATAAGAAAGTTTCTCAGATGAGAGAGCCGCACCTTTAAAAAAAAATACCAAAGGAACGGAAAAAAAATTATTTGTCCTTAGTTCTTGGTCTCAAATTATAACGGCTTTTTCCAGGTACTGTCTGGTTCTGGAACAAGAGTTCAGGCTATGTAGTGTTCAATCGAATTGACGGTGGCACAGCTTCTTGCAAATTATTGTCACTTTCTCGTTCAGAAATTGTTCCTTTTACACGTGCATCGCTAAATGGCAAAAAACGAGGCACAGTCTCAGTCTCAGAGTCAGCGATCCCCTCCTGGACCCATCGGTCGTACGGTAGAGGAAAAGGGACCCTCTTGCAGTGTACGCCGTGGATCCAGTTCTTTTTCCCTTCCACTCGAACAGCTGATCTTGTTGAGAGAAGGACGAGGTGGGGGCCGGTCCAACGGGGCTGGTCATTCTTTGTCCGCTGGAAGTTCTTGACCAGCACCCATGATCCAGGATCGATAAGATGTCCTGGAGCTTCAGAGACCTGAGGCAGAGTATTGTGAACCTGTTGGTGTAGAACACGCAATTTAGCCGTCAATTCATACAAATAATCAAGCAGTACAGGGTGTTCGATCTCACTGAATTTTGTTGGTCTAAGTCTAAGTCATTCTTGTTGATAGGAGTGCTAGAGGCAAAGCGTCAGGCCATTTAAGACCAGAGCTCGCTTGTATCTTTGCCAACTTCAGTTTTAGCGTGCCATTATAGCACTCTACTAGTCCAGCTGATTGGGGGTGATTTGCAGCGTGGAATTTTTGCTGGATACCTAGCCCCTCACATACTTTTTTCATCACTCAACCCACAAATTCACTCCCATTATCACTCCAGACCATTCTCGGCATTCCAAACCTAGGGAAGAATTCTTTGGCAAGGGCTTTAGCTGTGGATAAGGCAGTGTTGTCTTTTAAAGGATATGCTTCTACCCATCTTGAAAAAGCACAAACAACAACGAGTACGTATTTCAGATTGTTGCACCTTTCCATTTGGATGAAATCTAGCTGCAAAACTTCGAACGGATACGTTGGAGGCGCAAAATGACCAGCTGGAGTTGGGGTTCCCCTACCAGGATTGTATTTCAGACACACCATGCAATTCTTGACCACATTCTCTGCACATTTAGGAATTCCAGCATTTTGCCATACTGGAGCCAACAACTTACAAATCCCTTTCACACTGATATGGGCCATTCCATGAGCCATTGTCACCACTGCAAGCACATACGCATCGGGTAACAACCATCGCTGATGTTCTGACAAGTCAACCCAACAACCATTTTCATCTAATTTACCCGTACTTTCTTTCCACACACTCAACTCTTTCTCTGAAGCTTCAGCTTGAAGAGACTTCACACCCTCTATTGTATCTTCACACATTCCAACGTCACCAACCCATCTTGTGGGGCCTGCAACATACATTCGATTCATCACATCTTTTGCTGTTTCTTTTGCGATTTCGTCAGCAAATGCATTGCCACAACCGACATCATCAGTAACCTTCTTGTGAGCACTGCATTTCACAATCGCAACTTGTAATGGCAAGGTCAGTGACTCAAGAAGCTCATTCACCAACTGACCATGCTGAATTTTAGCTCCGTGCGAAGTCAGGAACCCACGTTCTTTCCACAATCGTCCAAAACTATGGGCCACACCAAACGCATACTGGCTGTCGGTATATATCGTCACTTTCATTCCTTTCGATAACACACACGCTCTCGTAAGTGCAATCAGCTCTGCTGCTTGAGCTGAATTATGTGGTATACGTGCAGCTTCAACAATCGTATGCAAAGTTGTGACAGCATATGCTGCAGTCGTATCACCATTCGGAAGCTTGAAGCATGAACCATCCACCCATAAGGTACCATCACACTTTACAAGAGGAGTATCTTTAAGATCTACTCTCCCTTTCGTTTCTTCTTCTGTCCTAAGAAAACAATCATGTTGTTCAGCATCATCTGTCTCTACTGAAATCGGCAATAACGTGGCTGGATTCAACGTATTGCACCTCTTTATGTGCACATGACTCGCTAACAGTGTCAACTCGTAACCTGACAATCGAACACTAGTTAAATGCTGTGTCTTGGTCCTGTTTAACAACGTGTCCACTGCATGTGGAACCATCACAATCAACATATTATTCATCACTAACCCAGCAGACTGTCGAATAGAAACAGCTGCTGACGCTGTGGCTCTCAAGCAACTCGGCAATGCTTTAGCTACCGGATCCAAAGTTGACGAAAAATATGCGCATGGGCGCTGCTTGTCTCCAAAAGACTGTGTCAGCACTGACAATGCACAACCCTCTTTCTCATGGACATACAGTGTAAAGGGCTTACTGTAGTCGGGGGTACCCAACACAGGAGCCAAACACAATGCATTACGCAATTCGGAAAAACTTTTCTGACAATCTTCAGACCACGGAACGGGGTTCAGTGTATCTTTATAGGTCAATGCTACCAAAGGTTTGGCCAGCAAAGAAAAATTCGGTATCCATTGTCTGCAGTATGATGTAATGCCCAAGAAAGCACGTACTTCTCTCTGTGTCCTTGGCACACTCAATTTTGCAATTGCCTGAATTCTTTCTGAGGTCAGTTTCCTTTCCTCCTTCGATAAGAGATGACCAAAGTAGGTCACTTCTTGTCGACAATATTACAGTTTTGAAAGGGACACTTTGTGATGTAAATCAGATAAATGATGCAACAACGACAAGGTGGCTTCTTTACAAATCTCTTCAGTATCTGTAGCGACTAGCAAATCATCGACGTACTGAATAAGGGTAGCGCCGTCAGGTAAACAATTGCATCAAGCTGTGTTTTTAAAGCCTGACTATATATTGATGGACTTTCACAGTAGCCTTGTGGAGCGCGTTTGAAGCGGAAACTTCGGCCTCCTAAACTGAAGCCAAAAATATCCCTGCTCTCCTTTGCAATCGGGATGCTGAAGAAAGCATTCTTTAAGTCAATCACCGAAAACCAGGTGGCGGAAGCTGGAATCATAGTCAATAGGGCAGTGATATTAGGAACAACTGGAAACTGTGGCACAACTATTTTATTTACCTCTCTAAGATCAATCACAAGCCTGTAAACAGGTGGCTTAGAGGGGTCAGTACGTTTCAAAACAGGCAGAACAGGACTATTACTAACGTTGCCTCTTGTCTCTTCAATTACATATTTTTCAATTAAATCATAAATGATCGCTAGCAATGCCTTTTCACCTTCACTAGAGATCTTGTATTGTTGAATGCGTGGTAATTTAACATTGGCTTTCAATGTCACAACATAAGGCGGTATTTCCAACAGACCCACGTCATTAGGACCAGTAGCCCAAATGGTATCAGGAAGAAACGACAATTCGGTCGGAAGTTTATCCTTCGACAAATACATTGGAGAGACCATTTTCCTACCCAGTGTAAGTTGTACTCCCGAAGGAGAACAATATAATGTTGCATACAATCTTTTCAACAAATCCAATCCTAACAAGTTTTCACCACAACCTGTCGTCAGAATAAGGGGTGCTACCAATTCACAAGGTCCAACAGAAAGGGACATAGGACTAG
Organism: Pleurodeles waltl; assembly: GCF_031143425.1. Classification (NCBI taxonomy): domain Eukaryota; kingdom Metazoa; phylum Chordata; class Amphibia; order Caudata; family Salamandridae; genus Pleurodeles; species Pleurodeles waltl. The sequence goes on from NC_090440.1 coordinate 807,125,374, forward strand.
AAATCGGGTTCCTAACCGGGGCGCCAGAAAAACCTACTGAAACATTCATCTCGCCAGACAAAGGTGCGCCAGGGAGTTTTGAGTGCATAATAGACCTCTTTGTAGCACCAGTATCCAACAGAAAAGGCTCCGACACACCTGAGGTAATCACCTTAACATAAGGTCCATTCTGATCTACTGGAACTAAAAAAACTCCCTCTCTTCGTCTATGGCTGTCCTAGCAATTATTACCTTCCAAGTTCTCATCTTCTGCATAGTAGTCGTCAGCATAGTACTGAGCCGTCCTACCAGACGCGTTATGTTGCTGGTCAAAACTATTCATTGAGTTTTGAGACGGGATGGAACGTGTGTTCTGGGGAAAACTTCCACGTCCTCTACCTCTAGGAGCTTGTTGAACACCTCGACCTCTTGCGCCAGAAGCACCATTCGTACGCTGTAACAAAATAGGACAACTATACTTGAAATGACCCTCTTCTTTACAATATGAACACTGATTGGGACCTACAGGAACACGTGGTTGAGAAAACTCGAACCTTTGCGAGTTTCTCTGGAACTGTTGAGGTTGCTGATAGTTACTCTGACCACCACGTGGCGGATACGCCTGTTGTAAAAGAACCTTTGTCTTTAATTCTTTAGTTTTCTTGTCTGCTCTATCCTTCTCATCTTTATCCCTATTTTCGTAGTACTGTGCAGTAGCCAATATTTGTGCTGAAGAGGAAACGGCCCAAGAACTCTCTGAATCCTTCAATTTCTTACACAGCTCGGCAAGCAAATTGCGCACAAACTTGTCGACGAACAACCGTTGACCACCTTCTGTACTCATATCTTGACCACTGTGGTCGATAAACGTTTCCTCAAACCTGGTGAAGAAATCAGACACTGTTTCATCTTTCTTCTGCTTACACGCAGACAATTTATCCCAATTCACACGCATCGCAGGCATTAAAGTCTTCATGTAAGTAATGATCCTAGCAGGCAGTTCTGCTACCAAAGGCTCAGGCTTGGCACCACCAACTTGTCTATCATTTGCAGCACTAATATTAGCCCATGAGTCACCTAACTCTTGTGCATGATCTGTATGGCGAATCAATCCCCACAAAGGCTGTGGAACAACATTCCCAAATAACATGTCTATGTCGGCTAAATTCATAATGCATGAGTCTGCAGTCTGTGATAATTCCTTATAATACCCTGCAGGGTTTTTACTGGGATCAGGCAAAGTCTGCTTAAGGGCTAAAACTTCAGCTCGCTTCCACGGAACATGTACCCAAACACACTGAAAATGAGCTGGGACAGCATCAATTTGATAAGCAACATCAGCCGCAACGGCGTCCTTCCATACCGGAGGGACTTCTCTCATTGGGTACTGTTGCACCTTTTTTTTAACAGAGGAGTCATGTTGGAACAATGACTGAGAAGGATCCTTATTCCTAAAGGACAACAACGTTGCAACTGCTTTCTCAACATCGGGACCCACAATCGTGCCTTTTTCAAACTCAAACCGTACACGGCACAAATCAGGCGGATTTGTTTCCAAATCATTATCCTCCAATTCCTCACAAAGGAATGCACACATTTTCTCAAAAACGTATCTTTGTTTCGGTGCTTCCCATTGACGGAAGACATCCATAACAGACTCTACATCGTATCTTAAAGGGTAAACAACCCATTTACGCGCCATACGGTCAAACATTTCTCTCTCTTGAGAATTAGGCAGTTGACTACGCGACTGTTTACGCTCCGAATTTGGGGTCACACCAGACGACCCAAAGAGAGGAAATATAAGGCTGGCAACAGTATCTGTCATTCTCTGTCGGACAGAAGGAGAAGTTGATGAAAGAACAGGAGGAAAAACAGAGGGAGGCAAGGCAGAAGCAGACGCAGAGGCAGTATCAGGAAGAACACCAGAAGAGGCAGTCGATGTAGTACATAAAGTCGCAGGAGGTACAGATGGAGCAGGTAGCGAAGTCGGCGGCCCTTGAAGGGGCTGCGCCATGGTAGTAGGAGCCAACTGAAGAGGAGCTGGCGGCTGTGGAAGAACCTGAGGCACAATAACCGGAGGTTGCACAGCTAAAGGTTGCGTGGGTGCTGTAGCATTCTGCGCATAAAGGGGTGGCAAACTCAACAAGTGTGACATTAAAGGATCTTTCTCAAGTTCTTTTGCTGCATCTTGCTGAAGAAGCGGAAAAACTGGATAACATTTATCGGTCACCAATTTACGTTGCCTGTGCAACTGCTCATTCATCTGTTCTTCTTCATCATCTTTAAACTGCATGGCAGCTTGCATTATAGAGATACCCTCTTCCCTCTTATTTCTCTTTGCTAATTTAATTTCCTTCTGTTTGGCTTCCTTACGCCATAGGCGGAAAGAGTCAAACATCGCCGGCCGGGCTTTCTTCTTAAAAAGTTTAACCTCCAGATTATCCAGAATCTCTGTGTCAAAACTACCATATAGGGGCCATTTTAAAACACCATCTTTCCTGGTGTATCGGATCCATACTCCATTATATGTGAGGGGGCCTATGCCATGTTTCACATATAGTTCATAGGTTGGAGTTCCAATCGGAGGAACCGGACACGAGTCCTCCAATCGGGAATCCCTATTATAACCAAGACAAAAAAATTTCCATGTCTGCTAAGACCAAGCATCTTCGCTCTCCAGTCTAGCTTCAAACTTCAAAGGATTATCGAATATGATAGCCTCGTGAATACACGAATCCCTCGGCTTTGGTACTTGCAAGTTCCAAATCAAAGATCCCAAGGGGATACCAAACTAAGAACCAAACTAAGGACTGGGAGACGCTCCACTTATACTTAACTGAGGTATTGATGATGTCACCAGAAGACTCGTTTATCGTTTCGCTATACCAAATCATCAAGGGTCCAAAATAGGGCGATAGTCAGGGCAGCAGTCCTTCGTAGCCGTCGGGAGGCGGGGAACCTCGCAGCAAAGACTTTCGGACCACGTCGACATACAGGGGTCGATGAAGTGGCGGCCTCCCTCCAGAATTTTCACACGAAGATCCTCACGAACCTCTGGCTTGGACTGGTACCGCTGAAATCACCCCACGTTGGGCGCCAACTGAAGTACTGAGTTTTTCAGAACCCAGTGGTGCCAGGGAACACACCCTAAGACTTCGAGTCCTTCCTGTTTCAGACTACAGAAACACAGAGTCTTCTTGGTGAAGTCAAAGATCTTGTTTATTGGCTGCAGCCAGTAACAGGTATCCTAGAAGTACAACACGGTGTATATTCTCAGGAGACTGCTGCTCTTGCTAAGCTAACCTTCTCTTTTATACAAAATATTATGCTTTGGGCAAACATTCCTTATTTTACAGTTGACCATTCACATATTTTCACTACAAAGAAATAGCAGGGTTATGATGACAAGCCCATATTTCATTTTGTCCAGCCCTCAATCAATTACCTGGCAAGGCTCAGTTCTTTCATCAGATATCGACGGACCCCCAATATAAACAGGCACCTCCTCCTTGTAAAGCAAGTCATAAAGAAAGAAACAGGGACAGGTGTGTGTAAAATTAGGCATGGTTTGTGTGTGATGAAATGTTTTATGATGTGTTTTGCCTTGATACTAATCTCATTCGGCCACTGGGAAAGAAACTGGCCGAACAGGTTTGGCTTCAGGCAGTGGAGTCAGCTTGCCCAGGTCACAGAGGAGTCAGCAAAGATGTACGTGTCCTTCAGACTCGTTTTCGGCATTAGTCATTGGCCTATGTGAGGGCAATCAAAAATGGCTGTCGTTTAAATGGAACCCAAGGGTTCAGGACGGAAACTCTGATATTTGGGTGATTTCGTTACCCGAATATGAATACAATGCTTGTGCATACTATTCTAATCATTCTCGGTCTGCTGATACCAAAATCGTTGTGATACGACGATGTTTATAACACGGGACAAGAATTTTCAGTACCACAACGTGGACACATCACAGAAAACAGTGCCTACCCGTGGATTTTGGCCTCTAGCTCAGCCGGCACCTGGGAAAACCTACCAAACCAGAGCATTTTTTAAAACTAGAAACCTAGGGGAATCCAAAATGGGGTGACTTGTGGGCTACCCAGAATGCTTTGCAAACCTTAAAATTTGGCCACAAAAAACACATTGTCCTCACATTTCGGTGACAGAAAGTTCTGGAATCTGAGAGGAGCCACAAATATCCTTCCACCCAGCGTTCCCCCAAGCCTCCCGATAAAAATGATACCTCACTTGTGTGGGTAGGCCTAGCGCCCATGACAGGAAATGTCCCAAAACACAACGTGGACACATCACATTTTTTGACAGAAACCAGAGGTGTTTTTTGCAAAGTGCCAACCTGTAGATTTTGCCCTCTAGCTCAGCCGGCACCTAGGGAAACCTATCAAACCTGTGCATTTTTGAAAACTAGAGACCTAGGGGAATCCAAGATGGGGTGACTTGTGGGGCTCTGACCAGGTTCTGTTACCCATAATCCTTTGCAAACCTCAAAATTTGGCTAAGAAAACATATTTTCCTCAAATTTCGGGGACAGAAAGTTCTGGAATCTGAGAGGAGCCACAAATTTCCTTCCACCCAGCGTTTCCCCAAGTCTCCCGATAAAAATGATACCTCACATGTGTGGGTAGGCCTAGCGCCCGTGACAGGAAATGCCCCAAAACACAACGTGGACACATCAAATTTTTTGACAGAAAACAGAGGTGTTTTTTGCAAAGTGCCTACCTGTAGATTTTGGCCTCTAGCTCAGCCGGCACCTAGGGAAACCTATCAAACCTGTGCATTTTTGAAAACTAGAGACCTAGTGGAATCCAAGATGGGGTGTCTTGTGGGGCTCTGACCAGGTTCTGTTACCCAGAATCCTTTGCAAACCTCAAAATTTGTCTAATAAAACACGTTTTCCACTCATTTCGGTGACAGAAAGTTCTGGAATCTGAGAGGAGCCACAAATGTCCTTCCACCCAGCGTTCCCCCAAGTCTCCCGATAAAAATGACACCTCACTTGTGTGGGTAGGCCTAGCGCCCACGAAAGGAAATGGCCCAAAACACAACGTGGACACATCACATTTTTCACAGAAAACAGTGCCTACCTGTGAATTTTGGCCTCTAGCTCAGCCGGCACCTAGGGAAAACTACCAAACCTGTGCATTTTTTAAAACTAGAGACCTAGGGGAATTCAAGATGGGGTGACTTGTGGGGCTCTGACCAGGTTCTGTTACCCAGAATCCTTTGCAGCCTCAAATTTTGGCTAAAAAACACATTTTCCTCACATTTCGGTGACAGAATGTTCTGGAATCTGAGAGGAGCAACAAATTTCCTTCCACCCAGCGATCCGCCAAGTCTCCAGATAAAAATGATACCTCACTTGTGTGGGTAGGCCTGGCGCCCGTGACAGGAAATGCCGCATAACACAACGTGGACTCATCACAATTTTTGACAGAAAATAGAGGTGTTTTTAGCAAAGTGCCTACCTGTAGATTTTGGCCTCTAGCTCAGCCGGCACCTAACGAAACCTACCAAACCTGTGCATTTTTGAAAACTAGAGACCTAGTGGAATCCAAGATGGGGTGTCTTGTGGGGCTCTGACCAGGTTCTGTTACCCAGAATCCTTTGCAAACCTCACAATTTGGCTAATAAAACACGTTTTCCACACATTTCGGTGACTGAAAGTTCTGGAATCTTAGAGGAGCCACAAATGTCCCTCCACCCAGCGTTCCCCCAAGTCTCCCAATAAAAATGATACCTCACTTGTGTGGGTAGGCCTAGCGCCTACGAAAGGAAATGGCCCAAAACACAACGTGGACACATCACATGTTTCACAGAAAACAGTGCCTACCTGTGGAATTTGGCCTCTAGCTCAGCCGGCACTTGGGAAAACCTACCAAACCAGCGCATTTTTTAAAACTAGAGACCTAGGGGAATCCAAGATGGGGTGACTTGTGGGGCTCTGACCAGGTTCTGTTACCCATAATCCTTTGCAAACCTCAAAATTTGGCTAAGAAAACATATTTTCCTCAAATTTCGGGGACAGAAAGTTCTGGAATCTGAGAGGAGCCACAAATTTCCTTCCACCCAGCGTTTCCCCAAGTCTCCCGATAAAAATGATACCTCACATGTGTGGGTAGGCCTAGCGCCCGTGACAGGAAATGCCCCAAAACACAACGTGGACACATCAAATTTTTTGACAGAAAACAGAGGTGTTTTTTGCAAAGTGCCTACCTGTAGATTTTAGCCTCTAGCTCAGCCGGCACCTAGGGAAACCTATCAAACCTGTGCATTTTTGAAAGCTAGAGACCTAGTGGAATCCAAGATGGGGTGTCTTGTGGGGCTCTGACCAGGTTCTGTTACCCAGAATCCTTTGCAAACCTCAAAATTTGTCTAATAAAACACGTTTTCCACGCTTTTCGGTGACAGAAAGTTCTGGAATCTGAGAGGAGCCACAAATGTCCTTCCACCCAGCGTTCCCCCACGTCTCCCGATAAAAATGACACCTCACTTGTGTGGGTAGGCCTAGCGCCCACGAAAGGAAATGGCCCAAAACACAACGTGGACACATCACATTTTTCACAGAAAACAGTGCCTACCTGTGAATTTTGGCCTCTAGCTCAGCCGGCACCTAGGGAAACCTATCAAACCTGTGCATTTTTTAAAACTAGAGACCTAGGGGAATCCAAGATGGGGTGACTTGTGCGGCTCTGACCAGGTTCTGTTACCCAGAATCCTTTGCAACCTCAAATTTTGGCTAAAAAAACACATTTTCCTCACATTTCGTTGACAGAATGTTCTGGAATCTGAGAGGAGCCACAAATTTCCTTCCACCCAGCATTCCCCCAAGTCTCCAGATAAAAATGATACCTCACTTGTGTGGGTAGGCCTAGCGCCCGTGACAGGAAATGCCGCATAACACAACGTGGACTCATCACAATTTTAACAGAAAACAGTGCCTACTTTTGGATTTTGGCCTCTAGCTCAGCCGGCACCTAGGGAAAACTACGAAACCTGTGCATTTTTGAAACCTAGAGACCTAGGGGAATCCAAGATGGGGTGTCTTGTGGGGCTCTGACCAGGTTCTGTTACCCAGAATCCTTTGCAAACCTCAACATTTGGCTAATAAAACACGTTTTCCACTCATTTCGGTGACAGAAAGTTCTGGAATCTGAGAGGAGCCACAAATGTCCTTCCACCCAGCGTTCCCCCAAGTCTCCCGATAAAAATGGTACCTCACTTGTGTGGTTAGGCCTAGCGCCCACGAAAGGAAATGGCTCAAAACACAACGTTGACACATCACATGTTTCACAGAAAACAGTGCCTACCTGTGGATTTTGGCCTCTAGCTCAGCCGGCACCTGGGAAAACCTACCAAACCAGCGCATTTTTTAAAACTAGAAACCTAGGGGAATCCAAGATGGGGTGACTTGTGGGCTACCCAGAATCCTTTGCAAACCTTAAAATTTGGCCAAAAAAACACTTTTTCCTCTCATTTCGGTGACAGAAAGTTCTGGAATCTGAGAGGAGCCACAAATTTCCTTCCACCCAGCGTTCCCCCAAGTCTCCCAATAAAAATGGTACCTCACTTGTGTGGGTAGGCCTAGCGCCCACAAAAGGAAATGGCCCAAAACACAACGTGGACACAGCACATTTTTTGACAGAAAACAGAGGTGTTTTTTGCAAAGTGCCTACCTGTAGATTTTGGCCTCTATCTCAGCCGGCACCTAGGGAAACCTATCAAACCTGTGCATTTTTGAAAACTAGAGACCTAGGGGAATCCAAGATGGGGTGACTTGTGGGGCTCTGACCAGGTTCTGTTACCCAGAATCCTTTGCAACCTCAAATTTTGGCTAAAAAATCACATTTTCCTCACATTTCGTTGACAGAATGTTCTGGAATCTGAGAGGAGCCACAAATTTCCTTCCACCCAGCGTTCCTCCAAGTCTCCAGATAAAAATGATACCTCACTTGTGTGGGTAGGCGTAGCGCCCGTGACAGGAAATGACGCATAACACAACGTGCACTCATCACAATTTTCACAGAAAACAGTGCCTACCTGTGGATTTTGGCCTCTAGCTCAGCCGGCACCTAGGGAAAACTACCAAACCTGTGCATTTTTTAAAACTAGAGACCTAGGGGAATCCAAGATGGGGTGACTTGTGGGGCTCTGACCAGGTTCTGTTATCCAGAATCCTTTGCAACCTCAAATTTTGGCTAAAAAACAAATTTTCCTCACATTTCGGTGACAGAATGTTCTGGAATCTGAGAGGAGCCACAAATTTCCTTCCACCCAGCGATCCGCCAAGTCTCCAGATAAAAATGATACCTCACTTGTGTGGGTAGGCCTGGCGCCCGTGACAGGAAATGCCGCATAACACAACGTGGACTCATCACAATTTTTGACAGAAAATAGAGGTGTTTTTTGCAAAGTGCCTACCTGTAGATTTTGGCCTCTAGCTCAGCCGGCACCTAACGAAACCTACCAAACCTGTGCATTTTTGAAAACTAGAGACCTAGTGGAATCCAAGATGGGGTGTCTTGTGGGGCTCTGACCAGGTTCTGTTACCCCGAATCCTTTGCAAACCTCACAATTTGGCTAATAAAACACATTTTCCACTCATTTCGGTGACTGAAAGTTCTGGAATCTGAGAGGAGCCACAAATGTCCCTCCACCCAGCGTTCCCCCAAGTCTCCCAATAAAAATGATACCTCACTTGTGTGGGTAGGCCTAGCGCCTACGAAAGGAAATGGCCCAAAACACAATGTGGACACATCACATGTTTCACAGAAAACAGTGCCTACCTGTGGATTTTGGCCTCTAGCTCAGCCGGCACCTGGGAAAACCTACCAAACCAGCGCATTTTTTAAAACTAGAAACCTAGGGGAATCCAAGATGGGGTGACTAGTGGGCTACCCAGAATCCTTTGTAAACCTTAAAATTTGGCCAAAAAAACACCTTGTCCTCTCATTTCGGTGACAGAAAGTTCTGGAATCTGAGAGGAGCCACAAATTTCCTTCCACCCAGCGTTCCCCCAAGTCTCCCAATAAAAATGGTACCTCACTTGTGTGGGTAGGCCTAGCGCCCACAAAAGGAAATGGCCCAAAACACAACGTGGACACAGCACATTTTTTGACAGAAAACAGAGGTGTTTCTTGCAAAGTGCCTACCTGTAGATTTTGGCCTCTATCTCAGCCGGCACCTAGGGAAACCTATCAAAACTGTGCATTTTTTAAAACTAGAGACCTAGGGGAATCCAAGATGGGGTGACTTGTGGGACTCTGACCAGGTTCTGTTACCCAGAATCCTTTGCAACCTCAAATTTTGGCTAAAAAAACACATTTTCCTCACATTTCGTTGACAGAATGTTCTGGAATCTGAGAGGAGCCACAAATTTCCTTCCACCCAGCGTTCCCCCAAGTCTCCAGATAAAAATGATACCTCATTTGTGTGGGTAGGCCTAGCGCCCGTGACAGGAAATGCCGCATAACACAACGTGGACTCATCACAATTTTAACATAAAACAGTGCCTACCTTTGGATTTTGGCCTCTAGCTCAGCCGGCACCTAGGGAAAACTACGAAACCTGTGCATTTTTGAAACCTAGAGACCTAGGGGAATCCAAGATGGGGTGTCTTGTGGGGCTCTGACCAGGTTCTGTTACCCAGAATCCTTTGCAAACCTCAACATTTGGCTAATAAAACACGTTTTCCACTCATTTCGGTGACAGAAAGTTCTGGAATCTGAGAGGAGCCACAAATGTCCTTCCACCCAGCGTTCCCCCAAGTCTCCCGATAAAAATGGTACCTCACTTGTGTGGTTAGGCCTAGCGCCCACGAAAGGAAATGGCTCAAAACACAACGTTGACACATCACATGTTTCACAGAAAACAGTGCCTACCTGTGGATTTTGGCCTCTAGCTCAGCCGGCACCTGGGAAAACCTACCAAACCAGCGCATTTTTTAAAACTAGAAACCTAGGGGAATCCAAGATGGGGTGACTTGTGGGCTACCCAGAATCCTTTGCAAACCTTAAAATTTGGCCAAAAAAACACTTTTTCCTCTCATTTCGGTGACAGAAAGTTCTGGAATCTGAGAGGAGCCACAAATTTCCTTCCACCCAGCGTTCCCCCAAGTCTCCCAATAAAAATGGTACCTCACTTGTGTGGGTAGGCCTAGCGCCCACAAAAGGAAATGGCCCAAAACACAACGTGGACACAGCACATTTTTTGACAGAAAACAGAGGTGTTTTTTGCAAAGTGCCTACCTGTAGATTTTGGCCTCTATCTCAGCCGGCACCTAGGGAAACCTATCAAACCTGTGCATTTTTGAAAACTAGAGACCTAGGGGAATCCAAGATGGGGTGACTTGTGGGGCTCTGACCAGGTTCTGTTACCCAGAATCCTTTGCAACCTCAAATTTTGGCTAAAAAATCACATTTTCCTCACATTTCGTTGACAGAATGTTCTGGAATCTGAGAGGAGCCACAAATTTCCTTCCACCCAGCGTTCCTCCAAGTCTCCAGATAAAAATGATACCTCACTTGTGTGGGTAGGCCTAGCGCCCGTGACAGGAAATGACGCATAACACAACGTGGACTCATCACAATTTTCACAGAAAACAGTGCCTACCTGTGGATTTTGGCCTCTAGCTCAGCCGGCACCTAGGGAAAACTACCAAACCTGTGCATTTTTGAAAACTAGAGACCTAGGGGAATCCAAGATGGGGTGACTTGTGGGGCTCTGACCAGGTTCTGTTATCCAGAATCCTTTGCAACCTCAAATTTTGGCTAAAAAACAAATTTTCCTCACATTTCGGTGACAGAATGTTCTGGAATCTGAGAGGAGCCACAAATTTCCTTCCACCCAGCGATCCGCCAAGTCTCCAGATAAAAATGATACCTCACTTGTGTGGGTAGGCCTGGCGCCCGTGACAGGAAATGCCGCATAACACAACGTGGACTCATCCCAATTTTTGACAGAAAATAGAGGTGTTTTTTGCAAAGTGCCTACCTGTAGATTTTGGCCTCTAGCTCAGCCGGCACCTAACGAAACCTACCAAACCTGTGCATTTTTGAAAACTAGAGACCTAGTGGAATCCAAGATGGGGTGTCTTGTGGGGCTCTGACCAGGTTCTGTTACCCCGAATCCTTTGCAAACCTCACAATTTGGCTAATAAAACACATTTTCCACTCATTTCGGTGACTGAAAGTTCTGGAATCTGAGAGGAGCCACAAATGTCCCTCCACCCAGCGTTCCCCCAAGTCTCCCAATAAAAATGATACCTCACTTGTGTGGGTAGGCCTAGCGCCTACGAAAGGAAATGGCCCAAAACACAACGTGGACACATCACATGTTTCACAGAAAACAGTGCCTACCTGTGGATTTTGGCCTCTAGCTCAGCCGGCACCTGGGAAAACCTACCAAACCAGCGCATTTTTTAAAACTAGAAACCTAGGGGAATCCAAGATGGGGTGACTTGTGGGCTACCCAGAATCCTTTGTAAACCTTAAAATTTGGCCAAAAAAACACCTTGTCCTCTCATTTCGGTGACAGAAAGTTCTGGAATCTGAGAGGAGCCACAAATTTCCTTCCACCCAGCGTTCCCCCAAGTCTCCCAATAAAAATGGTACCTCACTTGTGTGGGTAGGCCTAGCGCCCACAAAAGGAAATGGCCCAAAACACAACGTGGACACAGCACATTTTTTGACAGAAAACAGAGGTGTTTCTTGCAAAGTGCCTACCTGTAGATTTTGGCCTCTATCTCAGCCGGCACCTAGGGAAACCTATCAAAACTGTGCATTTTTTAAAACTAGAGACCTAGGGGAATCCAAGATGGGGTGACTTGTGGGACTCTGACCAGGTTCTGTTACCCAGAATCCTTTGCAACCTCAAATTTTGGCTAAAAAAACACATTTTCCTCACATTTCGTTGACAGAATGTTCTGGAATCTGAGAGGAGCCACAAATTTCCTTCCACCCAGCGTTCCCCCAAGTCTCCAGATAAAAATGATACCTCATTTGTGTGGGTAGGCCTAGCGCCCGTGACAGGAAATGCCGCATAACACAACGTGGACTCATCACAATTTTCACAGAAAACAGTGCCTATCTGTGGATTTTGGCCTTTAGCTCAGCCAGCACCTAGGGAAAACTACCAAACCTGTGCATTTTTGAAAACTAGAGACCTAGGGGAATCCAAGATGGGGTGTCTTGTGGGGCTCTGACCAGGTTCTGTTACCCAGAATCCTTTGCAAACCTCAACATTTGGCTAATAAAACACGTTTTCCACTCATTTCGGTGACAGAAAGTTCTGGAATCTGAGAGGAGCCACAAATGTCCTTCCACCCAGCGTTCCCCCAAGTCTCCCGATAAAAATGGTACCTCACTTGTGTGGTTAGGCCTAGCGCCCACGAAAGGAAATGGCTCAAAACACAATGTTGACACATCACATGTTTCACAGAAAACAGTGCCTACCTGTGGATTTTGGCCTCTAGCTCAGCCGGCACCTGGGAAAACCTACCAAACCAGCGCATTTTTTAAAACTAGAAACCAAGGGGAATCCAAGATGGGGTGACTTGTGGGCTACCCAGAATCCTTTGCAAACCTTAAAATTTGGCCAAAAAAACACTTTTTCCTCTCATTTCGGTGACAGAAAGTTCTGGAATCTGAGAGGAGCCACAAATTTCCTTCCACCCAGCGTTCCCCCAAGTCTCCCAATAAAAATGGTACCTCACTTGTGTGGGTAGGCCTAGCGCCCACAAAAGGAAATGGCCCAAAACACAACGTGGACACAGCACATTTTTTGACAGAAAACAGAGGTGTTTTTTGCAAAGTGCCTACCTGTAGATTTTGGCCTCTATCTCAGCCGGCACCTAGGGAAACCTATCAAACCTGTGCATTTTTGAAAACTAGAGACCTAGGGGAATCCAAGATGGGGTGACTTGTGGGGCTCTGACCAGGTTCTGTTACCCAGAATCCTTTGCAACCTCAAATTTTGGCTAAAAAATCACATTTTCCTCACATTTCGTTGACAGAATGTTCTGGAATCTGAGAGGAGCCACAAATTTCCTTCCACCCAGCGTTCCTCCAAGTCTCCAGATAAAAATGATACCTCACTTGTGTGGGTAGGCCTAGCGCCCGTGACAGGAAATGACGCATAACACAACGTGGACTCATCACAATTTTCACAGAAAACAGTGCCTACCTGTGGATTTTGGCCTCTAGCTCAGCCGGCACCTAGGGAAAACTACCAAACCTGTGCATTTTTGAAAACTAGAGACCTAGGGGAATCCAAGATGGGGTGACTTGTGGGGCTCTGACCAGGTTCTGTTATCCAGAATCCTTTGCAACCTCAAATTTTGGCTAAAAAACAAATTTTCCTCACATTTCGGTGACAGAATGTTCTGGAATCTGAGAGGAGCCACAAATTTCCTTCCACCCAGCGATCCGCCAAGTCTCCAGATAAAAATGATACCTCACTTGTGTGGGTAGGCCTGGCGCCCGTGACAGGAAATGCCGCATAACACAACGTGGACTCATCCCAATTTTTGACAGAAAATAGAGGTGTTTTTTGCAAAGTGCCTACCTGTAGATTTTGGCCTCTAGCTCAGCCGGCACCTAACGAAACCTACCAAACCTGTGCATTTTTGAAAACTAGAGACCTAGTGGAATCCAAGATGGGGTGTCTTGTGGGGCTCTGACCAGGTTCTGTTACCCCGAATCCTTTGCAAACCTCACAATTTGGCTAATAAAACACATTTTCCACTCATTTCGGTGACTGAAAGTTCTGGAATCTGAGAGGAGCCACAAATGTCCCTCCACCCAGCGTTCCCCCAAGTCTCCCAATAAAAATGATACCTCACTTGTGTGGGTAGGCCTAGCGCCTACGAAAGGAAATGGCCCAAAACACAACGTGGACACATCACATGTTTCACAGAAAACAGTGCCTACCTGTGGATTTTGGCCTCTAACTCAGCCGGCACCTGGGAAAACCTACCAAACCAGCGCATTTTTTAAAACTAGAAACCTAGGGGAATCCAAGATGGGGTGACTTGTGGGCTACCCAGAATCCTTTGTAAACCTTAAAATTTGGCCAAAAAAACACCTTGTCCTCTCATTTCGGTGACAGAAAGTTCTGGAATCTGAGAGGAGACACAAATTTCCTTCCACCCAGCGTTCCCCCAAGTCTCCCAATAAAAATGGTACCTCACTTGTGTGGGTAGGCCTAGCGCCCACAAAAGGAAATGGCCCAAAACACAACGTGGACACAGCACATTTTTTGACAGAAAACAGAGGTGTTTCTTGCAAAGTGCCTACCTGTAGATTTTGGCCTCTATCTCAGCCGGCACCTAGGGAAACCTATCAAAACTGTGCATTTTTTAAAACTAGAGACCTAGGGGAATCCAAGATGGGGTGACTTGTGGGACTCTGACCAGGTTCTGTTACCCAGAATCCTTTGCAACCTCAAATTTTGGCTAAAAAAACACATTTTCCTCACATTTCGTTGACAGAATGTTCTGGAATCTGAGAGGAGCCACAAATTTCCTTCCACCCAGCGTTCCCCCAAGTCTCCAGATAAAAATGATACCTCATTTGTGTGGGTAGGCCTAGCGCCCGTGACAGGAAATGCCGCATAACACAACGTGGACTCATCACAATTTTCACAGAAAACAGTGCCTATCTGTGGATTTTGGCCTTTAGCTCAGCCAGCACCTAGGGAAAACTACCAAACCTGTGCATTTTTGAAAACTAGAGACCTAGGGGAATCCAAGATGGGGTGTCTTGTGGGGCTCTGACCAGGTTCTGTTACCCAGAATCCTTTGCAAACCTCAACATTTGGCTAATAAAACACGTTTTCCACTCATTTCGGTGACAGAAAGTTCTGGAATCTGAGAGGAGCCACAAATGTCCTTCCACCCAGCGTTCCCCCAAGTCTCCCGATAAAAATGATACCTCACCTGTGTGGTTAGGCCTAGCGCCCACGAAAGGAAATGGCCCAAAACACAACGTGGACACATCACATGTTTCACAGAAAACAGTGCCTACCTGTGGATTTTGGCCTCTAGCTCAGCCGGCACCTGGGAAAACCTACCAAACCAGCGCATTTTTTAAAACTAGAAACCTAGGGAAATCCAAGATGGGGTGACTTGTGGGCTACCCAGAATCCTTTGCAAACCTTAAAATTTGGCCCAAAAAACACTTTTTCCTCTCATTTCGGTGACAGAAAGTTCTGGAATCTGAGAGGAGCCACAAATTTCCTTCCACCCAGCGTTCCCCCAAGTCTCCCAATAAAAATGGTACCTCACTTGTGTGGGTAGGCCTAGCGCCCACAAAAGGAAATGGCCCAAAACACAACGTGGACACAGCACATTTTTTGACAGAAAACAGAGGTGTTTTTTGCAAAGTGCCTACCTGTAGATTTTGGCCTCTAGCTCAGCCGGCACCTAGGGAAACCTACCAATCCTGTGCATTTCTGAAAACTAGAGACATAGTGGAATCCAAGATGGGGTGACTTGTGGGGATCTGACCAGGTTCTGTTACCCAGAATCCTTTGCAACCTCAAATTTTGGCTAAAAAAACACATTTTCCTCACATTTCGTTGACAGAATGTTCTGGAATCTGAGAGGAGCCACAAATTTCCTTCCACCCAGCGTTCCCCCAAGTCTCCAGATAAAAATGATACCTCATTTGTGTGGGTAGGCCTAGCGCCCGTGACAGGAAATGCCGCATAACACAACGTGGACTCATCACAATTTTCACAGAAAACAGTGCCTACCTGTGGATTTTGGCCTTTAGCTCAGCCAGCACCTAGGGAAAACTACCAAACCTGTGCATTTTTGAAAACTAGAGACCTAGGGGAATTCAAGATGGGGTGTCTTGTGGGGCTCTGACCAGGTTCTGTTACCCAGAATCCTTTGCAAACCTCAACATTTGGCTAATAAAACACGTTTTCCACTCATTTCGGTGACAGAAAGTTCTGGAATCTGAGAGGAGCCACAAATGTCCTTCCACCCAGCGTTCCCCCAAGTCTCCCGATAAAAATGATACCTCACCTGTGTGGTTAGGCCTAGCGCCCACGAAAGGAAATGGCCCAAAACACAACGTGGACACATCACATGTTTCACAGAAAACAGTGCCTACCTGTGGATTTTGGCCTCTAGCTCAGCCGGCACCTGGGAAAACCTACCAAACCAGCGCATTTTTTAAAACTAGAAAGCTAGGGAAATCCAAGATGGGGTGACTTGTGGGCTACCCAGAATCCTTTGCAAACCTTAAAATTTGGCCAAAAAAACACTTTTTCCTCTCATTTCGGTGACAGAAAGTTCTGGAATCTGAGAGGAGCCACAAATTTCCTTCCACCCAGCGTTCCCCCAAGTCTCCCAATAAAAATGGTACCTCACTTGTGTGGGTAGGCCTAGCGCCCACAAAAGGAAATGGCCCAAAACACAACGTGGACACAGCACATTTTTTGACAGAAAACAGAGGTGTTTTTTGCAAAGTGCCTACCTGTAGATTTTGGCCTCTATCTCAGCCGGCACCTAGGGAAACCTATCAAACCTGTGCATTTTTGAAAACTAGAGACCTAGGGGAATCCAAGATGGGGTGACTTGTGGGGCTCTGACCAGGTTCTGGTACCCAGAATCCTTTGCAACCTCAAATTTTGGCTAAAAAACAAATTTTCCTCACATTTCGGTGACAGAATGTTCTGGAATCTGAGAGGAGCCACAAATTTCCTTCCACCCAGCGATCCGCCAAGTCTCCAGATAAAAATGATACCTCACTTGTGTGGGTAGGCCTGGCGCCCGTGACAGGAAATGACGCATAACACAACGTGGACTCATCACAATTTTTGACAGAAAATAGAGGTGTTTTTTGCAAAGTGCCTACCTGTAGATTTTGGCCTCTAGCTCAGCCGGCACCTCACGAAACCTACCAAACCTGTGCATTTTTTAAAACTAGAGACCTAGTGGAATCCAAGATGGGGTGTCTTGTGGGGCTCTGACCAGGTTCTGTTACCCAGAATCCTTTGCAAACCTCACAATTTGGCTAATAAAACACGTTTTCCACTCATTTCGGTGACAGAAAGTTCTGGAATCTGAGAGGAGCCACAAATGTCCCTCCACCCAGCGTTCCCCCAAGTCTCCCGATAAAAATGATACCTCACTTGTGTGGGTAGGCCTAGCGCCCACGAAAGGAAATGGCCCAAAACACAACGTGGACACATCACATGTTTCACAGAAAACAGTGCCTACCTGTGGATTTTGGCCTCTAGCTCAGCCGGCACCTGGGAAAACCTACCAAACCAGCGCATTTTTTAAAACTAGAAACCTAGGGGAATCCAAGATGGGGTGACTTGTGGGCTACCCAGAATCCTTTGCAAACCTTAAAATTTGGCCAAAAAAACACGTTGTCCTCTCATTTCGGTGACAGAAAGTTCTGGAATCTGAGAGGAGCCACAAATTTCCTTCCACCCAGCGTTCCCCCAAGTCTCCCGATAAAAATGATACCTCACTTGTGTGGGTAGGCCTAGCGCCCGTGACAGGAAATGCCCCAAAACACAACGTGGACACATCACATTTTTTGACAGAAAACAGAGGTGTTTTTTGCAAAGTGCCTACCTGTAGATTTTGGCCTCTAGCTCAGCTGGCACCTAGGGAAACCTACCAATCCTGTACATTTCTGAAAACTAGAGACATAGTGGAATCCAAGATGGGGTGACTTGTGGGGATCTGACTAGGTTCTGTTACCCAGAATCCTTTGCAAACCTCACAATTTTGCTAAAAAAAACACGTTTTCCTCACATTTTGGTGACAGAAAGTTCTGGAATCTGAGAGGAGCCACAAATTTCCTTCAACCCAGCATTCCCCCAAGTCTCCCGATAAAAATGATACCTCACTTGTGTGGGTAGGCCTAGCGCCCATGACAGGAAATGCCCCAAAACACAACGTGGACACATCACATTTTTTGACAGAAAACAGAGGTGTTTTTTGCAAAGTGCCAACCTGTAGATTTTGCCCTCTAGCTCAGCCGGCACCTAGGGAAAACTACCAAACCTGTGCATTTTTTAAAGCTAGAGACCTAGGGGAATCCAAGATGGGGTGACTTGTGGGGCTCTGACCAGGTTCTGTTACCCATAATCCTTTGCAAACCTCAAAATTTGGCTAAGAAAACATATTTTCCTCAAATTTCGGTGACAGAAAGTTCTGGAATCTGAGAGGAGCCACAAATTTCCTTCCACCCAGCGTTTCCCCAAGTCTCCTGATAAAAATGATACCTCACATGTGTGGGTAGGCCTAGCGCCCGTGACAGGAAATGCCCCAAAACACAACGTGGACACATCACATTTTTTGACAGAAAACAGAGGTGTTTTTTGCAAAGTGCCTACCTGTAGATTTTGGCCTCTAGCTCAGCCGGCACCTAGGGAAACCTATCAAACTTGTGCATTTTTGAAAACTAGAGACCTAGGGGAATCCAAGATGGGTGACTTGTGGGGCTCTGACCAGGTTCTGTTACCCAGAATCCTTTGCAACCTCAAATTTTGGCTAAAAAAACCCGTTTTCCACTCATTTCGGTGACAGAAAGTTCTGAAATCTGAGAGGAGCCACAAATGTCCTTCGACCCAGCGTTCTCCCAAGTCTCCCGATAAAAATGATACCTCACTTGTGTGGGTAGGCCTAGCGCCCACAAAAGGAAATGGCCCAAAATACAACCTGGACACATCACATGTTTCACAGAAAACAGTGCCTAACTGTGGATTTTGGCCTCTAGCTCAGCCGGCACCTGGGAAAACCTACCAAACCAACGCATTTTTTAAAACTAGAACCCTAGGGGAATCCAAGATGGGGTGACTTGTGGGATACCCAGAATCCTTTGCAAACCTTAAAATTTGGCCAACAAAAACACCTTGTCCTCTCATTTAGGTGACAGAAAGTTCTGGAATCTGAGAGGAGCCACAAATTTACTTCCACCCAGCATTCCCCCAAGTCTCCCGATAAAAATGGTACCTTACTTGTGTGGGTAGGCCTAGCGCCCGCGACAGGAAATGCCCCAAAACACAACGTGGACACATCACATTTTTTGACAGAAAAAGAGGTGTTTTTTGCAAAGTGCCTACCTGTAGATTTTGGCCTCTAGCTCAGCTGGCACCTAGGGAAACCTACCAATCCTGTGCATTTCTGAAAACTAGAGACATAGTGGAATCCAAGATGGGGTGACTTGTGGGGATCTGACCAGGTTCTGTTACCCAGAATCCTTTGCAACCTCAAATTTTGGCTAAAAAAACACATTTTCCTCACATTTCGTTGACAGAATGTTCTGGAATCTGAGAGGAGCCACAACTTCCCTTCAACCCAGCATTCGCCAAAGTCTCCCGATAAAAATGATACCTCACTTGTGTGGGTAGGCCTAGCGCCCATGACAGGAAATGCCCCAAAACACAACGTGGACACATCACATTTTTTGACAGAAAACAGAGGTGTTTTTTGCAAAGTGCCAACCTGTAGATTTTGCCCTCTAGCTCAGCCGGCACCTAGGGAAAACTACCAAACCTGTGCATTTTTGAAAACTAGAGACCTAGGGGAATCCAAGATGGGGTGACTTGTGGGGCTCTGACCAGGTTCTGTTACCCATAATCCTTTGCAAACCTCAAAATTTGGCTAAAAAAACAAGTTTTACTCACATTTTGGTGACAGAAAGTTCTGCAATCTAAGAGTACCCACAAATTTCCTTCAACCCAGCATTCCCCCAAGTCTCCCGATAAAAATGATACCTCACTTGTGTGGGTAGGCCTAGCGCCCATGACAGGAAATGCCCCAAAACACAACGTGGACACATCACATTTTTTGACAGAAAACAGAGGTGTTTTTTGCAAAGTGCCAACCTGTAGATTTTGCCCTCTAGCTCAGCCGGCACATAGGGAAAACTACCAAACCTGTGCATTTTTGAAAACTAGAGACCTAGGGGAATCCAAGATGGGGTGACTTGTGGGGCTCTGACCAGGTTCTGTTACCCATAATCCTTTGCAAACCTCAAAATTTGGCTAAGAAAACATATTTTCCTCAAATTTCGGTGACAGAAAGTTCTGGAATCTGAGAGGAGCCACAAATTCCCTTCAACCCAGCATTCCCCAAAGTCTCCTGATAAAAATG
Organism: Pleurodeles waltl; assembly: GCF_031143425.1. Classification (NCBI taxonomy): domain Eukaryota; kingdom Metazoa; phylum Chordata; class Amphibia; order Caudata; family Salamandridae; genus Pleurodeles; species Pleurodeles waltl. Next base: position 807,145,493 of record NC_090440.1, read on the forward strand.
ATACCTCACTTGTGTGGTTAGGCCTAGCGCCCATGACAGGAAATGCCCCAAAACACAACGTGGACACATCACATTTTTTGACAGAAAACAGAGGTGTTTTTTGCAAAGTGCCAACCTGTAGATTTTGCCCTCTAGCTCAGCCGGCACCTAGGGAAAACTACCAAACCTGTGCATTTTTGAAAACTAGAGACCTAGGGGAATCCAAGATGGGGTGACTTGTGGGGCTCTGACCAGGTTCTGTTACCCATATTCCTTTGCAAACCTCAAAATTTGGCTAAGAAAACATATTTTCCTCAAATTTCGGTGACAGAAAGTTCTGGAATCTGAGAGGAGCCACAAATTTCCTTCCACCCAGCGTTTCCCCAAGTCTCCCGATAAAAATGATACCTCACATGTGTGGGTAGGCCTAGCGCCCGTGACAGGAAATGCCCCAAAACACAACGTGGACACATCACATTTTTTGACAGAAAACAGAGGTGTTTTTTGCAAAGTGCCTTCCTGTAGATTTTGGCCTCTAGCTCAGCCGGCACCTAGGGAAACCTATCAAACTTGTGCATTTTTGAAAACTAGAGACCTAGGGGAATCCAAGATGGGTGACTTGTGGGGCTCTGACCAGGTTCTGTTACCCAGAATCCTTTGCAACCTCAAATTTTGGCTAAAAAAACCTGTTTTCCACTCATTTCGGTGACAGAAAGTTCTGAAATCTGAGAGGAGCCACAAATGTCCTTCGACCCAGCGTTCTCCCAAGTCTCCCGATAAAAATGATACCTCACTTGTGTGGGTAGGCCTAGCGCCCACAAAAGGAAATGGCCCAAAACACAACCTGGACACATCACATGTTTCACAGAAAACAGTGCCTACCTGTGGATTTTGGCCTCTAGCTCAGCCGGCACCTGGGAAAACCTACCAAACCAACGCATTTTTTAAAACTAGAAACCTAGGGGAATCCAAGATGGGGTGACTTGTGGGATACCCAGAATCCTTTGCAAACCTTAAAATATGGCCAAAAAAACACCTTGTCCTCTCATTTAGGTGACAGAAAGTTCTGGAATCTGAGAGGAGCCACAAATTTACTTCCACCCAGCGTTCCCCCAAGTCTCCCGATAAAAATGGTACCTTCCTTGTGTGGGTAGGCCTAGCGCCCGCGACAGGAAATGCCCCAAAACACAACGTGGACACATCACATTTTTTGACAGAAAAAGAGGTGTTTTTTGCAAAGTGCCTACCTGTAGATTTTGGCCTCTAGCTCAGCTGGCACCTATGGAAACCTACCAATCCTGTGCATTTTTGAAAACTAGAGACCTAGGGGAATCCAAGATGGGGTGACTTGTGGGGCTCTGACCAGGTTCTGTTACCCATAATCCTTTGCAAACCTCAAAATTTGGCTAAAAAAACAAGTTTTACTCACATTTTGGTGACAGAAAGTTCTGCAATCTAAGAGTACCCACAAATTTCCTTCAACCCAGCATTCCCCCAAGTCTCCCGATAAAAATGATACCTCACTTGTGTGGGTAGGCCTAGCGCCCATGACAGGAAATGCCCCAAAACACAACGTGGACACATCACATTTTTTGACAGAAAACAGAGGTGTTTTTTGCAAAGTGCCAACCTGTAGATTTTGCCCTCTAGCTCAGCCGGCACCTAGGGAAAACTACCAAACCTGTGCATTTTTGAAAACTAGAGACCTAGGGGAATCCAAGATGGGGTGAGTTGTGGGGCTCTGACCAGGTTCTGTTACCCATAATCCTTTGCAAACCTCAAAATTTGGCTAAGAAAACATATTTTCCTCAAATTTCGGTGACAGAAAGTTCTGGAATCTGAGAGGAGCCACAAATTCCCTTCAACCCAGCATTCCCCAAAGTCTCCCGATAAAAATGATACCTCACTTGTGTGGGTAGGCCTAGCGCCCATGACAGGAAATGCCCCAAAACACAACGTGGACACATCACATTTTTTGACAGAAAACAGAGGTGTTTTTTGCAAAGTGCCAACCTGTAGATTTTGCCCTCTAGCTCAGCCAGCACCTAGGGAAAACTACCAAACCTGTGCATTTTTGAAAACTAGAGACCTAGGGGAATCCAAGATGGGGTGACTTGTGGGGCTCTGTCCAGGTTCTGTTACCCATAATCCTTTGCAAACCTCAAATTTTGGCTAAAAAAACACGTTTTCCACTCATTTCGGTGACAGAAAGTTCTGAAATCTGAGAGGAGCCACAAATGTCCTTCGACCCAGCGTTCTCCCAAGTTTCCCGATAAAAATGATACCTCACTTCTGTGGGTAGGCCTAGCGCCCACAAAAGGAAATGGCCCAAAACACAACGTGGACACATCACATTTTTTGACAGAAAACAGAGGTGTTTTTTGCAAAGTGCCAACCTGTAGATTTTGGTCTCTAGCTCAGCCGGCACCTGGGAAAACCTACCAAACCAGCGCATTTTTAAAACTAGAAACCTAGGGGAATCCAAGATGGGGTGACTTGTGGGATACCCAGAATCCTTTGCAAACCTTAAAATTTGGCCAAAAAAACACCTTGTCCTCTCATTTCGGTGACAGAAAGTTCTGGAATCTGAGAGGAGCCACAAATTTCCTTCCACCCAGCGTTCCCCCAAGTCTCCCGATAAAAATGATACCTCACATGTGTGGGTAGGCCTAGCGCCCGTGACACGAAATGCCCCAAAACACAACGTGGACACATCTCATTTTTTGACAGAAAACAGAGGTGTTTTTTGCAAAGTGCCTACCTGTAGATTTTGGCCTCTAGCTCAGCCGGCACCAAGGGAAACCTATCAAACCTGTGTATTTTTGAAAACTAGAGACCTAGGGGAATCCAAGATGGGGTGACTTGTGGGGCTCTGATCAGGTTCTGTTACCCATAATCCTTTGCAAACCTCAAAATTTGGCTAAGAAAACATATTTTCCTCAAATTTCGGTGACAGAAAGTTCTGGAATCTGAGAGGAGCCACAAATTTCCTTCCACCCAGCGTTTCCCCAAGTCTCCCGATAAAAATGATACCTCACATGTGTGGGTAGGCCTAGCGCCCGCGACAGGAAATGCCCCAAAACACAACGTGGACACATCACATTTTTTGACAGAAAACAGAGGTGTTTTTTGCAAAGTGCCTACCTGTAGATTTTGGCCTCTAGCTCAGCCGGCACCAAGGGAAACCTATCAAACCTGTGCATTTTTGAAAACTAGAGACCTAGGGGAATCCAAGATGGGGTGACTTGTGGGGCTCTGACCAGGTTCTGTTACCCAGAATCCTTTGCAACCTCAAATTTTGGCTAAAAAAACAAATTTTCCTCACATTTCGTTGACAGAATGTTCTGGAATCTGAGAGGAGCCACAAATTTCCTTCCACCCAGCGTTCCCCCAAGTCTCCAGATAAAAATGACACCTCACTTGTGTGGGTAGGCCTAGCGCCCGTGACAGGAAATGCCGCATAACACAATGTGGACTCATCACAATTTTTGACAGAAAATAGAGGTGTTTTTTGCAAAGTGCCTACCTGTAGATTTTAGCATCTAGCTCAGCCGGCACCTAGGGAAACCTACCACACCTGTGCATTTTTTTAAACTAGAGACGTAGTGGAATCCAAGATGGGGTGTCTTGTGGGGCTCTGACCTGGTTCTGTTACCCAGAATCCTTTGCAAACCTCAAACTTTTTCTAATAAAACACGTTTTCCACTCATTTCGGTGACAGAAAGTTCTGGAATCTGAGAGGAGCCACAAATGTCCTTCCACCCAGCGTTCCCCCAAGTCTCCCGATAAAAATGATACCTCACTTGTGTGTGTAGGCCTAGCGCCCGTGACAGGAAATGCCGCATAACACAACGTGGACTCATCACAATTTTTGACAGAAAATAGAGGTGTTTTTTGCAAAGTGCCTACCTGTAGATTTTGGCCTCTAGTTCAGCCGGCACCTAGGGAAAACTACCAAACCTGTGCATTTGTGAAAAGTAGAGACCTAGGGGAATCCAAGATGGGGTGACTTGTGGGGCTCTGACCAGGTTCTGTTACCCATAATCCTTTGCAAACCTCAAAATTTGGCTAAGAAAACACATTTTCCTCAAATTTTGGTGACAGAAAGTTCTGGAATCTGAGAGGAGCCACAAATGTCCTTCTACCCAGCGTTTCCCCAAGTCTCCCGATAAAAATGATACCTCACTTGTGTGGGTAGGCCTAGCGCCCGTGACAGGAAATGCCCCAAAACACAACGTGGACACATCACATTTTTTGTCAGAAAACAGAGGTGTTTTTTTGCAAAGTGCCTACCTGTAGATTTTGGCCTCTAGCTCAGCCGGCACCTAGGGAAACCTATAAAACCTGTGCATTTTTGAAAACTAGAGACCTAGGGGAATCCAAGATGGGGTTACTTGTGGGGCTCTGACCAGGTTCTGTTAGCCGGAATCCTTTGCAACCTCAAATTTTGGCTAAAAAAACAAATTTTCCTCACATTTCGGTGACAGAATGTTCTGGAATCTGAGAGGAGCCACAAATTTCCTTCCATCCAGCGATCCGCCAAGTCTCCAGATAAAAATGATACCTCACTTGTGTAGGTAGGCCTAGCGCCCGTGACAGGAAATGCCGCATCACACAACGTGGACTCATCACAATTTTTGACAGAAAATAGAGGTGTTTTTTGCAAAGTGCCTACCTGTAGATTTTGGCCTCTAGCTCAGCCGGCACCTAACGAAACCTACGAAACCTGTGCATTTTTGAAAACTAGAGACCTAGTGGAATCCAAGGTGGGGTGTCTTGTGGGGCTCTGACCAGGTTCTGTTACCCAGAATCCTTTGCAAACCTCAAAATGTGGCTAATAAAACACTTTTTCCACTCATTTCAGTGACAGAAAGTTCTGGAATCTGAGAGGAGCCACAAATGTCCTTCCACCCAGCGTTCCCCCAAGTCTCCCGATAAAAATGATACCTCACTTGTGTGGGTAGGCCTAGCGCCCACGAAAGGAAATGGCCCAAAACACAACGTGGACACATCACATGTTTCACAGAAAACAGTGCCTACCTGTGGATTTTGGCCTCTAGCTCAGCCGGCACCTGGGAAAACCTACCAAACCAGCGCATTTTTTAAAACTAGAAACCTAGGGGAATCCAAGATGGGGTGACTTGTGGGCTACTCAGAATCCTTTGCAAACCTTAAAATTTGGCCAAAAAAACACCTTGTCCTCTCATTTCGGTGACAGAAAGTTCTGGAATCTGAGAGGAGCCACAAATTTCCTTCCACCCAGCGTTCCCCCAAGTCTCCCGATAAAAATTTTACCTCACTTGTGTGGGTAGGCCTAGCGCCCGTGACAGGAAATGCCCCAAAACACAACGTGGACACATCACATTTTTGACAGAAAACAGAGGTGTTTTTTGCAAAGTGCCTACCTGTAGATTTTGGCCTCTAGCTCAGCCGGCACCTAGGGAAAACTACCAAACCTGTGCATTTTTGAAAACTAGAGACCTAGGGGAATCCAAGATGGGGTGACTTGTGGGGCTCTGACCAGGTTCTGTTACCCATAATCCTTTGCAAACCTCAAGATGTGGCGAAGAAAACACATTTTCCTCACATTTTGGTGACAGAAAGTTCTGGAATCTGAGAGGAGCCACAAATGTCCTTCTACCCAGCGTTTCCCCAAGTCTCCCGATCAAAATGATACCTCACTTGTGTGGGTAGGCCTAGCGCCCGTGACAAGAAATGCCCCAAAACACAACATGGACACATCACATTTTTTGTCAGAAAACAGAGGTGTTTTTTGCAAAGTGCCTACCTGTAGATTTTGGCCTCTAGCTCAGCCGGCACCTAGGGAAACCTATCAAACCTGTGCATTTTTGAAAACTAGAGACCTAGGGGAATCCAAAATGGGGTGACTTGTGGGGCTCTGACCAGGTTCTGTTACCCAGAATCCTTTGCAACCTCAAATTTTGGCTAAAAAAACACATTTTCCTCACATTTCGGTGACAGAATGTTCTGGAATCTGAGAGGAGCCACACATTTCCTTCCACCCAGCATTCCCCCAAGTCTCCAGATAAAAATGATACCTCACTTGTGTGGGTAGGCCTAGCGCCCGTGACAGGAAATGCCGCATAACACAACGTGGACTCATCACAATTTTTTGACAGAAAATAGAGGTGTTTTTTGCAAAGTGCCTACCTGTAGATTTTGGCCTCTAGCTCAGCCGGCACCTAGGGAAACCTACCAAACCTGTGCATTTTTTAAAACTAGAGACGTAGTGGAATCCAAGATGGGGTGTCTTGTGGGGCTCTGACCAGGTTCTGTTACCCAGAATCCTTTGCAAACCTCAAACTTTGGCTAATAAAACATATTTTCCTCAAATTTCGGTGACAGAAAGTTCTGGAATCTGAGAGGAGCCACAAATGTCCTTCTACCCAGCGTTTCCCCAAGTCTCCCGATAAAAATGATACCACACTTGTGTGGGTAGGCCTAGCGCCCACGAAAGGAAATGGCCCAAAACACAACGTGGATACATCACATTTTCCACAGAAAACAGTGGTGTTTTTTGCAAAGTGCCAACCTGTAGATTTTGTCCTCTAACTCAGCCGGCACCTAGGGAAACCTATCAAACCTGTGCATTTTTGAAAACTAGAGACCTAGGGGAATCCAAGATGGGGTGACTTGTGGGGCTCTGATCAGGTTCTGTTACCCATAATCCTTTGCAAACCTCAAAATTTGGCTAAGAAAACATATTTTCCTCAAATTTCGGTGACAGAAAGTTCTGGAATCTGAGAGGAGCCACAAATGTCCTTCTACCCAGCGTTTCCCCAAGTCTCCCGATAAAAATGATACCTCACTTGTGTGGGTAGGCCTAGCGCCCGTGACAGGAAATGCCCCAAAACACAACGTGGACACATCACATTTTTTGACAGAAAACAGAGGTGTTTTTTTGCAAAGTGCCTACCTGTAGATTTTGGCCTCTAGCTCAGCCGGCACCTAGGGAAACCTATAAAACCTGTGCATTTTTGAAAACTAGAGACCTAGGGGAATCCAAGATGGGGTTACTTGTGGGGCTCTGACCAGGTTCTGTTAGCTGGAATCCTTTGCAACCTCAAATTTTGGCTAAAAAAACAAATTTTCCTCACATTTCGGTGACAGAATGTTCTGGAATCTGAGAGGAGCCACAAATTTCCTTCCACCCAGCGATCCGCCAAGTCTCCAGATAAAATTGATACTTCACTTGTGTAGGTAGGCCTAGCGCCCGTGACAGGAAATGCCGCATAACACAACGTGGACTCATCACAATTTTTGACAGAAAATAGAGGTGTTTTTTGCAAAGTGCCTACCTGTAGATTTTGGCCTCTAGCTCAGCCGGCACCTAACGAAACCTACCAAACCTGTGCATTTTTGAAAACTAGAGACCTAGTGGAATCCAAGGTGGGGTGTCTTGTGGGGCTCTGACCAGGTTCTGTTACCCAGAATCCTTTGCAAACCTCAAAATGTGGCTAATAAAACACTTTTTCCACTCATTTCAGTGACAGAAAGTTCTGGAATCTGAGAGGAGCCACAAATGTCCTTCCACCCAGCGTTCCCCCAAGTCTCCCGATAAAAATGATACCTCACTTGTGTGGGTAGGCCTAGCGCCCACGAAAGGAAATGGCCCAAAACACAACGTGGACACATCACATGTTTCACAGAAAACAGTGCCTACCTGTGGATTTTGGCCTCTAGCTCAGCCGGCACCTGGGAAAACCTACCAAACCAGCGCATTTTTTAAAACTAGAAACCTAGGGGAATCCAAGATGGGGTGACTTGTGGGCTACTCAGAATCCTTTGCAAACCTTAAAATTTGGCCAAAAAAACACCTTGTCCTCTCATTTCGGTGACAGAAAGTTCTGGAATCTGAGAGGAGCCACAAATTTCCTTCCTCCCAGCGTTCCCCCAAGTCTCCCGATAAAAATTGTGCCTCACTTGTGTGGATAGGCCTAGCGCCCGTGACAGGAAATGCCCCAAAACACAACGTGGACACATCACATTTTTGACAGAAAACAGAGGTGTTTTTTGCAAAGTGCCTACCTGTAGATTTTGGCCTCTAGCCTAGGCGGCACCTAGGGAAAACTACCAAACCTGTGCATTTTTGAAAACTAGAGACCTAGGGGAATCCAAGATGGGGTGACTTGTGGGGCTCTGACCAGGTTCTGTTACCCATAATCCTTTGCAAACCTCAAAATGTGGCTAAGAAAACACATTTTCCTCAAATTTTTGGTGACAGAAAGTTCTGGAATCTGAGAGGAGCCACAAATTTCCTTCTACCCAGCGTTTCCCCAAGTCTCCCGATAAAAATGATACCTCACATGTGTGGGTAGGCCTAGCGCCCGTCACAGGAAATGCCCCAAAACACAACGTGGACACATCACATTTTTTGACAGAAAACAGAGGTGTTTTTTGCTAAGTGCCTACCTGTAGATTTTGGCCTCTAGCTCAGCCGGCACCTAGGGAAACCTATCAAATCTGTGCATTTTTGAAAACTAGAGACCTAGGGGAATCCAAGATGGGGTGACTTGTGGGGCTCTGACCAGGTTCTGTTACCCAGAATCCTTTGCAACCTCAAATTTTGGCTAAAAAAACACATTTCGGTGACAGAATGTTCTGGAATCTGAGAGGAGCCACAAATGTCCTTCTACCCAGCGTTTCCCCAAGTCTCCCGATCAAAATGATACCTCACTTGTGTGGGTAGGCCTAGCGCCCGTGACAAGAAATGCCCCAAAACACAACGTGGACACATCACATTTTTTGTCAGAAAACAGAGGTGTTTTTTACAAAGTGCCTACCTGTAGATTTTGGCCTCTAGCTCAGCCGGCACCTAGGGAAACCTATCAAACCTGTGCATTTTTGAAAACTAGAGACCTAGGGGAATCCAAGATGGGGTGACTTGTGGGGCTCTGACCAGGTTCTGTTACCCAGAATCCTTTGCAACCTCAAATTTTGGTTAAAAAAACACATTTTCCTCACATTTTGGTGACAGAATGTTCTGGAATCTGAGAGGAGCCACACATTTCCTTCCACCCAGCATTCCCCCAAGTCTCCAGATAAAAATGATACCTCACTTGTGTGGGTAGGCCTAGCGCCCGTGACAGGAAATGCCGCATAACACAACGTGGACTCATCACAATTTTTTGACAGAAAATAGAGGTGTTTTTTGCAAAGTGCCTACCTGTAGATTTTGGCCTCTAGCTCAGCCGGCACCTAGGGAAACCTACCAAACCTCTGCATTTTTGAAAACTAGAGACCTAGTGGAATCCAAGATGGGGTGTCTTGTGGGGCTCTGACCAGGTTCTGTTACCCAGAATCCTTTGCCAACCTCAAAACTTGGCTAAAAAAACACATTTTCCTCAAATTTCGGTGACAGAAAGTTCTGGAATCTGAGAGGAGCCACAAATTTCCTTCCACCCAGCGTTCCCCCACGTCTCCCGATAAAAATGGTACCTCACTTGTGTGGGTAGGCCTAGCGCCCACAAAAGGAAATGGCCCAAAACACAATCTGGACACATCACATTTTTTGACAGAAAACAGAGGTGTTTTTTGCAAAGTGCCTACCTGTAGATTTTGGCCTCTAGCTCATCCGGCTGGTGGGGAAACCTACCAAACCTGTGCATTTTTGAAAACTAGAGACCTAGTGGAATCCAAGATGGGGTGTCTTGTGGGGCTCTGACCAGGTTCTGTTACCCAGAATCCTTTGCAAACCTCAAAATGTGGCTAATAAAACACGTTTTCCACTCATTTCGGTGACAGAAAGTTCTGGAATCTGAGAGGAGCCACAAATGTCCTCCCACCCAGCGTTCCCCCAAGTCTCCCGTTAAAAATGATACCTCACTTGTGTTGGTAGGCCTAGCACCCACGAAAGGAAATGGCCCTAAACACAATGTGGACACATCACATGTTTCACAGAAAACAGTGCCTACCTGTGGATTTTGACCTCTAGCTCAGCCGGCACCTGGGAAAACCTACCAAACCAGCGCATTTTTTAAAACTAGAAACCTAGGGGAATCCAAGATGGGGTGACTTGTGGGCTACCCAGAATCCTTTGCAAACCTTAAAATTTGGCCAAAAAAACACCTTGTCCTCTCATTTCGGTGACAGAAAGTTCTGGAATCTGAGAGGAGCCACAAATTTCCATCCACCCAGCGTTCCCCCAAGTCTCCCGATAAAAATGGTACCTCACTTGTGTGGGTAGGCCTAGCGCCCGTGACAGGAAATGCCCCAAAACACAACGTGGACACATCACAATTTTTGACAGAAAACAGAGGTGTTTTTTGCAAAGTGCCTATCTGTAGATTTTGGCCTCTAGCTCAGCCGGCACCTGGGGAAACCTACCAAACCAGCCCATTTTTGTAAACTAGAAACCTAGGGGAATCCAAGATGGGGTGACTTGTGGGGCTCTAACCAAGGTTCTGTTACCCAGAATCCTTTGCAAACCTCAAAATGTGGCCAAAAAAACACTTTTTCCTCTCATTTCGGTGACAGAAAGTTCTGGAATCTGAGAGGAGCCACAAATTTCCTTCCACTCAGCGTTCTCCCAAGTCTCGCGATAAAAATGGTACCTCACTTGTGTGGGTAGGCCTAGCGCCCACGAAAGGAAATGGCCCAAAACACAACGTGGACTCATCACATTTTTTCACAGAAAACAGAGGTGTTTTTTGCTAAGTGCCTACCTGTGGATTTTGGCCTCTAGCTCAGCCGGCTGCAGGGGGGGCAGAAATGGGCTAAAATAAATTTGTCCCCCCAACCCCCCAAAACCCTCCCCCGGTAGTGACCCTTGCCTACGGGGTCGCTCCCCTTGCATGACATTGGCGCAAAAAAAATATCCCTGGTGCCTAGTGGTTTCTGCCCCCTTGGGGGCATATTGAACTGAAATCGGCCAATCTGCCCCCAAGGGGGGCAGAAATGGTCTAAATACAATTTGCCCCCCAGGGGAGCGACCCTTGCCTAATGGGTCGCTCCCCATCTCTAAAAAAACAAACAAAAAAAATAAAACACAAACAAAAACTTTGCCCTGGCGCCTAGAGGTTTCTGCCACGGCCGATCTTCCCCCAGGGGGGGCAGAAATGGCCTACAATAAATTTGCCCCGCCACCCCCCCAACCCTCCTCCCGGGAGCAACCCTTGCCTACGGGGTCGCTCCCCTTGCGTGACATTGGCGCAAAAAAAATCCCCGGTGCCTAGTGGTTTCTGCCCCTTTGGGGGCAGATTGACCTAAAATCGTCCGATTCCCTTTGAAGCCTCTCTGAGCCTCCCCCACGTGCTTTGCATTTCTTTTTCGATCGCGCTGGAAGCAGAGCTTCCAGCACGATGGGAGGAGGCCCTCTGTGATTGGGGGGGTGGGCGGGATCGGGGGTGGAAGGGGAAGGGCTTGCCAAAGGGGTCGCTCCCCACCTCCAAAAAAACAAAACAAAACAAAAAAAAAATGATCCCTGGTGCCTAGAGGTTTCTGCCCCCCCCGGGGGCAGATCGGCCTAATAATAGGCCTTCCATGCCCTTAGTTAACTGTGAAAACATTAGGAAGCAATAAAAGTAAACCCTCCACCTAACATAAGGTACCTGTCTGTTCGTAATTTAGATTTTGATGACTTCCTTATATATTTTATTTTAATTAGTAATGGCTCCCGTAATAAGACCAATAAAAATAATGACATCAAATATCTTGAGAAGTGAATATAATAATTTAAAGTACATAACACACAGTTAGTCCAGCTATTATTAAATGACCAAAATCCTATTCCATCAATACTCTATTGAAGTTCCAACTACCATATTAGCCAAGTCGTACTATGTAACTGCTGCCAAAAAATAAATAACCGATGTCGGTGATTGCTAAAAATAACACTCTAACCAAAAGGCACCATCGGTAAGTTGTAAGATTACGATATCATATTTTCAAAGTTGTTTAAAAACAGTGAGCACAGTGTGTAGTACCTGAGGCAATATCCAACAAACTAATTTACAAATATCTATCCATATTTTGCCTATTAAGTACTTAACATCAGGGATAGGAACCCGTTCCTCGTGTACAACACAAACAGCTCTTGCTGCAAACAACTTGTAAACATATTGCGGCTCTTACCGCAAACGTATTAACAAAGCAATGCTCAATCGATATTATGCGGCCCGTGTGATTATCATTCCTAGAAAATAATAGGCTTATCACTTGCCTAGGCGCTTGATAAATATCATATGCGCGCACCTTTATAAGCCTAGTTATCAACAAAACAAACTTACCACATTACCGCATCTCCAGTCCTTCACGAGTACGCTCATCCAACTATTTCTAAGTCCGTTTTCTATTCCCCCTATAAATCTCCACTCATGACTGTGGAGATAAAAATAGGACTAAAAAATTCAGCCCAATTTTATGTCTGCCATCTTTAAGGTGCTGTATTTACCAAAAATTAAGTTATGACGGTAATAGAACTACATACGGACCTCTTTTAAAGTGTTGTTTGGTATTCCTAATAATTGGAATACAATCAAATTTGGATTGTCGATCTAAGGGGAACTGCTATAATGAAAATTCAATGATACTACACTATTTCCATCATACAGAATTAACCATATGTTTCCCATCAAAGCTTAATATATAGGTTTGTAGACATGTATACTTGCACATTGGTGCTGAGGACCACCCACAGGCTATAGTACAATCAATGGATATTACAATTTTTAGGAAATATATAGTAAGCATAAATTAGTATGTAAGCATTGATATAATTAAGTACCTAAAAAATATTCCAGTTCTGGGTCAGTGTTAAGACCCTTTTCAACCGCCCGTAATTTCATAATCCACAATGCTTCCCTTCTCCTCAATTGCAATTCCCTGTTTCCACCCCTGGGATCTACAGGTACATGTTCAATTCCAAACAAATTTATATTTTTCCTCACATTAGATTTATCACACAACTGTAAATGTTGCACTATAGGATATCTCGCATCCTCTTGCCTGATAGCCCTCAGATGTTCTCCAATTCAAAATTTTAAGGGACGAATTGTACTTGCCACATACATCCGTTCACAATTGCATAGTATTATATGGATAAAATACGATGTCAAGCAAGTAATGTTGGATAATATTTTGAACTGGTGACCATCATGATCCGTAAACTCCTTCTTGGCATGCAAAGCCCAATTACATACCCCACATTGGCCACATTTATAAAATCCCCTACTGTTTTCTGTTAGCCAGTTATCTGTGTCTGTTTGTCGGGGATAACTCGCACACAAAAAACTCATTCATGATTTTCCTTTACGAAATGTGATATCTGGTCTATTTGATATGAAGTCAGCCAATGTCTCATCCTGTCTTAGGATATTCCAATGTTGCGTCAAAGACCTCCTCAGTATGTTAGAGGATATCGAATAGTCCATAACTATAGCAACCCTATATCTATGTTTATCCTTATTTCTCCATGATTGTAAAGTCATATTTCTACTAATTTTACCAACCTTTCGTGTGGCACTTTGAATCACCCGTGTATGGTAACCTCTTTGAATAAAGCGTTGCCCCATGTCTTGTATACATGTATCAAAAGCTTCAGTTCTACTACAATTGCGTCTTGCCCTTATTATTTCACCATATGGGATGGCATTTATCTGGTGTTTGGGATGTGCACTCGTAGCATGGAGTATAGCATTACATGAGGTGGGTTTTCTATATAATTTACTCTGAATTTTGTTCTCTGAGATGAACAGTTCAACGTCCAAAAACAAAATTTTCTCCATGCTGTAATGATAAGTGAATTTGATATGGGCATCATTATTGTTAAAATAGTTACAAAATGCCTCCAGTTGTAACGGAGTTCCCGTCCATATCATGAGACAATCATCGATGTACCTTCCCCAGTACAAAATGTAGGTCTGCCATTCTGCCGCCCCTGGTCCCCAGACCCACCTCTCCTCGAACCATCCCATAAAGAGATTCGCGTATGATGGAGAGAATCTGGAGCCCATAGCTCCCCCTTGCTTTTGTCAATACCATTTATTTTTTAATAGAAAAAAATTATGATTCAAAATTAATTCTATCATGTCTAAAATCATGTCTGTATGTTTCAGTAAACTTGCTGATCTCCTGTAAAGCATATGTTTCATTGCTCGTGTGCCTACTGTATGTTCTATACTAGTATACAAAGCCACCACATCAAGAGTAACCAAGATCATGCCATGTTCCCATTGTATATCTGCTAAAAGGCTCAAAATATGTTTTGTATCTTTGATAAACAATGGTAAATTGTTCACAAAAGGTTGTAAGAAAGTGTCAACAAATTCTGATAACTTTTCTGTTGGTCCTCCTATCCCAGAAACTATTGGTCTTCCTGGGGGAGAGTCAAGGCTCTTGTGTTTTTTCAGAAGCATATATAAGCATGGAAATCTAGGTCTGTCAACCTTAAGATAAACATATTCATCATCATCTAATAAGCCTTGCGAGTACCCTACTTTTAAACAGGTGTAAGAACAAGATCATGGGACAGAAGGACTTGAACGATCAAGCTGATCAGGGTTTGAATGTGACAAATATGTCTAATAGAACTTTATCGGCAGATATGATATCAGTACTATGTAAGGGACTAGGGGCCAGATGTAGGTAAGTGGCAAATTGCGACTTGCAATTTGCGAGTCAGAGCGACTTGCAAATTGCAACTCGCAATTTGCGATGCAGAAAGGTGTCTCAGACACCTTCTGCGACTCGATATGGGGTCGCAAAGACCCAACTCATAAATATTTATGAGGTGGGTCACAGTTTGCGACCCCATAGCGAGTCTAGGCACTCACGGGGATGGTGGCCTGCTGGAGACAACAGACCACCATATCCGTGACTGCTTTGCAATAAAGCAGTTTTTTTTTTTCTCTTTGCAGCCCGTTTTTCTTAAAGGACTGGCTAGTGGTAGGGGACCGCTGGTGTGCTGTTGCCTCCCTCATGATGTTAGCTGTGTCTTCCAGCACCCCTGCTATGGAGATCAGGGTGGTGTTAATGGCCTGCAAGTCCTCCCTGATCCTCTGATACTGTCCGTCCTGCAGCCGCCTGTTCTCCTGCAAACTGTCAAGGGTCTGGCCCATTGTGTCCTGGAAATGTTGGTAGGCTCCCAGGATCTCTGAGACTGCCTTCTGGAGAGTTGGTTCCCTGGTCCTGTCCTCCCCCTGGCGCACAGCAGTTCTCCCAGTGTCCCTGTTGGCCTGTGCCTCTGTCCCCTGAACGGTGTGCCCACTGCCACTGACCCCAGGTCCCTGGCTGTCTTGGGGGCGAGGTGTCACCTGGGGTCCCTGTATAGGTGGGCACACTGCTGATTTACGTGTCCTGGGGACAGAGATGTGGGTACGCTGGGTGGGTGCTGTGGTGTTGGATACTGAAGGGGGAGGCTCTGTGGTGGTCTATGAGTAGGCTTGGGTGACCGACTGTCCAGTGGCCCCTGATGGGCCAGGTAGGTCATCCAGATCCTAAAGTCCAGAGTTACTGTCATCACTGGGGGCATCTTCTGTTAGGGGACTCAATCACAATCAATCACAGATATTTATAGAGTGCACTACAAACCCGTTAGAGTTCCAAGGCGCTGGGGGGGGGGAGGACTGCTACTGCTTGAAGAGCCAGGTCTTGAGTAGTCTTCTGAAGGCGAGTAGGTCTTGGGTCTGTCGGAGGTAGGTAGGGAGCGTGTTCCAGGTCTTGGCGGCGAGGTAGGTGAAGGATCTGCCGCCGGAGGAGGTTCGTTGGATGCGGGGGACGTTGGCGAGGGCGAGGCTCGCGGAACGCAGTTGGCGGGTCGGAGTGTAGAAGTTGACTGAAAAGTCGTGGCACCTCCTCTCTGCTGAGATTGGCTGGGGCACCTGTGGGGATGTAAGTGATGTACTATGCTTCATGTGTGTGACACATTGTACATCCTTGGCTTCCCTTTTATCGCTGGTGTTGCCCTGCCACCTCTTGCTTGTGTATGGTAATGTATTGTGGGATTGTTAGTTTCCCTATGCTGTGCATGCTTTAGTGATGGGTGTCCATGCAGGGCTGGGAGAGCTGTCCATGCATTGGTATAGCATTCAGGGCTTGGCTTTGGGGTCAGTCATATGTGTAGGTGCAGTATGTGGGATGGGGTGGAGTGATGGGAGTGAGGTAAGGGTGTGAGATGGCATGCAGGTATGGGGTTATAAGTGGTAATTGTTGTCCTACCAGTGTCCAGTCCTCGGCTACTCCAGTGAGTCTCTCAGGATGTGGTATTGCCAAGACTTGCTCCTCCCATGCTGTGAGCTGTGGGGGAGGAGGTGGGGAAGGAGCTGGGGTCCACCGCCAGTCCTCTGTATTGCGAGCTGGTGTCTTGCTGCTATGTAACGTACCTTCCTCCGTAGGTCGTTCCACCTCTTCCTGATGTCGTCCCTTGTTCTTGGGTGCTGTCCCATGATGTTCACCCTGTCCACGATTCTCTGCCATTGCTCCATCTTCCTGGCAATGGAGATCTGCTGTACCTGTGCTCCAAACAGCTGTTGCTCTACCCTGACAATTTCCTCCACCATGACCCTTAACTCCTCATCAGTGAAAGGGGGGTGCCTTTGTGGGGTGAGTAATGTGGTGGGGTGCGTGATGTGGGGTGCGTGAAGGATGTAGGGGTGTATGTGGTGTGTATGTCTAGTTGTCTCTGTGCTGTTTGTGTCAATCTCCTGGCAGTAATTGTTGTTCATAAAGGGTTGTGGGTAATGTGGGTATGTGTTTTATAGTGCTATGGGTGTGCTGTATGTATGAGGGTCAGATGTGTATTTTTCGTATTGGCCAATTTAGTGTTGTTTTGTATGTGGGTGTCCATTCTAAGCGGGGAAGTATGTACAGCCAATGGTTTACCGCTGTTGAAGGTCCGCCCTGGTGATTCATGGGTCATAATGTGATGGGCGTTGTTTTGTTGGCGTAACGGTATGGGTGTTGGGTCCGCCACTTTTCCACTGACCTTTGGGGTGGCGGATTTGTGTATGTGGCTGTATTCTGTCAGATTAGTGTGTGTGTGTCATAATATGGCGAACGGATATTCGCCACAGCGGCGGTATGTTGGTAGCCGTAACTGTGGCGGTAAGTGGCATTTTCCGCCAATGTCATAATGAGGGCCTAAGTCCAAAGGTAAACTTTTGACCGAGGCCTCTTGCTTTCTGTAGCCAAACAGGGCTCCATCTCAGTCGGCCTTAAACTTTGACTTTGGCCCTGTCAAGGTCTGACCAGATATTCTGAGTGTCGCTTTTAGTTTCTAAGCGCTAAAAAACATTAATTCTATAAAAAATAATTTCTTGTGTTCCTCTTATCCAATTTTATTAATTTTGGTGTTAATATTTCCTATTTTTATAAATTGGTTTTGGGTTTTTAAGCTGTTTCTTCTGTTTTATTGTATTACTGTTTTGTGAAACTTTATTGCTTTACACACTTTGGCCCTCATTGCGAGTTTGGCAGTACCCGGACCGCCATGTTGGCGATGGCGGTCGTACTTCCAATGGCCCAGCGGTGAAGACCGCCAAATTATGACCATGGAGGTATTCCCAACAGTTTACAGCCAATACACTGCCAGTACCGCCATTGTGGTCAGGCCGCTATGGAGGGCGGTAGGCACCTTCAGACCAGCGGGGACTATGTTGCCACCGGACATATTACAAGGCTGCACACCACCAGGGTTTCTGCAGTGGGCGCACTGTCACCAAAACCCTGGCGGAAGCCAACTCCATAAAAGGAAACACCCACCTTCTGGAACACAGTGCTGCCAGGAGGCACCATCGAACATGAACTTGAAGTCCTCCCACTGCTCCTGCTCATTCAACGACTCCGGAACCAGTGATGGCAAAGAAGACAACAACCGTAAGTATACACACCTAGCACATACTGGAGGGAAAGGTAATGCCATCCCCACAATCTGTCTATACCAGAAACAGTACATGATTTACATAGTCCCAGTGATTAAAGGAGAGTCACGCAGTCACATGTACAGGTAGCCTACACAGATGGCAATGGACTGACACCTCAGAGACACTAATACAGGTAGATGGAGCTGCACATCCACAATGCTTAGGGTGCTACTTACATACATTGTATGGCCAGGATGGAGTCACACATGTGCCTATGCCATTAGTGCATCTCCACATTACAGATCTGGAGAGGTATGGACCAGGGAGATGTAAATCCACTGACAATAAAGCATGGGGACACATCTACAAAATGTACTCTGCCTGGGTGCCTATTGCCAATTGCCAAATGTTGATGCACATGTGGCATTAACTACACTAACACTTTGCCAGCAATGATGCACCCATAACCCAATTAAGGCCAATAAAGTCCCAGGATACAATCAGTACTCCCCCCCGTGTGGCTGCTGTGCTGCCCTCAAAGCCCATCCAGCTCAGGGTAGGCAACCACAAAAATGCGGGCCATTAGGGGGGTCAGGGTCCAACTGGCACCTCTCCTTCGTTGGGAAGACATCCCAAGCTTGGTCTCCGTGGTCTTCCAGGCCCAGCAACTCAGGGCTTCCCACCACTTGTGACAATGGGTGCTCCACTGGCTATGGAACCCCAGGGTCTGCACTCCAGATCTTCTTCTTCTGATGGGTGTTGACCTGCTTGGGTGACACAGAAGGAGAAAGTTCTGTAGGCTAGCACCATACCAACAACAGTGGACTATAAAATCAGACCCTCCAAATCCCCACACATACCCATCCTCACAATTCACACACCAAAACTCCATGCCCCCTGCATGCATGTACTCCCTGACCAGAATATGTATGCCATTCACCCTCAAACACTCCTGTTAGAAATGGGATCTTTGGTTGGCAGTCAAGTTACCCCCTGTCCAAGTAAGGACCCTCACTCTAGTCAGGGTAAGTCACACACAATCCAAATTATCCTGTGCCCTCCCTTTGGTAGCTTGGCACTGAGCAGTCAGGCTTAACTTAGAAGGC
Organism: Pleurodeles waltl; assembly: GCF_031143425.1. Lineage (NCBI taxonomy): Eukaryota > Metazoa > Chordata > Amphibia > Caudata > Salamandridae > Pleurodeles > Pleurodeles waltl. The sequence goes on from NC_090440.1 coordinate 807,164,397, forward strand.
AATGTGTAAAGTATTTGTGCAATAAATCATACAATAACACAGTATAGCACCACATAAATATACCACACAGTGTTTAGAACAATATATAATATTTATCTGATGAGATGCAGGTCAAAACAATTAAAATGCAATAAGTAGATGTTGAGATATCACTGTAAAAAGTGATATAAAATGTCTTAAGTCTTTGCAAAACAAGTAAATGTCTCTTAAAAACAATAAAAGTCTCTTGCAAGCACAAAGTACCTGGTTTGCGTTCAGAATCTCTGCAAGGGACTGCAGAGGAGGCGATGTGTGGAAAACGGGGAGGTGTGCATCGGTTTCGCCCGTACGCACACTGACTTGCGTTGTTATTTTCCATGCAGGGGAAGGCTTTGCGTTGATTTCCGGCACACGGAATTGGTTCCTCTTCGGGTTGCGGGGGTTTCTGGTGCTCTGGGGTCTGTGCATGTAATCCTGGGCTTGCGGAGCTGCGTCGATCCAGTGGACGTTGCGTGGAAATTTCTCCCGCACTGTGTTGATTCCTCTCTAGAAGTCAGGCTGCGTTGTCCCGGGTCGGCTATGTGTCGATCTGGTGGCCTGTGCATCGAAGTTTCGGTCGCAACGCAGGCGATGCGTCGATCTTCTCCTTGCAAAGTCAAGCTGCGTCATCATGGTTGGGTGTACAGTGAATTTCTCACCGCGGGCAGGCTGTGCATCATTTTTAGCAGGCTGTGCATTCAATTTTTGCCGCACAAAGAGTCCAGTTGCAGGAGTAAAATCTTTTTGGTCCTGAGACTTCAGGGAACAGGAGGCAAGCTCTATCCAAGCCCTTGGAGAACACTTCTCAGCACAGCCAGGGAGCAGCAAGGCAGCAGGACAACAGCAAGGCAGAGGTCCTTGACAGAAAATCAGTCCCAGTGAGTCCTTTGGGCAGCCAGGCAGTTCCTCTAGGCAGGTCTGGTTGAGGGATTCTTCACCAGCAGGTTTCTTGTCCAGAAGAGTCTGTGAGGTAGAGTGTCTACCCCAAGAAGTGTCTAGTCTGTGGTTTTGGGTCCTCGTCCTATACCCATGTTGGCTTTGAAGTAGGCTTACTTCAAAGGAAAGTCTCACTTGTTTGTGAAATCCTGCCTTGCCCAGGCAAGGCCTCAGACACACACCAGGGGGTTGGAGTCTGCATTGTGTGATGGCAGGCACAGCCCATTCAGGTGCGAGTGACCACACCTCCCCTTTCTCCTAGCACAGATGGCTCATCAGAATATGCAGGCTACACCCCAGCCCCCTTTGTGTCACTGTCTGGAGAGAGGTGCAAACAGCCCAACTGTCAAACTAACCCAGACAGGGAATCCTCAAAACAGGCAGAGTCACAAAAATGGTTCAAGCAAGAAAATGCCTACTTTCTAAAAGTGGCATTTTCAAACACACAATCTCGAAAACAACTTTACTAAAAGATGTATTTTTAAATTGTGAGTTCAGAGGTCCCAAACTCAACATGTCTATCTGCTTCCAAAGGGAAGCTACGCTTTAATCATTTTTAAAGATAGCCCCCAGGTTAACCTATGAGTGAGATAGGCCTTGCAACAGTGAAAACCGAATTTGGCAATATTTCACTGTCAGTACATATAAAACACATTAGTATATGCCCTACCTTAACCATACACTGCACCCTGCCCAGGGGGCTTCTTAGGGCCTACCTTAGAGGTATCTTCCATGTCAGAAAAGGGATGGGTTAGGCCTGTCAAGGCGGTACACTTGCCAAGTTGAATTTAGAGTTTAAAACTGCACACACAGACACTGCAGTGGCAGGTCTGATATATGATTACAGGGCTACTCATGTGGGTGGCACAACCAGTGCTGCAGGTCCACTAGTAGCATTTGATTTACAGGCCCTGAGCACCTCTAGTGCACTTTACTAGGGACTTACTAGTAAATCAAATATGCCAATCATGGATAAACCAATTAACAGTACAATTTACACAGACAGCATATGCACTTTAGCACTGGTTAGCAGTGGTAAAGTGCTCCGAGTTCAAAAGCCAATAAAAACAGGTCTGGAAAAATAGGGGGAAGGAGGCAAAAAGTTTGGGAATGACCCTGCAAAAAGGGCCAGGTCCAACAATGCAGGCCAAAACGATTAAAATGCAATAAGTATATGTTGAGATATGAGATAAAGGGGGTCATTCTGACCCCGGCGGTCTTAGACCGCCGGGGCCAGGGTCGGCGGGAGCACCGCCGACAGGCCGGCGGTGCCCCGCAGGGCATTCTGACCGCGGCGGTAAAGCCGCGGTCGGACCGGCAACACTGGCGGTCTCCCGCCAGTGTACCGCCGCCCTTTTGAATCCTCCAAGGCGGCGCAGCTAGCTGCGCCGCCGAGGGGATTCCGACCCCCCCTACCGCCATCCAGTTCCCGGCTGTCCGCCCGCCGGGAACCGGATGGCGGTAGGGGGGGTCGCGGGGCCCCTGGGGGCCCCTGCAGTGCCCATGCCACTGGCATGGGCACTGCAGGGGCCCCCGTAAGAGGGCCCCTACAAGTATTTCACTGTCTGCTTGGCAGACAGTGAAATACGCGACGGGTGCCGCACCTTCCCACTCTGCCGGCTCGATTACGAGCCGGCATCCTCGTGGGAAGGGAGTTTTTCCCTGGGCTGGCGGGCGGTCTTTTGGCGACCGCCCGCCAGCCCAGGGAAAAACCTAGAATACCCTCCGCGGTCTTTCGTCCGCGGAGCGGTATTTCGACCGCGGAGCGGTATTTCGGAGGGGGAAGTCTGGCGGGCGGCCTCCGCCGCCCGCCAGACTTAGAATGACCCCCAAAGTGTCTTTAGTCTTTTGAAAGCAATAAATGTCTCTTTCAAGTGCAAAGTACCTGGTTCACGTTCAAAATCACTGCAAAGAACCGCAGAGGAGGAGATGTGTGGAAAACAAGGAGGTGTGCGTCGATATCTCGGGCTGCACACAGCGATGCGTCATTTCGTTTTCACACAGGAATGGGTGTGCGTCGATTTCCGGTGCTCGCTCGTGGTTTCTCTTCACGTTGCGGGGTTTTCAGTTGCCCCGGGGATGATGCGTGGATTTCCTGCACTCACAGGACGAAGTCACAGGGGCTGCATGGATCCGGTGGGCATTGTGTGAAAGTTTCTACTACACAGCAGGTGCTGCGTCGATTTCTCTCTGGAAGTCCGGCTGCGTCATTTTGGCTTGGCTGTGCGTCAATCCAATGGGCCGTGTGTTTAATTTCCGGTCACTATGCTGGCGCTGCGTCGATCTTCTCATTGCAAAGTCGGGCTGCATCGTTCCGGTTCGGCGTGCAGTGTTTATTTCACTGCGCTGCTGGCTGTGCGTTGCTTCTGGCAGGCTGTGCGTCAATTTTCACCGCACAAGGAGTCCTTCTTGTAGAGATGAAGTCTTTTTGGTCCTCAGACTTCAGGGAACAGGAGGCAGGCTCTATCCAAGCGCTTGGAAAGCACTTCTCACCACAGCCAGAAAGCGGCAAGGCAGTCGAGCAACAGCAAGGCAGCAGTCCTTCACAGAAACCAGACAGGTGAGTCCTTTGGGCAGCCAGGTAGTTGTTCTTGACAGGATGCAGGTCCTGGTTCAGGTTCTCTTCTCCATGAAGTGTTTGAGTTGGTAGGGGCAGAGACCCTGTTTAAATACCCAAATGTGCCTTTGAAGTGGGGGAGACTTCAAAGAGTGGCTTAGAAGTGCACAAGGTCCCTTTTCAGTTCAATCCTGTCTGCCAGGGTCCCAGTAGGGGGTGTAGCAGTCCTTTGTGTGAAGGCAGGGTACTGTCCTTTGACATGTAGTTGTCAGGCCCTCCACCTTCCCAGCCCAGGAAGACCCATTCAAAGTGCATATGTATGCAGGTGAGGTTGAGTATCCTTTGTTTGGGGTGTGCTGAGTGAATGCACTAGGGAGCTGTCAACTTAGCCCAGCCAGGAGGGGATTGTAAGGCACAGAAGGATTTAAGTGCAGAGAAATGCTCACTTTCTAAAAGTGGCATTTCTAAAATAGAAATATAAAATCCAACTTCACCAGTCAGCAGGATGTTGTATCACCATTCTGGACATACTAAATATGACCTTCCTACTCCTTTCAGATCAGCAGCTACCACTCAAACAGTATATGGGGGTAGCCCCAATGTTAGCCTATGAAGGGAGCAGGCCTCACAGCAGTGTAAAAACGAATTTAGGGGTTTTACACTACCAGGACATATAAACTACACAGGTACACGTCCTTCCTTTTGCCTACACAGCTCCCTGCCCTATGGGTTACCTAGGACATACCGTAGGGGTGACTAATATGTAGAAAAAGGGTAGCTTTAGGCTTGGCAAGTACTTTTAAATGCCAAGTCGAATTGGCAGTGGAACCACACACACAGGCCTTGCAATGGCAGGCCTGAGACAAGGTTAAGGAGCTACTTAAGTGGGTGGCACAATCAGTGCTGCAGGCTCACTAGTAGCATTTAATCCACAGGCCCTGGACACATATAGTGCACTTTACTAGGGACTCATATGTAAATTAAATAATCCAATTGGGAATAAGCCAATGTTACCATGTTCAAAGGGAGAGAGCATATGCACTTTAGCAGTGGTAAAGTGCGCTGAATCTTAATGACCAGCAAAAACAGTATCTAAAAAGTGGAGGGAGGCAGGCAAAAAGTTAGGGATGACCTCCTAAGGCTGTCAGGTCTAACAACTCCCCTATCACACATGACTATGGCATTGGGCTCACCTGCTCCTCTGGTGCCCTATACAGTTGTCAATACAGGGGGAAGACCCATTCTACCAGCTTTTCCAGTTCTTCTTGGGTGAAGGCAGGGGCCCTATCACCTGCAGGACGTGGCTTCCAGAGACAGTACACAGCAGCTCAGCTTGTGGAGGTCGTGCTTGCTAGCGTGTCAGGAGTCAAGTGAGCAAGGCAGCAGAAAATGGCAGTCACAGCCGCCATGTACAGCAACGTCACCACTGGCGGTAATCGCCATTGGTCCCAGCCCCCCATAGACTGCAATGTTACCCAATGAGAAGTTGCACGGTGGTTGCGACCGCCTACCGTCATGACGACATATGCCGTAGGACTTATGTCACTTCCACCTGTCCAGTGCTGCAGGACAGACGGCTGTCATTTTATGCACATATCATGCCTTGATGCAGCAAACAAAGTCCACCATACACCTTTTGCAGCGGAATGCGCAGTAGGCCCCAGTTGTGCCATTATGGTTTGGCACATGCATGTGACTTGCATTTCACAGTGACCATATGTGGCTGGTTGTCTAATGATGAGCATGTACAGATACTGGTCGCCTGATTGGTGCTATTAGCATATTGGTATATGGCATGACTACATACATGCTCAGTCCAGGACAGGTCAGTGTTCCACTTATGGACCATGACATATGTGATATATATCATAAACTATTGATCAGGGGCAGCAATGTGCATCAAGGGTGGAGTCCATGCTGCTTCAGCATGCCCAATATAGTATGTGTCAGTAGTGTACGACATGTCTACAGTGTTAGGTGTGTGCTATTTTGATATGTTCTGCTAACGTGTGGTGTGCATTTCACATTGTTCTAGCTTTCATCTCCATCCCTGTCATGAGGATATTGAGACATGCACCAGTGTACCGTCCGCTAGTGGACCTTGCAACCCTGGAGGAGAAGCATATAATACAGACCTATCATCTGAATCTTCAAATCATCATGGATCTATCTACCCAGCTGGAGCCAGATCTATTGCCTGCCATACGTAGTCCCTATGCCATTCCTTCCACAGTTCAAGTTCTGTCAGTGCTACACTTTCTTGCCACACTATCCTTTTAGATTGCAGTGGCCTTGGCAGCAGGGATAGCACAGTCCATGTTCAGTCTTGTGTTGAAGGATGTACTGTCTGCTTTTTTAAAACACCTGGACATCTACACCAGGTTCCCTCAAAGAGGGGATTTGGCCTATGTGAAGGCAGACTTCTATGATGTGGGACACATCCCTCATGTGATAGGGGCCATAGATGGCACCCATATATCCTTGATCCCTCCCAGTGCCACTGAATAGGTGTATAGGAACCAGAAAAACTACCACTCCATCAACGTTCTGATGGTGTGTGTGGCAGACCAGTACATCTCCTAAGTTACAGCCAAGTTTCCTGGATCTGTGCATGACTCCTACATTCTGAGTAACAGCAATGCACCACACATGACAGCACGTCTACAGAGGGAGAGGGCTTGGCTCATTGGTATGTATGCTTTTGGATGTGTGTCCCTGTTATGGCACCTGTCACCACAATATTCCCTGTGTCTGTACATATCTTGTAACAGGTCCTATCTCTGTGCACACAGGTGACTCTGGCTACCCTAATCTCCTCTGGCTGTTAACATCAGTGAGGTATCCTGCCACTGAAGGGGATCTCCAATTCAGTGAGGGCCACAGCAGGATGGGGCATGTAATAGAGAGGACGGTTTGGTCTCCCGAGGGCCAGATTCAGGTGCTTGCACGTCTCTGGAGGTACCGTCCTCTACACCCTCCAAAAGATATGCCAGATCATAGTTGCCTGCTGCATGCTCCACATTCTAGCCCTGAGACGTCAGATGCCCTTACTAGCTGATGAGGAGGATGCAACTGGACCAGTGGCTGGTGATGCAGAAATGGAAATGGATGAGAAGGCAGATGAGGAAGGTGCAGCTGACTCAAAGGCTGAGCTCATCGATCAGTACTTCCAGTACACATATAGGTATGTTGTCTGTATTTTGGCATGTCTATTATTTCAATATACATTGGTATCAATGGTCCTCATGACTTGGAATATTAGTGGTGGTATAATGTGTTCCTAGCCCTATATGTGTGTTGGAGGAGGTGACTGACTGCATGTAAGGTGCTGTGTTGAAATGTCTCTTCTCTAGCATGTGTGCTCCATGCAGGTTGAAAGAATCATATCTCGTATGGACAGGTCTGTAGTGTGCTATGTGTCCTGCATTCTCCTGTACTCCTCTAATTCCAGCGACTGACTGTGCACTGTCCATCTTTGTCATTCCTACCTGCTGCTTGGGCCATTCATTTTCAGTATCCTTAGATTACTGTTCACTGAGTGGTGATTTGCACTTGAGGGGAGCCATCTACAGTGTTTTGTGATGTATGTTCAGCGACTGGTGATGTAGAAATGTAATCTGTTGTGCCCTGTTCAGCTGCCTACTACAGTGGACATGTCAACTATGGTCTACATATGTGCTTTGTGTAGCATCATGGGTACTACCCTGATGGTAGATTCTATCATGATCTTTTTGCAGGTGGGATAAGTGAATTTACTCTGGTGGGAGGCAAGACTAGTGACTCCCTTACATCCGCCCTGGCACATATCTATTCTACTGTGTCTGCTGCAGAGGATGCCTCCCTCTGCTGTCCATTTCACTGCCTGTTGGATTGTGGCCCATACCACATTGAACATTAGGTAAACATACAATTGTATCTGTACAAATAAAGACATATATATAGTAGCTGTGATCCATAGTGTTTATTGTGAATGGAGTGGCAAACAGGTGATGAGAGGGGTCATGTTAGATGAAATCCTCAGAGTAGGTGGCACGGCTGTAGGTAGCACAGATCCAGTGTCCATGGGGCAGAGGAAAATGGAGTAATGTCATTGAACAGTCAACAGGGTGTCTCAGTGGCACACAAGAAGGGGTAATGAGGAGAGGGTCACTTCCTGGCAGTGGGTTTGGTCTTGGCATCTGTTCCAGCAGAATGTCTAGGTGGACGTCCACATTTGCGGTGGGGTTCTTTAGCCACAGAGGGAGGGGTGCCTGAGTCCTGTGGTTCCCCTGGCAGACCCTCTAATCCACTAGCAGCTAGAGATGTAGAAGGCTCAGGTGTGATGTGGCTAGTGGAGGAAGCACTCATGATGGTGGTTAGGTCCCAATGGAGGGCATGATGGTATTGTTGGCTGCCACTGCTGCATGACCTCTTGGCGGTATTCCCTCTGCAGCCTCTGGTTTTCCCCCGACATGGGTATGATCTGGCCCTTCCTATCCAGGGATAGTTGATATGCTCCCAGGACTTGTGAGATAGCTTCCTGGTCAGAGGCCTCCCTTGGCTGCCCCATCCTCTGGCCCACAGGTTCCCTCCCACATCCCCTGCCCCCAATGACCTGTGCCCTTGGCACAGTGTGCCCACTCTCAGTTTCACCAGGACCTTCATTGTCTAGGTGTGAGGGGTGGAATCAGGTCCCTGTACTGCCAGACAGACAATAGATTGTACAGTCTTTGGGACACAGGTTTAAGGATGAAGGGTTGGCTGAAATGTTGTTCCCACAGGGTGGGGGGCTTTGATTTGGGCTGGGTGAGGAAGGGAGTGGTAAACTAACCAGGGGTCCCAGATGTGTCATACATGTAAGACACCCTGAGGAGGGCTGGCAGTCTCTGGTAACATCTCTGTGGTGGCTGTGGCAGGGATACCTGTGAATGGAGTAAGAGAGAATTAAATGTTGGCGGTGTGCATGGTTGTCTGTTATTCTGATGCATACAGTGGCTTGACTTGACTTCCAGCAATGGCATTGACAGGTGCACCACGGCTAACACTCTTTGTGGATAGTGGATTGTGACATGTATACCATGCTCCTTGGGGTTGTAGTGAATCAGGCTTAGTCACTTTAGCTCAGTGGATGGGTTTAGTTCTTGTGTGATGGTTTGCATGACAGGTTTGCCCTGTTAGTTGGTGGGTATTTTGGCTCGGGATTTGTGAGTGAGAATGGCTGTACATTGCGGCATGGTGTCCAAATGGGAGGGGGCTATGTGTGTATGGAAGGTTGTTTGCCCAGTCTGTGCTTGTTGTGCAATGAGTATACCCTCTTACTTTCTAGGCCAGGTTTAGTCCTTTTCAGGGTAATAGGCCGGTATTTGTGGCCCTTAGGATTGGTAACAGCACTGTGTATGTGTTTGGGCAAGTTTGGCATTGTGTAGTGTCATTGCATTGCTGTCAATGCCATGTAGTGGTCCTCAATTGAAGCATCAAATTGTTGTAGCTAGTGCAATAGTCATTCATATAAAAGGTGTGATGTGATATGCATATTGCAGGTTTAGATGTGGATGCATCAGTGCATTGAGGGAGCCATAGTGATTGTACTTGGCAGTGCTATCCATGCACTTGGCAGGGAGTGTGTGGGTAGTGGCGTGGCATGCAGGAAAGGGGCATTAGATGACTGAGTGGGAGGCACTGTGGGAGATGGAGTGAATAGGGGAGTGTTTGGGGGGTGAGGAAGCATGTTGGACAGGACAAATTAGTGCCAGAGGAGTGTTAGTTACTCACCAGAGTCCAGTCCACCAGGTATTCCAGTCAGGCTCTCAGGTTGCAGGATGTCCAAGACCTTTTCCTCCCACAATGTGAACTCTGGGGGAGGAGGTGTGGGCCCACAGCCATTCTTCAGTACCGCCAGCTGGTGCCTGGACTCCATGGAATGCACCTTCCCCTGGGGGTCGTTCCACCTCTTCCTGATGTCCTCCCTTGTGTGTGGATGGGTGCCCACAGAGTTGACCCTGTCGACTATTCTCTGCCATAACTCCATTTTCCTAGCTATGGAGGTTTGCTCTACCTGTGCTCCTAAGAGATGTGGCTTTACCCTGAGGATTTAATCGACCATGACCGTCAACTCCTCGTCAGTTAAGTGTGGGTGCTTTTGATGGGACATGGTGATTGTGCTGTGGGTGGGGGTGGTTGTTGTGTGTGTAGGGTGCAGTGTAGGGTGCTTGGTGGGGTGCGGGTATTTGGTTGTGAGTGCTGGTAGGTTATGGTGTTTGTGCATAGTTGTTATGTGTGTACAGTGTAGGTGGTGCAGTTGTGTGGTCTGTGGTGAGTGTGAAGTATATATGTGTGTAGGTGCTAGGTTTGAGATTGTGGCTGCCCTTGTGTCTCGTTCTGTGGTTTTAGTCGCAAAGGCTTGTGGGTTGTGTGAGGGTGTGTTATATAGTGCTGTTTGTGGACGTGTCTGGGGTGTGTCAGGTGTCGGTTCTTCAAACTATCCAATGTGGTGTTATGTTCTGTCAGAAGTATGTTCAGTCCGCGGTGAGTTGGACCGCCAATGGTTTTCAGTCATGGAAGGATCTCTGTGCTGATTTGTGGATTGTAATACGGTGGTGGTGCTGGTCTTGGAACCACATCATTCCCGCCCGCCAGCGACCTGGCAGTGTCAGATTTGTAGATGCTTTTTGGCGGTCTTAATTGTGGCCTCTTAATACGGCGGGCAGGATACTGCCAACACTGGCAGGCTTTTGGTGGCCGCAATCACGGCGGTCTTGCCAAAAGACCACCAAACTCGTATTAAGGGCCTTTGTCTCCTAAGTTAAGCCTTGTTGCTTGTAGCCAAGCTACCAAGGGTTGACCTGAGGTTAATTTATTGAGGCCTGAATGAACCCAGTGGGGGTTAGTGGCCTATAGCTAAGTGTATGTACTTACCTGCCCTTACCATAATCCACTTTCCAACATTTATGATGCACAGTGGTGGGATCCAGTACTTGTGTTCAGTATCACACTACAGTTTTAAGTAGAGCAAATTAAAAATCTTTTAAATTGTCCTACTGCAAAAGTTGTTTTTGATTTTTAATTTGGACTAATTTCAATTATTGCATTTTTGTGATTTTTCTAAATTCTTGCTTACAATTTTTGCAAACATTTTTGTGTGACACAAAATGAGGGAACCATTGAGCTTGATATGGCTAGTCTACCCATAATGACAGAAGTCCAGTGGGTTTGTGTACTGAGAGAGGTTTGCCTGCAGCCACTAACCTCAGGAAATAATTTGATCCCTGACAGCCTGGGCTGAGGCCCAAGAAGTAGGCACAGAGGAAGCTCCAGGTGAGGAAAAATTAGGGGAAGATGCCAGCTCAAACCACTCAGGGGAGGGAGGGAATGTGAACCTTAATGAGGAAGAGGAAGACTGGTCCTCATTTCTCACAGTCACCAGGGCCTCATCCAACGCTAGTTGGGGGAAGAGGATCCCTTCAGAAGGAGAGAACCTGTCACTTAGAGAGAGCGGGCTGGAAGCCCAACTGGCATACTTAGCTTTGGAGGCAGAGAAGCTGGCCCTGGAGAAGAAAAAGTGGGCAAGGGAAGAGAAAAGAGATGGTGGCAGCAACAGAGAAGCTGAGAAGTCCATGCGTGGAGGGCTTTGTCGCAAACTACCAAAAGGGGTTGTCCCTGCTTGAGGGGGCTGCTTGACAGGGCCATCCATTTGAGAAGGGGTAAGCCTCAATGGGTTTACTCCTATGGGAGTTGGTCCCCACTTCTGGGAAGGATAGGCTCCTGACATAAGTGGGGAAAAAGCAGACTCATGCCCTAGTATGAAGAGGTGCTTAACTAAGAAGTTTGTCTGACTCCAGAGCAGTACAAGCTCACGTTTAGGGACACCCAGAACACAGATACACAGTCCTGGGTTGATTTTGTGGACATCTCAGTTAAGGCACTAGAGGGCTGGATACACGGCAACAAGGTAAGTACCTTTGAGGGGCTCTACAATTTGATTATGGGGGAGCACCTTCTAACTAACTGTGGCCAAGAGAAGCTACACCAGTATCTAGTTGACTCTAAGTTGACCAACTCCAGAGAGCTGGGGGAGGCTACAGATGATTGGTTAAGAACCTGATTTAACCAGAAACCCCTAGGGGATGATCGGAAAAAGGGAGGACATGGTTCTTCTCAGGGGAAGAACCAAAGGAAAGATGATAAGAATTCCAAGGAGTCCTCACAAGAGTCCCCAGAACCTTCTCAGGGTGGGGGACCCTGAGCCATGCCACTTCTAAGGGGAAAGGGTACCAGGGGAAACATTATGACCCTGTAAAGGCAGGCAAGTTTCAGGAGCTTGCTAAGTCTGGCAAGTGTTTTGAGTGTCAAAAGCCCGGACACAAAAGAGGGGATGGTGTCTTCTCCAAGAAGCCCCCCACTGGTGGGTAGTCCCACGGGATTGCTAGTGTAGGTATGGGGGTGGAAGTTGGCCTGGGGCTGGAATCAGGGTACACAGAGTTTACCTTAGTGTCCGTGGGTGGGGTGGACATTGCTACTATGGCTACCTTACCTCCCAGTATGGAGAGGTATAAGCAGAGGCCTAAAGTCAAAGGAACTGAGGTGGAGGCTCTGAGAGATACAGAGACTATGGTCACAGAAAAGACTGGTTTCTTCAGAGCTGGTCTTACCTCGGGTATTCCACCAAGTGACATATATAGACAGCAGAACCAAACTCCATCCCATGGCGAGCCTGGGATGGGGGAGTGTGACCGGCCCTAAAAAGTAGCAGTAGCTCCTGCTCTCCCAGTAGAATGTCTGGTAGGAAATGATCTGAAAGCATTTGAATGGTCAGAGGAGGAAAGAATGGTCCATGTGCATATGCTGGACCTCCCTGAATAGGTGTATGCTGTGACCAGGTCACAGGCAGCACAACAGGGAAGTGCTGGACACTTGGACCCTGGAACAATGGGCCAAGCCTCCGAGAACAAGAGAAAGGGCACTGGCTCTGGCTTGCCATCCCCACCAACTACAGAGGTTTAGGAGGAATCCAATCCTGAGGGGAAGGATCTGCCCTCTGAGGGACCCTTCCCATGCAAGCTCTGCCTGACTTGGCAGAATTGCAAGGGGCAGGTGGGCCCACCCGAGAAGAGCTGTGCCTGGGACAAAGAGAGTGCCCCACTTTTGAGGGCCTGAGGCAGACTGCCACCAGGCAAGAAGAAGGGGATGTTAGGGGTCCCACAATGTTTATTGGGAGGATGGAGTTCTCTACACTGAGGCAAGGGACCCAAAACCAGGGGCAACCAGGAGAGTGCTGGTCCCCCAGAAGTATAGAGAGTTTTTTTAACCTAAAGTAATTTTAGTTAGTATACGTTATTCCAACCCCTGCCACACACGGCCGTTGGTTGCAAGGCCTGGCCTTGCAACCAAGCCCTTATAACTACTGTTTGAAATCCTTAGATAGGTTTGTCAGGCTACTTCAGTGGGTGGCGCAAGCAGTACTGCAGGCCCACTAGTAGCATTTAATTTACAGGCCCTGGATATAGGGATACCACTTTACAAGGGACTTATAGGTAAATTAAATATGCCAATTAGGTATAAGCCAATCATACCAATTTTGTAAGGGAGAGCACATGCACGTTAGCACTGGTTAGCAGTGAAAAAGTGCTCAGAGTCAAAACGTGAGCCAACAAAGGTCAGAAAAATAAGGACGCAAAAGGCAAAAAGTCTGGGGAATTACCCTGTAAAAGGGCCAGGTCCAAAATGGCCCTCTACCAGCCTAAAGTCAGGGCAGAACAATCAATACCTTGATGGACTTTCCTGCTTAGGGCGATAGAACCAGGACCCTGGCCCACAGCTGCAGGGGCATGATCCAGTTCTATGCCAATCTGAACCCAGTTGAATTCCTCTGTCTATGGTCCCAAGACAATCTATGCTAACCCATGGAGGCGTCCTAGTTGTCTGTGGCCAGAGCTAGGTCCCAGGCCAGCCCAGGGCCTCTGGTCTCTGAAACCTCTCAGAATGGGGGGTGGGAGCCCCAGGTGCATAGCATCCTCTCTCCACTCTCCACTCTCCTTCCCACCAGTTCAGGAGTTACACCCTGCCACTGGTCTTCTAGCGTAGGGACTAGTCCCATAGCCTGAATAGGGTCCAGGGGAGAGTCTCTCCTCCTGCCCCTCCTTCTAGGGTTCTGCCTCCTCTGAGTAGGAGGGGTACTCACAGAATCCAGAACTGCCAGGCTGCTGGTTACAGTCATCCTGGTCAGCTCACCCACCTGTTCAGAGGAGCCCCCATGTAACTGGTCACCCAGCCCAGGGTCCTTCCCCTATGGCTGAGCTGGTCAGAAAAGAGCCGTTCCTCCTCCTGCCCCTCCTTCTAGAGTTCTGCACCCTCCCATCAGGAGTGATACCTCCAGAAGTAATGGTAGAGACACTGGGGACAGCCTTTTCCACCTCCAGATCAAGGGAGTTACCCCGGTCCTGGTTCTCCACCCTAGGGACGGTACCCTTGGGCTGGTCATGAGTTAGGGGAGCGTCCTCCCTCAAAACCTCCCTTTCAGGAACTGAATCCCTGGGGACTGCATCAGTGGGGATGCTGGTTACAGAAGTCTCTACTTCCAGATCTAGGGGGTTGCCCATGATCTGGTCTTCCAACCTCGGGATGGTACTGTTGGGCTGGACAGGAGTTAGGGGAGTGCCCTCCCACAAACCCTTCCCTTCAGGAACTGAATCCCTGGGAACTGCATCAGTAGGGATGCTGGCTACAGCAGTCTCTCCTCCCAGATCTAGGGGGTTGCCCATGATCTGGCCTTCCAATCTAGGGACGGTACCCTTGGGCTGGACAGGAATTAGAGGAGTGCCCTCCCTTAAACGCTTAAAAGGAAGCATCCGCACCCACCTCTGGGCGGTGGTACTGCTGATCTCCAGAGTTGGAGCAACCCTGTTTCCAGGTGTCCCGTCTTCTCCTTCAGACTCTAGGGGATCCCTTTTAGAGGGACGGCCTTTGGTAATGACTACCCTCCCACCTTGGGGCCCCTCCCGGGTGCCTTCCAAGAGCTGCAGAGGAAGACAGGTCCCCGTGGATCCTGCACCCTCCCCACTCAGAACGCTGTTGGGGTCGGTTAAATTCTCGCCTTGGTGAGGATAGGTCCTTCGCGATCTGACTCCCTCCCGCTGAGAACTTGGCCTGGACTGCCCAGAACCTCCCCCACCTCTGAACCTAAGACAGCCCTTGATGTTTGACCAGTTCCCCTGGCAGTAAGCCAGAGGTCAGCCTCCTTCTCAAGCTCCCTGGGGTCAGAGAACTCACAGTGTGACAGGTGTTGACGTAGCTCTGAAAAACAGCAACAGAACATGTGCTCCCTTAGAATGAGACTAAACATCCCTTCATAAGTGGTTGCTCTGCTACCCCCTACCCATCCTTTTAGTGCTTTGCAACAAGTCCACATGAAATCCACCCAAGACTGGTGAGACTGCTTCTTGCTGCCTCTGAACCTCAACCTGTAGTCTTCAGGGGTGAGGCCATAATTTTCTATCAGGACTTTTCTGATGTGGAGATACCCCTGCCTGTCACTCCCTTCTGGGGCCAGTAGGGCATCCCTTTCCACCTCAGGAATATAGCTCTCTAGGACAGTTCACTAATCTTTCTCAGGAATCCTGCGCGCAACTAGAGCTTCCTCAGACTCCCTCAGCCACTGATGTATGTTGTCCCCCTCCTTGAACCTAGGTATTAAGTCTGTGGGTAGGTAAGGATTGTGCCCAACACTACAATTCATGCTGCCACCACTGGACTCCACCTGCAGTACTGGTGAGTCCAGATTTGCCAGACTGTGCTCTAGAGAGAGTCTTTCCCTGGCAAAGGCCCTTTCAACCTCTGCCATCCTCTCCTGGACTAAGGCTTCTTCTACCTCAGCCTGTCTCTATTCTACAGTCAGCCTGGCTAGCTGTAGCATCAGTTCCTTCTCTTCCCACCTATCTCTGAGCTCCTCAGATGACAGGGAGGTGGCACTGCTGCTAGGCAAGGACCCAGTAAGGGACTCCCTATTTATGCGGTCCTCTCTTTCTACTGGCGTCCCTGGCCAGTCATCTTCTCCCTCAGTGTCTAACTCTTCGGGGTCACTGTCCCCCTGGGGTGTGGACTGGGGACCCTCATCCTCAGAGTCCTCACTACTGTCATGGGTCTCTCTAGGGTCTCCCTCAGAACCATCCCCCCCTTGGGCCTCTTTTTGTGCAATCAAGTCTGCCTCTTCAAAATTGAACAGGGCTCTCGTGAGAGTCATTATGTCGGATTTACCCTCTATAACAGGTATATCTCTCTCCCTCCAGAATCCTTTTAACTCTTCTAGATTCTAAAGCAACAAATAATCCATGTCAAAGGTAGACTCCATTTTGTTAAGAGCACAACACTGGCGTAAACAACAAGAGTCCAAAGTGCGAGTATACAACGCAGGAGTAAAAATAAAAATGACTAGCTTGAGAGAACAGGAGAATAATTTAAAAAAAGAAAATTAAAACATGTAATTGTCTAAGTGCAAGTTGCGGTGCAAAAATGAGTCACAAAGGTACTGTGCAAGCGCAAGTCCTATCCTCACCGCTGACAACCAATGTTAGAAATGGGTTTTCTGGTTGGCTAGGATATGCACCTAAGCCAGGCAGAACCCACTGACTCTAGTCAGGGCAAGGGAGTTACACGTCCAAGATAACCCCTGCTCACCACCTTGGTAGCTTGGCACGAGCAGTCAGGCCTAACCCGGAGGCAATGTGTAAAGCGTTTGCATAACACACACAACACATGTGACGCAAAATGTACACCACAAAGTAAACACAGCACTGAGCTTTGTAAAAATAAACTGTATTACACAAAAAATAATTAGACCAACATTACACGTACGTAATACCCTGCTACTTTAGCAGTTGTCAGAACATTACACAAGTTACTAATACTCTGCAAGAATAAGTAGTTAGAACACGTAAGTACTCAGGATTCTGCAACATAAGCAAAAGTCAGGAATTACAGTAAGAATTCTTTGCACTTGTCATGAATACCTCATAAATACCCATAAAAGGAACATTAGAAAACATATCACAAGTCATAAAAATACATATCAGCATGTCATGCCCATAAAAGGAACATCAGCACATATATGTTATGTACCATTGAGTTGGGTAACAATAAACATCTGTTACTCAGCGTCAAGAGGCCTATGGGTGAACGTGTGATTTACAAATACACATGTTATGTTATGTTATGGCAGCAAAGCAGGAAGGAAACCTATAACCCCCCAAGGTCTATACTAGGCTCCGGGAGCCAATATTTCCTAAAAAGCACCTGGTTCCTGCAGAAGAGGCACTCCCTGTGCCTAAAGGAAGAGCATGGGGGCCCCTGGCACTCCTCTGCGCACAACGGGGGCCACACGGTGCTCCTGGGGGAGAGGGGTGGTCGGCACCCTTCCCTCATAGTAAACGGGCCCCTCTGGGGGCCCGCGCTTTTGATGGGGGGTCTGCCTCGGTCTCGTCCCACTCTGTCCTCAGGGTGGGGGCCAGGTGAGGCCCAACAACAGTTATGGGGCGACAGGAAGGGGACCTCCGTCAAGGTCTCCCTTCCCCGTTTGGTAAAGTAATGCCCGTTTTTTTAAAAGAGAAAAGGAGCGTCCTGCTCCTAATGCAGAGACCGGGGAAAGGGGGCGCTCCGTGCGCCTTCCCTCGAGTCCTGCGGTGAGGCTTTGGGAAGCTCACCCGATGTGGTGCGTGAGTGTCTCAAGCTGTTCCTGGACCACCACGGTGATTCCTGAGGAATTGGAGGCAGCTGGTGCCCTGGGGGCGCTCCCAAGAGCAGACCGTGCCCCGGGGGCGCCGACAGGAGCACGCTTGCTCCACTTGGCTTCTTCTTGTGCCCCGGGGGCACTGGAAATAGCGCGGACCTCGCACTAAATGTTAATTAGGCGCCCGGGTTGCGGCGGTGATTTGGGGCAATTAAGAGAGCGCTTTTGAAAGCGCTATGGCCGAATCTGCAGCCTGGGCTGCGGCGGTGATTTCCTGCAGTCAGCAAAATGCGCTTTTGGAAAAGCGCTTTACAGGCACCAAAGAGCGCTCCCAAGGCGATATGCAGCCGAGGCAGCACTCCTCGTGCTGAAGAGAGTTTACAGAGGTCAGGGGCCACAACACCCTGCCTCTGGAGACAACAACAGGTGAGGAAGGGGTGCTGGTCTGGAGAACCCAGCAGCAGGTCAGCACAACAAGGGGGTGCAGGCAGTGGCAGTTCCTCCTTGTGACCAGGCAGGTCACAGGTCAGCATAGCAGCAACAGTCCAGGGTGGTCCTGGTGAGTCCTTTCAACAGCGTCCTATCAGCTCCAGGTAAGGTTCCTGGAGTTCCCAGAATGTCCAAAATGATGTCCAAGTGATATCTAAATTGTGGGGAAAATTCCCCTGTACTTATAATAAGTTTACAGTGTATTTTGCAATGGGGAGGAGAGGGGGTTCCAACCAGTTACAACTGGTTCTGGGAGTGCCCTTTCTATCCTCTAGCATAGGCTCCAAACATCAGTGGGGGGTAAACGATCCTATTGTGCGAGGCCAAGCACAGCCTTTACAAATGCTTCTCTCAGCCCAGGAAGGCTTTACAATATGTAGATGCACCTCTGTGACACCTCCACCCTCCCTGTGTACAGGCTGTCGGATAAGTATGCACAAAGCCCCAGCTGTCAGTCTGCCCATACATGGATTGGAGGCAAGCTGCAAAACACCCAAGTCATAAGCACAGATAAATGCTCACTTTCTAGAAGTGGCATTTCTGTGATAGTAATAAACAATTCACCTACACCAGTAAGCAGCATTTCTCATCACTATCACAACCATATCAACGATGCCTACGCTACCCCTCATAAATCAGACGATACCCCTTACACATGAGGCAGGGCATCTCCAGTGCAATCCTATGAGTGGGCAGCACTCACAGCAGTGAGACACCAAGTTAGGCTGTTTGTCACTACCAGGACAGGCCACACAACATGGTACATGTCCTGCCTTCTACATACATGGCACCCTGCTCAAAGGGCTAGCTAGGGCGTACCTTAGGGGTGACTTACATGTAGTAAAAAGGGAGTTCTGGGCCTGGCAAGTACATTTAGATGCCAGGTCCCTGTGGCAGAAAACTGCACACACAGGCCCTGCGCTAGCAGGCCTTAGATAGGTTTGACAAGCTACTTCAGTGGGTGGTGCAAGCAGTGCTGCAGGCCCACTAATAGCATTTAATTTACAGTCCCTGGGTATAGGGATACCACTTTACAAGGGACTTATAGGTAAATTAAATATCCCAATTAGGTATAAGCCAATCATACCAATTTTGTAAGGGAGAGCACATGCACTTTAGCATTGGTTAGCAGTGAAAAAGTGCTCAGAGTCAAAATTTCAGCCAACAAACGTCAGAAAAATACAGAGGCAAAAGGCAAAAAAGTCTGGGGAATGACCCTCTAAAAGGGCCAGGTCCAACAACTACCCAACTCCAAGCCACGCATGGCCTTTGGCCGTGTGCAGCACAGTGCAGTGAAGGTTGACCACAGAGACAGTATCTGTCAGTGGCTGCGTGTGTCTGAGTGGGTCTGAAAGTGGGTGTGTGAGTCTATGAGTGGGTCTGAGTGGGTGCATGAGTGTCTGAGTGGGTGTGTGAGTAGACGCCTGAGCCTCTGAGTGCATTTATGAGGGAATTAATTAGTGTATGAATGAGTCTCTGGTTTTTCTTTAACATTTCTCCATCATCGCAAATATTTTGCGAATAATTAGTGAAATTTTCAAAAATGTGTGAATTTTCACAAATATTGTGCTCTCTGATGCAAAATTACATTAAACCTATAATTTGCCCCTAAAACATACTCTATCACACCCCTGGAGTTAGGGCACCTTCAACCTGACCCCTTATGCCACTTTCAATTTGAATTCTCCCCCTTGGATACAGTGTCCTGTGAAATAAAATGGCGGTTGCAACTTTCTAGTCAGGTTGCGGTCAGACAATTGCAATGCTTCTTTTTGCACTCGTAGTCATGAAAATTCGTGAATTTTGCTAAATATTCACAGCCAGAGATATACAAATTTACTTGCCCTTAAATATCTCCTAAACAACTGAATGGATTTGCACAAAATAATAAAAAGCACAATCTGTGTACTGGCAGCTAGTTTTCTGCTGAATCTGGTGCCATTCCGTCCAGTGGTTCGGGTTGCAGATGTGTTTACGGGCCCAATGGGAATTAACATGGGAAACACAACGTTTTTGGTGCCTCCTTTTTCTTGGCCCCCAATTGACGGATCACCCCAAAACTTCTGATGTGCAACAAGAGACACCGGGCCGCTTTTTTGGAAAATTTCATGAAGAGTCGTCAAACGGTGCCAAAGATATAGGCAAGTCAAAAAATGATTTTTCTATGGCAACATGGTTCTAAGTATAACCCACCAGTAGGCTATATATATATATATATATATATATATATATATATATATATATTTATATATAGTTATAATTAGGACCTCGTTTCCATAGACTAATACCTTTGAAGAGTTTTGAGGTGATCCATTAAGCGGGGTCAAGAAAAAGGGGGGTCCCAAAACATGTATTCCCATTGCAATTTCCCATAAGGATTTCAGACGCGACTTCAGCCCAATCCGCAGAACGGAATCACAGCAAATTTGGCAGAAAGCTAGATCTTGGTCCAGAAAAACTCTTTTGTGTTTTGGCGTAAACCCGTTCATTCGTTTCAGAGTAGTTAAAGGAAAAAGAATCATAGATAGCTTGGAACGCAGATCCTTTGTGGATCCACTTGTGGGGGATCTGCAGAACTGGGGGAAAAGCAAGGCCCTGATTGGCTGGCCACAACTTGAGAGGAAAGTTGCAGCCTCTATTTTATTTCTTGCATGAGGCCGGGGGGGGGGAGGGGAAAAACAATAAAAATACTAATGTAAGGGGTCAGGATCCAGGTATCCTGACCCCATATAAGAGATGGAGGGGTCCTTGAGGGAACCGTTATTGGCAAAAAAATCCCCCAATGTTTTTTTTTTTTGGGCCCATCTATAGATCTGTGGATTTACCGCAGCAAAACACACCAAAGCCTGTGCACGGCATGGGGTGGGGTGCATGCAGGGGAGTAGGCCACAGCCTGCATGGCGGTGGTTGTGTTAACATGTGGTAATGGAATATTACTTTACGTTTGAAAAAAACATACAAATTCACTGAAAAAACAAAGGTTCCAGGTGCCTTATAGTTAGGTTTACGTTTTACCCATACAGAACCATAGAAATTCTGCAGTTATTGTTATACTTATCTGAAGAAACTATCATTCATGCCATTATGTAAGTTTAAGCCACAAGTTATAGTTTCTTAACATAAGTAGAACTATAAGTATAACTGTAACTGATGAATTTATTTTCTTTTTTTTATGGGTAGATCGTCAACCTAACTATGACATCCCTGTAATCTTTGTTTTTTTTTGTGGATCTATCTATGTTAGAAATGGAGACCAAGTATATATATATATATATATATATATATATATATATATATATATATATAAAATCACAAAAAAGCCTGCCTGAAATTCCAAAACGAGAATTCCCATCTGTGATTACAGAAAGTGCTAACATGGGCGCTACGAGGTGAAGACCTTTATTTATTAGCAGTAACAAACTACCCCACTCATTATGGAGGACACTCTCCTTGATCACAGGTCCTCAGTTGGACTACAACAAGTGCCACCCACTCCTAAATCTTAAGAACTACGAGTTCCATGCTTCTACAAACAGAATACTACAGGATATAGATGTAACCTTACCTTGGATGCCTTACTCAATATTCCTGATCTGCTGCCTTGATGGTTTAATTTGTGATGCTGCTGTAATAGTAAATTAGCAGTAGTGGCACTGTCCATTACTACAGAGTGAACACAGACACCTATGTCAAGCAAATAAGGGCTCTTTAGAGACTCTGGGTGCAGTTACTTGTGATTGATCAGCAAACCAAGCTGATTACATTTTCTGCAAACTATTCCTACTCACCAAAGATGCTGATTATACTAGGGAAGCCATTTCTCAAAAATCAAGGAGATGTAGGGTCTATTTATAGGGACATAGTTACAACTGAGGTCATCAGCGTGGTGAATACATGAGGAACAGCTTTCATACTGAAGGATGATATCATGAAATAATATTGCACTGTGACTTGACCAGGCATGGTTATTCTTCTTGGGGAAACAAACGTCTTTCAAGTTGTTTACTGAATATCTTAACGCTTAGAAACTGAAGCTTTTATCAGAGCATTTTTCTACTCCACATTTGTGAACCTGCCCCACGAGTAATGACCACTTCTTGCAGGTATAGGTGCACCTATTGTTAAAATTAACACTCAGACTCTAACAAACATAATGGGTAATAGGTATTCCAACTGAAACTGAAAGGAGTTGGGCAATGTGAAGCATTCAGGAGAGTACATACATCCATAATAAACAACCGAGCCATAAATGTAGCATATACAGTAGCTTTTAAGGTGAGATGGGAACTTAGGTAAGCCTCATTTATTGTTGCCTCACTCTTCTTATTAACTCAATCTTTTAGGGTAGCATCCTCTTCCTGCCTGAAAACTGTCCAGCTGAATCTCACTTGTTCTGTTTATAGGAATTGTTTCAGGTGTGGAACGCAATAAGGACCCAGAGAATCTGTATTTTGGAAACAGATGCTGAATCTGATGTGCTCCAGTAATTTGATAAGGCATGCCTTCTTTATGTATTTATTCTTCAGCTCAGATTCCTGAAGATACTCCACCGGCAATGAGCATCTGAATGATCGTGAAGGAACGAGTAGGCAGAAAAGGGGCCTGGGATATTGCCAGCTTGCGTGCTGGTTTTATGTCTGAATAGCCTAATCAGATATGTTACCCAACATAAATAGTGTATTCTAAATATTGTTTACAAAATCACTCAATGGGAGTATATATCTTATTATCAACTCCAATTGTACAATATAATTGTAATCGATATTTAGGACACAATTGTTATGTCAGACGACATTCTATGATATCCTGGTTCCACACTTTCTGTACCTATACTTTCCCCATCACCTCTCACTTCTCGCACTCAAGAGAAAGAACCTGTAAAAGTGGGCCAAATGCAGGAAGCTGCGTCAATGATTCACAAACCCTTGTATTTTCTATTGGTTTCGAACGGTTACCCTACTTCTAAACTAGAAAAGTTATTAATCCTTACTCGCATAATCACCCAACCATCTTTTGTGGCTTCTTGAAGTTCTTTCTTGGACTTTAGCCTTTTATGCGCCTACTGTGAGACCTCTTTACCCCTCAAGTGTGGAACGTTACATTTTTTCTGAATGTGTAGCGCAAGAGGACACTCTGCAAATATCCAAGGTTTGGAAAGAAGAAGGATGGAGGAGATACTAATATTACACCCCCACGGCAAGAAATGTGGTTGTCTATTTATCCTGAAAAAGCGGAAATATCATGTATTTCTTTCCATCACAAGTAAGGAATAGGATGATTAAGATGGGTGCGGAGTGTTTGGATTCGGGCAACTTTTGAAGGACGTATTTATGAGGAAATATCATATGGAGAATTCATATTTTTATGTTGGGGGCAGATGTTGGTACTCCGTCATCAACTCCCACAATACTATGTACTTTTATGATCATAATATTTCGTCCTCTATCAATAACATCAAATTGAAAAAGCGTGGAATTATGTTACGTCTTTGGCTTTTTTGTGATGTTGTACCTTAGAAATGTTGGTAACTAATTTGGTATGGCCTGTGGCACTTGCATATATATATTTGTTTCGCCTCTTACCCATCCGCATAACGGGTGCATCTCTACCATCTGACACCATGGAATTGACTGTGATATTTCAGACAGAGAGTAATGACTCTGTTGCCCAGAGGCGGAAATACACTGCTCGATTTGAGAAAGGGGAAAGGGCTACTCTGTAAATACAGATAACTTTTTTTTCAAAAAAGTAAATAGCCGATTAGCATTGCGGAAATTCCATTACAAGAATGCACTTCTAGATTTATGTCTTTTTATTTTAATTTGCTTACATAATTCTGAAGAATCTGATGGCCCAAAAAAGGACCAAGAAGACAAAGACGTCATTCAAGTATTTTAGCCTTGTACCATGTTGCACTTTTATCCTCAGTAGAGAAAAAAGAAAATGCAGTTCGTTGAAAACATCACGAATGACACTGTTCACTAATACTCACTCCTCTTTCACATTCTTGTTGTGCTTTATACCAACTAATGAACGAACCTACGACTTGCCACGTGCGATTGTTTATCTCATATTCAATTAGGCAAGAGGGACACGGCCAACAAGGAAGACTCGTGTAAAAATGCAACGAACAACACTTTACAGATGTTGAGAAATATGTATTTTGTGTTCATGTAATTTAAATACATATAAAGAAATAACATATTTGTTTTAATGGGGCATTAAAAAATAGTGAGCGCTACATTGGTGTTTCTAAAATATTCATCATAAACCACATTTACAAGAGCTGCTTGATTTCTTGTACTCATATTTCTTGAGTAGGAATGGACACACTTTCAAACTTCCACGTATGTTTGTTTGGGGAACAAGATAGCAATGAGGCATTTTTTTAACTCCTGGAAAAAAATGGCATATTTTGCTGTGATGATAACATTTGTAATCAGGCTAAATCGCAAAAACCCAAACATACTAAGTGCCAACGTCAAGAATGTAGTCTTCCTGCTGCAAAAGATAAAATGAATCCTTCTGTTTGAGCTTTTACGAAATAAAATATCCTTTTTAGGTAGAAACATCTGTTTACAATGTTAGTAATGTCAGCTGTGTTTGTTGGGAAGAACTGTTTCGTACAAGAGGGCATCCCGGTAATTTAAAAAATCTATCTTTAATTAAAAAAAAGTTCTTTTTTTGCTGGCCCTATTTTCGTTTCCTGTTCCAAAGCTTTGACGGAAGTGACAGATGCCTGAAAATTGGAAGATGAGTTGGGAGAGGGGTATGATGACTCAACTTTGAAAGCTCTGCTGCTTCCTCACGGAGTGATGCCACAGTATCGTTACAAACTTCTCTGAGGAGGGGAAGGGAATCAAGAAAAAGCACCGTTTTTTCTCCCTAAACTAATCAGACATATATCAAATGGCTATGTTCTTCCTGCAGGGGAAACTGTCCTGTACTAGGGGTGAGCTCGGTTTCTATGTGTTAGCGACTCGCTTTTAAAAGGACGTGGAACCCTCACCCACACTTGATGGCATGCTTCATTTAATAATTTCCAAGTATTTCTATTATGCCACTCCCGCAATAGGCCCCTTTTCACTCACTAGTGCATCATCTTTTTAGATAGACATTGCATTGTTCTTTATTGCATATTTGCAATGATCTAGAACTATATATATATATATATATATATATATATATATATTTATTTATTGTACTCCTGTACCATTGCCTTTGATATGTAAATCGTTCAGCACTCGGCGTTCACTTTACAGCAACCTGTAAATAAAAAAAATAAAAACAAATAAAACCATTGCCGAAGACTTAGAAATCCCTCTTGGCATATCCAACAAGAGGAAGACTGGTGTTGGAGGGGCATCATATTTGGGATTACCTCTCCAGTGCCATGCCTGCATTGTCCTGCCCCCCTCTTTGAAAAAAAAGATATGTGCATATTGGCATGACAAATCAAAGCTGCTTAATTTAGTCAGTGGTAAGAACCATTTCTGTGAAAAATACTTGTTCTTTTTGTAGACAACTCTGCATGGAGGGCCTACTAATGCTGGGGTGGTGGAGGCAGGCACTCACTCCAGATAGAGGACAGCCTAGAATGCTTTATCTCAAGAAGGTCTGTGAGCAGCTACAAAAATGTTTGGCATATTACAAAATAAGTGTTGCCTCAATTACAACCAAATTAACACATCTCGACATAGCAAAAAGCCAATGGGGCAGCAATGCTGGCAACCCCTCTTGGTTGACAAATGTACTGTACTGCAGCTCATGTCTCCCATTAATTCATATCTCAAACCTTTGTGAGGGCACTGGAGGGTAGTTGGTAGTGCTAGACAAACCAAACACAATAAAATAAAGATCAAATAAAAAGTAACACAAACAGAGAACAACACAGATGAGCTCAACTGCCGAGCAATCACAATCTCCAACTGTATTGGGTTCATGTTAGAAAATGGGTTATTGGTCAGAGCCGGTAAGTACCTACACTTAGCAATAGGCCACTAACCTCCACTTAGGTCCAGTTAGGTTGAAATAAAAAATCCAGCTCAACCCTTGGTAGTTTGGCAACGAGCGACATGGCTTAATTTAGGAGACATATGTGTAAAGCATTTAAAAATCACAAAACAGTGAAAAAGTAAAACACAAAACACAATAAAAGTCCAACACCAATTCATTATAATAGATTATATTTTTATGTTTAAAATGACACCAAAACAAATAAAATCAGATAAGGGGAACCAGAGATATGAATTTTTAAATAATTAATGCTTTTTAGTGCTTAGAAACGAATAGTGCCAATCTGGTCATCTGGTCACACCTCGCCCGGGGCAAAGTCAAAGTTTGAGGCTGACCGCGATGGAGCCCTGCTCCGCTACAGCTCGCAGGAGGCCTCGGTCAAAAGTTTAACTTCGGACTTAGTCGTTTTCTTGAAGATTTTCTTCAAGGGACCAAGTCACCATTTCAATCCGACCTCCTGGAACTCTTCCTCAGATACATGTCACGGGAGCCGTCGGTGGAGATTTTTACCTTCGGGCTTAGTTGTTTCTAGACAAAAATCATTCGACTAGGGCAAACCTGAATCTTGATCCGACATCCTTGGAGCCCTCTTCGGATACACTACCTGGGAGGTCCCGGTCAACTTCCTACTTAGTTACTTTTTAGGAGATTTTCTTCACGGAGACAAACGTGCAAGTCAGACCGGGTCGCGGTTGAGGCAATCTGACTAGGTTCAAAAAGTTCTCCAAACTTTTGGATCTTCTCCCAGATGTTCTTTTAAGGTTCTTTAGAGGTCCACAGCTCACCCCAAGGTTCCAGAAGCTCTGAAATGCTCCTTGAGGGTGCGGGCTACAACTCCCAGAATGCACCGGGCGCAAACTCCAATTTGGCCACTGGACATTGGTCAGCTGGTCAGTTTTTTCAGGAGTTGGTGCATGGGACACTGGGTAGCATTTTTTCACCTGTAGCAAACAGGGAGTCCCTCCTTGAACCAGTTGAAGACAGGCAAAGTCCTTCTTGTGGTGAAGCCCAAGTGTGCAGCTGGTGCAATCCTCCAGAGTGCAGAGTCCAGGTGCAGCTCAGGGATCCATCAGGGCAGTCCTTCTTCTTATGTCGTTCTTCCTTGTTGGAATCTGGTAGGGATCTGAGGTCTGGGTGCAATTCTGCCATATTTATCCTTTCTCCTGGGTGAAAAAGAGGGGGGTCCTGGTTCTCCAATCAGGTGCATGGTCCTCCCCCCTGTGATGAGCACTTCCTAGGAAGTTTAGCTAAAATGTATCCCAGGGAGCAACATTCCTCAAAAATCCATCATGGCTGAAACTGATTTTTCGAGATTACATCTGGCTGAACTCACCCACTGGTGTGGCTAAAAATCTTAAACACACACTTCTTCTGCCCTCTCCTAATCTAATCAGGGGGGCACCTAATTGTCTGGGATTGCAGGATGTGAAGGAGGTGCTGGGTTGCTCCAAATGTCCTTCCCTGCCTTTAAAGACCAGTTTGGCAGCCCTCCCTCCGTCCTGCTTCTCCATCTGCTGAGGGAAGAGCTCCACCCATGGGCACATTCCTTTGTGGTGTTCATCCCAGGCAACTTCACACCTCTTCAAGGCAGCCTGGCCAGGCTGCCAGAGGCTGGCCAATCAGAGGAGAGCACTACAGGGCTGAAGTTGTCAACTTTTTAGGTAGAGTTTAAAACTCTTTACCTGAATAAGTTATGTTAAATCCAACAATTGTAAGTTGTGGGATTTATTATAACAATTAATTTGATACCAAACCTGAGGTATCTGACACTTAAGGGGACTTTATAAATTAAAATAAAGTCTCCCCATTCTAGCCTATAGAGGCCATTCACTACAATAAGAGAAAAACAAATGTGGCTGTTTTACCTTACCAGGGCTTATAAAGCTATTTGTATAAGGTCCCTGCTTATACTTACATGGCACCCAACCCTAGGGGCACATAGGGCACACCTTAGGGGTGACCTATATGTAAAAGTAAGATAGTTTAAGACTTTGGAAGTACTTTTAATTCCAAAGTCGAATTTGCATGTAACTTTAATTTAAAAGCAGCCAGCAAGGCAGGCCTGTCTTTAAAATGACACTGGGTACCTCAGCAGTGCACCTGGGTGCACTACCTATGCTGGGGTCCCTACACCTACATGCCCTACCATATACTAGAATCTTATAGGTAGGCTGACAAAGCCAATTATAATCAGCCTAATTTGCATACTGAGGGGCATATTTATACTCCGTTTGCGCCGAAATTGCGTCTTTTTTTTGACGCAATTTCGACGCAAAACTAACTCCATATTTATACTTTGGGGTTAGACGCGTCTAGCGCCAAAGTCCATGGAGTTAGCATCATTTTTTTGCGTGGACACCTTCCTTGCGTTAATGAGATGCAAGGTAGGAGTTCCCGTCTAAAAAAAGAGTGGGCGGGGCAAAAAACCCCGCATTTGCGCCTGATTTTAACGCCTGGGTCAGGGCAGGCGTTAAGGGACCTGTGGGCTCAGAATGAACCCAGAGGTGCCCTCCCCTGCCCCCAGGGACACCCCCTGCCACCCTTGCCCACCCCAGGAGGACACCCAAGGATGGAGGGACCCACCCCAGGGACATTAAGGTAAGTTCAGGTAAGTATTTTTTTTATTTTTTTTTGTGGCATAGGGGGGCCTGAATTGTGCCCCCCTACATGCCACTATGCCCAATGACCATGCCCAGGGGACATAAGTCCCCTGGGCATGGCCATTGGGCAAGGGGGCATGACTCCTGTCTTTGCTAAGACAGGAGTCATGTTAATGGGGGATGGGCGTCGTAAAAAAATGGCGCAAATCAGGTTAAGGAGATTTTTGGGACTCAACCTGACTTGCCCCATTTTGAGACGCCCATATGCCATTTTCCTCTACGCCGGCGCTGCCTGGTGTACGTGGTTTTTTTCCACGCACACCAGGCAGCGCCGGTCGGCTAACGCCGGCTAACGCCATTCTATAAATACGGCGCACGCATGGCGCTTCAGAATGGCGTTAGACGGCGCTAATTTTTTTGACGCTAAACTGCGTTAGCGCAGTTTAGCGTCAAAAAGTATAAATATGGCCCTTATTTTATACAGAGCACAGGCCCTGGGACTGGTTAGCAGTACCCAGGGCACCATCAGAGTCAGGAAAACACCAGCAAAAAGTAAACAACTTGAGAAACTGTCAACTACTGATTCTGCCAAAAATAGGGCTCAAGTGAATGCCCTTTCACCTAGAGAAATAAAGGGCTCAAAAGTCATGCACTTGAGAAAAACAAAATGGGTAAGTCCTGTGCTTGGGGGCTAGAAGTATTTTACAACACACAGAGTAACTGAGCAGGCGTTTTTGTTTCTCTTGTTTGTAAAGTGTATGCTGATAATCAGCCTGATTCCAAGACAATTTTGTTTGGATTAGTGGTTAGACACTAACAGAGCAACTTTTTAGCAGTCCAGCATGACGCATACTTTTGTTTAAGTTTTAAAGATTAATTTATTATGAATATTCTAATACAGAGTAAATACACATAAGAAGTAATACAAGTGATTACAACAAATGATAAATAAGAAATAAATCTTATAACAAACGCTATATAACATACAAATATTTAATCTAAAATAGGAAGACAGAGAGGTTGAAGAACTTCTTGAGCATAGGGTAATGGGGCAAAAAACTATTTTGCAGAGTTGTCAAGGAATTGTGTAATGGATGTACAAAGGGTTTTCCACTTGAAAACCAGTGATATAGGGTGCATATAAGCAGTGTCCAATCGATGATTTTAGCAGACTGCATCCCTCCATGCTTTAAATGACAATTGAGAGAAATCCTTCCAGTGGCACATCATGATCAAAAGATGCCAGAACAAAGAATACTAGAGGATGTAATTGATACTATGTCACTAAAATAAGGAGAAAGAACAATCACAGAATCAGCAACAACACAATGTCTTGCTTGAAGTACCATACAGAAGGCCCTGCAAGGAGGTCTGCGGCATTGCCAGGAGGTATTCACTTATAGGTCCAACCACACAGATTCCATGAGTAAATTTGTTTCAGATTCACTTACGGGCAAAAGGAAGTTACAAAAAATGAGACTGTCACAGGGCTCAGTGATTAGCATACTGTTGGAAAGTGGATTGTGTGCAAGGGCAGGTAAGTACCTACATTTAGCAATAGGCCATAAAACCCCACTAGGTCCAGTCAAGGTCTCAATAAATGAATCCTGGCTCAGCCCTTAGTAGCTTGGCAATGAGCAGTTTGGCTTAATTTAGGAGATAGGTGTGTGAAGCATTTAATAACAACAAAATAGTGAATAAGTAAAACACACAACACAATAAAAATCCCACACTAATTTATAAAAATAGATTATATTTGTATCTTTAAAATGACATGAAAACCACAAAAATCCAATAAAGGGAAATGCGCCTATGATTTTTTAAAGATTGTGGGGCTGATTATGGGTTCAGCTGATAGTTTACACCATCCACAAACTTCTAATGGGGAGGTTGCCTCCATACTGGTTACCTCCCCACCGGCTCTATTAAGAGCTTCCCGCTAGGCCAGCGGGTGGAAACCTGTGTTTCTGCTCATTGGCCTAGCGGGAAACAGCCTACAGCATTGTCTCTGGCTCATAATCGAGCCGGCGTCAATGCTGTAGAGTGCAGGGTGCACCAGCACCCTCGCAATATTCACTGTCTGGAAAGCAGACAGTGAACATTGCAATGGTGCTGGCCCGGAGGGTCCCTTCACTGCCCATGCCAAGTGCATCCCCATTCTCTGCCAACATTTTCATGGCAGTGGTATTGCCATGAAACCACTGGCGGAGAAAGGGGTCCAAATCCCCACGGCAGCGCTGCTTGCAGGGCTGACCTGGTGGATTAGGACCGCCGCCACATCCAGGCTGCCAGGTTCTCTGATCCTGGTGGAGCAGGTGGTTCCCTGGTGGCCTGACCATCAGGGTTTTAATGTGGCGGTCCCACCGTCATCCGCGAATCTGGCGGTCTATTGACCGCCAGACTCGTAATGGGGCCCTAAATGTTTTCTAGCTCTTAGAAATCAAGAGTGCCAATGTAGATATCTGGTCATACGCGACCTGGGCAAAGTCACAAATTGAGGCAGTTCTCGCTGGAGTCCTCTTCGGAGACAAGTTGCGGGAGGCCTCGGTCCAGGTTCCTATGTTCAGACTTAGAAACATTTTGGGGATGGAAATCTTTGTCCGGGACCAAGTCGAAAGTTGAAGCTGACCTCAATGGAGCCCTCCTCGGCTACACTGCCTGGGAAGTCATAGTCAAACTTTTATCTTCGGACATGGAAACTTTTTTTGAACTTTTCTTCCCCGACATCGGATGACCCTCCTCAGCAAGCAGATTTCAATGCAACGTCGTCAGATTGCCGCGCCATGAGCCCCCAGTGAAATCCTGGAAGTCTGGGGGTTCTGGAGCTTTTCAGTAGGACGAACTTGGGAGTCGACATTGGCCAGCTTGATTCACAATGTCAGGTCGGTCTTCTTATGGAGCTTTTTTTCAAAGTTGTTCCGAACCTCTCCAAACTTCTGCATCTTCTTCCAGAAATACTTTGAAGGTCCTTTGGGTGTCCACAACTCAACCCAAGTTTCCAGAAGCTCTGGGGTGCTCCTTGTGGATTAGGACTCCAAATCCCAGAATGCACCTGGTTCAAATCCTTAAATGACCACTGGTCAGCTGGTCTATTTTGGCAGGGCTTGATGGAGGGGACTCTGGTCAGCTCTTTTGTACCTCTAGCTCACAGGGAATCACTTCTTGGAGTAGTAGAAGCCAGGCAAAGTCCTTTTCTTGATGAAGCCCAAAGTGTGCAGGTGTGGCAGTCCTTCTAAGTGCAGTATCCAGGTGCAGGCCACAGGTCCAGCAGGGCAATCCTTCTTCTTCTTGTTTTTTTCCAGTAGGGATCTGAAGTGTGGGGGCAGCTCTGCCATATATATCCTTGCTTCTGGGGTGGCAACCAGGGGGGTGCTCTTGTCCAATCACATGCAGGCCACCGCCCTCTTGAGTGACCACTTCCTGGGAAGTGTGACAAAAATCAATCCCAGGGAGCAACATTTCTCCAGAATTAAAGATGGTAAAAATTCAATTTTAAGGTTTAGATCTGGCTGAGTCCACCCACTGGTGTGGCCAGGTTTCCGTTAACACACCCTTTCCAGTGCTCGCTTAATCTAATCAGGGGGCACCTGGCTGTCTGGGATTGCAGGAAATGGGGGAGGCACAGTTGCTGTCCCAAATGTCCTTCCTTCCAGGTTGGCTGCACTCCCCCATCCTGTTCTACCATTTGCTGAGGTAGATCTCCTCCCACCAGATGCACCCTTTGTTTCAGCCCAGGCCACGTCACACCTTATCAAGGCAGCCTGACTCAGGCTGCCAGAGGCCGTCAAATCAGAAAAGGGCACTAAAGGGGTGAAGTTGGTAACTTTTAGCAACAGTTCTAAAACTCTTTCCATGTACAAGTTATATTGAACTCAACAGTAGCAAGATGTTGGATTTATTATAACTTTTAATTTGATATTAAACTTGCTATATTTAGCTCATTCCTATGAAAAATAAGACTTCATTATTTTAAAATAAAGTCTCTCTATGTTAGCCTATGGAGCCTATTCACTTAAATGAGGAAAAACGAGTCCAGCTATTTTTCCCTCCCCAGGACTTATAAAACATATTTTACGAAGTTCCTGCTTAGAGTTACACTGCACCCAGCCCTGGGGACACTTAGGGCATACCTTAGGGGGTGACTTATATGTAAAAATAAGGTATCTAAGGACTTTGGAAGTACTCTTAATTCCAAAGTCAAATTTCATCTGAACTTTAACATAAAAGCAACCAGCAAGGCAGTTCTGCTTTTAAAATGACACTGGGCACCACAGCAGTGTACCTATGGGTGTACTATCTATGCTGGGGTCCCAAAGATGACACGCCCTACCATAACCTAGGGACTTAGAGGTAGGTTGGTACAGCCAATTAAAATTATCCTAATTTGCATATTCCATTTTAATCAGAGCCAAGGCCCTCGGACTGTTTAGCAGTGACCAAGGCACCATCAGAGTAAAACAAAACACCTGTATGAGTGAAAAATGGGGGCAAAATTGAGGGGTTCTCTGCAATCAGCCCCATTTTCCCACACATACAATGCCAGCATGCAAAACATGAAAAGCAAACAAGCTGTCAGCAAAGAGGCCCAACACATATCTAGCTCTATTTCCTAAATTCCTCAAAGGAAGCGCCATAAATACAGTAAGCAGTTTACAAAGCTGTTTTTGCATGTTAGTCTAACTTGTGCATGCACATAGCCATTTATTAGAGTGAAAACAATTTTTGACGTTCACAGAAGATGATTTTACACTTCTAAAAAGGATCACACATACATTATCTCATTAGTGAATCTACTTCCAGAGCAGATGGCATTCAGTGGTCGAAATGCTCTGCTCTTTCGAGTGCAACCTCAAATATGCCTGCTTCTGCGTACATACTACTGTTTACCAATCCATTTAAATCATGGTAAAAGTCAGAATTACCGCTATCAAGTGCAGGTGTAAAATCTTTTACAGGGTGGAAACAGCAAGAGAAAATCTCAAGAAATTATTGGGGTGTGTGGGATGGGGTTTTCTGTGGGCAAAATATCTTACACATGGGAAAAAGTGCAGCTGCACTCATGTGAAAGTATTTTTCTTGCACGATAGTTGAATTACACACACACATACAATTCATACATACAATCCTTTTCACTTATGCGAGTAGGAAATCAAAAAACATTTCTAGAAGTACCATCAAGTTTTCACAAGTATTCTTGGTAACCATTGTGAATTCTTATAATTCTTATGTTTGACATGCATAAAATAGTGGATCTGTGGGTGCTGGTTTAGAATTAACTTAAGAGTTAGGCCTATTGTGAGATACAGTTTTTTTCTGAAAAAGAAACTGCATAAGAAACATGCAGTGGTTAATATGTAACACAAAGTGTGCATACAAAGCAAGCCACCTTCACAAAGCATTACATATATCAATCAATAAGTCTAGAATTTGTAGAGTGCAGCAAATCACCTGTGAGGGTCTAAAGGTGCAAGAGTTGCTACTTGCTTTGTGGTGATCTGTTAATTTGAAAAGCCAGGTCTTGAGTCCTTTCCTGAATTGCTGAAGCAATGGGGTGGCCCTGAGGTGCAGGGAAAGGTTATTCCAAACTTTGGCTGCCAGATGTGAGAAGGAGCATCCTCCACTGTTGCTTTGGCAGATCCAGGGGTGTCTGCGAGGAAGAGGGAGGCAGATTGTAGTTTTCTGGAATGTTGGTGAAATGTCGGGAGCCAGTGTAGCTTCTTGAGGTGGGGTGTGATGTGGGCTCATCTGGGCAAGTCGAGGATTAGTCTGACCACTGAGTTTTGTTTTGTTTGTAGTCTCTTCAGGAGGTGTTAAGTGATTCCTACGTAAAGTGTGTTCCTGTAGTCTGCTGGTAATGAGGGCCTGTGTGACAGTATTTCTGGTGTTGACTGGGATCTATCTGAAAATCTTGTGGAGCATGCGTAGGGTGTGGAAGCAGGTGCATGAGACTTTGTTAACCTGCTTCTTCATGGAAAGCTTGCTGTCCAAGTTGATGCCAAGGTTGTGGGCATGGTCTGTTGGGGTGGGTGATCGGCTGAGTTCAGCAGGCCACCATATCTCATTCCATGGAGAGGTGTTGTTCCTAAAGATGAGGACTTCTGTCTTGTGGGTGCTGAGCTTGAGACAGTTGTCCTTCATCCAGTCAGCAACATTCATCATACATCTGTGGAAGTTAGCTTTGGTGGTGGAGGGGTCTTCTGACAGCGAAATAATGAGTTTGATGTGGTTTTGCATAGGTGATGATGCTGAGTCTGTGTGATCTGACAGTGCTGGACAGGAGATTCATGTACATTTTGAAGAAGGTGAGGCTGTGGGAAGATCCTTGGGGGACACCACAGATGATCTTCTTGGGTTCTGAGGTGAACGGTCAGAGACTGATTCTCAAGGTTCTTCTTGTGAAGTATGAGACAATCCATTTGAGGACTTCTATCTGGATTCCAATGTGGTGTGAGTCTGTTGATCAAGATGTCCTAACAGACAGTGTCAAAGGCAGCTGACAGCACCAGGAGGACGAGGGTTGCCATTTTGCTGCAGCCCAGGTGGGCCCTGATGACCTTGGTGGCTATGATCAGGGGTGTCTCAGTGCTGTGGTTGACTTGGAATCCAGATTGTGAGTGGTCTAGGAGGTTGTTGCATTCCAGGTGTTTGGTAAGTTGCTGGTTGATTACCTTCATGAGAAACTTCATTGGAAAGTGGGGCAGGGAGATGGGCTGGTGGATCTTTGGATCTGCTGGGTCAGCATATGGTTTCTTCAGTAGGGATCATACTGCCGTGTGTACATTTCATTAATCCTTCTTTAAATGTAACCTGTGATGTTTAACTCAACAGGAGAGTGACACTTAGTAGAATAAGTGGATATAAACATGAACACTGTGAAGATTGTCACTCTCCCCCAAATAAACTATGTATGGAAATCCCTATGAGGGGATGGTCACTTTAGTGGCTCTGAATGTCCCAGGAGAGCAGCAGTACTAGTGTTGGAAAACAGAGGGTCAATTCATAGGGAGAGAGGCCACAGTTCTTTAAGCATACTGTTAGTGACCTCCCACAAAGCTAACGCAATTTTACTCCTGAAAGGTAAACTGGTTTCTGGGAGGAACACTTAGCTCTACCCTGGTACATAGTCTCAAGCAGCAAATTGTTTTGGGGAAAAAAGTGATAAACGTGCAACATCTCCAAAAAAACAATGAATAAGTAGACAAAAAATAAGGTCATTGTAGAGATGAAGCACTGTAAAGAAATGAATAGCAGTTCCGTTAAAAATAGTAATAAAGTAAAAAGAAAGTGTATCTATGAAGCGTAGCATAGAAGGGGCTAGAGACCCTTTTCAGACTTGGTCCAATGTCTTACCTCAAAGTAACAAAATTGTGCAGAGGTTGAAAATCTCCAGAGGAAAAAGCTTCCTCAGGGCTAGATCAACCTGTTGAGCAGTCTTCCTGCAGCATTGTACTTTGTGCTGAAATGCACAAAGTGGGGACAAATGTGAAAATGAAGCTGTGTCTTTTTCGGGTACGTTTTGCACCAAGTCCTTTCATCCAGAGACAAATCAGCTAGTTTCTGGAATAGTTATGTAATTCTATATTATGCCAAACCTTCCAAATTCTCAGGAAAGTTTCAGCAAACACGAGAACAATGAATCGAGATGAAGGATGGCTCTGCAAAGCTCCAGTTCGGGTCCACAGCAAAATATCTATTTACTGATGGCTCCTGGGAATTCTCTGTAGCAGCACCAGCTTCTTCTTTTTTCAGGATATTATACACTCCCCAGACTCAAGAGGGTAACACAATAAGAGCACATAAAAATGTTCAGTTGCAACTGATCCACTGGATTTCTCCCAGGCAGCCAGACCTTTCTCTGTTTCTAGAATGTTCTGCATCCATTAGTCAGAGGAGAGACATTCTTCTGTGTCAAGCAAGCTGACCTAACAGGAAGAAGTACTGCAGCCTGTAAGTACTTGGAGCAGCTTCTTGGTCCCAGAGACCAAGGGATTTCAGACAGAGTTGGTTGCATGTATCCCCCAGCCTACCATTAGGTACTGAGGTATTCTCCGATGTAGCAGCATGGAATTTGTTTTGTAATCACCAACTACAAACAGCTCTCTTATAACAATGAGTCATACAGAACAACCTAAAATGTAAAACACTTTTATGATTGAAGACTATTCAAAGTAAATCATACTAAAATTCCCTGACTTTCTCTTCCCACGTTTTATAGAAAAAATGACTCAGTTCCTGACCCACAGATACACTTTTAGGTGAATAGAATCCAAAATAGTTCCCCTCCACCAAACTTTATCTCACCCTAGTCCTTTTGCAAGACAATCCCAGTTACTTACTTTCACTATGAATCAAATAATTTCTACACTTTCAATTAATATATTGGTCCACATGCTGCTTTTAGTTGCAATAGCCTGCAACACTTGTTTGGTTTGGCACTGACAGCTGCCAGGATCTTCTCAGAACTACTGCCTGGTAATCTTGACAAAGCACACAGAGAAGACATCAATAGACTTTGTCAACCTTGGTCCTACCAGGGTACAAGCCAAAGCAACATAAGATGGAAAGAGATCACATGAAGGCAGCATTTTATGGAATATGTAATAGATGCTGATAAGGCTGAGCACAGATTAAACAGATGAGGGTGGAAAATGAAGTAGAAAATATAAGAGCAAAGGAATAAGAGCACAGGGAACTGAGAAGAAGAAAAAATAACAATATGTAGGGAGGCAATAAGAGATGACTAATTGTACATATTCAAAATGAACTGAAATAACTGGGAGATGTAGTCGGGCATCTTCATAGTCAATGTGTGTCTTATACAGCAATGGTACAACTCTTGTATCAAAATTCCTTCTCTAATCCCATCCTCCATATCTTTTGCAATTGTCCTCTTCTGATCTTAAACAAAGGATGAAAACCAGGACCATTAAGTGTTTATACCTGTACTTACTGATCCTTTTTCCCAATTCATACAGGTGACAAGGAGTATACATGTGCATGACAGGAAATCAGCCAGGAATGTGAATTATTTTTCAGAACACTGTATCTAAGTTTGGACAAGTTTTATTTAATAATTTAAAACATAACAAATATCAAAACATATTTATTCCAATGACTGAGAAATAGAACTTATTACATTTAGCAAGACACTTCATTTATTCAGTACTTTGCCTCTGCTTACCATCACCATATCCTGGTTTGTTTAGTGGCACCTGTGCACATATCTGGCTCTAAAGGCAATTCGGGTGACCTGGATCCATGTCAGATTTTGAGGATATCCACATAAAATAAATCTACATGAATTGACGTATAATAAACCTTATTATAAATGGAACTCAAGTATATAATCAATGGATACCTTACCGTTCTCTAATGAAGCAATTCCTCCATCAAGCATGAGGGTCACCTCTTTTTCTAGAAATTCTTTGGTATATTTCACATTTGCTGTGTTAGAATCAATTAAGCTTTCTCAGACCACCAGTTGAAAACCACTCCCCATATTTCATGGAGCCCTACTAATATCAATTATAGAGGAGCAACCTGAATCTCAAGTGAATGGATCATAGATGGCACTTTTAGGAATCTAATGTTACACTCAAATAAAGTAGTAACACAGCCCAGATGTCCCTATGGTAGAACACAGCTAGGAAAACTGGGTGTGTCCGCTGGGGCCAGTTAGAATCCACCTGTCTAGTGTGTAACAGATCCCCCCCTTACACACACACACACACACACACACAGATTTATAATAGATAATGGTGATGACTACTATGTAGTTAAAGTTAGGTCAGAGTTTCCATAGGAAGACTGTTTTATGTTTTTCTAATATCTTTGCCACTGTTTGACACACTTTCATCTACATCAGTTCCTTCCTTAAGAGTTTTGGAGTGATCCGTCAAGTGAGGTAGGGTGGTCAGGGGGGTAATTAAAGGAAAGGGGGTCCCAAAATGCATTTTCTCCATGCAATATCCATAGGGAATTTTAGACAGTCAAAATGGTTGATCTGAACTACACCATATTTTGCAGAATGTAGTTCTTCACTTTACGCCAGCTGTTTGTGATTTGATATAAGTCTGATCAGTAGTTTTAGAAAATTAAAGGTTAAAAAATAGAGATATTTAGCACCATGGGAGTCCCGCTGGACCACAGGTTCAGAAGATAACAATCTAATTGGGTGGCCTCAACATCAGGAGAGCTGTTGGGCAGCCATTTTAGGACTTGGTGAGGTGGTCCTTGTGTCCTGAAAAGTAAAAGAAAACTAACATATAAGGGGGCAGAGTAGGGATACCCTGACCTCTAACCGTTGAGTAAGGGTCTCGCCCACGGGGCTAAAAAACCTTTTTTAAACTTCCAGTTCACAGGTTCAGTGCAAGTACTACAGGACATAGAACGGACCCTAGCAGTATTTCCATGGGACCCGTAAAACATTTTTTTAGAAAAGTCTGGGGTGCCCTACTTTTTTTACTTCTCCTGGAGTGGGCCAGGGCCCAGGTGTTGCTGCATGTATAGTTTTTAAAATGAGTTGAGGGACATTTGATGCTCTCTCTCCCAGGCCCAAACTTTGGCCCTGTTGAACACATCTCTCAGGGTTACAAAGAGAGCAGCGTGTATAAGTTTTAAAATGGGTGAGAGGAGTGTGTGTGATGCTCCCCATTCCGAGCCAACCTTTGTCCAAAAGGACCCTCTACCCGAGGCGACAAAGAGACATGGGCTGGGCATGTTGCCCACCGCATATGCCCATGTTTGGGGGTTGGGTCACACCAGTATGGCAGCTGTCTGTCCATACACCTCACAGGCAGGGGACAATGTCCACCTCTTGCCATGAGTGGGAGCACAGGAAATACTTGCTCTCACCACACTGAATCAAAAGCATAAATGCTGGCTCCTGCGTGCGGTCCAGGTGGGGTCAACTGAGCTTCTGAGTTGGTGGGTGCCCCGGGTGGCACCTAAATGAAACATAACAAGACGTTCATTACATATTTATAATACCTGTTTCTGGTAATGCCCCACTTAGGGTTTATTTTGCATATTTACCTGCCCATGTGGTGCCCCAAAAATGGCAGGGACACCACTAATGGAACATATGAGCATTGTGGGGACTGCAAAAGATCCAGCATCCCCTCCCAAAGAAGTCTTTGGTAAAGTTGCCCTAAGTTTCTGAGGATGTTGAAAGAATGACCCTCAGGCAAGGCAATATCATTTTCAAGCACTCCAGGGCTGGAGCTTTTGTTGCTTGGCTCTGGAGTGCAGGGACTCCTAGCGGGTGGTTCTATGGCTAAATTATGTGACCTGAATGTGTAAAAGGCAGATTCTGACATATATGATGGAAAGTGCTTTATTGACAATTGTTTTGATGAACAGTGTAATGCTTTTTATTAACAATGCATTTCTTTTAATATAAGGTGATTAGTCAGTTGGCTTGCCTTATGTGGTGACCCATTGACAAAGCCAGTAGGCGTGCCTTGCTTGAAATGATAATATTGATGTGGAGACTCCTTTACAAAGCCAGTAGGTTTGCCTTTTTTTAAAATGCCAGTTCATGAAGAGCACTAAACCCCATGCCACTTGCGGCCAAAGGCTGTGCTTAGCAGTTGGCTGGCTGCCCTTGGATAGTTGAGCCTGGTGCCTGGTCACAGGCCAAGCCCTGCACCCAACCCCATACCACACAGGGCCGAAAGGTTTGCTTAGTGAGAAAATTGGATAAATTATCAAACATCCCACAAATTAATTGAAAAAAGTAAAGTTAGAGTGATGTTATTATACTAAATTAAAGTTTTAATTGAGGGTGGTGAGAACCCACCTCAAACAATATTTACCATCCTTGTCAGGTTGAACCAAAAAAGTCACTAAATAAACTTAGGCTGAACACCCTGGTAAATATAGCACAAAGCAGCCATGCTTAGCTTAGAGGCAATGTATACAATATTTAGACAGTACTCAAGCAGAGTTACCTTCTCACTTAGGAACGTTTCCAGAGATAGAAAGTCTTCAATGATTCCAGGCAGCCTTCTGGGTCTGATTATGGGCTTGACGATGATGTGGAGCCTCTGCACAAGGTCTCAGAGTTGATAAGAGTCGGCTCAGTGCTGAGTCCGGGGAAGCCATCAATAGGGTGCTGCTCGGTGTCAAATCTGGTGAAAGCGTAGACGACGGTTGTTGGCATTGATACTCGGCACTAAGTCAGGTGAAGTTTTCAGTTAGGCGGGAGGAGTACACTTAGACCACAGCCAAGGGTCCAGAACCTTGAGGACAGTTCTTGGGTGTCAGGGTATACTCCAACAGAGGCCAGCATAGGTGATGAGGTCAGGCCCAGATGAGGCTGGTCAGCTGAAAAGCAAGAAAAGGCTTCTGGAAGCTTTTGTGGCCTTGTGTCTCAACCAGGAGGTTCGCCAATGGACCCATGGAGTCACTTCTGGGGTCCTGGAGTCAAGACAAGCAGGTCCAGTCTTCCTTCAGGTTCTTTCGACAGTCCTTATTCTGAGGTCCAAGGGTGTTCTCAGGAAAGTACAGGGGATGTCACATTTATGCCCAATGCTAGCCTGTGGATGGAGGCAACCACTGGCCATAACTAGGCAATTGGTTAAGAATTCCCAGAAGTGATGCTGCACACTTTTACTGCACTTTCTGTGTCTTGTACTGTAAAATATCCCACAGTACCACACTCTACCTAAATCCAAGCTGGCAGACCTTTCGTTACCTTGGAGCTACCTGTACACAGCCAGCGAAGTGACAATGACAACAGGCAAACCCTACGTTGAGGTCATACCAAACCAGTTCTGAAACAGCTCCCTCTGGGTTTCAAGCCTAGCCGCCTAGGAATGCAAATGAAGAAGGCAAGCCTAATGTAATAAATATTTAAGAAAAGTGACATTTAAAAAGTTACACTTTACCTGCTTGAGCCTCCAATGGTGTCAGGACTAAGATTTGTCAAATAAGAAGCACTAATCCATGATATCGGCCTAGCAGGATCGATGGACAAAGAATATCCTTCCAAGCCCTTCAACACTCAACGAGGCAAAAATAACGACTTGTTTACCCCAAGGAACACCAAACAGCACGTAGGCAATAGAATAAAATAAGAAAACAGGTCAGCAGTTGATCACCCATTGTCACTTCAGAGTCTGTAACCTTTCTTCCCCTGTGATATTTGGAGGATTCCCACTACAGTAGTGTGTTCTAGGTGTGCTGCAGATACATTTTAATAACAATACAGCTGTATCTTGATATCCTATAGATTACCCATTTGTATTACCAACACAAATCTATTCTCTTTGTACCTGGTAATATGGGTAGGTACTGGAAACCAAGTTCAAGGTATGATTGGTGCAAAACACACGTATTCACCAATGTCTAAATTGCTTTAAAGTTCTCTGCGAGCCTTGCTGCTTGTCCATTGTGCACGTGACTGGTTAGTGCTATGTGCTCTTCACAGGTCAACTCAAGTGTTTATCAAAATTCCAAGCATCTATGCAATCTGAATCCTTATGCCTTCCTTTTAAGTCATTAGCACTTGTTAAATTGCTGTCTTGGGGATGTGCATGTGCACTTGTATCAGCAGGTAAGTATCCACTTACTTATTGTCTTTACTTGCTTCTTGGGGGCACATCCCTCAACCTTTTCAGAAGCATCAAGGAAGCCGGATGGCTTCCCTGGATGAGTGACAATGCTGCAGCGGATGGAAACGAGAACCAGGCAAGGTCTTTTGGGATGTTTTGCCTTATAACACTGATCGCCTAGCAAGAGCGTGGTGTTCAGGTGTGGCTTTTATAGTTTCACCTTTTGAGATTACTGCATAGTTTTGCAATGCAGCAAGGCCATCTAGGGAAGCTTTCAGAAACATCCAGAACATATGTCTATACTGGGAACCTGAGATGATCATGTCACAAGGGTTTTGCTTACTGTGTATACTTGTTGCTCAAAACATTGTCCATTTTCATGTTGGGCATGTTGTGGCCAATATACATGTCTTATTTCTAAGGCATAATCTCAGTATCGACTTTTGGCATAATGCCAGTTTGGTACTATTCATCTACTCACTACTCTCAGGTGTGTGGCCATAGCTTGTGTTTCCATGTGCACACTGTAGTGCCCAGGTCACAGCTATGGAGGATATTGTGGGTTTTATTGGAGATGACTAGGTTAACTGGGAATTAGTGCCCTTGTGCTCTGTGTGACCGTGACAATTGTCTAATTATAATTAGCCGGCTGGCAGAGGCCCCGGCTAGTACTTCCTCTGAATGAGGTGTGAAAACTGTTACAAGAGCAGGAACAATGGCCTAGGCCTTTTCACAAGAAGACGTTAATGTGAGGTATATGATAGCTTAGTAAGGTCAGCAGGGCAGGGTCCTGGATCTTCATTATTTTGAAAGGGAGCATGGTGAGGCCTTCTCATTCATATTCAAGTGTAAAGGGCAACCTGGGGAACAGAAGCCTTTGTTCCATAGGCCTTCTATAGGCAGTTTGGCAGCAGCCTAGTGGAGGGAGAGGTGGTCCCAGACCAGTTTGGTGTAGCTCAAGAGACATGGACAATTTATAGTGCTCTCATGTCAAACGTGCTTCATTTCAAAGTGAGTTTGTCGTATGCAGCTTTGGAGTCCAAAGTTAGAAATCTTGATCCAACCAAGACTCAAAAAGTATTCACAAGATAGAAGGACTTAGTTGACCATGAAAGTTGAATGTCTCCACTTGCAGCTTTTCCTGACAAAACCAACAGCTTAGGTATCAAGCAGCTATCCAGCTTTGAGAGTCCTACTGCACATAAATATTTACTCAGGTTTGGCACAGTAAAAATGGATGTGTCTCCCTTCAATTTGCTCTTAATGCTTCGTG
Organism: Pleurodeles waltl; assembly: GCF_031143425.1. Classification (NCBI taxonomy): domain Eukaryota; kingdom Metazoa; phylum Chordata; class Amphibia; order Caudata; family Salamandridae; genus Pleurodeles; species Pleurodeles waltl. The sequence continues at coordinate 807,207,538 of NC_090440.1, forward strand.
ATGTTGCCTGAAGCCTAACCGATTGCACAATGGACAAATCCATTTACTTCTTGGCTTGGCACAGGTAGGACAGAAAAAAAGAACATGGCTTATATTTTCTTTGGAGGGTGGGCAGCACATTGTCAGATGTCAATAGAGTCAGTAGACCTGACTGCAATCCAAAAATATATAAAAGATCCTATTTCAAGTGTGCCATATCGAAAGATTAGATACAGAGATTTAGCTAATTTCAGTTGGTAAATATCCATGAAAGCTTCATTGTAAGGGGCTTCCTTGATTATCAAGATCTGAGCTGACAATCTCCCCATAGTGGAGCTCTGGTGGAGATTAGACCAAAAATGTCTGAGACCGAACCTTAGCAACCAAGATTGAACATGCCTAAACCACGGAAAAGTAATGTTCTTATCCACCACCAGCAGTTCCTTCACTGCACTTCTATACAACAATAACTCCTCTGTAGTCCAGATTCTTGCCCAGTATAAATGAGTCCATAGGCGAGCAATATGTTCCACTCTTTTAAGTGCTAAATCAAGGAATATAGGAACTAGAGTAGTGCTCTTGGGGAGATGAAGAAGTGAGTGAACAAGCTTGCTGTCACTCAGATTGAGTAGTTCAGTGTTTGTCTGGGCCTAAATTTCAGCACCAGATAAGGTCACAGATTGAGCCTTTAACTTGTACAGATCTATAGCATGGAGTAGAGCTCTTGCTGATGTCGCTTAATATTTTTATAGATACCAACAGCTTAGTGCTGAATCTCTGTCCTTCGCTTTTGAATGTGCAGGGAACACGAAACCCTGCAATCCAACCTGATACCCAAGTAATAAAAAACATGCCCCAATTTGCCCCGTTCAAGGGATAAAACATCTTTAAAAGACTCATGGGGCCTAAATACTATAAATTTTGTCTGTGTAACATTAATCTCCAGGCCCTTGGATATACAGAAATCATTCAAATTATTTGGTAGTTGTTGCAGACCCATAGGAGTCTGAGATGATTAGAAGTGTGTTGTTTGCAAATAGGAGAGCACGGACACAAACCCCTTCTAATTTGGGAGCATTTATGTTTCCTTCAAGGAAGGCCCCTATTGGGGGACAGCACGCACTCCATCTCACCCCTCTATGTGTAGGAATGAGGTCTGTCAATTGCCCCTGTGGAACCCATCTGACTTCTGCTTCTGCTTACTTTACTGTGCTTGTGTCTGCATTCACACTTATAATCTAGTATATTCTTTTACAGAAACTAAATATAACTGAACATAAAATATTTCTTCAACATGAATTCATGGGGTGGAGCATTGGGCTGCAGGGATTGTTTTCATTGCTGTCTCTGAGGGCTGCACTTAGCCCCAAAGATGGCAGCAGAGGAACATATGTGTCACCATCAGGCGCGTGTGATGACCAATGTGCATGCCATTTTACACCCTGTTGCCAGCACGCATTCTCTTGTACCACTACTCAACAATATTAACATCTGAGATATCAAGCCTCTGTTGCCTCTCAAAATGCAATGCACTTTTTCTATACTTTATTTTATTTTTACTTTTTAAATTTCAGATCTGCCACACGTTTGAAAAACTATGTGAAAGTTGCAGACGCATGACTCCTCAACTTCAGTTGCAGAGGAATCTTGTCAAAAGTTACACAGATATAAAATATATTTTGATTAATAAGTGAAATTAACAAAGAAGAATTGTAGCTTACCAGCATTGCCACTGCCTTCAGTCATTTTGTGACTCCTCATCATCATTATATACAATGGTGCACTTAAAAAAAAAAACTAATTATTAGCATCACCTGGAGTAAGCATATGTAAAATCTCTTCACACAATTCTGCTGGCTCTGTAACCATAACCTTGCTACACTTCTTCCATTTTCATTACTATCCAGTCAACAGTTCCTTGTCTGACAAATGTTATTCCTCCTTCTCCACTATCATACAAAGTCATGAACCTGGTCATTTCAGCATGATGGCCAAAAGTCACCTAACGGCTACACAAAGGCAGTGCTTTACAGAGCACAGCAACCCATACCTTTGCTGACTCTCGTGGAGGGACTTTGGAATGTAGAGTATTGTTTCCATGTTGTCACGTTAGACTACTCTTAGCCCTCTGAGGGCCAGTTTGGAAATGCATTTGCCTCCTCGTGTGTACAAGGACACGAGCAGCACACTTTATTTTATTGCATCATGTGCTGATGTAGTTGTACTGACAGCAGGGAAATGGGAAGCACATGACTCATTGTTGGGCTAATCACAAAAGTACACGACAAGCGGCTGCTAAGAATGATTTGTGTGGTGCTGCACCAGTGGGAATGTTCGCATAGTTCCAAAGCCATATTTTGGCTCCCTTTTTCATTTTTATCAGATTTTGAATCTAGTGAAAGCTTAAAAATTTGTGAAGTGTGTTTCTTTGCAACTTCACACCTGCAAGAAATAAACAGAATAGCCATACAGTCATGCAAAGTTAAATTATTATAATAATAAAAATTAAATAAAAAAATAAAGATGCCTAACTATACGTAACCCTCAGAATAACCCTCTCCAGCACTCTCTTACCCTGTCAATAGGCTCTCATCATCCTACATGGATAGAAGAATAAGATTAGTAGTACAGACGTCAGTAAGCACATGTACAAATCATATTCCTCATACCCACCTTCAAACATTTTCACTATAAACTCAAGATTTCCACATTGGGCCTTATTAGGAGTCTGGCAGTCAACAAACCACCAGACTTGCTGAAGTGGTCGGACCGCCGCATTGTGGCGGTCAGACCTCAACATTACGAGGTTGACAGGCAGACCTGCCAACCTACCGCCGTCCCGCCAGGATCTCTGATTCCGGCAGGATGACGGCAGTGCAGGTTGTAATCAGCACCGCCCTGCTGATTGTAATCTTGTTCTCTGCCCGCCTTTTCATGGCGGTTCAACCACTGGCAAAGAACAAGTGCAGGGGGCCTGCACAGCCCTTGCTGTGCTGTGCAGACAGTGCACATTTCAAGAGTGTTGGTGCCCACTCTGTGCAGCAGCATTGCCGCCGGCTCTATTTTAAGCTGGCAGCAATGCTGCAGCACCTTTCCCACTGGGCTGACAGACAGGAGCCTTGATTCTGCCCATCAGTTCAGTGGGAAAGATGTAATAGGGCCGGCGGTCTCCTCACCACGTGTCTGGCAGTTGGCAAATCTGACCGTCAAACTCGTAATCAGGCCCATAGTTTCAAAACGATGACCAACACAAGAATTGAGTGGCAGCACAATGGAGGAGTCATCTTGGGGGAGCCACTGCCCCCCACAATTTTCAAATTAATATAAAAAATAAATGTGCTGTTCCTTCTCCGCCAAAATATTTTAAAAAAGAAATCCCTGGTCACTTGTTGGTTGCATGTGATTTTATAGAAAAACAATTTCATGGAGTCCCATTACTTAGAAACCATTTCACCAAAACTGTTTAATGGAAATTAGCAGGATAGATGACATGTACCATTTCATAGAAAATAATTCATAGAAAGAATTTTTTTCAAAATCGATCTTTGCATGTTTGATTTTTAAAGTATATTATGAAACGGTCTCATTCATAAACATTTTTATTTGATTTATTTATTTATTTTAGTGCTTTACTTTCAGGGACAGTACTTCAGATTTATACCTTCTACTTCAAACAATTACCTCTGATGCTTTTAATTCACTGACCCCTCATCACACCTAAACACCATCCATCGCTGACCCTTTCAAATCCCAATCCCTAAAAAAACGGTCATCAGCCAAACAACACTGATGCCAGATCCCTAAAAACCCTCATCACCTATAAAAAAACATCTTCCCCAGATCTAAAAAAAAGCCCCATCGCCCCTAAAGTCCAGACATTCCTAAACCCCTCAAAAGCCCTTACCACCTCTAAACCCCACCCACTCCTGAACACTAAAAACCCTTTGCCATCCCTAAATCTGCCCACCACTGAACCTTGAAAAGCCCTCCTCAGCCCTTAACTCTGGCCATCTGTGAACCCTAAAAACCTCTCATCACCCCTAAACATTACCTATCCCTGAACCCAAAAAACCCTCCTACTACCCTGAGACTCCACCCAATTTTAATATAATTTTGAATTTTTCTATAAAGTTAATTTATTTTAAAACATTTCCTTTAATTTTCGATTTTTTTGAAGTTCCTTAAATTAGCTTTCTTTGAAACTGGTTTTCCATGATTTGCTTTCCCCTAATGTGGTTTCACAGTTTTTGTTTTTTCCAATAATTCACATATACCAGTCAAGTCATCTTCCGCATCCAATCACACAACTTCCCTTCTCCTCCACCATCAAAATCTATAAAAAACATAAGTGCCACACACAGATGCCACCAACACATTGTTCAAATGTATATTTTTTTACATTCCATTTGCGGACGCACTATTTCTACACTCCCTCACCACCATCTGGATCATCCCTCCTCCTCCAACTCCGACTGCCATGCTCTCCACACTGAAATGGTGAGCTGAGAGCTAGTGTCTCTTCTGCGAGCGGACGCTGCAAGGACAGTTGTGGCTCACAGAAGAAAATGCAATTGTCACAAGAATGCCATACTTACTACAGCGCCTTCCTTCGGTCTACAGCTGCCCAAGAGAGGTAGGGCAGAACAGCATATTAGCTAAAATTCCACAAATTCGCTCCTATCTGCAAAGTGGAGACCCAAGTGAGGAACCCTGGGTACACAAAGCTCTGTGAAGCTACTTTTGCTTTTGAACTATGATACCAGTAAAACTCTCAATTTGGCAGATCATAGACCAAAGAAAACATCTCTTGAACTCGCTAAGAATCTTGTTTTGAGGGAAAGAACTCCTGTTTTTTAGCAGATTCTTGCCAACATATTTCTATGTGACATGCTTAATAATCGAGTGATAGTAGTAGGTACTGGACGGACTTAACCCCTGTTTTGGCAGGGAGCAATTTGTTGTTGTCAGATAGCTTAAACTCTGAACCAGGAAAAGGAGGTTAAAAATGCATATGGCTGATGCCCTGAGTGCTTCAGTTTAGTGATAGGGCATCCTTGGTGCATTAAATCTAGAGCGGACCATGGATAGATATCTTTATTTCTTCTATGTCCCCAGGTCAACATGTTACAGCTCGTTTTGATCACCAACCAGGTCATCCAGCTATGGACTATCTGGGTTCCAGAATGTTAGATGTTTTGCCCGTGGTTCTTTGCTGAGGGTTTACAAACATATAAACTGAACAACTCATCCAATCACTCATGCAACATTTTGGAACCAGAAATTACCCAGCATCTCTGTTCTGTAAAAACAGGAGATAATGAGGGAGACAATGAATATTTTTTCACATTTTGAGATTATCCCACACAGTGCTTAATACATGATGCACTGCACGCTGTGACACTCGTGTTGCAAGCATTATTGTCATGCACTCTTCACTCAGTGCATAGTGTGATTCCTGCCAATCAGTGTAGCCGTAAAGAACATACACCCATTTTTCTGCCGTCTATTGGTAGGTGTTAGGTCAGGTTTAAATGTACAATGTTTGGCCTTATGCTATCATAGTATATATCCAATGGACGAGGACTGTGCGTTTAGAATTATATTCTGACTAATGACTTCCATTTGGAGCCATACATGCCAATTACAATAATTAATTATATTTTTTAACATGTTTTTATTGGTTTTACAAAGAAGCCATACATTTCTTGCATGCAAAAGTCATTAATAGCATTTTGTCATTGGTTACAGTCTGTCGTCTGGCTCTTCCATATTAAGGTCAATATATATAACAAACTACTAAGAACTTGTGTGCACTTCCCGGTCCGCTAATTCTACCCAGCACTTCCGAAGTTGTCGCCATGTAGGACGAAGCGTTCAGCTGCAATGTGGTTCTATTGCCACTGGTGACAGGGGCCCTCACCGCCACACGGGTAAGGGTGGGGGGGCAGAGGAAACAAGGGGGGGAGGGGGGGCAAGGTGGAGGGATATGGCACAGTGGATCACAGCGCTGGTGTCTATTGGTTGAGTGTGCAGGCCTTTTGGCGCTGTGGCATGCATGTATTGGGGGGGTGGCTGCTGTGCTATCGGTGTTGGCGAGGCATTGATGATGGATATGTATGCATCCCCAAGTGTAGTATTGCCTTTCTGCCGGGGCTGGGCCCACGGCCTTCCAGGTGGGTGCAGCTGTCTGTGGTTCAGGGGGGTCTTTCATCATTTTTGGCTTCTAGCCTGGACACTAAGACGCCCCAGGCCTCGCAGCCCGCTTGTCGCAGTCCCCTGCGTGCTAAATTTGTTAATACCTGATGCTCAGCGCGAGCCCAGCGTAGCGTGAGGGCAAGCCAGCCTTTTAAGTCAGGCGTGTTACGAGCCTTCTAGTTCATTGCTATCAATCTTTTGTACATTACATACGCTAGATCTACAAACCTGTGCAAGTGTTTATTTATTTTCGTCCTTGTCCTTAGTCCGAGTAGACAGGATTTGGGATTCGTGTCCAGGTTGAGCCCTGTGATTTCCGCTAAGGCTGTGACCACCCCTTCCCATTCCCCCCGCAACCGCGGACACTCCCAGACCATGTGATAGAACTGTGCTGCTGGTGTTTTGCATCTGGGACAGGCTGGGTCCGAACCGGGGAACATGCGTTTAATCCTGGCCGGCGCCAGGTATGTCTGATGTAGATAATTGAACTGTGTATATCGGAATCTGGGGTTTCTTGAGACCTCACGTGTGTGGCACAGAGCTTTTGGCCATTCTGTCCCGGAGATCGGGGTGGGCAATACGATGTTCCACCTCTCCCTAGCTTTCTGCAGGTTGTCTTCCGGGGGTCTGTTCGGGAGTTTATAAAGGTTTGAGACTACTTTTCCTTGGGGGTCCCAGTTCAGCATGTGGTGCAGGGTGACTGAGATATCAGGCTCTTCGTCGCCGGATGCCCACATTTTCCTGATTGCATGGCATATCGCGTGATATGCCAGGAATTGCCCCGGATTGATCTCTGTGAGGGCCTGTATAGCTTCGAAGGTCATTAATTTCCCTTCCTCAAAACAGTCTCCTACTGTACTTATACCCGCGTCTGACCAAGTTGTAGGTGAATATGAGCCGGCTTCCACCCACCCAGGGAGCCGATCCAATGGGAGAAGCGGTGAGTAGGGTAGTTTTTTAACTCCCTTTTGGATATACTTCTTCCAATATGTGTGTGCCACTGTCATCAATGGGTTTGTGCATGTGCTTTTAGTTTGCTTATCCAACAGCCAAACTAGTATGGGAGCGCCTTGGAGTCGGGATTGCAGCCATATAGTTTCTGCCGAGCAAGGTCTATGGAGCCAATTTAATATCCACTGCAGCTGTGCGGCCGCAGCATAGAGCTAAACGTTTGGGGCGCCCAGTCCACCCATTGCTACCGAATGATGCAGCGTGGTGAGTGCAACCCGTCTTCTGCCCTCGCCCCACACCAGTTGTAGTAGGATGGAGTTCAAGCCGACAAAAAAGCTTTTGGGGATAATGATTGGTAAGGCCGCAAAATAATACAACAGTCTAGGTAATATCAGCATGTTTGCTGTAGCTACTTTACCCAGTGGTGAGAGTGGTAATTTATTCCAAAAGCGTATTGAGCTCTTAACAGAGGACACCGCTTTCCCCAGGTTTCCATCCCTGAGGTCTTCCGCCCTGTGGTAGACGTTGATCCCTAGGTATTTAAATGTGTTGAAACACCATTTTAGGTGGCCTGGTGGGGCACTTTCTTGCCTCGCAGGGGGCCAGCTGGTTAGTGGGAATATACAGGATTTCCCCCAGTTAACTATTAGACCAGATACCCTTCCGAACTCAGACAACAGCGACATCACTGGGGGCAGCGACTCCTCCACTCTGCGTATGTATATCAAGGCATCATCTGCGTATAGTGATATGGAGTGGAGAGTACCGTTCCTTGACACCCCCCATTCTTCTTTTTTGGCACGGACGCGTGCAGCTAATAGTTCCATCGCTAAGGCAAATAGGAGGGGGAAAGGGGGCAACCCTGTCTTGTTCCCCTACTAATCGGAAAGCTTTCTGATATTACTCCTCCCGTCTTCACCCTAGCCTGTGGGGCAGTGTACAGAATGCGTACCCAGCTTGTGAATTTTGGACCGATACCCAGTAACTGCATAGTGGCAAACAGGAAGTCCCATTCTAATGTATCAAACGCTTTTTCTATGTCGAGCGATATCACCGCTTCCTCGAGTGCGGTCGGGGGGGTGTCACCCATCACACTGAGCAGCCTCCGAATATTTAGGAAGGTGTTACGTTTCGGGATAAATCCATTCTGGTCATCGTGTACCAGGATATGCATGTAGGGAGCTAGTCTGTTAGCCAGGATTTTGCCAAGTATCTTACAGTCTAGGTTCAACAGTGAGAGAGGTCTGTAAGACCTGACGTCAGTGGGATCGCGCCCTTGCTTTGGAAGAACCACTATCATTGCCTCTTCTTCAAACGTTTTTAGGAGATGTGAGTTAAGGTGTGTCGCAAAGGTGGAGTAGTATTCTGCTGGCAGGCCATCTGTCCCTGGGGCTTTATTCCTAGGTAGTTGTTAGAGGGCCTTATTGAGTTCCCCTAATGTGATGGGGGCTTCTAGTGTCTATCTGTCGACGTGCATTAGTTGGGGCAGGGGAGAATCTGCTAGAAAGGACTCAAGCTGTTGGATGGAGCATGATGTACTTTTGGTGTATAATTGTGTATAATATTCCCTAAACGCATCATTTATTTTTACCTGCGTGGTAGCTATTGCGCCTGCGCCTGTTCCTATCACCCTGATTGGAGGGCACCGCCGGTCCTCCCGCAGCAGCCATGCGAGCAGCCTACCAGATCTGTCGCCTTCCGACTGTAGCCTAGCCAAATGGTGTTTGTGATCGTGAAGGCGTAATGTAGCATCAGCCTTTGCATGTTCAGCGCGCATTTCCGTCAGAGCCGTGTATGGCGTTTCATTGCGTGCAACTGTGTTTTCTAGTGCTCTTAGTTTCTTCTCCAGCTTGCTGACCTCTGCATGGAGTGTGCGCCTCACCCCCATGTAGTGGAAATACAATGTCCACAGATCACCACTTTGTGTGCGTCCCACTCCATTGCTCTTAGTTTTGTGGTGCCGGTGTTTAATTCCCAATACTGTTTTAGCGCTGTTCTCAGTGAGTCTGTGAATGCAGGGTTGTGTAAGGCTTCCGCTTGTAGCCTCCACGTTGGGATAGCCTGGCGCTTCCTGCCCTAGTCCAAAACTATTTTAAGCGGTGAGTGATCTGATAGTGTCTTGGCTAGGTATTCTATTCCACTGGTCACTGTGCAGATCTCCTGGGTGCCCCACATCAAGTCTATCCTGGTGTGTACCTTATGTGGTGCTGAATAAAATGAATATTCCCTATGTCGTGGGTGTTTCATGCGCCATATGTCATGGAGGTTCATGTTACTAGCCCATGTCGATAATGGGCGGCTAAGGTGTCTAATGACTGTTAAATATGTGGGGGGATTTGACCTGTCCAATGCTGGGTCCGGCGTGCAGTTGAAGTCTCCTCCCCATATGGCGGGTGTTTCGGGGTTCGTTAATAACGCTGGAGTGAGTGTACTCAGAAACTCAGGCAGTGCGCCATTGGGAGCATATACCCCTACAATTGACAATTGTTTGCCGTCCAGCTTACCCTCCACCACCACATACCTGCCCTCGTGATCTATCTTGTGTGATGTTTGGATAAAGAGGACATTCCCTGCTATCCATACGAGTACCCCCCTCGCAAAGGATGTCCCCACAATCTGACCTCCCCATTTACTACGTAGATCCTGCAGGTCTGGGTCCCGCAGGTGAGTCTCTTGTAGGATTGCAATATGTGTGCCATGGCGTTTGAGTCGTGTGTGCACCCTGGACCTTTTGCCCGGAGTCCCCAGTCCCCTAACGTTCCAGGTGACTATGTCATATTTGTATGTGCTGTGGGTTGTAGATTGTGCCATATTCAATTTGTGAGTGTGTGTCTTGCTCCCCGGTTCCCGGGGAGGCCCATTGGGTCTCCTCCGCCCCCATCGCCCCCGCGGACGGGCCCCTCAGCTCCGGGCACTTGTCCTGTTTTGTGAGCAGACCGGTAGTGCACAGACTAATAGTTACCCTCTTTCCTTCCCCAACTGGATCCCAACCCCAACTGTGAACTTGCAACAGGCTACACACCCATTTTAGGTGCGAGCTAAGGTGTATCCGTATGGATGTCTGCGGGGGAGCAATAATACTATCCGGATGCGGCTCATTTTAGGGGTTCGCATCCTTCTGCAGACACGGTCCGCAAGTGGCTTGGGGCACTCCCAGGGCACGGCCATCCGCCCAACCCCCCCGCTCTACGCCGCCAGCTGCGCACAATATGAATAAAGGAGATATCTCCAGGAGCAAACGTGCAAGGATACATAAGTTCAGGTGATGTGACCACCCACTTCAGGAGGAAGTCGCAAAGTTCAGTTCTGTACTCCGGCTATGGCGGTTGGTCCCCCTTGGGGGGATAGTTCAGTAGTGTTTGTTCAGAGTGTGTCTGCGGACCTTGGGGTGAGCTCCGGGCCCCTCAATGCCTCCGTCAATGTAGAGTCCGAACTGATTGAGTCAGACTCCGAGCCTTCCACTGGATGGGTCCTGAGAGTCTCAAAGGAATTCTGTGTTAGTAGGGGGGTTTCTTTAAGGGCCCTGGCTCTCTCCTCTGCAGCCTGTTCCACCGTGGGTTGACCCCTGGCGTGCCTCTTGGATTGTTTCCTAGGTTTTGTCGTTGACCAGTGCTCGTCGGTGCCGGCTGCCTCGCGGGGGTGGGCGATGCCTTTGGCATGCATCCACGTCCAGGCATCTTCCGGTGAGGTGAACACATGGGTGCGTTCATCTGTTATTACACGCAATTTAGCGGGAAACATTAATACGTATTTTATGTCATGTTCCCGGAGGCGTTGTTTAACTTGGGTGAAGGAGTTACGTTGCCTTTGCACTTCCTGAGTGAAGTCTGGATAAGCGTGAACAGTCGAGTCCTCATACCTGTATGGGCCTTTGCTGCGGAACTGTTGGAGTATCGTATTCCGGTCCCTGAAGTTTAGAAACCTAGCTATCAGTGGTCTCGGAGGTTGACCCGGTGCCGGGGGGCGTCCGGGGATTCTGTATGCTCTTTCCACTGAGAAGAATTTGGATGGGGTTCCATTCAGGACCTCTTTAATTAACCAGTGTTCCAGCAGAAGCTCTGAGCTTTGATCCAGTGATTTTTCAGGAAAACCAAGAAACCGTATGTTGTTGCGGCGGGATCTGCCCTCCGCCTCCTCTGCTCTTCTCAGCAGTAACTTTACTTCTGCATCTAGGCGGAGAATTTGTTTTTGGTTATCCGCTACTGTGGAGGCCAGTTCACTTAGCGCCGCCTCCGTAGTCTTCACTTTATCAGATAGTTTGCCATGGTCTACTCTGAGGATGTTCAGATCTTGCGATACCGTGTCTATCCTGGTCTCCAGTGAGGTTTTAGTGTCCATGATTGCTTGTAGTACTTTCTTGAATTGCGAGGAGTGGGACATGAGCGTGGACTCCAACGACTGCAGAGAGGGCGTATGCTGCTGATCTCCTGGTGCCTGACCATGCGTGTTCCGATCCTGTTTTTTAGCTGATTTGGGCCTTCCGGACATTTTGACTTATCTGTTGCGGCCTGATTCCTCCTACAATCACGCGCTCACCTACGTTCTCTGGGCCCTGTAAGCGAGGAGGACATATATATCCCCGTGGGGCCACACCAGTGCACACTTCAGTTTTTGAGGTTTCGGCCCTGCTGGTGGTCCTCTAAGTGAGATCTTATTCAGGTGGTCTGGTACCTCCCGTCGCTAGGTCCGCACGCGTGCTTCGAGCCCCTGGTCGGCAGCCAGCTCCAGGCTCTAGGTCCTCTTTCGGTATGGAGTAGAGGAGTGACGTTCCCAAGTGTATTCGCTTAGTGTGTTATGGGCTCGCACAGTACTTTAAGCACTGTTCCACCCTGTGGTGCAGGTCGGCGCCATTTAACAGAGGATATGGCTTAGCTTGATCCGGACCGACCCTGCGCGTGCCACGTCTGTGGTGGCTTCGATATCTAGCTGCAGGTCCAGAGACGACTCCCGGGTGAGCGCTCCACGCCATCAGTCATGAGATAGGGAGGCACCCCCAGTGGCCCACGTCAGGATTCGTCTCCCGTCCTTCATCCCCCCTCATGGGCGGGAGGAAGTAGTCGGTGCGAGGCGAAGGCAATGGCTCCCAGTTCCCTTCGCGGCGGTCCCCGCAGACGCCGTGCACCCACTTCACCATCCGGGCCTCCAAATTTGGTGCAAAACCCCACCTCAGGGGGAGACAGCGCCAGCGGCCTCCCGGAGAGGGCGCGTCTGCTGTGGCCGAGCTCACAGCCGCCCGACAGGCCTCATAACCATGTGAAGCAGCTGGTGGGTCCAGGGAGAGGGTCCCGACCCGCTCGTGAAACGAGTTCACCCCTGGCCTGTTGTTGTGGTCCCACAGGGCCTTTCGCGGAGGGGGAGGCGTGTCTCTCCGCTTGTCTTCAGCCGCAGCGGGGGGCACCCGCCCGGGGCCCCTGCAGCCCCCGCCGTTAGACCCCCGCTGCCCCTCGGAGCTCCCCGTGCCTGGTGGGGGGGGGAAACTCCGGCGGCCGATCGGCGGGCAAGGAGGGGGGGGGCGCCCAGGGCGGTGCTGAGGCAAAGTATGGGCTTAACGCCCTCGCGAGGTGGGCCGCTCCCGCATCCGCGCACCCACCTCTCTCTCAGTCTTCAGGGCAGCGTCCCGTCTAACACAGCCGGCAAAATGGCGGCCGCAGCTCCCTGCTCCGATCCGCTCCGCGGCAGCCCCCCCGCCCTGCCGCCCGATCGCGCTTAAAGCCGTCGGCGGAGGGAGAGCGGCCCCAGAAGCGGATCCGCCACAGGAATACAACAGCAGCGCCCCAGGAGCGCCCCGCAGCTATTTTCGTGGCGAGCCCGAGAGGAGCGCTTAATCAAGCGTCCTTCCCGGTCGCCATCTTGGCTCCTCCCCCCTACAATAATTAATTATAACATTTAAGAAATATTTAACATGACGTATCAGCCCATGCCCCTAAATCCCTCTCAGTATGCTGCATGAGTTTTATCTCTCATCTCATGACTTCCACCCAAAGTGTATATTGTGACCTCCTGGAACCTGCATGGCTATTTACGTGGTGGCTGCATCAGCATATATATCAACAGTCAATGCACATTTGGAGGAGAGGTGAGGGCCCATTCCTTGACTGCCTTTGCTATTGCGTCAAGTAAGTAGGACCCATTTAAAAAACAAAAAGCAAAACCACCTAAAAAGAAGCGACAACAGATATTATAAAAAAATCAAAATATAACAAGAACAGTAAGGAAAATAAAAAATGCACACTGCCAGGACTGGACAGGGAAAGCCCACTTTGCGAATTATTGCAAATCGTGGCGTGGGGAGGCACACAAGGGGCACCTTCCTGGTCGTTCTGGTTTTCTGTTCAATGTATAAATGCTTTCTTGTTACAGTAGCTGTTGCAAACTATTGACAAACATCCTATCAAAGCAGTGGTACTGATCCACAAATTGTAAGCTGTCAGTGTTGGACAACTTTCACTCAGTGAACAGCAGCTTAAGGCATCTAGTGGAGTAGGCAGTGGTCATGGAGACCACTGCCTGCTTCCCTGAAGCCATTTGTAGAATATCAGTTTCACTTTTGATCTCAGCCTATCTCACTTTAAGACTTGCTGTTGTTTTAAAATTGCTGCTACTGGCTTTTACTGAGCTCTTTCCTTGCTAACTGGGAGGGGGGTCTTTTCGCTGTGTCACTCACCTCCTTCTTTTTACGGCGGGGTCGCAACTGAGCTTTTTATTGTCTTGATCGCTCTTGTTCAGAAGCGTTCTTTGTCTTTTATCTTTTTGGGGGGCTGGGGGCAATGTGTTTGAATTTGTTTTTTTATTGCTTGTTTTATACTGTATAGCGCTTTTAATACTGTTTACGATGTATTTCTTACCGATTCATGCATTTGCTCTTTAATTTCCGATTCCCTTTTGACCCACTTTAGAGTCGCCATTTATTCGAGGGTGCCCTCTAGTTGCTCAGCTATCCCACGCTATTTCAACTTGCTGATGTACCCGACCTGCAGCGGACGCGTGTAGCGGGCATGCCCGTCTGCGTCCAGATCACAGCCAGTGCCAGCATGCTGCCGGTGAGCCATCCCATCCTGCACCTCTCACCCTTGCGACCTACTCAATGTGACCATTTGGGGGCTCTCTATTCTTTTAAGCCAGGGACAGGTATTGTTTGCCGAAGGTGCAGTTTCTCTGTTGAGCCTTTGGAACGAGCTAATCCCTCATTTAATAACCCCTCTGGATCTTTTATTTCAGATGACTCAGCCGAAATCTTTCTTTCTTCACCAGAAATTTATTTTATGACTGGACTTTTAAACTGTCGCTCCCATCCTAGAGACGCATTGGATATTTTTAACCTTCTGACTGACAAGATTTGGGATGTCTTATTTCTCACAGAAAACATGGCTTAAAGACAGCTCTGCTGCTGACATTGCTTTAGCTATCACCAGGAGTCCTCTATTAAACATTTTGATTGAAACAAAAAAAAAATGGGGGTGGGATTGCGATTATACATCACTCTTCATTTCAGTGTTCTGTTTCCAACCTTACTAATATTGATAACATTGAGGACAAGACGTTTACTATCACTGTTTCTCCCACCTTTTCAATTTCTGGTGTGCTTATCTATTGCCTCCACTCAGATGGAGTAGCTACATCTTTACCATCTTTGTCTGACACTTTGGGCCAACTCTGTCCATTAGACGCTAACATTGTAGTTTTAGGAGATTTTAATCTCTATGTGGACTATCCCAAAAATAAACTGGCACAGCAATTTGTGAGCACGTTGGAAGGCTTTAACCTTGAACAACTGGTTTAAGTACCCACTCACAAAGCAGGTCATACTCTTGATCTTATCCTGGCCAGTCCCCTCCTGATCAAGGTACAACTGGTGGTCAATCTCACATAATCGGATCTTGTCTTAATTCCGTTTGAGATTTTAACACTCACTCTCTCTGTCCTGCCCTGCATGACAAAAGTAATGTCTAGACCCTGGCACAAAGTTAATGACTTGCTTCTAGCTGATGCCTTTTAGTCCAATATGCTTGATGAGACTGGAGTCTTAGAACAGGCCGCCATTCTTTTGAATGACTGGGTAGAAAAGGTTGTTGATACTATTGCACCTAGGAAACTCCATGCCACCAAGAGATTGAAACCTTCAGCTCCTTGGTTCTCCAATGCTCTCAAATTAAAGAAGTCTAGTTGTAAGAAGCTTGAAAGGCTTTGGAGGACTAATCATGATGAGGGTGCTAAAGTGATTTATCAGTCTGCGCTCAAGAAACACCATGGAGCTATTTGCCTGGCTCGCAAAGCATTTATTACTCTGTCTATTTCTGAGGCAGATAACACTCCTCCCTGGTTATAGTAATGCTTTTGGACCTCTCTGCTGTGTTTGATATGTTCTCTCATGCTATTCTGCTTGAGAGGCTGGAAAGGATGGTATTACTGATCATGCCTTGCTATGATTTAAATCTTTCATCAGCAACCAAACTCGACACGGATGACATTCAGCTGTTCCTGGCCTTCCAGGAAATTGCTCCCTCCTCATTGAGCTCTTTTAAGATATACCTTGGATCTGTTATGGCCTGGATGAATACCAGCTTTTTAAAACTGAACTCAGACAAAAGTACTACATCTAGTCCAGATTCTTGCCTCTGGTGGCAATGAGAGTTAGGACCTCCTCCCTGCCCCTCCCCGGTGGTAAGGAACCCAAGGGTCAAATTTGACTCTGAGACACAGATTAAAGCATTTTCCTGTTCCTGTTTCTTGACTCTGAGATCCTTGAGACATATGCTTTACCGTATTCTTGTGGCACACCAAAAAACAATTGTGCATGCTTTGATCAACTCCAAATTGGATAATTCTAACAGTTTATATCTCAGGCTTCCAATCGTTCTGATTCAGTTTCTTCGAATTACTCAAAATGCAGCTGGCCGCTTGATCCTTAAAATTCCTCTCTGGGTTTTGATGTCAAGTCACCTGCAACAGCTTCATTGACTACCAATCAATTAGAAGGATCCAGTTCAAGGCCCTCATCATTGCCTTTAGAATTTTTAATCTAAAGGGACCCCTTTATCTTAGGGTCCTGTTCAAGTTGTACTTTCAGGCCTGCTTCTTGCATTCTAACAACCTCAAACTGTTTCAAATTCCCCACATATATAATAGTCCAGAACAGGAGGCCGTTCATTTGCCTGTCTGTCAGCCAGACTTTGGAGTGCACTGCCTTTTTCCTTGAGAAGTTGTCCTTCTGAATTGGCTTTCAGGAAAAGTCTGAAAACATTTCTCTTTAATCCTGTTCATATGATGTCCTAACTCTGGCTCTCATACTTAGACAACGAGACGTCCCCTTCCGCTAGCGCTGGGACACCCTGTTAGGTAGCTGTGCGCTTTTGAAATGCATTACATTGTATTGTGTAGCTGCATTCGCCTTCATGCACAATGATTTACAAAGATTATGCACATGCATAATAATGAGTCAGTCATTTTTGCTTCTTTATGTGGCTTCATATGAATGGTGCTTTTCCACTGAGAGTGCAGTGCAAAACTGAGGATGGGTCACAGAATCTGTCCCTGAGCAAAAACAGCATTTGTTTTTTTAATTGTCCAGGGGACAGACTTTCTAAAATCCCGAATAAAGATTTCCAGTGGGAGTCAATGAAAGAAGCTACATTAAAGTTCGTTTTTTAAATGTATTTTTATCTTTATCTCAGAACAGGAAGATTTTTTTCTGGTTTACACTTTCTGCTGTTTCACAGTGGCATTATCAGTAACGCCCCAAAGTATATCAGCGGTCATAATTGACTCAACAGCATAAAAAAACAATCATTTTTTAGGGCTAAACTCAATCAATAGGTATGAGGGATATTTCGAATACTTTGTTCAATGGAAATTATTTGCACGTTTATTAGTCCTTCTTAAAAACCAACGGGATTTTACAATATAGTAGGTCAATGAGGTCAGCAAAATATACATGTTAACTGATATCTTTTTGGCTTTGTGTACGGGTTTCTGATTAAGGAATAATGCTGGATGCCCATCTCAAATCTGTTTAGGTTTTCATATGGCACAATGTGTTTTCTTCAAGGAATCTTACCATGTGAATGCCTTAGAATACGCAATCCTTAAACATGAGCAGCACAGGTTACAATGTAATACCGCGGCTACTAGCCTTTGCCAAATAAATAATAAATCATATACAAAAACACACGAGGTACGTTGGCACTTTGAAATTGTATTCGCGGAATAACCCACTGAAATTGTTGGGACTAATAGCAGCTTCCTCTAAGCTATACATCAGTCCTTTTATAAAATTATGGAAAAAACAGAAGGCGATAATCATAACATTAAGTTACACAAATCTCAGTATATCACACATTTTCAATTTCATTTCCAAGAGAAGGCGTTAAATCACCTTACATATCTAAGCATCTCAGAGGAAAATGGTTATTAGATCCATGAAACATTGCCTCTAGGATTTTGTTTCCATTCCCTTGCCATCAGTAGATAATATTGGAAAAAACTCAGCCTGTAATTCAAGAGCAGACAATATGCAACCATATGCTTCTCAGATTTCCTTCCTGCCATAACATGCATGAAGTAAGGGCTTATGCAAAACGTTATTCCAAGTGTGTTTCTCTGAAAGTATAAAATAACATCTTATTAAAGTACAAAGTTGAATGATAGCATAAAATGCATGTGATTGATGTTGTAGAAGTAAGATTTTCATTTCTACTATGTAATTCTCTGCTGCTACACAACAACCTTCCCAAACGAACCAAACCGCAAAATGCAATTGTATGTTACGCTAGAAAAAAATGGTCGCACTAAGCAAAGGAAACGTATAAAAAAATAGATCTAAGCATGCTCCACAAAAATACCACACTGTCTTCCTTACCAAAAGTGATAACCTAAACATCTCAACTACTGAACTTGGAAGAAACCGATAATTTTCCATACCCAGAAACACATTTCGTTGGAATAGACAACGTGTTCTCTGCACAAATGTGCCTTTTGCTGGAGAGTCTTCAGCCTTTTGGAGCTTTATTGAATTTACGGTTTTCAGAAATGTTATAATCTAGAAGTCTCGAAAGGCTTAAAACATGCATTTTCTAAAATTGTGTACTATAGCTATACATAGTACAACATACCATTAACCTTCTAACTCATTCGCCTCGTGTGGAGCCTGGGAGGTCATGAAGAAGGACATTACCAGCATCATCATGAGAGAGTTTGAGGGTTTGAACAACAGTTTCGCAATCATTTGTTTTGAAATCAGATACTTAAGCATATCTATAAATGCCCAGTTCCTTTATCAAATGACAAGCATAGGTTCACAAACCCAGGCACAACTTTCATATGCCTAAATGGAGTTTCAAAAATCCACATGTAGCTGCAAATGCACAGATACAGCTTCAGGTATAAATCACAGCCCTAAATGCCTAGGTATGGTGGCAAATACCGAAAACATCTTAAAATGCCCAGACCCTACCACAGACACCTACATATAGCATTAATGCCCGGTGTGATGCCTAGGCTCAGTCTCCTGTGCCCCAGATGCCTCTAAATGGAAAGGCACAACATATAATATCCGGCTCCAGGTTTGACTGCCCAGTCACAACCTGAAATACAGATGTACAGTCTTCATAAGCTACAGCCTACTTTAAAAATTCCAGTCAAAGCTTTAAGTACCCAATTGAAGTGTCAAATATCCAGTGGCAACCTGCATTGCTGTGGCACAATCATCTCCACACACATCTACCTAATACCCAGAAGAGCTTCAAATGACCATGATGAACCCATGATCCACAGGAGCCAGACAGAAGCTCAAATACCCAGAGGGAGTCTCAAATGGCTGGTGACATCCATCATGTACCCTGACACAGCATTTAATACGCTATGTCTGAACTGATTTTTAAAAGGCAGCATCTTTAACTTTTTTAAAGATGTTGCCAAAGCAATTTTAATATGTCTTCACCATGTAGGAAAACAACCCATGGGAGATGGTGATCCTAGGTTCACTAGAACAAATGCTTTGAAAAATATCCAACTATACATGCATTGGAGCTGTAGTCACTAAAGTCTCTCTAACAACATAGTTTTTGCTTAATTTCTTATACTGTGCCCCCTTTCTTCGGTGCTGTTGGACATTTGGTTCTCTACCTGGCAGAGGCATTCACCCTTGTCCAAGTAGGGACCACAATCCTAGTCAGGGTAACTCATAACACAACCCAACTTAACCTGTGCTCCCCCTCTGGTAGCTTGGCTCAGAGCAGGTAGGCTTAACTTAGAAGGCAATGTGTAAAGTATTTGTGCAATAACTCATACAGTAACACAGTGAAAACTCCACAAAACTACACCACTCAGGTTTAGAAAAATAGATAATATTTGTCTGAATAAAATAAGGTAAAAATGACAAAAATCCAAAGAAGCACAAGTTGAAATATCACTTTTAAAAGGTTTAAAATATTCTCAATCCTTAAGAATCAATGGTTGTATATTTATATCATAGAGTACCTGGGATGCTGAAAAAATAATGACGCTCAGGGGCCGCAGTAGAGGAGATGCGTGGAAAAATAAAGTGTTGCGTTGGATTTTCCGGTGCTGCACAGACGATGCATCGTTTGTTTTCACGCTGCAAGGTGATGCGCCGCATTTCAGGAGCACAGCCTTGGTTCCTTACTGCGATGCAGTGATATTTTGACAACCAGGGGCAATGCATTGAAAATACTTGACACGCTGGTAGAAGGAGCAGGCACTGCACAATCCAGTAGGCGTTGCCGCAAACTTTCAGCCACAAGGTGGATGTTGCTTCAATTTCCAGTTGCAGGTCTGGTGCTGCAACGTTCCGGTCAGCGGTGCAGCAATTTCCAGCCACGAGGCAGATGTTGCATTGATTTCTGCAGGCATAGTGTCGATTTTTTGAAGCACATGGATTTCCTGAAGGGGTGAAGTCTTTGTTGGCCCTCAGACTTCAGAGGCAAGCTCAATCCAAGCACTTTGAGAGCACTTTGGGAGGAAGGCAGAGTCCTTCCAGCAAAGTAAGGAGCACCAGGCAGCAGGGCAACAAGCAGGAAAGCAGTCCTACAGCAAAGCAGCCCAGAGGAGTCCTTCGGGCAGCCAGACAGTCTCCCCACGACACCCCATACCGCCATCCTGTTCCTGGCGGCCGAAACTGCCAGGAACAGGATGGCGGTATGGGGGTCAGAATCCCCATGGCGGCGCAGCTGGGCCGCGGAAAGTCAGCGGTACACCGCCGACTTTCCGTTTCTGGCTGCGGCTGTACCGCCGCGGTCAGAATGCCCGAAGGAGCACCGCCAGCCTGTTGGCGGTGCTCCTGCGGACCCCGGCCCTGGCGGTTTTTACCGCCAGGGTCGGAATCACCCCCATTGTCTGTTTGTGTGCCTTGAATCAAGTAATGAAATGAGTGTCTACCAGCGACCTCCACCGGGTGACTATGGCCCTCATTACAACCCTGGCGGTCGGTGATAAAGCGGCAGTAATACTGCCAACAGGCCGGTGGTAACAAAAATGGAATTATGACCACAGTGGAAACCACTCAGACGGACAGCCACTTTAACACACCGACCGCCACAGCGGTATCAACAAGCACCACAGCAGTAACCGCCAACAGCCAGGAGGAAGACAATGTACCACCCACACTATTATGACAGGCCTATCCACCACCTTTTCCGGGGCAGTACCAATGACATCAAAAGCACGGCGGAAACAGAACACAGAAGTCAAAGGACTCACCTCTGGAGACTCAGGGAACAATCACAACGCCATGGAGCCCGAGTTGCACATATTTCCCATGCTCGTCTACCTTTTCCTGCATTATGAACACCAATACCGGTGAAGTCGACCACAGTGAGTACTGACGCCTAGCACACAAGGTAGGGGAGGAGGAAAAAGAGAGTGACACACACACACAACACGCAACACCCCCACCCCCAACACCACACACACAACCAGATGCAGTAACAAAACATATCCACCCCGTACGCCTCAGGAATAATGCAAGGACAAAATGATTTGTAGAAAGTGAGTGTAACACGATAAAATAACATGAAGGAGTACATCAAAATACAAACGTAAATACATATTTGCAAATGTAGGGACACTGCCCAGTCTTCAATGTCCGTGGGCCACAGGGCCACATCACGTAGGCCAAGGCCCCACTTCACTCCTGCAACAACACGGAGAGTACACTGCAGGGGCATCAGGTTGAAAATACACAGGCACCTCAGGGGGACGGGGAATGGGGGCATCTCAGCCGGAAGATGGTACAACACCACTGGTCCTGGAGGGGGCTACATGCCCTGTGCGCTGTCCTGGGGAGTGCAAGGCCACAGTCTCTCAAGTGGGTGGTTTTCCCACTGCTTGGTCCTGGGGAGTGCAAGGGCACAGTCTACCTAGTGGGTGGTTTGCCCACTGCTTGGTCCTGGGGATTGCAAGGCCACAGTCTCTCTAGTGAGTGATTTGCCCACTACTTGGTCCTGGGGAATGCAAGGCCACAGTCTCTCTAGTGGGTGGTTTGCCCACTGCTTGGTTCTGGTGAGTGCAAGACCACAGTCTCTCAAGTGGATGGCTTCTCCACTGGTTCTGGAGGAGGCCTTGTGCCCAGTGTGCTTCATCGTGGGGTAGATGGGGTGAGTGGCTGTCTTCTTCCACTGGTTCTGGAGGGGGCCTTGTGCCTAGTGTGCTTTATCCTGGGAAGGATGGGGTGAGTGGATGGCTTCTTCCACTGGTTCTGGAGGGGGCCTTGTGCCCAGTGTGCTTCATCCTGGGAAGGATGAGGTGAGTGGATGGCTTCTACACTGGTTCTGGAGGGGGCATTGTGCCTAGAGTGCTTCATCCTGGGAAGGATGGGGTGAGTGGATGGCTTCTTCCACTGGTTCTGGAGGGGGCATTGTGTCCTGTGATGCAGATCTTGGGGAGTGCAAAGTCACAGTCTCTCACCTGGGTGTCAGACCCACAAGATTTGCAGGGGCCAGGACACACAACAACCCATGGAGGCAGGACTACACACTGTTCACCAGTGGTGACGGCTGCTCAGTGGTGGCAGTGGTGGGGCTGGTGTAGGTTCTAGCAGTGGTGGGGGGAGGCTCCAGCCCATCCCCTGCAACCTCAGACAGCTGGCCACTGGGGCTGCTGCTGGCAGTGTGCTGGTGGCGGTGCTGGCAGTGGTGGGGGAAGGCTCTAGCCCTTCCCCTGCAGCCTCGGACGACTGCCCACTGGGGCTGCTGCTGCTGGCAGTGATGCTGGTGGCAGTGCTGGCAGTGGTGGGGGGGAGGCTTCAGCCCTTCCCCTGCAGCATCGGACGGCTGAACCACCATGGTTGGTGGTGGGGGCTCAGAATGAGTCCCAGCAGCAGGCCTCCTGTCCTTCCAGCCTGCTGGTGCAGGCTCCTTACCCTTCCTGTCAGCAGCCGGGGATTGCCCCTTGCCCTTCCCTCCTGCAGCTGGTGGTGCCTCCTTGCCCTTCCTAGATGCTGCTGGTGGTGCCACCTTGTCCTTCCTAGACCCTTCTGGTGGTGCCTCCTTGCCCTTCCCTGTCGCAGCTGGTGGTACCTCCTTGCCCTTCCCTGTCACAGCTGGTGGTGACTCCTTGCCCTTCCTTGATGCACCTGGTGCAGGCACCCTGTCAGTGTTGCTGCCTGGTGCCCGGGATACTCTCCCACCTGCAGTAGCTGTCGACACTACTGTGGCCATGGACTGGGTGGCTGAGGTGCTCGCTGGGATCTAACCACCCTGGCCCGACAAGAAGGACGGAGGGAGTGGTAGGGAAGAGGTCAACAGTGGAGAGGAAAAGCTTCTTAGGGACATTGGGGCGGGAAGGGGGTGAAGGTTTGGGAGTGGGGGAAAAGGAAGCGGTTGTAGGAGGTGTCTGTCTGCTGTGTTTGGGTGCATGGGCTGGATGCTGTTGTGAGGTGGATGGCGGTTGGGTGTCTGTAGGAGGCTGGCCTGGTTTGTAGTGGGTACCCTTGGGTACTTACACCTTATACCAGGTCCAATTATCCCTTATTTGTGAAATAGTAGTTTTCTAGCATCTTAGGATGATAGCTATAGCTATAGCAGAGCAGCTTAGGCTGAACTAGGAGACATGCAAAGCTCATGCAATACCACTTATAGTTACACAGTACTTATACACAAGTATGACAATACTCAGTGTTACCAAAAATAAAGGTATTTCCTTGGGTGACACACTACCAAAAATATCTCAGAGACAATACTCCTTCTGGAGGTAAGTATTGTACACAATATATACACTATACACCAAAATTAGACAAGTAAATAGTCATAGAGCAATGCAAACAATAGGAAATGCTATAGAATACAATGGGAGAAAATAGGTCTGGGGCAACACAAACCATATTCTAAGAAAGTGGAATGCGAATCACAAATCCCCCCCTAGACAAGTGTAGAGTGTGCAGAATCGCTGGGTGAGTAAGAATACAGTAAAGGTAAGTAAATTACCCCACCCCAGAGCCCAGAAAAGCAGGAGTTAAGTACTGCAAGTTTCCTTAGGACACACTACACCTTGTGATTGGGATTTTGCAGCAACCAACCAAGTCTGCAAACAACAACTTCTGGATTCCTGGACCTGAAGACATGCAAAGGAAGGAGACCAAATCCAGAAGTCAAAAGAAGTTCCAGGAAGGACAGGAGCCCCTGTCAACCCAGAAAAGGGTGCAAAAGGAGAGTCCCTGGTTAGACTGCAGCAATGCACCCTAGAAAGATGCCAGTGGGCTCCTGCATGATGCAAAGGATGTCCCTCAATGTGAAAATCATTGCATATGTGATTTCGTGTTGGAAGTCACCAACAAGCCTTGGCTACAACAAAAGTGCATTTTGCATCAAAATGGCACTGGATGGACTCAGGAGGGACCTGGGGGCCTCAACTCTGTGTGAGGAGGAAGAGGGGACTCTCAGCACTATAGAGAGCCCTCAGGATGCCAGAGAGCACCCCCAGAGGTCCCAGGACATTGGGACAAATGAGGTGCAAAATGCAGTTGATGCACCACAACAAAGAAAGGTTCCATGCCGCTGGAGAACAACTCAGTGAGTTGGGCATCACAGGATGGAGTGCTGGGGACCTGGGCAAGGCTGTGCATGAACGAATTTTGCAAATAGTGCACAGAGGCCTCAGGAGGTGCAGAAGATGCAGTACATAGGTGTACCATCGCTCTCTGGGAAGGTAAGGTCTTACCTCCTCCAAATTGCGTCAGCAGGGCCTCAGGACAGTCTATGTCAATGATGTCCACCCTCGGTGTCCTTAGGAGCACGCTTGATGCAGTGAGAGGAGTCCAAGTGTACTGGTCGTTGGCTTGGAAGGTGCCTTCTGGAGCAGGGGAGTGAATCCGTCACCCCACAGGAGATTTCTTCAGTCCTTCTGGTGGAATATGAAGACAGGGAGTCCTCAGAGCGTGCACACCATGGGAACTGTTGCAGTTGCTGACTTGGAGCTGAGTTTGCAGAAGAAAAGTATCCCTTATGGATACTTTGTTTCAGTTACAGCGGTTCTTGGGCAGGCTGTAGTTGATCCGAGGTCAGAGGATGATGAAGTAGTTGCAGAGGATTCCTGAAGAAAACCTGCAAGCAGAATCTGAAGAGAACCCACAGGAGAGACCCTAAATAGCCTTGAGGGGGGGATTGGCTACCTTATCAGGTATGGACCTATCAGGAGGGGTCTCTGACATCACCTGCTGACACTGGCCACTCAGAGGCCTCCGGAGTACCCCCACACCTTGCAAAGCAAGATGGCTGAAGTCTGGGACACATTGGAGGAGCTCTGGGCACCACCCCTAGGGTGGTGATGGACAGAGGAGTGGGCACTCCCCTTTCCTTTGTTCAGTTTTGCACCTGAGCAGGGGACAAGGGGTCCCTGAACCGGTGTAGACTGGCTTATGCAAGGTGGGCACCATCTGTGCCCTTCAAAGCATGTCCAGAGGCTGGGGGAGGCTATCCCTCCCCAGCCTGTAACACCTATTTCCAAAGGAAGAGGGTGTAACACCCTGCTCTCAGAGGAAATACTTTGTTCTGCCTTCCTGGGACTGGGCTGCCCAGACCCCAGGAGGACAGAACCCTGTCTGTGAGGTTGCAGCAGCTGTAGCTGCAGTGCAAGCCTCAGAGAGCTGGTTTGGCAGTACTGGGGGTCCATGGTGGGGCCCCCAGGATGCATGGCATTGGCTCCCCAATACCAGATTTGGAATGGGGAGACAATTCCATGATCTTAGAAATGTTACATGGCCATATTCGGAGTTATCATTGTGAAGCTACACATTGGTATTGACCTATATGTAGTGCACACGTGTAATGGTGTCCCCACACTCACAAAGTCCAGGGAAATGGCCCTGAACTATGTGGGGGCACCTTTGCTAGTGCAAGGGTGCCCTCGCACTTAGTAACTTTGCACCTAACCTTCAGCAACTGAAGGTTAGAGATATAGGTGACTTATAAGTTATAAGTTGCGCCCGCCCGCCTCCCCGGGAGCCTGTAGCCGTTTGAAGCTGATCTTGAACATTTGTAAATTTGTAAATATATCGCTTTAAACCACATTATGTACATACATATTTACTCCATTGCATGGGCACTATTACTATAATACACAACTCCTACCTCACCTTCTGCGTGGAAGGCGGTCCGGGGTGGAGTTGGCACCCATGCGCGGTGGAGCCGGGGGGGGGGAGGAGTCCCTCGGTCTCGTGGCTCGGGGGGACTTCTTGGGGAGGGGCGGCTTGTGGCACTCGGAGCCCGGCACTGGACGGCAGGATGTGCGGGGCATGTGGGTCTGCAGCGTCTCATGCCACGAACAGATGTACACTGGGTAAGTGACATTTTCCATATATATGTTGTTTCTGTGCTTGGCATGTTCGTGGATCATTGCATGGATCCTGGGTGGGTTGTTATACTAGATATCTGAATTCCTGCTCTCATCTTATCACACTTATCTACTCATCACTCTTATGTCATGTCTCTATCAAACTATCCTCCATTCTCACTCTGACTCATCCCAAATCCCTTCTACCACTTACATCTCCTAAATATCTCTGCCTAAGCTCTTCCCTCCGCTTCCACATCTAACTCACCACACCTCACTCTACTACTGTGACCTCCCACACAACCCTACTAAATTCTCCTGCATTTATCTCACCCTGCTACTATGCTCTCCCTAACCCTTCCACATACTCTTCCCCCTCCACCCCCACTTAACTCATCCCAAGCCTTTGGGTTGAGTAAATGAAGGATATACTCCCAATTAACATTTCTGGATTTCTTTCCTCCTCCACCCCTCCATTACTCCAGCACAATCTAACTAACAAACTCCCATATCCGCGGCTCAAAATAACTCATAATAATACTAAAACTGTACTCATTATTTAACGATACTAATCCATCACTAATTCTTGTTGGGTGCCAGAGTAGCGTGCTACTCATCAAAAAGCGCTTTGACGCCTCGTTAGGGGTAGTAAGCGCTATATAAATACGATTACAATACAATACAATACAATAAGTTACTTAAGTGCAGTGAAAATGGCTGTGAGATAACGTGCGTTATTTCATGCAGGTTGCAATGGCAGGTCTTTGCAAGGGTTTGTCTGAGCTCCCTATGGGTGGCCAAAAAAATGCTGCAGCCCATATGGATCTCCTGGAACTCCAATGCCCTGGGTACCTTGGTAACATATACTAGGGACTTATAAGGGGGTCCAGTGTGCCAATTGAAATTGGTAAATGAAGTCAATAGCCTACAGTGACAAATTTAAAAGCAGGGAGAGCATAAGCACTGAGGGTCTGATTAGCAGAGCTACAGGGACACAGTCATGCACTATGCAGATACACACATTAGGCCATAAACTATGAGCACTGGGGTCCTGACCAGCAGGATCCCAGTGAGACAGGCAAAAACATACTGACATAGAGGTAAAAATGGGGGTAACATGGCAAGGAAGATGGTACTTTCCTACAGTGTGTGAGTGCTTGTGTTTGTGTACTTTGGTAGGAGGGGGCACAGACACAGTGGGAGAGGACACAGAGGACGTGTGCATGGAAGTGGGGGTGGTGACCGTCAGTGAGGGGCGTGTAGTGATAGGCGTAATGGTGGTAGTGGATGAGGATGTAGTGTATGCAGGTGTGAGTGTAGACGCTACTGGGAGGGAGGTGGACGTCAAGGAGGGGGGACACAGTGGAGGCAGTGGATGTTGGTATGTCTGCATCTGGATGGTGTTTGTGTGAGTGCCTGTGGGATGATGTGTGGTGCTTGTGTTTGGCTGAACAACTCCTGTGTGTTGTCCTGGGTGCTTGCTGGTCTGCCTATGTGCTTGGGATAGTTTGCTGTTGAGGGGGATGACATTGGACAGAGGGGGGTTGGAGGGGGGAGGCTAGAAACAGGCCCAATGGCTGCCATCAGGGAGGAGGCAAGAGCCTGGATTAATCTCTGTTGGGCCGCCATGCTAGAGTGAATGCCCTCCAGGAATGCATTTGTTTGTTGCAAATGGACTGCCAGCCCCTGGATGGCATTCACTATGGTTTACTGCCCAACAGAGATGGACTGCAGGAGGTCAATAGCCTCCTCACTCAGGGCAGCAGGGCTAACTGGGGCAGGGCCTGAGGTGACTGGGGCGAAGGAGATGCCCACCCTCCTGGGTGAGTGGGCACGGGAAACACGCTGAGGGGCTGATGGGAGGGTGGTGCTGGTACGGGGGTGGCGGCTGTACCTGTAGTTGAGGTGGGCACAGAGATGTCCGCCACCACCAGGGAGTTTCCATCGGAGGAGGTATCACTATCAGAACTGCCCCCTCCTGTCTCTGCTGTGGTGCTCCCCTTGCCCTCCGTCCCACTGGTGCAACTCACCGTTGGTGGATTTGTCCTCCTGGCCCTGTGGGATGCAGCTCTCCCCATCGCCTGTGTCTCTGCTCCTTTGCCAGATGAAGCTAATGCACATAAGGACAGGGTGACAAAACAAAAAGGGGGGGAGAGACAAACGATACCCTTGGTCAATGGCAGCAACAACACCACCGTTGGCGTACACAGCACACACACACACACACACACACACAGGGAACAGCCCTATGCACTAGGCAATGCACTAACAGTCACAATGCTAGTCACCAGCCCATGGACAAGGATACCTAATGCCAATTGCAGCATACCTGGGACCCACAGACACCTTCCCAGTAGTGGATGCCTACAAGCTTGGCTGGAGGAGGTTGACATCAGAACCAGCCCAACGTGGGCCCTACCTTGCAATGTCCGGCCTAACCTAGGGGTACCCACAGGCCCACATCCCCCACCCGTATGCCACCCCACCAAAAAGCAAGTAGTATATTGGGGCACTGTGCTCACCCCCTTGTGGCTGCTGTGATGCACGCAAGTGCCCATCCAGCTCCGGATAGGCCACCGCCAGTATGCGGGCCATCAGGGGGTTCAGGGTTCGACGGGCATCCCTTCCTCATTGGGAGGCCATACCCAGCTGGGCCTCGGCCATCTTTAGTGCCCAGCATCTCAGGTCCTCCCACCGTTTTCGACAGTGGATGCTCCGTCTGCCATAGACCCCCTAGGGTCCGCACATCCTTGGTGATGGCACGCCATATACCCTTTTTTGAGGGGCTCTGACCTGCAGAGAAATACACATAGGAAAAGGTATCATTCAGACTGTCCTGCCTGTTACACTCATGGCCCACCATAGCCCTCACATCCCCTTACACACAGACATTGCCCACCATACATGCATCACACTGCCCAGGGCCCTTCCAGCAACCCCCCCCACCCACACGAGGCCCTCAGACACAGCACTCCATGAATTCATGCCCCATGCATCATGCTCACAGTGTACTCACCTGTTGGTCTGGAGGCCCATACAGCATTCGGTACTGGGGTAGGACCCCATCCACCAGTCTCTCCAACTTGGCAGCTCTGAAGCCAGGGGCCCTTTCCCCAGTGACACGAGCCATGGTCGGTTCCAGACACAGGTCACAGCAGCACTTGCAGTGTAGATCCTCTCCTGTTGAAGGTCAGGTAGCAAGTGAGTGAACAGATAGAAAATGGCAGTCACGTCCACGGCGGTGCATACCATCACCGCCGGTGTATATCACCATTGGCCACTGTAATCCATAGGGTCTAATGGTATCCAATGAGGAGTTGCACAAAGGTTCTCAACCGCCTCCCGCAACGGTGCACAACGTCAGCGGAATTACCTTATTTCCACATGTCTCTCCATACAGGACAGGCAGACGCCATTTCGGGGGGGGCAGGCCATGGCACCTAGCTGCATCACAGTACACATAGGCACCATTTGGACATATCCAACAATATACTGTTTCTGTCCCAACATGCAATGCAGTGTAGTGTTTGGAAATATGGAATACTGACCAGCTGCTCAATGTTTGCCCCATAGACTGCAACCGCTGTGGATGAATAGGAGATGGAGACATCCCCTCGTGTACAGGGCCCTGTTGGGCTTGGCAACAATGGAGGACAGGCACATTATCCTCACCTATAGACTGGACAGGGCCACAATCACAGAGCTGTGTGCCCAATTGGAACATGACCTGATATCTGCTGTCCATCAGCCCGTGTTCCCCCCTCTTGTGCAAGTGCTCTCAGTGCTCCATTTCCTGGCAAGTGACTCCTTCCCAGTGACAGTGGGCTTGGCAGCAGGAATGTCTCAGCCAATGTTCTCAATAGTGCACAGCTACATCGTTTTTCCCCAGGTGGAGGATTTGGCCACAGTGAAAGCTGATTTCTATGCAATGGGACATATCCCCAACATTATTGGGGCAATAGATGGTACACATATTGCATTTGTCCCCGTGGAGAAATAAACAGGTGTTCAGAAATCCAAAGACCTTTCACTCCATGAATGTGCAGATAGTGTGCCTGGCGGACCAGTACATTTCCCATGTCAATGCTAAGTATCCTGGGTCTGTGCATGATGCCTTTATCCTGAGGAATAGCAGCATCCTATATGGATGGCTCAACTCCGGAGGCACCGGGTGTGGCTAATAGATGAGCCCTGGTTCCCACCCAGTAGGTGTTGGTGTATGGGTATGGTGTTGGCCCTAAGGGTTATTGTGTCTAACAGTTGTCCCTCGATATTTGCAGGTGACTCTGGTTACCCCAACCTCTCATGGCTACTGACCCCTGTGAGGAATCCCAGGACAAGGGCGGAGGAACGTTACAATGAGGCACATGGGTGAACAAGAAGAATAATAGAAAGGACATTTGGCCTGCTGAAGGGCAAGTTTCATTGCCTCCGTCTAACAGGTGGATCCCGCTACTAATCTCCCAAGAAGGTGTGCCCGATCATTGTGGCATGCTGTATGTTGCCCAACTTTGCCTTACGTCGCCAGGTACCTTTTCTGCAGGAGGATGAGACTGGAGATGTGAGTGTGGCAGCAGTGGACCCTGTGGACAGTGAAGATGAGGAGGCAGAGGCTGAGGATGAGGACGACATAAGTGCAATAATAAGACAATACTTCCAATGACACACAGGTAAGACACTGTAATTTCACTTTACATTGACAGTTTTGTGTTTGACATTGTCACTGGTAGGATGATGTTCCAACTTCTATGGCCACTTACTGTACCTTTTGGCCTCTCTATTTTCAGATATTTGTGCCCCACTATCGCTCCTTGTGTGTTGACTGGAGCCAACTACAGGTCATTCCTATGTGTACATTACTGTACAGTTGTATTGCAGTGTTTTAAGCATGTTAAACAATTACATAGTTCAATCATTTGACAGACTCCATACGTGTATTTATTAAAATGGTGTTTATTTAAGTGCTAATAAGTAGAGGGGGAAATACAATGGCCTGGGGTGATGGCAGAGGAATGTCCATGATAGAGTCCAGTCTATTTGTATCACAGGTATTGCCCAAGGGGGCAGAGGAAGTGGAACAATGGCAGTTCAAGGTGGACCGGGTGACAGAGTGGGACACAAGGGTGACAATCAGGAGAGTCTTATTTCCTGGCTTGGGTCTTGACAATAGTCTCTGGCTTCTGTCTGGATCGCAGGGGGTGGGGTGCTGGTGGCCTGTTGTTTCTGTGGCGGGCCTCCTGTCCACTAGCGGCACCAGAGGTGGAAGGCTGTTCATCAGTTTGGCTAGTGTCAGAGGCCCTGTGGTGTGCCACTGCCTCCCTCATGGTGTTGGCCATGTCTGCCAGCACCCCTGCAATGGTGACCAGGGTGGTGTTGATGTACTTCAAGTCCTCCCTGATCCCCAGGTACTGTTCCTCCTGCAGCCGCTGGGTCTCCTGCCACTTGGCCAGTATCTGGCCCATCATCTCCTGTGAATGGTGGTATGCTCCCAGGATGTCGGTGAGTGACTCCTGGAGAGTCAGTACCCTGGGCCTGTCCTCCCCCTGTCGCACAGCAGTCCTCCTAGCTTCCCTGTTGTCCTGTGCCTCTGTCTCCTGAACTGTGTGCCCACTTCCACTGACCCCAGGTCCCTGATCGTCCTGTGTTTGTGGGGTGGCCTGGGGTCCCTGTAGTGGTGGACACACTGCTGATTGACATGTCCTGGGGACAGAGGTATGGGCCCGCTGGGTGAGTACTGTGCTGGTGTTTCCTGAGGGGGGAGGCTCTGTGGTGGTATGGGACTGTGCCAGGGTTACCGATTGTCCGGAGATTCCTGATGGGCCAGGTTGGTCATCCAGATCCAGGCGTCCAGAGCTGCTGTCATTATTGTGGGCCTCTTCTGGTGGGGTGGGGGTGATAGTAATAGAGATTTGACTTACCAGAGTCCAGTCCTCCTTTTACTCCTGCCAGGCCCTCAGGATGCATGATTGCCAAGACTTTCTCTTCCCATGTTGTTAGTTGTGGGGGAGGAGGTGGGGGTCCACCCCCAGTCCTCTGTACAGCTATTTGGTGTCTTGCTGCTGTGGAACACACCTTCCCCCGTAGGTCGTTCCACCTCCTCCTGATGTCATCCCTTGTTCTGGGGTGTTGTCCCACGGTGTTGACCCTGTCCACGATTCTCCGCCGTAGCTCCATCTTTCTAGCAATGGATGTCTGCTGCACCTGTGAGCCGAATAGCTGTGGCTCTACCCAAATGATTTCCTCCACCATGACCCTTAGCTCCTCATCTGAGAACCTGGGGTATCATTGTGGTACCATGGGTGTAGCGTGAGTGGTGTAAAGGTGAGGGTGTGTTGGGTGCTGTGTTGGGGTGTGTGATGTAAGGTGCGTGTATGGTGTATAGGTGATGGTGGTGTGTGTATGTGGTCTTGTCTGTGGTCTTGCTATCTCTCTTGTGGCAATTGTTTGTAGTCGTAAAGGGTTGTGGGTAATGTGTGTGTGTGTTTTATAGTGATGTGGGTGTGGTGTGTATATGTGTGTCAGGTGTGTTTTATTCAAATTGTCCACTGTGGTGTTGTTTTGTTAGATTGTGTGTATTTTGAGCGCAGCGGTACGTATCACCAACGGTTTAGCGCCATTGAGTGTCCGCCACGGTTATGCGTGGGACATAATGCTGTGGGCGTAGTTCTGTTGGCGTAATGGTGTGGGTTTTGCTACTGCCAGTTTATCACTGACCTTTGGGCAGGCGGACTTGTGTGTGGCTGTATAGTGACGGATTGCTATGTGTGGGTCATAATATGGGTAGAGGTAATCAGCTGCGGCGGTGGTATATTGGCGGCAGTCAGCATGGCGGTATGCAATACTTACCACCAATGTCATAATGAGGGCCTATGTGTGTCTTGTGGAAAGCCTGATATTTCTTTCCTTGCCCTTTAAATTGGACATGGGAATGGAATAGGAGACAAAAATATGTCTACTTGGAATTCTTCTGAACATGTATATTAAGATAGAAAAATATTCAAACTTCTTTGGATGTCCAGAGATGATACAGCAGAAATAAAGCATATCAGCATTTCAGGGAAAGATGGCAGTGATCGAATATAAAGGGTGTTTCAACCATACTTGCAAATCAAGATGTAAGAACGTTTTATGCCTCACTGAGTACATCAGGGCCAATTTATAATCTCCCTGCTCTATTGCTGGAAACACAAATCCCTGCACCCCAGACTCTTGGAGGACTTCCTGAGGAAGGTGATCTCTAAACTGGGACCCATTATATAAATCAGTGACTTGTGTTATATGACATACCTCATATTTTATGTTGGAGATCTCTTGGCTGGGAGAGCAGGTGTTAGGGCACACCTGTAATGTGTTCTAAGCTTCTCTGAAATGTTTATCATTTTAAAGGATAATATTAGTTCCTGCCAATTGTTCAGAGGTCAAGTTTCTAAGGGGGGAAAGTTAAACATTATAACTCCATCACATGCAAAGATGATAAAGTCTTAGGAGCCTATTCACAGTTTATATTTTGTAATACTTAAAGTACTACTACAGTAGTACTGCTCACTGCAAAACTCTATTTACAAACCTCTGGGTAGAGACCGCTGCTTCTCCCTCTCCGATCTCTTCAATCTCTTATGTACAGAGATTTTCACCAGATTGGCAGAGATCTCTGTATATGTTTCAGTTGTGAATGTGGGAAGGACAATGGGTAGTCGCTGGAAAATAGAGACCACTTTCTACTAAATGAAATACTTTTTGGGAAATTTATGGAGGAGTTTAGTGAGTGATATGCTGATACAAATCCACACTCACAAAAGGGTAAGAGCATTGCTATTGACAAACTACACTTCTAATGTTCCTACAAACCCAAAGGTGTCAAAGCAGATGTAAATGTACTGCAAATCAGCCTTGAAGTAAGTCAAGCATCACACATTGCCATTCAGAGGTACTGCAATAGACTACTATAGGAAGCTATGTAGACAGGGAAATATAATAAAACCCCAAATGAACATATTGTTTAAACATTTACATTACTTAATTATTTAAAATATACATAAATATATTGTATGTTTGGTTGTGTATATTGCATAAAATGCAGTGGAACAAAAACTTATATTTCAATGTGAACTGTAAAATATGTGAATATGATACAAGTTGCTACAAAATACTTATTTAATCATCATAATGACACCACCCAAACCCCCCCCCCCACAAACCACTGCACAGAGCTTTGCAGAGCTACTATTATTACACAGCAAGGACAAGAAAGTATGTGGAAAGGTTTTCTAAAATGTGGAGTAAAATTCAAAATGAGCAGCACATTCTGTTCCGGTATTATTTGTATCTATTTTACCTAACAACAACATTTTAGAAAATGTTGCAAATTTTGCAAATTATGCTGCAAATATTGTTATACATTTAATGAGCTCATTATTATGGACTGGTACTGCAGCCACAAATTGGGTAAATTCCCTGGACTTCACCATTTGTCAATTGTTTCATCAACGATTTATTTGTGATATGTTCACCTCAACATTTTAATTCTAATCAGTGTTCATTGTTAACTGTAAATTGAAGAAAACTGTTTTTCCAAGACTACCCCAATTTAACCATGTAATAAAAAAATGCATAAAGGGTAGCAGGTGTAATATGGCCAGTTTGGGATTCTAGTGACATTTACCAACTGCTCAGCTTTCAGCCTCATAGTTTATAATGCCACCAAAACCCTCCCCCTTCTTTCGCTCTTTCTCTCTCTCTCTCTCTCTCTCTCTTTCTCTCTCTCTCTCTCTCTCTGGTGGTCGCCAGTAGGTGGTTATAGTTAGGACCTAGTTTCCATTTAAAAAAGCGTTTTTTGAGTTGCCTATATCTTTGGCAATGTTTGAAAAATGTTCACAAAATCTTCCCAAAAAAGTGTGCCCAAGGGTCTTGTTGTGCATGGAACATTTCGGGGGGAGCCGAGAAAAGGGGAGCATAAAAAAAAAGTATGTTTCCCAGGTTAATTCCCATTGAGATTTTAGACACAACTACATCCCAAACTGCTGGATGTAATTACACCACATTTGGCGGTAGGTCTTGGTCCAGAAATCTCCCTTTTTCTTCTTTGGAGTAAATCCGTTCTGTAGTTTTTGAGACAGTAAAGAAAAAACACATTTGTATTTCTGGGCAGAGCCTACGCACAGATCTCATGGTGAAATATGATTGGCTGCCTGCGCTTCAACCAGAAAGTGATGGCAGCCATCTTGGGAACAATATAGGTGATAGCACCCCATTGAAATGCATTGTTTTGAATGAAAAAAATTCTAGTAAAAGTAAAGGAAAATTTCAATTCTATGAAGGACATGTATGCAAAGATTATGCTTAGACTTTCTTTACTCTAACTCACAGCAGCAAAAAATAAACAAACTACAGATCCTATGAATACCCTCCAAAGGTCAAAGAACATCTGACCTAAACAGTCCAATCACAGTGTCCTCCACCATATAACACCACAAAACATCCCTTTCTTTTCGTCCTTGTGTGTATTGTCGTCAATGCAACGATTTCTCCAGAGTATCATCCAAACTATTTCATTTTTGCTCCTTCATAAGGGAACATACCAAAGGATGGGATCCCACTGGTTTTCCTGCCACTGGCAAATGCCCTGCATATATCGTGGACCTAAATGAGTTAACCATTGAATAAGCCTTATCTGTTTTTGCTAGGTGGGCCAGAAAATTCAATACATAGGCAATGTCGGATCAACATCCTGTTCAAAACACCAACGACACCAGGTAGTCCAAGCAGTTCTGTATCTTGTATGGGTTCCTGCAGACCATGTCTGTTCCATGTGGGTTGAAACTGTGTCTGAAAGGCCTGGCACCTGCCAACAAAGTCTGATATTCTCCAAACCATCTCGTGCAGAGGGTTTTCCCGAATCATTGGATGGGTTTCCCCTGCAGGACTTTGCAGTATGGACGGGAAGTTGGGTATCCGTACTGGATATTTGCAAGACATTTCCATAAGAAGTGGGAGCCATGACTGCGCCCTCCAAAACAGAGTCACCAGTATCAGCTCTGCCTGTTGCCTCCTGATCTGTGGCACAACCCTGGACAACATAATGAACGGCGTGAAAGACGTAGGTAAGAATCGTCCCGCAATCCTGTAAAAAGGCATCTACTTGAGCAATCTCCCGATGTGGTCTCCAGTCGTAAAAACATGGAATCTGTGTGTTCAGCCATGAGGCAAACAGATCTGTGTGAGGACTCCCCCATCTCTGACAAAAGTTTGAAACACCTGGGTGTCCACTCTCCAGTCTCTGGAATCCATCAGATACTGTGAATTCCGGACTGCTATGTTGATGACTGTCTCCGGAAGGTGAACCGCCTTCACTGAAAACCTTTTCTCCAGACAATAGTGCCAAAAGACCTCGGCTATTACTGCTAGAGGCTTGGACCTTGTTCCCCCCAACTTGTTGGCATACTGTACCGCTGATCCATTGTCCATCTTCAATAAAATGGAACATGGCATCTTGTACCCTGCTAGACTCCTGATCATGAAGGACCCTGCCAGTCGCTCGAAAAAATTTATGTGTAGATCTAACTCTTCCTGTGACCATCCCCCACCAGTGGATATCTCCCCTCCCCAGCCCCAGAGGCTGGTATCTGATTCTATGACTATCTGCGGAAATTAGCCAAAAATTGCTCGCCCATTCCTTGCCTCCATGTGTGTTAACCACCAGCTCATTTGATCCACACCCCAGGGGGGCAGAAAGTCTACTAGATGCCAGGGAATTAAAAAAATATAAATATATTTGGGTGGTGGCTACCAACCAGTATGGGCCTGGTCATGCCCCCACCCCAACTGAAGGGGGTAACAGTCTTTCAGCTCTCCCCTGAACTCTAAAACATCTTATCCCAAAGCAAGCAAGAAGACATTTGATTATTTTGGGTTTTGGTTTTACATTTGGGCCATAAGAGCTTGGCTAACTCTCAAAATCGTCCCACTTGGAATGGTGAGGGCTGCACTTTATGGACTTTGGGACCCTGCCATGTAGAAAAATCCACAAGACCTAGACACATCTGAAAACTAAACATCTGGGTGATTCCAGGGTGGTGTGTTTCACATGCACCCTGCACCATTTTCATACCCACAATCCCCTGCAAACCTCCAACTTTGCTGGAAATCACACATTTTTCACACGTTTTTGTGATGGAAGCTTCTGAAATCTGCAGGAACACACAAAATTCCTACCACCCAGCATTGTCACATCTATACCAATAAAAATTCTGCTGCACTTGTCAGCCTAAAAATGTTTTTTTGCAAACTGCCCTTTTGGACCCCTTTGGTTCCCCCTCAATATCGACATGTTTTTAGATCTTCCCTTTCACAAGCACTTGGCCCACCTACACAAATGAGGTATCATTTTTACCCGGACACTGAGGGAAATGTTGGGTGGTGTGAAATTTGTCCCAGTGCGGTGATCCCACACAGAAATGTGGGGAAAATGTGATTTTTTATTAGCTAAATTTGAGGTTTGCTGAGGATTCTGGGTAAGAAAACATTGAGGGATCCACACAAGTCACACCTCCCTGGACTCCCTCGGGTGTCTAGTTTTCAGAAATGTCTGGGTTTGGTAGGTTTCCCTAGATGGCTGCTGAGCCCAGGACCAAAAACGCAGCTACCCCCGCAAAAACAGGTAGTTTTGTATTTGATAATTTTGATGTGTCCAGATAGTGTTTTGGGGCATTTCCTTTTGTGAGCAGTAGGCCTACCCACAAAAGTGAGGTACCATTTTTATCGGTAGACTTGGGGGAATGCTGGTTGGAAGGAAATTTGTGGCTCCTCTCTGATTCCAGAACTTTCTGTCACCAAAATGAGAGGGAAAAGTGTTTTTTTGGCCAAATTTTAAGGTTTGCAAAGGATTCTGGGTAACAGAACCTTGTTAGAGGCCCACAAGTCACCCCATAATGGATTCCCCTAGGTGTCTAGTTTTCAAAACTGAGCAGGTTTGCTAGGTTTCCCTAGGTGCCGGCTGAGCTAGAGGCCAAAAACCACAGCTAGGCACTTTGCAAAAAACAGCTCTGTTTTCTTTGTGAAAATGTGACGTGTCCACGTTGTGTTTTGGGGTATTTCCTGTTGCGGGCACTAGGCCTACCCCCACAAGTGAGGTACCATTTTTATCGGGAGCCTTGGGGTAACGCTGGGAGGAAGGACATTTGTGGCTCCTTTCAGATTCCAGAACTTTCTGTCACCGAAATGAGAGGGAAAAGTGTTTTTTGGCCACATTTTGAGGTTTGAAAAGGATTCTGGGTAACAGAACCTTGTTAGAGCCCCACAAGACACCCTATAATGGATTCCCCTAGGTGTCTAGTTTTCAAAACTGCCCATGTTTTCTAGGTTTCCCTAGGTGCCGGCTGAGATAGAGGCCAAAAACCACAGCTAGGCACTTTGCAAAAAACAGATCTGTTTTCTTTGTGAAAATGTGACGTGCCCATGTTGTGTTTTGGGGTATTTCCTGTTGCGGGCACTAGGCCTACCCCCACAAGTGAGGTACCATTTTTATCGGGAGACTCGGGGGAACGCTGGGTGGAAGGAAATTTGTGGCTACTCTCTGATTTAAGAACTTTCTGTCACCAAAATGAGAGAAAAACATGTTTTGTTGGCCAAATTTTGAGGTTTGAAAAGGATTCTGGGTAACAGAACCTGATCAGAGTCCCACAAGTCACCCCATCCTGGATTCCCCTAGGTGTCTAGTTTTCAAAACTGCGCAGGTTTTCTAGGTTTCCCAAGGTGCCGGCTGAGCTAGAGGCCAAAATCCACAGCTAGGCACTTTGCAAAAAACAGCTATGTTTTCTTTGTGAAAATGTGATGTGTCCACGTTGTGTTTTGGGGCATTTCCTGACGTGGGCGCTAGGCCTACCCCCACAACTGAGGTACCATTTTTATCGGGAGCCTTGGGGTAACGCTGGAATGAAGGACATTTGTGGCTCCTTTCAGATTCCAGAACTTTCTGTCACCGAAATGAGAGGGAAAAGTGTTTTTTGGCCACATTTTGAGGTTTGAAAAGGATTCTGGGTAACAAAACCTTGTTAGAGCCCCACAAGTCACCCCCTAATGGATTCCCCTAGGTGTCTAGTTTTCAAAACTGCCCATGTTTTCTAGGTTTCCCTAGGTGCCGGCTGAGATAGAGGCCAAAATCCACTGCTAGGCACTTTGCAAAAAACAGATCTGTTTTCTTTGTGAAAATGTGATGTGTCCACGTTGTGTTTTGGGGCATTTCCTGTCGCAGGTGCTAGGCCTACCCACGCTGTGAGGTACCATTTTTATCGGGAGACTTGGGGGAACACAGAATAGCAAAACAAGTGTTATTGCCCCTTGTCTTTCTCTACATTTTTTCCTTCCAAATGTAAGACAGTGTGTAAAAAAGACATCTATTTGAGAAATGCTCCGTAATTCACATGCTAGTATGGGCACCCTGGAATTCAGAGATGTGCAAATAACCACTGCTTCTCAAAACCTTATCTTGTGGCCATTTTGGAACTACAAAGGTTTTCTTGATACCTATTTTTCACTTTTTATATTTCAGCAAATGAATTGCTGTGTATCCGGTATAGAATGAAAACCCATTGCAAGGTGCAGCGGATTTATTGGCTCTGGGTACCTAGGGTTCTTGATAAACCTACAAGCCCTATATATCCCTGCAACCAGAAGAGTCCAGCAGACGTAACGGTATATTGCTTTCAAAGATCTGACATCGCAGAAAAAAGTTACAGAGTAAAACCTGGAGAACAATTGCTTTTTTTTACCCAATTTCAATATTCTTTTATTTCAGCTGTTATTTTCTGTAGGAACACTTGTAGGATCAATGCAAATGACCCCTTGCTGAATTTAGAATTTTATCTACTTTTCAGAAATGTTTAGATTACTGGTATCAGGCATTGGTTTCTTGCCTATTTCTGCCACTAACTGGAAGGAGGCTGAAAGCACAAAAATAGTAAAAATGGGGTATGTCCCAGTAAAATGTCAAAATTGTGTTGAAAAATTGGGTTTTCTAATTCAAGTCTGTCTGTTCCTGAAAGCTGGGAATATGGTAATTTTACCACCACAAACCCTTTGTGGATGCCATTTTCAGGAAAACAAACACGAGCACTTCTTCTACAGCCCTTTTTTCCCATTTGTTTTAAAAAAACTAAACATTTTCGGTGTATTTTGGCTAATTTATTGGTCTCCTTCAGGGGAACCCACAAAGTCTGGGTAACTCTAGAATCCCTAGGATGTTGGAAAAAAAGGACGCACATTTGGCATGGGTAGCTTATGTAGAGAAAAACACATAAGGGCCTAAGCGTGAACTGCCCCAAATAGCCCAAAAAAAGGCTTGTCACTGGAGGGAAAAAAGACCTGGCAGCGAAGGGATAAAGGGGACTTCATCGTCATAGGAAATACCCTTCTAGAGATGTCTGATCTTTAGACATTATAGAGCCCTGTAGTGGAGGGGTCCTAGCAAAATCGCCTGTATCGAGGAAGGTAGAAGACCCACCATGCGTGCCAGCTGTCTCAGTGAAACAAAATCCACTGAGATCAAGTTCCTCTATTCCTGTTTCATCTTCCACGTTGACTGAATCTATCAGGAAGTCCAGAAACTCCATTCTCTGTGTGGGAATCAGGTCGAATTTGGACTGATTGAGCACAAATCTAATAAGGAAAACGTTGTTTGTGCCTTCTGTAATAGGGATCTTTGATCCTGCGCCATAAGAATGATGTTGTCCAAGTAAATGATGAGGCAATGTACTCTCAGCCTCAGCCAGGCTACTACTGGTTTGAGTAGCTTCATAAAACACCAAGGTGGGGGGAGGAAAGGCCGAAGGGAAGTACTTTCAATTCCTACACTTGATCCCACAAGAGAAACCGCAGGAACCGAAAATGAGGCTGAAAGATTGGTGTAGTTAGATAGGTGTCCTTGAGGTCTAGCCTGAACATCTAATCCCCCTGCCTCAGTAAGTCTCTCAAAAAATAGATTCCCTCCATCTTGAAATGGCAGTACACTAACCAACCATTGAATTATTTTAAGTTTATGACTGGTTTCACTCCTTTGTCTTTCTTTCTTACAACAGAGATATTGCTAAAGAAACCTCTCAAACAGAGAAAGGATCTT
The DNA here is from genome assembly GCF_031143425.1 of Pleurodeles waltl. NCBI lineage: Eukaryota > Metazoa > Chordata > Amphibia > Caudata > Salamandridae > Pleurodeles > Pleurodeles waltl. The sequence goes on from NC_090440.1 coordinate 807,248,555, forward strand.
TCAATGGCTCCCTTTCTTACCAGATCGCCTATCTCCTGATCTATAATGGCATGTATATCCTTTGAAAAAACAAGAGGGGTCAGTTGTGTCCTTTGAACAGGTGAACCCCAAAACTCGATGTGGAAGCCCTGCACTGTCTGCAGAACCCATGCATCTGACAATATTAGTTTCAATTTGCTTAGACACTCTGCCGTCCTCCCCCCAGTTTTTGAAGGGAAGAAGATTGAAACCTTACCTGGATTGGATTGGTTTCCTCTGAAGGATTTACTGCTGTGGAATCTCTGGAATTTGTTCTTAGAGGGGAAGAATGGTGAGGCTCCTCTTTGATCTGACTAATCTGTTCTCCTGGGACCATGGAATCCCTTTAGTGCCTTTCGACAGGAGACAGCCGGACAAGCAGTCCCTTTTTCGTCTGGCCCCAACAAAAACCAGAGGCTTAAACACCTTTTTAAAGAAGCTTGTGCTGTTGCGTAGGCTCTCAATATTTTAATGAGACTACTAGATTTGAGCAGCAGAATCACTTGTGGTGTGGGGAACTGAGTCTAACTCACTACATGTGACACCTGTCAGCCTAATCCGGGTTTTGCTCCAACTAACCAGCAGTGCCTCTTCTCTACCCAGGAGCAGGGATGATTGGGCAGCGGAGCGCATGACACAATTGACTCCTCGGGGAAATCATGGTTACTCAGATCGCATTAGTTTCTCTCAGTTACATTAGTCTCACATGTACAAGGACTGTCAGAGGCAGTATATGTTTCAACAAGGTTTTAATTAAGCAACTGCATCTTAGATAATAAAGCATCTACTGCAATATTCAAGACGATGAAGCATGACAGGATTAAAATTGTGACAAGGAGAGTGAAGGATAAAAATAACACTACCATATTGTCACTAGAATCATTAGACTAATTCCTACCTAGGCTATATTAGAGCACAGCATGTTAAGCTCTAGTTCTGCCCTTCAGGTTTACCTTGGAAGACATCACCCTTCATACCTGAGCAAAAGGCCTGAAGTCTGCATAAGCAGCTGTAGTGAAGCATTCACCAATCAGCATACAGTCATGGTCATCTAGCTGGAATCTCCCTCTGATGTGTATGGGATAAAGAAGTGTTTTTATAATAAAACAGCTGATGTTCTGAGAAAATGTCCCTACGTAAGGATGTGCATGTTTCTATATATCCCAGAGACAAAGGGTTGCCACGTTTACCAGCAACCTATCTTACTGCACCCTTGAGAAAAGCACAGAGTGAAAGAAATGTCTTGTTTAAGAACGCAGTGGTGGCCAAGGTAAAGAACACCTACATAGAGAGAAATAAAACAAGACTGCAAATGTGGCTATTGTTAAAAAAATAAACAAAGCTGAATAAAATATATCTAGGTTAAAGTGCACAGCTGCAGGCCTAGTTTGTTAATATAATGTGCATGGAGCTATAACTAAAAAGGCTACACAACACCCTCAACAACACCCTCCCCTTGCCGGTTCAAAGGTAGGTCAAAGCCTAATTATTATGTATAAAAGCAACTAAAATTCATTGTATATAAAATTTCAATAATGACAAGTTAAAAAGACACCTTAGCATATATAAAAGGACAATTTGAAAATTTTAACTTGTGGCGTAAAAAGGCCAAATTTCAAGAGTCTGAGTCATTTTAGAAGTTGCCAATCGAATACGAGATAATTGAAGACAAGAAAGCTTTCACTTTGGCAGGTGGCAAAGTAGGAAACTAATCGCCAAGAAGAACCAAGGAGCATTCTTGTTCCAAAGACTCCAAAGACTGAGCATCAGCCAAGGCAGCAGCATTCCGTGGTGTGCACAATAATGAGGCCAGAGCAGCATACTCAGTGAAGTGCAACTCATAAGCAGCTTCCCGTAGCAAACACACCCTCAACACGCATGCCTGGTAATTGCCCTCAGCGAGAACATCAACAGATCAGTGTCCAATGAAAGCAAGCGCTGCATGAAAACACAAACATTCAGTGCATGTTCGAACGAGCAGCAGAGGCACCGAAACATGGGATGCACACAATGCAAAACCAGTCTGAATGACAGAGACCAGTCACACTCCAATTGCTCCAGGAGTTATGCTCCAAAGTACTGCATAATGCGTTCACGACACAGCTGTTCTGATGGAAGTGTTTTCAGTCCTCCTTGTTGCAGCAGGACAGCCATTGCACAGAAAAAGTAGCAATAGCAAGATGCCACCTATTATAGCCAAAGTTATCGGAAATCCCTCAAAAGTACTGGAGAATATTGAGTGGATGGCTCATGGTATTAAACCGAATATAGAGGAGAAGGTGTGAATGAAACCAGAACCAACAGCCTTAAAGAAATTTGCGATTTCAGTAGTACTGGATGCATTAAATATTCGTCCCACAAGCTCACCAAAGTGTCTCGGAAAGTTAGTACTTAAAAGGAACTGTATCTCTGCTGATGATCTTGCCACCTGAAGTGCGTAGGTCTTGCATGCAGATGTGAGTGCCACATGTTTTTGGAACAATAAAGCCTTGAGTCTGCTCAACTTGTGAAAATTCACATTGGAAGTAGCAATATGGGGCCAAATCACAGCTACTTCCCTCTGTCGTGTAGGAGGAAAAAGTACGTTCCTGCAGCATGTAACAATCTTAGAGACCGAAACAACATAAACTATTCCGGTTCGCATCCCACAACATGTTTAACTATTGAAGAGGACATAGCTGCCATTTGAAAGCACCTGGAATGCAGGTTTAATCAAGGGTACTAGAACTCCCTTCAGATAACAAGCCAAGTTTGCTACCGAAGCGTTACACGCCCAGTGCAAGAGCAGCTGTTTACAAACCATCGAATGGCTGACAGAAGTCTCGCATTCACTACCACTAAGAAAGACCTGTGTCATGCCACTGAGAATTTGTACGAGATGGGCAGCTCCCATACCTCGTGGATGTAACTATCTCCCAGTCTTTCATATCTGCCTACTGGAATGTGTTTTAAACAGGATGTGAATTGAAGTGTTGAAATAGGCAGATTAATGACCCTGTGAATTAACCACTCAGCAGATGGTATTTCAGCCACAGTAAAAGACAACTTTTCTAACTTTTCTATGTTTAACATGACATAAGTTGCTTCTTTCTTAGCCATTAGTTGTTGTTGTCGCGTTAAATTAAATGAGGAGACTATGGAGGTCATTCCGACCCTGGCGGTCCATGACCGCCAGGGCCGGGGACCGCGGAAGCACCGCCATTAGGCTGCCGGTGCTTCCTGGGCCATTCTGACCGCGGCGGTAAAGCCGCGGTCAGAAAAGGGAAACCGGCGGTTTCCCGGCGGTTTACCCCTGGCCCAGGGAATCCTCCATGGCGGCGCTGCTTGCAGCGCCGCCATGGGGATTCCGACCCCCTTCCCGCCATCCAGTTCCTGGCGGTTTTTACCACCAGGAACAGGATGGCGGGAACGGGTGTCGTGGGGCCCCTGGGGGCCCCTACATTGCCCATGCCACTGGCATGGCATGGGCAGTTCAGGGGCCCCCTAACAGGGCCCCATAAAGATTTTCAGTGTCTGCTTTGCAGACACTGAAAATCGCGACGGGTGCCACTGCACCCGTCGCACCCCTACAACTCCGCCGGCTCCATTCGGAGCCGGCTTCATTGTTGAGGGGGGTTTCCCGCTGGGCCGGCGGGCGGCCTTCTGGCCGGCCCACAGAGAAAGCCAGAATGGCCGCCGCGGTCTTTTGACCGCAGTGCGGTCATTCGGCGGTTCCCGCCGCCCGCCGGGGTCAGAATGACCCCCTGAATCCCTTGTGCTAGCTTGTTGCCAGGGAATGCGACCTGCCTTCAGTGTTTGAAGTGTCCAAGCCAACTGCATAATGGACCTTAGTTGACTCTGTCCTTGGTGAAGAGAAGACATATCACTTTTTATTATGTCTATTGTAGAAGAAACCATGTTGTTTAAGGTTGTTTAAGGTTGTTTAAGGTGTATATCCAGTCAGACAGGGTATTAATCCCATTATCTACAACAGCTAATGCCTTCTGTGAGTTTTCCTCGTCTATTTGCCTTAACCGGGCAGCAGCTTCTTGTTGGGAAAGCTTCTAAATTTAATTATATCCTGCGTATAAGAAGCGCTTTCTGCGTTGTTTTCTGGGGCCTAACAGGAAGTCCTGTAAATCAGTGTTATTAGACAGGAGACTGAGGTGTTCTCTAACTGCATCTAGTGAGAAATTCTTCAACCATTGATGGCATAGTTTCCTTACACTATATGTTGTTACTATACCCACACGTTCGGCAATACTATATATACATTTTCCGTTAATGCCAATTTAAAATAATCTGACTCAGCATTTTTAACATTGTGCTCAGAAAAATATGCAAACTTTTCAGAATATGTTTTAGAACTCCCTTGTGGTGGAGTTGGACAATGTTCCCATTGTGTGTAATTAAAAGTATCCAGAAGCAGAAGCTGGAGCCATATTTGTAGGCGAACTGGTAGAGGTCTCCTGCGGTGGTTCATAGTAAATGACGACAACCGTTTGTGTTGAAGTTGTGTCAAATCGATCAGTACTTTCAGTATTGTTTGTTGTAACAGGTGTTAGTGGAATAATGCAAGATCATTTTCCACCCTCCACAATCTCGGAGAGGCGTCAGCTTTGCTGTTCAAAACTTGTAGAGGGATGTCTTGAACAGTAGTAAGAGGGATTCGGTAACTACTGGCTGCTCCGCTTGGTCTGCTGTGCAGGATCAGCCACATGGTGTAACTTCACATTGTTGGTAGATACAAAGTGATTTTCTTTAGCAGCAGCCAACGGTGGTTGCATGACAGTTCTAATACTGTGTATTCCCAAGACTGGGACCTGTGCATGACAAGATGAACCAAAAACCTTTTTCAAAGCAACCTTTTCACGTACTAGATCCCCAACTTTTGGGATCCAACTGGTAGGTGTTATTGGTAACATCCTTAATTCCTGTGGAGGCAGCACTGGCAGAAGCGTTTTCATCACAGAACTATTGTAATTCCTGCAAAACAGTGACATGTTCATTTATGTCAAAAGGTGTTTCTGCCGCCTCTACGCCAGGAACATCAAGATCTGGAACATACATTTGAGTTCTGAACAGGCACTCATATGAAGTACGACCCCCCCAGGGACTTTCTAGGCAAATTGTCAAGTACTCTCTGGACTCCATACAGGTGATTAGGCCAACTATGACCCATACCTAAGACTCTGGCTGTTAAGGACTGCTTTAAATCATGGTTTTGTTGCTCCACAACACTATTTCCCTCGGGATGAAATGGACACAAGTAATGGAGTGGACCCCTAATGAAGCCATGGCATCCCTGAGTGCCCTTGAAGATAAAGCAGGCCCTGGTCTGAGTGGAAACCCACAGCTGCTTATGTACCAATAAAGACTCGCAAATCTTTAATAACAGTCCGAGCGTCAGTCAAACATTGTGGCCACACCCATAGAAATCTGGACCAAGAGTCAACAGTGACTAAGGTGTATCTGTATGAACTGTCCAGTGCAAGGGGACCACAATGGTCCAAGTACACACATTTTAATGATTTGTTGGAAATTAGGAGGAGTGTCTGAGGTGGGCGTTTGACGGTGGAACCCTTTATTTTTTGGCAAATGTCACAACAAAGGACATACTGTTTGGCCTGTTTGTATAGACCTGGACACCAATAACATGCTTGCAATAATGCTATTGTAGCCGCCACACCAGCATGGGCAGATGCTACCCCCTAATGCGCTGCTTTAATCAACTCTAATCTTATATCTTTGTTGGGAATTGCTCGAACCCCCACACCTGGTATCTTTACCTCGGCATCAAGGCAGCCTCCCATTCAGTAGAAATATTTAGCAGGAAATGTTTTTAGATAGTGTGTGCATTCAGCCGTGGCTTTCACTGCAGCCCATATGTCATATTCCGGTTTCGTTTTAGAATGGGTTACTGCAGCAACAGCAGCCGTAGCCACTGCAGATTGGGCAGCTTCATCAGCCAGTGTATTTCCAGCAATGTGTATTCCAACGCACTGTTGTCCAAGTGTATGTACAACATGAACATTTGATAACGTTTCCTTCAGATCCGCTACTTTCCCCCACAGAAGTCTGTGTTTGATGGTGTTGCCTTTAGAATCTCGGAACCCATTCTGGCACCAGTAATGCAGGTATTCATTGAAGGACTGGACACAATATTACAAATCACAAGCAATCAGTGTTAGCTGTGCAAGATCCATATGTTCCAGTGTCATCACCAGAGCCTTTAGCTCTGCTAAGTGTGCTGTGCAATCCCCTAGGGTTTGTGTGAATGTATGTTGGGGACAAAATCTATTATCCTCCATGGAGCCCCTTACGACTGCGCAATCAGCAGAGTATTGCTGTTTTATGCCAATTGCAGGTTGTGCTGAGCCATCGGTGTACATGACTCTTTGATATTGATCAATAGGCAGTGTATTTGCTGGAACTGGGTATTTTAGTTCATATTGCAAAAATTCTTGAGTTTGCAATTTTGGGTCAAAAATGTAGTCAACATCAGTGGCTGTCAAAGACATTGCCCATTGAATCCTGTGTGGATGTAATGCTTTAGCATTAGGAACGCTGGCTTTGGTAACAGCCTCAAGGGCTGGGATTGGAGAAATGACAATAATGTTTTTGCCTTGGGCTAATGGTCTTTCTTTAATGACAGCCATCTGAACAGCAGTGAGAATTTTCTCAGTGGGACAAAAGCGCTGTTCTGCTGCTGAATACAAATGTGATTTGTATGCAATTGGGACTGTCTCACCCTCATTTAAAGTGACATAGGTGAAACCAATGGCACCAGCAAATATTCTGATAACTAGATGTTTTTTGTTGTCCCTTTTGTGTAGGTGTTGTGCTGCAAGCATGTCTGTTTGCAAAGCTGCTCGAATGTGTGTGTGTTCGTCTGTCCAAAATTAAAAATCAGGACATATTAAGCCATATAAAGGTTTTATGCGTGATGCATAATCTGGAATATAGGTTCTGCCAAAATTTAGAAAAACCAATAGGGATTGGAGTTTTTTTATTGTATTTGGAGGTTGTAACTGTGCACATTTTTCCAAGAATTGTGGCACTAGGCTATTTCCTACACTTGATAGCTCATATCCCAGAAAAAGGATGCTAATGAAGGCTATTTTTAGTTTTTTGGAAATTGAATTTGTAGCCAAACTTGGCAAATCACACAACAATGCGGGCTACCCGTCTTAAATGTTGCAGCAATTTATCATCCCTGAGATAAATGTCATCTACATAGGACAATGCTTCAGGGTGTATGTCGTGCAATATTGAAGTCACACGAGCTGCGAACAGTCCTGGACAGTTCTTGTACCCCTGGGGTAAACAACAGATTTTTTTTCTGAGAGCCTAGTGCCCTGAAACTTGTTAAGTCTCTACTCTCAGGCTCTATGTTTTGGCAGAAGAAACCATTGGAAATGTCCAGTGTTGTTTTGTATTTTTTTAACACTATGTTGTTCATGAGTGCTGTGCTATGTGAGTTTTGTATAGCATATGTGAGTGTATGACTGTTTAAATGTCTAAAACGATTCTGTACGAATGGTCCGGTTTAGCTACTGGGAATAAGGGATTATTCATTGGTGAGACACAGGGTTTGATTAAGCCCTGGTACTCCAGTTGTGTGAGGATTTCCCTCAGGTGCTTTTACATCATGTTTAATCGGATATTGTGGTTGTGGTTGATTTTTAATAGGGATTACATGATAGGTGGAGTTTTTATCCCATCCTACGGGTGGCTGCGTCAATGCCCAATCGATGGCGTAGAACTCTGCAAGCTCCTTGGGAACATCGGGGAGAAAGAAGGTTTGATAACATCTTCCCCATATGGGCAGGTACGGACAAATTTAGGTGGCCAATCCCTTTCAGCCAATAGAATATCATATATGTTTACGACGCGGTCCCAAAAGATTGCGTTGATTGTGCGCTCAATGTATCCTCCTCACTATAACGTTACTTTGTACACCTTATCAAGCGTGGAGACACACATGTCCACAGTCTCAGTCATCATTTGCTTTCACCTCCAGATGCTCTAGAAGATTCCAGCGAACTATTGTGACCTCTGCCGTGCTGTTTAATAGCGCTAATGCCCACTTCTTTTTCTTCAGTAGTGCCCTCTTCTTGAGTGGCATGTCGAACTGCAACTGCTACCACCTTTTTCTTTTTGAATTGGGGTTTTTGTTGGGGAAGTTTCTCTTCTTTTTTAACAGAAACTTTTGTTGAGCGTTGTGATTCCTGAGTCCTGAAAGGAACAAGATTGGCGTGTATCAGTATATTGATATCTGTCAGGCATTTTTATATTACCACCATTTCTGAAATTATATCTATTCTGTGGGCTCTCCGCATGCGGAGATTCTCCCCCTTTCTTTTTTAGGTGTTTTATTGTTTTTTGTCCCAGCGGTTCTTAGTACCCTCAGGAGCTTACTTGGAGAATCTTTATTAGATTTACCCTGTAGTTGTGGTTGTGTGGGTCTGGCCCCCAGACTATCTCAACCAATACTACAGTAGGTCTCCATGATAATCTTTGGCAGCTCACGTTATTGATCCTGTGGAGGAACATCCCAGAGCTGCATGTGCACTGCTAGTGCGACCACTTCCCCTTTAAGGTTACTTAATATTATTGAGGATACTGTGGCAAAATTGCCCATTAGTTGCATTCCCAAATCCCGGGCCCGTGCAGCCTCGTATTTGTCTTTTATTTGTTTCAACACTTCCAGTAAATTGGCAAGTGTTGGTGTACTGTGTGCGGTAGTATAGAGCGTGGCAAATACTGTGCCCCAAGTATTACAGTTATCTATTGTGGGAACCATCCCAAATGGCAAGCACATAGTTAATATTCTATGCTTATCCTGAGGTCCCGTATGGGGAAATACTGCTTCCAGTGCATTTATTTTTTGAGCTAACCAAAATGGAATTTCTTCTCATGTGACGGGTACTTTACCCATGATCGAATGTAGAGTCGCAGGATTAATGCCTGGTGTTACTGCATGTGGTTGCTCCGGAGTAGCACGTGCTGGGTTTGTATTTAATGTTTGCATTACAAACTGTACTAAACGTCTATATATTACAATCAGCTCAGCATATAAGCGTCAGACTTCAGCTGCAGTTAAGTTAGCTGCAGCAGGGTGAGATGTATAAGTGGCCAATAAAGGCCAGGTAGGACCATCATTACTCATAGGACCTAACCTAACAAGTAAACTTGTGTGGGGTAGGGTGCCATCAAGCCAATTATTATGTTCTTGATAAGATAGAGGTATTTCTAGATATGCATGTGCTATGTATTGGGCAGGTGCATTTGCAGGTGTATAGTGATGAAATGTATTTGTGTTCCCATCAGCTGCTGGAAATGTGACCCAAGAATAAAACATTTCTGTTCTATAGGCTGGGTGACCCTCAACAACAAATGTGACTGGACCCCCCATGGGGCGTTAGGCCATGTGCCAGTAAATGTACAGTAATGGGTGGTCGCATATTGACTGCAATTACTACCTGTTGCGGATTCGCCATAATGAATGGTATGTTTTGTTCAGAGATAAGCACACCAAATGGGAATTATCCTTTTAAGAGTTCAAGCTTAAACAACCTACAGCGTCAGTTAAGTACTCCCTACTTAGCTGAGGAGGAAATCGTCAATACCACGGATGTCTCCGTATATAGTACTGAGGTGTCTTTGTATGTAGTGAGACAGAGATACTCAGGAGGACCCGAAAAATCAGAGCCTGACCAAATGTTGGTGGTGCCATCTCACGTAGGCTCTCATTATTCTAATGAGACTACTGGATTTGAGCGGCAGAATCGCCTGCGGTGTGGGGGACTGAGTCTAACCCACTACAGTTGACACCTGTCAGCCTAATCCGGGTTTTGCTCCAACTAATTAGCAGTGCCTGATCTCTATCCAAGAGCAGTGATGATTGGACATGACACAATTGCCTCCTCAGGGAAATCATGGTCACTCAGATCGCATCTGTTTCGCTCAGTTACATTAGTCTCACATGTACAAGGACAGTCAGAGGAAGTATATGTTTCAATAAGGTTTTAATTTAATGAAGCAACTGCATCTTAGATAATAAAGCATCTACTGCAATAACTGGGACGATGAAGCATGACAGTATTAAACTTGTGACAAGGAGAATGAAGGATAAAAATAACGCTGACATATTGTCACTAGAATCATTAGACTAATTCCTACCTAGGCTATATTAAGCACAGCATGTTAAGCTCTAGTTCTGCCCTTCAGGTTTCCCTGGGAAGACATCATCCCTCATAACTGAGCATGAGGCCTGAAGTCTGCATAAGCAGCTGTAGTGAAGCGTGCAGCAATCAGCATACATTCGTGGTCATCTGGCTGGAATCTCCCTCCAACGTGTATGGGACAAAGAATTGTTTTTAAAATAAAACAGCTGATGTTCTGAGAAAGTGTCCCTACGTAAGGATGTGTATGTTTCTATGAATCCCAGAGACAAAGCGTTGCCATGTTTACCAGCAACCTATCTTACTGCACCTTTGAAACAAGCTCAGAGTGAAAGAAATGTCTTGTTTAAGAACGCAGTGCTGGCCTAGGCAAAGAACAGCTAGATAGTGAAAATAAAACAAGACTGCAAATGTGGCCATTGTTAAAAAAATTAAAAAAGCTGAATAAAATACATCTAGGTTAAAGTGCACAGAGGCAGGCCTAGTGTGTTAATATAACGTGCATTGAGCTATAACTAAAATGGAGACACAACAGGGCCTTATTTAGGGCTGTGAAAGCCTGCACGAATTATGCTAAGTCCTTCATGAAGGCGTCCCCAAACAGATTTCCCTTGGCGTCTTGTCCAGCCTCTACAGAAGCCAATTCCCCCAATTTGGGGTCCAGGGGTAGCAAAAGGGATTGTCTCTGTTCCACTAAGATTGCACAATTCGCATTCCCCAGGAGAGGAATAGCCCGCTGGGTCCATCTGGATAAAATCCCGGAGTCAATTGCTGCACCTGTCTTTTTGGCATTTTCTGCCATTTCCGTGATCTTTGTTAGGGGTCCTGTAATATCTAGTAACTTATCTTGGCATGACCCCCAGGAGCGATCAATGCCTCTCTTTGAGTCCTTAACCAATCTGCCCATGAAAGTCACAATGGTGGTGTCCAGTTCCGGGGTTGCTGCCACTTTACCCTTGATGGAAGGTCTTGGACATTCTGCCCTCAATTTATTGCAGACCTCTCTATTGAGTGGCTGGCGAAGACTCTGCTTCAAGTAAAATGTCACTTTCTCTGGAGGTTTCCACTCCTAAGAGCATGGATTTCTGATATCTTCAGGATTGAATACATTCTTACAGTAATCCTGGTCATTACCTCCCCTCCCAAGAGGGGTCAGCTTTCATCTTTTCCCTGGCCCCGCCAGAGGGATGTCAGTCTCTGGACCATTTAGACTCCCTATCAGAGTCATCTGAGAAGTGGGAATCAGTGTCCCCTTGGTCCTGATTGGACCCTTGATTTGGAGGCATGCTGTCTGTAGGTTGTGCAAGGCCACTAGGGACCGCGATCCCCTGAAGAAGATCTGACTGGGCCGACTGGGATAGCTGATGAAAAAGATTGAACATGTCCGCCATATGTCTGGGCTTGCTATCGCTCCACTCTCCACAGGGGGCATCGCTTGCATCTGGATGATGCATCTGTGGCAAGGTTCCTGTAGAGCCGCTAGATGTCTTGGCGACGGAACTCTGCCACCTTTGCAGTGCCAATAACACTGTGGTACTACTGATTTGGAAACAGCCAAATCAATCATTGCAACCAGCTCTGTATACATATTCAAGCACTCCTGAGCCTCCTCCTGATGCTGATAAGCATGATCCTCCATCATGGCCTTAATTATAAACCTGTCAGCAACAACAGAAAATTACCAGATGTGTACTGCCTAACTATGTCCCACTAATCACGAGGCCCCAAAACACTACTGACTTGCCAGACTTAAACTCTTAATCCTAGTTAGAGCCCACCTTACAACTAGCCTACAGAACACTGTTGTTGGAAAAACTCCCAAAGATCAAAGAATTTGAGCAATGCGCTGTGCTTGGATACAGATCAGCATCCGAGCTGACAGGATCTGAAAAACTTGCTCTCCGTCACCATAAAATGGCTGCCACGTCTCCCCAATCTCCTCCATTCAAACTCCTAGCAATCAAAAACTGGTTCAGGCTACTTACACGCTGTGTACCTCATGGTCGAAAAGCTCACCCAAGGACACAGTGCAAATCTGATAGACACCCATTTGACATCACACCGACAATTCGACTGCAGTGCTTAAACCGGTGCAATCGCACACCAAAACAGGTGCTCGCAAGTGCAAGCTCAATCTGTCACTTATGTTGCCAAGCACCCAATACTATACACGACAGGGTAAAGCAAATGACATTAAATAACAACACATTTCTGATAGAACATCAGAGCACTTAACTGAAGCTGCTGTGAGCAGCAAATAAAGAGGACAAGAAGGGAATGTCTTGTGGGGTTATACGGTGGAGGACACTATGATTGGACTGTTTGGACTGTTTGGGTCAGATGTTCTATTTATTTTTTGCTGCTGTGAGTTGTAGTAAAGAACATCCAAGCATAATCGAGCCTCCAGTCCTGCCATAGAATTGGTCACTAAGAGGACAACATACAAAAGGTGATAACAAATTTTAGTTACAATGTCAATCATTGGTTGATGGTACCATACTAATTTTAGGAATTGTGGTGTGTTCTAAGGTTATTTAATTCTGCTGGGATGTCATGAATCATGTTTGAAAGAAAACAGTTTTCTAATGATTTTCTCATTGAGGTTATGGAAGGTGTTCCAGAAGCTAGAATGAGAGCAAATTTTCTGCAAATTCACCATATCCTTCTCATACATAAGAGTATGGAGTCAGACATGCTCAGTAAAACATGTACTTCCAAAAGAAGCAGCCTGTCAGTTGATTCTATGTCAGGACCGGAGGCTCAGATTATGCTTCTCTTTCTATGCTTTATTATCAACAGCAGCCAATAGGAGAAGATATTATTCAAAGATATCCCAGCATTCATGGGATTAACGTCATAACCATTGAGAACACAGCATATATAAACCTCTGAGGTCAATACACTTCCTCTTTCTTTGCTGCTTCCGCAGCCAGTGAAACACTCACACACGCACGCATGCGCGCACTCGCGCTCGCTCCTTTCTTCTGGCGCCCGTTTTTTCCCAAAACTCTGGAGGATTCTGACAGTGCGGTTAGAGAATCGAGCAAGCGTGAGTGAACCCAGCCTTTTGAACCCCTTCTAGAATGGCTCTACCTTGGCTCCTGATGCCCTGAGTCCACTGGATTGTCTCAGGGTTGGAAATTTAAGCATAGGCTTTGCCTAGAGTGCTGCAGGCTGCTCCCTCCACACTTTACATATTAAATTTAAATTTTACTTAGGCTGCTGGGGTTTTTGCACTTCCCCTGACTGTAGTCTTTGACTATCCCCTCATTTACGTTCCTTTTGACGTACCCTATATTAATATGGCCCACTCTTACCCCTGTGATGAGTATGACTATTCTGAGTCCCCCTCTTTTGAAGAAAATCTGGTTGGCGCATTGGACAATAGCGTTCAGCTATCAGTGAATAAGGCGTTAGCAAAGGCTCTTGGCCCTCTCACTCATCATTTTGAGAGCTTTGCATGCCATAAAGGTTGGCTTCCGCCCATTACTCCCTCTGAGGAAGCACAAATGAGCCAACCCTCTACCTCCAAGGGTAAATCAAAGGCCCAAGAAGTGGGCTCACTCGGATATTTTTGACAAACTGTCTGCCTCCATTCGAAAGGAGCATGGATATAGTTCTTTGCAATTGCAGGACGCTTACGGTACAGATCAGTCCTCTGACCATTCTTCCTACAAACATTCATCTGATTCCTACTCGGATGTGGAACTCGGGGACTGCCCAGGCCCGAGCAAACGTAAAAAGACAGAGAAAACCAAAAGTCCTGTCACCAAGGCCCCACGAGTGTTGACATTCAATCCGGAGGATATCATTCATCCTCGCTCCTCAAGCTGGACTCCGCCTCCATAGGTAGCTTCATACCTCCAGGATCACATCAGGGCTGGATTTGACAAGGATGTGAGAGCCAGATTATGTGCAGAGTGCCCTAGACCAGATCTTGAGGGTAAGGTCACCAATACCCCGGATATTGATCCGGCAATGGTCACCTTTATGAAAAAATGGGCTAAGGATCCCAAAAAATAGGCTTGACAGTGCTTGGAGGTCCTGGCAAGATAAGATTCTTGGCCTTTCCGGTCCCCTGGCAAAAATCCTGGAAATGGCCTTTTTAGCAAAAGAGTTGAATGCTCCTATTGACCCAGATGTTCTGGTATGGGTTGGGCTCAGCGAGCCATTTGTCACCTTGGAAACACTAACGTAGCTATATCCACAGAGAGAAGGCGCTCCATCCTGATGCGCCCAACCCGCAGCTTACTGAACTTGCTACCTCTGAAGCAGGACAGGTAGCTCAGGGCCTCCTTTTCAGAGCACCCTTCATTAAAGACCTTTCCAAGTTCACCGCTACTTTCACTTCCATGGACAAAGCCCAATTATCCCTAAAGAAGGTATTCAGGGAGACTCTTTTTCGGAGAGCCCGACGCTTGTGCGGTCGCTCGTCAGGCCGCTCTTACTATCAAGGCCCCAGACGTGACACCTTTGCCCGCAGACGTGGGTATAACAGGGAACAACAATCAGACTCTACGTTCTACCCTTCACGGCCCGAGGAGGTAGGGTCTGTGATCGAAAGAACTTCTACAAAGGACAACAGGGAACTTCCCAGGACTCTTCCAATTCAGGTAAGACTCATTCACCCTTTGGAGGTGATTCTTGGGGGCAGGGTTCAGGCTTGTTTAGTAGAATGGCAAATACTAACCAGAGATCCCTGGGTGTTAGAAACCATTCAAGGTTTCAGGTTGGAGTTTTATCAGACCCCTCTCCAACAATCCCTCCCCCTTCTCTGTTTTACCCGTCACGATCAAGAGACCATAAGTCTGGAGGTTCAAGCTCTGCTAAAAAAAGCAGAGATTTGTCATGCCGTTCCCCATCCAAGGGGCTTTTTAAGCCCTATTTTTCTGGTAGACAAGAAGGGCGGAGGATCAAGGCTGGTTCTCAATCTCAAAGAATTCAATGCCTGGATAGTCTACAGACATTTCAAAATGGAGGGTATCCACCTCCTGAGAGATATTCTTCAGGAAGCAGTTCGGTTGGTACGTCTAGACCTAAAGGACGCTTATCTGAGCATCCTTATCTTCCCTCCTCATCGTCGTTTTCTTCAATTTTTTTGGCAAGACCAATGTTTCAAGTTTCAAGTCCTGCCCTTTGGGCTTTCCTCCGCTCCTTGGTGCTTTACCAAGGTAATGAGACCAGTAGTGGAATCTCTTCGTGCCCGAGGGGTGTGCCTGATTGTTACCTCGACGATCTGATCCTGATGGCTCAGGATACCCATCTCCTCCAAATCCACCTGACATGGATAATTCAGCTCCTGCAGAACCTAGGTTTCTTAATCAATCAACCCAAATCATGCCTTCGACCATCTCAACAGATCGATTTTCTAGGTTTCCGGATAGATTCCATGAAATCTCAGTTGATTCTTCCCCCTCAAAAGGTTCGCAATATAAAGAAGGAATTGCGCCTTCTCTTATCCAGACACAGAGTGTCCTTGAGGAACTTGGCCAGGATGGTGGGGATTTTATCCTCTTCGATTCAGGCACTTTTTCCGGGCCCCCTTCACTACAGAGCCCTCCAACGCTTCAAGATATCCCACTAGCAGAAGGGTCTGTCATATGCGGACATGGTGCCTCTGTCCGCAGAGGCCCGCTCGGAGATAGCCTAGTGGCTAGAGCACATGGAGGCCTGGAATGGGTGAGCGATTTTCAGCACTTCCCCAGATGTGATTCTGGAATCGGATGCCAGCAGATGGGACTGGGGAACCCGTTGCGGGGATCTGACCACAGTAGGTCATTGGTCGGAAGAATAACTCCAACTTCACATCAACTGACTGCAGCTTCTAGCTGGATCCTTTGCATTCCAGAGGGTCTCTCCCCTGAAGTCAGATTGTTGCATTCTTCTGAGAATGGACAACATTTCAGCGGTCAGATATGTGAACAAACTTAGGGGCATGAAGTCTCAGACCTTGGCTCGAATTGCCATGGATTTCTGGCAGTATTGCCTACATCACCGCATTTCAGTGATTGCGGAGTACCTACCAGGGATGAACAATACAGTAGCGGATTAGAATTCCAGATTCCTTCGGCATGGCAGCGATTGGAAGCTCCTCCCAGAAGTGTTTTTGGTTCTCAATCAGAAGTGGAGTCTGCTCTCGATAGACCTTTTTGCTTTGAGACTGAATCACCAGCTTCCCCTTTTCTTCAGCTGGAGACCGGATCCGGAAGCAGTGGCCACAGATGCTTTCCTTCAGGACTGGTCACCCATCAGGGATATGCCTTTCCCCCCTTCAGCATGATCCCTCGGGTCTTGACTCAGGTTCGCCGCCTGGGAACCGAGATTGTGCTAATAACACCCCTTTGGAGAGCTCAAGCCTGGTTTCCCCTGGCTCTAGAGTTGTTGTGCGATTTTCCCCTTCTGATTCCTCTGCAGTGCAACCTTCTGCTGGAACCTCTAGGGATTCCTCATCCCTTAATTGTGGCAGGCAAGTTACGGCTGGTGGCTTGGAGAATTTCTTGCAACAATGGCTCTTGCCAGGCATTTCTGAACAGGCTTCCAACTTCATCCATCAGGCCTGGTCTTCCAGCACACAAAAACGATATACCTCCGCTTGGAAGTAATGGGTTCTTTGGTTTGTGGAACGGGATGCAGATCCCTTTACTGCTGTCAGTCTAGTGGTTAATTTTCGAGCATCTCTTGCTCCATCGGGTCTGGCTTACAGATCTGTTAATACTTATAGGTCCTCTATATCAGCTGGTCATCTACCAGTTTTAGGTATTCGTCTGACAAATACTCCTTTTCCTCGATATTCGTCTCTTTGGGACGTTAATGTGGTCCTTTCACTTATTTCCTCCTGGCCAGATAATAAATTCCTGTGGCGCAAACAGCTTTCGGCTAAACTTACTCTGTTGCTATGCCTCATTTCTTGTAAAAGAGTATCATATGTTCGATCTCTCGACCTGGCAGGTAGGATTTTTTCCCCTACTAGAGTTTCCTTTTCTATTTCCATCTGCACTAAGAGAGGCACCAAGTCAGTGTCTTATCCTTCTTTTCCCCACAACTCCAAGCTGTATGTGGTTCAATGTTTAAAAGCTTATGAAGCTGCCACAGAGGAATTTCGTAGAGACCTTAGGGGTCAATTATTAATTGCCCTTCAGAAACCTTTCAATCCAGTCTCAGCGGATCAGATGGCTTCTGTCTGAAGCAGGAATTGATGTTTCTATTTTCGGGGCTCATTCGGTTCGTGAAGCTATGGCCTCCAAATCCTTTAACTTGGGAATGAGATTAGAGGACATTATGAAAGCAGCAGACTGGTCCTCAGAATCTACTTTTAAGGCTTTCTATTAGAAACCTATTTTAGACATTGCATCGATTGTGGTTAACCAGCTTTGAACTAGCATAATCTGAGCCCCCAGTCCTGACATAGCATGACAATTTTTCGAGCTTCCGCATCAAGAATTTTTAATTCTATTAAGGACACTGAGGCGAGGATTATCCCTCCCTAGTTTAACAATAAGACACCTGCTTACGAGTTACGTTTCTTGTTTTGATGTTTATGTCTCATTGCTTTACCCACCCAATTTTTATGGCATTGTTAGCAACTTAACTGATACCAGATAATGTCTGGCCATATACTATGATTAGTTTCTTGTATCACCTTTTTTCTTAGGCTTCAACCAGAAATGATGTTCCTTCATTCGATGGATCCTTGATTACTCCTTCTTCCTGGAGTTTCTGTTTTTTCCTTGGATTTTGGATGGTGTCCTGGTTCGGGTTCGATCTCTGATAAGACTTTCATTGGCTTTTATTGACTAAGTTTCCCAATGAAAGAGGAAGTGTATTGGCCTCAGAGGTTTATATATGCTGTGTTCTCTATGGTTATGACGTTAATCCCATGAATGCTGGGATAGGTTTTCTTTGAATAACATCTTCTCCTATTGGCTGCTGTTGATAATAAAGCATAGAAAGAGAAGCATAATCCTCGCCTCCATGTCCTTAATAGAATTGAAAATTCTTGACTCGGAAGCTCAAAAAATGTTCATTCCCCTGTGTTCTATTGCAGTCTCCCACAGTCTTCTAAAGAACAACTAGAGCGCTAACATTCTTACTTATGACAAAAGTGTGGCACACCTGAAGCCATATTTACTGAATCAAACTAGTAAAACTTAAAACATTTAGTTTAGAAAGGAACAAAATGAGGGGTCATTTTGTCATAGAAATGATGGTTAGTGTTGTAGAAATGACCAGAGCGGCCTGGCTCCGGCATGTAGGTACCCCCCATGGTATTCCCTTTGGAGTGAGTGTGACTACAAGGGAAAACCCCTCCCCGGCATTAGCCAGACCAGAGGCAAATCGCCCCCTACCCCTTGACCTACCCCACCGTGAACTACCCGTTCAGGTAGGCCATTCATTATCCACTTTGAGCACCCCACTTACTGTGTGTGCTCCGACCCTGCGAATGCCCCTGACCTACCAGCACCTAGTGAGGGCAGAAACATGTTGGTCATCCATTTTTCATTTTAGACTCCAGGAGACATTACTCTCTAACGAGCCTCTTCCCCTTGTTTTTAGTCTTACCAGCATGCACCTATATTAAAACTAGCAGCAACTATCGGTGACATGCTTGGTAATTTTATTACTCACCTCATCTGGATCTAAGTAACTATCCAGTCAGTTTAATTTCAGTACTCCCTCTGGTTCTTTTAACCAAGAGGTTGAGTCCGCCCAAGCAGTATCATCTTGCTTGGGTGGGGCTAGGTGGTCATATGATGAAGCATGACACTATTATGTGTGTGAGACCACCTAGTCCGTAAGGGAAATTCCCCCTTCCCCTGTAGGACAACACAGCACCCCCCCTGCCTGGATATTCTCCAATAATGACTCCCCTGCTTTAGGATCCAAAGCAACCTAACCAATACTGGACACCGATATAAGACTGACCCAGTCTTACCTTCGGTTCCCTACTACCCCACACCTTCAGTGATTATATAGATTTCTTTAGGGAGGCGGTGTGGGCTAGCAACACTCCCAGTGCTCTCCTTTTGTATATTTGTAGTGTTGTAGAAAGACAATTTAGGACACATTTTAAGTGAGTTCTAAAATATCTTCCTTTTGTACTTCCAACGGCTAGAGTGCTAACAGTCTTACTTATGACACCTGAAGCCATCCTGATTGAATCAAACTGGTAAAACATAAAGCATTTAATTTAGAGAGGAACAATATGAGGGTGTTCATTTTGTCATAGAAATTATGGTTAGTGCTGTAGAAAGAAAAAATAGCACATAGTAAGTTCTCAAATATCTATCTCTTCTGTTTCATTAAAACATTCTGACATGTAGACTGAATAATGCACTTACAACACCAGCAGCAGACTGCCAGTTAACTCCCTGGTGTTCAGTGGAGGAGAAATCAGGTATCACAGGGGAGAACTTGGATGTGAAAGGGATGGGTTGGGGTGTTGCTGTTGTCTCATTGGCATTCAGAGGTGTTTTTACAGGTATAAGGACAAGGACAAACATCAAACATTCTTCACGGAAATGGGTAGGGTGTCCAGGAGAGATTGGGAGTTAGGAGGTTGAGGAAGTAGAAGTATCATGTGTGGGTGTGTGTGTTGTTGGTGCTGCTGTCTGTGTGTCTGAAGTATGATGTTTGTGTTTTGTAGGTGTCTGCTTTATTGGTGAGTTTGGGCGTTTGCATTTTTTTGTGGTATGTGATGTGGATGTGCTGGGTATGGTGGGAGTTTTGGATGTGTCTATTGGTGTGGGTGTGGCATCTAGGGGTATGATGGGAGTGTGGGATATATCTGTTGGGATAGGTGTGGTGTATGGGGGTATGGTGGGGTGGTGGATGTGTTGGTGTGGGTGTGGTGTTTGGGGGTATGGTGGGGTAGAGGGTTGGATTCTGTGGGTGTGGTGTATGGGTATGGTGGGGGTGTTGGTGGATGTGAGTGGAGTGAATGTCTGGTAAGTGGTTGCATGCCTGTGTGTTTTGTGGTGTTTTTGTTTAATGTGCTGCTTGAGGCTGTTGAGGTGTGTGCGTACCTATGTGTGAGTGTGCTTGGGACAGGAATGGAAATATGGAAATTGGATGGTGAAGAGGCAGGTGGTGGGGTGGAAGTATGGGATGGGTGGAAGGCTGCAGTGAGGGAGGAGGGCAGACATAGAACTGTGGATGCCTTTCAGGTAGGCCACCATCTGTTGTGTTCAGTAGTGCCGTGTGATCCACAGAGATCTTTCTCACAGGGTCAATAGCCTCCTCATTCAGGGCAGCAGGGGAAACATGGGGCATGGGGTGATGTGCCTGGAGTGTAGGAGACTGCTCCTCTCTTGAGTGAGAAGGCCCGGCAAACTGGGTGGGGAACAACAGGGAGGGTAGAGACAGAACTGGGAATGGTAAACAAGAATGGTGTAGGAACTTGTCCTGCATGTCCCGACCATCACTAGAGAGTGTCAACTGGAGCTGGTCTTGGATGATGCCAATGTAGGGTTGGTGTCCTCTGTGGCACTCCCCTCACCCCCTGGGCCACTAGGTCCCTGTCAACACCAGGGCAGTGCGCGCTCTATTGGCGACTAGAATGCAAAAACCCAGCACTCTCAAAACAACGTAATTTATGCATTGTGCTGATATGTTGTTGTTTAACCTTTTGCATTACAGAGTTTAATCCTGAAGACTTATTTTTAATGTGTTTACAAATACTGTTCATTTGCAATGTATTGCTGCAGGCTTTCAGAGTGTGTTAGGGTGTGGTCCCTTTCCAGGGCCTTCCAGAGACTTTCCCTACAGCATGCCTGGGTGTGGTTGTGGGCTGGGCCAAGACTCTATAAAAGGGAGCCAGCCCAGCTCCAAGTGCTCACTATTCAGAGGTCCCGGTGCAGAGCAGCAGCTACTTCCGAAGCTCCTGTCCCGGTGGCCTATTTGATCTTCCAGGCCTCTGCCCTTCATTCTTCATTGGTGATCCTTGTTCTGGACAGTAAGACGGTGGTTGGGCTGACCTCCCGACGCCGTATTTGAGAACTTTCATATTCTTGGCCTAATTCTTTAATGATTAACAGATTACTTTGCGCGCTACCATTTCTTCACATTTGCATGGTGGCTTGCGAATTGGCAAGACGCGCGATTCGTTTCATGCTGATTTGATCTTGTTATTCATTGCGCTACCATTTCTTGACATTGGTATGGTGGCTTACGAATCGGCAAGATGCGCGATTCGTTTCATGATGATTTGACTTTGTTATTCATTGCGTACTACTATTTCTTGACATTTGTATGGTGGCTTACGAATCAGCAAGACGCGCAATTCATTTCATGATGTTTTGACTTTGCTATTCATTGCGCGCTACCATTTCTTGACATTTACATGGTGGCTTAAGAATCGGCAAAAGACGCGCGATTCGTTTCATGGTGCTTTAATCTTTTTATTCATTGTGCGTTGTTATTTTTGGGCATTTACATCGTGGCTTACAAATCGGCAAGACGCGCAATTCGTTTAATGGTGATTTAACCTTGATATTCATTGCGTGCTACCATTTCTTGACATTTTACATGGTGGCACTCGAATCGGCAAGATGCACAATTCCCTCTTCGAGCTTAATTCATGTTGTTCATTATATGCCATTTATTCTAAGACATTTATTAGGTAATATTCGAGTTGACAAGTTGTGTGATTTGTTTCCTGAATCCATATTGTGTTATTCATGATGCACAATCCTTTTATGGTGTTTACTATATATATAAAAATCTGCAATGTGCGCAATTCGCGTTGAAACATTTCAAGAGAACACAGAAGACCAGAGTTTCTAGATGCAATATTGCATGGTCCTAGTATGCATTCTCAAAAAAGGATTCATATAACTGGTTTAGAACCTATTCAGAATGTTTTCCTGATTCTCATGTAAAGGAAAGTACTTGAATTTGAAAGTTTCATTTAATCCATCTTGATTCCCTTACAGGTATCCGGCCATCTCGAAACTTAGTCATTTTAAGCCTAATTCTTAGGTTGTTCATGTTTTCAGAATGACTAGGCTTAGAGTCATATTCTAGTATTGATTTCATGAGATGTAATTTTCATATTGTGTGTTTTCACCTTTTTCGTACTACAGGTCTCCTTCCCAGCTGTTCCCTTCCTAATCCCCTCTTCCCTCTTGAACTCTCTTAGCCTCTGTGATTTATCTATCAGAGTCTTGGAGCTGTTCAGTGGTGGACGTGTTGGGAACGTGCGCAGACCCCGAGGACCTGGTGACTCTGACAGTCCCTCCGTGTCTGTAGCATCATGACTGGAGATACCATGGCCAGCTGTTTCCCCACCTATGTGGGACCTGGCTGCTCCGCTTGCCTGGGATGATGCTGAAATGACAAATACAAATAGGTTTATTGCATGTGCCAGAACACACTTGAACAACAGTAAAGATAACAGAACATTTCTATAATGTATAGTAGACCCCAGTTACAAGGTCTACCAAAGTGACTTCAACATTTGCAAGGCTACATGCATGCATGCTACATGTACTGTAAACAGTTGCCCACTGTAAATTCAGAATCACAGACAACTCCAATTGCTTTAGTGAAGTTGTGCAATCACAATACCCATGTATCAAGTAGGAAACCGTGTTACCCTGAATGGTTTGGCTCTTGCAGCATACCTGTTGTCATTAAATAGTATGGCAATGCCAAATGCATTCCTGCTGATTCCACATAAGGCCCTGAATCAGGTGATGTCCATATACCTCATACCACATCATGGTGCAATGATGGTTAACTAATACAGCTATGTTGGAGCAAGAAGTACAGTAGGTGGAAAATGGTGACATGGAAAAACCTGTGTCATTCTGTAGTAACTTCCCAATTGTAACTGCCTAACATGTTCATTGTCTAAATGGTCTCAAGAAAGTGGTACTAATGTAGCTTCGCTATATATAAAATTTGTCACACTAAAAAGTACACTGGAGACAACCTGCTCAAAATGTCTGGGAGATTTGCCAACAAAAATCCACAGCACAATGAATCAGCTAGGCATAGGCAAATCATCAGTTGTGATTGGTACTGGTGAAAACTCTATTCTAGCATTGCATAAGTCACAACCAATAGTCCATTGAATGTTGTTGAGGTTCAAGGAAACTCCATTACCTGAAGAGGTGAAGGCACATCACTGTACCTTTTTTTCCATGCATACACACATTCCGTAAAATCACCCTGTGATTACTCAATGTATACACTCAGATTTGATTCCCACATTTCTGCATGCCACTCCCTGATGCATGCAGATGTCACCATTCCAAATGTAGTAAATGTAAAAGCCTACTCTTGGTTCTGAAGACGTATTTTGGGACCATGCAGGGATCTGCAGGTCTACAAGGTATTTATCCTCTACATCAGTTGCATTGCCACAGTGACTCTGCCCCAGCCTTGGCTATGGTCTCTAATGGAACAACCTTTGACAGACCTTGCTCTCTGTAGGCTGAGCATGCTGAGCCAACATGAACATCATACCTCCATCTCTTCAATGCATAACAGAACACCTTGTGGCCATCCTACATGAGAGCTCAGGGTTGTGTGGCACTCCGAAGGAGTTAGAGAGGTTTAGCTACCTATCACACAACAGTTTGCTAAGGCCTGGTCTGGGCTGAGTGATATGTGGGTCCATACACATTGCTAACATCCTCCTCAACTGCTTCTAACAGTATAAATTCACAGCTTATGCTGTAATGTAAATACATTTATTTTCTCATTTACCATCATCTGATCTTCATATATAGCCTTGTTACCCTGAAATGTTTACTTGCATAGGCATGTGAATGCAACAGAAGAAGGAAGAGCTAGAGCTCATCACACATCACACAACACAATGGTCATTTGAAATACACACAGTAAAGGGCTAAACAAACCATGACATATACATTCTATGTATGGACCACAAAATGTAACTACAGTCAACCAAAATAATACCTGGGACTCAGAGTTGCATTGTAGCCCGTGGGAAAGGAAAGGATGATGTTGAACATAGTCAAATATGCATATTAGGTAGTTACCTGTTCCTCTGGTGAGTCAAAGAGCTGACCCCTTCAACAAATTTCTCCAGTTCCTCTGGAGAGAAGTCAGGGACCCTTTAACCTGCTTGGCCCGGCATGATTGCTCCCAGAGGTGGCACACAGCTTCTAAAGTGGCAGATTGTGTGGATGGCAGCATATCAGGAGGCAAGTGAGTTATTTTTCAAACCACAGTGTACATGTATGCTACATATGCAGTCATCAGCATTGATGAGCACAGCCACTGGTCCGTGACCATCACAGTCAGCTACGTTAGCCTATGGCTGTGGCTGCCTTGGATGAAACTGCACGGTCAACTTCTGCCAGCAGTGCAGCTTCCAAAAGTCCAATATACGAGGTCAGGTAACCCCTATTTTAGCGGTTGAAACTATAATATTGCTGACTGGTAAATGCATCACTTCCACTGCAAATGTGCCTTAACATGTAAACACGTAATGCTCCACTGCTGTGTAATTTCTAGTATATAATCTCAGTGTAGTACGTTACTCATCATAAATGCCAGATAACCCCGGTACACTGTGCATCACCGGTGACAGTATTTTGGGAGGAAAAACATACTTTTCAATATGAGGGTGCAATGAGGACCATATGGGTGTATGATATGCACATATATGTTGCAGAGACATGTGTAGAAAACAATGGGAATTATAGCTGGATCTTGGAGAGTAGACAATTTTGATGTGAAAAGTGTGTAATGTTTTTTCAGCCAGTAATGTTTTGTCACATTACCTTTGTCTTACTTATCATATATGTTGCTCTGGAAACTGTGACTGATGCATCTATTTGTTTGATTCCACACATGGGTACCTCAGGAGTTGGAGGAGATAATAACCTCCAGTGTACCGTCTATTTCCAGACCTTCAGATTTTGGAAGAAAGGGATGTAATAAAGCAGTTTTCTCAGAATGGACAAACTATACAAGATCTATGTCGTCAGTTGGAGCTAGAGCTAAAGCTTCAAAACACTAATCCAACATGTATATCACCCATTGTGAGACTCATGGCAGTATTACACATTCTGGCCACAGGATACTTTCAATATACCGTGGCTATATCTGGTGGTATGCCACACTACGTTCAGAAGTGTTTCAAAAGATGTGCTAGCAGCAATGATGAAACACATTGACAGCCATATCGAGTTCCCCAGATGTGAGGATTTAACCAATGTGAAGGTTGACTTCTATGGATTCGGTCGCCTTCCATATGTGGTGGGAGCCATTGATGGCACCCATATTGTCTTAGTGACACTGCATGCCAGTCAACAAGTCTATCAAAAAAGGAAGTACTTCCATTCTATCAACATGCCAGTTGTCTGCTTACCAGATTTGTACATTTTAAACACTTGTGCCTGGTTCCCAGGTTCATCCCATGATTCCATTGTAATGTGGAACAGCACCATACTCCAGCTAATGTCACAACTGCAACAGGAGAGGGCCTGGTTTGTTGGTAAGTAACATCTGTCCTAACCTTGTGTGTGCAATGTCGAGTGCTATAAACAAGAAGTGTGTGACTCATTGTATCTCTTATGTCTCATTACAAAACAGGAGATTCAGTAAATACCAAACATCCTTGGTTGTTAACACTGCTGAGGAATCCAACTACGTCAGGGGAAGTCTACTTCAATGAAGCCCATGGAAGAACACGCCGGCCAGTGGAGCGGGCTTTTGGACTCCTGAAGGCCAGATTTTGCTGTCTGGACAAGACTGGGGGAGCCCTCCTCTACTCATTCGGGAAAGTGTGTCAAATCACAGAGACTTGCTGCATGTTCAGAACATCACCCTGTGAAGGAACATACCTTATATCCTAGAGGAGGGAGACACTTCGGTGCCACTGGGAGAGGATCCTGAAATGCAAAATGATGATGATAGTGGTGAAGAGAAAGGAGTTGACTTGCAACAAGACCTTATCAACAGCTTCTTCGCATGAGTGTAAGTATGTCATGAGATGTCATGACTTTGACTGTACAATGAACTCTTATGATCATGTGAGAAGTATATTTTATTTAAAGTGTTAGGAGGCTGAAGCTCTGGAAAAATCTGGCAAAGAGTGTTTGGTGATGAGGCTTTTGACACATTCACATTTAGTAAATGTTGCGATGTTTATGTCAGATTCTTGTCATGGACTGCGTTCTCCAGATATTTGCTATGTGAAGTGTGTCATATGTTTGGTTTCAAAACTATACTCTTTGCTTTAGTGTTTGTTTAGGTAATGTCACCATGGCATCTTCATTTGGACTTTTCAGAAGTGTGACATTTGCAGGTATGTGATGATCATTTTGGGACATACGAAGTGGACATGGACTTTTCATTGGAATGTATGTCACAGACTTTGAGTGTACAAGACCTGTGCCAAGACTGCTAGCACAGTGATAAGATAGAAGTTAAGGAGACTCAATTGGACTTGTTCCTTGTTGTGTGGTGGCCATGATGAATTATGCGTGCCATTGTGTGGTCAGAACATATGCAGTTGTATGCCAAATCCATGTTAGTTCTACTTCACATTGGCTAAACAGTCCTTTTTGACAAACTGTATGTAGCTGTTGGAATGTGGGTCATTAGCTGCACAAGTAATGGGTCCGCAAATGACCCCCACTGGGAATCAAACACCCCATTGTAGTGCTTGACTCTTATAGAGTAGCATTGCAGAGCAGCCCAAGGCCTACTCAAGGGAGGTGGCGTGGGCTAGTAATCCCCATTCATGAGCACACAAGCTTGGCACTCAATAAATGATTGTCCAGTCTGTGCTTTTTTTGGGATAAAGTAAAAGTACATTTATTCACACACACACTACTCAATACTATGCAACAATTTACAAATATACACAAATTAATGGAATTGCCCTTGGATGATATTGTGTAATCTCTCCCGTCTCCCCCTAGGTGAAATATAATCTAACAACCCACATGGTAAACCAGTCCCTGGTATCCCAATGCAACATTTGCCTGTAATGTAGAGTAAAAGCACCAACATCTGGCATACAAGCACATCTACTGTGCAAGAGAATGGTTTACAGTCTCATTACACAACTCAGGATTACAAGAAACATATAGAGACATGTTTAAATACTTTAAATAGTAAAGATTGCATTTGGATTAAATTTAGATTACCCTACTGTAACAACATACCCATGATTAATCTGGTATAATACCATCCTACACCCCTAGAGAGTGCAGTCTTCCCCCCCCCCCAAAAAAAAGAACAGAAGTTCTAAGGGACTTACGCTTGGCAATATGTAGAAACTCTTAATGGGTTATGATTCCTTTGTCCCACCCAACCTAGGGTGGGTACTCAAACATTGCATTCAAGGGGATGCTGTGCTGTTCCAGCAGCTCCCTCTGGCAATGGGCACTTGGTTAGTGGTGACCCTATCATTCTGGGGCCACCACAAGCTGAGCACAGTGTTCAGGAAGACTAGGGACTCACAAGGTCTTATGGGACATACTTGTAACAAATGAGCGGCTCGCCCGCTGTGCCGGGGAGAGCCGCTTTGCCTTCCTTCGGTCAGTTTCCCTCGCTTGTGGCATTGCACCGCATTACCTTGGTTCCTGGGTAGAAAGCAGCACAGGGAGTCCACCCCGGCTGCCCTCACGGTTGGGGGGTGTTCGGTCCCACCAGACACCCCCGTTAGGTGAGTGATGTTGGGGTGCGGCTCAGGGAGCCCACCCCCAGTCACTCCCAAGGGCTCCCTGCACAGCAAGCACCTCCATGTGCTGCCGCGGGAGCCGGCCTGTCCTTTGGTGTCTGCCCGCTCCTGCGGGCAGATGCGTGCTGCTGAGGCGGTCATCGGGGCCACCTGGGGTAGTGCGATGGCACTCCCGCTACCTCCTCTGTTGCATTTGGGCCCTGGCTCCATTTTCATGGGGTGCACGACGATGCTCCCCGGCGTGATCTTCACCACCGGCACTCCCTCAGCCGGCACCCATCTTCGCAGGGGATGTGACGACGTCCCCCGACTAGTCTTCTTGGCGGGCCCCTGGGATTGGGTCTGGGTCCCCCCTCCGTCATTGTCTCAGGGAGTGCAATGGCGCTCCCCACCTTCCTTCACTGTGGGGACCAGGGATGGGGTCGGGGGCCCTCCTAACTCCTCTTCATGGGGGTTACGACGGCGGCCCCCAGCTTTACTTCATTTTGGAGACAGCCCTGGGCCCTAGCTCACCCGGGGGCATCGACTGGAGCAGCAGCAGAGCGCCACGTGCTTTGCGCTCTCTCGGGCATAGGTCAAAGTTCACAAACCTTCTCCTTGAGATATCTCAGGCCCAAGGGCCGATTTTGATGATTCTCGTGTTGTTTCGCTCCTGGTGTTGAGCCCTTGCCTCCTAGAAGGGTCCCAGATTATAGGGAGCCAGTCCCCCTGACTCCCTCCCCCAGCCTTCCGTCTAGGGTCCTCCTTTTCTTCTGGGCAGCACGCTCCCCTTGTGCTAGTCCAGCCTTTCCCCCAATTAGTCCTCGGGGGGAATAAAGGGGCCAGCTTACCTGGCCCTAGCTTTCATCTCACTGGGCTTGAAGTCCTTCAGTGGCACAGTCCCTGCCGCAGGGGACAGTCAGGGGCTTCTTCATTCCAGTTGTTCATGACACCTGTCTCAGTGTCCATCAGTGAACCACAGCCAAAAGAGAGAGCTCTCCCCTTTGCAGGACCTTTTAAGTGGGGACAGAAGTATACAGCAGACCTGCACCTCTGGCCAATCCTCACATGCCACATCACTTTCTGGCCCCTGTCCCCTCCTTCCTGCATTGTCCTTTGGGATAGCTCAAAATGGCATCCTCCAGAGGCTTGGGTCACATGTGCTCTGAAACTTAGCCCCTCCTTCCTAACATTCCTTTCAGGGCTTCTCTGCCCATTTCCTGGCAAGGGCTGACAGCTGGCTGATTGATGCAAGGACCTGCTCAGGCAGCTGGATAGAGCAGTAATGTACCCTAATCCTGAACTGAGTCAAAGAAAGATGACATTCCTGAATGACCCATAAGTTGTACAACTAGGCTTTTGTAACCTACTGCATCATTCTTTTCATACAGGTTATAATGTACATTGGTGTGTCTCTGATCTCTGTGGGCCCTGAGGGACCTGAGTTATGCCCTAGACCATTTGTTCCCATTGACATTGAATGGAGTGTACCTACATTGAAAAGACAGTATGCACACTGATATTGACAGGAACTGGAGTGCCCCTATAGTAAAATTACAGGAAGCACACTGACTATCCCTCCTCTGTGAACACCCATCTCATGAGGCCTACTCCAGGTCACTACCCACTCTGCATAGTTCCTTCTGCGCCAGGCTCCCTCAGCGCAGTTCGGTGGTTGTACATGCCAGGAACCCTCACCGCACAGCCCTTACATGGGTGCACACACGTGTGCACATATGATCTTTTGTAACCGACCTGGTGCCTCCTACTCTTGCTGCACTACAGCAGCCTTTTCTTAGCAATGCGGCCCGGCGGTCACATGTGCAGTCCATTTTACCATGAGTTTACTGTGGGGGAGTCCCTGACTAGGAGACTCCCTCACAGTAAAAGGTCTGGAACCAGGTGGTCAAAAAGCAAAAATCAGGGCGGATTAGATGGTCAGAACCGTCCTCGCATACTGTTGATGTGTTTCATCATTTTAGGCCAAAGTGCCTGTGTCACATCACTGACATTTGGTTGTGTCATACCCGCAGATAGAGAAGCACTGGAAAGTAATGACCCTGTGATCAGGAACTGTTATACTGCCATATGTCTGAATCTTGCATTATGTGATGTTGGATTCCTTTTGTGAGGTAGGTGATATGGCTCCAGCTGATGACATCAAGCAAATTCATTTTTTGCCTGTTCTACATGACAATGTCTGGTACATCACTTCCTTCAATGTTCTGGAGGTCTGTACCTGTAATTTGATCACTTACACAGTACGATTCAATCATGTTTAATTTTCTGTGTATCTGACATCTTGACAGCCTACGATTTGTTCATAGACAAGAAGCTTGTATGTATGTGTTGATGTGGCATGGTTGTGATCCTGAGCTACACATTGTGTACATAAAACATATCCACGCTTATGCAAGTAGCTTGTTTTGTCATTCTATAGTTCACATGGTCTTAGATATGCTAAATGTGAAATTTACTACAGCAGACAATGAGTTTATGACTTGTGAATTTCATACTAGGTGCAAAAACAAACATAAATGAAAAGTGAAGGAGTCAATCATGGTGATGCCAAGTCATCTGAATTCGAAAGTCCAGATCATTCCTCCCATCAGCAATGTAAAAGTGTCCAGAAGTAGTCCACAGATTATATGTGTGACACACAAAAGAGGACATTAAGGATGTGGTTTCTTGCTGGCATTGGTGATTGTCTTGCCATCCGTACCTCCTGGATATTTGCATGGACATCCCCACTTGCGAGGGTGGGGGTTCAGGTGCTGCAGAGGTAGAGGTGTCTGACAGTGTTTCGTCTTCTGGCAGAGCCTCCCTTCCTGTGTACGCCACAAATGTAGATGGCCTTGATGGACTTGAACCACAGGAAGAGGTAGGTGGTGGTAGAAAAGCCCTACGCAGGGTTGGATGGATGTCCATCAGCACCCCTATTAGGGAGGCCATGTTGGAGTTAACCTCCATCTGTTGGTACGTGTCCCGCTACAACTGCTTGATTTACCAGAGTTTGGTTACTACCTGGCCGATCACACCATGGGACTCTTGGTAGACCCCTAAGAATTAACTGACCAGTGGCCTCACTCCACCAGCCCACAGCACCCCTCCCTTGGCACAGTGAGCCCTCTCCAACCGGGACTTGGTCCCTATGTGTCAGGGGTGGTGATTTGCACTTCAGGATCCAGGACTGGGGGGCACAAGATTGTACTAACTGTAATAAGTACACAGGTTGGGGGTATGTTGTCGTTTGACCAGGCTGACCAGATGTGCCAGGGCCTTCATCCACATCCCCATGTCTAGGAGTGCTGTCATCTCTGAGGGCTTCATCTGAGAGTGGGTTTGGAGTCTGTTCAGTAGGCAATGTCTGCCCAGGTGCATTGCCAGTTCAACCTATTGAGAAATAGAGTACATTGTTACTGGTGGAAGTGAGAAAACAACATCCACATGTTTAGTGTCACAATAAGTAGAGACCAAGGAAAATTTTAATAGGTAGAGTTTCATATTGTGATATATTTCCATGGTGTTGAAGTTGTTGACAAGACATTTGTGGAGGTTGCAAAAACTATTAGGATTGATCAGCTCATTAGATGTGCTGATAACTTGAATTTTGAATTTAGGAATGAACATGACATCTAACAAACAGTTAAGCCAACACAGTGGAGAAGTAACATGTGTATTTAACCATTCCAAGGCCTAGTTGTATAAGATACAGGCGAACACACAACTTGGTTGTATATGTAACAGTAGATATCATATGAACAGTGCAGAGTCAATGGGTTACCTGCCACTTCCAATCAGCTGAAGCAGCTTAATGCCTTACAGCTACTTAATGTACACACTTGGTAAGATGTGATTCATGGCATCAATAGTGTCATTTGGGGTTACCAGGACAATATCAAACTAGGTAGGCATACACGTCTCAGAGTTAAGCATACGTATATTGCTCAGTCCATGATGAGTGAACATCACTTATGACATGGCTAACAAGTGTCTTTGTGCAAGTGCACAATGGCCTCTTGTTTTGAGTCACAGAAAGAAGGCCTCATGATAGTTGTAGTTATGTCACTTTCTAACTGCCAACCCTAGCCAAATGGTGAACTCTATGATGAGTGAACACCAGTTGTGACATGGCTAACAAGTGTATTTGTTCAAGTGCACAATGGCCTCTTGTTTTGAGATACAGAAACACGGCCTCATGGTAGTTGTAGTCATGTAGCTCTCTCTAATTCCCAACACTTGACAAATGTTTAGTTTGACATACCTGTTGCCAAACTGCAGTTAGGTAGGACCATACATTTACATTTTGACACATATCATGGGTCCTGGAATGATCTTTTGGTATTAAAACACTTACAGACCCCATTCCCGCATACGGCATGTAATGGAGATTGATACATGTGATGTTATGTATGACAATACACATTAACAATCTAACATCTCTGGTACTTTGGGTATCGCCGGTTGTGCAATTAGATGAACAACACAATGACAAAAGCTGAGATGTGAACATATAGGACATTGTACGTTTGTGACAGTTCTTGTGGTGTGACTTACCATACTCTGCTCCCCCAGCTATTGCTGTCAAGCCCTCAGGATGCAGGATGGCCAAGACCCTCTCCTTCCAGGGAAAGATTTGTAATGTGGTGCTGGGGGGACCACCATCAGTCATAAGGGACTCCAGGTGTGGCCTGGAGTCCAGGGAACGCACCTTCCCCCTCAGGTCGTTCCACCACTTCCTAGTATCCTCCTTTGTGTGCAATGTAGTGCTTACAGCATTCACTCTGTCAACTATCCTTTGCCATATTTAAATTTTCCTAATGAGAGGAGTATGTTGGACTTGGGCTCTAAACAGCTGTGGCTCTACTCTTATGATTTCATCCACCATGACTCTCAACTCATCCTCTGAAAAAACATGGATTTTTTGAGTCATGATGTGAAAATTAAAGTGGGTGACAGTGACTAACTACACAAGACAAGTGATATTGGGGGAAAAAAATTAGAAGAAGTGTGTGAATGGTGTAAAATGGGATGGGGAAAAATGGGCTGCCTTGTGTGATAAAAATGAAAAAGAAGTGTGGTCTCTGTCTTGCTGTGCTGCAGTGGGGAAGCAAAGAATCATGGTCTGGGATCTGCAGTTGTGTCCACTTTACCAATGGATTTCAGCTGTGTTCTTTTTTAATCCATCCAATGAGCACTCTTCTGGTGCTTTGCTGTGAGCATACCGCAATGGATGACCACTGTCAG
The DNA here is from genome assembly GCF_031143425.1 of Pleurodeles waltl. Taxonomy (NCBI): domain Eukaryota; kingdom Metazoa; phylum Chordata; class Amphibia; order Caudata; family Salamandridae; genus Pleurodeles; species Pleurodeles waltl. Next base: position 807,281,630 of record NC_090440.1, read on the forward strand.
CTAACTGCCGCAAGGGGTCTGCCATGTCAAATGTGTTTTCGTAATAGGCTCAGCAGTTGGCTGCGATCATGATGGTGATGGAGTATGCACCGCCAACATTGCAGCCCGCCATGCCGCTTACAGGCAGCAAGCTATCAATGCAGTCGGTGCTTCATACATTGTAATCCAGCATCTTGGAGACCACCAGTGCACTGGTCTTCTTGGGACGACCACGGCGACAGACTTGCGGTTCGACCACCATACTTGTATTCGGGCCCTAAGTAATTATGTAATTATTTATAAATAATAACATTGTGAAATATTGACTTAAACCTTTCCACTTTTATTAAAAATGAAAAATAATTTAATTAAATACACAATTCTTAATAACATTTAACACATAATAAATCATTATAAATACATTTGTGAGGTTTACAGTTTTTTACTTTCACTTAAAAATGATTATTTGTAAATTAAAATAATATATGTAAATTAAGTAATTAGTCAATACGTATTTAATTTGATAGATTAATGTGTTTTAGCATATTTATTTTTTAGTTCTATTTTAACAAACATATTTTAAAATAATTTATAATTATATTTTACATTAAAACATGTTTTTATATTCTTTAGGAAGAATAATAAACTTCAATAATTTTTAGGGAATGAAAATCGGGTTATTTACATTCACATAATTACAACACACTTCAGGAGAATAATGCTGCATTACACAAAATTGCACATTATTATACAAAATGCAAAACTGCAAAGAGCTGTATTTTACGGTAAAATGCATCCTTTCGTACTTAGAAAGAGTGATAAAAAAAGAGCTAAAACACATTTGCCGCAAACAGCAGTCACTCACGTTTTGATTGTTTGAGCTGCTCCCATGCTCTAATTTTGCAGCGGGCGGCTGCGCAATTATGCAAAGCGAGTAACCATGATGAAAAAATCATGAAATTATACAAATTACTCTATCTTAATTGAAATGTTCTAATAATTTGCCCCATACTTTCTTAATGGGAGATCTTTACCATCGTGCAAAAATTTTCATCTATTGTGGAAAGGTACTACTGGTAGTAACTTTAGTTTTGTAAATCCTGTTGTAAGAGACTCTCCAACTTCATTTGAAAATGTAGCGTTACACCTCAGTGTAGTCGTAAATATACATCTGAGTATATAGGCCCCATATTCATCAAATTTCAAGATGAACAATGAAAGAGTTAGGTTGATAGATTACTTTTATTTTTATATATAATCTTAAACTAGCGAAGTAATGAAAACACAAGTGTTTTTCTTTAAAAAAAATCTCCTTTATAGGTTGAAAACTTAATTAATTAAAGGGGCCTTCCAGTGAGAAGAAAGAAGAAATTACTCTTATCCCCAGTCCTGCATTACTAACAATCATCAACAAGTCCTTTGTTTGCTGATATTTGCGTGAGATTGTAGCATGGTGTGCCATCATTCAGATAATGCCACCTTTAAACTTGCTGTACAGTATTGTATTACGTTGTTTTTAATGTGCTCTAAATGTAAATGTTGTTTCTCTCGTGATTGCTTCTCTTGAATATAATTTGTTTGACCTAGCACAAGCACATCACATTCGAGCTTTTCGAGTTTTGTCAGCATAGTATACTTATATCGGTACTTTTAAACTGCTTTTTACCAGATGAATATATCACAGAAATGCAGGAGTGTACCATTAAAAGGAAACAATTTCTTTAACTTACTTTTATCAAAATGTCAAATGCATTAATATACCACTGTCTGTTGTTTATGACACGTTAGAAGCAATAATGCTGGAGAAAAGTATAATACTAAAATAAAATACAAAACGGTACTACATAAATTTACATGTATTTCTACATCTTTTTTAGTTTCTGAATCCTTTACTTCAAATTAAATATATAATAAAATGTAGTAGATTAGTGAGCTGTACCTATATGAATGCGCATAGAGTGGCATCTGCCTCAAACTCTCTGAAATAGGACTGTGTAGGCTGATTTGACCCAGCTTTACTAACGCTTTGTGCCGGGTTTGCACTGTTTTTGAAACACAAACTCAGCACAAAGTGTTATGCTGGGATTTACTATCCAGCGCAAATCATGTGTTTGATAGTTTCCCAAAGTACCAGAACGATGCATTACGCTCTGCTTTGTGTTACTTTGCACCAAGGGGGTGTTCTATGAGTCGTACATCAGCGTTCCCTTGCAACCACCCAATGGTCATTTACACAGGTGTAACAAGGAGACATGATTTCATTTCTCCTCATTGTTTCTACCCTGCAAGCATGCTACATTATACAGAACACATACAAAGCAGGAAAAGTGTTTAAGGATAGATTTTGTACTTCCACTACAAAATCTATTCCTTACAGAATGCACGGATTCCTGCAATATGGCACAAGGGTGTGTGAGTTGGCGCATGTCAGCGCAGGGAGAGATGAAACATTTCTTTGACGCAACACAGCGCAACAACCTTAGTATCAACAGTACCACCCGGTATCAACTACGGTTCTTCTATTATGAAGCATTTAAGTTACAAAAGGACAAATTGGATACCACCATTCTCAATAAGACCTGAGAGGCCAATAGTATCCTGTGTGCCCCAATTCCCTGTATGTCTGAGCCGGTGTCTGTAATGATGAGATTGAATGATGTAATCAAATGTTGGTGTATGGTCTGGAGAAGAAACTAGAAAATATGGACAGTTGGAGGGACAATAAAGCCCTCACACCCTCTCTGATGTTGTTCTAACCTATGGGCTTAATATAAAATAAAGAAATGACCTCCTAACTGAATGTCTTCAGACTCCTCTATGAAGACCTTGCCCTCAAATTCCAGCATTATGAAAACAAGTTGTTAAGGATCTCCTTTGAAATGCAGCAAGACTGGGGATCCATTTCTGTCAAGGGAGGAGGGAGGAGGGAGAAATCCTTGAAACCATGGAGAACTAGATCCCCTCCACCCTACAATTCATTGACAAGTGGTGCCACCACTGATTGCTGGGCTGGAGAAGCCCAGAGAGAAAGGTGGATGAAGCCTGGCAATGACAAGGAGCTATCTAAGGTGAGTGGTATTGTGTTTCAGTGTTCAGTCCTAAGATTAATTACACTGATCTGGCAACAGTGTTATAAGGATAGTGCTGTGAAGAGAGTGGTGCTGTGGAGACAGTGCTGTAGCAACAGTGGGAAGAGGCAGGACATCTCCTTTACAACAAGCATAACTCTGAATGACACATGGAGCTTCAATCAGTAATACAGACAACTGTGACATCACTAGAAGTGTTAATGAGTGTGCAGTGTGAGTTGTCAATTTAGGTGACTGTGGCACAGGCTATTTCATGCTTTTGGAGCGTCCTGTGCTCCCAGTTGTTGTTAGTGTACAGGAGTGGTTGCACACTGTTGTATTTGAATTTATGTATCGTGTCAGGTAACTTACGCGCCAGCTGCAGTGGTAAGTCCTACATGACAAACAAAAACCTGACTGAGTTTGAAAAGGACAGCACATGCTCTCTAAAAACTCTGGTTAAAGATATTCTTTATATTTTATGCCACCCATTGCAGAGTGACCATAGGATGGAGCTGTATAGCACCACCTAAATGTGGACTTTCCTCTCCTACTTGAGTTAGTTGGTGCTGGAATGAGAAAGTGTTGTGTTTTGGGAAATAACATCACAACTTGCCTCCCCACTGTCTTGGATTCCAGATCTGAGTGTGAGAGTGAAGTCTCTAGGTATGTAGACTTTACCGTCATGAGTGAGAATTGTAAGGGTCTGATTACGGGTTTGGTAGTAGGAAAAATCTGACTGCAAAACTCCCAATGAGGAGACCGCCATGGTGATTGCAGGCTCCCCACCAGCCCATTTAGGAGTTTTCTTCTGGGCTGACTTGCAGAAACCAAGATTTCCAACAATCAGCTGAGTGGAAAACATGCAGCAGCATGGGACTCGGCTCCACATGGAGCCGAATCCAATGCCGCCACGGGGTGGGGGTGAGATCTCCCTAGCACCCTAGGAATGCGCACTGCCTGCTACGCAGACAGTGCGCATTCTGGCGATGCTAAGGAGAGGGCCCACAGCACTTGTTCTCCGCCAGCCTTTTCATGAACCATTCATTGAACCATCATGAAAAGGCTGAGAGAGAACATGGTTATCAGCATGGCGGTGCTGACTTCAGTGCCGCTGTTGCTGATTACTACCATGATCACCGTCATCCCGTCTGAGATAAGAATGAGATTGTGTGTTTGAGGGTATACTTTGTCCTGAAGTGAACCAGAGGCAAAACACCTCCTTCCTGGCACTTGTCTATTTGCAATGTTAAAATATAATATTCTGTTCTGAAACCAAGGACGTAATGGTTAGGTCCTTGGCTGCGGCATTGAGGTGCCAAGGACGTAACCGAGCGCTCCCCCTATGAGCCTCGCCTCGGCACCCCCACTGCAGGGATGGAAGAGGAATCGCTTCCCCTTCCAGCCACGCCTCACCCTGCCCCGTGGCATCTGATGACGTCAGCACGCGATCGCATGCTGACCTCATCAGAGGCCTGCCCCTCAGCACTGGAAGCCCAGCTTCCAGCGTGAATGATTTTGTATTTCTCCTCCGATTACGTGGAGGGGGCGAGAAAGGCATCAAAGGAAAGGCCTTTCCTTTCCTTTAATGTCTTTCTCAACATTTCTGCTGCCCGATCACGATCGGTCAGCGAAATGCCCACTAGACACCAGGGATTTTGTTTTTCAGGTTATTGTCATGAGGAGAGCGCTCCCCAGGGGGGCAAATTATTTATAGGCCATTTCTGCCACCCCTAGGGGCAGATCGGCTTAATATAATTAGGCTGATCTGCCCCCGGGGGGGCAGAAAACCCCTAGACACCAGGGATAATTTGTTTTTGTTAATTTTCTTTTTTTACATGTGGAGAGCGACCCCTGGGGGGCAAAAATACTTTTAGGCCATTTCTACCCCCCTTGGGGGCAGATCGGATCTTTTTTTTTAGGCCAATCAGAAATGACTGGACACCAAGGATTTTGTTTTTAATATATATTTGAATGAGGGGAGCTGCTCCTTGGGCAAGGGCCGCTCCCCAGGAGGGTAAAATATTTTTAGGCCTTTCCTGCCCCCTCCGTGGGCAGATATGCCTATTATAATTAGGCGATCTGCCCCCAGGGGGCAGAATTCCCTACACACCAGGGACATATTTTTTTTATATGTACTTTTTATTTTTATATATGGGGAGCGACCCCTTAGGCAAGGGTTCTTCCCTGGAAGGACAAATTTCTTGTAGGCCATTTCTGCCCCCTTTAGGGGCAGCTCAGCTTATTTTTATTAGGCAGATCTGCCCCCGGGGGGTCAGAATCCACTTAGGCACCAGGGATTGGTGTGTGTGTTTGGTTTGGTGGGGGAAGCCCCTTGGGCAAGGGTCACTCCCCATGGGGGCACAGTACTGCCTATTTTTGAAAGGCCCATCTGCCCCCAAGGGAGCAGAAAGCCCACCAGAGACCAGGGAAGATTTTTTTTCCAAAATAAGAGGGTGGGGGTATTGTCATACCCCACCCCAAATAAAAGGGGCCAAAGTTGTTCTGCCCACTAGTGGGTAGATGGGACAATTAGCCCCGATCTACACCCCGGGAGGGGCAGAAAGTCTATTAGATGCCAGGGAATAAAAAAAAAACAGTGGGGTGGTGGCTACCAAACAGTATGTGCCTGGTTATGCCCCCACTGCAACTGAAGGGGGTAACAGTCTTTCAGCTCTCCCCCCTCACACTAAAACATCTTATCCCATGGCAAGCAAGAGGACATTTGATTATTTTGGGTTTTGGTTTTACATTTGGGCCATTAGAGCTTGGCTAACTCTCAAAATCGTAATCGTCCCACTTGAAATGGTGAGGGCTGCACTTTTTGGCCTTTGGGACGCTGCCATGTAGAAAAATCCACAAGACCTAGACACATCTGAAAACTAAACATCTGGGTGATTTCAGGGGGTTGAACAATGCCCTGCAGACTTCCAACCTTGCTGGAAATCATACTCATTCCCACATTTTTGTGATGGAATCTTCCGGAATCTGCAGGAATCCACAAAATTCCTACCACCCAGCATTGTCTAATCTATACCGATAAAAATTCTGCTGCACTTGTCAGCCTAAAAATGTTTTTTTTCAAACTGCCCTCTCGGACCCGCTTTTGTTCCCCCTCAATTTCAACATGTTTTTGGCTCGTCCCTGTCACAAGTACTTGGCCCACCTACACAAGTGAGGTATAATTTTTACTGGGAGACTGAGGAGAACGTTGGGTGGTAGAGACTTTGTCCTGGTGCGGTGATCCCACACAGAAATGTGAGAAAAATTAGATTATTTTGAAACATTTGAGGCATGCTGGGGATTCTGGGTAAGAAAACAATGGGGGATCCACACAAGTCACACACCCCTGGACTCCTTCTGTTGTCTAGTTTTAAAAAATGTCTGGGTTTGGTAGGTTTCCCTAGATGACTGTTGAGCCCAGGACCAAAAACACAGGTGCCCCCCCTGCAAAACAGGTAGTTTTGTATTTGATCATTTTGATGTGTCCAGATAGTGTTGTGGGGCATTTTCGTTTTGCGACCACTAGGCCTTTCCCACACAAGTGAGGTACCATTTTTATTGTGAGACTTGGGGGAATGCTGGGTGGAAGGAAATTTGTGGCTCCTCTCAGCTTCCAGAACTTTCTGTCACCGAAATGTGAGGAAAAAGTGTTTTTGTCCAAAGTTTGAGGTTTGGAAAGGATTCTGGTTAACAGAACCTAGTGAGAGCCCCACAAGTCACCCCATCTTGGATGCCCCAGGTGTCTAGTTCTCAAAAATGTGCAGATTTGTTAGGTTTCCCTAGGTGCCGGTTGAGCTCGAGGCCAAAATCCACAGCTTAGCACTTTGCAAAAAAACAAGACTGTTTTCTTTGGGAAAATGTGATGTGTCCATGTTGTGTTTTTGGGCATTTCCTGTTGCGGGCGCTAGGCCTTCCCACACAAGTGAGATATCATTTTTATCGCGAGTCTTGGGGAAAAGCGGAATGGAAGGAAATTTCTGGCTCCTCTCGGATTACAGAACTTTCTGTCACCGAAATGAGAGGAAAAAGTGTTCTTTTGGCCACATTTTGAGGTTTGCAAATTATTCTGGGTAACAGAACCTGGTGAGAGCTCCACAAGACACTCCATCTTGGATGCCCCTAGGTTTCTAGTTTTCAAAAATATGCAGGTTTGGTAGGTTTCCTAAGGTGCCGGCTGAGCTAGAGGCCAAATTCCACAGCTTAGCACTTTGCAAAAAACAGGTCTGTTTTCTTTAGGGAGACTGTGATGTGCCACGTTGTGTTTTCGGGCATTTTCTGTCGTGGGTGCTAGGCCTACCTACACACATGAGGTACCATTGCATTGAGAGACTTAGGGGAATGCTGGGTGGAAGGAAATTTGTGGCTCCTCTCAGATTCAGAACTTTCTGTCACCAAAATGTGAGGGAAAAGTGTTTTTTGGACATATTTTGAGGTTTGCAAAGGATTCTGGGTGACAGAACCTGGTGAAAGACCCACAAGTCACCCCATCTTGGATGCCCCTAGTTGTCTATTTCTCAAACATGTGCAGGTTTTGCAGGTTTCCCTAGGTGCCGGCTGAGCTAGAGGCCAAAATCCACAGCTTGGCACTTTGCAAAAAACAGGTGTGTTTTCTTTAGAAGAAAGTGATGTGTCCACGTTGTGTTTTGGGGCATTTCCTGTTGTGGGCGGTAGGCCTACCCACACAAGTGAGGTACAATGTTTATCAAGAGACTTGGGGAAATGCTGGATAAAAGAAAATGTGTGGCTCCTCTTAGATTCAGAACTTTCTGACACTGAAATGTGAGGGAAAAGTGTTTTTTTGGCCAAATTTTGAGGTTTGCAAAGGATTCTGGGAAACAGGACCTGGTGAGAGCGACAAAAGACACCCCATCTTGGATTCACCTAGGTGTCTAGTTTTCAAAAAATGCGCAGGTTTGGTAGGCTTTCCGAGGTGCCGGCTGAGCTGGAGGCCAAAATCCACAACTAGGCACTTTGCAAAAAACAGGTCTGTTTTCTTTAGGAAAATGTGATGGGTACACGTTGTGTTTTGGGGCATCTCCTGTCACGGGCACTAGGCCTACCCACACAAGTAAGGTACCATTTTTATCAGGAGACTTGGGGTAATGCTGGGTGGAAGGAAATGTGTGGCTCCTCTCAGATTCCAGAACTTTCTGTCACCGAAATGTGAGGAAAAAAGTGTTTTTTTGTCCACATTTTGAGGTTTGCAAAGGATTCTGAGTAACAGAACCTGGTGAGAGCCCCACAAGTCAACCCATCTTGGATGCCCCGAGGTGTCTAGTTCTCACAAATGTGCAGGTTTGGTAGGTTTCCCTAGGTGCCGGCTGAGCTGGAGGCCAAAAGCCACAGCTTAGCACTTTGCAAAAAACAGGTCTGTTTTCTTTAGGAGAAAGTGATGTGTCCACGTTGTGTTTTGGGTCATTTCCTGTTGTGAGTGCTAGGCCTACCCACACAAGTGAGGTACCATTTTTATCGAGAGACTTGGGGGAATGCTGGGTGGAAGAAAATTTGTGGCTCCTCTCAGATTCAGAACTTTCTCTTACACAAATGTGGGAGAAAAGTGCTTTTTTGGCCATATTTGAGGTTTGCAAAGGATTCTGGGTAACAGAACCTGGTAAGAGCCCCACAAGTCAACCCATCTTGGATGCCCCTCGGTGTCTAGTTCTCAAAAATGTGCAGGTTTGGTAGGTTTCCCTAGATGCCGACTGAGCTGGAGGCCAAAATAGACCGCTTAGCACTTTGCAAAAAACAGGTCTCTTATCTTTAGGAGAAAGTGATGTGTCCACGTTGTGTTTTGGGGCATTTCCTGTTGTGGGTGCTAGGCCTACCCGCACAAGTGAGGTACCATTTTTATTGAGAGACTCGGGGGAATACTGTGTGGAAGGAAATTTGTGGCTCCTCTCAGATTCAGAACTTTCTGTCACCAGAATGTGAGGGAAAAGTGTTTTTTTGGCCACATTTTGAGGTTTGCAAAGGATTCTGGGTAACAGAACCTGGCGAGAGTCCCAAAAGTCACCCCATCATGGATTCCCCTAGGTGTCTAGATTTTTTTAAATGTGCAGGTTTGGTAGGTTTCCCTAGGTGCCGGCTGAGCTAGAGGCCAAAATCCACAGCTAGGCACTTTGCAAAAAACAGGTCTGTTTTCTTTGGGAAAATGTGATGTGTCCATGTTGTGTTTTGGGGCATATCCTGTTGCGGGTGCTAGGCATACCTACACAAGTGAGGTACCATTTTTATTGGGAGACTTGGGGAAACGCTGGGTGGAAGGAAATTTCTGTCTCCTCTCAGATTCCAGAACTTTATTTCACTGAAATGTGAGGAAAAAGTGTTTGTTTGGCCACATTTTGAGGTTTGCAAAGGATTCTGGCTAACAGAACATGGTGAGAGTCCCAAAAGTCACCCCATCTTGGATTCCCCTAGGTGTCTAGATTTTAAAAAATGTGCAGGTTTGGTAGGTTTCCCCAGGTGCCGGCTGAGCTAGAGGCCAAAATCCCCAGCTAGGCACTTTGCAAAAAACAGGTCTGTTTTCTTTGGGAAAATGTGATGTGTCCATGTTGTGTTTTGGGGCATTTCCCGTCACGGGGCGCTAGGCATACCTACACAAGTGAGGTACCATTTTTATTGGGAGACTTGGGGAAACGCTGGGTGGAAGGAAATTTGTGGCTCCTCTCAGATTCCAGAACTTTCTTTCACTGAAATGTGAGGAAAAAGTGTATTTTTGGCCACATTTTGAGGTTTGCAAAGGATTCTGGGTAACAGAACCTGGTTAGATCCCCACAAGTCACTCCATCTTGGCATTTCCTAGGTGTCTAGTTTTTAAAAATGTGCAGGTTTGGTAGGTTTCCCTAGGTGCCGGCAAAGCTAGAGGCCAAAATCCACAGCTTAGCACCTTGCAAGAAACAGGTCTGTTTTCTTTGGGAGAATGTGATGTGTCCACGTTGTGTTTTGGGGCATTTCCTGTCGGGGGCGCTAGGCCTACCCAAAAAAGTGAGGTACCATTTTTACCAAGAGACTTTGGGGAACGCTGGGTGGAAGGAAATTAGTGACACCTCTCAGATTAAGAACTTTCTTCCATTGAAATGTGAGCAAAAAGTGCTTTTTTGGCCAAATTTGAGGTTTGCAAACGATTATGTGTAATAGAACCTGGTGAGAGCCCCACAAGTCACCCCATCTTGGATTCCCCTAGGTGTCTAGTTTTTAAAAATGCACAGGTCTGGTAGGTTTCCCGAGGTGCCGGGTGAGCTAGAGGCCAAAATCCACAGCTAGGCACTTTGCAAAAAACAGGTCTGTTTTCTTTAGGAGAATGTGATGTGTCCACATTGTGTTTTGGGGCATTTCCTGTTTGGGCGCTAGGCCTACCCACACAAGTGAGGTACCATTTTTATCGAGAGACTTTGGGGAATGCTGGGTGGAAGGAAATGTGTGGCTCCTATCAGATTCCAGAACATTCTCTCACCGAAATGTGAGGAAAAAGTATTTTTTTGGCCACATTTTGGGGTTTGCAAAGGATTCTGGTTTACAGAACCTGATAGGAGCCCCACAAGTCACCCCATCTTGGATGCCCCTAGGTGTTTAATTTATTAAAAAATGCACAGGTTTGCTAGGTTTCCCAAGGTGTCGGCTGAGCTAGAGGCCAAAATCCACAGCTAGGCAGTTTGCAAGAAACAGGTCTGTTTTCTTTGGGAAAATGTGATGTGTCCACGTTGTGTTTTGGGGCATTTCTTGTTCGGGAGCTAGGCCTTCCCACACAAGTGAGGTACCATTTTTATTGAGAGACTTTGGGGAATGCTGGGTGGAAGGAAATGTGTGGCTCCTCTCAGATTCCAGAACTTTCTGTCACCGAAATATGAGGAAAAAGTGTTTTTGGGCCACATTTTGATGTTTGAGAAGGATTCTGGGTAAGAGAAACCAGGTGAGAGCCCCACAAGTCACCCCACCTTGGATGCCCCTAGGGTCTAGTTCTCAAAAATGTGCAGGTTTGGTAGGTTTCCCTAGGTGCCGGCTGAGCTAGAGGCCAAAATCCACAGCTTAGCACCTTGCAAGAAACAGGTCTGTTTTCTTTGGGAAAATGTGATGTGTCCACGTTGTGTTTTGGGACATTTCCTGTCGGGGGCGCTAGGCCCACCCACACAAGTGAGGTACCATTTTTACCAAGAAACTTTGGGCAATGCTGGGTGGAAAGAAATTTGTGGCACCTCTCAGATTCTGAACTGAACTTTCTTTCACTGAAATGTGAGGGAAAAGTGCTTTTTTGGCCAAATTTGATGTTTGCAAAAGATTATGGGTAAAAGAACCTGCTGAGAGCCCCACAAGTCACCCCATCTTAGATTCCCCATGGTGTCTAGTTTTTAAAAATGCACACGCCTGGTAGGTTTCCCAAGGTGCTGAGTGAGTTAGAGGCTAAAATCCACAGCTAGGCACATTGCAAAAAACAGGTCTGTTTTCTTTGGGAAAATGTGATGTGTCCACGTTGTGTTTTGGGGCATTTCCTGTTGCGGACCTTAGGACTACCAACAAAAGTGAGGTTCCGTTTTCATCGAGAGACTTTGGAGAATGCTGATTGGAAAGAAATTTGTGGCTCCTCTCAGATTCAGAACTTTCTGTCACCAAAATGTGGGAGAAAAGTGCTTTTTTGGCCAAATTTGAGGTGTGCAAAGAATTCTGGGTAACAGAACCTGACGAGAGCCCCACAAGTCACCCAATTTTGGATTCCACAACGTGTCTAGTTTTGAAAAATGCGGAGGTTTGGTAGGTTTCCCTAGGTGCCAGTTGAGCTGGAGGCCAAAATCCACAGCTAGGCACTTTGCAAAAAACAGGTCTGTTTTCTTTGGGAAAATGTGATATGTCCACGTTGTGTTTTGGGGCATTTCCTGTTGATGGCCCTAGGACTACCCACACAAGTGAGGTACCGTTTTTATCTAGGGACTTTGGGGAATGCTGATTGCAAAGAAATGTGTGGCTCCTTTCGGATTCAGAACTTTCTGTCACCAAAATGTGGGAGAAAAGTCTCTTTTGGCAAAATTTGAGGTTTGCAAAGAATTCTGGGTACCAGAACCTGGTGAGAGCCCCACAAGTCACCCCATTTTGGATTCCCCTAGGTGTCTAGTTTTAAAAAATGCACACGTTTGGTAGGTTTCCCTAGGTGCCATTTGAGCTAAAGGCCAAAATCCATAGCTAGGCACTTTGAAAAAAACAGGTCTGTTTTCTTTAGGAAAATGTGATGTGTCCACGTTGTGTTTTGGGGCATTTCCTGTTCGGGCGCTAGGCCTACCCACACAAGTGAGATACCATTGTTATTGAGAGACTTTGGGGAATGATGGGTGAAAGGAAATATGTGGCTCCTATCAGATTCCAGAAGTTTCTATCACCGAAATGTGAGGAAAAAGTATTTTTTTGGCCACATTTTGAGGTTTGCAAAGGATTCTGGTTTACAGAACCTGCTAAGAGCCCCACAAATCACCCCATCTTGGATGCCCCTTGGTGTAAAATTTTTAAAAAATGCACAGGTTTGGTAGGTTTCCCAAGGTGTCGGCTGAGCTAGAGGCCAAAATCCACAGCTAGGCAGTTTGCAAAAAACAGGTCTGTTTTCTTTCGGAAAATGTGATGTGTCCACGTTGTATTTTGGGTCATTTCGTGTCGCAGCTGCTAGGTTTACCCACACAAGTGAGGTACCATTTTTATCGAGAGACGTTGGGGATGCTGGGTGGAAGGAAGTGTGTGGCTCCTCTCAGATTCCAGAACTTTCTGTCACAGAAATATGAGGAAAAAGTGTTTTTTTGGCCTCATTTTGAGGTTTGCAAAGGATTCTGTGTAACAGAACCTGGTGAGAGCCCCACAAGTCACCCCATCTTCGATTCCCCTAGGTGTATAGTTTTCAAAAATGTGCAGGTTTGGTAGGTTTCCCTTGCAGCCGGCTGAGATAGAGGCCAAAATCCACAGCTAGGCACTTTCCAAAAAAATAGCTCTGTTTTCTTTTGGAAAATGTGATTTGTCCATGTTGTGTTTTGGGGTATTTCCTGTCGCGCGCGCTAGGCCTACCCACACAAGTGAGGTACCATTTTTATCAGGAGACTTGGCGAAACCCTGTGTGGAAGGAAATTTGTGGCTCCTCTCAGATTCTAAAACTTTCTGTCACCGAAATGTGAGGAAAAAGTGTTTTTTTGGCCCCAGTTTGAGGTTTGCAAAGGATTCTGGTTAGCAGAACCTGTTGACATCCCCCAGAAGTCACTCTATCTTGGATTCCCCTAAGTGTCTAGTTTTGAAAAATGTGAAGGTTTGGTAGGTTTCCCTAGGTGCCGGTTGAGCTAGAGACCAAAATCCACAGCTAGGCACTTTGCAAAAAACAGGTCTGTTTTCTTTAGGAGAATGTGATGTGTCCATGTTGTGTTTTGGGGCATTTCCTGTCGCGGGCGCTAGGCCTACCCACAGGAGTGAGGTACCATTTTTATTGAGAGACTTTGGGGAATGCTGGGTGGAAGGAAATGTGTGGCTCCTCTCAGATTCCAGAACTTTCTGTCACAGAAATATGAGGAAAAAGTGTTTTTTGGACACATTTTGAGGTTTGAGAAGGATTCTGGGTAAGAGAAACCAGGTGAGAGCCCCACAATTCACCTTGGATGCCCCTAGGGTCTAGTTCTGAAAAATGTGCAGGTTTGGTAGGTTTCCCTAGGTGCCGGCTGAGCTAGAGGCCAAAATCCACAGCTTAGCACCTTGCAAGAAACAGGTCTGTTTTCTTTGGGAAAATGTGATGTGTCCATGTTGTGTTTTAGGACATTTCCTGTCGGGGGCGCTAGGCCTACCCACACAAGTGAGGTACCATTTTTACAAAGACACTTTGGGGAATGCTGGGTGGAAAGAAATTTGTGGCACCTCTCAGATTCAGAAATGAACTTTCTTTCACTGAAATGTGAGGTAAAAGTGTTTTTATGGCCAAATTTGATGTTTGCAAAGGATTATGGGTAACAGAACCTGCTGAGAGCCCCACAAGTCACCCCATCTCAGATTCCCCTGGGTGTCTAGTTTTTAAAAATGCACAGGTCTGTGACGTTTCCCTAGGTGCCGGGTGAGTTAGAGGCTAAAATCCACAGCTAGGCACATTGCAAAAAACAGGTCTGTTTTCTTTGGGAAAATGTGATGTGTCCACGTTGTGTTTTGGGGCATTTCCTGTTGCGGGCGCTAGGCCTTCCCACACAAGTGAGGTAGAATTTTTATTGAGAGACTTTGGGGAATGCTGGGTGGAAGGAAATTTGTGGTTCCTCTCAGATTCCAAAACTTTCTGTCACCAAAATGTGTTGAAAAAGTGGTTTTGGTCACATTTTGAGGTTTGCAATGGATTCAGGGTAACAGAACCTGGTGAGTGCCCAACAAGTCACCCCATCTTTGATGCCACTCGGTGTCTAGTTTTTAAAAAATGCACAGGTTTGGTAGGTTTCCCGAGGTGTCGGCTGAGCTAGAGGCCAAAATCCACAGCTAGGCACTTTGCAAAAAGACGGTCTGTTTTCTTTGGGAAAATGTGATAAGTCCACGTTCTGTTTTGTGGCATTTCCTGTTGCGGACGCTAGGCCTACCCACACAAGTGAGGTACCAGTTGTATCGGGAGACTGAGAGCAACGCTGGGTGGAAGGAAATTTGTGGCTCCTCTCAGATTCAGAACTTTCTGTGACCAAAATGTGGGAGAAAAGTGCTTTTTTGGCAACATTTGAAGTTTGCAAAGAATTCTGGATAACAGAACCTGGTGAGAGCCCCACAAGTCACCCCATTTTGGATTCCACTACGTGTGTAGTTTTGAAAAATGCAGAGGTTTGGTAGGTTTCCCTAGGTGACAGTTGAGTTCGAGGCCAAAATCCACAGCTAGGCACTTTGCAAAAAACAGGTCTGTTTTCTTTGGGAAAATGTGATGTGTCCACGTTGTGTTTTGGGGCATTTCCTGTTCGGGCGCTAGGCTTACCCACACAAGTGAGGTACCATTTTTACCAAGAGACTTTGGGGAATGCTGGGTGGAAAGAAATTTGTGGCACCTCTCAGATTCAGAACTGAACTTTCTTTCACTGAAATGTGAGGAAAAAGTTTTTTTTGGGCCAAATTTGATGTTGGCAAAGGATTATGGGTAACATAACCTGCTGAGAGCCCCACAAGTCACCCCATCTTGGATTCCTCTAGGTGTCTAGTTTCTAAAAATGCACAGGTCTGGTAGGTTTCCCGAGGTGCCGGGTGAGTTAGAGGCTAAAATCCACAACTAGGCACTTTGCAAAAAACAGGTCTCTTTTCTTTGGGAAAATGTGATGTGTCCACGTTGTGTTTTGGGGCATTTCCTGTTGCAGGCCCTAGGACTACCCACACAAGTGAGGTACCGTTTTTATTGATAGACTTTGGGGAATGCTGATTGGAAAGAAATGTGTGGCTCCTCTCAGATTCAGAACTTTCTTTCACCAAAATGTGGGAGAAAAGTGCTTTTTTGGCCAAATTTGAGGTTTGCAAAGAATTCTTGGTGACAGAACCTGGTGAGAGCCCCACAAGTCACCCCATTTTGGATTCCACTACGTGTGTAGTGATGAAAAATGCAGAGGTTTGGTAGGTTTCCCTAGTTGCCAGTTGAGCTAGAGGCCAAAATCCACAGCTACGCACTTTGCAAAAAACAGGTCTGTTTTCTTTGGGAAAATGTGATGTGTCCACGTTGTGTTTTGGGGCATTTTCTGTTCGGGCGCTAGGCCTACCCACACAAGTGAGGTACCATTTTTATCGAGAGACTTTGGGGAATGCTGGGTGGAAGGAAATGTGTGGCTCCTATCAGATTCCAGAACTTTCTCTCACCGATATGTGAGGAAAAAGTTTTTTTTGGGCCACATTTTGAGGTTTGCAAAGGATTCTGGTTTACAGAACCTGGTAGGAGCCCCACAAGTCACCCCATCTTGGATGCCCCTTGGTATGTAATTTTAAAAAAATGCACAGGTTTGGTAGGTTTCCCAAGGTGTCGGCTGAGCTAGAGGCCAAAATCCACAGCTAGGCAGTTTGCAAAAAACAGGTCTGTTTTCTTTGGCAAAATGTGATGTGTCCCTGTTGTGTTTTGGGGCATTTCCTGTCGTGGGCGCTAGGCCTACCCACACAAGTGAGGTACCATTTTTATTGAGAGACTTTGGGGAATGCTGGCTGGAAGTAAATGTGTGGCTCCTCTCAGATTCCATAGCTTTCTGTCACCGCAATATGAGGAAAAAGTGTTTTTTGGCCACATTTTAAGGTTTGAGAAGGATTTTGGGTAACAGAACCAGGTGAGAGCCCCACAAGTCACCCCACCTTGGATGCCGCTAGGGTCTAGTTCTCAAAAATGTGCAGGTTTGGTCGGTTTCCCTGGGTGCCGGCTGAGCTAGAGGCCAAAATCCACAGCTTAACACCTTGCAAGAAACAGGTCTGTTTTCTTTGGGAAAATGTGATGTGTCCACGTTGTGTTTTGGGACATTTCCTGTCGGGGGAGCTAGGCCTACCCACACAAGTGAGGTACCATTTTTTCCAAGAGACTTTGGGGAATGCTGGGTGGAAAGAAATTTGTGTCCCCTCTCAGATCCAGAACTAAACTTTCTTTCACTGAAATGTGAGGGAATAGTGCTTTTTTGGCCAAATTTGAAGTTTGCAAAGGATTATGGCTAACAGAACCTGCTGAGAGCCCCACAAGTCACCCCATCTTAGATTCCTCTGGGTGTCTAGTTTTTAAAAATGCACAGGTCTGGTAAGTTTCCAGAGGTGCCGGGTGAGTTAGAGGCTAAAATCCACAGCTAGGCACTTTGCAAAAAACAAGTCTGTTTTCTTTGGGAAAATGTGACGTGTCCACATTGTGTTTTGGGCATTTCCTGTTGCGGACCCTAGGACTACCAACACAAGTGAGGTACCGTTTTTATTGAGAGACTTTGGGGAATGCTGATTGGAAAGAAATTTGTGGCTCCTCTCAGATTCAGAACTTTCTGCCACCAAAATGTGAGAGAAAAGTGTTTTTTTGGTGATATTTGAGGTTTGCAAAGAATTCTGGGTAACAGAACCTGGTGAGAGCCCCACAAGTCACCCCATTTTGGATTCCACTACGTGTGTAGTTTTGAAAAATGCAGAGGTTTGGTAGATTTCCCTAGGTGCCAGTTGAGCTAGAGGCCAAAATCCACAGCTAGGCACTTTGCAAAAAACAGGTCTGTTTTCTTTGGGAAAATGTGATGTGTCCACGTTGTGTTTTGGGGCCTTTCCTGTTCAGGCGCTATTCTTACCCACACAAGTGAGGTACCATTTTTATTGAGAGACTTTGGGGAATGCTGGGTGGAAGTAAATGTGTGGCTCCTATCAGATTCCAGAACTTTCTCTCACCGAAATGTGAGGAAAAAGTATTTTTTGGGCCACATTTTGAGGTTTGCAAAGGATTCTAGTTTACAGAACCTGTTAGGAGCCCCGCAAGTCACCCCATCTTGGATGCCCCTTGGTATCTAATTTTTTAAAAATGCACAGGTTTGGTAGGTTTCCCAAGGTATCAGCTGAGCTAGAGGCCAAAATGCACAGCTAGGCAGTTTGCCGAAAAAACAGGTCTTTTTTCTTTGGCAAAATGTGATGTGTCCATGTTCTGTTTTGGGGCATTTCCTGTCGCGGGCGCTAGGCCTACCCACACAAGTCAGGTACCATTTTTATTGAGAGACTTTGGGGAATGCTGGGTGGAAAGAAATGTGTGGCTCCTCTCAGATTTCAGAACTTTCTGTCACCGAAATATGAGGAAAAAGTGTTTTTTGGCCACATTTTGAAGTTTGCAAATTATTCTGGGTAACAAAACCTGGTGAGAGCCCCACAAGTCACCCCATTTTGGATTTCACTACGTGTCTAGTTTTGAAAAATGCAGAGGTTTGGTATGTTTCCCTAGGTGCCAGTTGAGCTAGAAGCCAAAATCCACAGCTAGGCACTTTGCAAAAAACTGTTCTGTTTTCCTTTGCAAAATGTGATTTGTCCAGGTTGTGTTTTGGGGCATTTTGTGTTGCGGCTGCCAGGCTTACCCACACAAGTGAGGTACCATTTTTATTGAGAGACGCTGGTGATGCTGATTGGAAGGAAGTGTGTGGCTCCTCTCAGATTCCAGAACTTTCTGTCCAGAAATATGAGGAAAAAGTGTTTTTTTGGCCTCATTTTGAGGTTTGCAAAGGATTCTGTGTAACAGAACCTGGTGAGAGCCCCCACAAGTCACCCCATCTTCGATTCCACTACGTGTCTAGTTTTCAAAAATGTGCAAGTTTGGTAGGTTTCCCTAGCAGCCAGCTGAGCTAGAGGCCAAAATCCACAGCTAGGCACTTTCCAAAAAAATAGCTCTGTTTTCTTTTGGAAAATGTGATTTGTCCATGTTGTGTTTTGGGGTATTTCCTGTCGCGGGCGCTAGGCCTACCCACACAAGTGAGGTACCATTTTTATTGGGAGACTTGGGGAAACCCTGGGTGGAAGGAAATGTGTGGCTCCTCTCAGATTCCAAAACTTTCTGTCACCGAAATGTGAGAAAAAAGTGTTTTTTTGGACACATTTTGAGGTTTGCAAAGGATTCTGGCTAACAGAACCTGGTGAGATCACCCAGAAGTCACTCCATCTTGAATTCCCCTAGGTGTCTAGTTTTGAAAAATGTACAGGTTTGGTGGGTTTCCCTAGGTGCCGGCTGAGCTAGAGGCCAAAATCCACAGCTAGGCACTTTGCAAAAAACAGGTCTGTTTTCTTTAGGAGAATGTGATGTGTCCATGTTGTGTTTTGGGTCATTTCCTGTAGTGGGCGCTAGGCCTACCCACACAAGTGAGGTACCATTTTTATTGAGAGACTTTGGGGAATGCTGGGTGGAAGGAAATGTGTGGCTCCTCTCAGATTCCAGAACTTTCTGTCACCGAAATATGAGGAAAAAGTGTTTTTTGGCCACATTTTGAGATTTGAGAAGGATTCTGGGTAACAGAACCAGGTGAGAGCCCCACAAGTCAACCCACCTTGGATGCCCCTAGGGTCTTGTTCTCAAAAATGTGCAGGTTTGGTAGGTTTCCCTAGGTGCCGGCTGAGCTAGAGGCCAAAATCCACAGCTTAGCACCTTGCAAAAAACATGTCTGTTTTCTTTTGGAAAATGTGATGTATCCATGTTGTGTTTTGGGGCATTTCCTGTCGGGGTGCTAGGCCTACCCACACAAGTGAGGTACCATTTTTACCAAGAGACTTTGGGGAATGCTGGGTGGAAAGAAATTTGTGGCACCTCTCAGATTCAGAACTGAACTTTCTTTCACTGAAATGTGAGGAAAAAGTGTTTTTTTGGCCAAATTTGATGTTGGAAAAGGATTATGGGTAACATAACCTCCTGAGAGCCCCACAAGTCACCCCATCTTGGTTTCCCCTAGGTGTCTAGTTTTTAAAAATGCACAGGTCTGGTCGGTTTCCCGAGGTGCCGGGTGAGTTAGAGGCTAAAATCCACAGCTAGGCACTTTGCAAAAAACAGGTCTGTTTTCTTTGGGAAAATGTGATGTGTCCATGTTGTGTTTTGGGCATTTCCTGTTGCGGACCCTAGGACTACCAACACAAGTGAGGTACCGTTTTTATTGAGAGACTTTGGGGAATGCTGATTGGAAAGAAATTTGTGGCTCCTCTCAGATTTCAGAACTTTCTGCCACCAAAATGTGAGAGAAAAGTGGTTTTTTTTGTGATATTTGAGGTTTGCAAAGAATTCTGGGTAACAGAACCTGGTGAGAGCCCCACAAGTCACCCCATTTTGGATTCCACTACGTGTGTAGTTTTGAAAAATGCAGAGGTTTGGTAGATTTCCCTAGGTGCCAGTTGAGCTAGAGGCCAAAATCCACAGCTAGGCACTTTGCAAAAAACAGGTCTGTTTTCTTTGGGAAAATGTGATGTGTCCACGTTGTGTTTTGGGGCATTTCCTGTTCAGGCGCTATTCTTACCCACACAAGTGAGGTACCATTTTTATTGAGAGACTTTGGGGAATGCTGGGTGGAAGTAAATGTGTGGCTCCTATCAGATTCCAGAACTTTCTCTCACCGAAATGTGAGGAAAAAGTATTTTTTTGGCCACATTTTGAGGTTTGCAAAGGATTCTAGTTTACAGAACCTGTTAGGAGCCCCACAAGTCACCCCATCTTGGATGCCCCTTGGTATCGAATTTTTTAAAAATGCACAGGTTTGGTAGGTTTCCCAAGGTATCGGCTGAGCTAGAGGCCAAAATGCACAGCTAGGCAGTTTGCCGAAAAAACAGTCTGTTTTCTTTGGCAAAATGTGATGTGTCCATGTTCTGTTTTGGGGCATTTCCTGTCACGGGCGCTAGGCCTACCCACACAAGTGAGGTACCATTTTTATTGAGAGACTTTGGGGAATGCTGGGTGGAAAGAAATGTGTGGCTCTTCTCAGATTTCAGAACTTTCTGTCACCGAAATATGAGGAAAAAGTGTTTTTTGGCCACATTTTGAAGTTTGCAAATTATTCTGGGTAACAGAACCTGGTGAGAGCCCCACAAGTCACCCCATTTTGGATTTCACTACGTGTCTAGTTTTGAAAAATGCAGAGGTTTGGTATGTTTCCCTAGGTGCCAGTTGAGCTAGAGGCCAAAATCCACAGCTAGGCACTTTGCAAAAAACTGTTCTGTTTTCCTTTGCAAAATGTGATTTGTCCAGGTTGTGTTTTGGGGCATTTTGTGTTGCGGCTGCCAGGCTTACCCACACAAGTGAGGTACCATTTTTATTGAGAGACGCTGGTGATGCTGGTTGGAAGGAAGTGTGTGGCTCCTCTCAGATTCCAGAACTTTCTGTCCAGAAATATGAGGAAAAAGTGTTTTTTTGGCCTCATTTTGAGGTTTGCAAAGGATTCTGTGTAACAGAACCTGGTGAGAGCCCCCACAAGTCACCCCATCTTCGATTCCACTTCGTGTCTAGTTTTCAAAAATGTGCAAGTTTGGTAGGTTTCCCTAGCAGCCAGCTGAGCTAGAGGCCAAAATCCACAGCTAGGCACTTTCCAAAAAAATAGCTCTGTTTTCTTTTGGAAAATGTGATTTGTCCATGTTGTGTTTTGGGGTATTTCCTGTCGCGGGCGCTAGGCCTACCCACACAAGTGAGGTACCATTTTTATTGGGAGACTTGGGGAAACCCTGGGTGGAAGGAAATGTGTGGCTCCTCTCAGATTCCAAAACTTTCTGTCACCGAAATGTGAGGAAAAAGTGTTTTTTTGGACTCATTTTGAGGTTTGCAAAGGATTCTGGCTAACAGAACCTGGTGAGATCACCCAGAAGTCACTCCATCTTGAATTCCCCTAGGTGTCTAGTTAAGAAAAATGTACAGGTTTGGTGGGTTTCCCTAGGTGCCGGCTGAGCTAGAGGCCAAAATCCACAGCTAGGCACTTTGCAAAAAACAGGTCTGTTTTCTTTAGGAGAATGTGATGTGTCCATGTTGTGTTTTGGGGCATTTCCTGTAGTGGGCGCTAGGCCTACCCACACAAGTGAGGTACCATTTTTATTGAGAGACTTTGGGGAATGCTGGGTGGAAGGAAATGTGTGGCTCCTCTCAGATTCCAGAACTTTCTGTCACCGAAATATGAGGAAAAAGTGTTTTTTGGCCACATTTTGAGGTTTGAGAAGGATTCTGGGTAACAGAACCAGGTGAGAGCCCCACAAGTCAACCCACCTTGGATGCCCCTAGGGTCTTGTTCTCAAAAATGTGCAGGTTTGGTAGGTTTCCCTAGGTGCCGGCTGAGCTAGAGGCCAAAATCCACAGCTTAGCACCTTGCAAAAAACATGTCTGTTTTCTTTTGGAAAATGTGATGTATCCATGTTGTGTTTTGGGGCATTTCCTGTCGGGGCGCTAGGCCTACCCACACAAGTGAGGTACCATTTTTACCAAGAGACTTTGGGGAATGCTGGGTGGAAAGAAATTTGTGGCACCTCTCAGATTCAGAACTGAACTTTCTTTCACTGAAATGTGAGGTAAAAGTGTTTTTTTGGCCAAATTTGATGTTGGAAAAGGATTATGGGTAACATAACCTCCTGAGAGCCCCACAAGTCACCCCATCTTGGTTTCCCCTAGGTCTCTAGTTTTTAAAAATGCACAGGTCTGGTCGGTTTCCCGAGGTGCCGGGTGAGTTAGAGGCTAAAATCCACAGCTAGGCACTTTGCAAAAAACAGGTCTGTTTTCTTTGGGAAAATGTGATGTGTCCATGTTGTGTTTTGGGGCATTTCCTGTTGCGGGCCCTAGGAATACCCACACAAGTGAGGAACAGTTTTTATTGAGAGACTTTGGGCAATGCTGATTGGAAAGAAATTTGTGGCTCCTCTCAGATTCAGAACTTTCTGTCACCAAAATGTGGGAGAAAAGTGCTTTTTTGGCAAAATTTGAGGTTTGCAAAGAATTCTGGGTAACAGAATCTGGTGAGAGCCCCACACGTCACCCCATTTCAGATTCCACTATGTGTGTAGTTTTGAAAAATGCAGAGTTTTGGTTGGTTTCCCTAGGTGCCAGTTGAGCTAGAGGCCAAAATCCACAACTAGGCACTTTGCAAAAAACAGGTATGTTTTCTTTGGGAAAAAGTGATTTGTCCACGTTGTGTTTTGGGGCATTTCCTGTTCGGGCGCTAGGCCTACCCACACAAGTGAGGTACTATTTTTATCAAGAGACTTTGGGGAATGCTGGGTGGAAGGAAATGTGTGGCTCCTATCGGATTCCAGAACTTTCTCTCAACGAAATGTGAGGAAAAAGTATTTTCTTGGCCACATTTTGAAGTTTGCAAAGGATTCTGGTTTACAGAACCTGGTAGGAGCCCCACACGTCACCCCATCTTGGATGCCCCTTGGTATGTAATTTTAAAAAAATGCACAGGTTTGGTAGGTTTCCCAAGGTGTCGGCTGAGCTAGAGGCCAAAATCCACAGCTAGGAAGTTTGCAAAAAACAGGTCTGTTTTCATTGGCAAAATGTGATGTGTCCATGTTGTGTTTTGGGGCATTTCCTGTCGTGGGCGCTAGGCCTACCCACACAAGTGAGGTACCATTTTTATTGAGAGACTTTGGGGAATGCTGGGTGGATGGAAATGTGTGTCTCCTCTCAGATTCCAGAACTTTCTGTCACAGAAATATAAGCAAAAAGTGTTTTTTGGCCACATTTTGAGGTTTGAGAAGGATTCTTGGTAACAGAACTAGGTGAGAGCCCCACAAGTCACCCCACCTTGGATGCCCCTAGGGTCTAGTTCTCAAAAATGTGCAGGTTTGGTAGGTTTCCCTAGGTGCCGGCTGAGCTATAGGCCAAAATCCACAGCTTAGCACCTTGCAAAAAACAGGTCTGTTTTCTTTGGGAAAATGTGATGTGTCCACATTGTGTTTTGGGGCATTTCCTGTCGAGGGCACTAGGCCTACCCACACAAGTGAGGTACCATTTTTACCAAGAGACTTTGGGGAATGCTGGGTGGAAAGAAATTTGTGGCACCTCTCAGATTCAGAACTGAACTTTCTTTCTCTGAAATGTGAGGAAAAAGTGTTTTTTTGGCCAAATTTGATGTTGGCAAAGGATTATGGGTAACATAACCTGCTGAGAGCCCCACAAGTCACCCCTTCTTGGATTCCCCTAGGTGTCTAGTTTTTAAAAATGCACTGGTCTGATAGGTTTCCCGAGGTGCCGGGTGAGTTAGAGGCTAAAATCCACAGCTAGGCACTTTGCAAAAAACAGGTCTCTTTTCTTTGGGAAAATGTGATGTGTCCATGTTGTGTTTTGGGGCATTTCCTGCTGCAGGCCCTGGGACTACCCACACAACTGAGTACCGTTTTAATTGAGAGACTTTGGGGAGTGCTGATTGGAAAGACATTTGTGGCTCCTCTCAGATTCAGAACTTTCTGTCACCAAAATGTGGGAGAAAAGTGCTTTTTTGGCCACATTTGAGGTTTGCAAAGAATTCTTGGTAACAGAACCTGGTGAGAGCCCCACAAGTCACCCCATTTTGGATTCCACTATGTGTGTAGTTTTGAAAAATGCAGAGGTTTGGTAGGTCTCCCTAGGTGCCAGTTGAGCTAGAGGCCAAAATCCACAGCTAGGCACTTTCCAAAAAACAGGTCTGTTTTCTTTGGGAAAATGTGATGTGTCCACGTTGTGGTTTGGGGCATTTCCTGTTCGGGCGCTAGGCCTACCCACACAACTGAGGTACCATTTTTATCGAGAGACTTTGGGGAATGCTGGGTGGAAAGAAATGTGTGGCTCCTATCAGATTCAGAACTTTCTGTCAACAAAATGTGGGAGAAAAGTGCTTTTTTGGCCACATTTGAGGTTTGCAAAGAATTCTGGGTAACAGAACCTGGTGAGAGCCCCACAAGTCACCCCATTTTGGATTCCACTACGTGTGTAGTTTTGAAAAATGCAGAGGTTTGGTAGGTTTCCCTAGGTGCCAGTTCAGCTAGAGGCCAAAATCCACAACTAGGCACTTTGCAAAAAACAGGTCTGTTTTCTTTGGGAAAATGTGATGTGTCCACATTGTGTTTTGGGGCATTTCCTGTTCGGGCGCTAGGCCTACCCACACAAGTGAGGCAGCATTTTTATCAAGAGACTTTGGGGAATGCTGGGTGGAAGGAAATGTGTGGCTACTATCAGATTCCAGAACTTTCTCTCACCGAAATGTGAGGAAAAAGTATTTTTTGGGCTATATTTTGAGGTTTGCAAAGGATTCTGGTTTACAGAACCTGGTAGGAGCCCCACAAGTCACCCCATCTTGGATGCCCCTTGGTATGTAATTTTTAAAAAATGCACAGATTTGGTAGGTTTCCCAAGGTGTCGGCTGAGCTAGAGGCCAAAATCCACAGATAGGCAGTTTGCAAAAAACAGGTGTGTTTTCTTTGGCAAAATGTGATGTGTCCATGTTGTGTTTTGGGGCATTTCCTGTCGCGGGCGCTAGGCCTACCCACACAAGTGAGGTACCATTTTTATTGAGAGACTTTAGGGAATGCTGGGTGGAAGGAAATGTGTGGCTCCTCTCAGATTGCTGAACTTTCTGTCACAGAAATATGAGGAAAAAGTGTTTTTTGGCCACATTTTGAGGTTTGAGAAGGATTCTGGGTAACAGAACCAGGTGAGAGCCCCACAAGTCACCCCACCTTGGATGCCCCTAGGGTCTAGTTCTCAAAAATGTGCATGTATGGTAGGTTTCCCTAGGTGCCGGCTGAGCTAGAGGCCAAAATCCACAGCTTAGCACCTTGCAAAAAACAGGTCTGTTTTCTTTGGGAAAATGTGATGTGTCCACGTTGTGTTTTGGGGCATTTCCTGTCGGGGGCGCTAGGCCTACCCACACAAGTGAGGTACCATTTTAACCAAGAGACTTTGGGGAATGCTGGGTGGAAAGAAATTTCTGGCACCTCTCAGATTCAGAACTGAACTTTCTTTCACTGAAATGTGAGGAAAAAGTGTTTTTTTGGCCAAATTTGATGTTGGCAAAGGATTATGGGTAACATAACCTGCTGAGAGCCCCACAAGTCACCCCATCTTGAATTCCCCTAGGTGTCTAGTTTTTAAAAATGCACAGGTCTGGTAGGTTTCCCGAGGTGCCGGGTGAGTTAGAGGCTAAAATCCACAGCTAGGCACTTTGCAAAAAACAGGTCTCTTTTCTTTGGGAAAATGTGATGTGTCCATGTTGTGTTTTGGGGCATTTCCTGTTGCGGGCCCTAGGACTACCCACACAAGTGAGTACCGTTTTTATTGAGAGACTTTGGGGAATGCTGATTGGAAAGAAATTTGTGGCTCCTCTCAGATTCAGAACTCTCTGTCACCAGAATGTGGGAGAAAAGTGCTTTTTTGGCCAAATTTGAGGTTTGCAAAGAATTCTTGGTAACAGAACCTGGTGAGAGCCCCACAAGTTACCCCATTTTGGATTCCACTACGTGTGTAGTTTTGAAAAATGCAGAGGTTTGGTAGGTTTCCCTAGGTGCTGGGTGAGTTAGAGGCTAAAATCCAAATCTAGGCACTTTGCAAAAAACAGGTCTGTTTTCCTTGGGAAAATGTGATGTGTCCACGTTGTGTTTTGGGGCATTTCCTGTTGCAGACCCTAGGACTACCAACACAAGTGAGGTACCGTTTTTATCGAGAGACTTTGGGGAATGCTGATTGGAAAGAAATTTGTGGCTCCTCTCAGATTCAGAACTTTCTGTCACCAAAATGTGGGAGAAAAGTGCTTTGTTGGTGAAATTTGAGGTTTGCAAAGAATTCTGGGTAACAGAACCTGGTGAGAGCCCCACAAGTCACCCCATTTTGGATTCCACTACGTGTGTAGTTTTGAAAAATGCACAGGTTTGGTAGGTTTCCCTACGTGCCAGTTGAGCTAGAGGTCAAAATCCACAGCTAGGCACTTTGCAAAAAACAGGTCTGTTTTCATTGGGAAAATGTGATGTGTCCACGTTGTGTTTTGGGGCATTTCCTGTGCGGGCGCTAGGCCTACCCACACAAGTGAGGTACCATTTTCTCGAGAGACTTTGGGGAATGCTGGGTGGAAGGAAATGTGTGGCTCCTATCAGATTCCAGAACTTTCTCTCACCGAAATGTTAGGATAAAGTATTTCTTTGGCCACATTTTGAGGTTTGCAAAGGATTCTGGTTTACATAACCTAGTAGGAGCCCCTCAAGTCAGCCCATCTTGGATGCCCCTTGGTGTCTAATTTTTAAAAAATGCACAGGTTTGGTAGGTTTCCCGAGGTGTTGCCTGAGCTAGAGGCCAAAATCAACAGCTAGGCAGTTTACTAAAAACAGGGATGTTTTCTTTGGGAAAATGTAATGTGTCCATGTTGTCTTTTGGGGCATTTCCAGTTGCGGGCGCTAGGCCTTCCCACACAAGTGAGGTATCATTTTTATTGAGAGACTTTGGGGAATGCTGGGTGGAAGGAAATTTGTGGTTCCTATCAGATTCCCAAACTTTCTGTCACCAAAATGTGTTGAAAAAGTGTTTTTGGTCACAGTTTGAGGTTTGCAATGGATTCTGGGTAACAGAATCTGGTGAGAGCCCCACAAGTCACCCCATCTTTGATGCTCCTCGGGGTCTAGTTTTTTAAAAATGCATACGTTTGGTTGGTTACCCAAGGTGTCAGCTGAGCTAAAGGCCAAAATCCACAGCTAGGCACTTTGCAAAAAACAGGTCTGTTTTCTTTGGGAAAATGTGATGTGTCCACGTTGTGTTTTGTGGCATTTCCTGTTGCCGGCGCTAGGCCTACCCACACAAGTGAGGTACCATTTTTATCGGAAGACTGAGAGGAATGCTGGGTGGAAGGAAATTTGTGGCTCCTCTCGGATTCAGAACTTTCTGTGACCAAAATGTGGGAGAAAAGTGCTTTTTTGGCAACATTTGAGGTTTGCAAAGAATTCTGGGTAACAGAACCTGGTGAGAGCCCCACAAGTCACCCCCATTTTGGATTCCACTATGTGTGTACTTTTGAAAAATGCAGAGGTTTGGTAGGTTTCCTTAGGTGCCAGTTGAGCTAGAGGCCAAAATCCACAGCTAGGCACTTTGCAAAAAACAGGTCTGTTTTCTTTGGGAAAATGTGATGTGCCCACGTTGTGTTTTGGGGCATTTCCTGTTCGGGCGCTAGGCCTACCCACACAAGTGAGGTACCATTTTTATTGAGAGACTTTGGGGAATTTCAGTTGGATGGAAATGTGTGTCTCCTCTCAGATTCCAGAACTTTCTGTCACAGAAATATAAGCAAAAAGTGTTTTTTGGCCACATTTTGAGGTTTGAGAAGGTTTCTGGGTAACAGAACTAGGTGAGAGCCCCACAAGTCACCCCACCTTGGATGCCCCTAGGGTCTAGTTCTCAAAAATGTGCAGGTTTGGTAGGTTTCCCTAGGTGCCGGCTGAGCTATAGGCCAAAATCCACAGCTTAGCACCTTGCAAAAAACAGGTCTGTTTTCTTTGGGAAAATGTGATGTGTCCACGTTGTGTTTTGGGGCATTTCCTGTCAGGGGCGCTAGGCCTACCCACACAAGTGAGGTACCATTTTTACCAAGAGACTTTGGGGAATGCTGGGTGGAAAGAAATTTGTGGCACCTCTCAGATTCAGAACTGAACTTTCTTTCTCTGAAATGCGAGGAAAAAGTGTTTTTTTGGCCAAATTTGATGTTGGCAAAGGATTATGGGTAACATAACCTGCTGAGAGCCCCACAAGTCACCCCTTCTGGGATTCCCCTAGGTGTCTAGTTTTTAAAAATGCACAGGTCTGGTAGGTTTCCCGAGGTGCCGGGTGAGTTAGAGGCTAAAATCCACAGCTAGGCACTTTGCAAAAAACAGGTCTGTTTTCTTTGGGAAAATGTGATGTGTCCATGTTGCGTTTTGGGGCATTTCCTGCTGTGGGCCCTAGGACTACCCACACAAGTGAGTACCGTTTTAATTGTGAGACTTTGGGGAATGCTGATTGGAAAGACATTTGTGGCTCCTCTCAGATTCAGAACTTTCTGTCACCAAAATGTGGGAGAAAAGTGCTTTTTTGGCCACATTTGAGGTTTGCAAAGAATTCTTGATAACAGAACCTGGTGAGAGCCCCACAAGTCACCCCATTTTGGATTCCACTACGTGTCTAGTTTTGAAAAATGCAGAGGTTTGGTATGTTTCCCTAGGTGGCAGTTGAGCTAGAGGCCAAAATCCACAGCAAGGCACTTTGCAAAAAACAGGTCTGTTTTCTTTCGGAAAATGTGATGTGTCCAGGTTGTGTTTTGGGGCATTTTGTGCTGCGGCTGCTAGGCTTACCCACACAGGTGAGGTACCATTTTTATCGAGAGACTTTGGTGATGCTGGGTGGAAGGAAGTGTGTGGCTCCTCTCAGATTCCAGAACTTTCTGTCCAGAAATATGAGGAAAAAGTGTTTTTTTGGCCTCATTTTGAGGTTTGCAAAGGTTTCTGTGTAACAGAACCTGGTGAGAGCCCCAAAAGACACCCCATCTTTGATTCCCCTAAGTGTCTAGTTTTACAAAATGTGCAGGTTTCCCTAGGTGCCAGTTGAGCTAGAGGCCAAAATCCACAGCTAGGCACTTTTCAAAAAACAGGTCTGTTTTCTTTAGGAGAATGTGATGTGTCCATGTTGTGTTTTGGCGCATTTTCTGTTGCGGGCGCTAGGCCTACCCACAGAAGTGTGGTACGATTTTTATTGAGAGACTTTGGGGAATGCTGGGTGGAAGGAAATGTGTGGCTCCTCTCAGATTCCAGAACTTTCTGTCACCAAAATATGAGGAAAAAGTGTTTTTTGGCCACATTTTGAGGTTTGAGAAGGATTCTGGGTAACAGAACCAGGTGAGAGCCCCACAAGTCAACCCACCTTGGATGCCCCTAGGGTCTTGTTCTAAAAAATGTGCAGGTTTGGTAAGTTTCCCTAGGTGCCGGCTGAGCTAGAGGCCAAAATCCACAGCTTAGCACCTTGCAAAAAACATGTCTGTTTTCTTTTGGAAAATGTGATGTATCCATGTTGTGTTTTGGGGCATTTCCTGTCGGGGGCGCTAGGCCTACCCACACAAGTGAGGTACCATTTTTACCAAGAGACTTTGGGGAATGCTGGGTGGAAAGAAATTTGTGGCACCTCTCAGATTCAGAACTGAACTTTCTTTCACTGAAATGTGAGGAAAAAGTGTTTTTTTGGCCAAATTTGATGTTGGAAAAGGATTATGGGTAACATAACCTCCTGAGAGCCCCACAAGTCACCCCATCTTGGTTTCCCCTAGGTGTCTAGTTTTTAAAAATGCACAGGTCTGGTAGGTTTCCTGAGGTGCCGGTGAGTTAGAGGCTAAAATCCACAGCTAGGCACTTTGCAAAAAACAGGTCTCTTTTCGTTGGGAAAATGTGATGTGTCCATGTTGTGTTTTGGGGCATTTCCTGTTGCGGGCCCTAGGCTACCCACACAAGTGAGGAACAGTTTTTATTGAGAGACTTTGGGGAATGCTGATTGGAAAGAAATTTGTGGCTCCTCCCAGATTCAGAACTTTCTGTCACCAAAATGTGGGAGAAAAGTGCTTTTTTGGCCAAATTTGAGGTTTGCAAAGAATTCTGGGTAACAGAATCTGGTGAGAGCCCCACAAGTCACCCCATTTCAGATTCCACTATGTGTGTAGTTTTGAAAAATGCAGAGGTTTGGTAGGTTTCCCTAGGTGCCAGTTGAGCTAGAGGCCAAAATCCACAACTAGGCACTTTGCAAAAAACAGATATGTTTTCTTTGGGAAAAAGTGATTTGTCCACGTTGTGTTTTGGGGCATTTCCTGTTTGGGCGCTAGGCCTACCCACACAAGTGAGGTACTATTTTTATCAAGAGACTTTGGGGAATGCTGGGTGGAAGGAAATGTGTGGCTCCTATCGGATTCCAGAACTTTCTCTCAACGAAATGTGAGGAAAAAGTATTTTCTTGGCCACATTTTGAAGTTTGCAAAGGATTCTGGTTTACAGAACCTGGTAGGAGCCCCACACGTCACCCCATCTTGGATGCCCCTTGGTATGTAATTTAAAAAAAATGCACAGATTTGGTAGGTTTCCCAAGGTGTCGGCTGAGCTAGAGGCCAAAATCCACAGCTAGGCAGTTTGCAAAAAACAGGTCTGTTTTCATTGGCAAAATGTGATGTGTCCATGTTGTGTTTTGGGGCATTTCCTGTCGCGGGCGCTAGGCCTACCCACACAAGTGAGGTACCATTTTTATTGAGAGACTTTGGGGAATGCTGGGTGGATGGAAATGTGTGTCTCCTCTCAGATTCCAGAACTTTCTGTCACAGAAATATAAGCAAAAAGTGTTTTTTGGCCACATTTTGAGGTTTGAGAAGGTTTCTGGGTAACAGAACTAGGTGAGAGCCCCACAAGTCACCCCACCTTGGATGCCCCTAGGGTCTAGTTCTCAAAAATGTGCAGGTTTGGTAGGTTTCCCTAGGTGCCGGCTGAGCTATAGGCCAAAATCCACAGCTTAGCACCTTGCAAAAAACAGGTCTGTTTTCTTTGGGAAAATGTGATGTGTCCACGTTGTGTTTTGGGGCATTTCCTGTCAGGGGCGCTAGGCCTACCCACACAAGTGAGGTACCATTTTTACCAAGAGACTTTGGGGAATGCTGGGTGGAAAGAAATTTGTGGCACCTCTCAGATTCAGAACTGAACTTTCTTTCTCTGAAATGTGAGGAAAAAGTGTTTTTTTGGCCAAATTTGATGTTGGCAAAGGATTATGGGTAACATAACCTGCTGAGAGCCCCACAAGTCACCCCTTCTGGGATTCCCCTAGGTGTCTAGTTTTTAAAAATGCAAAGGTCTGGTAGGTTTCCCGAGGTGCCGGGTGAGTTAGAGGCTAAAATCCACAGCTAGGCACTTTGCAAAAAACAGGTCTGTTTTCTTTGGGAAAATGTGATGTGTCCATGTTGCGTTTTGGGGCATTTCCTGCTGCGGGCCCTAGGACTACCCACACAAGTGAGTACCGTTTTAATTGAGAGACTTTGGGGAATGCTGATTGGAAAGACATTTGTGGCTCCTCTCAGATTCAGAACTTTCTGTCACCAAAATGTGGGAGAAAAGTGCTTTTTTGGCCACATTTGAGGTTTGCAAAGAATTCTTGGTAACGGAACCTGGTGAGAGCCCCACAAGTCACCCCATTTTGGATTCCACTATGTGTGTAGTTTTGAAAAATGCAGAGGTTTGGTAGGTTTCCCTAGATGCCAGTTGAGCTAGAGGCCAAAATCCACAGCTAGGCACTTTGCAAAAAACAGGTCTGTTTTCTTTGGGAAAATGTGATGTGTCCACGTTGTGGTTTGGGGCATTTCCTGTTCGGGCGCTAGGCCTACCCACACAACTGAGGTACCATTTTTATCGAGAGACTTTGGGGAATGCTGGGTGGAAAGAAATGTGTGGCTCCTATCAGATTCCAGAACTTTCTGTCAACAAAATGTGGGAGAAAAGTGCTTTTTTGGCCACATTTGAGGTTTGCAAAGAATTCTGGGTAACAGAACCTAGTGAGAGCCCCACAAGTCACCCCATTTTGGATTCCACTACGTGTGTAGTTTTGAAAAATGCAGAGGTTTGGTAGGTTTCCCTAGGTGCCAGTTGAGCTAGAGGCCAAAATCCACAACTAGGCACTTTGCAAAAAACAGGTCTGTTTTCTTTGGGAAAATGTGATGTGTCCACGTTGTGTTTTGGGGCATTTCCTGTTCGGGCGCTAGGCCTACCCACACAAGTGAGGTAGCATTTTTATCGAGAGACTTTGGGGAATGCTGGGTGGAAAGAAATGTGTGGCTCATATCAGATTCCAGAACCTTCTCTCACCGAAATGTGAGGAAAAAGTATTTTTTTGGCCACAATTTGAGCTTTGCAAAGTATTCTGGTTTACAGAACCTAGTAGGAGCCCCAAAAGTCAGCCCATCTTGGATGCCCCTAGGTGTGTAATTTTTAAAAAATGCACTGGTTTGGTAGGTTTCGCGAGGTGTCGGCTGAGCTAGAGGCCAAAATCAACAGCTAGGCAGTTTGCAAAAAACGGGTCTGTTTTCTTTGGGAAAATGTGATGTGTCCACGTTGTGTTTTGTGGCATTTCCTGTTGCCGGCGCTAGGCCTACCCACACAAGTGAGGTACCATTTTTATCGGAAGAATGAGAGGAACGCTGGGTGGAAGGAAATTTGTGGCTCCTCTCGGATTCAGAACTTTCTGTGACCAAAATGTGGGAGAAAAGTGCTTTTTTGGCAACATTTGAGGTTTGCAAAGAATTCTGGGTAACAGAACCTGGTGAGAGCCCCACAAGTCACCCCATTTTGGATTCCACTACGTGTGTAGTTTTGAAAAATGCAGAGGTTTGGTAGGTTTCCTTAGGTGCCAGTTGAGCTAGAGGCCAAAATCCACAGCTAGGCACTTTGCAAAAAACAGGTCTGTTTTCTTTGGGAAAATGTGATGTGTCCACGTTGTGTTTTGGGGCATTTCCTGTTCGGGCGCTAGGCTTACCCACACAAGTGAGGTATCATTTTTATTGAGAGACTTTGGGAAATGCTGGGTGGAAGGAAATGAGTTGCTCCTATCAGATTCCAGAACTTTCTCTCACCGAAATGTGAGGAAAAAGTATTTTTTTGGCCACATTTTGAGGTTTGCAAAGGATTCTGGTTTACAGAACCTGGTAGGAGCCCCACAAGTCACCCCATCTTGGATGCCGCTTGGAAACTAATTTTAAAAAAATGCACAGGTTTGGTAGGTTTCCCAAGGTATCGGCTGAGCTAGAGGCCAAAATCCACAGCTAGGCAGTTGGCAAAAAACAGGTCTGTTTTCTTTGGCAAAATGTGATGTGTCCATGTTCTGTTTTGGGGCATTTCACGTCGCGGGCGCTAGGCCTACCCACACAAGTGAGGTACCATTTTAATTGAGAGACCTTGGGGAAAACTGGGTGGTAGGAAATGTGTGGCTCCTCTCAGATTTCAGAACTTTCTGTCACCGAAATATGAGGAAAACGTGTTTTTTGGCCACATTTTGAAGTTTGCAAATTATTCTGGGTAACAGAACCTGGTGAGAGCCCCACAAGTCACCCCATTTTGGATTCCACTACGTGTCTAGTTTTGAAAAATGCAGAGGTTTGGTATGTTTCCCTAGGTGCCAGTTGAGCTAGAGGCCAAAATCCACAGCTAGGCACTTTGCAAAAAACAGGTCTGTTTTCTTTCGGAAAATGTGATGTGTCCAGGTTGTGTTTTGGGGCATTTTGTGTTGCGGCTGCTAGGCTTACCCACACAGGTGAGGTACCATTTTTATCGAGAGACGTTGGTGATGCTGGGTGGAAGGAAGTGTGTGGCTCCTCTCAGATTCCAGAACTTTCTGTCCAGAAATATGAGGAAAAAGCGTTTTTTTGGCCTCATTTTATAGGTTTGCAAAGGTTTCTGTGTAACAGAACCTGGTGAGAGCCCCAAAAGACACCCCATCTTCGATTCCCCTAAGTGTCTAGTTTTAAAAAATGTGCAGGTTTCCCTAGGTGCCAGTTGAGCTAGAGGCCAAAATCCACAGCTAGGCACTTTGCAAAAAACAGGTCTGTTTTCTTTAGGAGAATGTGATGTGTCCATGTTGTGTTTTGGTGCATTTTCTGTTGCGGGCGCTAGACCTACCCTCAGAAGTGTGGTACGATTTTTATTGAGAGACTATGGGGAATGCTGGGTGGAAGGAAATGTGTGGCTCCTCTCAGATTCCAGAACTTTCTGTCACCAAAATATGAGGAAAAAGTGTTTTTTGGCCACATTTTGAGGTTTGAGAAGGATTCTGGGTAACAGAACCAGGTGAGAGCCCCACAAGTCAACCCACCTTGGATGCCCCTAGGGTCTTGTTCTCAAAAATGTGCAGGTTTGGTAAGTTTCCCTAGGTGCCGGCTGAGCTAGAGGCCAACATCCACAGCTTAGCACCTTGCAAAAAACATGTCTGTTTTCTTTTGGAAAATGTGATGTATCCATGTTGTGTTTTGGGGCATTTCCTGTTGGGGGCGCTAGGCCTACCCACACAAGTGAGGTACCATTTTTACAAAGAGACTTTGGGGAATGCTGGGTGGAAAGAAATGTGTGGCACCTCTCAAATTCAGAACTGAACTTTCTTTCACTGAAATGTGAGGAAAAAGTGTTTTTTTGGCCAAATTTGATGTTGGAAAAGGATTATGGGTAACATAACCTCCTGCGAGCCCCACAAGTCACCCCATCTTGGTTTCCCCTAGGTGTCTAGTTTTTAAAAATGCACAGGTCTGGTAGGTTTCCCGAGGTGCCGGGTGAGTTAGAGGCTAAAATCCACAGCTAGGCACTTTGCAAAAAACAGGTCTCTTTTCTTTGGGAAAATGTGATGTGTCCATGTTGTGTTTTGGGGCATTTTCTGTTGCGGGCCCTAGGACTACCCACACAAGTGAGGAACAGTTTTTATTGAGAGACTTTGGGGAATGCTGATTGGAAAGAAATTTGAGGCTCCTCTCAGATTCAGAACTTTCTGTCACCAAAATGTGGGAGAAAAGTGCTTTTTTGGCCAAATTTGAGGTTTGCAAAGAATTCTGGGTATCAGAATCTGGTGAGAGCCCCACAAGTCACCCCATTTCAGATTCCACTATGTGTGTAGTTTTGAAAAATGCAGAGGTTTGGTAGATTTCCCTAGGTGCCAGTTGAGCTAAAGGCCAAAATCCACAACTAGGCACTTTGCAAAAAACAGATATGTTTTCTTTGGGAAAAAGTGATTTGTCCACGTTGTGTTTTGGGGCATTTCCTGTTCGGGCGCTAGGCCTACCCACACAAGTGAGGTACTATTTTTATCAAGAGACTTTGGGGAATGCTGGGTGGAAGGAAATGTGTGGCTCCTATTAGATTCCAGAACTTTCTCTCAACGAAATGTGAGGAAAAAGTATTTTCTTGGCCACATTTTGAAGTTTGCAAAGGATTCTGGTTTACAGAACCTGGTAGGAGCCCCACTCGTCACCCCATCTTGGATGCCCCTTGGTATGTAATTTTTAAAAAATGCACAGATTTGGTAGGTTTCCCAAGGTGTCGGCTGAGCTAGAGGCCAAAATCCACAGCTAGGCAGTTTGCAAAAAACAGGTCTGTTTTTATTGGCAAAATGTGATGTGTCCATGTTGTGTTTTGGGGCATTTCCTGTCGCGGGCGCTAGGCCTACCCACACAAGTGAGGTACCATTTTTATTGAGAGACTTTGTGGAATGCTGGGTGGATGGAAATGTGTGTCTCCTCTCAGATTCCAGAACTTTCTGTCACAGAAATATAAACAAAAAGTGTTTTTTGGCCACATTTTGAGGTTTGAGAAGGATTCTGGGTAACAGAACTAGGTGAGAGCCCCACAAGTCACCCCACCTTGGATGCCCCTAGGGTCTAGTTCTCAAAAATGTGCAGGTTTGGTAGGTTTCCCTAGGTGCCGGCTGAGCTATAGGACAAAATCCACAGCTTAGCACCTTGCAAAAAACAGGTCTGTTTTCTTTGGGAAAATGTGATGTGTCCACGTTGTGTTTTGGGGCATTTCCTGTCGGGGGCGCTAGGCCTACCCACAAAAGTGAGGTACCATTTTTACCAAGAGACTTTGGGGAATGCTGGGTGGAAAGAAATTTGTGGCACCTCTCAGATTCAGAACTGAACTTTCTTTCTCTGAAATGTGAGGAAAAAGTGTTTTTTGGCCACATTTTGAAGTTTGCAAATTATTCTGGGTAACAGAACCTGGTGAGAACCCCAAAAGTCACCCCATTTTGGATTCCACTACGTGTCTAGTTTTGAAAAATGCAGAGGTTTGGTATGTTTCCCTAGGTGCCAGTTGAGCTAGAGGCCAAAAAATCCACAGCTAGGCACTTTGCAAAAAAGAGGTCTCTTTTCTTTGGGAAAATGTGATGTGTCCATGTTGCGTTTTGGGGCATTTCCTGCTGCGGGCCCTAGGACTACCCACACAAGTGAGTACCGTTTTAATTGAGAGACTTTGGGGAATGCTGATTGGAAAGACATTTGTGGCTCCTCTCAGATTCAGAACTTTCTGTCACCAAAATGTGGGAGAAAAGTGCTTTTTTGGCCACATTTGAGGTTTGCAAAGAATTCTTGGTAACAGAACCTGGTGAGAGCCTCACAAGTCACCCCATTTTGGATTCCACTATGTGTGTAGTTTTGAAAAATGCAGAGGTTTGGTAGGTTTCCCTAGGTGCCAGTTTAGCTAGAGGCCAAAATCCACAGCTAGGCACTTTGCAAAAAACAGGTCTGTTTTCTTTGGGAAAATGTGATGTGTCCACGTTGTGGTTTGGGGCATTTCCTGTTCGGGCACTAGGCCTACCCACAGAAGTGAGGTACCATTTTTATTGAGAGACTTTGGGGAATGCTGGGTGGAAAGAAATGTGTGGCTCCTATCAGATTCCAGAACTTTCTGTCAACAAAATGTGGGAGAAAAGTGCTTTTTTGGCCACATTTGAGGTTTGCAAAGAAGTCTGGGTAACAGAACCTGGTGAGAGCCCCACAAGTCACCCCATTTTGGATTCCACTACGTGTGTAGTTTTGAAAAATGCAGAGGTTTGGTAGGTTTCCCTAGGTGCCAGTTGAGCTAGAGGCCAAAATCCACAACTAGGCACTTTGCAAAAAACAGGTCTGTTTTCTTTGGGAAAATGTGATGTGTCCACGTTGTGTTTTGGGGCATTTCCTGTTCGGGCGCTAGGCCTACCCACACAAGTGAGGTAGCATTTTTATCAAGAGACTTTGGGGAATGCTGTGTGGAAGGAAATGTGTGGCTCCTATCAGATTCCAGAACTTTGTCTCACCGAAATGTGAGGAAAAAGTATTTTTTGGGCCACATTTTGAGGTTTGCAAAGGATTCTGGTTTACAGAACCTGGTAGGAGCCCCACAAGTCACCCCATCTTGGATGCCCCTTGGTATGTAATTTTTAAAAAATGCACAGATTTGGTAGGTTTCCCAAGGTGTCGGCTGAGCTAGAGGCCAAAATCCACAGCTAGGCAGTTTGCAAAAAACAGGTGTGTTTTCTTTGGCAAAATGTGATGTGTCCATGTTGTGTTTTGGGGCATTTCCTATCGCGGGCGCTAGGCCTACCCACACAAGTGATGTACCATTTTTATTGAGAGACTTTAGGGAATGCTGGGTGGAAGGAAATGTGTGGCTCCTCTCAGATTGCTGAACTTTCTGTCACAGAAATATGAGGAAAAAGTGTTTTTTGGCCACATTTTGAGGTCTGAGAACGATTCTGGGTAACAGAACCAGGTGAGAGCCCCACAAGTCACCCCACCTTGGATGCCCCTAGGGTCTAGTTCTCAAAAATGTGCAGGTTTGGTAGGTTTCCCTAGGGACCGGCTGAGCTAGAGGCCAAAATCCACAGCTTAGCACCTTGCAAAAAACAGGTCTGTTTTCTTTGGGAAAATGTGATGTGTCCACGTTGGGTTTTGGGGCATTTCCTGTCGGGGGCGCTAGACCTACCCACACAAGTGAGGTACCATTTTTACCAAGAGACTTTGGGGAATGCTGGGTGGAAAGAAATTTCTGGCACCTCTCAGATTCAGAACTGAACTTTCTTTCACTGAAATGTGAGGAAAAAGTGTTTTTTTGGCCAAATTTGATGTTGGCAAAGGATTATGGGTAACATAACCTGCTGAGAGCCCCACAAGTCACCCCATCTTGAATTCCCCTAGGTGTCTAGTTTTTAAAAATGCACAGGTCTGGTAGGTGTCCAGAGGTGCCGGGTGAGTTAGAGGCTAAAATCCACAGCTAGGCACTTTGCAAAAAACAGGTCTCTTTTCTTTGGGAAAATGTGATGTGTCCATGTTGTGTTTTGGGGCATTTCCTGTTGCGGGCCCTAGGACTACCCACACAAGTGAGTACCGTTTTTATTGAGAGACTTTGGGGAATGCTGATTGGAAAGAAATTTGTGGCTCCTCTCAGATTCAGAACTTTCTGTCACCAGAATGTGGGAGAAAAGTGCTTTTTTGGCCAAATTTGAGGTTTGCAAAGAATTCTTGGTAACAGAACCTGGTGAGAGCCCCACAAGTTACCCCATTTTGGATTCCACTACGTGTGTAGTTTTGAAAAATGCAGAGGTTTGGTAGGTTTCCGTAGGTGGCAGTTGAGCTAGAGGCCAAAATCCACAGCTAGGCACTTTGCAAAAAACAGGTCTGTTTTCTTTGGGAAAATGTGATGTGTCCACGTTGGGTTTTGGGGCATTTCCTGTTCGGGCGCTAGGCCTACCCACACAAGTGAGGTACCATTTTTATCGAGAGACTTTGGGGAATGCTGGGTGGAAAGAAATGTGTGGCTCCTATCAGATTCCAGAACTTTCTCTCACCGAAATGTGAGGAAAAAGTATTTTTTGGGCCACATTTTGAGCTTTGCAAAGGATTCTGGTTTACAGAACCTAGTAGGAGCCCCACAAGTCAGCCCATCTTGGATGCCCCTAGGTGTGTAATTTTTAAAAAATGCACAGGTTTGGTAGGTTTCCCGAGGTGTCGGCTGAGCTAGAGGCCAAAATCAACAGCTAGGCAGTTTGCAAAAAACAGGTCTGTTTTCTTTGGGAAAATGTAATGTGTCCATGTTGTGTTTTGGGGCATTTCCTGTTGCGGGCGCTAGGCCTTCCCACACAAGTGAGGTATAATTTTTATTGAGAGACATTGGGGAATGCTGGGTGGAAGGAAATTTGTGGTTCCTCTCAGATTCCCAAACTTTCTGTCACCAAAATGTGTTGAAAAAGTGTTTTTGGTCATATTTTGAGGTTTGCAATGGATTCTGGGTAACAGAACCTGGTGAGAGCCCCACAAGTCACCCCATCTTAGATTCCCCTGGGTGTCTAGTTTTTATAAATGCACAGGTCTGGTAGTTTTCCAGAGGTGCCGGGTGAGTTAGAGGCTAAAATCCACATCTAGGCACTTTGCAAAAAACAGGTCTGTTTTCCTTGGGAAAATGTGATGTGTCCACGTTGTGTTTTGGGGCATTTCCTGTTGCAGACCCTAGGACTACCAACACAAGTGAGGTACCGTTTTTATCAAGAGACTTTGGGGAATGCTGATTGGAAAGAAATTTGAGGCTCCTCTCAGATTCAGAACTTTCTGTCACCAAAATGTGGGAGAAAGGTGCTTTGTTGGTGAAATTTGAGGTTTGCAAAGAATTCTGGGTAACAGAACCTGGTGAGAGCCCCACAAGTTACCCCATTTTGGATTCCACTACGTGTGTAGTTTTGAAAAATGCAGAGGTTTGATAGGTTTCCCTACGTGCCAGTTGAGCTAGAGGTCAAAATCCACAGCTAGGCACTTTGCAAAAAATAGGTCTGTTTTCTTTGGGAAAATGTGATGTGTCCACGTTGTGTTTTGGGGCATTTCCTGTGCGGGCGCTAGGCCTACCCACACAAGTGAGGTACCATTTTTATCGAGAGACTTTGGGGAATGCTGGGTGGAAGGAAATGTGTGGCTCCTATCAGATTCCAGAACTTTCTCTCACCGAAATGTGAGGATAAAGTATTTCTTTGGCCACATTTTGAGGTTTGCAAAGGATTCTGGTTTACAGAACCTAGTAGGAGCCCCTCAAGTCAGCCCATCTTGGATGCCCCTTGGTGTCTAATTTTAAAAAAATGCTCAGGTTTGGTAGGTTTCCCGAGGTGTTGGCTGAGCTAGAGGCCAAAATCAACAGCTAGGCAGTTTGCAAAAAACAGGGATGTTTTCTTTGGGAAAATGTTATGTGCCCATGTTGTGTTTTGGGGCATTTCCAGTTGCGGGCGCTAGGCCTTCCCACACAAGTGAGGTATCATTTTTATTGAGAGACTTTTGGGAATGCTGGGTGGAAGGAAATTTGTGGTTCCTATCAGATTCCCAAACTTTCTGTCACCAAAATGTGTTGAAAAAGTGTTTTTGGTCACAGTTTGAGGTTTGCAATGGATTCTGGGTAACAGAATCTGGTGAGAGCCCCACAAGTCACCCCATCTTTGATGCTCCTCGGGGTCTAGTTTTTTAAAAATGCATACGTTTGGTTGGTTACCCAAGGTGTCAGCTGAGCTAAAGGCCAAAATCCACAGCTAGGCACTTTGCAAAAAACAGGTCTGTTTTCTTTGGGAAAATGTGATGTGTCCACGTTGTGTTTTGTGGCATTTCCTGTGGCCGGCGCTAGGCCTACCCACACAAGTGAGGTACCATTTTTATCGGAAGACTGAGAGGAACGCTGGGTGGAAGGAAATTTGTGGCTCCTCTCGGATTCAGAACTTTCTGTGACCAAAATGTGGGAGAAAAGTGCTTTTTTGGCAACATTTGAGGTTTGCAAAGAATTCTGGGTAACAGAACCTGGTGAGAGCCCCACAAGTCACCCCATTTTGGATTCCACTACGTGTGTAGTTTTGAAAAATGCAGAGGTTTGGTAGGTTTCCTTAGGTGCCAGTTGAGCTAGAGGCCAAAATCCACAGCTAGGCACTTTGCAAAAAACAGGTCTGTTTTCTTTGGGAAAATGTGATGTGTCCACGTTGTGTTTTGGGGCATTTCCTGTTCGGGCGCTAGGCTTACCCACACAAGTGAGGTACCATTTTTATTGAGAGACTTTGGGAAATGCTGGGTGGAAGGAAATGAGTGGCTCCTATCAGATTCCAGAACTTTCTCTCACCGAAATGTGAGGAAAAAGTATTTTTTTGGCCACATTTTGAGGTTTGCAAAGGATTCTGGTTTACAGAACCTGGTAGGAGACCCACAAGTCACCCCATCTTGGATGCCCCTTGGAAACTAATTTTAAAAAAATGCACAGGTTTGGTAGGTTTCCCAAGGTATCGGCTGAGCTAGAGGCCAAAATCCACAGCTAGGCAGTTGGCAAAAAACAGGTCTGTTTTCTTTGGCAAAATGTGATGTGTCCATGTTCTGTTTTGGGGCATTTCCTGTCGCGGGCGCTAGGCCTACCCACACAAGTGAGGTACCATTTTAATTGAGAGACTTTGGGGAATGCTGGGTGGAAGGAAATTTGTGGTTCCTATCAGATTCCCAAACTTTCTGTCACCAAAATGTGTTGAAAAAGTGTTTTTGGTCACAGTTTGAGGTTTGCAATGGATTCTGGGTAACAGAATCTGGTGAGAGCCCCACAAGTCACCCCATCTTTGATGCTCCTCGGGGTCTAGTTTTTTAAAAATGCATACGTTTGGTTGGTTACCCAAGGTGTCAGCTGAGCTAAAGGCCAAAATCCACAGCTAGGCACTTTGCAAAAAACAGGTCTGTTTTCTTTGGGAAAATGTGATGTGTCCACGTTGTGTTTTGTGGCATTTCCTGTGGCCGGCGCTAGGCCTACCCACACAAGTGAGGTACCATTTTTATCGGAAGACTGAGAGGAACGCTGGGTGGAAGGAAATTTGTGGCTCCTCTCGGATTCAGAACTTTCTGTGACCAAAATGTGGGAGAAAAGTGCTTTTTTCGCAACATTTGAGGTTTGCAAAGAATTCTGGGTAACAGAACCTGGTGAGAGCCCCACAAGTCACCCCATTTTGGATTCCACTACGTGTGTAGTTTTGAAAAATGCAGAGGTTTGGTAGGTTTCCTTAGGTGCCAGTTGAGCTAGAGGCCAAAATCCACAGCTAGGCACTTTGCAAAAAACAGGTCTGTTTTCTTTGGGAAAATGTGATGTGTCCACGTTGTGTTTTGGGGCATTTCCTGTTCGGGCGCTAGGCTTACCCACACAAGTGAGGTACCATTTTTATTGAGAGACTTTGGGAAATGCTGGGTGGAAGGAAATGAGTGGCTCCTATCAGATTCCAGAACTTTCTCTCACCGAAATGTGAGGAAAAAGTATTTTTTTGGCCACATTTTGAGGTTTGCAAAGGATTCTGGTTTACAGAACCTGGTAGGAGACCCACAAGTCACCCCATGTTGGATGCCCCTTGGAAACTAATTTTTAAAAAATGCACAGGTTTGGTAGGTTTCCCAAGGTATCGGCTGAGCTAGAGGCCAAAATCCACAGCTAGGCAGTTGGCAAAAAACAGGTCTGTTTTCTTTGGCAAAATGTGATGTGTCCATGTTCTGTTTTGGGGCATTTCCTGTCGCGGGCGCTAGGCCTACCCACACAAGTGAGGTACCATTTTAATTGAGAGACTTTGGGGAATGCTGGGTGGAAGGAAATTTGTGGTTCCTATCAGATTCCCAAACTTTCTGTCACCAAAATGTGTTGAAAAAGTGTTTTTGGTCACAGTTTGAGGTTTGCAATGGATTCTGGGTAACAGAATCTGGTGAGAGCCCCACAAGTCACCCCATCTTTGATGCTCCTCGGGGTCTAGTTTTTTAAAAATGCATACGTTTGGTTGGTTACCCAAGGTGTCAGCTGAGCTAAAGGCCAAAATCCACAGCTAGGCACTTTGCAAAAAACAGGTCTGTTTTCTTTGGGAAAATGTGATGTGTCCACGTTGTGTTTTGTGGCATTTCCTGTGGCCGGCGCTAGGCCTACCCACACAAGTGAGGTACCATTTTTATCGGAAGACTGAGAGGAACGCTGGGTGGAAGGAAATTTGTGGCTCCTCTCGGATTCAGAACTTTCTGTGACCAAAATGTGGGAGAAAAGTGCTTTTTTGGCAACATTTGAGGTTTGCAAAGAATTCTGGGTAACAGAACCTGGTGAGAGCCCCACAAGTCACCCCATTTTGGATTCCACTACGTGTGTAGTTTTGAAAAATGCAGAGGTTTGGTAGGTTTCCTTAGGTGCCAGTTGAGCTAGAGGCCAAAATCCACAGCTAGGCACTTTGCAAAAAACAGGTCTGTTTTCTTTGGGAAAATGTGATGTGTCCACGTTGTGTTTTGGGGCATTTCCTGTTCGGGCGCTAGGCTTACCCACACAAGTGAGGTACCATTTTTATTGAGAGACTTTGGGAAATGCTGGGTGGAAGGAAATGAGTGGCTCCTATCAGATTCCAGAACTTTCTCTCACCGAAATGTGAGGAAAAAGTATTTTTTTGGCCACATTTTGAGGTTTGCAAAGGATTCTGGTTTACAGAACCTGGTAGGAGACCCACAAGTCACCCCATCTTGGATGCCCCTTGGAAACTAATTTTAAAAAAATGCACAGGTTTGGTAGGTTTCCCAAGGTATCGGCTGAGCTAGAGGCCAAAATCCACAGCTAGGCAGTTGGCAAAAAACAGGTCTGTTTTCTTTGGCAAAATGTGATGTGTCCATGTTCTGTTTTGGGGCATTTCCTGTCGCGGGCGCTAGGCCTACCCACACAAGTGAGGTACCATTTTAATTGAGAGACTTTGGGGAATGCTGGGTGGAAGGAAATTTGTGGTTCCTATCAGATTCCCAAACTTTCTGTGACCAAAATGTGTTGAAAAAGTGTTTTTGGTCACAGTTTGAGGTTTGCAATGGATTCTGGGTAACAGAATCTGGTGAGAGCCCCACAAGTCACCCCATCTTTGATGCTCCTCGGGGTCTAGTTTTTTAAAAATGCATACGTTTGGTTGGTTACCCAAGGTGTCAGCTGAGCTAAAGGCCAAAATCCACAGCTAGGCACTTTGCAAAAAACAGGTCTGTTTTCTTTGGGAAAATGTGATGTGTCCACGTTGTGTTTTGTGGCATTTCCTGTGGCCGGCGCTAGGCCTACCCACACAAGTGAGGTACCATTTTTATCGGAAGACTGAGAGGAACGCTGGGTGGAA
Source organism: Pleurodeles waltl (assembly GCF_031143425.1). Taxonomy (NCBI): domain Eukaryota; kingdom Metazoa; phylum Chordata; class Amphibia; order Caudata; family Salamandridae; genus Pleurodeles; species Pleurodeles waltl. Next base: position 807,325,721 of record NC_090440.1, read on the forward strand.
GGAAATTTGTGGCTCCTCTCTGATTCAGAACTTTCTGTGACCAAAATGTGGGAGAAAAGTGCTTTTTTCGCAACATTTGAGGTTTGCAAAGAATTCTGGGTAACAGAACCTGGTGAGAGCCCCACAAGTCACCCCATTTTGGATTCCACTACGTGTGTAGTTTTGAAAAATGCAGAGGTTTGGTAGGTTTCCTTAGGTGCCAGTTGAGCTAGAGGCCAAAATCCACAGCTAGGCACTTTGCAAAAAACAGGTCTGTTTTCTTTGGGAAAATGTGATGTGTCCACGTTGTGTTTTGGGGCATTTCCTGTTCGGGCGCTAGGCTTACCCACACAAGTGAGGTACCATTTTTATTGAGAGACTTTGGGAAATGCTGGGTGGAAGGAAATGAGTGGCTCCTATCAGATTCCAGAACTTTCTCTCACCGAAATGTGAGGAAAAAGTATTTTTTTGGCCACATTTTGAGGTTTGCAAAGGATTCTGGTTTACAGAACCTGGTAGGAGACCCACAAGTCACCCCATGTTGGATGCCCCTTGGAAACTAATTTTTAAAAAATGCACAGGTTTGGTAGGTTTCCCAAGGTATCGGCTGAGCTAGAGGCCAAAATCCACAGCTAGGCAGTTGGCAAAAAACAGGTCTGTTTTCTTTGGCAAAATGTCATGTGTCCATGTTCTGTTTTGGGGCATTTCCTGTCGCGGCTCTAGGCCTACCCACACAAGTGAGGTACCATTTTAATTGAGAGACTTTGGGGAATGCTGGGTGGAAGGAAATTTGTGGTTCCTATCAGATTCCCAAACTTTCTGTCACCAAAATGTGTTGAAAAAGTGTTTTTGGTCACAGTTTGAGGTTTGCAATGGATTCTGGGTAACAGAATCTGGTGAGAGCCCCACAAGTCACCCCATCTTTGATGCTCCTCGGGGTCTAGTTTTTTAAAAATGCATACGTTTGGTTGGTTACCCAAGGTGTCAGCTGAGCTAAAGGCCAAAATCCACAGCTAGGCACTTTGCAAAAAACAGGTCTGTTTTCTTTGGGAAAATGTGATGTGTCCACGTTGTGTTTTGTGGCATTTCCTGTGGCCGGCGCTAGGCCTACCCACACAAGTGAGGTACCATTTTTATCGGAAGACTGAGAGGAACGCTGGGTGGAAGGAAATTTGTGGCTCCTCTCGGATTCAGAACTTTCTGTGACCAAAATGTGGGAGAAAAGTGCTTTTTTCGCAACATTTGAGGTTTGCAAAGAATTCTGGGTAACAGAACCTGGTGAGAGCCCCACAAGTCACCCCATTTTGGATTCCACTACGTGTGTAGTTTTGAAAAATGCAGAGATTTGGTAGGTTTCCTTAGGTGCCAGCTGAGCTAGAGGCCAAACTCCACAGCTAGGCACTTTGCAAAAAACAGGTCTGTTTTCTTTCGGAAAATGTGATGTGTCCACGTTGTTTTTTGGGGCATTTCCTGTTCAGGCGCTAGGCTTACCCACACAAGTGAGGTACCATTTTTATTGAGAGACTTTGGGAAATGCTGGGTGGAAGGAAATGAGTGGCTCCTATCAGATTCCAGAACTTTCTCTCACCGAAATGTGAGGAAAAAGTATTTTTTTGGCCACATTTTGAGGTTTGCAAAGGATTCTGGTTTACAGAACCTGGTAGGAGCCCCACAAGTCACCCCATCTTGGATGCCCCTTGGAAACTAATTTTTAAAAAATGCACAGGTTTGCTAGGTTTCCCAAGGTGTCGGCTGAGCTAGAGGCCAAAATCCACAGCTAGGCAGTTTGCAAAAAACAGGTCTGTTTTCTTTGGCAAAATGTGATGTGTCCATGTTCTGTTTTGGGGCATTTCCTGTCGCGGGCGCTAGGCCTACCCACACAAGTGAGGTACCATTTTAATTGAGAGACCTTGGGGAAAACTGGGTGGTAGGAAATGTGTGGCTCCTCTCAGATTTCAGAACTTTCTGTCACCGAAATATGAGGAAAAAGTGTTTTTTGGCCACATTTTGAAGTTTGCAAATTATTCTGGGTAACAGAACCTGGTGAGAACCCCAAAAGTCACCCCATTTTGGATTCCACTACGTGTCTAGTTTTGAAAAATGCAGAGGTTTGGTATGTTTCCCTAGGTGCCAGTTGAGCTAGAGGCCAAAATCCACAGCTAGGCACTTTGCAAAAAACAGGTCTGTTTTCTTTCGGAAAATGTGATGTGTCCAGGTTGTGTTTTGGGGCATTTTGTGTTGCGGCTGCTAGGCTTACCCACACAGGTGAGGTATCATTTTTATCGAGAGACGTTGGTGATGCTGGGTGGAAGGAAGTGTGTGGCTCCTCTCAGATTCCAGAACTTTCTGTCCAGAAATATGAGGAAAAAGTGTTTTTTTGGCCTCATTTTGAGGTTTGCAAAGGTTTCTGTGTAACAGAACCTGGTGAGAGCCCCAAAAGACACCCCATCTTCGATTCCCCTAAGTGTCTAGTTTTAAAAAATGTGCAGGTTTGGTAGGTTTCCCTACCAGCACATAGGCTATAAATATGACTGAACTATTAGAAAGCAAGAAAGTTTGACTCATACTGAGTAAATGAACATATTGACAGGTACAGACCCCCAGACCACAGCACAGATGGAAGGGATTTGCCAGACATAGGGGCTCATTCCGAGTTCGGCGGGCGGTGGGCGCGCCCACCGGGCAGAAACCGCCCAAAGACCGCACCGCGGTCAAATGACCGCGGGGGTCATTTTGACTTTCCCACTTGGCCGGCGGGCGATCTCCAGAAGATCGCCTGCCGGCGCAGCGGGAAAGCCCCTGCAACGAGGAAGCCGGCTCCGAATGGAGCCAGCGGAGTTGCAGGGGTGCGACGGGTGCAGTAGCACCCGTCGCGATTTTCACTGTCTGCATAGCAGACAGTGAAAATCATGGTGGGGCCCTGTTAGGGGGCCCCTGCACTGCCCATGCCAGTGGCATGGGCCCCCAGGGGCCCCACGACACCGTTCCTGCCATCCTGTTCCTGGCGGGTTTTACCGCCAGGAACAGGCTGGCGGAAAGGGGGTCAGAATCCCCATGGCGGCTCTGCAAGCAGCGCCGCCATGGAGGATTCCCTGGGCCAGGAGAAAACCGGCGGGAAACCGCTGGTTCCCCTTTTCTGACCGCGGCTTTACTGCCGCGGTCAGAATAGCCCTGGAAGCAACGCCAGCCTGTTGGCGGTGCTTCCGTTGCCCTCCACCCTGGCGGTTTCAAACCGCCAGGGTCGGAATGAGGGCCATAGTCCTGTAGAAGAGGCAAACATTGATGTGGTTGATGTCAGCAGATTGAGCCTTATCACATACCACACAAAAGTAATTCAACATCACTTAATCAAAGATATAGACAGATGTCAGTACAACAGTCCCTGACCACAGGGCAATCATAATCCAATTTGCATGCATTTGGTGGTATGACACAAACATATGTCAGTGGTGAGGCACAGGCACTGTGGCCTACAGTGATGAAGCACATCTACAGCTACATACAGGTCATTCAAAAAAGAGTGTTTATCCATTGTGAATGGAAAATGACTTGGTCGTAAGCTAGGACTACATATTTCCACCACAACACACAAAACAAGTACAATGGGCACTTTTGAACCTCCACCCAAACACTGTGCAAACTGTCTTGTTACAGGTCTCATCCAGCCAAACTCTGTGACCTATATTACCTGGGACAATCCATGTCCACTTTGTATGTCAGAACAGCATCACATATCTGCCAATGCTACAACTCTGAAATGCCCACTAGGCTTGAAACCACACATATGACACAAGTCACATAGCAAGCATCTAGAAAACAAAATACTTTGCAATAAATCTGACACAAACAAAGCAACATCACCAAGGTGGAGATGTGTCAAAAGCTATCTTATCAAGCAGCCTTTGGCTGAATACTGCAGAGTATCATCTCCCTGGCAGTTTCCAAAACACCTAACTCCACACATTCTCACAACTACTGTTCACTGTACAGTCATAGTCATGACATAACATGACATACTTACACTCATGAGAAGTTGCTGTAGATAAGATCTTGAAAGTCAACTCCTTCCTCTTCACCACAGTCATCCTCACTCTGCATTTCAGGATTCTCACCCAGTGGCACTGCAGGCTCCCCCTCCTCTGGGATGTATGGGATATTTCTCTGAAGGGCGATGTTGTGGAGCATGCAGCATCCCACGTTAATCTGACACCCTTTCCCGGTTGAGTAGAGGAGGGCTCCACCAGTCAGGGCCAGACATCAAAATCTGTCCGTCAGGAACCCAAAAGCCTGCTCCACTGCCCGTTCTGTTCTTCCATGTGCCTCATTGAAGTGGACTCCCCCTGGCATAGATGGATTCCTTAGCAGCGTCAACAAACAAGGACGGTTTAGATATGCTGAATCATCTATTTAGGAATGGGACATAAGTGCAACAATGAGTCACTAACTGCATGATTGAAGCACCTGACATTGGTCACACACAATCAATGCAGACATGACTTACAAACCAACCAGGCCCTCTCTGAGTTCAGTTGTAACATCAGCTGGGATATGGTGCTGTTTCGCATTATTAAGATATTGTGGGCTGATGTCTGGCAGTTGACAGTAGGCAGGAGGTTGTTGCATCCTCTCTCCCCCAGGGTACCTAGGTATGACAAGCTATGATTTGTAACATTTGTCAGTGTGTCCACAGCCACATTCATAATGCATGGCATCAATAACATTGGACAAAGCATTTTTGACTGGGTAGACATGACACACAGTACACATCCCAGCTGGCAAGTACACAAGAGTCACATGTGAACCCCCTGGTTGTCCACACATACGCCCACAACATGGATTCGGGTGATACTCAGGTATCAGCTACACAATTGCCCCTCAAAATTTGACTGTATTTACCGACCACCAAAAACTACTGTTGGCAGTGGTGGCCCGTGCACCACTGTCACATGTCATCTGTGCCCTGCAACACACTACACTGGTGGTTGTGTAGTATGACCTACATAATAAGACAGAATGAGGATGTTTGTGATGATCCTACACATATATTGTATGTGTGACTCATTTTACATAGCCATATACAGTATTTGAAACTATCAAAATGGCGAATGCCTGACCTACTCCACTGGACATTAGGAATCACCCATGACCGCTGGTGGAAATTGTTTGCGAGGTAGGCGGTTCCAATTCCGGCAGACACAGCCATAGGCTAACGTTGGAACCCAAGTCCAGCAGACTACAATTACGAGGAAAATGGAAATGTGGAAAAGAATAGTCGACAGGATGATTGTGTAGGCAGCTATCCACGCACAAGGGATGACATCAGGAAGAGGTGGAATTACCTCAGGGGGAAGGTGAGGTCTATGTCATCCAGGCACCATCTGGCAGTCCTCATAACTGGCAGTGGTGTCTCACCCCCTCCCCCACAATTCACATCATGGGAGGAGAAGGTGTTGGCCATTCTGCATCTTGAGGGCTTAACAGGAATACTTGGGTGGTCAAGTTGGATAAGTCACTCACCAATAATGCCATGCTCACTGATCACCTTTTGCCACCTTAACAGTCTACCCACTCACCACCCCTGTGCCCAACTGTCCGAATACCTCTGTCTGGCAACACACATGTGAAGTTAACTTACCTGGGGGCAAAGCATCTGTGTATGGTGTGGGTAGTGCAAGGAATGCCTGCACTACAAATCCCAGCAGGCACTGTTCTACCATTAGCAAACCAGAACAGTGCACCAAAATGAAAATAACCTTGCATATAAACTAAATGATGGAGTATACTCACCTGAATGGTCCACAATTGTATAGTTTGTGGGAATGACAGCAATGCTATTGACATCTGCTAGTATAATACCACTAACACACAGCTACCTCTGCAACTCTGTCCAATTCACCTCCCAATACATACAGAACTGTACTGGATCCCAATTGTGTGTTGGCATAGGACACCTCTTGACAGGAATGCCAAGGACAGTTGCTACTGACATACCCCTCACACATAGCTGCACCTGTGTCCTCTGCTACTCTATCCCTTCTACCTTCCGTCACCTATTAGACTCTACTCACCTGGGGGGATCTCACATACATGCATTGTGCTGTACTTGGTGTAACCTGTCAGACATGGCCAGGTTACTCCAAATCTGATGGGCAGGCCAGTGTGCACCTGGTATTGTGCAGCTGACTTTTAACTCAACAATGAAGTGTTGCCAGCTGGGAAGCATTGTGCTACACTGCGGCCGAGATATGAGTCAATTAACAAACATCCAAGTGCCAAGATGCTCCAATATACTGTAGAAGGTGACTTAAAAATGAAATGTCTGTACCCCAAATCTCAGCTCTTCATAATTGAAAGCAGGTGTCACTGTCACAGAAGGGGATCAAGGAAAGTCCAAAGCATATCTACCTGTTAAAATTTGTGGTCACATTACAACCTGAACCGTCTATTTCACATCTTCAATAGGTCTACCTGCCACTGGGACTATGGACTATGGAAAACACTCCTGAGATAGCTACTTCCCCCCCCTGGATGATGCCATCAGTGAGGAGAGCACTTCTGGATGTTGGGGACAGGCCTTGCCTATCTGGGCAACCTGTCAGGTGACACCTGTCAGTCTCATCCTGCCCACATCAACTCCTCCCAGCCCTGTTGCATCTACACCCCTGGCAACCAGTCGCCCCAAACCTGTATCGCAATGACAGTAACAATCATCATGTGCCCCCCAGGCCAGGTACCAGAGTCACTAATCGAAAACCCTGACAATGATGGACCTGGCACCAGTGGCAGTGGGCATGTGGGGGTAGGGTGTGTGGGAGAGATGGTGTGGGCCAGAGGCACAAGGCTACTATGGATAGTTCTGGTCAGAACACCATCTCACAAGTCTTGGGAGCCTGCCAACAATCCCAAGACGTGAAGGGTCAGATACTAGCCATGTTGGGGAGAACAAGGAGCTGCAGAGGGACAACCACCAGGAAGTCATGCTACAGTGGGAAGACCACAATGCCCACATGGTCTACCTAACAGGGATGCTGAGAGACATCAACACCACCCTGAGCACGGAACGTCCACAACACCAGACCCCTACCATTGGCCAAGTTACACCAGCCTCTTCAACATCTCTGGCAGCCAGTGGGATGGGGGCCCTGCCAGGGGAAGGATGTGCCTCAGACATCTCTCCCTCTGTGCTGAAGAACCCCCACGCAAGCGTAGATGTCCTCCCAAACAACCAGGAGGTGCAGATGGGAAGACAACAACCACTGCAAGGAAGTAACCCCTAACTGATCAAATCCCTTTTTTGTGCCTCAGATGTACCCTCTAGACCTTTCTACACCAACCTTCCTATTTTCCAGGATAGTAGGACACTAGACTTGGGACTTCATATGTTGTGGTTGGTACTCAAATGATAACATCCATCATGACTGATCCCTTCATTGTTTGAAAATTATTTCCTTGCTCACATTCATCCTATTCTCCTGTGCACATGAAAATATTCACCTATTTGAGAAGTTTAATCTGGCATGCATTTCATGTTCATGATTAACTCATAGAAAGGAAATCTGAGGAGGGACTTGTCACAGGTAGTGTCATGCTGGGGATCACTACCAACATAAAGACACAAGTGGACAATCACCAATCTCTATTTATTACACTGTGCAGAACATAGGCTGACCAAATGTCAACACTGTCAAAGTCAAGTATGTCTAAACATTTCTTGCTTCTGCCAAGCTGTCAGTAAGTAACATCCCACTTGCCACTGATGTTAGGTACATATCAGACTGTGGGTCAGATGTAGCAAAGGTTTTTTCCCATTCTGTGTCTATGGGAAAAAGTGTTCATACATATGGCCCTGTGTCACTCCGAATAGCCTAACAGATTGGCGGAAAATTGTCGTCAGCTTCACCCTTATCACATACCTATACCATGCCTTCCAAATCAATATACCCTCATAATACAGACAGAGGACAGTAAAACAGTCCCTAGTCAGAGAACCTTCCACTTACAATGGTCAGACATCTGTAAGCATGTCACTTACCTATGTCAGTGTTGACATACATGCACAGTGGCCTGCAATAAGGGAACACAATGACAGGTACATATAAGCTAAGCAGGATCATTATCAATACAATGTGGAGGTTGAGTTAATGGATTGCACAGGTTGACATATGTCAAAGACACATGATCACACAGATGACACCATTGGACCACATACCACGGCAAACAGGTTTACTGTGTAACACAGAACTCTGCCATCCCACTGTCCTGACAGCCTGGGTATGGGACTCATATGGCCCACAAATATGTAAGACAAGAACTGGATCAATCCATGTCCATTTCAAATGTCAGACCAGCTAAAGCCACCTGCCATTGACAAAGCTCAGCAATGTCCACATTAGGATGGTATTGTGAAAAGACTTGGAAGGAAAAAGTGGTAAACAAGCAGTTTAGGCAGGTAAAGGCTTACATGAGCTAAATCTGTTCCAAATATTGTTGTTTCTCTGATTGTGCATTTTAACTGCAGCAAATGAAGGAGATCCTCAAGTCACAACTCCAAGTATAAACTCGCCAGACAACCTTAGCTGTATACTGCAAAGCATCAAACTACCTGTCTGATGGTCACACAGGGACCCTTCTCAAACAATCTTGACCCCCACAGTACCCCATGGAGTCACTAAATTAGAGAACATCACATACTTACAATCAGGGGGAGTACTGATTGATGAGATCTGCCTGCATGTCTCCAACTTCATAATCATCACTGTCACCCTCACTTAGCATTTCTGTATTCTCACCCAGTGGAACTGCTAGCTCCCCCTCATCTGGGATGTATGGGATCTGTCACCTCTTGGAAAGGTTGTGGAGCATGCAGCAGGCCACAATGATCTGACACACTTTAGCAGGTGAATAGAGGAAGGCTCCACCAGACTTATCTATGCTATGGAATTTTGCCTTTAGTAGCCCAAAAGCCTGCTCCATGACACCCCATGTCCATCCATGGGCCTTGTTAAAGCAGACTTCTCCTGGCCTGGTTGGGTTCCTTACTGGTGTCAACAACCAGGAACGGTTTGGGTAGGCAGAGTCCCCTGTCAGGAATTGTGACAGGGCATCATCACATTTGGCTTCAGACATAAGCCCTCATTACAACCCTGGTGGTAAATCCTGCTTACCGCCGTGCAGAAGACCGCCAACATACCGCTGCTGCCGCGGAATTCCGCTACAGGTATTACGACCCCCAGCCCGGAATCCGCCACAATACAGACACCCACACAAGTCCGCCACACCAAAGGTCAGTGATAAACTGGAGATAACTGAACCGAAACCGTCACGCCAACAGGAATACGCCCACAGTATCATGACACATGAATCAACGCAGCGGTCTTTCAACCGTGGTAATCCATTGCTGGTACACACCGCTGCGCTCAAAATACACACACAGTTACAAAACACAACCACATTGGACAATTCGAAATACACACACCTGATACACATACACACACCACACCCACACACCCAATCCAATATAAAGCATACACCCACATCACCCACAAACCCTTACTACCAGAATTTTGAAAGCACGCCAGAGAGAGACACTACCTAAAACAACACCCGCATCCACAGACACACAACACCATCACTCACACAACATCCACGCACCTCAAACAACACACACCAACACACCCCCTCACACATCACAACAGACACCACCTCACACATCACCCACACCACATCATGGCACCTCAACGACACCCCAGGTTTTCTTAGGAGGAGCTCAGGGTCATGGTGGAGGAAATCGTCCTGGTAGAGCCACAGCTATTCGGATCACAGGTGCAGCAGACCTCCATTGCAAGGGAGATGGTGCTATGGCGCACAGGGTCAACGCAGTGGGACAGCATCCAAGAACTAGGGATGACATCAGAAAGAGGTGGAATGACCTACGGGGGAAGGTGCGTTCTGTGGTCTCCAGACACCAGATTGCTGTACAGAGGACTGGCGGTGGACCTCCACCTTCTCCCCCACAGGTAACAACATGGGAGGAGCAAGTCATGGCAATACTGCAATCTGAGGGCCTCGCAGGAGTATCAGGAGGACTGGACTCTGGTAAGGCAAATCTTTACTACCTTATCTCCCCAACCCCACCTGCATTCCATCACATACTCCCACCCTTACCCTCATACCCATCACCCCAACAACCCACAGATACTCCACCAACACAATCCACACATCCCAAAACCAAGCCCTGCATGTAACACCAATGCATGGACACCCATCACCCAAGCGTGTCCAGTACAGAGACTCACTCATGCCCCAAAATCACCAATCACACAAGGACCAAGCCAATAATGCAAGCAATGGAGTAGAGGGTCACTCACCCATTGCACATGATGGTACACACAGATACAATAACTATGCATTTACACCCCAACAGGACCCCTACCCAACATCACCGGACAGGAGGTGCCAGACATATCCAGTCCCCCCACAGAAGAGGCCCACAGTGATGACAGCAGCTCTGCACGCCTGGATCAAGAGGACCAGTCTGGCCCATCAGGGACCTCGGGACAGTAGGTTCCCCTGCCACTGTCACAAGCCACCACAGAGCCTCCCCCCTCAGGAAACACCAGCACAGCACCCACCCAGCGGGCCCATCCCTCTGTCCCCAGGACATGTCAATCAGCAGTGTGTCCACCACTACAGGGAACCCAGGCAACCCCACTAATGCAGGACGATCAGGGACCTGGGGGCAGTGGCAGTGGGCACACAGTTCAGAAGACAGAGGCACAGGATAACAGGGAAACTGGGAGGAATACTGTGCGACAGGGGGGACAGGCCCAGGGAACTGACACTCCACGAGGCACTCTCAAAACATCATGGGAGCTTACCATTATTCTCAGGAGACCATGGCAACGGTACTAGCGAAGTTTCAGGAGACCCAGCGGCTGCAGGAGGAACACTACCTGGGGATCAGGGAGGACTTGAAGTCCATTAACACCACCCTGGTCACCATTGCAGGGGTGCTGGCAGACCTTGTCAACACCAGGAGGGACACAGTGGCACAACAAGGGGCCCCTGACACTAGCCTGGACGATGAACAGCCCTCCACCTCCGCCGACAATAGAGGACAGGAGGCACCACCACAGGAACTACAGGACACCAGCACCCCAACCCCTGCAGATGGAGAACCACCCCGCAAATGGTCCCTGAGATCCAGGAACAAGACAGAGAACATTGCCAAGACCCCCGCCAGGAAATGAGACCCCCCTGAATATCACCCTTCTGTCCCACTATGTCACCCTGTCCATCCTTAAACTGCCATTGCTCCACTTCCTATACCCCTTTGGACAATGCACATGTGAAGCAAATAGACTGGGCTCTGCCAAGGACATTCCTCCACCATCACCCCAGCCCATTTTACAACCCACCAGCACTTATTTGCACAGGAATAAACACACTTCAATCACAAAACAATCTGGAGTCAGTCTGTGCTTTCACAAATTTGTAATTGCAATAACTATGGAATATAGCAATGTCAATGTACTTGTTCACATACCAATGTAACACAGCTGTAGGCCAGGAGTAAACAAAGCAGAGGGCACAAAGTGGGACCCAGATCTGTGAAATGGAAAGTCAAAGTCACAAGTCAGGGTCCATACACTGAGTGAAAATGACAGACTTATGCTAGCTCAAACAACAGTATGAGATGTGGGAAGCAGTTACATCTTCTTACCTGTGTCTCACTGGAAATGTTGCATGATGATGTTGTTTCGGTTGTTGATATCCTCTTCTTCTGCCTCCTCTTCTTCACTGTCCACAGGCTCCACAGCTGCCACAAGACCACCATCTGGCCCACCCTCCGGCAGAAAAGGCACCTGCCGTCGCAAAGCCAGGTTGTGCAGCATACAGCAGGCCCCGATTATCTGGCACACCTTCTTCAGTGAGTAATATAGGGAGCCACCTGTCAGATGGAGGCACCGGAATCTGGCCTTCAGGAGGCCGAAGGTGCATTCGATCACCCTCCTAGTTCGCCCATGTGCCTCATTGTAGCATTCCTCTGTCCTTGTCCTGGGATTCCTCACTGGGGTCAGTAGCCATGACAGGTTGGGGTAACCAGAGTCATCTGCAAATGTCGAGGGATATCTGTTAGACACACATTAACCACCTATTAGCCACACACGGTGCCTGTGGAGTTGCCCCATCACATAAAGGATGCTGCTATTTCTCAAAATGTAAGCGTCATGCACAGAGCTAGGATACTTGGCATTGACATGGGAGATGTACTGGTCTGCTAAACACACCATCTGCACATTCATCGAATGGTAGCTCTTCCGGTTTCTATACACCTGTTCATTCCTGCGGGGGGTACAAATGTCACATGTGTCCAATCAATGGCACCAATGATGTTGGGGATATGTCCCAGTGCATAGAAGTCAACTTTCACTGTGGGCAAATCCTCCACCTGAGGGAAAACGATGTAGCTGCGCATGTGTTTCAGCAGGGCAGATAACACTCTGGACAACACGTTAGAGAACATTGGCTGGGACATCCCTGATGCCATGGTCACTGTTGTTTGAAAAGATCCACTGGCCAGGAAATGGAGTACAGACAGAACCTGCACTAGAGGGGGGATTCCTGAGGAATGGCGGATAGCTGAAATCAGGTCTGGCTCCAACTGGGCACACAGTTCCAGGATTGTTGCACGATCAAGCCTGTATGTGAGTAGTATGTGTCTCTCTTCCATTGTTGAGAGGTCCATCAGGGGTCTGTACACCGGAGGATGCCGCCATCTCATCACCTGCCCCAGCAGACGTGCCCTATGGAGGAGAACATTGAGGAGAGAGTCATCCAACACTGAGGTATCACTATTTGTTATTTGCAGGAACGTTATTAATTCGCAATGTGCCGTATCTGTCTATATTCCCAGCCCAGATAGGTGTGACGCAGTTAACATTCATCCCATGTGGCCTCCTGAAATGGCAGCTGCCTGACCTGTAAGGTGGGGCAATGGGATGTGAGGTAACTGCGCTGGCGTTGTACACCGTCGCGGTGGGCGGTTGAAGACCGCGGCGCAATTCTGCATTGGTTAACATTGGGCCCTATGGGTCCCAGGAGCCAATAACGATGTACGCCGGTGGTAACGGTACGCACCGCCGCGGGCGTGACCGCCATTTTCTGTCTGTTCCCTCACTTGATACTTTACCTTCAACAGGAGAGGACCTACACTGCAAGTGATGCAGTGACCTGTGTCTGGAAGCGATGATGGCTGCAGTGTCTGGAAAAAGGGCCCCTGCCTTCGCTTCAGAGGAGTTGGGAAACTAGGGGATGGGGTCCTCCCCCAGTACACGCAACTATACAGTCCTCCAGACAAACAGGTGAGTACACTGTGAGCACCATGACCCCCCTGATATGCCGGATCCTGGCAGTGGCCTATCCGGAGTTGGATGGGCACTTGAGGGCATCACAGCAGCCACAAGGGGGTGAGTACACTCTCATTCAGCTGACTCTGTGCGCATTACGAGGTGTCTGGGTGGGGGAGGTGGGCAGTGGGTCCCCCTAGGCCAGGGCGAACTTGGTAGGCAAGGTCCCTTGTGAGGCAGGCTATGGGCACCCCAACCCCACCAGTGGTAAGAGCCATCTACACCTAGTCAGGCTCCTGTGACTTCCAGGTGTGCAGCAATTGGTCTTAGGCCTCGTACCCCATGGTCAGCTGAAAGTTTTAGGAACTGTCAGCGCATGGCGTAGTGCAGAGGGCTGCTCCATGTGTGTTGTGTCCGCCAACGGTAGTGGTGTTGCATGCTCTGAACATGTCTTTCTTCTGTCTCCCCCCCCTTTTTGTGGTCTCCCTGTTCTTGTGTGCAATAGCATCATCAGGCAGAGGAGCATTGGCACCGGAGAAGGAGGGAGCTGCAACCCACTTGGCCCTGGAGGGTGAAGCAACGGAGTCTGAAGCCACCAGTGGGACGGAGGGCGAGGGGAGCTCCACGGCGGGGACAGGAGCAGACAGCAGTGACAGTGACTCCTCCTCTGATGGGAGCTAGTAGGAAAGTACCATCTTGCCTGGCATGTTACCCCCATTATTACTGTATGTATGTTTGTTTTTGCCTGTGTCACTGGGATCCTGCTAGCCAGGACCCCAGTGCTCATAAGGTATGCCCTGTATGTGTTCCCTGTGTGGTGCCTAACTGTATCACTGAGGCTCTGCTAACCAGAACATCATTGTTTATGCTCTCTCTGCTTTCTCTCTGCTTTTAAAATTGTCACTGCAGGCTAGTGACTCATTTTACCAATTCTGATTGGTACACTGGAACACCCTTATAATTCCCCAGTATATGGTACCTAGGTACCCAGGGTATTGGGGTTCCAGGAGATCCGCCCTATGGGGTGCAGCATTTCTTTTGCCACCCATAGGGAGCTCAGACAATTCTTACACAGAACTGCCACTGCAGCCTTAGTGAAATAACGTCCACATTATTTCACAGCCATTTTACACTGCACTTAAGTAACTTGTAAGTCACCTATATGTCTAAACTTACTTAGTGAAGGTTAGGTGCAAAGTTACTTAGGTGGTCATTCTGACCTCGGCGGTAAAAGGCGCCTACCGCCGGTCAGAAATCCTCCATAATCCCGCCGCGGTCGCGGAAACCCGCCACGGTCATTCTGACCCGCAGAAGGCAAACCTCCGAAAATCCGACCGCCACAACAGACCGCCAGACCAGCGGTCGGCGGAAAAGTGGAGGTGACAAAACCTCCACCGTCACGCCAACAGAAATACGCCCATGCCATTACGACCCACGAATCCACGCGGCGGTCATTCAAACGCGGTATTCCATTGGCGGGACACACCGCCGCGGTCAGAATACACACAAACGAACAAAACTCAGCCACATTGGACGATTTGAATCCCACACACCTGATACACATACACACACCACTCCCACACACACAATACAATATAAAACACCCACCCACATCACCCACAAACCCCTACGCTAAAAAATTCTGAAAGAAGGCCAGAGCGAGACACCAGCATCCACAAACTAACAGCCACAGCCACTCAACACCATCACCCACACACTATCCACACACAAAACAACACACACCACCACACTCAACTCACTTAAATACACATACTCCACCCCACACATCATACACACCACCCCATGGCACCCCAAAGACAACCCCGCTTCACAGACGAAGAACTCAGGGTCATGGTGGAGGAAATCGTTCGGGTAGAGCCCCAGCTGTTCGGCACACAGATACAATACACCAGCATTGCCCGGAGGACGGAGCTATGGCAGAGGATTGTCGACAGGGTCAACGCAGTGGGACAGCACCCCAGAAATCGGGAAGACATCAGGAAGCGATGGAACGACCTACGGGGGAAGGTGCGTTCCATGGTATCCAGGCACAACATCGCCGTGCAGAAGACTGGCGGAGGACCCCCACCTCAACCCCCACAATTCACATCATGGGAGGAGGAAGTCTTGAACATCCTGCATCCTGACGGCCTCGCAGGAGTCGGCGGAGGAATGGATACTGGTAAGTTGAAGCTTCAATACTGCTTCCCCCCCACCTGCATGCCAAATCATACCCCAACCCTCACCCCCATCCTCGAACCCCACCCTCACCCCCACCCCCATCCTCACCCCCACCCTCACCCCCACCACCATCCTCACCCCCACCACCATCCTCACCCCCACCCCCAGCACACCTATTCCCCGCCAATGTCTCACCATCACAACCCACACATCCCAAAACCTAGGCCTGCATGCGTCCACTAAGCATGGACACCCATCACCAAAGCATGCCCAATGCATATACACATCCCCCCCACAAGCCACCCTCACCAAAGCCCCCACACACGAATGCCAGCACTTGGGGACACGAGAACCCATAGATACACCCATATGCCACACATTGAAACTATAACCATACCTCTATACCCCTGCAGGACCCGACCGTCAACACACCGCGGCGGAGGGGCCAGAATTCTCCACACCCCCCACCCAAGAGGCCGTCAGCGATGACAGCAGCTCTGTCGACCAGGACACCGATGACCAGCCCGGACCATCGGGGACCTCTGGACAGTCGGTTCCCCTCACACAGGCACAGGCCACTACAGACCCAAACCCCTCTGGGAACACCAGCACAGCTCCCACCCAGCGGGCCCATGCCTCTGTCTCCAGGGCGCGTCAATCTGCGGTGTGTCAACCACTACAGGGCACCCAGGATAACCCACCACCCCAACAACAACAGGGACCTGGGGGCAGTGGTAGTGGGCACACCGGCCAGGGGGCAGAGGCCCAGGGAAACAGGGCAACTCGGAGGGCAGCTGTGCGACAGGGGGGGGAGGAGAGGCCCAGGGAACCCACTCTCCACGAGGTCCTCACCACCATCATGGGAGCATACAACCGCTCCCAGGAGACGATGGCGACGGTACTGGCCCGGTTCCAGGAGATCCAGGTACTGCAGGAGGAACACTATCGGGGGTACAGGGAGGACATCAGAGCCATCAACACCACCCTGGTTACCATGGTAGGGCTGCTGCAGGACCTCGTCAACACCAGGGCGGACACTCAACAACACCCAAGGGCCCCTGCCACTAGCCTGGACCAAGAACAGCCAACCACCTCCGCCGGCGCTAGTGGACAGGAGGCCCCCGCACAGCAGCAGCCCACCAGACCCCCACCTCCTGCAGGAGAAGAACCACCCCGCAAGAGGGCCCTGAGATCTCGCAAGAAGACAGAGTAGGATGTCAAGACCCCCGCCAGCAATGGATACCACCTGATGTCATCCCACTGTCCCACATTGTCACCCTGTCCATCCTTGAACTGCCCATGCTCCATCTCTCCACAGGCCTCTGGACAATGCACCTGTGTGACTGTTACTCTGGACTCTGCCATGGACATTCCTTCACCATAGCCCCCACCCACTTGAAACCACCCATCCCATTTTGAGCACTTAAATAAACACCTATTTTGCACCAAAATATCTGGAGTCTGGCTGTGATTTCAATATATTGTAATTGACATGACAGTGCAAATATGTCCTTGTACATGGTGAAGTCAACAAACAGCTGCCACAAAGCTGTAGTCCATGGGGAAACGAAGCACAGGACTCGTAGTGGGGACCCCAGATCTGAAATAGGGAGGGAAAAGCCAAAACTCAGTCATCATACACTGGGGCAAATAGACAGGCAGCAGAGATGCAGGAGAGTAGTTAACATTTACTAAATTATCTTTGAAATGTTACCTGTGTCCTATTGGAAGTACTGTTCAATGATTCTGTCCCTGTTGTCTGTTTCAGCCCCGTCGTCTTCCTCCTCGTCACTCTCCTCAGGTTCCACCGCTGCCACAACACCACCGTCTCGACCATCCTCCTGCAGGAAAGGCACCTGGCGGCGCAAAGCCAGGTTGTGAAGCATGCAGCAGGCCACGATGATGTGACACACCTTCTTAGGTGAGTACATTAGGGATCCACCTGTCATATGCAGGCACCTAAACCTGGCCTTTAGGAGGCCAAAGGTGCGTTCGATCACCCTCCTAGTACGCCCATGGGCCTCATTGTACCGTTCCTCTGCCCTGGTCCGGGGATTCCTTACTGGGGTCAGTAGCCACGACAGGTTGGGGTACCCAGAGTCCCCCAATAGCCATACACGGTGTCTCTGTAGCTGTTCCATCACGTAAGGGATGCTGCTATTCCTGAGGATGTAGGCGTCATGCACTGACCCTGGGAATTTGGCATTTACATGCGAGATGTACTGGTCAGCCAAACACACCACCTGGATGTTCATTGAATGGTAATTTTTTCTGTTCCTGTACACCTGCTCCTTGGGGGAACCAAAGCCACATGGGTCCCATCAATGGCACCAATTACGTTGGGAATATGTCCAAGGGCGTAGAAATCACCCTTCACTGTAGCCAATTCGCCCACCTCAGGGAAAATGATGTAGCTCCTCACGGATTTCATCAGGGCAGACAACACTCTGGATAACACCTTCGAAAACATGGGCTGAGACATCCCAGAAGCAATTCCCACTGTAGTTTGAAATGACCCACTTGCCAAGAAATGGAGTACTGACATGACCTGCACCAGAGGGGGAATCCCTGTGGGTTGGCGGATGGGGGACATCAGGTCGGGCTCCAGCTGGGCACACAGTTCATGGATAGTGGCACGGTTAAGACGGTAGGTCAGGATAATGTGTCGTTCTTCCATTGTCGACAGGTCCACCAGCGGTCGGTACACGGGAGGATTCATCCGTCTCCTCGCCCAACCCAGCGGACGGTGCCTAGGAAGGACAACATGGAGCACACAGTCAAGCAACCCACAGGTACGTACTCACAGCTAGCACAGGAAACGATTCTCTATGCAGTGAATGGCGTGTCTCAGTGGCTATGCAAGGCCTAGGCCTGTGTGACGCAGTTGAAATTGAGCCATGTGGGCCATGGAAATGGCGGCTGCCTGACCTGTGAAGTGTGACAATGGGATGTGAGGTCAATGCGCTGGCGTGGCACACCGCGGCGGGCGGCGGGCGAAGACCGCGGCGCCAAGCCGCATTGGTTAACATTGAAGCCTATGGGTTTCAGGAGCCAATGGCGAAGGGCGCCGGCGGTGGCGGGACGCACCGCCGCGGTACGCACCGCCGCGGACGTGACCGCCATTTTCTATCTACTTATCCACTTGCGACTTGAACTTTCACAGGAGAGGACCTATACTGCAAGTGTTGCTGTGACCTCGGTCTGGAAGGGACAATGGCTGCTGCACCTGGGGAAAGGGCCCCTGCCTTCACTGGAGAGGAGTTGGAGAAACTTGTGGATGGGGTCCTCCCCCAGTATGCGCTACTCTACGGTCCTCCAGACCAACAAGTGAGTTTAATTCAATCTGGATTTGGGGCCACTGGCTGGCTTGGGGGCCTGGCGGGGGGCCTGGCGGGGATGGGGGGCATGTTGGGCCTGGCGGGGGCATGGCGGGGATGGGGGGCATGTTGGGCATGGCGGGGGGCATGGCGGGGATGGGGGGCATGTTGGGCCTGGCGGGGGGCATGGCGGGGGGCCTGGCGGGGATGGGGGGCATGTTGGGCATGGCGGGGGGCATGGCGGGGATGGGGGGCATGTTGGGCCTTGCGGGGGGCATGGCGGGGGGCCTGGCGGGGATGGGGGGCATGTTGGGCCTGGCGGGGGGCATGGCGGGGGGCCTGACGGGGATGGGGGGCATGTTGGGCCTGGCAGGGGGCATGGCGGGGATGGGGGGCATGTTGGGCCTGGCGGGGGGCATGGCGGGGGGCATGGCGGGGATGGGGGGCATGTTGGGCCTGGCGGGGGGCATGGCGGGGGGCATGGCGGGGATGGGGGGCATGTTGGGCATGGCGGGGATGGGGGGCATGTTGGGCCTGGCGGGGGGCATGGCGGGGGGCCTGGCGGGGATGGGGGGCATGTTGGGCATGGCGGGGGGCATGGTGGGGATGGGGGGCATGTTGGGCCTGGCGGGGGGCATGGCGGGGGGCCTGGCGGGGATGGGGGGCATGTTGGGCCTGGCGGGGGGCATGGCGGGGGGCCTGGCGGGGATGGGGGGCATGTTGGGCCTGGCGGGGGGCATGGCGGGGATGGGGGGCATGTTGGGCCTGGCGGGGGGCATGGCGGGGGGCATGGCGGGGATGGGGGGCATGTTGGGCATGGCGGGGGCATGGCGGGGATGGGGGGCATGTTGGGCCTGGCGGGGGGCATGGCGGGGGGCCTGGCGGGGATGGGGGGCATGTTGGGCATGGCGGGGGGCATGGCGGGGATTGGGGGCATGTTGGGCCTGGCGGGGGGCATGGCGGGGGGCCTGGCGGGGATGGGGGGCATGTTGGGCCTGGCGGGGGGCATGGCGGGGATGGGGGGCATGTTGGGCCTGGCGGGGGGCATGGCGGGGGGCCTGGCGGGGATGGGGGGCATGTTGGGCCTGGCGGGGGGCATGGCGGGGGGCCTGGCGGGGATGGGGGGCGTTGGGCCACTGGCAAGGAAAATGCTGACAAACTTGAACGTGGTATTTCTCCCTCCCTGTACGTGTCACATAGGTCCGCGCCCATGAGAAGATCGGGATTTGGCGTGCCATCGCCAAGGAAGTCCGGACCCTGGGGGTCCACCATCGACGGGGCACCCACTGCCGCAAGAGGTGGGAGGACATCCGCCGCGGGACCAAGAAGACCGCCGAGTCTCTGCTGGGGATGGCCTCCCAACGTTGGCGGGGTGCCTGCCGTCAACTGAGCCCCCTGATGTTCCGGATCCTGGCGGTGGCCTACCCTGATTTGGATGGGCGCGTGAGGGCAGCACAGCAGACACAAGGGGGTGAGTCCAAGCATTATCTACTCTGTTGTCGCGCAGTGGAGGTGTCTGGGTGGGGGAGGAGGGCTGTGGGTCCCCCTAGGCCAGGGCGATATCTGTAGGCTGGGCACCCCCGTAAGCCCCTGTGTCCCCAGCCACCACCCTCAGTAGTTTGTCAGTACAGCCATCCCTGGGCCGTGGCATCCATGGGTGCAGTTGTCAACTCTAGGCGTGTAGGGCATGTTCCACGTTATGCGTAGCGGACCCCAAGTGCGCAACTTAGTGCAGGGGGCATCTGTGTCTGTCATGTCCGCTAACTGTACCGGAGATCCATGTACTCAATATCCCTTAATTTCTCTCTCCCCCCCCTTTTTGTTTGTCTTTCTGTGCTTGTGTGCATCAGCATCATCAGGCGGAGGAGAAGTGGCATCGGGGCAGGAGGGAGCTGCATCTCACATGGCCCAGGAGGGCCATGCCACAGAGTCAGACTGGACCAGTGAGACGGAGGGCGAGGGGAGCTCCACGACCGGGACGACTGGACCCTGCAGCGACACGGACACGTCCTCGGAAGGGGGCTCCCTTGCGGGGGTGGCACCATCCGTGCCCCCCGCCATTACAGGTACAGCCGCCACCCAGCGCACCATCTCCGCCCTCCCAGCAGCCCCTCAGCGTTCGCCCCGTGCCCGCTCTGCCAGGAAGCCGGGCATCTCCTTCGCCCCAGGCACCTCAGGCCCTGCCCCTGTTACCCCCGCTGCCCTCAGTGAGGAGGTCATTGACCTCCTCCGAACGCTCATTGTTGGGCAGACTACCCTTTTGAATGCCATCCAGGGGGTGGAGAGGGAGGTTCATCGCAGCAATGCGTACCTGGAGGGCATTCATTCGGGTCAGGCTGCCCATCAGCGATCGTTTCAGGCTCTGGCCTCAGCACTGACGGCAGCCATTGTCCCTGTCTCCTGCCTGCCTCTACTAACTCCCTCCTCCCAGTCTCCTGTTCCTCTGCCTGTCCCACCCACACCATCAGACCAGCCTGCACACACCTCAACACCCAAGAGAAGCTCATCCAAACATAAGCACCACAGATCACGCAGACATTCACACACGCAACATTCCGATGCAGACATGCCAACAGTCACTACCACCTCTGTGACCCCCACCTCCTCGTCTCCCTCCTCCCTCCCTGTGACGTCTACACTCACACCTCCATTCACCTCACCATCAGCCAGTGTTTCCATCACCAGCACACCCTCCACTCCAGTCCGCACACGTGCAGTCACCACCCCCACTGCCATTTACACGTCCCCTGTGTCCTCTCCCACTGTGTCTGTCACCCCCTCTTCCACACCACACAAACGCAGCCACCCACCCACCCAACAGCCATCCACCTCACGACAGCCTATCCCTCCTGCACCTGCACCCAAAGACAGCAAACGTGACTCACCTACAACCACATCCTCTCCCTCCACTCCCATTCCCACTGTACCTACCACTCTCCATTGTCCCAAGAAGCTCTTCCTCGCCACTACTAACTTAGTTCCTGACCCTGAGCCCCCCCCTCCTTCTCGTCGGGGTAAGAAGAGCACCTCAGCCACCACCAGCCCTGCAGCCCCCTTGACAAGGGTGCAGGGGTATTGGAGCCCGCCAGCCCGCATGTCTGGATCTTCGCCCAGCAGCAAGGGGACAGCCAGCCCACCCCCTGGGAAGAGGAGCAGAAGGCGGAAGGGGCGCCGCAGGAGCCCACCTTCTACATCCCCCCCGGACACCACCCAGAGACAGTCACCAGCCACAGCTCCAAAGGGAGGAAAGGGCCACAGGCCCACGACTAAGGAGGGCAAGGGCAGCAAGTCGGAGAGGTCAGGCAGCAGGAGCCCACAACCCCCATAGCCGCTGCCCCGGGAGGAACCGGCACAGCTGCCCCGGGAGAGCCCACCACCCCCATAGCCGCTGCCCAGGGAGGACCCAGCCCAGCTGGCCAGGAGGGCCCCACCACCCACAGCCCAGGTGGGCATTGAAGGAGCACCATCCCCGCTGCCCAGGAGGGCACCACCAGGCAATTAGCAGTTGGCCATAGACCGGCCGCCGTCTCCAGAACCGCTGAACTGGGCCCCGCCGTCTCAAGAACCGCTCCGCTGGGCCCCGCCGTCTCAAGAACCGCTGAACTGGGCCCGCTGTCTCAAGAACCGCACCGCTGGGCCCCGCCGTCTCAAGAACCGCTGAACTGGGCCCCGCCGTCTCAAGAACCGCTGAACTGGGCCCCGTCGTCTCAAGAACCGCTGAACTGGGCCCCGCCGTCTCAAGAACCGCACCGCTGGGCCCCGCCGTCTCAAGAACCGCACCGCTGGGCCCCGCCGTCTCAAGAACCGCTGAACTGGGCCCCGCCGTCTCAAGAACCGCTGAACTGGGCCCCGCCGTCTCAAGAACCGCACCGCTGGGCCCCGCCGTCTCAAGAACCGCTGAACTGGGCCCCGCCGTCTCAAGAACCGCTGAACTGGGCCCCGCCGTCTCAAGAACCGCTGAACTGGGCCCCGCCGTCTCAAGAACCGCTGAACTGGGCCCCGCCGTCTCAAGAACCGCTGAACTGGGCCCCGCCGTCTCAAGAACCGCTCCGCTGGGCCCCGCCGTCTCAAGAACCGCTCCGCTGGGCCCCGCCGTCTCAAGAACCGCTGAACTGGTCCCCGCCGTCTCAAGAACCGCGGAACTGGGCCCCGCCGTCTCAAGAACCGCACCGCTGGGCCCCGCCGTCTCAAGAACCGCTGAACTGGGCCCCGCCGTCTCAAGAACCGCACCGCTGGGCCCCGCCGTCTCAAGAACCGCTGAACTCGGCCCCGCCGTCTCAAGAACCGCTGAACTGGGCCCCGCCGTCTCAAGAACCGCACCGCTGGTCCCCGCCGTCTCAAGAACCGCTGAACTGGGCCCGCCGTCTCAAGAACCGCTGAACTGGGCCCCGCCGTCTCAAGAACCGCTGAACTGGGCCCCGCCGTCTCAAGAACCGCTGAATTGGGCCCCGCCGTCTCAAGAACCACTGAACTGGGCCCCGCCGTCTCAAGAACCGCTCCGCTGGGCCTCGCCGTCTCAAGAACCGCTGAACTGGGCCCCGCCGTCTCAAGAACCGCTGAACTGGGCCCCGCCGTCTCAAGAACCGCTCCGCTGGGCCCCGCCGTCTCAAGAACCGCTGAACTGGGCCCCGCCGTCTCATGAACCGCTGAACTGGGCCCCGCCGTCTCAAGAACCGCTCCGCTGGGCCCCGCCGTCTCAAGAACCGCTGAACTGGGCCCCGCCGTCTCAAGAACCGCTGAACTGGGCCCTTCAAGGCAAGGAGCGCTCCGCTGGGCCCCGCCGTCTCAAGAACTGCTCCGCTGGGCCCCGCCGTCTCAAGAACCGCTGAACTGGGCCCCGCCGTCTCAAGAACCGCTCCGCTGGGCCCCGCCGTCTCAAGAACCGCTGAACTGGGCCCCGCCGTCTCAAGAACCGCTGAACTGGGCCCCGCCGTCTCAAGAACCGCTGAACTGGGCCCCGCCGTCTCAAGAACCGCTCCGCTGGGCCCCGCCGTCTCAAGAACCGCTGAACTGGGCCCTTCAAGGCAAGGAGCGCTGAACTGGGCCCTTCAAGGCAAGAACCGCTGGCCCTTTGGCAGACGTGGCAGGGCAGGATCTATCTCGGGCAGGGCTGCAGGATGTCCTCTGGCCAACTTGCCTCCTCCAGTGGCAGTGGGGTCTGTTATGGACTGTTTGGACTGTGGCTTTGCTCTCCCCAGGATGGCCCAGTGGGCAGGCCACCCACTGTATGGACTGTTTGGACTGTGGCTTTGCTCTCCCCAGGATGGCCCAGTGGGCAGGCCACCCACTGTATGGACTGTTTGGACTGTGGCTTTGCTCTCCCCAGGATGGCCCAGTGGGCAGGCCACCCACTGTATGGACTGTATGGACTGTGGCTTTGCTCTCCCCAGGATGGGCCAGTGGGCAGGCCACCCACTGTATGGACTGTTTGGACTGTGGCTTTGCTCTCCCCAGGATGGCCCAGTGGGCAGGCCACCCACTGTATGGACTGTTTGGACTGTGGCTTTGCTCTCCCCAGGATGGCCCAGTGGGCAGGCCACCCACTTTATGGACTGTTTGGACTGTGGCTTTGCTCTCCCCAGGATGGCCCAGTGGGCAGGCCACCCACTGTATGGACTGTATGGACTGTGGCTTTGCTCTCCCCAGGATGGGCCAGTGGGCAGGCCACCCACTGTATGGACTGTTTGGACTGTGGCTTTGCTCTCCCCAGGATGGCCCAGTGGGCAGGCCACCCACTGTATGGACTGTTTGGACTGTGGCTTTGCTCTCCCCAGGATGGCCCAGTGGGCAGGCCACCCACTGTATGGACTGTTTGGACTGTGGCTATGCTCTCCCCAGGATGGCCCAGTGGGCAGGCCACCCACTGTATGGACTGTTTGGACTGTGGCTTTGCTCTCCCCAGGATGGCCCAGTGGGCAGGCCACCCACTGTATGGACTGTATGGACTGTGGCTTTGCTCTCCCCAGGATGGCCCAGTGGGCAGGCCACCCACTGTATGGACTGTATGGACTGTGGCTTTGCTCTCCCCAGGATGGCCCAGTGGGCAGGCCACCCACTGTATGGACTGTTTGGACTGTGGCTTTGCTCTCCCCAGGATGGGCCAGTGGGCAGGCCACCCACTGTATGGACTGTTTGGACTGTGGCTTTGCTCTCCCCAGGATGGGCCAGTGGGCAGGCCACCCACTGTATGGACTGTTTGGACTGTGGCTTTGCTCTCCCCAGGATGGCCCAGTGGGCAGGCCACCCACTGTATGGACTGTTTGGACTGTGGCTTTGCTCTCCCCAGGATGGGCCAGTGGTCATGGAGTCCCCTCGTGGATCTGGCGTCGTGTACTCAAGTGGCTGAGGTGTCCCCCCTTCCTTTCCCCCTGAGGTGCCTGTCCTATTTTCTTTCTGATGCCCCTGCAGTGTTCTCTCCGTGGAGTTCTTGTCGTGGGACTGGGCCTTGCCCCTTTGCACAGGACCCCTGTGATCCACGGACAGTGGTTGGACTACATTTTGTAGCTGTATATATTTTGTACATAGTTTATTTATTTATTGGGATTACTGGTGTACATATTTCAATATATCTGCCCGTTTATGATCTCTTCTTTTGGTCTTTGCATTATTTCGGAGGGGGGTGGTTTGTGGGTTGTGACAGTGATCTGTGGGAATGCATTGATGTGTGTGTTGTAGTGGGTGTGGGTGGGTGGGTGTGTGCCGGTAATCTTTTCCCTCCCCTGTGTCGTAGGTGCAGTACTCACTGATGTCTTCCGCGCCGCCGGGCGTGCTCCTGGTATATGAGCAGGTATAGGAGTGCGGGGATGACCTGCAACTCTGGTTCCATACTGCCGGAATCTCGCGTGGAGTGCGTAGAGGTGAGCGTTTTCCCGTTCGTAGTCTGTTTCCGCCGTGTTCTTATCGGCGGTGCTCCCGCCCCGGAAAAGGTGGCGGATTGGTGGGTCGTAATAGGGTGGGCGGTACATTGTCTGCCGCCTGGCTGTTGGCGGGAACCGCCGCGCTGTTTGTTTGTACCGCCGTGGCGGGCGGAGTGTTAATACGGCGGGCTGTGTTGGCGGTTCCCGCCAGGGTCAGAATTGCATATTTTAGACCGCCGGCCTGTTGGCGGCTTGGCCGCCGCTTTATCACCGACCGCCAGGGTCAGAATGAGGGCCTTAGTGTGTGGGCACCCTGGCACTAGCCAAGGTGCCCCCACATTGTTCAGGGTAAATTCCCTGGACTTTGTGAGTACGGGGACACCATTACATGTGTGAACTACATATAGGTCAATACCTATATGTAGCGTCACAATGGTAACTCCGAACATGGCCATGTAACACTAGGATCATGGAATTGTCACCCAATACCATTCTGGTATTGGGGGGACAATTCCATGCATCCCCGGGTCTCCAGCATAGAGCCCGGGTACTGCCAAACTAACTTTCTGGGGTTTTCTCTGAAGTTACCGCTGCTGCCAACCCTCAGACAGGTTTCTGCCCCCCTGGGGTCCTAGGAAGGCAGAACAAGGGATTTCCTCTGAGAGATGGTGTTACACCCTCTCCCTTTGGAAATAGGTTTGAAGGAATGGGAGGAGTAGCCTCTCCTGTCCTCTGGAAATGCTTTGAAGGGCACAGATGGTGCCCTTCTTGCATAAGCCAGTCTACACCGGTTCAGGGATCCCCCCAGCCTTGCTCTGGCACAAAACTGGACAAAGGAAAGGGGAGTTACCACTCCCCTGACCAGCACCTCCCAGGGGAGGTGCCCAGAGCTCCTCCAGTGTGTCCCAGACACAGACCTCTGCCATCTTGGATGCAGAGGTGTGAGGGCACAATGGACAGCTCTGAGTGGCCAGTGCCAGCGGGTGATGTCAAAGACCCCTCCTGATAGGTGCTTACCTTTCTCTGTAGCCAATCCTCCTCTGAGGGCTATTTAGGGTCTCTCCTGTGGGTTTCTCACCGGATAACGAATGCAAGAGCTCACCAGAGTTCCTCTGCACTTCCCTCTTTGACTTCTGCCAAGGATCGACTGCTGACTGCTCCAGGACGCCTGCAAAAACGCAACAAAGTAGCAAAAAGGTTACCAGCAACATTGTAGCACCTCATCCTGCCATCTTTCTCGACTGTTTCCTGGTGGTGCATGCTCTGAGGTCTGTCTGCCGTCACTCTGCACTGGAAGCCAAGAAGAAATCTCCCGTGGGTCGACGGAATCTTCCCCCTGCCAACACAGGCACCAAACTTCTGCATCACCGGTCTTCTGGGTCCCCTCTCATCCTGATGAGCATGGTCCCTGGAACACAGGAGCTGGGTCCAAGTGTCCCCGACAGTCCAGTGGCACTTCTGTCCAAATTTGGTGGAGGTAAGTCCTTGACTCCCCACGCCAGACAGTAATCCTGTGTACTGCGTGAACTGCAGCTGCTAGGGTTTCTGTGCAGTCTTGCAAGACTTCCTTCATGCACAGCCTAGCCCAGGTCCCCAGCACTCCATCCTGCATTGTCCAACTCACTGAGTTGGACTCCGACTTCGTGGGAAGTGGACCTTCGTGCTCAGATCTTCTGAAAGCCTGTTCAGGTACTTCTGCAGGTGCTGCCTGCTTCTGCGTGGGCTCTCCGTGTTGCTGAGAGCCCCCTCTGTCTCTTCCTCCAAGGGGCGACCTCCCGGTCCTTCCTGGGCCCTGGTAGCACCCAAAACCTTCCACCTCGACTCTTGCAGCTAGCAAGGATTGTTTGCGGTCTTTCTGCATGAAAACAACTCTACATCCTCCAGCACGCTGTGGGACATCTTCTGACCAAGGGAGAAGTTCCTGGCACCTTCCTTTGTTTTAGAATCTTCGGCTTCTTCCACCCAGAGGCAGCTCTTTTGCACCTTCATCCGGGGTTTAGTAGGCTCCTGCCCCCCCTGGACACTTGCGTGACTCTTGGACTTGTTCCCCTTCCTTTGCAGGTCCTCAGGTCCAGGAATCCATCTTCAGTGCTTTGCAGTCAGTTGTTGTCCTTACAGAATCCCCTATCTCGACTTTACTGTCTTTCTGGGGTATTAGGGTAACTTTGCTCCTACTTTTCAGGGTCTTGGGTTGGGGTATCTTGGACACCCTTAGTGTTTTCTTACACTCCCAGTGACCCTCTACACACTGCACTAGGCCTGGAGTCCATTTGTGGTTCGCATTCCACTTTTGGAGTATATGGTTTGTGTTGCCCCTAGGTCTATTCTCTCCTATTGCATTCTATTGTGTTCTACAGTGTTTGCACTACTTTTCTAACTGTTTACTTACCTGACCTGGTTTGTGTGTGTATATTTTGTGTATATTACTTACCTCCTAAGGGAGTATATCCTCTGAGATTCTTTTGGTATATTGTCACTAAAATAAAGTACCCTTATTTTTAGTAACTATGGGGGTCATTACGACCTCGGCGGTCTTTTCAAAAGACCGCCATTGCCGCGGGAGACAGAATACCGCCATTGCCCGCGGTATTTCTGTCTCCCTATTATGACATTTCCGCTGGGCCAGCAGACGGTAACAGTGTTACCGTCCGCTGGCCCAGCGGAAATGTCACATTGTGAGAAAACAGGACTGATTGCAGAGGCCCCATAACTTTTTGCCCCCATTTTCCACTTTTTGCTGGTGTTTTCCTGACTTTAAAGGTGCCCTGGGTACTGCTAACCAGTCCCAGGGCCTGTGCTCTGTGTAAAATGGATGTGCAAATTAGGCTAATTATAATTGGCTAAGTTAACCTACCTATAAGTCCCTAGTAAATGGTAGGGCATGTAGGTTTAGGGACCACAGCATAGGTGGTGCACACCTAGGTGCATTGCTGAGGTGCCCAGTGTCATTTTAAAAGCAAGCCTGCCTTGCTGGCTGCTTTTAAATTAAAGTTATATGCAAATTCGACTTTGGAATTAAAGGTACTTCCAAAGTCTTAAACTACCTTATTTTTACATATAACTCACCTCTAAGGTGTGCCCTATTTCCCCCTAGGGCTGGGTGCCATGTAACTATAAGCAGGGACTTTATAAAAATAGATTTATAAGCCCTGGTGAGGTAAAAACAGCCAAATTCGTTTTTCCCTCATTGAAGTAAATGGCCTTCATAGGCTAGAATGGGCAGACTTTATTTTAAATTTTAAAGTCTCCTTAAATGTTACATACCAAGAATTTGGTATCGAATTGATTGTTGTAATAAATCCCACAACTTCCAGTTGTTGGATTTAATATAACTTGTCCAGGTAAAAAGTTTAGACTTTACCTAAAAAGTTGCCAATTTCAGCTCTGCATTGTTTTTGCTGCTGTGCTCTGATTGGCCAGCCTGCAGCAGCTTCTGCCAGGCTGCCTTGATGAGGTGTGAAGTGGCCAGACTTCACACAAAGGAATGTGCTTGGGGGAGAGAATCTCCCCTCAGCAGATGGTGAGGCAGGAAGGGGGAGGGCTGCCAAACTGGTCTTCAAAGGCAGAGAAGGACATTTGCAGCACCCAGCAACACCCCCACATCCTGCAACCCCAGACAGCTAGGTGCCCCCTTGATTAGATTAGGAGAGGGCAGGAGAGGGGTGTGTTTATGATTTTTAGCCACACCAGTGGGTGGGCTCAGCCAGATGTAACCTCCAAAAATCAGATTCATCCATGTTGGATTTTTAGAGACTGTTGCCTTCTGGGATGGATTTTTGCCACACTTCCCAGGAAGTGGTCATCACAGGGGGACGACCCTGTCCCTGATTGGAGAACCAGGGCCCCCCTGCTTTTCACCCAGGAGCAAGGATAAAACTGGCAGACCTGCACCCACACCTCAGGTCCCCTCCAGAATTCAACAAGAAAGGAACTAAAGAAGAAGAAGGACTGCCCTGCTGGACCCCTGGCCTGCACCTGAACCCTGCACTCAGAAGGACTGCACCAGCTGCACACTTGGGCTTCACCACAAGAAGGACTTTGCCTGGCTTCAACTGGTTCAAGGAGGGACTCCCTGTTTGCTACAGGTGAAAAATTGCTAACCAGAGTCCCCTGCACCAACTCCTGAAGAAAGCGACCAGCTGACCACTGTCCAGTGGCCAAAAAGGAGTTTGCGCCAGGTGCATTCTGGGAGTTGAAGTCCGCACCCCCCAAGGACCATCACAGAACTTCTGGACCCTTGGGGTGAGCTGTGGACCCCAAAGGAACCTTAAAAGAACATCTGGGTGAAGCCTCAGAAATTTTTTAAAGATTTGAGAATTTTTGGAAAAAAGCTCCAGAGAGGGACCGACCCGCCGCGGAAATTCTAGCCGGCTTGCCTCAACCGCGACCCGGCCTGACTTCGTGGTTCGTCCCGGTAAAGAAAAACATCCAAAAAAGAGACTAAGGCGGTCATTCTGACCCTGGCGGTCAAAGACCGCCAGGGCGGAGGACCGCGGGAGCACCGCCGACAGGCCGGCGGTGCTCCAATGGGGATTCCGACCGCGGCGGTAAAGCCGCGGTCGGACCGGCACCACTGGCGGGCTCCCGCCAGTGTACCGCCGCCCCATTGAATCCTCCACGGCGGCGCAGCTTGCTGCGCCGCCGAGGGGATTCCGACCCCCCCTACCGCCATCCAGATCCCGGCGGTCCGACCGCCGGGATCCGGATGGCGGTAGGGGGGGTCGCGGGGCCCCTGGGGGCCCCTGCAGTGCCCATGCCACTGGCATGGGCATTGCAGGGGCCCCCGTAAGAGGGCCCCTAAATGTTTTTCACTGTCTGCTGCGCAGACAGTGAAATACGCGACGGGTGCAACTGCACCCGTCGCACAGCTTCCACTCCGCCGGCTCGATTCCGAGCCGGCTTCATCGTGGAAGCCTCTTTCCCGCTGGGCTGGCGGGCGGCCTGAAGGCGACCGCCCGCCAGCCCAGCGGGAAAGTCAGAATTACCGATGCGGTCTTTCGACCGCGGAACGGTAAGCTGACGGCGGGACTTTGGCGGGCGGCCTCCGCCGCCCGCCAAGGTCAGAATGAGGGCCTAAGGCCCTCATTCTGACCCTGGCGGTCGGTGATAAAGTGGCGGCCAAGCCGCCAACAGGCCGGCGGTCTAAAATATGCAATTCTGACCCTGGCGGGAACCGCCAACACAGCCCGCCGTATTAACACTCCGCCCGCCACGGCGGTACAAACAAACAGCGCGGCGGTCCCCGCCAACAGCCAGGCGGCAGACAATGTACCGCCCACCCTATCACGACCCACCAATCCGCCACCTTTTCCGGGGCGGGAGCACCGCCGATAAGAACACGGCGGAAACAGACTACGAACGGGAAAACGCTCACCTCTACGCACTCCACGCGAGATTCCGGCAGTATGGAACCAGAGTTGCAGGTCATCCCCGCACTCCTATACCTGCTCATATACCAGGAGCACGCCCGGCGGCGCGGAAGACATCGGTGAGTACTGCACCTACGACACAGGGGAGGGAAAAGATTACCGGCACACACCCACCCACCCATACCCACTACAACACACACATCAATGCATTCCCACAGATCACTGTCACAACCCACAACCCCCCCCCCGAAATAATGCAAAGACCAAAAGAAGAGATCATAAACGGGCAGATATATTGAAATATGTACACCAGTAATCCCAATAAATAAATAAACTATGTACAAAATATACACAGCTACTAAATGTAGTCCAACCACTGTCCGTGGATCACAGGGGTCCTGTGCAAAGGGGCAAGGCCCAGTCCCACGACAAGAACTCCACGGAGAGAACACTGCAGGGGCATCAGAAAGAAAATAGGACAGGCACCTCAGGGGGAAGGGAAGGGGGGGCACCTCAGCCACTTGAGTACACGACGCCAGATCCACGAGGGGACTCCATGACCACTGGGCCATCCTGGGGAGTGCTAAGCCACAGTCCAAACAGTCCATACAGTGGGTGGCCTGCCCACTGGGCCATCCTGGGGAGTGCAAAGCCACAGTCCATACAGTCCATACAGTGGGTGGCCTGCCCACTGGGCCATCCTGGGGAGTGCAAAGCCACAGTCCATACAGTCCATACAGTGGGTGGCCTGCCCACTGGGCCATCCTGGGGAGTGCAAAGCCACAGTCCATACAGTCCATACAGTGGGTGGCCTGCCCACTGGGCCATCCTGGGGAGTGCAAAGCCACAGTCCATACAGTCCATACAGTGGGTGGCCTGCCCACTGGGCCATCCTGGGGAGAGCAAAGCCACAGTCCAAACAGTCCATACAGTGGGTGGCCTGCCCACTGGGCCATCCTGGGGAGTGCAAAGCCACAGTCCATACAGTCCATACAGTGGTTGGCCTGCCCACTGGGCCATCCTGGGGAGTGCAAAGCCACAGTCCATACAGTCCATA
The DNA here is from genome assembly GCF_031143425.1 of Pleurodeles waltl. Lineage (NCBI taxonomy): Eukaryota > Metazoa > Chordata > Amphibia > Caudata > Salamandridae > Pleurodeles > Pleurodeles waltl. The sequence continues at coordinate 807,357,830 of NC_090440.1, forward strand.
CAGTGGTTGGCCTGCCCACTGGGCCATCCTGGGGAGAGCAAAGCCACAGTCCAAACAGTCCATACAGTGGGTGGCCTGCCCACTGGGCCATCCTGGGGAGAGCAAAGCCACAGTCCATACAGTCCATACAGTGGGTGGCCTGCCCACTGGGCCATCCTGGGGAGTGCAAAGCCACGGTCCATACAGTCCATAACAGACCCCACTGCCACTGGAGGAGGCAAGTTGGCCAGAGGACATCCTGCAGCCCTGCCCGAGATAGATCCTGCCCTGCCACGTCTGCCAAAGGGCCAGCGGTTCTTGCCTTGAAGGGCCCAGTTCAGCGGTTCTTGAGACGGCGGGGCCCAACGGAGCGGTTCTTGAGACGGCGGGCCCAGTTCAGCGCTCCTTGCCTTGAAGGGCCCAGTTCAGCGGTTCTTGAGACGGCGGTGCCCAGTTCAGCGCTCCTTGCCTTGAAGGGCCCAGTTCAGCGGTTCTTGAGACGGCGGGCCCAGTTCAGCGGTTCTTGAGACGGCGGGGCCCAGTTCAGCGCTCCTTGCCTTGAAGGGCCCAGTTCAGCGGTTCTTGAGACGGCGGGGCCCAGTTCAGCGGTTCTTGAGACGGCGGGGCCCAGCGGAGCGGTGCTTGAGACGGCGGGGCCCAGTTCAGCGGTTCTTGAGACGGCGGGGCCCAGCGGAGCGGTGCTTGAGTCGGCGGGGCCCAGTTCAGCGGTTCTTGAGACGGCGGGGCCCAGTTCAGCGCTCCTTGCCTTGAAGGGCCCAGTTCAGCGGTTCTTGAGACGGCGGGGCCCAGCGGAGCGGTTCTTGAGACGGCGGGGCCCAGTTCAGCGCTCCTTGCCTTGAAGGGCCCAGTTCAGCGGTTCTTGAGACGGCGGGGCCCAGCGGAGCGGTTCTTGAGACGGCGGGGCCCAGTTCAGCGGTTCTTGAGACGGCGGGGCCCAGCGGAGCGGTTCTTGAGACGGCGGGGCCCAGTTCAGCGGTTCTTGAGACGGCGGGGCCCAGCGGAGCGGTTCTTGAGACGGCGGGGCCCAGTTCAGCGCTCCTTGCCTTGAAGGGCCCAGTTCAGCGGTTCTTGAGACGGCGGGGCCCAGCGGAGCGGTTCTTGAGACGGCGGGGCCCAGTTCAGCGGTTCTTGAGACGGCGGGGCCCAGTTCAGCGCTCCTTGCCTTGAAGGGCCCAGTTCAGCGGTTCTTGAGACGGCGGGGCCCAGCGGAGCGGTTCTTGAGACGGCGGGGCCCAGTTCAGCGGTTCTTGAGACGGCGGGGCCCAGCGGAGCGGTTCTTGAGACAGCGGGGCCCAGTTCAGCGGTTCTTGAGACGGCGGGGCCCAGTTCAGCGCTCCTTGCCTTGAAGGGCCCAGTTCAGCGGTTCTTGAGACGGCGGGGCCCAGCGGAGCGGTTCTTGAGACGGCGGGGCCCAGTTCAGCGGTTCTTGAGACGGCGGGGCCCAGTTCAGCGGTTCTTGAGACGGCGGGGCCCAGCGGAGCGGTGCTTGAGACGGCGGGGCCCAGTTCAGCGGTTCTGGAGACGGCGGCCGGTCTATGGCCAACTGCTCATTGCCTGGTGGTGCCCTCCTGGGCAGCGGGGATGGTGCTCCTTCAATGCCCACCTGGGCTGTGGGTGGTGGGGCCCTCCTGGCCAGCTGGGCTGGGTCCTCCCTGGGCAGCGGCTATGGGGGTGGTGGGCTCTCCCGGGGCAGCTGTGCCGGTTCCTCCCGGGGAAGCGGCTATGGGGGTTGTGGGCTCCTCCTGGGCAGCAGGCCTGCTGCCTGACCTCTCTGACTTGCTGCCCTTGCCCTCCTTAGTCGTGGGCCTGTGGCCCTTTCCTCCCTTTGGAGCTGTGGCTGGTGACTGTCTCTGGGTGGTGTCCGGGGGGGGATGTTGAAGGCGGGCTCCTGCGGCGCCCCTTCCGCCTTCTGCTCCTCTTCCCAGGGGGTGGGCTGGCTGTCCCCTTGCTGCTGGGCGAAGATCCAGACATGCGGGCTGGCGGGCTCCAATACCCCTGCACCCTTGTCAAGGGGGCTGCAGGGCTGGTGGTGGCTGAGGTGCTCTTCTTACCCCGACGAGAAGGAGGGGGGGGCTCAGGGTCAGGAAAGAAGTTAGTAGTGGCGAGGAAGAGTTTCTTGGGACAATGGAGAGTGGTAGGTACAGTGGGAATGGGAGTGGAGGGAGAGGATGTGGTTGTAGGTGAGTCACGTTTGCTGTCTTTGGGTGCAGGTGCAGGAGGGATAGGCTGTCGTGAGGTGGATGGCTGTTGGGTGGGTGGGTGGCTGCGTTTGTGTGGTGTGGAAGAGGGGGTGACAGACACAGTGGGAGAGGACACAGGGGACGTGTAAATGGCAGTGGGGGTGGTGACTGCACGTGTGCGGACTGGAGTGGAGGGTGTGCTGGTGATGGAAACACTGGCTGATGGTGAGGTGAATGGAGGTGTGAGTGTAGACGTCACAGGGAGGGAGGAGGGAGACAAGGAGGTGGTGGTCACAGAGGTGGTAGTGACTGTTGGCATGTCTGCATCGGAATGTTGTGTGTGTGAATGTCTGCGTGATCTGTGGTGCTTATGTTTGGATGAGCTTCTCTTGGGTGTTGAGGTGTGTGCAGGCTGGTCTGATGGTGTGGGTGGGACAGGCAGAGGAACAGGAGACTGGGAGGAGGGAGTTAGTAGAGGGAGGCAGGAGACAGGGACAATGGCTGCCGTCAGTGCTGAGGCCAGAGCCTGGAACGATCGCTGATGGGCAGCCTGACCCGAATGAATGCCCTCCAGGTACGCATTGCTGCGATGAACCTCCCTCTCCACCCCCTGGATGGCATTCAAAAGGGTAGTCTGCCCAACAATGAGCGTTCGGAGGAGGTCAATGACCTCCTCACTGAGGGCAGCGGGCCATGTGAGATGCAGCTCCCTCCTGCCCCGATGCCACTTCTCCTCCGCCTGATGATGCTGATGCACACAAGCACAGAAAGACAAACAAAAAGGGGGGGGGAGAGAGAAATAAAGGGATATTGAGTACATGGATCTCCGGTACAGTTAGCTGACATGACAGACACAGATGCCCCCTGCACTAAGTTGCGCACTTGGGGTCCGCTACGCATTCCGTGGAACATGCCCTACACGCCTAGAGTTGACAACTACACCCATGGATGACACGGCCCAGGGATGGCTGTACTGACAAACTACTGAGGGTGGTGGCTGGGGACACAGGGGCTTACGGGGGTGCCCAGCCTACAGATATCGCCCTGGCCTAGGGGGACCCACAGCCCTCCTCCCCCACCCAGACACCTCCACTGCGCGACAACAGAGTAGATAATGCTTGTACTCACCCCCTTGTGTCTGCTGTGCTGCCCTCACGCACCCATCCAAATCAGGGTAGGCCACCGCCAGGATCCGGAACATCAGGGGGCTCAGTTGACGGCAGGCACCCCGCCTACGTTGGGAGGCCATCCCCAGCAGAGACTCGGCGGTCTTCTTGGTCCCGCGGCGGATGTCCTCCCACCTCTTGCGGCAGTGGGTGCCCCGTCGATGGTGGACCCCCAGGGTCCGGACTTCCTTGGCGATGGCACGCCAAATCCCGATCTTCTCATGGGCGCGGACCTATGTGACACGTACAGGGAGGGAGAAATACCACGTTCAAGTTTGTCAGCATTTTCCTTGCCAGTGGCCCAACGCCCCCCATCCCCGCCAGGCACCCCGCCATGCCCCCCGCCAGGCCCAACATGCCCCCATCCCCGCCAGGCCCCCCGCCAGGCCCCCCGCCAGGCCCAACATGCCCCCCATCCCCGCCAGGCCCCTCGCCATGCCCCCCGCCAGGCCCAACATGCCCCCCATCCCCGCCAGGCCCCCCGCCAGGCCCCCCGCCAGGCCCCCCGCCAGGCCCAACATGCCCCCCATCCCCGCCAGGCCCCCCGCCATGCCCTCCGCCAGGCCCAACATGCCCCCCATCCCCGCCAGGCCCCCCGCCATGCCCCCCGCCAGGCCCAACATGCCCCCCATCCCCGCCAGGCCCCCCACCAGGCCCCCCGCCAGGCCCGCCGCCAGGCCCAACATGCCCCCCATCCCCGCCAGGCCCCCCGCCAGGCCCAACATGCCCCCCATCCCCGCCAGGCCCCCCGCCATGCCCCCCGCCAGGCCCAACATGCCCCCCATCCCCGCCAGGCCCCCCGCCAGGCCCAACATGCCCCCCATCCCCGCCAGGCCCCCCGCCAGGCCCAACATGCCCCCCATCCCCGCCAGGCCCCCCACCAGGCCCCCCGCCAGGCCCGCCGCCAGGCCCAACATGCCCCCCATCCCCGCCAGGCCCCCCGCCAGGCCCAACATGCCCCCCATCCCCGCCAGGCCCCCCGCCATGCCCCCCGCCAGGCCCAACATGCCCCCCATCCCCGCCAGGCCCCCCGCCAGGCCCAACATGCCCCCCATCCCCGCCAGGCCCCCCGCCAGGCCCAACATGCCCCCCATCCCCGCCAGGCCCCCCGCCATGCCCCCCGCCAGGCCCAACATGCCCCCCATCCCCGCCAGGCCCCCCGCCAGGCCCCCCGCCAGGCCCAACATGCCCCCCATCCCCGCCAGGCCCCCCGCCATGCTCCCCGCCAGGCCCAACATGCCCCCCATCCCCGCCAAGCCCCCCGCCATGCCCCCCGCCAGGCCCAACATGCCCCCCATCCCCGCCAGGCCCCCCGCCAGGCCCCCTGCCAGGCCCAACATGCCCCCCATCCCCGCCAGGCCCCCCGCCAGGCCCCCAAGCCAGCCAGTGGCCCCAAATCCAGATTGAATTAAACTCACTTGTTGGTCTGGAGGACCGTAGAGTAGCGCATACTGGGGGAGGACCCCATACTGGGGGAGGACCCCATCCACAAGTTTCTCCAACTCCTCTCCAGTGAAGGCAGGGGCCCTTTCCCCAGGCGCAGCAGCCATTGTCCCTTCCAGACCGAGGTCACAGCAACACTTGCAGTATAGGTCCTCTCCTGTGAAAGTTCAAGTCGCAAGTGGATAAGTAGATAGAAAATGGCGGTCACGTCCGCGGCGCCCTTCGCCATTGGCTCCTGAAACCCATAGGCTTCAATGTTAACCAATGCGGCTTCGCGCCGCGGTCTTCGCCCGCCGCCCGCCGCGGTGTGCCACGCCAGCACATTGACCTCACATCCCATTGTCACACTTCACAGGTCAGGCAGCCGCCATTTCCATGGCCCACATGGCTCAATTTCAACTGCGTCACACAGGCCTAGGCCTTGCAAAGCCACTCAGACACGCCATTCACTGCATAGAGAATCGTTTACTGTGCTAGCTGTGAGTACGTACCTGTGGGTTGCTTGACTGTGTGCTCCATGTTGTCCATCCTAGGCACCGTCCGCTGGGTTGGGCGAGGAGACGGATGAATCCTCCCGTGTACCGACCGCTGGTGGACCTGTCGACAATGGAAGAACGCCACATTATCCTGACCTACCGTCTTAACCGTGCCACTATCCATGAACTGTGTGCCCAGCTGGAGCCCGACCTGATGTCCCCCATCCGCCAACCCACAGGGATTCCCCCTCTGGTGCAGGTCATGTCAGTACTCCATTTCTTGGCAAGTGGGTCATTTCAGACAACAGTGGGAATTGCTTCTGGGATGTCTCAGCCCATGTTTTCGAAGGTGTTATCCAGAGTGTTGTCTGCCCTGATGAAATCCGTGAGGAGCTACATCATTTTCCCTGAGGTGGGCGAATTGGCTACAGTGAAGGGTGATTTCTACGCCCTTGGACATATTCCCAACGTCATTGGTGCCATTGATGGGACCCATGTGGCTTTGGTTCCCCCAAGAGACAGGGAGCAGGTGTACAGGAACAGAAAAAATTACCATTCAATGAACATCCAGGTGGTGTGTTTGGCTGACCAGTACATCTCGCATGTAAATGCCAAATTCCCAGGGTCAGTGCATGACGCCTACATCCTAAGGAATAGCAGCATCCCTTACGTGATGGAACAGCTACAGAGACACCGTGTATGGCTAGTGGGGGACTCTGGGTACCCCAACCTGTCGTGGCTACTGACCCCAGTAAGGAATCCCCGGACCAGAGCAGAGGAACGGTACAATGAGGCCCATGGGCGTACTAGGAGGGTGATCGAACGCACCTTTGGCCTCCTAAAGGCCAGGTTTAGGTGCCTGCATATGACAGGTGGATCCCTAATGTACTCACCTAAGAAGGTGTGTCACATCATCGTGGCCTGCTGCATGCTTCACAACCTGGCTTTGCGCCGCCAGGTGCCTTTCCTGCAGGCGGATGGTCGAGACGGTGGTGTTGTGGCAGCTGTGGAACCTGAGGAGAGTGACGAGGAGGAAGACGACGGGGCTGAAACAGACAACAGGGACAGAATCATTGAACAGTACTTCCAATAGGACACAGGTAACATTTCAAAGATAATTTAGTAAATGTGAACTACTCTCCTGCATCTCTGCTGCCTGTCTATTTGCCCCAGTGTATGATGACTGAGTTGTGGCTTTTCCCTCCCTATTTCAGATCTGGGGTCCCCACTACGAGTCCTGTGCTTCATTTCCCCATGGACTACAGCTTTGTGGCAGCTGTTTGTTGACTTCACCATGTACAAGGACATATTTGCACTGTCATGTCAATTACAATATATTGAAATCACAGCCAGACTCCAGATAGTTTTGTGCAAAATAGGTGTTTATTTAAGTGCTCAAAATGGGATGGGTGGTTTCAAGTGGGTGGGGGCTATGGTGAAGGAATGTCCATGGCAGAGTCCAGAGTAACAGTCACACAGGTGCATTGTCCAGAGGCCTGTGGAGAGATGGAGCATGGGCAGTTCAAGGATGGACAGGGTGACAATGTGGGACAGTGGGATGACATCAGGTGGTATCCATTGCTGGCGGGGGTCTTGACATCCTACTCTGTCTTCTTGCGAGATCTCAGGGCCCTCTTGCAGGGTGGTTCTTCTCCTGCAGGAGGTGGGGGTCTGGTGGGCTGCTGCTGTGCGGGGGCCTCCTGTCCACTAGCGCCGGCGGAGGTGGTTGGCTGTTCTTGGTCCAGGCTAGTGGCAGGGGCCCTTGGGTGTTGTTGAGTGTCCGCCCTGGTGTTGACGAGGTCCTGCAGCAGCCCTACCATGGTAACCAGGGTGGTGTTGATGGCTCTGATGTCCTCCCTGTACCCCCGATAGTGTTCCTCCTGCAGTACCTGGATCTCCTGGAACCGGGCCAGTACCGTCGCCATCGTCTCCTGGGAGCGGTTGTATGCTCCCATGATGGTGGTGAGGACCTCGTGGAGAGTGGGTTCCCTGGGCCCGTCCCCCCCCCTGTCGCACAGCTGCCCTCCGAGTTGCCCTGTTTCCCTGGGCCTCTGCCCCCTGGCCGGTGTGCCCACTACCACTGCCCCCAGGTCCCTGTTGTTGTTGGGGTGGTGGGTTATCCTGGGTGCCCTGTAGTGGTAGACACACCGCAGATTGACGCGCCCTGGAGACAGAGGCATGGGCCCGCTGGGTGGGAGCTGTGCTGGTGTTCCCAGAGGGGTTTGGGTCTGTAGTGGCCTGGGCCTGTGTGAGGGGAACCGACTGTCCAGAGGTCCCCGATGGTCCGGGCTGGTCATCGGTGTCCAGGTCGACAGAGCTGCTGTCATCGCTGACGGCCTCTTGGGTGGGGGGTGTGGAGAATTCTGGCCCCTCCGCCGCGGTGTGTTGACGGTCGGGTCCTGCAGGGGTATAGAGGTATGGTTATAGTTTCAATGTGTGGCATATGGGTGTATCTATGGGTTCTCGTGTCCCCAAGTGCTGGCATTCGTGTGTGGGGGCTTTGGTGAGGGTGGCTTGTGGGGGGGATGTGTATATGCATTGGGCATGCTTTGGTGATGGGTGTCCATGCTTAGTGGACGCATGCAGGCCTAGGTTTTGGGATGTGTGGGTTGTGATGGTGAGACATTGGCGGGGAATAGGTGTGCTGGGGGTGGGGGTGAGGATGGTGGTGGGGGTGAGGGTGAGGGTGGGGTTCGAAAATGGGGGTGAGGGTTGGGGTATGATTTGGCATGCAGGTGGGGGGGAAGCAGTAGTGAAGCTTCAACTTACCAGTATCCATTCCTCCGCCGACTCCTGCGAGGCCGTCAGGATGCAGGATGTTCAAGACTTCCTCCTCCCATGATGTGAATTGTGGGGGTTGAGGTGGGGGTCCTCCGCCAGTCTTCTGCACGGCGATGTTGTGCCTGGATACCATGGAACGCACCTTCCCCCGTAGGTCGTTCCATCGCTTCCTGATGTCTTCCCGATTTCTGGGGTGCTGTCCCACAGCGTAGACCCTGTCGACAATCCTCTGCCATAGCTCCGTCCTCCGGGCAATGCTGGTGTATTGTATCTGTGTGCCGAACAGCTGGGGCTCAACCCGAACGATTTCCTCCACCATGACCCTGAGTTCTTCGTCTGTGAAGCGGGGTTGTCTTTGGGGTGCCATGGGGTGGTGTGTATGATGTGTGGGGTGGAGTATGTGTAGTTAAGTGTGTTGAGTGTGGTGGTGTGTGTTGTTTTGTGTGTGGATAGTGTGTGGGTGATGGTGTTGAGTGGCTGTGGCTGTTAGTTTGTGGATGCTGGTGTCTCGCTCTGGCCTTCTTTCAGAATTTTTTAGCGTAGGGGTTTGTGGGTGATGTGGGTGGGTGTTTTATATTGTATTGTGTGTGTGGGAGTGGTGTGTGTATGTGTATCAGGTGTGTGGGATTCAAATCGTCCAATGTGGCTGAGTTTTGTTCGTTTGTGTGTATTCTGACCGCGGCGGTGTGTCCCGCCAATGGAATACCGCGTTTAAATGACCGCTGCGTGGATTCGTGGGTCGTAATGGCATGGGCGTATTTCTGTTGGCGTGGCGGTGGAGGTTTTGTCACCTCCACCTTTCCGCCGACCGCTGGTCTGGCGGTCGGTTGTGGCTGTCGGATTTTCGGAGGTTTGCCTTCTGTGGGTCTGAATGACCGTGGCGGGTTTCCGCGGCCGCGGCGGTGTTATGGCGGTCTTCTGACCGGCAGTAAGTGCATTTTACCGCCGAGTCAGAATGACCTCCTAAGTCAGAAGGTAACTTTTTAACCGAGGCCTCCCGCGACCTGTAGCCGAGCAGGGCTCCATCGCAGTCGGCCTGAAAGTTTGACTTTGCCCCGGTCGAGGTGCAACCAGATGACCCGATTGGCGCTTTTTGTTTCTAAGCGCTAGAAAAGTAATAATTCTTTAAAAATTCATATCTCCGGTTCCCCTGAACCGATTTTAATCGTTTTTGTGTCATTTTAAAGATAAAAATATAAACTATTTTTATAAATTGGTTTTGGATTTTTAAACTGTTTCCTGTGTTTTATTTAATTACTGTTTTGTGATATTTGAATGCTTTACACTTTGGCCCTCATTCTGACCTTGGCGGTCGGCGGAGAGACGGCGGTCGGACCGCGAACAGACCGGCGGTATTAAAAATGGCATTCTGACTGCGGCGGTCACCGCCGCGACCGACCGCCACTTCCCCACTCCGACAGCCACGGCGGTCATGACCGACGGGCTGGAGTCTGCGCACTCCGGTCCGGCGGTCGACCCAAGACCGGCAACGGTATCATGACCCTGCTTACCGCCGCGGTTTCTGGCGGTCGGGAACCGCCATGCGAACCATGGCGGTAGGCACTATCGGGGCCAGGGAATTCCTTCCCTGGCACTGATAGGGGTCTCCCCCACCCCCCACTGCCCCCCCGAGTCCTCCCCCCACACCCTCCACCCCCCTGCCACCCCCCAGAGGTGGTACGAACCCCCTCCCCACCCCCACCCCGACATGCACATACACGCACCCCGACATGCACACACCCCCTACACACACACATACACAACGGGGGCACATACCCGCACACATACATGCCGACATGCGCACCCGCCGAACTACACACATTGCCCATAGGCACAGCAGCACTCCCCGCCCGCATGCACGCACTCACACACCCCCTCTACACACTCCCACGCACACCCCCATGCACGCACACATCACACAACACCCCCCCACCCCCTCCCCTCACGGACGATCAACTTACCTTGTGCGTTGGTCCTCCGGGAGGTGACAGGAGCCATGGGGAGGTGACCGCCAACAGAAGACCGCCAACAGAAGACCGCCACACAGAAATGTGGGTCGTAATTCTGTTGGCGGTGTTCTGCTGGCGTGGCGGTGGAGGTTGACCAGTCTCCACTTTCCCGCCGACCGCCAGTGTGGCTGCTGGCGGTTTTCCGGCGGAACGCTCCCAGCGGTCAGAATGCGCACAGCGGCATACCGCCGCGGTCGGCGGTCTTCACCGCGGCGGTAACTCGGCGGTCTTGCGAAAAGACCGCCAAGGTCAGAATGAGGGCCTTTGTCTCCTAAGTTAAGCCTTGACGCTCGTTGCCAAGCTACCAAGGGTTGAGCTGGGATTAATTTACTGAGACCTAACTGTACCTATGTGGAGGTTAGTGGCTTGTTGCTAGGTGTAGGTACCTACCTGCCCTACCAATAACCCATTTTCCAACACACATCAACATTGCAGCCGGCTCGTAATAGAGCCGGCGGCAATGCTGATGTGCAGCGGGTGCAGTAGCACCTGTCGCGCATTTCACTGCCTGAAATTCAGGCAGTGAAATGCGCGACGGGGCTATGCCTGGGGGCCCCTGCACTGCCCATGCCAAGTGCATGGGCAGTGCAGGGGCCCCCAGGGGCACCCCAAGTCCCCTTACCGCCGGCCTTTCCATGGCGGTGTGTACCGCCATGGACAGGCCGGCGGTCGGGGACTCATAATCCCCAGGGCAGCGGTGCTTGCACCGCTGCCCTGGGGATTATGACCGCCAGGCGGAATCCTGGCGGGAAAATGGAGGGGCCGGCAGTATGGCCGTGGCAATTCCGCCACGGTCATAATTGCTGGCGGAACACCGCCAGCCTGTTGGCGGTGTTACCGCCAACATACCGCCGGCCGCCAGGGTCATAATGACCCCCTATGAGTATTGTGTTTTCTCATGATATAGTACTAAGTGATATAAGTGGTATAGTAGGAGCTTTGCATGTCTCCTAATTCAGCCTAAGGTGCTCTGCTATAGCTACCTCTACCAGCCTAAGCTCCTAGAACACCTACAATCTACTAATAAGGGATAAATGGACCTGGCACAATGTTTAAGTACCACAAGGTACCCACTATAAGCCAGGCCAGCCTCTTACAGAGCTCCCTTGCGGTGGCGTGCACCTCTGTGCCCACTGCATCAACAGGTACAGCCGCCACCCCCCCTACCAGCACCACCCTCCCAGCAGCCCCTCAGTGTGTGTCCCATGCCCGCTTATCCATGAGGGTGGGCATCTCCTTCACCCCAGGCACCTCAGGCCCTGCCCCAGTCAGCCCTGCTGCCCTCAGTGAGGAGGCTATTGACCTCCTGAGATCCCTCACTGTTGGGCAATCTACCATTGTGAATGCTAGGCATTTGCAACAAACAAATGCATACCTGGAGGTCATTCATTCTGGCCAGGCAGCCCAACAAAGAGCATTTCAGGCTCTGGCCTCAGCACTGATGGCAGCCATTGTCCCTGTGTCCAGCCTCCCCCCTCCAACTTCCTCCACCCAGACCCAATCCCCTGTACCTCAGCCTGTCCCAAGCATACCATCAGACCAGCATGCACACACATCAACACACAAGAGTGGACTTGGCAAACATAAGCACCACAGATCCCACAGGCACTCACACAAGCACCATCCCCATGCAGACACAGCAACATCCACTGCCTCCACTGTGTCCCCCTCCTCCACGTCCTCCTCCTCCCTCCCTGTATCATCTCCACTCACACCTGCATGCACTACATCCTCAGCCACTACCTCCATCACCAGCACGCCCATCTCCACACACCGCTCACGTGCACTCACCACCCCCACTACAATTCACACATCCCCAGTGTCCTCTCCCAGTGTGTCAGTGAGCCCTCTTCCCAAAGTACACAAACGCAGGCACACACCCACCCAACAGCCATCCACCTCACAACAGCCTCTGGCCCATGCACCTTCACCCAAATCCAGCAGACGTACACCTCCTACAACCACTACCTCTACCTCCACTCCCAAACCCCCTCCATCTTCCCATCCCAGTGTGTCTAAAAAACTTTTCCTGGCAAGCTTTGACCTCTTCCCTTCACCTCCCCCCGTCTTTCCCCTAGGGCCAGGCTTTCCAGGTCCCAGCCCTGCACCTCAGCCACCAAATCCCCAGGCACAGTGGTGCCAGCAACTGTGGGGTCGAGTGTGCCACCCATCAGGGCTGCCAGTGTGCCAAGTAGCGAGGGCAAGGACATTCTGCCACCTGCCAAGGTGAAAAAGGTGCCCACATCCCGGAGGGAGAAGCCGAAACTACCAGCCACCAAGGGCTCAGTAAAAACAAAAGGGGATAGTGGCAAGACAACTGCGGCACCATCAAAGGTGGGGAAGGGCCAAAAGCAGAAGAGCAGGTCTGGAGAGGGCATGGTGGCACTGACTGAGGGACCAGTGTCATACCTTCTGTCCACGACCACGCCAACCTGTCCCGCATAAACACCGCTAGCTGCCCTGCCACCACAACCGCCACCTGCACCGCCACCTGCACCACCCCCTGCACCACCCCCTGCACCACCCCCGGCATGTCTACAGCCTCAGCGACAGTCCCCAGTCTCTTCCCCAGTGGTCAGCCGTCCGTGGCTGCAGGAGACGTCCTGCTTTGACCCTCAGCAGGTGCTGACCCATGCACCGCTGCCAGCACCACCCCCACAGACACGGCCGCAAGCACTCCCGCCACAGACACCGCTGCAAGCCCCGCCACCGGCCCCGCGGCGTCCTCGGACACTGGCACCACCGCTGACATGGCTACCATCCCCAGTGGTCAGTCGTCTGAGGCTGGAGGTGAGTTTGTGGACCCAGGGCAGCTTCCATGAGGCATGACTTTCATCACTGTTTGCACCTGCAGGTGGAATGCGAATCCGCAGCAGTATGGGGTATGTCGCTGCCTCCATGGCATATCATGGTACCTGAACCTCGCCAATATCGTGGCACGCACACCCAGGTGAGGGAATTGTACCGGCCACACTGCACGTGTAGCACTCTGGGCACCAGGCCCCCTCCAGAACCAGTGGAGTATCACATCCACTGCCTCAGTCCTTGGCAGGATGAAGCACTCTGGGCACCAGGCCCCCTCCAGAACCAGTGGAGTATCACATCCACTAACTCAGTCCTTGGCAGGATGAAGCGCTCTGGGCACCATGCCCCCTCCAGAACCAGTGGATTATCACATCCACTACCTCAGTCCTTGACAGGATGAAGAACTCTGGGCAACAGGCCCCCTCCAGAACCAGTGGAGTATCACATCCACTACCTCAGTCCTTGGCCGGATGAAGCACTCGGGCACCAGGCCCCCTCCAGAACCAGTGGAGTATCACATCCACTACCTTAGTCCTTGGCAAGATGAAGCACTCTGGGCACCAGGCCCCATCCAGAACCAGTGGAGACTGTTATCCACTTGAGAGACTGTGGCTTTGCACTCCCCAGGATACAGCAGTGGGCAAACCACCTACTGGAGAGACTTGAGAGACTGTGGCTTTGCACTCCCCAGGATAAAGCAGTGGGCAAACCACCCACTTGAGAGACTTGAGAGACTTGAGAGACTGTGGCTTTGCACTCCCCAGGATACAACAATGGGCATGGAGCTCCCTCATACAGCAGTGGCGTCATGCGTTCATCAGGCTGAGGTGCCCCCCCTCCCCTCCCCCTGAGGTGCCTGTGTATTTTCAATCTGATGCCCCTGCAGTGTTCTCTCTGTTTCGAGTCAGGTATCATGTGTGGGCTTCGCCCATGCATTTTGGGCCCAGTGGTCCACGGACAATGACTGGTACACTATCCGGACTTGTTTAGTTTGTGTACATATGTGTATGTACTGAATTTTGACTTTTGACTGATGGATTTTTAATGAGTACAATTGTTACAATAATTTCCTTTTGTCCTTGCGTTCTTCCCTGGGGGTTGGGGGGTGTATATGTTATGTTGCTGCATGTATTTGTGTGTATGTTGTTGTGTGTGAGGGTGGGGGTGTTGCGTGTTGCGTGTGTGTGTCGCTCTCTTTCCTACTCCCTCCCCTGTGTTGTAGGTGCAGTACTCACCATAGTCGCCACCGCCGATGTTCGTACTTCTGGTAGAAGAGGAGATAAACCAACATGGGTAACACCTGAAGTTCGGGCTCCATGGCGCCCTGGTTCCTCGTTGGGTGCCGAGAGGTGAGTGTTTTCCCTTCTGTGTACTGTTTCCGCCGTGCTTTTGATAGCGTTGGTTCCGCCCCGGAAAAGGTGGCGGATAGGCGTCTTGAAATTCGGTGGGCGGTACTTTGTCTTCCGCCTGTCTGTTGGCAGTTACCGCTGCGGTGTTTGTTTCTACCGCCATGGCGGTCGGAGTGCCAAAGTGCCTGTCTATGTTGGCGGTTTCCGCCACGGTCATAATCCCATTTCTTTTCCGCCGGCCTGTTTGCGGTATTACTGCCTCTTTAACACCGACCGCCAGGGTTGTAATGAGGGCCATAGTAATGTGTTTTATATGTCCTGACAGTGAAATATTGCCAAATTCGTTTTTCACAGTTGCAATGCCTGTCCCTCTCATAGGTTAACATGGGGGCTACCTTTAAATCTGATTAAAGTGTAGACTCCCTTTGGGAGCGGATGGACATGAGGAGTTTGGGGTCTCTGAGCTCACAATTTCAAAATACATCTTTTAGTAAAGTTGATGTTAAGATTTTGTGTTTGAAAATGCCACTTTTAGAAAGTGAGCATTTTCTTGCTTATACCATTTCTGTGACTCTGCCTGTTTGTGGATTCCCTGTCTGGGTCAGTTTGACAGTTTGGCTGGTTGCACCTCACACTAGACAGTGACAGAAAGGGAGCTGGGGTGTAGTCTGCATTTCCTGATGATCCATCTGTGCTAGGAGGGTGGGGAAGAGTGGTCACTTACACCTGAAATGGCTGTGCCTGTCCTCACCCAATGCCGTCTCCGACCCCCTGGTGAGTGTCTGGGGCCTGGCCTGGGAAAGGCAGGACTTCACATTCAAAAGAGACTTTACTTTGAAGTAGGCCTACTTCAAAGGAGAAATTGGGGATAAGAGGGGCACCCAAAACCACAGACTTTAGATCACTTCTGGACATCAAGAGGAACCTCTGCCTGGAGAAGAGCTGAGGAGAAGTGCTGCCCTGCCTGTGGCTGTGCTTTGTGGAGCTATCCTGCAGTTGCTGCTTCTGCCAGAGTAAGAGGGCAAAGACTGGACTTTGTGTGCCTTCCATCTTGTTAAGAAATCTCCAAGGGCTTGATTTAGAGTTTGCCTCCTGCTGTTTGAAGTCTTAGGGACAGCAAAGACTTCTTTCTGCCAGGACTGCAAAGACTTCTTTCTGCCAGCACCTGGAGTCTCTGGAGAGACTCATGCTCTGACAAGCTGTGCCCTATCCAGTCCCTGGGCCCTTGAAAGGAAAGCTGGTGGAAATCCAAGGAAATCGACCACGGACGACTTCGGACCGACGCCGCTGCTGAATCCGGTGACGCCGCCAGCAACCGACTCCGTGATCTTCGCTGGAATGCGACGCCGCTGCAGCCCCACTGAAGTCCGTGACTCCGTGGAAGTCACCGCACCATGTCGTGACCGACGCTGCTCGAAGTGCACGGATTCAACTCTTCGCACAGATGCCGCGATCCCCGACTTCGCGCATCTAATTGTTTTCACTCTTCACCAAAGGTACTGTACTTGGGGGTCTTCGCGACTCCATGTCCGGTGGCACTGGTGTCAGCTTGTTGGGAACAACTTTGTCACTATGCCGTGTTAACACCTCATCGAAGCATTGTTTGTTTCTAAGCGCTATTTTTGAGTTTAATCTTTAAAAATTCATAACTTGTCTTGTGTATGTCACATGTTTGTCATTTTGGTCTTGTTTTGTTTAGATAAATATTTCCTATTTTTCTAAACTGGTGTTGTGTCATTTTGAAGTATTTTCTGTGTGTGGTGGTACAAATACTTAACACCTAGTTCTGCCAAGCTACCAAGGGGGTAAGCAGGGGTTTGCTGAGGGGGATTCTCTTTTACCCTGACTAGAGTGAGGGTCCTTGCTTGAACAGGGGGTAACCTGACTGTCAACCAAAGACCCCATTTCTAACAAATGTCTTCCAAGGAAAAGGGCTGAAGAGCTGGAGGAGGAGTACTGCTCCTTTTCTGTGACTGTGCTTTGCTGGGTTGGCCTGCAGTTGCTGCTTCTGCCTTGCCTGAAAGAGGAAAAAGACTTGACTTTGTGGTATATTCCTGCTTGAGAAGTGTCTCCAAGGGCTTGTACTGAGCTTTCCTCCTGTTTTGAAGTCTCAGGGTCATCAAAGACTTCCTCTGCCAGTACCTGGACTCTGCTGAGACTCCTAGCCTGCCAGGTGGTGCCCTGTACAGTCCCTGGACCCTTGAAAGGTAAAGCTAGTGGAACCAAGGTGGAAATCCACGCACAGGAGCCATGCGGGAAATAATTCTACACACCACCTACAACACAGCTGTAAAAATGACGCACCACCTGTATCGCGGCTGCAGAAGTGACCCAACACCCACTTGTGGCTGCTAAAATCGACACAAGCCCCACCCAGCTTGGTTCCTCATCACTGTGCGGCCGGATTTCACATGCATCGTCACTAGGAGTCAAAATTGACATGAATCTGCCCAGACTTGAGGTGTCTGTACCAAAATCAACACATCGAGTCTGGCGAGAGAGAAAAAACATGCATCACCTACCTGACCAGAGAAGAAATGACGCACAACCTCACTTGAGAGCAAAAAATCGATGCATCGCTGACTTCTCCAATGCATGCTCATATGTGCAGCTTTATTTTTTACAGAAACCAGGTACTTTGTGTAACATCAACACATCCATTGTTTTCTATGGAGTAAGTCTCTTTTTACTTTAAAAATTCATAACTTGACTTGAATGTTGAATTTTTGTCGGTTTGATTTAGATAAATATTGGCTATTTTTCTAAACTGGTGTCCATTTTGTAGTGTTTTCACTGTATTACTGTGTGTGTTGGTACAAATACTTTACACATTGCCTTTGAGATAAGCCTGACTGCTTGTGCCAAGCTACCAAGGGGATGAGCAGGGGTTACCTTAAGTGAATATCTCCCTTGCCCTGACTAGAGTGAGAGTTCCTGCTCGTACAAAGTGTTTACTGACTACCAACCAGAGATCCAATTTCTCACACATTTCATCCCCTTGTCTCACTTAAGATGTGAATATATAAACTGATACTTCAGCAAGGCTATGTGATTAAAACATCAAACAATACCTGTGATTGAAAGGCCAAAAAACAAATTTGCACATGGCCTAGAAGGTGGTGACTGTGCCACTGTTGATTTCTCAAACATTGCAGGACAACATGACAACATGATCCTTCAATAAGGACAAATATACATCTCCAGACAATGCAAGCACTGAAGATTATGCTTTAGAAATGTTTAAAATGGCGACTGCCTACAACACTGGACAATAGGAAACAACAGTCGGTGGAAGTTGTTATGGTGGTAGGCGGATACTACCATGGCGGACATTGTCACTGCATAACATTGCTGTCAATGGCAGTCTTGGGCCAATGGCAGTGTCCGCCGACAGCGACGGTCACGTATGTGGTAGACGTGACCATGACCTTCCTAATTCCCCACATTACGATGGTTGGATGGGCATTTGAAGGCAGCACAGCTGCCACAAGGGGGTAAGTACAGACCTAACTCATGTTTGACCCTTTACCAGGTGATTGACTGAGGGACAGAATGCTAGCTCTGACAATGTAGGAAGTATCATGTGTCACAGATCTTCTGTGCTCACGTTGGTGTACACGGGTCATGTTTTGGCAACAGGTGTGCACATTCATTTTGGTTTGGGACATGGTACTCAACAATGAGGACCCCTCAGTCCTATAGTACAGAATGGAATACATATGACTGTGTTTTGTGTTACAGTAATCTGCTTTTACTACCCTGGTTGGTGTTAGTTCACACCAACAGATCACTCTTCCCTAATGTCATAGTAGAAAGGTGAGTAGGTTCTTGGTCTCCGTCCTCTGCTATGTATCAGGGGTTATGTCTATGTGTGATTTTAATTCAGGCTGTGGAGATTCATCACCAGTGCTTGTAGGTTTCTGTAGTGTCACAGCATTATTTGGTGCAGGGGTGTCCATCAAACATGTCACATTAATTACATAGCTAACAACTTAAAATCTGTTGCAATGTAATTCCCCTTGTTAAGTGAGGAATGTACATTGACATGTGTGATGTCCCATCAGAGTTGACAAAAAGCATGTTGGATACCAGTGTGCATGTGCTACATTTCTACTGGGACACATATGTTGGTATCAGATGTCAGCATGTGATAGACAGGCTGATGTCCTGGTAGCTGAACGTTGTCACATTTTTGGTTATGAAATACTTTTGTTGGTATGATACATAGACAATGGTTGTCCACTCACTGCTATTGCCCAGACAGTACAGTGCCAATATCATGTGCATTAGAAAACAAAAATCATGCCTCACTGTTGGATTTTATCATGTGTACCTGCTTTAGCTATGAAGGGTTGGACACATGAGCCCAGAGTGTTTGGCAGTTTGACAATTAACTTATTTGGTGCAGTTGTGGTAGTTCATATACACCTGTGTGTAGTTGATAAGTGTGACCTGAATGTTGGCTTGCTTCATGGTTGGTGTACCAGTAATGTTTGCATCACTTATGCTTTGCCTCTGGGAATCCTCCACAGACAAATGCCATGCTTGCCATGTCTGACGTGTGGGTAGTCATGGTGCATCTCATTAACAAATTAGTTTACTCATGTTACTGTTTGCAAGGTCTGTCTCCATGCTTCCTGCGCAATACAGTAGTCTATTTGCTACATACACAAAATAGTTATCTTTTAAATGTTTGTGGGACATTATGTGACCTCGGTCCTTTCATGACTATTATTGTTTGTCTTCGGGAGACATTTATCCTAGATAATTAGGACCTGAGTCTATTCTTACTCCTTGCTACCTCTCAATTGTGACATGGGTGTTAACATGTATATTACCTCCTTGAATAACATTTGGTAGGTGTTACATGTTGATATGTCATTTGATTGTATGTGTCCACAGTGATATGGTTGATTCTATGTCACTTGATGCAGGTATGGCTTGTTTGTACCTGGGTTGCTTGCCTTTACTTGGCAATATATGTTTTTGCCTGGTACATGACATCAGGGTAAGGTGTTTGTGTTGTAAGGATTGGCTCTGTGTATTTGGGAAGCTACCCTATTTTGGGAATCCTTTGATTGTCTACTGCTTGACTCTGTTCTGCAGAATATGGCACAGGTATTGGGTGGAATAGTCACCTGGTCATTGTATGGTTAGTGTGATAGCTCAACCTAATTCTTGCTATTGTAGTTTTCTGATAGCTTGCTTTGTTGGTGTGTGACAGTTGTAAAATTGAGGAACATGCATTGTTTTCTGTTGTTACATGATGTTGGCACTTTCCTGGCGCTTCTTGAGTGGGGCCAGTTGACATGATGGTGTGTGATTTCTTTCTGATTTGTGATGGAAGTGTTAACAGGTGTTTTTATTACCTTACTTCACTATCTATTCCCAGCATCAGCACCAGCAGGCAAAGGAAACTAGGCAGAGCCTAGTGGGGAAGCTTCTGGCCACAGGACCTCTGGCCAGGAGGACACAAACACCGAGGGACACGGTGGCCCAGAGGATGAGGGGAGTACCACAGGGCAGACAAGATTTGCTACATCTTCTTCAGATTCCTCCTCCAGTGGCTACTCCCTAGTGGTGGCAGATCCATCAGGGACCACTCCAGTACCATCTCTGTCCGCCACCCCCTGTACTAACACCGCCGTCCCTGAAGATCCCCACCCAGCTGGCTGTGCCTGCTCACCTATGAGGGTGGGCATCTCCTTTGCCGCAGACACCTCTGCCCCAGTTCCTGTTACTCCTGCTGCCCTCAGTGAGGAGACTATTGGCCTCATGAGAAGCATCTCTGTAGGTCAGCCCACCATTGTGAATGCCATCCAGGGACTGGCAACACAGTTCCAACAAAACAATGTGTTCCTGGAGGACATTCATGGTACAATGGCTGGCCTACAGAGATTTTTTTAGGCTTTGGCCTCCACACTGACGGCAGCCAGTCACCCCTTGTCTACTGTTATTCCTCCATCTTCGTCTTCCCAGTCCAAATCCCCCTTCCCCGACCCAGCCAAACCATACAAACAGACTGGCAAACATCTACCTCAACAGACAAGGGAAACGCACAGAAACACAAGCAGCACAAGACACACCACCAGCAAGCATCCACACAACATCCACCTGCAGACACAGCAACAGTTACCACTTGCTCCCCCAAGCATCACAGACACAACACCTGGCACACCTGTACACAACATACCAACATTCACTGATCCAGCCACCATACCTATCCTACCCACAGACACCACTCCAGCAGACCCCCAGACAACTACCCCAGTCACCACACCCACAGACATGACAACCACTGACATGCCTACATGCAGCACATCCACCATACCTGCAGTCACCACCCCAACAGACAGCCACCCACCCACCACAGCACCCCCCTCAACCCAAGACACATAAACGCCCTCACTTACTCACCCAACAGACACCCACCCACACAAGCATACCTCCCACAAACAAGCACCAAAGAAATCCACACTGACATGTCAAACAACCACTCCCTCCACACCCAAACCCCCTTTTGATGACCGTTCCCGTGTGTCCAAAAATGTTTTCTTTTGTAACCTAGATCTTTTCCCTACCAGTCCCCCGTGACACCACAAAAAGGGCTTTTATCCTCTCCAAGGTCATCCCTTCCACCTAGAAAGACGTCCCCTACCCTCTGCCAGCACCCATGCCCCTGCCAGGAAGAGGTCCACCCCTCCCAAGAAGGTCCCCCCAACTGAAGCCAAAACCCACCCTTTCCAAGCCTAAGCTTCCTCTCACCCATCACCCCCAATACTCCCTGAGGTACCTGCCTTCCCCCTTGATGCCCCACCTGTGGAGGTTACATGGCAGTCATGAGTCAAGTTCGGGCACCATAATGTGCCTTTGGTGTAATAAGGACACTTGAGGACTGGCCAATGGCCTTGAATGTTCATATTTATGGCACATTTATATTATTAAAGCCAACCAGTTGTTGTTTTTTTTGGTTACATCTTTGTCCTGCATTCCCGTTCCTAGGTTTCAGTTGTTCCTGGCTTTCAGTGGTGGTGTGCCAGTAACTCTGTATGTGTGCTACTTCCTGCTTCATGTTGTGTATTGGCAGTATGTGAGTTTGTGTGCAGTGCGGTTGTCCCCAGGGGTTGGGTGTGTGTTGTGTGATAGGTATGTGTATGCAGCTGAAATGTTGGTGTCATGGTATTGTGTCGTGTTTGTAGTGATATGTGTTTGTTGTAGTGATGTGCAATGTGGTCCTGTAGGGTGTATACCTTGTCCCCTGATGTGGCTATTGTGTACATGAGATACATGTTCATGAGTTTTTTCAGTGCAGACATGAAGTGTGCTGAGTTGTGCAAGTGTGCTTTGCTTTTGTGTGCAAGTGACTATTTTGGTGTGTGCACCCTGGTTGGTGCCTTGTATGGTGTTTGGAGTAGTGTTGGCTTTTTAGGCTTGCCCTTCACCCATATGTGTGACTGTGCATTACAGTTGTTGTTGGTATTAATTGTCCATGAGATCTAAATGGGGCCTGTTCATGTGAGCACGTTTTCGTGGGACTTATCCAACATGAGATGTGTCCGAGTACGGCCTTTTCCATGTATGATTTTGCTGCCCCCATCGCTGTTGTGGTGGTCTTGTTGTGATGCGTCACTCTGTGTGTTTTGACTGTTTGTGTCTGCATGGGTTGTGCATGGCATAATAGGTTTGATGTGATGTGTGTGTGTTGATTGCTAGGTTGTTTGATGGTGTTGTTGTGTGTGTTCGGTTACACATGGATGTACATGTGTGTTGCATGTGTGTCCAGTCCCTGGCCAGTGTTGGGTGTGAGTGTATGACATGTATTTGTGCAGTTGTTGTGCTGTAGTTATGAGTTTGTACGTTGTATGGGAATCTGTGAGCCTGTGCTGTGTTGGCATGCGTATGTGTGTGGCATTGACGTGTGGTGTCATGTATGTGAGTGTGTCACTATGCTGTTTTGTGTAGGTACAGCCCTTCACTACCTCCTCCCTCTGGTATGTTATGTAACTGTACCAATTTATACATTTTACAAATATAACAGTTGAGTGTGTGTACTTATGGTTGTTGTTGTCCTCATTGGCGATGGTTTCGTTGTTCTTCAGCGATCAGTGGGATGATGTATATTTGGGGTTCCATGGCGGCACCGAGCGTGTATGGATCCCTGGAGATGAGTGTCTCCCTTAATTGTGTCTGTTTCCACCTCCTGATGCGTGGTGGTTGGACAGCAGTGGTCACATTGGTGGTGTGCAACCTCCTAATAGGTCCAGTGATGACATATCCTCTGCCAGACTGTTTGTGCCTCCAGACGACTGCTGCAGTCTGTACTGGCTGGCAGTGCCAGCAGACCACTGGCGGTCTTATGTGTGCACCGCTGCCAAACTCATCATTTGGCGGTCCGCTCTGCCAGCCTGTGCAAGGTAGGACCGCCAACATGGTGGTTAGGGGACCACCAAACTCGTAATGAGGCCCTTAGTCTATATTTAGGTTAGTAGTTTATGGTACGTCACTGTTTGTTTGATGGGTAAAAGTGCATACACTAAAGGTATGTTTGTTTTGTGTGTTTGTAACCCTGGATTGTGTGAGTGGTTAAAGGCAATACTTAAACATGTCATCCATCATCCATATAGCTAGGATATGTATGTATTAGAATGTTTTAAGGGTAGCAGGGGCTTCAGTTATTGCTTTGGGTTCTGGCTATGGGTCTTTTCACGTTTGTGATACATGGGAGTTGTCATGTAGTATAGTCAGGAACCTTTGAAATGTTTTTCTTAAAGAGCACCTGCAGGTTCTTGTGAACTAATGCTAGCTTTCATAAGGTCTTGTAACACATTTCTAGCTTCTTCAATTTCTGTAACATTAAGGGCCTCTTTATGAGGCTGACATTCTTGAGACATCAGCCTCGCAGTAGCGCTCAGGATCGCCGCTGATGTGGCAGTCCTGCTGCCACATTAAGAACCTGGCGGTCAGACTGCCAGGGTAGTGCCATCATCGCCGGGAATGATGATCCTGGCAGGCTGACGGTGGAGGAGGCCGGAATCAGCAGGGCGACGCTGCATGCAGCGCCACCCTGCTGATTACGACCTAGTTCTCCGCCATCCTTTTCATAGCGGTATCACTGCCATGAAAAGGCTGGCAGGGAACAGGTACAGGGGGCCAAGGAGGGGTTCCTGCACTGCCCGTGCACTTGGCATGGGCAGTGCAGGGATCCCCCTGCCAGCACCGTCACAATACTCACCGTCTGCTGTGCAGAGGAAGCCAGTATGGCAGCAACCTCCCTGTCAGAAGTTCGGCGGACGGGTCTTCCCTTTCGCCGAACTCCTAATCAGGCCCTTAGTGCTCTCTAACTTTTGTACTATTTAATTCTTACTTGCAGTATTTCCATTAGCATGCATTCAAATAAATCCTTGCACATTCCTGTGCGTATTCTCTGTGGTTTTGCTTTCTTGACTTTAAGTATATCTCATGTGAGTCATTGACAAGTTGCCTTTTTGAGATTTGATGTAAGTCATGCTTTCCAACATGCCAGTGGATTTTAGAACTATATATATCTTCTAACAACTATATTTCATGTAGTTAATATTTAAATGTGCATTCCTTTTTTTAGAATTTATATTTACAGGTTGATGTAGTTATTTTGTAAAAGATGTCTGAGGCCTTCATTTTTAATGGAACGGTATGGTACTGGTGCTTGTTTGTTGCCTGTTGAAAACGTTACATTTGATAGCGTTAGATGTTTGAAAAATAATTTTGCACTTTTTTAGCTTTCATTTCATTGTACTTTTAAAGTATGCTGTGTTTTTGGTTGCTTTATTTTAAGTTATATTTACTTACTTGTTTGGTGGTCAAGTTTGGATTTTAGAAGTATAATATTTTAATTTTCATCTTTTAATTTTCAGCTGTTCGCCCTTAGTGTTTGTTGAAGTTGCTATCTTATTTTGTCACAGTTGAAATCAGACGAATGTTGCTTTCTTGATTGTTTTTCACTTTTGCTGTAATTTAATGTATGTTTTTGTGCCATTATACGGTAATTATTTATTTAGTAAAGTGTTTACATTAGATAGTTTGTTTTAAATGGTATTTTTCTGTTTAGTTTTTATTTGGTGAACTCTAATTAGTGTTCACCAAATTTGGGATACCTTCCTGCACAAAAACAATCCCAAAAGGCATTTTCTTTTTTCTATGTGTGCTGCAAAATGCAACATACAGGTAAAGAGTAAAAACAGGGAGAAATAAAAATATTTCTCCTCACTGCGCCTCCCTGGGGAGGCGTGAGGGTTTGGTGCTTCCCCAGGTTTACATGGTTAAATGAATCTGGGACAGATTCAAAACCCATGGTTGTTGCATGGGAAAACCCACTGCAATGGCCATGAAACATCTCCTTGGCACAGAGTAAGGCAACACAGCGATGTGCGCTGCTTTGTCTTACTCCATATCTATGAGGCCATTCAAAGCCATTCAAGTGGCTTTGCATGGTCTCCTAGATATGGTTGAGAGGTTTGCACCATTGGAGTGTCAGAAAAATTGACTCTCTGGCAGCGCAAGCCTCTCATAAATAAGCTACACCATTTTTTGTGTTGTGTGTTCATTTTGTATGTATTTTATTGCAGTGTGTTTGATTTTATGTACTTATTACCTTTTGAATCTGTATCTTTGGTAACATTATTTTATTTTGTTTGATTTAAAAAGAAACATTTCATGTTTTAATAATGTGGAAAAGTAATGTATATATTTTTTTAGGGATGTTAGGTTTTCAGGGGATAACTGAGGGAAGATTGTTTTTAAAGTGGGTATTTTAATTTAAATGCAGTTTTAATCTTATAAATGAAATGCACACTAATATTGAAACATTAGAAAATGTGTTGTTTTAAAAAAAAAATCTATTAATCATTTTATCATTTCTACACAAATATTTTAACACATTTATTACTTTTAACGTATTGCTAAATCATATTACATTTTATTTTCAATTGGAAATATTACTTTAATTATAGAAATTGTAGAAAACATTACAAATTATTAAATTTAAATTTATTAATGTACCAGTTTTGCAAATGTAGTTTTATTACATATTTTGAATTAAATAAATTTTCGATTGTTACTTTTTTGGCGACTTTATATCTTTATTCTTTTTAAATGCCAAATTTTATATTTCATTGTTAATACATTCTTGTAAATGTTTTACATTTTCAAAATTACTCAAAAATATTCAAAATTAGGCAAAATTAAATTATGAAAATAGAATACATATTTCATATTTATGTTGTATTAATTAAGATATAGTCATATTTGTGTATGTTTATATGTTATTTATATGGTATTGATTTATTTATTTACATTTTATTTAAAAAATAATTATATCTTATTTTATTATTTATTTGAATATGTTCTGTTCTTGGGAGTATATAGTCTAATAGTGATTAATTTAATTGTAATATAATTTATATTTACTAATAATTAGAAAATCTGTTTTTTTAATATATACTATGATTTTTATATTTGATTACAAATTTGTATGTTACATTTCAAATGTAGGATTAGTAATAAATAATAATAAAAATCAAACAGTGATTAGCATATTATTTTATATGTTAATATTACATTTTAAATATATAAAGGTTTTGAGCTGGGGTTCTTGTGTGTAACAAGCACTTTTTATTTTATTTTCATACATATTTATGTGCAAGTATGAAATATTGATTGTGTATAAAAACCTTTTAGTATCCAATTTCTTCCCTAAAATAGTTTATATTGGAGTGGAATAGTGGGCATAGTAAGTGTCATCCTTTTAGCGTCTAACATCTTCGCCAAAATGGTTTAAAGTGGAGTAGGAATAGATTATGTCATCCCTTTAGTGACCAACACCTCCCCCAAAATGGATTAGACTAGAATGGGGATAGTGAATGTCACCTCTTTAGTGTCCAACACTTTCCCCAAAATGATTTATATTGGAATGGAAATAGTAAATGTTGCCCTTTTAGTGTCCATACCTTTCCCAATGCCCTGGGTACCTAGGTACCGTATACTAGGGACTTATAAGGGGGTGCCAGTATGCCAAATTATAAGTGGAATACGGTGTTAACATTATCCAACAACCACATTTAAGGTGAGAGAGCATAACTACTGGGGTCCTGGTTAGCAGGATCCCAGTAGACAGTAAAACACACTGACAAACAGGCAAAAAATGGGGGCAACCATATTAGAAAGAGGCTACTTTCCTACAGATGCTAGGCTGACAGTTGGAAACCTCGGTTTCTGCCTGTTAGCCTAGCAGGGACCTAATAGGTCCTGCAGGGTGGTCGTCACCACAGCATACGCCACCCTGTCAGGAGTTTGGTAAACGTGTTATCCCCGTTGTGAGGAGACTGCAGACAAGGTGGCTGACTCCCCACCGGCCCAATTATGACTTTCCCAGTGGGCTGATGGGTGGGAGCAAAGGTTCCCGCTCATCAGCCCAGTGGGAAATGTGCAGCAGCATGGTCGTCGGTTCATAATAGAGCCAGCGGTAATGCTGCCACACGTTGGGGGCACCAACACCCTTGAAATGCACACTGTCTGTACTGTGTGTATTCCCCAGGCTGCTGGGCAGGGGGCCCCCTCTACTTTATGGTGGTGGAACCACCATGAAAAGGCTGACAGAGAACAAGGTTGTAATCAGCAGGGTGGCGCTGAGTTCAGCGCCGCCCTTGCTGATTACAACCTACACCGCTGTCATCCTGTTGGGATCAGAGATCCTGGTGGGGACAGCAGTAGGTTGGCAGGTCTGACTGCCAACTTAGTAATGTGGTGGTCAGATCTCCACAACCGCGGCAGTCCAACCCCCCCCTCCGAGTCTGACAGTCTGTTGACCGTCAAACTCGTAATAAGGCCCCCCAGAGAAAGTGGAATGACCTGAGGGGCAAGGTGGGTTCTCTGACCTCCAGACAACAGATGGAGGCCAACAGGACTAGAGGTAGCCCTCCCAGTGCCCCATCAATACTCTTTTCCTGGGAGGAGGTCTTGGCCATCCTGCATCCTGGGTGCTTGACAGGAATACCTGGGGGAGTGAAGTCTGGTAAGTTACCACACAATAAGTGCTGCAAAAGTGCAATGTCCTGCATGCTCACAGCTCAACCTTTACCACTGTGTTATTCAGGTACTTCACCACCATTGAATATCCAGAGTAGCTGAGATGTAACACTGTCAATGTGTATTGTTGGACCCAACAGCACAGCTATCAAGGCCCATCACATGCCATGAGTCACAATGTTGTCAATAACAAAATAAAATATCAGGACTCATGGTATGTCTCAATATGTAAATGTATGTTCAAACCTAAATGCATTCAGACTACAAATATGTAATACCCAATATTTGTCTAGTGTGTGAAGTAAAGGGAGTCACCTGACTGGAACTCCTAGAAGGTCTTGTTTCAGTAACTCCAACCACCAGCCCAGTGGTCACTTGACCATATACCCCTGTTTGTTAACTCTCAATTGAAGTGTACTCACCTGGGAGGATACCATTTTACAGTTTGTCAAGTGTGGGAAGTGGAGAGAGTGACCTGACTGTACTGCCCAGGAGGCCCTGTGTCTGTAATTCTAACCATCAGCCGAGTTGTCACTTGCCCATATGCCCGTGTTTGTTAACTCTCAACTGAAGTCTACTCCCCTGGAGGATACCATTTGTCAAGTGTGGGAAGTAGAGGGAGTGGCCTGAGTGCAACTCCCGGGAGGCCTGTTTCAGTAACTCCAGCCACCAGCCCATTGTGTCCTTGCCCAAATAACTGTGTTTGTTAACTCGCAATTGAAGTGTAATCACCTGGGAGGATACCATTTGTCAAGTGTGGGAAGTAGAGGAAGTGACGTGGCTGCAACTCCCAGGAGGCCCTGTGTCTTTAATTCCAGTCACCAACCCAATGGTCACTTGCCCCCATAACTCTATTTTTTAACTCTTAATTGAATTGTACTCACATGTGAGTGAGCAATATACAGATCATGCTCAACTTAGAGACATGTCTGTCTATCTAGCTCCATCTTGACCTGCTATCCCAAGATTAAACTATTGAGGACAGGAATGACACCTTAACAAGGGCATCATTACGAGTTTGGCAATCTGATGGTAAGACCACGCCGCGGCAGCCCACAAAATACCGCCATGTTTGCATTCATACAGAATGCCGTAGTACAAGTTACACAGGCAGGACTGCCTAAACCCAGCCAAAATTCCAATACCACTAGGACTCTGGAGGGCAGGGAAGAGGAAGTTTCACCACCAGCATGGCCAGCCCATCAAAAATCCTCTGAACCAATTACGACCCACAAATCAAGATAAAGGGTCTTCCATGGCTGAAAACCAATGGCAGCGCGAACCGTGGCGGTCTACACAATAATACACTACACCACATTGGATAGTTTGAATTTCACACACCTGACACACATTCGCACACCCAATACACCTACAAATAGGACTATTAAACCCATCCCTTCATGCCCCACCATCCTTTAGATCAAAAACTCCATACACAGCAAGATGAAGGCCGCACACAGAAATTAGGAACCATAGAATAGGCACCACTCACCACTTCAAATACCACTCATACCACACCAGCACATTTTTTTGCCACACATCAGACACCACCCGTCACCCACTCACAACACAGCACCCACACTTCATCACCCATTTTCTTTATCATGCCACCCACCAGTACCATGTACCCACAAAAGCATCCCTGCTTCACAGACAATGAGGATCATGGTGGACAAAATCATCAGAGTAGAGCCACCCCTATTTGGTGCACAAGTCCAACAAACCTCTATTGCCAGGAAAATGGAGATGTAGCAAAAACGTCTACAGGGTAAATTCTGTAGGCAGCTATCCATGCACAAAGCAGGATCTCAGAAAGAGTTGGAACGACCTGAGGGGGAAGGTAAGTTCCATGATCACCGGGCCCCAACGTCCTCCCCCAACGTTCACATCATGGGAAGAGAAGATCTTGGATATCATGTATACTAAGGGCTTGACAGGAATACCTAGGGGAGTGGAGTCGGGTAAGTCACAACACTGAAAATATCACCCTAAAGTCCTGTCTTGCATGCTCACTGATCACCTTTTGACATCTAAACAGCCAACACACTCACCACACGTGTCCAGCTGTCCAAATACCTCTCTCTGGCATATAACATGTTAACTTAACTCACCTGTAGGTACAGTGTTTGTGTATGATGTGGGTAGTACAGGAACTGATAGCCCTACAACTCCCTGCAGGCACTGTTCACCCATTAAGAAAATCAGAACAGCGTACCATAATTTTTACCATAATGAAAATAGTCTTGCATGTCAACTACACAGTCGACTCAACCCACCTGAATGAACCACAATTTTAAAGTCTAGGGCTGTGACAGCAATGCTATGGGCATATTCTACTACAATACCACCAAAACACAGCTACAGGTGTGTCCTGTCCTAAAATGACCCTTTTACCTTCCATCACCCATTCAAAGATACTCACCTGGGGGGAACACAGATATCTGCAGTGTGCTGTACTCTGTGTAATCTGATACATATGGCCAGGCAGAATGGTTATTCCTAAGCTGATGGACAAGTTAGTTTCCACTTTACATTCTGCAGCGGTCTGGTGACTCAATACTGAACTACTGCTAACAGGGAGGTAACATGAGCAATATAAAGCTACACAACAGACAAGATATGAATCTATCAATAAACACCCAATTGCCAAGCTAATCTGAAATCCTGCAGCAAGGATATAGGAATTACCTGGATCCCACATTGCTGTACCCCAGATTTGAAAGCAGATCTCACTGTCATATCAGGGGATCAAGCAAAGCCTTACTGTACATGACACAAAGCATATCTACCTGTCAAAGTTTGACACCACATGTTGAATTGCAATCTATAACAGTCTGTTCCACTTCTTCAATAGGTCACCTATCCATTGTGACCATGGAGAGGACTCCTTAGAATGCCACTTCCCCCGGATGAAGCCTTCAGTGAGGAGAACATCCCTGGATGTGAGGACATTGAGGACAACCCTGGACAATCTGGGACACCTGATCAGACTACAACTGTCAGTCTCGCCTGCCTACATCAAGCCCTCTCAGCCCTGTTGCTGCTAAATCCCAAGCAACCATTCTCCCCCAAACATGTGTTTCAAGGACAGTTACAACCATCATGTGCCCCCAGCATAGGTACCAGAGTTACCACTAGAAAATGCAGACAATGAAGGACCTGACACCAGTAGGAGTCAGCAAACTGTGCCAACGGCACAGGTACATGGGGTAGGGAGTATGGGAGGGATGGTGTGGGCCAGCAAATTGAGGTTCCTAGGGATTCAACTGGCCAGGACACCACTTCCCAAGTCTTGGGAGCCTGCCAAAAGTCCCAAGGCATGATGGGCCAGGTACTTGCCATGATGGGGGAGATAAAGCAGCTACAGAGGGACAAGCACCAGGAAGTCATGCAAAAGTGGGAGGCCCACAATGACAACAGGGCCTCCCTATCAAGGGTGCTGGGAGACATTAATACCACCCTGAGTAGGTTATGTTCACAACAGCATACCCCATTTATTGGCCATGTAAAACCAGCCCCTTCTACATCTGAGACAGCCAGTGGAAAGGAGGCTTTGTAAGGGCAATGACATGCCTCAGACACATCAGACTCTGTAGCTGAACCCCCCCCAGAAACGTGTACATCCACCAAAGCATCCAGGAGGATCAAATGCCAAGACTTCAACCATTGCCAGGAAGTGATCCTCTACTCATTGGTTCCCCTTATGTTTCACATATACACTCTGTTGACTGTTTTACCAACACTCCTGATTTTCTAATGGCACAAGGACACAGGATTTGAGACTCCAAATGTTGTAGCAGCTACCCTGATGATTACATCCACCATGACTGAACCCTTCACTGTTTGCACTTTATGATTTGATCCCTTTCATTTCATTTTCCTGTGCACTTGTGAATAAACACAACTAAACCACATATTTCATAATTCAGCTATATTGAACAGTCAACAATGAAATCTGTTGCTTGCACATGATATTCGCATATGTACCAATTCTGTTAAGTACCATCTCACATGTACTGTTGAATCTGGGTCAGATATATGTACAATTATACAAACATACACACTCTTATTTCCATTTATTGTACTTACCTGCACATGGTTGACAACATGTCAAATATCACACAGTGCAGTACAGCTTCACAATGTAATTCTTTAGCATAGGTGTGAATAACAAGAACCCTACAGACTAATGAAGTTAGGGACATGTCAGTCTTTGTCTATCCAAATAGGCAAGCAGATTGGTTTAATTTTTCATCAGCTAAAGCTTTGTCACATACCCATACCATTCCTCCCAAATGACCATACCCCATGATAGAGACAGAGGCCAGTGCAACTGTCCCCAGTCATAGAACCTTCCACTTACCATGGTCAGAAATCTGTAGGCATGTTACTCACCTATGTCAATCTTAACACACATGCCCCATGGCCTGCAATGAGGAAACACAGTGACAGCTACATGCAAGTTAAATATTATCATCATCAACCCAATGAGAAGGTTGAGGTTATGGATTTCACAGGATGACATGTGTCAGAGACTCAAGACCACACATATGACTCAATTGAACCCAGAGAACATTACACACAGGTCTATTGTGTGGAACAGTACACTACCATCCCACTGTCATGACAGACTGAGCATAGAACTCAGACACCACCAATATGATGCCACACAGTACCGTGATCTGTCCCTGTTCACTTCACAAGTCAGACCTGCAAATTCCACTTGCATGTGACACAATTCAGAACTGACCACATGAGGATGACCTTGTGAAGAAATAAAAAGTAAAAATATAATACAAAAGGTATAGGCAGGTAATGGTAATGAAGACCTATAAAGATATGCCCTAAATTCAATAGTAATACTGATTGTGCAGTGTGACAAACATTAACAAAGGAGGTCATCACAATAGTCACAACTCCATGTAAAGGTTTGCATGCACAGTTAAGCTATGTACTGCTACGCAACTAATGAGCCGTCTGATGGTCATACAAAGGCCCTTTTCAAACATCTCTAAGCCTCCCAATAACCAACTGAGGCAAATATTTTACAGAACATCACATGCCTACAGTCAGTTGAAGGACTGATTGATGAGATATGCCCAGCTGTCTCCACCTTTAACCTCATCACGGTCATTCTCATCTGGGATCTTATATGGGATCTAACGTCTCAGGATGAGGTTGTGGAGCATGCAACAGGCAACAATGACTTGTTACATGTTGGCAGGTGTGTAGAGGAGGGCTCCACCAGACTTATCAATTCAATGAAATCTAGCCTTAAGAAGTTCAACAGTCCACTCCACAAAACACCTTGTTCTTCCGTGGGCCTCATTGAAGCAAACGTCCCCTGGCGTGTTAGGGTACCTCACTGGTCTCAACAATCAGGGGCGGTCTGGGTAGCCTGGATCCCCTGTAAGGAATTGTTACATGTGTGCAAACATAAATCTTGGACATACTTACATTTGGCAGCAGACATAAGATACTGACACACATCACATATATGACTTACCAACCATCCAGGCCCTCTCTGTGTACTGTTGTGTCATCAGCATAGGGATATTGCATTATGAAGGCATTGTGAACTGAACCGGGTACTTTGCACATACTTGGGAAATGTAGAGGTCCACCACACTACTTGGACATTTATAGAGTGGAAGTTCTTCCTGTTCCAATGCTACATGAGTACCACCAATGGCTTCCTACACATGTGTGATGTGTGCCAAAGCATAAAAATCAGCCTTCACATGGGCCAAATCTTCACGTTGTGGAAATTGGATGTAGCTGTCCAGGTGTTTCAACAGTGATGAGAGGACATCCTTCAAGACCAAACTGAATATAGGCTGTGACATCCCTGTGGTTAGGGCCACGGTATTTTGAAAGGAGTCTGTGGCCAGGAAGTGCAGCACTGACATGACTTGCACAATGGGTGGAATGCACGGGGAGCGCCCACTGTCAGAAGAGGTAGGAGGACCTGAGGCACAGTGCACAGAAGACCACAGAGGCCAAGCTGGGGATGCCCTCCCAACGAGGACAGGGTGCCGTCAGACCATGAGACCCCTAATGGCCCACATTTTGGCAGTGGCATACCCTGAGTTGGATAGGTGTTTGAAGGCAGCACAGCAGGCACAAGGCGGTAAGTACAGACCTAACTCATGTTTGTCCCTTTACCAGGTGACTGAGAGATGGAACAGGATGTTGGCTTTGACAATGTGGTAAATGCAAAGTGTCACAGATCTCCTGTGTACACATTGATGTACCGTAGCATCTATAGCACGCTGGTGTGCACATACAAATGTATTTAGAGGTGTGTTACTCAATTATGTTGTCACCTCAGTACAATAGCATATTATGGTACACATACAACTGTCATATGTGTAAAATTATACAGCATTTTCTAGTCTGGTGTATGTTAATACCCACCAACAGGTCAATGTCATGGTGGTAAGGTATGTAGGTCTTTGATCTCTGTCCTCTGCAATGTCTCAATATTCCTGTCTATGTGCAACATAGAGTGAGACATAATCAAGTCATCTCTAGTTTTCCAATGCTTTCTGATAAGTGACAGCAGCATGTCAAGCTGTGATGTCCATATGACATGTGATATGCCACATGACATACAAGGTTAACATCTTCACACCTGTTACAAGGTAATCCCCCTTGGTAAGTGAGGGATGTACATAGACATTTGTGAAGTCTCATCAGAGTAGACAACAAGCTTGTTGGATACCATTGACGTATTGCAACATTTCAATGGGCACATATATATTTGTATCAGAGGCTCGGAATGTTACCACCTTGCTAATGTTCTGTTACTGGAAAGTGGCCACACAGCATTGTCCTTGGGCATATTGTTCCTGACAAATATGTATCAACATCATGTAACAATTGAAAGGTCCAGTAATAAATCCACATTGGAAATAGTTATGTCTACTTGCCGTTGCCCTGAAGGAGGTGGCAAATGAGTCCTGGCTGTTTGGGAACCTAATGTTGGCAATTACACCAATGTGATGCAAGTGTGGCAGTTCACATACACATGTGTGTAGTATTGTAAATATATCTAGACTTGTGGCTTGCATCATGGTGGGTGTACCTGTCATGTTAGCAACACATGTGCTTTGGCCTGAGAATCCTCCACAGACAGATGTAAGGCTTACCATGTGAGATGTGTGTATAGTGACGTATGCACTCAGTCAGTGGCCCAATTGCATGATTAGGTAGGTCTGATTATCATCTCTGTTCACAGTATAGTAGTCCATATGTAAGATACACTCTTTTTGACATCTTGTGGTTGTGTGTGGGAGATAGGTCTGAGCTTACTTGGCCCTTAGCTGGCTGATAAAGTTTGTTTTAGAAAACTAATGACCCAGATGACTTGGTCCACATTGTATTTTCAGTCCTTTTTACATCACTATTGGTACAGGTGTGTGTGACATGTGTTCTGACTCCTTAACCTTAAATTGAACTACATGACAATTTGAGTTGTTACAGGTTTGCATATGTCCATTGTGTATGGTTGTAAGTATGTGAAATGAAGAAGGCATGGCTTGTCTACACTAGGCTTGATTGCCTTTGCTTTACAACTTGTGTCATAGCCTGGTACATGACATCAGAGTGAATTATTTGCATGTGTTGTGTATGTAATTTTTGATTGGCGATAAGCAATACCACATTCCTAATCTATTGCTTGATTGGTGCTTGACTATGTTGTTGTAGATAGAGAACCTGTATCATGTGGCAAAGTCACCTTGTCATAGTATGGTCAGTGTGATTGGACAACTTCATTCATGGTATTGTAGGTATTAGTTGAGTAGCTTAGATGGTGTTTAACAAAGTTCATATTGAGGGACATACATCATATTTTATTGTGACATGATGTTGCCACTTTACTGGCACTACCGGGGAGTGTTGGTGAACATGATGATGTATGATGGAAGTGTCATCTTGTGAATGTGATTACCATACCTGACTTTCTGTTTTTCAGCATCAGCACCGGCAGGAGAAAGATAGGGGGCACAGCTGAGTGGGGAAGCTTCTGGCAACGGGACCTCCAATCACGAAAACACCCACAGTGAGGGACCCAGTGGGCCAGAGGATGAGGGGAGTGCCACTTGGGAGACCAGATCCACTACATCTTCTTAGGAATCCTCCTCCAGTGGCCCCTACTCAGTAGGGGCAGACCCATCTGGGACCACCCCAGTACCATATGTGTCCGCCACCACCAGTTCTATCACCACCCTCCCTGTAGCTCCCCACCCAGTTCACCATGCCTGCCCAACCAAGAAGGTGGGTGTCTCCTTCGCCACAGGCACCTCTGCCCCAGCCTGTTAGCCCTTGTCTACCATCCCCGCTCCACCTTCCTCTTCCCAGTGTGAATCCCCCCTTCCCCGACCCATCCAAAGCACACAGACAGGCATGCATTCACCTCAACATCCAAGGGTAGCGCTGACAAACATAAGCACCACAAGACACACCAGTGGCATGCACACAGATAACGTCTACCTGCAGACACAACAACAGTCACAACCTGCCCTGACACCCCCACCTCCCTCAGCATCACAGACACAACACCTGACACACCTGCAGACACCAGACCAAAATTCACTAATCCAGCCACCACACCTACTCTACGCACAGACAGCACCCCAGCAGACACTCAGACATCAACCTAGTCACCACAACCGCAGACACAACTACTGACATGCCTATATGCAGCACATCCACCATCCTTGCAGTCACAAACCCAACAGACAGCCACCTTCCCACCACAGCATCACCTAGTACCTCCACCCCCTCAGTCCCGTGACACATAAAAAGCCTTTACTCACCCACCAATCACAAGCGTACCTTCCACAAACATGTACCCATGACATCCACATCTAAACATCAGGCAGCCACTCCCTCACCCTCCACACCCAAGTCCCCTTTGGATGACCATCCCTATGTGTCTAAAAAATGTTTCCTTTCCGAGTATGACCTTTTCCCAACTCCTCCCCCTTGACACGCTTAAGATAATTTTTTCCCTCCCCAAGGACATCCCTTCCACCTCCAAGGTGTCCCGTACCCCCTGCCAGCACCCATGCCCCTCTATGAGAAAGTAGCCTCTTTCTAGCATGGTTAACCCCACTTTTGGCCTGTTTGTGATTGTGTGTCAGTGTGTTTTTACTGTGTCACTGGGATCCTGCTAGCCAGGAGCCCATTGCTCATAGAGGAAAAGCTATATGTCAGTGTGTTTTGCCTGTCTCACTGGGATCCTGCTTGCCAGGACCCCAGTGCTCATACTTTGTGGCCTAATGTGTGTGTTGTCAGTAGTGCTTGACTGTGTCACTGAGGCTCTGCTAACCAGAACCTCAGTGCTTATGCTCTCTCTGCTTTTACATTTGTCACTGTAGGCTATTGACTTCATTAACCAATTTCAATTGGCACACTGGATCCCCCTTATAAGTCCCTAGTATATGGTACCTAGGTATCCAGGGCATTGGGGCTCCAGGAGATCCTTATGGGTTGCAGCATTTCTTTTGCCACCAAGAAGGAGCTCAGACAAATCCTTCCACAGGCCTGCAATTGCAGCCTGTGTGAAATAGTGCACACACTATATCACAGCCATTTTCACTGCACTTAAGTAACTTATAAGTCACCTACATGTCTAACCTTCACTTGCTGAAGGTTAGGTGCAAAGTTACTAAGTGTGAGGGCACCCTTGCACTAGCAAAGGTGCCCCCACATAGTTCAGGGCCATTTCCTGGGATTTTGTGAGTGCGGCGACGCCATTACATGCATGCACTACACATAGATCAATACGTATGTGTAGCTTCACAATGGTAACTCCGAATATGGCCCTGTACGGTGTCTAAGATCATGGAATTGTCCCCTATTCCAAATCTGGTATTGGGGAGCCAATTCCATGCATCTTGGGGGCTCCACTATGTACCCCCAGTACTGCCAAACCAGCTCTCTGAGCCTTGCACTGCAGCTACAGCTGTTGTCACCTCACAGACAGGGTTCTTCCCTCCTGGGGTCTGAGCAGCTCAGTCCCAGGAAGGCAGAACAAAGCATTTCCTCTGAGAGCAGGGTGTAACCACCCTCTCCCTTTGGAAATAGGTGTTACAGGCTGGGGAGGGGTAGCCTCCTCCAGCCTCCGGAAATGCTTTGAAGGGCACAGATGGTGCTCTCCTTGCATACACCATACTACACTGGTTCAGGGACCCCTTGTCCCCTGCTCTGGTCGTGAAACTAGACAAATGAAAGGAGAGTGCCCACTCCCCTGTCGATATCCACCCTACGGTGGTGTCCAGAGCTCCTCCAGTGTGTCCCAGACATCAGACATCTTGCTTTGAAAGTTGTGGGGGCACTCTGGAGGGCTCTGAGTGGCCAGTGCCAGCAGGTGACCTCAGAGACCCCTCCTGATAGGTCCTTACCTGGTAAGGTAGCCAATCTCCCTTTCAGGGCTCTTTAGGGTCTCTCCTGTGGGTTCTCTTCAGATTCTACTTGCAAGTTTCTAGCAGGAATCCTCTGGAACTACTACTTCATCCTCTGACCTCGAATCAACTGCAGCCTGCTCCAGGAACCGAAGGTAGCAGCTACAAAGTATCCACAAGGGATACTCCTCCTGGGTCCAGCCAGTGCCATTTTGATGCAAAACACAACTTTGTTGTAACCAAGGCTTGTTGGGGACTTTCAACATGAAATCACGTCTGCATCCATCTTCACGTCGTGGGACATCCATTGCATCATGCAGGAACCCGCTGGCATCTTCCTAGGGTGTATTTCTGCAGTCTTCGTACAACCAGGGACTCTTCTTTTGCACCCTCTTCTGGGTTGGGAGGGGCTCCTATCCTTCCTGGAACTTCTTTCGACTTCTGGAATTTGTCCCCTTCTTTTGCAGGTCTTCAGGTCCAGGAATCCAGCAGTTGTTGTTTGCACACTTGGTTGGTTACTGCAATAATCCATATCACAAGGTGTAGTGTGTCCTAAGGACACTTGCATGACTTTACTCCTGCTTTTCTGGGTTCTGGGGTGGGTTAATTTACTTACCTTTACTGTATGCTTACTCTCCCAGCGATTCTGCACACACTACACTTACCTAGGAGGGAATTTGTGATTCACATTCCACTTTAGTATATGGTTTGTGTTGCCCCTAGACCTATTTTCTCCCTTTGCATTCTACAGCATTTCCTATTGTTTGCACTATCCTATGTCTAATTACTTACCTTATTTTGGTGTCTAGTGTACTTTATTGTGTATAATACTTACCTCCCGAAGGAGTATTGCCTCTAAGATATTTTTGGTACTATGTCACCCAAATAAACTATCTTTATTTTTAGTAACACTGAGTATTGTCTTTACTTGTGTGTAAGTACTGTGTAACTATAAGTGGTATTGCATGAGCTTTTCATGTCTCCTAGTTCAGCCTAAGCTGCATTGCCATAGCTACCGCTATCAGCATTAGCTGCTAGAACACTACTACTTCACTAATAAGGGATAAATGGACCTGGTATAAGGTGTAAGTACCCAAGGTACCCACTACAAACCAGGCCAGCCTCCTACACCCTCCTCAACCAAAAATAAGTCCACCCCTCCCAAAAAGGACAGGCTCTCTATCAAAGCCAAAGCCTAATCACCCCTACCGAGCATAAATCCAAACCTCCCTCTTCCCCACCACCCTCCAAGGGACCCAGAGGTTCCTGCTTGCCCTCTTGATGCCTCTACCGATGGAGGTTACATGGCAGTCAAGAGTCAAGATGGGGCACCATTTTGTGCCTTTGGTGCATGTATTGTGTATGTACGTCTTGAATTATTGGGCTGGCCAATGGCCTTGAACTTCTAATATTTTTATGTAAAACAATATTATATGTAACCAACAATTTGTTGGTCATCAGGTTACATCTTTGCCCTGCATTTTCTTTCCTAGTTTTGAATTGTTCTTGACTGATATTGGTCATGTAGCAGTATTTGTCTGTATGTGTGCTGCTTCATGCTACCGGTATTGTCTGAGCAGTCTGTGAGATTGTGTGCAGTGTTTTTATACCCCAGGGATGGGGTGTGTTTTGTGTCATGGATATATGTACAGCTGAAGTGTTGTTGTCATGGTGCTGTGTTATGTTAGTGTTGATATGTGTTTGTTGTAGTGCTGTGTGGCTTTTGGTGCATAGACTCTGAGTCAGCATGTATTGTGCATGGCATAATAGGTTTGGTGTACTCTGTGTGTGTGATGTGTTGTATGATGGTGTAATTGTATATGTTTCATCACAGATGATTGTGTATTGTATATTGTGTTCAGTTTGTGTAGAGTCCCTGGACAGTTTTGGCTGTGAGTATTTGACATGTTTTTATATTTGTGCAGTTGTGGTGTTGTTGGTATGAGTTCGTATGTTGTATCTGAATTTGTGAGTGTTAGAAATAGGGTCTATGGTTGGCAGTCAATTTGCACTCTGTCCAAGCAGGGACCCTCACTCTAGTTAGGGCAATGGAGATACGCACTTAGGTAGCCCCTGCTCATCCGCTTGGTCTCTTGGCACAAGCAGTCAGGGTTATCTCAAAGGCAATGTGTAAAGCATTTGTACCAAAACACACAGTAATACAGTGAAAACACTACAAAATGGACACCACACCAGTTTAGAAAAATAGCCAATATTTATCTAAATCAAACACGACCAAAACAACAAAACTCCAACATACATAAGTCAAGTTATGAATTTTTAAAATAAAAAGTCTTACTCCTTAGAAAACAATGGAAACGTTGTTACACAAAGTACATGGTTTGAGGCAAAAATAAAGCTGTCCGGGCTAGTGTGTGTCGAAAAAGTCAGTGATGTATCTTTTTCTCACTCATAAGTGAGGCCATGCATCATTTTCCAGACAGGGCACCTCAGGTTCACGCAGGTTTACATTGATTTTTGATGCCCAGCGATGATGTGTGAGAAATTCGGCCGCACAATGATGGAAAACCGTGCTGTGTGGGGTTTGGGTTGTTTTCAGCTGCTGCAAGTGGGTATTGCATCATTTCTGCAGCTGCGATGCAGGTGGTGTGTTCTTTTCAGCCACAAGGCGGGTGGCGTGTTGTTTTTACAGCCATGTTGCAAGTGGTGCATCGAAATGTTCCCCGTAAGGCGTCCTGTGCATGGATTTCAGCCTTTTTCTACCATCTTCACCTTTCAAGGGCCCTGGAACTGGATAGGGCACCACTTTGCAGGGCAGGAGTCTCAGCAGAGAGTCCAGGTGCTGGCGGAGGAAGTCTTTGATGGCCCTGAGACTTCAACACAGGAGGCAAGCTCAGCTCAAGCTTTTTGAGATTCTTCACAAACAGGAATATACCACAAAGTCCAGTTTTTTCCTCTTTCAGGCAGAAGCAATACCTGCAGGCCAACCCAGCAAAGCACAGTCACAGGCAAATGGGCAGTACTCCTCATACAACTCGTCAGCTCTTCTACTTGGCAGAGGTACTCAAACTTCAAAGGAAATTCTCTGTTGTTCACAAGATCCTTACTTGCCCTGGCCTGGGTCCAGACTCACTCACTGCACTGTGTGAGGGTAGGTACAGCCCATTCAAGTGTAAGTGACCACTCCTCCCTCCACTGTAGCCCAGATGGCCCATCAGGATACGAACGCAAACACCCCAGCTCCCTTTGTGTCACTATCTAGTGAAGATTTACAAACAGCTGTCAGTCTGACCCAGAAAATGAATACACAAGCAGGCAGAGTCACAGAATGGTTTAAGCAAGAAAATGCGCACTTTCTAAAAAACGCATTTCCAAACTAACAATTTAAAAAACATCTTTACCGAAAGATGTATTTTTAAATTTTGAGTTCAGAGACACCAAACTCCATTTCTCTCTCTACTCCCAAAGGGAAATCTCACTTAAAAAATATTTAAAGGCAGTCCCCAAGTTAACCTATGGGAGAGATAGACCTTTGCAACAGTGAAAAATGAATTTGGCAGTATTTCATTGTTAGGACATGTAAAACACATCGGTACATATCCCTCCTTTAACATACACTGCACCCTGCACATGGTGCTACCTGGGGCCTATCTTAGGGGTATAATATCAAAACAGGTGCACTGTTCCACAAAGAAGAGACATAAAGAAAATGATCCAGTTTGGAAATGGCGAAGCTATACTGAGTAATCTCAGGAGGGCCCTCAACCACCCATTTGGGTGACAGGTATCATCATCGGGCTCACTCCTCGCCAGACTGGTGCTGCAATGCCTGGCGGGCCACCCAACATTCTGGGTGGCACTCAACCGTTATAAAATTGCTAACAACAAGGGTCTGGGAAAGAAACTGAATCAGAAACGGAGAGTATAGAAAAAGAGACAAAACTCTAAAATTGGCTCTGAACCTGAGCCACTATTTTAATGTGATAGAAATTGGGTTCAGGCCAAGATTAAAAGCAAAAAATATATATTAGAGTGTCACTGGAAATAATGTACCGTTACACTCTATAGTCTAGGAAGGTAGTTCGCCTAATCCCATATGGTCAACATGTTTCGCGTCTATGTTTGGTCACTAAGTGATCCGGTGACGCTTCTTCAGGACCCACAAAAAAGCCTTTGATTATTAAACTACTTCTCCTATGTGTCAGTAATTTATCAAGTGCACATCAAGTCACTTACAGTGTAGAAGACAGAGTATGTCTGAGTCAGTCGGTCAGTATAGTCGCCCATCCCATATTAGAGATTGAGCTCCATAGGTCTGCGCTAGCATCAACCAAGAAAAGCGAATTTTTTTCGATCCTCAGTCCGTCCGGGAACCTGCCCCCTGCCGCGCGCCTATCTTAGGGGTGCCTTACATGTATAAAAAGGGAAGGTTTGGGCCTGGCAAGTGGGTACACTTGCAAGGCCGAATTGGCAGTTTAAAACTGCACACACAGAGACTGCAGTTGCAGGTCTGAGCCATGTTAACAGGGCTACTCACTCACTGGGTGGCACAACCAGTGCTGCAGGCCCATTAGTAGCATTTGATTTATAGGTGCACTTTAATAGGCACTTACTAGTAAATCAGATACTCCAATCAGGGATAAGCCAATTACACACATAATTTACACAGGGAGCACTTGAACTTTAGCATAGGTCAGCACGAGTAGAGTGCCCAGAGTACCAAAAACAGAAAACACAGAGTCCAGCACACAGACATAACATGGGAAGCAGAGGCAAAAAAGGCAGGGGAGACCACTCCAAGGATGCAAGGTCTAACAGGGAGTCTTGGCCTCTGCTGTGTTTTCATGCTTAATTGTGTGCTATTGACGTCTGCTGTGTGTGTGTGTGTGCTGGCTGCAGTATACATGCTGTGTTTGTGTATTTATTGCTGTATGTGAGTGTGTGTGTCACTCTACTAGTACACCTGAGTATAGCCCTCACACACCTCTCCCAATGGTATGTTATGTAAAAGTTCAAATTCATACATTTTACAACTGTAACAGGTGAGTGTGTTTATTTATGGTTGTTGTCTCCTTGTCGGTGACGATTCTGTTGCCTTTCTGCAAGAAGGAGCAGCGAGGTGAGTGTCTCGTTTTATTCTGGTTGTTTCTGCCTAGTGTTCTATGGTGGTCCATCCGTGGCAGAAATCTTGGCGGTGTGCAACCTCGTAAGGAGTCCGGTGGGAACATGGTCTCCTGCTGACTGGTCCAATCAACAGCAGTGGTCTGGCTGCACTGGCAGTGCCAGCTGTGCTTTGGCAGGCGTCTGTATGCATCATCATCAATGTCATAATTTGGCGACCTTCTCCACCAGCCTGTCAGCGGTCAGACCGCCACCACCATCCTGCTGATCATCGGTCTGCCAAACTCGTAATGAGGCCCCAAGTGTCTACAGCAATAATCCCTAGGGCCTTAAGCTGTATAACCAGATTGTTAGCGGCAGCAGACACATTGACACAGCACTGCACACATGATGACTGCAGTTACA
This sequence comes from Pleurodeles waltl, assembly GCF_031143425.1. Lineage (NCBI taxonomy): Eukaryota > Metazoa > Chordata > Amphibia > Caudata > Salamandridae > Pleurodeles > Pleurodeles waltl. Next base: position 807,401,000 of record NC_090440.1, read on the forward strand.
TATGCAGCAAAGTTCTGTATTTGCCTGTATCTCACTCAAATTGGTCTCCAAATGGTCAAAGGCATATGTTGCCTCTCCACTGTGTTGGCTTAACCTGCTGGTATGATGTCATTTCATTCCATCGTTCAAAGTGCAACTGATTTTTTCATCTCATGAACTGCTTGAGTCTAATAGTTTAGGAAAGCTCAGTGATGACAACACTCCTGGACTTGTGGAAGTGGAGGATGGTCCTGGCCTATCTGGGCAACCTGATTAAATGTCAACAATGAGTCTTTCTGTGGCCACTACATCACCCCTCAGCCCTGTTGCATCAACATCCCAGCCAACTATGCACGTCATGTCAAATAGCCCAATACCATGGTAACATGGCACTATAGGCTAATCAACAATTTAAGAATGTCCAATGTCTCTGCTTTATGTAACATAAAACCTTTGGAGGTAGATGTCACACTTAAACCAGTAACAATGTATTTCCCTCATCAACAGGTTGCGCTACCACTATGCACATGGAGTCCACTGAGTAGACATCCCTGGATGAAGCCCTCAGTGATGACGATACTCCTAAACTTGTAGATGTGGAGGACGGTCCCGGCCCATCCGCGCAACCTAGTCAGATGGCAACAGTGAGTCTAACTGTGTCCTCAACGTCACCTCGAAGCCCTGTTGCATCAACATCCCAGCCATCGAGGCGCCCACCACCCTATGTACATGGCAGAGTTTCAACCATCTTGGGTCCCCCAGTCCTGGATCCTGAGGTTTACTCCTGACACTAAGGGTTCATGGAACGAAGGGATTTATCAGACATTGTCCTGTAGAATAAGCAAACATTAAAGTGGTTGATCTCATCAGCTGGTGCCATATAGCCTACCACGTAAAAGTAATCCAACATCATATATTGTAAGACTCAGACAGATGGCAGTACAACAGTTTGTGATCATAGGGTCATTACAATTCATTGCTTCTGCATCTGGCTGTATGACACAAACAAATGTGATGTGCCACAGGCACTTTGGCCTACAATGATGAAACACATCAACAACTAAATACAATTCACACAAAAAGAGTGTTCAGCCATTGTGAAGGGAAAATAACATGAATTTTGGCTAGGACTACATATTGTCTGACCAGATGATGACAAGCATGATGCATCAGGGTCACAACACGACAAGGAACAAGTCCAATGGAGTCTTCTGTACTTCCATCCTATCACTGTCCAAGCTGCCTTGGCGCAGGTCATCTACAGCCAAAGTCTGTGACCTACAATCCCTGGAACAATCCATGTCCACTTCGAATGTCTGAACACCATCACACACCTGTCAATGTCAAAACTCTAAAATGCCCACATGAGGATGTCATGGTGAAGGTACCTGAACAAAGAAAAAACAAGCAGTATAGGTCTGAGATATGGATGTGTCAAAAGCTCTCATCAAACACCCTTTGGCAGATTTTGTCTGAGCATCAGCTCCTTAACTGTTACCTAGTATTAACTGCACACATTGTCACAACTACAGTTCATTGTACACCCAAATTCATGACATCTCATGACATACTTACACTCATGAGAAGAAGCTGTCGATGAGATCTTGTCGTAAGTTAGCTCCTTCTTTTTCACCACATCATTTTCATTTGGCGTTTGAGGATTTTCACCAGGTGGCATCGCAGGCTCACCATCCTCTGGGATGTAAGGGATATTCCTTCACAAGGCAATGTTATGGAGAATTCTGCATACCACAGTGATTTGACACACTTTTCGGGTAAGTAGAGGAGGGCTCCCCCAGTCCTGTCCACACAGCAAAATCAGGTCTTCAGGAGCCCAAAAGCCAGCTCCACTACCTGCCTTGTTCTTCCATGGGCCTCATGGAAGTGGAATTCCCCTGGCGTAGTTGGATTCCTCAGCTACATCAAATTTGCACATCTAGGGAACCTAATATAGTTGTCAATGTGTTTCATCATTGCTGTTAACACATCTGTTAACACAACACTGAACGTAGGTTGGGACATACCATCAGGTAGGGCCAGTGTATATTGGAAGGACCCTGTGGCCAGGAAGTGTAATACTGTCATGGTTTGAACAATGAGTGTTATACATGTTGGATTAGTGTTTTCAGGCATTAGATCTCGATCCAACTGACGACATAAATCCACAATTATTTGCCTATTCAGATGGTACTGTTCGATGATGTGACATTCTTCCATGGTTTGAAGGTGTGGCAATGGACAGTACACTAAAGGCTGTTTCTTCCTCCCTCTCCCAGGGTACCTATTTGTGAAAATACATGAGTTGGAGCAGTAGTCACTGTGTCCATACCAACATACATGATATAGAACAACAAAATCATGACACCAAGCATTTCTGACTGGAAATACATTACACCCAGTACACATCACAGCTGTCAACTACACAAGGGTCAAATGTGAGCCCCATGGTTGTCAACATGTCACCACAACACGGACTTGGGCAACACCCAACTATCTGTTGCTCAAATGCCCCTTGAAATTTAACAGTCTGTTCTGACTGCTAAAAATACCATCAGTGGCTGTGGACAGGGCACTGCTGTAATATGCCATCTGTGCCCAGCAAAACACTACACTGGTGATTGTGTAGTATAACCTACACAACAAGACTGCTTTAGGATGTTCATGATGATCCGACACATATATTGGTGTTGTGACACATTTATCATGACCCATTACTGCATTTCCAACCGTCAAAATGGCGGATGCCTGACCTACTTCAATGGATGTTCAGAACCACTCAAGGCCGCCGGTGGACTTTGACCGTACGGTGGGTGGTTCCACAGTCATAGGCTAAAGTTTTTGCCTATGACAGTTGCGGGCCAACAGTTGTGGCCATTGGTGGTGATGACTGTGTTTGTGATGTACATGTACACCGCATTTTGCAAATTCACTCACTTGACTCCTGACACTGCTGCCATGAACACTTCCATCACTTCAGCTGCTGTGTGCCGCCTCTGGGAGAAATAATGCCAGGCCAAGCAGGTAAAAGAACCCCTGCCTTCTCTCCTGAGGAGCTGGAGAGGCTCACTGTGGAGGTTCTTCCCCTGTATGGTCAGTTCTATGACTCACCAGAGGAGCAGTTAAGAACCTCATAGGCATTTGACTCTGTTCAGCACCATCTTTTCCTTCCTCATAGGCTACAATGTGCCTCTGTGTGCCAGTTAGAGACTTTGGGTGCCTGTTTTTCATTTTGTGTGCCACATTGTGTACATTGTGCAGGTAGTGGAAAAAGGTACTCTATGTATTTCAGATTACCATTGTGTTGTGTGATAAGGCCTAGATCCTCCTTGTGTTGCATTCATATATCCAGTAAAGGAGACTTACAGCCATACAATGACATATCTGTGAATATGATGATTGTAAATGTCAAATGACATATATGTGCATCACAGCCTGAGCTGTGTATGCATACTGTTTGAATCATTAGAGAATCTTGTTAGCAATGTGTATAGTGCCACAGAACACTCAGCCCACATCTGGCCTTGGCAAACTGTTGTGTGAGAATCATATAAAAATCACTCTGCCCTTCAGAGTGCCACACAAGCCACAACCCACATAGAGGATGGACACATGATATACTGTCATGCATGGAAGCAATAGAAATATGTCATGGAAGTTCTGTATGCTCGGCCTGCAGAGACCAGGGTCTGGCATAAGTATCTCCCAGTATGGTGTGTAGGCCCAGCTGGGATACAGTTACTGTGGCTATGCTACTGTGGCACCAGGTCCACTCCCTGTAGTCCTGCAGATCCTGGCATGTGGCCAAAATGAGTCTGCACTGGCAAGATTTGGCCTGAAGGCCTTTGTCCATTGACTGCATTAGTCTGAGGTAACTATGTGATCTAGTAAATTTGTGCAATTTGGCTCATTGTCAATGTGTGTCATTGACTTATGACAGGTCCCTTGGTCCCACAGCTCAGTTGTCACCTTTACATAAGTTGTAGTTGTCCAGTACAGGCATACAGTACAAGTATCAAACCAATAGTGCAGAAAGTTGGTTGATTCTGTGGAGGGCATGACATGTTACTCAGATTGGTTACATGCAAGCAATCAGACCAAACATCCCTTAGTATGTTCAATGCCAACTCTGTAGGATTGCCACATATGGTAAAAATTGTGTTCTGTTCAACATGTACATACCATGCAAACCCAACCTGAAGTGGTATGCGTTAATGTTGGATAGCCCACATGTCCACACATGCACAGGGAATACATTTTCCTGTGCCACACATGACAGCCCTTTACTTGTCACTTAAGTTTTAGGGTGACATTTGTAATATGGTGGTTGTATGTAGGGACTATGTGCAGTGAGTTCATGTCGCAGAATGTAAATGTGGCTGTCCAGTCAGGCCAAAGGAGTTTACCCTTTGGAAGGTCACAATGGTGTGTTGTGTTTGATTGTGGCTCACATCAAACTACATGTTGCTTGAGCCTGGGCTACCTGATGTCAGTAGGCTTGCTTAGTCAGTGTAGGTCATGAGCAGGGTAGTGGGTTAGTCTGCAGTTGAAAACAACAGTGTGTAGTCATATCCCTGTATTTATAGCATGTGTGCTTTACACTTGTGGTGTGTTGACAAGTTTAAATTTGTGTGCTTGATGTTTCTGAAATGTGTGTGACACAACCATTTGGGCACAAAATTGTGTTTGTAGTCTTTTGATTTGTCTCTTGCAACCTTACAGGTCAACACCCATCAGAAGAAAGGGATTTGGAGAGCCAACACCTGGAAGGTGCAAATCTTGAGGTCCATAGCTGGCAGAGCACCCACTGTTGGAAGAGGTGGGAGGACCTGGGACGCTGTGCCTGGAAGATCACAGAGGTCTAGCTAGGGCTGTCTTCCCAACGTGGGCAGAGTTCAGGTCTGAGCCCTACCTCCCAATGGCCGACATTCTGGCAGTGGCCTACCCTGAGCTTGATGGGCATTTTAGTACAGTACAGCAGCTACAAAGGGATGAGTCCAGGGCATATTCCTGCTTGTTCCACTTCCAAGTTGATATGTTATGGCCTGCTGTCTCCCCTTGAAGATTGGAGATGGGCCATGTGTGACACACAAGATGAGTAATTGTTTGTATAGGTATGGAAGTTGGTGCATGCTCCTGTACCTTGCCTATCAGCCCAGTGATCTAGGACACAACCAAGTACAGTCCACAACCAATTAACTCTCCAGGGCCAACACATGGCTGAGTACAGTGATCAATCAGGCTATGTTCTTTGTTGTTGTGGGTGTACTTTGTACACAACAATCCTCTACTCTTCTGTGTGACAGCCCAAACAACACAAAATAATAAATCACTGACCTCAGCCATGTATCTGCTCAAGTGAGTATATTGGCATCTGTCCCCCCAGGCCACTTGTCTTCAGTCTGTGACAAGTGCTGGTGCCTCACTACTGTCTGTCATGAGAAGGTGGCCATCATACATGTGACAGAGCATGCATTGCTCTTTGGGTCCAGCCACAGAGCAATACTTTCTCTCGGTAAGAAGTGAATGTCCGTTGATATGATTTTGGTGACATCACTGTTGCCATCTTTCCTTGTGCCTACACATTATCATGTCTACCTTGCACTCTTGCCATATTATTTTCACTGCTGTTTCATGCATGGTTTACTTATCTTCATGGGTTACTGTCTGAATTCTCCCACATATGTGTGTATGTCAAATTAAAATTGGACAATGTTATGGGGCTACAGGTCATGTGGTGCCACAGACTGGAGTGTATCATCATTGCTTGGTAGCTCACACTTACCCTCACCCGTCACTGCATGTAATTTGGTATGTACAACTGCAGTAGCAAAGAAGGACGTGATAGGTAGGACTACAGTTTTTATCCACAGTGTGCATTTCCATGCCATTAATGTAGAATCATGTAGCAAAGTGCTTTGCACATGTTAAATGGGGAAGATTTGTTACCTAGGTGTTGACATTCATCGGGGAGTGACTTGCAGTAATTTGGGAATCATATGTGGTTGTGTACAACCATTCACCCAAGGCAATCTATGTTTGTATGACAAAAAGAGACAGTGATATGGCTTCTCAGTGAGCAACATGGGAAGGGCCTCCTACAAGTACTTGAGAATCCCTGGGCTTATACAACATTCAAAGGACTATTGGCTTCCACTGATACAATCAGAGTATGGTATTGTCTAGAGTACCAATCAAGAGAAGTGTTATCCCTGGGGCTAGCTAGTTCATTGTGGGGTACAGTTTGTAGACAAATCTCCCTGGCATTTTGCTTAATTTGTCTCCAGTATATATTTCCGTGCAAGATGTGTTATCTATCTGAATAACATTAGTGCAACCTCCACAAGTCCATTTAGACAATGTACACATAGTGAAGTGCCCATTGTTGATTTGTTTCCAGTGTGACATGGGTGTTTCTATGTCACCTTCTTCTGTCTACTATAATTCTGCTAACAACATGGCTGGATTATTTGGCCATCATTTCTTCATGATGTGGCACTGGGTATATGAAGCCTAGCTGGATGCACGGCCTTGTGTGGGATTTGCATAAATGAACTTTGCATAGCTCTACTATTGTATGACAGCAGGTAACTGAGGGATGCTACATGAGACAAACCATTGAGGATGATAAGGACTCCTACTTGTTCAATGGGTACTATGATTTCACAACTCCACCCATGCAATTGGAGTTGTCTGTAATTCAGAATTTCTTGTGGGGAACTGTTGACAGTTCATATAGCATACATGCATATGGTTCTGCAAATGTTGGCGCCACTTTGTTGGAGCGTGTGACTGTGGACTACTGTACATCATGGTAATGTTTGCTAATCATAGCTGTTCTTCAAGTGTGATCAGGAACATATAGTGACCCTGATTGTCTTCGTAATTTCAGCATCATCCCAGGCAAGTTTAGGAAACAAGGTGGAACTAAGTGGGGAAGCAGCTGGTCACAGTATCTCCAGTCATGAGACAACCAACACGGAGGGATCCAGTGGCCCAGAAGGTGAGGGAAGTGCCATGGAGAACCAAGGATTAATGTCATCATCTTCATATTCTGCCTCCAGTGGCCACTCCCTAGTGGTGGGGGACGCATCAGGACCTATTCCTGTTCCATCATCCTTGTCCATCACACCCAGTTCCATCCCCATCCTCCCTGCTGCTCCCCACCCATTTTGCCATGCATGCTCACCCAACAAGGGTAAGGCACCTCACCCCCATACCCCCGTTACCCTTGCTCCACTCACTGAGTGAGGAGGCTATTGACCTCCTGAAGTCTATCTCTGAGGGCCAGACTACCATTCTGAATGTCATCCAGGTACAGGGAAGCCAGCTCCAGCAGATGGTTGCATACCTGGAAGGCATTCTTAGTGCCATGTCTGGCCTACAGAGATCTTTTCAGGCTCTGTCCTCCTTACTGGTGGCAGCCATCTACCCCAACAGTCCTCCCCCTACCACCTACCTCTTCCCCAGCAAATTTCCCTATTCCCCTACCTGTCCCAAGCACACAGACACATCCACACTCACCCACCTCAACACACACAAGCAACATACATAAACACAAGCACTACAAGACACACCGCCATGCAAGCACTCAACAGTCAATCACACACACACACCACCAGAGACAGCACCCCCACTGACCCACACACCACAACCACCATACCCACAGATACCATCCCAACACCCGTTGGCACATCCAGTACACCTACCATACCCTCACACACCACCTCAACACCCAAAGACCCACACACCCAGACACCATACCCCCAGACACCACCCCAACACACAGACACAGCCACCACATTTACCATAACCTCCTACACCACCCCAACACACACAAAAACAGCCACTACCTCCAACATCCCCCCACATACCACACCAACACCTAGAAACACTGCTACCACAACCGCCATACCTCCAGAAACCACCCTAACTCTCACACACACAGTTACCACTCCCACATCACTCAGCACCTCCAACTCACAGCGCTCAAGAAACATGAGCGCCCACACTCACAAACGAAACAGACACCACCCAAAACCAAGCATACCACAGACATGCACACAAAAGCAGCATCTACACCCACAGACAAGACAACCACTCCCTCAACCTCCCAAATTCCAATCCCTTCTGCGACTCTCCTTGTTTCCCAAGGAAAGTTTCCTTTTTGACCTTGCCCTTACCCCTGTGATCACCACCCCCTCCCAAAACCAAGAGAACATCACCAACATCCCAACCCATCCCTTCTTCATCCAGGTCCTCCCCTGTCACACCTGTACCCCCTTCAAGCATCCATACCCCTCTCAACATGAAGAAGAAGCCCATCCCTCCAAAGGAGAAGACCACCCTTCCTAAGAAAAAGACCACCCTCCCAAACTCAGACCCACCCATTCTAAATCCAACCCAACCCACCCAAGAATGATCCCTGAGGTGCCTGCATGACCACTTGATGCCTCTTCCTGTGGAGGAGCTCTGGCAATGATTGCAATCAAGCTGGTGCACAGTACTGTACATGGACTTACCAATGGACTGGCTAACGGTCTTTGATCTTTATCAATTGTATCTTAATAAACCCAAGGAATTGTTTTGGGTACACATTTATTCTGCCATTACTTTTCCACATTTTTGTTGCTCCTGAGTAATGTGTGTTTTGTGCCTACAGTTGTGTGTGTTTCACCCTGATTGCTGATCCATTTGCTGTGGTTGGCAGGATCTGACTTTGTGGGCAGTGTTGGTGTCACCCAAGGCAAAGGAAGATGTTCACTGGATGGATATGTGGGTAGTAATCCAGTTGGAGTGTCATTGCATTGTGTTGTGTTTGATATGGTAAGTATTTCATCTTGGCTTGGCAAATGTCAGCATGTATTGTGTTAGATTTGTCCTCCTGATGTACATTGGACATTCGTCTCATGTGTGCAAGCTAGAGTTTTGTTTGCCCACATATGGAGGGTGTACAATTGTGCCACCTTTCTTTACATTTGACTGACCCTGTGTCCATTTTGTTGTGTGTATCTTCCGGCTACTTCATCTATATGTGTGACCCATGCTGTTGTATTTGCATTCTTGACTTGCACTTACACATTTTGCGGATTGACATGTCACTTGTCTCTACTATTGTTTGTCCCTGAGATATATGAAGAGCCAGTTCATGTGTTAATGTTGTTTTAGGGACATGTGCAAAGTGAAATATGTCACAGAGCAGCAACCTTCCTGGAGTGCCCCTGATGCCGCCATCCCTATTGTGGAGGTATTGTTTACATTGTGAGCTTTGGATATTTGTCTTACAAAATATTGTGCATCCCATTGGTCTTCCATTGTGGTGCAATGTGGGTGATATGTGTGGAACCATGGGTTAAATGACACATCCATACATATGTCTTGACATGCTATGGCATGTGAGCAATGTGAGGGTATCTGTTTAATCATGTGTGATGTTGATGTGGTATTGCTGTTGTGTGTGTTGTCTGACACAATGTTCTGTTCACTTCACTGTCCCTGAAACTGGTATGTGCAGACATGTGTGAATTTGTGGAAAGTGGCGGTACAGTGTCAGTAACCTACCCAAAGGAGGTGTCATGTGGCTGTGTATGGTTCATTTGTTGTGAACGACCCTGACCCAGGACAAAAAAAGTATACTTGGTCCATGTAGCATAAGACACACAATAGCTGGGTTGCGGGACGTTGATCGGTTGTTGAGTTTCGGAACACAGTAGGTGTGTGGTCTCACTGTCGGTTGCATCCATGGCAGTGTGGATTTGGAGCTTCATCTATGAGCCATAGCAATCACAGGATGTGTATGATTGGCTTCATGGCAGCACTTGATGGGTGATTTTGCCTGCAGGTGAATTCCTGCCTTTTATGCCTCCGTTTACGCCAGCTGGAACATGGTGGTTGGACCACCACAGTCACATTGGCAGAAGTGAACGTCATAATCTGTCCGGAGGAAACACTGGCTTCGACAGCCTCGTTGGCCTATCTTGCCACCGCAGAGGTCTGCACTGACAGGCGGTGCAGCCGTCAGGACCATGGCGGCTTTTGGCATATGGAACCACATTCATCATAATACGATGGTCTGACCGCCAACCCGATGGCGGTTGGACCACCGTGGACGCCATGGCAGTACACGGACCACTATTAATCAATCAATCAATCAAAGCATTTGTAAAGCACACTACTCACCCATGAGGGTCTCAAGGCGCTGGTGGGGGCTGCTACTGCTCAAAAAGCCAAGTCTTGAGGTGTCTCCTGAAGGTAACTAGGTCCTGTGTCCGTCACCGGTGGATGGGAAGAGTGTTCCACGTCTTGGTGGTGAGGTGGGAGAATGGTCTGCCACCGGTGGTCGTTCTGTGGATGCATGGGATGGTGGCGAGAGCAAGGTCAGCGGAGTGAAGCTTTCGGGTCAGGGTGTGGAAGGAGAGACGTCTGTTGAGGTATTCTGATCTGGTGTTGTGCAGTGCCTTGTGAGCATGGGTGAGGAGTTTGAATGCGATTCTCTTGTGGACGGGGATCCAGTGCAGGTGGCTGTGATGTGGCTGTGGAGGGTGATGTCCCGGATGAGCCGAGCGGAGGCGTTCTGTATGCGTTGCAGTCTTTTCTAGAGCTTGGCCGTGGTTCCTGCGTAGAGGGCGTTGCCGTAGTCCATTCTGCTGCTTACGAGGGCTTGGGTGACCGTCCTTCTGGTTCCAGGGGGGATCCATTTGTAAATCTTCGGAAGCATACAGAAGGTGTTGAAGCAGGAGGAAGAGACAGCATTGACTTGCTGGGTCATTGATAGCGATGAGTCCAGGATAAATCCCAGGTTGCATGAGTGGTCAGTGGGTGTCGGTGCGATTCCCAGTGTGGCAGGCCACTAGGAGTCATCCCAGGCAGAAGGGGTGGAGCAGAGGATGAGGACCTCAGTTTTGTCCCAATTCATTTTCAAGCAGCTGTTCTTCATCTATTTGGCGGTGACCTACATTCCTTCGTGGAGGTTGATTTAGGCGGGGGCTGGGTCCTTGGTGAGGGAGAGGATCAGCTGGGTGTCATCGGAGTATGAGACGATGTTGAGGTTGTGAGAGTGGACGATGTTTGCGAGCCGAGCCATGTAGATGTTAAAGAGGGTCGGGCTGAGGGACGATCCCTAGGGTACGCCGCAGACGATCTTGGTGGCTTCAGAGTGGAATGGAGGGAGGCGGACTCGCTGGGTTCTACCGGTGAGGAAGGAGGTGATCCAGTCCAGGGCTCTGTCACAGATCCCTGAGTCGTTGAGGCGTGTGAGTAGGGTGGTAGACGGTGTTGAACGTGACCGAGAGGTCCAGGAGGATGATGGCAGCAGTTTCGATGTTGTCAAGTATGGTCCTGACGTCGTCTGTGGAGGCGATGAGGGCGGTTTCGGTGCTGTGGTTGCTGCGGAATCTGGATTGGGATGGGTCCAGAGTGTTTTTCTCCTCGAGGAAGCGGGTCCGTTGTTTGTTGACAATTTTCTCAATGACTTTTGCCGGGAATGGGAGCAGGGAGATGGGCCGTAAGTTTTTTAGGTCCTTTGGGTCCGCCTTGGGTTCCTTGAGGAGGGCGTTGATCTTGGTGTGTTTCCAGCTCTCTGGGAAGGTGGCGGTCTCAAAGGAACTGTTGATGATCTTCCAGAGTTGGGTGGGATGACGGAGCTCGCTTTGTTGGAGATGTGGTGAGGGCAGGGGTCAGATGGTGAGCGGGAGTGGATAGTCTTCATGATTTCGATGGTGCCGTACTCGTTGAGTGGGTCCAGGAGAGCAGGAGGCTGGTGTGGTTGGGGGGTGGTGGGTCTGTGGTGCCAGTGGTTGACGGTGGGGTCTGGGTATTGAAGCTCTCATGGATGTCTGTGATATTGCGGTAGAAGAAGGTGGCAAGGGCATTGCAGAGGTCTTGTGATGACGGGATGTCGTTGATGTTGGACCAGGGGTTGGAGAGTTCTTTCACGATGTTGATGAGCTCCTTGTAGCTGAGTGTGTTGTTGTCGATGCGTTCTTTGTAGGTGGTTCTTTTGACAGTTCGGATGAGTTGGTGGTGTCTGCGGGTGGTGTTCTTGAAGGCTGTGTGGTTGCCCAGTGTCTGTTCTTGGTGCCACTTTTTCTTGAGCCTTCAGCATGCCTGCTTGGATTCTTGGAGTCCAGTAGTGAACCAGAAGGCTTTTCTGTCGGTGCATCTGTTAGAAGGTTTCTTGATCGGGGTGAGAGTGTTGGCACAGTCGTCGATCCATTGCCTGAGGTTGCGGGCTGCTGTGTCAGTGTCGGTAGGTGGGTTCTGGGAGAGGGTGGTTATTAGTTGGTCTTCAATGACCTTGTTCCAACTGCGGTGGGGAATCCAATGCAGGGCAATTGAGGGTGTGTTGTGGGGTTCTCGAAGGAGAAGTGGATGCAGCGGTGGTCGGTCGAGTGGAGTTCGCTGGTGTGGCTGAAGAATACATGTTTGCTGGCGGAGTCGAGCGTGTGTCCTGTGGAGTGGATGGGTGTCATGACTAGCTGCTTGAGGCCGATGTTGGCGACGTTGTCAAGCAGGGTGGTGGAGTTGTTGTCGTTGGTGTTCTCAAGGTGGAAGTTCAGGTCCCCGAGGAGTATGTAGTCTATGGATGCAAGGGTGTGCGTGGTGATGATGTCCGAGATGGAGTCGCTGAACTGCTGTCGTGGTCCGGGGGGTCAGTAAACGAGGGTCCCTCTGAGGGTGGTGTTTGAATTGGTGTGGATCTGGAAGTGCGGGAGTTCGGCGTTGCTGAGGGTGCCTTCGTTGCTGGTCGTGATTCTGAGGGTATTCCTATGAACGATGGCGATGCCTCCTTCTGGTATGTTGATGAGGTCCCTACGGGTGATCTTGTAGCTGTCCGGGATGGCTATGGCGATGTCAGGTGCTAGGGAGGGGTTCAACTAGGTCTCGGTCTGGAAGGTGAAGTCTGGGGAGTCGAGTAGGTTCCAGAGCTCGATGGCATGTTTGTGGACAGAGCAGGTGTTGAGCAGGATGCATCTGAGATGGTTGCATCATGCCTTGGTGGGTGGGTCACCGGCGTGGAGGCTGGTGAAGGTGAAGTTCCGGCAGGTGAAGGGTCCGCGGGGTGCATGATGGCAGGTGGATGAGCGGCTGGCGTTGAGCGCATGAAGGGTGGTGGCATTGTAGCGGAGTTGAGTGTTGTGGTGTGGGGGGGTGAGAACCAGGGGTTCCTGGGCTTGGAACGGTCCAGGCACTGACAGGCGGGGCCGCGCAGCAGCTGCCATAAAGTAGGGAGAGTAGGGAGGAGGGGACAGTTAGGAGGCAGGAGCGGGGCAGAAAACAGCGCAAGAAAAGGGTGCAGGGCAGCGGGGCAGAAGCGGCTTGAATGCGGCGCAAGAGAAAGTAGGGGAGCGGGGCCACAGGGGCAGCAGCAGCGGGGGAGAGACTGAGGAGGGAGAGTGAGACCGAGAGAGCGGAGTGAGGGGAGAGAGAAAAGAGGAAAGAGTGCATCGCAGAAGCAAAAGGCAGAAGGAGCACAAAAGGAACTGTCACAGAAGAAAAGCACACAAGAGCAGAAGGACAGAAAAGGTAAGATGAAACAAACTTTGCAAAGGGAGAAAGCAGGAAGCTGCATGAGTAAAAGAAAAAAGGACAGGGCAGCGGCTTGAAAAAAAAAGGTATGAGGCAGATTCAAGACTGCAGCCTCGACATTTCATGTGTTAACATTTAAAAGCACTGGGCGCCAGCTTCTGAGCAAAGTTCTGGGCACTGGTACTCATTCTATTACAAATTAAGCACTAAACAGGCTGCTTAGAGATAAACTACTGAAAAGGCTAGTGAGATGAGTGGTGATTTTTCCCGGTGAGCACACTGTACTATCTTTAGACATGTTTTGTCGGTTGACTAGCCAGCTAAGACTAGTGCAATGACACTTGCAAGCCCTTCATGCTTGTGGGCTTGCATGCTCTTTCAATAAAAGAGGCTTCGAAGGTCCCTTTTGTTCAATAAACTCTGTGACACTATCCCCTCCCTTTGTGTTATTTGTGCTACTTACATATTTTCAAGCTGTAGATCCCATGAAATTGCTATGTATTAATCATTTTGGCAGAAGGGTGTAGTGTTGTTCTGTTTGTTTATTCTGTGTTGTTACGTATTGATCGTCATTGACAACAGCTATTTGCACACCCTCAGCAAAACTCACCAAGTTTTGTGAACATTAGAGCTTGTACATATTCAGGGGCCTAGCTTGGTCAGTATGATTGGGGGTGGTGTGAGCTTCAGATTTCCCAACAATCACTCTGGGAAAGCTTGTTAAAACATATTATATGAGAAGCAGGACACAAGGGGGTTTAAGGGGCAGTAGAAACAGAGGGGTGCAGATTGTTAGGGGTAATTGAAAAGCAATGTTTTTCAAACTAATCAACATTTTTAGGCCTTCAAAACACAGTCAAAAAAGAATGTGCATATTTTTAATCCTAGATTAAATCCGACAGCCATTCTACTTTACCCGACTGAAAGCACTTGTACCCAACTACTTATTACGGAATACGTTTTTTAGGGGGGGTGAAACCACCACTTCCCCTGCCCCAGAGTTACCCCCCTGCACACATTACAGAGTATGTAGAAACAGGCCCTTATTTCATTGCTGCGCCAGCCATAATGTATGCAAAGGGGGTGTTCCCCCGTTAAGGGGGCCCAGAAAATGCCGCAAGAAAATCTAAGTGATTTCCTTGCACCATTTCTTTCTGCACTTTTAGTGCCTGCTCAGAGCAGGCGTTAAAAGGAGGCCTCCAGTGCTTAAAAGGGCCTCTGGGTGCTTTGCAAGATTAGCATCAAAATTTATGACGCTAATCCTGCAAAGAGCCGGACTAGTGTCAAAAATTCAGATGCTAGTCCCCTAACTACCACCATGGTGCATCGTATTTTAAAAACTGCGCACACATTGTGGCGTTAGGGGACGCTAAGGGGCGCAAGAAATGTGGCGCTGCTTAAATATGCCCCTATGTTTTTAATGCTATTGTCTGATTACTGCTTATACTATGAAGATATTTATTTCAATGTGAGATTGTATTAAGTGTTGTGAGACACACAAACTGAGTTGGCCCTTATTACTTTATTGGAACTGTGAGTTGTACTGTACCTAGCGTTGAGTCACAGTCTCCACTATCTGCATGTCCACATCAAACTGGGGAGATAAAGTCTGCCTTCTGCTGCTGAACTAGTTCTTGAAGTACTGGTAGAGTGCTTAGTGGATCTTGCTTCGTGATCTGTGGGACCCTGACATAGGCTTTGCAAATATATTGCTGAGGTGTGAAGAGAATAATAAATAAATGCACATCATTAATAGGATTATACATACTTCTAATACATCTCTTTAGAATTTAGCAGGAACTACCCTATAAATATGCATTTTCTTCCAATAAACAGGTCTTTTCTGAACAATAGGCATTGTGTATATCACGCTATACAATTGTTTTCCTTGATATAGGGAACATTTATAAATGAAGTATGACTCCAGGTGGCCTTGTTGCCATGCACTGTTCCGAACAATTGTAAATATAGTTATTGGGCATGTAAATTCGCTCCAGCCTGACAGTAATACTGTTACTGTGGAAGCTGGCTAACCTTCTCCATAAAAAATGAAATCCCCAGGAAAGAAGAATGGGTATTTATCTAAGTGCTGACATTGAAACATTCTGAATAACTCTTTGTGTTATTATGGATAGAAAATGTAATTATTGTAATCAGCCTCCAGTCTGAGGGCCATGCTAAAAAAAAAACAGATCTGTACAACGAAAATGAACCTTGATAATGGAACAGCCTTGAATTCCACTTCATTTATCACACTAATAGATGTCATGATGACCTCAATCAAACATTTTTGTTTTCCAGTTTCCAGCAAAAGGAAAATGCCTTATTTTTTCAAAACAAAAAATCGTTTTTAAATTGTTTCTTCATAGAAATGATTCCGGTAATTCCATTAAAGCAAAAAAGCAGACAGCGATCATGCACAGTCGTACCTATCACCTGTTTGACAAAGCAGCCAGTGGGTATTGACTGACATACTGTATACTTCCAAAGGGTACTAATGCCAATGACGTCATTTCTGGATAACTTGATACTTTAAGTATTTTAATGTAACATGTGTATATTGTAGTACAGGAATCGTTGCCTGGTCATAAACTACCTTGTACAGTATTATAGTATTTATCTTCACAACTAAAGGATAAACAGTAAACATCTGAATTACACTCTTAATTGCATTTATATAGGGCTGTACTAGTCACTCTGCTAAAGCTTAAAAAGGAATTTACGCATCTGCTTTACTAAACGTGTTTCTCAGTGCTTTTTGAAAAACTGTTATGATTTGATTTCATTGAGACATCCTCTGCAGACTAGACTCAAGTGCAACGAAATCTTCAGAACCATTCAAGTAGCCCCTATCTGTATTGAACTCCTCACTTAGGCCCTCATTTTAACCCTGGCTGTCTTTGGACCTCTAGGGTTAATGTGGTGGCATCACCGCCAACAGACTGGCAGTGTATACTGCCACATTATGAGTGTGGCGGGTTTGCCGCAGCCAACCCCCCACAGCACCACTCATACCGCCATGAAAGTATGAACCGCTGGGCGGGAGATAATTGTTTCATTATTTGATTATTATTATGATTGTATTGGTGTGATTCTTAGATTGCATTTCCCTCTGTTCACTGCTATTCTGCCACAACAGTGAAAGACACAAAAGTAGTGGCTACTTCTACAATTTTAAACTGCACAATAAATGTATATATATATTAACCTTAACCCTAGTTATGTTGGGTGGGTGTTTCTTATTATGGAAGGGTGGGCCTGTTGTTGTAGGTGATGTAGGGGTGTATTAGGTAAAGTAGGTAGCGGGTGTATGGATGTGAGGTGTATGGGTGTGATGTGTGGGGTGTAGGGAATATTTTGGGTTCGAATTTTTGAGTTTAGAGTGAGTGTGGATAAACTGTGTGGTGAGGGTGGGATACGTTGGGTTTATGTAATGATTTGATGTGTTGTTGTTGTTGTATGTATGGGATGTGTTGGAGTAGGCAATTGGTTTCTATTTTTGTCAAGGCTGTGAGTTTTAGGAATGGGGGATTTGGCATGTTGTGAGAGATGTGGGTGATATTTGTTGTTGTTAGTCTTTATTAAAGTAGATACATTCTTTGAAACATTGTAGCTTAAGTATGTTGTGTATGTTGAATTGTATTAGTGGCTTTCTGTAACTCTGAAGGTGAAAAGTACTTTGTGGGAGGAAGAAGAAGATGCTCTTGATTCTGTGTTTTGAATTGGGTTGTATTCAGGCATTTATATAGTACTTCAGACAAAGGCCCTCATTATGACCATGGCGGTAATGACCGCCACGCTGGCAGTCATTACCGTAAACGGCATGGAGGTTCAGACCGTCATATTCAGAACACAACAGCCAGTTCAGTACTACCCACCACCAGGTCAGAATCGACCGCAGGCCCGACGGTAGGCACTTTTGACCCAGCGGTGGAGGCTGGACCGGTGGTGGGATAATGATCTCATTTCCCCTAGGGATTTCCTGGTGGGATTCCCCACCAGGTAATCCTTGGCGGAAAGCATACGGGTGAGAGGAACTCTCATTCCTCTCACCTGTATGTGACACACCAGGCCCCCCCTTGCCACCACCCACACCCCCAAGACCCTAGAACAGCCCCCACCCCCGAACCTTGAAAACCGACCCCCATCCCTCCTCCCTCCAATCTCCCTGTAGGCCTCCCAAAACCCCCCTCAACATCCCCCACCTCCATACAGGTCACCCACAAACCTCAACCCCCCACATCCACCCATATTCCTACATGCACACACGCATTAATACACGCAGACACACATCCCCCTTCACAAACACACATGCACACCCCCATGCACTCACACACTCACACACACACCCCTCCCCACCTTCCTTCTCGGACAGCACTTATCTGTTCTGTGGCATTGCTCTGGAAGGGAACAGGCTCCTTGGATGCTATTTCACCAGCATCGCAGCGCCTCCATACACTGCCACGCCTATGACTACATCATTATAGGCATGGCAGTGTCTGGACTGACATGGCGGTGAGGGTGGAGCAGCATCCAACTCCGCCACCGACCACCAGCATAGTGATGAGGCTCCATGCGTCAGAATATGGCAGCACTGGTCGTCTTCCGTCGACCGTCAGCATGGTCGGCGGTGGGCTATCCTGTTATGTTAATAATGAGGGCCACCGTCTTAGAGCACTCTGACTGTATTGGATTCCACCCTGAGCACTGTATCGGAATTTATGGTTGAAAGGACAATGGTAGTAGTTTGTCCTATATGGGTCATGGTGAGTGATGTGTGTGAGGTTAATGTGAGACTAGACACAGTTACATGCATACCTCTCATTTTCTTAAGAATGACCATTGTTCTGTAATTGAGAATGCCTTAGGGTACATAGGGCATGGATCATTAACATCCACAAGAGTATGGCATAAGGAGTCACCGGAGCAAGTCAGCTAACCAACCTGTTAAGAAAATGTGGTAAACATTAATATAACATTGTGGTCTATCCACAAAACCGTAGGGGACATAGGTGGGCATTACAACCCTGGCGGTCGGTGTTAAAGCGGCGGTAAGACCGCCAACAGGCCGGCGGAAAAAAAAATGGAATCACGACCGTGGCGGAAACCGCCAATATAGACAGCCACTTTAACACTCCGACTGCCACGGCGGTACAAACAAACAGCATGGCGGTCACCGCCAGCAGACAGGCGGAGGACAATGTACCGCCCACAGTATCACAACCTACCAATCCGCCACCTTTTCCGGGGCAGATTCACCGTGAACAAAAACACGGCGGAAACAGGACTTCGAAGGGAAAACGCTCACCCCTACACACCCCACGAGGAATCAGGACACCATGGAACCCGAGCTCCAGATCCTGCCAGCCCTTATCTTCTTGCTCCTCTACCAGGAGCATGAACGCCGGCGGTGAAGACCACGGTGAGTACTGCACCTACGACACAGGGGAGTGGGGAGGGAAAAAACAGGGACACACACACGCAACACCCCCACGCCCACCCTCACCCACTACAACACACACACTAATACAACATGATACATTACAGTTATACCCCCTATATCCCCCAGAAGAATGCAAAGACAAAAGGAAATTAGTGTAACCATTGTAATATATTAAAATCCAGTACGGAAAAAATATATATACACCATAAACAAATATATACACCAAGAATACTAGTCCAGGTAGTGCTCCATTGAAGTCCGTGGAACACTGGGCCCACACGGCATGGGCGAGGCCCACACTTAATCCCCAAACATGATGGAGAGAACACTGCAGGGTCATCAGATAGAAATAAAACTGGCACCTCAAGGGGAAGGGAAAGGGGGGGCACCTCAGCCGGTTGAGTGCACGACACCAAATCCACGAGGGGGCCACATGCCCACTGTTCAATCCTGGGCAGTGCAAAGCCACAGTCTCTCAAGTCTCTACAGTGGGTGGGTTGCCCACTGTTCAATCCTGAGGAGTGCAAAGCCACAGTCTCTCAAGGGGATAACAGTCTCCACTGGTTCTGGAGGGGGCCTGGTGCCCAGAGTGCTTCATCCTGCCAAGGACTGAGGTAGTGAATGTATCTCTCCACTGGTTCAGAGTGCTTCATCCTGCTTGTGACGGACTAAGTAGCGTCAGTGCCCTTGGCGCTCATGGGCCAGCGGTGCTAGTGGCAGCAGTGTCCGGTTCAGCGGTGCTTGTGGCGGCGGTGTCCTTGGCAGCGGTGCTTGTGGCGGCAGTGTCCTGTTCAGCAGTGCTTGTGGCAGCGAGGTCCTTGCCAGTGATTCAGCTGCTGGTGGTCCTGTCTGACCCAGCGGGGCTGGTGCTGGCGGTCCTTTATGGTCCAGCGGGGCTGGTGCTGGCGGTCTTTTATGGCCCAGCGGGGCTGGTGCTGGCGGTCCTGTCCTGGGCAGCTGGGCTGGTGCTGGCGGTCCTGTCCTGGGCAGCTGGGCTGGTGCTGGCGGTCCTGTCCTTGGCAGCTGGGCTGGTGCTGGCGGTGGCCTCCTGGGCAGCGGGGATTATGGCGGTGGCCACTTGGGCAGCGGGGATGATAGCGGTGGCCTCCTGGGCAGCTGGGCTGGTGCTGGCGGTGGCCTCCTGGGCAGCGGGGATGATGGCAGTGGCCTCCTGGGCAGCAGGGATGATGGCGGTGGCCTCCTGGGCAGCTGGGATGATGGCAGTGGCCTCCTGGGCAGCAGGGCTGGTGCTGGCGGTGGCCTCCTGGGCAGCGGTGATCATGGTGGTGGCCTCCTGGGAAGCAGGGATGATGGCGGTCTTCTCCGCCGTGCTGCTCTTCCCAGACTTGCTGAGTTTCTTGTGGTCATTCCCCACCTTGGAAGGTGTCGCAGCTGACTCCACACTCCCACCTGTACCCCTGGGAGCGGCTTTGGTGGCTGGAGTATTCCCCCTCTCCCACCGGGCACTGCCCAACTTTTGATGCTTGACAGGTGGGGGACTGTCCGTGCTATGGCTCTGTGCCACACTGGCTGCCCTGATGCCCGGTGCACTCCAGGTTCCGGTGACTACAGACACCACTGGTCCCGGAGATGTTGTGGCTGAGGTGCTAGGTTGGGACCTGGAGAGTCGGGCCCTAGGAGAATGACGGGGTGGGGGAGGTGAGGGAAAGAGGTCCAGGGTGGACAGGAAAAGTTACTTGGGAACACTGGGACGAGTAGCTGGAGGGGGGTTTGGGAGTGGAGGAAGAGGTTGTGGTTGTAGGAGGTGTTTGTTTGGTGACTTTGGGTGAAGGTACACGTGCTGTAGGCTGTCGTGAGGTGGATGGCTGTTGGGTGGGTGTGTGGCTGCGTTTGTGTATCTTGAGAGGTGGCGTCACAGACACACTGGGAGAGGACACAGGGGACGTGTGAATGGTAGTAGGGGTGGTGACTGCACGTGAGCGGGGTGTGGTGGTGGATGTGCTGGTGATGGAATTAGTGGCTGTAGATGTAGTGCATGCAGGTGTGAGTGTAGACGAGACTGGGAGGGAGGAAGGAGACGAGGAGGAGGGGGACACAGTGGAGGCAGTGGATGTTGGTGTGTCTGCATGTGTGTGATGCTTGCGTGAGTGCCTGTGGGATGTGTGGTGCTTAAGTTTGCCAGAGCTTCCCTTGTGTGTTGACGTGTGTGCATGCTGGTCTGAAGGTGTGCTTGGGATAGGCTGAGGTACAGGGGATTGGGTCTGGGTGGAGGAAGTTGGAGGGGGGAGGCTAGAGACAGGGACAATAGCTGCCATCAGTGCTGAGGCCAGAGTCTTAAAAGCTCGATGAAGGGCAGCAGAATGAATGCCCTACAGGAATGCATTTGTTTGTTGCAGCTGCCTTTCTACCCCCTAGATGGCATTCAAAATGGTAGACTTCCCAACAGTGAGGGACCTGAGGAGGTCAATGGCCTCCTCACTGAGGGCAGCAGGGGTGACTGGGGCAGGGGCTGAGGTGCCTGGGGCGAAGGTGATGCCCACCCTCCTAGGTGAGCGGGCACGGGGCAAAGGCTGAGGGGCTGCTGGGAGGGCGGTGCTGGTAGGGGGGTGGCGGCTGTACCTGTAGTTGAAGGGGCACAGATGTGGCCGCCACCACAAGGGAGCTCCCATCAGAGGACAAGTCCGTATTACTGGTGTCAGCTCCTGTCCCTGCCGTGGAGCACCCCTCACCCTCCATCCCGCTGGTGAATTCCGAGTCCGTAGTCTCGCCCTCCAGGGCCATGTGGGATGCAGCTCCCTCCTGCTCCGATGCCACTGCTCCTCCGCCTGATGATGCTACTTGACCCAAGAACAGGGAGACCACAAAAAGGGGGGGGGGACGACAGAAGAAAGATATATTGAGTGCATGCATTACCGCTACCGTTGGCGGACACGACAGACACAGAAGCCCCCTGCACTACGCCGCGCACTTGGGGTCCACTGTTCAATCCCTGGGACATGGCCTACAAGGCTATGGCCGACATCTGCACACATGGATGTCACAGGAGCCTGACTAGGTGCAGTTGGCACTGTACACAGGTGGGGTGGGGTGCCACAGAGTCTTCCAAAACAAGGGGACCTAACCAGCACACTTGCCCTGGCCTAGGGAAACCCACAGCCCACCTCCCCCACCTCCACTGCGTGCAAAATCAGCAGAATGAGAGTGTATTCACCCCGTTGTGGCTGCTGTGATTCCCTCAAGTGCCCATCCAACTCCGGGTACGCCACCGCCAGGATCCTGAACAACAGGGGGGTCATGGTGCGACAGGCACCCCTCCCACGTTGGGAGGCCATCCCCAGCTGGGCCTCCGCCGTCTTCTTGCTCCAGCGGCGAATGTCCTCCCATCTTTTACGGCAGTGGGTGCTCCATCTGTGGTAGACCCCCAGGGTCCGGATTTCCTTGGCGATGGCATGCCAAATATCCTTCTTCTGGTGGGCGCTGATCTACAGGAATAGTACAGGGGTAAAGGAGAAGATATAACCGTCTGTACCGTCACAGTCATTGGCCCCCTTCCCTACCCTTGCCATGTGGAACATGCATTCACCATCGTTTCATGCACGCCTCAATCTCCCCCCCCCATCTTTCATCCACCCCACTCCACACAGGCATAGCCCATACAGAATGCTCCCAGTGTACTTACCTGTTTGTCTGGAGGACCGTAGAGTAGCGTGTACTGGGGGACGACCCCATCCACGAGTTTCTCCAACTCCTCTGATGTGAAGGCAGGGGCCCTTTCCCCAGACGCACGAGCAATTGTCTCTTCCAGACCGAGGTCACAGCAGCACTTGCAGTGTAGGTCCTCTCCTGTCGAAGATCAGGTATCGAATGATTGAACAGATAGAAAATGTCGGTCATGTCCGCGGCGGTGCGTACCATCACCGCTGGCGTACATCGTCATTGGCTCCTGGGACCCATAGGGTCCAATGTTAACCAATGCAGAATTGCGCCGCGGTCTTCGGCCGCCTACCGCAACAGTGTACAATGCCAGCGCAGTTACCTCACATCCCATTGTCCCACTTTACAGGTCAGGCAGCCGCCATTTCAGTGGCCCACATGGCTTAATTTTTAACTGCGTCACACACACCTAGGCCTTGCCTCAACACTCATACAGGCCAAATTTCGGAATATGATTTGTGTTCTGTGTAAGGTGTGGGTACGTACCTCTGAGTTGGTTGACTCTGTGCTCGCTGTTGTCCTTCATAGGCACCGTCCGCTGGGACATGTGAGGAGATGGCGGCATCCTCCGGTGTACAGACCGCTGGTGGACCTGTCAACATTAAGGAAAGACATGTGATCATCACCTACAGGCTTGATCGTGCCACAATCCTGGAACTGTGTGCCGATCTGGAGCCAGACCTGATGTCAGCTATCCGCCATCCCACAGGAATCTCCCCTCTAGTGCAGTTGCTGTCAGTACTCCATTTCCTTTCAAGTGGGTCATTTCAAACAACAGTGGCCATAGCATCAGGGATGTCCCAGCCTATGTTTTCCAACATGTTGTCGAGAGTGTTGTCTGCCCTGCTGAAACACATGCGGAGCTACATCGTTTTCCCTCAGGTGGAGGATTTGCCTACAGTGAAAGGTGACTTCTATGCCCTGGGATATATCCCCAACATCATAGGTGCCATTGATGGAACACATGTCTTTGGTATGGTATCCCCGCAGGAGTGAACAGGTGTACAGAAACCGGAAGAGTTGAATGTGCAGATGGTGTGTTTGGCAGACCAGTACATCTCCCATGTGAATGCCAAATTCCCTGGCTCAGTGCATGACGCTTACATCCTGTGGAATAGCAGCATCCCTTATGTGATGGGTCAACTCCAGAGGCACCGTGTGTGGCTATTAGGTGAGCACCTGGAAGCAAGTCAGTGGGAATGGTTGTCTGGGTCTCGGGATATCCCTACAGGTTAGTGTGTGTCTAACAGTTGCCCTCGCCATTTGCAGGTGACTCTGATTACCCTAACCTGTCATGGCTACTGACCCCAGTGAGGAATCCCAGGACAAGGGCAGAGGAATGCTACAATGAGGCCCATGGGCGAACTCGGCGGATTATAGAGCGGACCTTCGGCCTCCTGAAGGCCAGGTTCAGGTGCCTCCATATAACAGGTGGATCCCTATTCTACTCACCAAAGAAGGTGTGCCAGATCATCGTGGCCTGCTGTATGCTTCACAACTTAGCTTTGCGACGACAGGTGCCTTTTCTGCAGGAGGATGGTCCAGATGGCGGTGTTGTGGTAGCTGTGGAGCCTGTGGACAGTGAAGACGAGGAAGCAGAAGAAGAAGATATCGACAACAGGAACTCGGTTATCCTGCAATATTTCCAGTGAGACACAGGTAAGAATACAAACCTGCCTACTACATGTATTTTAACACTACTACCTCTCGACTGTCTGTCATTTTCACCCAGTGTATGGTCACTGAGTTTTCACTTTCCCTTACGATTTCACAGATGTGGGTCCCACTGTGTGACATCTGCTTTGTTTCCTCATGGACTAGAGCTGTGTGACATAGGTATGTTGACATTACAATTAAAGGAGCATTTTGTCACTGTAATTGCTAATACACTATTTCGAAATCACAGACAGACTCCAGATTGTTTTGTTCTTGAAGGGTGTTTATTTATGTGCTCAAGATTGGAGGGTGTTGTAAAATGGTGAGGGCTGAGGGTGGAGGAATGTCCATGGTAGAGTCCAGTCTATTAGTCTCACAGGTGCATTGCCCAAATGGGCATAGGAAGTGGAGCTGGGGCAGTTTGAGGAGGGACAGGGTGAGAAAGTGGGACAGAAGAATGACATTCAGGGTGGTCTCATTTCTTGGTGGATGTCTTGGCATCGTTCTCTGTCTTTGTTCTGGATCTCATGGATCGTTTGCGGGGTGGTTCTCCCTCTGCAGGGGGTGGGGTGCTGGTGTGGTGGTCCTGTGGCGGTTCCTCCTGTCCACTTGCGCCGGCAGAGGTCGTGGGCAGTTCATCATCCAGGCTAGTGTCAGGGGCCCCTTGTTGTGCCACAGTGTCCCTCCTAGTGTTGAGGACTTCCTTCAGCACCCCTGCGATGGTGCCCAGGGTGGAATTGATCGATCTGAGTTCCTCACTGAAGCCCACATCCTGTTCCTCCTGCAGGCGCTGGGTCTCCTGAAACTTGGCCAGTACCATTGCCATCATCTCCTGGGAATGGTGGTAGGCTCCCATGATGTTGGAGAGGGCCTCGTGGAGAGTGGGTTCCCTTGGCCTGTCCTCCCCCGTCACACAGCAGCCCTCCTAGTTCCCCTGTGTTCCTGGGCCTCCGTCCCGTGGACCGTGTGCCCACTGCCCCCAGGTCCCTGTTGTTGTTGGGGTGGTGGGTTAGCTTGCGTTCCCTGTAGAGGTGGAAACACTGCTGATTGACGTGTCCTGGGGACAGAGGTATGGGCCCGCTGGGTGGGTGCTGTGCTGGTGTTTCCAGAGGGGGGAAGCTCTGTGGTGGCCTGTGACTGTGTCAGGGGAACCGACTGTCCAGAGGTCCCCAATGGGCCGGGCTGGTCATCTAGATCCAGTTGGACAGAGCTGCTGTCATCACTGTGGGCCTCTTTTTTTGGTGGTGTGGACATGTGTGGACCTTCCTGTCCGGTGACGTTGGGTAGGGGTGCTGCAGGGGTATAAAAGGATGTTTATTACATCTGTGTGTGCCATGGTGTGCACTGGGTGGGTGACCATGTACCCCAGTGCTTGCATTCCTGTGTGGGTCCTTGTGTGATGGTGATTTAAGAGGGTGTATGGGTATGTGCAGTGGCCATGCTTTGGTGATAGGTGTCCATGCTTTGTTGTTGCATGCAGGGCTTGGTGTTAGGATGTGTGGTTTGTGATGTTGGGACATATGTGAGGAGTTGGATTGATGGGGGTGAGGGTGAGGGTAGGGGTATATGATAGCATGCAAGTAGGGTGGGAATATAATAGTTAAGATTTGACTTACCAGAGTCCATTCCTCCATATACTCCTGCGAGGCCCTCAGGATGCAGAATCGCCAAGACTTGCTCCTCCCATGTTGTTAGTTGTGGGGGAAGAAGTGGGGGTCTGCCGCCAGTCCATTGAAACGCAAGGTGGTGTCTTGAAACCACGGAACACACCTTCCCCCGTAGGTCGTTCCGCCTCTTCCTGATGTCATCCCTATTTCTTGGGTGCTGTCCCACTGCGTTAACCCTGTCCACTATTCTGCGCCATAGCTCCATCTTCCTAGCTATGGAGGTGTGCTGCACCTGTGATCCGAATAGCTGTGGCTCTACCCAGACGATTTCCTCCACCATGACCCTGAGCTCCTCCTCAGAGAGCCTGGGGTGTCTTTGCCGTGCCATGGGGTGGTGTGGGTGATGTGTGGGGTGGTGTGTGTAGTGATAAGTGGGGTGGTATTTAGTGGTGTGTTGTGTGAAGTGCGTGTAAGTTATGTGGGTGATGGTATTGTGTGCCTGTGGATGCTTGGTAGTTGTTTGTAGTGTCTCTCTCTGGCCTTCTCTTGGTAATTTTGTCATAGGGGTTTGTGGGTGATGTGGGTGTGTGTTTTATATTGTAATGGGTGTGTGGGAGTGTGTACGTGTATCAGGTGTGTGTATTTTGAATTGTCCAATGTGGTGGTGTTTTGTAAATGTGTGTGTATTTTGAGCGCGGCGGTGTGTACGCCAATGGAATACCGTGGTTGAAAGACCGCTGCGTGGATTAGTGTGTCGAGATAGTGTGGGCATTTTTCTGTTGGCGTGACGGTGGAGGTTTTGTTTTCACCAGTTTATCACTGACCTTTGGTGTAGCGGACTTGTGTGGGTGTCTGAAATTTGGCAGATTCCGAGCAGTGGGTCATAATGACTGTGGTGGAATTCTACTGCCACAGCGGTGTGTTGGCGGTCTTCTGCGCAGTGGTAAGCGGCATTTACCGCCAATGTTGTAATGACCCCCATAGTTTGTCTTTACTTAAAGGTGCTACTTTGTATCTAAAATACACATCACAAAAAAGTTCCATCATCCAGTCCTACTATCTAACCTCTATATGAGTTTACATCCAATGCAGCTCTGCATGAGAGCCTACATACAAATGGTGCAGGAGACCCACCTTTTTTCTTCCTCCTGCCTTATCATGAGTCTGACAATCTTGGTACTCCCTACATTGCTGCCAAAAGTGGTGGGGGAGTTATCAGTAATAGTAGTGTTCTAGCAGCAGATGTACTCTCCCTGCAGTATTACGATTCCATTATAGCCTGTCAAAATCATGATACAGTTGGTGGGATTGGAGTAACTGGTCTGCCAAACTCTAAATCAGGAACTAAGTGGCAACTGGGAGGGAGACCATCAGTACACTGACATTAGACCTGTCACCCTTAGAGTGGTCTTCCCCCAAACATTTTGCCTCCTTGTCTCCATTGTGTCTGGATTTTTGCTCTGTTGGCCATAGGACTCTGTGCACTTTACCACTGCTAACCAGTGCTAAGGTGCATGTGCTCACTGCCCTAAACATGGTTTGATTGGCATATACCTGATTGGCATATTTAATTTTTATGTAAGTCACTTGTAGAGTGGTATACCATATACCCAGTGCATGTACATAAACTGCTACCAGTTTGCCTGCTGCACTTATTGTGCTACCCACTTAAGTGGCACCTTAAATCTTGTCACAGGCCTCTCATTGCAGCCTGACCGCGGTGTCCCACTGCCATGGTGACTTGGCATTTAACACCACTTGCCAAGTTATATGGCTCTAAGGTAGATCCTCAGTAGCCTACAGAACAGGGTGCTGTGTAATTAAAAGGTAGAACATGTACTTTTTAGTTTTACATGTCATAGTAGTGTAAAACTCCCAAATTAATTTTCTTGAGAAGACTACCCTTCCCATAAGGTAACATTAGGGATTCCTTATTAAAGTTAATAAGCTGTAATCCCTAAACCAGAGGTGATAGATATGTCATGTTTGGTTCCTATGAACTTGTAATGATAAACCCTCTTTAATGGGAAAATTGGATATATCATCACAAGTTTGAAAATGTCATTTTTAAAAAGTTGGCACTTTCCTGCCCTTAGCCCTCTGTGCCTGAAACCTGCCTTGTGTCACATGACTGGGTGTAACTGACAGTTAGGTCTTTGAATTCTCCCCAGGCAGTCACACAATAGTGGGATTTGCAGAGTCTGAATAAGCTATTAACTGACTTGATGGGGGTAGAGCTAAGCACAGCCCCTCTTTCAAATGAATAGGCTGAGCTCTGCCACCACACAATGGGTTTAAAGGCCCGGTATTGTCAGTGCAGCCAGCTAGGAGCGAGGGTAGGGAAGAGAGGAAATTCCTGGAACTTTAGAGAACTTTTCTGGAAACTTCTCCCAACTTCTAGGGGCAGTGCACCATGGTATAAAAAGAGCGCTCTCAGACCTGCTCTTCAGTTTAGTACTGGACCTGTGGAAGGACTCTCACAGGACGGCCTGCTACTGTGACCTGCTGTGCACTCTGCCAGACTGCTGCTGTTCCAGGAAGGATTGCTTTGCTGCCTGGAGCCTGCTTGGGCCCTTCAGAGAACAGCCCTGCTGCATAGCCCTGCATCACCACCTACACCCAGGACTCCAGAAGTGACTCCAAGGGTTAGTTCAGCTGGTCCCCTGTTTGAGCCACAGGAACATAACAGACTCACACCATCTTAAACCTGCATCTGTACCCAGCCTAAGTGAGTCTTGCACCCCCAAGCTGTGTCTCTCCAGTCTTGGACCCTTTGTTGTGGTGCTAAAGGTGTCCCAGTGGCCATTTGTTTAAACTGAGGACTTGCTATTTTGAACCTTAAACTTTGCGAAATCGTAACCATCTTTCGACTAATCAGATTTTGATGGTTTTTGTGTCAAATTATTTATTAAAATGTTCTCTATTTTTCTAAATTGGTTTGGGGTTTTTATTGTGCTGTGTTTTCACAGTTGCTTTTTGTGCTGAGCTACCCAGGGTTAAGCACAAGGTAATTTAGTGACTTTTTGTCGTTCACCCTGCAAGGGATTGTGGCTGTTGCTTGACCAGGGTTCACATACCAATCAACCAACAAACCAATTTGTCACAGCCGACCATCCCCTAATGTTTTCAAATAATGGTTTGGGTGGAACATTTCCAAAGTGTTGTTCACTAATAGCCAGTTCACCTGAGGCAGCTTGTCAACCATGCACTTCATTGGAAAAACCTGTTTTCAGGTTCCCACCACCATATGGAGTCTAGAGTCAATAGTGGGTCTCAAAACAAGAAGGGGATAAAATGAAGGGATTATAGAGCCCACCCAGGAGCTGAGATTGAATGAGCCCTAGGAGTGGGTATTGCAAGTGAAACTCTCTATGTTAGATTGGTAATGATGAGTAGTCACCTCCAGCTTTCCTGGAGAAATGTGGGATAGAGAAGTCACCATGGATGTGAGAAACTGGGTTGTTGGTTGTGTAGCGTCTTAACCCTGCTCAAACAACAGCCAAAATCTGTGGATCAGAGTGAACCAAAAATGTTAATAAATTAACCTGTGCTTACCCCTCTGATAGCTTGCCCCACAAGAAGTTAGGCTTAGCTTGGAGATAATGTGTAAAGTATTTATGCAGCACACAGTCATAACTTGGAAAAGCAACACAACAAAAATCACACACCAATTTAGAAAAATAGAGTATATGTTAATGGATTATTTGACACCACAATGACAAACATAGAATCAGTAGTTCTAGAGTTATGGATTTGCAAAGTTTAAGGTAAAAAATGAACTCTGAGAAGATCAAAGCACCAGCAAGGATATCTTGTTGCATGAGATGGACTAAAGTCGAATGGAGCTCTGGCCAGACACAAGAAGCGGATTGGGCCTGGTCAGTGCTTTCTCATCAGGGACCAGCTGGAGGAAATGGTGGTGAATATTTTTATGTCTGGGTTAGTCTTTTTTTGAAAGTCGGAAATCTCCAGTGAGACAAAGCTTGGGGCTGAAGCTGACAAGAGTTCAAGGAAGCCAAATACTCCTTTATTGAGAGACCGCTGAACAGGATTTGCTGCTTCTGAGAAGAACGTAGTGGGTCCTGCCTCAAAGTCAGGCTAATCAGTGATTCAGTATGGATAGTTCTATGAGCAAGTTGGTCCAGGTTTTCTCTTGGTTCTCAGAGATATGATTATCTAGGTTTTAGACTTTAGCTACCTGGGCACCTAATGCACCACCACCAAGGGTCCAGGTGTTGAGGGTCACCAGTTTGGGGGGGTGGACTCACTCGGGCTGAGTCCAGGTGGAGGGTCAAGATGGTTGGAGCCTTTCTGTCCCTGAGGATTGATCAGGAGGCCAGCTAACTAGGTCTCGGAGTCACTCTGGCCAGGGTTCAACTAACTAGCCCTTGAAGTCACTCTGGTCAGGAGGCAGCCAACTAGCCCTTGGAGTTACTGTGGTAGTCCTGGTTCAAGTGCTGAAATGGGGCTTTAGCAGCAGAGTAGACCTCTGAGGGTTCAAGGCAGACTTCAGGCAGCAAAGCAGCCCTTCCAGGTGTGGCAAGGCAGTCTTCTGAAGTACACAGTAGGCCACAGTAGTGGACAGTCCTTTGAGAGTTCTTCCACAGTTGCAGAAAGTGACCTGAAGAGTGGGTCTGAGGGTCTCATTTTTATACATGGTACCTCCTATAAAGTAGAAGAAAGTTATTGAGAATTCCCGGAAATGCTTGAAGTTGCCTGCTTTCCCTGCTCTCACTAAAGCTGGCTGCATGAACAATGCAGGGGTGAGAAGACCTTTGTGTGAAGAGAGAGCACAGCCTATACATTTGCCAGTGGGGCTGTTCCTGGCTCTGCCCCCTTCCTACCAGTTGATGGCTGTAGGAAACTGGCACTTGTTGCAGTTACCCCCCCCACACACTTTTTGCCAGATTTTGATGCTGACTTGAAAGAGTGTGCTGGGATCCTGATAACCAGGCCCCAGCACCAGTCTACTTTCTCAAAAAATGTACCATTGTTTCCACAATTGGCACTCCTCTGGCACACAGATAAGTCCCAGGTAAAAGGTACCAGTGGTACCAAGGGCCCTGTGATCAGGGAGGGGCCCTAAGGTCTGAAGCATGTGTTGTGCCACCCTAAGGGACCCCTCACCTAACACATGCACACTACCATTGCAGATTGTGTGTGTTGGTGGGGAGAAAAAAGCAATGTCGACATTGCATCCTCCTCAGGGTGCCATGCCTACAAAACACTGCCTGTGGCATAGGTAAGTCACCCCTCTAGCAGGCCTGACAGCCCTCAGGCAAGGTGCACTATACCACAGGTGAGGGCATAGCTGCATGAGCAATATGCCCCTACAGTGTCTAAGTCCATTCTTAGACATTGTAAGTGCTGTGTGGCCATATTAAATATATGGTCTGGGAGTTTGTCAAAACCAACTCCACAGTTCCATAATGGCTACACTGAATACTGGGAGTTTGGTATCAAACCTCTCAGCACAATAAACCCCCACTGATGCCAGTGTGGCATTTATTACAAAATGCACACAGAGGGCATCTTGGAGATGCCCCCTGTATTTTACCCAATCCTCTAGTGTAGGACTAACTGGTCTGTGCCAGACTGCCACTAGCAGATGAGTTTCTGATCTCTGGGGTGAGGGCCTTTGTTCCCTCGAAGGACAGAAACAAAGCCTGCTCTGGGTGGAGGTGCTTCACACCTCCCCCCTGCAGGAACTGTAACACCTGGTGGTGAGCCTCAAAGGCTCATGTCTCATGTTACAGTGGCCCAGGACACTCCAGCTAGTGTAGATGCCCGTCCCCCGGACAAAGCCCCCACTTTGGGCTGCCAGTTCGGTGGAATACTTAAGAATAACAAGGAGGAGTGACCACTTCAGTTGGGACCACCCCTAAGGTGTCCAGAGCTGAAATGACCCCCTCTGCAGAATCCTCCATCTTGGTTTGGAGGACAGGGACCAATAGGATAAGAATGTGCCCCCCTCCCCAAAGGGAGTGGACACAAGGAGGGTGCAGCCCCCTCAGGGACAGTAGCCATTGGCTACTGCCCTCTGACCCCTGAAACACCCCTAAATCTTGTACTTAAGGGCTTCCCTAAACCCAGCTCACCAGATTCCTGGTGACCTACAAAGAGAAGAAGGACTGCTAAGCTGAAAACCCCAGCAGAGAAGAAGGAAGACGACAACTGCTTTGGCCCCAGCCCTACCGGCCTGTCTCCTTCTTCAAAGCACCCGCAAGAAGAACAGCGATGCACCCAGCAGGCCCAGTGACCTCTGACAACTCCAGAGGACTTCTCTGCACCCCAAGGACCAAGAACTCTCATGAACAGTGGCTCTGTCCAAAAGAAACTTTCAACGAAGGACGCCCGCCTCACTCCGGATGCGTGAGTCCTGACCCCTGTGCACCCGACGCCCACGGCCCGTGACCAGGTGGTCCACCCAGCAAGAAAGGGTCCCCAGGCAATTGGGAGCAAGAGCCCACACTGGGTTGACCCCTCCAAACCTCCACAATGACGCATGCAGAGAGAATCCAGAGGACCCACCTGAACGCGAGCTCCAGACGAAGCTATCCGACACCTAAAGGACCCACTGCACCCATAGCCCGTAGGCCTTGGAGAACCTGACTCCCGGTGCAGCATCGACCAGCAGACGGTCCTCTTACCTGTCTGACTGATGGTGTGCCCAAGACACCCCACCAGAACCTCGCCTGCAGCTTCACAGTGACCACCGGGGTCCCACCATTGAGTTCCATTAAAAACCCGACGCCCTGGTTGCACCCTGCACCAGGCCGCCCTAGTGACGCTAAGGATGTGTGTTCAGTGACTACTTGGGGCCCCTCCAGTGGTCTCTTGAACCCCCCTGGTTCGCCCTCCGAGTCGCAGGTGCTGGCTGACTAGATTCTGAGTACCCCCGTCTCCATAGGAGCCCACGTTCATTTGGTATCTCTTTGACCTCTGCACCCGACTGGCCCCGTGTTGCTGGGGGTGGGTGTTTGGGGTTAACTTGAACCCCCAACGACAGACTACCTAAATCCTGGAGATAAGAACTGTAAGTCGAATACTTACCTGTAAAACTGTACAGTCTTTTCTTCCCCCAGGAACTGTTGAAAATTGCAGTGTCCAATTTAAAATATCTTTTTGTCATTTTAAAGAAAACTGTATACATTGTTGATTTCATTCAAAGTTCTGATTATAACTCTGAAAAGTACCTTACATTTTATGTAGTTACCTGCAAACTGAATCTTGTGGTTTTAGAAATAAATAAACAAAATATATTTTTCTATATAAAAACCCATTGGTCTGGAGTTAAGTCATTGAATATGTGTTTCTTCTACTGCTTGTGTGTGTACAACAAATGTTTAACACTACACTCTGATGAGCCTAACTGCTCGACCACACTACCACAAATAGAGCATTAGTATTATCTATTATTGCCTCTGTCAAGCCTCTGGGGAACCTGAATCCGCCAGCCGGCATGGCGGGCCAACCCACCGCATAATGGACATGGTGAGGTCCGCCATCTGTAACCCTCACTCACTGCCAGGCTTCCGCCATCAGGCAGCCTGGCGGTGAGTGGAAACACCATCCATCAGGGTAGCTGCGCTACCCTTGGGATAATGTTTCCTGATCCTCCAGCCTATCCGTGGTGGGTTATCTGGCAGGAAAGGCTGGTGGAGGGGGTGCCCCGGGAACTTTGCATGGGCAGTGCAGGGGCCCCAGTGCAGTCCCCCGTCACGCAGGACACTGCACCCGCCGCACAGAGGCATTGGTGGTGGCTCCATGTGGAGCCGCTGTCAATGTCCTGGCCAGGCCTTTCTGTGGTCCGGCGGGCAGAAACAATGTTTCCACCCTCTGGCCCACAGAAAGGATCATTATTTGGCCGACGGGGGTCCGGGGTCGCTGGCGGTCAGTGTTTTGACCCCCAGCATGAACACGGCGTGTTACCGCTGTGTTCATAATGACCGCCTATATCTCACTTTGATACAATATATACAAAGCCAGCTTCCTACAATGGCTCATAAAGGCACACCTAATCCATCTACTGTGTGGCTCTCTGGGAGGAATAAACAAAGTCCAACTGTCAGCTACACCCAGTTGTGTGACCCAGAAGCAGGCTGTACGCACCAAATAGTTAGGGCAGGAAAATGTCAACTTTGTAGAAATACATTTTCATAATTGTAACTGAACAACCAACTTTACCATTAAAGAGGATTTTTAATTACAATTTCTCAAACACCCCATATGAGAAATCTAACTGTTTCCAATCAAACGTTTGCAATTAACAAATGTAATAAGGCAACCCAACCCAATGTTATCCTATCAGGGAGGTAGTCCTTGCACTAGTGAACAATGAATTTAGGAGGTTTTCACTACCAGGATATGTAAGTATTAAAAGTACATGTCCAACCTTTTAATTACAGTGCACCCTGCCCTATGGGATACCCAGGGCCTACCCAAGAGGTGACTTATAGGCAATAAAAGTGGAGTTCAAAGCTTGGCAAGGGGGTTATATTGCCAAGTCGAAATTAGTAGTTTAAAACTAAATTCAGGAAGGGCTGATCCAAAATGGCACATGAGTAGGAGTGCTTTCCGGGAGCTCTGTCACCGCTAGCCGGTCATGAGTTGGTTGCTGTATCCCCCGGAGACACTTCAAGCACTGTGCCAGCTCCAGCGGGCCACCTGGATTGGGGGGGGGGGGTAAAAATTTGGCATGGAACAACCTGCTACTGTTAGCTTGAGGCATGCAATGCTGCAGCAGTGTAGACTGAGGCATGAACAAGATAGTGCCGCCATAGGCTCCGAGGCCGAACAGTGACTCCAGTCACCCTGAGCTGCTGTTTTGACCACCCACTACGTGCCTGCAGAGAGAGACGACATCATGCTCGGGCAGGCCGGGTGGCCTCCTGAGCCCCCACACTGACGTCGTACCAGCATGATAAGAGAAGCACCACAGCATGGAGGACTGATGCGGTTGGCCGATCCAGGCCTATGCGGATGCCCACTGTGGCCACTGGGAGACATATCATATCTGGTGGCACGGGTCATCCCATGCCCAAACGTTCTCCACAAGTTACTCACAACTAATGGGCAGTGACTCCGGTTTCACATAGGGAGGTTCCTGACAGCGGCGAGATTACCGTGGCAAACCGCTAAATTCAATGCTTACCCTCACAAACTAGGCCTCCATGGGCACTGGTGCACGTCCCTGCACCTCTACCCCAGGATCGTCCCTTCAGACAGATAAGCACTGGTAAGCTTCGCTGGAGACTAGGCCATAGGCACAGAGGACATAGCTGAGACCGAGATGAGCTACTACTGTCTTGCAAACAGACTGGATCTCACTGGCCTCACCCTCCTGTCCCTTGGTCTCCTGGACTGAGCTGCACCTGTGTCTTACTGTTTGGGTCTGGGGCAGCGGAGTGCCCACTGTTGCCAATGAGGGCCTTACTCCCCTGCCTGTCTCATCCCATCACATGACCACCCTTTTGGCCAACATATAGACTGCCAAGGCTGCAGTAATTGAGCGACAGGGACCATGTGTTTTTGAGGGAAGCTCACAGCAGAGTCTTGCCCTTTGTCCCTTGGGACTAATTAGGCCTGGCTTTTACCCTTGGGCATCCTTCTGAACATCCATCTTTAGCAATCACACCGCGAGCTATGGGGGCAACAGTCTTCACATTGCTCGCACCTTGGAAGCCACTTACCTCAAAACTCTAATACTCCATCATCGCTACCCATAAACACTAAAAAATGATGCCTCATTGAAGACCTGATCACTAAACCACAATTGAAGAAGCCAAACCCAGACACAGCTTGGCAACAATCCCATCATATTAGATGGAGGGGACAGTGGAAGACGTTGGAGATGGAGATACTCCGTTCACAAAGGTGTTTCTGGAGGGTCTATTTGGGGCTGAACTCAAAGTGACATAGCAGCTGATGTCAAAGACAAGCAAATGGACATTGATGACCTGGGAGAGAGGTTGGACACCATGGCTTCAATGACACCCGAGAAGAGGAACTCGAGGTCCATAATAAAGAACTACTGGAGCTCAGAGACACCAATATGGAATTACATTATCAACTTTAAGATCTGGAAAATTGCTCTAAGATAACCAGCATTTGCATCGAAGGAGTCCCCCTAGGGCAGTGTCCGGATCGCTGGAAGAATATGTGACACGTCTGTTCTGTCATGTCACTCCAGAGCTTGTAGACCAGGATATTGGGCCCGATGTAGCAAAGGTTTTTACCCATTCTGAGTCTATGGGAAAAAGTGTTCATACATATGGCCCATTGTCCTTGACCATACTCACAAAGTGGGCCAGCCAGCCCGTTATCACGACAAACTCAAGACATACTCACCTGTGTCCAATATTACAAACAAAAGGAGGCCATTATGTCTACGATGCATGAACAGAATACTATGGACTTTGAAGGCACAAAGATAGGGCTATTTAAGGACTTATCCCTGATAACACTGCAATGCCACAAAGCTCTTTGGCCACTGACTGAATTCCTGCAAGATAAGGGCATTCCATATAAGTGGGGCCACCCATTCCACATCCAATTTATTTGGGACAATCAAACTCAAATCATTTGTACAATGGCTGAGGTACATTCCCTGCTGAAAATAGATACGCCCCCAGGAGAAACCACCGTTGGATTACCATCAAAGGGTTCTGCTTCCGATTCTCCAAGACTACAGCGAACAACTCACTCCTCCAAGAAGAAATTTCAATAACCATGAGAATCTGTAAGTTGTGAGGGCCAGGAGGCCCTGCTCCACCACCTTCATCAATGGGACAGTGCGTCCAAGCCAGATAGTGAACATTGAAAGCCTCATTCCCGATGTGCAACAGACCCTACTGCCCGGCAGATGCTGGGTCTTTAGGACTCATTAATGCACTTCACAATGCGCAGACACTGTCACGGGGACCGGCATACCTGAATACTAATACTGTCAAGTTGTCTGGGCAGCGGAGCTCCTTGGCCTGACACAGTAGTAGATTGCTGCAGTTGCTGCTGCCGACATGGACCTCACAGTTTGGATGCTATGTTCCCAGACGGGGAACATTCTTGTTGAATAAAGTTATGTTTGCTTCCTTTCCCTCTTTTTATGATCTATATCCTCTGCACATACAAGATGAGCAGTGCACGTTAGTATACTTCACTAGGGATAATTTATGACATGCACCACTCTCTGCCTCTCATACCCTTTTTTATTACATTGTACAATGCCTAACATTCTTAGACAGAATGTCAAAGGTCTGAATTCACCAGTGAAGCGTCTTGCATTGTTAACACTTCTCAAAGATGCCAAGTGCGATATCTGTCTAATACAAGAACCCGCCTAAAAATCGATTGGAAGAGTTTAGGCTCCAGCTGGTTCGACCCCCAATATTTTTCATCTGGACCAAAGAAAAAGACAGGGGTAGTGATCCTGTTGGCCTCTCACTTACCAGGGCAGGTAATACAAACACAGACTCAAATAGCTGGATGTCTATTATCTTTGAGGATGGACATGCAGGGACACCCATACACTTTTTTATCTTAATAATGCCCCTGATGCCACTATGGATAGATCCATTCAACATATGGGACAGACTGGGGCTCTCACACCGGCTTGAAAACAATGGCTGGTTGAGATGGGTTTGGTGGATGTGTTGTGCTTACAACACCCAGCTTCTAAAGTGTATACCTTTTTTTCTGCCGCTCACCAAACATATGGTAGGATTGATCTTTGTCTTATGTCTCCATGCACCACAAAGGGCATGAAGTCTGTAGAGATAGGGGCTGCTGTCCTCACTGACCACTTTCTTGTTATATTAAGGTGTGCCCTCCCCAGCCACAACCATCCTCCCACACAGGGTGGCTAAACTTCAAACTCTTAACATATGAGAATAATTTTACCGAAATGTCTGCTGCTGCTGTCACTTCCTTTTTTAGACATGAACGACACACCAACCACCCCCACTGCGCTTCTATGAGACACATTAAGGGCTGTCTTGAGGGGTCATTTTATAGCCCTAGTGGCACACCTTCACTAAGATAGACACAATACATGCACCCAACTAGAATTGAAAGAGACACACATATATATATATATATATATATATATATATATATATATATATATATATATATATACAGGCTCTAATCCAACAAAAAGTCATCTTACGGACAGCACGAAAACAGCTGAAAGCATTAGATATTGATAGAGTGGAGTATGCAACACAGCGTACTAAGCAGAAGTATTACACGGGAAGGAATAAGATGGGACACCTGCTGGCTCACAGATTACGTTCCCTGGCAGCCAGGAATAGAGTGGAAGAGATTATAGGCTCTGACAATACCACTCGTTTGTGTGATGACCAAATAGTGCTGGACTTTGAGCAGTTCTATGCTGAACTATAATCAGCAGAGGAGCTCAAGGATGTGGGCGCTGCAGCGTATCTGGCCCACACCCTGCAATTGCTAGCCCTCAGGAAGAAGCATCCCTTTTATACCAGAATATCACAGAAAATTAGGTCTTGATGGCCATCTTCCTCCTTCCGACAGGTAAAGCTCCTGGCCTAGATGGCTATGGCTCTGACTTTTACAAGACATTTGGGACGCTACTAGCTCCCATTTAGCCGGTATCTACAATTCCTTAAGCAGGACTAGCACACTAACGGATACTATGACAGTGCTTCCCAAGCCGGGCAAAGACCCTAAGTATTAATCCACCTTCCACCCCATCCCACTGTTGAACGTGGATCTTAAGCTCTTCACCTGGATCTTAGTGCACCTGCTTGACCCTCACATGCAGGGTTTGGTAGACCACTATTAAACGGGGTCTTATACCTGAAAGGGGTTGCAGTAACAACACCAAGCGTATCTGCCATCTGGCAGACAAAACACAATGCGCTAACATCCCGGCCCTTCTTCTATCAATTGATGCAGAGAAGGCCTTCAACTGGGTGCATTGGCCCTATCTGCAGTTGGTGCTGAAGTGCCTCGGTCTTGGTCCACGATTTCAGCAGTGGATTCACTGTAACTATGGCCCTCATTATGAACATGGC
Organism: Pleurodeles waltl; assembly: GCF_031143425.1. Classification (NCBI taxonomy): domain Eukaryota; kingdom Metazoa; phylum Chordata; class Amphibia; order Caudata; family Salamandridae; genus Pleurodeles; species Pleurodeles waltl. The sequence continues at coordinate 807,439,933 of NC_090440.1, forward strand.
GGCAATCACCGCTCCGCCGGTAGTGGCGGTACCTACCGCCAATAGGCTGCCAGTCCGGACCAGCAAATAATGAAGCACATGAGAAACAAGTAGTGGTCCATCCACACACCGCCATCATTGGAGTGCCGACGACGATGGAAGAGGCCACCCACAGGCCGACGGAAAGGCCCCACCCACCCAACAAATAATGAAACACAAGACCGCTGTCAGTTCCGAGGGTGGAACGACTGCCACGCAAAGCGTGGCAGAAACAAACCAAATAAAAGGAAACACTCACCCTAGGCACACACACCACGCCGAAGCAGACATGGAGAGAGAGTTGCAAATAATGCCAGTCCTGCTCTTTGCAATATACCTAGACGACTGTGACCGCCGACGAAGACAACGGTAAGTACCGCAACCTAGTAAACAAGGAAAGAAAGGGCACAGTTACACACCCACATGCAACGCACTCCCAACCTTGCCCACCATTTCAAGCCATACACATCAAAATAAGAGGTACTTACCCGACACAAGGCAAAGACCTGCCAAAAGTACACACATGTGCACACCACACCCACATGATGAAACACTGAACTACGTCTCCATATTGTGCCAACAGCACCACTGGGCATACAAACTTTAATACAACATTAAAATAGTAATATCCAAATAAGGCCTTTGGCCAGTCCATGGAGAATACCCTGAAGGGCCCAATTGGGCCAGACTTGACTCCCACATGTGCACAGGGTACTCCACCATAAAGGGACAGCCAGGCACCTCAGGGAACAGGGGCCAGGGGTGGTGGGGACTTACATCTGGAATGGGGGTGCTTGGGCTTACGTTTGGGAGGTGGAGGGGGTTTGGGTTTGCCCTTGGAAGGCAGGGGAGTGGGCTTGCACTGGGGGGTGGCAGAGGGACCTGGGGCAACATGGGGCTTCTTCCTCTCTGGGGAAGGGGCACAGGAATGGGAAGGTAGGACTGGGGCGGACTTGGATGAAGAAGGACTGGACAAGGCAAGGAGATGGGCACGTTTAGGGACAAGACGGGGTGGGACAATGGGTTCAAACAGGTTAACACGGGAGAGGAAAAGTTTCTTAGGGGCAGTTGAGGTGGATATGGAGGAAGGTGTGTGAGTAGAGGGAGTGCTTGTACCGGGTGTAGGTGTGCTGGACGTGGAGGCAGGTGCCTGTACAGTATGCTGATGTGTGGTGGATGTGTGTTGAGTGGGTGTCAGGGAATGTTTGAGTGTCTTCGGAGGAGGGGAGTGGACACAGTGGGACAAGACAGGCTGTCAGTGTAAAGGGATGTTGTCTGGGTGTCTGCAGGTCTGATGAGTGTGCTGCATGTGTCAGTCAATGTAGTTGTTGTGAGTGCAGATGTGGTGTCTGGGGTGGATGACTGGATGCCAGATGTTGTGGTGACTGCAAGAATGGGGCCAGCAGCAGGACTGAGGGTGCAGTGCTTGTGGGTGTGCATGTTGAGGTGACAGACAGGGAGACGGGAGAGGTGGACACATTGGGGGAAGTAGATGTTGTTGTGTGTGCCTTTGTATGTTGGCTGTGTGTATGCCTGTGGTGGGAAGTGTGGTGCCTGTGTTTCTCTGTGTGCTTCTTGTGTGCTGAGGTGTGTGCATGGCTGTCTGAACGTGTGCTTGGGATGGGTGAAGGGAGTGGGGTGCTGGAAGGGCTAGAGGTGGGTGGAGGGGGGACGGAAAGACCAGGGACACTGGCTGCTGTCAAAGAGGAGGCCAGAGCCTGAAAAGATCTCTGTAGGCAAAACTTGGCACCGTGAATGCCTCCCAGGTATGTATTGCATTCCTGCATCTGGGATGATAGCCACTGGATGGCATTCACAATGCTTGTCTGCCCTACATAGATGGTCCTCAGGAGGTCAATAGCCTCCTCCGTGAGGGCAGCAGGACTGACTGGGGCAGAGAATGAGGTGCCTGGGGTGAAGGAGACGCCTACCCTTCTGGGTGAGCGGACACAGGCAACTGGGTGGGGAGCAACTGAGAGGGCGGTGATGATATCGGGGGTGGCGGAAGATGACAAAGAATGGGTGGGCCCACTAGGGTCCACCACCACCAGGGAGCTGCCATCAGAGGAGGTATCAGAGTCACTACCGTCAGTGGTAGTTGCCTCCCCGTGGTACTCCCTTCGCCCTCCAACCCACTGGTCCTCTTGGGCTCCACCGACCCTGCCTCCATGGAACCGTGGGCCGCTGCATCCCCACTCGCCAATGCCACTGCTCCCTCACCAGATGATGTTGATGTACACAAAGAACACAAAAGCACAAGGGAGGGGAGACAAAACATGAGAGAAATCTGTAAATACCTGAATGAATGTACATACTTGGTGCACACACAACCACATCCAGCTTACACACCTACACGCAGCACCTACAACAATAGTCATGAACATGCCCCTGACTAGTGGCCACTACCCCAGAATACAACTAATTTCCCTAATGAAACACGGACCTGATGAACTGTGTGGACTACACACATGGGGGACCATGGTTAGCTAATGTACCCACTTATCCATGTGCCCACAAAGAATCCTACAATACAGGTAGATCAATCCCCAAGGGCCTATTGTGACCGTTGACACCTGCCCCACACCATTTCCGTGTCTATGCTGGAACACACCTGTCAGAGTGCCTGCGCTAGACAGCATACATACCACAGCACCCAAACACATCCATCAAAGTGGAATTAAACAGTGTTGGTACTCACCCCCTTGTGACTGCTGTGCTGCCTTCAAGTGCCCATCCAAATCCGGACATGCCACTGCCAGAATGCAGGCCATTGGTGCGGTCAGGTCCAACGGGCACCCCTTCCTTGTTGGGAGGCCTTTCCCAGCTGGGCCTTGCAGGTCTTCCTGGCCCAGCGCTGCAGGTCGAGCCACCGCTTCCTGCAGTGGGTGCTCTGCTGGCTGTAGACCCCCAGGGTCCGCAACTCCTTGGCAATGGCTTGCCAGAGTCCCCTCTTCTGATGGGCGCTGACCTGTATGGGACAGACAGAGAAGAAAAACAGACGTCAGGATGTGGCCATCTGATACAGCTGACATGTCATCCCCTATGGGACGGAAACTTCACAGGATCATTTTACCAACTCACTAACAGTACATGCCACACAGTCTACGCCTGTGCAGTAACGAATCGAGCACACATGCATACCGGCATCCACCACCATCACACACATCCATGCAAGACAACCGCCAACTCACCTGCTCCTCTGGTCGCCCATATAACTTGGCATACAGGGGTAGTGTTGAAGTAAGCCTCAGCAAGGCCTACTAATGCAAGGGGTTCGCCCTTCTCTGCACCAAGTCCTCAGACCATATAGGAAGAAGTTGGCACAGAAACTGAGATAAAAGACAACGTTTATTAAACCTCATGAGGTGGTACTACAGTTCAAACAGCACCCTTCGGTAATGTTTGAAGTAGCACACTGAACTAAGAGAGCAATGTCCTTTTATACCCACGCAGGGGCTAAAAAAAGGTGGTACAATTATAGAAGCAAGACTTACATACATGTAAGGTCATATGGAAATGCACAGTCGACAGGTAGGAGGGGCTAACAGTTTCAAGGACTAGTTGACACATTACTGTCTGTTACTGATTACTAACAGCTGCAGATCTTACTGGGCATGTGTGAAAGTGGGAGATGCTAAATATAACTTGTCACTAGACAGATTTTCAAGAGTAGTTAACAGAAAGGTAGGACAGAGCACATGGTGAGCACATGGCAGAGAAAATGGCTGCCATGAATACAAAATGGATTCCGCCAAATGTTCACAATAGTTGCTAAATACAAGATGTCTTCTGCTAATGCTTAATCTAATCGCTATTAAATTACAACAGTAGGACCCCGTCCACCAGCTTCTCCAGCTCCTCTATGGTAAGGCCTGGACCCCTTCCCCTGTGACTCGTGCCATTGGAGTAACCAGAGTCAGGACACAGCAGCACACTCAGTGGAGTACTTGCATGCATGTGAATCGGGAGTCAAGTGAAATTGGGGTGACGACATGGTGTACGCTCCACGGCGGTGTGCACCGTCACCAACAGCGGCGATCATGATAGGCCCAGTTTCCCCATTGACAACCATGTAAACCAATGAATGGGTGCACAACGGTGAACGCCGCCTTCCGCTATGACAACTACCGCCAGCGAAATGATGCCACTTCCACTCCTTTGTGTCTGGATGGCAGGAGGCTGCCATTTTGCTAGTGCCATGTACATATTTCCTGGTCAAGGGCCTCATTCAGGGCCTACACATCCCAACCCTTAGTCGACTGCCCACATGAGTGTCTGTTCCTCACATTAGACCAGAGGTATCACTGCATGCATGTGCCTAACGTTGTACATCATACATCGCTTGTGTGTGTAACCTACGTATTGTACACCAGTTATTTATTCACAACATGTTTTGCATGTGTATGTGTGTCCCTTATATGTGTTCTTTCCTCCCCATAGGTACAGACCCATGTGGCGAGGGAGGGCCCCATCTGTGTACAGACCTCTCGTTGATTTGGATACCATGGAGGAACGTAACATCATTGTCACCTACAGAATCAATCGTTCAACAATGTAGGACCTATGTTCTTTACTGGATTCGGTACTGAGACCGGCTAATCGGAATCAGCATGCCATCTCTACTGAAGTGCAAGTGCTATCTCTTCTCCATTTTTTGGCTTTGGGCTCATTTCAGGTGACACTGGTCATGGGTTCAGGGTTATCACAGCCAGTGTTTAGCCTCATCCTGTCCAAATTCCTAGATGCATTTGTACAACACATGCAGACATATGTCCAGCTTCCCCAAAAGGCTAAACTCCCTACCATCAAGTCTGGATTTTATGCCTTTGCTAACATACCCCATGTGATAGGTGCCATTGATGGAACCCACAGAGCTCTCATCCCCCCAAGAGTGAATGACCAGGTGTACAGGAACAGAAATAACTTCCACTCAATGAACATACAATTGGTCTGTACTGCTGACCAGTAGATATCACATGTAAATGCCAGGATTCCAGGATCAGTTCATGATTCATTTGTCCTGAGGGACAGAAGTGTGCCACACATGATGGAACAACTATAAGGGGTCAGAGGTTGGCTCATAGGTGAGTGTATATAACACTGGATCAGTACATAGCTGACAGCCAGGCTGTATGCAAGTCATGGCAGTTTGTTAAAGTGCTCTTTTGCCCACTTTTGCAGGTGATTCTGGCTACCCCAACTTGCAATGGCTCCTGACACCTGTGAGGAATCCCAGGACAGATGCAGAGAGGAATTATAATGAGGCCCATGGACGTACTAGGAGGGTGATTGAGCGCTTTATGGGTCTCCTGAAGGCTAGATTTCATTGCCTCCATCTCTCTGGGGGATCCCTGTGCTATGGTTCTGAAAAGGTGTGTGGAATAGTAGTGGCCTGCTGCATGCTGCACAACCTGGCTGTGAGGAGAGCTATCCCCCTACTAGAGGAGGAGGGTGCTGTACATCCAGACCTGCAACCTCTGAAAGGGGATGTGAGTGATGGTGAGGATGAAGAGGGGAAAGATGTCCACTCCAGGAACCAGCTGATCCACCTATACTTCCAGTGACTGTGAGGTACTGTTCACTGATGCTGTTGTCTGCACTGCATAATATTTGTCTGACTCATTTGTTTGGGGATTTGGTGTCTGTAGTCATTGACACTGTTACCTGAAGACTGAGGTGGCATGTGCCATGGAAACAAACATGGTGTACATTTTGACTTACTCCAGACACTGTTGTTGGTGAGGTACAATTCCTGCAATAAAGGTGTGATAATGGAATTGACTGGCTAATGCATTCACACTAACAATTTAATTATTATTATGACAGGGGACATACAAATTGGTGTAAATGTGTTTTATCATGTGTCATAATTTCATAGGTGCGTTGTACAGTGTTAGGGAGTGGGCTCATGGTGCATGTCCATACCAGGTACATGGGCTCAGCAATTGGTGGCAGTGGGCATTGGTCCATATGTCCCTTGCAAGTTGGTATGTTGGTATTGGTGGGTCAAGATGGTAACACTGTGGCACACTTGGGAGACAGTTCAGGTCAGAGTCACTTCTTAGTGGGGGCCTTGGTCTTGGCAGGTGTTCCAGAGCCATATCTGGGTCTGAGGGCATGTTTGAGTGACTGGTGCTGGGCTGCAGAGGTAGGGGTGCTGGTCTCCAGTGTGTCCTCTGCCAGTGCCACCAGTCCAGTTGCTGCTGCAGATGTGGATGGCAGGTCTGTGTCCTGGGCAGTGGTAGGGGCTTCCAGGTATGTGGGGGTCTCAGGCTGGCTTGGGTAGTGGTGCTGCAGCACCCCTGCAATGGTGGCCATGGTGACAATGAGTTGTTTCCATTGCTCCACGGCCTCTTGGTGTTGTGCTATCTGCAGCCTTTCATTCTGCTCCAGGGTGGCCAGGATCTGGCTCATCCTGTTTTGGGTATTGTGGTATGCTCCCAGGACCTCAGAGATCACCTCCTGGGCTGCAGCATCCATCCTTTGGCCTCCACCTGGGCCACTGGTGCCCTCCCACTGGGCCTAGTCCCCTGTGCCTATGTCCCCTGCACAGGTCTGACAGTCCCATTTCCACTGGGGCCATCATCATCCTGCTTGTTGGTTGGTGGAGACTCTGGCCTTTGTGCCGGCGGCCTGCCAGTCTGAAGCCTGGAGACACTGATGTGGGGTCGTTTGGCCAGAGCTGATGTTGGTGGCTGGGTGGTAGGGGTATCAGTGGTATCCTGGGTGGGGCTGCTGGAGGGTGACAGTCCAGGACTGTATGGCAGGCCAGGGTGTTCCTCACTGTCCATACATCCCTCTCCAGTCTCCTGAGTGGGGCCTCTGTCTTTAAGTGGGGTGCTGGCACTTCTTGGCCTTTCTGTCCAGATTGCATGGGTGGTGGTGCCTGTGGGGGCGGAGTGGACATGTATGTTACATGAACAAAAACAGATAAGGATGCACAGCCCTGCCCTATGTATTGCTGTTTATTCCCCTGTCGGGCCATGTAGGGACCATTTGTGGGATTATCCTTTCATTTTGCATGGGATGTGGAGGTGAATTGTGGGTGCAGTAGTGCCATTGTAAATCCTTGCAGGGGTAGGTGACTGTGCACAGGGTGAGGGATGTGGGCCTGTTAGTGGGTTTCAGGGCATGCAGGGTGATTGGGTGTAGTTATTGTGGCCTGGGTGGGATAGTGGTCCTGGTGTTAGTTGGAGGGGTGGGGTGGTGCATGCATTACAGGTTTGGTGGATATGAAGTAATTGTAGATGATTTACCTGAGTCCAGTCCTCCAGTGATTCCAGTGAGGCCCTCTGGGTGCAGGACAGCCGGTACCTTCTCCTCCCAGTCGGTGTAGTCAGGGTGTAGGTGGGGGTCCTCCCCTCGTCTTCTGTACCGCAATGTTGTGCCTGGATGCCATAGACCTCACCTTCGAGCGCAGGTCATTTCATCTCTTGCGGATATTGACCCTTGTGGATGGATGGTTTCCCACTACGCTGACCTTGTTTACAATCGTCTGCCATAACTCCATCTTCCTGGTGATGGGTATGTGCTGGACCTGTGCTCTGTGAAGCGTGGGTGCTTAGAGGGTACCATGGTGTGTGTTATGGGTGTGGTGTTCTGGGTGTATTGGCGAGGGTACTTTTGTGTATATGTGTGTATGCCTTTTGTTATGTTGTGTACAGTGTATGCGTGTAGTGTTGTCAGTCTGATTCGTGCAATTGGCATTGCAAAGGATAGTCGGGGTGTGTATGTGAGTGTTTTATAGTGTTGTGGATATATGTCAGGTATGTGGGTCTCAAACTTGCCAATGTGTGCATTTCTTGCTGTTGGGTCCCATTTCAGGCCGTGGCGGTCCATACTGCCAATGTTCGTTCGACATCCATTATCCGCCACAAAGATTTGTGCATCATTATTTGGTGGGTGGAGGACTTGTCTGCTTGGCGGTGGTCGGGTGGGGTGTACAGCCTTTCTGCCTTCATGGGCCCTGGCAGTGGCTGGAGGTTGCAGAATTTTTGGTGGTTTCTGTTTTTGGCATCATTATATGTGCTGTTCATCACCACTGGCGGACTTCTGTTCACTGTCGCCACGTGGTCGGGGGTGTTTCCCGCCATGTTTATAATGACCACCTATACCTCACTGAAAGCAGAGGTGACAGTAAATGGACTTACATTCCAACCTTTCAGTGGTTAAAGGAGCACTCACCAGGGTTGCCCACTATCCCCTACTCTTTGCACGCTACACAGAGCCTTTTGCTGAACAGATACATGGAAACCCACTCATATCTGTAACCCTGTCCAACCCGGGAGTTTCCTTGCCTGCAGTGTTACACGAGCTCAGTAGATTAAGCCGTGCCTCTGAATTTAAAACTAATTTGCCGAAGTCTTTGGCTTTTAATATATCTATTCCGAAGCAGGAATAGGCACTACTTGAAAGTCATTTTCCATTTTCTTGGTCCCCTCAAGGGATAACCTATCTGGGCCTGCAGATTCACCCTACTGTTGGATGCACGGTCAATTACTCTTATGCAGTGATTTTGACAACCACTCATGCCAACCTCTCTTGGTGGTGGCATTCGGTCTCTCATTTGAGGTGGCTGGCAGCGGTTAAAATGACGTCATTGCCAAAAATCTTATCCGTGATGCAGACATTACCACTTCCATTCCCCCACCACCAGATATCTAATAAATGACAACACTTAATTTAGGACTTCATATAGGACGGGAAAGGAATGAGAATGATGAGAAGCCAAACCTACCTTTCTCAGGCGGAGGGCGGACTGGGCGTTCCTCATTTGTTATGTTATTATCAAGCAGCTCAATTGCAGTATATAGTGGAGTGGTAAAGGCCATATACCAAAAAACACAGGTGCTTTATTGATTAGGCAGTGACAGGCATAGATATGTGGAAGGTGCTATGGCTCCTGAAACAACACCAGCCAGTAGGAGTATACATTTCTCCGATCCTCCAAGCTACAATGGGGACTTGGGACAAAGTACAAATGGTGCAGAAGTTATCACCCCTGTATCTCCACAAACCCCGATTATAGGGAACTCAGATTCCCCCCGCACTACATGGCTCAACCTTTGCCGGATGGCAAGACTCCTACTGTAAATGTGTTGGAGACTTCTTTGACGAAGAAAGCATTATGGACTTCCCTCAAATCCAACCTGCTTTTGGTATTCCATACTCTGCTCTTTGGCAATAGATAGTCATTCACCACTGGGTCAACCAACCGCATATTCGCGCCCATGCTAGTCGCCCTCTTACACTGTTTGAGAAATGGTTGCTCACTCACTTGTCTGATAAGTGCCTCTTGTCCGATATTTATACAGTCCTGAATACTCCCATGTCACTACAGAAATTTACTAAGCTACGCCACTGGGAGGAGGAATGTGAACACCCATTCATGGTTGAGGAATGGAATGATAACCTCTACCGAGCCCAAGCCTCTACTTTCAGCACCTCCATTAAGGAGATGTTCTTCAAAATAGTGCACTACTGGTAATATACCCCGGCACAGGTGGCTAAATAGAAAATGGGAGGCAAGAGCACCTACTGGACAAAGGTGTTATCAGCAGTAGATGCCATGTTTGACACTGGCACCCCCAGATTCCCTAGCTATATTCTGCTAGATCTGCCTAACCCATTAACATACCTCCTCAAATCAGTTAGGGGGTGAGCCATTACACTGACATTGGGGGCCCACCAAGCAAGCACTAGTAGCCCAATTGGGCTCTGAAGCGGCCCCTTCTAAGATGGCTGTGCAAGCTGTGGGACCTCTGAGGGATGAAGAAACTGATTACTGCGGTATCCAACAGCTTACTGCAATAGGGACCCTGCATGCAACACCTGTCTGACTAATTCTGCAAGCTGATCTGCCCGAGGTATCTGCAGGTCCTCTGTTTTACACACCAGGAGCACACCCCTTAGTGACTCATTAACAGGTGAATCCTTTGGCAAGATACACTACACATTCTTTGAATTACCCTGCTCCTTTTACTGTCTACCTATGTTGTTTCTGACTTTTTCATGTGACATATTGGTCATCATCTGTTGTGTTCTTTCTACTTTCTCCCTCATAGGTCTTCTCCCCTCTCCCTAGTTATTTTATAGTTGGTATCATTCTGTTTCTTCACAGGCCATTGGATGTTGGTGGATAATGTTTGTATTGTGTAAAACAATAAAAAGATTTAAGCCATAAAACAAAATTCAGGCTGGAATCACAGGCCTGGGACATGTTTTAAGGGGCTACGTAAGTGGTGGCTCAGTGAGTGCAGCAGACCCACTAGTAGCATTTAATTTAACTCCCTGAGTATATGGTTTATCACTTTACTAGGGACTTACTAATAAATTAAATATGCCAATTAGTCATAAGACAATTTTACCATATTTAAGGGAGAAAGCACAAGCATGTTAGCACTGGTTAGCAGTGGTTAACTGCACAGAACCCGAAAGCCAACACAAACAAATGCAGCAAAATAGAAGGAGTGAAGGCAAAAGGTTTGGGGGAATATCACCCTAAAGCTGAAAGATCTCATAATGAGGGATTGCAGAAAAGACGTACATTACTTCCTGAAATCAATAAGCTTTCCTAAACACTTTTTTCTCTGAAGATGCTCCTCATAAAAGTTTAGCTTTTTAGGGGTAAACATAGCATGGATTTTTTTCAATGCCAGCTTCCTAGAGACACAACACAGATTGAGCATGTACAACAGAGAATTAATTGGTGTACAATTAAAACACTCCCAGAAAAGCAACATGTTCCCTCATCTTGAACCTACTAAGAATACTGAGCAAAGGATGTTTAGCTGAGCCTCTCATGCCACTTTAGTCATTTGTGATTGCCACTCAAGCCTCTTATCATTATCACCTCTTTCTTTCAAGAATGGCGTGCCTCTCCTTTTTCACTGTAGCTCACAAGCAGTGCAGTCCTTTTTTATTCAGTGATGGAATCTGAAGATGGTATAGTGCCACATATGGGTTCTAGTTCTCAGATATGGTAGCAAAAACTACAGAGGTAATTGTTCATGTGAAAGTCTGTTATTGCCCTGATGGTCAATTAGTTGCACCACTTATTTGTTACCAGGGCAACATGACTGCATTCGTAATTGTTTGTCTATAAATCTTGAACACTGAGCACATTAGTCCATGTTCTCTTTTTACAAGTGGAAAATATTTGCATTTCTTATAATATGAGTTCATTCTATTTGATGTAGCCACATTTTTTACTTTTGTTAAATTTTTTACAATACCCTTTATTTTGTATGATGTAGGTTTCATCTTTATTAGAGGCTGCTGCTGTGTAGGGACAGGTAATTTAGGACCACCAGGAAACCATTTGGGAGCAGTTTAAGATAGCTATTTTCCCAGTGTTATCTTAATGTTAATGCAAGTGAGGACCACAAGAATGGTAGACATTGTGTATTCTTAAATGGAGAAAAGCTGAACTGTAGAGAGCTGACCAGTGATATGACCTCTTAGTGAGCTCAGATAAAATGTTTAAGGGAGGATGTGAAAGTACACTGATATTTCATAAAAATATATTTTCATGTGCTTCACTAACAATGAAATCTTCAGAGAACTTTAGGCAAAAATATGTTAATTCACACATTGTTTGTTGCCTAGTAGAGGAGCATCTCACAATCCAAATAGCATCTCCTGCTCAATCATAGAAACCACCTCCAAGTGTTGTGTAAACTAAAACTTTGGTTTATCTCTTGAAAGTTTGACTTTCCCACCAACAGATGCCTGAACTTATTTTAGTGCATCAACGCTTAAGTATGAAAGTACAGGCCCCACACAGCCCCATTCAATACATGGTTGAAGTGGTGTCGATGCTTTCTAAGTTACTAACAGTCCCTTAAAAAGGGGTCATGGACATAACTCCAAACCCAATTTCTTTCTTTAGTATATCAAACGTATATACTGCACTAGGAGAAAAGGGACTTTATACGCGAAAGTGTTTTTTTTCAACAGTCTCATTCTGTCACTTCGCAACCTAACACCCTAAGGACGTCTTGTATATGCTATACTATGAGAGCAAGGAGAAGATTAACTTGCTTCTGGAGTTTTTTTTGGATTCAGAGCACTGTCTACCTATTTACAGCAAGAAGCTCCATTTATCAGTAGCTAGCAAAGAGAGGTTTTTCAAAAAGAAAACAAACACCACCTCGGCTCAACTCCCCTTCTGTTAAACTTGTCTCGATATCAGCTCTCAGCATAAGACAGGATGCCGCAGCATAAATCTGTCAGTCCCTGTTAGGATCTCTGGCAACATCTTGTGCGATAACTTGGATGAAGGTCTTCTCTCACAAAGTGGTCATTTGATGAGCCTTTTATAATTTGGCCACCTATCTTATCTTGCATTGGGAAGTTTTGAGGAATTTCTGACCTAAGTTGTATGTATCAATATACTAGTCTTAAGACACACTAGTGTAAATCAGCAGCATAAAAGAATGTCAATTTAGATTACATTGTTTGTGTTTCAATATGCAATCTTGGAATATAGATAACAAGGCTTTTGCCTCAGACCTATGTTGCATTGGGTGTCTTATTATGGTCATTGTGGGAATGATTTCACAAGTTCTTCTAAAGATAAAGACAGCATCTACATCAAAGGTAGAGGTAGACATGCCAATGATAAGGCAGAAAATAGAGTCACAAGACTATTTTCAGGAAGTGTGACCAATGTTGAGTGTTCTCAAACATGTCAACATACGTTTTCAGATATTAAAATCTTAATTCTTTGGCATTTGGTTGCATTCAATACAAGAATTTACGCAGGCATTGCTTGCATTCCGGCTTGAAAGTCTACCAGCATTTCCACAGTCCTCTCCTTGGGGTAATGCTATTAAACACTATTGTGGACCCTCACAATGAATTAGGTATTGTTCTCTCACTAGAACTGGCAGAATCATTTTTCGACTTTGAAAGAGCTATGGTGGAGCAGTAGGGCTTGTCGCCTTCAGCAGGTCGGCCTTCCGCAGCTCAATTAACATAGTGAGTGTACTGGTAGAGGTACAGAGAGGAAATCCAATGTATAATTGATGGAGTTTCTGTTTTAGCAACCTCCCAATAAATAATCTTGTATGCTTGGCCAGGCAATTGTTTCTTCACAATATGCACTATGACTCCTTAAAGGGAAACAACATTTACGTTGCAGTTTTAGCCACGTAATACTTTTACAGTTCAGTCTTTACCAAACAACTTTACAACAAGCATATTTACCACTCACGCCTTTTACACTCATGCCTTTACCACGCATAATGCTAAGAATAGGTAAGTAAAACCTTTTTTTAAAGGGATTTGGGGGTGTTAATTCCACCACAATAAAAGGTAATAAATGTTAATTAATCTAGCTGTGATTTAATAGTAGCTTTAAAGCAGTTTGATATGTTTTAAATTTAAAAAAAGTAAAATAACTTGTAAAAATTGTACATGATTCACACACCACATGTCAGTTTATTGGGACTTTGGTACATTAAACTAAAAGGCATGCTTACTAAGACATTACAATACCATAAATTAGTTAAAAAGTCTACAAAACCATCTCTCTAACATCTCATTGCATTCACAGCTCAAATATTATACAAGAACTTAAAATGTCATATATTCATAACTCTACCTCAATTAAAATTGTAGATACATAACACGAACAATTACATAACTATCTCAAGGGCATCAGATTCCTTAGTATGGAATGAAAAAACATTCTAATAACAACACATGACAAATACAAAACTCATTGCTTTTTTGGCAGGAGGTTATGTCATACTTATTAAGGATTGGTTTTATAATCCTATATCTCTCTACTGAATAACATTGACAATCCAATAAAGTATGTACATTAGAACATTTCATATATAAAGCACATTTACGGTTACCACCTAAATCTCCTTCTCACCTTCGATAACTCAGGCCATGCAACATAGAATTAACACCAGTTCTATGGCTTAAAATTGTATGACGCATAGCTTGGTCGGGAATGTAATTTATTTGCCCCATGAGTCTATGAAATGCAAAACAGAAATAGTAGATAGTTCAAACCCTTATTACACAATGCAATTCAATTTTCAGTGTAAATCCACTTACAAAACATTCATTGGAACATCGAAGGTGCTGGAATCCAAAGAAACAGATCCATCATTATTTTTATTTCCTCTTCTAGTCACACAGCCCACTTCAGTTCATTAATCAATAATTACAGTAAAAAGCAAGTGATCCTTATCAGCTAATAGGAGATTCTGGAATTTCAACATCAGCTTCCATGATACAAAGTACCATTAAACTAATCCTGTTTCTGTTCCTATTGCTTGGATCATAGAATTTCTAGGATGCTTTAGTAGTGCTTATATACAAAAACCTAATTCAGTTATGATGCCCACTCATAAACAGTGAGGGGCATATTTATACTCTGTTTGCGCCGAAAGTGCGTCAGACATTTTGACGCACATTCAGCGCAAACCTTGCCCCATATTTATACAATCACGCCCGACCCCGCGAATGTCAAAATCCCTCCGTGTGCATCATTTTCTGGATGTGGGAAACCGCCTTGCGTTAATAACATGCAAGCTAGGCGTTCCCATCCCAAAAATTACTTTAAGGTCTGTGCGCCTTATTTATAATCCTGTGTCATTTTGATGCACAGGAGGGGTGAGGCCTTAAAAAATGGCACACAGCCTGATATGTGCCGTTTTTTAACACCTGGGTAAGGGCAGGCGTTAAGGGACCTGTGGGCCCACTTCCATGGTCTTTGACCATGGAAGCATTCCAGAGGTGCACTTCCCTGCCCCCAGGGACACCCTCTGCCACCCTCGCCCACCCCTGGAGGACACTAATGGATGGGGGGACCCATCCCAGGTAAGTACTGGTAATTTGGGGTAAGTAGAATTTTTTTAAAAAAATTAAGTGGCATGGGGGGCCTAACTTGGGCCCCCCTACATGCCACTGTGCCCAATGGCCATTGGGCAAGGGGGCATGACTTCTGTCTTTGCTAAGACAGGAGTCATTTCAATGGGGGTTGTACGTCAAAAAATGGCGCAAGTCTGGTTTGAGCCATGATTTTTTACCCTATTTTTCCCTACGCCGGCGCTGCCTGGTTTGAGTCATTTTTTTTTACTCTGACCAGCCCGCAGCACCGGCTAACGTTAATCCTTAAATAAGGCGCCCGCCTGGTGCGTAGGAATGGCATTAGCCGGCGGTATATTGCGTCAAAAAGTATAAGTATGGGCCTAAATCTGTCCCGCATAAGTATTTAGGGGCATATTTACAGGCCCCTCAGCGACGCCGAAACCTCACTTTTAGTGACGGTCCGGCGGCGCACACTGCAGGGCCTTATTTACAAGGCCAACTAAAGTCACCCTGCCTTGGACTGAGTCAATGCAGCGTAAGTCACTGTGTTGACTCACCCTTCAACAGGGAGGTGTGCCATAGGCATTACCATGGGTGTTCCTACGTAAGACACATTCCTAGATTTACGAGATTTCGTAAACCTGGAAATGCATCAAAAGCCTACGTATCCTCAGGGGAGGCGTAAGGTAAGCACAACAAGGAGATTTAACTTTCTTCATTTTTACTTTTTCTATGTGTGCTGGATTCTGAAGGCTTGCGGCGCTGCCCTGTGCAAAAAACTTCTAAATATGACCCTTAGTTTGCAACACAGGTTTAAATGCATTGAACAGTGGACGTGGGGACGGACATCAATAATCCCTATGCAACTTGCGTAACCCTGCTATCGTTTAAAGAGCCATCCGTTTCATTGCATCTTACAGTTCAAATTTGAAGTAAATACCAATCCTAGGTATTTATAGGAAATTACTTCTATGACTGAAACTGCATTATTGGTATTTTCCAAATCTGTCAACATTGTTTTGCCACAATATTCAACAAAGACAACCAGTTTCCTTTGTAAACCTTCTTGAGTTGCAACTTAAATGACCAAATCGTTAGCATAAAGAAGACAAGACAAGGTGACATATCTTGCATCCATTTTAGGTGAAAAGAAATAGGAATTCAATAATGCAGAGGATAAATCACTAAGATCTAGGGCAAATCAGATCAGGGCCAATACACATACCTGACATAAACCATTCCCAATGGGAATTTTTCCTGTAAAAAACCCATCTAGACTTAACTCTGCATGACAAGTTTCCTCTGTTCATCTCTTTAGCGATTGCCAAATCCCTTCTCGTATTTCCTACTCTGTCAATATCAATAAAGCCCACAGTATTTCCTGGTTAACCAACTAAAACACTGTCTTGAAATTGACAAAGCAGCTGTTGAGGTCATTCCTAATTTCAATATACTTCTTGGCTAAAACCCGTATACTAAAACAATGATCCACCATGGAGTGAGAATTTTAGTTCCACTGGACCCTACCTGCATCAATCAGTTTTGACTGCGACTTCATGTGTGAAGGGCTTTACTGCTTCAATCCATCCTTTTTTTGGTTTGTTGACGACAGAGGGGGGCACTCCAATGCCATAACTTACTTTGATACCTCACAAGATGGATCTTCCACCTTAGGGAACCAGAGATAGTCTGTTTCCTGCCACCTACCACTGCGCAGGGGGGATCATCATTCACCTTCCTGCATTACTGGCACCACCTCTTCTTTTTCCTAGGCATTTGGAACTTACCTGACACTATCATACCTTCTGGGGTGCATGGGGGCACACATGGTCTCCTCAGCTGCCCTCTCACTTTTATCTGCCTTTGCCCCCCTGCATCTCATATCCCCTTTGCTTCTTTGCTGGGGCTGGGGCCTCCCTTCTACCTGCTCCCTCCCCTACTCTCATGCACCCTTCAGATACCAACTGCCAGTCAGTGGAACTGCTTCTTCCTCTCAGAACCTGATCAGAGCTGAGGTTTAGACCCATCAATGAAAGGTTCTCCTCTTAGCGCACTCAGACATAGGATTCCCCCCCGCTTGAGACTGGTACATTCATGGTACAATCTGCTCCATTCATCCTACATGAATAGGGATTCCTTCCCTCTTCAATGTTACCCACTCCAGCCTAGGGACTGCCAGTGCCCATTTTGCCCCCTCCCTATTTCCTCCCTCACATTGGTTGCCACTTGCCTCCCTCTCTTCTCACCCTCACTCCAGGGATGGTTGCTTCCCCGTTATAAAAAATCTCCTTCAATGTGAATGTTTTAATGAGTTATGTTAAGCTGAGAGAAATTCTCCCCTACCTATCGGCTAAATTAACAGACATAGCCTTCCCGCAGGAGACCGACTTAACCCATGTAGCAAGTCTTTTATATTAGTTTTTTCCTCCTTGGTGTCTCAGGAGGAACTGACTTCATGCACTGGTCCTGCAAGAGTGGCATAGCTAGCGATATTGGTGTGGAAGACGTTGCCGTGCCAGATACGGCATACTTGAACAGATGCCAACTGCTGCTATGTCTTGGCCAAGATTAAGATTGGCACTATGGTCATTGGGGTAGGTTTGACGTATGCCTCAACTATGTATTGATGGAACTGGGGGCCTCTCATATAGTCTAATCGGGTGACCCAAACTTTCCCCAGATTTAAATATGGACAGGACAGCTCCCTGGAAATGCTGCATGGCTGCAAGTGTGCTTCCCCTGCAGGACCTCCGAGACAACCATGGTCTGTTTGACATGTGGCATCTCCTCCTCACGATAGACAAGGGGTATACCTTCCACTCTCAGTTCCACAACTTCCCCTCCTGCTTCTACTGTTTTATAGTGACACAAACAGTGGCCGCATCATTTTTGACCCAGCACTCGCTGACCGTGCTCCCATAAGTGTCTCAGTAGACTGGAACATTTATTATCCCCACAGAAAGCCATGGCACCTTAATATCTCCTTCTAAAGGATGCTTGTGTTTATAATCTCATATTTCTACTTACATCAATGACATCAATGACAATAAGGGCTGGATCATGTCCCCTCAGATGCTCTGGGCCATGGCTAAGGGTACCCTCAAGAGTCAGATCATGCAAAACTCCGCTCTTGCAAACAAAATTATGACAGACAGCCCTAAAGCGAGGTGTTGCCTCCATAATAAAGTCGCATCTCCAATGTCCTACAACTACCTCCCAGCAAAACCCAGAAGAGGCAAAAATAGAACTTAACTCTCTATTCACTTCTAAAGTTAATTATATGCTATGCCGCCTACAAGCCCAACATTAGGAGCAGGCTGAAAAGGTGGGCTCTTACTAGCTGGACAATTGTGTCAGCAGGAGGTCATAGTGGCCATTCACGGCACTGGGGGCATGCTAGTAACGACCCCATGAGAGATTGTTTATACGTTTGCAGCCTACCAAACAGACCTTCACAGCTCAGAGTTTGGAGATGATATGAGTATGTAAAAATACTTATTTGAGGACCTCCGATTCCCATCTATTAATGCCCAGGGCTGAGCCTTCATTATGAATAAAATAACAAAAGAGGAAATTTTTCAAGCTATGGCTAGTCTCCCTCATTACAAAGCAAATGACAGTGGCTGACGCTCTATATGATACATAAGGAGGCTGAGGAAACAGGCAGCTGAAGAAACCTCTCCAATAGGACACTCATCACAGTCCTCCCTAAACCTGGAAAAGATACATTGCAATGCGGTAGACACCACCCTATATCCTTGCTTAATGCTTCTGTAAAGCACCTGGTAATTATATTAATAGCCCATCTTAAACAGGTGTTTCCCACCTTGATCCACCACTTCCAGGTGGACTTTGTGCCTAGTAGAATGTTCTGCAATCATCTTTGCAACCTCTCCCAAATCCTGTGGCTCTCAAAAAATGCTGAGGAGGACAGTTGCCCTCTTCCTAGATGCTGGAAAGGCATTCAACGGCTTGGATTGGTCCTACTTCTTCCGTATACTTCGGTGGTTCAGACTTAGTAAAGATTTTGGCCTTCTTTATGACCCCGGCGGTCGGGGATAAAGTGGCAGTAATACCGCCAACAGACTGGTGGTAATTACAGTCCAATTATGACCACGGTGATGTTATCTCCGATAGACAGCCAATGTACCACACCGACCGCCACGGCGGAAACAACAGTCACCACAGCGGTAGCCACCTACAGACAGGCGGAAAACAAAGTTCCGCCCACCAGATTATGACACTACAATCCACCACCTTTTCCGGGGCGGTACGTTTGCCATCAAAAGCCTTGCAGAAATACATCACAGAAGTGAAAGAACTCACCATTGGAGACACAGGGAAGAACCACGCTGCCATGGAACCCGAACTGCAAGTCTTCCCGAAGATATTCTACTTTATGCTCCACCTCGAACACCAACACTGGCAAAGATGATGACGGTGAGTATAGACGCCTAGCACACAAGGGAGGGGGGGAGGAAAAAGAGAGTGACACACACACATGCACCACACACACCCGACATACACACGCCATACACACAACCAGCTGCATTACAAAAACAATCTGATCATGAAAAGCTGCAGAATAATGCAAGGACAACAGGAATTTACAAAAATGATTGTCATCTGTCCATCAATAAAATGATAATTCCGATTTGGCCATGATACAGATCTGTACATGTATATAACAAAGAGACACTGCCCAGTTCATAGTGCAAAGGGCACAGACCAAGGCCCCACTTGAATCCTGCACCAATTCGGATAGAACACTGCAGGGACATCAGTTGTCAAATAGGCAGGCACCTCAGGGGGAGGGGAGGGCCACTTCAGCCTGATGCGGGAACAAGCCCACTGGTTCTGGAGGGGGCAACATGCCCTGTGCTTTGTCCTGGGGAGTGCAAGGCCACAGTCTCTCGAGTGGGTGTCTTGCCAACTGGTTCTGGAGGGGGCAACATGCTCTGTGCTCTTTGTCCTGGGGAGTGCAAGGCCTCAGTCTCTTGAGTGGGTGTCTTGCCAACTGGTTCTGGAGGGGGCAACATGCCCTGTGCTCTTTGTCCTGGGGAGTGCAAGGCCACAGTCTCTTGAGTGGGTGTCTTGTCCACTGGTTCTGGAGGGGGCAACATGCCCATTGCTCTTTGCACTGGGGAGTGCAAGGCCACAGTCTCTCAAGTGGATGTCATATCCACTGGTTCTGGTGGGGGCAGGCCGCACAGCAGCCCTTGGAGCCTGCACTGTATGGCGTCTGCCGGCTGTGACAGCTGCACTGTGGTGGTGGTTGTGGGAGGCTCCTGCTCAGCCCCTGCACCCTCCGATGGCTGCACTGTGGTGGTGGTTGTGGGAGGCTCCTGCTTAGCCCCTGCACCCTTTGAAGGCTGCACTGTGGTGTTGGTTGTGGGAGGCTCATGCTCAGCCCCTGCACCCTCTAATGTCTGCACAACCACGGCTGGCGGGGGGGCCCTGTGACAGCTGCTGGTGTTGGCAGTGTTTGGTTGGCAGCTTTCGCTGGCGTAGAGGGCCTCCTCTCTTCCTGCTCATGAGTTGGGGATCTCTTACCCTTCCTGGCACTGCTGGATGGGCTCTTCCCCCCTCTGCCTTCTGGAGCAGGCTCCTTCCCCTTCTTAGCAGCTGCTGCAGGCTCCTTCCCCGTCCTACCGGCGTCTGCAGGCTCCTTCACCTTCTTACCAGCTGCTGCAGGCTCCTTTCCCTTCTTAGCAGCTGCTGCAGGCTCCTTCCCCTTCAGTATTGTTGGCCTGGAATCCTTTCCACCATGAGTAGGTGGTGCAACCACTGGGCCCGTAGACTGTTTGGCTGGGGAGCTTGGACAGGCCTTGCTACCCTGCCCATACGTGCAGGAAGGGGGGGGGGGATGGGTAGGGAAGAGGTCAATTGTGGAAAGAAAAAGCTTTTTTGGGACGTTGTGATGGGAAGAGGGAGGAGTAATTGGAGTGGAGGATGAGGAAATGGTTTTTGGAGATGTTTGTCTGCTGGATTTGGGTGCAGGTGCATGGGCTGTATACTGTTGTGAGGTTGATGGCTTTTGGGTGTCTGAGTGCTTGCTTTTGTATACTTTAGGAAGGGGGGGACAGACACGGTGGGAGAGGACACAGGGGACGCGTGCATGGATGCTGTGGAGGTATCTGCCAGTAAGGAGTGTGTTCTGCTTGGTATGGTGATGAAGCTGGTAGTGGATATTGATGTAGTGCATGCAGGTGTGAGTGTAGATGCAACTGGGTCATGTCTGAAACTAAATGGTGTTTGTGTGAGTTCCTGTGGGATGAAGTGTGGTGCTTGTGTTTGCCTGTGACACTCTTGGGAAATGTCTTGTGTGCATACTCATCGGCCTGTGGGCTTGGGATGGTCTGGGGTTGAGGAGAATGGGACTGGGAAGTGGAGGTTAGAGGGGGGACGGTTGAAACAGGGGCAATGGCTACCATCAGAGAGGAGGCCGGAGCCTGGATCGATCTCTGTTGGGCCGCCAATCCACCGTGAAAGCCCTCCAGGAATGCATTAGATTGCTGCATCTGGGCTGCCAGCCCCTGGATGGCATTCACAATGGTTGTTTGCCCTACAGAGATGGATTTCAGGAGGTCAATAGCCTCCTCACTCAGGTCAGCAAGGCTTACTGGGGCAGGGCCTGAGGTGCCTGGGGCGAAGGAGATGCCCACCCTCCTGGGTGAGCGGGCACGGGCAACTCGCTGAGGGGCTACTGGGAAGGCAGTGCTGGTACGGGGGTGGCGGCTTTACCTGCAGCTGGGATGGTCACACAGTTGTTGCTACGACTAGGGAGCTCCCATCGGAGGAGATATCTGAGTCTGAATTGGCCCCTCGGATCTCCACTGTGGTGCTCCCCTCGCCCTCTGTCCCACTGTGCCCTCAGTGTCAGTGGACTTTGCCCCCAGGATCCTGTGGAATGCAGCTCCCTCTGTCGCTGGTGCCTCTGCCCTCTGCCAGATGATGCTGATACACATAAGGACAGGATGACAAAACAAGGAAGGGGGGAGAAAGACAAAGGCTACACAGGGATTGCACCAACACCACTGTTGGAGTACACAGCACCCTCACATACAGGGAACAGGCCTACACACTATGCATTGCACTACCAGTGAAATGGCTAGTCACTAAGGAATGAGGAGGGGCACACACCGCCAACTGCAGCACACCTGGGACCCACGCAGCCCTACCCAGGAGTGAATTCTAACAAGGTAGGAAAACAGTATTTCCCATTCAAACCCTTAGCCACCAGAGGACCTATGCTGCTATGTCTGGCCTGTCCTAGTGGCACCCAAGGACACACAACCACCACCCAGATACCATCCCACCAACCGTAAATTGTAATGATAGCCACTGTACTCACCCCCTTGAGGCTGCTGTGATGTCCTCAAGAGCCCAACCAGCTCAGGGTAGGCCACGGGCAGTATTCAGTCCATCGGGGGGTCAGGGTCCGACGGGCACCCCTTTCTCATTCAGATGCCATCTGCAGCTGGGCCTCTGCGGTCTTTTGTGCCCAGCGTCTCAGGTCCTCCCACCGTTTGCGACAGTTGGTGCTCTGCCTGCCATAGAACCCAAAGGTCCGCATGTCCTTGGCGATGGTATGCCATATTCCCTTCTTTTGATGGGCGCTGACCTTCAGAAGCAATACAGACAGGAGAACAACATTAGAAAAACAGTCCAGCCTGTCACACAAATGGCCCACCATACCCGTTTCCATCACCATTGATACACATATAGCCCAGCCCACAACATGTACACCGCCAAGAGGACATCCACCCACCCCCCTACATGAGGCCTTCACACACAACTCCAAGCATTCGTGCCACATGCATTGTGCACAAGGTGTACTCAACTGTTGGTCTCCAAGCCCATACAGCAGTCCGTACTGGGGTAGTACCCCATCCACCAGTTGCTCCAACTCCTCCGAAGTGAAGGCTGGGACCCTTTCCCCGGTCACACAGGCCATTGTAGGTTCCAGACACAGGTCACAGCAACACATGCAGTGTAGGTCCTCTCCTATGGAAGGTCAGGAAACAAGTGAAGTATCTGATAGAAAATGGCGGTCACGTCCGCGGCGGTGCATACAGTCACCACCGGCGTAGATCCCCATTGGCCACTGTACCCCATCGGGCGCAATATTAACCAATGAGGAATTGCACGGCAGTTCCCGACCACCTACCGCCACGGCGCACAAAGTCAGCGGCATTACCTCACTTCCACCTGTCCCTCCACACAGGACAGAGAGTCACAATTTCAGGGGCGGTGGACAGGCCTATCGATTATTTCTGCTTCACATGATCAATAGGTACATACTTCACTAATTACACTGTCACATTACATGTTTGCACATTGTGAAGTGCTGTTGCGGCTCCATTGTTCAGTTTGTGACAGCCTACTCACTCTTGTGTCCCTTAGAATACCTACTGCTGCTGATGAATAGGAGATGGAAACATACCCCGTGTACAGACCCCTGGTGGATTTGGCTACCCTGGAGGACACACGCACAATACTCACCTATAGACTGGACAGGGCCACAATCACATAGCTGTGTGCCCAATTGGAGCCTGACCTGATATCTTCTATCCGTCACCCCACTGGGATTCCCCCTCTTGTGCAAGTGCTATCAGTTCTCCCTTTCCTGGCAACTGGTTCCTTCCAAGTGACAGTGGGCTTGGCAGCAGGAATGTCACAGCCAATGTTCTCAAACATGCTAACAAGAGTGTTGTCTGCCCTGATAAAACACATGTGCAGCTACATAGCATTCCACCAGGTTGAGGATTTGGCCACTGTGAATGCCGGATTCTATGCAATGGGACATATCCTCAAAATAACGGAACACATATTGCATTTGGGCCCCCCCACCTGAATGAACAGGTGTTCAGGAATCGTAAAAGTTTCAACTCCATGAATGTGAAGATGGTGTGCTTGGTGGACCACGTCAATGCTAAGTATCCTGGGTTGGTGCATGATGCCTTTGTCCTGAGGAATAGCAACATCCCAAATGTGATGTCCCAACAACAGAGGCACAGGGTGTGGCTAAAAGGTGAGCCCAGGTTCCCACCCAGTATATGTTGGTGTATGTCTATGGTGCTGGCCATATAGGATAGTGTGTGGCTAAATTTGTCCCTCAATATTTGCAGGTGACTCTAGTTACCCAAACCTGTCATGGCTGCTGACCCCTGTGAGGAATGCCAAGACAAGGGTAGAAGAACGTTATAATGAGGCACATGGGTGAACCAGAAGTATCATAGGAAGGACCTTTGGCCTCCTGAAGGCCAGGTTCAGGTGCCTCCATCTGACAGGTGGATCCCTGTGCTACTCACCCAAGAAGGTCTGCCAGATAGTAGTGGCATGCTGCATGTTGCACAACCTGGCACTCAGAGGGCACGTACCTCTTCAGCAGGAGGAGGAGAATGGAGATGCCCCTGTGGCAGCAGTGGACCCTAAGGACAGTGAGGATGAGGAGAAAGAGGATGAGGATGTGGACAACAGAACATTGGTGATACGTCAGTACTTCCAATGACACACAGGTGACACAGTGCAACTTTACATTTCTATGACCATTGTTGTATTCTGAGTGGCATTGCCATGCTGGCATTACCCACTTCTTTGCCCTACTTACTGTTACCTCTGGATATTAATTTTGCAGATGTTGGTGATATGACACATTCTCCTGGTGTGATCACAACAGCCAGCTAAATGACATTATTTCTATACTCACTCTATGTACAGTTCATTTGCAATGGTTGTAGCTGTTTCAATCAATACAAATTTGCAATACATGAATTACTAGTAGTCCATTTTTATCCAAGGGTGTTTAGTGTAGTGCTAAAATCTAGAGGAGAAAGTGCAGTGGGATGGGGTGATGATCGAGGAAAGTCCAGGGAGTTGTTCCAGTTTGTTTGTAGCACAGGTGCATTGTCCATGGGGACATGGGAAGGGGAGCAATGGCAGTTCAAGGTGGACAAGGTGACTGAGTGGGACACAAGGGGGCCAATCAGGAGAGTCTTGTTTCCTGGTGGTGGTCTTGGCAAGTGTCTCTGGCTTCTGTCTGGTTCGCAGGGAAAATTTGTTGGGTGGTTCACCTACTGCAGGGGGAGGGGTGCTGGTGGCCTGTTGGTCCTGTGGCGTGGCCTCCTGGCCACTAGCAGCAGCGGAAGTGGAGGGCTGTTCAGATGACTGGCTAGTGGCAGGGGGCCGCTGGTGTGACACTGCCTCCCTCATAATGTTGGCCATGTCTGCCAGCACCCCTGCTATGGAAATCAGGGTGTTGTTGATGGCCTGCAGGTCCTCCCTGATCCGCTGATACTGTCCCTCCTGCAGCCGCCTGTTCTCCTGCATGTTGTCTAGGATCTGGCCCATCATGTCCTGGGAATGTTGGTAGGCTCCCAGGATCTCAGAGAATGCCTCCTGGAGAGTCGGTGCCCTGGTCCTATACTCCCCCGGTGCATAGCAGTCCTCCCAGTGTCCCTGTTGGCCTGTGCCTCTGTCCCCTGAACTGTGTGCCCACTGCCACTGACCCCAGGTCCCTGATTGTCTTGAGGGCGAGGTGTGGCCTGGGGTCCCTGCACAGGTGGGCACACTGCTTATTGATGTGTCCTGTGGATAGAGGTGTGGGTACGCTGGGTGGGTGCTGTGCTGTTGGATTCTAATGGGGGAGGCTCTGTGGTGGTCTGTGACTGGGCTTGGGTGACCGACTGTCCAGTGGTCCCTGATAGGCCAGGTAGATCATCCATATCCTGAAGTCCAGAGTTACTGTCATCACTGTGGGCCTCTTCTGTTGTGAGACTGGATAGTGGTGGCACCTCCTCTCCACTGATATTGGCTGGGGTGCCTGTGGGGATGAAAATTATCTATTATGCTTCAGGTGTCTGACATGTGTACTTCTGTCGCTTCCCCTCTTTGGTTTTTGTTCCCCTGCCAGCTTTTGCTTGTGTATGTTGGTGTATAGTGGTTATGTTAGTTTCCCTATGCTGTGCATGCTTTGGTGATAACTGTCCATGCAGGGCTGGGAGTGGTGTCCATGCATTGGTACAGCATGCAGGGTTTGGCATTGGGATTAGTGTGATGTGATGGTGGAGTGTGTGGGTTGGAGTGGAGTAATGGAAGTGAGGGTGAAGGAGCAGTGATGGCATGCAGGTATGGGGGGTGATTATTGTTAAAAGATGACTTACCAGTGTCCAGTCCGTCTCCAACTCCGGCGAGTCCCTCAGGATGCAGTATTGCCATTGCCTGCTCCTCCCATGCTGTGAGTTGTGGGGGAGTAGGTGAGGGTCCACTGCCAATCCTCTGGATAGTGAGCTGGTGTCTTGCTGCTATGGGACGTACCTTCCCCCATAGGTCATTCCACCTCTTCCTGATGTCATCCCTTGTTCTTGGGTGCTGTCCCACGGCATTGACCTTGTCTACGATTCTCTGGCATAGCTCCGTCTTCCTTGCTATCTGCTTCACCTGTGCTCCAAATAGCTGTGGCTCTACCCTGATGATTTCCTCCATCATGATCCTTAATTCCTCCTCAGTGAAACAGGGGTGCCTTTGTGGTGCCATGGGTGTTATGTGATGTGTGTTGGTGAGGGTGTGTTGGGTAATGTGTTGGGGTGTGTGATCTGGAGTGCGTGAGGGGTGTATGGGTGTGAGTGGTGTGTGTGTCTAGTTGTGGCAGTGCTCTTGGTGTCTGGTGGCAATGATTTGTATTCGTATGGGGTTGTGGGTAATGTGGGTGTGTGTTTTATAATGGTGTGGGTGTGTTGTGTGTATGGGTGTCCGGTGTGTGTTGTTTGAATTGTCCAATGTAGTGTTGTTTTGTATGTGGGTGTCCATTCTGAGCTCGGCAGTATGTACCACCAATGGGTTACTGCCGCTGAATGTCCACTGTGAATGTCCACTGTGGTGATTTGTGGGTCATAATGTGATGGGCGTTCTTCTTTTGGCGTAACAGTGTGGGTTTTGGAACTGCCAGTTTATCATTGATCTGTGGTCTGGCGGATTTGTGTGTGTGGCTGTATGCGGTCAGATGGGTGTGTGTGTGTGTCATAATTTGGTGGATGGAAATTTGCCAGCGCAGCAGTAAGTTGGCGGCCGTCAGCACGGCAGTAAGCGGCATTTACAACCAATGTCATAATGAGGGCCTTTATTTCTAAAGTCCAGTGGCTGTATGAGGTGCCATTGAAGCAAATCAACTGTTGTGGCTTCCCTTCTGACTCTTTTGAAATTAAGAGGGTAATATGCCAAGGCTGCCCTCTCTATCCATTGCTGTTCTTTCTATCATTAGAGCCCCTGGCAGTTGCAATGCTGTGCATCCTCTCATTATGAATTTTCCCACCCCGGTGGGCACTTTTGAAATTCTACTGTATGCAGATGATATTCTGTTCACCCTGACTGATGTAACCACATACTGTCAGCCCTTGTGTCATCATTTCTGATTTTTTAACATTTACAGTCTATGACTGGAGCAAGAGTGAGGCTCTCCCACTATCCTGGATCACCATGAAAGGGGCTATAGCAGACTATAAAATCCAATGGAAGGCAAGCAGTATGGCATACCTCTAGGTGTACATTAACTGAGACCTTGAGAAGGTGACATCAGACAATTTGCAGCCACTTAAAGATGCTTCCAAAAAGTATGCGAAGTGGGCCCACCTCAATATCTCCATCTCTAGAAGGGTGCAAGCAGTCAAGATGGCTGTTGTTCCTCTCTTTGTTAACATCCCAGAAATTACGGTTCAGACTTCCGTACTTCAAAAAACTGACAGAGGTGTCAAATTCTTTATATGGGAAACATGAGACTATGACTGAAAATTCCTAAAATTATTGCCCACAGGTGCTATGGAAGCCTGAACCTGCAGAGTGTGGAACATTAGTACATTGCATTCCAACTCTCTCAACTAGTCTATATTACCTTGGAAAGGATGGAAGCCCCGTTATGGGTTCATATAGATTGCCTTCTAATGGGATTGGGTACGGGTCTCTGCATACTGTATGCATGAAGACACCCCAACACTGTACTACCAACCCTATCATACAGGCATCCTCAAGGCATTGACACACAGACACAAATTGCTTAAATGTGATTCCAGACTGCACAAAAGACGTCTGTTATGGTGCATTATCAGCATCTACGTAGGTAAACAGCCCATCTTCTGGTCAATATGGAGTTAGGCTGGCAACATTACCATTGACAACCTGATTCATGACACCCAGGTTGAACCCTTTCAAACACTATGGGTTGAATTTCGCCTGCCCAACTGTGGTGTTATTGGCAAGTGAAACACTCTCTCTCTGGCCGCCTTAGACAGTCACCATGGGTGATTGAAGAATCCCTCGCCTTGCAGTAAATTACTCTCTGGGGCCAGTTTAAGTGAGTGGTCTTAGGATGTTATCACCTCCTGGTGTGACACCGTCACTCCTAACCCCTGCTGCATCAGACATGAATTTATTGGCAATGACTGTTCCATGTGGATTATTCCGAGTAAGAATGAAAAAACCTTGTTGAAAATATGGACAAGCCCATGGAGGAATCTAGAATGAAGCTCACCCTTTATTTGAAAGCATTTCACAACTGGTATTGGCCCCCTTTGAGACTTAAACGTGCAGTTCTGCTGCACCGTCAGACCTGGTGGAGGTGCACCCATGACTTTTGTGACCTGATGCATATTCTTTACCAATGGCCAGAACTTCCCACATTCTGGACTTCTATTCAGACATCGCTTAGGAAGGCATTACAGATTCCTTTTCCTTTAACAGGACCGTTGGTCCTGCTCAGCAACATGTGCGACCTCTCAGACCTGATGACCCACAGGGCTAACTGTGGCAAAAATCAGAGTCCTACACCACTGGAGATGGTCACAAAGGCTGTTGCGTGACAAATGGCTCACTGAATTGTACAAAACAGCCTCTATGAGTGTCTAATCTATAGGGTGCAAGACAAGTCTGACACCTTCTTTCATATTTGGAAACCAAATGTTCCTGATCGGACCCTGCACCCCTCGACATTAACATAGACATATGCTACTGTGGGAGGGAGTGATAGAGCTTTTGGTTCATTCCCACTCTGCCTTTGGAGTTTGAGGAGATGCTTCTATCTTTCCCACCATCTACCTCCCCCCTCCGGGTCACTGTTCATAGTGACAGCCGGGTCTATCTGGTTCTCTTTTGACGGCATTACATGGCTGGAGGTCATCTCCTTGTCTGTTCTTCATCTTCTGGATGGAGGTGCTACTGTAGTCCCTGATGAGGCATTCTACAGAATCAATCTGCCCCAATATATTTATGTGTGCATTTGTTTCCATGAGAAAACTGCACCTCCCTTCTCTACAAATATGTGGTGTACCAAGTTTTGAGTTATACCCTGCTGTAAAGCTGCCCTTGGTAAGGGCAGACTTCGTGATTGTAATGTGAATGGGTTGGTGCCACAATAATGAAGAATATCCCAATAACTAAATATATTACACATATACGTTTTGCAAAATCAAATGGTCTTGCTTAATGCTAGACCTAAACATGTGTGGGCAGACATCTGAATTAATCCAGCACGCACACATACTTGTTTGAGCTTCAAGAGATCTTCCATTACTCAGTCCATGGTCCTTACCTTTAGAGTTCTTCAATCACACTCCCTTGTGGATTGTTCATGCCACATAAAATTATTTCCCATTGAAGCATGTTTTTTTTCTTTATTGTTATGCCTCATTTTATCGAAAACGTTATTTCACTCCAAATCCTTGCAAGTCAAACCATTGCAGTGGAATATAAAGCAGGCATAGCATTAGTGGGATATACTTTAGGACATAGCATGTGAATGTCACCTGTTAAGTCCCAACCTTTGTCTTGCTGGAGTCCTCCTCACAAATACGGTGCAAGCGATCAGACTATATGAAACACAGGGCATGTGCATATTTGTTTGTGATCTTAATGTTGTGACTCTTTGAGTAAGTAAGGAAAAGTAGTAAAAAGGTGTATAGTAGTGAATTTTTGTTTACCATATTGGAAAGTCATATCTAGTCCAAACCTGGAAGAGTGGCCATATAGAGATAAATTATCTGTGGTACACAACACAAGCGTGTAACGTATTTTCAAAATGTGCCCTCCCCATGCACACAAGTTTGAAGAAACGTGAAACTCATTCATAGATACGGGTGACAAAATGAATGCTAAAATTTATTTTAACAGATATTCACACAACACGTTTTCCTTGTCTAAGTGCAGTAAATAGCAGGTGTAACTATTGGTTAATTTACAATGGAGATAGTATATTCGATTTTCCTTTCTGTTTTATCTCTATTATGTCTTTGCAAGTTAAAATATATTGGTTATTTTAATTTATAACGTAAAGGTTTTAGATGTGTTAGAAAGAAATGCAGAGCAGAATGTAAATAGTTAAGAGTATGATGATATTTTAAAAACAGACTTGCCCTTTCATTGTATAGAAATTAGTTTCGTTGCCACTGCATCTCTTCACTTAAGTTCAATGTAGACATAACATTGAATACGTAATTAAGATCAATTATTTTTATAACTCGCGTACAGTTTGTTCATTAAATGTCGACTATACAACAAATGAATTTGCGGTGAATATATCTGACAATAATAGTCTCTTCATATCCTTTATCTTCATACCATGCAGTATAGGTTGTAGTCAATGAGTCACTTAGCGCTTAATGCAGGCCAACAAAAAGCACAATAATGTAAGCATATTCCAAAGACTTCTATTCAAGTAATCTACATTAACATAATTACCAACGTCAGCTACAATTCTACATTTGCCTGAGCTTCCAAAAGATTGTTTTTTGAGGCATGGTAGGAAGAACGGGTATGGAAGTTTAGGCTGCACGTATCCATTACCAATTTGAAACTCCTTAAGAAGTTTCTAATTCTGTAAGCAAGGGGAAATTCTCCATAGCGCTCCAGAAGATGACCTTTGACAATGATTGTCTCCTTATGTATTTTGTAATACCCTAAATCAGGATTGCATATTATAAATTCCTGTAAAATCCTCAGATGGTTCATTGTTAAGGTCATTACTGCAGCTAGAGTGACCATCTCAAATCACATAATTAAATACACTTTTTCCTATTCTGGACTTCTGAGTGATAGCCTCATGGATTCTGGCTGTTGAGGTCTTATTGTTTCCATTGAACGAATTTGACTAACAATGGTCTGGAGAGAGACAATGTCGGTAAAGAGTTTTGGCTGGGTAATCTCCTTAGTTGCAGCAATAAAGGCATCATAAGTAAGATATTGTGAAATACAGGCCTTACATGAAAGGTCCATGCAGTAGTATGTACTGATTTTTAAATTCTAGATGTGCATGTTGTAATAAAGTAGGCAAAGCCCTTTGAAATTAAGATATGTTATTTTTAAAAGAGCCCCTCATCCACTGGTCAGGCAGCAATTCCATTCCAGATGTAACTGCCTAGACTATGGAACTAAGAACATGTCATTGCTGGGCTTGAACGCCCTTACATTCTAGATTCTACAAATGCAAATACAATAGCTAACAAGCATATGCAATGCAATGGGTTTCACGTTTGCTTGATGCAGAGCTATTAGCATTGTAAATTCCTAACTGGACATTTCTTGCCACTTAAATTGAAAATTAAAAATAAATCAGTTGACATAAGCGAGCCGATTCAAAGTGCCATGGCCGCCATGAGCATGAGTGCGAAGGAGAGACACAAAAGGAAAAAGAAGTTTGCTCACAGTCAAATATATCGGCAATCGTGCAATTCTCCATGTAACAGGGTCATCCTGGAAGGCGGTAACAAAACCTCCCAAAGGAGGGACAGACATGAAGCATTTACCAATGATAAAGGATTTTTGAAAGGCAAGCCCCCAAACAAGTGAGTGTGATGGGCATGCGGTGGGCGTGGTTAAAAGCCCACAATACTTACAACAGGTCAAAGCGCTTGCGCGCTTGATCTAAAAAGAAAGAAAAGTGTATGTGTTAGAAATGGGGTTTCTGGTTGGCTAGGGTATGCACCTCAGCCAGGCAGAACTTACCCACTCTAGTCAGGGCAAGGGAGTTACACGTCCAAGATAACCCCTGCTCACCCCCTTGGTAGCTTTACAAGAGCAGTCAGGCTTAACCCGGAGGCAATGTGTAAAGCGTTTGCACAACACACACAACACATGTGACGCAATATCCCCACCACAAAGGAAACACAACACCAGATTATATGAAAATATACTGTATTGTATACAAGGCAATTATCAGACCAAACATCACATATCAGTACTATCCTGCTACCTTAGCAGTTGTCAGAACGTTACACATTAGTTACTCTGCAACCTAGCAGTAGTCACACATAACACACAGGTTACTCAGTATTCTGCAACATAAGCAGTAGTCAGGAAAACACGTTATTACATCACAACACTTGTCATAAGAATATCATAAAATGCCCATAGTAGGAACATTAGAAAACATATGGCAACTTAGAAAAACATATTAGCAAGCATGTCCATAAAAGGAACATTTGCATACACATATGTAAAAACATCAAACACAGGTAGGTAATGTATGAATCAAACAAAAGTCTGTAGAAAGAACTTTGGATTGCAACTATATTGGTCCTTTAAACAGTACCTGGTTGGATGAAAGCACCTCCAGTGCCTAGAACGCGAACAATGGGGCCCCCGGCGCTCCTATGTGCAAAACGGGGGCCTCCCTTATACTCTGGGGTCAGAGGAGGGCGACATGCACCTCCTCTCTTTTATAGAAAGGCCCCTCCGGGGACTGTGATTACTGGGGGCCCTCCAGGGCCTCAACCGGCCCTCACAAGGGGGGCCAAAGCCAGCAAAAACAGCTTAGGGCAGGAGGGGGGCACCACGCACCCCCTCCGGTTTAATGACAGGCCCCTCCCGGGACCCTCGATCTCTGGGGCCCCCCCCGGGCCTCCACTGGCCCTTCCACCAAGGGGGGGGGCCCACAATAATGCCCGTTTTACCTAACAGCAGAAAAGGAGCGTCCTGCTCCTAACGCAGAGGCCAGGGGGAAGGGGGCACTCCCCGCGCCTTCCCCTGGTCCTGCCGTGAAGCCACAAGAAGATCAGACCACTCCTGGGGCCCGAGCAGACACTCGCCTGGACCCGATGCGGTGCGTGAGTGTTCTTCCAGCTTCCCGGCCCGCTGCGGTGATCTTATTTAAAGGGGCACAATGCAGCAAGGAGCCTACGAGCTCCCAAGGCTCCATAAGCGTGCTGCAATCAGCGCTATGGCAGCCGCAACCACGGAGAAGCGCCCCTCGTGAAGAAATGGATGCAGGGGTCAGGGGCCACAGCACCCTGCCCCTGGGGAGCAGAATCTTAAAACAAGGTACTCAGGTAGAGGGCCCAGCTACAGGCCAGCACAAGGGAAAGGCAGCAAGTGGCAAGTCCTTCACAGTGACCAGGCATGTCACAGGTCAGCACAGCAGCAGCAGTCTATGGCGGCTCCTGGTGAGTCCTTTCAGCCTTTGGTGTCCAGTTCCAAGATGATTCCAAGAGTCTCCAAATTGTGGGGAAAATTCCCCTGTACTTATAGTCAGTTCTTACAGTGTTTTACAATGGTTGGGAGAGGAGGTTCCAGCCAGTTACAACTTGTTCTGGGAGTGCCCCCTCTCTCCTTTCAGCACAGGCTCCAAACATCAGTGGGGGGTTAACGACCCTATTGTGTGAGGCCAGGGCACAGTCTTTACAAATGCAGGTGTGCCCCACCTCTCCCTTCTCTCAGCCCAGGAAGACTATTCAGTATGCAGATGCACCTCTGTGGCACCTCCACCCTCCCTGTGTACAGGCTGTCTGAAAAGTATGCACAAAGCCCCAACTGTCACTCTGCCCAGACGTGGATTGGAGTCAAGCTGCAAAACACCAGCGTCATAAGCACAGATAAATGCGCACTTTCTAGAAGTGGCATTTCTGTGATAGTAGTAAAAAATACACCCACACCAGTAAGCAGCATTTATTATCACCATCACAACCATACCAAACACGCCTACGCTACCCCTCATAAATCAGACAATATCCCTTACACATAAGGCAGGGCATTTCTAATGCAATCCTATGAGAAGGCAGCACTCACAGCAGTGAGACACCAGTTAGGCTGTTTGTCACTACCAGGACAGGCCACGCAACTTGGCACATGTCCTGCCTTTCTACATACATGGCACCCTGCCCATAGGGCTAGCTAGGGCGTACCTTAGGGGTGACTTACATGTAGTAAAAGGGGAGTTCTGGGCCTGGCAAGTAAGTTTAGATGCCAGGTCCCTGTGGCAGAAAACTGCACACACAGGCCCTGCGCTAGCAGGCCTGAGACAGGTTTGAAAGTCTACTTCAGTGGGTGGCGCAAGCAGCGCTGCAGGCCCACTAGTAGTATTTAATTTACAGGCCCTGGGTATAGAGATACCACTGTACAAGGGACTTATAGGTAAATTAAATATGCCAATTAGGTATAAGCCAATCATACCAACTTTAGATGGGAGAGCACCTGCACTTTAGCACTGGTCAGCAGTGATAAAGTGCTCAGAGTCCTAGAGCCAACAGCGAGAGGTCAGAAAAACCAGGAGGAAGGAGGCAAAATGACTGGGGATGACCCTGCGTAAGGCAAAAAGTCCAACAGTATGTTTAACCCCTCGGGTGCCCTGGACGAGGTGGTTACGTCCACTGCCGTGGCACTGAGGCACCAGGGATGTAACCACCTCATCCAAGTATAGGCCCCCCACGGGAAGCGCTAGCGCTCCCCCCAAGGGCCTCGCACCCCCCTCCCATGGGCAAGGATGGAAAGGTAATCAATTCCCCTTCCACCCCAACCCCCCGACCCGTTCAGTGACATCTGATGACATCAGCACGCGATCGCGCGCTGTCCTCATCAGAGGCCACCCCCACGTGCTGGAAGCTCAGCTTCCAGCATGGATCGGAAGAGAAATGCAAAAGCATTTCTCTTCCGATCACAGGCTGGGGGCGGGAGAGGCATAAAAGGAAAGGAAAGGCCTTTCCTTCGAAATCTCTCTGAGCATTTCTGCAGCCCGATCGTGAAGCAATCGGGCTGCAGAAATGCTCACTAGACACCCGGGATTTGTGTTTGTGTTGTTTTTTATGAATAAGGGGAGCAGCTCCTTTGGCAAGGGCTGCTCCCCAGGGGCAAATTCATTTTTAGGCCAATCTGCCCCCAGTGGGGGCAGAACCCACTGCATACCAGGGATACATTTTTTTTGTTTTAGTTATATTTTTTACACATGAGGGAGTGACCCCTTAGCCAAGGGTCCCTCCCCAGGGGGCCAAATGATCTTCAGGCCATTTCTGCC
The DNA here is from genome assembly GCF_031143425.1 of Pleurodeles waltl. Lineage (NCBI taxonomy): Eukaryota > Metazoa > Chordata > Amphibia > Caudata > Salamandridae > Pleurodeles > Pleurodeles waltl. The sequence goes on from NC_090440.1 coordinate 807,475,052, forward strand.
CCCCTTGGGGGCAGAAACCACTAGACACAAGGGATTTTATTTTTTAGGTCAATTTCAAGCAAGGGGAGTGACCCCTTAAGCAATGGTTGTCCCCCTGGCGGGGCAAATTTATTTTAGGCCATTTCTGGCACCCTTAAGGGCAGATTGGCCTATTTTAAGGGGGACAGAAACCACTAGGCACCAGGGTTTTTTTTTTTTTTACAGATGGGGAGTGATCCCTTAGGTAAAGGTCGCTCCCCTCAGGGGCAATTTTATTTTAGGCCCTTTCTGCCCTTGGGGGCAGATCAGCCTATTTTTCTCAGGACAATCTGCCCCCAAATGGGGCAGAAACCATTAGTCACCAGGGATTTTCATTTTTTACATAAATTTCATGCTAGTGGAGTGACCCTTTAGGCAAGGGTCACTCCCCTGGGAGCAAATTTATTTTAGGCCATTTCTGCCTCCCTTGGGGACAGATCAGCCTATTTCTATTAGGCCGATCTGCCCCCAGGGGGCATAAACCACTTAGGCACCAGGGATTGGTGTGTGTGTCTTTTGCTTAGGGGGGCAGCCCCTTGGGCAAGGGTCCCTCCCCATGGGGCACATTACTATTGGCCATTTTTGCACATTACTGTAGGCCATTTCTGTCCCCATGGAGGCAGCTCGGCCCATATTTGTAAGGTGCATCTCCCCCCCAGGGGGGCAGAAAGCCCAACAGAGACCAGCACATTTTTTTTTGAACTTTCTATCACTGAAATGTGAGGAAAAAGTGTTTTGTTGCCAAATGCTGATGTTTGCAAAGGATTCTGGGTAACAGAGCCTGGTGAGAGCCCGACAAGTCACCCCATCCTGGATTTCCCTTGGTGTCTAGTTTTAAAAAATGTATAGGTTTGCTAGGTTCCCCTAGGTGCCGGCTGAGCTAGAGGCCTAAATTCACAGCTAGGCACTTTCCAAAAAACACATCAGATTTCAATGTAAAAATGTGATGTGTCCATGTTGCGTTTCCTGTCGCGGGCATTAGGCCTACCCACACAAGTGGGGTACCATTTTTATTGGGACCTTAGGGAACACAGAATAGCAGAACAAGTGTTTCTGCTCCTTGTCTTTATCTACATTTTTTACTTCCAAATGTAAGACAGTGTGTAAAAAAAGACGTCTATTTGAGAAATGGCCTGTAATTCACATGCTAGTATGGGACCCCGGAATTCATAGATGTGCAAATAACCACTGCTTCTCAACACCGTATCTTGTGCCCATTTTGGAAATAAATACAAAAGTTTCCTTGATACCTATTTTTCACTCTTTATATTTCACCAAATGAATTGCTGTCTACCCGGTATACAATGAAAACCCATTGCAAGGTGGAGCTCCTTTATTGGGTCTGGGTACCTAGGGCTCTTGATGAACCTACAAGGCCTACATATCCCCACAACCAGAAGAGCCCAGCAGATGTAATGGTATATTGCTTTGAAAATCTGATTTCGCAGGAAAAAGTTACAGGGTAAAAAGTGGCAAAAAATTGCTGTCTTTTTCACCTCAGTTTCAATATTTCTTTATTTCTGCTGTTTTTCTCTGTAAGAAAACCTTGTAGGATCTACACAAATGACCCCTTGCTGAATTTAGAATTCTGTCTACTTTTCAGAAACATTTAGCTGTCCGGGATCCAGCATTGGTTTCACACCCATTTCTGTCACTAGCTGGAAGGAGGCTAAAAGCACAAAAAATAGTAAAAGTGGGGTATGTCCCAGTAAAATGCCAATATTGTGTTGAGAAAATGTGGTTTTTTTATTCAAGTCTGCCTGTTCCTGAAAGCTAGGAAGATGGTGATTTTAGCACCACAAACCTTTTGTTGATGTCATTTTCAGAGAACATTTCCCAGGCTTTCTTCTGCAGCCCTTTTTCCCCATTTTTTTTAAACTACATTTTTGCTGTATTTTGGCTGATTTCTTGATCTCCTCCAGGGGAACTCAAACACTTTGGGTACCTCTAGAATCCCTAGGATGTTGGTAAAAAGGACACATATTTGGCATGGTTAGCTTATGTGGACAAAAGGTTATGAGGGCCCAAGTGTGAACTGCCCCAAATAGCCAAACGAAGGTCTGGCACCTGAGGGGGAAAGGGCCTGGCAGCGAAGGGGTTAATTTTTTTAGAGTAAGCAGTGGACCATGGAATCACTCTCTACTCTTAAAAATATATTTTTTTAACATTCACAAACGGAAAAGGGTATCTTGGTGATTCCTTCCCATTTGTGAATAGCTTAAAACCTCCTTTGAAGAAGTGGTAAAAGGTGCAACCGCAATTCAGTCTCATAGCATTAATACATGTCAATCAGATTTGGTATTTGGAAGGTACACTCTCAACACACCCTTTCCAAATACCAAATCGGTATTTGGTCCCATACCTAAATTGTGATTAGGTAACATATTATTGAATTGCTATTAGTTCCTAATTAAGAATGGGCCTTTTTGCTGTTTGTGAATCAGACTCTTTGTGGCCAGAAAAAGGCGTTCTACATCTGCCCGACAGTCATTTCAAGACCCTAAAGATCACGGAGAGAATTCAAGTTACAGACAAACGAAGAGAGCGAGGTAGAGAGCAGACAGAGTCCAAGAGGTAAAAAGAGGCACAGAAAAGCATGGTGAGAGGGGGAGAGGTGTAGAGGTTTGGAGAAATAAAACGAAACAGAGAGAATAGGAAGAAATGAACAAAGCAGAAATAAGTAGAAGAGAGAGACAGAAGGAGGAGAGAACATTCTGGGAAAAATACAACCAGAGAGGGAAGGAGGGAGTGACAGAGAGAGAGAGATGGTGAAGCATGGAGAGGAGGGGAGACATAAGAAATAAGTAACTGTATGTGTGTGAGAGTGAGAAAGAGAGAGAGAGAGAGAGAGAGAGAGAGAGAGAGAGAGAGAGAGAGAGAGGAGGAAAATATATAGAGAAAGGGAAAGACAAACAAAGGAAGACAGAGCGAAAGCAGAAGAAGAGGAGAGAGAAGCAAAGATAGAATGAGGTGGTCAAAGAGAGACAATAGAGAGTGAGAGAGACAAGGGCAGCAATGGGCAAGAGAATGGCAAGAGAGGGAGTGAATGGGAGAAAAGGAGCACGCCAGAGAGAAAGCTACAGAGAGGGGACAAGTGAGATGTGGAATAATAGAGAGAAGAAGAGTGAAAGAGAAAGAGAGAGAAATAGAGAGTGAGAGACGCAGGGAGAAGAAAGGAAAGAAAGAAAATATAGACAGAATAGGTTTGGTTAATCATGGGGGAAAGTGCCAATGGAACAATTCCATTGCATGGACCCAGATACATTTTCATTTAATTTAAAAACTACATTTTTAAAAAATTTCCATTTACAAACAAAATAACTGACATTGCTTGGGCCGAACATGGAAGAAATATGGTTCAATTAAAAGAAATAACCCTAGACCTTTCCAGAATTGTTTAGTGGATGATGATAGACACTGAGAGATAGCTTGGGAGATAAAGAGGCATGGTAAAACAGAAACTGCTGCCAGGACACAGACTGACACCTCATATAATCAGGAGTCGCCACATCTAGAAGTCAAGCCACATGGCACCACCTTTTGGAAATAGAGTGTCATTTCTGGAAAATGTTTTCTAGAACAGTCCAAAGCCTGGAAGGAGTATTAATAAGTTTAGGAATCTGTGGGAAATGTACCATTGGACAACTACTGTAGAGTCTCTTAATCCTAAGAAGGAAATTGAACACAAAGTAAACAAGATTTGTCAACTAAATTGTATTGTTGCCGAGCATATAGAAAACTTAAATAGGAATGCATAGATTATGTTTCAGACGTGCAAATAATTACATTAAAATGAACATTCTTACCACGTAGAGTTCATTTGTTGTGAACTTGGGTCGGAGTATGGAGTGATGAGTATGTAATCCACTATGGCTAAGGCAGGATAAACATAGCAAGTTCCATTCAAAGCAATAATTGGCATTTACGACCAGGTTTTCACAGTTTATGTTTATGAACACCACACAAGGATGGGGATGTGGTATTAAGTGCAAATGTCTTGGGCACGCCAGCAAAATCCGTGCATCATTCTGAAGGTTGTTGTGAACGCTGGGAGTACAAAGATTCAATTCAAGAGTTACTTTGGGCCATATTTATACTATTTGACGCAAAACTGCGCTAACGCAGTTTTGCTTCAAAAAAATTAGCCCCGGCTAACGCCATTCTGAAGCGCCATGCGGGCGCCGTATTTAATCAATGACGTTAGCCGGCGTTAGCCGCCGGCGCTGCCTGGTGTGCGTGAAAAAAACCGACGTACACCAGGCAGCGCCGGCGTAGGGGGATATGGAGCATGGGCGCCAAAAAATGGGGCAAGTCAGGTTGAGGCAAATTTTTCGCCTCAACCCGATTTGCGCCATTTTTTTCGACTCCCAACCCCTATAGAAATGACTCCTGTCTTAGCAAAGACAGGAGTCATGCCCCCTTGCCCAATGGCCATGCCCAGGGGACTTCTGTCCCCTGGGCATGGTCATTGGGCATAGTGGCATGTAGGGGGGCACAAATCAGGCCCCCCTATGCCACAGAAAAAAATATATATATACCTACCTGAACTTACCTTAATGTCCCTGGGATGGGTCCCTCCAGCCTTGGGTGTCCTCCTGGGGTGGGCAAGGGTGACAGGGGGTGTCCCTGGGGGCATGGGAGGGCACCTCTGGGCTCCTTCAGAGCCCACAGGTCCCTTAACGCCTGCCTTTTCCAGGCGCTAAAAAACGGTGCAAAAGTGGCCGTACGACATTTTTTTTGACCCGCCCACTCCCGGGCGTGAATTTTGCCCGGGAGTGTAAATACGGCGCACATGCCTCGGAGTCACTTTTTTAGACGGGAACGCCTACCTTGCATCTCATTAACGCAAAGTAGGTGTCCACGCTAAAAAATGACGCAAACTCCATGGACTTTGGCGCTAGACGCGTCTAACGCCAAAGTATAAATATGGAGTTAGTTTTGCGTCAGAATTGCGTCAAAAAAAACGACGCAATTCCGGCGAAAACGGAGTATAAATATGCCCCTTTGTGTACACAGTTAAAAAAAGATTCATAGAGACTTGAGTATGGTAGTCTTGTCTGGGAGGACAGGCAGTATTGCTTTGTGTTGTATCATTTATATGGCGCTTACAACCCCCAGGTGGGTGTTAAAGCACTTGCCCACATGGATGTTATGCTACACGAAGTAAGTAGCGTGTCTGATTGAGGGGAGAGCTGTCTGAACTTAATAGTCAACATATATGGAAAGGATTTCAATCCCATGCACAATTACCACCAAGGGGCAATTACCGTATTATGGGATGCAGCACTTGGTGGAGCAACGGATAAGGATTGTAAGAAAACAGATTTGCTTGTAGTTTGTGGTGTGCTAGCAGCACCGATTAGCTGTCACCCACTTTCATCTTCTGAATCTAACAGAGATAACAGCTATGTGGAAGAAAAGGGAACCAGAGATCTTTGTGGAAAGACTGCATTAAAGTCCTCCTTTATTTGACTGCTGTTATTTTTTTTTGTGTTGTACTTTTTTATTTTCATATTCCAAAAAAATATATATTCCAAAACAATATACGAAGGGCATGTGACATGTCATCAAGATTAGTGCACATCATACATCTTGAAATTTGGTAGAACCATGTAGAAAATGTCACACAGGTTAGCGAATCTTTGTCTAAAACATACAGATACTACTTAAGTAGAATAAAGAAAGAAGAAAGAAGAAAGAAAATAACCATGGTCCAATCATACGATTATACAGTAGTACCGCACCCCGATACAATAAAACAGGAACACAGTGATATAATAATATAAAAATAATGCATAACCGCAATACTATAATAACATAAAAACATTCTAACATCTTAACATACTGACATTCTAACATTCCCCCTCTGTCCCTCTTCTGGCCCCAATAAAGGACATGTATATAGATACTCCCAACGAAACCAATCGGCCTGCAACATCTCGCAGTACCATCATCAAGTGTCTTAAAGGGACGGGGAGCACTATGATGTCACATGAGGGGGACAAAGTGTGAAAGAAAGACAACGTTAAGGTGGAGAACGGTGTCTCAGGTGGCCTTGAAGTTCGGGGCAACATCCTACCCTCGAAACGGGGAAGGAAGGACCCGAAGGGGGACATGGAGAAAAAGAGGGGGGGGGCAGAGGTGGACTAGTGCCCCTGTGAGAGTGATGCAGGTAAGAAGGGTGGATGTCTCTGAATGCCAATAGAAATTAACATGGGGGAGGTCAAAATTGGGGAGGGGTTATCTAAAGAAAAAAGAATATAGAAGACTAAGAAAGCACATAGAAAAAAAAAACATAACTATGGGTTGGCAGCAGAAGAGGATTCAAAAGAGGAGAAAAAGGGAGAGAGTGCCAGAGTGAAAAACAGTAGAGGAGGGGAGCAGAAGGAAGAGTGAGAATAAGAATAAAAATAAAGAGGGCAAAGACATAGGTGGGGACACGAATGAAAAAGAAATTGGTAATCATAATGATAATAACAGTGAGAGTGAGAGTGTCCAAGGGGAGGTGAGATTAGCACAAAGGAGGGAGGGAGGATAATAGTAGACAAAGAAAAGAAAGAAAAGAAGAGCTGGCGAGAGCATGAAGAAGACTGAGTCGAGAAAATAATGAAAGGAAAGAAACTAAGAGAATGGAGAAGTGAAGAGAGGGAGGGGAAAGATGGTGGTAAGGGGACAGTGCATTCATGAGAAGACGGGATGATGAGCAAATTAGAGTGTATGTTTGTACTAAGCTAAGACCGATACAAAGCAAAAAGGTACAACAACACACTGATGGTATATGATTGGAAGTATACTAGATAATCGGAATTCTACCTAATTAGTTGTGTTGCAACTTCTGTAGGAAGTATTCAGCTCACTGGGACAGAGAGAAAGGGGGACCACGATTGCAAGAACACGTCTGTTTTATCCTGTAAAGCATATATAAGTTGTTCATGGGAAGCTGCCTGATACATTGCAGTGATCCATTCCCCATGTGAGGGGGCGGTTGCCGCCCCCCAATGCGTAAGGATACATACCTTTGCTGTGGCCAGTGTGGTGTGCAATAATCGATGTTGCGGTCGGGAGAGGTCGAAGAGCTCTCCGATATCATGTAGCAGTAGGAGGGGAGGGGTGAGGGAAGACAGTAAGGGCAACACTTCTCTAAGGGTGTCCCCCACTGATCGCCAAAAAGGCTGAATAGCCGGGCAGTCATGTAAAATATGTGGCAGATCACAACTTGCGTGAGGGCACCTCCAGCAGGAGGCATGAGATAATAACTCTGCAGTACACAGTTTCTGGGGGGTCCAGTACCAATCATGTAACATTTTAAAAAGACTGAATTTCAAGCGGGCCTCCATTGCTCTGCGGTCTCTGGCCTCGATTAAGTCTGCCCAATCCTCTAGTTCGTATTCGACCTGCAACCGCGCCTGCCATTTATTCTTGAGAGAGATGAGGAGGGGGAGTGAGAAGAGGTGTCGGTTCAACAATGTCTGAAGTCCTGATACTGCCCCCCTTAATTGACCCCAGGTTTCCAGGTATTGAAGTATCGGGGCTGAAGGAAGTCGACGTGGGGGGATCCCTAAACATCTCACCAGACAATGTCTAAGCTGTATAAAGCACCATGAGTAATGATCGGGGAGATCAAATTCCTCCTTGAGTTCCGAGAATAACTTCCATCTGCCCTCCGTTAGGAGCTGATCCACCCACGTGAGACCTTTCATACACCATTCCCTCCAAAAAATAGTCTTACCCCCAATCCGAAACCCTTTATTGCCCCACAGTGGTGCCCTATCATGTATTTTGGGGTCCACACCCATTAAACGATGTGCCTGCCACCATGCATTTCGCATGGCCCTAATCATGGGATTGATTGTTCAATTAGGTACTGAACCTGCATTATAGAACACCTGGAGTCCTGATGCGGAACAGGAGAGCATCCGTTCTACTTCCACCCAGAGAGGTGGATCCCACACTCCCAGTAGTAGAAAGACCATCTGCGAAAGATGTAATGCTAAGGCATAGTGTTCCACTGAGGGGAGACTCAAACCCCTGTACTCACGTCTGGCGAGCAAGGCGGATCTAGGCAATCGTGGGCGCATGGATCCCCAAACAAAAGCCCGGATGCAACGATCTATCTCTCGGAGGAGAGACAAGGGTATCTGCAAGGGTAGCATGCCCAAGACGCATAGAAATCACGGTAAATTCACTATTCGTACCGCCTGCACTTTACCCCACATAGAAAGACCCAAATGAGACCATTTCTCAAAATCCCGCTTCATATTGCTAATCAAGGGATCCAGATTGTCGGTCACTATTTTATCCAAACCTCTGCTTATGTCAATACCCAAATAACAAAGAAGTGAATGTTTCCATTTGACTGAAAATTCCTGAACTGAAGCTCTTACTGTTACAGGGGATAATGGTAGCGCCTCACTCTTATCCCAATTGAATCGGTAGCCCGAAAGATGTTCAACTTCTGTTAAGATAACTCTGAGGGCTGGGAGGGAGTTGGACAGGTCAGTGAGCATGAGTAAAATATCATCGGCATATAAATAAATGACAGAGCTGCCGCCCGGAACCGAGATTCTGGATATAAGATTGAAGCTGCGGATTACTGCCGCTAAAGGTTCTACAGCTGGGAGAAACAATAACGGAGATAAGGAGCAGCCTTGACGCGTCCCCCTATTGACCAAGAAGACATCTGACATAAACCCGCCACAGTTTACCTGGGCTATTGGGGAGTCATATAGCAATCGTACTCTGTTGATAAAACTAGACCCTAGACCAAAATGTTTTAGTATTTCAAACAGGTACCACCACTCTATTCAATCAAACGCCTTCTCGGCATCCAATGAAAGGGCAAGGGCCTTGTAGCGATCTAAGGGCAAATAACAACACGGGAGTCAGACGTCAAGTAGGTAGGTGATGTTTATTGTGTAGTAAGTTGGTTTTGTGGCTGCTGGTTTTCTCTCTTTGTCCTTCCGTCTTTCTCTGCTGTGGCTACTTCGGTCCCTGGTTCTTTAATCTCTTCCTTGCTTCTCTCCTTTTCTTAGGTCTCCCGGGAAGCGCATGTGGAGAAAAGAATAATAATATCGGTAAGTGATTTGGTTTCCTCTTTTCCTAACTGTTTCTTGCTTTCCCTCTTCTTCTGTCTTTTCTTTCTTTTCTGGTCTCTCTCTTCCGTTTTCTGTGCTTTCCTTATCTGTTAGCCTCCTCTTTTCTTTCCCTTCCTGTCAATGTGTTGCCTTAGCCTTCTCCTGTCTTTTTCTATCTTCCTGTTCTCTTTCTTCTGTGGTCCTGTCGACTGCTGTCTTAGGCTTTCCCTTTATTTATTAATGGTGTGACCTGGTACCTGCCGTATTTAACATACGCTGTTTGGAATACCCCTCACCTCACCCGTGTTTATAGTGTACCCCAGTGTTTTCCCTTGTTTCCCTTTTTTTCTCCACCCCCTCCCTTGCCTCTCTGTATCCACTCTTCCCATCCTCCCTTCCCTTAACTACGGCGCTTTTACACAACTGGGTATGCCACTCTTCTCCAGAAGCATGGCAGGCTTTTGCGCTCCACTTCCTAGGTCGCCGCGTTACTCCAGTCTCCGTCGGCTGCTTTGTCGTCCTCGATTCCCCGGTCGGGGACAAACCACTCTCCGGCCTCCCCGGTCCTCCGGCCTGGGGTTCTCTCCACGTTGTCCTCTCAGTCTCTCACTCCTCCGTCTCGCTCCTCTTCCTCCTCGATCTGTTCCTCTCCGGACTCCTTCTCTCTCTGTGGTCCCGACGCCGACCTTCTTATCCCTCCTTCTTCCTGCGTCGACCCGGCCTCGCCTCTCCCATTGGTGGTGGTCCCGTGGTGTTCCGGCACACCACAGGCAGCGGCAGCACAAGTCGGTCGAGTGTGCAGGCGGGTTCCGGCCAGCCCGTCACAGTTACTCCCCCTAGAGAGCGGCTGATGGAGACGCTCAGTTGTTGGATATCGGGATAGAAAGTCTGCATTCGTCATTTGGCTGCCCGGTGAGTGTACGATCTGAAAGGAGAAAGGCTGTAGTGAGAGGAACCACCTCAGGATACAAGAATTAGTATCCTTGTTGTGAGCGAGCCATGTGAGGGGAGCGTGATCCGTTACCAGTGTAAAAGTCCTGCCCTGTGAGATAGTACCGTAGGGACTCCACTGCCCATTTAATTGCCAAGCATTCTTTTTCTATTGTGGGATAATGGTTTTCCCTTGGGAAAAGATTCCGGCTAATGTACAATATGGGGTGCTGGGTCCCATCACTTTGAGTCTGGGAAAGTACTGCCCCAAGACCCACATCGGAGGCATCCGTTTGCAAAATAAAGGGCTTCTGAAAATCCGTACAACACAACACTGGACCAGATGCAGTGTGCTTTTTAGTTGTTCAAAGCTCTGACGTTCAGCCTTAGAGAGAGGTGGAAGGGTGTTGGGACAGGATTTCCTTAGAAGGTTAGTAAGTGGTTCCGCTAACGTGGAAAATTGTGGAATGAAACGTTTATAGTAACCCACCAGACCGAGGAAGGCTCTAACGTCTTTCTTTTTCCGTGGCAAAGGTATTTTCGTGATGGCTTCTATTTTCCCTACCTGTGGTCTGACCTGACCTTCTCCCAAGACATAGCCCAAGTATTTGATACTGGTATGTCCCAATCTGCACTTCTCTGGATTTGCCGATAGATTAGCTGTTCTTAATGCTTGCAAAATGTTGCCTAAATGTTTCATGTGTTCTTCCCTGGTCATACTATATATCACTATATCATCAAGATATGCTGCTGCATATCGATGATATGGACATAGGATCCTGCCCATGAGCCTCTGGAAGGTGGCTGGTGCCCCATGGAGCCCAAACGGAAGAACCATGAATTGATAGATTCCTGATGGTGTTGCGAAAGCAGTCTTTTCTTTGTCTTCTGTCCTCAAGGGTATTTGCCAATACCCTTTTGTCAGGTCTAATGTAGACATATATTGGGCTTGGCCTAGTCTCTCAAGAAGTTCATCAATACGTGGCATGGGATATGCATCGAAGTGTGTCAACACATTGACCCGTCTGTAATCTACACAGAAACTGGTACTTCCATCTGGTTTGGGTACTAGTACAACCGGGGATTACCAGGGGCTAGCTGACGGTTCAATAATGCCAGCTTCTAGCATGGATTGGACTTTCTGTTCTATTATTCTCTTTTTGGCCTCCGGGATACGGTATGGTCGATGTCGGGAGACTTTATCTTTTTTTTAACCGTATTGGGTGTTGCACTAGATTCGTTCGACCAGGACTCTTGGAGAAGATATCTCGGTTCTCCTCTATCAAGTGGGTGAGTTGCCTGCGATATGGTTCTGCAAGTGTAGGATTCATCTGGGGGGGATGAGACCCATAGGGGTTTCTCAAGGGGAAAGAAAGGTAGGGAATCTCCTCCGTGGTATCATGTGTGATATACTTAACGGGCTGCTCACACGAGGGTTCCTGCCATTTCTTAAGGAGATTTATGTGGTATATCTGCTCTCTGCCTGGTCCTTCTGGAATGGCTAATTTATAGGAGGTGGGATTGATTTGCTCAATAACATCATAAGGTCCCTGCCACTGGGCCAATAGTTTGTTTTCACAACTAGGTAGCAGGACTAATGCCTTGTCTCCTACCTTCAAGCTGCCTAACACACTTTTAGCGTCATACCATTGTTTCTGTTTGCTCTGGGCATCTCATAGGGTGGTGTGGACCTCTTCCCACACCGTATGGAGAGTTTCTCTTATTTCACTTGTGTACGTCAAGAGATCTTTCACCTCTTCCTGTGTTTCTTCCCACTGTTCAGCCAACATTTCTAGAAGGGTCCGAGGTTGTCGGCCGAATAATAACTCGAAGGGGCTATGTCCTGTGGAGCCTGAACATGGGTGCGTATAGCATATAATACTAGAGGCATTATTTTCTCCCAATCTTTTTCCGCTTCTGAAATGCTTTTCTTGAGGAGGGATTTAATTGTCCTATTATACCTCTCTACTAAACCATCTGTTTGTGGGTTATATACAGACGTTCTAATTTGTTTCACCCCTAGTGATTGCTCACCTCTGTCATGAGTCTGGACATGAAGGGGATCCCTTGGTCGGTAAGTATTTCTTTAGGAAAACCTACCCTGGAGAAGAATTCTATCACACTTGTGTAATGGCTTCTGTGTGCATGCTGGGAATGGGGATCACTTCCGGATACCGTGTGGCATAGTCTACTAATACCAAAACGTATTGACGTCCCCTTATGGAGGGTGTGAGGGGTCTAATAATATCCATACCCACTCTTGAAAATGGGGTGTCTATGATAGGAAGGGTTTGGAGAGGAGATGGTCGGTGTGGAGAGGGGTTAAAGATTTGGCATTTTGGGCATTCTGAGCAATGTTTACGTATCTCCCCAAACACTCCAGGCCAATAGAAGCGTCGGAGGACTGCTTCCTCCGTCTTCTCCCTTCCAAGGTGCCCTTCCCCATTATCCCCAGGCTTGAGATGTAAGACCTGCTGTCTATGACTCATGGGAACAACTAATTGTAAGTTTTTCTCTCCTGCTGTGGTGGGTCTTCTATACAGTAGGTTGTTTTGTATTATGAACCTGGGACCTACCACATGCTCTTCCAGATTTAAGGCTTGAAGCCACGCATGTTTCAGGGAGGGGTCATCGTATTGACTCTGCCGGAACTCTCCCAGAATGGTACACACCCTACTGGCCACTTCTGGACTGTCGACCGTCGGGACTTTCTGGGTCTGGGTATATTGTTGTCGCTGTTCTCTTTTTTGGTTCCTACTGAGGATAACTCTGGGTCGCCGACTCTCCTCCTCACCTACCCCAAAGGCTACTTCTTCCCACCAAGTCCTAAGGGTGTGTTCCTGACTTGCTTTGGTTAAGAGAGAGGGAAAATCCTCATAGTCAGTTCCGAGGATGATATCTTCGCCCAGATGGGGAGGTACTCCCACTCTTATTGTCTCAATCTTTTCTCTCCAGTTCAGGTGTACAGTGGCTACCGGATAATATCTTTGATCCTCATGTACACATGCAATTAATACTTGTGCTTGTGGATCCTCTTGACCTGGCAATACTAACTGCTGTCTGATTACAATCTGGCTACACCCAGAGTCTATCAACACTGTTCTTTCAATGTCATTGAGGAGGATAGTTAGGGTATATGTGGGTTTCTCCCCTCCAGACCAGAATACTCACCCCCTCATTAACCCAATCTCCATGGGCTCCTCAGAATCCTTTTTATGTGGGCAATGTCTAGCGATATGGCCCCATTCGGAGCAGTGGTAGCACTGGGGTCCTGTGGTCGGATAGTTGGTATTCGGCATTGCTGCAGGTAGGGAACGCTCAGGCCCATGTAACATCACTGGTCGCTGGGTGGTACCTTTCACTATGGTCGGGCGGACAGGGGAAGGGAGAGGATGTCAGCTGGATGTAGTCCGGAAGTCTGGGACCCTGTGATACGCACATGCGAGGTCTACTGCGGTCTCATTAGTCAACCCCGGGTGTTGTCTGACCCAGTTGCGGGTGTTACAGGGTGAGGCATCCAAATATTGTTCCAGAACTATAGTGTCGAACATTTCTTCCCTGGTTTTGTCGGTTGGATGTAACCATCTCCCTGCTGCATGCTGAACCCTATAGTATAGGGTGCGAGGATTCTCTTGATGCTGTCACTTGATTTGGCGAAACCTGGTACGATAACTTTCACTGTCCAACCCGACGCATTCCAAAATAGTTTTCTTTATGTCTTTGTAAGGAAGCGTGCCACTAGGGTTAATGGATTGGTAGGTGGCCTGCAAATGACTCCTTCTCTCTCTGTGGTCCCAACGCCAACCTTCTTATCCCTCCTTCTTCCCGCGTCGACCCGGCCTCGCCTCTCCCATTGGTGGTGGTCCCGTGGTGTTCCGGCACACCACAGGCAGCGGCAGCACAAGTCGGTCGAGTGTGCGGGCAGGTTCCGGCCAGCCCGTCACAGGCCTTCTCCTGTGAATCCTGCACTGTCCAGATGGCTTGGAGTAGCGTGCCAAGGTGATTTCTGGATGAGCAGCCCAGTACAAAGTCAACTTGAGTATGGTGAACCAGAGAGGGGATGACCTTCTTAAGGCGGGATGCCAAGATCGTGGCCAGTATCTTGATATCTCCATTGATGAGAGATATAGGACGATAGCTACTGCATAGAAGTGGGTCTTTACCCGGCTTGGATAGAACTGAGATGGAGGCTTTGTTAGAAAGAGGATGTAAGGAGCCCATCTGGTCAGCCCCCTGAAACACCTCCTATGAGGCATCTACAGTAATCAGCTCTCGTCCATTTATAGAATTTGGATGTGAACCCATCTTCTCTGGGCGCCTTGTGGTATGGGAGGTTGGCTATTGCCTGTTGTATCTCTTCCTTGCTGATGACACCCTCCAGAAACGCTCTACCTTCATCCGAAAGGCATGGTATATTCGCCCTCTCCGGAAGGCATCCAAACGCCCAATGTCCTCAGTTGTTTCTGGAGTGTATAGGGAGCGGTAAAAATGACCAAACTCCTCCGCAATTGCCCGAGGGTGCGTAATGAACATGCCATCGGGTCCGCAGAGGGCTGGTATGGCCAATGCCGCCTCCCTTTGATGGAGTTGAGCGGCTAACAGGCGACCCGCCTTCTCTTCGTGCTCATAGTGGTGGCCTCTCAGCCGCTGTAAGGCACATTTCACCTCTGAGGTATAAAGGGAGTTGAGCTCCATTTTGGCTAGTTCTAGGCCACGGCAAGTGGACAGGGTGGGTGTACGGGTGTACTCTCGGGTGGTCTGTGCAATGTAATCTTCCAGTTACGCTGTCGGTCCCTCCTTTGAGCATTGGAAAGGGCTACATCCCTCATGAGCTGTCCTCTAATCATCGCCTTCACCCATAGTAGCTGGGTTGAGGAGACCGAGCCCTTATTGTCTTGAAGGTACATGGCAACATGCGATCTAAGTTGTTCCTTACCCATCGGGGTTAGGTATCTGGGGTTTTGGAGACGCCAAGGCTTCTGACCAGGTGAGGCCAACCCAAGCTCCAAAGCCAATAAAACCGGAGAGTGGTCAGACAGTGCAGCCGGAAGAATTTCAGACATTCAAATTGACTGTAATAACCGATGATTGATCAAAAAATAGTCCAGCTGGGATTGAGTTCCATGTACCGAGGAAACAAAGGTGTATTCACGATCGGGTGGATGGGAAAGGCGCCAGTGGTCCAACAGACCATGGTCCGATAGGACGTCATGTAGGAAGGCCCGGTCCGCGTTGTTGCCCACATCAAGACCCCTTGATCGATCCAAAATAACATCTTGCACTACGTTTCAGTCCCCACCCAGCAGGTACTGGGAGACTCCAATCTAAGAGAAAGGAGAAAAGAACGCTTGGAGCCTGTGGGGGCATAAATGGAACCAAAACAAATTGTAGAGGAGCCCAAGGTGAGCTTAGCGAGGACATAACTCCCCTCCGGGTCACACCATGGCCCTCATTACAACATTGGCGGTAAATGCCGCTTACCGCCATGCAGAAGACCGCCAACACACCGCCGCGGAATTCCGCCACAGCTATTATGACCCACAGCACGGAATCCGCCAAAAGACACCCACACAAGTCCGCCACACCAAAGGTCAGTGATAAACTGGCGAAAACAAAACCTCCACCGTCACGCCAACAGAAATACGCCCACACTATCACGACACACGAATCCACGCGGCGGTCTTTGAACCGCGGTATTCCATTGGCGGTACACACAGCCGCGCTCAAAATACACACACTTTTACAAAACACTACCACATTGGACAATTCAAAATACACACACCTGATACACATACACACACCACTCCCACACAGACAATACAATATAAAACACACACCCACATCACCCACAAACCCCTACGACCACAAGTACAGAGAGAAGGCCAGTGAGAGACACTACAAACAACTACCAAGCATCCACAGGCACACAATGCCATCACCCACATTACTTCCACGCACCTCACACAACACACCACTAAATAGTACCCCACTTATCACTACACACACCACCCCACACATCACCCACACCACCCCATGGCACGACAAAGACACCCCAGGTTCTCAGAGGAGGAGCTCAGGGTCATGGTGGAGGAAATCGTCCGGGTAGAGCCACAGCTATTCGGATCACAGGTGCAGCACACCTCCATTGCTAGGAAGATGGAGCTATGGCGAAGAATGGTGGACAGGGTCAACTCAGTGGGACAGCACCCAAGAAATAGGGATGACATCAGGAAGAGGTAGAACGACCTACGGGGGAAGGTGCATTCCGTGGTCTCAAGACATCACCTTGCGGTTCCGTGGACTGGCGACAGACCCCCCGCCTCCTCCCCCACAACTAACAACATGGGAGAAGCAGGTCTTGGCAATTCTGCATCCTGAGGGCCACGCAGGAGTAGATGGAGGAATGGACTCTGGTAAGACAAAGCTTTACTATTACATCCCCCACCCTACCTGCATGCCATCACATACCCCCACCCTCACCCCCATCACTCCTACTCCTCACAAATGTCCCACTATCACAACCCACCCATCCCAACACCAAGCCCTGCATGCAACAACAAAGCATGGACACCCATCACCAGAGCATGGCCACTGCACATACCCATACACCCCCCTAAACCACCATCACACAAGGTCCCACACAGGAATTCAAGCACTGGGGTACACGGACACCCTCCTATTGCACACCATGCCAAACACAGATGTAATAAACATCCTTTTATACCCCTGCAGGACCCCTACCCAACGTCACCGGACAGGAGGGTCCACACATGTCCACACCACCAACAGAAGAGGCCCACAGTGATGACAGCAGCTCTGTCCAACTGGATCTAGATGACCAGCCAGGCCCATCGGGGACCTCTGGACAGTTGGTTCCCCTCACATTGGCACAGGCCACTACAGACCTTCCCCCCTCTGGAAACACCAGCACAACACCCACCCAGCGGGCCCATACCTCTGTCCCCAGGACACGTCAAGCAGCAGTGTGTCCCCCACTACAGGGAACCCAGGCTAACCCACCACCCCAACAACAACGTGGACCTGGGGGCAGTGGTAGTGGGCACACAGTCCAGGGGACGGAGGCCCAGGAACACAGGGGAACTGGGAGGGCTGCTGTGCGACAGGGGGAGGACAGGCCAAGGGAACCCACTCTCCACGAGGCCCTCTCCTCCATCATGGGAGCCTACCACCACTCCCAGGAGACGATGGCAACAGTACTGGCCAAGTTTCAGGAGACCCAGCGCCTGCAGGAGGAACAGTATTTGGGCTTCAGGGAGGAACTCAGAGCCATCAATTCCACCCTGAGTAACATCGTAGGGGTGCTGAAGGAAGTACTCAACACCAGGAGGGACACTGTGGCACAACAAGGGGCCCCTGACACTAGCATGGACTTTGAACTGCCCACCACCTCCGCCAGCTCTAGTGTACACGAGGCACCACCACAGGACCACCACACCAGCACCCCACCCCCTGCAGAGGGAGAACCACCCCACAAACGGTCCCTGAGATCCAGGACAAAGACAGAGAACGATGCCAAGACCCCCACCACGAAATGAGACCACCCTGATTGTCATCCTTCTGTCCCACCTTGTCACCCTGTCCATTCTCAAACTGCCCCAGCTCCACTTCCTATGCCTATTTGGGCAATGCACCTGTGAGACTAATAGACTGGACTCTGCCATGGAAATTCCTCCACCATCACCCCTCACCATTTTACAACCCCCTCCAATATTGAGCACTTAAATAAACACCCTTGAAGCACAAAACAATCTGGAGTCAGTCTGTGATTTCAAAATAGTGTATTAGCAATTACAGTGGCAAAATGCTCTTTCAATTGTAATGTCAACATACCTATGTCACACAGCTCTAGTCCATGAGGAAACAAAGCATATGTCACACAGTGGGACCCACATCTGTGAAATCGTAAGGGAAAGTGACAACTCAGTGACCATACACTAGGTGAAAACGACAGACATTAGAGAGGTAGTAGAGTTAAAGTACATGTAGTAGGCAGGTTTGCATTCTTACCTGTGCCTCACTGGAAATATTGCAGGATCACCGAGTTCCTGTTGTCCATGTCCCCTTCTTCTGCTTCCTCGTCTTCACTGTCCACAGGTTCCACAGCTGCAACAACACCACTATCTGGACCATCCTCCTGCAGTAAAGGTACCTGTCGTCACAAAGCTAAGTTGTGAAGCATACAGCAGGCCACGATGATCTGGCACACCTTCTTTGGTGAGTAGAATAGGGATCCACCTGTCATATGGAGGCACCTGAACCTGGCCTTCAGGAGGCCGAAGGTCCGCTCTCTTATCTGCCGAGTTCGCCCATGGGCCTCGTTGTTGCATTCCTCTGCCCTTCTCCTTGGATTCCTCACTGGGGTCAGTAGCCATGACAGGTTGGGGTAACCAGAGTCAATTGCAAATGGCGAGGGACAACTGTTAGACACACACTAACCTGTAGGGATATCCCCAGACCCAGACAACCATTCCCACTGACTTGCTTCCAGGTGCTCACCTAATAGCCACACACGGTGCCTCTGGAGTTGACCCATCACATAAGGGATGCTGCTATTCCGCAGGATGTAGGCGTCATGCACTGAGCCAGGGAATTTGGCATTCACATGGGAGATGTACTGGTCTGCCAAACACACCATCTGCACATTCATGGAAAGATAACTCTTCTGGTTTCTGTACACCTGTTCACTCCTGCGGGGGGGGTACCAAAGCCACATGTGTCCCATCAATGGCACCCATGATGTTGGGGATATGTCCCAGGGCATATAAGTCTCCTTTACGTGTAGGCAAATCCTCCACCTTAGGGAAAATGATGTAGCTCTGCATGTGTTTCATCAGGGCAGACAACACTCTGGACAACACGTTGGAAAACATAGGCTGGGACATCCCTGATGCTATGGCCACTGTTGTTTGAAATGATCCTTTAGCAAGGAAATGGAGTACTGACAGCACCTGCACTTGAGGGGGGATTCCTGTGGGATGGCGGATAGCTGACATCAGGTCTGGCTCCAGCTGGGTACATAGTTCCTGGATTGTGGCACGGTCAAGCCTGTAGGTGATGATTACATGTCTTTCCTCCATTGTCGACAGGTCCACCAGCGGTCTTTACACCGGAGGATGCCGCCATCTCCTCACATGTCCCAGCGGACGGTGCCTATGAAGGACAACAGCGAGCACAGAGTCAAACAACTCAGAGGTACGTACCCAGAGCTTACACAGAACACGAATCATAATAACCCGAAAATTGGCCTGTATGTGTGTTGAGGCTAGGCCTAGGTATGTGTGATGCAGTTAAAAATTAAGCCATGTGGGCCCCTGAAATGGCAGCTGCCTGACCTGTAAAGTGGGACAATGGGATGTGAGGTAACTGCGCTGGCGTTGTACACCGTTGCGGTAGGCGGTCGAAGACCGCGCCACAATGCTGCATTGGTTAACATTGGACCCTATGGGTCCCAGGAGCCAATGACGATGTACTCCGGCAGTGACGGTACGCACCGGCGTGGATGTGACCGCCATTTTCTATCTGTTCAATCACTCGATACCTGATCTTCGACAGGAGAGGACCTACACTGCAAGTGCTGCTGTGACCTCGGACTGGAAGAGACAATGGCTTGTGCGTCTGGGGAAAGGGCCCCTGCCTTCACATCGGAGGAGTTGGAGAAATTCGTGGATGGGGTCCTCCCCCAGTACACGCTACTCTGCGGTCCTCCAGACAAACAGGTAAATACTCTGGGAGCATGCTGTATGGGCTATGCCTGTGTGGAGTGGGGTGGATGAAAGATGGGGGGGGAGATTGAGGCGTGCATGAAACGACGGTGAGTGCATGTGCATCATGGCTAGGGTAGGGATGGGGGCCAATGACTGTGACAGTGCATTTGGTAATAACTTTTCTTTTCCCCCTGTAAAATTTATGTAGGTCAGCGCCCACCAGAAAAAAGATATTTGGCGTGCCATCGCAAAGGACGTCCGGACCCTGGGGGTCTACCACAGACGGAGCACCCACTGCCGTAAGAGATGGGAGGACATTCGCCGCTGGAGCAAGAAGACGGCGGAGGCCCAGCTGGTGATGGCCTCCCAAAGTGGGAGGGGTGCCCGTCGCACCATGACCACCCTGATGTTCAGGATCCTGGCGGTGACGTACCCGGAGTTGGATGGACGCTTGGCGCTTGGGGGCATCACAGCAGCCACAAGGGGGTGGGTACACTCTCATTCTACTGATTTTGCGCGCAGTGGAGGTGTCTGGGTGGGGGAGGTGGCCTGTGGTTTCCCTAGGCCAGGGCGAGTTTAGTAGGCAAGGTCCCCTTGTTCTGGCAGACCCTGTGGCACCCCACCCCACCTGTGTACAGTGCCAAGTACATCTAGTCAGGCTTCTGTGTCATCCATGTGTGCAGATGTCATCCATAGCCTTGTAGGCCATGTCCCAGTGATTGAACAGTGGAGCACAAGTGCGCGGTGTAGTGAAGGGGGCTTCTGTATCTGTTGTGTCTGCCAACGGTAGCGGTAATGCATGCACTCAACATGTCTTTCTTATGTCGCCCCCCCCTTTTTGTGGTCTCCCTGTTCTTGTGTGCATTAGCATCATCAGGCGGAGGAGCAGTGGCACCGGAGCAGGAGGGAGCTGCATCCCACATGGCCCTGGAGGGCGAGACAACGGACTGGGAGTTCACCAGTGGGACGTAGGGCGAGGGGAGCTCCACGGCGGGGACAGGAGCTGACACCAGTGACAAGGACTCGTCCTATGATGGGAGCTCCCTTGTGGTGGCGGCAACATCTGTGCCCCCGCATCTACAGGTACAGCCACCACCCCACCTACCAGCACCTACCAGCACCACCCTCCCAAAAGCCCCTCCGCCTTTGCCCCGTGCCCGCTCACCCAGGAGGGTGGGCATCACCTTCGCCCCAGGCACCTCAGCCCCTGCCCCAGTCACCCCTGCTTCCCTCAGTGAGGAGGCCATTGACCTCCTCAGGTCCCTCACTGTTGGCCAGTCTACCATTTTGAATGCCATCCAGGGTGTACAAAGGCAGTTGCAACAAGCATTCCTGGAGGGCATTCATTTTGGTCAGGCAGCCCTTCAGCAAGCTTTTCAGACTCTGGCCTCAGCACTGATGGCAGCCATTGTCCCTGTGTCTAGCCTCCCCCCTCCAACTTCCTCCACCCAGACCCAATCCCCTCTACCTCAGCCTATCCCAAGCACACCTTCAGACCAGCATGCACACACGTCAACACACAAGGGAAGCTCAGGCAAACATAAGCACCACACATCCCACAGGCACTCACGCAAGCATTACACACATGCAGACACACCAACATCTACTGCCTCCACTGTGTCCCCCTCCTCCTCGTCTCCCTCCTCCCTCCCAGTCTCATCTACACTCACACCTGCATGCACTACATCTACAGCCTCTACTGCCATCACCAGCACACTCACCACCACACCCCGCTCACGTGCAGTCTCCACCCCCACTACCATTCACACATCCCCTCTGTCCTCTCCCATTGTGTCTGTGACGCCACCTACCAAGATACACAAATGCAGGCACACACCCACCCAACAGCCATCCACCTCACGACAGCCTCCAGCGCATGCACCTTCACCCAAAGTCACCAAACGAACACCTCCTACAACCACAACCTCTTCCTCCACTCCCAAACCCCCTCCAGCTGCCCATCCCAGTGTCTCCCAAAAACTTTTCCTGTCCGATCTTGACCTCTTTCCCACACCTCCCCCACCCCGTCCGTCTCCTAGGGCTCGACTCTCCAGGTCTCAACCTAGCACCTCAGCCACATCTCCGGGACCAGTGGTGCCTGTAGTCACCGGAATCTGGAGTGCACCGGCCACCAGGGCAGCCAGTGTGGCACGGAACCACAGCACGGACAGTCCCCCACCTGTGAAGCATCAAAAGTTGGCCAGTGCCAGACGGGAGAGGGGGAAGACTCCAGCCACCAAATCCGCTCCCAGGGGTACAGGTGGGAGTGTGGAGTCAGCTGCGACACCTTCCAAGGTGGGGAAGGGCCATAAGAAAGCCAGCAGTTCTGGGAAGAGCAGCACGGTGGAGAATACCGCCATCATCCCCGCTGCCCAGGAGGCCACCGTCATCATCCCCCCTGCCCAGGAGGCCACCGCCAGCACCTGCCTTCTGCCCAAGAGGCCCACGCCATCATCACCGCTGCCAGGAGGCCACTGCCAGCACCTGTCCTGCTGCCCAAGAGGCTACCGCCACCAGCCCTGCTGCCCAGGACAGGACTGCCAGCACCAGCCCCGATAGGCCAGACAGGACCACCAGCACCAGTCCTGCTGGGCCAGACAGGATCGCCAGCACCAACCCCGCTGGCCCAGACAGGACCGCCAGCACCAGCCCCGCTGGGCCAGACAGGACCGCAAGCACCAGCCCCGCTGGGCCAGACAGGACGCCAGCAACAGCCCTGCTGGGCCAGACAGGATCGCCAGCCCCAGCCCCGCAGGGCCAGACAGGACCGCCAGCATCAGCCCCGCTGGGCCAGACAGGACCGCCAGCACCAGCCCCGCTGGGCCAGTCAGGATTGCTAGCACCAGCCCCGCTGGCATAGACAGGACCGCCAGCACCAGCCCCGCTGGGCCAGACAGGACCGCCAGCACCAGCCCCGCTGGCCCAGACAGGACCGCCAGCAGCTGAGTCACTGCAAAGGACCCCGCCGCAACAAGCACTGCTGAACAGGGCATCCACTACCTCAGTCCTTGGCAGGATGAAGCACTCTGGGCACAAGGCCCCCTCCAGAACCAGTGGAGAGATCCATCCACTACCTCAGTCCTTGGCAGGAGGAAGCACTCTGGGCACCAAGCCCCCTCCAGAACCAGTGGAGTATCACATTCACTTCCTCAGTCCTTTGCAGGATGAAGCACTCTGGCCACAAGGCCCCCTCCAGAACCAGTGGAGTATCACATCCACTTCCTCAGTCCTTAGCAGGATGAAGAACTCTGGGCACAAGGCCCCCTCCAGAACCAGTTGAGAGATACATCCACTACCTCAGGCCTTGGCAGGATGAAGCTCTCTGTGCACAAGGCCCCCTCCAGAACCAGTGGAGAGATACATCCACTACCTCAGTCCTTGGCAGGATGAAGCACTCTGGGCACCAAACCCCCTCCAGAACCAGTGGAGTATCACATCCACTTCCTCAGTCCTTGGCAGGATGAAGCACTCTGGGCACAAGGCCCCCTCCAGAACCAGTGGACAGATCCATCCACTACCTCAGTCCTTGGCAGGATGAAGCTCTCTGTGCACCAAGCCCCCTCCCGAACCAGTGGAGTATCACATCCACTTCCTCAGTCCTTTGCAGGATGAAGCATTCTGGCCACAAGGCCCCCTCCAGAACCAGTGGAGTATCACATCCACTTCCTCAGTCCTTAGCAGGATGAAGAACTCTGGGCACAAGGCCCCCTCCAGAACCAGTTGAGAGATACATCCACTACCTCAGGCCTTGGCAGGATGAAGCACTCTGGGCACAAGGCCCCCTCCAGAACCAGTGGAGAGATACATCCACTACCTCAGTCCTTGGCAGGATGAAGCACTCTGGGCACCAAGCCCCCTCCAGAACCAGTGGAGACTGTCATCCACTTGAGAGACTGTGGCTTTGCACTCCCCATTATTGAACAGTGGGCAAACCACCCACTGTAGAGACTTGAGAGACTATGGCTGTGCACTCCCCAGGATTGAACAGTGGCAAACCACCCACTGTAGAGACTTGAGAGACTGTGGCTTTGCACTCCCCAGGATTGAACAGTGGGCAAACCACCCACTGTAGAGACTTGAGAGACTGTGGCTTTGCACTCCCCAGGATGGAACAGTGGGCAAACCACCCACTGTAGATACTTGAGAGACTGTGGCTTTGCACTCCCCAGGATGAAGCAGTGAGCAACCCACCCACTGTAGAGACTTGAGAGACTCTGGCTTTGCACTCCCCAGGAATGAACAGTGGGCATGTGGCCCCCTCGTGGATTTTGCGTCGTGTACTCAACCGGCTGAGGTGCCCCCCCTTTCCCTCCCTCTGAGGTGCCTGTTTTATTGCTATCTGATGCCCCTGCAGTGTTCTCTCCGTCATGGATGGGGATCTTGTGTGGGCCTCGCCCATACGGTTTGGGCCAAGTGTTCCACGGACTTCAATGGAGCACTACCTGGACTACTATTCTTGGAGTATATTTTGTTAATAGTGTATATATGTATATTTTTGCGTACTGCATTTTAATATATTACAATGGTTACACTCATTTTCTTTGGTCTTTGCTATAACGTATCATGATGTATTAATGTGTGTGTTGTTGTGGGTGAGGGTGTGGGTGGGAGTGTTGCTTGTTGCGTGTGTGTGTCCCTGTTTTTTCCCTCCCCCTTCCCCTGTGTCGTAGATGCAGTACTCACTGTGGTCTTCGTCACCGGCATTCGTGCTCCTGGTAGAGGAGCAAGAAGATAAGGGCTGGCAGGATCTGCAGCTCTGGTTCTATGGCGTCCTGGTTCCTCATGGGCTGTGTAGAGGTGAGCGTTTTCCCTTTGAGGTCCTGTTTCCGCTGTGTTTTTGTCCATGGTGAATCCGCCCCAGAAAAGGTGGCAGATTGGTAGGTTGTGATACTGTGGGCTGTACTTTGTCCTCCGCCTGTCTGTTGGCGGTGACTGCCAAGCTGTTTGTTTGTACCGCCTTGGCGGTCGGAGTGTTAAAGTGGCTGTCTTTGTTGGCGGTTTCCGCCACGGTCGTAATTCCAAATTTTTTGCCGCCGGCCTGTTGGCGGTCTTACCGCCACTTTAACACCGTCCGCCAGGGTTGTAATGACCACCCATGTCTTTAGAAGCCTGAACTGCAGGGACCGACGAATGAGTATTGCTATCCCGCATTTCCGCCCGAACCTTGCGTCTCACCGTGTATAGATGGCATTCTGCTGAATAACACCTTGCCCACCCAGTCTTTACAGAGTTTTTCAGATTCTGATGGAGAGAGGTGTGTTTCCTGTAATAGGGCAATGTCAGTTCTTTGTGACCGGAGATAAGATAGGACCTTCTGACGCTTGATATAGTGCGTCACACTGTGTACGTTCCAAGATATGACCGTGAGCGGGGTCGTCGTCCCCATCATGGAGCATAATAGGAATCAATTCAAAGGGGAAGTGAGGGACTATGTGTTCGCTGATATAAGGGATGGAAGGATGGTCTAGAGGCAGAGAAGCTCCGAGCACTCAAGATCCAGGGAGGTACAAATAGATACAGGGGGAAATGAGGGGGGAGACCCTCTGTCACAAAATGTTAGAAAGTCAAATGGAAAGAAGAGCAAGACGGGGAGGAGGAAGATACGCAGTAGATAGGAAGTAAGAGAGAAAAGAAGGAAAAAAGATAAAAGATAAAAAAGGGATAAATACAAAGAAAGAATAATCACTAGGATGGAAGGAAGAGAAAATAGAAAGAGGAATGGAAAAACCCAGAAGAGACGGGGGAGGGGAAAGAATGAAGAGAGAGGGAAAGAAAGCAAACGAATATAGAAAAGGAAGAGAGCGTGAAAACTACAGTGAACAAGAAGGAGCTCACCACCGAAAGTCCTGCTAAACTGCAGGTCGAAACCTGTCAGACCCGCACGCCGGGCAGGCAATGGGGAGGGCAGAAGGGGAGTAAAGGAGACTGCCAGGGAGCCACACTGACAGGTAATGCTGGGTGATAATATGTGGGGAGCAGAGAGCATAATAGGGTCGGCGTCGCAGCGGAATCTGTCTCATAGATTGTGTAAAGCCTAACCGCCATTGTCAGAGGCTTTAAGGGGGGAGCAGTCAAGGGCCTTAGAACTATGAGAAGGGGAGTAGCCTTACAGCACGACATAAGACATACCTAGGAAAAGTAAGATAATCCTAGGGAGGCACAGAATGAAGACTAGAAACCCCTAGCTCATGTTGACTGTGCTTCTCTCCAATTTGGTGAATGGGGATAAATGAGACAGGGGAGGAGAGCTAAATCTCCCTCTTTAGCGGCAATGTGGTATATGTCGAAGGGCCACCGGAGGCCCGCCCCGCAGCCTCCCCCCGCAGCTATGAGACCACAGGAGAGAGACAAGAGGAGGCACGGGGGTAGGGCAGATAAGAAGGAGCGGGTGGCGTCCCACAACAAGAACCCAACCCACAACCAGAGACCAAACGCATAATACGTGTAGTGTAGTCGACATCATACAAAAAGCGTTAATAATAAAGAAATAACTCTGCACAGATTGTATCAGGAAGTCTATGCAATATTACTTTAACAGGACATTCGTATCCGCTGCTGCGCCGTAGGTCCGGTCATAATTCTATCCCTAAGGTGGCAGAGTAATCACAATGAGGCTAGCTTCGTATCAGGTTCACAAGCAATAGGACATCATAGGAAACATAACATGAAAGTGAAAGCATAACACCGACCCAAACCCCTCCTTGACCCCCTCCAACTGGGGAAAAATTCAATAATAGTAGTAGTCTAATATGACACTTAGCTGTTTGTTGAGGAAGAACCCGTTGCTGGATTGAGTGTTAAAGGTCCTCAGGGCACCCTGGGGGCTAGCATTATGAGTGCTCTTCGAAGGCTGGCTTCAAGGGGGAACAGGACTTGTCCCTGCCCAGGTCCTGAGTGTGGTCAATCACCGGTTGGTGGGCATGGACACGACTCTCTTTTGATTTAGGTGAGCGATCATGAATCCTGATTCTCTTTTGCGAGGCTGGACGCTGAGGCTGAGACATCGGGGGCGAAGCAGCAGAGCGATCCTCAGGAGTAAGGGTGTCAAGTTCTGTGTGCGCGGAGGCGATGTCCATAGGATGTGAGGTAAGGCCATTGAGAAAGGAGCTGAGATCTGCAGGTTCGGTGAAGTTCTTGGATTTGCCGTTGTATGTAATCCACATGCGAGCTGGTTCAAAAAGACCATATTTAACATCCAGGTTCCTGAGTTGTGGTTGAAGGGCCAGGAATGCCTTTCGCTTATCATTGGTTAGTCTGGAGAAATCCGCTGCCACCCTTATCTTGTATCCTTCAAGGGAGTATGAGCCTTGGGATTTGGCTGCTGAGAAGATCTGGTGAGCCTGTTCATGTCGCAGAAAACAGGCGATGATAGCACGGGGCTTGTCAGGCCGCTTTATGTAAAGGACCAATCCTATGGACCCCTTGGTACTCCAAAGGCGGCGAGAACTCCAGACCAGTAAGCTTGGGCAGGAGAGATTTGAGAAAAGTTTTGATATCAGAGCCCTCCTTGTGTTCCAGGATGCCAAAAAAGCATACGTTGTCTCTGCGACCCCTATCCTCCAGGTCAATGACTTTGGTTCGTAAGAACCGTAACTCCGCCTCATGATCAGACAGTGCCGCTACCTGGCCCTCCATAGTCGTGAGACGTTGTTCTAGATCATGTACTGTCTCCTGAAAGCCAGCAATGTCAGCACGAATGGAGGAGGAAGCCACCTTCAGGTCTGAAATTTTGGAATCCATTGCCTCCAGGCGACGCCCTACTGTGGCGATCTCCAGCAATATGCGGTCCACCGCCTCCAATAAAGGGGGGTCAGGTGATGAACATACTGAACTTGGAGGGGCCGTCTGTGCTGTCATGGGTTTTGGTGGTGCAATAGCCTCCGAAAACAACAGTTGGCGGGAGTGTTTGCCCATAGACTTCCCGTTTGGCATTGCCCCAGGGTGGCGAAGGTCCTGGAGAGGAATTACCTAGCGGAGACGCGGTTGTTGAATCCTGATCCTGCTTGAGGAGTGCCGAGAACTGTAACATCCAGGCTATTGATACTGTAGCCATCATAAGGGATCAATCAAGGAGACGGAGGAGCCATATGGCTGCATGAGTGGACCCAAACATAAGGTTGCGTTCTCCCCTCCACCTTCAGACAAACCAAGAGGTGACAGGCCCCTCCTTCGGAGCTCCTGGACGCAGTCTATATTAGTCAGGTCCCAACACTAATAGCCAGACTGATACAGTGATGGGAAAGTGGGGGATAGAGGAATGATGACTGCAGTGATGAGCCCCGGTGAATCTGGCAGATTGGGGCCTCAGTCACTGCTCCTTCATAAGCAGGCAGGTGGACCCTGTCTTATGAGATGCACTGCCGAGGGACCCAGTCACTTTTCCCAGACAGGGACCTTCTTGTCGGGTCTTCTGAGTTTGGCACCGGTCTCTGCCTGAGGAGCACTAGGTGGTATAGCGTTGTACCCTCCTGCAGGCCTCTCTGCGAGACGTTCCTTCCGAATTCCTAAATGGGCTCCCAAAACTAGATTTCCAGTACACTTCACCCCGTTGAATATGGCCAGCAGTAACTGCCCATTATACTTTCAGGCTCCCGCGGGGCTCCTCTGCTGAGTCAGGATGCATCGCTGTACGCCGAGCCTCCAGCTGTTCCTCCGCATGGAAGAGAAGGGTTATCACCCCTTACCTCCTCCTCCTGGTAGGCCCTGGTCTTTGTAGGGGAAGCTGGTCGTGAGCCTGCTCACGCAATCAAAAAGAGGCACTGCCGGCCTCTCATTGTGTTGCCAGCGCCCTCTGTCCTGTTCTGCAATCGAGGCTGCGGCTCAGCGTGCCTCACTAGGCCATGCCCAGGCCGTTGTCTGTCGTCAGCGGTGTAGTCAGCGCGCGCCGCGGGACCCTCTGTTTCGCAGGTCCTTCGCTCCCTCGGGAGTCTCCGACATATCAGGAAAGATTCCAAATGGAAGACAGTGCCCCCTCCACTGGTCCAGGCCCAGCACAGCGCATGGAGCACTGTGTTCAGGTGACCATGAGAGACAGCGGCCAGACGACGCCCCCTTAACTGCCATTATGAGACATTAATTAAGTAGGTTTGCTAAGGTGCACTGTGTTATCAACATCTTTTGACATGATAGGAGGATGTTGGTGCTCAGGGTATGTGACTATTTAGTACCAGGAGGTTGCTCTATATATTAAGTTTTCCAGTGACCAGCAATGTGTGGCAGATCTCTGCAGTCTCAAAGACCAGTTGTTAGGTTCGCTGGTAGCCAATTTCTGTGTCCTCTGATTGCCTGCAAGGACCTCTCGAAGTGATGAATGGCTGCTTATCTGATCGGCTAGGCGGGAGACAGTGTTTCTACCACTAACCTGTTTTCAGGCCTAACAAGTTACATCATTTAGCTGTGGCAAGTTCAGGATGCCCCCAGAGTCCAGGATGCCCGACAAGTCCTGCTTAAACAGGAGGGAAAGCCAAAGCTGTCAGGTGACCTAGATCCAATTGGAGCAATAACGCTAACAATTAAGTGACTTGCGTTCATCAGGAACACAAAAAATTGGGGCTCGGCCCAATATACAAGTTTACCGGGTGAAGCAGTGTGCGGGGAAAACATACTTGGCTTGGAAGGGGCTAACAAAAAAAGGACTGGCCTTGACTCAAACCTGTATCAAATGATCAACAATGCACTTTAAACAACTCAATTAATAAAAATATTTTGTCAAAATAAAGTTGTGTCTTTACTACATAGTCCAGGATGTACCAATAAGGCTGGTAGGATGCTTACACAGAAGAAGTCCACAACTGGAAGTATTGGCACATAGTCCATGGGCCCCTTGATTAAGATGAGACTAAAGGTAAATAGAGCATGAATCCAATTGAAAGGCAGATGGCAGGTATAACACAACCTCAGTCGAGGCCTCATGTGACCGTGACTGCCAGGAGCTGCAACATCCCGAGGCCGTGAAAGCTCCTAAGTGAGATTGCCTGAAGACCGAGAGGCATGGCTGGGAGGAGCACCGTAAAGGGTGTTATTAACTATCCAAACAAGCATTTTGTTTGCGGGGCACTCGAAGTTAAAAACAGCAAATATTACCTTGATCACGCTGGGAGCAGCAGACAGGCACCAATTAAGTGGCATCAGTTAATTTGCTTGATCCTTGCTCCACACAGAGAAACAGAAGTGATGCCAGGCATGCCTTGATGAATTGTGGGGCTGTAAAGACGAGTGCCATGCAAACCAACAAATTGTGAGAGACAGACAGGCTCCGAGCCCTTTACTATACACAACAGAGTCTGGCCTATGAGACGCATGGGCAAGTGCATGCACTCACAGGCTCGACCCTACAAAACCACATAACTCCCTCCTTGCAATGATAAAAATATAATTAAAAGAGCACAACAAAAGAAACATATATATAATAATGAACTATACACAAAACTGATATGAGGAATAACATAAAAACAGGAACTCCGTACTAGCCTTCAACATATAAAGTGAGAAAATAGCTACTTTAAACCTTTGTAAGGCACAACTCTATTAAGTTTCAAAAATTTTCCATCTTCTACTTTAATGGCATTCATAAAGAGTTTGACAAGTTTGTGAGGCCCTGTGAACTTGGAACCTCTTTTAGATATTACAGGTTTCTTTATCATTACCATATCTCCTTCTGACAGATCAAATGTTTTCACTCCTTTCTTAGCATCACAATATTGTTTCCACTTCTCAAAACATCTTAATTCTTTTTCGCTACTACTCCTCATTATTTCCCATGATACACTACTACTCTTTATTCAATGTATCCACCAAGGAGATAACTCAGTGTTCCCTTTTCTTTTCCTTTCTTCCTCTGAACACTTCAAAAGTAACTTCCCCAGTGTGGGGAAAAGCTATACACACACAGAAACTTCTTGAGTCTTTCTTTCCAATTCCTTCCTGCACTCTCTTCCAATTGTTTAGCTTCTTTTATTGTTTAGTTGAACTTTTCCACTGTGCCATTTCCTTCACGATGACAGAGTGATAATTTCCCATGTTTAATACCTCTTTGTTGTAAAAACGTCTCCATTTCTGATGACACAAATTGATGACAATTAACAGTTAATATAACCTCAGGCAAACCTTCACAACTAAAGATGTCTCTGAAAAAATATTTGATCCTTTTGGTTTCAGTGGTCATGAATATACCAATTTCATGCTCAAAGAGAAAACTGGTCAACCAAAAAAAAATAAAGATAATTAGAAGACCCCCCTCAAATGCAGAGGTCCAACAATATCAACTTCTACTACCTCCCAAGGTTTGGATGGAAGTTCCCAGCAAATAATCAGAGAGTTTGTAACTTTGAATATCTTGTCACTCTGCATGCAATGAATATTCTCTTATTCTCCTCTCCATCTTTAAATTTATTCCTGGCCATCAGTAGTTCAAACGCATTCTCGCTTTTGTCTTACTCATTCCCTGGTGTCCTTCATGCCCAAATTTGTAATTCTCTTCTCAGCAGCTTTGGTACAACCAGTCTTATGCCACACAAAATAACACCTGACTCTAGAGATAACTTCTCCCTTATTTTCCAATAACTTCCTAGCTCAGCACTTTTCCTCATATCAGAATTCTGCAAGGCATCAAACACCTTCCTCAAACTAGGATCAGCAGCAACAGCTTCAACCCATTCCTCTTGCGATATACTCCCCTCTCTGACACTGCAAACTTTTATTTCTTCTTCATCATCTTTACGATGATGAAGGGAAAGACAGTCTACAACTTTATTCCTGCGACCTAGAATGTAACATACTTGTTAGAAATGAGGTCTTTCATTGGAAGCCAGGTTACCCCCCAGTCCAAGCAAGGACTCTCACTCTAGTCAGGGTAAGTCACACACAATCCAAATTATCCTGTGCCCACCCTCTGGTAGCTTGGCACTGAGCAGTCAGGCTTAACTTAGATGGCAATGTGTAAAGTATCTGTGCAACAAATCATGCAATACCACAGTATAAAACCCACGAAAATACACCACACAGGATTAGAAAAATAAAGAATATTTATTTGAGTAGACTAAGGTCAAAACGATCAAGATTTGATAAGTACAGGTGGAAATATCACTTTTGAAATGATCAATAAAATCTTTTGTTCTTAAAAAGCAAAAAGTGTCTCTTGCAAGCACAAAGTACCTGGTTTGTGTTTCAATTATCTGCACAGGACTACAGAAGAGGAGATGTGTGGAAAATGGGGAGGTGTGTGTCGGTTTCTCTTGGTGCACACAGACGATGCGTCAATGTTTTTCCACACAGCAAGGGTTTATGTTGATTTCCGGCATGCAAGCTTGGATCCTCTTCAGGTTGCGGGGTATTTGGATGCCCTGGGGCGATGCTGAAAAATCGTGGGCGTGCAGTATGAAGTCACAGGAGATGCGTCGATCTGGTGGGCGATGTGGGTAAATTTCTGACGCACTGCAGGCTCTGCGTTGATTCTTCTTGCAGGAAGTAGGGCTGCAGCGTTCTGGGTCGGCGATGTGTGGATCCAGTGGGCCATGCGTTAAAGTTCCAGTCGCAACGCTGGCTCTGCATCGATCTCCACTTGGGGAGCTGGGCTGCATCATTCCGGTTCGGCGTGCAGTGATTTTCTCACCGCAGGGCAGGCTGTGCATCGATTCCAGCAGGCTGTGCTTCGATTTTTGCCGCACGGGGAGTTCTTTGCAGACCTGAAGTCTTTTTGGCCCTGAGACTTCAGGAAACAGGAGGCAAGCTCAATCCAAACCCTTGGAGAGCACTTCTCAGCAGAGCCAGAGGACAGCAAGGAAACAGGGCAACAGCAAGGCAGCAGTCCTTTTCAGCAAAGCAGTCAGGTGAGTCCTTTGGGCAGCCAGGCACCTTCTCTTAGCAGGTTGCAGGTTCTGGTTCAGAGTTCCTTTCCCAGTAGGTATCTTGTGAAGAAGTGTCTGCAGAAGTGTCTGCAGAAGTTTCCTCAGAAATGTCTGAGTTGGTAGGTTCAGAAACTCAGTTTATATACCCAAATGTGCTTTTGAAGTTGGGGAGACTTCAAAGAGTGGCTTAGAAGTACACAAGTCCTCCTTTCAATTCCATCCTGCCTGCCAAGGTCCCAGTAGGGGATTTGGCAGTCCATTGTGTGAGGGCAGGCCACTGTCCTTTGAAAGTGAAGTATCAGGCCCTCCACCCTCCCAGCCCAGGAAGATCCATTCAGTATGCGGGTGTGTGCAGATGTGACTGAGCATCCTGTGTTGGGGTTGTCTGAGTGAAATGCACAAAGGAGCTGTCAAAAAACCCAGCCAGACGTGGATCGGAAGGCACAGAAGGATTTAAGTGCAGAGAATTGCTCACTTTCTAAAAGTAGCATTTCTAAAATAGTAATATTAAATCCAACTTCACCAGTCAGCAGGATTTTGTATTACCATTCTGGCTATACTAAGTATGACCTTGTTACTCCTTTCAGATCAGAATCTACCACTCAACCAGTATATGAGGGTAGCCCTAATGTTAGACGATGAAAGGAGCAGGCCTCACAGCAGTCTAAAACCGAATTTAGGAGTTTTACACTACCCGGGCATATAAACTACACAGGTACATGTCTTGCCTTTTCCCTACATAGCACCCTGCCATATGGGCTACCTAGGGCCTACCTTAGGGGTGACTTACATGTAGAAAAAGGGGAGTTTATGGCTTGGCAAGGACCTTTAAATGCCAATTCGAATTGGCAGTGAAACTGCACACAAAGGCCTTGCAATGGCAGGCCTGAGATATGGTGAGGCGCTACTTATGTGGGTGGCACAATCATTGCTGCAGGCACACTAGTAGCATTTAATCTACAGGCCCTGGGTACATGTAGTGCACTTTGCTAGGGACTTAACAATTAAATTAAATATGCCAGTTCGGTATGAGCCAATGTCACCATGTTTTAGGGAGAGAGCATATGCACTTTAGCACTGATTAGCAGTGGTAAGGTGCACAGAGTCCTAAAGCCAGCCAAAATGAGGTCAGAAAGAGAGGAGGAAGGCAAATCCGTTTGGGGGTGACCCTGCTAAAAGGCTATTTTCAACAATACTTCAAACTGAAATCTTGCAATCAAACAATCCATTTACAAATTCTCATTTAGATCATGTCCAGTCCCTTCTTGGTTAAAAGTTCTACTAATGGTTTGTAACCAGTGAAAAATGTAAATTGCTTACTCCATACAAAAATCTTCAACATCTTAATCGAACAGTACACACTCAGAGCCTCTCTTTCAGTGGTCAAGTATCTCATTTCTGCTCCACTTAATGACCTGGATACATACACTATTGCCCTTAAACCATCTTGCTTAGAATCCCTTTGCATAAGCACCGCTCCAAGGCCTTTTACACTAGCATGTGCTCGAGAAAGCAAAGGGCATAAACAAACACATTCACTGAGTTCCAAGGGATGCATATAAGTGTCAAGCACTAACCTGTTCATACCACAGAGACACAATGTTGACCAAGCTGCGTGTTCCCAATTCCACCTAAACATTGCGTGCCTCCCACTTAAATACACATGATCGGCACTGAAATGTCCTGGGGGAAAGATGATGGATGAGAGAAATAGAGAGACACTGGACTTGCATGGCTAGATCCGGACGCCTAGTGATGGTTCTTAAAGAGTCAGTCTTTCCTTTGATAAATTATACATCATTCATATAACTAGTATCTCCTAACTCATTCATACTCTCCTGTTAAACTATGATGTACGAGCTAGATGTACCTTTTGGGGTCCACTTTCCCACTTTTGATGGCTCTCCCTCTCTCTAGGAATTTTCAGAAATTATGTGGATTACCTGTAATTAAATAAGAGCCTTGAACCTCATATATTGTCTATAAATATTCCAACTGTGATCCCAGATTAGTCCATCACCTCAATTAAACCTACCTTGATGTTCCTTGATGTTCACTGTATATCTTGCATGTTTCACCTTGATGAGATTTCCCAAGATGCTGACTCACTCGACTTATAGACATTTCCATAGCCAAGATTAATAGGATGAAACTCTCAGGGAATTCGTTTATCCAGATATTCATGGGTTAATCATTGCTAGTATTGTGAGGAACCAATTCAGTGTTTAAATCACACTGAAACCATAGGATTAATATCAAGGATTACAGTTCACATTGTATTACCATGTAAACATAGGGTGCATCAATATTGTTCAACTTCATCAACAACCGGCTTATCACTGTTACATCAAAGCGTAATTTTGAGCATGGCAAAGATAAGCTTCAACTTTGTTTAAGCACCAAACACAGAATGTTCTGCATCACCAGTGACAATTTGAAATAACGCAAAAGCCACTTTGAACTCAGTGATAATAACCGCGTTCAGTGTACATTGTATTGCTAACAACAATAGTAATGCCACATTAAACCCAGCTATATCAAACGTATTGACAGTAAATTGTTTTCATAATAATTGTTCAATAGAAAATCCTGTCTGTAGTACAATACAAGCAACTACAATAAGTGTTATAGCATGACAAGTGGTGAACATCCCAATGACCTTAAAAAACAAGTATATGCCCTTTTAGGTGCATCGCATCCTGAAACATTCACTTATCAAGTTTCAAGTCAGCAAGTATCAAGTTTTAGCAATAAATGTTCTTAAATCGTGTGCAGCACGTTGCCACATTTTTAAGGGTTAATTCCCTCGGTCTCTTCTTCTTCCAGGAGCAGCCTCCAAGATGCTGGACAGAACAAAAGTGAAGATCAAAAGCGGTGGTGGAGAGTATTCTTCTCTGCAGCCTGTGATCTTTACAGGAAGCAATTCACTCAGGTCAAGTGTGGTTTAAATACCTGCTGCATCCAGCCACACCGAGTCTGAATCATAGATAGACAGCCACACCCAGTCTGAATCATAGGGATGCTGGAGGCTTTTGCAACATGTGTTCCCAAACAAAAATTGGTCTCTAACTAGCATTAGTGCCAACAAGAATTGGTCTCTGCAAACACGCATTGGTCACTGCAAAGGCAAATGATCAACTCTGGGGCATATCTGGGTTTGCAGGCCCGACAATACCAGCAGGAGACAGAGCAGGGAGAGGGAGACCCAACATGTGGTGAATATCAAAAGATTCAGATACATAGAACTGTAATGTCTTTCCAGAAGCGCAGCGAGGGGAAATGCAGCGATGCTAAGGAAAAACAACAGAATCAGAGAAAGATCCAAAACAGCACTTACGTTGTTATAGGAAGAAATGTCACTTGCCGAGTGTAGCTTGCAGAAATCCCCATGACAGTTTCAAATAACAAATCCAAATAAATCATGGTATATTCTTGAAGAAATCAGCTGGTAGTGGACAAGAGTATGTCTCCGCTCATCGTCAGTGTAATAAAGTAGGAAAAATCATTTGAAAGGAAGATAGGTTGTTTTTTAAAAGAACACCTCATTCAGAGGTCGGAACTAACAACATGTTAGTGGAGGGTTGGAATGACCTTACATTCTAGATTCTTCGAATGCAAACTCAATAGTTAAATAACTCACATTTATATTTAATATAAAAGGTGTGTAACATTACCTTAGCCACAGTGCAATATTTAATGGATACTGGTGACAATTACATTTTCTTCAGTATTATATCAATCCACAGCTGTTATCTAGTGAGAGGCTTACTGACAATGTTTGTAATCATAATTGGATATCAAAAGTATGTATCCCCATTTCTTTGAGATGACAGTATGGATTCCGATCAGTCATCATAGAATATCTGTAAAAGGTAATACCTTCTGATTAGACCTGACAGCCTTAGGGTGGTCTTCCCCCAATGTTTTGCCTGCCTCCCTTCACTTTTATGGCACTGTCTTGCTGGTTTTTGGACTCTGCGCACTTTACCACTTCTCACCACTGCTAAAGTGCATATGCTCTCTCCTTTAAACATTGTAACATTGGTTCATTCCCAATTGGCATATTTGAAATACTTGTAAGTCCCTAGTAAAGTGCACTACATGTGCCCAGGGCCTGTAAATTGAATGCTACTAATAGCACTGGTTGTGCCACTCACATAAGTAGCCCCTTAACCATGTCTCAGGGCTGACATTGCAAGGCCTGTGTGTGCAGTTTCACTGTCACTTTGACTTGGCATTTGAAGGTACTTGCCAAGCCTTAAACTCCCCTTTTTTTGTATACATAAATGAACACTAAAGTAGGCCCTAGGTAACCCATAGGGCAGGGTGATATGTAGGCAAAAGGCAGGACATGTACATGCGTGTTGTATATGTCCTGGTAGTGGAAAACTCCTAAATTCGTTTTCCACTACTGTGAGGCCTGCATCTTTCTTAGGATAGCATTAGGGCTACCCTCACATACTGTTTGAGTGGTAAATTCTAATCAGAAAGGGGTAACCAGATCATATTTAGCATGGCCAGAATAGTATAGAAAATACTGCTCATTGTGAGGTTGGAGTTTATATTGCTATTTTAGAAATGCCACTTTTAGAAAGTGAGCATTTCTCTTCACTTAAAATCCATCTGTGCCTTACAGCCTGTCTTCAATCCATATCTGGGCTTGGCTGGTTGACAGCTCCCTTGTGCATTTCAACCAGATAACCACAAACTTAGGATACTCAGTCACAGCTGCACTCATCTGCATACTAAGTGGGTCTTCCTGGGCTGGTAAGGTATAAGGCCTGACACTTCCATTTCAAAGGCTAGTGGCCTGCACTCACACAATGGACTCCTACTGGGACCCTGGGAGACAGACCTGTACTGAAAGGGGACCTTGTGCACTTCAAAACCACTCTTTGAAGTCTCCTCCACTTGAAAGGCATTTTTGGGTAAATAAACAGGGTCTCTGACCCCATCAACTCAGACACTTTTGGACCTACACCTGCAACCTGTCAAGAGGAATTGCCTGGCTGCCCAAAGGACTCATGAGAACTGCTTTGCTGAGAAGGACTGCTGCCCTGCTGTTGCCATGCTGCCTTGCTGCCCTCTGACTTTGCTGAGAGGTGCTCTCCAAGGGCTAGGGTTGAGCTTACCTCCTGTTTTCTGAAGTCTCAGGGCCAAAAAGACTTCATCTCTTAAGGAAACTCCTTGTGCGCCAAAAATCGATGCACAGCCTGCCGGAAACGATGCACAGCCTGCCTTGTGACGAGAAAATTGCCACACAGCCGAACCGGAACAATGCAGCCCGACTTCCTGAGTGAAGATTTGAAATACCACCTGCCTTGTGGCTAGGAATTCTAAGCACAGCCTACTGGATTGACGCACAGCCGAAATAGAACAATGCAGCCCGACTTCCTGAGTGAGGAATCGACAAAGTGCCTGCCTTGCGTCAGAAAATTCCATGCATCGCCTACTGGATCGACAGAACACCTGTGACTTCTTCCCGCACGCCCATGATTTTCCCCGCATCATCCCTAGGCATCAAAAAGATCCCCACATTGCAGTGAGGAACCAAGACTACACACCAGACATTAAGCCACTTGCAGGGTGAAAAGAAACAACGCATCATCTGTGCCGCACCGGAAATTCCAATGCACACAATACTTTTCCACACATCTCTTCCTCTGCGGTCTCTGTGCATGTTATTTTTTATGCAAACCAGGTACTTTGTGCAAACAAGAGAAAACTGTTGATTTCTTAGATTTAAGACTCTTTTTAATCTTGCAAAAGTGATATCTCAACTCGTACTTATTGAAACTTTATCGTTTTGACCTTAATATAACCACATAAATATCATCGATTTTTCTAAACTTATGTGGTGTATTTTTGTGGTGTTTTCACTGTGTTACTGTATGGTCTA
The DNA here is from genome assembly GCF_031143425.1 of Pleurodeles waltl. Lineage (NCBI taxonomy): Eukaryota > Metazoa > Chordata > Amphibia > Caudata > Salamandridae > Pleurodeles > Pleurodeles waltl. Next base: position 807,513,543 of record NC_090440.1, read on the forward strand.
TTGCACAAATACTTTACACATTGCCTTCTAAGTTAAGCCTGATTTCTCAGTGCCAAGCTACCAGAGGGTGGGCACAAGATCATTTGGATTGTGTGTGACTTACCCTGACTAGGATTGTGGTCCCTATTTGGACATTGGTGAATACCTCTGCCAACCAGAGACCCCATTTCTAACAATTCTTAACTGTTGTAAGTGTACAGAACCTTTGAATTTTTATCATGTGAATTTTGATAACCAAGTGAATGATCACCTTGTATTAAACACTTGAATGGATTAAAGTCTGAGAAAAGTATTTTAAGAGTGTAAGAAAGTGTATTATTTATATGTGTGGTTGACTACCCATTTCAATGATAATCACAACCCTTGTCAGGGTTAACCATTGAAGTCAATAAATTAACCTGAGCTCAACATCCTGGTAGCTATGGACAATAGCACACTGGCTTACCTTGGGAGCTATGTAAAGTATTTGTGCAGTACCAAAACAATAATGAAGTCAAAACACCAAGCAATATAAATTGCAAACCAAATTAGACAAATATGGTACATTTCCAATAAATAAAGTGTCACCAAAACAACAAAAATAAAATAGAGGTAGCCAGATATGTGATTTTTAAAATGTAAATTAAAAATAGCACGAAAAAGCACTACATGCCAAAGGTGATCAACTGGTCATGGTAGACTTGGACCTAAGCTCAATTTCAGACCAACATTAATGGAACATGGGTAAGATCCATGAACCAGGGTGCAAAATTATGAGAGGCTTGAGCTGCAGTTGCGTCACTTTTAGTGATGCAGTGGTGGCATAAACCTCTCAACCATACCTATGAGGCCATGCAAAGCCACTTTGCACGGCTTTGAATGGCCTTATAGATATGGAGTAACACAAGGCAGTACAAGTCCCTGCTTTGCCTTACATCGCACCAGGGAGCCACAGTGGGTTTTCCCATGAAACACCCATTGGATTGTGATGCATCCCCAGATTTACAGGAGCCTGTAAAGCTGGAGATGCTCCAAAACCTTACACCTCCAAAGGGGAGGCGCAACAAGGAGAAATATCTTAATTTCTCCTTGTTTTTCCTCTTTATATGTGTGCTGCATAGTGCAGCACACATAGAAAAGGGAAAAAGCCTTCTGAGATTGTTTTGTGTGCAGAAAGGCACCCCTTCCTGCATAAAAACAATCCTGCTGACAATGCGGACACCCTTGCACCATGGTGCAAGGGTGCCTGCATTGGCGCTAGGCAGCCAAAACGGCATCAGAGCAGTTGGAAGGGATAGAAATATGCCATATCACATTCCTGCCCTTTTCTTTTGACATAGGGCAGTGCAGCAAGGTGATTTGCTGTGCTGCCCTGCACCAAGACTTCATAAAGTGGGCCCCAGTTTTGACCCAGTCAACGGTTCTACCTTGGGACCTGAGGCGAGATTTTTAATCTGCAGACAATCAGTTTATCCTCCAGGATGACAGAGTAAGTTACTCCATCACCCTGATGGAAGTACCTTTCACCAGATTTAGAAATGACTGCCAAGCATGGGGTCATTTCTTAAAGCACTGGCAGAATCCGTGGTTCCTGTCAATGCTTTTTCCAATTTGATGCTGACTATGTCAACAGGACAGAGCTCTGCATGAAACAGCTTTCTTTATTATTTTCAAAAAGAAAAACCCGAAGCTGGATTTTATTTTTAGAAATAATAAATAAAATGCTAGTCTTGCCATGGGAGTCCACTCCCATGGCAAGGATAACACTCAGCAGTTTTCACTATCTCTTATCATCAAGCTTCTCCTGGCAGTGACTGGCAATGGAAACTGACTTCAAATTTTGCAATCTACATTAGGTGGGCAGAATTAGAGGTTTGCCTCTGACAGTCCTTACTCCATAGAGGCGTTGGAGGAGCTTAGTCGCAGCAGAGACAGAGGTATTTCTGCTGTGATTAAACCAAAGGTCCTCCTGCATCTAATTTTGAGAGGCAGACTATTATATTGGCAGTAAGCGACTCTGTTGCCATTATGATGGAGTATGCTTACAGCCAACATATCAATCAGGATCTTAGTATCAAAAATGGAAGGCAAAATGTTTCAGCTGGGCAAGGGAGCAGGCTCTGTCCAGGGAGGGATATACAACATTAACTAGCCATTGGATGAGGTCCCAGTGAAGCTGTTGGATCAGGTAGGAAAAGCTCTGAGTGGGAAAATTCAAATTTTGGTCATAGTGAAGTCAGTTGGATACTTTTGGCATCTTTGCCTGGTTAAGATTTCTCCGTTCAGACTTAAGGCCTGATTTAGAGTTTGGTGGAGGCGTTACTCTGTCAGAAAGGTGATGGATATCCTGTATGCCAAAATATAAATCCCATAGGATATAATAGGATTTATATTTTGGTGGACGGGATATCTATCACTGTTGTGATGGAGTAACCCCTTCTCCAAATTCTAGACCAGGCCCTTTGTCTCTTTTCCAGAGTTCAGAATTCTCCAGCGGTGGGAGCCTGGTGCTCTCTCCAGCAAATGCTGCCTAAGGCCAGATACAAACTTCCTGAGGTCCTGCTGAATCAGATTTGCTGCTGTGGAGAAACATTGAGCGGAGGTAACCTGTTTCTTCAGCCCAGGTGGAATACACATTGGGCAGATCGGTTCAGCCTGATCATCTGGAGGTCTTCAAGTCCAAAAAGCTTCAAAGTCAAAGTTTTTCAGGGGTAGTAGGAGAAGTCTAGCTAGACACAGTAAACGGTTCATTCCAGGACTACAGGAGCAGCACTTGGAGGTTAGGACTCACTCCAGCAGAGGCCACCAGCAGGTTTTTTTGGTACTGGTGAGCTAGGAATTGCATGAAAATGTCTCTTGTCGCACTTTGTAGCCATGTAGCCACACAAGAGGCAAGCCAACTGACCCTTGGAGTCCACTTAATTGTCCTAGGTACAAAAAGGAGCTAGTCTAGGTCGTCAATGCTCCTGTTAAGTCACAGGCAGCAGAACCTGTTACTTGTTTCTTCCTAAGATTTGGCCGTATTCTGAGGAAGATGTCAGGGGATGCCACATTTAAGCTTGGCACTAGCTTGTGGATGGAGCTGTTGCCTTGTCCATCCCTAACCAAGGGGGTAAAAGCCACCTGGGATAACAATGCCCACTTTTGTAACACTTCCTGTCTGCACTGAAGCAAATAATCCCCAAGTGCCCCTCTCTCCTAAAATTGAAAATGGTGAAGTGTTTCTCCCCTTCTCCTCTTGTGCAGAGGTGGTGGGCCCACCCAGTGTAACCAGCAGCACCTCCTTTGTGGTCACTCCAAATCAATTCTGGGGCAGCCCCCCAGGTACATTTGTTGCCTAGCTGACTGAGAGGCAAAAAGAAGAAGCCTTTCCAGGCACCATCTGATATCTGCTTGTGACTCGGGAGGCCTCCTTGTAGTAAATTAGGTTCCTTGGCAAAGCTCAACTGGTCTTCCAGCCAAAAGAACAAAAATACTCCCACCCACCCAGGCCTTTGTCTATACTCTTGTAGTAGTTTTCATACCTCATTCATGGCCATTTAGCAGCTGGGCAACATTTGGAAGTATCATGTTAATTAGCCCACAGGAGTTTCAGGTAGGGAAAAGGTAACCTTCTAAAAGTTACTTTTCCTTAATATTTGTTACAAATCTAACCCCACCAATAAATGGAGATTTTAATGAATATTACAAATAGAGCTTTATTAATTTCTCTAGCTTCTACCCACTTGAGATAGGACAATTAGTGTTTAATATCACTTCCTAGTGTTTCTCTGTGGGCCAGCCAGGCTTCCTTCAGTGGAAATAGCTTTTGGGTTCTAGTCACTATAACAACATGTTAACTTTACATTTCTACATGTCATACTTTTAAATACTGTGGACCGATCCCTGTAGGCTACAAGGCCTACAAAGAGAGACCTATTCATATTTAAAAGTAAGGTGTTTACCTAATAGAAAGGGTTTATTTAGAAGGATCACTGTGCATGTTTTGCACTGTTACAGTCAGGCTATAGTGAAAGGCTTGAAGCCTTGTATGCACTCTCTCTACATTCAATGGCACAAATTGTGCTGCAGTTCACTAGCAAAATTTAACTTCCAGACCCTGGGTACAATTTGTGCCACACATTAGGGACTTATAGCCAAGTTAAATATACCAATAAGAAGCACACAAATTTTACCATGTTTAAAGGGGGAGCATAGGAAATTTACTAATTGTTAGCAGTGGTAAAGTGTGCAGAGTTCTAAAGACAGCAAACCAGGGTATAAATCTGGGTGACATCACTCAAAAGGCGACCATTTCCTGCAAAAATGGCAAGTATTACTGTAGTGATAGGCTTGTAGGAAGAGTGTGGAATGTAGGAGTGTGGAATGGAGAGGAGTGAGGATTCCAAGTTGTGAGAGGAGAGATTGGAGGCTGATGAGGAGAGCAGGCTGAAGCCGGAGCGCTGGGAGTTGTTACGTTATTACTACTACTGTTCAAAAACTGATACTGAAATAAAGGACTTACAACTTTATTGGCTGCGTAATTACTACATAATTGGTGAGGGGGCACTCTGTGCGGAGGGCAGAGAAAAAACTCAACAACTCCCAAATGGGCAACAAAAGGAACTAGAAAGAAAAAGGAAGAGATAAGACCAAGGAACCCTGAATTCGGACCCCCGAGTGTGAAAAGCTGTATCATGAACTCTGAGCTTGGTAACCGTGAGTCAACAGAATTAATTTGTTGCCAAGTGAATAGACATTCCTATTCGTAAAAGGAGCGTTACTCCTTGAAAAGACTTCAATTTTTCTCTTTATGGTTGGCTTAATGGTCAGCCTGCGCATAAACAGCTTAAAAGACTTGAATTTTTTATTATTATTTACTTTAGTCTGCGCGTAACGGTGGGAGCACGCAACGCGTCCTTGAAAATAACCTGCTCAAGAGCGTGCGACGCGTCTTTGGAAATAAACAGTTTCAGATGTGCTCAGCGCATGATCTGGAATCGCATTGCGTGTGTAGTGCCATTGCGTGTCAGCGCGCGTCAAGAGAAAATTAAAGGAAGCTGATTTCAGCTTGGGTTAAGCGCGCGAGAGCGCATTGAACGAAAACGAAGGTGGATTGTAAGCAGCATTAAAAAGAAAAGTATAATCACTTACACTTTTGCAGAAGCCGTCATGGAATCCTGATTAAGCACTCACGTGTGTATTTATCATCGGTATTGTAGGCAATTGAAGAAGAAAAAGGACTATTTACAGACTACTACAATAGAAACAAAAAAAAGACTATGTGTGATGTTTAACACTGGTGCAAATTAGAGGGAACTTCAGAAGATTATTATTGTTTTAGACAATTATTTTAGATTGTTGTTTTAGTTGTTTATTTTAGATTGTTAATTTCCCTTTTTTTGGTAGTTAGTTGTTTTAAAATTTATTACAAGTATGGCTGAACAAAGCATCTCAGCACCTTCATGTTTCTTATCATCACCTGGAGAACCAACAATCACTTGGAAGTGATGAAAGAACATTTTTACTATGTATTTATTAGCAATTGGAGGGGAGAAGTATAGTCCTGTTAGGAAACAAGCAATTTTATTACATCATTTCGGGACTGAAGGCCGAAGAATATATGATGACTTACCTGAGGTGCCTTTGGGCATGGGTGAGGGACAACCTGTGAACCTGTATGAAATGTCCCTGCAAATGTTGGAAAAACATTTCACACCTAAAATAAATATAATGTTTGAATGACATAAATTATTTTCTAGAGTCCAAGGTTGTGATGAGGACATAATGACTTATGTTGCAGGATTAAGGGGATTAGCAGTAACGTGATTTCCAGGATCTCAGTGACTCTCTCATCCGTCATCAGATTGTACACTGCACGAATAACAAGAAAGTGAAGGAGAAATTGTTATCCATTGATCTGCAATTGGAAGAATCCGTACAAATAGTGAGAAGTATGGAGCATACCGAAACATGGATGAAAGAAATTGAAGCTAAGGCTTATATGAAAGAATCAGACAGAGAAAATACAGCTGAGGTGAAGGAAGTTAAAGCGAAGAAACAAGAAAAGGCTGTTGGATACAAAGAAATTAAGGTCATAGAAAAGAAAAATCCAAACATTCTGTGTTATAGATGTGGGTGTCCGGGTCATATTGTTTTAAGTACCGTGTGTAATGCACGTACCCTAACGTGTAGGGTGTGTGCAAAAAGAGGCCATTTAGCCAAAGTATGTAGGTCAAAACGGAAAATGCAAAATAATAGTGTCAAGTCTGTGGACTATGCACAAGAAGAGCTTGAGGAGATTGTTCTAGCTATTAATGGCTTGTTAGAAACCAACCAGCAAAATATGGAACCCAATAATGGTGGAAACCTGAAGAAGGAGAGCTCAACTGAATTGGAAAAACCTCATTGTGACATAATGCTAGAGTCTAAGCCTGTGAGGGTTCTAGTGGATTCTGGCAGCCTATTTACTTTAATATCCAAGAACATATATGTGGACGTTTTGAAAGGGAAGATTGAGGATTTGCAGAGTGCAGATGTGAAGGCAGTTGGATATGGAGGAAAAAGAATCAACATCTTGGGAATTAAATGGATGGACATTTGGTTCAACGGTAATGGTGTACATGGGAAGGTGTGCGTAACTTGTGAAGGATCAGATCTCTTAGGATGGCGTCACCAGAAAGACTTAGAGATAGTGCCGAATCCTAATGCAGTTGAACCAGTCATGATTGTGGAAAAAATGAATGTGGAATATATGGAAACGCAGGAAACGGATGTAGAATGGTCTGAAAGATTGATGGAACATTTTCCGAACATTTTTACTGACAAGCTAGGTAAATTGAAAATAATTACACACCGCATAATTTTGAAGGAAAATGCAATACCTGTAGTTCACAAGGTGAGGTCAATACAATTTTTGATGAGGGAGCCACTCCAGCTGGAACTTAACAGGCTATTGGAAGAGAAGATTATCGAACCAATAGAGTCTTTAGAATGGTTGCCATCCATTGTCGTGGCACGAAAAGAAGAAAACAATATTCGTCTGTGCATTGACTTAAGAGATTTTAATAAAAACATTTGGGTGGATAGGCAACCTTTGCCAAACATCACAGAGATGTTAAGAATGATTGGGGGGGTGGTAAGGTATTTAGTGTATTAGATATGTCTGCAGCTTACCATCAGGTCCACCTACACCTGGATTCACGTCCTTTGACTTCTTTTATCACTCCTTTGGGTGCATATCTTACTGTAGAATGCCTTTTGGACTGGCCTCTGCATCAGCTGTATTTCAACGAATTATGCAAAATATTTTTAACAGGCTAGAAAATGTGTTGTGTCTCCAAGACGACATCATAGTAGTGGGGAAATCTTTGAAGGAACATGATGAACTAATCAAGAGAGTTTTGGAGAGAATTGAGACTCATGGGTTGGTTGTGAAGAGGAAGAAGTGTCAACTGAGGAAAGAGCAAGTGAATTATTTAGGTCATGAAGTGTCAGCCGAGGGGATAAAACCAAAAAAAGCATTATGAAGGCAATTAGTGAGGCACCGAGACCATCTAACAAGGACCAGCTAAATCACTCCTAGGATTAGCAGAATACTGTTCGAAGTTTGTGTATGATTTTACTGCGGTCACAAACCAATGAGATTGTTATTAAAAAAAGGGACAGTGTTTGAGTGCTGAACGGAGTGTGAAGCAGCATTTATGAAGATTAAGAATTCCATAATTAGTGCTCCTACACTAGGACATTTCGATGTGAACAAGAAAACAATCTTGATGACTGATGCTAGTAGTGTAGGGTTAGGAGCGGTTCTTTTACAGATGGTGGATAATGAGGAGAAAATCATTGGATTTGCATCCCATAGATTACAGGGGGCAGAACGGTCATACTCTGCCATTGAGAAAGAGGCATTGGCTTGTTGTTGGGGTATTAATCATTACAGATACTATTTACGGGGATTACCTTTTGTACTTCGTACAGACCATAAACCACTGCTGCAGGTTTTTAACTTTGGTCGAGGTTTGGAGGGAAGCATCACACCTTGGATATCTAGATGGATGATTAATGTTATAGACTATAATTTTGTCGTGGAATTTGTAAAAGGCAATAAAAACATTGTGGCTGACTGTCTATCGTGCATGCCGATTGATGAATGTCCAGAGGAGGTCTCACTTATATGTGAAATGGAAGTAGAAGCATCTCCAATAGATGAGGAGTTGGCTTTAGGACAAGAAGAGTGGGAGGATGCCATGGTGGGTGATGAGGAATATGATGAATTAAAAAGGTTCATATGTGGTTCAGATTGTGATGGAAGCCACTTACAGCAAAATGTGAAACAATATTTAGAAGTAAGAAATGAGCCGAGTATGCAAGGAGACAAAGTACTGAGACGTGGAAGAGTCGTTCCTCCTAAGAAGTTAAGGATGAGGTTGATAAAAATAGTACATGAAGGTCGTCTAGAGAGGAGCTTGACTAAGAGGAGACTAAGACAATTTTATTGGTGGCCTGGAATGGATAAGGATGTGGAGCGAATGGTGAGTGAATGTGTAGCATGTGGAAATACTGATAAGGCTAGGACCATTAGGCAACCGCCTTTGGGATGTGTACAATTTCCTGCACGACCATGGGAGAAGTTGGCTTTGGACTTTATAGGACCAGTGGAAAAATTGGGGAGGAGGAATTGATTTCTGGTAGTTTTGCTAGATTACCATAGTAAATGGTTTGTAATTAAGACTCTGGAACAAATCACAACTACCAATGTTATAGAGTTTCTCAAGGAGGTGTTTTTGAAGGAAGGTGTGCCGAAAGTCTTAGTTACTGAAAATGGCGAGCAATTAGTGTCAGCAAATATGAAGGAGTTCCTAAATGGATTAGGAATTAAGGATGAGAAAGTAGTGTTGTTCCATCCACAAGCCAATGGATTGGTGGAGAGGGTGAATCGAATCATTATGGAAAATATTCAACTCTCTTTATCTAATGGATAAAATTGGAGAATGGAATTGAACAGGATGTTGTGGGCACATAGGGTGACACTGCATTCGGTAACAGGAGTGTCACCATTTGTTGCCCTTAAAGGTAGGGAACCAGCAATGATGGAATCCCCTTGGTGGCTATGTGAAAAGAAACAGGTATGGGTAGATCGGGAAGGAATGAGAGCAAAGGTATTAGATTTTCAGTAGCGTAACAAGTTAAGCTATGATAATAGAAAAGGGGTGAAAAAGGTTGGTGTGGAAGTAGGTGATTGGGTGGCAGTGAAAAGATTTGGTATAGTGAAAAATGGTGAGAGCAAGTTTTCTAAACCACAAGAAGTATTAAAGATGTCCAATACTGTGGTTAAGTTGCATGATGGAAAAGAATGGAGTATTGGAAGCCTGTGCAAAATGAAGTAGTGGATGGAAACGATTATTGAAGAATTTGCAGATTGTAAATAGTATTGTTTTGGATTTGTATGTGGGTATTTATTTATATTATTTATTATTATTTTTTGTTTTGTTTTTATAAGGGTGTGTAAAGGGGGAGATGTGTAGTGATAGGCTTGTAGGAGGAGTGTGGAATGTAGGAGTGTGGAATGGAGAGGAGTGAGGATTTCAAGTTGTGAGAGGGGAGATTGGAGGTTGGTGAGGAGAGCAGGCTGAAGCTGGAGCGCTGGGAGTTGTTATGTTATTACTACTACTATTCAAGAACTCATACTGAAATAAAGGACTTACAACTTTATTGGCTGCGTAAATACTACAATTACATTTTGGGAAGTTTTTCAGTAGTTGGCCAGTTGTTACACCAAATGAAGGGCAGGGTGGGTATAGGCCTTTGTCTTCTGGGGAAAAAAAAACATAAAATTGGCAAAGCAAAAGCAGTGGGTGGGGACCCCAACTATTTGTGTACTCAATGGTAGACACTTCTTTTTAAGGAGTAGAAATATAAGAAGACAAATGGCTAATTTACATGAAGAGTTCTACTGCCACATTGCTGAAAATAATCTATGCTGAATTGATGCTACAGCCCTCCCTCCTTTCAACACTCTCTCCTGATTTGGATGATGCAGATACATATGGTGATTAGTGATGACAGGACTCTGGAAAGCCTACTAGAATGTAAATGTATTAACTACTTTGTGGAAGTAGTAATGTTTGAAAGTCTTTGCAATCTTCCTGGGCTGTGTTGTGGGAGTTCTGATAATACACCAGCAGTAGTATGGTTGAACAGACTGTGACTCTTACAAAGACAGAAGCAAACAGATTATTGTCCCTTGCACAAGGTAGACAGAAGAGCTGTCACATGTCAGACAGCAGAACTAACTCTTGTTTCCAAACTCAGCACAGCTATAGCTCACTTGCCCTACATAGAATAGTTGTTGTTCTTTGGAAAAACAACCCCTTCCTCAGCTGACTGATCACTTGCTCAGTGCAGAACTACCTCTCATGTGCCACAGACAGCAGATCTATTCCTCTATTCCTCACCTGTTGAAGCCAGCATAACTGTCAATGTTTTTATTCCTCAGCTCACTGTCTGGCTGTCTACATCCCTCCATCTATCCCAGGGAGCCCTCAAGATATACAGCCTTAAGGCCTAGGGATCTTGAGGGAATTGAAACCTCTGTAACTATGGGTATTTCATTGGAACAGAGAATAGAAGATTAAAAGTTGAAATGGGTACATGGAACAAAGGGAGTAAGGGGCTCTATTACTGAGCAACATTGGACTGGACAATGGCAATATAGAAATGTTGCATCCAATAACAGATGGAACGGTAGTAGAGGATATCTGACTGCTTTTAACAATAAAGAGACAAAGAAATAAGGACCCATGGTGACAGGCTTACATTGAAACCTTGTTTACGAACAATCACCATGAAAGCCAGAGAACAGCCACAAAAGCTGTAAAACAAATAATAATATTCAACCACAGGTTGGTTTGGAAGGGCACAAAATCCATTGCACCTGCACAATAACACTTCTAAAAGTATCACAGGTTAGGTTGAGGGCCATAAGGCCCACTTCTCACTGCAGACCATCCTGCCAAGATATTCCATAGCATTATTTTCACTCACATAGGTTAGGTTAAATGGTCATAATATCTGCCAACCCTTCAGAGCTGCATGAGTAAAACTCACTACAGCACCCACACCTACCCAGGTCAAGCAAAGATTCTTTCCTCTCCCTCAAAGAGACCCTCCATCAAGTAAATACACAATCATAGACATACATCTGTCCACAAGACGTAAAGCACAAAGAGAGCAACAAACTGGTGATTCCTGAGCTTTTCAAAAACTCTGTAATGTAACATGTAAAAACATAAGAAGAGTTTATGTCAATGAATTTATGCAGTTAAGTGGCATAAATCAAGAGGTGCATTAGCTCATACATTTAAATATGTTTTAGGTGTTTTTGCCTGCTAGGCTGAAATGCTGTCTTGTATGTATTTTTCCCTGCTTTACAATCACTTCCAATGTTGGTTTAAAACACTGTTGACATGTTCCAAATAAAAAATAGGATTACTTCACCCTTTCCTGAAGACCTGAGACGTTTGTGCTGCCAATGCCTGTGCTTGGAAGTTATGAAGAAGAATTAGGTGCAGGTGTTCTTTTTATTTCCCTGGCAAAATCTAATAAAATTCACACATTTTGTTTCACATTCAGATTCCCAAAGATTGGTGCACTATTTTGCAGAGTTACCACATATTGGAGACTGGTTCAAGCAGCCATTGTCTTTTCTGCTCAGCAGGTCACCCGCCATTATCATGATTTTTGGATGAAAGGTATGCATTTGCATTCACTTTTCATATGAGATATTGGACAAGTACTTTTTGCACAATACACAGACTTTTCACTTAACTTTTGCATCTTTTGCATTTATTTGGCCCACCCATACTCCAGAATGCAATAGGACCCGGAAATTCACCTAGAGAACTTTAGATCTGATTATGACTTTGGTAGTCAGATGAGCCGACCGCCAAAAATGAGGGGAGGAGGCTGCTGTCATACTGGCAGCCTCCCCCCAGTGTTATCCTGATGCTTCCACCGGGCTGACCAGCAGAAACATTGTATTATGATGATTCCTCCAGTCAGACCAGTGGGAGCAGTGCCATAGCATTGGTCCCGACTCCCTTAACGGCCCCATGGGCGGAGCATGGGTCCCCCTGCAGCTCCCTGCACTGGATTTCTGCCATGAAAGGATGGCTAATGGAGGATTCATGATCAGCACTGCACTGTACTGCTGAACTCTGCCATGGCTGACCATTATTCCAATTGTTGCTTCCCCTTTGGGATCCATGATTGTAGTGGCGATCCCCTGGTGGTCCGAATACCAAGGTTGTAATCTGGTGGTCAGATCGCTAGGAGTGCTTCTGTCCGACCATCATCGCAGGTTTAGCTGTCCTCAGACCACCAAACCCATAATTTGGTCCTTTGACACTTAGGGGGTCATTCTGACAGGCCGGCGGTGCTCCAATGGGGATTCCGACCGCGGCGGTAAAGCCGCGGTCGGACCGGCACCACTGGCGGGCTCCCGCCAGTGTACCGCCGCCCCATTGAATCCTCCACGGCGGCGCAGCTTGCTGCACCGCCGCGGGGATTCCGACCCCCCCTACCGCCATCCAGATCCCGGCGGTCCGACCGCCGGGATCCGGATGGCGGTAGGGGGGGTCGCGGGGCCCCTGGGGGCCCCTGCAATGCCCATGCCACTGGCATGGGCATTGCAGGGGCCCCCGTAAGAGGGCCCCTACATGTATTTCAATGTCTGCTGCGAGTGAAATACGCGAGTGAAATACGCGACGGGTGCAACTGCACCCGTCGCACAGCTTCCACTCCGCCGGCTCGATTCCGAGCCGGCTTCATCGTGGAAGCCTCTTTCCCGCTGGGCTGGCGGGCGGTCTGAAGGCGACCGCCCGCCAGCCCAGCGGGAAAGTCAGAATTACCGCCGCGGTCTTTCGACCGCGGAACGGTAACCTGACGGCGGGACTTTGGCGGGCGGCATCCGCCGCCCGCCAAGGTCAGAATGACCGCCTTAGAGCCTAATTACGAGTCTGACAGTCCTAGGACCGCCAGACCCATGGTAGCGGTCAGACTGCCACTGCTGTGGCAGTCCGACCAAAACATTACGATGCTAGCAGTCAGACTGCCAAGAGATCTCTATCTCTGTGGGGATCGGAGATCCTGATGAGCTGACGGCAGTTCAAAGTTGCAATCAGCCAGGGTAGCGCTGCATGCAGTCTCTCTGCATAAGGACGAGGACTAAAATTTGTTTCCCATGGAATGGGGAATAAGGTGCGAACCCAGTACTGCTGGGTCCAAGTCTGCATTTTTCCTACCTTCAGGGCCCAAATTCATGAAGCTTTTCCTTTTGCCCTGGGGCAGGCAGAAGAGTGCCTAGGGGTAGCAGCAGGGAAGGTACTCTTTATACTCAGCAAGGGGGACCTTGCTGAAATATGTAGGTGGGGAACGACTGGGCACTGCAGCTGCCTGCAGGACTCACAGCTCCTGGTCTGGTATCTCCGGGCCTGTAATTATTGGAGCCAGAGTTTGAGGAGCAGATATATACGGGTTCTAAGACACCACCAGATTTGTAATTATTTTTTAGCAGTATCCACCTGAGGTTACCCCTCCATGAGGGCCATTGACGTGCTGTAAAAATACCATGATATGACTTCTAAACCTCTGGGGCTGTATCATGATACCAATGCTAGTGCTGACCCAAAGGGTCTTCACATTTCTTTTTTTCTGTCTATGGAACATATATTAACATTAAAAATATACAACTTAGCATGTGTGCTGCTGACAGTGGAGCTTGGAAACACCTGGGGCCTCATTACGAGTTTCACAGTCGGACCGCCAGACCGCCATGGTGGCAGCCACCAAAAGACCACCATGTTGTTGGTCTCACAGGCTGCCATATTACGAGTCACACAGCCAGGCTGGACAAAGGACAGACAAAAACCTGACAGCGGCTGGACTCAGGACGGTGGGAAATAGGTGGTCCGATCACCGGAGCCGCAAGCCCTTCAGCCCGTCAGCCTACCACTGAACCTATTAAAAGTCGAAAATCAGCATGGTGGTCATGCCATGGTGGTTTTCCAATGGCTGTGTGAACTGACTGTCCCCACCGTAATAAACTGCACCACATTGGTGAGCTTTGAAAACAACACAGCTGACACACGTTCACACAATTGACACACCCCTTCACACACACAATTCTTTGCCTCTACAGTGGCCCACACAGAAGACAGAGCGCCATTTAAAAATATAGAACCATAGAATAGGCTCCCCTCCATCTTTCACTGGGCTTCTCATCCCACACCCTCACAACACCCCCACCACACATAATAGCACCTCAGCATGAAATTTCCTCCCCATCATCCCCTCATTACACAGCACCTAAATTTCATTGCTCATTTTGTTCCTTGTTTCCCACCACCATGTCACCATAGAAACTTCCCCGTTTCACAGATTACGAGTTAAGTTATGGATGAAATCACTAGAGTAGAGCCACATTTATTTGAGGGCCCAAATCCAGCAGACTACAATTGTGAGGAAAATGGAAATGTGGCAAAGAATAGTCGACAGAGTGAATTCTGTAGGCAGCTACCTGCCCACAAGGGACGACATCAGGAAGAGGTAGAACAACCTGAGGGGAAGGTATGGTCCATGGCATCTAGGCACCAGCTGGTGGTACACAAGACTGGCAGTGGTCCCCCACTTATCCCCTGCAGCTCACATCACACATCAGGGTCTTGGCCATCCTGCATCGTGGGGGCTTGACAGGAATACCTGGGGGACTGGAGTTGGGTAAGTCGCAACAATACAAATGGCACAAAAATGTATTGGCATGCATGCTCATTGATCACCTTTTGGAGCTGTAACTGTCACTCCACTCACCATTCCTGTGTCTAACTGTCCACATACCCCTGTCTGGCATCTCACATGTGAAGTAGACTCACCTGGGGGGTCCAACATTTGTGTGTGGTGTGTGTAGTACAGGGACTGACAGCACTACAACTCCCTGCAGGCATTGTTCTACCATTACAAACGCCACAACAATGTGCCACACCCAAAATCACCTTGTTGCGCAAATAATTTGTGAAATGTACTTACCTGAGAAGATCCATTCTGTATAGTGTGTAGGTAGGTCATGCAATGACAGGAATGCTAGGGCCAGTAGGCACTGAGACTCACACTCTACTCAGCAAGAACACTGTCCTCTGCTACTATGACCCTTCTCCCACTACTCAGCTATTGAACTGTACTCACCTGAGGATATTTCATCTGTATAGTGTGTGGGTATGTGACAGGCAATGACAGGAATGCTAAGGCCAGCAGGCACTGGGACTCACACTATACTCAGCAACAACACTGTTCTCTGATAATATGACCCTTCTGCCACTACTCGCCAATTGAACTATACTCACTTGAGGGAATCTCAACTGTATAATATGTGGGTATAGGACAGCCAATGGAAGGAATGCTAAAGCCAGCAAGCATTGTCTGCCCAATGCAAAACACCAGCCCACTGTGCACCTGTCCTATCTTCCTTATACGTTAACTCACAATGGAACTGTACTAACCTGAGAGGATGACTCATGTATGTTGTGTGTAGTACTTGCTGTAACATGACTGTAAATCCCAGGAGGACCAGTCCCTCTAACTCCAATGGTCAGGACAGTGTCCACATGACATTGTGCAGATGTCTGTGAACTCACAAATTAAGTTTACATACCTGGGAGGTACCCAGACACAAATAATGCAATACCCTGTGATGTGCCAAATAAGCTAGATCCATCTTGAGTACCTAAGCCAAGAGGAAAATAATGTGGACAGGAAGGACCGCCCAAACGGTGTGCCAAATCAATTAAATACAAATCGAAGGTCACAAAATGCATCATCTAAATGCTTGTGGCAGAACACATATCCACAATGCACTGAGCACATGGTAATAACTAACAGATACAACAACATGGTTACTGGTCTGCCTGCATTGCAGTCAACTAGGTCTTAAGATGATCTAAGCCACATCATGCCCAACCACTGTTTTGACTGCACTTCTGTAAAGATATGAGTCTATGAACAGACCTCCAAGTGCCAAGATACACAGATATCCTGTTACAAGTTGGCTTTAACTGGAAATGGTCTGTTCACCAAATGTCAGCTCTAAACGGTTGATAGCAGGTGTGCCTGTCACATAAGGGAAAACTGCAAAGTCGATGTGTAGATGGCTGTAAACAAATGTTACTGTAAACTGTTGGAGCTACATGTCACAATACAACCTGTAACATTCTGTTTCTTACTTCAGCAGGTCTACTTGCCACTGGAATCATTGAGATAATTCCAGAAACTACTACTCTCCGTCCTGGATAAAGCCCTCAGTGATTATGACACCCCTAGATTTTGAGAATGGCTCTTGCCCATCTGGGGAACCTAGTTAGATGACACCTGTCAGCCTCAGCCTGCCCACAATGACTCTTCCCAGCCCTGTTGCATCAACATCAAAGGCAACTAGTCTCCCCCAAACCTGTGTCCCGAGGACAGTTACAACAACCTGACAATAAAGGACCTGGAACCAGTGGTAGGGGGCAAGCTATGCCAAGGGTGCAGGCACGTGGGGATAGGGTGCGTGCAAGGGATGCTGTGGGCCAGTGGTATGAGGCTACTGGAAATAGTTCTGACCAGGACACTATCACCCAAGTCTTAGGAGCTTAACAACAGTTCCAAAGAGTGATGATAGTCCAGGTACTTACCATTCTCAGGGAAATCCAGAAGCTGCAGAGACCACCAGGTCCTTATACAACAGTGGGAGGCCCACAATGCCCACAATGTATCCCTAACAGAGGTGCTGAGAGACAATCATACCACCCTGAGCAGGGATCGTCAACAGCACCAGAACCTTTCCATTGGCCAACTAACAACAGCCCCTTCTACATCTGTGGCAGCCAGTGGAAGGGAGGCCTTTCTGGAGGAAGGACCTGCTTCAGACACCCCTGCTTCTGTAGCTGAAGAACCCTCTCAAGCGGGGACATCCACCCAAACATCCAGGTGGTGCAGATGGCAAGATCACACCCGCTGCCAGGAAGTGAGCTCTTACTGATAGAACCCCTTTGTGTGCCACAGATTCACTCACTGTTCTTCAACCACTTTCCATTTTAGTAGGACACTCGACTTTGGACTTCAAATGTTGTGGCAGCTACTCTAATGATTACATCCACCATGACTGACCCCTTCACTGTTTGTCATTTATTTTTCACAATTTCACCCTTATTTCCTGTGCACACATGAATAAACACACCTAATGCACATTCAATGCACACTACAAATTTTTCATCAATGTGAGATGTTCAATGTGAAAATCATGTGATGCAAGTGAGGTACTCATAAGATGGTAATATAAGGAAGGATATGTCATAAAGAATGCCATGTTGAGGATCACTACCAACACAATGACACAAATAACACTCACACAAAACTTTTTTATTCATATTGTGCAGCACATAGGCTGCCAAATGTCTGGACTGTCATAGCCAAAATGACAAAACATTGTTGCTTCTGACCAGATATCTCGAAGTGCCATCCCCATGACCAGAGAAGAAAGGGCTATGTTAAACCCTGTCTTTTAGAAAAGGCTAACAGATTGGTGGATTTTGTAACCAGCGTGACCCTTATCACAAAAGAAATCCATGTCTACTAACTTAACCTACCCTATGACACAGACATAGGACAGTACAACATTTCCTTCTCCGGCGGCATTCCCCTTACAATGGTCAGCCATCTGTTGGCATGTTACACACTTATGTCAGTATTGTGGCATAGGCACTGTGGCCTGCAATGAAGCAACACATTGACAGCCACATAGAGGGCATACATGATCCTTGTCAACACAATGTGAAGGTAAAGGAAATAGTTTCACAGGATGACATGTGACAATGACACAAGATCATACACATGAGACCATTGGACCAACATAGTACGACAAACATGTAATTAGTGTAGCTCAGATATTGGCCCTCCCACTGTCAAGGCAGCCTGCACATGGGACTTATACACCCCAAACCTGAAAACAACAGTACCTGGATCAATTCCTGTCCACTTCACATGTCAGACCAGCAACAGCCACCTGCCAATGAAACTGCTCTCAAATGCCCACACGAGGATGGCCTGCTGAAGAGATCTGCAAGCAAAAAGTGTAAACAGTTACTTTATCCCAGTAACGGCAAACATGAGACAGTAAACTCTTCTCAAGATACTGTAGTTTCTCAGACAAAGCAATGTGACTGCCTCAAACAAAGGAGATCCTCAAAAGAGACACATCTTCATGTCTGATGTATTCAGCAAATCTTGGCTGTACGATATATAGCATCAGATGCCCTATCTCCTGGTGACAGAGATCCCCTTCTCTACAAATCTTGACCCCTACAGTACCCTATGCAGTCACTGAAATCACAATATGCCCCATACTTGCACCCAAGTGAAGTACTGATTGATGAGATCAGCCTGCATGTCTCCACCTTCATCCTCATCACTGTCATCCACACTTGGCATTCCAGGGTTCTTACCCAGTGGCACTGTCAGCTCTCACTCATCAGGGATGTATGGAATGTTTTGCCTCAAGGCAAGGTTGTGGAGCATGCAGCAGGCCACAATGATCTTACATACTTTTGCAGGTGAGTAGAGGAGGGCTCCACCTGTGTTTTCTATGCTGCAGAATCTTGCCTTCAGGAGCCCGAAACCCCTCTCTATGATACTCCGTGTTCTTCCATGTGTCTTGTTGAAGCGGACTTCACCTGCTGTGGTTGGGTTCCTCACTGGTGTCAACAACCAGGGGCGGTTTAGGTATGCAGAGTCACCTGCAATGGAATGCAACACGTGCAAACATGAGTCCAGAACATCGTCTCACTGGTAGTGGACACAGCATACAAACATATATGTCATATGTTACTTACCAACTAGCCAGGCCTTTGCTGGGTACAGTCATATAGTCACTGGGGAATAGCGCTGTTCCACATGATGAAGGCATCATGGAATGAACCCGGGTATCTGGCATAGACTTAGGAAATGTAGAGGTTCGCCATTCAAAATACTTCAACATTTATGGATATGGAAGTTCTTCTTGTTCCAATAGACCTGTTCATTACCATGTGGTGAAACCAAGGCTACACAGGTACCATAACTGGCTCCCCCAAAATGTGGGCTGTGTTCCAAACCATAGAACTCTGTCTTCACATGGGCAAAATTCTCACATTGAGGAAAATGAATGTAGCTATCCAGGTGTTTCAACATTGCTGAGAGAACATCCTTCAATATCACACTGGATATAGGCTGGGACATCCCTGCAGTTAGAGTAACTGTATTTTGGAAGGACCCTGTGGCCAGGAAGTGCAACACTGACATGCCTATGTGCAATGGTGGTATGCTATTTGGATGATTGATGGCTGGCATCAGATCTGGCTCCAACTGACAATAGAGACAATGATTATCTACCAAACCAGGCGGTAGATCTGAATCACATGCCTGTTCTCCATGGCCTGCAAGTCGGCTTGTGGACGGTACACAGGAGGTTTTCTGATCGTTCTCTTCCAACGGTAACTATGTGGGACAAATGGAAGATATGGCCCTCACTCACTGGGTCCAGTGCAGTTTATATAATATATGTCATATACGAACTGTGACATGTCATGTGAGTCACTGAAAATATGATACACACCACACGCTAAGGCTAATAATAGCACATCTGTATGACGTTACCCCTTCTGTTTAAAAAAATGTGTACAAATCATGTATCTTGACTGCAACATTATGTGCAACTAACTTTCTACTCTGCTTGTGAGTCAATGCCCAAGATCATGGATTGCCCTGGGGCGAGTGGGTAATGACTGTACCCCCAAATATGTTGTAATATGTGCTGGACAGCATAACAAAATGATCACTGAACAATTGACCTACATGACCGGACAAGGCCAGCACCCAGAAATTGGCCAGACAACATTTTCACATTTGTGATACATCCAAAATGAGTGTCTAATAGCAATGTATGCCTCTAAAATTGTGGTTGCCTGCCCTACTCCACTGTACATTAGGAACTGACCCAACAGCAGGCGGAAGTAGTCATGGCGGTCGGCGGATGCTACTGCGGTGGACACTACCATCAGATAACATTGCTGTCTGTGGGGGTCTCGGGCCAATGCTAGTGTCTGGTGGCAGTAGTGTACGTGGCGGATATGAGAGCTATCTTCTTCTGAACCTCTCACTTGACTCCTGACACTCCCGCCAGCACGACCTCCACGATCTGAGCTGCTATTTACATCCTCTGGGAGCAATCATGTCACATCCTACAGGTGATAGGGGCCCTGCCTTCTCATCAGAAGAGCTGGAGAAGATTGTAGAGGATGCCCTACCCCTGTGTGGACAGCTCTATGGTGCACCAGAGGAGCACATAAGTGTATCATGTGCATACTTTTCTCTAGCTTTAGTTAAGCTAGGCTTAGTCCCATTTTGTCAGCTACTGTCTTCAATGTTCTGTAGGTGCTGTCAGTGTGCATCAATAGTAGAGTTAATGGGAATGTACCTATGTCAAGTGACAGGTTTGGAGTCCTGAGGCAATGTGGTGGCTGTGCATTAAGTGTTCCCTGGTCCATATTGCGTTTGATGCAGATTTCTAGGTGGGGTGTCTGGACAGATATCCCTAGTCAAATCTTGCCAGATTATGTAGAAAATGTGTGGTGCATGTGGTTGCATGACAGAAGGAGCGGTGAATGCTTGTTCTATTGGTTGGTTGCTCACTATCTGAGGCCTTACTGTGTTTGCACATTGATATCTGGCCACATCTGGCCTTGTCTGACTATTTTAATGAAGCCAGGTAATGACTTACGATGTCCCTCAGCTCTGCACATAGGCACCCATTAGTAATTGGCTGTGGGCTACATAATGTTCTGTGTTGCATGTGATTTAGTCAACATAGTGTATTGTATAGGTCTGTCAGCTCAGCCTGCAGAGAACGGGCATTGTCAATTTTTACTCACTGCAAAACCAGAAATCTGGGCTGATATAGATTCTCTTTTGCACTGCAAGTGTGACACTGTGCCCACACCCTGTATCCCTGGACAGCATGTTTTGCTGTTAAATCATGCCTCAATGCCAAATATACTGCTTCTTGAGCCTATGTCCACTGATTACTATGGAAATTGCATTGCGGACATGGTGTTGATCTGTGACTGATGTGCTCATCTCAACTCTGACAATGTGTGTCACATATCCTTGACAGGTCCCTTGATTCCACAGCCCTGTTGTCGCTTTCATCCAGTTATGATGTGTCCTTTGCAGGCGTCTTGCATTTTGGACACTGCAGAACTGCCAACTGTGTGTTGTTCATTGATGTGCCATGATATTGGACTCTGTGGTTTGGCCCTGAGGCAGGACCTGTACAATGTATGGCCAGATTTCTCTTAAAGTGCTATGGGCTTTGCGGACACACATGTGTGGAAGTGTGTCAATGTGGAAGTGTGTACATACGAGTAGAAGTGTGTCAATGTTGATGTGTCACCCAGACCCTCACCACCTGAAGTAGCAGATGCCTGCATCTGTATCTGCACATATCCACATATGACCAGGTTTGCCTCTTTTTGTGCTCTACATGTCACTCCCTTCAATGTGGTCCAAGCACAATGGGTCTATAGGCTGGCTGTGACCTATAGGGAATGTATGCAGTGGGTGACAATCAGAGGTAGTGGGTATTTTTGTGCATTGTTAGCTGTGTGGTGAACCTGCCATTTGCCACTTTCTGTGTTGCTTTCTATCATGCTCCAGGTCAATGTCATGTGGTTAGCACCTGTCCGACAAAATACACTGTTTTCCAACCTGGTCAGTGCAGGACCTGATCTGTGGGGTGTGTAGGGCACTCCTTTGGGGAGTGTTTGCAGTCAAGTCCCTGTGTCCAAAGACTGCTTTGTGCCACAGGTGGAGAGGATGGTCAAGACAGGATGTTGTTAGTTAGGTGCACTGACATTCATGTGAAACAGCCATTTTGTGTAGGGCTTGTGAACATAATTTCTTGTACTGTCTTTTGCATCCATGCAGGTCGACGTCCATCAGAAGAAGGGGATTTGGTGAGCCATTGCGAAGAAGATGCGGACACTGGGGGTCCATAGCCCATGGAGCATCCATTGTCAGAAGAGGTGGAAGGACCTGAGATGCTTGGCCAGGAAGACTGGAGAGGCCTAGATGGGGATGTCTTCCCAACGAAGACAGGGTGCCCGTCAGACCATGACCCCTTTAACAGTCTGCATTTTGGTGGTGGCCTACCCGGCCTTGGATGGGCATTTTAGGGCAGCACAGCAGCCACAATGGGGTGAGTACAATGCAATTACATTATTGATCCCTTACCAGATGATTGAGTGACGGACAAAATGCTCCCCCGGTCTCACAGATCATCTGTGATCATGTTGGTGTAGATAGGCCATGTGTTCCCAACTGCTATTCTCATTCTTTTGGTTCTGGGACTGAACTGTGGGGATCCATCAGTCCACTTGCACAGCAGAAAGCATATATGACTGTGATTAGTGTTCAACTTTTCTGCTAGTACCACTCTGGTGGGTGCAAGTTTCCACCAACAAATCACTCCTCCCAGATGTTGCAGAACAAAGGTGGGTAGAATGTGGCTCACTGTCCTCTGCCATGTATCTGTTGATATGTCTAGGTTGAAATCTTCAAGCCAGGGGCACATTTTCCTCATTGTATGTTGGGTGCTGATGTCTCACTTCGGTCTGTGATGCATGGGTGTCCATTATACACGTGGCATGACTTACATGAAAAAATTTTGGTAGCTGTAGCAAAGGTTCTTTTCCTTGATACGTGAGGCATGTGCTTTGTCATGGATGATGTCTCATAGATGTGGCCAACATACCTTGTGCATACCTGGGTGCAAGTGTTCCATTTCCGCTAGAACACATATGTATGCACTAGATGTAAGCTTGTGCTAGCCATGCAGATGGCATGATATCTGAAATCTAGCACATGTATGCCCATGGGGTCTTGCTGTTGATATGATGCTTCTGCAGTGGTTGTCCATTCACTGTGATCCCACAGACAGGACAGTGTCACCATCACGTGTAGTCAGACAGATACATTCATACCTCATGGTGTGTAGTTTGTCATTTGTTACTGCATTAGCTATGATGGACATGACAGGTAGGGACAGGGTGTTGCTCCACTTCATGATCTATTGTAAGCTTGATGGAGTATGTTGATGCAGGTGCACAACACCTGTGTGTTGTTTGGAAAATGTGCCCTGACTGTTGTGATGCATCATGGAATGATTTGCAGTGATGTTTGCATTACTTGCGTTTGGGGTCAGGGATTCTTCCATAGGCAAATGCCATGCTTGTCATGTCTGATATGTGACGAGTGATGTTGGTTCTCTTGGTAGAACAATTTGGTGCTCTCCTGTTAGTGACTGCCTCCTCAACTCAATTCGGGCAGGCCTTGCTTGTAGAGCTGTAATTTGTTGGTATGTGTCCATAGTGACATGGATGTTTCCATGTCACCTAATGAAGACATTTCATGTTGGTACCAGTGTTGTCTGCCTTTCCCTAGCAACATATGTTTTTGTTGACTCATGATATCAGTGCAAGGTAGATGTGTGCATAGGACTCTCTGTGTAATTGGTAGAGTACCTTACAATGGTATCCAATTGATGGCTACTGGTTCACTGTGTTGTGCTGGAAGTGGGACAGATTTGGGGTGCAGTGGTCACCTAGTTGTGGTATGATTAGTGTTTTAGCTAGACTTCTACCCTGCTATTGTAGTCATGAGTGACCAATATTTGCTTACATGTCACCTTTGTAATTCAAGGTGGCGAGAATGGTTTTGTGTTGGCACATGATGGTGCCCCTTTGCTGTCAATTCATGTGAGGGGGCCACTTGACATGATTGTATGTTTTGTGTCTCAGAGTTGTGATTGACTTGTTATCATGTACATAATATGACCCTATTTCACTTTCTTTAGGTACAATCAGCACTGGCAGGCAAAGGAGACCTGGCCACACCGAGTGGGGAAGCATATGGCCACGGGGCCTCCGGTCATGACACCAGTAAGCGGGGAGACCGATCATTCATCAACATCCTCGGATTCCTCCTCCAGTGGGCACTCCATAATGGTGGTAGATCCATTGACGACTACCCCAGTACCATCTTTGTCCTCCATCCACTGTTCAATCACCGCACTCCCTGTTGCTCCCGACCCAGTTGGCTGTACCCACTCACCCAAGAGTGTGGGCATCTCCCTTGCTGCAGGCACCTCTGCCCTTGCCCCTGTAACCCATGATGCCCTCAGTGAGGAGCCTATTGACCTCCTGAGGTCAATCTCTATGGATCAGTCCAACATCGTGAATGCCATCCATGGACTGGGCAACTTTGGCAACACAAAAGGATGATGGACAGAGTGCTAAGTTTTGTCAGTGAAGGCATTGAGTGTGTTGATTTGTGATAGTTTGCTTTGCATTTGTATGCACATGTGTCTATTTAGTTGTGAGTCCATCTTAGCTAGTTGGTGTAGGAGTATGTCCCATGGAGTGTGAATTGTGTGTGCTTTGTTGCCTTGCCCTTCACCCATTGCGTGACTGTGCATGACAATTGATGTTGGTATTGCTTGTCCCTGGGATCCAATTTTGTGGGCAATTCCTGTGTGCATGTTTTATGGGGCCTTTGTTCAACTTGATTTGTGTTGCAGTGCAGCATCCTTCCATGCACTGTTCTGCTACTCCCATCACAGCTGTGCAGGTCTTGTTGCGGTGGTGTGCTTTGCATCATTTGTCTATGTGTCTTTGTGTGTATTGTGCATGCATCGTTCTTTCACTGTGCAATGTGTGTGTGTGTGATGTGTGTGTCGATTACAGGGTTGTTTGATGGTGGTGTGGTGTGTTCCATGGCACATGGATGTATATGTGAGTTGTATGTGTGGTCCGTCCCTGGCCATGCTGGGTGTGAGTGTGTAGAATGTATTTGAATTTGTGCAGTAGTTGTGTTGTGTTTGCTGTGTGTGTATGGTATGTGGCCATCTGTGTCCCTGAGCCTGTGTTGTGTAGCCGTGTGTATCTGTGTCATATTGCCGCGCAGTGTGTTTGAATGCGGGCTGAAGTATGCATGTTGTGCATGTGTGGGTGTCCTCATTGCATTGTGTGAAAGTGTGTCTACAATGATAGGTGTAGCTGCTGGTCATCAACCCCCCTATGATGTGTTTGCCAGCGCAGAGTGCTGTTGTTAAAGGGTTCACATTACAGATAGGTGTGAGTATTTACGGTTGGTGTCATCGGGGTAGATTCCGGTGTCTTTTGGCAAGCAGAGGCATGACATTGAGGAATGACTCCATGGTGGCTCTGTAAATGTATGGCTTTCGGCAGGTGAGTATCTCTATTTATGCTGCTCCTTTCCACCTCCTGACACATGGTGGTTGGACCTCCGCGGTCACATTGGCGTGTATAACTTCCTAATAGGTCCAGCAGAAACATGGTCTCTGCCAGTCTGTTTGTGGCTCTGACAGACCGAGGCAGTCTGTGCTGCCTACCAGTGGCGGTGGGCCGTGGCGGTCTTCTGTTGCCTCCACTGCCAAACTCATAATATGGTGGTCCACTCCACCAGCCTGTTGGCAGTCAATCCACCATTGCCAACATGGTGAGACTCGGACCGCCAAACTCGTAATGAAGCCCAAAGATAGACA
This sequence comes from Pleurodeles waltl, assembly GCF_031143425.1. NCBI lineage: Eukaryota > Metazoa > Chordata > Amphibia > Caudata > Salamandridae > Pleurodeles > Pleurodeles waltl. The sequence goes on from NC_090440.1 coordinate 807,539,188, forward strand.
GACCCCTAGACAATCGACCTCCTGTCTAGAATGAAGGGAAACATGGATTTGTACTGACCTGGACATTGTTGAACTTGTGCCTCTAGAACCAGTGGCACTGGCCTCCCCACCCCCTTTCTGGGACAGTAGTGAATGGACTAGCTGAAGGAGATGGTCTCCCTCGAACTTCTGTGAATGAGTTTGAACTAGAGGTGCCCTTGGAGTGATTACACAGACTGCTGCAAGTTGCATGGGTGCCCTACAAGTGAACAGGATGTTATGGAGCCTGGGGCGAGTAGTTAGAAAGTGTTGCCTGCCTTGAGTGCCATAAGGTGATGTTGATGGAGTTTTAAACTGCCATGTAGATCTGGCAAGGTCAAAATTCTACCAGGCCCAAATTGTTCTTTTTTAGACACAAATGTCCCCCCTGAAGTAGACTCAAGACAGTCCCAAGGGCAGGGTGCAGTGTATCTAAAAAGTTGGACATGTACTTTTACGTTTTACATGTCCTAGTAGTGACATTTTGTTTTTCACTACTGTAAGGCCTATTTCTCACTTAGGATAACATTGGAGTGATTGTGTTACACTTTACAAGCTTAATTTCTAAATAGAAAGAGATAACCCCTCCAAGTTTGGTGTCCCTGAAGTCACAATTTAAAATCCTAACTTATGGTGAAGTCAGATCGCAATAATGAAAATGTCACTTTTAGAATGTTGGCATTTTCGTACTTTAGCCATTTGATGCCCACTGTCTGCCTCTAGTCACATGCCAGGGGTAGAGTAATAGCTTGGCTTTGGTGTCCTAGACAGCCACACACAATGAGAGCTTTTGTGTGACCTGATAGGCCTTGATGGGCCATCCTGAGCAGTATGGGAGGAAGTCATTGGGCACAGTGTCATTTACACCTGAACAGGTTGTGCCCTGTCCACACACAAAGGGCTGTATAACCCCCTGTAGTGGGTCTGGAACTAGGGAAGGAAGGGCAGAAACTCCATGCACTTCAAAGTCAAATCTTTGAAGTCTCCCCCATTTCAAAGGCCAAACAAATTGGGTAAAAGTACTGGACTTCTCAAACAGTCACTTCAGTACCCTTCAGGACCTGTGAATACTCTGCCAGGAAGAAGGACTGCTGTGCTGCTGAAGGACTACCACTCTGCGGGACTGCACTCTGTTGGACTGCTGTTCGCTGGACTCCTGCTTTGCGCTGTGAATGCTGCCCTCTTGCCTGGGAGTGAGAAGGACTGGACCTGAAACAGACTTCCAAACATCCTTCTCCTGTACCTGGACTCGGCCATGTGTGAGTCTGCCTTGCCAAATGGTGCCACTCCAGTCCTGGACCCTTGGAAGTGAATCTAAGGTGATTGGTCCAGTGAAACTGCTGCATTCTCTGCTGCAGGAGCAGAATTGAAGCATCATCTTTTGTGCTTGGGGAAACTCAACACATCCTCTCTACTGCGTACATCGGAACGGACCCAACCAGAATCCCATTGCTGCTGCATCTCGCATCTCAAGACCAGGGCATCGCCTTCAGAACCAACACTGTGACGTTTTTCCCAGAGCAAGATCTTTACTTCCCCATCAATGGCAGACTCAATGACAACAAAACCCCACATCGCAGCCTCTGCTCTCTTCAGAACCGATGCATCGCCTAAACTGTTCAATGCATCCTCGATGTCGATGTATCAGGAGCTCACACTCCAGCCTCTCTAAATCTTGGAACCATCAGCCTGCCACTGATGTATGCTGAACATTGACATATCCCCACTACTGTGTGGCTCAGAATTGGCGCATCACAACGCAACTTGGATTTAAGGTACTTTGGTTCCACGGGCCCAACTGGGACCCTGAAGTCGGCATGCACGCCATCAGCTTGAACTTTTGACTCTGTCTTGGTCTGGCGAGACCAGATATCCCAAATTGGTACTTTAGCTTTTTGTCTTCTAAATGCTATTTTACAGGTTATTTTTAAAAATCCATAAACCAAGGTCTACATATTCAATTTATTTATGAAGGTCTTTTTTTCAAACCAGGTGTGGGGTTCTTTTTGTGTAGCATTTTAACTTTTATATTGTTTAAAATGTTGCACAATCACTTTAACATTGCCTTACAGTTAAGCTTGACTGCTCTGAGCCAAGCTTCCAGAGGGTGAACACAGGCTAATCTGGGATTTGTTTGTGCCTTACCCTGACAAGAATGGTGGTTGCTGCTTGACCAGGACTCACACTCCAGTCAACCAACAACCTAATTTCTTACAGTGTGCTTTGTCTATTCTTTCGTCTTCAAGTGGGAGAGTGAAGTATCAAGTCTCCTAATGGTACAGGCGGCCATCCATAGGCCACCTTCAAGCACCACTGCACACCTCACATCCATTGCCACTTCCTGTAAGAAGGATAGAACCACAGGAATAGTGGAAACTACAGCTCCCCTCTTCGAGTACTAAGACATTTGTGTTGAGATGGGTGGGCAGAACTGTTTTGCAATATGCAGCAAGGAGCTGCCAGCATAGACATCTGCTCGCTGAGGGCTGAAGACTGATGAGAGGGCGCTTCATTAAATAAGAAAAAAAAGAAATAGTCAATATTGACTTCAGCAGCTAGTTTTTATAAGGCAAAGGCCTTCAGGGGAAGATGTGCAACATAAGCCATTGGTGTGGACTTTTTGAACATTTACATGTGTCACTGAGGTGTTTGGACAAAACATTGGATAAAAATAAAATGTGTTGCAGAAATCTTGTGTCAAGAATGTTATAATTTCAAATATATCATGGAAAGGAATATCGAAGGTAAAAATATCATTTTAATTGTTATCTTTAATATTGATGTAAAAAACATATCATTGTTAGGAAATATAATTGGATATAATTTAGTTTTTTAGTGTTAAACAGTATTTTATGTTTTTATTTTTTATGTTATGTGTTATCTGTTCTTATTTGTGAATTTATTTCAAATAATAAGTATTTAAGTAATTTAATGTTTTTTATTACTTAAAGACTTGTTTTAGTGGGGGATGCTGCGTTAATAGGGGATAAGGTTGGGGAGATTATAAAAAATGTGCATTTTAATTTTTAACTTTAAGATGATAATCTTTACGTTATGAAAATGTTTCTATTATTTGTAAAATGTCCTTTATTATTTTAAGTTGCGTTTTATTTCTTAGAATTAGTGTGAAATAAGATTTATTTTATGTGTTAAAGCAATTAAAAACATATTCTAAAAACATTTAAAATATTTTAGAAATTAAATTTGTTTGTTAATTATGTATAGATTTCTTTAGTAGCATGGTGATGGGTTAATGCAGGATAAGGGTAGAGAGATTAATAAAATTGTATATTTTAGTTTTTAATTTTAAGTGAATATTTTTTAACATATGTACATGTTTTTATTAAGTGTAAATGTATTTTATTATATTAAAATGTTATTCTATTTTAAATGTATTGTGAAATGAGGTGTATTTTAATGTTTTTAGAAAAACTATTTTAGAAAAAGTTTATAATGTTTTATCATTGTCTTTAGGTGTTTCAATTAAGAATTTGAATTTTTTTATGAACTTTCTATAATTGTATGAAACAGAAAAGAAATTAGAATAAAAAAATAATTGTTGTGAAGTTACAAAATAAGAACAATTTGTGTACATTTATTTTTAAAATGTTGTTATTTGAAAACTAATTGCATTTTTTGGAACAAAAAATAGGAATAGTAGAACATATTATTACAATTTTGCAGGTTTTATTACTGAATTATTAAAAACAAATTTAAATGTTTATATTAATATTTGTAGTTTATATTAGTGTATTATTATATTATATTTTTTAAAACAAATATTAAAGTGTGATAATGTGTAGTATTTATTCTGTATTTTGCATTTATAAAATATAATATTCTATCTGAGACATTTTATTTTGAATTGGATTTAATTAATTTGTATTTTTATGTTTTTTACACCTTCCTCAAGTTTGTTTAGATTACAGTGGAAACGGCTAATATCACCTCTTGAGTGTTCAAAACCTTCATCAGGTTTGTTTGGATTGGAGTGGGAATACTAAATCTCACCCTCACTGTCCAACACCTTCCTTAAATTGATCTCAATTGAGGTGGGAATAATAAATGTTACCCCTTTAGTGTACAACACCTTCCCCAAGTTGGCTTAGATTAGAATGGGAATTGTAAATTGCACCCCTTTAGTGACCAATGCCTTCCCCAAGTTGTTTCAGATTGGAGTGGAAATAGTAAGTGCCAACCCTTCAGTGTCAAACGCCTTCACTGAGTTGGTTTAGAATGGAGTGGTAATAGTAACTGTCACCCCTTTAGTGTCCAACTCTGTCCCTGAGTTGGTTTATGTTAGAGTGGGAATAGTAGATGTCACCCCTTTAGTGTCCAGCACCTTCTTCAAATAGGTATAAATTGGAGTGGGAATAACAAATGTCATCCTTTTCAGTGCTGACACCTTTCCTAAGCTGGTTTAGATTGGAATAGGAACAGTAAATGTTGCCCTATACATGTCAAACACCTTTCCTGAGTTGGTTTAGATTGGAGTGGGACTAGTAAATGTCAACTCCTTGCGTGTCCAAAACCTTCCTCAAATTTGTTTAAATTAGAGTGGGAATAGTAAATGCCACCCCTTTAGTATCCAACACCTTCCCTAAATTGGTTTATGTTGGAGTGGGAATAGTAAATGTCACCCCTATAGTGTCCAACACCTTCCTCAAATGGGTTTAGATTGGAGTGGGAATAATACATGTTACACCTTTAGTGTCTAACCACCTTCCCTAAATTGGGTTAGATGGAGCAGAAATAGTAAATGTAACCCCTTTAGTGTTAAACTCCTTCACTGAGTTGGTTTAGATTGGAGAGGGAATAGTAACTGTCACCTGTTTTGCTTCCGTTAATGGATTATGAAAGTTTTTCTCCTCCTCGGGTAGATTGCTTCCAGCACCGACGTTAGAGATGTATACTATATGGAGCGGTTTACAAAGCAGAAAAATACATGAAAAAGTATTTTACCACGCGAGGCAAGATATGTTTTACGCAGGCCAACTGCAAGCATAGAAATGTCTTGCAGGTGTGACTACTAATTGCATATGCTTGAATTATTTAAGGTTTAAGCACTATTGATACACCATAGAGCCTGGTGGGACTCCAAGTCCCAGGCTCCTTTTTGCCTCGGCCTGCTCCTCTCCACCTGGGGCCACTTGCTGCTGATCGCGGGCGCTATAAAGCGCACCGCGCAACACTCCTCTTGGTTGCTGCCACATAGAGCCTGGTGGGACTCCAAGTCCCAGGCTCCTTTTTGCCTCTGCCTGCTCCTCTCCACCTGGGGCCACTTGCTGCTGATCGCGGGCGCTATAAAGCGCACCGCGCAACACCGCTGCGCGGGACGCGCCCGGGCAAAGCCCGGGCCAAGGGCGGGCCCGTCCGCACCCGTCAGAGACCGAAGGAGGCCGGGCTGGGCCCCCCCTCTGGGCCCTAAGGTACGCTACTAGTTCATATAGTGCTGGGAAGCAACTTTAAAACTCAGTTTTGCCCTGCTTTTGTAACTTTAATCCTCAATGGGGAAGCGTAAGGCGAAAGGTAGCCCTGCACTGGGATCTGCAAAATCTAATATACTTAAAACCAATAAAGTCATGTTATCACATGCTAACTGTGTTGCCAAGGAAATAGATGACTTGATTGAAGAAGTTGAACAGATTTTAAACAATAAGGAGAGGATCAGGCGAAAGGAGTCGAAATCTGGTACTCTCATCCCGTTCTTGACTCCAAGTTTGCATATTGCCCCCAAACCACAAACTGTTACGTCACTTCATCAGGCATCAGCCCCCCAAGGCCCTACTAATATTGGTTGTTCTTCTTCCCCATCTGCATTTCATCTTGATCCTGAAGTACCAAACGACAATATTACACATTTCTCAATTCCTTGTTCTAACCGTTTTTCCTCTCTGGCCCCCCAAGTTCTGGAAAATCCTATATCAATCTCTACGACCTTGCCATATACGGAGAGTGTTCCTTCACTAAATGACTTGCCAGCATTGGTGGTTAGTCTTAAGAGCGAAATAGGCGAGCTGAAATCCTTACTGTTTGAAATTACTACTCTTCTCAAAGGTAAAATTCTTCTCCCTATTGGTGAGCCCAAACCAAACTCTACAACATCCAACCAGTCACACGTAAAAATTGTTTCTTCCACTGAGTCTCTGCCACCGCCATCAAGCACAGCAGCCTTTATGAAGGGCAGCACTCTTACAGGCAGAATATGTCCTCTTTTGAACGTAACACTCCTCTTTCCTTTAATGTCCCTCTCAAATGGGACACTACTAAAGCTTCCCGTCAAAACTTTGACCCAACGAAGAATAATTATATATATATGTGTAATGTTCCACCTCTGCCCCCAAATACACGAGAAGACAAAGCCTCACTAGCCAATAAGGCCACGCACTGGCTGAGACACGTTAGAGGCTGTGGCTCAGTCATCCACGACGACATTTTATCTGCCGAACGAGCGAATGGCCTTCCAGGTTGTCGAGACTTCATAAAACTCAATTTCAAAAACTCCCATCTGGTAAAAGGTCTTCTAGATATGGAAGCACGCAATATAAATAGGAAGCCATCTGCTATTTCTCTCAGCGCCAATCGACCCACCGATGGTTATATGAAGCCGAACCTCCTCCCTAGAACAGCCAGCTGGGTCTCGAGCCGTTCTATAGACCATCGAGATTTCAGGCCATTAGGCCATCAGGCCCCAAAAGGTGTACCATCTGACCCTGTCCCAAACACCAGGTCCGGCCCTACTTCTAGTGGCCAATTAGCACCTGATTTCGATCTCCAGGGGGCCATCTCCGACATCGATTGACTATACTCTACTAATTCCTGCGTCCCCATTCCTAGCTTAGACCGACGGGCTACAGGTTCTTCATCCTATCCACTTAGCCCAGGTGTTGCTTCCCCTCTGGGTTCACGACTCGTTAATATCAATCAATTTACAAGTCCGCGTATGAAGAAGTTTATTGACAGCAACCTTCCAGATGACACTCTCGTGAAACCAAGCTGCTCTATTGCCCAGACACCAGCAAAACTTTTGTCCTGGAATGTGGCTGGCATCAATGGCAAACTTGCAGACATTGAGTGGGGGGTATTTGTTGAAAATTTTAATGTATGTATGTCCCAGGAAACATGGGCCAAAAACTGCACATATAGACAGGGGTTTAGTTCCTTTTTTAAACCGGCTATGCCGTCTTTAGCAGGTAAGGCAGTAGGGGGCTTATGTACTTGGGTAAAATCGACAGAGGTGGGAGGAATTAAGGAGATATACGTGGACTCCCATGACATTTTGGCTATTGCTATCCAACCAATCTCAGGCTCCCCCGTTCTCTGTATAAATATTTATAGCAGGCCGGGACCCTCCAATAATTGCTCTACTATCATTGAGCTTTTAAATACTCTTATTTCAGACTTTCGTCTTAAATATCATATTATAATAGCAGGGGATTTTAATGTCCAGCTTGAAATCAATTTAGATCTTATAGAGGTCATGCAACCTGAAGATAGTGTTTGGAACATTCCTCCCTATTCCACTCAGCAAAACTCATACAAACCTTGCGCTAGGGCAATGCAGGTAATAGATCTTATGATATCACATGGTCTCCGTCTTGGCAATGGCCGTTTCCCAGCTGACACCCCCGCAAGACCAACCTTTTTCAGGGGTTCCTATAGTAGTAAACTAGATTACATTTTCTTTGATTTAAGAGTTTGGCACTACATACTAGATGTGGAAGTGGGCAATCCATACACTAGCGATCATGCCCCTCTACAGATTACGTACAAGAGACCTCTTCTAGCAGGAGCTGTATTTCCTTCTGTTTTACCTGCTGTTATGGAGTTGTTTAGCAATAGGCGCACAGTAAGATGGGACTCCTTTGAGAAATCGAACAAGCTCCGAGAAAAACTGTGTGATCTAATTTCTTCCTACCAGTTATTTGACCATAGTCTTACTTTTTCTCCAATTGAAGTTACGTCCCTTCATTTGGACCTCTTCACTACCCTGAAAGAGCTGTTTTCTAGACGCCCAAGGCCGCTGACTAACTCCTGCCCCCAACCCTGCTCCAAATGGTTCAACAAGAGGTGTAGAGAGGCTAAAAATACCCTGGTTAGCATCTTAAGGACAAAGGACAGAATAGGTATCATTAATGCTAGACGTAATTATGCTTTTATATGCAATAAGAGCAAACATGAGCATGAAGAGGAGCTCTGGAGTGACCTACTTGAGGCAGCTAGAGCTCATGACTCCAAACGATTTTGGATTTTGGTATCTCATAGTGATCAGAACCGAGCCCCTTATTTGGAGTCTCATATTACTCCTGATGCCTGGCTTTCCCATTTTAAAGAACTGTACGGCTCTCCATTGGCCCTCGATGCCCCAAATCTGGCACAGTTGACAACATCTTATTCACCCGCGTCCTCTTTGCCCCTCTTTACACTGAACGAAACCGCCCTGGCCATCACAGCCCAAAAAGCAGCGAAGGCCCCTGGGTCGGATGGGATTCCTTCTGATATGTTTAAAGCGGACCTGAATACCTGGAGCCCGTATATTAATAGGCTTTCTAATGCCATTTTGATTACCAGATCCTACCCTGACTCATGGAAAGAGACTATTATCGTGCCTATCTATAAGAAAGGAGAGAGGAATTCCCCGGGAAACTACAGACCCATCAGCCTCCTTGACAATCTCCAAAAAATATTTTGCCACCAATTGTTGAGCAGGCTGAGTAAATGGATAGTGGATAACCAAATTTTAAATCACCTCCAAGCGGGCTTCAGAGAAAAAATCAGCACAATAGACCAGATATTTCACTTTATCTCTATTAAATGGAAAGTTGTCGATGTGAATTCAGGCCACCTATTTGTAGCTTTTGTTGACTTAAAATCAGCTTTCGATTTGGTACCTCGCAATAAACTATGGGAGGTCTTGTCTAAAATGGTAGTCCCTTGCCCTATTTTAAATATCATTAGAGATCTCTATACTGGAAATTATGGTAGAATCAGATGGGGCCAGCATGGCGAACTAACTGAAAAATTTCCCACTGTTCGTGGTGTGAGGCAAGGTTGTGTACTCGCCCCTACCTTATTCCTCCTTTTCATAAACGCATGCATTCCGTATCTTATGGAGTGCTCCAATGATGCCCCCAAAATAGGAGGGCAGAAGATCCCCTGCCTCCTATTTGCTGATGACACCTTGTTGATATCCCAAACAGCCACAGGTCTCACAATCCTGCTTTCAAGATTTATGACCTTTTGTAATGACCACGGCTTGGAAATCAACCGATCAAAAACTAAGTGTATGGTGTTTGGGGATAAAAAAGGTAGGATGCGGCGCCCCATTTATTTAGAGGGCGCCGCATTGGAAAGAGTTGGCGATTTTGAATATCTAGGCCTGAAACTAGAAGATTCGCACAAATGGCATTCTCATCTTCAGAAAGCAAATGTCCGCTTGAAACAACGGACGAGCGGTATCATAATATTTGCAGCTAGATCTCCCAGCTTTGTCGTGACACCCGCAATTGAAATTTACAAATCACAAGCAAGGGGGGAGCCCTTCATGGAGCCGAGCTGTGGGGCCACTGTAATCTAGATGATCTGATAAAAGTGGAAAACTCTTTTTTAAGGTCCCTGCTAAGAGTTCCTTCTAGCACCCCAATGCTCCCCATTCGAATGGACCTAAACTTGCCTCCCATTTGCCAGATTGCTGCGCTTAGGCCCTTGTTGTATTGGATCCGTCTATGGTCATTAGACTCTCTTATTCCTTATAGATGTGGGCTAGTCAACCTGATGGCCAATAATACTAGTCCAAAAATCAAGTGGTGTTTGTATGTAGGTGGGATTTTCACACTACTTGGCTTGGGGTCTTACTGGAAGGATCCGCTATCCATTCCAAAAAACGCAACACAGACACTGAAGGATGCGTTTTGGCTCCATGTGCATCTTTCACAACTGTCTGCTGTCTCACCATCATCCATGACAGGCAGTTTCTTACAAATAAAATGCCATTATGAATATGCGCAATTTATGGACATAGTTCTCTCTCCACGTGCGTTGTACATTAGATTTAGGGTAGGTTCTCTCCCTTTGCGCATCTTAACACATAAATGGGCCAACACTAGCTGCACTTCGAAGATGTGCCCAATGGGTTGTGCCAGGGAAGAATCTTTTACCCACATTCTCTTTCAATGTCCTGCATACCAAAACCAGAGAGCTCGTTGGATTATCCCCTTGTGTAGGAAAATGGGTTTTAAGAACTGTCCACTGGCCTTGAGAATTTTTTTATCTGATCCATCCGTTCTAGTGGTTTGTTGCCTGGCAAAATACTTAGATTCCATCTGGCACTGTAGATTGAACATGCTTAAAAAAATAGAGGTAAACTCGACCATAGATGTGGGGAGCGGTTGTTGATGAACTCATCAGTGAATTTTAATGCAGGCACCTATTACCTTTTACTGCTTAAAGTATTTTTATGCCTAGACTTTTTTTTATATATTTTTTTTCTTTTAAGCAGAAATGTCTTATTATATTTAATATGACCGGCAAAGCCTGTATCTGATTTTCGATATTTATCATGCAAAATTTTTGTATTCCTACATGATCTTTTAATATTGTTTGAAATTTTTAAAGGAAGAATTTTTATGGTTAATATATACACTTTTAATATTTAAAAACATTTTTAATGTATGGATATTCTTATATTCTTAAATAGAAATGTTTCCTTTTGTGACATGTTCGGTTAGGCTTGTATTTGAATCTTGATGCCCAACATGCAAATCTTTGCACCATCATATGATTTTATAATATGGCTCGAATTTCCAGAAGAAAAACTCCCATGTTTAACATCTTCTTATGTAGTTCAACTTCTTATGTTCGAAATCTTCTGTTTATAATTTGCTGCTTTGTAAAACTGTGAATTGTGGTGTGCTTTTATGGTATTTACTTTTACCGAAATAAAGCTGACGAACGAACGAACGAACTGTCACCCTCTAAGTGCCCAACTCCTTCCCTCAGTTGGTTTAGATTGAAGTGGGCACAGTAAATATTACCCCTGGAGTGTCCAAAACCTCCCTCAGGTTCATTTAGATCGAAATGGAAAGAGTAAACGTCACCCCTTCAGTGTACATCACCTTTCCAAAATTTGTTTAGATTGGAGTGGGAATAGTAAATGTCACCCCTTTAGTATGCAACACCTTTCCTTAAGTTGGTTTATATTGGAGTCGGAATAGTAAGTTACTCCCTTTTAGTGTCCAATGCCTTCCTCAAATTGGTTTAGATTGGAGTGGGAATAATAAATGCCACCCTTTTAGTGTCCAACACCATCCCTAAATTGGTTTAGATTGAGTGGGAATAGTATATATAATCCCTTTAGTGTCCTACGCCTTCCCCTGATTGGTTTGGATTGGAATCGGAATAGTAAATGTAACTCCCTCAGTGTCCAACACCTTCCTCAAATTTGTTTAGATTAGAGTGGGTATAGAAAACATAAGCTCTTTAGTGTTCAACACCTTCCCTGAGTTGGTTTGTATTGTAAAGAGAATTGCAATTTTTACCCCTTTAGTATCCAACACATTCCCTGAGTTGATTTATATTGCAGTGGGAGTAGTAAATGTCACACCTTTAGTGTCCAATATCTTCTCCGAGATGGTATACATTGGAGTGAGAATAGTAAATGTCACCCATTAATGCCCATCTCCTTCCTCAAGTTAGTTTAGATGAGAGTGGTAAAGGTAACTGACCCTTTTAGTGTGTAACAGTTTCTCCACATTTGGTATAATAAAAAAATGTCACACATAGGGCCTCAATACAACATTGGTGGTCCTAGGACTGTCAATGCTGTGGTGGCAGATGGGTCACCGCACTCCTGCGTCCGAGCACCACATTACGACCCTGGCAGTCGGACCTCCAGGGGACTAGAGTCCCCGGCAGGAACATGTTTCCCACTAGGCTGACGACGGTCAGAGACTTGGTAAGCCACAATGGTGCTGGTGTGCTACAGTTTTGGCCTAGGCTCCCTCAAGGGAGCTGAGGCCAATATCGTTGCACTGTTCCCACTGGCTGACCGGCAGGAACGTCGTAAAATCATGTTCTCACAGGTCAGACCGGTGGGAACATCGTAATATGACAGGGGGTGAGGCAGCCGGGTTGATGGCAGCCTCATTCCCGCAAGTTTGGCGATCGGCTTGTTTGACCGCCAAACTCGTAATGAGCCCCATAGTTTGTAATGTTTTTTTTTGACAATTTTGTTTTTTTTGTATATGTTTACCTTTTGACAAATCCATTTTTATAATTAAAATGATAGCAATCTTAAACCGAAGTAAATGAAATAATTTATTTTCAAATGTAAATACATAGAAATAAATCAAATGTTATACATATTTGTATAATGTAAATTGACATCTATTATTTCACATTTAATATAATTTTTGAAAATATTCTTAGCTTTTTTAAATATAAATTTGTCAAATTTCATTTACCTTATTTATAATGAGTATATATCAAATATTTGTATATATCTCATACTATTATTTAATTTATATGTTACAATTTTTGGAACATTTTTTACAACATTGTTTGATATGTATAACTTTTTAATATAATTTCTTTACATTTTTTATAACATTTACTGAACATTTTTACTACATTTCTGATTGATTTATATGAGACTGTTTTTAGTTTCATTTGGCAGCCATTTTCTTTTACCACTAGCTTCTATTTTGCAGACCAATATGTGTTATTTTGGGTCTTTTTCCAGGAGCAAAGTCATGGTTAGGTGCTACTGTTCTTCGGAACAGGCAAGTCCATTTTAGGGGGGTTTAAGGGTTTTGGGGGTAGGTGGAATTTAGGCTTAATGTGCAACAGTTGGGTATATTGTTTTTAAAGGATCTTTGGGATGTTTAGATGGGTTTTTGCACTATGTTGTGTGTCACACGTTTAAATTGTATTTTAATATACAATTATTTTATGATATAGGTGTTGTTAATTATGTTTTATTGATTAAGGGCCTGAGTATGAGTTTGGAGGCCAGACCGTTGTACCGGCCGTCCCGAGATTACCGTTTTACAGGCTGAACCACCACCCACGAAGCCAAAGTGCCAACTGCCAGCGACGTGGCAGTCTGTTACCTTGGCGCTCCATACTCCAGCCCCGTCAGCACCGCAGCCAACCGTCGAGCCAATTACAAACACAGTCAACATGGCAGTCCCCTTGCGGCAGATAGCCCAGGGCGGTCAACAACCGCTGCATGCGTTCAGCAAAGCTACAGATAAGTGCCCATTGGATGAATTCAAAAACAAAACAGCTGACAATCATGGAACCAGTGAACACGCCTGCAAATCACACTGTAAAACACGCCCCTTCACAGACCATGATCCTTTGCATTTCCATGGCAACCAAGATTTGATTTTGTTCAGAGAGATAAGGCACCCCTTTTTCAATATCCCTAAAATCCCTTTCACACACTTTTCTCCATTTATTCTTCACATCACTCTTCTTTTGTAAGTAACTCCCTGTCACCACTTTAATTCCCCACCATGTCACATTTCAAAATCCCTGTTTCTCAGAGGATGAATTGAGACTCATGGTGGATAAAATCACAAGTGTAGAGCCACAATTGTTTGGATCCCAAGTCCAGCACACTCCTCTCAGTCCAAAATGAAACTGGCAAAGGATCATAGACGGAGTGAATGCTGTAGGCACCAGCCCCTGCACAAAGGTGACATTAGAAAGAGCTGGAAGGACCTGAGGGGCAAGGTGCATTCCCTGGCTTCCAGGCAACAGATGGAGGTCAACAAGACTGGCAATTGCCCTCCCAGTGCCCTCTTTGCCATCCTGCATCCTGAGGGCTTGACAGGAATACCTGGGGGAGCAGAGTCTGGTAAGTTACAACTCAAAAACTGTAACTCCCAGGAGACCCTGTTTCTGTAAATCAACCACCAGTCCAGTGTTCACTTGCCTTCATACACCTGTTTGTTGACTCTCAAATTAAGATTACTTACCTGGGAGTATACTATTTGTCAGGTGTTGGGAAGTAGAGGGAGTAGCCTGACTGCAACTCTCAGGAGACCCTCTTTCTGTAACTCCTACCACCAGTCCGGTATTCAGCTGCCCAAATACACCAGTTTGTGAACTCTCAAATGCTCCTCACTCACCTGGGAGTACCCCATTTGTCAAGTGTTGGGAAGTAGAGGGAGTGGCCTGACTGCAACTCCCAATATGCCCTCTTTCTGTGACTCTAACCACCAGCCCAGTAATCACTTGCCCCTATACACCTGTTTGTGAAGTCTCAAATGAGGTTTACTCACCTGGGGATATACCATTTGTGTAGTATGTGAAGTGGAGGGAGTGGCATGACTGCAACTCCCAAGAGAGCCTATTTCTGTAACTCCATCCACCAGCCCAGTGTTCACTTGCCCAACTACACCTGTGTGTAAACTCTCAAATTACATTTACTCACCAGGGAGTATACCATTTGTCTAGAGAGTTTGGAAGTTGAGGGAGCGACCTGGCTGCAACTCCCAGGAGACTCTGTTTCCGCAACTCCTACCACCAGCCTAGTATTCACTAGCCCAAACATAACTGTTTGTGAACTCTCAAATGCTCTTCACTCAACTGGGAGTACGTGCCAGCCCAGTGTTCACTTGCCCAAATGCACCTGTTTGTGAATTCTCAAATTAAGTTTACTCACCTGAGAGTGAGCAATATACAGATCATGCTCAACTCAGAGACGTGTACGTCTACCTAACTCCATCTTGACATGGTATGCCAAGTTTAAACCATTGAGGACAGGAATGACACCTTACCAACTCTCTAGACCAAGTATTCCTAAGTCCTTAAGCTGCATCAGCAGATTGATAACAGCAGCAAACACATTGACACAGCACTGCACACAATATATCTGCAGTTACAGATACAACAAAAGTGTGTGTTTGCTTGTATCACATACAACTAGGCCTCCGAATGGTCAAATGTACATGTTGACTCTCCACTATGTTGGCTTCACTGTTGGTAAGATGTCATTTTCATTCCCTCATCCAAAGTGCAACTGATCAGCACATCTAATGAGCTGCTTGAGTCTAGTAATTTAGGCAAGCTTCACACGTCATCACAAATACTCCAATAAGATGTTAACATGGCACAATATGTTAACCTATCACTCAAAAATGTCCAATGTCTCTACTTCTTGTAACACAAAACCTCTGGAGGTAGATGTCACACTTCAACGAATAACAATGTACACTCTTTCTCAACAGGTCAAGCTGATATTAACCACACTCCACACTTCTGCCTCTGTAGCAGCTGACCACCCCTTGCATTCCGTGGGGAATTCCATGCAAGAATTTAGGAGGTGCATATGGCAAGACACCTACCACTGCCTGCAAGAAACCTATTCTTTAATGCCCTCCTTTGTGTGTCACACATACACTCTGACATTCTGTGGACTGATCCTGAACCACATTCCAGTTTTAATGGAAGGAGTACCCTGGACTTTGGACTTCCAATGGTGTGGCATCTACTCCAATGATTTCATTCACCATGACTGACCCCTTCACTTTACATTTTTGTTACTTTATGTCCCAAATTTATTTTCTGTAATAGCATTGTAATAAATTCACCTGTTATAGACTCATTGTCTGCTTTCTTAAAATTCACATTTAGCTATGTAGATATATAAGACCGTGTGAACCATAGGATGAAGATACAAGTTACGTGTGCAAGCTGCATGCACAGTGTCCAACTCAGGATTACAACCATTACAAACTAACACATACATACAAGTGTCTTGTTTCAGAAAAGATTTGATTACATTGTTCCACACATAGGTTGTCAAGATGTAAGAACACATTGAAAGTCATACATGACTATATCAGACTGTGCAGGCCACAAAATATACCAGTAAAGACCCCCCGAACATTGTAGGAATGGACATGTCAGACTTTGTCCTGTTAAATAGGCAAAAATGGATATGGTTGATGTCATCAGCTGCAGCCATATTTCCTAGCTCTCAAAAGGAAGCCCGCCTCATATAATACAATACCCAGACATATGGCAGTACAACAGTTCCTAATCACAGGGACATAAATATGAGTGAGGTGCCACAGGCACTTTGGCCTACAATGATGAAACACATTAACAGCTGTAAACAGGTCAGACAAAAAGTGTGCTTTGCTAATGTGAAGGGGAACTGACATGAATTTGGCCTACAACAACATTTTATTGACCACATGATGACATACATGATGCATCATGGCCACCACACAACAACGAACAAGTCCAACTGAGTCTTCTGCACTTCCATCCTATCACTGTGCAAGCTGTCTTGACCCAGGTCTTTGAAGAGTCCTGAAGACCAGGTAAGCTTATTTTGTCAAAGATAGCAGGACAGTACAACTGCAGCAACCACCTCCATCCACGCCCCCATCCGTTCTCCCGTCCGTTCTCTTCCGTCAAGTATCCCATCAAGTCTCGTGCCCTTAGGATTCCACAACAAGCACGAGACTCAATGGAACCCAACACATCTTCCCCCTTAACAACACTAAATAAATTGGAATAAAATGTACATCAACACTAGGACACTACAAGAACAATTATCCTACTTTCATGCAAAAAGTACATAATCAAGGTATTTCCTGGGAGGCATCTTGTTCTTAGACAAAGTTTTTCACATTATGTCCTTTGTTCCATGCTTCTCCTTGGTTGATCCATCCAATGCCTTACCCCACATCTCCATATCACAAGGCAAAGTCTTTCGTATCATGTCCTTTGTTCCAAGCCTCACCATGGTGGATTCTTCCAATGGCTTACTCAACAGTTCCACATCACGAGCTAAGGATAACTTCTCCTTATTCCACCAATTGCCATCTTCCAATTTGACTGCATTTCTGCAAATTTTAATGACCCTTTTAGGGCACAAAAACTTAGAGTCACCCTTCTGGACAATGCAAGCACTTTTGATCTTCACAAAATCACCCGCCTTGACACAAATTGTGTTCCTTAGACCCCCTTTATATTTATTTTGAGCAAAAACCCTTTTCTCATTCACCTTCTCAATCAATTCTTTCTTAACCACAAATTCACCCATCCATTGTCTCGTCAACTTGGTTGCAGGAACTCTTCCTCTCAATAACACAAAAGGGGACACATCGGTATCTGCATTTGGAGTGGTCCACACTGCCCACAACAACTTCCTCAATTCCACCTTGCAATGCAAACCTCTGGCCTTAGCCAGTGGTATATTCTCCTTAATCACCCTATTAAAGCGTTCAACCAGTCCATTACTCCTAGGGTGATATAGTGAAGTTTTAACATGCCTAATTCCCATGTGCACCATAAAATTAGAAAACTGGAGAGGGCAGAGTGACTTGGGACTTGTCACTAATTGTACACGCCAAACGATCTCTCACAAAGTGTTCCACCTCCATATCCAAACCAGGCCACCAGAAATTCTCCCTAATCCTCCTCTTCATGGCCTGCATTTCAATGTGTCCTTCATGCCCCAGGGTTAATATTTTGTTCCTCATTCCTTCCAGCACAACCAAAACACCAGGACGCATTACAATGTTGTTCACTACAGACAACTCCTCAAAGACTTGCTTGTATGCTTCACATCTTACAGATTTGCAGGTAGACTACCCTTGCAATATGCCTTCCATAACCTCATTTATTTGTTCATCCCTTCGACACGCCTCCTTCCATTCACTTTCCGTCACCGCACCTTCCAAATGACACTCAAGGGAGCACACCAAAACATCATCTCCATCTGCACCCTCGTCACCATTCACACTTCTGTGAGGATGATGAGAGAGGCAGCCAGCAAGCAAATTTCTCGCACCTGGAACATATTCCACATGGAAATCATACATCTGCAATCTATATTGCCACTTGGCAATTCTTGGAGAAGCACGTTGTGCACCTGAAGTGGAAAATAATTGCATTAAAGGTTCATGATCCATTCTGACTGTAAAATGTACACCCCAAAGATAGGATTAGAAATGCATAATTCCCCACAAACATGCAAGTGCCTCTCTTTCTATGGTCGAGTAAGTAGCTTCAGCCCCCCTCAGACTTCGTGAGGCAAAAGCTATCACTTCATCTTACCATTCCTTTGCTGCAGCAAAACAGCCCCCAAACCCAGTGGGCTAGCATCAGTCATAATTATAATCTCATCCTTAGTATCAAATGTTTTCAATGGAATGGCCAATGTAACTTCTTTTTTAATAGCTACGATCTCCTGCTCACATTCATGTCACCAATCAAATTTAACATTTTTTTAATAGATTCCTGATACTATAAGTTTTACTAGCACAATTGGGGATGAACCTGGCATAAAACTCAACCAGACCCCTTAAAAGATCTAACTTGATCCTTATTACATGGTGACTGGAAATCCTCAATAGCTTTAACCAATCTTTCCTTCGGTTCCACCCCTCGTTCTGATATTTTGTAACCTAAATAATCAATGCATGATGTACTCAACTTACATTTGTTCGCTCTAAGAACCATCCCTTTATCACTCAACACAGACAACACCTATTTCATCCTTTCATCATGCTGTTTCTGATCCTTCACAAAAATTGAAATGTCGTCCTGGAAAGCAATACCTACTCCCATATTCTTGAACAAGCTGTCCACCACTCTTTGAAATACAGCCGACGCTAAGCCAAACGGCATGCGTCTAAATTGGAACAACCCTTCAGGCGTAACAAAAGCCGTTAAGTTTCTAGAATCAGGATGTCTAGAATCAGAATGCAAATTAATTTGATGATAGGCTGAGGCCGTGTCTAACAAACTGAACTTACTAGCACTGTCAAGTGTAGAAAACATTTCAACAATGTTAGGCAAAGGATGGCGATCCACCTAAATTGGTGCATTGAGATCACGCAAATCCACACACATGCGGATCGAGCCATTAGCCTTACGAGCAATCACAATGGGAGCCACCCAATCAGACACTTCAATTTTCTCAATTATGTGCTGTTCACACAATCTGTCAAGTTCCTTCTTCCATTCTGCTCTCAGCGCTAAAGGTACGTAACGTACTTTATGAACTTTAGGAACAGCATTATCTGCTAACTTAATCCTGTGCACAAAACCCTTGAACATTCCAATCCCTTCCTTGAAAACATCAGGAAAACCATCAACCCATGTAGATCCTACCAACAACACATGTTTATAGTTCTTACTTAAAATTACCTGTTCAGGGTTATTGGGATCCAATAAAATTCATTCTTCCCAACCCAACAGGCATGTGTCATCCCTAGCCACATACAATATACCTTTAGCAATATTTCCTTGGAAACCAAAGTCAACTTCGGACTCACCCAAGACCTCCACCGGTTTTCCTCCATACCCCACTGGCCTGATGTGAGACTTCCTAAGTTCAATATGGCCAAAACACTCCTTCCATTTCCTCTCGCTCAAGAGAGTATAGGGTGAACCTGAATCAGCAACAACAACAACTTCACATTCATTGATTAAGAATTTGCAGGAAGGTCTTTTAGATTTATTGGAAAATATACCTTCACTATTACCTTCGCTTGATTTAGAAATACTGGAGACAGTTAGAATTTCATCCTCCTCGCTAGTTGTAGACTCCAAACTACCTAAATTGTCATTAAAACGCAGTTTGCGCCATGCAAATGGCCTCGCGCGATGCACATTCCCAAATTGCGAGTCAGTACCGACTCGCAATTTGGGAATGCGACTCGCAAATAGGAAGGGGTGTTCACTTCCTATTTGCGACTCGTATCGCAATTCAGAGTTGCTTTGTGACCACGAATGCTGTCGCAAACCAACTCGCAGTTACCACCAGTGTCACACTGGTGGTAACACATTCGCAAAAGGGAAGGGGTCCCCAGGGGACCCCTTCCCCTTTGTGAATGTCGACATAAATATTTTTCCAGACCAGGCAGTGGTCCTATGGACCACTGCCTACTCTGAAAAAAACTAAACCAAATGGTATCGGATTTTTTTTCATTTTGCAACTCGTTTTCCTTTAAGAAAAATGGGCTGCAAAATGAAAAATAAAAATGCTTTATTTAAAAAGCAGTCACAGACATGGAGGTCTGCTGACTACAGCAGGCCACCATCCCTGTGAGTGCAGGGACTCGCTATGGGGTCGTAAAATGTGACCCGCCTCATGAATATTGATGAGGTGGGTCTTTGCCACCCCATAGCGAGTCGCAGAAGGTGTCTGAGACACCATTCTGCATCCGTTTTTGCGACTTGCAAATTGCGAGTCGCTCAGACTCGCAATTTGCAAGTCGCAAAAACGGATTTTGCTACATCTGGCCCTTTGTCTTTTGAACAAGACCCCGTTCCACTAACGGTTCTACACACCCTAGCAAAATCACCAACTTTATAACATTTGGAACACTTCTTTCCTAATGCCGGACAGCCACTTGCATTCCCTAAATGAGAAGAACTACCACATCTAAAACATTCTAGTTTCTTGGAATTCTCCTTTTTAGCAGATGTTTCAGGTCTAACATTCATTTGATTTTTGTTAAACTTCTGTTTAATTAATGGTACACTCTGGTGTGAGTCCTTATCACTAGATGTGTTAATTTGCTCCATTAACACAGTAGTACTTTCAATTCTGGTGGCAATTTCCACCGCCTTCATTTCATCCTCACATGCCTTATAATCACACGAACCAGCTAACATTCTTAAAGCCCCCACAAAGCTCGCAACAGTTCATCAGGAACCTGTACTCTCTTATAAAACTTATGCCTCTCCATAATGCATTTTTAAACGCTTTAAATCTAACATCAAGTGACTTGATGGCAGAAGCATATTCATCAACTCCTCCCTCCCCCTCTGCCTCAGCTAATGGTACACTAATTTGAGGAATGTGTTTTAAAATTTTACGACCTTCAGGTCCCAAACAATGACGTAGAATAGCAAAACTTTTCTTATGAGTAAAGGAGTCACCATCAAGAGCGTCCAAATAGGCTTCAATCCCTTCCTTCCATGACTCCCAATCAGATTCTGAAGAAACTGGATCAGGAGAAAAAGCAGGAGGAGGTGCAATTGAGTGCTGCATAGCAAAGTTTACAACTTCCCCCAAAATGGTGTACGTAACAAGGCGCACAACAAGGTTTGAGTATTACCACTTGAAAAATTTAAACGGCCTGGATTAGAGAACTGGAAAGGGTTAACAATTTTCAGTCCACATGGTGTGCATATCACCTTAAAGCAATTTAATTCAACCATAAAACAAAATAAAATGATACGCTTGTTAAACAGGGTGTGCGTATCATCGTTAAAAATTACCTCCTTGTTCCTGTGGAGACGTAAACAAAATCTCCTAGCAACGTGCAGATGCCACAGCACGCGCGAGGCAGCTCCTACACCTCGCGCCTTAACCAGGAAGGGAAGCTCACTCGTCCCTGTTGTTGTGGAGACAATAACAAGTCTCCCAGCACGTGCAATGTGTGATGATGAGGCATCCCTGTTGCTGTGGAGACGATATACAAGTCTCCCAGCAACGTGCGATGACGAGGGGCGCGCAACACGCCCAACACAGCCGAGGGTGGCGCGAGTGTTTCTGAATCTGCGTGAGCTCACCAATTCCTGCCTCTGCGAGCCTACCAGCACCGAAAGTCCGTGGGGCCACACACTTCTGCGGAAACACCACCAACGATGAGGCGGAGAAAGCGCAGACACGCCCTCCAGCAGAAGTCATCGATAAATGAGCCCTCCAATAGAAGCCATCCGATGAGCGAGGCAGCTCCGATGTCCAAGACGCTGGGACAGAGCACGCAAGAAACACGTGCTGTCCTGCCATGTCACTTGTTGCCAAATGAAGAGTCCTGAAGACCAGATACGTTTATTTCGTCAGAGACAGCAGGACAGTACAACTGCAACAACCACCTCCATCCAAGTCCCCAACCGTTCTCCCGTCTGTTCTCTTCCGTCGAGTCTTGTGCCCTTAGGATTCCACAACAAGCACAAGACTCAATGGGACCTAGAGTCTGTGAAATACATTCCCAGGAACCATCCTTATCCACTTTGTATGTCCAAACAGCACAATATACCTGCCAATGCCACAACTCTGCTATGCCCAAATAAAGATCTCATGGTGAAGGTGCCTGAACAAAGAACAAAACAGGGAGTATATTTATGAAACCATACATATGACACAAGTCACATAGCCAAAGTCTGGAGAACAAAGTCCAGTAGAAAATCTGATGCAAACAAAGCAACATCATAAATATGAATGTGTCAAAAGCTTCCTCATCAAACACCCTTTGGCAGATTTTGCCTGAGCATCAGCTCCATCACTATTTCCAAAAATATACTCTACACATTATCACACCTACAGTTCATTGCACAGTCCAAGTCATTACATCTCATTACATATTTACACTCATCAGAAGAAGCTGTTGATGAGATCTTGTCACAAGTCAGCTCTTTCCTCTTCACCGTGATCAACTTCATTGGCATTTCAGAATTCTCACCCAGTGGCATTGCAGACTCCCCCTCTTATGGTATGTAAGGGAAATTCCTCAGCAGGGTGATGTTATGGAGCATGCATCATGCCATGGTGATCTGACACACTTTCCCAGGTGAGTAGAAGAGGGCTCAGCCAGTCTTGTCCAGACAGCTAAATCTAACCTTCATGAGTCCAAAAGCCCAATCCACTCCCCTATGTGTTTTTCCATGGACCTCATTGAAGCAGACCTCCTCTGGCATGGTTGGATTACTGAGTGCTGTCAACAACCAAGGGCAATTTCAATTTGCTGAGTCTCCTGTTTTGGAATGAGACATAAGTGCCACAAGGAGTCACTCATTTCATGATTGTAACACCTTACATTGCACACAAAAAACCAGGACAGATGTGACTTATCAACCAGCCATGCCCTCTCTGGTTGTAGTTGTGACATCAGCTGGGGTATGGTGCTGTTCCGCATTACAAAGGAATCATGGGCTGAACCTGGAAACCAGGCATAGACGTTTGAGATGTAGAGATCTGACATGCAGACAACTTGCAGGTTGATAGAATGGAAGTGCTTCCTGATGCAATAGATTTGTTCTCTGGCTAGCAGTGACACCAAGCCAATATGTGCACCATCAATTGCTCCCACCACATGTGGGGGGTGACCAAAACCATAGAAGTCAGCCTTCAAATTGGCAAAATCCTCACGTCGGGGGAAAATGACATGGCTGTCAATGTGTTTCATCATTGCTGATAGCACGTCTCTTAACACACCACTGAACATGGGTTGGGTCATACCACCAGAAATGACCACTGTATATTTGAAGGACCCTGTGGCCAGGAAGTGTATACTGCCATGAGTGTAACAATGGGTGGTATGCATGTTGGATTTATGTTTTCAGGCATCAGATCTGGCTCCAACTG
Source organism: Pleurodeles waltl (assembly GCF_031143425.1). Classification (NCBI taxonomy): domain Eukaryota; kingdom Metazoa; phylum Chordata; class Amphibia; order Caudata; family Salamandridae; genus Pleurodeles; species Pleurodeles waltl. The sequence continues at coordinate 807,562,553 of NC_090440.1, forward strand.
ATGCTATAAATCCACAATAGTTTGCTTATTCAGTCGGAACTGTTTGATGGTGTGAAGTTCTTCCATTGTTTGAAGGTCTGGCAATGGTTGGTACAGTGGAGCTTGTCACCTCCTTCCTCTCCCAGCCCAGGGTACCTATTTGTGAAATTCAATGAGTAGGAACATTAGTCACTGTGTCCACACCAACATACATGATGAAAGGGACCAAAATCATGTGATAGAGCATTACTGACTGGAAAAACATTTCACCCATTACACATCAAAGCTGTCTACTACTCAAGGGCCAAATGTGAGCCCTATGGTTGTTTACACATGTGTCTACAACATGGATCTGGGCATTACCCAACTATCTGCTCCCCACGTTCCTCTAGAAATTTAACAGTCTGTTCGGACTGTCAAAAAAACCTTCACCAGGTGTGGACAGTGCACCAGCATAATATTTCATCTGAGACTAGCACTACACTACAAAGGTGATTGTGTAGGATAACCTACATAACAAGGCTGCTTTACATTGTTTGAGATGATCAGACCCATATATTGATGTTGTGATTAATTTAGCAGGGCCCACAAGTGTAGTTACAGCTGCCAAAATGGAGGATGCCTGACCTAGTTCACTGGATTTTAGGTACCACCCGTGGCTGGCAGTGTAAGTTGACCATGCAGTAGGTGGCTTTAACAGAGGCAGACGCAGCCATAGGCGAACATTGATGACTGTGATGGTTGTGGGCCAATGGCTGTGGCCGGTGGCAGTGATGACCACATACGTGGTGTACAAGTATGCTACATTTTGCTAGATCATTGACTTGACTCCTGACACTGCTGCCTTCAACATCTCCACCACTTCAGCTGTGGTGTGTCGCCTCTGGGAGCAATTATGTCGGGCCAAGCAGGGGAAGGGGGCCCCTGCCTTCTCTCCTGAGGACCTGGAGAGGCTTGTCGAGGAGCTTCTTCCCCTACATGGTCAGTTCTATAGCTCACCAGAGGAGCAGGAAAGAACCTGGTAGGCATATTTTACTCTGTTTGACACCATCCGTTCCTTCCTCATAGGCTACAATATGCCTCTGAGTGCCAGTGACACTTTTTAGGTGTCTGTTGTTACATCTTGTGCTCCATACATGGGATGTACATTGTGCTGGTAGTGGAGACAAGTACTCTATCCATTCCACATTACTATTGTGTTGTGTGATGTGTGATGAGCCCTAGACCATCCTTCTGTTGCATTTATATATCTAGGTAGGGAGACTTTAAAGCCATACAATGACATATCTTTGGATATGATGTTTGTAAATGTAAAACAACATGTATGTACATTACAGCATGACCTTTGTATCTATACTGTTTGAGTTAGTTTAGGATCTTGTTAGCAATGTGTATGTTCCCACAGATCCCTCAGTCACATCTGGCCTTGCCAAACTGGTGTATGAGAACTATGTAAAACTCACTGTGCCCTTCAGAGTGCCACACAACCCTGATCCCACATGAAAGATGGGCCCAAGATATACTGTCATGCACATAAGTGGTGGAAATGTGGGTTTCATAACAAATGCTTCTCACAGTATGAGACATAGACCACGCTGGGGTAAAGTTACTGTGGCAATGCAACTATGGCACCTGTCCCACTCCCTGTAGACCTGCAGATCCTTGGAGGTGACCAAAATGAGACTTCAAGACTTGGCCTGAAGGCCTTTGTAAATTGATTACATTAGGAATGGCTATAGATGTAGCCCCCTGTCCCAGCACATATTTGCATTGACCCTGATTGTCAATGTGTGTCATTGACTTCTGACAGGTCCCTTACTCTGTAGCTCTATTGTCACCTTTCCATAAGTAATATTTGTACAGTACATGCGCATTAAACAAGTGACAAACCTACAGTGCAGATAGTTGGTTGAGTCAGGGGAGGGCATGACATGTGACTCATTGGCTTGGTTACATCAGACCAAACATAACTTAGTATGTTGGATGCCATCTCTGTAGGATTGCCACATATGGTAAAAGGTGTGTTTCCTGCTACAAGTACATACCATAGAAACCCACTCTGAAGTGGTATGAGATTACATGGGGTAGGCAACATGTCCATGCATGCACAGGGAAGAGACTTTCTGTGCCACCCATGGCAGCCCTTTCATTGTCACTTAAGTCTTAGGGTGTAGTCTGTACTATTCGAGTTGCATGTAGGGACTGTAAGCATTGAATCAATGTGGCTGGATGTAAATGTGCCTGTCTAGTCAGGCCCAAGGAGTTTACGCTTCAGAAGGGCACACTGGTGTGTTGTGCTTCATTGTGGCTCACATCAAAGTACATGTTGCTTGAGCCTGGGCTACCAGGTGTTGGTGGGCTTGCTTAGTCAGGGTAGGCCTGTAGGAGGCTGGCCTGCCTTATAATGGGTACCTTGTGCCAGGTCCAGTTATCCCTTATTAGTAGATTAGTAGTGTTTTAGCAGCTTAGGCTGATAGAGGTAGCTATAGCAGAGCAGCTTAGGCTGAACTAGGAGACATGCAAAGCTCCTACTATAGCACTTATATTATATAGCACTATATCATAAGAAACACAATACTCAGAGTTACTAAAAATAAAGGTACTTTATTTTAGTGACAATGTGCCAAAAGTATCTCAGAGGATACCCTCCCTTAGGAGGTAAGTAAAATACACAAAATATACACACAAACCAAAATCAGGTAAGTAAAACACTTGGAAAATTGTTGCAAACACTGTAGAACACAATAGAATGCATTAGGAGACAATAGGCATAGGGGCAACACAAACCATATACTCCAAAAGTGGAATGCGAAACACGAATGGACCCCAGGCTAGTGTAGTGTGTAGAGGGTCGCTGGGAGTGTAAGAAAACACTAAGGGTGTCCAAGTTACCCCACCCCAAGACCCTGAAAAGTAGGAGTAAAGTTACCATACTACCCCAGAAAGACAGTAAAGTCGAGATAGGGGATTCTGCAAAGGCAACAACTGACTGCAAAGCACTGAAGATGGATTCCTGGCCCTGAGGACCTGCAAACGAAGGGGACCAAGTCGAAGAGTCACGCAATTGTCCGGGGGGGGGCTGGAGCCCACTAAACCCCGGATAAAGGTGCAAAAGGGCTGCCTCCGGGTGGAAGAAGCCAAAGATTCTGTAACAACGGAAGGTGCCAGGAACTTCTTCTTTGGTCAGAAGATGTCCCATGGTGTGCTGGAGGATGCAGAGTTGTTTCCATGCAGAAAGACTGCAAACAAGCCTTGCTAGCTACAAGAGTCGCGGTTCAAGATTATGGGCACTGCCAAGGCCCAGGAAGGACCAGGAGGTCGCCCCTTGGAGGAGGAGACAGATGGGGTGCTCAGCAACACATAGAACCCATGCAGAAGCAGTGAGCACCCACAGATGCACCTGAACAGGCGTTCAGGAAATCTGAGCATGGCAGTCATCTCAGCACAACAAAAGAGGGTCCCATGACGTCGGAGGTCAACTCAGTGACTTGGGCAATGCAGGACGGAGTGCTGGGGACCTGGGCTCTGTTGTTCATGAAGGAAGTCTTGCAAAAGTGCACAGAAGCCCTAGCAGCTGCAGTTCACACAGTAACCAGGATTACTGGCTGGCATGGGGAGGCAAGGACTTACCTCCATCAAATTTGAACAGAAGGACCACTGGACCCAGCTCCTGTGTTCCAGGGACCACGTTCGTCAAGATGAGAGGGGACCCAAAGGACCGGTGATGCAGAAGTTTGGTGCCAGCATTGGCAGGGGGGATATTCCGTCGACCCACAGGAAATTTATTCTTGGTTTCCAGTGCAGGGTGAAGGCAGACAGCCCTCAGAGCATGCACCACCAGTAAACAGTTGAGAAAGCCGGCAGGATTAGGCGCTACAATGTTGCTGGTAGCCTTCTTGCTACTTTGTTGTGGTTTTGCAGGCGCCCTGGAGCAGTCAGCGGTCGATCCTTGGCAAAAGTCAAAGAGAGAAGTGCAGAGGAACTCTGGTGAGCTTTTGCATTCGTTATCTGAAGAGAAACTCACAGGAGAGATCCTAAATAGCCCTCAGAGGAGCACTGGCTACCTTACCAGGGAACAGCCTATCAGGAGGGGTCTCTTACGTCACCTGCAGCCACTGGCCACTCAGAGGTCTCCATTGTGCCCTCACACCTCTGCATTCAAGATGGCAGAAGTCTGGGACACACTGGAGGAGCTCTGGGCACCACCCCTGGGGTGGTGATCGACAGGGGAGTGGTCACTCCCCTTTCTTTTGTCCAGTGCACGCCAGAGCAGGGGCTGGGGGATCCCTGAACCAGTGTAGACCATCTGTGCCCTTCAAAGCATTTCCAGAGGCCAGGAGAGGCTACTTCTCTCAGGCCCTTAACACCTATTTCCAAAGGGAGAGGGTGTAACACCCTCTCTCAGAGGAAATTCTTTGTTCTGCCTTCCTGGGACTGGGCTGTCCAGAAACCCAGGCGCGCAGAAACCTGTTTGAGGGTTGGCAGCAGTGGTAGCTGAAGAGAAAACCCCAGAGAGTTAGTTTGGCAGTACCCAGGGTCCATGCTGGAGCCCCGGGGATGTATGGGATTGTCCCCCCATACCAGAATGGTATTGGGGTGACAATTCCATGATCCTAGACCTGTTACATGGCCATGTTCGGAGTTACCATTGTGAAGCTGCACATAGGTATTGACCTATATGTACTTCACACGTGTAATGGTGTCCCCGCACTCACAAAGTCCGGGGAAATTGCCATGAACAATGTGGGGGCACCTTGGCTAGTGCCATGGTGTCCTCACACTTAGTAACTTTGCACCTATCCTTCACTAAGTGAGGGTTAGACATATAGGTGACTTATAAGTGCACTGTAAAATGGCTGTGAAATAACGTGGACGTTATTTCACTCAGGCTGCAGTGGCAGTCCTGTGTAAGAATTGTCTGAGCGCCCTATGGGTGGCAAAAGAAATGCTGCAGCCCATATGGAGCTCCTGGAACCCCAATACCGTGAGTACCTAGGTACCATATACTAGGGGATTAGAAGCGTGTTCCAGTGTGCCAATCAGAATTGGTAAAATTAGTTACTAGCCTGCAGTGACAATTTTAAAAGCAGAGAGAGTATAAACACTGAGGTTCTGGTTAGCAGAGCCTTGGTGATACAGTTAGGCACCACACAGGGAACACATACACAGCACAATTTATGAGCACTGGGGTCCAGGCTAGCAGGATCCCAGTGACACAGGCAAAAACAAACATATATACAAGTAAAAATGGGGTAACATGCCAGGAAAGATGGTACTTTCCTACACAACCCTCTCCCCCCAAACAAGGGCCAATAAGGCTAACCTTGCCCAGATGAGTCTTCATTGTCTAAGTGGAAATATCTGGAGAGTCCATCTGCATTGGAGTGGGTACCCCCAGGTCTATATTCCACTGTATAGTCCATTACCTGTGGGCCAACTAAATAATTTAGGGTTTTCACCTTTCATTTGTTTTAGCCAAAGTAGAGGTTTGTGGTCTGTCTGAACAATAAAGTGACTACCAAACAGGTATAGTCTCAACTTTTTCAGTGCCCAGACCACAGCAAAGGCCTCCCTCTCTATGGCAGACCAACGCTTTTCTCTAGGGGTCAACCGCCTGCTGATAAAAGCAACAGGTTGATCCTGGCCGTCATTATCAAGCTGTGATAGCACTGCCCCAACCCCCAATTCAGAAGCATCAGTCTGGACTATGAACTTTTTGGAGTAGCAAGGGCTTTTTAGGTGCAGAGCACATGGCCTGTTTGAGCTCATCAAAAGCTTTTTGACAGCTGGCTGTCCACAGTACCTTTTTAGGCATCTTTTTACTAGTGAGGTCATTAGGAGGAGCTGCAATGGAGCCATAATTCTCAATAAACCTCCTATAGTACCCTGTGAGGCCTAGAAAGACTCTCACCTGGGTTTGAGTTGTAGGGGCAGCCCATTCCATGATGTCTGGATCTTCCCCTGCAGTGGTGCAATCTGTTCCCCACCTACCAGGTGGCCCAGATAAACCACTTTCCCCTGCCCTATCTGGCACTTTGAGGCCTTGATAGTGAGGCCTGCCTTTTGCAGGGCCTCCAAAACTTTCCACAGGTGGACCAGGTGATCATCCCAGGTGGAGCTAAAGACAGCTATATCATCCAGATGTGCTGCACTAAAAGCGTCCAACCCTTGCAGGACTGTGTTCACCAACCTTTGAAAAGTGGCAGGTGCATTCTTCTCACCAAAGGGCATCACAGTGAATTGATAGTGCCTTCCAATGGTTAAAAATGCAGTCTTGGGTTTAGCATCTTCTGATAATGTAATCTGCCAATACCCTGCAGTTAAAACAAACATTCTTAGATACTTGGCAGAAGCCAGTGTATCTATCAGCTCATCCAGCTCATCTGCCCTGGGTATAGGGTGAGCATCTGTCTTGGTTACTTGGTTGAGCCCTCTATAGTCAACACAAAACCTCATCTCTCTTTTACCATCCTTACTGTGAGGTTTTGGGACAAGCACCACTGGGCTAGCCCATGGGCTTTCTGAAGGCTCAATCACTCCTCAGTCTAACATTTTCTGAACCTCTTGTTTAATGTAGTCCCTGACATGGTCAGGCTGCTTATAAATCTTACTTTTGACAGGTGGACTGTCTCCAGTATTGATTGTACGCTCACACCAAGTAGTGGTACCTGGTATCAGTGAGAGGAGTTCAGAAAACTGACTTAAAAGATTTACACAGTTATCTTTCTGCTCAGCAGTAAGACAATCTGCCAGTACTACTCCCTCCACTAAGCCATCAGCTTCAGTGGTGGAGAAAAGATCAGGGAGAGGGTCACTCTCTTCTTCCTGTCCCTCATCGGTTGCCATGAGCGGGATGAGATCAGCCCTGTCATAGTAGGGTTTTAGGCGGTTGACATGGAGCACCCTAAGGGGACTCCTGACAGTGCCTACATCTACCAAGTAGGTAACCTCACTCTTTTTCTCAACAATTAGATGGTGTCCACTCCATTTGTCCTGGAGTGCTCTTGGGGCCACAGGCTCCAATACCCACACCTTCTGTCCTGGGTGGTGCTGGGTCAGGACAGCCTTCTGGTCATGCCATTGCATTTGCAGCTCCTGGCTGGCCTGAAGGTTTTTACTGACCTTTTTCATGTACTCAGCTATTCTTGATCTGAGGCTAAGTGCATAGTCCACAATGTCCAGGGTGCCCAAAGAGGAGTTCAAAGGGGCTAAAGCCCACTCCTTTTTGGGGTACCTCCCTGTAAGCAAAACGGAGGTAAGGTAACAGGACATCCCATCTCCTTCTGAGTTTTTCAGGGAGTCCCATTATCATTCCTTTGAGAGTTTTATTAAACCTCTCAACCAGACCATTCGTTTGTGGATGATAAGGAGTAGTGAACTTGTATGTTACACCACTCTCCTTCCACATTGCTTTAAGGTATGCAGGCATGAAGTTACTACCTCTGTCTGACACCACTTCCTTAGGGAAACCCACCCTGGAAAAGATTCCCAGGAGGGCCTTTGTCTCTATGGGAGCTATAGTGGTCCTTAAGGGGATAGCTTCAGGATACCTAGTGGAATTGCCCACTACCACAAGGATAAACCTATTGCCTGAAGCTGTTGGAGGCTCAAGGGGGCCAACTATGTCAACCTCTACCCTTTCAAAGGGCACCCTAACCACAGGAAGTGGAAGTAAGGGGGCCTTTGGGGTGCCAACAGTCTTGCCACTGGCTTGGCAGGTCACACAAGAGCGACAAAACTCTTTGGTGTCCTCTGACATATGAGGTCAGTGAAACAGGGGAACAAGCCTGTCCCAAGTTTTACTTTGGCCCAAATGCCCAGCCTAAGGAATATCATGTGCCAAGGTAAGAAGAAACTCTCTGTATTGCAAAGGGATGACCAATCTCCTGGCAGATCCAGGTTTAGGGTCCCTTGATTCAGTATACAGGAGGTTGTCTTCCCAATACACCTTATGGCTATCACTGACATCCCTATTCTGCTGTTTGACGGCTTGCTGTCTCAACCCCTCTAGTGTGGGACAGGTCTGCTGTGCCACACTCAGCTCTTCCCTAGCAGGCCCCCCTGCACCCAAAAGCTCAACAGTGTCTGCTGCCAGACATCTGGTGTAGGTTCTGCACAGGGAGAGGATTCCTCTTCCTCAAAAGGGCAATCTTCTGGTGAGGGAGGGATATTGGCAAGGATTTACCCTTCCTACCCCTAGCTTTTGGGAGCCCTTGGTCCATTGTTCCAGGATCCAAGTTCCCCTGTCCTTTTTGCCCCGAGCCCTTGTCAAAGCAAAAATATGCCCAGGAATGCCCAGCATTGCTGCATGAGCATTCAACTCCACTTCAGCCCAAGCTGATGTCTCCAAATCATTGCCTAGTAAGCAATCTACAGGTAATTCAGTGGCTACCACAACTTTCTTTGGACCAGTAACCCCCCCAGTTGAGATTCACAACAGCCATGGGGCGGCTAAGTGTGTTATTGTGAGCATCAGTCACTTGGTGCTGCTGACCAAGTAGGTGTTGATCAGGGTGAACCAGTTTCTCTGTAACCATAGTTACACTGGCTCCTGTGTCCCTGTAGGCCTCAACCTCAACACTGTTAAATAGGGGTAGTTGCCTGTACTTACCCATATTAAGGGGACAAGCAACCAAGGTGGCAAAGTCAATGCCACCATCATTGACTAAAACAGCCTCTGTGGTCTCCCTAACAAGACTAACCCCAACTACACTGCCAATAGTGAGCCCAGCTACACCCATGGATTGGCTATTTGTAGTAGACTTCCCACCACCACTGCTATTACTAGGGGCACTAGAGGTTGCAGTTGGGGTTGTGGTGGTGGGAGGTTTGGTGTTTTTCTTTGAACAAGTGGACTCACTTGCCCAATGGCCTTTTACTTTACATCAATAACACCAAGGCTTTTTCTGATTGTGAGAAGAGGATTTGGACCCACCACCCCCAGAGGATTTTTGTGGGCCCGATGAAGACTCAGAATGTTTTTTATCTTTGTCCCCACCCTTATCAGAAGACTTACCATCCTTCTTCTTGCCATCCTTGTCACCCCCTGTATGAACTTTTCTATTCACTCTTGTTCTAACCCATTTGTCTGCCTTCTTTCCCAATTCTTGGAGAGAGGTCAGATCTGAGTCTACCAAGTACTGGTGCAACAAATCAGACACACAAGTGTTCAAAATATGCTCTCTCTGGATTAGATTATACAGGCTTTCATCGTCAGTCACCTTACTGCCATATAGCCAACCCTCCAAGGCCTACACTGAACAGTCTACAAAGTCTATCCAGTCTTGAGAGGACTCTTTTCTGGTGTCTCTGAACTTAATCCTGTATTGTTCAGTGGCTGGGTAGTGGGTTAGTCTGCAGGTGACTCCAAATAGGCGTATTTCTGTGTCTGTACTTATCAGCATGTGTGCTTCACACTTGTGGTAAGTTGACAATTACAACATTTTTGTGCCTGGTGTATCTGAAATGTGTGTTACACAACCAGTTGGACAAAGAAATGGAATTGTAACCTTTCCATTTGTCTATTGCATATATCAGGTTAATGCCTATCAGAAGAAAGGGATTTGGAAAGCCATAACCCACCTGCGGGTCCATAGCCAGAGGAGCGTGCACTGTCACAAGAGGTGGCAGTACCTGAGACGCTATGACCGGAAGATCACGGAAGTCCAGCTGGGGCTGTCATCCCAACATGGGTGGGGCAAATGCCAGAACGTGACCCCCTATCCCGAGCTGGATGGGAATTTGAGGGGAGCACAGCAGCTACAAGGGGGTGAGTCCTGGGCATTTTCCTGCCTGTTACATTGGCAAGTTGAAGTGTTAAAGCATTGGTTCCCAACCTTTTGACTTCTGATGACCCCCACTTTATCATTACGGGAACCCAGGGACCCCCACTGAATCATTACTGGAATATGAGGACCCCTCTACTGAGTCAGTACAGGAGGCCGGTGCCCTAGGCCCAAACATTGTCAATGATTTGAAAACAGTACAGAAACAATCATTCATCAAACACATACACAAGTTATAACACATTTTATTTTGAAAGCTAATACAAATAAAAAGATACTAAAGAAAGGTGGTTGATGCTAAACGACGCACATCTGAAACCAGTAACAACAAAAATAACATATCATCACTGAGTCCTGTGGCGGGTGCCAACCTGGTGCCAAAAAACCCAACCACCAAGGGTTTTGCGGTGCACATAAACAGAGGTGGATATAAAAAACACCTATGTCATGCGCTGTAAGTTACAAATTCAGAAAACGAGCAACCAGGGCACTCCAAAGAAAAACGAGTCCAAAGTTGAGTGGCTTTGTGTACAACACTTTATTCCTTTGTGATCGGTAGTCGAATCGCAGTTCTAAGATGTTCAAGTCCACAGATGAAAAGATATATACGAGTTTAACAAATGTCTGAATCCTCAGAATTAACAAGTATATAAGAGTAACAAAAAACAGCCAACACGTGTTTCGTCCTCATGGACTTTTTCAAGGCTCGAGAAAACTGAGATCGAAGCTAAAGTTGTTCTGTTTGCAATCCAAATAGGTGAGACTAAGTCAGAGACTAGGAGGTCAAAAAAGTTATACGTGTGTTCCATCTGTATATGGAACAGGTATTTCTCATGTGTGACAATCCTGGAACCAATGGTGTGTCCGCATTACGGGGCATGGAATAATTTCAAGGTCTAAGTAGACCCTACCTGTGCCACCCGTAAGTTTTGGCTAAGCAAGTAAGAAACCGCGTAAGCGAAGTCCCGCAGCGCATGATAACGCTGCCGTGTTGTCCGTGTTGTCTCCTTCCGACAACACGGCAGCGTTATCAGGCGCTGCGGGACTTCGCTTACGCGGTTTCTTACTTGCTTAGCCAAAACTTACGGTCGGCACAGGTAGGGTCTACTTAGACCTTGAAATTATTCCATGCCCCGTAATGCGGACACACCATTGGTTCCAGGATTGTCACACATGAGAAATACCTGTTCCATATACAGATGGAACACACGTATAACTTTTTTGACCTCCTAGTCTCTGACTTAGTCTCACCTATTTGGATTGCAAACAGAACAACTTTAGCTTCGATCACAGTTTTCTCGAGCCTTGAAAAAGTCCATGAGGACGAAACACGTGTTGGCTGTTTTTTGTTACTCTTATATACCTGTTAATTCTGAGGATTCAGACATTTGTTAAACTCGTATATATCTTTTCATCTGTGGACTTGAACATCTTAGAACTGCGATTTTGGACTCGTTTTTCTTTGGAGTGCCCTGGTTGCTCTTTTTCTGAACAAATAAAAAGAATCATAAGTTTAATTTTAACAAGAAGGTTGGAGCTTTTCTAAATTGAATTGAAGCCACACATCATCCATACTATACCCTGTTTGATGCACCTACACTGCCCCCACAAATCAATCTGAGGTCACTAATTGCATTGTTTGCCTCCAATTTTAGATATTTTGACATTTACAGTACATTTGAAAATCAGTTGTACATTTAGCCACTTTATTTATATATATACTTTATTAATCTGTTAATATTATTTAATTTTCTAGACTTATTTTTCTAGGCAGTTGCAGAACCCCTGGGGTCCCCAGACCGCAGGCAGGGAACCACTTTGTTAGAGTCTTCCATCTCCCCCTGAAGATTGGAGATGGGCCATGTGTGACACACAAGATGAGTAATTGTTTGTGCAGATATGGAAGTTGGTGCATGCTGATGTGCCCTGCCTATTGGACTAGTGACCTAGGACACATCAAAGTACAGTACACTACCAACTCTCCAGAGCCAACAAATGGCTGAGTACAGTGATCAATCAGGTCATGTTGTTTGTTTTTGTTTGTGCTGTTTTTACCTAACAGTCCACTTGTCTTCAGTGTGTCAGCCACAACAAACAGTATCATGTAATAGATCACTGTACTCAGCCATGTGTCTGCTCAAGTGAGTGTATTGGCATCTGTCCCCCACAGGCCACTTGTCTTTAGTGTATAACGAGAGTTGGTGCCTCACTACTGTCTCTCATGTGAATGTGAATGTGGCCATCATATTTGTGACAAAGTATACATTGCCCTTTTGGTGCAGTTGCAGAGCAATACTTTCCGTTGGTAAGTAGTGAATGTCCAGCACACCACTGTTGCCATCATTCCCTGTGCCTATATGTTAGCGTGTGTACCTTTCACTTTTGCCATTTCATGTTTCATGCATGTTCTACCTGTCTTCACGGGATGATGTCTGATTCCCTCACATATATGTGCATGCCAGCATGTGTTTGGAATTGAACATATATTTTGGGGCTACAGTTCATGTGGTGCCACAGACAGGAGTGGGTCATCATTGATTGGTGGCTCACACATCCCCTCAAACATCACTCCATGTAATTTGGCATATACAATTTCAGAAGCAATGAAGGACATGGCAGGTAGGACTACAGTATTTACTTGCAATGTGCATTTCCATGCCATTGATGTATAATCATTTGGCAAAGTTCTTAGCACATGTTAAATGGTGAAGGTTCATTACCTAACATTTGACATGCATCAGGGAGTGACTTGCCGGCATGTGGGAATCATATGTGGTTGTGTACACTCATCGATCCAAGTGAATCTGTGCTTGTAATACAAAAAGGGATAGTGACATGTCTTCCCATTGGGTAACATGTTAAAGGCCCTCTGCAGGTACTGGAGATTCCCTGAGCCTCTACAATATTCAATACACTATTGGATTTTACTTATGCAATATGAGTAGGGTGTTCCCAGCAATACCAATCAAGACAAGTGATTTCCCTGGGGCTAGCTGATTCATTGTGGCATGAATATTTGTAGACACATCTCCCAGACATTTTGAACAAATTGTCTTCAGTGTACTTTTCTGTGCAAGATGTGTTATCTATCAGAGCAACATTAGCACAACATACATGAGTCTATTTAGTCAATGGACATATTGTGAATTTACCATTGGGGATTTTTCACAGTGTGACATGTGTGTTTCTATTTCACTTTCTTCTGGCTACTGTACTTCTTGCTGCAACATGGCTGAAATATTTGGCCATCGTTTCCTCATGATGTGGTATTGGATATATGAAGATTATCTGGATGCATGATGTTGTGTGGGGTCTGTGAGATTAAACTTGGCATTGCCATACTATTTTGTGACAATAGGTTACTGAGGGGTGCTACTGAAGGCAAACCATTCAAAGTGATAGGGTCTCCTACTTGATCCCTGGGTGGTGTGATTGCACAACTTCACCCATGCAGTTGGAGTAGTCTGTGTTTCTGATTTTCATGTGGGCAACTGTTCACAGTTCATGTAGCATGCATGCATATGGTTTAGCAAATGTTGAAACCACTTTGCTGAACCTTGTGGGTGGAGGTTTCTGTAAATTATGGTACTGTTTGGAGATCAAAGCTGTTGTTCAAGTGTGATCAGACACATATAGTGACCCTATTTGCCTTTTTATTTTCAGCATCAGCACAGGCATGTGGAGGAGACAGGGCCGGAGCCAGTGGGGAAGCAGCTGGCCATGGTTCCTCCTGTCAAGAGACATCAGACACGGAGGGACCCAGTGGCCCGGAGTTCCATGGAGGACACAGGATCAACATGTTCTTCTTAGGATTCTTGCTCCAGTGGCCACTCCCTAATGGTGGAGGACCCATCAGGACCTGCACCTGTTCCATACATGTCCGCCACCCCTAGTTCCATCTCCACCCTCCCTGTTGTTCCCTACCTGGTTGTCTGCGCCCACTCACCCAAGAGGGTGTGCGTCTCCTACGCACCCAGCACCTTAACCCCTGCCCCTTTAACTCTGCTGCCCTGAGAGAGGAGGCTATTAACCCTCTGAGGAGTATCTCTGTGGATCAGACTTCCAGTCTGAATGCCATCCATGTGTAGGACAGCCAGTTTCAGCAGGTGGTTACGAACCTGGAAGGCATTCATAGTGTCATGTCTGGCCTACCGGGATTTTTTCAGCCTCTGGCCTCCTCACTGATGGCTACTATCCACTTCCCACAATTCTACCCCCCACCACCTACCTCTTTCCCATCCATTTTCCCTCTTCCCATACCTGTCCCAAGCACACACACACATGGACATGCACTCAACTCAATGCACACAAGCAGCACACATAAGCACAAGCAGCACAATACACACTGGCATGCAAGCACTCAACAGTCACTCACACACACCACTACACCCACTATCCCTACAGACACCAACCTAACAAGCACAGGCCCAAAGTTCATACCCACCATACCCACAGATACCACCCCGACACCCACAGACACAGCCACCATAGACTCCACACCCACAGACACCGCCCAACTCCGCACCACCACACACACCATAACCCTAGACACCACTCTAATACCCACAGACCCACACCACACCGTACCCCCAGATACTACCCCAATACCCACACACCACACAACATACCTCAGGACACCACCACAACACCCACAGATACAGCTATCACACTCACCTTAGCTATCACCTCCACCTCATAGCCCCCCAAGAGATACAAATGCCACTGCTCACACACACACATAAAAGCATACCTCAGACACACACTCCAGCACCAACAACACCCACAGCCAACACAAGTACTTCCTCAACCTCCCAACCCCTAATCCCTTCTACAGACCCAACCCATTTTCTCAAAGAAAGATTCCTTTTTGACCTTGCCCTTACACCTGTGAAATTCCCCCTCCCAAAACTAAAAGGGAAGACTTGGGTTGTGGGCGGGGTCCTTTTGGGTTTGAAAGGGGGGATTTCACAGGGGAAGGGGCAAGGCCAAATGGAACATTTTCCTTTGGAAAATGGGGAGGGTGTACAAGAGGGATTAGGGGTTGGGAGGTTGAGGAAGTGCCTGTGTCTGCTGTGGCTTTGTGTGTTGTTGGTGCATGTGTATCTGAAGTATGTTTGTATTTTGTTGGTGTCAGTTGCATGTGTGAGTGTGGGTGTTTGTGTTTCTTGGTGTCCTGGGATCTGGATTTGATGGGTAAAATGGGCGTGGTAGGTGTCTGTGTGTGTTGGGGTGGTATCTGGGGTGTGTGGAGTTGGGGTGGTATTTGGGGAATTGGTGGGAGTGGTGGCTGTGTTGGTGTGTTTTGGGGGTATGGTGGATGTAGTGGTGGTTGTGAGCGGGATGAGTGACTGTTGAGTACTTGCATGTTTGTTTGTTGTGTGGTGTGTGTGTTTACGTGTGCTGCTTGTAGCTGTTGAGGTGTTTGCATGTGTATGTGTGAGTGCGCTTTGGACAGGTTTGGGGATAGGGAAGTTGGAAGGGGAAGGGGAAGGCGGTGGGTGGGAGGATTGTGGGGGTGGAAGGCCGCTGTGAGGGAGCAGGCCATACCCTAAAAAGATCTCTTTATGTCAGACATGGCACTATGAATACCTTGCAGGAATGCAATATCTATTGGAGCTGGCTGCCCTGCACCTGGATGGCATTCAGAATGGCAATCTGATCCACAGAGATATTCCTCAGGAGGTGAATAGCCTACTCACTCAAGGCAGCAGGGGCAACAGGGCATGGGGTGAGCTGCCTGGGGCAAAGGAGATGCCTACCTTCTTGGGGGAAAGGACCTGCCTCACTGGGCGGAGAACAACAGGGAGGATGGAGATAGAACTGGGGGTGGCAGACAAGGATGAAACAGGAGCAGGTCCTGAGTATTCTGACACCACTAGGGAGTGTCCACTGGAGGTCGACTCTGAAGATGGTGATGTGGAGCCAGTGACCCTCTATGTTTGTTGTCTCGTGACTGGAGGTACTATGACCAACTGCTTCCCCACTAATGTCAGCCCTGTCTCCTCTGCTTGCCTGGGATGATGCTGTAATCACAAATACAAATAGGGTCATTCCATGTGCCTCAACAAACTTGAACAACAGCTTTGATCATAAAACATTACCAAAATGTATAGTAGCCCCCAGCCACAAGATCCTCCAAAGTGCCTTCAACATTTACTATACCATATGCATGCATGCTACATGAACTGTAAACATTTGCACACAGGAAAATCAGATTCACATAACACTACAATTACATGAGTGAAGTTCTCCAATCTCAATACCCCTGGATCAAGTAGGAGACCTTGTCACTTTGAATGGTTTGGCTCTTGAAGTACAGCTCACTAACCTGTTGGCATCAATTATTATGGCAATACTAACTTCATTGTCACAGATTCAACACAAGGTCCTACAATCAGCATAAGTATACATACTGAATACCACATCATGAGTAATTGTTGGGCAAATACGCTCTCATTACAACCCTAGCAGTCAGTGATATAGCGGCGGTAGTACCGCCAACAGGCCGGAGGTAACAAAAATGGAATTATGACCACGGCAGAAACCGCTTGGACAGATAGCCACTTTAACACACCGATCGCCACAGCAGTAGCAACAAGCACCACAGCGGTAACAGCCAACAGCCAGGCGGAAGACAATGTACCGCCCACTGCAATATGACCAGCCTATCCGGCAGCTTTCCTGGGGCAGTACCAATTACATCAAAAGCACAGCGGAAACAGAGCACAGAAGTCAAAGGACTCACCTGTGGAGACACAGGGAACAACCACAATGCCATGGAGCCCGACGCTGGTGAAGACGACCACGGTGAGTACTGCTGCCTAGCACACAAGGTAGGGGGAGGAAAAAGAGAGTGACACACACACTCAACATGCAACACCCCCAACACCATACACTCAACCAGATGCAGTAACATTACATATCCACCCCGTACCCCTCAGGAATAATGCAAGGACAAAATGATTGGAAGAAAGTGAGTGTAATACAATAAAAAAACATGAATAAGTGCATTTAATTTCAAACGCATATACATATTTACAAATGGAGGGACACTGCCCAGTCCTCAATGTCCGTGGGCCACAGGGCCATAACACATTGGCCAAAGCCCCTCCTCACTTCTGCAACAACACAGAGAGAACACTGCAGGGGCATCAGGACAAAAATACACAGGCACCTCAGGGGGGACAGGGAATGGGGGGCCCTCAGCAAAAAGATGGTACACTACCACTGGTCCTGGAGGGGGCTACATGCCCTGTGCTATGTCCTGGGGAGTGCAAGGCCACAGTCTCTCAAGTGGGTGGTTTGCCCACTGCTTGGTCCTTCGGAGTGCAAAGCCACAGTCTCTCTTGTGGATGGCTTCTCCACTGGTTGTTGAGGGGGCATTGTGCCCAGTGTGCTTCATCCTGGGAAGGATGCAGTGAGTGGATGGCTTCTTCCACTGGTTCTGGAGGGGGCATTGCGCCCAGTGTGCTTCATCCTGGGAAGGATGCGGTGAGTAGATGGCTTCATCAACTAGTTCTGGAGGGGGCAATTGTGCCCTGTGATGCAGATTTTGCAGAGTGCAAGGCCACAGTCTCTCACCTGGCTGTCAGACCCACTGAATTTGCAGGGGCCAGGACGCACAACAGCCCATGGAGGTAGCACTACACACTGTCCGCTGGCAGTGACGGCTGCTCAGTGGTGGCAGTGGCATGGCTGGTGTTGGTGCTGGCAGTGAAGGGGAGGCTCCAGCCCATCTCCTACAGCTTCGGACGGCTGCCCACTGGGTCTGCTGCTGCTGGCAGTGGTGCTGGTGGGGGTGCTGGTGGGGGTGCTGGTGGGGGTGCTGGCAGTGATGGGCGGAGGCTCCAGCCCATCCCATCCCATGCAGCCTCGGATGGCTGCCCACTGGGGCTGCTGCTGGCAGTGGTGCTGGTGGCAGTGCTGGTGGCAGTGCTGGTGGCAGTGCTGGTGGTGGTGCTGGCAGTGGTGGGGGAGGCTCCAGCCCATCCCCTACAGCCTTGGATAGCTGAACCACTATGGTTGGTGGTGGGGGCTCCAAATGAGTCCCAGCACCAGGCTTCCTGTCCTTCCTGCCTGCTGGTACAGGCCCCTTGCCCTTCCTGTCAGCAGCTGGGGATTGCACCTTGCCCTTCACACGTGAAGCTGGTGGTGCCTCGTTACCCTTCCTAGTCGCAGCTGGCGGAGCCTCCTTGCCCTTGCTTGATGCACCTGGTGCAGGCACCCTGTCAGTGTTGCTGACTGGTGCCCGGGATCCTCTCCCACCTGCAGAAGCTGTCAACACCACTGTGCCCCTGGACTGGGTGGCTGAGGTGCTTGCATGGGTTTTCTTCACCCTGGCTTGATGTGAAGGATGGGGGGGAGAAGGTGTAGGGAAGAGGTCAATGGTGGAGAGGAAAAGCTTCTTAGGCACATTGGGGTGGGAAAGGGTGATGGTTTGGGAGAGGAGGAAGAGGAAGTGGTTGTGGGAAGTGTCTGTCTGCTGTGTTTGGGTGCAGGTGCATGGGCTGATTGCTGTTGTGAGGTGGATGGCTGTTTGGTGTATGAGTGCTTACATTTGGGTACCTTGGGAGGAGGGAGCACAGACACAGTGGGAGAGGACACAGGGGACGTGTGCATGGAAGTGGGGGTGGTGACTGCCAGTGAGTGGTATGTAGTGATAGGCGTGATGGTGGTGGTGGATGAGGATGTAGTGTATGCAGGTGTAAGTGCAGACGCTACTGGCAGGGAGGTGGATGACGAGGAGGAGGGGGACACAGTGGAGGCAGTGGATGTTGGTATGTCTGCATCTGGATGGTGTTTGTGTGAGTGCCTGTGTGATTATTTGTGGTGCTGGTATTTGCCTGAACCACTCATGTGTGTTGTCCTGGGTGCATGCTGGTCTGCCTGTGTGCTTGGGATAGGGTGGGGTTGAGGGGAATGGGATTGGGCAGAGGAGGTTGGAGGGGGGAGGCTAGAAATAGGGAGAATGGCTGCCATCAGGTAGGAGGCCAGAGCCTGGATTGATCTCTTTTGGGTCGCCATGCCAGTGTGAATTCCCTACAAGAATGCATTTGTTTGTTGTAAACGGGCTGCCAGCCCCTGGATGGCACTCACAATGGTTGACCACCCAACAGAGATGAATCGCAGGAGGTCAATAGCCTCCTCACTCATGGCAGCAGGGCTAACTGGGCTAACTGGGCCAGGGCCTGAGGTGCCTGGGGCAAAGGAGATGCCCACCCTCCTGGGTGAGTGAGCATGGGAAACATGCTGAGGGGCTGCTGGGAGGGCGGTGCTGGTACAGGGTGGCAGCTGTACCTGTAGTTGAGGTGGGTACAGTGGTGTCCGCCACCACCAGGGAGCTTCCATCGGAGGAGGTATCACTGTCAGAACTGTCCCCTCCAGTCTCCGCCGTGGTGCTCCCCTCGCCCTCCATCCCACCGGTGCCCTCCCTGTCAGTGGATTCGGCCTCCTGGGCCTTGGGGGACTCAGCTCTCCCCATCACTGGTGCCTCTGCTCCTCTGCCAGAGGATGCTAATGCACATAAGGACAGGGTGACAAAACAAAAAAGGGGGGAACGAGACAAAGGATATCATTGGTCAATGGCAGCAACAAAACCACAGTTGGCGAACACAACACACTCACACACAGGGAACAATCCTTCGAACTAGGCAATGAACCACCAGTTACAATGCTAGTCACCAGCCTATGGACAGGGATACCTAACGCCAATTGGAGCATACCTGAGACCCACAGACCTGTGCCCAATAGTGGAGGCATACTAGCTTGTTTGGAGGATGTTGACATCAGACCCTACCCAACATGGGCCCTACCCTGCACTGTCTGGCATGGCCTAGGGGTACCCACAGGCCCACATCCCCCACCCGGATGCCACCCCACCACGCGCAAGTAGTATATTTGGGCACTGTACTCACCCCCTCGTGGCTGCTGTGATGCCCCCCAGCACCCATCCAGCTCCAGATAGGCCACCGTCAGTATGCAGGCCATCAAGGGGGTCAGGGTTCGATGGGCACCCCTTCCTCTTTGGGAGGCCATCCCCAGCTGGGCCTCCACCATCTTCCATGCCCAGCATCTCAGGTCCTCTCACCGTTTGCGACAGTGGGTGCTCCGCCTGCCGTAGACCCCCAGGGTCCGCACGTCCTTGGCGATGGCACGCCATATACCTTTTTTTGATGGGCGCTGACCTGCAGAGAAATACATACAGAAAAGGTATCAGTCAGACCATCCTACCTGTTACACTCATGGCCCACCATAGCCCTCACATCCCCTTACACACAGACATTGTCCACCATACATGCAGCACGCTGCCCAGGGCCCTTACCCCAACCCCCCTCACACGAGGCCCTCACACACAGCACTCCATGCATTAATTCCCCATTTATCGTGCTCACAGTGTACTGTCTGGAGGCCCATACAGCATTCAGTACTGGGATAGGACCCCATCCACCAGTCTCTCCAACTCCGCAGTAGTGAAAGCAGGGGCCCTTTCCATAGTGACACGAGCCATGGTCGGTTCTAGACACAGGTCACAGTAGCACTTGCAGTGTAGGTCCTCTCCTGTTGAAGGTCAGGTAGCCAGTGGGTGAATTGATAAAAAATGGCAGTCACCTCTGCGGCGGTGCGCACCTTCACCGCCGGCGTACATCACCATTGGCCACTGTAACCCATAGTGCCCAATGGGATCCAATGAGGATTTGCAATGTGCTTTTCGACTGCCTCCCGCAACGGCACGGAACGTCAACGGAATTACCTCATTCACAGCTGTCTCCCCATACAGGACAGGCGGATGACATTTCAGGGGGGGCAGGCCATGGCACCAAACTGCATCACAGTACACATAGGCACCATTTGGACCTATACAAAAATATTGTGTTACAGTCACAACATGCAATGCAGTGTAGTGTTTCGAAATGTGGAATACTGACCAGCTACTAACTTTTTGCCTCCTAGATTGCAACCGCTGCGGATGAGTAGGAGATGGAGACATCCCCCCCTTGTACAGGCCCCTGGTGGACTTGGCAACAATGGAGGACTGGTACATTATCTTTTCCTATAGACTGAACAGGGCCACAATCACAGACCTGTGTTGTCAATTGGAATCTGACCTGATATCTGCTATCCGTCAGCCCACCAAGATCCCCCCTCTTGTGCAAGTCCTATCTGTGTTCCATTTCCTGGCAAGTGGCTTCTTACAAGTGACAGTAGGCTTGGCAGCAGGAATGTCACAGCCAATGTTCTCAATAGTGCTGACCAGAGTATTGTCTTCCCTGATTAAACACATGCGCAGCTACATCGTTTTCCCCCAGGTGGAGGATTTGGCCACAGTGAAAGCTGATTTCTATGCAATGGGACATATCCCCAACATTATTGGGGCTATTGATGGTACACATATTGCATTTGTCCCCCCGGAGAAATGAACAGGTGTTCAGAAATCGAAAGAGCTTTCACTCCACGAATGTGCAGATAGTGTGCCTGGCGGACCGGTACATCTTCCATGTGAATGCAAAATAGCCTTGGTATGTGCATGATGCCTTTATCCTGAGTAATAGCAGCATCACATGTGTGATGGTTCAATTCCAGAGGCACCGGGTGTGGCTAATAGGTGAGCCCTGGTTCTCACCCAGGGGTTGTTGGTGTATGGGTATGGTGTGGGCCCTAAGGGTTAGTGTGTGTCTAACAGTGGTCCCTCGATATTTGCAGGTGACTCTGGTTACCCCAACCTCTCATGGCTACTGACCCCTGTGAGGAATCCCAGTACAAGGGCAAAGGAATATTACAATGAGGCACATGGACGAACAAGAAAAATAATAGAAAGGACATTCGGCTTCCTGAAAGCCAGGTTTAGTTGCCTCCATCTAACAGGTGGATCCCTGTACTACTCACCCAAGAAAGTGTGCCATATCATTGTGGCAGGCTATATGTTGCACAACCTTGCCTTACGTCGCCAGGTGCCTTTTCTGCAGGAGGATGAGGCTGGAGATGGGCATGTGGCAGCAGTGGACCCTGTTGATAGTGAAGATGAGGAGGCAGAGGATGAGGACAGCAGAAGTGCAATAATACACAGGTAAGACACTGTAATTACACTTTACATTGATAGTTTTGTATTTGACATTGTCACTGGCAGGCTGATTTTCCTACTTCTATGGCCACTTACTGTACCCTTTGCCATTTCTATTTTCAGATATTTGTGCCCCACTATCACTCCTGGTGTGTTGACTGCAGCTAGCTTCAGGTCATTCCTATGTAAACATTACCGTACAGTTATATTGCAGTGTTTAAAGCTTGTTAAATGAATACATGGTTAAATGATTTGACATACTCTATACTTGTATTTATTCAAATGGTGTTTATTTAAGTGCTGATGATTAGAGGGGGATGTGCAATGGGCTGGGGTTATGAAGGAGGAAAGTCCAGGATAGAGTCCAGTCTATTTGTATCACAGGTGCATTGTCCAAGGGGGCATAAGAAGGGGAGCAATGGCAGTTCAAGGTGGACAGGGTGACAGAGTGGGACACAAGGGTGACATTCAGGAGATTCTTATTTCCTGGCTGGGATCTTGGCAATATTCTCTGGCTTCTGCCTGGATCGTTTGTGGGGTGGTTCTCCTTCTGCAGGCAGATGGGGTGCTGGTGGCCTGTTGTTCCTGTGGCGAGGCCTCCTGTCCACTAGCGGCAGCGGAGGTGGAAGGCTGTTCATCCGTTTGTCTAGTGTCAGGGGCCCTGTGGTGTGCCACTGCCTCCCTCATGGTGTTCGCCATGTCTGCCAGCACCCCTGCAATGGAGACTAGGATGGTGTTGATGTCCTTCAAGTCCTCCCTGATCCCCAGGTACTGTCCCTCCCACAGCCGCTGAGTCTCCTGCAACTTGTCCAGTATCTGGCCCATCGTCTCCTAGGAATGGTGGTATGCTCTCAGGATGTTGGTGAGTGCCTCCTGGAGAGTTGGTTCCCTGGGCCTGCCCTCCCCCTGTCACACAGCAGTCCCCCCAGCTTCCCTGTTGTCCTGTGCCTCTGTCCCCTGAACCGTGTGCCCACTGTCACTCACCCCAGGTCCCCTATCATCCTGTGTTTGCGGGGTGGCCTGGGGTCCCAGTAGTGGTGGACACACTGCTGATTGAAGTGTCCTAGGGACAAAGGTATGGGCCTGCTGGGTGGGTACTGTGCTGGCGTTTCCTCAGGGGGGAGGCTCTTTGGTGGTATGGGACTGTGTCTGGGTTACCGACTGTCTTGGAGATCCCTGATGGGCCAGGTTGATCATCCAGATCCAGGCATCCAAAGCTGCTGTCATCACTGTGGGCCTCTTCTGGGGGTGGACTGGAAGTTGCTGGCACCTCCTCTCCGGTGACGTTGGGTGGGGGACCTGTGAGGATGTAAATGCAGTGGTATTGTTTCTCTGTGTGTATTCTTGTGCATGGGTGTGTTGCCCTATATGGTTGTTATTGCCCTGGCAGCTTTGCCTTGTGTGAGCAGTGATTTTGTGGGCTCGGTGATTCTCTCTAATGTGCATGCTTTAGTGATGGGTGTCATTGCAGGTCTGTGAAGGGTGTCCATGCATTGGTGTTGCATGCAGGGCTTGGGCTGTGCGTCAAAAAGTCACCGCAAAAGGAGTTCTTTGCAGAGGTGAAGTCTTTTCGGCCCTGAGACTTCAGAAAACAGGAGGCAAGCTCAATCCAAGCCCTTGGAGAGCACTTCTCAGCAAAGCCAGAGGGCAGCAAGGCAGCAGGGCAACAGCAGGGCATCAGTCCTTTCCAGAAAAGCAGTCAGGTGAGTCATTTGGGCAGTCAGTCAGGCAGTTCCTCTTGACAGGTTGCAGGTTCAGTTCCAGAAGTGTCTCAGTGTGTAGGGTCAGAGGCCCTATTTTAGATACCCAAATGTGCCTTTGAAGTGAAGGAGACTTCAAAGAGTGGCTTAGAAGTGCACAAGGTCTCCTTTCAGTTCCATTGTCTCTGCCAGGGTCCCAGTCGGGGGTTTGGCAGTCCATTGTGTGAGGGCAGGCCACTGTCCTTTGACACGTGTCAGGCCCTTCACCCTCCCAGCCCAGGAAGACCCATTCAGTATGCAGATGTGTGCAGGTGTGACTGAGCGTCCTGGGTTTGGGGTTGTCTGAGTGAAATGCACAAGAGAGCTGTAAACTAACTCAGCCATATGTGGATTGTAAGGCACAAAAGGATTTAAGTGCAGAGAAATGCTCACTTTCTAAAAGTGGCATTTCTAAAATAGTAATATTAAATCCAACTTCACCAGTCAGCAGGATTATGTATACCAGTTTGCCATACTAAATATGACCTTGTTACTCCTTTCCAATCAGATTCTAACACTCAAACAGTATATGAGGGTAGCCCTAATGTTAGCCTATGAAAGGAGCAAGCCTCACAGTAGTGTAAAAACGAATTTAGGAGTTTTACACTACCAGGACATATAAACTGCACAGGTACATGTCCTGCCTTTTAACTACCTAGCACCCTGCCATATGGGTTACCTAGGGCCTACTTTAGGGGTGACTTATATGTAGAAAAAGGGGAGTTTAAGGCTTGGCAAGTACTTTTAAATGCCAAGTTGAATTGGCAGTGAAACTGGACACACAGGCCTTGTAAAGGCAGGCCTGAGACATGGTTGAGGGGCTACTTATGTGGGTGGCACAATCAGTGCTGCAGGCCCAATGTAGCATTTAATCTACAGGCCCTGGGCCCATGTAGTGTAGTAGTAAAGTGCATAGAGTCCTAAACCCAACAAAACAGTGTCCAAAAATTGGAGAGAGGAAGGCAGGCAAAAAGTTGAGGGTGACCACCCTAAGGCTATCAGGTTAACCCTAGGTCTTTGCTAAGGCTAAACAACTTGTTTGTTGTACTGTGTCATTTACCAATATAGGTGGTGATTCTAAGCTTGGCGGGCGGCGGGAGCCGCCCGCCAAGCGGGAACCGCCAGAAGACCGTACCGCGGTCAAAAGACCGCGGCGGTCATTCTGGGTTTCCCACTGGGCTGGCGGGCAACCGCCAAAAGTCCGCCTGCCAGCCCAGTGGGAAACACCCTTCCCACGAGGAAGCCGGCTCCGAATGGAGCCGGCGGAGTGGGAAGGTGCGACGGGTGCAGTTGCACCCGTCGCGAATTTCAGTGTCTGCAAAGCAGACACTGAAATTCTTTGTGGGGCCCTCTTACGGGGGCCCCTGCAGTGCCCATGCCATGGGCACTGCAGGGGCCCCCAGGGGCCCCACGACACCCCATACCGCCATCCTGTTCCTGGCGGGCGACCCGCCAGGAACAGGATGGCGGTATGGGGTGTCAGAATCCCCATGGCAGATTCCCATGGGCAGCGGAAAGTCGGCGGTACACCGCCGGCTTTCCGCTTCTGGCCGCAGCTGTACCGCCGCGGTCAGAATGCCCGGCGGAGCACCGCCAGCCTGTTGGTGGTGCTACCGCCGACCCCGGCCCTGGCGGTATTTACCGCCAGGGTCGGAATGACCCCCATAATTTGCAATAGAATAAGACATGCTCTAAACAAAGCTTCTCATCCCTGTATTTGCCAATTTCTAGTTCCCCACGTACTTTTTAAGTCAATTGACTTCAACCAAAGTTCATAGCCTTCAATAGCTAAGTGGGAAACAAAAGAATCAGAATAAATTAATTTGGTATTTCCTAACAGGACATTTGTCAATTTCATAGGAGGCAATTTAAAATAAGAAGGCTCAGCATCTTTAACATCATGCCCAGTAAAATATGCAAACTTTTCTACATATGTTTTAGAATACCCACTGGCGCAGTTGAAAGATGTTCTCATTGTGTGTAATTATAAACAGTTTTCGGGGTGATAGCTTTATGTATAAAATGATGTCCGAAATGATGATAACAGAACATTTCCCCATAATTTGTTGGTATTTGGTAAACATCTTCACTTTCAAACACAGTATAGTATTCAAGCTGAGAATCCATAGAATAAACTTTTTTCATATCCCAGTCATCAGAAACAATCCCATGTGTTATTACATCATTCATTGAAACTTTTAATATATATGGAACGTGAATCCTTTCTGTCAGCCTAAATATATCAAAAGCAATTTTATCCCAAACAATCCCATCTGGAACTGGAACAGCAGAAACGTTCACTAGGAGCAGGTCTCTTCAGACTTTATGTGAGGATAGGTAAGGTTTTAAAACCTCATCCACCAGCTTGACAGCAGGGCGTTCAGGAAGACAGTGACCATGTATCAGCAGAAAAAAAAGTTGACAAACTCAATCCAAATAAAAAAAGGCAAGCAGACTTAACAGGACCCATAGACAACGTTGAATCAGATAATTAGTGTAGGAAGTTGGCTCTGTATATACTATTTCAAAGTAAGAAATAGTGTGCACAGAGTCCAGAGTCCAAGGGTTCCCCTTAGAGGTAAGTGGCAAAAAGAGATCATTCTAATGCTCTATTTTGTGGTAGTGTGGTCGAGCAGTAGGCTTATCTGAGGGTAGTGTTAAGCATGTGTTGTACACACACAGGCAATAAATGAGGAAAACACACTCAAAGACTGATTCCAGGCCAATAGTTTTTTATAAAGAAAAATATATTTTCTTAGTTTATTTTAAGAACCACAGGTTCATGATTTACAAGTAATACTTCAAATGAAAAGTATTTCACTCAGGTATTCTAGGAACTTTGAATAATCACAATAGCATGTACAGTTTTGACAAAAATGGCAATAAGCTATTTTAAAAGTGGACACAGCACATAAATCAACTGTCCCTGGGGGAGGCAAGTAAATGTTAAGTTCACAGGTAAGTAAAACACTTACAGGGTTCAAAGTTGGGTCCAAGGTAGCCCACTGTTGGGGGTTCAAGGCAACCCCAAAGTTACCACACCAGCAGCTCAGGGCCGGTCAGGTGCAAAGGTCAAAGTGGTGCCCAAAACACATAGGCTTCAATGGAAATAGGGGTGCTCCGGTTCCAGTCTGCCAGCAGGTAAGTACCCTTGTCCTCAGAGGGCAGACCAGGGGGGTTTTGTAGGGCACCGGGGGGACACAAGCAGGCACAGAAAGTACACCCTCAGCGGCACAGGGGCGGCCGGGTGCAGAGTGCAAACAGGCGTCGGGTTTCAGATAGGAATCAATGGGGAGGCCCGGGGGTCTCTTCAACGATGCAGGCAGGCACAGGGGTGGGGGCTCCTCGGGGTAGCCACCACCTGGGCTAGGCAGAGGGTCACCTGGGGGTTGCTCCTGCACTGGAGTCCGATTCATTCAGGTCCTGGGGGCTGTGGGTGCAGTGCTAGTTCCAGGCGTCGGGTTCCTTGTTACAGGTAGCCGTGGTCAGAGGGAGCCTCTGGATTTCCTCTGCAGGCGTCGCAGTGGGGCCTTAGGGGAGTTAACTCTGGCTACTCACTGGCTCGCAGTCGCCGGGGAGTCCTCCCTGTAGTGTTATTTTTCTGCAGGTCGAGCGGGGGGGCCTCAGGTGCAGAGTGGAAAGTCTCACGCTTCCGTCGAGAAACATGTGGTCTTTAAAAGTTGCTTCTTTGTTGCAGAAAGTTGCAGTTTGTTGAACAGGGCCGCTTTAGGTGCTGGGTAGTCCTCTGAGGCTTCAGAGGTCGCTGGACCCTGTTGGATGCGTCGCTGTTGTAGTTTTCTTCGAAGTAGGGAGACAGGCCGGTGGGGCTGGGGCCAAATCAGTTGTCGTCTCCGTCTTCACTGCAGGGCTTCAGGTCAGCAGTCCTTCTTCTTTTTTAGGTTGCAGGAATCTATCTTCCTCGGTTCTGGAAGCCCCTAAATACTGAATTTAGGGGAGTGTTTAGGTCTGGGAGGGCAGTAGCCAATGGCTACTGTCCTGGAGGGTGGCTACACCCTCTTTGTGCCTCCTTCCTGTGAGGAGGGGGACACATCCCTAATCCTATTGGGGGAATCCTCCTTCTACAAGATGGAGGATTTCTAAAAGTAAGAGTCACCTCAGCTCAGGACACCTGAGGGGCTGTCCTGACTGGGGGGTGACTCGTCCTTGATTTCCTCATTATCTCCTCCGCCTTGCCGCCAAAAGTGGGGGCAGTGGCCGGGGGGGCGGGCATCTCCACTACCTGGGATGCCCTGTGGTGCTGTAACAAAGGGGGTGAGCCTTTGAGGCGCACCGCCAGGTGTTACAGTTCCTGCAGGGGAAGGTGAGAAGCACCTCCACCCAGTACAGGCTTTGTTCCTGGCCACAGAGTGACAAAGGCACTCTCCCCATGTGGCCAGCAACATGTCTGGTGTGTGGCAGGCTGGCAGAAACTAGTCAGCCCACACTGGAAGTCGGGTATGTTTTCAGGGGGCATCTCTAATATGCCCCCTGGGTGTATTTTACAATAAAGTGCACACTGGCATCAGTGTGCATTTATTGTGCTGAGAAGTTTGATACCAGCACACACAAGCTGGCAAGCAGTGTGTATGTGCTGAGTGAGGGGTCCCCAGGGTGGCATAAGACATGCTGCAGCCCTTAGAGACCTTCCCTGGCATCAGGGCCCTTGGTACCAGGGGTATCAGTTACAAGGGACTTACCTGGGTGCCAGTGTTGTGCCAATTGTGGAGACAAAAGTACAGTTTAGGGAAAGAACACTGGTGCTGGCGCCTGGTTAGCAGGGTCCCAGCACACTTTCAAATCATAACTTGGCATCAGCAAAGGCAAAAAGTCAGGGGGCAACCATGCCAAGGAGGCATTTCCTTACAGTTAGTTTTAAGCCAATTGAATGGTTTACGTGCTTTTGATACAGGTGCAGTTGAAGATGCTGAAGAATTTCAAAAAGAGTTGTTGATGTCGGCAAAATATCCAGAAGCAGTTTGTGCAAAGACTGGAGCTGGTGTCAGAGAAGGAAAACTGTCAGATGTATCCCTTGGTGGTTTGTAGTAAACAATGTCATCTTTGTGTAGAGTCAGAGAAAAACAACTCAGAATTTGGAGTTCTTGTGTTGATGCTGTAAAGATAGGTATTAATGAAAGTTCATTTTCCACCCGCCCCAAGCTCGGAGAATTCTAATCATTGTTGCTTAAATTTTGAAGAGGCACATCCTGGCTTGGAGTGAGAAGGGTTTGAGAACTGCCCAGGAGTCCTCGTGGTCTACTGTGTAGAACTGGCCACATGGTGTAACTTGACCTTGTAAATTGACACAATGCAATTTTCTTTCAATCCAGGCAGCGGTGGTAGAAGGACAAGTCTGGTACTATGTATTCCCAGGACTGGAACCAGAGCTCGATATGCAGGGCCAAATTATGTTTATACAACAATCTTTTCACACACTAGATCCCCAACTTTTTTAATCCAGCCGGTCATTCCCAAGGCTGTGGCACATGCAGATGAGTTTTCATTACAGAACTGTTGTACGTTCTGCAAGAAACTGACAACTTCATTTAAGTCAAAAGGTGTGTCAACCGCTACTGCACCAAAACCATCAAGATCTGGGGCATACATAGGTATGCCGAACAGAACCTCATATGGGGTGTGCCCTCCCATGGACCTTCTGGGCAGGTTAATGAGTGCTCTTTGGACTCCTTGCAGTTGTCTAAGTCAACTACAGTCCGTACCTAGTAACCTTGCTGTTAAGGATTGCTTCAAGTCTCATTTTTTCTGCATTTCCCTTGGGATGGTGGGGAGAAATGAAGTTGGACACCCATCATCACCGTGGTGTCCCTGAATGCATGGAGGCAAAGGCAGGACCATGGTCTGAATGGAATGCCTTAACTGCATATGTCCAGATGAAGACTTACAGTTTGTGCATCATCTGATCATTGTGGCCTTACCCATTGAAATCTGGAGCAAGAATCAACAGTGACTAAGATGTATTTTTATGCACCATCAGG
This sequence comes from Pleurodeles waltl, assembly GCF_031143425.1. Lineage (NCBI taxonomy): Eukaryota > Metazoa > Chordata > Amphibia > Caudata > Salamandridae > Pleurodeles > Pleurodeles waltl. The sequence goes on from NC_090440.1 coordinate 807,592,107, forward strand.
TGTCAGGGGACCACAATGGTCCAGAGACACACATTGTAATGGTTTATTGGAAATTAGTATGGGTGTCTTCATTAGGCGTTTCAGGGTGGACTCTTATTTGTTGGCAGATGTCACAACAAAGGACATAGGTGGTCATTCCAAGTTTGGCGGGCGGCAGTCGCCGCCCGCCAAACTTACGCCGCCACTTGGCCGCTCCGCGGTCAAAAGACCGCGGGGGCCATTCAGACTTTCCCGCTGGGCCGGCGGGCGCCCGCCAAGGGAGCGCCGGCCGGCCCAGCGGGAAAGGCCCTGCTACACAAAAGCCGGCTCCGAATGGAGCCGGCGGTGTTGCAGGGGTGCGACGGGTGCAGTTGCACCCGTCGCGATTTTCACTGTCTGCTATGCAGACAGTGAAAATCATGCTGGGGCCCTGTTAGGGGGCCCCTGCACTGCCTATGCCAGTGGCATGGGCAGTGCTGGGGCCCCCAGGGGCCCCACGACACCCGTTCCCGCCATCCTGTTCCTGGCGGTAAAAACCGCCAGAAACAGGCTGGCGGGAAGGGGGTCGGAATCCCCATGGCGGCGCTGCTTGCAGCGCCGCCATGGAGGTTCAGCCCAGCCAGGGGAAATCCGGCGGGAAACCTCCGGATCCCCTTTTCTAACCACGGCTTTACCGCCGCGGTCAGAATGGGCAGGAAAGCACCGCCAGCCTGTTGGCGGTGCTTTCCGTCATTCACGGCCCTGGCGGGTTTTACCCCCAGGGTCGGAACGACCCCCATACTGTCTGACCTGTTTGTATAGAGCTGGCCACCAATAGCATTTTTGCAATAACAAAATTGTAGCAGTTACACCTGCATGGGCAGAAGTGGCTCCGTCATGCTCTGCTGTTATTAGATCTAAACTTTGATCTTGGTAGGGAATCAAGCAATCACCCACCCCTGGTATTGTTATGAATGCAACAATTTGGGAGCTTAGATGGTTCGAATATTTGGCAGGATACACCTTTGGCAAAGGCTTGCTGTCAGTTGAAGCTTTCACAGCAGCTAGTGTTTCATCATCAAACCTCGTCCTAGAATGAGTAACTGCAGCAACAGAAGCCGTGGCTACTGAGGACTTGGCTGCCTCATCAGCTAAGGTGTTTCCTGCAACGTGTATTCCTACACATTGATGGGTGATTGTATGTACTACATGGGTATTTGCTAATGTCTCTTTTAGATCTTCTACCTTCTCACCCAGAAGTCTGTGTTTGATGGTGTTCTCTTTTGAATTTTTGAACCCATTCTTTCTCCAGTAATGCAGATATTCATTAAAAGATGGACCACAATAACACAATAATATGAATTGCACACAATGAGTGTTAGAAGTTCAGGATCCATCTGAACTTGTTATCCCTCATTTAACAGCTCACAGCTGCGCATGTGGTGGCTTATTGTTGTTTAATGCCTACTGCTGCTTGTGCTGAACCATCAATGAAGGTAATCATTTGGTATTGATCAAGAGCCAAAATGTTTGTAGGTGTTGGGTATTCAAGTTCATAATGAAGGAACTTTTGAGTCTGAAGTTTTGAATCAAAAACTTAATCAACATCAGTGACCGTCAGAGACATTGCTCATTGGATCCCACATGGATATAATGCTTTTGCAACTGGAACGCTGACTTTTATGACAGCCTCTAAGGCTGGTATTGAGTTCAAGATGATAATGTGTTTCCCCTGGGCCAGAGGTCTCTCCTTTATGAGAGCCATCTGAACAGCAGTCAGAACTTTCTCCGTGGGATAAAAGCATTGTTCAGCCATGGAATATAAATGTGATTTGTATGCCATTGTAACGGTATCACCTTCATTGAATGTTACATAGGTTAACCCAACGGTGCCAGCAATTACTCTGATGACCAAATTTGTTTTGGTGCCATGTGTGTGTAAATGTTGTGCTTTAAGCATGTCCTGCTGTAATCCTCTGAGAATAAATGTGTTTTTGTTATACTTTTCATCTTTGGTGAGGTCTCCCTTGACTTTTTGCCTCTGTTTCCCAGGTTGTTGATGTGTGCTGGACTCTGATTTTGCTGTTTTTGTTACTCTGGGCACTTTACCACTGCTAACCAGTGCTAAAGTGCAAGTGTTCCCAAACAAAATGTGTATGTAATTGGCTTATCCATGATTAGCATATTTGATTTATTAGTAAGTCCCTAGTACAGTGCATTAGAGGTGCCGAGAGCCTGTAAATCAAATGCTACTAGTGGGCCTGCAGCACTGGTTGTGCCACCCACATACGTAGCTCTATAATCATGTCTCAGACCTGCCATTACAGTGTCTGTGTGTGCAGTTTTAACTGTAAATTCGACTTGGCAAGTGTACCCACTTGCCAGGCCTAAACCTTCGCTTTTCTTACATGTCAGACACCCCTAAGGTAAGCCCTCGGTAGCCCCAAGGACAGGGTGCAGTGTATGGTTAAGATAGGACATATAGGCCCTCTTTACAACTTCGGTGGTCTTCCTCCAAGACCGCCGAAGCTGTGGGCGCCAGTATACCGCAAGTGCTGGTGGTATATCTTGCTCCCTATTATGAATCTTTCGCTGGTCCAGCGGACGGTAACAGTGTTTCTGTCCGCTGGCCCATCAGAAAAGTCACATCAACATTGCCCCCGGCTTGTAATAGAGCCGGCGGCAATGTTGATGTGCAGCGGTTGTAGTAGCACCCGTCACGCATTCCACTGCCAGAAATTCAGGCAGTGAAATGCGCAATGGGGCTGTGCCTGGGGGCTCCTGCACTACTCCTGCCAAGTGCAGGGGCCCCCAGGGGCACCCCAAGTCCCCCTTACTGCCAGCCTTTCCATGGCGGTGTTTACCGCCGTGGACAGGCTGGCGGTTGGGGATAATGACCGCCAGGCGGAAGCCTGGCATTATGTTGGAGAGGTGGGTGGTATGGCAGTGACTATTGCGCAACGGTCAGAATAGCTGATGGATCTCTGCCAGCCTGTGGGCGGTGTTACCGCCAGCTACCCGCCGGCTGCCAGGTTGGTAATGAGGCCAATAGTAATGTTTTTTATATGTCCTAGCAGTGAAATATTGCTAAATTCGTTTTTCACTGTTGCAAGGCGTGTTCCTCTCATAGGTTAACATGGGGGCCACCTTTAAATCTGATTAAAGTGTAGATTCCATTTGGGAGCGGATGAAAATGTGGAGTTTGGGGTCTCAATTTAAAAATACATCTCTTAGTAAAGTTGATTTTGAGATTGTGTGTTTGAAAATGCCATTTTTAGAAAGTGAGCATTTTCTTGCTTATACCATTTTTGTGACTCTGCCTGTTTGTGGATTCACCTGTCTGGGTCACTTTGACAGTTGGGCCGGTGGCTCCTCACACTAGACAGTGACAGAAAGGGAGCTGGGGTGTAGCCTGCAAATCTTGATGAGCCATCTGTGCTAGGAGGGAGAGGAGGAGTGGTCACTCACACCTGAAAGGGCTGTGCCTGCCCTCCCACAATGCAGTCTCCAACCTCCTGGTGAGTGTCTGGGGCCTGGCCTGGGCAAGGCAGGATTTCACATTCAAGGGAGACTTTGCTTTGATGTAGGCCTACTTCAAAGGATAAATTGGGTATAAGAAGGGCACCCAAAACCACAGACTTTAGAACACTTCTGGAAACCAAGAGGAACCTCTGCCTGGAGAAGAGCTGAGGAAGAAGAGCTGCCCTGCCTGTGACTGTGCTTTGTGGAGCTATCCTGCAGTTGCTGCTTCTGCCAGAGTAAGAGGACAAAGACTGGACTTTGTGTTCCTTTCATCATGTGAAGATCTCCAAGGGCTTGATTTGGAGCTTGCCTCCTGTTGTTTGAAGTCTCAGGGACAGCAAAGACTTCTCTCTGCCAGCACCTGGAATCTCTGGAGAGACTCCTACTCTGCCCTGTGGTGCCCATCCAGTTCCTGGAATCCTGAAAGGAGAAGCTGGCAGCCTAAGAGGAAGAAATCCACGCACAGAATGGCGTGCAGGGAAAAGATCAACGCAACTCCAATCTGCGCTGCAAAAATTGACGCACGGCCGGCTTTGCAGCTAAAAATCAATGCTCGCCTGCAATGCAACCGAAGAATCGATGCACGGAGCTGGAGAAACGATGCTCAGCATCTCTGGCAAAGGCTGGGAGATCGTAACCCGCGCTGCGTGGTTTTCAGATCATCATGCGGCTGGATTTCCAATGCAAACACCGCTGGGTGTGTAAAAACAACGCAAGGCATCGACACATCGCTCTCCTCTGGAGAGAAGAAACAACTCGCCCGACCTGACAAAAGGAGAAATGACGCAAAGTCTCCTTGTTGGTGAAATCGACGCATCACAAGCCCTTTTTGATGCACACTCGCCCGTGCGGGGTTATTTTTGATGCACCCAAGGTACATTTTCATGCTAACAGTGTTAGTGTGTGTTCAAAACTACATGAAGACTCTTTTTGCTTTTTAATTGATAACTTGACTTGTGTATTGTTAATATTGGTCATTTTAGTCTTGTTTTGTTTGGATAAATGTTCTCTATTTTTCTAAAACTGTGTTGTGTCATTTTATAGTGTTTTCATTAAGTTACTGTATGTGTTGGTACAAATACTTTACACCTAGCACTCTGAAGTTAAGCCTACTGCTCATGCCAGGCTACCAAGGGGGTAAGCAGCGGTTAGCTGAGGGTGATTCTCTTTTACCCTGACTAGAGTGAGGGTCCTTGCTTGGACAGTGTGTAACCCGACTGCCAACAAAAGACCCCATTTCTAACAGTTTTCAACTGTTTAATATTTACTTGAAAAGTCTGGACATATCAGATCATGAAGTGGTTTTATGCATTGTGCAAAATCAAGAATGTATGTTCTGCCAAAACTGTAAAAGACCAATAATGATTGTAGCTTTTTGATGGTGTTTGGTGGCTGTAATCAAACACACTTTTCGAGAAAGTGGGGCACTAGGCACTTTACTTAATCTGATAACTTGCATCCCAGAAGCACGACAATGAGAAAGGCAATTTTTTTTTCTTGAAATTAAATTTGTAGCCTTATTCATCAAACCCTAACACAATGCTGTCCACCTGTTGCAGGTGTGTGACCAGGTCATCATCCTTTCAGGTCGATGTCATCGATATAGGACATCTCCTCAGGGTCAATGTCTTGTAGTATGGATAGTACACATGCTGAGAACAGTCCAGAAATGTTCTTACACCCTTATTGGAGTTGAAAAAAAAATATGTTCTGTACAAGCCTATCGTGCTGAAGGCAGTCAAATCCCTGCCTTCAGTTGCGGTATTTTGGCAGGAAAAAAGTTGGAAATATCCAAGGTTGTTTTGTATTTTTTGCTTTTCTTTTTTCTTTTCTTGTATTTTGGTTTTTGTTTTTCTTTTTAGCATAACATTAGCTCCAGATGTTATGGAGTACACCATAATAATCTGCCTAGAGCGACACTGCAGCTGTTCTGCTTTTTGGTATCCTAAAATCCAACAGTGCATTACTGCAAATAAACAGCCAGTCAGGACTGATATTCACTCCTGGTATAGAACCCTCCTCAAAACTCTCTAGCTGCTGCAACCCACTCCTAACTTCTGAAAGAAAATAGCACAGGTGCACAAGCACAGTGAGGCTAGGGGTGAGCGGTTAGTGCTGCAGGTGTTGGGGGCATAACTCCTTGAGGTGTCAGAGGCGTCAAAGCACAGTGCGTGGGGAGCCATTATGGGAACCTTATGGCCCAGCCAATACTAAGAGAAAATTCCAGAGAGTGAGCCTTCAGGTTCAGTTGTGTCCTGCAGTAGCAGGATGACTCCACCCATGCGGAGAGTCTGAGAAACAATAATAGTCCACCAATGCTGGTGTTAAACATTCTGTACCTCTGCCTGTCTCTGAATACACATCTAGGTTGGTGACAGCTGGGCTCTAGTGCATTCCTTCCAGACAGCCACACATAAAGAGAGCTAATTGTGCCTGATGGGACATCCACATCCTGATAGGCCATTACCATATTGAAGTGTCACCCTGGGAAATATAGGAGGGAGGAGCTGACACTTACACCTTAATAGGGTGGGCGCAGTGCCCTCACGAAGGGCTACATAACCCCCTGTAGTGTGTCTGGAGCCAGGGATGGAAGGGCAGGTACTTTGTGCACTTCAAAGGCCTCTATTTGAAGCCTACCCCCCACTTAAAAGGCACCAGGGGTATTAGTACTAGACCCCAAATACCACCAACTCAGTACACTTCTGGACCTGAGGACATTTTGCCAGAAAGACGGACTGTGCTGCTAAAATGGACTGTCACTCTGCTGGAACTCTGTTGGACTTTGCTGGACTTCTGTTTGCTGTGGCTGCCAAGCTGCCTGCCTGCCTGCCTGCCCTCCTCGCCTTGGTTTGAAAAAGACTGGACCTGTCTCTCTAAATTCCAATACTCAAAGTAACTCCAAGGACTTGCTGCTTGCCTCCTGTTCTGAAGTCTCAGGGATATCAAAGACTTAACTTACCCTGCCAAGTGGTGCCAATCCAGTCCTGGGCTCTTGGAAGTGGGATCTGCAGCTAGGTTCTCTGGAAATCCACACATTGCTGTCACTGGCACGATAACAGCTTCATCCCTCCCACATGCCAACGCATCGCTGCTGCCACTGAGGACTTTGCATTGTCAATTGCGTGGCTCAGGATCGATGCATCACCATCAGCCCCAGAGCATCTTCTTCGCATCGCCGGCTGTGCAACTCAATGAAGATGCATGCCCTGACTATCATCTCTTTTGCTCTTCTCATGAGATCCTTGACGTCGATTCAACCCTCCACACATGGTACTGTTTCAGCAGGACAATGTTGGTCCCTGTAGCCAGACTGCACTCCATCACAGTCAGCCTGAACTTTGATTTACCTTAGTCTAGTGAGACCAGAGAGCCCCAGTGGGCACTTTAAGCTTTTTAGCACTACAATTGCAGATATTCTTTCAAAATGTATATCTCTACTTCTGCTTATTGGATTTTTGTCGTAGTAGTCCTGTTTTGTTTATTAAATTGAGATCTATTATTCTAACTCTAACTTGGTGCAGAGTATTACTATGTGGTGTTTTCACTGTTTTATCGTTATACATTTTTATTTCTATTGACCCAACCCTTTTTATGAACCATTACCAAACCATTTGATGTTCACATGGCCAGCACACTGACATTCCGGCACGTCAGCTTTCCTTGACATGGTTATTCATTATGGTATGTGAGCCCGAGTGGTGATTATTGCGCTATTATTTACTAGTTATTACCCTCCCTAGGTTTAGGACGGGTCACCTTAGTATGCTGCTGCACGCTGTTTTGAGCCCAATTGCCTTCTAATTTCACCAAGTCTCCCTCCTTTTACAAACATTTAATTCATTGTTGAAGCATAGGCTGATAGGGTGTGATTCAGGTATTTGACCTTTTTTTCTTCAATCTAGTACTTACTTTATGCATAACGACAGTGCTTAGATGGTCTCTTTTGCTTTAGTCCACATTACCTTACTTCCTATGGAGATGGAGAATAATGGCGTAATGGGGTTGTGATGATGGCAGGATGTGTTCCCAATTCCACTACGGCTTTCTTCCATTTAGCGTGTATGGCAGAGCTATTTTTGCATATAGGCTCATCTAGCCCTAGACAAGTATTTGTTCACTGCATAATTGCAGCATGGATTGACGCATAAGACTGCATGGTTGCATCACAAGATTTGTCACCTTGACTTTTTTCATACAAAGCTTGCTTATTATTTAATCTGGCCATTTACGTTTTCTCTTTTTTTCTTTTTACCTTTCTTTCCCCCTTTATTTTTTATTGTTTCTTTTATTTTGCTTTCCTTTCTCTCTTTTACCTTTTTCATATTACTATTTAGGTATTACAGTTAAGGCAAGATTTCCAATGTCCTTGGGTTTACCTTGTATTTCTATAACCTAATTTAGGCAATGGCACAATACATTTCCTCAGTAGTGAAGAGCTGTTCAAGTCCTTAGTATTATAAACTATCAATCCGCAGAAGAGTAGCTGCTTGGGTGTATGCTCAAAGGTGTAGTAAATCTACCTATGTGGAGTCAGTGTACAGTTCTTTACAGTAGTACCAAAATATATATTTTATACCAGTCTATTTGTTGACTACAATACCCCTTGGGTCTCTAATAGCACCCACAGGGACCTGGGTCACTCTCAAAAGCCAGGCCAGAATTCTGCTTGCTCTGTCCAAATCCCTATGCTGTCTTGTTACAAATTCCCCTTATTCGAGTCTTCCAAGCCTGTCACTCAACTCCTACTCCTGTTTTCATAGTTCTAACACTGGTATCCCTTCAACTCTGCTTCCCACTGTCAAATATTCCATCTGTCACAGTTTGCCCTCTACCTCAGAGATCTCATTGACTAATGTCATTCTATCTCCCCAGGTAGTCTTAATGCAATCGGCATTAACAACCACATTAAAAGCATTCTATTCAAGCAGTCTATTAAATGGTGTGCCTTCATTCGTATTGAAATAACATGTGGTTCTCTTGCCTACTTCCTCCCTAAAGGGGGCATCTTGCAATGCCTCTGTTCTTAATTTCTCAGTTGCGATCCTGGTCCTGCCCCTCTCCCACTCCAGGCCCATCATCAAGGGACAGCAGTCCAATACGGTTCAAGTCAGGTATTCCATACCTACCACCTTCTGGCATAGGGAATCACTGTTCAGCATTAAGTCCCTCATTATGAACACAGCGGTCGAAACCGCCGTGTTCATGCTGGTGGTCAAACCACTGACCGCCAGCATCCCTGGATCCCTAACTGCCATATAATGAACATTCCTGTGGGCTGGCGGGCAGAAACATTGTTTCTGCCCGCCGGCCCACAGGAATGCCTGTCCGGGACATTGACGGCAGCTCCACATGGAGCCACTGCCAATGCCTCTGTGCTGCCTGAAAATCGGGTAGTGACCTGCGCGATGGGGCACTGCACAGGGGCCCCTGCACTGCCCATGCCAAGAGCATGGGTAATGCAGGGGCCCCCAGGGGTGCCCCAGTGCATCCCTTCTGCCAGCCTTTCCCTGGTGGGAAAACCCACCAGGGAAAGGCTGGAGACTGAGAAATCATTATCCGAGGGGCAGCACCGCAGCCCTGTTGGATAATGATTCCGACCGCCGCCAGGCTGCCTGACGGAGGCAGCCTGGTGGTGTGTGAGGGACACATATGGCGTCCCTCACAGAGTTCATTATGTGGCGGTGTGGCCCGCTATGCCGGCTGGTGGGTTTCCCCACCACAGCCGGCATGGTGGGCCACACACCCAGGTTCATAATGACCACCTAAGTCTGGACTTGCATGGTTGTGGTGAACTGAGGAATAGAAGAATACATCAGCCCCCAAACAACAGTTACATACATGTATATGCATCATCCACTACTGGAAGTAACACGGAACTGTATGATATGTGGCTTCAGACAATGGTGGAGTAGATTTGTTCCCCTCTATATTAAGGACACATTTGAAGCCCCCTACCCCATATGCATGGGGCCCAAGGGTCAACCACCAGGTCAGGAGTGAGAACAACCATCTAATTCCCCTTCAACTATGACATACCTTCACTTCGGGCAAATTCTAGTTTATGGGGCACCAGTGGGACCTCTGGTATTATCCATATCAGGATCTCTCTGGTAAACACCAAGTAGATCGTGCCATACAGTTGTCTACACTACCTTATAGCTAATTGCAAGACTTCATCAGCCCTTTGCAAGTGTGTGTCTTGCAAGCATGGTGTATGTATTTTAATGTGTCTAAGATATTCAGACATTTTATGATGCTTTCAAGGTGTGACCATATCCATATGTTCTATGTCAATATATTATGGCCCTCATTATGACCCTGGCGGTCGGTGATAAAGTGACAGTAATACAGCCAACAGGCTGGCGGTAACTACTGCCAAATTATGACCATGGCGGAAAGATCTATGAAAGACAGCCAAGGTACCATACTGAAAGCCAGGGCAGAAACAACAGCCACCACAGCGGGAGCCACCTACAGCCAGGCGGAAATCAATGTTCTGCCCACCATATTAGGACAAGACAATCTGCTACCTTTTCTGGGGTGGTACCAACGACATCAAAAGCCTGGCAGAAACAGAGCTCAGAAGGGAAAGGACTCACCATCGGAGATGCAGGGAACAACCACGCCGCCATTTAACCTGAACTACATGTCCTCCCCATGATTTTCTACGTTCTGCTCCACCACGAGCACCAACGCCGGCGAAGATGACGAAAGTGAGTACAGCTGCCTAGCACACAAAGGAAGGGGGAGGAAAAAGAGAGTGGCACACACACGCACAACACACCCCGCACACACACACACCATACACAACCAGATGTATTATAAAAACATTTTTACCCCGTCACTCGGCTGAATAATGCAAGGACAAAACAATTTTGCAAAAGTGAATGTAATGAGATCAACACAGTATGACAAATAATTTAGGCAAGATAATAGATATATACGTATTTACAGAAACAGGGACACAGCCCAGTCCACAATGTTCGTAGGCCACATGGCCACAGGCCAAAATCCAAGGCCACATATGTCACCTGCCTCAACATGGAGAGAACACTGCAGGGACATCAGTTGGTAAATATGCAGGCACCTCAGGGGGACGGGGGGTGGGGGGCACCTAAGCTGGGAGATGTAACAAGACCACTGGTGCCCTGTGCTTGATCCTGGGGAGTGATGGGCATGTGGGTGTCTTACCCACTGGTTCTGGAGGGGACAACGTGCCCTGTGCTTTATCCTGGGGAGTGCAAGGCCACAGTCTCTCAAGTGGGTGTCTTTCCCACTGGTTCTGGAGGGGGCAACGTGCCCTGTGCTTGACCCTGAGGAGTGATGGGCATGTGGGTGTCTTACCCACTGGTTGTGGAGGGGGCAATGTGCCCTGTGCTTGATCCTGGGGACGGCAAGGCCACAGTCTCTCAAGTGGGTGTGTTTCCCACTGGTTCTTGAGGGGGCAACGTGCCCTGTGCTTGATCCTGGGGAGTGATGGGCATGTGGGTGTCTTACCTGCTGGTGCTAGAGGGGGCAACGTGCCCTATGCTTGATCCTGGGAAGTGCAAGGCCACAGTCTCTCATGGGGGTATCTTACCCACTGGTTCTGGAGGGGGCAATGCGCCTTGTGCTTGATCCTGGGGAGTGATGGGAATGTGGGTGTCTTACCCACTGGTTCTGGAGGGGGCACTGTGCCCTGTGCTTGATCCTGGGGAGTGATGGGCATGTGGGTGTCTTACCCACTGGTTCTGGAGGGGACAACGTGCCCTGTGCTTGATCCTGGGGAGTGCAAGGCCACAGTCTCTCAACTGGGTGTCTTTCCCACTGGTTTTGGAGGGGGCAACATTCCCTGTGCTTGATCCTGGGGAGAGCAACGCCACAGTCTCTCAGGTGGGTGTCATACCCACTGGCTTTGGAGGGGGCAGGTTACACAGCAGCTCATGGAGGCAGGATTACATACCGTACGCCGGTGGTGACGGCTGCACAAGGGTGGTGGTGCTGCTGGTGGGGGAGGCTCCTGCCCATCCCCTGCAACCTCAGACGGCTGCACACTGGTGGTGGTGCTGCTGGTGGGGGGAGGCTCCTGCCCATCCCCTGCAACTTCGGATGGCTGCACAACCATGATTGGTGGTGGGGGCTTCATCACAGTTCCTGACCCAGGCCCTTTGGTCTTCTTGCCTGCTGGTGCAGGCTCCTTGGTCTTCCTGGCAACTGGGGCAGCCTCCTTTCCCCTTCTTGCCTGCTGGTGCAGGCTCCTTGGTCTTCCTGGCTCCCTGGTCTTCCTGGCAGCCGGGGGCAGCCTCCTTTCCCTTCTTACCTGCTGGTGCAGGCTCTTTGGTCTTCCTGGCAGCTGGGGCAGGCTCCTTTCCCTTGAGGCTGCCTGGTGCAGGCTCCTTCACCTTCAGGACATGTGGCCTTGATCCCTTTCTACCACGAGTAGGTGTGGTAACGACTGGGCCCGTGGACTGTATGGCTGAGGTGCTTGGCTGGGTTCTTCCTACCCTGCCCATACGTGCTGGATGAGGGAAGGGGTAGGGAAGAGGTCAATGGTGGATAGGAAAAGGTTTTTAGGGACATTGGGGTGGGAGGAGGGAGAAGTAATGGGAGTGGAGGATGAGGGAGTGGTTGTTAGAGGTGTCTGTCTGCTGCTTTTGGGTGCAGGTGCATGGGCTGTCTGCTGTTGTGAGGTGGATGGCTGTTGGGTCTCTGAGTGCTTGTGTTTGTGTACTTTAGGAGGGGGGACAGACACAGTGGGAGAGGACACAGGGGACGTGTACATGGCTGTTGTGGAGGTGTGTGCCAGTGACGTGTGTGTTCTGCTCGGTGTGGTGATGCTGGTAGTAGATGATGATGTACTGCCTGCAGGTATGAGTGTGGAAGGACCGGGTGGGAGGTGGAGAAGGAGGAGGGGGAGACAGTGGAAATAGTGGATGTTGGTGTGTCTGCAACTGGATGATGTTTGTGGGGGTGCCTGTGGGATGAAATGTAGTGCTTGTGTTTGCCTGTGACACTCTTGGATGTTGTCTTGTGTGCATGCTCATCTGTCTGTGTGCTTGGGATGGGTTGGGGTTGAAGAGAATGGGACTGGGCAGTGGAAGCTGGAGGGGGAAGGGTAGAAACAGGCACAATGGCTGCCATCAGAGAGGAAGTCAGAGCCTAAATCGATCTCTGTTGGGCTGCCAGTCCAGTGTGAATGCCCTCCAGGAATCCATTTGATTGTTGCATCTGGGCTGCCAGCCCCTGGATGGCATTCACAATGGTTGACTGCCCTACAGAGATGGATCTCAGGAGGTCAATAGCCTCCTCGCTCAGGGCAGCAGGGCCTGAGGTGCCTGGGGCAAAGGAGATGCCCACCCTCCTGAGTGAGTGGGCACGGGCAACTCGATAAGGGCCTGGTGGGAGGGTGGTGCTGGTACGGGGGTGGCCTGTAGCTGGGGTGGTCACAGAAGTGTCTGCCACCAATAGGGAGCTTCCATCAGAGGAGGTATCTGTGTCAGAACTGTCCCCTCCAGTCTGACCATGGTGCTCCCCTCGCCCTCCGTCCCACTGGTGCCCTCAGCGTCGGTGATCTATGACTTGTGGGTCCTGTGGGATGCAGCTCCCTCCGTCGCCGGTACCTCTGCTCCTCCGCCAGATAATGCTAATGTACATAAAGACAGGATGACAAAACAAAAATAGGGGGGAGAGACAAAGTATACCCTTGGTCAATGGCTGCACCAACACCACAGGCATACACAGAACCCTCACACACAGGGAACAGCCCTACGCAATATCCCATAGCACTACCAGAGAAATACTTAGTGACCAAGGCATGGGGAGGGGCACACACCGCCAAATGCAGCATACCTGGAACCCACGTAGCCCTGACCAGTAGTGGATGCCTACAAGCTAAGTAGCAAGAATTTCCCTTCTGAACCCAGGCCACCAGGGGACTGAGCTGCAATGTCAGGCCTGGCCTAGGGGCACCCACTGACAAACATGCCCGACCCGAATACCACCCTACCACGCGTAAGTTGTAATGATGGGCACTGTAGTCACCCTCTTGTGGCTGCTGTTATGCCCTCAAGTGCCTATCCAGCTCTGGATAGGCCACTGCAAGTATGAGGGCCACCAGGGGGGTCAGGGTTCGACGGGCACCCCTTCTTCATTGGGAGGCCAACCCCAGCTTGGCCTCCACCGTCTTCCGTGCCCAGCGTCTCAGGTCCTCCCACCGTTTGCAACAGTGGGTGCTCCGCCTGCCATAGACACTCAGGGTCCGCACCTGCTTGGTGATGGCACGCCAAATACCCAATTTATGTTGGGCACAGACCTGCATAGGCAATACACACAGAAAAATAGAATTAGACAAACAGTCCTGTCTGTTACACATGTTACCCACTATACCCCTTTCCATCATCATTTACACACGCATGGCCCAGCACACAACCTGCACTCCGCCAAGAGGTTATCCACCCACCCCCTTACACGAGGCCTTCACATACACACAACTCAATGCATTCATGCCACATGCATTGTGCCCACAGTGTACTCACATGTTGGTCTGGAGGCCCATGCAGCAGTCCGTACTGGGGTAGGACTCAATCAACTAGTCTCTCCAACTCCTAAGGCTGGGACCCTTTCCCTGGTCACACGGGCCATGGTAGGTTCCACACACAGGTCACAGCAGCACATGCGGTGTAGGTCCTCTCCTGTGGAAGTTCAGGTAGCAAGTGAGGAATCAGGTAGAAAATGGCGGTCACGTCCGCGGTGGTGCATACCGTCACCGCCGGCGTAGATCACCATTGGCCACTGTAACCCATAGGGCCCAATTATAACCAATGAGGAGTTGCACGGCAGTTCCTGACAGCCTCCCGCAAAGGCGCACAACGTCAGCGGAATTACCTCACTTCCACCTGTCTCTCCACACAGGACAGGTGGACGCCATTTCAGCGGGAGGGCAGGCCCTTGAAAATTGCTGCATCGCTGGTGATATTAGTACATGCTGGACATATCACCCTAACCCATTACAAGTTACCAGGATGCAAAGTTATGTTGTAGCTCCATTGTTCAGTTTGTGACCGGCTACTCACTCTTTTGTCCCTTAAATTCCTACCGCTGCGGATGAATAGGAGATGGAGACATACCCCCGTGTACAAACCCCTGGTGGACTTAGCTACACTGGACGACAGGCACATTATCCTCACCTATAGACTTGACAGGGCCACAATCACAGAGCTGTGTGCCCAATTGGAGCCTGACCTGATATCTGATATCCATCAACCCACCGGGATCCCCTTTCTTGTGCAAGTGCTATCAGTGCTCCATTTCCTGGCAACTGGTTCTTTCAAAGTGACAGTGGGCTTGGCAGCAGGAATGTCACAGCCAATGTTCTCAATAGTGCTGATAAGAGTGTTGTCTGCCCTGATTAAACACATGTGCAGCTACATTGTTTTCTCCCAGGTTGAAGATTTGGCCACAGTGAAGACCGTGTTCTATGCAATGGGACATATCCCCAACAGAATTGGGGCGATTGATGGAAAACATATTACATTTGTTCCCCCCCCCCCAGCAGAATGAACAGGTGTTCAGAATCGTCAATGCTAAGTATCCAGGGTCGGTGCATGATGCCTTTGTCATGAGGAATAGCAGCATCCCATAAGTGATGGGCCAACTACAGAGGCACAGGGTGTGGCTAAGAGGTGAGCCCTGGTTCCCACCCAGTATAAGTTGGTGTATGGTGTTGGTGTGGGCCACATGGGATTGTGTGTGGCTAAATGTTGTCCCTCAATATTTGCAGGTGACTCTGGTTACCCCAACCTATCATGGCTGCTGACCCCCGTGAGGAATGCCAGGACAAGAGCAGAAGAATGTCATAATGAAGCACATGGGGGAAAAAGAAGGATAATTTAAAGGACCTTTGGCCTCCTGCAGGCCAGGGACTGGTGCCTCCATCTGACAGGTGGATCCCCGTGCTACTAACCCAAGAAGGTCTGCCAGATAGTGGTGGCATGCTGCATGTTGTGTAACCTGGCCCTCAAACGCCATGTCCCATTCCTGCAGGAGGAGAAGGCTGGAGATGCCCGTGTGCCAACAGTGGACCCTGTGGACAGTGAGGATGAGGACATCAGAACATCTGTGATCAGACAATACTTCCAATGACACACAGGTAGGACAGTGTTACTTCACATTTAAATTACATTTGTTTAAAGTTCTGTGGCACTGGCATGCTGATATTTCCCACTTCTATGCTCACTTACTGTTCCCTCCGGCAATTCATTTTGCAGATGTTGGTGACCTCACATATACTCCTGGTGTGATCACTGCAGCCAGCTACAGGTCATTAATCTATGCTCATTTTCTGTACAATTGATTTGCAATGTTTGTACCTGTTTCAATGAATACATAACTGATATACATGACAACTCCAAATTGATTTTTTTCAAAAGGTGTTTATTGTAGTGCTAAGAAAAAGAGGGGTAAGTGCAATGGGATGGGGTGATGATGGAGGAAAGTCCAGGGTATTGTTCCAGTCTGTT
Source organism: Pleurodeles waltl (assembly GCF_031143425.1). Lineage (NCBI taxonomy): Eukaryota > Metazoa > Chordata > Amphibia > Caudata > Salamandridae > Pleurodeles > Pleurodeles waltl. The sequence continues at coordinate 807,608,087 of NC_090440.1, forward strand.
TGCAGCACAGGTGCCTTGTTCAAGGGGACATAGGAAGGGGAGCAATGGCAATTCAAGGTGGACAGGGTGACTGGGTGGGACACCAGGATGACAATCAGGAGAGTCTCATTTCCTGATGGGAGTCGTGGCAAGTGTCTCTGGCTTTTGTCTGGATCACAGGGAACATTTGCGGGGTGGTTCACCTTCTGCAGGGGGAGGGGTGCTGGTGGCCTGTGAGTCCTGTGGCGGGGCCTCCTCGCCACTAGCAGCAGCGGAAGTGGAAAGCTGTTCAGATGTCTGGCTAGTGGTCGGGGCCCGCTGGTGTGAGACTGCCTCCCTCATAATATTGGCCATGTCTGCCATCACCCCTGCTATGGAGATAAGGGTATTGTTGACTGCCTGCAAGTCCTCCCTGATCCCCTGGTACCGTCCCTCCTGCAGACGCCTGTTCTCATGGACATTGTCCAGGATCTGGCTCATCATGTTCTGGGAATGTTGATAGGCTCCCGGGATCTCTGCAAGTGCCTCCTGGAGAGTGGGTTCCCTGGGCCTATCCTCCCCCTGGCGCACAGCAGTCCTCCCAGTTTCCCTGTTGGCCTGTGCCTCTGTCCCCTCAACTGTGTGCCCACTGCCACTGACCCCAGGCCCCTGATTGCCTTGGGTATGAGGTGTGGCCTGGGGTCCCTGTAGAGGTGGACACACTGCTGATTGGCGTGTCCTGGCAACAGAGGTGTGGGTATGCTGGGTGGGTGCTGTGGTGGTGTTTCCTGATGTGGGAGGCTCTGTGGGGGTATGTGACAGGCCTGGGTAACTGGCTGTTCAGAGGTCCCTGATGGGCCAGGTAGGTCATCCGGATCCTGAAGACCAGAGTTGCTGTCATCACTATGGGTCTCTTCTGTTTGGGGACTGGATATTGATGGCACCTCCTTTCCGCTGACATTGGCTGTGGTACCTGTGGGGATGTAAATGATGTGTTATGGTTTCTGTGTGTGACATATTGTGCATCCGTGGCTTGCCCACTTTGGTTGTATTTGCCCTGACAGCTTTCACTTGTGTACGTTGGTGTATGGTGGGATAGTTAATTCTCTATAGTGTACATGCCTTAGTGATGAGTGTCCATGCAGGGCTGTGAGTGGTGTCCATGCATTGGTAGAGCACGCAGGGCTTGGCATTGGAATGAGTGAGATGTGATTGTGGGGTGTGTGTGAAGTGGTGGAGCGATGGGTGTGAGGTTGAGGGTGGGGGTATGTGATGGCATGCAGGTGGGGGGGTGGTAGTAGTTGAGCGCTGACTTACCAGAGTCCAGTCCTCCTCCTCCTCCAGCCAGGCCCTCAGGATGCAGGATTGCCAAGACTTGCTCCTCGCATGCTGTTAGTTGTTGGGGCGGAAATGGGGGTCCACCGCCAGCCCTCTGTACAGCGAGCTGGTGTCTTGCTGCTATAGAGAAGGGAACTAAATCATGCTGGGAAGAGAGTGGTAAATATGGGAAAAAGTAAAAACATAAAGGGAGGCACAATGAAATGGAAAAAAAAGAAGAAGAAAACGAGAACAGGTGAGTGGGGGAGGGTTAGACCTGCCTGTAAGCGCTATGTAGGAACGAGGCCCCATGCCCAATTTGGGGGCTCGTAGAGTGCACAGCAGGCTGGGGGCACGGCGCGTCTCCATGCCGCGCGTCGGGGCCCAAGCTGAATGTTTGGCTTGTGCCTTGCGCTGCGGTGCGACACCCTCATTATATTGCCCATGTCTGCCAGCACCCCTGCTATGGAGATCATGGTGTTGTTGATGGCCTGCAAGTCCTCCCTGATCACTTGGTACTATCCCTCCTGCAGCCACCTGTTCTCCTGTCCATTGTCCAGGATCTGGCCCATCGTGTCCTGGGAATGTTGGTAGGCTCTCAGGATCTCTGCAAGTGCCTCCTGTAGAGTCGGTTCCCTGGGACTATCCTCCCACTGGCGCACAGCACTCCTCCCAGTTTCCCTGTTGGCCTGTGCCTCTGTCCCCTAAACCGTGCGCCCACTGCCACTGACCCCAGGTCCCTGATTGTCTTGGGTATGAGGTGTGCCCTGGGGTCCCTGTAGAGGTGGACACTCTGCTGATTGATGTGTCCTGGGGACAGAGGTGAGGGTACGCTGGGTGGGTGCTGTGGTGGTGTTTCCTGATGAGGGAGGCTCTGTGTCCTCTGCACAGCGAGCTAGTGTCTTGCTGCAATGGAACGTACCTTCCCCCGTAGGTCGTTCCAGCTCTTCCTGATGTCATCTCTAGTTCTTGGGTGCTGTCCCATGGCGTTTACCCAGTCCTCAATTTTCAGCCATAGCTCCATCTTCCTAGCTATTGATATCTGCTGCACCTGTGCTCCAAATAACTGTGGTAGTACCCTGATAATTTCCTCCACCATGACCCTTAGCTCCTCCTCTGTGAATCGGGGATGTCCTTGTGGTGCCATGGGTGTTGTGTGAGGTGTGTAGGTGAGGGTGTGTTAGGGGAATGTGTTGGGGCGTGTGATGTGGGGTGCGTGAGTGGTGTATAGGTGTGAATAGTGTGTGGCTCTAGTTGTGTCTGTGGTATTGATGTCTCTCTGCTGACAGTGGTTTGTAATGTTAAAGGGTTGTGGGTGCTGTGGGTGTGTGTTTTATAGTGGTGTGGGTGTGTGGATGTGGTGTGTGCATCGGTGTCAGGTGTGTGTTGTTTGAATTCTCGAATGTGGTGTTGTTTTGTTTCGGTGTCCATTTTGAGCGCTGCGGTATGTGCCGCCAATGGTTTACCGCCGTTGAGTGTCCGCTGTGGTAATCCGTGGGTCATAATGTGGTGGGCGTAGTTCTGACCTTTGGGCTGCGGATTTGTGTATGTGGCTGAATACTGACGGATTGGTGTGTGTGTGTCATAATATGGTGAACAGATATCTGCCACCGCGGCTGTAAGTTGGCGGCAGTCAGCGTAGCGGTAAGTGGGATTTACCACCAATGTCATAATGAGGGCCTATGTCTGGTTTGTCTACTCTGCCTGGAGTCCTCCAAAGAAACTCCAGAAATATTCTACAGCCCATCATACAACTCACAGGCAGTCCCTGTCTCAGTCGACCCTCCTTAAACACTCATCCAGCCACTCACCCAGCCTTGCAAATCAACATTGAAACAAAAACATCATCCCCAACTCACCACCCCAAGCTAAGAGCAAAATATGTTTTTTGCCAAAGTAATCATACATCTTACGAAATACACACTAAGGTAACAGTGTTTTTTAATTTTCCACCCGTCTACTCCATTTCCTCTGTCACTACCACAGTGTCTCCTCTGCCTTCCCCTCAGGAGATGCAAATGTGCACTTTATCTGCCCACAAGAAAAAGTGTGACATTTCTCCCTCCACCACCCTGAGCATAGCAGGAAATAGAAGTACATACTTTAGTCTCTGTGTTTGCAGCCATTGTTTAACCTTCGGATATCACGTGCACTTCCTCTGCACTTCCACGGTTGTAAGAAATTTGTTATTTGCTTGAAACTCAGGTGACCCCCTGTCCAATCAAGGACCTCACTCTAGATAGGGCAAAGGAGAAACACTCCCAGTTAAATCCCGCTCACCCCCTTATTAGCTTGGCATGAGCAGAAAGGCTTAATCCAGAGACAATGTGCAAAGTATTTGTACCAGCACACACAGTAATACAGAAAAAACACAACAAAATGGCTCAACACCAAGTTAAAAGAAAAGCCAATATTTATCTGAGCAAAACAAGACCGAAATGACAAACATCCAACATACACAGGCAAAGTTATGAATTTTTTAAGATTTAACTTCAATATAGCGCTTAGAAACACAAATACTTAAATTAGGTGATTTCACGGCATTGTGACGGAGTCGTTCCCAACAATCTGACACCAATTGTGCCAGTCAGGTAGTTACAAGGACCCCCAGGTACAGCACCTTCTGAAAATGAGGAAACCAGCCGGTGCACGGGGTCAGGGATAGCGGTGTCACTGGATGCAAGGTGGCGGAGGTTTCGGTGCTGCAGAGCGAAGGAGCAGAGGTGTTGGGTCCTTGCTGCGGAGTGGTGGAGTTGAGGCAGAATTGGTTTAAAGAGTTGGATCTGCGCACTTCCAGTGGAGTCGATATCCAGTGGTCACGACGTGGTGTGGCAACTTCCACGAAGTTGCGGACATCAGTGAGGCTGCAGCGGCGTCGGGCCTGTGGGGTCGTCGCACTCCAGCAGGACAAAAGCTTCAGTTGCAGGTGGCATCACGGGATCTGGCAGCAGCGTCAGTCCAGAGTCGTCTGAAGTCCGTTTCCTTGGATCTTCTTGGATTTCCACCAGCTTCTCCTTTCAAGGGCCTAGGGACTGGATTAGGCACCACTTGGCAGGGCAAGAGTCTCAGCCGAGAGTCCAGGTGCTGGCAGTGGAAGTCTTTGATGGCCTGGATAATTCAGAAGAGGGGGAAAGCTCATTCCAAGCCCTTGGAGATTCTTCTCAAGAAGGAACATACCACAAAGTTTAGTCTTTGTCCACTTCCTCAGGGAGAAGAAGCAACTGCAGGATTGCTCAACAAAGCACAGTCACAGGAAGGGACAGCACTTCTCCTCAGCTCTTCAACTCTTCTCCTTGGCAGAGGCTCCTCTTGGTTCCAGAAGTGAATCTTGAAGTGATCTAAAGTCTGGGATTGTGGGTCCACTACTTTTTTCCCTTTCTGCCTTTGAAGTTGCCCAACTTCAAAGAAAAGTTCCTGTTGTTTACAGGATCCTGCCTTGCCCAGGTCAGACCCCACGCACACACTAGGGGGTCAGAGATTGGATTGTGTGAGGGCAGGCACAGCCCATTCAGGTGTAAGAGACCACTCCTCACTCCACTCTAGCCCAGATGGCTCATCAGGAGATGCAGGCTACACCCCAGCTCCCATTGTATCACTGTCTAGAGAAGATTCATAAACAGCACAACTGTCATTCTGACCCAGACAGGGAATCCACAAACAGGCAGAGTCGCAGAATTGTGTAAACAAGAAAATGCCTACTTTCTAAAAGTGTCATTTTCAAACAAGAAATCTAACGAAACAACTTAAGTAAAAGATGTATTTTTTAATTGTGAGTTCAGAGACCCCAAACTCCATTTTTCTATCGGTTCTCATAGGGAAACAGCATTTTAAGAATTTTAAAGGCAGCCCCCATGTTAACCTAGGAGAGAGATAGGCCTTGCAACAGTGAAAACTGAATTTGGCAGTATTTCACTGTTAGAACATGTAGAACACATCAGTGCATGTCCCACCTTTAACATACACTGCACCCTGCCCTGGGGGCTACCTAGGGCCTACCTCAGGGGTGACTTACATGTACACAAAAAGAAGGTTTGGGCATGACAAGTGGGCACACTTGCCAGGTCGAATTGGCAGTTTCAAACTTCACACAGGGCTACTCATGTGGGTGGCACAATCAGTGCTGCAGACCCACTAGTAGAATTTGATTTACAGGCCCTAGGCACTGCTAGTGCACTTTACTAGGGACCTACTAGTAAATCGAATATGCCAATATTGAAAAAGCCAATTACACATACAATTTCACATAGGGAGCACTTGCACTTTAGCACTGGTCAGCAGTAGTAAATTGCTCAGAGTAACAAAAACAGCAGAAACAGAGTCCAGTACCTCGCAACAACCTGGGAAGCAGAGGCAAAAAGTTATGGGAGACCACCCTAAAGATGTCAGGTCTAACATGTGTCACCCCCAGCTGACAGTGGGGAGAACTACCCAGCCTCATGGGAGTTCTCCTCACTGAGGTGGAAGAATCTGGACAGACCATCATTGGCTGGTTCTGTTCCAGGGTGTTGTTTTACTATAAAGTCCATCCCCTGTAGGGAAATGGACCACCTGAACAGTTTTGGATTCTCATCCCTCATCTGCATTAACAATCTGAGGGGCCTGGGGTCGGTCTGAACCCAGACGTGAGACCCAAACAAGGTGGGTCTTAGCTTCTTCAATGCCCAGACCACAGCAAAAGCTTCACGCTGAATTGCACTCTACCTAGGTTCCCGGGCAAATAACCTCCTACTGATGAAGGCTACAGGTTGATCTAGGCCCTCTTCATTTAGCTATGACAACACTGCTCCTACAACATGCTTTGAAGCATCAGTCTGCACGATAAATTCTTGGGAGAAGACAGGTGTCTTCAGCACGGGTGCCTTGCACATGGCTGCCTTCACGGCATCAAAAGCTGTCTGGTAAGACTCAGTCCAGATCACTTTCTTTGGTTGCTTCTTGGAAGTTAATTCTGTTAAGCGAGCAACAACTGTGCCATACCCCTTAACAAACCTCCTATAGTATCTTGTGAGACCTAAAAAGGCTCTCACCTCAGCCTGGGTCTTGGGGGACTCTCAAGCCAGAATAGTGTCAATCTTGGGTTGTAGGGGTGCCACCTAGCCACTCCCCACCAGGTATCCCAAGTACACTACAGAACCCTGCCCTATTTGGCACTTGCTAGCCTTAATAGTGAGGCCTGCCTTCTGCAGGGCCTCTAACACTTTGCAGAGGTGCTGCAAGTGTTCCTCCCAAGTGAAGCTGAACACAGCAATGTCATCTAGGTAAGCTGCACTGAAATCATCCAATCCAGCCAACACCTGGTTAACCAGCCTCTAAAAAGGTGGCCGGGCATTTTTCATCCTACAGGGCATCACCCTAAACTGGTAGTGCCCATCTGAGGTAGGAAGTTCAGACCTTTCCTTATCCCCCTTAGTCAGAGTGATCTGTCAATATCCAGATGTTAAGTTAAATGTGCTGAGATATTTGGCGGCCCCTAACCAACCAATGAGCTCATCAGCTCAGGGTATGGGGTGCGGGGTCAGTCTTCATGACCACATTGAGTACCCGGTAGTCCACACAGAACCTGAGTTCTGGAGTGGTGCCAGGAGCAGCAGTGTTTGGGACCAAGACCACAGGACTGGCCCAAGGGCTACTGGAAAACTCAATAACCCCAAGAGCTAACATTTTTGCTACCTCATAGTTTATGTTGGCCCTACCCTTGCCAGTCACTCTGTAAACTTTGGGCCATATTTATACTTTTCGACGCACAACTGCGCCAACGCAGTTGTGCGTCAAAAAATCTAACGCCAGCTAACGCTATTCTGAAGCGCCATGCGGGCGCCGTATTTATTCAATGACGTTAGCCGGCGTTAGCCGGCGGCGCTGCCTGGTGTGCGTAAAAAAAAATGACGTACACCAGGCAGCGCCGGCGTAGGGGAATTTGGAGCTTGGGCGCCAAAAATGGGGCAAGTCAGGCTGAGGCAAAATTATCGCCTCAACCCGATTTGCGCCATTTTATCCGACTCCCAACCCCCATTGAAATGACTCCTGTCTTAGCAAAGACAGGAGTCATGCCCCCTTGCCCAATGGCCATGCCCAGGGGACTTCTGTCCCCTGGGCATGGTCATTGGGCATAGTGGCATGTAGGGGGGCACAAATCAGGCCCCCCTATGCCAGAAAAAAATAATAATAATACTTACCTGAACTTACCTTATGTTCCCTGGGATGGGTCCCTCCATCCTTAGGCGTCCTCTTGGGGTGGGCAAGGGTGACAGGGGGGGTCCCTGGGGGCATGGGAGGGCACCTCTGGGCTCCTTCCGAGCCCACAGGTCCCTTAACGCCTGCCCTGACCAGGCGCTAAAAAACTACGCAAAAGCGGCTGGACGTAATTTTTTTTGACCCGCCCACTCCCGGGCAACATTTTTGCCCGGGAGTGTAAATACGGCGCACATGCCTCGGAGTCACTTTTTTAGACGGGAACGCCTACCTTGCATATCATTAACGCAAAGTAGGTGTCCACGCTAAAAAATGACGCAAACTCCATGGACTTTGGCGCTAGACGCGTCTAACGCCAAAGTATAAATATGGATTTCGTTTTGCGTCGGAATTGCGTAAAAAAAAACGACGCAATTCCGGCGCAAACAGAGTATAAATATGCCCCTTTATGTTTCACGGAAGGACTGTCCCCAGTATCCATATCATGTGTACACAGGTGAGTGACTCCTAGGATCAAGGAAAACAATGAGGCAAACTGTCCCAATACCTGGCAACAGTCCATCTGTTTCTCCGGGGTCAAGGAGGGGGAGAGGTTTACACCCTCTACAGACCCATCTTTCTCCTTAGCAGAGAAAGATGAGATCAGGAAGCGGCTCACTCTCTTCCTCCACCCCATCATCTGTTGCTACGAGCATTGTCACCTCTGTCCTCTCAAAGTGAGGCTTGAGACAGTTCACATGCAGGATCCTCAAAGGGTTCCTAGGAGTCCGCAAGTTTAGCATATAGGTTACATCATACTTGCGCCCCACCACCTCAAAAGGGCCAGTCCACTTGTCCTGGAGAGAGTGAGGCTCCACTAGGGCCATTACCCACACTTTTGCCCAGGATGAAACTCAACCAGAGTGGCATTCTGGTTGTACCAGCGTTTCATGTCGGGCTGGCTTGCTTCCAGGTTCTCTTGAGCGAGCTTCCTGAAGTGGGAAGTCTGGTTCCTAAAAGCCAGCATGTAACTGAATACATCTTGGGGGAGCTTACTGGAGGCTTTCTCCAAGCATTCCCTAACAAGAATCAAAAGTTCCCTGACAGGGTGGCCATACAGGCTAAATCCAAGACCCTTTTGTGGCATGGTGAGAGAACGTCCCACTTGCACCTCAAGGGCTCTGACAGGCCCATGATCATGCCCTTCAAGGTGCGGTTGAATCTCTTAACCAGACCCTTTCCTTGGGGATGGTAAGGAGTGATAACCTTGTAGGTTACCCCACTCTCTTTCTATTGAGACTTCATATATGTGGATATGAAGTTGGTATCCCTTTCAGATACAACCTACTTGGGGAACCCCATGTGGGAAAAAAACTCAACAATGCACGTCCCACCACAGCGGCTGTGATGGACCTCAGAGGGATAGATTCAAGGTACCGGGTGGCATGGTCTACCAAGACCAGGAGGAACCTGTTGCACATGGCTGTCATGGGATCAGAGGCCCCACAATGTCAATACCAACCCTTTCAAAGGGGGTGCTGACTACAGGAAAAGGTTGGAGAGGAGCCGTACATTTCCCCCCACTCTTGCCACTTGCCTGACAAATTTGGCAAGACCTACAGTGTGCATCAGATTGCCTGCACATTTGGGGCCAGTAAAAGTGGGTGACAAGCCTCTCAAAGGTATTGTCCCGCCCCAAATGTCCTGCTAAAGGCACATCACGAGCCAGAACCAGTAGGAAGACTCTGAAGCACTGGGGTACCATCAGCACACGAGATCACCCAGACTCAGCAACCTTAGGCTCATGATATAGGAGGCCGTTCTCCAGTAGATCAAGTGTGATCCAGACTTTTTGCCAGACCCCTGGTCTACAGCCTGCTGCCAAAAAACCTCTAGAGTAGGGCATGATTTTTGTGCCTCGCAGAATGCTTCTCTGGTGGGTCACCCTTTCAGTTGCCACTGAGTCAGCTCGGGAACCTCCCTAAGTTCAGCCACCTGTTTTTCTGTAGGCTCCGGGGTGTCCCCCGCAGGTTCAGTCTCCTCTTGGACCGTTGCAACTTCTGGGGTTGGTTTCCTGCACCTCTTGCCCTTCCTTCTTCTGGCAGACATCTGGGCTACTCTTTCAGGTCCCAAGGTCTCCTGATCACCCAGACAGGCTGCCATTGACCGGGTAAACACACCCACACCCACCCAGGCATACCCAACATCCAAGGGGAATCCTCCAGGTCATTGCCAAGCAGACAATCTACAGGCATGGTTGGACTCATGGCTACCCTCAAGGCATCTGAGACCCCCATTCAAAGGGAACCAGTGCCCTTCTGCACAGGCACTCTGAGTTGTCTACCGCAACTACTTGGTGAAGTGTATGGGGGAACTACCTGCGCCTCAGACACCAGGTGACTTCTGACAGTGGTCACACTGACTCCTGTGTCTCTCAGAGCCCACACCCTCTGTCCATTGATGATAACCCGTTGCCTGTACTTTTTAGTGTTCTCATGCACAAGGGTTCTGTAGACCATCTCACTGTCCCCTAGTGAGACAAGCATCATCTCAACTGGCTCCCACCCACCTGAAACCACCTCCTACCCAAGCGCTACACTGGCCAAACCCTGTGACTGAGCACAAGTGGGTGCCGGTGTCCACTTGGGACATTTGGGATCCCCCCTCGCATGACCCACCTGGTCACTTGTATAACACTTGGGGGACCTCCCTCTGCATGTTTTCCTTTAGAAAACCATGGCATCTTTTCAACTGGGTCTGGGAATCCTTACTATGGGAACTAGGTTGGGGCCCTTTAGAGAACTTCCCCTGTTTACCCTTACCCCCCCACTTCTTCTGAAAGGGACCCTGCCCACACTTGGCCTGGTCTCCTCCATAACTAATTTGGATCCTGGTGCTCTCCTAACGGTCTGCTTCCTGCGCAAGCTTCCTGGGTCAGTCAGCTTGCTGTCAATCAGGTGCTGGCGCAGCTCTGGAAAATGAAGACTGTACAAGGCTACCAAGTAAATAAGTTGTAAAGCCCCTCATAAGTTGTTACCTTACTGCCCTGCACCCACCCATCCAATGACCTGCAGAAAGAATCAACACATTATAACCATGTTTGTGATTCCTTCTTCTTGTAGGACCTAAACTTGTACTTGTACTACTCAGGGGTGAGCAGGGCATCCTTCATGATGCTGTAGGTGAGTCCCTGAGGATCCCCTAAGGATGTCAAAGTGTCCCTCTCTTCTACCTCAAAGTGCTTCCACAGACCTAACCCCCAATACGCTTTAGGGACCATGTTCATGTGGAGAGCAGACTCATACCCCTTAAACCACAAGTAGATATCATCCTCCCTCTTATAATCCTTCACTAGGTCTTTAGGAATGTGCACCCTTCTCTCAGGCTGCTCTGTGGTACTGCTGCCATCATCTCTACTAGACCGGCCCCTCTGATCTAGTGCCTTCAAACTAAGCTCATTAGCCAGGAGCATCTTCTTCTCTTCAATGGCTAGCCTCCTCTCCTCCATCTCCATTTTGAGCTTCTCCAACTCAAATTGGTGCACCGTCTATGCCTGTCTGTCCTGCAACACTTCAGGAGTCCGACCCTTAGAGGACACACTGCTACCTGCCCTGGAGATCCTTCCCCCAGGATGTACAGGTACCTCTGTTATACCCTCATTGCTGTTTTCCACCTCCTCTCCCTCAATCTCCTCCTCTGTGTGCCCCCAACCTCCTTGGCTGTCACCCAGACCCTCAGTGCCTTTTGCAGCACCTCCTTCTTGGCAGAGCTCCTAATGGGACAGGCAAGATCCTTACTGAAGTGTTTCAGTTAAGCAACTGTATAACTCTCCAGCTTCTACAACTCAAAACAGATCCATCTGGTGCATCTCCAGATTTGGACATTATGGCAAGTCAAAAGTGCAAAGTTCCAAGGCAGAACAAAGAGTTCCCAATGAGAAGTTCAACAGTCAAAAAATGGAAGCAGATGAAGCCCAAGAAGAGAAAAAAAAACAAAATCACAAAACAAGTATTATGTGGTTACCTAATGGTCTGCACTAAAAATAGTATTGTACACTTAATCACTGGATGTCAAGTAAATATGCAAGTTCAATCCTCACCGTTGATCAGCAAGGTTAGAAATTGGGTCTATGGTTGGCAGTCAGGTTACCCCTGTCCAAGCAAGGACCCTAACTTTAGTCAGGGCAAAGGAAAAACACACCTGGTTAACCCTCGCTCACCCTCTTGGCAGCTTGGCTCAAGCAGAAAGTCTTAACCCAGAGACAATGTGTAAAGTATTTGTACCAACACATACAGTAATACAGGAAAAACACTACAAAATGACTGAACACCAGGTTAGAAAAAAAGCCAATATTTATCTGAGCAAAACAAGATAAAAACGACAAAAACCCAACATACACAGGCAGAGTTATGAATGTTTAAAGATTAAACTTCAATATATCACTTAGAAACACAAATACTTCAATTAGGTGATATCACAGCGTTGTGATGGAGTCCTTCCCAACATTCCAATGCCAATGGTGCTGGTCACGGAGTTACTTGGACCCCCAGGTACAGTACATTCAAAATTAGTAAATCAGAAGGTGCACGGAGTCAGGGATCTCAGTGTTGCTGGATCTAAGGCAACGTTGGTTCCGGTGCTTGGGAGCGAAGGTGTGGAGGCATCATGAAGAGGCATCGGGTCCTTGCTACGGAGCGGTGGAGGTAAGGCGGCATTGGTGTGAAGCGTTGGATCTGCGCAGTTCCGGCAGAGTCAATATCTGCCAGTCACAATGTGGTGCGGCGACTTTCATGCAGTCACAGACTTCAGCGAGGCTGCAATGGCGTCAGGCCTATGGTATCATCGCACTCCAGCCAGGACCACGGCTGCAGTTGCAGGCAGTGTCACGGGATCCAGCAGTGGCGTCAGTCCGGAGTCGCCCGATGTCGGTTTCCTTGGATCTTTTTGGCTTTCCACCAGTTTCTCCTTTCAAAGGCCCAGGTACTGGATTAGGTGACAGTAGTGCGATAAGTAAAACATGATATATTGTGACTTATGTGATATTAATCAAAATAACACGAACTGTAATAAACTAAACACAATACAGACCAACATGTACAAAACAACAGAAAATGCCCAAGACAGTTATGTATTGGAGCCTATACATAGAATCACCATGTGCAATGCCTCTAAGTGCCAAAGGTTCATACAGTAAAAATGTGCACGTCACCATCAAAAAGCCAGAATTAAGCAGAACCTCATGTGAGTATAACGGATGAGACCCAGGTTAATGTGAAGCTTTATACTAATCATTCCAGAAATGCACAAATTTAATTAGAGGGAAAATCCTATAATAGCCATTAGTGTACCCTTCAAAGACTTATACAGGACATACCTTGACTTCAGTTTACTATGTTAAGTGAAAAAAGTCCTCTAATGCTAAATGCAATACCTGTAGAAACAAAAAGTAAACACTATAGTTTTCAAATACACATATAGGCCCTCATTACGACCCTGGCGGTTTGTAACCGCCAGGGCCGCTGGACGCGGAGGCACCGCCGACAGGCCGGCGGTGCCCCGCGGGGCATTCTGACCGCGGCGGCTTAGCCGCGGTCAGAGAAGGGAAACCGGCGGTCTCCCGCCGGTTTCCCGCTGCCCCCAAGGAATCCTCCAAGCCGGCGCAGCTTGCTGCGCTGGCTTGGGGATTCCGACTCCCCCTCCCGCCGGGAACCGGATGGCGGGAGGGGGAGTCGCGGGGCCCCTGGGGCCATGCCAACAGCATGGGCACTGCAGGGGCCCCCGTAAGAGGGCCCCAAAATGTATTTCACTGTCTGCCTTGCAGACAGTGAAATACGCGACGGGTGCAACAGCACCCGTCGCACCTTCCCACTCCGCCGGCTCTATTACGAGCCGGCATCCTCATGGGAAGGGAGTTTTTCCCTGGGCTGGCGGGCGGTCTTTTGGAGACCGCCCGCCAGCCCAGGGAAAAACTCATAATACCCTCCGCGGTCTTCTGACCGCGGAGCGGTATTACGGAGGGCGGAATTCTGGCGGGCGGCCTCCGCCGTCCGCCGGAGTCATAATGAGGGCCATAATGTCCGGGATACAGAACCGCCACCAAGTAACCAGATGAAAATAAGGCGAATGAGCCCCAACTGACCGTTGCACAATATAATCAATCCAAAACAATAATGACTCGAAGTAGTCTCCATACGTATCTAGAATAAATTAAAAACAACCATGTGGTAAGCCCAACCGCGTAGAATCGAACGTCAATACCCAAATAACGTAAATTAAACTAAACTGAGATATCAAGATCATACCATACTTCATGGCCACTCACCTATCTAATAATGGCTATCAAAATGCAAGTGGGGAACCACAACACGGTCAATTCATCCCGCAGCGTCCCAGTAACACCGAACAGAGTCGTAGCCGACCGACCGGGAAATAATCTATTTGAGGCGTACCCGCGTTAATTGCTATAAAATGGGAAGGGGACTGAAACTACCAAAATAGGCGCCATCTTAGAAGTGTATAAATGTTAAATTACGAAGACAAAATCTATAACGATACGAAACCGAGCGGACTTCTATAAATAAAAGGACGAGGTAACATCTGTTATACTCACATGAGGTTCTGCTTAATTCTGGCTTTTTGATGGTGACGTGCACATTTTTACTGTATGAACCTTTGGCACTTAGAGGCATTGCACATGGTGATTCTATGTATAGGCTCCAATACATAACTGACTTGGGCATTTTCTGTTGTTTTGTACATGTTGGTCTGTATTGTGTTTAGTTTATTACAGTTCGTGTTATTTTGATTAATATCACATAAGTCACAATATATCATGTTTTACTTATCGCACTACTGTCACCTTTGGAATTGGTCGTGTTCTGCTCTGACCATTGATTTATATCACACATGTAGACATTGCTCTCATTTATTTTCAGCCCTGATGAAGTCCTTAAGAGAACAATTTCTCATAGGATGAAACACATGTTGGCTGTGTTTGTGGAGGATATAAGAACATTATGAATAAAATTGGACTCTGAGATTAACACGAGGTTGTTGTCAATATACAAAGAAGATTGGATACATTATTAACTTCTAATTATGATTTCATGAGTGCCCTGACATCTGTTTTTTCACTGTTAGTTTCCCTTGAAACATTGGAGGATTAAGGAAGATCCTCTTGCCAGGAGCACCGTGCCATGAATAAATTGTATCATTACTTTGTGGACTTACTGTGAGCGCCTTAATCCTATGATTATCTTCCATGGTCATTGGACATAGTGGCATGTAGGGGGGCACAAATCTGGCCCCCCTATGCCACAAAAAAAAAAAAAAATTACTTACCTGAACTTACCTTAAGTTCCCTGGGATGGGTCCCTCCATCCTTGGGCGTCCTCCTGGGGTGGGCAAGGGTGGCAAGGGGGGGTCCCTGGGGGCATGGGAGGGCACCTCTGGGCTCCTTCCGAGCCCACAGGTCCCTTAACGCCTGCCCTGACCAGGCGTTAAAAAATGACACAAAAGCGGCTGGACGTCATTTTTTCAGGCCCGCCCACTCCCGTGCGTCATTTTTGCACAGGAGTTTAAATAAGGCGCACATGCCTTGGAGTCATTTTTTAGAAGGGAACGCCTACCTTGCATATCATTAACACAAGGTAGGTGTCCACGCTAAAAAATGACGCAAACTCCAAGATCTTTGGCGCTAGACGGGTCTAACGCCAAAGTATAAATATGGAGTTAGCTTTGCGTCGGATTTGCGTAAAAAAAAACGACGCAAATCCGGCGCAAACAGAGTATAAATATGCCCCACAGTACTTATAAACAAGTAAAGACAATACTCAGTGTTGCCAAAAATAAAGGTATTTATTTGGGTGCCACAGTACCAAAAATATCTTAGAGACAATAATCCTTCTGGAGGTAAGTATTATACACAATATATACATTAGACACCAAAATTAGACAAGTAATTAGTCATAGAACAGTGCAAACAATATGAAATGCTATAGAATGCAATGGGCGAAAATAGGTCTAGGGGCAACACAAACCATATACTAAGAAAGTGGAATGAAAATCATGAATTCCCACCTAGACAAGCATAGTGTGTGCAGTATCACTGGGAGAATAAGAATATAGTAAAGGTAAGTAAATTACCCCACCCCAGAACCCAGAAAAGCAGGAGTAAAGTACTGCAAGTTTCCCTAGGACACACTACACCTCGTGATATAGATTATTGCAGTAACCAACCAAGTCTGCAAACAACAAATGCTGGATTCCTGGACCTGAAGACCTGAAAAAGAAGGGGACCAAGTCCAGAAGTCAAAAGAAGTTCCAGGAAGGACAGGAACCCCTGCCAACCCAGAAGAGGGTGCAAAAAGAAGAGTCCCTGGTTGGACAAAAACTGCAGGAATGCACCCTAGGAAGATGCCAGTGGGTTCATGCATGATGTAAAAGATGTCCCACGATGTGAAGATGGATGCAGATGTGATTTCATGTTGGAAGTTGCCAACAAGCCTTGGTTACGACAAATATGCATTTTGCATCAAAATGGCGCTGGCTGGACCCAGGGTGGACCTGGGGGCCTCAACTCTATGTGAGAAGGAAGAGGGGGCTCTCAGCACTTCAGAGAGCCCTCAGGATGCCAGGCAGCACCCACGGGACTCCCAGGACATGGGGACAAAGGAGGTGCAAAACACGGTTGGTGCAGCACAACAAAGGAAGGTCCCACGCCACCGGAGAACAACTCAGCGAGTTGAGCATCGCAGGATGGAGTGCTGGGGACCTGGGCCAGGTTGTGCATGAAGAAATTTTGATAATAGTGCACAGAGGCCTCAGGAGGTGAAGAAGACACATTAAACAGGGGTACCATTGCTCTCAGATAAGGCAAGTTCTTACCTCCTCCAAATTGCGTCAGCAGGACCTCAGGACATTCTATCTCGATGGGGTCCACCCTCTGTGTCCTTAGGAGTATGCTCGTTGCTGTGAGAGGAGTCCAAGGGTACCGGTTGTCATCTTGGAAGGTGTCTGCGTGAGCATGGGAGTGACTCCATCACCCCACTGGAGATTTCTTCGGTCATTCTGGTGTAGGATGAAGACCTCAGAGCGTGCACACCGTGGAAACTGGCTGGAGTTTAGATTGCAGAAGAAAAATATCCCTTGTGGATACTTTGTTGCTGTTACAGTGGTTCCTAGAGCAGGCTGCGGTTGATCCGAGGTCAGAGGATGAAGTAGTAGTTTCAGAAGATTCCTGAAGGAAACTTGTGAGCAGAATCTGAAGAGAACCCGCAGGAGAGATCCTAAATAGCCCTGAGAGGTGGCTTGGCTACCTTATTAGGTATGGACCTATCAGGAGGGGTCTCTGAAGTCACCTGCTGGCACTGGCCAGTCAGAGCCCTCCAGAGTCCCCTCACACCTTGCAAAGCAAGATGGCTGAAGTCTGGGACACACGGGAGGAGCTCTGGGCACCACCCCTAGGGTGGTGATGGACAGGGGAGTGGTCACTCCCCTTTCCTTTGTCCAGTAACACGCAAGAGTAGCAGGCAGGTGGTCCCTGAACCGGTGTAGACTGGCTTATGCAAGGAGAGCACCATCTGTCCCCAGCCTGTAACACCTATTTTCAAAGGGAGAGGGTGTAACACCCTGCTCTCAGAGGAAATGCTTTGTTCTGCCTTCCTGGGACTGAGATGCTCAGGAGGGCAGAACCGTGTCTGTGAGGTGGCAGCAGCTGTAGCTCCAGTGCAAGCCTCAGAGAGCTGGTTTGGCAGTACTGGGGGTCCATGGTGGAGCCCCCAGGGTGCATGGAATTGGCTCCCCAATGCCAGATGTGGAATGGGGGGACAATTCCATGATCTTAGACAAGTTACATGGCCATATTTGAGTTACCTTTGTGATATCTAGGTGTTGACCTATATGTAGTGGACACGTGTAATGGCGTCCCCGCACTCACGCATGTAATGGCGTCCCCGCACTTACAAAGTCCCGGGAAATGGCCCTGAACTATGTTGGAGCACCTTTGCTAGTGCAAGGGTGCCCTCACACTTAGTAACTTTGCACCTAACCTTCAGCAAGTGAAGGTTATACATATAGGTGACTTATAAGTTACTTAAGTGCAGTGAAAATGGCTGTGAAATAACGTGTGCGGTATTTCACACAGGCTGCAATGGCAGGCCTGTGCAAGGGTTTGTCTGAGCTCCATATGAGTGGCAAAAGAAATACTGCAGCCCAAGTGGATCTCCTGGAACCCCAATGCCCTGGGTACCTAGGTACCATATACTAGAGACTTATAAGGGGGTCCAGTGTGCCAATTGAAATTGGTAAATTAGGTCACTAGCCTATAATGACAAATTTAAAAGCAGAGAGAGCATAAGCACTGAGGTTCTGATTAGCAGAGCCTCAGTGACACAGCCAAGCACTATACAGACACACACATTAGGCCATAAACTATGAGCATTCTGGTCCTGACCAGCAGGATCCCAGTGAGACAGGCAAAAACATACTGACATACAGGTAGACATGGGGGGAACATGGCAAGGAAGATGGTACTTTTCTAGAATAACACATCAGTACATGTCCTACTTTTAACATACCGTGCACCCTGCCCATGAGGCTACCTAGGGCCTACTTTAGTGGTGTCTTAAATGTACAGAAAAAGAAGATTTGGGCATGGCAAGTGGGTACACTTGCCAGGTCGAATTGGCAGTTTAAAACTGCACACACAGACACTGAAGTGGCAGGCCTGACCCATGTTTACAGAGCTACTCATGTGGGTGGCACAATCAGTGCTGTAGGCCCACTGGTAGCATTTGATTTACAGGTCCTAGGCACCACTAGTGCACTTTACTAGGGACTTTTGCGAAATATGGAAAAGCCAATTACACATACAATTTCACATAGGGAGCACCTGCACTTTAGCACTGGTCAGCAGTGGTAAAGTGCCCAGAGTACCAAAACAGCAGAAACAGAGTCTAGTACATAACAACAACCTGGGAAACAGGGGCAAACATTAGGGGAGATCACGCCAAGGATGCAAGGTCTAACAATGGTGTGGTCAAGGTATGAATGAATGGTGCATGAATGGTGATTCCATTATATACCCACGGGTCCTTGGATTGAAAGAGTTGCTAAAGGAGGTCCCCATTTCTGTAATAGAGCTTTTATGGACTACAGGATACAACACAGTCATTAGTAGCAGGGGCGTCCCCAGGACTTGATGAGCCCTTTCAATTGATAAAAAAAACATTGGGGCCCTTCCTTCCAAGACTTTACCCAATAACCACTCTTACAAGGACTGCTTCATGCTAGGTCCCTCTAAATATTAAGAAAAACAAACAAACCAGACATTGTTATTCCTGGAGCACCCCTCAAATCTTCCACTTTCGTTCGGAGCTCTTCCACTTCCACCATGAGAGTTTGAATTTGGGTCTGTACTTCTTCTTGTTAGGGTGCATTGACGTTAATGTGGATTCATTGTTATCCACTCATTCCACTAGCTTTCTGTGATCTGCCCCAAGGAAGTTCACCTCAATTGAGAGCATATTGGTGCTTTTAGTGTCCAGGATCGCCTACTGTATGCTATAGAACTTCCTCATGTGTTTCTCCAGGGCTACAGCTAAATGTTTTATAGGGGCAGTAGCCACCCATTGTTCTGACAGCACTTCCATTATGTCCTGTGGAGTTGAGAGGGGTGATGAAGGAGGTCTGGGGGATTGGCAGTCTTAAGCTTAATCATCATGTAGCCCAGGTAACTAAACGCTTGCCACCTGTTGCTTCGCCAAAAGTCACAATGACAATCTCAAACAGAGGGTAGCTACAACAGGACCCTGTCTGGAATTCCCCAGCCACGCCCCCAAAGAGCCAGTCAAGCCCAAAGTTCAGTTGCTTGAGGAAACAGCTACACCACAGACCTAACAAGGAGACTGTGGGAGGTTTCGCCAAGGGGCACTAGGTCTCACATACCCCCTATTGTTTATTCTGCCGGGGCCATGCTCTCTGCATATTCTGCCAGGTCGTGTTAGTTTGCCACTTGTGAAAAGACCCCGATGGAGCAACTTAAAGACAAACAGCCAGAGCCCTAATGGGTTCACGTACCCAAAAGCCCAAGGTGCTCACAGCAGGTCCAAGGGGCAGCTGTGGTAACAATGGGGAAGGAGAGTCCTGTCCCACAAGGCCCGGTAACACCCACTCAGTGGGGATCCATCACCAGGGTTCTGCATCCAATACATGTGTACAGCAATGTCAATTATTTTTCTGAGACCATGGCATGGGCAGGCAGTCCCGACTGCACCTCAGCATGTCTCCAAGCACCAGTTCTCGCACATGGGCTGATCCAACCCCCGGGATTGTCTGTCCCCAGCCACAGCCACAAAAGCTAAGCTCCAGACCCCATCAGTGTCTGCAGATATTCCGTACTGTGGCTCCGGTGGTGATGCCCAGCTCATTTATATGTTATAGGTAGGCAGCCCCGGCCTTGCAACACCACGTCTCTCAGCACCGGATCACACCCGCTCACTCCACTCCGTGTCACGTCCAGATTTACGGGGACAGGAGCCGAGCACTAGGCTCCAGCAGCGGCAGTACTCAGGGCATAGTTCCCTGCAGCAGCAGTCCAGTTTATAGCGCCTCATGGCCTCAGCTACAGACCCGACTTCCAGGATCCTCTCAGTCATACTGGGCCCTGACAATCACCACTCTCAAGTAGCACCGCTTCAAGGGGAGTGGCCTCTCTGAAGACTGGCCAAGCACCATCCCAAACAAATACAACGGATTCCACACCACTTCTGGGGGAATTGATGTGGTGCATGGCGTTGTTCAGCACCCACAGAGAAGGATTATTATCGAATGAAACAGGTGGCTTGGAAGGAGTTCGTGCAAAAGTTGTCTAGTGTAGCTGCCGTTTCGACCATGCCCCAAGTTCAAAGTTACATGCCCCAAGTTCAAAGTTTCCTTTATTCCATCCGTGTTAGCATCCTATGATGTCACACCAAGGATCAACACGAGATCCAATGCCACAAAACTGATGGAAAAAGACCTTGTTGTTAAGATAGGTGAGGCATCCAAATGGCAAAATGCTAATAAGCCTGAGAGTCAGGGGCGAGGGGGGGATATTTGCGGTGTTACACCCACCCCCCAATAAATCTATTTTCTGATAAATAGTTGGGTACAGGTGTATTCATGTGGGTACTGAAAGATGTCAGTTGGATTTCAGCACGATTTTTTATTCACACACTCACGCTCTGCTTTGAAATTTTGAAATTGTTTTTTTAAATATTGGATGTTAGACCATATATTGTGTCTTCTCTCTTTGTACTCCTACCAATCCGCATTCGTCTCCCTTTCCACTGACCCAATCGTGCACCCTGCTTGTTGTATAATATATTTAAACATTATGGCCCATATTTATACTTTTTTAGCCCTGCATTTGCATAATTTTTTGACTCAAAAGCGGCGCAAACTTTCAAAATATAATTGTATTTTTTAAGTTTGCTCCGCTTTTGCGTCAAAAAATGACGAAAATACGGCGCTAAAAAAGTATAACTGGGCCTATATGTCAGTCTGATTTCTGGAAAATCTGAAGCTCATACCCACCCTCCCAGTCATACTGACCAAGCTTCGCCCCTGTTGACACTCGAAAATACTCTCACTGCAGCTGGCCATTCCAGATTTTGAGGATATCAACGTGATATAAATGCATGCACAATAAACCAAAACAGGAATAGTTTACAAAGTGAAGATTATTTTGGAGCTATGGCACTTCCATTTAAGTGCATGCAGGCAAGAACAATCAAGGCTTCTCTGATGAATCTTGTATTTAGTAACCACAGTGTTATTAATACTCGAGGCATATGTACAAAATAAACCTCAACGCACATTTTATCAATCTTCGATTTATGCTGTTCGACTGAGTATCTTTGATATTCAAATCCCTAATTCCACTCTTTTCCTACAAGATACACTGAATTATAAGAGTAAGCTAAACTGCAAATTACGCAAATCTTCATATTTAGTGATTTAGTAATATACTTCTTAGTTGCTATTCATTGTATAGGCAAGCATGGAGGTTACCTTTTCTCTATCTGTAGCACTGCGAGATGGTCAAGGTCTGATATAACATTTAGAACAGAAAAAATGCTGGATAAATTCAGTAATTTACGTTCCTGCTGTTTTCAGTTGATGTTGTATTACCACATTACATCATATAAATCATCATAGACCACAGCGCTCTGGAAACCAAGCTTGACAAAATAGAATAACACCTCGGTGCAGCATGACAAGTATCCTGGACCCCGCCCTCTCCCTTCAACAAGATATAACCGCATCACAGTGTTGCCTCATGCCCAATTGGAAGTAAGCGCCTCAGAGTGTGGCCTCCATCTCCCATCTGCTTTCTTAAAATGAGGATGTTGCAATTTGTAATAGGTTGAGAGAAGAAAAAGGCTTACAAACGGGGACTAAGTGTGTCCGTTTACATAGGAGAGGAATGTGAATCCTGGACGGAAAATAATGCAATCCCTTTGTATTTAATAGCAAAGGTGTGTTTTAATAGCTGATGCAATGATAGCCTGCTAAACCCAGAAGAAACACATCTCTTCACAATCCCATATAAAGCCTGCTTTTTTATTTCGAAATTGAAATGCACTGTACCCGAAGAGATCAATCTACCGGCTCTGTAAAGCTATTAACAGATAAACCTGTAAACATTATTTCAGACAGAATTGAAAATGCTTCATTTTTTCTCCGTTTCTCTTCTAACTTCATTTCTCCCTGTCCTTGTCTCCTTCCTTCTCTGCCAAAGCTTGCTGGCAGCCGCAAAGATTCAATTATACACATTGCAAAAAATAATTAAAAAAAATAATGGCACTTGAAAAAAATCGCCTCTCCAGAAATTGTGCGGAACAATAAATCCGTTAATTAGCTAATTAATATTCAATTGGGGTCAGTGGGCTTAATAGAACCTTATTCGGCAACCTAAGAAATTTGAAACTCACAATGTAAAGTCTGCCCACTCGTATTATCATCTAAGCACAGGCAGCTCTTATCTTACAGCCAGATGCCTCAGAACAATACAGTGCCATTATCGCGCTGCTGCAGCGGCTCAGAATATCACGCTCCGTGCTGCAGACTGTGATGTAAAAATGCTGAAGCATTTACCGTAATTGATATGTGGTTTCTGCTGTATTGTTTAAGGCTGTTTGTTTGCTCTGCTGGTATTTAAGGCAGTAGAACACCAGAAGATTGATTTTCATTGGCGGCCATCTTTCCCTCCGAGCATGACAACTTGTCAATTGCAGAATCCTGAGAAGCAGCATCCATTAAGCGCCCCCGAGAGGAGGTCATGCGTTTGCCGTTTTGGTTTTGACTTTTGCTTCTTTACAAAGTTTACCACAGAGCTGTGCCAAGCAGCAGATAAGGAACAGTAGCACAATCCTGAGTTTACATCAAGGATCGGACAGGCCTACACGGCAATCAGGCAGTACCCAAAGGGCTGGTCTGACAGATCAGTGTATGGGCCATGTTTTTGGCTGTATGTGGACCTGTTTTATGAGCATTTACTGTTGATTTCAATGCTATTACCACAAACATTGTCTCCAGCAAGCACAAATGCACGCAGCTGTCCATAATTTGCAAAAGACGTATACATTGTGTCTTTACATGTTCAAAACTGCCCCAAATAAGCAAACTGGACCACTTTATTTGCTATATAATTCTCTAATGTTGGCCCCTTTTATTTTGGTATCTGAGCCTATTTTCTGCCTTAGTCTGATGCTGGTTATAACCCATGAATTTTAAACGACTCAATCGGCAAAATGCTTAAATGATACAGGTAAGCAAAAAAGAGCTGACCTATAGGTCGCTTGTGATATTACATGGATATGTACCATATGTAACTGTTATGGCTCACAATAATACCAAACCTCTAATATGTAGCAGTCAGCAACAAATTGTAACTCACACCTATAAAATCCACCTAAAACATATCTGCTGTGAGGGTTGTCTCGTCATCTGCATCACCAGCACTATAAAGCCATAAACCAAAAATCATCAAATGAACAGGCATGGAATAATTTAAGAGATTTGTAACACATTGCTGGACAGTTTTGGAGGACTTAAATAAAGTCCATCCACTTCAGGTCCCAAATATTTATACAATCTAACAGCTTTTTTATATCTCACAAAGACTCACAGACATGGGATGTTAATAAAAATGTCCAGCTCTATTTTTTTTCTCCACTTCTCTTTCTCTTCAACCATGCCAGTTCAGGACCACAACTATACACAAAATCTCAGATTGGACAACCCAATGCAATACCAAGATAAGCAGACTATATCATATGAAATATAAAACACCATATCATATGAAATACAATAAAGGGACCTGCAGAGCTGTTCAAAGCTAACATCATACTGAAAACCATATAAATACGCATCTATCTTTTACACTTCACCATTCAACACACGTTGCCTCTCATAACATGATAACAGCATCCTTGAGGTCATCATGCACAAGACTTTGGATCTAAAAAAATAACATCTTTCTAATCATATACCCTACATGGTGTAGAATGCTGCTCATGTAGGCAAGCTCTTTCGGGCCCCAAAGAGGGATAGTAAGTACTCTATAAATGCTGCAATATAATACAAAAAATTGACCACTCTTGTTAAATGGTGTGCAGGGTGAGACTAGAAACTAAAAGCAGACCTGACATATTTTGTCAAACAAGACCCCACACTGCATCTAGCAAGTAAGCCTGTCCACTGCAAGGGGAGATTGGGGATGGAGAGGGTCTCTTGCAAGTAACGTTTGAATGAAATGAAAATATGGTGTGTTTTACAACCCATTTTTCATTATAAAAACGTGTCCAGTCAGGGGATGGATGGAGGTTAGATACAGAGCTGCATGGTTCAATTAATAGTTGGATGGTGAGGAGTCGGTTGATTAATGCATTCAATAATGCATGATAATAAATAAGGACTTTTAGCTACGTGGAGAAAATGGTCTCAATGCATTGACCGAGGCTGGGTGCTCTGGCTTTCATTTTAGCTTCTACATTAAAATATCACCTTCCCCAAACACTCCTGCCACCAATTCTTGTGAAACATGTAGAGCCCATATGTATTTAACACAGTCCACACATTTAGCTCAACAAAGAATTAAACACAAAGCATTAACCTTTGATCTGACCCACTAAGATTTAGAAGTGTCAAAAAAGCATCTGAAGGATGGGTGAATGCACTTTCATCACAAAGATCTGTGCAAGGCAGGCAGAAATCGAACTATGACATGCAGTGGTCCGACAAGTGAGTGTATGCCAGAGGATCTGCTGACCGAGTAGGCTGGTGGGATGCTTGCAAAGGCCTAAATGAGGCCCTGAGATTTTGTTGAAGTTTCTTTAAATGAAGTCACAAGTTGTAGTGCATCAGTCCTCACACATTTAAAAATATCTAAATAATTTACGGAAATCGGAACATCCAAATCTTAAAATGAACCCTCAATCATACATATTCACTTTTGTGACACTGCTCCAGTATTCATTGAGAAGAATGGCAAGGGACTTGGATAGATCCTGTTGCAACCAGTCCAGATCACTGTGCAACACACCTATTGCTTCTCTCAATGGACTGTATAGACCGGTAATGTCAGTGTGAAAAGCAGCATCAATAAAATGTGAGAGCTCAGTCAGTAGGTGAAACAAGTGAGACATCCACTGTGAAATTTGAATGTGCACGAGTGATTAAGTAGCACTCTGCAAAACACGAAGAATGACACTGCACAAGACATTTCAAGTGACACTGCGGATAGTATCTGCAATGATTTAACACTGCTATCAGAAAACTCTGCATTCATACTGAGCAGGGTGCTGGGATCAACTGAGAAATTCATTGATATAACAACTTGCAAGATGTCACACGTGCCCTCAAGGACCACAGTCATGGCTCCATTTAGGACATGACTTCCAGCCACAACTACATGAATGCAAGTCTCAGGGACACCCCCTCTGTTATTGCGTCACCCCAGAAAGCAGAAAAATGGGATAATAAAAGTATTTTATTATCCCTTTATTTTTCTGCCTTCGTAGTGTGGGGCCAGCCTCCTCCACGTCAAGTGCTGGAGGAGTGGCATGTGCACTTCTAAGTTCACGCCTGCTTGGCTGGCAGTCTGAGGCTGGCCAAACTGACATGCACACTTAGAAACTCTCCATCTGGCTGTATTTTACAGCCAAGTTGAGACCAAGAGCAGTGCCCCACTCTCTCCCTCAGCGATATTTCTGGCCACTCAGGCCAATTCTGGCACTTCTTTCATGTTGTGTAACAGCACGAGAAAAGAATCATGATTGGTTGGGGAGGGAAGCACATGAGGTGGCTGGAGGAAGCAGCGGATCGCAGAGGAGCAAGTAGGTCTATTTTTTTGTATTAACTGCCCCCCCCACACTCCCTGCTTCGCGCGATGACCCCTGTACCTCCAAGTCTACACCTCTCTTCCTCCACAAAAAGAACATGTGTAGTATTCTTTCCTTAGTTTAGTGTTTCAGACAGAAGTTTTACAGAGTGTGAGATCACCACCAGGGAATGCAACCTTGTAAGTTCAGAGGTTGCTGCTGCATGTCTGTGAGATTTAGAGATGTCCTGGGTCGATTTCAGCCATTTTGGTTTAATGCATATATATACCATGTGCCAGGTGATGAACTCTGCTTTTCAGTTCTCTAGCTGAGAATGAGTGGTTGGTCAGTGACACAGTACTGCTGTTCCTCTCATAAAAGACACAAGCTTCCTTTAGTAACGTATAGTTTGCCATCCCACTGATGGTTGCACAAAGGTAGCAAGAGAATAGATTTCAAAAGTTGAAGGAATCCGAAGCCTTGAATACATCGTTATGAACCGATGGCAATTTAAGTCAGCTGATGGACTGGAGAGAGGCAAAACCCTTGTGCTGGCATGCACTTCCTCAGAGAAGATCTTTCAACATAATGAACCTGTAGGCACATCTCTTTGCTGTAGGTCTCGCTCTGAAATTAGGCACAAGGAGGAATTCACCAGTTGGAAGTACTGAAAGGCTCTCTAACCATGTGTGCTGTATGTCAGCTGAATGACTCAGGGCAGTCAACAGTGGACCCATCTAAGAAATCCACAATAGTTGATTCTAAAAGAGTAAGTAAAGAATGTCAATGCCATATACCTTCTCCAATTATGTAAATAAATGAAAGTCATATGCCACTCTCCACACACTAGTGTTGTGGTGCTGTCTACATCATTTGCCAGCCTCTGTTTTTATTAGTTTTGGAGAAGAAACTATTGTTGATCACTCAGATGGTTAGGCTGATAGAAGATGTGGCATACCTGCCAGAGTTGCTGACTTTGGAACTGTTAAACGTCCTACTGAGTAAGGCTACAAGTTGGTGATTCAGCCATGCAAGCACTGCCCCTATGGCATGCTCTGAGGTATCAGTTTGTATAATATAATCCTGGGAACAGTCAAGGGCCTCATATACAGGGGCTGTACACATGGCCTGTTTGAGGCAGTCAAAGGCTTTCTGAAAGGCCTCTATACAGATCACCTTTTTGGGCTGCTTCTTAAAAGTCAGCTCAGTTGAGGGGCAACAATGGTGCCATACCCCTTGAAGAACCTCATGTAATATCCAATGCGGCCCAGGAAGGCCCTCACTTCTGTTTGGGTTTTGGGTGGCTCCCAGGCCACGATGAGCTCTATTTTGGCCCGTAGGGGCAGCATCTTGCCCCGCCCAGCAGTTGTCTACAGTATACCGCAAAACCCTGCACATCTGGCACTTGTGGGCCTTGATAGTCAGGCCAGCCTGTTGCAGAGCCTGCAAAACTTTGTGTAGGTAAAACAGATGGTCATCCCAGCTGCTACTGAAGCTAGTTATGACATCCAGGTAAGCAGCACTGAAGGACTCCATCCCAGCCAGGCCCCAATTCACCAACTGCTGGAATCTTGCAGGGACATTCTTGAGTCCAAAGGGCCTTACTTTAATTTGGAAGTGGCCCTTTGGGGTAGAGATTACTGACCTCTCATTACCCTACCTCAACTAGGACAATCCGCCAGTATCCAGAAATGACTACACAGGTACACCAGAACTAGGCAGCTTCTAACCAGTCTAAAAGTTCACCTGTAGCAACACAAAAGGGTGATGGACGGAGAGTTGAAACTTTTCAATCACTCATCCCCAGTCACAGATCTGGGTTTAACCCATCGTTCTTTTGCTCACCATGCCACCCCACTTTGGACCTAGCCATATGCAAATCAGTCTTGACCCTGTTCCACGTGGGAACAGTCCAGACCGCACTGCCAGGCCAGGTCCTCGCTGGACTGGAAACAAGCATCCTGGGACCGGATTCAGGGTATCACCCTTCATCAGCCAGGGTAGCTTGAATCCAGTGGCACAGTGAGCACGGGACGCATGTCTGGGCTTACCCTTCCCACTTAGGGCAACTTTAGCAACACAAAAGCATGATGGATGGAGTGTTGAAACTTTTCAACCACTCACCCCCAGTCACAGATCTGGGTTTAACCCATTGTTCTTTTGCTCACCATGCCACCCCACTTTGGACCTAGCCATATGCAAATCAGTCTTGACCCTGTTCCACTTGGAAACAGTCCAGCCTGAACTGCAAGGCCAGGTCCTCCCTGAACTGAAAACAAGCATCCTGGGACCAGTTTCAGTGTATCAACCTTCATTAGCCATGCTAGCTTGAATCCAGTGGCACAGTGAGCAAGGGACCCACGTCTGGCTCACCCCCTTGGTAGCTTGGCATGAGAAGTCAGGCTTTTTCTCAGAAATAGTGTGTAAAGCATTTGCACAAAACACACAATAATAAATTAAAACACTACAAAAGGACACCACACAAGTTTTAGAAAAAAGCCAATAACTATCTATATAAAACAAGACCAAATACGATAAACATCCAACATACAATAATAAAAATATGAATTCTGCAAGATTGACTCAAAAACACAGTTCCTTGAAGTCAATAGCACCACCTAGGGCTATCACGGCATTGTAATCAACAAAACTAACAGTTCACGCCAGCCGCGATGTCGGGGGCCAGCTACGGTGTCAGGAACAGTATCTTTGGAATTGCAGGGCATTGTGATCCTCGCGGAGAGCTCCGGAAAGCAGCATCACTGGCGTCACGGTGTCGGCTCCGGAGTCAGTGTGGGAGTTGTTGGGTCCTTGAAGTCACACGCTTTGCAGATCGAACTCCAGGCTGATGAAGTCAGGAGTGCTGGTGTGGATGGCGTCGGGGCAGCAGGACGATGCTACGGGCAGTGCCCACAGGTCATGATGCAGGCAGTGGCTTGGTGACGGCATCCAGCAGCATCAGTGAGACCAGGGCTGCGGTGTGTCGCAGAGCGGTGCTATTTGCAGTGTCACCAGGTCACGATGCAGACAACGTTGTTGTCGTTACTGAAGCTCTGTCATCGATAGGCCTATGCCGGTGGTGCAGGACAGGACGGTGCTTTCTGACCCTCACGAGCAATGTCCACATGCCACAGTGCAGGCAGGGATGCCTGGTGAAGACACTGGAGTTGATGGCGCTGGCGTCGATGGACTGGGGCTACGGTGCGGGACAGGATGGTGATTTGTGTACCTCACAAGCGGTGTCCACAGGCCATGGTGCAGGCAGCGGTGCCAGTGTCAGCAGGAGTGGTGTCGTCGGGGATGCCCAGGCTGCGGTGTGAACAGGCGATGCTGGAGTGCAGGGCCCACAGGTCTCGGTGCGAGCAGCGGCTCGGTGAAGTCGTTTGATGATGGCGTCAGTGAGACAAGGGTCACATTGCAGTACAGCTCCGTGCAGGCCAGTGGCATCGTTGACGGCATCGCAGTGGTTTTTTTCCCTGAACAGCCCAAAACACACAGTTCCCAGTGCTGTAGGAAGAGGAAACTGAAGTCTTTGATATCCCTGCGACTTCCAACAGGAAGCAAGCTCTACTCCAAGCCCTTGGAGAACTTTCTCAAGCAGGACACACAGCAAAGTTCACCCTTTGCACTCTTTTCAGGCAGAATCAGCAACTGCAGGTAAGACCAGCAAAGTAACACAGCAAAGGGAGAGTACTCCTCCTCCAGCTCTTCAGCTCTTATCCTGGGCAGAGGTTGCTCTTAATTCCAGAGAGATTCTAAAAGTCTGGAGTTTTGGGACCTCTTCTTATACCCGTTTCTGCCTTTAAATTTGGCAAACTTCAAAGCAAAGTCTCAAGTGTTTGCAAAATCCTTGCTTGTCCAGGCCAGGCCCCAGAC
The DNA here is from genome assembly GCF_031143425.1 of Pleurodeles waltl. NCBI lineage: Eukaryota > Metazoa > Chordata > Amphibia > Caudata > Salamandridae > Pleurodeles > Pleurodeles waltl. Next base: position 807,637,774 of record NC_090440.1, read on the forward strand.
ACACACCAGGGGGTCGGAGACTGCATTGTGTGAGGGCAGGCACAGCCCTTTCAGGTGTAAGGGACCACTCCTCCCTCCACTGTCTCCCAGATGGCTCCTCAGGATATGGAGGCTAGACCCCAGCTCCCTCTGTGTCACTGTCTAGAGGAGAGGTGTGAACAGCCCAGCTGTCGAACTGACCCAGACGGGGAATCCACAAACAAGCAGAGTCACAGAATGGTTTTAGCAAGAAAATGCCTACTTTCTACAAGGGGCATTTTCAAACTCACACTCTAAAAAACAACTTCACTCAAAGATGTATTTTTAAATTGTGAGTTCAGAGACCCCAAAATCCATATTTCTATCTTCCCTCAAGGAGAATCTAAGCTTTAAAGTTATTTAAAGGCAGCCCTCTTGTTAACCTATGAGGGAGATAGGCCTTGCAACCGTGAAACCCAAATTTGGCAGTATTTCACTGTTAGGACCTGTAAAACACAAGAGTACATATCCTAACTTTTAAATACACTGCACCCTGCCCACGGGTCTATCTAGGGCCTACCTTAGGGGTGTCTTACATGTACCAAAGGGGAAGGTTTGGGTCTGGCAAGTCGGTACACTTTGCAAATTGGCAGTTTAAAACTGCACACCCAGACACTGCAGTGGCAGGTCTGAGCCATGTTTACAGAGCTACTTATGTGGGTGGCACAATCAGTGCTGCAGGCCACTGGTAGCATTTGATTTACAGGCCCTTGGCACCTCTGGTGCATTTTACCAGGGACTTACTAGTAAATCAAATATGCCAATTATGGCTAAACCAATCAATAGTATAATTTACCTAGGGAGCACTTGCACTTTAGCACTGATAAGTTGTGGTAAAGTGCGCAGAGACAATAAACCAGCAAAACCAGAGTCCAGTAAACCATAAAACCAGGAGGTCAGAAGGCAAAAAGACAGGGGAGACATGCCAAAAAGCTGCCAGGTGTAACAACATCCCACTCCACCTCATGGTCTCAGGTAGACCCATAAGCATGCCCTCCAGTGTCTTGTTAAAGTTTTTAAAAAGCCCATTGGTTTGAGGATGCAAAGGTATGGAGAACGTTTCTGCTCCTGTCAGACACCACTTCCTTGCGGGAACCCCTTCGGTTGAAAATCCCTATCAAGTCCCTAACCACTGCAGGTGCATTCAGGGTCCTCAGAGGTGTGGTTTTCTGTTACCTAAGGGCATGGTCCACCAAAAATGTCAGGAAGCAATGGCAGGGCCAAGTGATTCCAAAGGTAACACTTAGAAAGGAGACAAGGCAAGGTCACACCATGCTATTCAAGGTATTATTGAGGCCCCTAAACAACAAAGGACAGGAGATAGACAAAGACGAATTATGATCAAAGTAAGGGGTGTACTGGTATATGAACAAGAGGTCTCTTGGTAGCTAATTGAAAACCTTTTGGACTGACACCAGCAGATTACTGTTAACAACTGTCATACGTTGACGGCCTAGAGGACGCTGCTATATAGAGACCGATGTATTCAGTGAAAGGTGGACCAAGACCGGCAACAACACTGAGAGAAGTAAGATTCTAAAGGCTCAGCAACAAAAATCTTTCCCTTACATGATTGGAACAGAGACCAAGCCAGAGGACACACTGTAAATAGATAGGGACTGAAACAGACTGTGAACTGAATTTGGAATGGAACAGAAAACCAGATTGGAGGAATATCCAGAATACAGGAAAAACAAAACAGCGTCCAAACAAGGAGAAAAACAGGTCAAAGATTTATGGACAGGGCTTCACAAATAAAGAATAGAAAACAAGAATCAAGGGCAGGCTTACAGGCACTGGAACAAATAATTCCCCATTGGTACAGGGAACTGAAACTAGGATTCAGAGCAAGGAAATCACAGCTGTACCCAAAAGGCATTGGAACAAGAAATGCCCCATTGGTACAGAGAAACTGTAACTTGGATAAAGAGCAAGGAACTCAACGCTGTACCCAAGTTGCAATGGAATAAGAGATGCTCTTTGGTACAAGGAAACTGGAACTAGGATTAAGAGCAAGGAACCTGAGGCTGTACCCCACAGGCACTGAAACAAAAATGCCCTGTTGGTACAGGGAAACTGACTCTAGGATTCAGAGCAAGGAACTCGAGGATGTACTGAATAGACACTGGAGACAGTTATGCCTTGCTGGTACACAGAATAAACAAATGAATTCAGAACAAGGACAGAACCGAGATTCAGAACAAGGAAACCGCTACCAATTCAATGAATATGTGGTAGGTGGTCCAACAGAGAAATCAGGATAGCAGGCTAGAAAGGGATATGAGACTTAGAAATAAAGAAAGCACATAATCACAATGCTGCTCAGGGCAGTCAGAGGAAAAAAGGATACTGCAAAAAGCAATAGCAGGAATCAGAAACTCATCTCAAGGTTTCAAGGATTCAAGAGTGCACGCAACTGGAGAGAAAAACATGATCTTCCATCAAAAGCAGCCGTTGAAGCACTAGTTCTGAAAGTCAAAGACAGGCTTAAATCCCTCCTCTCAGCTCACAGCTGCACAGGCTGATTAGAATTCAAAGCAGTTGTGAGCAGGCTGCAGCATAGTGCAAGTGAGAGCAGTCAAAGCCCATCCTCCAGCTCTCTGCCTGACAGAGTGCCTAGACATTCTAGGAAGCAATCAATGGGCAGAATGAAAATCTGAAGTGGAAAATGGATTGGATCTTATTTTGTAATATTACAGGGATTCATGCAAAGAAGCACATGGGCATGCTGGGAGTGGTACACTAGAGTTCCAAGTATAATAAGATTCATCGAAAGTCTCCTCTCCAGCGCGCATGATAGGGTGAGACATACAAGTACCATAATGCATCGGTGGTTGACAGGTAAATCCAGGAATGGAATCTGGAATGGATCTGATTTCTGAGCGGTTTTGAATACTGAATTTAAGCTCATGTCCCAAACTAGTATTTATGATTGCAGAAGACATGTAAAAGGCCCTCATGTAGTGCCACCCAATGGCAGGATTGCCAGATCTTGATAAAACCAGGAGAAACCTATTTTTGTGGGGAGGTTTGTCATGCAAGGGTCCAACAATATTGATGCCCACCTTTTCTTAAGAGGGTACCAATGACAACTAAGAGATTCTGGGAAGCCTTTAGCTTTTTGCCTGTTTTCCCACTGACCTGAGGTTTGGGATATGTCTTGTAAAAATGTATTTGAAAAAGTCTTCATGCGGGGCCAATAACAGTGGGAGACAAAAGTTATAAATGTCTTGCCCTGCCTCAGAAGTCATGTAAGTGGTATCTCATGAGCCAGGGCCAGTAGGAAGGCCATGTAACACTGGAGAACCACAAACACTGTTGTCCCTTGTATTGGTGCACCAGGCTTACTGTAAAGGAGGTAATTCTCCCAGTAAATGAGGTGATCGCCACCGGTGTAACCAGCTTCCTGGGCTTTGGCTGGCCAACTCATGCCTTCTAGGGTTGGGCACTCCATCTATGCCTTGAGGAATTCCACCCTGGAGGGCCCACCCTCAGCTTGTCATCTAGCAGTTACCTCCTAGGTGAAGGACAGCTGCCTCAAGCTCAACTCGGACAAGACCGAGATCCTCATCCTAGGACCATCCACATAAGCCTGGATTGACTCCTAGTGGCATCGACCCTCGGCTCCCCCCACCCCAACAAACCAAGCACGCAACCTCGGCATCCTCCTGGACTCATCACTCACCATGACCCGCCAAGTCAACTCAGTCGGATCCTCCTGCTTTCGCACACTCTGACTTCTCTGGAAGATCTATAAATGGATCCGAAAGGACTGATGCAAAACCATAACCCATGCCCTGGTTACCAGCAGACTCGACTATGACAACACCCTTTACGCTGGTACCACCTGGAAGAACCTCAAGAAATTACAGCACATCCAAAACGCCTCTGCCAGACTTATCCTGGACATTCCCTGCCGCAAACATATCTCCATTCACCTAAGAGAGCTCCACTGGCTCCCTATCGAGAAGATAATTAACTTCAAGCTCCTTGCCCACACTTACAAGGCCCTCCACGACCTAGGACCTGCCTACCTCAAACACATAATGGAAAGAGGTTTACCCAAAAACCCTACCTGACCTAGGTAAGGAAACATATATGCAAAAAACTATTGGTCAAAAGGCTGGGATAGAGTACTTCAATTTTCTGACAAGAAAAGTGATGAATACTTTCTTGGGGAACTTATTTCTTTATCATATTAATTTATATACAATCACATAGGACAAAGAGAATCTGCTAGCCAGGACCCCAGTGCTCATAGTTTGTGGCCTATATGTGTTCCCTGTGTGGTGCCTAACTGTATCACTGAGGCTCTGCTAACCAGAACCTCAGTGTTTATGCTCTCTCTGCTTTTAAAATAGTCACTGCAGGCTAGTGACCATTTTTACTAACTCTGATTGGCACTCTGGAACACCCTTATAATTCCCTAGTATATGGTACCCAGGTACCCAGGGTATTCGGGTTCCTGGAGATCCCTATCAGCTGCAGCATTTCTTTTGCCACCCATAGGGATCTCAGACAATTCCTACACGGGACTGCCACTGCAGCCTGAGTGAAATAACGTCCACATTATTTCACAGCCATTTTACACTGCACTTAAGTAACTTATAAGTCACCTATATGTCTAACCCTCACTTAGTGAAGGTTAGGTGCAAAGTTACTAAGTGTGAGGGCACCCTGGCACTAGCCAAGGTGCCTTCACATTGTTCAGGGCAATTTCCCCGGACTTTGTGAGTGCGGGGACACCATTACGCGCGTAAACTACATATAGGTCAATACCTATGTGTAGCTTCACAATGGTAACTCTGAACATGGCCATGTAACATGTCTAAGATCATGGAATTGTCCTCCCAAGCCAAATCTGGTATTCAAGTGCCAATCCCATGCATCCCCGGGGCTCCAGCATGGACCCCGGGTACTGCCAATCTAGCTCTCTGAGGTTTTCTCCGCAGCTACCGCTGCTGCCAACCCTCAGACAGGTTTCTGCCCTCCTGGGGTCTGGGCAGCCCAGTCCCAGGAAGGCAGAACAAAGGATTTCCTCTGAGAGAGGGTGTTACACCCTCTCCCTTTGGAAATAGGTGTTAAGGGCCGGGGAGGAGTAGCCTCCCCCAGCCTCTGGAAATGTTTTGAAGGGCACAGATGGTGCCCTCCTTGCATAAGCCAGTCTACACCGGTTCAGGGATCCCCCAGCCCCTGCTCTGTTGTGAAACTGGACAGATGAAAGGGGAGTGATCACTCCCCTGTCCATCACCACCCCAAGGGTGGTGCCCAGAGCTCCTCCAGTGTGTCCCAGACCTCTGCCATCTTGAATGCCGACCTCTGAGTGGCCAGTGCCAGCAGGTGATGTCAGAGACCTCTCCTGATAGGCTCTTACCTGGTTAGGTAGCCAATCCTCCTCTGAGGGCTATTTAGGGTCTCTCCTGTGGGTTTCTCATCAGATAACGAATGCAAGAGCTCACGAGAGTTCCTCTGCATCTCCCGCGTCGAATTCTGCCCAGGATCGACCGCTGACTGCTCCAGGACGCCTGCAAAACCGCAACAAAGTAGCAAGAAGACTACCAGCAACATTGTAGCGCCTAATCCTGCCGGCTTTCTCAACTGTTTCCTGGTGGTGCATGCTCTCTGCCTTCACCCTGCACTGGAAGCCAAGAAGAAATCTCCTGTGGGTCGACGGAATCTTCCCCCTGCCAACGCAGGCACCAAACGTCAGCATCACCGGTCCTCTGTGTCCCCTCTCATCTTGACGAGCATGGTCCCTGGTACACAGGAGCTAGATCCAAGTGACCCCGACAGTCCAGTGGTCCTTCTGTCCAAATTTGGTGGAGGTAAGTCCTTGCATCCCCACGCCAGACAGTAATCCTGTGTACTGCGTGATCTGCAGCTGCTAGGGCTTCTGTGCACTTTTGCAAGGATTCCTTCATGCACAACACAGACCAGTTCCCCAGCACTCTGTCCTGCATTGCTCAACTCACTGAGTTGACCACCGGCTTCGTGGGACCCTCTTTTGTTGTGTTGAGATGACAGCCATGCTCAGATTTCTTGAACACCTGTTGAAGTGCTTCTGCAGGTTCTGCCGGCTTCTCCCAGAGCTCTCTCTGTTGCTGAGTGCCCCCTCTATCTCCTCCTCCAAGGGGCGACCTTCTGGTCCTTCATGGGCCCAGGCAGGAGCCATTATCTTTAACCGTGACTCTTGCAGCTAGCAAGGCTTGTTTGCAGTCTTTCTGCGTGGAAAGAACTCTGCATCCTTCAGCACACCGTGGTACATCTTATTACTAAAGGAGGAGGTCCTGGCACCTTCTGTTGTTGCAGAATCTTTGGCTTCTTCCCCCCCAGAGGCAGCCCTTTTGCACATTCATCCGGGGTTTAGTGGGCTCCTGCCCCCCCCCGGACGCTTGCATGACTCTTGGACTTGGTCCCCTTCCTTTGCAGGTCCTCAGGTCCAGGAATCCATCTTCAGTACCTTGCAGTCAGTTGTTGCCTTTGCAGAATCCTTTATCTCGACTTTACTGTCTTTCTGGGGTAGTAGGGTAACTTTACTCCTACTTTTCAGGGTCTTTGGGTGGGGTATCTTGGACACCCTTAGTGTTTTCTTACACTCCCAGCAACCCTCTACACACTACACTAGGCCTGGGGTACATTTGTTGTTTGCATTCCACTTTTGGAGTCTATGGGTTGTGTTGCCCCTAGGCCTATTGTGTCCTATTGCATTCTATTGTGTTCTCCACTGTTTGCACTATTTTTCTAACCTGATTTTGGTTTGTGTGTATATTGTGTGCATTTTACTTACCTCCTAAGGGAGTATATCCTCTGAGATACTTTTGGCATATTGTCACTAAAATAAAGTACCTTTATTTTTATTAACTCTGAGTATTGTGTTTTTTATTATATAGTGCTATATGATATAAGTGGTATAGTAGGAGCTTTGCATGTCTCCTAGTTCAGCATAAGCTGCTCTGCTATAGCTACCTCTATCAGCCAAAGCTGCTAGAACACTACTAATCTACTAATAAGGGATAACTGGACCTGGCACAAGGTGTAAGTACCACAAGGTACCCACTATAAGCCAGGCCAGCCTCCTACAAAGGGAACCAGAGCCACAGGGAAGTTAGTGGCTCTCGGTTGTCTGCTACTAAAACCTGCTGGAATGTATCAGGTATCACCTGCTCTGAGGACACCAGATGCCAATTTACTGTAGCCAGGATGGCTCTTGTGTCCCCCCAGAGCCCCCCTCCCTCTGCCCAATAACGGTGACCTGCTGCCTCTGCATGCAGGCCATCCCTAAATTGGCTAGGAGGCATTGGCACAGTTGGATACACCCTTACCTACCACTACAGTATAAGTTCTTAGTAAAGGGGTGCCTATGTACCCAGGGCATGGGGTACTAAGGGTAGGCCACTGAGAGCACCAGTACTGATTGTGCCACACTCTAGGGCCATGCATCAAGATGCACCCAGCACCACCGTTGAAGGCTGAGTGTTCTGGTGCAAACCTAAAACTCAAACTCGACATGGCACACTGTTTGTGTGTCTGCCCACCATACACTGCATTTACTGTGGATAAGACACCCCTCTGGGAGACCTTATAGCTGTAAGGCAGGGTGTTCCATATTATATGTGAGGGCATAGCTGTATGAGCAATAGGCCCCCACTGTGTCCTTGCCAAACCTGAGACATAGTGAGTGAACAGAGCAGCCATTTTAATACATGTGCTGGACACTAGTCAACACGAGTTTTCCAGATACATGATGGCCACTCTGAACCCCGGGTTGTATCTTACAGGTGCCCCCTGCAAAAGCTAACCATCCTGGCATTGTTGCTGGCTGGTCTTATCCAGCTGCCACCTCCAGACAGCCAATATACAAACCTTGGGGGAGACGCCTGCCTCTTAGGTTTGAAAGACAATGCCCTGCCTGCGTGGAAGAGCTAATACCCCATCCCTCAGGAATGTGATCTGTCCTGGAAGTGAGTTTCAAAGGGCGTATCACCCTTGAAACTCGACCCCAAGCCTGCTTCTAGCTGGCATCCCCTTTGCAAATCCCCACTTTTGGTGGGAGAAAAGGTCAGTGGACATCTGAAACCAAGCAAAACTGCTCCTCCTGAGCTGCAACTGGACCAGAAAGAAGTCCCAGTTGAGGGACTTCAGGAACAACCTGGACCTCCTGCCAGAGTGTCCCCGTTGTCCTGCAATTGACCATGACCGCAACCTGCTTCTGGACCAGAGAGACATCTTTGCGCACAACCTTTGGATCAACAACTTGCCCTGCACCAAGCCGCCCTGCACCCTGCAATGAGGAACCAGTTGTGCCCCAAGGGTCCCTCACCCCTTGCGACTTTGACGCCACAAGGGGACCCCAAGGGACCACCTTTAAACCTGCCCCTGCAGACCTTTTGCACAGTGCCTCACAGTGGCTCTGCCCCAACTGCAAGAGTCTTTCCAATGCTGCTCTGCCAGAACTTTTCCACAGTCACTAACAGTGGCCCTGCACCAGCTCCAAGAGTCTTTCCAATGCTGCTCTGCCAGAACCGGGAACCGCTCGAACTTCTCCTGCTGGCACAGCGTGTCTACCAATGACTGTGACCAACCTGCCAAAGCTGAACTTGAAAAAGTAACTGTATGATTTTACATGCATTTTCATAATAGGTGGCCTTCTATTGATTCTTATGGTGCCTAGTTATGCATAGAAAGACTACATTTATTAAAACTTGAAAAATTGATAACTTAAAAAGTACTTAACCAATTTTGATAATCTTGGTCTTAAAAGTTATATAATTTTTTTACGTATTTTAATAAATTGGTCTTGAGTTATTACTTTGAGTGTGTGAGTCGCATGACTGATACTGTGAGAACATCAAATGCTTTGCACTTTTCCAAGATTAGCCTAACTGCTCGACCAAGCTACCTCAAAAATTAGAGCATTAGGTTATCTAGTTTTTGTCTCTGGAAACCAGTATCTGGTTGCCTGGACCCCTTAATTTTGTACACTACATAGAGGGCCAGACTTCTACAGGCACCATCTCCTTTTGCTGGGGACACTAAAGTAACCTCAGCTGTCCCCCCATACAAACTGGGGCCATCTCATTCCCAAGAGCTACACTGGCCAACCATCCCACCAGTGGGGTGCTTTGACCTCTTGGAGCACTTGGCATCCCTCTTGATGTGCCCCTGCTAATGGCACCTATAACACTTAGGCCCTTATTAGGACTTTGGTGGTATATACCGCTTACCACCATGGCGACGGCCGCCAAAAGACCATCGCCGCGGCTACCAGTCATCCGCTGTATCATGACCACAGCCAGATTGCCACCAGAAGGATGGCCGAAATCCAGCTCTGGCCATGCCGGCAAAACGCTGCCAGCCGCATTATGAGAATTAATTTGGCCTGGCGGTGTTCTGCTGGTGGACGCTGCTTATGGCAGCTGTGCCTCACCCCATCTCCTGCCGTAGGACTCCCTGGATCCAGGTATGTGGGTGCTCTGACCGGGGAGGAGGTGGGGGGTGTTGTGTGGGGGTGTGTGTGTATGTCTGTGTGTGCGTGTATGCAGGTGTATGTTGTGTTTTGTATTTGTGTGCATGTTTGGGGGTGTGAGTGCATGTATGTTGTGTTGTGTGAATGCGTGTCAGCGTGTATGTATGTAAGTGTGTGTGGATGTGTGTGTGAATGTATGTATGTATGCGTATATGAATGTTGGAATGGGTGTGTGTATGCCTGTGTGCGTGTATGAAGAGAGGAGTGTGTATGAAGGGGAGTCTGGAGAGGAAGGGGGGTGGGGGAACCTGGGGAGGGTTCAGCCAAACCGCCAATGTCATAATATGGAGGAAAGTACCGCCAACCTGTTGGCAGTACTTTCCTTCATATTAACGCCGACCGCTGGGGTCATAATGACCCCCTTAGGGACATACTTTCCAGTGTTTCGGTCAACAAATCCATTCCTCTCTGCTAGTATGTCCCAACCTATGTTCAGTCTGGTGCTGAAGGATTTCCTCTCAGCAATGGTGAAACACATTGACAGCTATATCAGGTTTCCCCGATGTGAGGATTTAGCCAATGTGAAGGCTGAGTTTTATAGTTTTAGCCGCCTCCCACATGTGGTGAGGCCATTAATGGCACACATGTTGGCTTGGTACCGCTGAACAAGTCTATCACACCAGAAAGAACTTCCATTACAGCAATGTGCAAGTTTTCTGTTTGGCGGATCTCTACATCTGTCATGTCTGTGCCATTATCCGGGTTCAGCCCATGATTCCTTCATAATGCGAAAGAGCACCATACCCCAGCTGATGTCACAACTGCACCTAGAGACGGCCTGGCTGGTTGGTAAGTCACATCTGTCCTGATTGTGTGTGTGCAATGTCAAGTGCTACAATCATGAAGTGAGGGACTCTTTTTTGTGCATATGTCCCATTCCTTGAAAGGAGACTCAGCATATTCACACCATCCTTGATTGTTGATGCTACCGAGGAATCCAACTACGCAGGGGAAGTGCACTTCAGTGAGACCCATGGAAGAATATGGCAGCCAGTGGAGCGGGCTTTTGGGCTCCTGAAGGTCAGATTCCGCTGTTTGTCCGATCACTGTGGCATGCTGAATGCTCCACAACATCACCCTGTGGAGGAATATCCTGTACATCCCAGAGGATGGGGAGCCTGCAGTACCATTGGGAGAGAATCCTGAAATGCCAAGTAAGGATGACAGCGGTGAAGAGAAAGCAGCTGACTTGCGGGAAGATCTCATCAACAGCTACTCTTCCTGGGTGTTAGTACATCATGGGATGTCATGACTGACTGTATGATGAACTGTAGTTGTGAGAATATGGGGAGTTGGGTGTTTTGGAACCAGCTACGTAGCTGAAACCCTGCAATATTCAGCAAATGGTGGCTTGATAAGATAGCTTTTGAGACATCCCCTCCTTGATGATGTTGCTTTGTTTGTGTCAGTTTCCTTGCAATGTACTTTTTTCCATTTGCTTACTATGTGACTTGTATCATAGGTATGGTTTCAAGCCTATACTCCTTGTATTGTTCTTTGTTCAGGTACCTTCACCAAGGCATTTTCATGTGGGCATTTCAGACTTGTGACATTGGCAGGTATGTGATGCTGTTCTGACATACAAAGTGGGCATGGACTGCTCCAGGTAATGTAGGTCTCAGAGTTTGTATGTGTTAGCGCGCCTGGTCCTTACTAAGTAAACTTACAAGGGGACGCGTATAGGCCAATGAACCTTTTGGATCGCATGGAGTATCCTAGCCATGTAATGACCATTGTTATCAATATTCAATATACCCAAACAATAACCACTAAAATAATTATTAATCATTAATCAATTAAATCAACATTTAACGAATAACCACGACTCAACATACGTTTAGGAATTTTATTTCCCTGTTAGTTACAATACTAAGTCATAAGGTTAATTCAAACTTTATTAAATCAGCTCAGAATTAGTTCATTAATGACGACCAATAACATAATCCAATCAGAACTTGAGAAAAACTATGCTCGAATGCTTCAGCATAAGCCAACAAAGATGAATATAACAGAATTAATAGCAGAGTTCAGCAATCAGTTTGTCAATCATTTGTCACTGTCAGCATTACCTTAAGGAACCTTACGTAACCCAGATTAGCATTAGCATGTGGGACTTCATGCAAAAGCAATTTAGAACACGAATTTAGGAAACATCTGGCTAAAAGAAAAACTATTTAAACAGCGCAGTTGGTACCTAGAAAGAAAGGCACAAAAGTTAACAGACACATTGTCATAGCTACCTATCCACAAAATGGATCAGCAACAAAGTCAGTCTTTGTCTTCAGGTTATCAATCGTTCAGCAACACATCAGGCTCTCAAGAGTATGAGCCCAATGACAGAATCTTGAATCGTGTCTTCCGACTTCTAATATCTGCATCAGTTCTCCTCTCACATCTGAAGATTATGCCCTTTGTCATGACTTTTTATTTAGGTTTTCCAGTCCATCCCCCTAATTCCTAGTTAGTCAGACAATCACCAGTTATCACCCTGACCCATAATATTTATTTTATTAATCTATAAGTTCTAAGTTTACGCCGTTCCCAGTTCGTTGATTGGTTCACTGTACGATGTACTCATCATCCGGCTCATCAGGTATCGAAAATGTTGCATCTTCTTCTCCAGTCAGTGTCTCTATGGTTCGAGTCCTGGGAAAGTACATCTTGTCTGCTCTACACAACATATGTTGCGATTTGATTCACTCATCTCCTGTCCGTCGGCACATTGCAGAAAATTCTAGCTAAGTAGGCTTTAACAGCAAATGGTTTATGGTCAGTTCAATAAATCAGCTTTTCTGCAGTGCTAGCAATTCAGCTTCTGCATGAGGCCTGGCAAAACTAGGCCACAACTTCGGCTAAGTTAGCTCTACAATCTAATACAAAACATGCGTTATACATCTCAATATGACATACTCCTACATGATTTTTGTAAATTTTCAATATGTTATGCATTTTTAATCATTTTAGCACAAATTCGTATAAACTGGCAGTCTCTCCATGGGCACATTTTCAAACGTGCACATTAATTTTTCTATGTTTAATTTTCGATAAATTTCTTGTTAATCAAAACGCATAACACTCATTAATATTTATAATTAACATATCTGCGTCAGCAATCCCTCCTCTAATGACTAAATATGTCATCACACCTTTCCTTGCCATTATTTCACAATTCTATCTCTTCTGTATTTTGTCTTCTTCTCAAATCTTCCCTATAGATTCTTTCCCTGTTTTGTTCTTCCTTCCTCTGATTATTTTTTAGTCCTTTTCAATTTACAATAACCCCATAATCCTAAAATGCAAGCAATCACAATTAATATTCCCTGTATGATTTTTAATAATACCCCATTCCAAATGTTACTAAGCCAATTTCCCACTGAAGCAAATCCTTTTCCAACCTTTTTGAAAAAACCTGGTTCTTTCAAGTCTTTTAAATCCTTACATGAGTTAGTCAGGTTAGTGAGTTAGGGGGTCATTACAACTTTGACGGGCGGCCGCCAATGCAGCTGCACTCCTGCGGTGCCCATTTGGGCAAACCAAGTTTCTGCCCGCCGGCCCAGCGGGGATGTGGGCCGCAACATGGGAGCCGGCTCCAAATGGAGCCGGCAGTGTTGCGGCCGTGCGACGGGTGCAGTTGCACCCGTCGTGCTTTTCACTGTCTGCATAGCATGTCAGGGGGCCCCACGACTCCCCGTAACGCCACCCTTTTCCTGGCGGTTCATACCGCCAGAAAAAGGCTGCCGGTCGGGGACTCGTAATCCCCTGGGCAGCGCTGCAAGCAGCGCTGCCCAGGTGGATTATCACCACCGGGGCAAAAGTGGCGGAAAACCGCTGGCCCCGGCAGTGTGACCACGGCGCTTCCGCCGCAGTCATAATAGGCCAGGAAGCACCGCCAGCCTGTTGGCGGTGCTTCCGTCATTTTAGCCCCGGCGGTCTCGGACCGCCAGGGTCAAAATTACCCCCTAAGTCTCTTATCTCCTTACTATTATCTGTTATCTAAGAACAACAATGCCTAGAGTTAATCATTTTACAGACTCTGCCATCTTTGGCTAAAAGAATGTGTAAAACAAGCCTATTTTGAAGCATAATAGCTCTATCCGCGGCTAATTCAGTATCTATCAGGAGTATTGCTCCTGTAAAATTTGTTAGCATGTTATCCACAGAAGTAGACAACTTTTGTATCTTGATCGAATTGAGGATGACTCCCACTGAAGGAATCACTGCACCAAAGATATCTCCCACAATTGCAGAAGAGGTGTCCCTCCTCTGTCACTTATGATGTAATTCAGTCAATTTGGGAAACTTCTTTAAGTCATCTATTTGATAAATCTTTGGGAAAATTATCCCCAAATAACATGACCCATACCATCCTCTTGGAAGACAGTAAAAAGCATGAAGTCCACAAATATAATAAATTCCAGGAATCGCAGGGTCCTAACCATTCAACATAAAAGTCAATTTATTCTAAAACAGAAACACATGCCTACATTCACTCATCCACACAAATAAAATGTCAGTGCATGATTTTGGCCTGCATATACAAAGCTTCCCTACATGCAATGCATCTAATGCTAATTTCCCTTGCGTAATGGCAGTGTAAGCATAATCATTCTTGTAAGTCCTTTTCTTTAAACCTTTTTCAAATTTTTCTTTTAATGCTTTTCTTGTGTCATCAGTATGCCCTATAAAGCTCTTTTCTAAAGGTTTAAGCAAGCATGTAAGGTTATTCTTATGCACATATGGGGTTTCAAATATTAGTGCAGGCTCAAAGAATCCTCTAACTAATACTATATCATGCTCTTTAGCTACTCTACTCAGATACCTAATAATAGGAACACACGAAAACACAACATCATAGTTAGAGTAAAAATATTGTATATACTCTTGATTATAGAACCTTGTTAGTAGCAAACTACAGCTTATTCTGTATTTTAATGGTAACCTGTGGTACGTAACTCCTTCCTCTACTAATGAAGGAATTTGTCTTAATCCCTTGCATCCAGCGTCTCAACATACTCACTCAATAAGTAATAGAAAACACTAGAAGAAAGTTCTCCTTGAGCATTAGTATAATCATCCAAATACTTCTCATCTAACTTAAATTTCTCCAAAGCTGTTAGTGTAGTTGTTTCAGAAGCAGTAGTATGAGCGGCTCCCTTAAGATCAAGAACAGACATTCCCACAATCACCACTATAAACAAGATTCCACACATAATTGCCAATTCAACACTCATACATCTACAGCGCCTAGCATTTCTACCTTGGTTATTTAACTCAGCCATGATCTGTAAAGAATCAGAAAGCAGAAGTAATTCTTTTATAAAGTGCAATAAAAATCAAAAATAAGGAACACAACATTTTTCTCTCACAGTTAATTTTCACATCCAGGAAACCCTTTTCCTTTGTCAGAATTGATTAGTAGCTTTTCACATCCGGTTTTATGTCAAATCAGGTTATCAGTGTCTCTTTCAGTTTTATTTTCAACAGTCTCTTTTAGGTTTTTCAAATAGGCTCAACAAATCAGCTTCTTGTTTCCCTTCAGGACACATCGAAGTACTGACTCAGAACATCTCTATCAAAACAAAAGGACATAAACTTGTGTTGCCATTCATTGGTAGATGCATAAGCCCATTCAGGACCTGCGTAACGCTGACTTGCTATTCTCTTTCTTTTCTACTTTCGATCACCACTTAATTCTCCTTCACTCAATTCTTCTTTTCTTGTGGTATCTACTTCTTCCTCTATTGTCTCATTTATGACCAATTTTTTTTTTTCCCCTACTTGCGACTCTGTCCAATTATCTCCTTCCCTCAATCCATCTGTTAGTATTCTTCTTAAGATTGGACTCTTCTTCTTCTCTTTCTCTATGGTGTTTTCTCTTGATGGACCTGCAATGGGCTCAGGAGGAGTCGGATCACCTTGACTTTTATCAGTCTCAATTCTCTCCCCCTTTTGGTCTGGCACTTGCTCTGTCTGCTTTTTAACCCCGTCTGCTTCTGGAAGAACCTCTTCTGCGCTAGGTTCTCCTGCTGTATCCGTTGAGATTGATTCTTCTGCACCCTCCCATAATTCTTCATCTTCCTCTCTTACAGGGGTAACAGAACCATCTCCCACCAGCTCTGGTTCAACTTCAGGCTCTCTTGGCTCCTTTTCTGGTTCAGGTGCAGCAACCTGTTTCACTGTTGTTGGTGCTCTCAACAATGCTTCTTCATGATCCTGTGGTCATACCACTCTCTAGGTATGGCTGGCGTGTATCCAGTTTGGAAGTCCTGCACACTTCACAGCTGTCGTAGTTACTAGGGCCACCTGGTAAGGCCCTCTCCAGCACAGCTCTAAACACGTCTTGCCCCCATCTTTTCAAACAACGACCCAGTATCCAGCTCTCAGATTGTGACCTGGATCGTGGATGGGTGGCAGGGTGGTGGCCTGCACCTGCTTAGAGAAAGAGCGAACCACATCAGCCAGACCCTAGCAGTAGTCCAACACCATATCATCTGTAATGTTTACAAGTGCATTGGCTGGAACTGCTGGCAATCTCATTGTTCTGCCAATGAGGATCTCATGGGGCGACAGCCCTGTCTTCCGGTCAGGTGTATTTCTCATTGACATCAACACCAAAGGCAATGCATCTGGCCATTTCAGGTTCGAATCTGCACATATCTTGGAAATTCTAGATTTCAGGGTACCATTCATCTGTTCCACTAGTCCTGATTCTTCAGGGCGGTAACTACAATGCAACCTTTGCTCAATGTTTAGTGCTGCACATAAGAGTTTAATCACCTTATTATTGAAGTGAGTTCCCTTATCTGATTTTAAAGAGACCGGAAACCCGAAACGTGGTATCAACTCCCTAGATGACAGCTTTGCTACTGTGAGACTGTCATTCCTTCTTTTAGGGTATGCTTCAATCCAGTGATTAAAAACACACAATCACCAACACGTACTTCAAACCTCCACACGCAGGCATTTCAATGAAATGCAATTGCACTCTGCTGAATGGACCTCCTGCTCTTCCAATGTGGCTCAAATTCACCACTGTCCCTTTTCCCACATTTAGCTGCTGACAAATTATACAGCGATGACATAATGCCTCTGCTGCCTGCCTAAACTTGGGATTAAACCAGTCAATTTTGAATAACTGAACCATGGCATCCCACCCAATGTGTGCCTGTCCATGGTAATAACGGGCCTTTACGTCAACAAACTATTTGGCAGAATCATTTGACCCTCCTTAGAAACCCAAATTTCATCAGCTCTTTGGACACATTTTAGTTTCTCTTCCTTGTCAGCATTATTTTGCAGTGTTTTCAATTCTTCCAAAGTATCAATCAGTTTCAATGCAAAACTTGTACATGTATTGTCTTCTTGTGACATCAGTTCCCACTTGTCTTTGAACGATATACAGTTCAATGCGCAAAACCTTGCAACTTGATCTGCATATCCACTTCCCAGTGAGATGTAGACTTGTGTCTTTTGATGTGCACTGCATTTTTCCACTGCAATTTATTCAGGTAACTGTATTGCGTACAGCAATTCCTTTATTCTGTCGCCATTCCTTACTGTTGAACCAGTAGAGGTCAGGAAACCTCTTTGTGACCACAATTGACCAAAATCATGAACAATTCCAAATCCATATTGGCTGTCAGTACAGATTGTGACTTTCAGTCTTGCAGAAACATGGCACGCTTTAGTAAGAGCTACCAATTCTGCTACTTGTGAAGAATATACACCTCGAAGCCAAGAAGCTTCTAATGTCCCTATAATTATGCACACAGCATATCCTGCTTTCAATGTTCCTGTACCATCTCTAAGACATGAGCCATCAACAAAGAGAATTTGGTCATTTTCTTCCAATCATGTAACTTTGATATCTGGTCTTGGTTTTGTACACAGCTCAGTTACCTCAAGACAATCATGCTCAATGTCTTCCTCTTTTTCAATCTCAACAGTATAACTTGGAAGTAATGTTGCCGGGTTCAGCACTGCACATCTGAAAGGCTTTGACCAACTGCAGCAACGGCACGCAAACAACCTGGTAAGACTGCTGCGGCTGGGTCCAAGGTAGCTGAAAAATAGGCTACTGGGCAATAAGGACCTCCATGGACCTGTGTCAAGACAGACAAAGAACAAGCATCACGTTCATGACAGAACAATATGAATGGCTTTGTGTAATCAGGAATTCCCAAAGCTGGAGCTCTGCAGGAACTCTCTCTCAACTCAGTGAATGCTTTCATCTGATCCTGATCTAAGGTAATGGGATCTGTAACCTCTTTATGTGTCAGCTGCTGCAATGGTTGAGAATCTCAGCAAAATTCGGAATCCACTGACGACAATAGCCTACCATTCCCAGAAACATCCTGACATCTCTCTGTGAATTCTGTGGACTTCTCTGCAGGATCATTGTAATCCTTTCTCTGGAAATTCTCCTTGACCCTTTCTCAATTTGGTGTCCCAGATATTTCACTGATTTCTGACAATATTGCAATTTCAAAGGTGACAGTTTTATGTCAGAATTTTTCCAAATGATTCAACAGGGCAATCGAGTCATACTTACATTCGTCCCTTGTCTTGGACACAATCATAAAGTAATCAATGTACTGCACTAGAGTCGATTGGTACAGTAACTCTAATGACTCCAAGTTCTTTTTCAGTATCTGATTGAACAGAGACAGTGACTCCATTTACCCTTGAGGAAGCCTGCACCAGCTGTAGACTCTATCTAGGAATTTGAAACTAAAAAGAAACTTACTATCCTCATGAAGAGGCACAGAAAAGAAAGCTTGTGACAAATCAACCACTGTGAACCACTCTGCATTGCCTGGAATCTGAAACAATATTACTGCTGGGTTCGGCACTGCAGGAAAACACTTGACCACCATGTCATTTACTTTTCGCAAGTCTTGCACAGTTCATACTTTCCCACAAGGCTTCTTCAGGCCCATTATCGGTGAATTACATGGACTGCTCAACACTTCTTTCAATACCCCTTGTTTTAGAAAGTCTCCAATTATCTGCGCCACTTTCATCAGAACATCCTGTGCCATGTTATACTGTGGAAGCTGTTAAAACACTGGCTTCGGCTTCAAAGTAATCCTAATCGGCTCCACTCCCTTGCTCAAACCTACTTCTTTACCTGTCAGGTCCCACACAATTTTCTATACTGTTCCCTGCAAATCTGCATGTAATTCTTTCACAGTAAACATCGGGAAAAACTCAATCAATGGGTACTCTTTGTTAACGGTTTCAGTCTCATTTTCAGGAGTTGGTTCTTCCTCATCATCACTATTCATCTGAACCTCTATTCCAGCAGTTAAACAATTAATCGAACATCTGGTTTTGCACAAGTCCTTTCCCAGTAGGGATACTGGACTCGAGTCACAAACTACAAACTTATGCAGTCCCTGGAAGTTACCAATCTCAACCTGTACTGGATCTGTGATCCGATTTATCAACTGTCTGTTTGTTACTCCCACAACCTGAAATGTCCTGCCTGAAAGAGCTAAGTTCTGAACTTCTGCGCTTCTCACTGTAGAGCGTGTAGATCCTGTGTCCACCAGAAATGAGACCCTATGACCCATCACTTTTCCTTTCACAAAAGGTCCTCTCTGATCTACCTCTAGGGATGCTGCAAGCATACATGGCTCCTCATCCAAACTCTCACACATCCATTCCTTGTTTATTCCATTCTGACTATGTAATGGGAATTGGTGCACTGTGTCACTACTTCTATCTTGTCTCTGACTTGTGACCTGCTGGGTAAACATCATCTGTTGCTGTTCCATTGGGGCTTGAGGTATCTGCATTTGCTGTCGAGGTACCATAGGAACCTGCTGCTGAATTGGTTGCAACTGTGTCACTTGTGCACAAGGCATTTGCACCTGCTGCATGTGTTGAAAATTCTGCACTTGATTCTGAAAATTCGGATTAAGTCCTCTCATTCTAGGGACATTCACAGTTAGAAATGTATTGACATCACCACTTTGCTGAACAACACCATCCTGCACCATCAAAGGACACTCCTGCTTCTAGTGTCCTACGTTTCCGCAAAGATGACACAATAACATATTTTTCACATCCCTTGCACATCATTCTGAACCACTACAGTACTCAAATCCGGACAACGACACATATTGGCTCCACAACCCCTACCTCTCACCTGAGGTTGGAACATGACAGATCCCTGCAAGTGCGGCATCTGTTGCACTAAAGCTCTCTGCACTCCTGTTTGAGCTGCCTTAATTTGCATCACCATTGCTTTCTCTTTTAGCTTTTTCTGCTTCAACTCAATCTCTTCACAACAGTATTTCGCATACTGCAACACCTCATCAATCGGTTTCGCTTGTCAGCAAATCAAATGACTCTTAATCATCTGACCTATTTCAGGTCTCAATCTCCACGAACCTGAACACAAAGTGCAACATGTCTTTCGGCTCAATTGCTTCTTTACCACTGTACTCCTTGAACACTTTCAGCAATCTCTCATAGTAGGTATGTATTGACTCCTTTACTTCCTGCACTGTCCTGTAAATTCTTTGCCAATCAATATTTTTAGGCGAGATTCTTGTCTTCAAGAACTCAGTTACCTTATAATAATGTTTCATCACTTCAGGTGATGGTGCACCTGGAACTCTATCTCTTTCCAGTTCACTCATCAGCCAATCCACTGCTCTCTTGCACACAACCCACAAATCAGCTGGAACCACTATCTCCAATAGAGTATTCAGGTTTTCCCACAGACATTTCGAAAGCTTCACAAATCTATCTGTCTGCTGGTACCACTCAACTGGTTTCTTCCTCAAATTTGGATAATCATTTGTGAATGACAGAATATCACTCCTGTGCCAGGGTACATGAACAAATTGCCCTCCTGGAATTTCCCTCATTGGTAATATTGTTACTAGATCCTTTTCTTTCGGAATGCTTTCAGACCCTTCTTGTGAATCTCATTTCCGTTTATCCTTCTTCTTCGCCTATCTGCCGTCCCACGTCTCTACTGCTCCCCAAATCTGAGCACTCTGCAATAATTCTTTAAGGTGCGCTTTCATCCCTGCTGACCTCATGTGTTCAAAATCTTTTGCCTTGAAATCTAACTTGTAGCTCCTTTTCAAGTGCTTTGTTTTCTCTATTTCTATGTCATGTTTATCTGCCAGTTTCTGATGTATCTTGCCCACTTCTCTTGTAACTCTTGCACACAAGTTTCTCAGCTCTTCTTCTGTATAGGATTCTAACCTATTCACTCCCATCGATCCCCGAACTAGCTCCGTTATCTCTGTAGCCAATCTTACACAATTCATTTGCTCTTCACTCTTCGATGTGTTTCGAGAAGTATTTAGACTATCTAACCACTCATTTAACTGCTGTGCTGTCAATCCCTGCAATTAAATATTACTTGCATTCGGCAATGGCATCTGTTGTATCACTGCACCTGGAGTTTGTGGTGTCAAAAGCTCTGACTTACACTCGGGCCATTTAATGCATCTGGAAGCGCAACAAGTGGACTAAGATCCATTAATGGTCTAGATCCATCAAAGGTCTGACCCATACATGATATTAGCTGCACATGATCTCTCACACCCCTCCTAACAAGGCTTTTCACCCAGTTGTCCTGCAGTCGGCTTATTCTGCTCAAACAATGGTACTGCTGGACCAACAGTAATCTGTAACAATTTTGTATCTGGTGCTGCTCTGACACCTGCATTTTGTGGAAGGGCTACTCCCATACTCTGGTTCATCACTGGTGTCACATCTGACTGTGTCCCTGCCATTGGTGTGAACTTCGGCACACCCTGTGGCTGTGCCTGAGGCAACAACATTGGAGTCGACTCAGTCTGAACTAGTATTGGCCTCGGAACCACTTGCTCCGTAGGAACAACTAAGTTCGAAGTTGTCTCAAGAATTAGTACTCCTGAATAAATTCTCTGTATCGGTGGTGGGTGCATCAGCGCTTGGACCACCAAAGTAGTCACTGCATTGGGAGAACTCTGCACTACCCCTTGTACTTGTCCATTTTCTGTTTGCGCTGGACCCACTCACCCCAACACTTGGGCTGGTGCAGTTGGAGCAGAACTAGTATTTGGACCCCCTTCCCACACCGCATATGGTGGAGGTCGGTCCCTCAACACCTGAGTAATGAGATCTTCAATATCTGAATCTTCTTCTTACCCCCTGACGAACTCTTGTCGTTCTTGCTAGTATCCTCCTTCTCTTCTGACTCATATTCCTCTGGATAGCAGGAAACAACTTAACACCTTGCAATGTCTCAGTTCTCCACTTCTTCTGTTCCCAATCCCATCTTGCTTCTGCTAGAGACTTCTCTACCTTCCTTATTCTCCTCTGGAATCTCATTTCTTGCTGTTGTCTCCCTATGAGCTCCCAAATCGCTAAAGCCTCAAACTGTGGTGGTCTAAGAAGTGGCTTTGTCTCATATAGGGCCATTTGCAACTGATCCAAAATTCTCAAATTAAACGTTCCGTGCTCTGGAAACGCTAAAGCTCCCTGTTTCTCTGTCAATTTGCACCACTACTTTAACCAAAGACGTGGCGCGACACCTCGCTCCTCCATCACAATAAATGCTGGAGAAGTTTCTGGAGGGGTTGGCTCCCCCTCTGTCGCCTTAATGTATGTATCACCCGGCGGCGCAAACCACAGGTGTAAGTAATTTTTTTTTACACACACCGCAGCGTCAAGTCGTAAAGCAAAACGACGTTAACGCGGCAGAAATGATTGTGGGTCGATTTACGACACCGCACACTGGATATGAGGCATTTTAAGGACGCAATAGCGTCAAAATTCCCCGCAAACACAGCAATTTCAGCAAAGGAGAGCCAAAATGGATCCCAGAGGCCTGTACAGACCCCAGGAAGATAACAACAGACCAGGAACCAGCCAGGAAGTCCCACACAAGAACCAGGGCAGTTTTAAGAAGAAAAGAAAGTGTTGCTTCAGTGCAGAGGAACAGGAAATTCTGGTTGAAGAGGTGACGGAACACCAGCACTCAAAGATGCCAATCAGTAGGAGAGAAGTCTGCATGACTGCAAGCGCAGGACCAAGGAAAAGATGGCCAGGAACAGGAAGGCAGCACTGCAGACTGGAGGTGGGAGTCCAGCACATTAGGAGGCCCTGGACCCCATGGAGGAGATGGTCGCAGCCGTCATCCCTGAGGAGATCGTCACACGGATTCAAGGACAGGACAGCGCAGACTACCAGGAGACAACGCACATGCAGGGTAAGTCGCATGAGGAATTATAATGCACTAATGTCAACTGTAAGCGGGGGGGATACCGACCACAAAATGCATGGAAGTAATCATAGACATGGAGTGGCCTTGGTAAAGGGGTATGGCATGGGGGCATGGCCTGTACAGAGAGAATCTGGGGCACACCATTACACTACAACAACAACAGTCCCATGGAGGCATACTGCCATGCCAACGATGGAGCAAAGGTAAAGGCACGCCAGGAGGGAAGGGCACAACGTCAAACTGACATCCCGGCACACATCAGCCACTATACCCCCTACATTAACTAGGGCCCAATTAACAACCTCTAGCCACACCGACAACTGGAATGTAACAGTGACAACACTTGCCACTACCACCTCCGCTCTGTGTGCAGCTCAAGTTGCCAATGGCAGTAACGTCCCCATAGATCATACAAACCTCAATTAGTGGGTTGAGGATGACAACTTTAACACTCCCCTGAAACAAGACAAAGGCTCCAGTCCTGTCAAATGTGAATGCCCATAGTTGCCACAAACATCAGCCAATGTCATCAACTGTAGGAGCTACACAGCACTAAGGACACACCCATGCTGCATATGCCAGGGTCCACCATGTGCCTGGGTCACAATGCAACATCCCAAATGTCATACTGCTCAGACAACAGCATTGAGGGGGAGGACACGTGTAACTGGTCACTGACATACACACAGTCAGAGGAGGAAATAGGATACTGCCACGACTATCAGGGCAATCCAATGTACCACACATTCCCCAACATCAGCTGTACACATTACCAATGCTAACATCCATATCATTCCATAACAATGCTAAACATAGGATACGCTACATTTCAACTACATATAAGTGGATGTGAAAGATCAGAGACTGGTGCAGGTCCAGATTGTTAAGTGTGCTGCTAGTGCCATCAGAACACGCACAGCCAGTGAAAGGCCTCGCCATTAGAATGGATGTAGACGGAGGCTTGAGTAGGACAAGAAGGTGGCAATTCACTATTTGGCCTAAAACAACACTAGAGGAGATAATTCCGACAAGTCTAATAACTTAATACAATACATGTGACATGCAGGTGAGCCATATGCATGGGAGAATGCCCATCTGAAAGACTGGAGCAATGAACAGGAAACAAGATCACAATGTGAAAACATCACAAGGCAGGTATGCCACATCACCAATGCCACAACACAGACACACTAATTGTACCCTATTTCATTGCAGAGGATGATGGATCTCCTGCGGATATGCCTGTCCAGGAATACCCTGATGACATGGATGACGAGCTGACAAACATCAGCCACCAGACCCTCCAAGATGTCCTTGGAACCCTCCAGACCCCACCTTCTGTCACAAGGAGGAGCTCAGAACAAGCAGCCATCACAGAGGACCCACGCACACCACCGATCGCAAGACCTGCCAGCTCCAATACAGCTGAGGACTCAGACGGCACAGGCACCAGCTTTGAGAGAACTGTAGTTGAAGTACAGCGGGAGCTGGCCAAGGAGGTGCGGGTGGGGATGCAAACTATGGCAGCCAACCTAGAGGGGCTGCTTGATGTCATCTGCAGATCAGGCAGCAGCCATGCAAGCCGTAACATCCATCCTGCAAGGACTACAACAAACTGTCAAGGAATTCACCACTGCAGTAAGGGAGTTGCCACAACACCTCGCACCCCAAACCTTCCACTCCATGCACGAATGCAATCATGACTCCCTCAGGGCCGACATGGCTGCCTCCCATCGTGATGTGGCTGCTATTCTTAAGATCCTCCTTGCAGCAGTACTGCCCTTAAGACCTTCACAGGTAGCAGCGACCAGGATGTCTGACTCCACGTCTTCTAACAATGAGGTGTGTGTTGCCCCTTCACACCCACCACCACAAAGGACAGAGGAGGCAACACACACATCAGAAGAAGAAGACATGGAACAGATCACCTTCACACGGAAAAGTACCCGGAAGCACTGGTCCCTTCCACATGGCCAACTATTACCAAGGTCCAGCGCTTTGTAACATGCCAGTCTTACAACAACTGTACTCAATGACTGTTCTGCAAACCACTGTTTATCTTGTCATCCTGCCCAGTGATTGTCTCTCACTTACTCATTGGCAAATCCTGTCCCTCTGCAC
The DNA here is from genome assembly GCF_031143425.1 of Pleurodeles waltl. Classification (NCBI taxonomy): domain Eukaryota; kingdom Metazoa; phylum Chordata; class Amphibia; order Caudata; family Salamandridae; genus Pleurodeles; species Pleurodeles waltl. The sequence continues at coordinate 807,662,676 of NC_090440.1, forward strand.
TGTCTGACACATCACCCCAGCATGTCAAATGCATTTTCCTTTACCACTTGCGTAGGATCACAATGGAAGATGTCACTATAATGGACTCACAATCATGGAAAATGTACATATACCACTACAGCACTTTTGAATAAATAGCACTTACACAACCGCTTTGTCTCTGTGTAATGTGACACATCAACTGTGCAGTAGATAACTGAAATGTGCCTACTGTCAAATTACGTAGCTTGTCAATGCAACTGTCCTGAAATTCTGTAGTCTGCTAACTATGCACTGTGGCCTGGATTGCACCATACTCTGCCCTTCCTGAGGGTAATATCTGATGAAAAGAGAAACCATACACCATCATGCTGTGTTGGACAGAATAATGCTTCCTCAAGGGGTATCTAAGCCATCAAATAGTGGCAGCAAAATGTTGTCACCATGCAATACTAACACATATAACAGTGTCCACTAATCTAAGCAAACAGTCGAAAAACTGCATGAATGAAGGTGTCTGAGTAAACATCCAAATAAGTAATCATGCTGAACAGTGTCACAAATGATGTCTGTGAGTCATGATGACGATACTACAAGAGTGCTTACGACCACTCACCTTATAAGGGTTTCCTTGAACATCACACTGCAGTCAGACATAAAACAGTTTCCCCAATACCAAATCTGGAAGCACTGTTTGTGACTTTGAAAACATACGTAATTAAAAAAACATGTTGGGATCCATAGTAACTGTGATTGGTAGTTGCAATTAATGGTGGAATCTTTGCAAGGTAGCTCTGGGGTAGCTGCCAATCTTACAGCTCAGTTGGGATTTGTTCGTAGCATAGGACACAAATGTAATAGAACAAAATTCATGTACACTTATGCCAAGGCCCTGATCAACAAGCATTTAACACATACTGTAAAGGGTTCACTATATATTTATTAAACTTTAATAACGGAAGAGGAAACTCTGGGAAAAATCTTACCTACCCTAATCTACCCTAACTACTCATTACCCACAACTGCCCCTAACTAACCTAAGCTAAACTTACTTATCACATGTAACAAAACGTTCTAAACATCAACCCACCTTATGAGACAGGACACATGGAGGACAACAGATACTAACCCAAGCACATTCTATCCTATACTATACAAATGTATTTTTTATTTTATTTTATTTGTTTTATTTTTTCTTCTAAACACACAAGAACCCCACCATACCCCCCCACCCACCCACCCACACACTCAAAAAGAAAAAATCGAAATAATCAGGACCCGCACCCCCCACTCACTAACACTAACTAAACTAACTGCCTATACTAACCTAACACGAAGCCCCCTAAGCCCACTAAGTATAAGAACAAGGAAAGAGGAGGGAGGGGAGGGAATCATGTCCATTAACAAAGTCTAAAGGTTGGCCCTCCGGAGGGTCCGCTTAATGGACTGCACACGCCTGTTCATATGGCGAACATCCCAGCTCAGGTGACTAATTTTACGGAGGACACGTCCATTTTGCGCTGCATGTCCTGAAAAGCTGCAGGGTCAATTGTAGCAGCTGGGGCGGTCTGGGCACCAGCTGAGGACATGTGTGGGCGTGTATTGTCAATGCCTGTGGGCTGCCCTGAAGGTGGTCCACTGCTAGGGCCTGGAGCACTTGCAGACGTTGTTGGGACAACAGTCCCAGCTGTGGGTGGTGCCACCTGGGTGGAGGTGGTGGTCGTGCTGGTGGTGGCTGTGGTGGGCAAAATAGGGCCACCCTGTGGGAAAGCCCTCCAGGCTCCGGAGGAACGTTCGGTCCTGTATCTTCGGGCCATCCATCTGTACCCCGACTCTACCAGCAGGATATGCTGGTAACGCATTGCCCGCCTCTGGAACTCACGGACCTGGATAGGTGTCATGTTAGCAGCTGTGAAGACAAAGGCAAAAAATTACATTAGGAACTGCATTGTGTGAAAGGGCACAAGAAGTAAATCAGACAGTACATCTACTGTACTTGTAACAGCTCCTATCATCATACAGATCATTGAATGTCCCTGAGGAGGTACATGGCAGGCCATCCTACAAAGGTCGTATCACACATAGCACATCCAAACCCTACAAGATGGGTAACAACTGGCATTAATTTGGCATCAGAGTTCTGACAGTTGTCAGCTAACAATCATGCAGCACATCCTCCGCCAATGCCAGGGCTACAAATGTCAGTGTACGGGATGGAAAGCTAGGGCCACATGATCTGCAAGTTGTAAATGGACTGGCTAGTATAGTACTCATGTGCTATATCTGAGTGTGTATACTAGGTTCCGACCAAAGATTCACTGATTTACATGTCTGTGTAACATACTTGTATCATCAGTCCTAGGTACACTATTCACAAACCCATGCCTATGTTTGAGGGTGGGGGGGTGGAGAAACAACTGACAATTTCAAACAACATAGACACCCAGGAAGCTTATGAAAGCTGGACATCTGTTTGGCTCTACACACACACCACAGGTAAGGTGTATCTACAAATAGGAGATAGCAAACCCTTGACCAATCCCAGCGCCACACAATGTCTGGAAATGCAGACCTTTGCCCGCATCATATACTTCCAGTAAGGCATGACTTACAACAGACACAGAGTTGCAAGAACACCCCTGGCCATGATTTGCATGCACACCTAGGCCATTGCACTCAAGTGCCACATACTTGTAGCACTACATGTGGAGCTACATCCTGCTAGGAAGTTCACCCTACAGTTTCATAAGTACATTAGTGAATAGGGAAGCAGACGTGTGTGGGTAAGCATTTTGCAGCCCAATTCTGGGAGAATGTGGGTCTGACAGGCAGACTAAATCTGAGATTAGGTCCAGTGCGACTCTTGTTGATACAAGTGTTATCCACATGACTCACCCCAGTTCACATTGCGGGGCCTACAGGAATGACCTAGAATTCCTAGATAAGACAATAGGATAAGCATTGGCAAACTTAAAAATGCTTAGAAAATGAAATCCCACTCATGGAACAAGACAAATGATGGGCCAGCGCATCACACCTTGCTATGTGTTCAACACACAGGAGTCCATCACACATCACCAGCAAACACAATACATAACAGACATATCAACACTTACTGGAGTTGTCGGGGTCCTCAAATGAAGCCACCTTGCCCACAGTGTAGGGTGCCGGTCCATCTGTAAGGCATGGAAGGAAGAAATGTGCTCAAAATCTGTGCACTGACCAACAATTCCAAAGACAAAAACTATGTGTAAGATGACATAAGTAAGTAAAGCCACTCAGACATGATGATACTGCATCCGATATAGTACGGCTAACATGTACATAGCATGGGTCTCCTGTGACTATTACACACATATCTGCACACATGTAGTGGCCCTAACTATCATGTGGTGGCAAACATGCTCCTTCATTAGTGAGCAGACATAATAATGGCGTGTATTCGTCTCATCATGTGCATCGAAGAGAGACATCCAAAGCCTGTTTACTTGAAGAGTGCATTACCAGACAAACAGCCATTGTGGCCATGACACATTTATGACAAATAGGTACAATGTACAGAGGGGCAGGGACATTTGTAAGCACTCATGTTGTTACAGTTTCTTCATTTGATGTGGCCCAGCTATGGTGATTTGCACCAACCATATGGATATGAACCCATGTGCATACCTTTGGCCTGCCATCCCTAAATGAAAGGTGAAACACCAAACACCAAATACCAGTGTAAGATGTTAGCTAAGGGCACCTTACACTTTTTCCCTATGTTTCCAAATCCAGATCTGACATGTAACCAAAATGATGAAGGACCACAACAATCCCTAACATTCATAGAACGTCTGTGAATGCTTTCCTTACACACTCACCAGACACACATGAGACATATTTCTGGGCCACATTGCTATCATCAATTGACGTGATGCCGGCACTCAATTTCTGCATCATGTAGTGTTTCTAAAGTCAGTCTAGCTGTTGCGTCAACAAAGGTTGCTAATATTTTGGAAAATCTATACTTCACTGGCAAATGTGACCAATATAGACATGATTGGCTCCTAATTTGTGTTGCTGTCTGACACAAAGGCGTCACCAAATTACAATAAGCAAAAGTATTCAGTACTTTTTCAGAGCACTTGCTTCCTGACAGCTAGCAATTGTGGTCCTTCACATAGTCCATCAATGACCCTGTATGTTTCCGAAGCATTCCACAGACTCAACAACTTAGCCGGCAGATATTGTACAAATCATCTGATGTCACTACAGAGCTTTTAATTGTGCACATTTACATGATTTGTACTCACCAACAGGGCCACCAATCACTACTCCCAGGTGGTCCAGCAGATCTTGCTCCCTGGTGATGAGGTCAGCCCAGCGGTACATTCAGCCGGTGGTAATTCCTCTGGCTCGGATACACGCGCTGCTAGTGATGCAGGACCTTTCCCCACCGGATTCGATGTGCCTCGGTGTGATACCCCTGTATCACCCTGCCTCAATCATCAGTGGGAGGGAATGGCACACCAGCCATATAAGCCCCCCATGCTCCTCCTCACCCATCTTGCCAAGACGTGGCCTACCCAACATCTTAGCACCGAAAAGGGGAATAGGGGATAAAGAAGAACAAAGGAGAAAAGGGGGAAAGTAGAAAGACAAAAAAGTAAACTTAACAACTAAAAGCCCAACTATCCCCAAATTAGCACTACCCACAACAGACTCCCACAAAAATACAAAGACAATACAATACTGGACAATAGTACACAATAAACACTCAGACACTATACAACAACAATTTTAAATAACAAACTAACAAGTAATGGAGCACACAGGAGACAAAACCACAATTTCACTGGACAAAACTCAGAACACAGCCACACAGTCTAGAAGAATCACAGACTGCAAAGGGAAAGTGAAAGTACCCCCACTGTACATATTCTGTAAACAGGATATATGCTATTACATCACTTCCTGCATAAAATGGGCGCCGTTTTTATCGTTATGCGTCATAATTTGTTGACGCATACAGTATGTGCGTCATTTTTTCCAACGCACAGGAGTAAAAATTAGGCCGCATCCATATATTTGGAAATAATCTTAACAGTTAACCAATTTTAAGGGCATAATGCGTCGTTTTTTGGGCATGAGCGTCATTTTTTTATGCTTGTGTGTCATTTTTTGATGCGTATGCGTCAAAATTTCAGGGCAGTAACTGGGTTTGGGTAATTTTGCCATTTTAATGTAATGTTACATTTGTGACACAACTGAGATAGGCTGATTGCACCCACTTTGATGTTGACGGTGTAGGAGCACATGTGAGACATCATACTGCAGCGAACCATGATCCGCTACTTCTTTAACATGGTTCTCACGCTTGGCTGACGCACTAGATGGCGTATGTGTGGACTACATATATGTATTGCACAAAGTGGGCATGTTTGGTGTCAGAAGAGGATAGCAAGGTGACGCACATAAGTACAATACCTCAATGCCTATGGCTCAATGTGTGTGCATTGGCTACTAATGTAGTTTTTTTTAGGGGTGTATGTTGGCACAGTTACGTCCAGGTCTCATCATGAGTCAGTTGCGCCTATTCCTGTATCTACTGAGTATCCTTCTGAGATCAATGGAAGTAAAGTCGAAGAGGATATGAGAACCTACATGGGGATGGTCCCACCCTGTCACTGCAGACGTGTTATGAGACTGTCAACAGGGCAACCTTGGTGTGCTGAGTGAGATCATATGTCAGGAGTCATGTTCCGGCAGGTGTTATTACAACATTTGTACACAGGTTGGCCTGTAAAGTTCCCACTGCATCTGGGAACATCATAGCCTCTGTGTTGATTAATCTTGCAGCTATTCACCACGCACAGCCCATCAATATGTTGTGAGCAATGTGATTCTGCATGTGAACTGTCGGGGTCCTAACATGTGTGGACTTTTCATGCACATTATCTGAGGTTGCTGGTTCTGCTGGAGGCACCATACCCAATCCCTGCATACGGCCCTGGTATACTGTCACACCTTGTAGTTCATGCACACATGAGACCCAGACAAGGGATAGGCCATGATGTTGGTATTCAAAGACAATTTTACTAATATGGTACAATTAAAAAGCAGATGATGCTATACAATGTATTTGGGTATGCACTGAGGAAGCACCTGACAAAATACCCCCTGAGGAATGTGAGGTTTGGTAACGCAAGTGTGGTACATATGTAGCCACAAGGGACCTTTAGGGTAACGCACAAACAGGTGCCAGTCAGGCTGACAGGATGCAGGGTCAATCAGGATTCTGCAATTTCACAAGGTACATACTCAGTGGTCTGACTAAGAATGGTCGGAGGAAGAACAAGTCAGTTGACAAGGAAAACTGTGTTTGTCCTGTGTTTTTGAAGGTGACACATAAACCCAAGGACTGTGTTACACGGCTTAAATACTAGCAATGCATAACAGTGTATTTGACAAAATGGCAAATTCTATGCTGTTCCAATCATCTGCATGGGCAGTGCATGTTGAAATGGGTGGTGTGCATGGAGGTGATCACAGGTGTGTGCTGCATCAGTTTATCACAAGTCCTGTAGGTGAGATCCGAGTTCAAATGGCCAACAGTACCTTTCACACGGGAAGCAATCTACAGGTGATAACAGGGCATAGAAACTACAAGCCAGTGTAATAATTGACCTGACTTCCATGGAGATGGGTGTACTATGACAATGGCATAACATAGGAAAGGGTGTAGCACACTGGATGACTATTGTTGGTCTGTGTGTGTAGAGGAGGGAATATCGGGGTACACATATTACCATTCCAGGAACCTCTTCAGACAGGTGGGTTGAGACCAGGGGCATGGGTGTGGCAGGAGTTAGGAAATGGGCTGACATGTACATGGAATGTCATGTGCGCAATGCTTGTCATAGGTGTGGCACTTGTGCTGTCTATGTTCTGCTTCTATGGAACTCTAGTCACAGATATTCCTTGCAAAGATAGGTGCTGTACGACTTACTGCTGTGAAGGGTCTGGTGATACATTCCTGTTACCGATGCAATAGCACATCCACTGCATCATGTATGAGGCATTTTTTCCCTTAGTGACTGATGGTGTCCTAGTTGTGTGCCATATGCTGCGATGAACCATGTTGCCAACATGTATGTGTGAAATAGGTGTGGTCCTCTCTATTGCCCTTCAAAGGTGAAACGTACAGGATATATGTCATTTACATTGTGTGTATATGTTTATTTACATTAGTTAATACAGTGGTGATGGTGAATTGGTTTAAAAGAAATTGTTCACAATATGTTGGCGCCTACGCACTCCAGCAGCTGTGTTTTGTTGTTCCCCCTCATGTTGCAGGCCAGCATCCTCCTCTTTCTCCTCTTCAGGCATGTGTGGCTATAGTTCTAAGAGGGGAATGTTCCTTTGTATGCAAATGTTGTGCAGGATGGCACATGTTAGAATGATCTTACAGACCAGTTCTGGGGAATATAGGAGGCTGCCACCAGTGATGTCGAGGCACCTGAATCTCGACTTGAGGATGCCGAAGGTCCTCTCGACTATGTTGCATGTCCTCCTATGTGCATCATTGTAGGCACGCTCTGCTGTAGTGCTTGGGTTGCCAAATGGTGTCATAATCCATGGCTGGATCCCATACCCCTGATCAGCTGAAAAAGAAAATGAATGGGATCATGTTGATGTAGCTTGCCCCATTGATATCAGCTTGCATGGCAGTAGTTGCCTTGTGTTGTCTGTGACTCTTTTGTGTTATTGTGTTGATTCCTAGGCTTCTAGGATGTACCATCTGCATTGGGTTGTTTCCTTGGCTGAACAAGTGTTTGCCTGCTGACCGGTTGTCAGCAGTATGTTTTGGGATTTGCAGTACAGTGTGCTCTCCCTAGCATTGTGACTTGTGATACAGGTGTCCCTGTGTCTTCACTGGGGGTGAGATGATAGTTCCATACACAGATTCAAATTGACAGTGGTGGTGACACGTTAGCATCTATGTACCCTGGACATCCTATACCTTTAGACTTATGCAATGGATTAATATAAACATCAGTGAACCGCTTACATTTTGCACGGTGACAATTGGCCAAACCTCTCCATGCGTTGTGATCGTTGACGTCTTAACATTAGACTGTACACTAATTTCAGATGTGTAACAGGTTCAAGGCAGACCTATGAAACATGGCTAGTGATGTCATGGCCTCAGTGTGTTCCTGTCCACATGTTGCTGTTGTGGTGTATGTGTTGTGTGTCCTAGAGGGTTGCTGTGCAGTGTGTATATAAGTAGGTTTTTGTACTTACCAACAAGTAGTCCATTGCCATATCGTCCATCCTGAAAGTGTTGATTGAAGGTACAGTGACGGAAGATGAATGAGTCATGAACACTCCCAGGATACTTTGCCACTATGTTGGTGAACAATCCTTGGTGATCGACAATGGCCTGCACATTGATGGAATGTGTGTGCTTCCTGTTGCGGTAGAGGTGTTCAGTTGCAGCAGGTGGCACAAGGCGTACATGTCTGCAGTTGATGGCACCAAGGACGTGTGGGAAGCCACTAATGAGGTAAAACCCGTGTTTTGTCTCCTGCTGCTTCTGCAGTGTGTTTGGGAAGCAGATGTGGCAGGGTGTGAGTCCAATGATGGCATCCAGTACTTTGGGCAAGAAGGCAGAAAATGATGGCTGTGATATTCCGGCAACCAGGGCGCCAGTGTTTTGAAAGGAGCCACTTGCCAGCATGTGTAGTACAGCTAGCAGCTTGGTTTCTGTTGGGATGTGCGGGGTGTCAGCAAGGTGGGTGCCAACTGTGGCTCTATGTTGCGCAGCAGCTGCTGAAGGGCCTGCAAGTTCAACCTGTACCTCTGGATGATGTCATGTTCCCTGAGGCCATGAAGGGTTGTTCTTGTGTGGAATATTCTCTCCTGCCTTCTGCGCTGCCTTTGGGGTCCCTGCTGGTGTTGTGGTAGCTGCTGTTGTTGTAGCTGAGCTCTGCGTCTGCGTGCACGCTGGATGAGAAGCACCTCCATGTCTCCCTTTTGCTGCTCTGCTGTTGCTTCTGTGTGTTCTGATTAAATACAGGTGTGTTTGCCCCATTTTAATGCATGCCGTGACCCAGGCGTTAATTTTTGATGTAAATCGGGCTGTGCGTCATTTCCGGGCTCCGCCACCCGGCCGTGCGGCATTCTTGCCCAGAAGCATAAATACGACACATGCCCGTTTAAGTCATTTTTGGGACGGGAACGCCTACCTTGCACATGATTAATGTAAGGCGGGTTCCCGCATCCAAAAAATGACGCACACAGTGGGATTTTGACATACGCGGGCTCGGGTGTCAAAGTTTAAATATGGGGCAAGGTTTGCTCTGAATGTGTGTCAAAATTTTTGATGCACAGTCGGAGCAGACAGAGTATAAATATGCCCCTTCATCTCTTCTCTGTTGTATTTATTTGATTCAATAAGGAAATTACTTTTACTCCCAAGATTCCCTTCACCCGCTTTCTCAACCAATTGCCTCTTACGAACGGCTGCCAATCCTCTCACAACTCTTCTCACTAACCAACCTATCCCAGCGCGGCTCACTCTGACGTCACACTCACACTCTGTGGCTGACAAAGGCTTGTGGCTTGTCCTCGAAATCTCCAACTCACAGTAAACTAATGCAAAAGTATTGCAAGCACTAACAAAAAACCATTAACCAAAAAAAAATCAGCTGGTTTACTACAGGAAGGTACACAATCCATTCAAAGACCTTACGGATTTTCACTGATGGCACTTTCGCTCATGCAGCTATTCCTCTTTCTCAGTCTCCAACATTCGCAAGCAAAATTCGACCCACAAATTTCACTCTCAACTGATCAATGGGTCTGTCCTGGTGCACATAGGACTCGCCAAATCTCAGTTGAAAAATGTCCTTTGCTCACTTAACTTACACACCGACTTGTTGACTGCAGGAGGCTGGCTTGGCTTATAGTGGGTACCTAATGGTACATACACCTTTTGCCAGGTCCAATTATCCCTTATTAGTAGATGAGTAGAGTTCTAGCAGCTTAGGCTGATAGAGGTAGCTGTAGCAGAGCAGCTTAGGCTGAACCAGGAGACATCCAAAGCTCCTACTATACCACTTATATCATATACCACTATATCATAAGAATCACAATACTCAGTTACTAAAAATAAAGGTACTTTATTTTAGTGACAATGTGCCAATAATATCACAGAGGATATACTCCCTTAGGAGGTAAGTAAAATACACAAAATATACACACAAACCAAAATCAGGAAAGTAAACAGTTACAAAAGTAGTGCAAACACTGTACAATACAATAGGTTGCAATAGACCTAGGGGCAACACAAACCATATACTAAGAAAGTGGAATGCGAACCAATTAGGGACATCAGGCCTAGTGTAGTGTGTAGAGGGTCGCTGGGAGTGTAAGAAAACACTAAGGGTGTCCAATATACCCCTCCCCAAGACCCTGAAAAGCAGGAGTAAAATTAACCTACTTCCCCAGAAACACACTAAAGTCATGATAGGAGATTCTACAAAGACCACAACTGACTGCAAAGCATTGAAGACGGATTCCCGGACCGGAGGACCTGCAAAGGAAGGGGATCAAGTCCAAGAGTCACGAAAGTGTCCAGGGGGGGCAGGAGCCCACTAAACCCCAGATGAAGGTACAAAATGGCTGCCTCTCGGTGGAAGAAGCTGAAGATTCTGCAAAAACTGGAGATGCCAGCAACTTTTCCTTTGCACAGAAGATGTACCACAGTGTGCTGGAGGATGCAGAGTTGTTTCTATGCAGAAAGTCCACAAACAAACTTTGCTAGCTGAAAAGGTCATAAATAAAGAAATTGGGTGCTGCCTGGGCCACGAAGAACCAGGAGGTAACCCCTTGGAGGGAGAGACAGAGGGGGCACTCAGCAAAACAGAGAGCCCATACAGAAGCAGGCAGCACCCGTAGAAGTACTTGAACATGGGTTCAAGAAAACTGAGCATGGCTGTCATCTCAACACTACAAAGGAGGGTCCCACGAAGCCGGTGGTCAACTCAGTGAGTTGAGCAATGCAGGACAGAGTGCTGGAGACCTGGGCTGTGCTGTGCCCGAAGGATTCCTTGCAAAAGTGCACAGAAGCCCTAGCAGCTGCAGTTCACGCAGAACACAGGATTACTGTCTGACGTGGGGAGGCAAGGACTTACCTCCACACAATTTGTACAGATGTATCACTGGACTGTCGTGGTCACTTGGATCCAGCTCCTGTGTTCCAGGGACCGCGCTCGTCACGAAGAGAGGGGACCCAGCGGACCGCTGAAGCAGAAGTTTGGTGCCTGCATTAGCAGGGGGAAGATTCCGTTGACCCACAGGAGATTTCTTCCTGGCTTCCAGTGCAGGGTGAAGGCAGAGAGCCCCCAGAGCATGCACCACCAGGAAACAGTTGAGAAAGCCGGCAGGATTAGGCGCTACAATGTCGCTGGTAGTATTCTTGCTACTTTGTTGCAGTTTTGCAAGTGTCCTGGAGCAGTCAGCGGTAGATCCTTGGCAGAAGTCGAAGAGGGAGATGCAGAGGAACTCTGGTGAGCTCTTGCATTCGTTCTCTGATGCGAAGTCCACAGGAGAGACCATAAATAGCCCTCGGAGGAGGATTGGCCACCTAGTCAGGTAAGCACCTATCAGGAGGGGTCTCTGACATCACCTGCTGGCACTGGCCACTCAGAGGCCTCCATTGTGCCCTCACACCTCTGCATTCAAAATGGCAGAGGTCTGGGACACACTGGAGGAGCTATGGGCATCACCCCTGGGGTGGTGATGGACAGGGGAGTGGTCACTCCCCTTTTCTTTGTCCAGTTTCACACCAGAGCAGGGGCTGAGGGATACCTGAACCGGTGTAGACTGGCTTATGCAAGGAGGGCACCATCTGTGCCCTTCAAAGCATTTCCAGAGTCTGGGGGAGGCTACTCCTCCCCAGCCCTTAACACCTATTTCCAAAGGGAGAGGGTGTAACACGCTCTCTCAGAGGAAATTCTTTGTTCTGCCTTCCTTGGACTGAGCTGCCCAGACCCCAGGAGGGCAGAAGCCTGTCTGTGGGTTGGCAGCAGCGGTAGCTGCAGTGAAAACCCCAGAGAGCTAGTTTGGCAGTACCTGGGGTCCATGCTGGAGCCCCGGGGATGCATGGGATTGGCACCCCAAAACCAGATTTGGCATGGGGGACAATTCCATGATCTTAGACATGTTACATGGCCATATTCGGAGTTACCACTGTGAAGCTACATATAGGTATTGACCTATCTGTAGTGTATGCGTATAATGGTGTCCCGGCACTCACAAAGTCTGGAGAAATTGCCCTGAACTATGTGGGGGCACCTTGACTAGTGCCAGGGTGCCCTCACACTTAGTCATTTTGCACCTAACCTTCACTAAGTGAGGGTTAGACATATAGATGACTTATAAGTTACTTAAGTGCAGTGTAAAATGGCTGTGAAATAAGTTGGACGTTATTTCACTTAGGTTGCAGTGGCAGTCCTGTGTAAGAATTGTCTGAGCTCCCTATGGGTGGCAAAAGAAATGCTGCAGCCCATAGGGATCACCTGGAACCCCAATACCCTGGGTACTTAGGTACCATATACTAAGGAATTATAAGGGTGTTCCAGTGTGCTAATCAGAATTGGTAAAAATGGTCACTAGCCTGCAGTGGCAATTTTAAAGGCATAGAGAGCATAAGCACTGAGGTTCTGGTGACCAGAGCCTCAGTGACACAGTTAGGCACCACAGAGGGAACACATTCAGGCCACATACTATGAGCACTGGGGTCCTGGCTGGCAGGATCCCAGTGAGACAGGCAAAAACAAACTGACACACAAGTAAAAATGGGGGTAACATGCCAGGCAAGATGTTACTTTCCTACACAACCCCCCAAACGAGGGACAATAAGGCTAACCTTACCGAGATAAGTCTTCATTGTCTAAGTGGAAATATCTAGAGAGTCCATCTGCATTGGAGTGGGTACTCCCAGGTCTATATTCCACTGTATAGTCCATTCCCTGTACGAAGATGGACCACCTCAACAATTTAGGGTTTTCACCTTTCATTTGTTTAAGCCATAATAGAGGTTTGTGGTCTGTCTGAACAATAAAGTGAGTACCAAACAGATATGGTCTCTACTTTTTCAATCCCCAGACCACAGCAAATGCCTCCCTCTCTATGGCAGACCAACGCTTTTCTCTAGGGGCTTAGAAAAGCAACATGTTGATCCTGGCCCTCAGTATTAAGCTGTGATAGCACTGCCCCCACCCCTAGTTCAGAAGCATCAGTCTGGACTATGAACTTCTTGGAGTAACAAGGGCTTTTTATGACAGGTGCAGAGCACATGGCCTGTTTGAGGTCATCAAAAGCCTTTCGACAGCTAGCTGTCCACAATACCTTTTTAGGCATCTTCTTACTAGTGAGGTCATTAAGAGGAGCTGGAATGGAGCCATAGTTCTGAATGAACCTCCCATAGTACCCTGTGAGGCCTAAGAAGGCTCTCACCTGGGTTTGAGTTGTAGAAGGAGCCCATTCCATAATGGTATGGATCTTCCCCTGCAGTGGTGCAATCTGTTCCCCACCTACCAGGTGGCCCAGATAAACCACTTTCCCCTGCCCTATCTGACACTTTGAAGCCTTGATAGTGAGGCCTGCCTTTTGCAGGGCCTCCAAAACTTTCCATTGGTGGACCAGGTGCTCATCCCAGGTGGAGCTAAAGACAGCTATATCATCCAGATATGCAGCACTAAAAGCTTCCAAACCTTGCAGGACTGTGTTCATCAACCTCTGAAAAGTGGCAAGTGCATTCTTCAAACCAAAGGGCATAACAGTGAACTGATAGTGCCCTCCAATGGTGGAAAATGCAGTTTTAGAATCAGCATCTTCTGATAATTTAATCTGTCAACACCCTGCAGTTAAATCAAAAGTGCTTGGATACTTGGCAGAAGCCAGTGTATCTATTAGCTCATCTGCCCTGGGTACAGGGTGAGCATCGGTTTTGGTCACTTGATTGAGTCCTCTGTAGTCAACACAAAACTCAATTTGCCATGGGCTTTCTGAAGGCTCAATCACTCCTAAGTCAGGCATTTTCTGTACCTCTTGTTTTATGCAATCTCTGACATCGTCAGGATGCCAATAAATCCTACTTTTGACAGGTAAACTGTCTCCAATGTTGATTGTGTGCTCACACCAGGTAGTTGTACTTGGTGTCAGTGAACAGAGGTCAGAGCATTGGCCTAGGAGATTTATACAGTTGTCTTTCTTCTAAGCAGTAAGGCAATCTGTACGCACCACTCCCTCCACTAAGCCATCAGCTTCAGTGGTGGAGAAGAGGTCAGGGAGAGGGTCACTCTCTTCCTCCTGCCCCTCATCAGTTGCCATGAGCAGGGTTAAGTCAGCCCTGTCATAGTAGGGTTTTAGGTGATTGACATGGAGCACCCTAAGGGGACTCCTGGCAGTGCCCAGGTCTTCCAAATAGGTAACCTCAACCTTCTTTTCAACAATGAGAAGGGGTCCACTCCATTTGTCTTGGAGTGCTCTTGGGGCCACAGGCTCCAATACCAACACCTTCTGTTCTGGGTGGTACTGGGTCAGGACAGCCTTCTGGTCATGCCATTGCTTTTGGAGCTCTTGGCTGGTCTGAGGGTTTTTACTGGCCTTTTTCATGTACTCATTCATTCTGGATCTTAGGCCAAGTACCTAGTCCACCATGTCTTGCTTTGGAGCTTTTAAAGGTTGTTCCCAACCCTCCTTCACAAGTGCAAGGGGACCGCTTACAGGGTGTCCAAAGAGGAGTTCAAAGAGGCTAAAGCCCACTCCTTTTGGGGGTACCTCCCTGTAAGCAAAAAGGAGGCATGGCAACAGGACATCCCATCTCCTTCTGAGTTTTTCAGGGAGTCCCATAATCATACCTTTAAGAGTTTTGTTAAACCTCTCAACCAGACCATTTGTCTGTGGATGATAGGAGTAGTGAATTTATAAGCTACACCACACTCCTTCCACATAGCTTTGAGGTATGCAGACATGAAGTTCCTACCTCTGTCTGATACCACTTCCTTAGGGAAGCCCACTCTGGAAAAGATTCCCAGGAGGGCCTTCACCACTGCAGGAGCTGTAGTGGTCCTTGAGGGAATTGCTTCAGGATACCTAGTGGCATGGTCCACTACCACAGGGCCATAGTTATTGCCTGAAGCTATTGGAGGGTCAAGGGGGCAAACTATGTCAAACCCTACCCTTTAAAAGGGCACCCCAACCACTGGGAGTGGAACTAAGGGGGCTTAGGTGTGCCACCAGTCTTGCCAGGTAAAACAGGAGTGACAAAACTCCTTAGTGTCCTCTGATATGTGAGGCCAGTGAAACAATGGAACAAATCTGTCCCAAGTTTTGCTCTGACCCAAATGCCAAGCCAAAGGAATGTCATGTGCCAAGGTCAGAAGAAACTCCCTATACTGCAAAGGGATAACTAATCTCCTGGCAGCTCCAGGTTTAGGGTCCCTTGACTCAGTATAAAGGAGGTTATCTTCCCAATAGACCTTATAACTATCAGTGACATCCCCATTCTGCTGTTTGACAGCTTGCTTTCTTAAACCCTCTAGTGTGGGACAGGTCTGCTGTGCCACACTCAGCTCTTCCCTAGCAGGGACCCCTGCACCCAAAAGCTCAGCAGTGTCTGCTGTCAGCTCATCTGGTGTAGGTTCTGCACAGGGAGCGGATTCCTCTTCCTCCAAAGGGGAATCTTCTGGGGAGGGAGGGATGGTGGGCAAGGATTTACCCTTTCTACCCCTAGCTATTGGGAGCACTTGGTCCATTGTTCCAGGATCCAAGCTTCCCTGTCCTCTTTGCTTCTGTGCCTGAGCTCTTGTCAAAGCAAAGATATGCCCTGGAATGCCCAGCATTGCTGTATGAGCCTCCAACTCCACTTCAGCCCAAGCTGATGTCTCCAAATCATTGCCTAGTAAGCAGTCTACAGGTAAATCAGTGGCTACCACAACTTTCTTTGGACCAGTAACCCTCCCCACCCCAGGCGAGATTCACAACAGCCATCGGGTGGATAAGAGTATTTTTATGAGCATCAGTTACTTGGTACTGCTGACCAAGTAGGTGTTGATCAGGGTGAACCAGTTTTTCAATCACCATAGTGACACTGGCTCCTGTATCCCTGTAGGCCTCAACACCATTTATTAGGGGACGTTGCTTGTACTTACCCATATTAAGGGGACAAGCAACCAAGGTGGCAAAGTCAATACCACCATCAGACTAAAGTAGCCTCTGTGGTCTCCCTAACAAGACCAACCCAAACTACATTAGCAATGGTGACCCCAGCTACACCCTTTGATTGGCTATTTGTAGTAGACTTCCCACCACCACTGCTATTACTAGGGGCACTAGAGGACGCAGTTGGGGGTTGTGGTAGTGGGAGCCTTGGTGTTTTTCTTTGGGCAGGTGGAATCCCATGACCAATGGCCTTTACTTTTACATAAATAACACCATGGCTTATTTTAATTGTTGGGAGAGAATTGTGACCCACCACCCCCAGAGGATCTTTGTGGGCCTGATGAAGACTCAGAATGTTTTTTATCTTTGTCCCCACCCTTCTTCTTGCCATCCTTGTCACCACCTGTATGAACCTTTCTGTTCACTCTTGTTCTGACCCATTTGTCTGCCTTCTTTCCCAATTCTTAGGGAGAGGTCAGATCTGAGACTACCAAGTACTGATGCAACAAGTCAGACACACAATTATTCAAAATATGCTCTCTTAGGATTAGATTATACAGGCTTTCATAGTCAGTCACCTTACTGCCATGTAACCATCCCTCCAAGGCCTTCACTGAACAGTCTACAAAGTCTGTCCAGTCTTGAGAGGACTCTTTTCTGGTATCTCTGAACTTTATCCTGTATTGATCAGTGGTTAAGCCAAATCCATCTAAGATTGCATCCTTCAAAACTTTGCAATTATTAGCATCTCTTCCTCTGACAGTAAGGAGCCTATCCCTGCCCTTACCAGTGAAAGATAGCCACAAGATAGCAGCCCACTGCCTTTGAGGGACCAACTGTACAAAACAGGCCCTCTCAAGTGCAGCAAACCATTTACTAATGTCACCCCCTCCTTGTAAGGGGGGACTATCTTATGCAGGTTCCTAGAATCTTGTTCTCTTACAGGATTACTATCAAGGACACCTCTGCTGCCACCATGGGGAACTAACCCCAACCTCTGCCTTTCCCTCTCTACCTCCAGAGATTCCCTGTTTAAGGCCAACTGCTGCTGTCTCAGCTTTAGTCTGGCCTCTTCCAACCTCAGATTTCTGAGTTCCCTCTCTAGGGTGTTATCCTCAGGGTGGGAGGCTTGGGAGTTCTGAGACACAGAGGAAATGTGGGAATTGGCAGAAGTGGACCTGTCTCTCACTGGCTGGACTCCAGTTACCTGACCTTTTGGAGTGAAAGGTGCCCTACTAGTGTGTGACCCCCTCCACTACCAGTATCACTAGGTGGCCTGTTAGCTGGCAGGTCTTTGGATGAACCCTCCCCAGAGTCCTCAGGGCCCTCCCCTGATTCTTGCTTTGTAACCCCTGCTCTACCTCCTGATCCTGGGATGGGCCAGACTGGTTCTGGTCACTTTCCAGGACATGGCTAAGTAGAAGATCTTTGGTAGGGTTCTTACCAATTATTAAACCCTTTCTATGCAGAGTACCCTCAAATTTCAAAGTTTAAACTACCATAGCTTGCCTGGACAACTGTGGGAGTAAGTTCTACGGCAGACATAGTTGTTAGAAAGGGGTTGGGACAGAGAGAAAAAAGTTTTAGAAACTTTTAGAGAAAAGAGAAAAACTTTTCAAACTTTTGAAAACTTTTTAGAAACTTTGTAGAAAGAACGTTAAAATGTTTAGGTTAACTGTTTATATTTTTAAGTATTTGGAGTATGTTTTTCTTATGAAAAGCACCAATGACAAAGTGGTAAAGCAGTTACAAGTACTTATCCCACCGCTGCACCACCAATGTAGGAGACTGGCTTGGCTTATGGTGGGTACCTGATGGTACTTATATCTTGTGCCAGGTCCAGTTATCCCTTATTAGTAGAATAGTAGTGTTCTAGCAGCTTAGGCTGATAGAGGTAGCTATAGAAGAGCAGCTTAGGCTGAACTAGGAGACATGCAAAGCTCCTACTATATCACTTATATACCACTATATCATAAGAATCACATTACTCAGAGTTACTAAAAATAAAGGTACTTTATTTTAGTGACAATGTGCCAAAAATATCTCAGAGGATATACTCCCTTAGGAGGTAAGTAAAATACACAAAATATACACACAAACCAAAATCAGGAAAGTAAACAGTTACAAAAGTAGTGCAAACACTGTAGAATACAATAGGTTGCAATAGATCTAGGGGCAACACAAACCATATATTAAGAACGTGGAATGCAAACCAGTTAGGGACATCAGGCCTAGTGTAGTGTGTAGAGGGTCACTGGGAGTGTAAGAAAACACTAAGGGTGTCCAAGATACCCCACCCCAAGACCCTGAAATGTAGGAGTAAAGTTACCCTACTTGCCCAGAAACACCCTAAAGTCGTGATAGGAGATTCTACAAAGACCACAACTGACTGAAAAGCACTGAAGACGTATTCCTGGACCTGAGGACCTGCAAAGGAAGGTGACCAAGTCCAAGAGTCACAAAAGTGTCTAGGGGGGCAGGAGCCCACTAAACCCCAGATGAAGGTGCAAAATGGCTGCCTCTGGGTGGAAGAAGCTGAAGATTCTGCAAAAATGGAAGATGCCAGGAACTTTTCCTTTGCACAGAAGATGTCTGACGGTGTACTGGAGGATGCAGAGTTGTTTCTACGCAGAAAGACTACAAACAAGCCTTGCTAACTGAAAAGGTCGTAAATAAAGAAAATGGGTGCTGCCTGGGCCCACGAAGGACCTGGAGGTCGCCTCTTGGAGGAAGAGACAGAGGGGGCACTCAGCAAAACAGAGAGCCCATACAGAAGCAGGCAGCACCCGTAGAAGTACTTGAACATGGGTTCAAGAAAACTGAGCATGGCTGTCATCTCAACACTACAAAGGAGGGTCCCACGAAGCCAGTGGTCAACTCAGTGAGTTGAGCAATGCAGGATGGAGTGCTGGGGACCTGGGCTGTGCTGTGCCCGAAGGATTCCTTGCAAAAGTGCCCAGAAGCCCTAGCAGCTGCAGTTCATGCAGTACACAGAATTACTGTCTGACGTGGGTAGGCAAGGACTTACCTCCACCCAATTTGGACAGATGTACCACTGGACTGTCGTGGTCACTTGGATCCAGCTCCTGTGTTCCAGGGACCACGCTCGTCACGATGAGAGGGGACCCAGAGAACCAGTGAAGCAGAAGTTTGGTGCCTGCATTAGCAGGGGGAAGATTCCGTTGACCCATGGGAGATTTCTTCTTGGCTTCCAGTGCAGGGTGAAGGCAGACAGCCCCCAGAGCATGCACCACCAGGAAACAGTTGAGAAAGCCGGCAGGATTAGGCGCTACAATGTCACTGGTAGTCTTCTTGCTACTTTGTTGCAGTTTTGCAGGCATCCTGGAGTAGTCAGCGGTTGATCCTTGGCAGAAGTCGAAGAGGGAGATGCAGAGGAACTCTGGTGAGCCCTTACATTCGTTATCCGACGCAAAGTCCACAGGAGAGACCCTAAATAGCCCTTAGAGGAGGATTGGCCACCTAGTCAGGTAAGCACCTATCAGGAGGGGTCTCTGACGTCACCTGCTGGCACTGGCCACTCAGAGGCCTCCATTGTGCCCTCACACCTCTGCATTCAAAATGGCAGAGGTCTGGGACACACTGGAGGAGCTCTGGGCATCACCCCTGGGGTGGTAATGGACAGGGGAGTGGTCACTCCCCTTTCGTTAGTCCAGTTTTGCGCCAGAGCAGGGGCCGAGGGAGCCCTGAACCGGTGTAGACTGGCTTATGTAAGGAGGACACCATCTGTGCCCTTCAAAGCATTTCCAGAGGCTGAGGGAGGCTACTCCTCCCCAGCACTTAACACCTATTTCCAAAGGGAGAGGGTGTAACACCCTCTCTCAGAGGAAATTCTTTGTTCTGCCTTCCTGGGACTGAACTGCCCAGACCCCAGGAGGGCAGAAGCGTGTCTGTGGGTTGGCAGCAGCGGTAGTCACAGTGAAAACCCCAGAGAGCTAGTTTGGCTGTACCCAGGGTCCATGCTGGAGCCCTGGGGATCCATGGGATTGGCACCCCAATACCAGATTTGGCATGGGGGACAATTCCATGATCTTAGACATGTTACATGGCCACATTCGGAGTTACCATTGTGAAGCTACATATAGGTATTGACCTATATGTAGTGTATGCATGTAATGGTGTCCCGGCACTCACAACGTCGGGGGAAATTGCCCTGAACTATGTGAGGGCACCTTGACTAGTGCCAGGGTGCCCTCACACTTAGTAACTTTGCACCTAACCTTCACTAAGTGAGGGTTAGACATATAGGTGACTTATAAGTTACTTAAGTGCAGTGTAAAATGGCTGTGAAGTAAGGTGGGCATTATTTCACTAAGGCTGCAGTGGTAGTCCTGTGTAAGAATTGTCTGAGCTCCCTATGGGTGGCAAAAGAAATGCTGCAGACCATAGGGATATCCTGGAACCCCAATACCCTGGGTATCTAGGTAATATATACTAGGGAAGTATAAGGGTGTTCCAGTGTGCCAATCAGAATTGGTAAAAATGGTCACTAGCCTGTAGTGACAATTTTAAAGGCAGAGAGAGCATCAGCACTGAGGTTCTGGTTAGCAGAGCCTCAGTGACACAGTTAGGCATCACACAGGGAACACATTCAGGCCACAAACTATGAGCACTGGGGTCCTGGCTGGCAGGATCCTAGTGAGACAGGCAAAAACAAACTGACACACAAGTAAAAATGGGGGTAACATGCCAGGCAATATGGTACTTTCCTACACACACCCCCCCCCCCCCAAACAACGGACAATAATGCTGACCTTGCCCAGATGAGTCTTCATTGTCTAAGTGGAAATATCTGGACTCCATCTGCATTGGAGTGGGTACTCCCAGGTCTATGTTCCACTGTATAGTCCATTCCCTGTAGGAAGATGGACCACCTCAACAATTTAGGGTTTTCACCTTTCATTTGTTTAAACCATAATAGAGGTGTGTGGTCTGTCTGAACAATAAAGTGAGTACCAAACAGAAATGGTCTCTACTTTTTCGGTGCCCACACCACAGCAAAGGCCTCCCTCTCTATGGCAGACCAACACTTTTCTCTAGGGGTTAACCTCCTGCTGATAAAAGCAACAGGTTGATCCTGGCCCTCAGTGTTAAGCTGTGATAACACTGCCCCACCCCTAATTCAGAAGCATCAGTCTGGACTATGAACTTCTTGGAGTGACAAGGGCTTTTTAGGACAGGTACAGAGCACATGGCTTGTTTGAGCTCATCAAAAGCCTTTTGACAGCTAGCTGTCCATAATTCCTTTTTAGGCATCTTCTTACTAGTGAAGTCATTAAGAGGAGCTGCAATGGAGCCATAGTTCTGAATGAACCTCCTATAGTACCCTGTGAGGCCTAAGAAGGCTCTCACCTGGTTTTGAGTTGTAGGAGGAGCCCATTCCATAAGGGTCTGGATCTTCCCCTACAGTGGTGCAATCTGTTCCCCACCTACCAGGTGGCCCAGATAAACCACTTTCCCCTGCCCTGTCTGGTACTTTGAAGCCTTGATAGTGAGGCCTGCCTTTTGCAGGGCTTCCACAACTTTCCATAGGTGCACCAGGTGCTCATCCCAGGTGGAGCTAAATACAGCTATATCATCTAGATATGCAGCACTAAAAGCTTCCAAACCTTGCAGGACTGTATTCACCAACCTCTGAAAATTGGCAGGTGCATTCTTCAAACCAAAGGGCATAACAGTGAACTGATAGTGCCCTCCAATGGTGGAAAATGCAGTTTTAGGTTCAGCATCTTCTGATAATGTAATCTGCCAATACCCTGCAGTTAAATCAAAAGTGCTTAGATACTTGGCAGAAGTCAGTGAATCTATTAGCTCATCTGGCCTGGGTATAGGGTGAGCATCGGTTTTGGTCACTTGATTGAGTCCTCTGTAGTCAATACAAAACCACATTTCTCTTTTTTCTTCTCTTGGCTTATAGTGGGTACCTGATGGTACTTACACCTTCTGCCGGGTCCAATTATCCCTTTTTAGTAGATGAGTCGTGTTCTAGCAGCTTAGACTGATAGAGGTAGCTATAGCAGAGCAGCTTAGGCTGAACCAGGAGACATGCAAAAGCTCCTACTATACCACTTATATCATATAGCACCATATCATAAGAATCACAATACTCAGAGTTACTAAAAATAAAGGTAGGGGGCGTGTCCAAGATGGCGGAGCGCTAAGACTTTCCCGCTAGTGCTCCGCCGCCTCGACCCAGGAAATTGCCTTGCGGCCCGTTTTGGGGGAAGCCTGGAGGCTTCCCCTGCATTGTGAGGCTCCCCCGGGTGTTTGGTGCTGCTCGGCTGAGGTCGGGTCCGGGCTGCGCCGCTCCCGTAGGAAGAACTGAGCCTGGCCCCGGACTCGGGGTGGGGCGCGGAGCGGCGCGATGAGCGGCCTGGGCCGCGGTACGGGCCTCTCCCTCGGCGGCCCTTCTAAGCGGGGCGCTGGGGGATTGAAGGCCTGGGGGCTCACCCTGGGCCCCTTAACAGCTGGTGGGAGTCATGGGACCCGGCGCCTGGTGATTTGAGTGCCCAAAGGAAGAGGGGTGCTCCCTCATGCTCTGTTGGACAGGGGGCTGCAGACGGGCCCCCCCCATCCTGGCACCTTGGAGCGGGGCCTTGTGAGGAGCTGGGCCCCAGTGAGTGTAGGGGCCCAGCTGCCTGGCCTCTGGGCGGCATTACCCCGGCATCTGTACTTCTGAGGAGCCTGGTCCTGCAGTCCTGCGTCGGGACGCCAGGAGTGGATCGTTGCAAGTGGTGGCGCCTGGGAGTTGGACCTGGGTGAGGTCCCGGACAGAGCGGCGTATATTGATCGGCCTTAGACGGTGACCCTGGAGGCCCTGCGGAACTGAGCCGGCGAGGCGTGCTTAGGTAGGCGCGCTATGGCGACATCAAAGTCCAAACGCGAGCGCTCAGTGAGGGACATTTTGGCAGGGGCGCGCCTGATGCCTGGGACTGTGGCGGAGGACGTACCTGAGACGAGGGCCTCGGAGAGTCGGGTTGAGATGGATCCAGAGGACAGCTCTTCCGTTATGGAGGGCTTTCTGACCTCCCTGTTTGAGTCGCTCCGGGGCGATATCCAAGATCTGCGTAGGGACATCTCACGGGAGGTGAAGGAGCTACGAGGAGAGGTTACCTCCTTGGGTGAACGTGTATCGCAGCTGGAAGACAGTGAGATCCCTTGCGTTGAAGAGGTGGCAGGCCTGCAACAGGAGGTAGTCCGCCTCCGAGAGCAACAGGACCTTCTCCAGATGGCGGTCGAAGACTTGGAAAATCGCTCGAGGAGACAAAATATTCGTATAAGAGGGGCCCCGGTTGGTGCTGAAAAAGAGGACATTGGGGGCTACGTGGTTGATCTGTTTCACTCCTTGCTTGGCACAGACGAGACACAGGAGGTAGTCCTGGACTGGGTACATCGAGTTGGGCACGCCGGGGGCCCTGGAGACCGCCCCCCAGACATTTTAGCCTGTCTCCACAATTTTGTCCTCAAAGAAAAGATTCTACAGCAGGCCCGCAACCTCCAGAGTGTACTCTTTTGAGGGCATGAACTCCAGCTATTTCAGGACTTATCTGTGCAGACTTTGCAGAGGCGGAGAGAGTTCAGACCAATCACGGATCACTTGAGAGCGCACAATGTGTCCTATTCCTGGGGCCATCTGTTCCGATGGTCTTCCGCTGGGAGGAGCAGCTCCGGCAGGTGAAATCCGTCATGGAGGCTAGCCGCGTCCTGGGCCTTGAGGATATAGGCCAGGAGGTGAGCGAGGGGTCGGTTTTGCCGGCGGGGGGCCCTCCTCGTTGGCGGAGAAAAGTGAAGAAAAGGAAGCTGTAGCGCCTGACGGCCTTGGTGCTGAGGTCGGAGAGAGAAGCCGCTTTGAACAGTGTGGCTGCCAGTACTTGGGCCAAGTGTGGACACCCGGGGGCGCCCGGGATTACTATTGGCCGCATTGCTAACAATATGTTGATTGTCAAAGAGGGTCGAGGTGGCGGGGCAAGGGACCTGGTCATCGACATGGTTGGATATACCGCCCCATGGAGACTGCACCTCTCGATGATGGACGATCGAGGACTTCTGTGTTCTATGCACCTGTTGTGCTTCTTGGTTGTTTGTTGCTGGGTTTCCCTGCGATGCTGGTTTTTTGTGGAGTCACCCTCAGGCCTGAGTGTTCTAGGAGGTCCAGATAACCTTGTGGGTGGCAGTCCTTTGTTGTGCCCTTGCCTCCTCTGCTTGCTCTCTTCAGTATAAGCTATGACCATCAAATGTATAAGCTTAAATGTTAGGGGGCTCAATAAACCTACTAAGAGGCTAGCCATCCTCTCAGCTTTAGAGAGATCCGGGAGTCATGTATGTCTTTTGCAGGAGACGCATCTTGTCCTTAAAGATACCTATTGCATGCGCTCTAGGTGGTTCCCCAGGCAGTTCTGGTCCTCGCTACCATCAAAGCATGCAGGGGTGGCAATACTTTTATCACGCTCATTCCTGGCGGAAGTGATATCCAAATTGCATGAGATTCCAGGGAGGCTCTTGGCCATGAGGCTTCGAATGGGGGGTTTCTCCTTCACGATCGCTTCCTTATATGCACCCAATGCCCAACAAGAGGCCTTCTTGAGACAGTCTCTGACTCCGCTGCTCCATCCCCTGATGGTGCTGTATTGCTGGGGGGCGATTTTAATTTGGTGATGGACGGGGACCTGGATCGCTCAGGCCATCGGTATGGTCAGATGGGGTCTTTGTCGGATGCAGGGCGGCAGTGGTTGAGTGAGTGTGGTCTGGTGGATGTATGGAGGAGTGCGCACCCCTCGTTGAGGGACTACTCCTTTTACTCATCAGCAACCAAAACATACGCTAGGTTGGACCTTTTTCTGGCATCCCAGGAGCTTCTCCCCAGGGTTAGAGACTCAGCGATTGAGCCGCGGGCCTTGTCAGATCATGCCCCGATTACAGTTGAGATCCATATGGACATGGAGAGGGTCAGTCAATTGGGATGGCGATTTAGGGACTCGATGCTCCAGAACGGTGCCACGGTAGAGGCGATCCAAGGGCAATAATAGATGACCTTATCTTTAACGACAACGGGATAACAAGCATTGCAACACTGTGGGAGGCACTGAAGGCTGTCTTGAGGGGTGAGGTGATGTCGCTTTCTTCTAGGTACAATAAGGCGAGGACTCGACTCATGGGGGACTTGGAGCAGCGAGTGAGGGTGTTAGAGAGCTCACATAAACACACCGGTGCTCCTAGAATATGGCGAGAGCTCGTGAAGGTGCGAAAGCAGCTGAGGAGGTTGGACTGGGACAGGGCAGAGTATGCGGTAGTCCGCCTCAAACAAAAGTATTATGTAGGAAGTAACAAGTGCGGGAAGCTACTGGCGCATAGGTTGAGAGCACAGCGTGCAGCGTCAATGATAAAAATGGTGCGCTCCCCCTCTGGCTTTTGCGGAATTCTATCGAAATCTATACAGGGCTGAGAAGCCCAGTGACTTAACCCCAGAATCCTTCTTAGAGGACATAGCAATCACTCCTTTGTCTGTGACATAATCAGCCACGTTAGACCAACCTATAAGGGCAGAGGAGGTTATATCTGCGATTGCTCGGCTGCAGACCGGGAAGTCACCTGGCCCTGATGGTTTTTCTGCGCTTTTTTATAAATCCTTCTGTGTGGAACTTGTTCCCGTTCTTGTGCGACTTTTTAACTCCTTTCGTCAAACGGATGCGCTTTCGCCTAGTATGTTAGACGCTACTATCGTGGTTATCCCGAAGCCGGGGAAGGACCCTGAGGACTGCGCCTCGTACAGGCCAATCTCCCTCCTGAATATCGATGCCAAACTGTTCACGGGCATCTTGGCACACCGTCTCAACTACTATATGCGGGGCTTGTGGATCCCGACCAATAGGGATTTATACCGCATAGACAGTGTAGCGATAATACCAAGCGACTGCTTCACCTCTTGGATAAAACCGAACGTTCATGCAGGGCGGCGCTTTTCCTATCTATTGACGCTGAAAAGGCCTTCGATAGGGTTTACTGGCCATACCTGTTCAAGGTGCTTGAACGCTTTGGACTGGGTTCAGGCTTCATGGCATGGATTTGCTGCATTTATCAAGCGCCTCGGGCGTCGGTCCGGGTTAATGGGACACTCTCTTTGCCATTCGCCGTCCAAAGAGGTACCAGGCAGGGGTGTCCGCTTTCGCCCCTCCTGTTCGCGCTTTACATGGAGCCTATGGCGCAGAGGCTCCGGGACAACCCTCAGATCACGGGTGTGAGGTTCGGGGGGGATGAAAATCTCATTTTGCTATACGCGGATGACGTTATCCTTACTCTGGCGGAGCCCATGACCTCACTACCGGCGCTAATGGGTGTTATAGAGGAATTTGGACGGGTCTCGGGGTTCCGAATGAACATGAATAAATCGCAGGCTCTGGGCAAGTTTATTAGCACGGAGCATGAAAGGGATCTGAAGGCCCGTTTCCACTTTACATGGTCCTCTTCGGGGCTCCCATACTTGGGGATCGAACTGGGATCCACAGTCGCCCGCACAGCGACGTTGAACTATTCAAAACTAACTCGGGAGGTGCAGCACGACTTAGAGTCATGGAGGAGGCTTAAATTGTCCTGGCTGGGCAGGGTTGCGGCAGTGAAGATGACCATCCTACCACGTATACTTTATCTGTTCCAGGTGCTCCTGCTGGAACCCCCGCGAACGATAGCGACCCTCCAAACGGCGGTTTTAAGATTTATATGGGAAGGGAAGGCGGTGCTATTATCACGCCAGGTCCTGTATCGCCCTAAGAGGGAGGGGGGCTGGCAGTCCCCTGCCTCCTTCGATATTTTCAGGCAGCACAGTTACATTTCCTTTTGGAATGGAGCCGATCGTCTTCTGAAAAGCATTGGTGTTTCATGGACCAGGCAGTGGCGCAGGGGTTGTATATATCCCCGGTTACGAGGGTTTCGATGAGAGTGTGGGATCGGGTGGCCAGCAGGGTTGGTTTGATGACCTTCCAGTCCCCAATGACTCCCCTGGGCGCGAACCCCGATTTTGGCCCGGGCCTACAGCCTGAAGCATTGCGCCGGTGGTACGAGGGGGGCTGCAAAAGGGTGGGATACTTATTTGATGAGTAGGGGGTTATCCCATTCGACCAGCTGAGGGACCAATATGGCCTAACGGAGGCTGATAGGATGATGTACTATCAAATAAGACACTGGGCTTTGCTTCCAGCCAATAGGATATTAATAGATAGGCCGTTAACCCCGTTTGAAAAATGGATTCTAATGAAAAAGGGTGATAAGCGTGTGGTTTCTGAGCTTTATGTTCTCTTGCGGGGAGGCCCGTCCAACCAAGACTAAGGGTCAACTGAGATTGGAGAAGGAACTAGAGAGGGAGCTATCGGAAGATGAGTGGGAGAGTCTTTTTTATAGGGCGCACCACACAGCTTATAACTCAGCAGGTACAGAGACAGCCTATAAAGTAGCCTCCTCCTGGTACTACATCCCAAACAGGATCCATGCTTGGGATCATGACAAATCTAGTCTTTGCTGGAGGGGGTGTGGGAGTGGGGGCTCTCTTGTGCATTTTCTATGGCATTGTCCCAAACTACATCGGTACTGGAAGGATATAATAGGTGCTGTGGACATAGCCTTTGACACTCAGATCCCTAGATTTCCTGCGTATATCTTGCTGGGCCTCCCCAACCCTCTCACTTTTCCCCTAAGATCATTGAAGGGACGGCAGATGGCTTTGGCCTTGAATGCTGCAGTACAGCTGTTTCTATCGGTGTGGGGGACAGATCGGATCCCGACAACAGTCTCTTGGCTGCACAAGCTCTGGTTTATCCTCGCTATGAAAAAGCTCACCCTGTCCTCTCAGCAGCGGAGTGGGGACTTTAAAGAACTTTGGCAACCATTCTTACGTATTCTATCCGGGGAGTTTTCAGAGCTGACATGTCCAACTTATCTGAGAGTTCTGAATTTGAATTGATTGCCGGGGAATGCATCTAAAAGGGGATGTTTATACTGGACTAGAATTATATGGTAAAAGAGCCTGAGATCGTTTGATTAATGCATTGTGAGCCAGCAGTGGGAAAACATAGTTGTTTTATATATTTAATCCTCTTTTTTTTCTACTGTTTTGCATGGAGTAAGCTAATAACGTGCCTTTTGGCAATAGTGTGATGTAGTGCATGTGCGATGTTCTATAATTGAAAATTTAATAAACAGATTTGATCCATAAAAATAAAGGTACTTTATTTTAGTGACAATGTGCCAAAAATATCTCAAAGGATATACTCCCTTAGGAGGTAAGTAAAATACACAAAATATTCACACACACCAAAATCAGGAAAGTAAACCGTTACAAAAGTAGTGCAAACACTGTAGAATACAATAGGTTGTAATAGACCTAGGAGCAACACAAACCATATACTAAGAAAGTGGAATGCGAACCAGTTAGGGACATCAGGCCTAGTGTAGTGTGTGGAGGGTCGCTGGGAGTGTAAGAAAACACTAAGGGTGTCCAAGATACCCCACCCCAAGACCCCGAAAAGTAGGAGTAAAGTTACCCTACTTCCCCAGAAACACACTAAAGTCGTGATAGGAGATTCTACAAAGACCACAACTGACTGCAAAGCACTGGAGATGGATTGCTGGACCTGAGGACCTGCAAAGGAAGGGGACCAAGTCCAAGAGTCACAAAAGTGTCCAGGGGGGCAGGAGCCCACTAAACCCCAGATGAAGGTGCAAAATGGCTGCCTCTGGGTAGAAGAAGCTGAAGATTATTTAAAAACAGAAGATGCCAGGAACTTTTCCTTTGCACAGAGGATGTCCCACAGCGTGCTGGAGGATGCAGAGTTGTTTCTACGCAGAAAGACCACAAACAAGCCTTCCTAGCTGAAAAAGTAATAAATAAAGAACATGGGTGCTGCTTGGGCCCACGAAGGACCAGGAGGTCGCCCCTTGGAGGAAGAGATAGAGGGGGCACTCAGAAAAACAGAGTGCCTATACAGGAGCAGGCAGCACCTGTAGAAGTACTTGAACATGGGTTCAAGAAAACTGAGCATGGCTGTCAACTCAACACTACAAAGGAGGGTCCTATGAA
This sequence comes from Pleurodeles waltl, assembly GCF_031143425.1. Taxonomy (NCBI): domain Eukaryota; kingdom Metazoa; phylum Chordata; class Amphibia; order Caudata; family Salamandridae; genus Pleurodeles; species Pleurodeles waltl. The sequence continues at coordinate 807,691,957 of NC_090440.1, forward strand.
GCCGGTGGTCAACTCAGTGAGTTGAGCAATGCAGGACGGAGTGCTGGGGACCTGGGCTATGCTGTGCCCAAAGGATTAATTGCAAAAGTGCACAGAAGCCCTAGCAGCTGCAGCTCATGCAGTACACAAGATTACTGTCTGGCGTGCGTACGTCCACCCAATTTGTACAGATGTACCACTGGACTGTCGTGGTCACTTGAATCCAGCTCCTGTGTTCCAGGGACCACGCTCGTGATGATGAGAGGGGACACAGAGGACCGGTGAAGCAGAAGTCTGGTGCCTGCATTAGCAGGGGGAAGATTCCGTCGACCCACGGGAGATTTCTTCTTGGCTTCCAGTGCAGGGTGAAGGCAGAGAGCCCCCAGAGCATGCACCACCAGGAAACAGTTGATAAAGCTGGCAGGATTAGGCGCTAAATGTCGCTGGTAGTCTTCTTGCTACTTTGTTGCAGTTTTACAGGTGTCCTCTAGCAGTCAGCGGTTGATCCTTGGCAGAAGTCGAAGAGGGAGATGCAGAGGAACTCTATCTGACGCAAAGTCCACAGGAGAGATACTAAATAGCCCTCAGAGGAGGATTGGGCACCTAGTCAGGTAACCACCTATCAGGAGGGGTCTCAGACGTCACCTGCTAGCACGGGCCACTCAGAGGCCTCCATAGTGCCCTCACAACTCTGCATTCAAGATGGCAGAGGTCTAGGACACACTGGAGGAGCTCTGGGCATCACCCCTGGGGTGGTGATGGACAGGGGAGTGGTCACTCCCCTTTCCTTTGTCCAGTTTCGCACCAGAGCAGGGGCTGAGGGATCCCTGAACCGGTGTAGGCTGGCTTATGCAAGGAGGGCACCATCTGTGCCCTTCAAAACATTTCCAGAGGCTGGGGGAGGCTACTCCTCCCCAGCCCTTAACACCTATTTCCAAAGGGAGAGGGTGTAACACCCTCTCTCAGAGGAAATTCTTTGTTCTGCCTTCCTGGGACTGAGCTGCAGAGACCCCAGGAGGGCAGAAGCCTGTCTGTGGGTTGGCAGCAGCAGTAGCTGCAGTGAAAACCCCAGAGAGCTAGTTTGGCAGTACCCGGGGTCCATGCTGGAGCCCCGGGGATGCATGGGATTGGCACCCCAATACCAGATTTGGCATGGGGGGATAATTCCATGATCTTAGTCATGTTACATGGCCATATTCGGAGCTACCATTGTGAAGCTACATATAGGTATTGACCTATATGTAGTGTATGCGTGTAATGGTGTCCCGGCACTCACAAAGTCTGGGGAAAATGCCCTGAACTATATGGGGGCACCTTGACTAGTGCCAGGGTGCCCTCACACTTAGTAACTTTGCACCTAACCTTCACTAAGTGAGGGTTAGACTTATAGGTGACTTATAAGTTACTTAAGTGCAGTGTAAAATGGCTGTGAAAAAAGTTGGACGTTATTTCACTCAGGCTGCAGTGGCAGTCCTGTGTAAGAATTGTCTGAGCTCCCTATGGGTGGCAAAATAAATGCTGCAGCCCATAGGGATCTCCTGGAATCCCAAAACCCTGGGTACCTAGGTAACATATACCACAGAATTATAAGGGTGTTCCAGTGTGCCAAGCAAAATTGGTAAAAATGGTCACTAGCCTGCAGTGACAATTTTAAAGGCAGAGAAAGCATACGCACTGAGGTTCTGGTTAGCAGAGCCTCAGTGTCACAGTTAGGCACCACACAGGGAACACATTCAGGCCACGAACTATGAGTATTGGGATCCTGGCTGGCAGGATCCCAGTGAGACAGGCAAAAACAAACTGACACACAAGTAAAAATGGGTGTAACATGCCAGGCAAGATGGTACTTTCCTAAACAACCACACACAAACGAGGGACAATAAGGCTAACCTTGCCCAGACGAGTCTTCATTGTCTAAGTGGAAATATCTGGAGAGTCCATCTGCATTGGAGTGGGTACTCCAAGGTCTATGTTCCACTGTATAGTCCATTCCCTGTAGGAAGATGGACCACCTCAACAATTTAGGGTTTTCACCTTTCATTTGTTTAAGCCATAATAGAGGTTTGTGGTCTGTCTGAACAATAAAGTGAGTACCAAACAGATATGGTCTCAACTTTTTCAGTGCCAAGACCACAGCAAATGCCTCCCTCTCTATGGCAGACCAACGCTTTTCTCTAGGGGTTAACCTCCTGCTGATAAAAGCAACAGGTTGATCCTGGCCCTCAGTATTAAGCTGTGATAGCACTGCCCCCACCCCTAGTTCAGAAGCATCAGTCTGGACTATGAACTTCTTGGAGTAACAAGGGCTTTTTATGACAGGTGCAGAGCACATGGCCTGTTTGAGGTCATCAAAAGCCTTTCGACAGCTAGCTGTCCACAATACCTTTTTAGGCATCTTCTTACTAGTGAGGTCATTAAGAGGAGCTGGAATGGAGCCATAGTTCTGAATGAACCTCCCATAGTACCCTGTGAGGCCTAAGAAGGCTCTCACCTGGGTTTGAGTTGTAGAAGGAGTCCATTCCATAATGGTATGGATCTTCCCCTGCAGTGGTGCAATCTGTTCCCCACCTACCAGGTGGCCCAGATAAACCACTTTCCCCTGCCCTATCTGACACTTTGAAGCCTTGATAGTGAGGCCTGCCTTTTGCAGGGCCTCCATAACTTTCCATTGGTGGACCAGGTGCTCATCCCAGGTGGAGCTAAAGACAGCTATATCATCCAGATATGCAGCACTAAAAGCTTCCAAACCTTGCAGGACTGTGTTCATCAACCTCTGAAAAGTGGCAGGTGCATTCTTCAAACCAAAGGGCATAACAGTGAACTGATAGTGCCCTCCAATGGTGGAAAATGCAGTTTTAGAATCAGCATCTTCTGATAATTTAATCTGTCAACACCCTGCAGTTAAATCAAAAGTGCTTGGATACTTGGCAGAAGCCAGTGTATCTATTAGCTCATCTGCCCTGGGTACAGGGTGAGCATCGGTTTTGGTCACTTGATTGAGTCCTCTGTAGTCAACACAAAACTCAATTTCTCTTTTACCATCTTTACTGTGAGGTTTTGGGACAAGCACCACTGGGCTAGCCCATGGGCTTTCTGAAGGCTCAATCACTCCTAAGTCAGGCATTTTCTGCACCTCTTGTTTTATGCAATCTCTGACATGGTCAGGATGCCAATAAATCCTACTTTTGACAGGTAAACTGTCACCAGTGTTGATTGTGTGCTCACACCAGGTAGTTGTACTTGGTGTCAGTGAACAGAGGTCAGAGCATTGGCCTAGGAGATTTATACAGTTGTCTTTCTTCTAAGCAGTAAGGCAATCTGTAAGCACCACTCCCTCCACTAAGCCATCAGCTTCAGTGGTGGAGAAGAGGTCAGGGAGAGGGTCACTCTCTTCCTCCTGCCCCTCATCAGTTCCCATGAGCAGGGTTAAGTCAGCCCTGTCATAGTAGGGTTTTAGGTGATTGACATGGAGCACCCTAAGGGGACTCCTGGCAGTGCCCAGGCCTTCCAAATAGGTAACCTCAACCTTCTTTTCAACAATGAGAAGGGGTCCACTCCGTTTGTCTTGGAGTGCTCTTGGGGCCACAGGCTCCAATACCAACACCTTCTGTCCTGGGTGGTACTGGGTCAGGACAGCCTTCTGGTCATGCCATTGCTTTTGGAGCTCTTGGATGGCCTGAAGGTTTTTACTGGCCTTATTCATGTACTTAGCCATTCTGGATCTTAGGCCAAGTACATCGTCCACAATGTCTTGCTTTGGAGCTTTTAAAGGTTGTTCCCAACCCTCCTTCACAAGTGCAAAGGGGCCTCTTACAGGGTTTCCAAAGAGCAGTTCAAAGAGGCTAAAACCCACTCCTTTTGGGGGTACCTCCCTGTAAGCAAAAAGGAGGCATGGCAACAGGACACCCCACCTCCTTCTGAGTTTTTCAGGGAGTCCCATAATCATACCTTTGAGAGTTTTATTAAACCTCTCAACCAGACCATTTGTCTTTGGATGATAAGGAGTAGTGAATTCATAAGTTACACCACACTCCTTCCACATAGCTTTGAGGTATGCAGACATGAAGTTACTACCTCTGTCTGATACCACTTCCTTAGGGTAGCCCACTCTGGAAAAGATTCCCAGGAGGGCCTTCACCACTGCAGGAGCTGTAGTGGTCCTTAAGGGAATTGCTTCAGGATACCTAGTGGCATGGTCCACTACCACAAGGATGACTCTATTGCCTGAAGCTGTTGGAGGGTAAAGGGGGCCAACTATGTCAATCCCTACCCTTTCAAAGGGCGCCCCAACCACTGGGAGTGGAACTAAGGGGGCTTAGGTGTGCCACCAGTGTCGCCACTGGCTTGGCAGGTCACACAGGAGCGACAAAACTCCTTAGTGTCCTCTGGCACGTGAGGCCAGTGAAACAATGGAACAAGTCTGTCCCAAGTTTTGCTCTGGCCCAAATGCCAAGCCAAATGAATGTCATGTGCCAAGGTCAAAAGAAACTCCCTATATTGCAAAGGGATAACTAATCTCCTGGCAGCTCCAGGTTTAGGGTCCCTTGACTCAGTACAAAGGAGGTTATCTTCCCATTGACCTTATGGCTATCAGTGACATCCCCATTCTCCTGTTTGACAGCTTGCTTTCTTAAACCCTCTAGTGTGGGACAGGTCTGCTGTGCCACACTCAGCTCTTCCCTAGCAGGGACCCCTGCACCCAAAAGCTCAGCAGTGTCTGCTGCCAACTCATCTGGTGTAGGTTCTGCACAGGGACAGGATTCCTCTTCCTCAAAAGGAGAATCTTCTGGGGAGGGAGGGATAGTGGGCAAGGATTTACCCTTTCTACCCCTAGCTTTTGGGAGCACTTGGTCCAGTGTTCCAGGATCCAAGCTTCCCTCTCCTCTTTGCTTCTGTGCCTGAGCCCTTGTCAAAGCAAAGATATGCCCTGCAATGTCCAGCACTGCTGCATGAGCCTCCAACTCCACTTCAGCCCAAGCTGATGTCTCCAAATCATTGCCTAGTAAGCAGTCTACAGGTAAATCAGTGGCTACCACAACTTTCTTTGGACCAGTAACCCCCCCCCCCCAAGGCGAGATTCACAACAGCCATCGGGTGGCTAAGAGTATTTTTATGAGCATCAGTCACTTGGTACTGCTGACCAAGCAGGTATTGATCAGGGTGAACCAGTTTTTCAATCACCATAGTGACACTGGCTCCTGTATCCCTGTAGGCCTCAACACCATTTATTAGGGGACGTTGCTTGTACTTACCCATATTAAGGGGGCAAGCAACCAAGGTGGCAAAGTCAATACCACCATCAGACTAAAGTAGCCTCTGTGGTCTCCCTAACAAGACCAACCCCAACTACATTAGCAATGGTGAGCCCAGCTACACCCTTTGATTGGCTATTTGTAGTAGACTTCCCACCATCACTGCTATTACTAGGGGCCCTAGAGGACGCAGTTGGGGTTGTGGTAGTGGGAGCCTTGGTGTTTTTCTTTGGGCAGGTGGAATCACTTGCCCAATGGCCTTTACTTTTACATAAATAACACCATGGCTTATTTTAATTTTTGGAAGAGGATTTGGACCCACCACCCCCAGAGGATTTTTGTGGGCCTGATGAAGACTCAGAATGTTTTTTATCTTTGTCCCCACCCTTCTTCTTGCCATCCTTGTCACCACCTGTATGAACCTTTCTGTTCACTCTTGTTCTGACCCATTTGTCTGCCTTCTTTCCCAATTCTTAGGGAGAGATCAGATCTGAGACTACCAAGTACTGATGCAACAAGTCAGACCCAGAATGGCTAAGTACATGAAAAAGGCCAATTATTCAAAATATGCTCTCTTAGGATTAGATTATACAGGCTTTCATAGTCAGTCACCTTACTGCCATGTAAGCATCCCTGCAAGGCCTTTACTGAACAGTCTACAAAGTCTGTCCAGTCTTGAGAGGACTCTTTTCTGGTATCTCTGAACTTTATCCTGTATTGTTCAGTGGTTAAGCCAAATCCATCCAAGATTGCATCCTTCAAAACTTTGCAATTATTAGCATCTCTTTCTCTGACAGTAAGGAGCCTATCCCTACCCTTACCAGTGAAAGATAGCCACAAGATAGCAGCCCTCTGCCTTTGAGGGACCAACTGTACAAAACAGGCCCTCTCAAGTGCAGCATACCATTTACTAATGTCACCCCCTCCTTGTAAGGGGGGACTATCTTATGCAGGTTCCTAGAATCTTGTTCTCTTACTGGATTACTATCAAGGACACCTCTGCTGCCACCATGGGGAACTAACCCCAACCTCTGCCTTTCCCTCTCTACATCCAGGGATTCCCTGTTTAAGGCCAACTGCTGCTGTCTCAGCTTTAGTCTGGCCTCTTCCAACCTCAGATTTCTGAGTTCCCTCTCTAGGGTGTTATCCTCAGGGTGGGAGGCTTGGGAGTTCTGAGACACAGAGGAAATGTGGGAATTGGCAGAAGTGGACCTGTCTCTAACTGGCTGGACTCCAGTTACCTGGCCTTTTGGAGTGAAAGGTGCCCTACTAGTGTGTGGCCCCCTCCACTACCAGTATCACTAGGTGGCCTGTTAGCTGGCAGGACTTTGGATAAACCCTCCCCAGAGTCCTCACGGCCCTCCCCTGATTCTTGCTTTGTAACCCCTGCTCTACCTCCTGATCCTGGGATGGGCCAGACTGGTTCTGGTCACTTTCCAGGACATGGCTAAGGAGAAGATCTTTGGTAGGGTTCTTACCATTTATTAAACCCTTTCTACGCAGAGTACCCTCATATTTTTTAAGTTTAAACTACCATAGGTTGCCTGGACAACTGTGGGAGTAAGTTCTACTGCAGACATAGGGGTTCATTCCGACCCTGGCAGTCATGGACCGCCAGGGCCGGGGTTGGAGGATGCACCGCCAACAGGCTGGCGGTGCATCAAGGGTAATTCTGACCGCGGCGGTAAAGCCGCGGTCAGAAAAGGGAAACCGGCGGTTTCCCGCCGGTTTTCCCCTGCCCCTGTGAATCCTCCACGGCGGCGCTGCAAGCAGCGCCGCCATGGGGATTCCGACCCCCTTCCCGCCAGCCTGGTTCTGGCGGTTTTCACAGCCAGAACCAGGCTGGCGGGAACGGGTGTCGTGGGGCCCCTGGGGCCCCTGCAGTGCCCATGCCAATGGCATGGGCACAGCAGGGGCCCCCTAACAGGGCCCCACATTGATTTTCAGTGTCTGCCTAGCAGACACTGAAAATCGCAATGGGTGCAACTGCACCCGTCGCATACCAGCAACTCCGCCGGCTCCATTCGGAGCTGGCTTCCTCGTTGCTGGTGCTTTCCCGCTGGGCGGGCGGGCGGCCTTTTCACGGTCGCCCGCCAGCCCAGCGGGAAAGTCAGAATGACCGCCGCGGTCTTTTGACCGCGGTACGGTCTTCTGGTGCTTCCCGCCAGGCGGGCGGCTTCCGCCGCCGGCGGGCGTCAGAATGACCCCCATAGTTGTTAGAAAGTGTTTAGGGCAGAGAGAAAAAAGTTTTAGAAACTTTTAGAGAAAAGAGAAAAACTTTTCAAACTTTTCAAAACTTTTGAAAACGTTTTAGAAACTTTGTAGAAAGAAAGTTAAAATGTTTAGGTTAACTGTGTATATTTTTAAGTATTTGGAATATGTTTTTCTTATGAAAAGCACCAATGACAAAGTGGTAAAGCAGTTACAAGTACTTATCCCACCGCTGCACCACCAATGTAGGAGACTGGCTTGGCTTATGGTGGGTACCTGATGGTACTTACATCTTGTGCCAGGTCCAGTTATCCCTTATTAGTAGATTAGTAGTGTTCTAGCAGCTTAGGCTGATAGAGGTAGCTATAGCAGAGCAGCTTAGGCTGAACTAGGAGACATGCAAAGCTCCTACTATACCACTGATATCATATAGCACTATATCATAAGAATCACAATACACAGAGTTATTAAAAATAAAGGTACTTTATTTTAGTGATAATGTGCCAAAAATATCTCAGAGGATATACTCCCTTAGGAGGTAAGTAAAATACACAAAATATAGACACAAACCAAAACCAGGTAAGTAAACAGTTACAAAAGTAGTGCAAACACTGTAGAACACAATAGGGTGCAATAGACCTAGGGGCAACACAAACCATATACTAAGCATGTAGAATGCGAACCACTTAGGGACCCCAGGCCTAGTGTAGTGTGTAGAGGGTCGCTGGGAGTGTAAGAAAACACTAAGGGTGTCCAAGATACCCCACCCCACGACCCTGAAAAGTAGTGGTAAAGGTACCCTACTTCCCCAGAAACACACTAAAATCGTGATAGGAGATTCTACAAAGACCACAACTGACTGTGAAGCACTGAAGACGGATTCCTGGACCTGAGGACCTGAAAAGGAAGGAGACCAAGTCCAAGAGTCACTAAAGTGTCCGGGGGGGCAGGAGCCCACTAAACCCGAGATGAAGGTGCAAAATGGCTGCCTCCGGGTGGAAGAAGCTGAAGATTCTGCAACAACGGAAGATGCCAGGGACTTCTTTACATAAAAGATGTCCCACGGCGTGCTGAAGGATGCAGAGTTGTTTCCACGCAGAAATACTACAAACAAGCCTTGCTAACTGCAAAGGTCACAGTTGAACAAAATGGGTTCTGCCCGGGCCCACAAAGGACCAAGAGGTCGCCCCTTGGAAGAGGAGACAGAGGGGGTGCTCAGCACCACAGAGAGTGCACATTGCACTTGTTTTGTGTTTTGTGATAGGCCTGATGCATCATTTGTGTCATTATTTGGTCTTTAGTAGAGAGAGTCAGTGAAAGTGAAACATTGGTGCCCGATGGGTCGGGTGCCTAACTACCCCAATAGGCACAAATAAGTGTAACAAGTACACAATGGTAACAACAACAATATGACCACGGCACACAGTATAGTATGATTACAGTTCGTATTAGGGACAAGTGTCCCTGGAATTGGATTATGATGGTCCTGTGATAAGGGACTGTTGTACTGCCATCTGTCTGTGTCTTGGATTATGTGATATTGGATTACTTTGGTGTTGTATGTGATGAAGCTCAAGCTGATGACACCAACCACTTAAGTGTTTGCCTATTCTACAGTACAATGTCTGACAAATCCCTTTCTTCTGTGGTCTGGGGGTCTGTACCTTAAAATATGTACTCTGACTCAGTATGAGTCACACATTCTTGTTCCTAAGAGTCCAGACATATTAACAGCCTATGTACTGTACACTGGAATAATATTTGTGGTTTGACTAGACATTTCTACTGATGTGTTGGGGCGTGATATATGTAATCCTGAGCTGGACACTGTTTATCTGTAACATATGCCTGCTTACACAAGTTGCTTGTTCTTAATCATATGGTTCACATCTTACATCTCTGCATAGCAAAATGTGAAAATTAAGCAGGCCAACAATGAGTTTGTAATGGCAGAATTTATTGCAATGCTAATTCTAAAAATACATTTTGGACAGAAAATAACAAAAATGTAAAGTGAAGGGGTCAGTCATGGTGAATGAAATCATTGGAGTAGATGCTACACCATTGGGAGTCCTAAGTCTAGAGTACTTCTCCCTTTGGAACTGGTAGTTGGTTCAGGATCAGTTAATGGAGTGAATGCGTGGCACACAAAGGAGGTCATTTATGAAGAGGTCACTTGCTGGTGGTGGTGGGTTTCTTGCCATCTGCACCTCCTGGATTCTTTGCTGGACATCATTCTTGTGTGGAGGGGGATCTGCTGCTACGGAGGCAGGGGTACATGGGGCAGGGACTCCCTTTCACTGGCACAGATGTTACTGTGCATGGTGTTGATGAGCCAAAGGAAGGAGTAGACTGTTGTTGAAAAGCCCTGCTCAGGGTGGTGGGAATGTCCCTCACCACCCATTAGGGAGGCCATGTTATTATTGTGGGCCTCCATCTGTTCCTGCATGCCTCTGTGCATGTTTCTCCACAGCTGGCTGCTTAATTTCCCGGAGTTCAGTCAAGACCTGGCCCATCACAACTTTTGACTCCTGGTGAACCCTCAAGACGTGGCTGATGGTGTCCTTGCCAAGATCAGCCCTAGTATCCCTCCCAGGCACCCTATCCCCAGAGGCCTGTGCCCTTGCCACATGGTACCCTCTCCAACTTAGTCCTGGGCCCTCACTGTCCGAAGTGTTGCAACTCAGGATCCAGGACTGAGGGGCATGAGATGGTTGACACTGTGGTCAGTATACAGGTTGGGGGTGAGGGCGAATAGCTGCCTGTGATGCTGAGCCAACCAGGCTGGGAGGTGATGTAGTAGCCACAGTGAGAATCACTGTTGCTGTCTGACCAGGTTGCCCACATAGGCCAGAACTGCCCTCCACATCCAGATGGCCAGAAGTGTCTTCTTCACTAAGGGCTTCATCCAGGGGTGTAGTGCCTGTTTGTTCTATGGCCACTGTATGCCCAACAGTACCTCAACCTGTTGATGTAAAACATACAGGGATACTGGTTGTATTGTGACACCTACTTCCAACGGTTTAGTGTTACATTAAGCAGAGATCTTGTACAAAGTTAAATTGCAGTTAATCCTGTTGTGGCAAATAACCATGGTATTGGATGTATTGACATGCCATATGTGAAGCATGCCAATTCATTTTGAATCAAACTGCTGCTGAAATATGCACATCATTAGCACTAAGGAGGATGGCCTAAAAATGACATATTGCCACCAGCGCAGGTGAAACAGTGCCTAGGCAAGATATGGCTTTGACCATTTATTTTGAGGCCCAATTGAGTGTGATGCACACAGACCCAGGACTTTGTTGTATATGTGACTGGAGAATCAATGGCCTAGTGCTGTGTGAATTTGTCTACTGTCAATACTAATCTGGTGATGCATATTGAGGCCTTATGAATACTTGTTATACACAGTGGGTAAGGTTATAGTTATAGGGCCTATTGAGCTTTGCAGTAATGTTACTCTGTCTACTTCTGAACAGTTAGCAAATGATAACCTCTCAGGTGAGTACACTTCAATTATACGTTGCCAAACAGAGGTCTTTAGACAAGTGAACATTGGTTTGGTGTTTAATGTTAGAGAAACAGTGCCTCCTGGGAGTTGCAGTCAGATTATTCCCTCTACTTTCCACACTTGGCAAATAGTATCCTCCCAGGTGTTTGCACATTAATTGAGAGTTACCAAACTGGAGTATTTGGGCAAGTGAACATTGGACTTGTGTTTGGATTTACAGACTCTGGGCCTTCCTGGCCTTAGCAGTGATGCCACTCCCTTTTCTTCCAACACTGGGCAAATAGTATCCAACCAGGTAAGTAACACTACAATTGAGAGTTTCCAAACAGGGGTTTGGTGGCAAGTGAACACTGGTCTGGTGTTTGGAGTTAGTGAAACAGTTCCTCCTGGGAGTTGCAGTTAGGTAATTCTCTCTAGTACACACATTTGACAAATGTTCTCCCCCCAGGTGAGTAAACATAATTTAAGAGTTCACTAACAGATGTATTGGGTTAAGTGAACACTAGTCTGGTGTTTGAAGTTAATGAAACAGGGCCACCTAGGAGTTGCAGTCAGGTTATTCCCTCTACTTCACACACTTGACAAATAGTATCCTCCCAGGTGAGTAAACTTCAATTGGGAGTTGTCAAACAGGAGTCTTTGGACAAGTGACCATTGGTCTGGTGTTTGGAGTTAGTGAAACAGTGCCTCCTGGGAGTTGCAGTTATGTAACTCTCTCTAGTACACACTCTTGACAAATGTTCTCCCCCCAGGTGAGTAAACTTCATTTGAGAGTTCACTAACAAATGTATTGGGGCAAGTGAGCACTGGTCTGGTGTTTGGAGTTAGTAAAACAGGGCCTTCTGGGAGTTGCAGTCAAGTCACTCTCTCTAGTACACAAACTATACACATGGTATCTTCCCAGGTGAGTACACTTCAATTGAGAGTTAACAAACAGGGGTATGTTGACAAGTGAACACTGGTCTGGTGTTTTGAGTTGCTGAAACAGTGCCTCATGGGAGCTGCAGTCAGGAAACTCGCTGTACTACAGATACTATACAAAGTTCAGTATTACATATCTGTATGCAGACTGCATTTGGGTTTGGGCATACATTTACCTATTGAGACATACTATGAGTCCTGTTATCAATTTTTGATATTGAAAGACTTACATGTCACATTTTGACTTAAAGCATGTGATGGGCCTTGTGGCTGGGCTGTTGGGTCCAAAAACACAGATTGACAGTGTTTAGACTGAGATACTCTGGGTATTGAATGTTGGTGAGGTACATGAATAAGACCGTGGGCAAAGCTGGGCTGTGAGCATGTAAGACGCTGCATTTATGTGCCATTTTTGGTGTTGTAACTAAGTAGACTCCACTCCTCTAGGTACTCCTGTCAAGCCCTCAGGATGCTGGATAGACAAGACCTTCGCCTCCCAGGGAAAGATTATTAATGGGACACTAGGGGTGCCACTGACAGTCTTCTTGGCCTACAACTGGTGCCTGGAAACCAGGGAACGGACCTTGCCCCTGAGGTTGTTCCACCTCTACCTGGGCTCCTCCTTTGTGCACAGGGTAGTGCTACAGCATTGACTCTATCGATGATTCTGTCCCACATTTCCATTTTCCTTCTGAGAAGAGTATGCTGGACCTGTGCTCCAAACAATTGTGGCTCTACTCGTATAATTTCATACACCATGACTCTCAACTCATCTTCTGAAAACCATGGATTTTTCAACTGTGACATGGGGGAACAAAAGAAAAATGGGTGTCAGTGACTTACTGAACAGGGGAAGTGTAAAAGGGTATGATTGGGCAAAAGTGTGTGGAGGGTGTTCTATGTGACAGTGAAAAAGAAGGGTGCCTAAGCTATGTAGTGTATGGGCAATAAGGTGCTCTGGCATCAGTGTTTGGCGTTGAAAATGCAAAAGATTGTCGTCTGTGAAGGGATGTGTTGTATAGTGTCCTTTGCATGTGTGTCCACTGTGGCAATGTGTGGCAGCTGTGTTGTTTTCAAATTCATCCAATGTGCAGTTGTGTATTACTTTGCTGACCGCTAACTGCCATGGTTCGGACCGCCTATTTCCAGGCCACTGCTCTGCTGGCAGTCTGCCTTTTATTCTTGGTGGTCAGCAGTTCTTTCCATATATCTTGTAATAGGGCGGTCTTAAAGGCCGCCGGCATGGCAGTCTTTTGAGGACCATCAAACTCGTAATGAGGCGCTAAGTCATGCATAAAAGTAAATTATTCTAGAGAGAACACTATGCAATATTGTTCCAAGTTACATATTTTGGGATATATATACCAGTGAAGACATTTAAAAAAAAAAGACATGCTTATGCAAAATTTGAGTGGGATTAATAGTGGCAGTCTATCACCCAATCTTGTAAAAGAAATCCTTGCCACCAACTATAAACACATAGGCCCTCATTACAACCCTGGCGATAAATGCCGCCTACCGCCGTGCTGACGGCTGCCAACCTACCGTGACCGCGGCGGTATTCCGCTACGGGTATTATGACCCACACCGAGAAATCCACCACTATTCAGACACCCACACAAGTCCGCCAGACCAAAGGTCAGTGATAAACTGGCGGTACCAAACCCCATACCGTTACGCCAACAGAAATACACCCACAGTATCAGGGCCCACAAATCACTACGGCGGTCTTTCAACCGCGGTAAACCATTGGCGGTACACACCGCCACGCTCAAAATACACACACCCTAACAAAACACCACATTGGACAATTCAAACTACACACACCTGACACACATATACAAACCGCACCCACAACACTATAAAACACCCACCCACAATATCTACAACCCTTTACGACCCAAACATTTTGGCAAGTGAGAGAGAGAAGCCAGGAGCACCCACTCAATCAGAGCCACAAAACACCATCACCCATACACCATCCACGTACCTCATACCACACACCCCAAAACAGCACCCCACACGCCCGCACACATATCACTCACACCACATCCATGGCACCCCACAGACACCCCATGTTTTCAGAGGAGGAGCTAAGGGTCATGGTGAAGGAAATCATCCGGGTAGAGCCACTGCTTTTCGGACCACAGATGCAGCAGACGTCCATTGCTAGGAAGATGGAGCTATGGTGGAGAATCGTGGACATGGTCAATGCCGTGGGACAGCACCCCGAACAAGGGATGACATCAGGAAGAGGTGAAATTACCTAAGGGGGAAGGTGCGTTCCATGGGTGCAAGACACCAGGTAGCAGTACAGAGGACTAGCGGTGGACCCCCGCCTTCTCCCCCACAACTAAATACATGGGAGGAGCAACTCTTGGCGATCATGCATCCTGAGGGGCTCGCAGGAGTATGAGGAGGACTGGACTCTGGTAAGTCAAATCTTTACTACTATATCTCCCACCCAACCTGCATGCCATCACAAACAACAACCCCTACCGTCACCCCATCACTCCACCACCTCACATATACCCCACTATCACAATCCACCCATCCCAATGCCAAGCCTGCATGCAACACCAATGCATGGACACCCATCACAGACCTGTATGGACACCTATCACCACAGCATCCACACTAGTGACAATCACTTAGCCAAACCAAGCACAACTCACATAAGACAAAGCTGCCTTGGGAATAACAACCATAGTCTGGAACATACCCATGCACAAGATGGCACACGCAGAAAAAATAATACTGCATTTGCATCTCCACAGGACCCCTACTCAATGTCACTGGAGAGGAGTTGTCAGCAACATCCAGTCCCCCCCCAGAAGAGGCCCACAGTGATGACAGCAGCTCTGCACGCCTGGATGAGGATGACCAACCTGGCCCATCAGGGACCTCAGGACAGTCGGTTTCCCTGCCACAGTCCCATACCACCACAGAACCTCCCCCCTCAGGACACACCAGCACAGCATTCACCCAGCGGGCCCATGCCACTGTCCCCAGGACACGTCAATCAGCAGTGTGTCCACCACTACAGGGACCCCAGGCAACCCTACAAACCCAAGACGATCAGGGACCTGGGGTCAGTGGCAGTGGGCACACGGGTCAGGGGACAGAGGCACAGGACAACAGGGAAGCTGGGAGGACTGCTGTGTGACAGGGGGAGGACAGGCCCAGGGAACCCACTCTCCAGGAGGCACTCACAAACATCCTGGGAGCATACCACCATTCCCAGGAGACCAAGGGCCAGATACTGGCCAAGTTGCAGGAGACCCAGCGGCTGAAGGAGGAAAAGTACCTAGGGATCAGGGAGGACCTCAAACTCATCTACACCATCCTGGTCACCACTGCAGGGGTGCTGGGTGACATGGCCAATAACATAAGGGAGGCAGTGGCACAACAACGGGCCCCTGACACTAGCCACACCAAAGAACAGCCCTCCACCTCTGCCGGCGCTAGTGGACAGGAGGCCCCGCCATTGGAACAACAGGCCACCAGTACCCCACCCCCTGCAGAAGGAAAACCACCTCACAAACTGTCCCTGCGATCCAGGCAGAAGCCAGAGAACATTGCCAAGACCCCCGCCAGGAAATAAGACTCTCCTGATTGTCACCCTTCTGTCCCACTCTGTCATCCTGTCCACCTTGAACTGCCATAGCTCCACTTCCTATGCCCACTTGGACAATGCACCTGTGATACTAAGAGACTGGACTCTACCCTGGACTTTCCTCCACCATCACCCCAGCCCATTGCACATCCCCCTTTACTTATGAGCACTTAAATAAACACCCTTGGAACAATTACAAATCTGGAGTCTGTCAAATGATTCAAATATATATTAGTACAACATTATCAAAGCATAGCAAACCATATGTACAGTTAAATTTTCATTGAATGACCTTTAGTGTGCAGCAGTAAACACACCAGGAGCCAGAGTAGGCCACAGAGATCTGAAAATAGAGATGCCAAAGGGTACAGTAAGTGGCCATAGACATAGGGAAATCAGGCTGCCATGTACAATGTTCAAGAGAAAAATGAAAAGTAAAGTGAAGTTACAGTGTCTTACCTGTGTGTCACTGGAAGTACTGCTGTATTATATTACTTCTGTTGTCCACATCTTCTTCCTCTGCCTCCTCTTCCTTACTGTCCACAGGCTCCACCGCTGCCACAAGACCATCTCCAGGCTCATCTCCCTGCAGAAAAGGCACCTGGCGTCTCAAGGCCAGGTTGTGCACCATGCAACATGCAATGATGATCTGGCACACCTTCTTGTGTGAGTAATACAGGGATCCATCAGTCAGATGGAGGCACCTGAACCTGGCCTTCAGTAGGCCGAAGGTTCTTTCAATTATCTGCCTTGGTCACCCATGTGCCTAATTGTAACGTTCCTCTGCCCTTGTCCTGGCATTCCTCACTGGGGTCAGTAGCCATGAGAGGTTGGGGTAACCAGAGTCACCGGCAAATATCGAGGGACAACTGTTAGACACACACTAAACCTTAGGGACAACCCCACACCCAGACACCTACTTATACTGGGTGGGGACCTTGGGCTCACCTATTAACCACACCCGATGCCTCTGGAGTTGGCCCATCACATATGGGATGCTGCTATTCCTTAGGATAAAGGCGTCATGCACAAAGCCAGGATACTTGGCATTCACATGGGAGATGTACTGGTCCGCCAAACACACCATCTGCACATTCATAGAGTGATAGCTTTTTCTATTCCTGAAAACTTGTTCATTTCTCCTGGGGGGGACAAATGCCACATGTGTACCATCAATGGCACCAATGATGTTGGGGTATGTCACAGGGCATAAACGTCAGCTTTCACTGTGGCCAAATCCTCCACCTGGGAGAATACGAAGTAGCTGCGCTTGTGCTTCAGCAGGGCTGACAAGACTCTGGTCATCACGTTGGAGAACATTGGCTGAGACATTCCTGATGCCATGGCCACTGTAGTTTGGAAGGAACCACTTGCCAATAAATGGAGCACTGACAGGAACTGCATTAGAGGGGGGATACCTGTTGGCTGGCAGATAGCTGACATCAGGTCTGGCTCCAATTGGGCACACAGTTCTTGGATTGTGGCCCGATCAAGTCTGTATGTCATGATAATGTGTCTGCCCTCTATTGTCGCAAGGTCCACCAGGGGTCTGTACACCAGAGAATGTCGCCATCTCATATTCAGCCTCAGCGGTTGAAGCCTATGGAAGAAAACGATGATCAGAGGGTCATATTCACACATCTATTGCACTAATGATGCATTTTTTCCTTTACAGAACCAGTATGTGAATCGGAAAATCAGTTGCTGTGCCAATGTCTGCTGTGACGCAGTTAGGTGCTATGCCTTGTGCCCCCCTGAAATGGCGGCTGCCTGACCTGTGAGGAGGGACAAGTGGAAATGAGGTAATTCTGCTGGTGTTGTGCGCCGTTGCGGTAGGTGGTCAAAGACAGCTGTGCAACTTCGCATTGGTTATCATTGGGCTCTATGGGTTCCAGGAGCCAATGGCGATGTATTCGCCACTGCGGACTTGACCACCATTTTCTATCTGTTTCTTCACTTGCTGCCTGACCTTCAACAGGAGAGGACCTACACTGCAAGCGCTGCTGTGACCTGTGTCTGGAAGCGACAACAGCTCATGTGTCTGGGGAAACGGCCCCTGCCTTCACTGCGGAGGAGTTGGAGAAACTGGTAGATGGGGTCCTACCCCAGTACACGTTACTCTACGGTCCTCCAGACAAACAGGTGAGTACACTGTGAGCATGATGCGTGGGCCATTAATGTATGGATTGCTGTGTGTGTAAGCCACATGTGGGGGGCAGAGGCATCCTGGCCAGAGTGCTGCATGTATGGTGGTCAATGTATGTGCATCAGGGGATGGGAGGGATCTGGTGGACCATGAGTGTGACGGTCCGGACGGTTGACTAATTCCCTTTTCTGCTGTTTTTTCCATGCAGGTCTATGCCCACCAGAATAACGGTATTTGGAGGTGCGGACCCTGGGGGTCTTTGACCGGCAAAGCACCCACTGCTGCAAATGGTGGGAGGACCTACGTCGCTGGGCAAAGAAGATGGTGGAGGCCCAGCTGGGGCTGGCCTCCCAACGAGGAAGGGGTGACCTTCGTACCATGACACCCATGATGATGCGCATCCTGCCAGTGGCTTATCTGGAGTTGGATGGGCGCTTGAAGGCATCACAGCAGCCACAAGGGGGTGAGTACAGATTGTGAATCCTGACTTTGCGCGCATTAAGGGTTACCAGGGAGGGGGATGTGGCCTGTGGGTGCCCCTAGGTCAGGGCAAAGATGGCAGGGTAGGTCCTTTGTTGGGCAAGCGCTGAAGCACTCCTACCCCAATGGTGTTAGTGGGCATCTACTACTGGGCAGAGTCCTGTGGGTTTCAGGTGTGCAACTAATGGTGGTAGGCATTGTACCCCATGGGCTGGTGACTAGTAACTGGTAGTGCATGGCCTAGTGCATAGAGCTGCTCCCTATGTGTTGTGTATGCCAACGGTGGTAGTGTTGTTTGCATTGACCAAGTGTATCCTCTGTCCCCCCCCCCCTTTTTGTTTTGTCACCCTGTCCTTGTGTGCATTAGCATCATCTGGCGAAGGTGCAGAGGCACCGGTGACGGAGGGAGCTTCATTCCACATGGGCCTGGAGGCCGAATCCACCGACAGTGAGGGCACCAGTGGGATGGAGAGCGAGGGGAGCACCACGACGGGGACAGGAGGGGACACCACAGACAGCGACTCATCCTCCGATGGATGCTCCCTGGCGGTGGCCGACACCTCTGTGCCCACCCCAAAAACAGGTACAGCCGCCACCCCCCACCAGCACCGCCCTCCCAGCAGCCCCTCAGCGTGTTTCCCGTGCCTGCTCATCCAGGAGGGTGGGTATCTCCTTTGCCCCAGGCACCTCAGGCCATGCCTCAGTCAGCCCTGCTGCCCTCAGTGAGGAGGCTATTGACCTTCTGAGATCCCCCAGTGTTGGGCAATCAACCATTCTGAATGCCATCCAGGGTGTCCAGAGGCATTTGCAACAAAATTTGCATACCTGCAGGGCATTCACTCTGGCGTGGCAGCCCAACAGAGAGCATTTCAGGCTCTGGCCTCCTACCAGATGGCAGCCCTTGTCCCTGTCTCTGGCCTCTCCCCTCCAACTTCCTCTACCCAGTCCCAATCCCTTCAACTCCAGCCTACCCCACCACACCTTCAGACCAGCATTTGCCCAAATCAACACACAAAAGTGGCTCAGGCAAACACAAGCATCACACTTCATCTCACAGGCACTCACACAAGCACCATCCCCATGCAGACACACCAACATCCACTGCCTCCACTGTGTCCCCCTCCTCGTCGTCATCCACCTACCTCCCAGTAGCGTCTCCATTCACACCTGCATGCACTACATCCTCATCCACCACCTCGATCACCAGCACGCCCACCACAACACACCCCTCACTGGCAGTCACCACCCCCACATCCATGCACACATCCCCTGTGTCCTCTCCCAGTGTGTCTGTGACCCCTCCTCCCAAAGTACACAACCGCAAGCACCCACCCACCCAACAGCCATCCACCTCACAACAGCATCCAGCCCATGCACCTGCACCCAAACACAGCAGACAGACACCTCCTACAACCACTCCCAAACCCTCTCCCTCTTCCCGCCCCAGTGTCTCTATGAAGCTTTTCCTGGCAAACATTGACCTCTTCCCTAGCCCCACCCCCTGTCCTTCCCCTTAGGCCAGAACCCAGCCCAGCATCTTAGCCACCAAGTCGATGTCCGCTGTGGTTCCTGCAGCTAACAGAGGCTGAAGGGGGCACCCGTCAGCCCAGCCAGTGTGCCACCAACACCTGCCATGCACAAAACCATTCCGCCACCTGCCAAGGTGAAGAGGGGGACAGCATGCAGCAAGGGGAAGGAGCACCAACCACCCAGCAAGGCCACCTCAAAGACTCAAGCTGCCAGACCCAAGGGGACACCACCATCTGCCAAGGTGAGGAAGGAGCAGAAAACACCAGGCAAGGCACTTCAGCCGTCGGAGGCCGTCAGAGGCTGCAGGTGAAGGCCTGGTGGCTACCAGCACAACCACCAGCACCGCCACCAGCACCACCACCTGCACCACCACCTGCACCGCTGCAAGCATCACTACTGTCAGCAGCAGCAGCCCCAGTGGTCAGCCATCTGAGGCTGCAGGAGAAGGGCTGGGGCCTCCACCCACCACTGGCAGCACCTGCACCACGGCCAGCACCGCCACCTGCACCGCCGCAAGCACCGCCACCTGCACCGCTGGCAGTAGCACCACTACCAGCAGCAGCAGCCCCAGTGGGCAGCCGTCCAAGGCTGCAGGAGAAGGGATGGAGTCTCCCACCACCACTGGCAGCACCCCCACCAGTACCGGCACTACCACCAGTTTGCAGCCTTAGCCGCTGCTGGATGAAGTCTTGCCCTGCCTCCATGGACTATCATGCAACCTAGTCCCTGCAAATCTCGTGCCTCAGACACCCAGGTGAGGGTCTATGAAGTGCCACACCCCAAGTGTTGCATCACTGGGGACAAGGCCCCCTCCAGAACCAGTGGAGAAAGGCATCCACTCACCCTATCCTTGGCAGGATGAAGCACACTGGGCACAAATCCCCCTCCAGAACCAGTGGCGATATGCATCCACTCACCCTATCCTTGGCAGGATGAAGCACACTGGGCACAAAGCCCCCTCCAGAACCAGTGGAGATATGCATCCACTCACCCAATCCTTGGTAGGATGAAGCACACTGGGCACAAAGCCCCCTCCAGAAACAGTGGAGATATGCATCCACTCACCCAATCCATGGCAGGATGAAGCACACTGGGCACAAAGCCCCCTCCAGAACCAGTGGAGAAAGCCACCCACTAGAGAAACTGTGGCTTTGCGCTCCCCAAGACCAAGCAGTGGGCAAACCACCCACTTGAGAGACTGTGGCTTTGCACTCCCCAGGACCAAGCAGTGGGCAAACCACCCACTTGAGAGACTATGGCTTTGCACTTCCCAGGAGCAAGCAGTGGGCAACCAACCCACTTGAGACTTAAGAGACTGTGGCTTTGCACTCCCCAGAACCAAGCAGTGGGCACGACCCCCCTCGAGGAGGAGTGGCGTTATTCCATCGTCCGGCTGGGGTGCCCCCACCCTCCCCATCCCCTGAGGTGCCTGTGTGTTTTTGACCTGATACCCCTGCAGTGTTCTCTCCGTATTGAGGCAGGAGTCAAGTGTGGGCTTGGCCCATGATTTTTGACCCAGTGGCCCATGGACATTTTGAATGGACAATGTACTGCCTTATGTACATATTGAATATTTTTGTAAATACTGTTTTTCTATTTATTACGTATATCTGCCTATTTCTAAAATATCACTGATTTAACTCTATTCCTTTTGTCCTTGCATTCTTCCAGGGGATTACCGGGTGTAAATGTAATGTTGCTGCATGTGTTTGTGTCTATGGTGTTGTGGGTGAGGGTGGGGGTGTTGCGTGTGTGTGTCACTCTCTTTTTCCTCCCCCCTCCCCTGTGTACTAGGTGTAGTACTCACCATGGTCGTCGCTGCCGCCTTTTGTATTCCTGATAGATGAGGAGGTAGACCAGCATGGGCAGGACCTGCAACTCGGGCTCCATGGCGTCCTGGTTCTTCGTTTGTGTCGAGCAGTGAGTGGTTTCTCTTCCAAATCCTGTTTCCGCCGTGCTTTTGATGGCATTGGTACCGCCCCAGAAAAACTGGTGGATAGGCGGGTTGTGATGGGGTGGATGGTACATTGTCTTCTGCCTGTCTGTTGGTGGTTACCGCCGCAGTGTTTGTTGCTACAGCCGTGGCGGTCTGAGTGTTAAAGTGGCTGTCTGTGTTGCCGGTTACCACCGTGGTCGTGATCCAATTTTTTTTACCACTGGCCTGTTGGCGGTATTACCGCTGCTTTAACATCGACCGCCAGGGTTGTAATGAGGGCCTGTGGCTTGGCACTCCCCAGGATTGAACAGTGGGCAAGCCACCCACTGTAGAGACTTGAGAGACTGTGGCTTTGCACTCCCCAGGATTGAACAGTGGGCAAGCCACCCACTGTAGAGACTTGAGAGACTGTGGCTTTGCACTCCCCAGGATTGAACAGTGGGCAAGCCACCCACTGTAGAGACTTGAGAGACTGGCTTTGAACTCCCCAGGATTGAGCAGTGTGCAAGCCACCCACTGTAGAGACTTGAGAGACTGTGGCTTTACACTCCCCAGGATTGAACAGTGGGCAAGCCACCCACTGTAGAGACTTGAGAGACTGTGGCTTTGCACTCCCCAGGATACATCAATGGGCATGGAGCCCCCTCGTGGATCTGGCGTGGTGTACTCCTCCGGCTGAGGTGCCCCCCCTTCCCTTCCCCCTGAGGTGCCTGTTGTATTTCTATCTGATGCCCCTGCAGTGTTCTCTCCATTTGGATCGGGTATCTTGTGTGGGCCTCGCCCATGCATTTTGGGCCCAGTGGTCCACGGACTATCAATGGTGCAATACCTGCACTACTAATCATGGTGTATATTTTGTTTATTGTGTATATATATATATATATATATATATATATATATATATATATATGTATATATTTGCTTACTGTATTTTGATATATTACAATGGTTCCACTCATTTCCTTTTGTCTTTGCATTCTTCCCGGGGGTGTTACTGTAATGTATAGATATGCATTGGTGTGTGTGTTGTAGTGGGTGAGGGTCGGGGTGGGGGTTGGGGTGTTGAGTGTGTGTTTCCCTGTGTTTTTGCCTCCCCCTCCCCTTTGTCGTAGGTGCAGTACTCACCGTGGTCTTCGCCGCCGGTGTTGATGATCCTCGTAGACGAGCAGGAAGACTAGCGCTGGCAGGATATGGAGTTCGGGCTCCATGGTGCCCTCCTTCCTCATGGAGTGTGTAGAGGTGAGCGTTTTCCCTTTGAAATGACTGTTTCTGCCGTGTTTTTATCCGCGGTCAATCCGCCCCGGAAAAGGTGGCGGATTGGTAGGTTGTGATACTGTGGGCGGTACATTGTCTTCTGGCTGCCTGTTGGCGGTGACCGCCACGCTGTTTGTTTATACCGCCGTGGCGGTCGGAGTGTTAAAGTGGCTGTCTTTGTTGGCGGTTTCCGCCACGGTCATAATTGCAATTTTTTTACCGCCAGGGTTGTAATGACCACCACAGTCTCTCAAGTCTCTACAGTGGGTGGTTTGCCCACTGTTCAATCCTGGGGAGTGCAAAGCCACAGTCTCACAAGTGGATGCAAGTCTCCACTGGTTCTGGAGGGGGACTGGTGCCCAGAGTGCTTCATCCTGTGAAGGAAAGACGGAGTGGATGCTGTTCTCCACTGGTTCTGGAGGGGGACTCGTGCCCAGAGTGCTTCATCCTGTGAAGGACAGACGGAGTGGATGCTGTTCTTCACTGGTTCTGGAGGGGGACTGGTGCCCAGAGTGCTTCATCCTGTGAAGGACAGACGGAGTGGATGCTGTTCTCCACTGGTTCTGGAGGGGGCATGGCGCCCAGAGTGCTTCATCCTGTGCAGGACAGAGGTAGTGGATGCTGTTCTCCACTGGTTCTGGAGGGGGACTGGTGCCCAGAGTGCTTCATCCAGTGAAGGACTGAGGTAGTGGATGGATGTATCCACTGGTTCTGGAGGGGGACTGGTGCCCAGAGTGCTTCATCCTGTACAGGGCAGACGGAGTGGATGCTGTTCTCCACTGGTTCTGGAGGGGGACTGGTGCCCAGAGTGCAGCCCACACCCCGTGACGGTCCCAGTTGCATCACTGGCCCTGCCGCAAATGGCCTAGCGGTGCTTTCCATGGCGGTCTTTGCCCTGTTCAGCGGTCCTTGGCCTGTTCAGCGGTGCTTGAGTTGCCAGTGTCAGACATGTTCAGCGGTGCTTTTCATGGCGGTCTTTGCCCTGTTCAGCGGTCCTTGCCAAGGCGGTCCTTCATTGCCCAGCAGGGCTGTGGCTGCCGGTCCTTCATGGGTCAGCTGGGCTGTGGCTTACGGGGCCCTCCTGGCCAGCTGGGCTGAGGCTGGCGGTGGCCTCCTGGGCAGTGACTCTGGCGGTGGCCTCCTGGGCAGTGACTCTGGCGGTGGCCTCCTGGGCGGTGATGATGAGGCTGGCGGTGGCCTCCTGGGCAGTGATGATGGGGCTGGTGGTGGCCTCCTGGGCAGTGACGATGGGGCTGGCGGTGGCCTCCTGGGCAGTGATGATGGGGCTTGTGGTGGCCTCCTGGGCAGTGATGATGAGGCTGGCGGTGGCCTCCTGGGCAGTGACTCTGGCGGTGGCCTCCTGGGCAGTGACGATGGGGCTGGCGGTGGCCTTCTGGGCAGTGACGATGGGGCTGGCGGAGGCCTCCTGGGCAGTGACGATGGGGCTGGCGGGGGCCTCCTGGGCAGTGACTCTGGCGGTGGCCTCCTGGGCAATGACGAAGGGGCTGGTGGAGGCCTCCTGGCCAGCGGGGATGATGACGGTCTTCTCCGCCGTGCTGCTCCTCCCAGACTTTGGAGATTTCTTCTGCTCCTTCCCCACCTTGGGAAGAGTCACAGCTGAGTCGACACTCCCCCCGGGACGCCTGTGAGCGGCTTTGCTGGCTGGAGTCTTCCCCCTCTCCCGCCGGGCACTGTCCAACTTCTGGTGCTTCACAGGGGGGGGGAGTGGCTGTGCTGTGGCTCCGTGCCACACTGGCTGGCCTGGTGGCCAGTGCACTCCACATACCTGTAACAACAGGCACCACTGGTCCCGGAGATTTTTTGTGTGAGGTGCTAGTACCTAGGGACCTATGAGTTGGACGGGGGGGTTGAAATAGGTTAAGGGTGGACAGGAAAAGATTTTTGGAGACACTGGGATGGGTAGCTGGAGGGGGTTTGGGAGTGGAGGATGAGGTGGTGGTTGTAGGAGGTTTAACTTTTGTGGATTTGGGTGCAGGTGCATGGGCTGGAGGCTGTTGTGACGTGGATGGCTGTTGGGTGGGTGTGTGCCTGCGTTTGTGTATCTTCGGAGGGGGCGTCACAGACACACTGGGAGAGGACACAAGGGACGTGGAAATGGTAGTGGGGGTGGTGAGTGCACGTGAGCGGGATGTGCTGGTGGGTGTGCTGGTGCGGGACGTAGTGGCTGTAGTGGTAGTGCATGCAGGTGTGAGTGTAGACGAGACTGGGAGGGAGGAGGGAGACGAGGAGGAGGGGGACACAGTGGAGGCAGTGGATGTTGTTGTGTCTGTATGTGTGTGATGCTTGCGTGAGTGCCTGTGGGATGTGTGGTGCTTATGTTTGCCTGAGCTTCCCTTGTGTGTTGAGGTGTGTGCAGGCTGGTCTGATGGTGTGCTTGGGATAGGCAGAGGTACAGGGGATTGGGTCTGGGTGGAGGAAGTTGGAGGGGGGAGGCTAGACACAGGGACAATGGCTGCCATCAGTGCTGAGGCCAGAGTTTGAAGGGTTCGATGAAGGGCAGCCTGACCAGAATGAATGCCCTCCAGGAATGCATTTGTATGTTGCAACTCCCTTTTTACACCCTGGATGGCATTCAAAATGGTAGACTGCCCAACAGTGAGTGACCTGAGGAGGTCAATGGCCTCCTCACTGAGGGCAGCAGAGGTGACAGGGGCACGGGCTGAGGTGCCTGGGGCGAAGGTGATGCCCACCCTCCTGGGTGAGCGGGCACGGGGCGAAGGCTGAGGGGCTGCTGGGAGGGCGGTGCTGGTAGGGGGGGTGGTGGCTGTACCTGTAGAAGTGGGGGGCACAGATGTTGCCGCCACCACAAGGGAGCTCCCATCGGAGGATGAGTCCGTGACGCTGGTTGCAGATCCTGTGACCACCGTGGTGCTCCCCTCGCCCTCCTTCCCACTGGTGTATTCTGAGTCCGTAGTGTGGCCCTCCATGGCCATGTGGGATGCAGCTCCCTCGTGCTCTGGTGCCACTGTACCTCCGCCTGATGATGCTAATGCACACAAGAACAGGAAGACCACACAAAGGGGGAGACAACAGAACAAAGACAGGTTGAGTGCATGGCTTACCGCTACCGTTGCCAGACAATACAGACACAGCAGCACGCTGCACTACGCTGCGCTGTTGGGCTCTACAGATGCAATTCCTGGGAAATGGCCTACAAGGCTATGGACGACATCTGCACACATAGATGACACAGGGGCATGAATACCTGTACTTGGCACTCTACAGAGGTGGGGTGGGGAGCCACATGTCCAGCCTTACGGAGGGGCCTAGACTACGGAACTCGCCCTGGCCTAGAGAAACCCACAGCCCTCCTCCCCCACCCAGACACCTTCACTGAGCGCAAAGTCCGCTGAATGAGAGTGTACCCACCCCCTTGTGTCTGCTGTGATGCCCTCAAGCACCCATCCAACTCCGGGTAGGCCACCGCCAGGATCCGGAAAATCAGGGGGGTCATGGTTCGACGGGCACCCCTCCCACGTTGGGAGGCCATCCCCAGCTGAGCCTCCGCCGTCTTCTTGCTCCAGTGGCGAATGTCCTCCCATCTTTTACGGCAGTGGGTGCTCCGTCTATGGTGGACCCCCAGGGTCCGGACGTCCTTGGCGATGGCATGCCAAATATCCTTCTTCTGGTGGGCGCTGACCTACATGACATGTACAGGGGAAGAAGAGAAGTCATTACCAACTGCACCGTCAAAGTGAGTGGCCCACATCCCTACCCTTGCCATGTGGCACGTGCATTCACAGTCCTTCATGCACTCAGAACTGTGCCCCCTTCCTTCTTACAACCAGCCCTCTCCACACAGGTATAGCCCTTACAACATGCTCCCTGTGTACTTACCTGTTGGTCTGGAGGACCGTAGAGTAGCGTGTACTGGGGGAGGACCCCGTCGACGACCTTCTCCAACTCCTCTGCAGTGAAGGCAGGGGCCCTTTCCACAGACGCACAAGCCATTGTCTCTTCCAGACCGAGGTCACAGCAGCACTTGCAGTGTAGGTCCTCTCCTGTCGAAGATCAGGTATCGAGTGATTCAACAGCTAGAAAATGGCGGTCACGTCCGTGGCGGTGCGTACCATCACCGCCGGCGTTCATCGTCATTGGCTCCTGGGACCCATAGGGTCCGATGTTAACCAATGCAGCATTGCGCCGCGGTCTTCAACCGCCTACCGCAACGGTGTACAACGCCAGCGCAGTTACCTCACATCCCATTGTCCCAGTTTAGCGGTCAGGCAGCCGCCATTTCAGGGGCCCACATGGCCTAATTACCAACTACGTCACACATACCTCGGCCTTGTCTCACAACACAAAAACAGGCCACATTTTGTGTATGAATGGTGTTCTGTGTAGACTGTGGGTACATACCTCTGAGTTGTTTGACTCTGTGGTCGCTGTTGTCCTTCATAGGCACCGTCCGCTGGGACATGTGAGGAGATGGCAGCATCCTCCGGTGTACCGACCGCTGGTGTACCTGTCGACAATGGAGGAAAGAAGTTTGATCATCACCTACAGGTTTGACCGTGCCACAATCCAGGAACTGTGTACCCAGTTGGAGCCTGACCTGATGTCAGCAATCCGCCATCCCACAGGAATCCCCCCTCAAGTGCAGGTGCTATCAGTGCTCCATTTCCTTGCAAGTGGGTCATTTCAAACAACAGTGGCCATGGCATCAGGGATGTCCCAGCCTATGTTTTCCAACGTGTTGTCCAGAGTGTTGTCTGCCCTTCTAAAACACATGCGGAGCTATATCGTTTTCTTGCCTACAGTGAAAGGTGACGTCTAAGCCCTTGGACATATCCCCAACATCATAGGTGCCATTGATGCGACCCATGTAGCTTTGGTCCCCCCCCCCACAGGAGTGAACAGGTGTACAGGAACCGGAAGAGTTATCATTCGATGAATGTACAAATAGCATGTTTGGCAGACCAGTACATCTCCCAGGTAAATGCTATGTTCCCTGGCTCTGTGCATGACGCCTACATCCTTTGGAATAGCAGCATCCCTTATGTGATGGGTCAACTCCAGAGGCACCGTGTGTGGCTATTAGGGGACTCTGGTTACCCCAACCTGTCATGGCTACTGACCCCAGTAAGGAATCCCAGGACCAGGGCAGAGGAACGCTACAATGAGGCCCATGGGCAGACTAGGAGGGTGATCGAACGCACATTCGGCCTCCTGAAGGCCAGGTTCAGGTGCCTCCATATGACAGGTGGTTCCCTATTCTACTCTCCAAGGAAGGTGTGCCAGATCATCGTGGCCTGCTGTATGCTTCACAACTTGGCTTTGCAACGACAGGTGCCTTTTCTGCAGGAGGATGGTCCAGATGGCGGTTTTGTGGCAGCTGTGGAGCCTGTGGACAGTGATGAGGAGGAAGCAGAGGAAGAAGACATTGACAACAGGGACTCTGTCATCCAGCAATATTTCCAGTGACACACAGGTGAGAAAACATCCCTGCCTACTACAAGTACTTTAACACTTCTACCTCTATCATGTCTGTCGATTTCAGCCAGTGTATGGTCACTGAGTTGTAATTTTCCCTTACGGTTTCACAGGTGTGGTTTCCAACGTGTGTCATCTACTTAGATTCCTCATGGACTTGAGATGTGTGACATAGGTATGTTGACATTACATTTGAAAAAAGCATTTTGTCACTGTCATTGCTAATACACAATTTCGAAATCACAGACTGACTCCAGATTGTTTTGTGCTTCAAGGGTGTTTATTGAAGTGCTCAATATTGGAGGGGGTAGTAAAATGGTGAGGGGGGATGGTGGAGGAATGTCCATGGCAGAGTCCAGTCTATTAGTCTCACAGGTGCATTGCCAATATGGGCATAGGAAGTGGAGCTGGGGCAGTTCCAATATGGACAGGGTTACAAAGTGGGACAGTGGTTTGACAATCAGGGTGGTCTCATTTCTTGGCGGGGGTCTTGGCATTGTGCTCTGTCTTGTTCCTGGATCTCAGGGACCGCTTGCGGGGTGGTTCTCCGTCTGCAGGGGGGGGTGCTGGTGTGGTGGTCCTGTGGCGGTGCCTCCTGTCCACTAGCGCCGGCAGAGGTGGTGGGCAGTTCATCGTCCCTGCTAGTGTCAGGGGCCCCTTGTAGTGCCACAGTGTCCCTCCTGGTGTTAAGTATTTCCTTCAGCACCCCTACGATGGTGCCCAGGGCGGAGCTGATGGTTCTGAGTTCCTCCCTGAACCCCAAATACTGTTCCTCCTGCATGCGCTGGGTCTCCTGAAACTTGGCCTGGACCGTTGCCATCGTCTCCTGGGAGTGGTGGTATGCTCCCATGATGGAGGAGAGGGCCTCGTGGAGAGTGGGTTCCCTTGGCCTGTCCGCCCCCTGTCGCACGGCAGCCCTCCCAGTTCCCCTGTGTTCCTGGGCCTCCGTCCCCTGGACCGTGTGCCCACTGCCACTGCCCCCAGGTCCCTGTTGTTGTTGGGGTGGTGGGTTATCCTTGGTTCCCTGTAGTGGTGGACACACAGCTGATTGACGTGTCCTGGGGACGGAGGTATGGGCCCGCTGGGTGGGTGCTGTGCTGTTGTTACCAGAGGGTGGAAGGTCTGTGGTGGGCTGTGCCTCTGTGAGGGGAACCGACTGTCCCGAGGCCCACGATGGTCCGGGCTGGTCATCTAGATCCAGTTGGACAGAGCTGCTGTCATCACTGTGGGCCTCTTCTGTGGGTGGGGTGGAGATGTCTGGACCCTCCTGTCTGGTGACGTTAGGTAGTGGTCCTGCAGGGGTGTAAAAGCATGATTATTGCATCTGTGTGTGTCATGGTGTGCAATGGGTGGGTGACCGTGTACCCCAGTGCTAGCATTCCTGTGTGGGGGCTTGTGTGATGATGGTTGAGGGGGGTGTTATGGGTAGGTGCAGTGGGCATGCTTTAGTGATGGGTGTCCATGCTTTGTTGTGTCATGCAGGGCTTGGTGTTGGGATGTGTGGTTTGTGTTATCAGTAAATTTGTGAGGAGTTGGAGTGATAGGGGAGGGGGCGAGGGTGGGGGTCTGTGATAGCATGCAGGTAGGGTGGGGGATGTAATAGTAAAGGTTTGACTTACCAGAGTCCATTCCTCCACCGACTCCTGTGAGGCCCGCAGGATGCAGAATCGCCAAGACCTGCTCCTCCCATGTTGTTAGTTGTGGGGGAGGAGGTGGGGGTCCGCCGCCAGTCCGCTGTACCGCGATGTGGTGTCTTGAGACCACGGAACGCACCTTCCCCCGTAGGTCGTTCCACCTCTTCCTGATGTCCTCCCGATTTCTTGGGTGCTGTCCCACTGCGTTGACACTGTCGACTATTCTTCGCCATAGCTCCATCTTCCTAGCTATGGAGGTGTGCTGCACCTGGGATCCAAATAGCTGTGGCTCTACCCGAACAATTTCCTCCACCATGACCCTGAGCTCCTCCTCCGAGAACCTGGGGTGTCTTTGCCGTGCCATGGGGTGGTGTGGGTGATGTGTGGGGTGGTCTGTGTGGTGATAAGTGTGGTGATATGTAGTGGTGTGTGGTGTTTTGTGCGTGGAAGTTGTGTGGGTGATAGAGTTGAGTGTCTGTGGCTGCTAGTTTGTGGATGGTGGTGTCTCTCTCTGGCCTTCTTTCTGATTTTTGGTCGTAGAGGTTTGTGGGTGATGTGGCTGTGTGTTTTATATTGTATTGGGTGTGTGGGTGTGGTGTGTGTATGTGCATCAGGTGTGTGTATTTCGAATTGTCCAATGTGGCGGTGTTTTGTATGTGTGTGTGTATTTTGAGCGCGGTGGTGTGTACCGCCAATGGAATACCGCGGTTGAAAGACCGCCGCGTGGATTCGTGGGTCGTGGTAGCGTGGGCGTATTTCTCTTGGCGTGACGGTGGAGGTTTTGTTTTCGCCAGTTTATCACTGACCTTTGGTGTGGCGGACTTGTGTGGGTGTCTGAATTTTGTTGGATTTCGAAATGTGGGTCATAATAGCTGTGGCGGAATTCCGCGGCCGCAGCGGTGTGTTGGCGGTCTTCTGCACGGCGGTAAGCGGCTTTTACCGCCAATGTTGTAATGACCCCCTTAGTCTAAAGTGAACAGTCAAATAATAAATGTTGTAAGGAAAATTACAATACCAGCATAAATCATTAGTAACTAGCGTGCCTTTAAATAATTTAGCAGGTGACCTTAAAACATTATAGTAGAAAACAAATTGAGTTATACAAAGGTATAGGTAGCCCCTCACATATACTAGAAAATGTTTTTCACTGACATTCTTTGAGGCTAAATGTAACTGATAGTTGTTCATGCCAAGCATTTTGAAAATTCTGTACATTCAAAGGTACATTTACTGAGAATGTCCTATCTAGTCAAGAAGCAACGTGTCCAGATTTATCAAATATGTTTAAACATATTTCCATTTTTGAAATCTTAGTACTGCCAGGGTATCAGTAAAAGAGTAAAGTATTGCATTACATAGGAGTTCATCATTAGCATATTCTGAGGATGGTAAAGCAAATTTTGTTGAATAGCACTAAAGGATATAAAGGAATCTCCAAGGGATGTATCTGATAAGTGAAAAATGTCAAATTTGATCCACAGTTTTGGAAATATAACAGTATGATTCATGACAACTCCTAAAAAATAGGTTTGGGTTCTGCCAGAGTGAAAGTCTTTTAGAACATGTAAAATCTGTGTAATCATCAAAAGGTAACAAAGGTTTTTGTAGCACTGAGAACTAGAGAAGAATATTTGAGTACAGATGCACTATTAGAGATGGCGAGGAGCACAACTAGTGGAAAAGGATAAGCCAATTGTTGCTCAAATCTAATCATGTAAAGGCAGAAACAGAGTACAAATTCTGAAACCACATAGATCCTTGTTGTATTTGAAAGGCTGTACAATAAATATAGAAATTAGGCAATTTCAAACCATTATTGAGCATATTATGTTGAAGTTTTAAATAACTTTTTCTGGGGGCGGGCAGTATTTTCCAGATACATTTAGATGCTAATTTGTTGTAGAGGGTAGCAGAGACAATAAATATAGTATCTGTGGAACCACAGCCATTTTAAGTGAGTGAATTCTCCTCTGCCAGCTTAAATGAAGAAAAGATCAACTTTCAATCTTTATCTTGAGTTTGTGGATAATAAACATATTATTGATCACTATTGTATAGTGTAAAGCATTCCCAAAAAGAACACCAAGCTATTACATTTTTTCATGACACCAGATTATATCTAAGTGTTTACTCATACTGGCTGTTCAATGAAAGTTTAAGAGGAAAAATTCAGTGTTACTTAAACTTTGGCGTAATCTTTATATTTAAAATGACTGGTATAGAGTTTTTGGGATCTAACATATATTATAAAACATTATCAGCATAGACAGGGGTTCTAATACCAATATTACCTATAACGAGGCCTATATAGTCTTAATATAATGTCTGAAAATCGTAAGGAGAGGTTCAACAGTCAAAAGAAAAAGAAGGGGAATAGACAACATCCTTGTTCAGTACCTTGAAAAAGGGTAAACCTCCTAAGAAAAGACCATTAATTTAAATCTTGGCGGAAGGTTGTATATAACGAACTTTGACCATGTTAATGAAGAGTTGTCCAAAATTGCATGATTCCATAATAGAAAGTAAAAATGCCAGATTGAATTTGTCAATTGCTTTTTTCTGCATCAAAGGCTAACAAAACAGAAGTAGTAGTGGTTTTCGAAATTGTTGCTAAAACATGATTAATGAGCCTGGTGTATTGAATAGACAATCATAAAGCCAACTTGATCTGGATGAATTAGTTTATCCAAAACTTTAGGAAGCCTATTAAAAAGGTGTTGGAAATAGACCTTTTTGCAGGGTTACCTTGAAGCATTTTGCCTTCCTCTGCATGTTTTTCTGGCCCTCTTTTTCTAGGCTTTAGGATCATGGGCACTTTACCACTGCTAATTGGTTTTAAAGTGGAAATGCTCTCTCTTCTAAAACATGGTATAGTTGTTGTACACATGTTTGGCATATTTGATTTCTTTGTATGTCGCTTGTAAAGTGATATTCCATATGCGAAGGGCCTGTAAACTAAATGCAGCTAGTGGGCCTGCAGCACTGATTGTGCCACCCACAGAGGTAGCCTTTCAAACTGGTCTCAGGCCTGCCACTGCAGTGTCTGTGTGTGAAGGTTACTGCCACTTTGACTTGGCATTTAAACTACTTGCAAAGCCTAATATTCCCCTATTGTTACACACAGGTCACCCCTATGGTAGGCCCTAGGTAGTCCTATAGGCAGGATGTTCCATCAATAAAAGGGATGTGTGCGTAAGTAAAAGGTAGGGCGTACTTTTATGTTTTGCAAGTGCTAATAGTGGCAAACAGTCTATTTTGTTTTTCACTACTGTGAAGTCTGCTCTTCTCATGGGTTAGCATTGGCAATTCCTTTATACACTTTTAACTGCTAATTCCTGATCAGAACAGCTTTGCCATGTTTGGTATGTTTAGAATGGTAGTGATACATTCTACATACAGGTGTAGTTGGATTTTACATTACTATTTTAGAAGTGACATTTTTAGAGAGTAGGAATTTCTGCATTTGCTGTGGTCTGGGCACTGAAGAAGCTAAGGGCCAAATGTAGGTAGCATTTTACATGGTGCAAACTGCAAAAATCGCAGTTTGCGCCATGCAAAATGCGCATCGCGATGCTCATTCACATTTTGCGAGTCGGTACCGACTCGCAAAATGTGAATGCAACTCGCAAATAGGAAGGGGTTTCCCCTTCCTATTTGCGACTCGCACGCAATGCTAAATTGCTTTGTGACCGCAAACGAGATCCCCTAAGGTAGGCCGTAGGTATCCCCAAGGGCAAGGTGCAGTGTATGGTTAAGGTAGGACATAGAGTAATGTGTTTTGTATGTCCTGACAGTGAAATATTGCTAAATTCGTTTTTCACTGCTGCAAGGCCTGTCCCTCTCATAGGTTAACATGGGGGCTACCTTTAAATCTGTTAAAGTGTAGATTCCCTTTGGGAGCGGATGGACATGTGGAGTTTGGGGTCTCTGAGTTCACAATTCAAAAATACATCTTTTAGTAAAGTTGATTTTAAGATTGTATGTTTGAAAATGCACTTTTAGAAAGTGAGCATTTTCTTGCTTATACCATTTATGTGACTCTGCCTGTT
This sequence comes from Pleurodeles waltl, assembly GCF_031143425.1. Lineage (NCBI taxonomy): Eukaryota > Metazoa > Chordata > Amphibia > Caudata > Salamandridae > Pleurodeles > Pleurodeles waltl. The sequence goes on from NC_090440.1 coordinate 807,725,936, forward strand.
TGTGGATTCCTTGTCTGGGTCAGTGTGACAGTTAGGCTGGTTGCACCTCACACTAGACAGTGATACCAAGGGAGCTGGGGTGTAGTCTGCATTTCCTGATGAGCCATCTGTGCTAGAAGGGAGGGGAGGAGGGGTCACTTACACCTGAAAGGGCTGTGCCTGCCCTCACACAATGCAGTCTCCAAACCCCTGGTGAGTGTCTGGGGCCTGGCCTGGACAAGGCAGGATTTCACATTCAGGAGAGACTTTGCTTTGAAGTAGGCCTACTTCAAAGGAGAAATTGGGTATCCGAAGGGCACCCAAAACCACAGACTTCAGAACACTTCTGGAAACCAAGAGGAACCTCTGCCTGGAGAAGAGCTGAGGAAGAAGAGCTGCCCTGCCTGTGACTGTGCTTTGTGGAGCTATCCTGAAGTTGCTGCTTCTGCCAGAGTAAGAGGGCAAAGACTGGACTTTGTGTGCCTTCCATCTTGTGAAGATCTCCAGAGGCTTGATTTAGAGCTTGCCTCCTGTTGTTTGAAGTCTCAGGGACAGCAAAGACTTCTCTCTGCCAGCACCTAGAGTTTCTGGAGAGACTCCTACTCTGCCCTGTGGTGCCCATCCAGTTCCTAGGACACTGAAAGAAGAAGCTGGCAGCCTAAGAGGAAGAAATCCACGCACGGAACACCGTGCAGGGAAAGGATCGAGGCGACTCTGATCTGCGCCTGAATAATCGATGCGCCGCCGTCTTCGCTGCTAGAAATCGACACTCACCTGCAATGTGTCCAAAGAATCGACGCATGGAGCTAGAGAAATGACACGCAGCATCGTTGACTGAGGCTGGTGAGTTCGCAACCCACGCTGTGTGGTTTTTCAGATCATCGTGCGCCTGGATTTCCCACGCAAGTACCGCTGGGTGTATAAAAACAATGCAAGGCCTGCCCGGACCCGAGAGTGCTGACCGGATCGTCGCATCGCTCTCGTGCGGAGAGAAGAAATGACGCGCCAAACCCGACGAAAGGAGAAACTACACAAGGTCTCGCTCGTGAGTGAAATCGACGCATCTCAAGCCCTTTTTGATGCACACTTGCCCGTGCTGGTTTATTTTTGACGCACACAAGGTACATTGTTATATCCTATGCTTAGTCTTGTGAAGCCGCGAGGACAGCTGCGGCAAGAGACTCCGAAAGGAATGTGTGGCGCATGCGCTCGGTGGCATTCAATGGCAGTTGGAGCTACTCTATATATCTGTCGGTCGCTGGGGACACGCTACGCGGTGACTGGAATTTAAGGCCAAAGAAGGAAGAAAAACAACTTACAGTGTGTGCGGCCTTGTTCTTTAAAAGACGCAGCACGATTTGGGGACAAGCAGAAGAGGACTCACACTGTCAGTGCGTCTTCTCAGTGGCCCCTCTCCAACTTATTTCTGTCTGCAGAGCTGGTGGGCGAAGTCAGAGGAGTGCAGAGATTCATTTCTGGAGCCTTAAAGGGGCAGGCTCCTGGCTTTGGTGGTGCTGCCTTGCTGGAGTTTCAAAGGGGCAGGCTCCTGGAACTTCTTAAAGGGGCAGGCTCCTTATTTGAAAGCTGCTGCCTTGCTGGAGCCTTGAAAGGGCAGGCTCCTGGAACTTCTGTGCATGAACCTTAAAGGGGCAGGCTCCTGATGTGAAAACTGCTGCCTTGCTGGAGTATTTAAGGGGCAGATTCCTGGAGCTTCAATGCTGGAGCCTTAAAGGGGCAGGCTCCAGGATTTAAAGCTGTTCCTTCCTTGATGTAAAGCTGCTTCTTGCCTGCGTGGAGCTTCGTGGAGAAGTATTCCTCGTGCGAAGGTGTTCCCTGCCTGCAGCTTTTTTGGAGCTCTCCAAGGTACTGCTAATACAAGAGCATATTGCTGGAGACGTCGTGGGAGCCTGGAAGAGGAAGTTTCACTGCTTCTCACACATCGTCGGCTGGCCTCTTTGGTACTTGGTTAGAAGTCGCATAACTGGGTACATTGTAATTTGCAACTACGGTGGAGGCTCAGGATCTTCATGAGATAGTACAGGAAACTGGGATGTCGAATGTGTGTTGAACAATAGCAACGGTGACACGCACGTCTCTGTTGTACTCTATTTCTCTATATGTGCCTAATGTGTTATGTTATATTGTGCATCATTTTAGAGGTTGTCTAAGTCACTGGTTTGGTGGGCACGATTAGAGGGAGGCAAGTTATGAGCATTTAAAATTTAATGTGAGGATGGCAAATTTGCACATGGCCAATTTACCCTCTGTGTTTTTAGATGAGCCAGGGCTGCCAAGGGTCAGATGGAGTCAATGGTTCAGATCGTACAAAAGTTACTTGATTGCTATTGATGGGGAAGCGTTTCCGGTAGCTAGGAAGAAAGCTTTGTTATCAAATTGTTTGGGTAGAGAGGGTCAAAGGATATTTGATCATTTGCCCGAGGTGCGCTCATCTTTTGTTGGAGATGTAGACGAGTACACTGAGTCTATTAGGAGTTTAGAGAAGCATTTTGAAAAGGAGCCCAGCACAATTGTCGAGAGGCATAAGTTTTTCACACGTAGGCAGTTTGAACATGAGACTATTGATGACTTTATTGCTGAGTTGAGAATATTAGCATCCTCCTGTGAATTTGTTGGACCCATTGAACAGTATCTGAGAGATCAGCTAGTGGTGAACTGTTTTAATCCTAAGGGTCAGGAGAGGCTTTTGTGCAGTAGGAACCCGACTTTATCTGAAACGCTTGAGATTGCATGAGGAATGGAAAGATTACAGATGGCTTCAAAAGTGTTAAACAAAAGTTAGACTTCAGGTGAGAGTGTCAATGTTTATTGCTTGCAAGATGAAGTCTACTTTGTCATGCAAGGGAGAAGGGAAGAAGGAAGTGAAGAGTGGAGTCTGTTTTAGATGTGGGTCTAAAAATCATTTGGCGAATTATTCTTGCTGCCCTGCTATAGGTAAATCTTGCTCGAAATGTAAAAAGGTTGGGCATTTTGCACGTGTGTGCAGAAATTCTTCTTGGGTAATGTTCCTTGATGACCTCTCTCAGCAAGATGGGAAAGTAGGAATGCGGGAGGATGAACGAAGTGAAAGGATGATTCTCTCGATAAACATGCTTGACACTGGTATGGAAGAGGATGGTAAAGTTGGGGAACCGGTTTGTGTGGTATCTATGGGTACCAATGATGTGAAAGTCACAGTTGATTCTGGGTCACCTATCACCATAATTTCAGACAAGTTGAGTGTTGGCAAGGGGTAACATTGCATGCTCCCGATATTCATATCATAGCTTTTGGGTGTCAAGAGATTGAATTCTGTGGCTATTTTATGGAACGATTGCAGGACAAGGATAAGTTCATTCATACCAAGGTATATGTTGCTAAACAAGGGTATAACATTCTAGGATGGAAGGACCAGGGTAAGTTTGGAATGATCCTCAAACCTGGAACTGCTCATACAATCTCTTTATTGGGCAGTGTGGAAGGGATTGATGGCACACTGGAGGAAGTGTTGTCTAAACATAGTGCTGTGTTTGCAGACAAACGGGATGGTAAAAGATTTTGAGCACAAGATCATCCTCAAGCCTAATGCTGTTCCAGTCACACATAAAGTTTGCAATGTTTCTTTATGTATTAGGCAGAAACTTAAACATTATCTGACTCAGCTGTGCAAGGATGGGGTGATAGAACCAATAGAGTCCTCACAATGGATTTCTCCCATTGTGGTTGCCATTAAGAAATCCGGGGACCTGAGGCTTTGTGTGGACCTCAGATCTTTGAATAAGAACATTCAGGTTGATTGTTTCCCTTTGCCCAAGATACAGGACATGTTGGCCCAGTTGGGTGGAGCTAAAAAAAAATCGATTCTCGATCTGAGAGCGGCATATCATCAAGTGGAACTCAGTAAGGAGTCTAGAGATCTTACTGCTTTCAACACGCCGTTTGGGCCTTTCCGGTTTCTTAGGGTGCCATTTGGGTTGGCTTTGGCAGCTTCCGTCTATCATCTATTTGGCAAAGAGATGACAGTGTCTAAACAAAAATGCAAATTTATGCTGAAGGAAGTAAAGTATTTGGGTCACAAAATTTCTGAACTTGGCATCAATCCTAAAGATGATCTTTTATTAGCTATAGACAAGTGTGCACTACCGAAGGATAAAGACCAATTGAGATCCTTTTTGGGTCTGTGTGAATATTAAGAAAGGTTTGTGCAAAATTTTGCTTTGCAATGTGAGCCCTTCCGGAAAATATTGGGTAAAAATGTATAGTATGTTTGGGAAGAAGAACAAACTGAGGATTTCATCATTATAAAGAAGGTCATTATGGAGACACCTGCGATTCAACCATTCAATGGAAAAGGACTGTTGGTGGTGACGGTGGATGCAAGTAATACTGGGATTGGTGCAGTATTGACACAAATTGTGGATGGTCGTGAGCACACTGTGGCATTTGCTTCGCAAAGACTGACGCCATCTGAGAACAACTACAGCACTATCATAAAAAGAAGCATTAGCTTGTGTGTGGGCTGTACATCATTTTGCTACATATTTGTGGGGACAGGAGTTTTTGTTGGTCACAGACCATAAGCCAATGATGTATGTATGGAACAAGAAGAGGATGGGAAATGCAAGTCCTCGATTGGTTAAGTTGTTGTCCAAAATGCATGCTTTTAACTTCACAATCAAACATATCCAAGGAGGACGGAATTGCAGGGCTGACTTTTTATCGAGGTGTGCTGTTACCGATGAATGTAATGTCACAGAGGGGAGTGAGGATGATAATGAGGTGGCAATTCGTTTGGTGGATGGGGTGGTAATGTCTGAAGGTGTGATTTTGAAAGAAAGTTGGGAAAAGGAAGTGGCGAAGGATTGTGTGTTAAAGATTGTAAAAGAGCATATCACCAAGGGGTGGCCAACGGAGGGTCAAGTAACGGAAGAGGTGAGACCCTTCTTTACGATTTAAGAAGAGCTGAGTGTTGAAGGTAATTTAGTCATGAAGGGCACAACGTTGATTCCACCATTGGTATTGAGAAACCAACTGGTTATGTTGGCTCATCAGGGTCATGTGGGGGTTACAGCTACTAAGAAGAAACTTCGTCTGTACTATTGGTGGCCAGGCATGGACATTTGTGTGGAGGTTGTGGTTGGCAATTGTAGTAAGTGTAAGCAGTCAGAGAAGTCTGTGTGTGTGCAGAACACTCCATTGTGTCCAGTCAATTTTCCGGAGTCACCACTGGAAAACATTGGTGTGGATTTTATTGGTCCTGTAGGTGGCAGGAATGAAGGGAAGCAGTTGGAATGGTGGAAAGGGTTAATCGTGTGTTCAAAGAGACTGTACAAATGGTGATGGAGGCAGGAGAGTCTATTCAGGATGCTGTTGCAGAAAGAATATGGTGGTATTTGAACACCCCGCACTCCACAACGAGGGTTACTCCTTTTGCTTTGTTGAGGAGTAGACACTCTTATAATGAGTTGTCCCTGAAATGGGTGATTGACAAATCAAAGCCGGACAGCAACAGGCCCAGCATTCAAATTGTTAGAGATAAGGTGCAAGCTTCACAAGAAAAGTCTAAGTCCAGATATGATGATCTAAAAAAGGTGAAAGAGGTTGATTTTGCAATAGGTGATTGGATGAGGATAAGAAGACCTCACAAGGTAAAAGGTAGCAAGTATTTTCTGGCATCCAAGGTGGTCCGAGTTTCCAAACACTCTGTTATGGTTGAAGAGAGGAAGTGGTAGAGCAAGAGGACAGTAGTCAACGTAAATGTGAAAGAGAATGCTTGTGGTAGTGGTAAGGATGATGTGATTGCTGTTGGTGCCGCTGGAGGAGGGATTCTGGAATTGGATGGTTTGGGTATGGATAGCTCATGTGATGGGGAAGACTTTACGTCTGGTGCATGTAGAGGTGTGGGTGCAGAGATCGTTGTGAGTGATGATGGGGGTGTTGGAGAGGGTACGCAGGGAAATGGTCAGAAGTCCAAACAAGTTGTGAGGAAACCCAAATATCTGGAAGATTATGGTGGTCATTACAACCCTGGCGGACGGTGTTAAAGCTGCGGAAATACCGCAAACAGGCCGGCGGACAAAAAAAGGGAATTATGACCCTGGCGGAAACCGCCAACAAAGACAGCCACTTTAACACTCCGACCGCCACGGCGGTACAGACAAACAGCGCGGCGGTTACCTCCAACAGACAGGCGGGAGACAATGTACCGCCCACACTATTACAACCCGCCAATCCACCACCTTTTCCAGGGCGGATTCACCGTGGATAAAAACACGGCGGAAACAGCTTTTGCTATGGGAAAACGCTCACCTGAACACATCCCACGAGGAACGACGACTCCATGGACCCGGAATTACAAATACTCCCTGCCCTTGTCTTTCTGCTCCTCTACGAACAACAGCTACGTAGGCGCAGAAGACACCGGTGAGTACTGCACCTAAGACACGGGGGAGGGGGGGAGGCAAAAGTTAGGGGGACACCCACCAAACACCCCCACCCTCGCATATCACAACATACACACCAATGCATTCACAAAAATCACAAGAACAACCCACAATCCCCCCGGAAGAATGAAAACACAATGCGAAATTCGGTCAAACATTATAATGTGCCAATATACATGTCATACAAAAATATACTGATATATATTAGAAAATCACTCATAATTATATACAATACGAGAAGTAGTGCAGATATGTACACAACAATGTCCGTGCACCAACAGTCCAAAAATGCATGGCCGAGGTCCACAAACGACACCTGACCACAATCGGAGAGAACACTGCTGGGGCATCAGATAGACCACCGCCTGAGTCACAGCCCAGGAGGGCCCAAGTATCGTAACTGCTCCAGAGACCACCGCTGGAGTCACAGCCCAGGAGGGCCCAAGAATCGTCACTGGTCCTGAGTCCACCGCCGGAGTCACATCCCAGGAGGGCCCAAGTATCGTCACTGTCAAGAGACCACCGCCAGAGTCACAGCCCAGGAGGGCCCAAGTATCGTCACTGGTCCAGAGATCACCGCCAGAGTCACAGCCCAGGAGGGCCCAAGTATTGCCACTGGTCCAGAGACCACCGCCAGAGTCACAGCCCAGGAGGGCCCAAGTATCATCACTGGTCCAGAGACCCCCGCCAGAGTCACAGCCCAGGAGGGCCCCGGCTGCCACAGCCCCACTGGGCAATGATGGAACGTCATGCCACACACCAATGCCCAGTGTAGAGATCGTCATGCCACACACCAATGCCCAGTGTAGGGAAAGTCATGCCACACACCAATGTCCGTAACAGAACCGCCATTGCAAAGCACCGCTGAACAGGGCAAAGACCGCCATGGCAAAGCACCGCTGAACAGGGCAAAGACCGCTATGGCAAAGCACAGCTGAGCAGGGCAAAGACCGCTATGGCAAAGCACCACTGAACAGGGCAAAGACCGCTATGGCAAAGCACCGCTGAACAGGGCAAAGACCGCCATGGTGAAGACCGCTGAACAGGGCAAAGACCGCTATGGCAAAGCACCGCTGCCACTGTACCTCCGCCTGTTGATGCTGATGTACAAAAGGACAGGGAGAGCAGGAAAAGGGGGGGAGACAGAAGAACGAGAGTTTCAGTGCATGGTATTCCGCTACCGTTGGCGGACAAGAAAGACGCAGCAGCCCCCTGCATTTCGCCGTGCTCCTGCACTCTGCACACGCAATTTCTGGGTTATGGCCTACATGGAAATGGTGGACATCTGCGCACATGGATGCCACAGGGGCAAATATACCTTGACTTGGCACTCTGCTGAGGTGGGGTTGAGTGCCCCATGGCCTACATAACGGAGGGGCCTTGCTTACCTAACTCGCCCTGGCCTAGGGACACCCACAGCCCACCTCCCCCACCCAGACAACTCCACTGCACGCAAAGTCCGCAGAATGAGGTTGTACTCACCCCCTTGTGTCTGCTGTGATGTCCTCAAGCGCCCATCCAACTCCGGGTAGGCCACCGCCAGGATCCGGAACATCAGGGGGCTCATGGTGCGACGGGCACCCCTCCCACGTTGGGAGGCCATCCCCAGCTGAGCCTCCGCCGTCTTCTTGCTGCAGTGGCGAATGTCCTCCCATCTCTTCCGGCAGTGGGTGCCCCGTCTGTGGTGTGCCCCCAGGGTCCGGACCTCCTTGGCGATGGCACGCCAGATGTCCCTTTTCTGGTGGGCGCTGACCTACATGACATGCACAAGGGAAGAGGAACAGTCATTACCCACTGCACCGTCGTTGTGAGTGGCCCCCTCCCTACTCTGGCCATGTGGCCCATTCATTCGCATGCATTAATGTTCAATCAACTCTGCCCACTTCCCTCTTCCACCCAGCCCTCTCCACCCAGGCCTAGCCCATACAACGTGCTCCCTGTGTTCTAACCTGTTGGTCTGGAGGACCGTAGAGTAGCGTGTACTGGGGAGGACCCCATCCACAAGTTTCTCCAACTCCTGTGCAGTGAAGGCAGGGGCCCTTTCCCCAGACGCAGCAGCCATCGTCGCTTCCAGACCGAGGTCACAGCAGCACTAGCAGTGTAGGTCCTCTCCTGTCGAAGGTCATGTATCTAGTGATTGAACAGTTAGAAAATGGTGGTGACGTCCGCGGCGGTGACGTCTGCGGCGGTGCGCATCATCACCGCTGGCGCACCTGTTCATTGACTCCTGGGACCCATAGGGTCCACTGTTAACCAATGCAGCATTGCGTCGCGGTCTACGACCGCCTACCGCGACGGTGTGCAACGCCAGCGCAGTTACCCCACAATCCCATTGTCCCAGTTTAGAGGTCAGGCAGCCGCCATTTCAGGGGCCCACATGGCTTCATTTACTACTGCGTCACACATAGCTAGGCCTACACTCAACACACATACAGGAAGGGTTTCGTGAGTGGTGTAGTCTTGTGTGTAACTGTGGGTACATACCTGGAGGAATAGTGACTGGTTCTTCGCTGTTGTCCTTCGTAGGCACCGTCAGCTGGGACATATGAGAAGATGGCGGAATCCTCCGGTGTACCGACCGCTGGTGGACCTGTTGACAATGGAAGAAAGACATATCATCGTCACCTACCGGTTTGACCGTGCCACTATCCAGGAACTATGTACCCAGTTGGAGCCAGACCTGATGTCACCGATCCGCCATCCGACTGGAATCCCCGCTGACGTGCAGGTGCTGTCAGTGCTCCATTTCCTTGCAAGTGGGTCTTTTCAGACAACAGTGGCCATGTCATCAGTGATGTCCTAGCCTATGTTTTCCAATGTGCTGTCCAGAGTGTTGTCTGCCCTGCTGAAACACGTAAGGAGCTACATCATTTTCCCTCAGGTGGAGGATTTGCCTACAGTGAAGGGTGACTTCTATGCCCTTGGACATATCCCCAACATCTTAGGTGCCATTGATGGGACCCATGTAGCTCTGGTCCCCCCCGCAGGAGTGAACAGGTGTACAGGAACAGGAAGAGTTATCATTCCATGAATGTCCAGATGGTCTGTTTGGCAGACCAGTACATCTCGCAGGTAAATGCTATGTTCCCTGGCTCAGTGCATGACGCCTACATCCTGCGGAATAGTAGCATCCCTGATATGATGGGTCAACTCCAGAGGCACCGGGTATGGCTATTGGGGGACTCTGGTTACCCCAACCTGTCCTGGCTATTGACCCCAGTGAGGAATCCCAGGACCAGGGCAGAGGAACGGTACAATGATGCCCATGGGCGGACTAGGAGGGTGATCGAACGCACCTTCGGACTCCTGAAGGCCAGGTTCAGGTGCCTCCATATGACAGGTGGATCCCTATTCTATTCACCGAAGAAGGTGTGCGACATCATCATCGCCTGCTCCATGCTCCATAATTTGGCTTTGCGACGCCAGGTGCCTTTTCTGCAGGAGGATGATACAGATGACGGTGTTGTAGCAGCTGTGGAGACTGTGGAGCCTGTCGACAGTGATGAGGATGAAGCTGAGGAAGAAGAAAACGACAACAGGGAGTCAGTCATACAGCAATATTTCCAGTGACACACAGGTGAGAACATTTTCAGATTTTACATTACATTCACTGTCACACGTCTACCTCTATCCTGTTTGTCTATTTCAATCACAATTTGTTAACGGAGTTGTACCCTTCCATTACGGTTTCACAGGTATGGTAACCTACGTGTCAACTGCTTGCATCCTTCAAGGGCTTGTGATGTGTGACATAGGTATGTTTGCCTTACAATGGTACAGCCATCATGACACTGTCATTGATAATACAAAGTACAAAATCATAGACTGACTCCAGATTGTTTTGTGTTTCAAGGGTGTTTATTTAAGTGCTAATTATTGGAGGGGGTGGTAAAATGGAGAGGGGGGATGGTGGAGGAATGTCCATGGCAGAGTCCAGTCTATTAGTCTCACAGGTGCACTGCCCATCTGGGCATAGGAAGTGGAGCTGGGGCAGTTCGAATAGGGACAGGGTAACAAGGTGGGAGAGTGGGAGAGTGGGAGGACAATCAGGGTGGTCTCATTTCCTGGCGGGGTCTTGCCATCTTGCTCTGTCCTGTTCCTGGATCTCAGGGTCCGCTTGCGTGGTGGTTGTCCATCTGCAGGGGTGGGGTGATGGTGTGGTGGTCCTGTGGCGGGGCATCCTGTATACTAGCGCCGGCGGAGGTGGTGGGCAGTTCATCGTCCTGGCTAGTGTCAGGGGCCCCTTGGAGTGCCACGGAGTCCCTCAAGGTCTGCTGTATGTCCTTCAGCACCCCTACGATGGTGCCCAGGGCGGAGCTGATGGTTCTGAGCTCCTCCCTGAACCCCAAATACTGCTCCTCCTGCAGCCGCAGGGTCTCCTGCAACTTGTCCAGGACCGTCACCATTGTCTCCTGTGAGTGGTGGTACGCTCCCATGATGGAGGAGAGGGCCTCGTGGAGAGTTGGTTCCCTTGGCCTGTCCTCCCCCTGTCGCACAGCAGCCCTCCCAGTTCCCCTGTGTTCCTGGGCCTCCGTCCCCTGGACCGTGTGCCCACTACCACTGCCCCCAGGTCCCTGTTGTTGTTGGGAGGGTGGGTTACCCTGAGTGCCCTGTAGTGGTGGACACACCGCTGATTGACCTGTCCTGGGTAGGGAAGTTTGGGCCCGCTGGGTGGGTGCTGTGCTGGTGTTCCCAGAGGGTGGAAGGTCGGTGTTGGGCTGTGCCTGTGCAAGGGGAACCGACTGTCCTGAGGCCCACGATGGTCCGGGCTGGTCATCAAGATCCAGTAGGGCAGAGCTGCTCTCATCACTGTGGGCCTCTTCTGGGGGTGGATTGGTGTTGTCTGGACCCTCTGGTGTGGTGACGGTCCTTCGTGTTCCTGCAGGGGCATAAGATCATGATTATTGCATGTGTGTGTGTAATGGTGTGCAATGGGTCGCTGTGCGTGAACCCCAGTGCAAGCATTCCTGTGTGGGGGCTTGTGTGATGATGGTTGGGGGGGTGTTCTGGGTATGTGCAGTGAGCATGCTTTGGTGAGGGGTGACCATGCTTAGTTGTGTCATGCAGGGCTTGGTGTTGGGATGTGTGGTTTGTGTTATGGGTACATTAGTGATGAGTTGTAGTGATAGGGGAGGGTGTGAGGGTGGGGGTGTGTGATAGCATGCAGGTAGGGTGGGGGATCTGATAGTTGAGATTTGACTTAACAGTGTCCCATCCTCCACCGACTCCTCAGAGGCCCTCAGGATGCAGGATGGTCAAGACTTGCTCCTCCCATGTTGTTAGTTGTGGGGGAGGAGGTGGGGGTCCGCCGCCAGTCCGCTGTACCGCAATGTTGTGCCTGGAGACAGTGGAACGCACCTTCCCCGGTAGGTCGTTCCACCTCTTCCTGTTGTCCTCCCAATTTCTTGGGTGCTGTCCCACAGCGTTTACCCTGTCAACTATTCTGTGCCATAACTCCATCTTCCTAGCTATTGATGTGTGCTGTACCTGTGAGCCAAATAGCTGTGGCTCTACCCGTACGATTTCCTCCACCATGACCCTGAGCTCCTCCTCGGAGAAGCGGGGGTGTCTTTGGCGTGCCTTGGGGTGGTGTGTGTGATGTGTGGGGTGGTGTATGTGTTGATGAGTGTGGTGAGTGTAGTGGTGTGTGGTGTTGTCAATTGCTGTGCTGTCTCTCTGGCCTTCTTTCAGAATTTGTGGTCGTAGGGGTTTGTGGGTGATGTGGGTGTGTGTTTTATATAGTGTTGGGTGTGTGGGAGTGTTGTTTGTATGTGTATCAGGTGTGTGTATTTTGAATTGTCGCTGGGGGACACGCTACGCGATGACTGGAATTTAAGGCCAAGTAAAGAAGAAAAACAACTTACTGTGTGTGCGTTCCTGTTCTTTGGAAGACGCAACATACACTTTCACGCTAACGGTATTAGTGTGTGTTTAAAACTACATGAATACTCTTTTTGCTTTTTAATTGATAACTTGACTTGTGTATTGTGGGTTTTTGTCGTTTTGGTCTTGTTTTGTTTAGATAAAAATTCTCTATTTTTCTTAACCTGTGTTGTGTCATTTTGTAGTGTTTTAATTAAGTTACTGTGTGTGTTGGTACAAATACTTTACACGTAGCACTATGAAGTTAAGCCTGCCTGCTTGTGCCAAGCTACAAAGGGGTGAGCGGGGGTTAGCTGAGGGTGATTCTCTTTTACCCTGACTAGAGTGAGGGTCCTTGCTTGGACAGGGAGTAACCTGACTGCCAACCAAAAACCCAATTTCTAACACTAATATTGAGAACTATTTTCATAATGCTGTGTGGAGTCTCTTTTTGTGGTGTATTCACTCAGTTGCTGTGAGAGTGTGTGGCAAAAACGCTTTATAAATTGCCTCTGATGTTATGCCTGCCTGCTCTGTGCCAAGCTACCAGAGGGTGAGCAAAGGGTATCTTTCGTGTGTAACTTACTTGCCCTGACTAGAGTGGGGAGTTCTGCCTGGCTTAGGTGAATACCCTAGCCATCTAGGCAAATTATATTTAGGCCATTTCTACCCCCCTTGGGGGCAGATTTGCCTATTTTTATGAGGCCACTCTGCCCCCAAAGGGGGCAGAAACCACTAGACACCAGGGAGTTTTTTTTGTTGTTTGTTTTTCACGTAAGGGGAGCGACCCCTTATGCAAGGGTCGTTCCCCTGGGGGGCCAATTTATTTTAGGCAATTTCTGACCCCCATGGGGGCAGATCAACCTATTTTAATTAGGCCGATCTGCCCCCAAGGGGGGCAGAAACTACTAGGCACCGGGGATTTTTTGTTGTTGTTGTTGTTTTACAGATGGGGACCGTCCCCTTAGGCAAGGGTCGCTCCCCTGGAGGGGCAAATTGTATTTAGGCCATTTCTGCCCACTTTGGGGGCAGATCGGCCAATTTTAGGTCAATCTGCCCCCAAGGGGGGCAGAAACCACTAGGCACCAGGGATCTTTTTTTTGCGCCGTCACGCAAGGGGAGCGACCTTGTAGGCAAAGGTCGCTCCCCAGGGGGGGTGAGGGGGCAAATTTATTTTAGGCCATTTCTGCTCCCCCTGGGGGCAGATCGGCCTATTGTTATTAGGCCGATCTGCCCCCAGGGGGGGGCAGAAACCTCTAGGCATCAGGGCAATTTTTTTTTTTTTTTTGTCTGTTTTTTTACAGATGGGGAGCGACCCCTTAGGCAAGGGTCGCTCCCCTGGAGGGGCAAATTGTATTTAGGCCATTTCTGCCCGCTTTGGGGGCAGATCTGCCGATTTTAGGTCAATCTGCCCCCAAGGGGGGCAGAAACCACTAGGCACCAGGGATCTTTTTTTTTGCACCGTCACGCAAGGGGAGCGACCTTGTAGGCAAGGGTCGCTCCCCAGGGGGGGTGGGGTGGCAAATTTATTTTAGGCCATTTCTTCCCCTAGGTCTCTTGTTTTAAAAAATGCACAAGTTTGGTACGTTTCCCTAGGTGCCGGCTCAGCTAGGGGCCAAAATCTACAGGTAAGCAGCTCTGTTTTCTGTAAAAAAAATGGGATGTGTCCAAGTTGTGTTTTGGGCCATTTCCTTTCGTGGGCGCTAGGCCTACCCGCACAAGTGAGGTACCATTTTTATCGGGAGACTTGGGGGAACGCTGGGTGGAAGGAAATTTGTGGCTCCTCTCAGATTCCAGAACTTTCTGTCACCGAAATGTGAGGAAAATGTGTTTTTTAGCCAAATTTTGAGGTTTGCAAAGGATTCTGGGTAACAGAACCTGGTCAGAGCCGCACAAGTCACCCCATCTTGGATTCCCCTAGGTCTCTAGTTTTCAGAAATGTGCTGGTTTGCTACGTTTCCCCAGGTGCCGGCTGAGCTAGAGGCCAAAATCCACAGGTAGGCACTTGGCAAAAAACACCTCTGTTTTCTGTCAAAAAATGGGATGTGTCCACGTTGTGTTTTGGGGCTTTTCCTGTCGCGGGCGCTAGGCCTACCCACACAAATAAGGTATCATTTTTATCGGGAGACTTGGGGGAACATAGAATAGCAAAACAAATGTTATTGCCCCTTGTCTTTTCCTACATTTTTTCCTTCCAAATATAAGAGAGTGTGTAAAAAAGACGTCTATTTGAGAAATGCCCTGTAATTCACATGCTAGTATGGGCACCCCGGAATTCACAGATGTGCAAATAACCACTGCTCCTCAACACCTTATCTTGTGCCCATTTTGGAAATACAAAGGTTTTCTTGGTAGCTATTTTTTACTCTTTATATTTCAGCAAATTAATTGTTGTATACCCGGTATAGAATGAAAACCCTCTGCAGGGTGCAGGTCATTTATTGACTCTGGGTACCTAGAGTTCTTGATGAACCTACAAGCCCTATATATCCCCGCAACCAGAAGAGTCCATCAGACGTAACGGTATATTGCTTTCAAACATCTGAAATTGCAGGAAAAAGTTACAGAGTAAAACGTAGAGAAAAAGTGCTGATTTTTTCACCTCAATTTCCATTTTTTTTTTTTCAGTTGTTATTTTCTGTAGGAAACCCTTGTAGGGTCTACACAAATTACCCCTTGCTGAATTCAGAATGTTGTCTACTTTTCAGAAATGTTGCGGTTTCTGGGATCCAGCATTGGTTTCATGCCCATTTTTGTCACTGACCGGAAGGAGGCTGAAAGCACAAAAAATCGTAAAAATGGGGTATGTCCCAGTACAACAATGGGGCATCCAGGCACCTCAGGGAACAGGGGCAGGAGGTGGTAGGGGTGGGGATTTTCAACGGGGGCTTAGATTTCCGTTCAGAGATGGAGGGGGCTTAGGTTTTGTCACAGCAGCTGGTGGAGCGGACTTGGCCTGGGGTGTGGCAGATGTTCCTGGGCCAGAACAGGATCTCTTCCTCACAGGGAAGGTAGCACTGGAATAGGAAGGGCGGACAGGGGCGGGCTGTGACGTGGGAGGAGTGGACCGGGCAAAGAGGTGAGCACGTTTAGGGACGAGACGGGGTGGGCCAGTGGGTTCAAATAGGTCAACACGGGATAGGAAAAGTTTCTTAGGTGCAATTGGGGTGGACCTGGAGGAAGGCGTGGGAGTGGAGGTAGAGGGATTGGACGTGAGCAACTATATCCTCCAGCGCCGCAGGTCCTCCCACCTCTTCCTGCAGTGGGTGCTCACTGGTTGTAGACCCCCAGGGTCTACACCTCCTTGGTGATGGCATGCCAAAGTCCCCTCTTGTGGTGAGCGCTTACCTATAAGGGTCACACAGAAAAGTAACACTGAGGTCAGACAATGGCTAATCATATACAGCTGGCTATACGTCCACTATGGGACGGACATAAAACAGCCTAACAGCACACACACACGCCTGGACCACACAGTGTCACAAGTGCACAAATGTATGCAGCCAACAACCACCATTACACACATTCATGCACCCAAATCCTCATATTCACTTGTACCTCTGGCCGACCATAGAGCTTGGCATACAGGGGCAGGACCCCGTTCACAAGCTTCTCCAATTCCTCGTTGGTGAAGGCAGGGGCCCTTTCCCCTGCAACACGTGCCATTTCCATGACCAGAGGCAGGACACAGCAGTACACTCAGTGGAGTACCTGCATGCACAAGATCAGGGAGTCAAGTGAAGTTGGGGTGACGCGTTTGCCTACGCACCGCGGCAGTGTACACCGTCACCGCCGGCGGCAATCATGATACCTTAACAATGCCCATTGACAACCATGTTAACCAATGAATTTGCACACGGCGGTAAACACTGCCTTACGGTATTACGTCAACCTCTAGCGGTGTGAGGTCACTTCCGCCACGACACTTCTGGATTACAGGGGGCAGACATTTTGGCCTTAACTACGCATTTGTAAAACCCTCATCAGCTCAATGTAAGCCCTATTCTCCCCTAAACACCCAAAGGCATGAAACACAATACATTACCTAACCGGACCAGTCCTGATATTACATTGTGGTCATGCTGCTGTAATGTCACACACACTAAGCATTTGTGTCGTCGACAATCATGCCAGCAGTGCTGAATGAGAAACAATGTCTGCAGATGTATGTGTGTTCCTCACACGTGTTTTCAACTCCCCCTAGGTACAGATCCTTGTGGCGAGGGAGGGCCCCATCGGTGTACAGACCACTTGTTTACTTGCGGACCATGGTGAAGCGACATATAATAATCGATTACTCGTGCTACTATTCCTGAACTTTGTGCATTAATGGATCCAGCACTGAGACCGGCTAATCGTAATCACCATGCCATCCCTACTGAAGTGCAGGTGCAGTCTGCATTCCATTTCCTGGCCACAGGCTCATTTCAAGTGACAGTGGGCATGGGTGCAGGTTTTTCACAGCCAATGTTTAGCATTATACTGTCCAGATTCCTGAATGCATTTGTACGACACCACCTGCAGGCCTATGTGAGGTTTCCCCAAAGTGCTGACCTCCCTGCCATCAAGTCGGACTTCTATGCCTTTGGCAACATACCCCATGTGATAGGTGCCATTGGTGGCACCCACATAGCTATCATCTCCCCAAGAGTCAGTGAACAGGTGTACAGAAACAGGAAGAACTTTAATTCCATGAACATTCAATTGGTGTGTACTGCAGACCAGTACATCTCACATGTGAATGCCATGTTCCCTGGATCAGACCATGATTCCTTTGTGCTGAGGAACAGTAGTGTGCCACACAAGAAGGAACAACTACAAGAGGACTGAGGATGGATCATAGGTAGGTGTTTCTGACACTTATTGCCACATAACAGACAGCCAGGCTGTCAGCCTCTGAGGGTTGTCAATGAAGTCCTGTTGTGCACCATTTTCTAGGTGATTCTGGCTATCCCAACTTTCGTTGGCTCCTGACACCAGTGAGTAATTCTGGAACAGATACAGAGAGGAATTACAATGAGGACCATGGATGTACTGGGAGGGTGATAGAGCACACAATAGGTCTCCTGAAGGCTAGATTTTGTTGCCTACATATCTCTGGCGGTTCCCTGGCCTATGGGCCTGAAAAGATGTGTAGAATAGCGGTGGCCTGCTGCATGCTGCACAACGTGGCTGTGAGAAATTCTATCCCCCTCTTGGAGGAGGAGGGTGCTGTATATCCAGACCAGCTTCCTCAGAATGGGGATGAGAGTGATGGTGATGATGAGGAGGGGGAGGATGTAAATTCCAGGACCCAACTGTTATAACTCTACTTCCAGTAACTCTGTGGGACAATTGAATGAGATTGCTGTCTGTGCAGCATGCTGTCAGTGTGCCTTGTCATCTAGGGCGGTGTTGGATCAATACTCATTGCCACTGTGACCACGTCTGCATAGGACAGGTTACACTATAGTAAAATAGTTCAACACATCTGTAGGCACAACAACATGTAATGCGGGTGGTGCATTTCCTGCTAGTCAGATAATAATAAATGAGTTATCATAAAGTTGCATCCATACTTCACTTTGTTTCTACATAATGACAGGGGACATTGTAACAGGTGAACTGGTGTTTTATTTGGTGCAGGAGTTAAATCGTGCAGATTACAGTGATGGGAGTGGCTACTGGTGGTTGTACAATATGGCAACATGGTCGCAGCATTTGTTGGCAGTAGTGGTAGGTCCATCTATGTTTACAGGAGTTTGTTGTAGTTTTCACACGGTTTGGTCGTTGATTCAGTGAGACACTTGGAGGACAGTTCTTGCCAGAGTCACTTCTTTGAGGGGACTTGGTCTTGGCAGGTGTTCCAGTGCCATATCTGGGCCTGACGGTCCATTTAGGTGCCTGGTGTTGGTTTGTACGGGTTGAGATGGATGTCCCCTGTGTGTCCTGAGAGGGTGGAACATGTGCAGTTGCTGCTGATGCTGTTGTTGTCCAGTCTGTAGCCTGGCCTGTAGTAGGGGCTTCCTGGTCTGTGTGGGCCTCACGCTGTGTTGGGACAAGGTGCAGCAGCACACCTGCTATGCTAGCCATTGTGGCATTGTGCAGTTTCCACTGCTCCATGGCCTCTTGGTGGTGTGCTAACTGCATCCTTTGACTCTGCTCCAGGGTGGATACTATCTGGGCCAATCTGTCCTGGGTATGGTGATATGCTCCCAGGACCTCAGAGATCACGTCCTGGGCTGAAGCATCCTTCCAGTGGCCTCCCCCATGGACCACTGATGCCCACCCACTGGGCCTAGCCCCCTGCGCCTGTGTCCCTTTCACAGGTCTGGCAGTACCACTTGTACTGGGGCCATCATCTTCCTGCCTGTGGTAGGGGGTGATTGTGGCCTCTGTCCATGTGTTCCACCAGTCTGTGGCCTGGATACACAGGTGTGGGGATGGTTGCCCTGGGCTGATGTTGTTGGCTGGGTGGTAGGGGTGTCAGTGGTATACTGGATGAGGCTGCTGGATGGTGACAGTCCAGGACTGTATGAGGGGCCAGGGTGATCGCCAATGTCCAGGGTTCCATCCCCAGTGTCCTGGGAGGTGCCTCTGTCTCCCTGTGGGGCACTGCAACTCCTTGTCCTGTCCGTCAGGGTGGCATGTGTGGTGGTGCCTGTTGGGGGGAATGGACATGTCTGTTTACAATTGCATGATCGGATGGGGTGAACAGGACTGGGTAGTTTTGTGCAGATTTTCACACTTTGGGGCCTTGCAGGATGCTTTCGTGAGGTTAGCATTGCTTTTTGCGTAGGATGTGGAGGTGCATTGTGGGTGCTATAGGCCATTGTGATTCCTTGCAGGGGTGGGAGGCTGTGCACATGTGGAAGGATGTGGGCCTGTTAGTGGGTTTGTGGGCATGGAGGGGGACAGGATGTAGTGATTGTGGCCTGGGTGGGGTTGTGGTCTTGGTGGTAGTTGGAAGAGTGAGGTGGTGCAATCATTCCAGGTGTGATGGATAGGGGTAATTGTAGATGACATACCCAAGTCCATTCCTCCAGTGAGTCCAGTGAGTCCCTCAGGGTGCAGGATGGCCAGTACCTTTTCCTCCCAGTCAGTGTAGTCGGGTGGTGTTGGTGGAGGTCCTCCCCCAGTCTTCTGGACTGAAATTTGGTGCCTGGATGCCATGGACCTGACATTCCCATGCAGGTCATTCCATCTCTTGTGGATGTCGTCCCTGGTGCGTGGATGATGTCCGACTGCATTGACCTTGTTGACTATTGTCTGCCATAGCTCCATCTTCCTGGCGATGGGTGTGTGCTGGACCTGTGCCCCGAATAATTGTGCCTCTACCTTCAGGGTCTCATCCACCATGGTCCTTAGCTCCCTTTCTGTGAAGCGTGGGTGTTTGGGGGGTGCCATGGTGAGTGTTGTGAATGGTGTCTTGTGTGGATCTAGGTGAGGGTGCTCTTGTGTGGTTGGGTGTATGTATCGTGTATTGTGGCGTTCGGTGTCTGCTTCTGGCGTCCTCTGTATTAGTTGGCCTCATTTCGTTTCAAAGGATTGTGGGGTGTGTCTGTGAGTGTTTTATGGTGTTGTGGGTGTGTGTCACGTGCGTGGGTCTCAAACTTGCCAATGTATGCATTTCTTTCTGTTGGGTCCACTTGCCGCCCGTGGCGGTCTGTGCCGCCAATGGTCGTTCGGCTTCCACTGACCGCTGCAGTGATTTGTGCTTCATTATTTGGAGCGTGAGGTGTTTGTGTGCTCGGTGGTGGCAAGGTGGGAGGTCCAGCATTTCCGCCGACAAGGTCCTTTCGGTGACTGGTGGCAGGGAGATTTTTGTCGGTTTCTGTTTTTTTCATCTTTATATGGTGGGTTTCTGTTCACCGCCAATGGCGTTCTTCTGTTTGCCGTCGACACGGCGGTCGACGGTGTTTACCGCTGTGTTCATAATGAGGGCCTAAGTGTCTGGACCCTGAGTTTTTCCCAGAAGCCGGACTCGAAAGTCAGTGTTCAACATTATGGCTCTGTAATACACCACCTGCTTCTTTATCTGACTCTTGCAACTTTTTTTATTCCTGTTTTCCAATCATTACACTGTTTTTCATCTTTCTCTTCATCCATTTCCCCCCTTTTCGTGTTTTCTTCTTTCTTGCCCTGGATCAGTCAATTGAAAAAAATATATTGTCAGTCCCTAAAAATAAGTATTGCTGGGCCACACCTGCAACCACTGACTCATATCAAGAACTGTATATTCCTAGACCTATATGGTGGTGTTTACATTTTTAATGAAACAGAACATAAATGTCTCGGTTGACAGTATTATACATGTTCATGGAATACACAGAGCCTCATTTACAAGAATCTGACGCATCGGCTCCAATGTGTCAGATTTCTTGGTCTGACCTTCGACCCCCTAACGACGCCATGAATGCACTGTGTTTACAATACAGAACTCCATGGTGCACATTTTCAAAGATGCGTCAGAAATTCTGATGCATCTGTGGCGCTAAACTGACGCATTGCTGGACTATTGTCAAAAAATGATGCTACTCTAGCAATGCGAGGAAGGGTCCCATAGGGAGAAGTCCTGCATCAGTTTAACGGCTGCTCTTAGTGTAGTGCAGTGAAGTTACAGAACGACGCAGTGAAATGTTGTAAATGTCACTGCATCAGTTCTGAGTAGCTTTTGCAGATGGAACAGCTACCTTGCATACATTATACCTGGCGCAGGTATAATGTGACGCAAGGCTTTATAAACTGTTTGTAAATGTGGAGCAGTGTAAAACCCTGCCTGAGCCATCACTGGGTCAAAAAAAAAAAAAAAGACGCAGCTGTGGCGCAAAGGTTTGTAAATGAGGTCCATGGTGAAGTTGGAAGTCTCCCTTTATTTGCAAATATTTTTTTATATAATTAAAACTGTGATAATAAATCAAATCTAAAAAGGCAGCCGCGATGAAAATAGTGCTGAAAATACTACAACTACTCATAATAAAAAATACTGTTACCAATATTAATAATTAGAATAATATTATTAACATAATTATGTGAGGCAACTCAAAGCAAATGAAGAAGAGCAGCTATGATACTCAAATACAGTGTACATTTTTTCGGTTCGAAATGTGAACTGCAATTTAACAGGTATGCTTGCACTCATGCAGAAGAATGGGCCTGGATACATTCTGGAAGCAAGGATTTAGATTGGAGAAGACATGGGCATTATGTTATGAACAAGTCTTAGAGGAGGTTGAAGACATTTTCCTTTAATGCTAAACTTGCGGCATGCTTCTAATGCTGCCATGACCTGCAGCAGCAGCCAGTCGAATGAATTCTGCAGTTTGGAGATACTTCTACTTTAAAGTACTAATTACAGAAGACCAGTGGGCGTAATTTTGGCACACCATTACTTTTACCATTCTATGAATAATTTGCATACAGAATGCTTTATTTTGGCAATCTATTAAAGAGCTAGAGAGTGTTTGTGGCTTATCACATTCATGCAGGAAGTTGAATCCTAGGCCATCTCGTTAAATTCTGTTGATGCATAACAATTTAAAGTATGGCACAGGCTGGTATGACATTTAAAGATGTCTTCGCTTAATTATGTTGCACAAATATCGGGTTGTTTATCCCTGGGAATATAGTCTTTTGAAGTCAAAGTTGGCATGTATACAACAAAAAGATCGTCTTCACTGAACCCTCAAGCGAGCATCCTGGCTGCAAATTGGGGTTCTCACATTTTTTTTATATAATTGTTTGTGATAAGAAATATTACAATTTCGAATACATTTTCCGTCTCTGTGATGGAAAACGTGCTTCTGAACATTATTTAGAATATAAACGCTTTGAAAAAGGAGATGGGAGAGGCACACAGCACTATTTCATTCGTTCTCATATTTTATTGCCCTTTGAGGCTGTAACTGAATTTTTTTTGTTGGAGAAATACTATAAATAGCCATAAAATGTTTGTGCTGGTAAAAAGTTTCTAAAACAAAAGCACTCGCATTCAGATAGGAGAATCGCTGCTACTTTTATCCAGAAGGACAATTAGCTGAAAACAAAATCAACCTGTCTACTTTTTTCCCATACGGTAGAAAATTTAAAACATTAAAAAGAAATATGAAATGCAATATTGGCTTGAAGCTCTGTAAGAATACTCTTAAAGATACTATGCTTTCATGGCTTACAGTGTGCTTAAAATGCTACAGGCCCTGATGCTGTAGGACTAAGGCATATTAAAGGGAAATGCTTATAAATATGCAAAATTCTCTAGATGAGGAAATTACATAGTATTCCTTTTGGTGATACAGAAGGTACTTCATCGAAAGGGAATTTATTTATCCCTAAGCTCAATGAAATGCACTTTGTATGGCATCCTTACACATACTGCCTGGACAAAAGCATGACTGAGAACAGAAAGAAATGGACGTTCATTCACCAGAACGCCATGGGTAGCGCGGGTGACAACACAAACCATTTAGACTTCAATAGCATTGCAGGAATGACCCTGTCAGGAGATGCCTCTTAGTGGAGAGACAGGAGAAGAGGAGGAAAATCTATTACCGTGGCACCTTCCCTCTGATTTAATCTCACCTGTTGAAAGGAGAGAAAGGAAGCCAAATAATATGCTTCCAGGAAACATGGGCGACGGAACCTTTCGATATAGAAGGGTATGTAGGGCATTATAGACCGCCCAAAAAAAAAGGCAGACCAAAAGGAGGCTTAGCAATTTTTATAGAAATAGCGCTTAGAATAGAAGCAATCCAGGTACCTACAGTAAATTGGTATGAGAACCCTAAATGGGAGATTTCAATCAGACACTCCACCGGAGTGGACCTACTTCTCACCCCTTGCTTGTTCCATAATAGATTACACAATAGTAACACTAAATCTCTGGGAAGGGATAAAATCCGTTAGTATAACAAAAAACCAAGTAGCGACCAAGGACGACAGAAAATGGTGCTTCCAACACAAATAGAATATCACCAACAGATAGCTATGTGGGCGGGGGAAGACACCACAATGAACTACCGAAGGCTAATATGGTCTAGTAAAGTGAATGCCCAAGTAAAAGAGATGGCCGAAACTCTAGTAAAAAAAAACAAGCAAATTGATATGGTAATAAAGTTAAACAGTGGGAGGTCTTCCTATATAGTATAAGAGAAAAGGGAATTGCAAAGAAGCCCCATGAGGGCCCCCGAGGAAGACTAGTTGAGCAGACCCGGGCATGAATAAAATTATCCATTCTGGTTCAGAAGTTAAGGAAAGAAAAGAACAAACTGCAAAGGTACATTAGGAAAGACCCACAAAATTAAGATTTACAGCACATCTTCCGTAAAGTAAATAAAAGTTTGCAAAGACAGGTCTTGGAAGAAAAAATGAAAGAAATGATGAGTTCTGGGCAAAGATGCTATTTTTGGTAAAACAAAAAAATGCAAGGCAGTTCTGGAAAACTGTAAAAGAAATAAATCGGCCTCAAAGACCAGTAATAAAGTCCAATATAGCAGAACAGACATGGGTCCAATTTTTAAATGGAATATTTAAACCAACAGTAACAGGGCCAAGAGAGGAAAAGCCTAAAAGTGAAGACATCAGGAAAGGGGCCATAGAAACCAAAGACAGCATTTTAGATAGCTTCCAGGAGAATCAAATAAGGAAAATAGTACTAAGATACAGGAAGGATGGTGCTCCAGGACCAAATGGCATTCCTCAAGCCTTGTATCTGTCAAATACAGATTTATGGATACCAGTATTAACCACAGTTTATAACTGTGTGCTACACCAGCAGATAGTACCAGATTCATGGCGGGATTCTATAATAAACCCTATTTATAAGAAAGGTAACAGAGATGCACAAGAAAATTACGATTAATTATGTTACAAGATATAGAAGCAAAGTATTTTACTAGCCTACTTCTAAGTGAATTAAGAGAATGGGCAATGGATAGAAAGATTGTCCCACTAAATCAAACCGGATTCACACAAGGAGTAGGACCAGACACTAATATATTAGCATTATCTTTGTTAATGGAGAAACAAATTCAAAAGAAGTTACCAATGCTCCTTTGCTTCATTGATTTTAAATCAGCCTTTGACTCTGTAAATCGAAATTTACTATGGAGGAAGCTCACAGTAATGGGCATCCCATCCGGTCTTCTTAAAGTAATACAGCTCCTGTACACTGATACTTGGGTGAGGATATGGATAGGGGATGGGTCTGTCTTGTCACGAAAAATAGAAACCTTTCAAGGACTGAAACAAGGCTGTGTCCTGGCACCCTATCTCTTTAATTTATTTTTAGCAGACCTATCACAAGAACTAAAAACAGTAAACTCACATGCACCAAGACTAGGCCAGATAACTATATCAAATCTGCTATACGCAGATGATGTGGCTCTATTAAGCCAAACCCAGGTCGGGCTTCAAAGACTACTGGGAGGGCTAGGAAACTACTCAAAACAAAATGGTCTGATAGTTAACTTAGAAAAGACCAAGGTAATGGAATGTAGTCATAGGATAAATAAAAAATATAGATGGTTTATGAACGGAGAACAGGTGGAATTAGTCCATTCCTATTGCTACCTTGGAGTACGGTTTGATGAACGGGGTGTTTTACCCAACACAGGGAGGAGTTGAAATGGAAAGGTCTAACACTGCGCATAGCGCTCTCAACACTAAAAAGAACGTTGAACTGCCCTAGTTTCATTCCATTATTAAAGGTTATATCGACCAAATTGGCACCTAGCTTAAAGTATGGCAGTGTGGCATTGCCAGGGCGTGATGCACAATGTCTAAATACGAGTATAATAATAACATATAGACAGCTATTTCGCCTACCTCCAAACGCATCGCCAGCACAGATACAATTGGAGTTCGGGCTAACAGACCTGACAATAGATAGGAAAGGGGCCTAAATGAAATCTTCGTATAGAATAAAAACTAATAAGAGGATGGACCTGTGTCAGGTTCTGTGGCAAGAACTCCAAAGAAATAGTGAGCATCCGGCTGCGCGCTATCTGACCAAGGCAATAAATTATTTTGAGATGCACGAAAGATGGGAAAGTAACCTATCAGTAGCATGTTTCAAAAGAGTAGTAAAGAGCAAAATCAAGATACTATCTATATTAAGGATAAAGAAATATGATGAAAAAGATTAGGGGGTACTAAATGAGTATAAATGCCTACGTCAGCAGCTGTATCTAGAAGAAGGTTGGTCTCCTGTTCTAAGAAAGGAATTTCTGTATATTCAACTAGGAAAGTTACCTGGTGATAATAAAGACTATTCAGGGAGAAAGGAGAACCCTAATGAACTTTGTAGGTTATGTAATAAGGGGAAGAGGAATATGATTCACCTTTTATGTTTGTGCCCTGCCTTAGAGCAAGAGAGAAAACGCTTGCTA
The DNA here is from genome assembly GCF_031143425.1 of Pleurodeles waltl. Taxonomy (NCBI): domain Eukaryota; kingdom Metazoa; phylum Chordata; class Amphibia; order Caudata; family Salamandridae; genus Pleurodeles; species Pleurodeles waltl. Next base: position 807,751,581 of record NC_090440.1, read on the forward strand.
GAATCGCTTTTTAATCAACGTGATATAAGGAAATGCAGACAAGCAGCAATAGCATGCCTAAAACCAGGTGACCCAGTCCTGAACTCAAATATGGTGAAAATATTTAAGACAGCTGAGAATATCTTTTTAGGAAAATGAACAGAACAATGAGACAGGAGGGGGACAAACAAAGACCAAGGTTATGATTTTATACTGTATTTATTTAGTAAGTGTAATATTTATGCATTTTTTATGTATGTTTATAATTTTAGATTTTACGCTGACAATATATGGCACACCATTGTAATGGTTTTAATTAACTGTACAATAAAGATTATCCATTCATTTATTCCAATGTATTCTTGTGATGGGCCGACGCTTCGGTCAGACCCGTCGTACCCCTGGGGCACCGACGACATAGGGATTCTCGACCCGGATGTCCTCTGGGCGGGAACCAATCAGCAGATACTTCCGGGAACGACCGACAGCAACAGCCACTTCGCACCTTTACCAGCATTGAAAAGGATGGTGAAGATGATGACGGGGCAACAGAGGCGGGAGGCGAAAGCGGCAAAGAGGAGCAGGACGGCGAGGAGCATATGAAAGAAGAAGACGAGTGCAGAGGAAGAGACGGGGCGACCGGATCGGCGGGAGCAGTCCGGTGGAGGTTCTTCCCAGTGGGACGCCAGGGATATCCCAAGACCGCCAGCACCGAGAAGTCAGCAGAGGGCCAGGAGGCAGTGTGCCCATACGCGGGCCACACTCTGGGGAGAGCGTGGCCTTTGCAGGTGCGTGACTAGGGCTGACTAGGTGAAGGGAGGTGGAGGGGAAGCAGCAGTGAGGATACTCTGCTTAGAAACGCGGAATACTCCGCTATTATTTTTTTTGTTTTGTTTGTTTTTTTGACTGCTACAAAAACAGTGGTAAAAAGTTCTTTATGTTGTGGTTTCTGTTATTATTGTTCCGTGATGAAGTCAAAAACAAAAAGAGATAGAAAAAGGGCAGGTAAAAACAGAACACCATAAATGAAACTAAAGAGGTCTAATGAAAAGCCTCACCCAGTAGAAAGTGTTTCTTTGTTGATATAATCCGTACGGTCAGAAAAAGGGAAAGTAAAGGAAGGAAAAAGGGTAACATCAGAAGAAGAGGAAAAAAATGAAAACCCAAAGAAAGACAGCCAGGAGTTAAAAGACAGGGACAATAGGGGACAAATGAGAAAAAACAACAGACGAGAGAAAGAGAAGGAAAAGGAGAAAAGAAAAAAAAAGAGACAGAAAATAGAAAGCGAGGAAAAGAACAAAAGACTCACCAGTCCACTTACCGTTCTCTCTCTCTTTCTTCCCACATGTGCCTCCGGGGACTCCACCTGAAAAGAAGAAGACAAAGGTGAACCTCAGTGAAAGAGCAGCTGCACCAAGTACAACTAGCACAGACTAACCCTTAACCCAAAGAAAAAAGGAAACAATAAAGACTGTGGGCCTGATTACGATTCCGGCGGGCGGCGGAGGCCGCCCGCCAGAATTCCGCCCTCCATAATACCGCTCCGCGGTCAGAAGACCGCGGAGGGTATTATGAGTTTTTCCCTGGGCTGGCGGGCGGTCTCCAAAAGACCGCCCGCCAGCCCAGGGAAAAACTCCCTTCCCACGAGGATGCCGGCTCGTAATAGAGCCGGCGGAGTGGGAAGGTGCGACGGGTGCTGTTGCACCCGTCGCGTATTTCACTGTCTGCAAGGCACACAGTGAAATACATTTTGGGGCCCTCTTACGGGGGCCCCGCGACTCCCCCTCCCGCCATCCGGTTCCCGGCGGGAGAACCGCCAGGAACTGGATGGCGGGAGGGGGAGTCGGAATCCCCAAGCCGGTGCAGCAAGCTGCGCCGGCTTGGAGGATTCTTTGGGGGCAGCGGGAAACCGGCAGGAGACCGCCGGTTTCCCTTCTCTGACCACGGCTAAGCCGCCGCGGTCAGAATGTAATCCGCCAGGGTCGTAATGACCACCTGTGTGTTGAAAACCTGACCAAGGGCTGATTGTCATCATTGCACCACCCTACTACAGTGGTGTCAGAAGTGGGATCCTCTTCTCAGGAAGACCCCCACACAAGAAGGGACCAAAATGGAAGACAAACCCACCCTCACTGACATGATAGCCCAGTTGGCGGAAGGACAAAGACACCTCTAATTGGTTTGGGAGCAGCAACTGAAGGAAGCAAAGAGGGAAAGAGATGCACTGCAGACCGCCCTAAAGAGCCAGGCCACAATCATTGCAAACAATCAACTGGTCCATGAAACACCATTGGGAAAATTGACTGAAATTATAGCCCAGACCAAGGTACACCCCAACATCCCAAGCAGTGTCCTTCAAAAATACCAGTACAATGAGGACCCTGATTCATTTTTCACCAATTTCGAGCAGGTGGCAAGCTCCGCCAATTGGCCCACAGACAAATGGGGACAGTACGTGGCCCCTCTATTAACAGGCCATCTACAAGCTGCATACCAGGCGGTTAACCCGGGAGGCGTAACCCCCTACAATGAAATAAAAAAGGCAATCCTGGAACGGATTGGGCTGGACCAAGAGGGTTATTGAGCCCGGTTTCGGCAAACTAAGTGGATGCCCCACGAAAACCCCCATACCTCATATTATCGGGTAAATCACGCAGGCAGAAAGTGGCTCCACCCCACAGAGACCACTAAGGATGATATGTTTAATGCTATTATTCTAGAACAATACCTTGACGCTCTCCTCGCCACTACTCGCAACTGGGTCGGACAGCACCCTGATCTCACCAATCGTACGGCAATTGATCTAGCTTGTGCCTTCCATCGTGCGCCTGAGTTTCGAGAGGCCCATCCGAAAACCACTTCAACAACACCGCGGACACCAGTTTCCAAACTTAGCTACCCCAGACCATCAGTAGGCTCCAGTACGGATAGAGCAACCACATCCCATTCCACCCCTTCTAGGTACATCATGACTGGTCCACAGTGGTTTCATTGCTCCGAATGAGGCCATATAGCCCGCAATTGCCCATTAAAAAAAGAAGTAATGCCTGAAATGTCAATTAAGAAACCCATCCCCGACCGTATTGTCCCATTACAACCCTTGCCCATCATAGAAGTTCCCTTTACCAGGGTGGAAATGGATTTGGTGGAGACCCTAACCCCATCTGTAAAAGGACACCAGTATCTGTTAGTTTTAGTTGATTATGCCACAAGGTACCCGGAGGCCATACCCGTAGCCAGTATGAACACCAAAACCATAGCACAAGCCATGATCGAGTGTTTTTCACGCATAGGGTTTCCCAAAGAGATTCTTACCAATCAGGGAACACCATTTATGTCAAGACTCATGTCCGAGATCTGCCATTCCCTAGGGTAAAACAAATACGGACCTCTGTGTACCACCCCCAGACAGATGGTCTGGTAGAACGCTATAATAAGACCATTAAAATCTTACAGAGAAAAGTCATAAGTGACTACGGAAGGGATTGGGAGAAGAAATTGCCTCTGGTCCTCTATGCACTATAAACTCATATAAAATCCTCTACTGGGCATAGTCCTTTTGAATTGTTGTTTGGCAGACAGCCGCGTACTCTCTTGGAGATGCTGGCCAAACAGTAGGAAGAGTCTGAGGATGAAATCAAGAATATCCTATCTTATACAAAAGACCTGAGAGAAAACATCCATAAAATGTGGGAAGAGACACACAAAACATTGAGGGAGGCACAAAAAAACTAAAATCTTATTATGACACTCATAGTACACCACGTAGCCTGTCGTTGGTAGACAAGATGTTAGTCCTCTTACCCACCAGTGAGAATAAACTATTGGCCCGCTGGCAGGGTCTGTATACAGTCTTAGAACAGGTCAACCCCACAACATATAAGATTGGGATACGTAACGGAACCGGTAGAGAACAAATCTATCATATTAAACGCCTTAAAAAATGGTATGAGAATAGAGAGGCCCATGCAAATCTTTACATAACCACTGAAAGTGAAACTGAGATTCCGATTTATCCCCCAAAGACAAACACTCAGACCAATGTATCAATGCCCCAATTGAATGAGAACCTATCTCAGGATCAAAAGAAGCAACTAAAACGCCTAATCTTCACTAGTTTAGATGTGTTTTCCAAAACCCCAGGCAGGACCCATCTAATACAACACCATATACGTACTATTGGGGACAAAGTAGCCCGACAACGACCCTATAGAATCCCAGAAGCCAAACGACAGGTAGTGGAACAGGAAGTTAAAAATATGTTAGATGCTGGTATAATTGAACCTTCTTCCAGTCCATGGTGTTCCCCAGTGGTCCTGGTACCAAAACCCAATGGGACCACCAGGTTTTGTATAGACTTTAGGCAAGTAAATGCATTATCCCATTTTGATTCCTACCAATGCCCCGGATTGATGAGTTATTGGAATGTTTAGGACAGGCTGCCTATATGACCACCTTGGATTTAACGAAGGGATATTGGCAAATATCTTTTAGAAGTGATGATAGGGAAAAGACGGCATTTGCCATCCCCTCAGGCCTATACTAGTTTACCGTTCTACCGTTAGGTCTACATGGGGCACTAGCCACTTTTCAGCGTCTCATAAACATGATTCTTCGCCCTTTCCAGGCCTATGCAGCTGCGTACCTGGATGACATTGTCATTTATAGTGCTAGATGGGAGGAGCACCTTGAGCATCTACGTTATGTAATTCAAACCTCACGGGCAGCCCACCTTAGTGCAAACCCTGAAAAGTGTAAATTGGGACATACTACCATTAGATACCTCGGATATATCATAGGGGAAGGAAAGGTTAGACCTCAAATGGACAAGGTACAGGCCATTTCTCAACTGCACCTTCCGCGTAAAAAAAAAGACATCAGAGCCTTCTTGGGCATGGTGGGTTATTATCGGCGGTTTATACCGCATTTTTCTGCAATCGCTGCCCCCCTCACTGAGTTGATGGGTAAGAATAAACCCAATCACCTGACTCATCTCTCGGACCCGAGAGACATAGGCCCTCATTCTGACCTTGGCGGGCGGCGGAGGCCGCCCGCCAAAGTCCCGCCGTCAGGTTACCGTTCCGCGGTCGAAAGACCGCGGCGGTAATTCTGACTTTCCCGCTGGGCTGGCGGGCGGTCGCCTTCAGACCGCCCGCCAGCCCAGCGGGAAAGAGGCTTCCACGATGAAGCCGGCTCGGAATCGAGCCGGCGGAGTGGAAGCTGTGCGACGGGTGCAGTTGCACCCGTCGCGTATTTCACTGTCTGCGCAGCAGACAGTGAAATACATTTAGGGGCCCTCTTACGGGGGCCCCTGCAATGCCCATGCCAGTGGCATGGGCACTGCAGGGGCCCCCAGGGGCCCCGCGACCCCCCCTACCGCCATCCGGATCCCGGCGGTCGGACCGCCGGGATCTGGATGGCGGTAGGGGGGGTCGGAATCCCCTCGGCGGCGCAGCAAGCTGCGCCGCCTTGGAGGATTCAATGGGCGGCGGTACACTGGCGGGCTCCCGCCAGTGTACCGCCGCCCATTGAATGCCGGCCATTGGTGCCGGTCCGACCGCGGCTTTACCGCCGCGGTCAGAATCCCCATTGGAGCACCGCCGGCCTGTCGGCGGTGCTCCCGCGGTCCTCCGCCCTGGCGGTCTTTGACCGCCAGGGTCAGAATGACCGCCATAGTTTCGAGCACCTAAAATCTCTATTGACCTCTGAACCAGTACTTTGTTGCCCCAATTTTAGTAAGCCATTTCTCGTCCAAACGGATGCCTCCAATCTGGGTATAGGGGCAGAATTATCCCAATCCGATGAGGAAGGGTTTCTCCACCCTGTTGTATATATCAGCAGGAAGCTGCTGCCGCGTGAGCGCCAGTACCCGATCCTGGAGAAAGAATGTCTGGCCATCAAGTGGGCTGTTGAGTCCCTCCGTTATTATTTAACCGGACGTCCTTTCACGTTATTAACGGATCATGCCCCTTTGGCATGGTTGGCTCAACACAAGGACACAAATGCTCATATCCTCCGGTGGTTCCTTTCACTTTAATCTTTCTCCTTTCAGGTTCTCCATTCCCCAGGATGCCGTCAGACCAACGCGGACTACCTGTCTCGATATCCGTTGGATGCTTGGCTCTATCAGCCACTTTCTAGGGGAAGTGACTGTGACAAGCCGACGCTTCGGTCGGACCCGCCGTACCTCTGGGGCACCGACGACATAGGGATTCCCGACTGTAGGAAAGTCCTCCTTTTTGCCCTGGTCACCCCTACACTTTTTGGACAGGTACTGGTGGTTACTGACTCTTGGCTGTGCCCTGGGTACTGCTTACCAGTCCCAGGGCCAGTGCTCTGTGTAAAATGGATATGCAAATTAGGCTAATTATAATTGGCTAAGTTAACCTACCTATAAGTCCCTAGTATATGGTAGGGCATGTAGGTTTAGGGACCACAGCATAGGTAGTGCACCCATAGGTGCACTGCTGAGGTGCCCAGTGTCATTTTAAAGGCAGGCCTGCCTTGCTGGCTGCTTTTAAATTAAAGTTATATGCAAATTCGACTTTGGAATTAAAAGTAGTTCCAAAGTCTTAAACTACCTTATTTGTACATATAAGTCACCCCTAAGGGGTGCCCTATGTGCCCCTAGGGCTGGGTGCCATTTAACTATAAGCAGGGACTTTATAAAAATAGCTTTATAAGCCCTGGTGAGGTAAAAACAACCAAATTTGTTTTCCCTCATTGTAGTGAATGGCCTTCATAGGCTAGAATGGGGAGACTTTATTTTAATTGTTAAAGTCTCCTTAAATGATGCATACCAAGAGTTTGGTATCAAATTAATTGTTGTAATAAATCCCACAACTTCCAGTTGTTGGTTTTAATATAACTTGTTCAGGTAAAGAGTTTTAAACTTTACCTGAAAAGTTGCCAATTTCAGCCCTGGATTGTTTTTGCTGCTGTGCTCTGATTGGCCAGCCTCTAGCAGCCTGGCCAGGCTACATTGATGAGGTGTGAAGTGACCTGGCTTCACACAAAGAAATGTGCCTGTGGGAGGGAATCTCCCCTCAGCAGATGGTGAGGCAGGAAGGGGGAGGGCTGCCAAACTGGTCTTCAAAGGCAGAGAAGGACATTTGGAGCAACCATCAACACCCCCACACCCTGCGACCCCAGACAACTAGGTGCCCCCTTGATTAGATTAGGAGAGGGCAGGTGAGGGGTGTGTTTATGATTTTTAGCCACACCAGTGGGTGGGCTCAGCCAGATGAAACCTCCAAAAATCAGATTCAACCATGATGGATTTTTGGAGAATGTTGCCTCCTGGGATTGATTTCTGCCACACTTCCCAGGAAATGGTCATCACAGGGGGAAGGACCCTGCACCTGATTGGGGAACCAGGACCCCCCTGCTTTTCACCCAGGAGCAAGGATAAAACTGGCAGACCTGCACGCACATCTCAGATCCCCATCAGATTCCAACAAGGAAGAACCAAAGGAGAAGAAGGACTGCCCTGCTGGACCCCTGGCCTGCACCTGGAACCTGCACTCAGAAGGACTGCACCAGCTGCACACTTGGGCTTCACCACAAGAAGGACTTTGCCTGGCTTCAACTGGTTCAAGGAGGGACTCCCTGTTTGCTACAGGTGAAAAATTGCTAACCAGAGTCCCCTGCACCAACTCCTGAAGAAATCAACCAGCTGGCCACTGCCCAGTGGCCAAAAAGGAGTTTGTGCCAGGTGCATTCTGGGAGTTGTAGTCCGCACCCCCCAAGAACCATCTCAGAACTTCTGGACCCTTGGGGTGAGCTGTGGACCTCAAAAGAACCTTAAAAGAACATCTGGGAGAAGCCCCAGAAGTTAGGAGAACTTTTGTAAAAAAGCTCCATAGAGGGACCGACCCGCCGTGGCAACTCTAGCCGGCTTGCCTCAACCGCGACCCGGCCTGATTTCCTGGTTCTTCCTGGTAAAGAAAATCTCAGAAAAAGAGACTAAGGTGGTCATTCTGACCCTGGCGGTCTTTGACCGCCAGGGCGGAGGACCGCGGGAGCACCGCCGACAGGCCGGCGGTGCTCCAATGGGGATTCCGACCGCGGCGGTAAAGCCGCGGTCGGACCGGCACCACTGGCGGGGTCCCGCCAGTGTACCGCGGCCCCATTGAATCCTCCGCGGCGGCGCAGCTTGCTGCACCGCTGCGGGGATTCCGACCCCCCCTACCGCCATCCAGATCCCGGCGGTCGGACCGCCGAGATCCGGATGGCGGTAGGGGGGGTCGCGGGGCCCCTGGGGGCCCCTGCAGTGCCCATGCTACTGGCATGGGCATTGCAGGGGCCCCCGTAAGAGGGCCCCTACATGTATTTCACTGTCTGCTGCGCAGACAGTGAAATACGCGACGGGTGCAACTGCACCCGTCGCACAGCTTCCACTCCGCCGGCTCGATTCTGAGCCGGCTTCATCGTGGAAGCCTCTTTCCCGCTGGGCTGGCTGGCGGTCTGAAGGCGACCGCCCGCCAGCCCAGCGGGAAAGTCAGAATTACCGCCGCGGTCTTTCGACCGCGGAACAGTAACCTGACGGCGGGACTTTGGCGGGCGGCCTCCGCCGCCCGCCAAGGTCAGAATGAGGACCTAAGTCCAAAGGTAAAAAGTTGACCGGGACATTCCAGCCAGCGTATCCGAGGAGGGCTCCAGGGACGTCGGATCAAGATTCAGATTTACCCCGGTCGAAGGATTTTCACCTCGAAAAAGAGACTAAGGGCCTGATTCTAACTTTGGAGGACGGTGTTAAACCGTCCCAAAAGTGGCGGATATACCACCTACCGTATTACAAGTCCATTATATCCTATGGAACTCGTAATACGGTAGGTGGTATATCCGCCACTTTTGGGACGGTTTAACACCGTCCTCCAAAGTTAGAATCAGGCCCTAAGTCCGAAGGTAAAAATCTCCACCGAGGATTCCCGCATCGCGTATCCGGAGAAGGGCTCCAGGAGGTCGGATTGGACTGGCAGGTTCGTCCCGCTGAAGAAAATCTTCGAAAAAGAGACTAAGGGGGTCATTCTGACCCTGGCGGTCATGCTGGCGGTGCTTCCTGGCCAATTCTGTCAGAAAAGGGAAACCGGCGGTTTCCCGCCGGTTTTCCCCTGGCCATAGGAATCCTCCATGGCGGCGCTGCAAGCAGCGCCGCCATGGGGATTCCGACCCCCTTCCAACAGGATGGCGAGAACGGGTGTCGTGGGGCCCCTGGGGGCCCCTGCACTGCCCATGCCACTGGCAGTGCAGGGGCCCCCTAACAGACCCCCTAACAGACCCCCATAATGATTTTCAGTGTCTGCTTAGCAGACACTGAAAATCGCGACGGGTGCCACTGCACCCGTCGCACCCCAGCAACTTCGCCGGCTCCATTCGGAGCCGGCTTCATCATTGCTGGGTCTTTCCCGCTGGGCGGGCGGGCGGCCTTTTGGCAGTCGCCCGCCCGCCCAGCGGGAAAGTCAGAATGACCGCCGCGGTCATTTGACCGCGGTGCGGTCTTCTGGCGGGGGAACTTTGGGGGGTGGCCTCCGCCGCCCGCCGAAGTTAGAATGACCCCCTAAGTGTGAAGGTAAACTTTTAACCGAGGCCTCCCACGGCCTGTAGCCGAGCAGGGCTCCATCGTGGTCGGTCTTAAACTTTGACTTTGCCCCGGTCGAGGTGCAACCAGATGACCTGATTGGCGCTTTTTTTTTCTAGGCGCTAAAAAAATAATAATTCTTTAAAAATTCTATCTCCGGTTCCCCTTATCTGATTTTATTCGTTTTGGTGTCATTTTAAAGATAAAAATATAATCTATTTTTATAAATTGGTTTTGGATTTTTAAACTGTTTCCTGTGTTTTATTTAATTACTGTTTTTTGATATTTGAATGGTTTACACTGTGGGGGTCATTACGACCTTTGCGGGCGGCGGTGGCACTCACGCGGCCCCCATTATGACATTCCCGCTGGGCCGGCCCAGCGGGGATGAGGCCGCAACATAGGAGCCGGCTCCTAATGGAGCCGGGGGTGTTGCGGCCATGCGACGGGTGCAGTTGCACCCGTCGCGCTTTTCACTATGCAGACAGTGAAAAGCTGGCCGGGGCCCTGTTAGGGGGCCCCTGCACTGCCCATGCCAGTGGCATGGGCAGTGCTGGGGCCCCCAGGACACCCCTTACCGCCAGCCTCTTCCTGGCGGTGCCAGAAACAGGCTGGCGGTAGGGTTGTCATAATCCCCAGAACAGCACTGACCTGCCGAATTATCTCCGCCGGGACTAAAATGGCGGGTCCTGTAATAGGGCAGGAAGCACCGCCAGCCTGTTGGCGGTGCTTCTGTCATTTTAGCCCTGGCGGTCTCGGACCACCAGGGTCAAAATGACCCCCTCTGTCTCCTAAGTTAAGCCTTGACGCTCGTTGCCAAGCTACCAAGGGTTGAGCTGGGGTTAATTTACTGAGACCTAACTGGACCTTAGTGGAGGTTAGTGGCCTATTGCTAAGTGTAGGTACCTACCTGCCCTTGCCAATAACTCATTTTCCAACACCGACCCGGATGTCCTCCTGGCGGGAACCAATCAGTAGATACTTCCGGGGAACGACCAGAAGCAACAACCACTTTGCGCCTTCACCAGCATTGAAAAGGATGGTGACGGCAATGACGGGGCAACAGAGGCAGAAGGCGAAAGCGGCAAAGAGGAGCAGGACGGCGAGGGCCAGGAGGCAGTGTGCCCATACGTCGGCCACACTCTGCGGAGAGCGTGGCCTTTGCAGGTGCGTGGCCAGGGATGACCGGGTGAAGGGAGGTGGAGGGGAAGCAGCAGTGAGGATACTCTGCTTAGAAACGTGGAATACTCTGCTATAATTTTTTATTTTTATTTTTTTACTGCTACAAAAACAGTGGTAATAAGTTCTTTATGTTGTGGTTTCTGTTAGTATTGTTCCGTGATGAAGTCAAAAACAAAAAGAGATAGAAAAAGGGCAGGTAAAAACGGAACACCATGAATGAAACTAAAGAGGTCTAATGAAAAGCCTCACCCAGTAGAAAGTGTTTCTTTGTTGATATAATCCGTACGGTCAGAAAAAGGGAAAGGAAAGAAAGGAAAAAGGGTAACATCAGAAGAAGAGGAAAAAAAAGAAAACCCAAAGAAAGACAGCCAGGAGGTAAAAGACAGGGACAATAGGGGACAAACGAGAAAAAACAACAGATGAGAGAAAGAGAGAGAAAGAAAAGGAGAAAAGAAAAAAGAGAAAGAAAATAGAAAGAGAGGAAAAGAACAAAAGACTCACCAGTCCACTTACCGTTCTCTCTCTTTTTCTTCCCACATGTGTCTCCGGGGACCCCACCTGAAAAGAAGAAGACGAAGGTGAACCTCAGTGAAAGAGCAGCTGCACAAAGTACAACTAGCACAGACTAACCCGTAATCCAAAGAAAAAAGGAAACAATAAAGACTGTGGTGGTCATTCCAACCCTGGCAGTCGGTGTTAACGCGGCGGCAAAACTGCTAACAGGCTGGCAGTAAAAAAAATGCAATTCCGACCCTGGCGGAAACCGCCAACAGAGACCGCCACTTCAACACACCGCCCGCCACGGCGGGACAAACAAACAGTGCGGCGGTCACCGCCAACAGACAAGCGGGAGACAATGTACCGCCCACCCTATCACAACCCACCAATCCGCCAGCTTTTCCGGGGCGGTAGCCCCGCCGATAAAAACACGGCAGAAACAGCCATTTCAAACAGAAAACGCTCACCTCCATACACCCCACGAGGAATCTGGACAGCATGGAACCCGAACTCCACATCCTCCCAGCGATTGTCTTTCTGCTCCTCTACCAGGAGCACGAACGCCGGCGCAGAAGACAACGGTGAGTACTGCACCTACGACACAGGGGAGGGGGAGGCAAAAAATTACGGGGAAACACATATGCGACACACCCACCCTCACCCTCACCCACTACAACACACACATCAATGCATAGCAACACATCACAGTTACCCCCCCAAACCCCCCGGAAGAATGCAAAGACAAAAGGAAATGATTATAAACTTTGGAATATATTGTATGACTGAGTATAAAATATATCATACATCTAAAACTTTATATACATAAATTGTCCAGTCCGATATGTGTATCAGGCATTGTTTGTGGGCCACTGGGCCCAAATCACATGGGCAAAGCCCACACAGGATGCCTGACTCCAACGGAGAGAACACTGCAGGGGCATCAGATAGGAAAACTACAGGCACCTCAGGTGGAAGGGAAGGGGGGGCACCTCAGCCAGATGAGTCCACGACGCCAGATCCACGAGGGGCCTCCATGGCCACTGTTCCATCCTGGGGAGTGCAAAGCCACAGTCTCTCAAGTCTCTGCAGTGGGTGGCTTGCCCACTGTGCCACCCTGGGGAGTGCAAAGCCACAGTCTCTCAAGTCTCTACAGTGGGTGGCTTGCCCACTGTGCCATCCTGGGGAGTGCAAAGCCACCGTCTCTCAAGTCTCTACAGTGGGTGGGTTGCCCACTGTGCCATCCTGGGGAGTGCAAAGCCACAGTCTCTCAAGTCTCTACAGTGGGTGGCTTGCCCACTGTGCCATCCTGGGGAGTGCAAAGCCACAGTCTCTCAAGTCAATATCAGTCTCCACTGGTACTGGAGGGGGACTAGTGCCCAGAGTGCTTCGTGCAGCCCTGCCCGACACAGATGCGGGCCTGCCCCTTCCGCCAATGGGCCAGCGGTGCTTGAGACGGCGGTGCCCAGCGGAGCGGTGCTTGAGATGAAGGGCCCAGCGCAGTGGTGCTTGAGACGGCGGTGCCCAGCGGAGTGGTGCTGGAGATGAAGGGCCCAGCGGAGCAGTGCTTGAGATGAAGGGCCCAGCGGAGCAGTGCTTGAGATGAAGGGCCTAGCGCAGCGGTGCTTGAGACGGCGGTGCCCAGCGGAGCGGTGCTTGAGATGAAGGGCCCAGCGGAGCAGTGCTTGAGATGAAGGGCCCAGCGGAGCAGTGTTTGAGATGAAGGGCCCTGTGGAGCAGTGCTTGAGATGAAGGGCCCAGCGGAGCAGTGCTTGAGATGAAGGGCCCAGCGCAGCAGTGCTTGAGACGGCGGTGCCCAGCGGAGCGGTGCTTGAGGTGAAGGGGCCAGCGCAGCGGTGCTTGAGACGGGGGTGCCCAGCGGAGCGGTGCTTGAGACGGCGGTGCCCAGTTCAGCGGTGCTTGAGATGAAGGGCCCAGTTCAGCGGTGCTTGAGACGGCGGTGCCCAGCGGAGCGGTGCTTGAGATGAAGGGCCCAGCGCAGCGGTGCTTGAGACGGCGGTGCCCAGCGGAGCGGTGCTTGAGATGAAGGGCCCTGCGGAGCGGTGCTTGAGATGAAGGGCCCAGCGCAGCGGTGCTTGAGACGGCGGTGCCCAGTTCAGCGATGCTTGAGACGGCGGTGCCCAGTTCAGCGGTGCTTGAGACGGCGGTGCCCAGTTCAGCTTTGCTTGAGGCGGCGGTGCCCAGTTCAGCGGTGCTTGAGATGAAGGGCCCAGTTCAGCGGTGCTTGAGACGGCGGTGCCCAGTTCAGCAGTGCTTGAGATGAAGGGCCCAGCGCAGCGGTGCTTGAGACGACGGTGCCCAGCAGAGCGGTGCTTGAGATGAAGGGCCCAGCGCCACGGTGCTTGAGACGGCGGTGCCCAGCGGAGCGGTGCTTGAGATGAAGGGCCCAGCGGAGCGGTGCTTGAGATGAAGGGCCCAGCGCAGCGGCGCTTGAGACAGCAGTGCCCAGCAGAGCTGTGCTTGAGATGAAGGGCCCAGCGGAGCGGTGCTTGAGACGGCGGTGCCCAGTTCCGCGGTGCTTGGGATGGCGGTGCCCAGTTCTGGGGTGCTTGAGACGGCGGTGCCCAGTTCAGCAGTGCTTGAGACGGCGGTGCCCAGTTCAGCGGTGCTTGAGATGAAGGGCCCAGTTCAGCGGTGCTTGAGACGGCGGTGCCCAGTGCAGCGGTGCTTGAGAGGGCGGTGCCCAGTTCAGCAGTGCTTGAGACGGCGGTGCCCAGTTCAGCGGTGCTTGAGACGGCGGTGCCCAGTTCAGCGGTGCTTGGGACGGCGGTGCCCAGTTCAGCGGTGCTTGAGATGAAGGGCCCAGCGCAGCGGTGCTTGAGACGACGGTGCCCAGCGGAGCGGTGCTTGAGATGAAGGGCCCAGCGCCGCGGTGCTTGAGACGGCGGTGCCCAGCAGAGCGGTGCTTGAGATGAAGGGCCCAGCGGAGCGGTGCTTGAGATGAAGGGCCCAGTGCAGCGGCGCTTGAGACGGCAGTGCCCAGCGGAGCTGTGCTTGAGATGAAGGGCCCAGCGGAGCGGTGCTTGAGACACCGGTGCCCAGTTCCACGGTGCTTGGGACGGTGGTGCCCAGTTCTGCGGTGCTTGAGACGGCGGTGCCCAGTTCAGCAGTGCTTGAGACGGCGGTGCCCAGTTCAGCGGTGCTTGAGATGAAGGGCCCAGTTCAGCGGTGCTTGCGACGGCGGTGCCCAGTGCAGCGGTGCTTGAGACGGCGGTGCCCAGTTCAGCAGTGCTTGAGACGGCGGTGCCGAGTTCAGCGGTGTTTGAGACGGCGGTGCCCAGTTCAGCAGTGCTTGAGACGGCGGTGCCCAGGTCAGCGGTACTTGAGACGGCGGTGCCCAGTTCAGCGGTGCTTGAGACGGCGGTGCCCAGTTCAGCGGTGCTTGAGATGAAGGGCCCAGTTCAGCGGTGCTTGAGACGGCGGTGCCCAGGTCAGCGGTGCTTCGGATGACTGCCCAGTTCAGCGGATCCGCCCATGGCGTGGAGGTCATTCGCCACCTGTGGCTGGCTGCGCCTTCCTGCCCACCTGGGATGGGCCTGGTGGGGCCCTCCTGGGCTGCAGTACCGGGCCTGTTGGTGTCCTCCTGCCCACCTGGGATGGGGCATGCGGGGCCCTCCTGCACAGCTGGGCTCCTGGCGGTCTTGTTGGGCGTGCTGCCCTTCCCAGCCTTCCCTGTTCACTTGTGGCCCTTCCCCACTTTTGGCGGTGTGCCAGCTGGCACCACACTCCCTGCCGGAGCCATGGTAGGGATTTTGGTTCCAGGTGTTGCAGGCCTCTCGCGCCGGCCACTCACAATCTTCGCATGTTTTAACGGGGGTGGGCTGGCCGTGCCTTGGCTCCCAACTGAACTGGCTGACCTTGAGGGTGGGGGACTCCACAGTCCATGGCAGACTGTCTTCACAGGGCCCGCTTTTGTGGTGGCTGAGGTGCTGACTGGAGTCCTATTAGATGGACGGGGTGGGGGAGTTGTTGGAAAGAGGTCAAGTTTTGATAGGAAAATAAGTTTAGAAAGAGAGGGACGGGTAGGTGTAGTAGGTATGGGAGTGGAGGAAGAGGTTGTGGTTGTAGGAGTTTGAAGTCTGCTGTCTTTGGGTGCAGGTGCTTGGGCTGGAGGCTGTCGTGAGGAGGATGGCTGTTGGGTGGGTGGCTGCCTGCGTTTGTGTAGCTTGGAAGAGGGGGTGACAGACACACTGGGAGAGGACACAGGGGACGTGTGAAAGGTAGTGGGGGTGGTGACTGCACGTGTGCGGGGGTTCTGGTGTGTGTGCTGGTGATGGACGTAGTGGTTGAAGATGTTGTGCATGCAGGTGTGAGTGGAGACGTGACAGGGAGGGAGGAGGGAGACGAGGAGGAGGGGGACACAGTGGAGGCAGTGGGTGTTGGTATGTCTGCATGTGGATGTTGCTTGTGTGAATGCTTGTGTGATGTGTGGTGCTTATGTCTGTCTGAGCTTCCCTTGGGTGTTGAGGTGTGTGCAGGCTGGTCTGATGGTGTGTCTGGGAAAGGCAGAGGTACAGGGGATTGGGTATGGGTGGAGGAAGTTGGAGGGGGGAGGCTAGAGACAGGGACAATTGCTGCCATCAGTGCTGAGGCCAGAGTGTTGAACGATCGCTGATGGGCAGCCAGACCCGACTGAATGCCCTCCAGGTATGCATTACTCTGGTGCACCTCCCTTTCTACACCCTGGATGGCATTCAAAAAGGTAGACTGCCCAACAATGAGCGTCCTCAGGAGGTCAATGACCTCCTCACTGAGGGCAGCAGGGGTGACTGGGGCAGGGCCTGAGGTGCCTGGGGCGAAGGAGATGCCCACCTTCCTGGGTGAGCGGGCACGGGGCAAACGCTGAGGGGCTGCTGGGAGGGCGGTGCTGGTGCGCTGGGTGGCGGCTGTACCTGTTGGTGCGGGGGCACGGATGTTGCCGCCACCACAAGGGAGCTCCCTTCAGAGGACGAGTCGCTGTCACTGACATCCGCACGAGTCCCCGCTGTGGAGCTCCCCTCGCCCTCCGTCTCACTGGTGAATTCCGATTCTGTTGCATGGCCCGCCATGGCCATGTGAGATGCAGCTCCCTCGTGCTCCGATGCCTCTTCTCCTCCGCCTGATGATGCTAATGCACAAATGAACAGGAAGACAACAATCCCCAGCTGAGCCTCCGCCGTCTTCCTGCTCCAGCGTCGGATGTCCTCCCATCTCTTCCGGCAGTGGGTGCCCCGTCTCTGGTGGACCCCCAGGGTCCGGACGTCCTTGGCGATGGCACGCCAAATATCGATTTTCTGGTGGCCGCTGACCTATGTGACATGTACAGGGAGAGAAGAATAATCATCACCTTCTGCATGCTCGATGTGAGTGGCCCCACCATCCCCACCCTTACCATGTGGCACATGCTCTCATCTGTCGTTTGATGCATGCCTCAATCGCTCCCCTCCCCACCATCTTTCATCCACCCCACTCAACACAGGCATTGGCCACAAAGCATGGTCCCAGTGTACTTACCTGTTGGTCTGGAGGACCGTAGAGTAGCGCATACTGGGGGAGGACCCCATCCACGAGTTTCTCCAACTCCTGAGCAGTGAAGGCAGGGGCCCTTTCCCCAGTCGTTTGAGCCATTGTCTCTTCCAGACCGTGGTCACAGCAGCACTTGCAGTGTAGGTCCTCTCCTGTCGAAGATCAGGTATCGAGTGATTAAGCAGATAGAAAATGGCGGTCACGCCCGCGGCGGTGCGTACCGCGGCGGTGCATACCGCGGCCGCCGGCGCACATCATCATTGTCTCCTGAGACCCATAGGGTTCAATGTTAACCAATGCTGCTTTGCGCCGCGGTCTTCGACCGCCTACCGCCACGGTGTGCCACGCCAGCGCATTGACCTCACATCCCATTGTCGCACTTCACAGGTCAGGCAGCTGCCATTTCAAGGGCCCACATGCCTTATTTTCTACTGCGTCACACATACCTAGGCCTTGCATCGACACTCATACAAGCCATTCAATGCATTGGGAATCGTGTTATGTGCAAGCTGTGGTTACGTACCTGTGGGTAGATTGACTCTGTGCTCGCTGTTGTCCTTCATAGGCACCATCCGCTGGGACATGCGAGGAGATGGAGAAATCTTCCTGTGTACAGACCGCTGGTGGACCTGTCGACAATGGAGGAAAGACATGTCATACTGACATACAGGCTTGACCGAGACACTATACAGGAACTGTGTGCCCAGCTGGAGCCAGACCTGATGTCACCAATCCGCCAACCCACAGGGATCCCCCCTCTAGTGCAGGTGCTGTCAGTACTCCATTTCCTAGCAAGTGGGTTATTTCAAACAACAGTGGCCATATCATCAGGGATGTCCCAGCCCATGTTTTCCAAGGTGTTGTCCAGAGTGTTGTCTGCCCTGCTCAAACACATGCGGAGCTACATCGTCTACCCTGAGGTGGGGGATTTGGCTACAGTGAAGGCTGATTTCTATGCCCTTGGACATATACCCAACATCATTGGTGCCATTGATGGGACACATTTTGCTTTGGTCCCCCCCCAGCAGGAGTAAACAGGTGTACAGGAACAGGAAGAGTTATCATTCCATGAATGTCCAGATGGTGTGTTTGGCTGACCAGTACATCTCCCATGTTAATGCCAAGTTTCCTGGGTCAGTGCATGACGCGTACATCATGCGGAATAGCAGCATCCCTTACGTGATGGGTCAACTCCAGAGGCACAGTGTGTTGCTATTAGCAGACTCTGGTTACCCCAACCTGTCATGGCTACTGACCCCAGTGATGAATCCCAGGACAAGGGCAGAGGAACGGTACAATGAGGCCCATGGGCGAACTAGGAGGGTGATCGAGCGGACCTTCAGCCTCCTGAAGGCCAGGTTTAGGTGCCTCCATATGACTGGTGGATCCCTAATGTACTCACCAAAGAAGGTGTGCCAGATCATCGTGGCCTGCTGTATGCTTCACAACCTGGCTTTGCGACGCCAGGTGCCTTTTCTGCAGGAGGATGGTCAAGATGGTGGTGTTGTAGCAGCTGTGGAGCCTGTGGAGAGTGAAGAGGAGGAAGGCGAAGAGGACGACATAGAGAACAGGAACACAGTAATACAGCAGTATTTTCAATGACACACAGGTAAGAATCCACAACGGCATTTTACTTATACTTAACCCCTACTACCTCTCTACTGTCTGACCTTTTTCCCCAGTGTATGGTAACTGAGTTGTGACTTTCCCTTCCGATTTCAGAGATGTGGGCCCCACTGCGTGATATCTGCTTTAATTCCCCATGGACTACAGCTGTGTGACATTGGTATGTTGGCATCACAAAGTGAATATGCCATTTGGCACGGTAATGTCTAATACATTTGTACAAAATCTCAGCCAGACTCCAGATTGTTTTATGCAATAAGTGTGTTTATTACAGTGCTCAAAATTGGTGGGTGGTTGCAAATCGTTGAGGTGTGATGGTGGAGGATTGTCCATGGCAGAGTCCAGACTATCAGTATCACAGGTGCATTGTCCAGATGCCTGTGGAAAGTGGAGCAGGGGCAGTGTAAGGTTGGACAGGGTGTCAATGTGGGACAGTGGGATGACAATCAGGGAGGTATCCTTTCCTGGCTGGGGTCTTGGCATCTTACTCTGTCTTCTTCCTGGATCTCAGGGCCCGCTTGTGGGGTGGTTCTCCTTCTGCAGGGGGTGGGGTTCTGGTGGCCTGTTGGTCTTGTGTCGGGGCCTCCTGTCCACTAGCGCCGGCGGAGGTGGTAGGCAGTTCTTGGTCCATGCTAGTGTCAGCGGCCCTTTGTGGTGCAACAGTGTCCCGCAATGTGGTGACTACCTGATTCAGAGCCACTACGATGGTGCCCATGGCGGAACTGATGTTGCTTAGTTCTTCCCTGAACCCCATATACTGTTGCTCCTGCAGAAGCTGGATCTCCTGAAACCTGGCCAGGACCGTGGCCATCGTCTCCTGGGAGTGGTGGTATGCTCCCATGATGTTGGAGACGGCCTCGTGGAGAGTGGGTTCCCTGGGCCTGTCCCCCACCTGTCGCACAGCAGCCCTCCCAGTTCCCCTGTTTCCCTGGGCCTCTGTCCCATGGACTGTGTGCCCACTACCACTGCCCCAAGGGCCCTGTTGTTGTTGGGGTGGTGGGTTAACCTGGGTGCCCTGTAGTGGTGGACACACCGCTGATTGACGTGTCCTGGGGACAGAGATATGGGCCCGCTGTGTGGGTGCTGTGCTGGTGTTCCCAGAGGGGGGAAGGTCTGCTGTGGCCGGTGGCTGTCTGAGGGGAACCGACTGTCCAGAGGTCCCCAATGGGCCGGGCTGGTCATCTAGATCCAGGGAGACAGAGCTGTTGTCATCACTGTGGGCCTCTTCTGGGGGTGGAGTGGACATTTGTGGACCCTCCTGCACAGTGACGTGGCGTTCGGGTCCTGCAGGGGTATAAAAGTATGGTTATTGCTTCTGTGTGTGCCATAGCGTGCAATGGGTGGGTGCCCGTGTACCCCTGTGCTTGCATTCCTGTGTGGGGGCTTTTGTGACGGTGGTTTGGCCGAGGGGGATGGGTATATGCAGTGGGCATGCTTAGGTGATGGGTGTCCATGCTTTGTGGTCGCATGCAGGGCTTGGTGTTGGGATGGGTGGGTTGTGAGGGTGAGACATTTGCAAGGAGTAGGTGTGATGGGGGTGGGGGTGAGGGTGGGGGTATGAGTTGGCATGCTGGTGGGGTGGGGGGGATGAAGTAGTTAAGATTTGACTTACCAGAGTCCATTTCTCCGCCTACTCCTGCGAGGCCCTCAGGATGCAGGATCGCCAAGACCTGCTCCTCCCATGTTGTAAATTCTGGGGGAGGAGGTGGGGGTCCGCCGCCAGTCCGCTGCACCGCGATGTTGTGCCTGGATACCATGGAACGCACCTTCCCCCGTAGGTCGTTCCACCGCTTCCTGATGTCGTCCCTATTTCTTGGGTGCTGTCCCACAGCGTTGACCCTGTCCACTATTCTGCTCCATAGCTCCATCTTCCTGGCAATTGCCCGTACAACTTCCTCCACCATGACCCTGAGTTCAGCCTCAGAAAACCTGGGGTGTCTTTGCGGTGCCATGGGGTGGTTTGGGTGATGTTTGGGGTGGATTGTGTGGTGCTAAGTGTGGTGATGTGTATTGGTGTGTAGTTTGAAGTGCGTGGTAATAATGCTGGGTGACAGTGAATTGCGCGTCAGGGTGCTCGGGTCTCTAATCTCTGTGCGTGTTCACAAATCTCTAGGAGTGGGGGTTTGTGGGTGATGTGGGTGTGTGTTTTATATTGTGTTGGGTGTGTGGGAGTGTTGTTTGTATGTGTATCAGGTGTGTGTATTTTGAATTGTCCAATGTGGCTGTGTTTTGTATATGTGTGTGTATTTTGAGCACGGCGGTGTGTACCGCCAATGGAATACCGCGTTTGAAAGACCGCCGCGTGGATTCGTGTGTCGTGATAGTGTGGGCGTATTTCTGTTGGCGTGACGGTGGAGGTCTGGTCATCGCCAGTTTCTCGCTGGCCTTTGGTGTGGCGGACTTTTGTGGATGTCTGTATTTTGGCAGTTTGCCTGTTGTGGGTCAGAATGACCGTGCGGTTTACAGCGGCTGCGGCGGTGTTATGGCGGTCTTCTGCACGGCGGTAAGCGCCTTTTACCCCCGAGGTTGGAATGACCCCCTGTGTGTTGAAAACCTGACCAAGGGCTGATTGTCATCATTGCGCCACCCTGCTACAACTCTCTATAGGAAAAGATGAGGATGACCCCTTTAGTTCAGCCGGAGTTCCCTGCCACGTGGTACAGGGATGGATGCTAATAATGACTTGCCGTAAACAAGGCTGGAAATGAAAACCGGGGGAACAGACTCGGAACAGATAGGGAGAGGAGAGTCCAACCTGCTGTGGTCAAGCAGAATGCGAAAATATTGCATCAAGAGAACAGGAGACCAGGAGATGAAACAGAGAGAAACCGGCCCCTCTATCTATCTTCCCAGATGCAAATCTACTGGACGTGACTAGAAGAACGAAGTCCGGCCATGGTCCTGGAGGAGCGTGGCTATTCCAGGCGCTTTCCCAGTCCCGGTGGCCCTGTATTCAGGATTCCTGGGAA
Organism: Pleurodeles waltl; assembly: GCF_031143425.1. NCBI lineage: Eukaryota > Metazoa > Chordata > Amphibia > Caudata > Salamandridae > Pleurodeles > Pleurodeles waltl. The sequence goes on from NC_090440.1 coordinate 807,772,938, forward strand.
GAGCGAAGGAAGACGAAAACAAAGAGTTACTTCATATCACAATCTTTTGTCTTTAAATAACAGAATAACAGACAGTGCACCTAATAACCAGACTGCCGTATTCAATAAATCCCGTATGTGTAGCAGACCCCTTATCATATCCTTCCCCTATCAGCAGCATAGCTACACTCCACTGATGTCCATGCCAAAAGCAAGTGTGCGATGGAGCTTTATATAGGCCTGATACTGTTGTCCCTCTAATCTGTGTAATGTCTGGTTTTAAGAATGAGCACCAAAAACTCAAAAACCCAATTAATTTAATCGTATTTAAATCAACATAATCGATTTAACTGTGGAAGGCTAGTTTTAAGTAATCAATGAGTCAGTGAGCTGTGCCTTGTTGTAGTGTAATCAGTTATATCCACACATCACTGCCTTACTGCGAATGTGCGAGACCTATTGGATTTACCAATTCTAGCTTTAGTGCTGGAACATGATTTCAAACTAAGGGAAGACGTTCATTTTAGGGTCAAGCGCTCAAGCGCTCTGTCCCTGTTGTAATCTTTCTGTGGGCTTTTAACCACGCCCATGTCACACCCATCACTTTCGTTGGTTCGTGGGCTTGCCTTTTAAAATTCGCTTGATTTAATTAGTGAAAGGCATGCATATTTCGTGCCTTTTCCTGTCCGTAGCACTCCTCGAGTTCACTGGTAAACTACTGAAAACATTTGAGGTTCTGTGTCCTCCGAATGGCTTCTGGACTACCTTTTCTTTTTATTTCCTACGCAGCACAATCCCGCTGGGCAGTACTCGGGCGCTTTGCATTACATCGACCCCGTTACATGGATCAATCAGGGAATTTGTAAAGCGCACTACTCACCCATGAGGGTCTCAAGGCGCTGATAACTGCACTTTTGCCGGTTACATGGATAATTAGACTTTTGCTGATAAGTTTGACTGCGAGCGAACTTCTGTTTCCTTTTGTGTGTCTCCTTCACGCTCATGATGGCTTTTGGCTCATTGATTTTCTTAGCACTTTTCAGGCAGACATTTAGTAACATGTTAGCAACTTCGGATGGATAAAGGGCTGAGTTAGGTGTTTCACTGTGTCGGCAGCCACCACTTTACTCACTGCACTGTCACGCCTTTTTAACCCATCAGCTATTTAAATGGTTGCCGCTGATAATCTGTGATGTGCAAGCCACATGTTCCAATAGGAACTAAGGGCCATATGTACGAACACTTTTTCCCATAGACACAGAATGGGTAAAAACCTTTGCTACATCTGGCCCTAAGTCACTTTGGCTTTTTATCCTTCCAATGCCAGTAAATGGATTACCATTCAGTGCCTAATGGTACTTAGAAATGTGGTACAAAGTGCTATTTAAAACAAGCTGTCACTCATGGCGCTACATGTCTACTCGTAGTGCTGCAGAGTGCGCTTAATCTTTGTGCTATGCATATAGATGCACTTCTTCGGCTGCAGGTAAAAGTGCTATGATTTCATACACATAGTAGAGTAATGCAATTATGGATATGGTGCACATATCGAATAATTACACTCAGAAATGTGTGAAGTGGCTGAAACTAAAGCTGGGTAAAGGTGCACATGAAATAGATCCTACTGAAGGACACAGCTAAAAGACCCTGCTCAAGCACGAGGAGAAAAAGCTGCGTTCTGAGATGAAGGAAAGCTCTTTCCTGTGGCATACGAAGAAAAGAAAGAGAAACAGCCATGAGGATGCCTCTACCTATAATGATAATAAATTGTTTTTATTTAGCACTTCATTCCCTACTTATGCCACTTCCAAACATTGTAAAGAGCTGGTGTTTCTGCATTTAATGGTGCACAATTTACCATACTCAGAAGGATGGGAGGCTAAGCAAGCTATGCCACGATTCAAATATGTGATCACCAGAAGGCTCCATGTTTCAGTCGCATCATTCAGAAGCAAGCTTTCAGCTCACTGAGCTATTCTGCTGATGCAATGGGAAGTGAAAATGGGTATATAAGGAGCAAAGCAGTCTGTGGCAGGTTTTAAGAATAGGGTTATTGGGACATTCCGTGGGTATTGTGTATCTTTGTGGGTACTAATGTTTACCTACAGGGTCCTAGGACCACAGTGCTGGTGCACTCCAAATGGATATCCAACTTCCTCACTTTAGGTGCTTGTCTCGCTTGAGGTCGCGAGAGCGAGCAGTGATGCCTTACTCAACCAGGAGGCGGTAGTTAGAAACTCACATTCAGTATGACAAAGCAAATACCACTTGATAAAGTCAATGATTGGACAGTGCTTTATAGTAGAAGAAAAAAAACTATATTTTTCAACAGGTAAGTAAATAGTCCAATTAAAAATAAGGCACACATAAAAAGCCAGAAGGAGGAACTTTTTTGGCTAGATGCAACTCCACACAGTATTAGAAGCTCCTTAGATCTAGGCACCATATTTCTGTTAACAGTCACTTATGGTGGTAAAATACGCAGTTTATGCTGCGGATGATGGCTTATGTGGCAAATGCGGCAAATCTATAATTATACAAAAATTGCCACTGCCTCACAATAGCATAATTCCAGTGGTCCTGATTAAGGCACAGCAATGTTGTTACTTTTATCTTTTTTGATACAGACTACCCAAACATACACTCCTGTTGTGATTATTATGTGCTGATAACAGGAGATCTGGAATTTTATGTAGTGATGTGGGTCGCCTTTATTCATGCTAACATTTCTGGCACTAACATTTATTTTGAGGTCTGACCGAAGACTCGCAATGTTTGGTCAATCTGAGGTCTTTGCTGAGGTGCAAGTGGCCACTAATTGGGTACCAGCATATTATTCAGGGTCCAATGCTTGGAAGAGGAACTGATGTGTACCAATTTCAAAGCTTTTTTCTCTCAACACTCAAGCCCTCTATAGAACTGATGTTGTAACTTGCCAAGTTTCAATTGATACTAGAGGCTAAATATTCTTCAAAATGAACTATTTGAAACATATTTCCCTACAGATATTCTTTTGGGGGAACCCCTCACACATATTACACTTGGTTACTTTCCAATTGTTCTTTGAAATTTACATTTTGCCATTTCCACACTTTCAGGTCAACTATAAATTCTTGACAGAACTGTATTTGATACTGTACATTTTAGACTGTTACTGACCTAGGGTTTTTTGGATGCAACATTGCTATAAATTTTGACAGAAATGTCTGAGTGAGAACTTCCAAATCACCCGTAAAGTTTTCTTTACGTTTGTCCAGTTTTAACCACGATTGAAATGTGCTTTATATGCAGAATTGGGCCATTCCCTGTGGAGAACTTTAAAAACCTTATAATGCTGTTTTATATATGCTTATGTTTTACCAGGTATGGGCACAAATAAGCATGTATGGATGACCATCTTTGAGTAGGTTGGAAGTCCATTCAAAGATGGCCACGATGCATGTCCATGGGTGGCCATCTTTGCATACAATTAAAACCACTTAAAAGTGTTTGATGTGGTGCACTGGAAGCAGCAACAAGTGGAAGTAATGACCTCAGAGCAGTGGCTAGAAAGCTGCAGGTCCTTTGGAAGATTAAAAAAAAAACAATTAAAAAAATAAAAACTACAAGCACACCTTGTCACAGCAGCTCCTGAGCAATTAAGGGCACTACTCTGTTGGTAGAAGTGTAGTGCATTTGTGTACAACCAGGACTCCATCATTGACAGTGAAAGGAGTTACTGGCTAAGGTTGATTGACCATTGATTGGCCCATGAATGACAGAACAGAGCAATTGATAAATAGGGCAGACTAAAAGCCCCTATAAGTAAATATATTACATTCATACTTTTAGTAAAATCAAAGGGCCTCGGCTAATCTTAGACCTGTTATTAAAAACTCACCTTTTCTGTATCTATTTTTATTGGCTCTGTATGTAAAGTGACCTAGAGCCCCTTTAAATATAAGTTTCAGTTTTGCTTTTGTTATCTTTGAGGTTTTTTTGCCCTGGTTTCTGGTAAAAAAAATCACTAATCCTTATTGTGCAGGAGCTCTACAGAAATCTGGTAAGTGAATAAATACAATACTTGTTATAATCATAAAAACTTATGAACGTGTCTGCTCTTTTCAGAGTGTTATAACATTTATTTTAAAGATGCTCAAAAGAAAGTGCTTAACTGTCATCCACTGATCACCTGGACATACAAACCTACAGACCTGAGCCAGTGTCCAATGAGGGAGTAGAATGCAGCAAAGAGTAGCTCATTAGCGATGAAGAGATGGAAGGAGGCCAGACACCATGGTTACAGCCCAGCCAATGGCGGGACACACACAACCAACTGCATTGTAGTTCAAACGACAGCTTTGTTTAAAAGTTCAGAACTCCTTACCTCTAAAACCTACATTCATAATATTATTACTGGAGATCAGGCCCCAGAGTAAGTACTCCTAGCTATGTGCCTAAAATTCTCTCCATTCTACGTCAGTGCTTTCAAATTGTAAGAACGTGGCATGTATCACTGGTTGCTTTTATAGAGAGCACTGAGTAAGTCAGAGACACAGACTGCTCTTCGGCTATGCGGTCATTAATTCCCTGTCCGATTGAAAGAAACACAATGGCCCTTCTTTAAGACTTCCCGTGCAAAGCACACCAGATGCAAGGGAGAGAGTGTCTGAAATTCACCACACATCACTGTCCATGTGCACCAAAAGCAATCTTGGCACCAAGAGAAAACACAGTCATCCCGCCAAGAGCCATGCAAATGCTTCTTATCACCACGTCCCTTCAGGGCGACTGTTAACCTCTGTATTTGCGCGCAAGTGAACATTTTTGTTGGCCATCACACTACGTTGTGCTTCCTCCTGTTACAGCGTAGGATGGCCCCGCCTCCGGTTTTGGTTTCTCTTCTATCCCAGCCACGATCCTTTCTAGACATTCATGTAGGGAACCAATTACTCTCGCGCTCTCGCTCGTGATGGCCATGGCACTTTTAATTAATTGACTTGCTTCCATCAACTGTTTTACTTTTCAATTTCAATTTATGTGGCAAGAAAAGTCCAGTTAGGAATTTACTACGCTAATAGCTATAACTTGAGCAAATACGAGATCCATTGCATTGTAAATGCTTGTTTTCAATGCAAAGATGTTTATGGAAGGAGTTATATGATTTATTTAATCTGCTATAAGTGAAGATTGCTTGTCTGGAAGGAGAAATACAAAAAAATTGTCAGATCAGATTTTTATTGAAAGATAATTTTGGGAAGCTGAAGACGAATACCTTTCAACCAACCATGATTAGCTCCTTTATTCTGTGTATTGGATGGCCCTTATCCTAAAAATGAAATTGGTGTTTTCCTGATCCAGTTTTACAAATTTAATTCAACCCATGCTTGTTATTTCTTCATCGTTTTCTCTTACTATTATTAATCTTATTTAGATTTTTGTGTATTGACTTTGTACCTCTATAGATCCACCAGATAGTGCTTACAAGCAGTGAAAAGACAATGTACTGTTGAATGACTAGAAACAGCAGCCGTCGTCATGCACCATCATTGAACATTGTAATTAGGTGATGAAGTGGATATAAAATAACAAGCGCGGGCACAGAGTTCAAAGAGTAGTTTTTTGGCACTTGACAAAATTATAAAGTAATACACATTTGGGATTTTCCTTTGATGATGGTGATGTAACCTTTTGTTGAATATGAGAGAACATATTTACTGTATATATTGTGTATGTTTCATAGCACTGAGGAGGTCTGGGCGTTGCAACCAGATGAAACATGTATTGTCTGGAAGCTTCAAAAAGAAAGGAAAATGAAAGTCCAGATCTCGGGCACAACACGCAAGAATCTCCGTGGGTTCCTTGATTTTGCTCACAAAGATTAAGCGGTGACGTTTGGGGTTTTCCCAAAGTCCAATTGGTGGAGCACATTGAGGACACTTTATAAGTACAGAGCAAGATGGGTTTTTTGTTCCACCATAAACTCTGGCCCCCAAAATTTTAGTTAAAACTTTGAGTAGTATTTGAGGCCGAGGTGAAAGGTGTGGAGATTTCTGTCTGAAGAGCCTTATTTACGGATGTGTCTTCCTCCAAATCTTTGAACTTGGTTGCACATAAGTTAAAGAGGTTGAGTGAGGCCAGTCATTGCAGTAATACTAACTACTAGTGCTGGAAGACATTACTGAGGATGTCAGAGGTGCTGCTATGCAGTTATTTATGAGCAATGAATAGAGCTTTTAACTATTTCCCCAACTGAGAACCATTGCGAGGAACTCATTGCTGGGTTGATATTGTCTGTGCTTCCCAGAACAAAGACATTAAGGCTTGTTTGGCACTGAGCTTCTCAGATTTTCTTCAAGGATATTATAGGGTCTATCCACACATAGAATAGGTATAAGTAAAGAGGGTCTCCACGATATCCATGGCCATGTGAATTGTATAAGGCATGCTCAAAAGGGAGCAGTCTCATGCATAAGGCATAGATAACAGAAGGAGATTTGGAAGATGCATTGATTTGGGATCCAATTGACATTTGAGAGTGGGCCCAAAAGATGCAAACAAGTTGAATGGCAATATCATCGGGTTCTCCTGAATATGAGAGCTTCAATACTCCCAATAATGCAAAGAATTGGTGAACTGAGTATAAAGTAACTTTAATGACAAAATTATATTATGACAACAACTTCCTAAACACATGAATAATGTCACATTGCTGTTGGCGTAGACCTCTAAACTTCAAACGAATTCGCATGAGAGGGATGGCAATATTATTACCTAATAATATTAGTTTCTGTGTAGTAATTTGTTTAGTGAGAGTAGATTGCTAGGGGCAGATTTTGAACTCCCCGCCCACCACTGCATTGTGCAACGTTGGGCGAAAATGACTTGTGCCGTGCTGCAGCAGAATTCTGTGCCATGGATGCACCGGATTAACCACATAGTACACCATTGAACAGGGCCAAGAAATATGTCATGCAACATGATGCAAAGTGCTAGTTTTGTTGCAGTGTGGCATAACGCAACTTCATCCTACATGATGCATAGTTGCATTGCATGCCATAAGACACCTTTACCTACGGCGAAGTAAACATTGTGTCACACAACAGTGCAATTCTTTGCAGAAAGCTAGAAAAAGTCATAGTGCATGATGCAAATCTCCGGAGAACTGCTTTTGCCCATCTACATTTTGCACCATGGAAGGACCAACTTGGGAGGAGACCAACAGTCCACAAGATGGGCAAGAATTATGTGGAAAAAGGAAGAGGAAGTCAAACTTTACATAAGAAGAAAGTGAAATACTCATAAGTGAGGTTACCAAAAATGAACATGTCTTATTTGTGACCTCAAAATTACCACTAGCAAAAAAGGATGCTTTATGGCAAGCAATAGTTGACAAGATCAACAGTGAGGCCCAAACAAGAGGAACTGTTGTGGAATGTAAAAAACATTGACATGTCGGCAAACGTAGGACCAAAGAAAAACTGGCCAGGAACATTAAGGCTGCAATGAGGACTGGAGGAGGAACATGTTTTGGAGTAGTTGAATCCAGTGGAGGAGCAGGTGGCATCCCTTATGCCAATGGAGTTGGTTGGTGGAGTTGAGGGCCAGGAAGGTGCTGTTAAAGAGGATCAAGAAAATGTTCAGAGTGAGTATGAACCAAATGCATATCACATGTTGTCGCAAAGTGGTATTACAGCATATGAAAAACATATGTGTAAGAAAGACATGTAACACAAGTACGACTTGTTAAAAGAGTAACTGACCTCTGCCGAACACTCTGGTATTGTTCCAGAAAGCAATGAGGACTGAAAAAGAGGCACTTTGTAACCTAGTTGTGCAGTAATCCAATCAGTAAATAACTGAAACTACAACACAGTAACAATCAAACACCAAATTGTCTTAATAGAGGGAAGTCAAACACTTACTAGCACCAAAGTTGTTAAGAGCTAATCATGAGTCCCACATACATGTAAATCCAAAGTGTCCTAGGTAAAAAGGGGGCAATAGCAAAATGTAACAGATGAGGTCATTTAGTAGTACATGATTCTGATCAAACAAAAAATCTAGGACACCTGTATTGGACTGTGGGCCAAATACAGGAAAGAAATAGGCCTGCACAATTGTAAGTATGAAGGTAAATCTTTGTTTACTGAGTTCCTAAGTTGGGTATATTTAGTGCTGCAGTGTTCAAGATGAGGATGTGAGGTGTATGGAGCTGAGTAGGTTCTGCTGCACAGAACCATAGATGGCCTAACAGAGCATCTGCTGGGCCACTTACCAAGGTCCAGGATTAGGGTGGCACCACTTGGGGGCTATTACTCACAGCAGACACAGGCAATTGGAGAAATGTTTTTTGACACATCCATGTCCCTGAGGCCCTAATCAAGAGGCAAATCAACTAGCCTATGTGGATAATCTTTTGTTTTTATGGGTTGAAGAACCATGTCCCCTGCTTCCAATCTGGCAGCAGGTCTGCAGGGCAACAGAGTAGCAGTCTTATTTTGCAGAGACTCATGGCAGCGGTTTGGAGTCTTCAACATCTCTAGATATTTAATGAACAGTTGGCCATGAGATATATCTGTGATCTCCTTGGTGCTCATTCAATATTATGATTAGATACTTGGTAGGGGTCCAGCATCATATGGTAGAAACTGTCAAGTTGGCGATGAAGATAATAATGGGCACACTTGAAGTCTCAGCCCCATAAAGGGGTTAAATGGGGTTGTTACAGGCACCCATTCTTGGCTACATGAAATTGACGCCTCCTTAGCGGGCATTGCTGGTGTGATGATGATGGGGGACAAAGAGCAAAATCCTCATACTACTCTCACCAGTGATGTACAACAGTAGCTAGCTAGCCAATTCCTCAATCCAGTCCTTGGGAAAACTATTTGAAGCCAAGATGGACTCCTACATTTCAGTAACTATTTCCCTCAACAGCAACATCCTTGCTGTGTTACATAACAAGCAAGTTCTTGCCAGGGATTATCATTCAAACTTACTAGCATTCACTGATTTCATAGGAAAAAGGAGCTGTACCTCTTCACCATCTGATGTCTGTGGTGTGGAAACAACAACGTTGACTCATCGGCCCCTACTCCACCACCACAAAGGAGGGTAAGCAGTCATCAGACAATGAATAGAAACAGTTTCCTATTGTACAACATTGATCTTTCCTGTGAACATTGGTCAGTGTGTTCTGACCAGCTCTTCCATTTTGTATGTATCAGTCATCATGCCACCCTATTTTCAAGCCACTACAGTCTTCAATTGGTGACATGCAGTTGGTTTTGGTTAGCTGTAATTGTCATTCAGCATCCTTCTTTGCTAGTGGTAATGTGGTGAAGACTCACTATAAGGAGCACCTTGTTTTTGTTTTTGTGAGATGTCTACCTTCCCTTCACAATTACGTATATTTATTGATTTCCTCATCTGCCCCCAACTTTTCCTTTTCGAATGTGCAACTCAAATAGTGTGTGTTACATTTAATTTTATAAATACATTTTACACCAGATATCAAAATCTGTGTGTATAGACCATGGCATGTTCTGTAGAATTTCAGAGCTTATTTCTTGCTGTATTGATGAGTGTTAGAGATGGCATCCTTGGCGCGGTCTCCCCTAACTTTGTACCTCTGCTTCCCAGGTTGTTTCAGTGTGATGAACTCTGATTTTGTTGGTTTGTTTGCTCTGGACACTTTACCATTGCTGACCAGTGCTAGAGTGTAGGTGTTCCCTGTATAAATTATATGTGTAAATTGGCTTATCCATGATTGGCATATTTGATTTACTAGTAAGTCCCTTGTAAAGTGCATTAGAGGTGTCCAGGGCCTGTAAATCAAATGCTACGAGTGGGACTGCAGCACTGGTTGTGCCACCCACACTAGTATCCCTGAAAACATGGCTCAGACATGCCACTGCATTGTCTGTGTGCAGTTTTAAATTGCCAATTCCACCTAGCAAGTGTACCTACTTGCCAGGCATAAGCGTTCCCTTTTTCTACATGTAAGCCACCCCTAAGAAAGGCCCTAGGTGGCCCTATGGGTGGGGTGCAGGGTATGTTAAATGTGGGACATGTACTGATGTATTTTACATGTCTTAACAGTGAAATACTGCTAAATTCAGTTTTCACTGTTGCAAGGCCTAGCTCTCTCATATGTTAACATGGGGGCTGCCTTTAAATATTATTAAAGTGGAGATTCCCTTTAGGACTGTGCGTCGCTGAGGTGGCCTGCAGTAGCTGCTTCTGCCTGAAAGAGTGACCTTTGTGTGACTCCCCACTGGTAAAGATTTTCTAAGGGCTTGAACTCAGCTTGCCTCCTGTTGTTGAATTCTCAGGGACATCAAAGACTTCTCTCTGCCAGCACCTGGACTCTCTGCTGAGACTCCTGCCTATCCAAGTGGTGCCCTAACCTGTCTCTGGGGCCTTGAAAGTTGAAGCTGGTGGAAAATGCTTCTGATAAACAACGGGCCGCCGGCCTCGTGGGTAAAATCGACGCTCCACCTGCATTGCCGCTGGGAGATTGACACATCACGGCTAGAGAAACGATGCGCAACACCTGCTAGAGGTTGGTGATAATGACACAAGCTTCACGCAGTGCGGTTCCCTGACACCATGAAACTGGATTTTGAACGAAACATTGCTGGGTGTGAAAAATTAACGCAAAGCCTGCCTGAACCTGAGGTGCCCATCTGGGAATCGACGCATCGCTCTCTTGCAGGAGAGAAGACCCGATGCACGCCACATTCACCAGAGAAGGAACGATGCATGGTCTTGCATGCGAGTGAGAAATCGACGCATTGCTGGCCTTTTCCGATCCACGCTCGTCTGTATGGCTTTACTTTTGACACTAACCAGGTACTTTGTGTAACAACAGCATTCTCACCACTGTTTTCTAAGGACTAAGGGCCAGATGTAGCAAAATTTTGCAAGTCGCAAATGTCCCGAATCGCAATTTGTGACCCCGCAAAATCGGATATGGGATGCAAAAACCCCATTTCCGAATCGCAAATTGCGACGCCATAGTGCGACCCGCAAACAGGAAGTCGCAATTTGCGAGTCGCAAACCATATGAAAAAGCCACTCGCAAATTGCGACTAGTCGCAAAAAGCCCATTTTGCCCACCCAATTTACCACTAACTCATAGCAGGTGGTAACCAGAACCAAAGTATAAAAGGAGACCCAGAAGGCACCTGGGTTACTCAAGATGGCGGATATATATGTGATAGCAAGGAGGAGGAGAGTCCACGCCGCACAGCAGAGGAGGAGGAGGAGCCAGAGACAGGAGAGGATATACAGAACCAGGCAGACACTTTTCCAACAAACTGAGGAGGAGATATATGATAAATACAGACTTAGCAGTGCAGCAATATTAGAATTAATATATCTACTCAATCCGCAGCTGCAACGCCAGACTGTGCGCGGCAGCGCCATCCCCACACATGTGCAAGTGCTATGCTCACTGCACCTCTTGGCCTCGGGTAGCTATCAGGGGGTAATTGCTGAGGCAGGTGGGGTATCCCAAAGTGCACTCTCACGGTTCTTCAGATGTTTCTTAGATGCCATACTCACACACATGGCCAGATACATTTACCTACCCAGGAATGAGGCAGAAATCAACAGCACCAAGTTGGAATTCTACAGGATTGCCAAGTTCCCACATGTAATAGGGTGTGTAGACGGGACACATATACAAATATGCCCTCCTGCAAATCTGAAATATCTGTTCCGCATCCGGAAGTGTACCCACTCACTGAACATCCAGGTGGTATGTGACGCCCATTATGTAATCACTGACATGGTAGCCAAATTTCCAGGGAGTACACATGACTTTTACATTTTCAGGCACAGTGGGATACACCAACGCCTAGAACGTGGGCAGTTTGGAGATGGATATCTCTTAGGTATTGCTGAATACACCCTGAAGCCATACACACAGGTCACTGTAGAAACCATCCATGCCCTGCTAACATTGTCCATTTATGCCACACAGGTGACAGTGCATATGCGCTACGACCATGAATACTTACCCCGTACTTAACTCCCAGCAATGAGAATGAGAAGTGATACAACAGTGCACATAGGAGGACCCGAAATGTCATAGAGAGGACCTTTGGACTGTTGAAGGCAAGATTCCGATGCCTCCACAGAAGTGGAGGTGCGCTCCAGTATGCCCCAATAACAGCATTCAAGATAGTTGGCGCATGCGCTATACTGCACAACATTGCCACCAGACGTGGGCTACATCTCACCCCTTAAGACCTAGATTCGGAGGATGACGAATAAGAGCTACCACATCGCCATCATGGGGATAGAAGCATTGCAAATCAAGGCAGACAGAGACGGGACCACATTGCAAACCAATACTTTGGAAGGTACATACTAACTGTCACCACACACACTAATGTCACACACAAAGAGCCCAGTTGTGAATAGGAGCAAACAAGAACTTTTATTGAGTGAACCTAAGTAACGATGAACTGAACTTTTGGGAAGGGGCTGTAAATGTCCACCTGCAATGAGGACACATTCACCTCATGTGCCTCAAGTGTCCTGCAATGCATAGGCTCAACTCCTCCGCCTGGGACGCCCAGCATGGCTAGTGCTTGGAGTGTCAGCAGATCCCTGACGTGCACTGCAACTCCTCAATGCCCTTGTGTTCGTGGCAGATGCACTACTGACAGTGGAGCCCTCCTCACTATCTTGAGGTGTGTCTGCCGTGCCCCTAGCCACCTGTCTTGCCTCCATCATGTCCACAGCGTGGCTAATCCGACCCAGTCCCCGAGCCACATCCCCTGCAAAGTGGCCCAAGTCAACCTGCAAACTAACTGTACGGCGTGACAGCCCTGTGGTGTTGACTGCCAGGCGGACGATTGATGCAGCCATGCGGTCCAACCGGTGTATGAGTTGCCGCTCACGGCACCTTGCACTCTCTCTCTCTGACACTAGTTCAGTTACGAGTTGACGGATGGAGAGTGCAAGGTCACCGACATTATTGTTCAGGCGTTGGAACTCTGTGTGCACCTGTGCCAGCCCTGTGGTGAAATTCCGCTCCATACGTTGCATTGCCCCTGATATTACCCTCATCTGCCTTGTTTGCAGGCGCTGACCACTTATGAGGGCTGCCTCCGCGGCGGACATGGAAGAGTCACCTACATCCTCCTGGGACACTGCAGGGACATGGACTCGGCGTCTGAGACGCGGTGGAGCATCAGGGTCCTGCTGAATGGCACTGTGGCTGGGACCGGGTGCTGTGTCGATCTCCCCAATGTCCATTGGTGCAGCTGGAGGGGACTGTGGTTGGGTGGTGCTGGGCCCTGTAGTGGCTGCTTCTGACTCCTGTACTGCCTGTTGGCTGCTCTCTGCACCCTGGAGAGACTGGCTGGTGGGATGTCTTGTGGGAGACCTGTGGGATATAGGGAACACACTGTCAGTATCTAACATCTGTTGTATGCCTCCTAATAAACTGTTGCCTATCAGCTGACTACTGCACTACATTGCCCATAATGCACCATTCTGGTGGTTGCAAGGCTGGAATGGAGCTAATTTAGTTGTGCATGCTGCTGTGTACTGGGTGGATGGGGGTATGGCAGATATGGGTGTACATGCATGTTTCATGGTACTCACTTGTTGATGTTCCTGGCGCTGACGTTTCCAGCTCTCCCATTCCAGCCACTGCCTCAGGCTCAAGGGTCTGTTCCACAAGTTTCTCCATGGGTGTGGGTGGTGGGACGGTGGATGGGCCTCCTCCTGGGCCCCTCATCTCCCGGAGGCGCTCTGCCACCCTCTCCTTGGTCCTGGAGCGCAGATCATACCATCTCTTTTTTATCTCCTCTATACTCCTGTGGCTCACCCCTATGGCGTTGACCTTCTCCTGGATGTCATTCCAGATCCACCTTTTTTCAGTCTCTGGCACACTCAGGGCAGCCCTTCCGAATAGCTGGTCATGGTGCTGGCAGCATTCATCTGTCAGCACCTCCAGTTCCTTTTCTGAAAACTTAAGTTTTCTCTTCCTGCCAGAGTCTTCCATTCTTGCTGCTGTTCCTCCAGGTGGTTGCTCAGCAGTTTGAACAGGTTGTGGTCCTCCCTCCTCCCAGGTGTATTTGTAAACTTCCTGGCTGTGATGTCATCAGAAAGAGCCAGGAAGTGTTTTCCAGACAGTTCTGCTGCACCTGCATGCAATTTGCGGCACAGTCGCAATTTGCGACACCCACGCGCAATTTGCGTGTCCATTTTAGCGAGGTCGCAAAAAGCGACCTCGCAAACAGCGGACTCGCAATCTGCGGTGCGACTTCATTTGCGAGTTGCAAAATGAAGTCGCTTTTTCTTGTTGGATACCAGTTTGCAAGTCGGAAATTTTGAGTCGCAACGACTTGCAATTTACGACTCGCTAATTGTTAGCTACCTACATCTGGCCCTAAGACTCTTATTCTTTTTAAAATTCATATCTTGACTTGAGTATGTTAGAGTTTTGTTGTTTTGGTCTTCTTTGATTTAGATAACCATTACCTATTTCTCTGAACTGGTGTGGTGTCCATTTTGTAGTGTTTTCACTATATTACTGTGTGTGTTGGTACAAATACTTTAGACATTGCTTCTGAAGTTAAGCTTGCCTTCTCGTGCCAAGCTACCAAGGGGGTGAGCGGGGTTTAACCGAGGGTGATTCTCCTTTACCCTGACTGGAGTGAGGGTCTTTGCTTGGACAGAGGGTAACTTGACTGCCAACCAAAGAACCCATTTCTAACAATGATGCTGCAGATGTGCATATCAATGTATCATTCATCACAGATCAATGTCTACATTCTTAGAAATAATGTCCCTTTCCATCAATGAAGAGCTGCATATAATTTTACTGTATAGAAACATATAAACCATCCATGATAAATAGTTAAATATTAGTTATCACAAACTTATACACACTGTAGGAAAGTGCCATCTTGCCTGGCATGTTACCCCCATTGTTACAAGTATGTCAGTTTGTTTTTGCCTGTCTCGCCGGGATCCTGCTAGCCAGGACCCCAGTGCTCATAGTTTGTGGCCTGAATGTGTATACCTGTGTATTGACTAACTGTGTCACTGACGATCTGCTAATCAGAACCTCAGTGCTCATGCTCTCTCTGCCCATTTCTTTTGCCACCCATAGGGAGCTCAGACAAACCTTTACACAGGACTGCCAATGCAGCCTGAGTGAAATAACACACAGGTTATTTCACAGCCATTTTCACTGCACTTAAGTAAATTATAAGTCACCCATATGTCTAACCTTCACGTGCAAAGTTACTAAGTGTGAGAGCACCCTTGCACTAGGAAAGGTTCCCTCACATAGTTCAGGGCCATTTTCCCGGACTTTGTGAGTGCGGGGACACCATTACACGCGTGCACTACATATAGGTCAATACCTATATGTAGCTTCACAATGGTAACTCTGAATATGGCCATGTAACATGTCTAAGATCATGGAATTGTCCACCCATGCCGAATCTGGTATTGGAGAGCCAATTCCATGCATCCACTATGGACCCCGGGTATTGCCAAACCAGCTCACTGGGGTTTTCTCTGCAGCTACCGCTGCTGCCACCCCACAGACAGGGTTCTGCCCTCCTGGGGTCTGGGCAGCCCAGTTCCAGGAAGGCAGAACAAAGCATTTCCTCTGAGAGCAGGGTGTTACACTACCTTAGTGTTTTCTTACACTCCCAGTGACACTCTACACACTACACTAGCCTAGGAGTCTATTCGTGGTTCGCATTCTACTTTCTTAGTATATGGTTTGTGGTGCCCTTAGGCCTATTGCATCCTATTGTATTCTACGGTGTTTGCACTACTTTCTGACTGTTTTACTTACCTGATTTGGTTTTTTGTGTATGTTTTGTGTATTTTACTTACCTCCTAAGGGAGTATATCCTCTGAGATATTTTTGGCACATTGTCACTTAAAATAAAGTACCTTTATTTTTAGTAACACTGAGTATTGTCTTTCTCATGATATAGTACCTGTATGATATAAATGGTATTGCATGAGCTTTGCATGTCTCCTAGTTTAGCCTTGGCTGCTCTGCTATAGCTACCTCTATCAGCCTAAGCTGCTAGAACACTACTGCTCTACTAATAAGGGACAACTGGACCTGGCACACGGTGTAAGTACCATTGGTACCCACTATAAGCCAGGCCAGCCTCCAACACACACTAATAAATATACCTAACTATTAAGTCCTAACAATATACTTCCTACACTAAAATACGTTGTCCCACAACTACCACAATGCTAATCTAACTTAACTAGCTGAGACACAAGACTAAACATCAGCCCCCCTTACACTACATAGATATACACAAGTCATACACAAACTATGACCTATATATAAATAAAACCTTAACACATAAATCTAAACAAATATACATATTTTGTATATTTTTGTATTTTTCTAATTTTTAAAAAATTTAACATCACTCCCCTACAAACTAACTGTGCCATCTAAAAGTATAAAATAATAAAACAGTAGTTACAGCTAACTACTTTACCCTATACCTATACTACATCTACAATACCTATGAAACCTATCTAACTACATAATTAAGAAACTATATACAAGAAGAGGAAAGAGAAGAGTCAGTGAGTGCACTATTTTGTGGTCAGGGTCTGGAGGCATGCATGGACAAACTGTTAATCTGTTCCATTATTAAGTGCTGTCTCTCAAAATGTCCACTTGTGCTCTGTAAACTATCATGATACATTCCGATATACCTAGTTTTCCCAACTCAATCTGCTGCGCCTTGATATGCAGTCTCAATTAGCATTGTCTGGCAGCTGTGTGACTCCTCCTTCAAATGTTTTTCTTTTTGGTGGAGGGGTGGTTGTGATTTGCCATGCTTGGAATTGTGAATGCAAGTGTACGGGCCCATGTGCCATGAGCCTTTTCTTCATAATATTTGCCTCTCTGTCTGAATCCTTTCACAACCTTCTTTATCTTCAGCTAATGGGTCTTCTGTAATGCCAACTTTTGCTTTTCATCTACTATCATATTGGCTACAATGAGAAAAAGGAATATTAAAGCATGATAAATACAAAAGAAAAGTGTGATCTACAAATAACCCTACCCCATGGTATGGCTCAACATGGACTTCTGGGATTATATGCTATAAGCACTTCTATGTCATCATTTACCTTTGACAGATCACATCCATCCATAACTGAGAGCAATTGTTCACTGTACTGTTGTCTTCCTTGAGGAAACCTATATGTCCAG
Organism: Pleurodeles waltl; assembly: GCF_031143425.1. NCBI lineage: Eukaryota > Metazoa > Chordata > Amphibia > Caudata > Salamandridae > Pleurodeles > Pleurodeles waltl. The sequence goes on from NC_090440.1 coordinate 807,790,138, forward strand.
CATTTGTGTCAGTGAAGCTCCCAATTTCAACATCCTCAGAGGGTTTGTGTTCACCTGAAAGACATGAAATGCGTGAAACGTTACATTTTGCCTGAATATACAATATGCACAGTAGCTAGTTATAGCCACAACAATGTGTGACATAGATAACATGTCTATAGGTACTTTCTATACTTTTGCTCTATTTCCCCACTGTCATTTGCATGTGTAGATGTGCATGTGCAATAATGTCAGGCAACACAAAGTGCATGAATATTCTGGAAATTTCTACTACACATACATACATTTCTGTGGCCTATACCTCATCTGACTATGCCTGTAAGTGAAGACCCAAAATTAGAAGATTGTTGACTTCCCAGTGATTGTATGTAGTATAGTAATAATCATATTTCCAAGTTTGGCAGGTTGCATCACGGAACCCCATTTATAAGATGTGTGTCTTATGATGACAGGGGCATTGTGCCCTATGAACAATGATTTTATATTTCTCAGGGGCTACAAAATACATATTAATCACTCTGAGAGGCCAATCACATGGAAATAGGGAGTACCTGCGTGTGTGTCAGTCAGCAAAGTACACTCCGCCCAGCAAAATGCCTGCCATTTCAGGTGGAGAGAGAGAGAGACCCCTTTGCAGATGGGGAAAGTGATGAATGGTTCCAGTCTGCAGGATGATGTTTATGTGGTCCATATGACCACTCTGAACACTCCAAAGGTCTGCCTGTAGAATGCACACACTTACTGCTGGATTTTTTAGTATTTGTATTTTCATCACGCATCTTAAAGGTATTTTTGACACTGCACACAGGTGCATTATAGATCTGGTGCATAGTGTACATGATTCCCTCATTTCCCTGGAGCCTAGCACACATGGGATACAGGGAAGACCCTTGGGGATGAAGCACAAATATGTACACAAAACAGGGCCCATATATATCCTTTTCTAACACATGGCAATGCAGCAAGCCACCTTGCAGTCCTGCGTGGCATAAAAGGGAAAGGGCTGGAATGCGCTGTATGGATCAGCAAAGTTTGCATTCCTGTCCTTTCCTTGCACTTCTGGCAGGCTAGCACCAACACATGCACACTTGTAACATGATTCATGGGTGTCTACATTATAGACAGGATTGGTTTTGTCCATGAAGGGAGACCTTCCTGCACTAAAGCAATCCTCAGAGGCATTTACGCCTCTCCCTCACGTTGAAAGAAGAAAAATAAGTAGAAAAAATGTTGTTTCTCCTCATTGCACCTCACCTGGGGAGCTTTTCCATTTAGATTCATTCACTGGTCTAGCGCTTATGGTAATTCTGGGAATGTGTCCAATTCCATGAGTGCATTAGTGTGAACACTCATGCGTCACCCATGGAATGCCTCCCTGCCACAGAGTAATGCAAGCAGTGATTTGTGCAGTCTACAGTGGGGGGTTGCATGAGTGTATGTACCGATGTCTGTAATAGCATTGTGACATGGCTTCTTAGCAAGATGCCACATATATTCTTAATAATACCTCCAGGCTACAATGAACTAAACTGAACAATGGAGGCAATCACTACCTCGCTGTAGTACCATCAATAAATTCAACATTTTGTATATGAGAGAATATCACAACATTAAATGAACTATTTTTTGTGACATACGTTATCAAGTGATATTGAGTTTGAGCTCATACATACCTACAGGCCCACCAATTCCCAGCCTGAAGAGGTTCAGAACATCTGCCTCACTGTCAACAACAGCAAGCCATCTATGCTGCAGTTGGTTGATACTCCTGGCTGCTGAGGTGACATGTGCCTGGCTTTTGTGCACATGCTCCCACTGCCAATGTCTCTCCTCCAGCCTGTGCCCCTGGCTCACTCTGCCTCCAGCTCTAAGCATTTGAGGGAGGTAGTGGACTATGAGCCAGACCAAGGCTCCCACCTCCCTCTCTTCAAAGTTACTCCCTCTACCCTTCCCCGACATTACCCAAACACACAAGATCCGAACTGCCCAAAAACATACTACTACCCCTAATACCACAGAACAAACCTACTATGAACAAACCTCAAAAACCCACAGGCAGACAATTACAATGAGCATAAAATTCCACACTGATAGACAGGCAGATAAGACACAACCAACATTTATATACAATAAAGAAACACACTGGACACTGTTGACATTACACACTCCACAATGCTTTCCAAAATCTCCAAACACCTCCAGACAGAACAAGCAACTGTCAAACAGTAAGAGACAGTGAAATGTCAGATTCTTCCTGGTATGGTGCAAAACCCATTGCATCATTTCCTAGGTGTATCAACCTGTTTCACAATATGTTGAATCATGTTTTACAGATGCAAGGGCCATACAAAGCATTTTTTATACCAGGCACCTTTCTATTTGTCCACACAGGGGCCTTACAAGGCATATTTTTACACTATGCACTTTGCTATTTGTACGTAATGTAAAAATATTATCTGGTTGGACATATATTTTTGCAGGAGCCTTGCAAAGCATATTTTGACACTATGCACTTAGCCATTTATCCATGCAGGGGCCTTACAAAGCATTTGATACACTACAGACCCTGCTGTTTGTCCATGCATGGGTATTGATATGCATTTCATTTTTGGGTTCCTTGTATACGATTTCTTAACACACTTGTTACATCTTACTTTACAATGATTTAACATTTATTTTAGGTACCTCATTGTGGTGCCATAATTAATGACAGATTCCACCAACAGTGGATTAGTAGGCACAGAGGGCTAGGGTGCCTGTGTAATGGGCATTGTATGTACTTAGATGAAAGGAAGAACTGCGATCACAACATTGATTCACTAATTGACCTCTCTCAATCTGTGTACCCTAATGCAGCGTATGTGCAAACTATAAATTATACTATATTCATCCGTTCACCTTATTAATATAGGAGTAGCATGTGTCCACACACCCAGATGTCTGGGCCCCCGTTCAAAGAGTCATGGGCTAAGCAGGGGTTACTCTGCCCAACTGAGGCAGATGGGGCCTTGTACTCCTGATGTCCTGGGGCCCACCTTAAAATGGCCCTGCTCAGTTCGTTCAAGCAACCCCTTACATGCCTGACTCTGTGCTGGGTAGCTTAGCATGAGAAGTCAAGACTACCCTGGGGGGAAGGATAGATACAGATCAGTGAGCAGGACTCATGACTCAACGCACTAGCAGTGCATACCAAACAATATACCCCTAGTCAGATAATAGGTTTTTTCATATTTCGAAGTATATGAAATCAAATGCATTGATTAGTTCTTGGTTTAAGACATGCTCCCATGTTTGTTAACAACTAGGAAAACAAGATTCATATATGCTGAGATCTACATCCAGTTGAAAAGATCTGAGTGACAATATATGTAGCTTGACAATGACACAAACACCACACAATGGATGAGTTCAAAATACATTTATTCGATGATGGGTCTACATATTTTCTGTTGTGTTTTCCATTATTTTAATACAGTTATTTGAAATACGTAGCTACAATTTTATCTCTCTTGGCACAAACTGCCTTTGAGTGTACTATTTCAGATAGTGATTCTTCATGCTCCTTATCCTCTTATTGGGTTTGTAAATCAAGGTCCCATGGTGGTTTGCTCCTCAAACAGATATTATACAGAATGGCACCTACAAGTATAACTTTGCACACCATTGGAGGTGAGTAGAGGTGTCTACCTCCTGAGTGGCCCAGGCATCGGAAACCGGAGTTCAGCACTCCAAACATTGCTCAATGCAGCATTATATCGCTTCTGCCCATTATGCTGTGGATTTGAATAGGGAACCATCATCCATGACTGGAGACCCTAGCCTTGAGCACCTGAAAGACAATTGAGGGTAACATTTTAGACTTAGCAGTGTACTTACATCTCTAAGCAAACATTATGGGGGTCATTACAACTTTGGCGGGCGGCTACCGCCGCCCGCCAAGCTGTAACCACCGGGCGGCCGCCAATGCAGCCGCACTCCAGCGGTGCCCATTTGGACATCCCCGCTGGGCCGGCGGGGATGTGGGCCGCAAGATGGGAGCCGGCTCCAAATGGAGCCAGCGGTGTTGCGGCCGTGCAACAGGTGCAGTTGCACCCGTCGCGCTTTTCACTGTCTGCATAGCAGACAGTGAAAAGCCCCATTGGGCCCTGTCAGGGGGCCCCTGCACTGCCCATGCCAGTGGCATGGGCAGTGCAGGGGCCCCACGACTCCCCGTACCGCCAGCCTTTTCCTGCCGATTCAGACCGCCAGAAAAAGGCTGGCGGTCGGGGACTCGTAATCCCTTGGGCAGCGCTGCTAGCAGCGCTGCCCAGGTGGATTATCACCGCCGGGGCAAATCTGGCGGTATACCGCCGGCCCTGGCGGTGCGACCGCGGCGCTTCTGCCGCGGTCGAAATAGGCCAGGAAGCACCGCCAGCCTGTTGGCGGTGCTTCCGTCATTTTAGCCCTGGCGGTCTAGTACCGCCAGGGTCAAAATGACCACCTATGTGTAGACAAAGTATGATACATGTGTAATTTAGATGTTTGCCATTGTAGGTCTTTCTAACAAGAGATTTCCCTGTTTGACAAATATGTGTTTTTCTGGAAGCCCTGTGATCATGTTAATCTTATACCTGCTTTCAGATTCAAAATCACAGATGATGACAGATAATTGATTTGAGTAATCTTAGTGATCACATGAATTGGCAATATCTCATTGTACAGTATGAGTTGTTGGAGTTGTTTCTAATAGTACTTACTCCCATCACTTTGATCACATATGACATTACTTTTTTGCTTCCAATGACTGGTACTCAGTGACCTACACATACATTGTATATGTATTTGGATCAGCCAAATGCATCCAATCTAACACCATACTTACTATATTAGGTTTGCACATAAATTATTATTTTAAGTTGTATCTACCTTTTGTCACCCGTGACCTATTCATGTGCATGCCGCATAGTCATTTAAATTACATTTTTGTTTCATCATGAACATGTTTATCTATATTGTGTAAATTGGAAAACAGTAATAATTTTGGTAGCACTTAACATTGTTAAACCTTATAACATGTATGATAGTTGTAGCTTATTAAACATGCAGTCTCATTGACACATTTCTACAACAGTTTGTTAATGTGTATGTATGTATGTATGTATGTATGTGTTACACAACATTTATCCTGATACATGGCTTGACATGATACAGTATTTCTGATTGATTATCACCTGGATATGTGACTTCTTGTAACCCCACATCAACTGTAAGTCCTTGATATGTCAGTTGTGTACATATATGTTGTAAATTAGTGAAATCAGATGACAGTGGTGTATTCCGTACACTTAGTTATGACTTAGCATCCCAACAAAGTTCCCCCTTTACACTAGCTGTATTTTTTTTGTTCACTTTCACACAACAGCATGCATTTCTGTAATTAGATGACATATGCTTGTTATCATGCTTATTCATGTTTCCCGAATGAGAATTTACCTGAAAAAAGAAAAGACAAGAGGCATTTGGCAAAACAGGAATGGTTTGTTTAGTTATACTTTACAGCCGGGTCAGCAGTTACAGAACCAAGGTCTGAGGTCTCTCGCTGTACATCTGATTGAAGCAGGTTTTTATACATGTATCTGAGAGTCATGAAGACATAAAAGACGTTCTTTCCTTGGTAAACAAAAATGCCAACAATTGTCATGGACTCATAAGTGCAATCCCAGAGAGTGAACGCTGGTGGGCCTTAACCTGCTGTGGACTCAATGTGGGCCAGGCAGTATGTGTTCAGATGTCTGGCCTGAGGGGCCACTGCACATGTTGTGTGTGCTGTGTCCTGATTGGCCTGATTGCACAGATCCCTCTGGCCATGCGTGCTTTATTGGAGCCAGTCTCCGGGGACCATTGTGGTGTTGCTATCTATCTGTGGGATCTGATGTTCTCCTGTTTGTGCATTTGCCTGCTGGCCAATTGTTACGCCAGCTGTGAGCTGTCAAGTTTTAACCTCATTTAAAGAAAATGAGGCACACTCCGTAACCCTAGAACCTGGGTAGTTAAATAAGCAAAATAAACAACGGCCCTATAGGGGGAAGTAAGATGCTTGTCTTCCTAGGAAACAACTTTTAAACAATCTTCAACCATGTGCAAATTTTGTCAACAATTCATATTTTATTAAATAATAGATGCATATTTCTTTAGTAAAAACCAGTCATTCTTATACTTTGAATTCAATCATCATGGTGCTCTATAATGACTGCACAGTGAAAGTGAATTAAGTGAAAATTGTTTGTGCACATGTGCTCGGTACAATATATACAAAATGTGGTTAAAACATAGGTTTTCTGCGATCTTCCAAAGGCAGACTCATATTACTCCAGAAGTCACTTTTTAGTCTCTCACAAAAAATCCACAACATCAAAATGTCAATGTTTGGACCCCAATTATGTAGATTAAACTATGCTGGGTCATCATCAGGACTGTCAATTTGCTATAGGTAGCACCAGCCAATCATCGTATTCTGTTTTAGGGTAATTATTTATTAATCTCATCCTCCATTTGGCTTCTAATCCTGTTATTAGGTCCTCTCTTTGTGAAACTCCATGTGGTCTTTGGCTTGTTTCCTTATTCCGACAACATGGATTTACTCCTACTACAGCTTGGGGCACCAAAAAGACAACCTCTATCCCCATCATCACCACCACATCCACCAACACCATCACAATAACCACCACCCACACCACAGAGGCAGTGCAGGAGAAGGGAGAGCATCTACTGCCAGTTGGCTGCACAAGGAGTCCATCATCCAACTGTTCCACCTCATTGCATCCAGACTGCAGGCTACGGTTGATAGGATCACATACATACCACCACTGAGCAAGCACTTGGCTGTGCTACATATGCTTGCGTTGGGCAGCACAAGAGGGAGGAGTATTGCAGCCATCCCCGTCAGCATTCCTCCCCTCAGTCCTGGATGCCATCATCTGCCTCACAGCCTGCCACACCCTCTTCCCTAACACCCAGCAACTGCAGGAGGAAATAAAACAAGGCTTCTATGGCATTGATGGATTTCTGCATGTGCTGGGTGCCATGGACTGCACACATGTGCAACTCATTCCTCCTGCTACAAATGAACACTTATACAGGAACCGAAAACAGACCCACTCAATAAATGTACAGGCCATCGTTGACCACCATGGTTGATCATGAATGTGGTGGCCAAATACCCGGGTAGTGTAGATGATGCTTACATCTTTCGGCAGTCCCTCATTAACCAGAGATTCCAAGGTGGACAATATGGAAATGGCCTGCTTGTAGGTCAGTAAACAGCAAGTCTATAACTGACACAACAACAAACAGATATGGTGGACACAATTCACAGATAACTGTCTGCCTGCACAGATAGGGACTGTAGGATGAGGCCTCTGACACATACATGCACCTTGCTACAGTACACATATGTAATGCAAAACACCCTGACATACAAGTGAACACATCTCAACCCAGTCTTGCACACAATCCATGCTTTAAAGGCACACAGCCATTTATGGCAGCTAGGAAATCTGCCCAACATCTCTGTGTGCAAGGGAAGTGTACCATGTACACTGGGGTTGGGCACGTGCAACACACAAGGGCCGTCAGCCGTGTCATGGCTCACATATCAGGAATAGGGGCCTCATGTACAAGGCCCTACTGGCACAGTGCGCCACCGGAGCAACATTTTACTCATGCTCTGGTGGCATAGTGTGCCAGTCCATATTTACAAGGCCACGCCAAGCCACCTTGCGTGGCTTTTCATGGTCTTGTAAATATGGACACCTTTGATGCATAACACTAAGGCCCTCATTACAACCCTGGCGGTTGGTGTAAAAGTGGCAGTAATACCACTAACAGGCCAGCGGTTAAAAAAATGGAATCAGGACCAGGGCGGAAACCACCAACACAGATAGCCACCTTAACACTCTGACCGCCACAGCGGTAGCAACAAACACCATGGCAGTCACCGCCAACAGCCAGGCGGAAGACAATGTACCTCCCACACTATTACAAGGCACCAACCCGCCAGGTCTTCCGGGGCGGTACCAACGCCATCAAAAGCACGGCAGAAACAGTACACAGAAGGGAAACCACTGACCTCTCGATACTCAACGAAGAACCAGGACGCCATGGAGCCTGAGTTACAGGTCCTGCCCATGTTGCTGTATCTATTAATACACCACAAAGTGGAAAGAAGGCGGCGGCGGCGACGACAACGATGAGTACTGCACCTAGCACACAGGGGAGGGAAGGAGGGAAAAGAGAGTGACACACACATGCAAAACGCAACACCCCCACCCCCCACCCACAACAACACACACACACACATATCCAATAACATCACAGATACACCCCATCACCCCCTGGAAGAACGCAAGGACAAAACAAAATGAGTTTAACCAGTGTAATATTCGAACAATCAGATAGCCCAAAAGAACAGCAAATAATCAGTATACACAAATATTTACAGCAAGTACACAAGTCCGTACACTGTCCCATGAAATGTCCGTGGACCAGTGGTCCCAAAAAGCATGGGCGAAGCCCGCACATGACACCTGCCTCAAAACGGAGAGAACACTGCAGGGGCATCAGGTCGGAAAAAAAACAGGCACCTCAGGGGGAAGGGGAGGGGGGCACCTCAGCCAGATGATGGTACGACGCCACTGCCCCTCGAGGGGGCTCCATGCCCACTGCTTGGTCCTGGGGAGTGCAAAGCCACAGTCTCTCAAGTCTCTCAAGTGGGTGCACTGCCCACTGCTTGGTCCTGGGGAGTGCAAAGCCACAGTCTCTCAAGTCTCTCAAGTGGGTGGTTTGCTCACTGCTTGGTCCTGGGGAGTGCAAGGCCACAGTCTCTCTAGTGGATGCCTTCTCCACTGGTTCTGGAGGGGCATTATGCCCAGAGTGCTTCAACCTGTTAAGGATCTGGTTAGTGGATGCTTTTCTCCACTGGTTCAGGAGGGGGCTTTGTGCCCAGAGTGCTTCATCCTGCCAAGGACTGGGTGAGTGGATGCTTTTCTCCACTGGTTCTGGAGGGGGCTTTGTGCCCAGAGTGCTTCATCCTGCCAAGGACTTGGTTAGTGGATGCTTTTCTCCACTGGTTTTGGAGGAGGCTTTGTGCCCAGAGTGCTTCATCCTGCAAAGGAATGGGTTAGTGGATGCTTTTCTCCACTGGTTCTGGAGGGGGCTTTGTGCCCAGTGTGCTTCATCCTGCCAAGGACTGGGTTAGTGGATGCTTTTCTCCACTGGTTCTGGAGGGGGCTTTTGTGCCCAGTGATGCTGCACCTGGAGTGTGGCAGTTGACTTCGTCTCACCTGGGTGTCTCAGCCACACAATGTACCTGGAACAGGTAGCATGATGCTCCATGGAGGCAGACCCAAACTCCATCCTGCGGCAACTTAGGCTGCCAATTGCTGGTTTGTGTCAGTGCTGCGGGTCGTGTCTCAACTGGAGTGTCCAGGGTCCAGGACATCACCTGCAGACTCTGACGGCTGCACACTGGGGATAGGGCTGACGTCCGACAGAGTGGCATCAGCTGTGCACATGGTGGTGCTGATGGTGGTGCAGGCGGCGGTAGCTGGGGCAGAGATGCTGCCAGTGCCGTGGTGCGAGTGACTGTTGCGGTGGATGGAGGCTCCATACCGTCTCCGGCAGCCTCTGATGGCTGATCCTTGGGGAGGATGCTGCAGACTGACGTTGTGGCAGCGGCGGTGCAGGTGGCGGTGCAGGTGGAGGTCGGAGTGGCGGTGGTGACTGTGGTGCATGTGGCTGCCATCCCTGATGATTTGGTGGTCACCAGCCCCTCACCAGGTGACATCGTGCCCAGAGGTGATGTGCCCTTTGGCTTGTGGCCCTTCCCCATCTTGACAGTCGCTGCAGGGACCTTGGCACTGTCCCCTCAGTGTTTGTACGAGGCCTTGCTGGGTGGGTGGCGTGACTGTCCCCTGCTGGAAGCTGGACCCTTTTTGACCTTTGCAGGTGGTGGAATAGGGTGGTCCTTCTTTTCTGTCGGTGGCAAACTGGCAGCTCTGATGGGTGCCCCCTTATACCGTACTGGAATACCAGGGACCACAGTGGATGCAGATTTGGTGGCTGAGGTACTGGGGTAGGATCTAGACATCCTGGCCCTAGGGGAAGGACAGGGGTGAGGTATAGGGAAGAGGCCAAAGTTAGCTAGGAAAAGTTTTTTTGACACACTGGGATGGGAAGATGGAGGGGGTTTGAGAGTGGAGGAAGAGGTAGTGGTTGTAGGAGCTGTACGTCTGCTGAGTTTGTGTGAAAGTGCATGGGTTGGAGGCTGTTGTGAGGTGGATAATGTTGAGTAGGTGTGTGTCTGCAGTTGTGTACTTTAGGAGGAGGGTTTACAGACACACTGGGAGAGGACACAGGGGACGTGTGAATGGTAGTGGGGGTGGTAATTGCACGTGAGCGGTGTGTTGTGATGGGCATGCTGGTGATGGAGGTAGTGGCTGAGGATGTAGTGCATGCAGGTGTGAGTGGAGACGAGACTGGGAGGGAGGTGGCTGACGTGGAGGAGGGGGGCACAGTGAAGGAAGTGGATGTTGGTGTATCTGCATGGGTATGGTGCTTGTGTGAGTGCCTGTGGGATGTGTGGTGCTTATGTTTCCTGAGCCACTTTTGTGTGTTGATGTGTGTGCATGCTGGTCTGAAGGTGTGCTTGGGATAGGCTGAGGTAGAGGGGATTGGGTCTGGGTAGTGGAAGTTGGAGGGGGGGAGGCTGGAGACAGGGACAATTGGTGCCATCAGTGCTGAGGCCAGAGCCTGAAATGCTCTCTGTTGGGCCGCCATGCCAGAATGGCATTCAGAATGGTTGACTGCCCAGCAGTGAGGGATCTCAGGAGGTCAATAGCCTCCTCACTGAGGGCAGCAGGGCTGGCTGGGGTAGGGCCTGAGGTGCCTGAGGTGCCTGGGGCGAAGGAGATGCCCACCCTCCTGGGTGAGCAGGCACGGGAAACACGCTGAGGGGCTGCTGGGAGGGCGGTGCTGGTAGAGGGGGTGGTGTCTGCATTTGTTGTTGTGGTGGGCACAGAGGTGCCCGCCACCGCAAGGGAGCTTCCATCAGAGGAGGAGTCACTGTCACTGGTGTCCCCTCCTGTCCCTCTCGTGGAGCTCCCCTCGCCCTCTGTCCCACTGGTGCCAAATCACCTGCCCATGGGGTACTGTGCCTAACAACATTTGCTGCACACCTGGAACCCACAGGAGCCTGACTAGTTGTAGATGCCCACCAACACTGTTGGGGTTGGAGTGCCTCAGAGCCTGCCTAACAAGGGACCCATCCTACCAAGTTCGCCTTGGCTTAGGGGAACCCAAAGCCCACATCCCCCACCCAAACACTTCGTAAAGCGTGCAAAGTCAGCTGAATGACACTGTACTCACCCCCTTGCGGCTGTTGTTATGCCCTCAAGTGCCCATCCAACTCCGGATATGCCACAGCCAGGATTGGAACATCAGGGGGTTAATGGTGCGACGGGCACCCCTTCCACGTTGGGAGGCCAGCCCCAGCTGGGCCTCCGCCGTCTTCTTGCTCCAGCGGCGCAGGTCCTCCCATCTCTTGTGGCAGTGGGTGCTCCATCTATGATAGACCCCCAGGGTCCACACTTCCTTGGCTATGGCACGCCAAATACCCTTCTTCTGGTGGGCACTGTGCTAGAGGAAAGGTACAGGATGACAGGAAATTACCCCCCCCATCCGGGCCGTCATACTCATTGCCCAACAGTTCGCACACATGCCCTGACGCACATACAATTACCATCCTCACATGCAGGCCTCAGCCCCCCCACATGTATCTTCCATCTACACCACTCCAAACAGGCATTGCCCACGCATCATGCTCACAGTGTACTCACCTGTTTGTCTGGAGGACCGTAGAGTAGCGTGTACTGGGGAAGGACCCCATCCACTAGTTTGCCCAACTCCTCCGTGGCGAAGGACGGGGCCCTTTCCCCAAACACTGTAGCCATTGTCGCTTCCAGACTCAGGTCACAGCAGCACTTACAGTGTAGCTCCTCTCCTGTTGAAGGTCAGGTATCAAGTGAGTGAACAGATAGAAAATGGCAGTCACGTCCGCTGCGGTGCCGGCGTACATCGTCATTAGCTCCTGAAACCCATAGGGCCCAATGATAACCAATGCTAAATTGTGCAGCGGTCTTCGACCGCCTACCATGACGCTACACAATGCCAGCGCAGTTACCTAATTTCCCCTTGTCCCTCCTTACAGGTCAGGCAGCCGCCATTTCAGGGTGGCACATGGCATGGCACCCAACCTCGTCACAGCACAATTTGGCAGATATTCGGACAAACCACACCACACACGGATTTACTCACATTACTGAAAACACACTAGTGCAAACTATGTGGTTCATGACCCTCTGCTCACCATTCTCCTACATAGGGCACATCCGCTGGGGCAGGTGATGAGATGGCGTCATCCTCCGGTGTACAGACCCCTGGTGGACCTGTCGACAATGGAAGACAGACAAATCATTATCACCTACAGACTTAATCGTTCCACAATCCAAGACCTGTGTGCCCAATTGGAGCCAGACCTGATGTCAGCTATTCGCTGTCCCACAGGAATCCCCCCTCTAGTGCAGGTCCTGTCAGTGCTCCATTTCCTGGCAAGTGACTCCTTTCAAACTACAGTGGCCATGGCATCAGGGATGTCTCAGCCAATGTTTTCTAACATGTTGACCAGAGTGTTGTTTGCCCTGCTGAAACACATGTGCAGCTACATTGTTTTCTCCCAGGTAGAGGATTTGCCCATAGTGAAAGCTGAATTTTATGCCCTGGGACATATCCCCAACATCATTGGTGCCATTGATGGTACACATGTGGCATTTGTCCCCCCCCGCAGAAATGAACAAGTGTACAAAAATCAAAAAAGCTACCATTCTATGAATGTGCAGATGGTGTGTTTGGCTGACCAGTACACCTCTCATGTAAATGCCAAGTATCCTGGCTCTATGCATGACGCTTACATTTTGAGGAATAGCAGTATCCCTTATGTGATGGGCCAACTCCCAAGGCACCCGGTGTGGCTAATAGGTGATCCCAAGGTCCCCATTCAGTATGAATAGGTGTCTGGGTATGGGGTTGTTCCTAAGGGTTAGTGTGTGTCTAACAGATATACCTCGCCATTTGCAGGTGACTCTGGTTACATCAGCCTCTCATGGCTACTGACCCCAGTGAGGAATGCCAGGACAAGGGAAGAGGAACGCTACAATGAGGCACATGGGCGAACTAGGCGTATTATTGAGAGGACGTTCAGCCTTCTGAAGGCCAGATTCCGGTGCCTCCATCTAACAGGTGGCTCCTTCTACTACTCACCAAATAAGGTGTTCCAGATAATCGTAGCATGCTGCATGTTGCACAACCTGGCATTGCGACGCCAGGTGCCTTTTCTGCATGAGGATGGGCCTGATGATGGTCTTGTAGCAACCGTGGAGCCTGAGAACAGTGAGGAAGAGGAGGCAGAGGAAGAAGATATTGACAACCGAACCAACATCATCATGCAGTACTTCCAGTGACACACAGGTAAAAGACTGGCACTGCTCCTCTCATATCTGACTACTGTAGGGCATCGTATAAGTCAGCCTCTTAACCTCTGTCTATGGACACTGACAGTTCACTTTGGCTTTCAATTTCACAGATCTGGGTACCTCATTCTGCCTTCTGCTATATTTACTGCTGCCCAACAACTGTCATAAATTGGTATGAGCAAATGAACATTTACATTGATATTTGTGGATGATGTTGTAATTATACATTTATGAAAGAACAGACTGACTCCAGATTGGTTTGTGATTCAAGGGTGTTTATTTATGGGCTAATGTGTATAGGGGTATGTGGAAGGGGCTGGGGTGATGGTGGAGGAATGTCCAGTTAGAGTCCAGTCTCTTGGTATTACAGGTGCATTGTCCTAGGGGGCATAGGAAGGTGAGCAATGTCAGTTCCAGGTGGACAGGATGACAGAGTGGGACACGAGGGTGACATTCAGGAGAGTCTTATTTCCTGGCGGGGGCTTTGGCAATGTTCTCTGTCTTCTGCCTGGATCGCAGGGACGGTTTGCAGGGTGGTTCTCCTTCTGCAGGGAGTGGGGTGCTGGTGGCCTGTTGGTCCTGTGGCGGGGTCTCCTGTCCACTAGTGCCGGCGGATGTGGAAGGCTGTTCATCGGTTGGGCTGGTGTCGGGGGCCCGGTGGTATGCCACTGTCTCCCTCATGGTGTTGGCCATGTCTGCCAGCACCCCTGTAATGGTGACCAGGGTGGTGTTAATGGACTTCAAGTCCTCCATATTCCCCAGGTACTGTCCCTCCTGCAGCCGCTGGGTCTCCTGAAACTTGGCCAGTACCGTGCCCAGGGTCTCCTGGAATGGTGGTATGCTCCCATGATGTTTGAGAGTGCCTCGTGGAGACTGGGTTCCCTTGCCCTGTCCTCCTCCTGTCGCACAGCAGTCCTCCCAGCTTCCCTGTTGTCCTGTGCCTCCGTCCCCTGAACCATGTGCCCACTGCCACTGACCCCAGGTCCCTGATTTGCTTGGGTTAGTGGGTTTTCCTGGGGTCCCTGTAGTGGTGGACACACTGCTGATTGACGTGTCCTGGGGACGGTGGCATGGGCCAGCTGGGTGGGTGCTGTGGTGGTGTTTCCTGAGGGGGGAGGTTCTGTGGTGGGTTGGGACTGTGGCAGGGGAACCGACTGTCCAGAGGAACCTGATGGGCCGGGCTGGTCATCTTGATCCAGGCGTGCAGGGCTGCTGTCATCATTGTGGACCTCTTCTGTGGGGGGACTGGATATGGCTGGCACCTCCTGTCCGATGACATTGGGTAGGGGTCCTGCTGGGGTGTAAATGCATTGGTATTTTATCTGTGTGTGCCATCTTGTGCAATGGGTGTGCTTCCCTCTATTAATGTGCTTGCACTATCGCCTTGGCCCTTGTGTGAGTGGTGATTGTATGCCCTGAGTGAGTCTCTCTCTTGGACATGCTTTGGTGATGGGTGTCCATACATGTCTGTGATGGGTGTCCATGCATTGTTGCATGCAGGGCTTGGTATTGGGATGGGTGGGTTGTGATAGTGGGGTATAGGTGAGGGGTAGGAGTTTGTGATGGCATGCAGGTAGGGTGGGGGATATATTAGTAAAGATTTGCCTTACCAGAGTCCAGTCCTCCTGCTACTCCTGCAAGGCCCTCAGGATGCATGATCGCCAAGACTTGCTCCTCCCATGCTGTTAGTTGTGGGGAAGGAGGTGGGGGTCCACCGCCAGTCCTCTGTACGGCTACCTGGGGTCTTGATACCACGGAACATATCTTCCCCCGTAGGTCGTTCCACCTCTTCCTGATGTCATCCCGTGTTCTTGGATGCTGTCCTACTGTGTTGACCCTGTCGACTATTCTCCGCCATAGCTCCATCTTCCTAGCAATGGATGTCTGCTGCACCTGTGATCTGAATAGCTGTGGCTCTACCCGGATGATTTCCTCCACCATGACCCTGAGCTCCTCCTCAGAAAACCTGGGGTGTGTTTGAGGTGCCATGATGTGGTGTGAGTGATGTGTGAGGTGATGGTTGATGTAATGTTTGGGGTGATGGGTTGTGGTGTGTGGTGTTTTGTGCATGGATGGTGTATGAGTGATGGTGTTGTGTGCCTCTGGATGCTGGTGTGGTTTTTGCTTTTTTCTCTCTCTGCTTCTTCAAAAATGTTCATTGTAAGGGGTTGTGGGTAATGTGGGTGTGTGCTTTATAGTGGTGTGGGTGTGGTGTGTGTATGTGTGTCAGGTGTGTATATTTAGAATTGTCCAATGTGGTTGTGTTTTGTAGGTGTGTGTGTATTTTGATGGTTTACCGGGGTTGAAAGACCTCCGCGTTGATTCGTGGGTCATGATAGTTTGGGCGTATTCCTGTTGGCGTGATGGTGTGGGTTTTGCTATCACCAGTTTATCACTGACCTTTGGTGTGGCGGACTTGTGTGGGTGTCTGTATTGTGGAGGATTTCTCAGTGTGGGTCATAATACCCGTAGCGGATTTCCGCCGTGGACACGGTATATTGGCGGCCGTCGGCATGGCGGTCAGCGGAATTTACCGCCAGGGTTGTAATGAGGGCCTAAGTGTAAGGGGCGTTCCATGGGTTTTGCTTGGGGGGTACTCATGCAACATCCATTATAGCTGAAGGTAACTGAGGCATTCCCAGATTTACAAGGCTGGGAATGCATCACATTCCTACGCCACCCCTGGTATGGTATAAAAATGGCACAACGGGGAGAAATAGTTGTATTTCTCTCTCTGTCATTCTCTTACTATGTGTGCTGCATTCTGCCTCACACACAGAAAGAGGGAAACACCACTCATGATTGTTTCTGGCCAGAAAGGTGTCCCTTCCTGCACAAAAACAATCATCCCCACAATGCATACACCCATGCACCATGGTGCAAGGCTGCCTGTGTTGGCGCATGGCAGTAATTTCTGCACCACTGCAGTGGGAGAGGAGAAGCAAGGCATCATATTTTGTAGATATGTTGCATTTATGGCCTTTCCCGATGGAGCATGGCAGCACAGCAAGACACTTACTGCACTGTCCTGTGCCATGGCCCCTGTAAATGAGGCCCTAGGTGCCAGATGGCAAAATACGGCCCATGAGCAGGTGACATGTAACTGGACAAATGTATAATGGTATGTAAAATAACTCCCATCTCCCATGAGTAAAGAGTAATACTACACACAGACATCACTTTTCATGCTTCTGAGGCAGCAGCCTTGGCTGGAAGGTGCATTCACTTGCACAAATTCTATCCTGAAACAAAGGACCTACAACCCTGGATTCAAGTGTGAAGCTGTACTTGCTAGCTAACTTGTGTGTAAGTCAAGTTGTATGTACCCCAAATCTGCAGGAGGTCCCAAGTATTGTGCACCAGTTCCCCTTCTTAGAGTTGTAGCACAGTGCAGGAAGTCATATAGCTAGATTCAGATGACCGCCAACAAATTGGCAGGATACATGTCTTGTGTGCACAAATTGGATACAATGCCAAAACACATGTACACTATGTTCCCTCACCATGACCTGCAACCATGGACTGGTAAATGGTAGTTGTCACATCATGTCACTTAGTTAAGTTGTGTGAGTACATACTATGTGGATGGCATCATGTCAACTGTCTTGGACAATGTAGGACAATCAAAGGCATGGACAAATGCAATGTATGGCAAGAACAACATCTGGGGATGAGCATGGACGAATACATGTGTCTTTGTCAGCCATGTCTGGCATATCACCAACAACCTAGGCTGGACCTACAAAAACTAAATTCACATTCATGTTTTGCCTCACCACACATGTATTGTGAACATAAAACATTGAGTGGACCTGAGCAATGGGAATCAGCCACCATCTAAATCTGCTGAAGAAATATGACAGTCAGGAAGTTGAATTGTATGATGTATCTGCACATGTACTGCTTTTCACATACCATACACTGAGTTAACAGGCCCCTGGAAACTGCAGTACACTGGCATTACTGAAATATCATATGGTCATAACTGGGAGAAGTGCATGATAAACCCAAAACACACAAAACCCATGGGCTGGATGTATCGAAATACAGTAATCTAATACAATGACATTGTTTCTATTATTTTACATTTCAGCTGACCAAGGATATGGCATCCAACAGTGGGTCATAACATCATTTGGAAACCCACAAACGGAGGCAGAAAAGGCCTACAACCAGATGCACAGTCATACGAGAAACATAATTGAGTGGGCCTTTGGGTTACTCAAGGGCCGGTTTTGCTGCCTAGATGTCTCAGGTGGGAGAATCCGGTATTCCTCCCTCCTTGGTCTGCAAGATAATATTGGCCTGTGCAATACTGCACAATATTTGTGTCAGGACAAATGTCCCCTGGGATAAAGAACAGGAGGCACCAAGGAAAGAGGAGGAAGGTGAGCCACCAAATCAACCTGACCTCCTGAACACTGCTGCAGGTACATGGAGACATACAAGCATCGTGCAGAACATCTTTAGTTAAGCAAATGTGACTGAAGGCATGACTGCCAAACATGTCAATAAATTAGTCAGTCGAGCATATGTCTTGAAGTGTCTGTCACAGTCCCACTTAAAAAAAACACACCCACATCCAGGAAACCATAAGTAGGCCAAACAGTTTTCAATCAAGTGTGAACAATGTCATCATCCTCAAAGTACACTCAGCTAGCCTTGAGAAAACGTGGGGTAGTTAGTCATTTGAAAGTCTTACACTATGTACCTGTAACATGTATGTATGTATGGTTCCATCACATATGTGTACATATCAGCCTGGCCTACCAATGTATGACATTGAAAAATGTGAAACTCCATAGGCTATACATGTATATGGACAGTAAAGTGGAGGTTGGGTCCAGGATATGTATTGGAATCTGACTAATATCAAGGTAGTTCTGATAGCTGCAACTGAGGGCCCACAAACATGCTGGTATAACTAAAGAGTAATGGCCACAATGACAGGATCTGTGGACATATATGATTGTGGCATCATAACTGAACACGGCAGAGCACTGTACACCTGAGTAAAGCTTTTTAAATGCACAGATAGGCTGTTGTTACTCATGGTGCAATCTATGTCTGATATGTCTGGCTAGCCCACACATGCTGTATGAGTAAAACACAGTGATGACAGTAAGAACAGATGCCAGAAGTACAGCATCCTACACATCTATGCAGGGTGACAATATGTGGTTCACATAACATAATCCTGTTGTGTGTGCCACAGTGATATCACAGTAAATCATGTATTCCAGGACTGAGGACCATGTGACTAGGGCCCTAAGATTAGCAGGACAGTTGTCCACATACCACACTTGGAATTGCAATTGAATTGCCCACTCATGTGGTGTGATGTCCCACACTCTATGGTGTGCAGGACAACATTGCTACCCCCTGTCATCTTCAAAGATCCAGAAATATATGTTGGATTAAAGGGCTGTCCATACAACAGTGTCATACGACAGGCCACTACCAAATTCAGAATCAGATAGTGCTGGCCCTAATAGTCTACAGGATGTAATTCAAACAGATACATACAATGAACAGCATTAGACATTGTTGTTCCAATATCCCTTTGCATAGGAGATGAAGGGCATGCATGTGCCCACCTGCATGCTGGTGTGCAGCAGGATGACATGAATTGTTGTCCCACATGTCCAGGCAATAGGCTGCCTTGTGAGACTCAGACAGTTACTCATAGAGTACGCTAGGAATCATGGCACAACCCACCATGTACGTACAAGAGTGGATATGGGAGTAGTTCCATGTATCTCTTTGTGATGTGAGTGAGCTATCCTCCCTCCATTCTCACATTTGATACCTAGTAGAAGTATATTCCATGTACCAATGCATCCAAATATGTGTCCTTGCCATATCAGCACATAGGGGGTCATTCTGACCCTGGCGGTCATGGACCGCCGGGGCCAGGGTTGGCGGGAGCACCGCCAACAGGCTGGTGGTGCCCCGCAGGGCATTCTGACCGCAGCGCTTTGGCCGCGGTCAGAAGAGGAAAACCGGCGGTCTCCCGCCGGTTTTCCGCTGCCCATAAGAATCCTCCATGGCGGCGCAGCTCGCTGCGCCGCCATGGGGATTCTGACACCCCATACCGCCATCCTGTTCCTGGCGGCTCTGCCGCCAGGAACAGGATGGCGGTATGGGGTGTCGTGGGGCCCCTGGGGGCCCCTGCAGTGCCCATGCCAATGGCAGGGGCACTGCAGGGGCCCCCGTAAGAGGGCCCCACTTTGTATTTCAGTGTCTGCTTTGCAGACACTGAAATACGCGACGGGTGCAACAGCACCCGTCGCACCTTCCCACTCCGCCGGCTCCATTCAGAGCCGGCGTCCTCGTGGGAAGGTTGATTTTCACTGGGCTGGCGGGCGGCCTTTTGGCAGTCGCCCGCCAGCCCAGTGGAAATCCCAGAATCACTGCAGCGGTCTGACGACCGCGGTGCGGTGTTCTGGCGGGGGTACTTTGCCGCCCGCCAAGGTAAGAATCACCCCCATAATGTTGTGAGACATGCCATCTAACTTACAGTCCATTCTCAGATGACTTTACTAAATGCCAATGGATCCAAGGGCAAAGGAGTATGCAGAAGGAACATTGATGAGCAATGCAACATGGTGAGTGTGCCAAACCATGATCACAAAACAGCGTTTATCATAACCATAGTCAATGATGACATGGTCATTCAAAGATGTCCTAAGACAGGGCATTGCTAATGTGTAAAATTCACTTGACATTGACATCTTGACCGTAATCAATGTGCAGAATATGGATACTGGGTAGATTTCTATTCACTTTGCCCTCCAAGATCTTATAGTGATTTGTGATGTGCATCTTGTGATGTCTGCAGATAGTATTTTCATGGAATGCTCGATGTTCATTGGCCAAATTAACCTTTCTATGACATGTATTCCTCCTGTTTACTCAGGCAACTTGCCCCCAACCCAGAAGAGGAATTTGGAGAAAAGGGCTAACCGCTATTGCCACATCCACCTTGCGCAAAGGGCATTCAAGAGGATGGGAAAGGCTTATGACCAGGAGAGAGCATTGGGGTCCATGCCAGCTCTCATTTGTGGGAACACGAGGCAGCACAGCAGCAAAGAGGAGCTGCAGGGTCCGCAAAACTGCAGCAACATTACAGTGAAGGACAACTAAGGTGGCAATGAGGGAGTCCTACTTCAGCTCCATGGACCCAAAGACATTTTATATTTCCCCCAGCCTGTTGGCAACCCTGCTGGTGGCACTTTGGCTGGGCATTTGCTTGTGCCTCAGCCTCATGACACCAGCAATGTGAGCCAAGGACTGCTGGAGGCCATGAAGCGGAGAGTAGGTGCCTCGTATGGAAGATGAGTTGTCTTAATTTGGACTGAGGCACCTCATGACTGCATCTGCGGTACCTGCCACAGTCTCTATCCCCACCCGCACATTATCTGCCAGCTTGGCTTGACTCCTACTGCAGTTTTTGAAGTTGCTGGGTCCTGGGAGCCCAGGTCTGTGGTTGAGCTGGCAAGTGGTGTATGTTGGCTGTTAGGTGAATCATCCTGAGACCCCATAATGCTGTCTAGCCTTCCTGCGAACAGAGATGGTGTCTATATGGCAGCCAGGGTTAGCTGGAAAGTGTCTGGATTAAGGGTCTGCAGCTGGTCATCCCCATCATTGGAGAAATCCTGGACAGGCAGCTGGCCAGGAGATATGGTGTCATATTCTGCAATTAAATGGAGGTAAGTTAATGTTGAGCTCTGCTAGATGTTGACATGAGTGATCAGGTTTACAATCAGGGTTTCCAAGTCAGATCTTGAAAGGCCTCATTTCCAAGGTCCTAGCAGCACACTTTGCAACTGGAGTGTCATTGAATTTGATGCTCCAGTGACACAGTGTGCAGGCCTCTAATTTACAAGGCCACACCAAGCCAACTTGTGTAGCTTGTCATGGCCCTATAATTATATACCTCTTTCATGCATTACACTGCATACAAGGTGAGTTCCATGGGTGCTGCTTTGAGTGTTCTCCCGAAACATCCATGGAATCCAAAGGAATCTGACACATTTCCAGTTTTGTATATCTGGAAATGCATCAGATTCCTAGACCACAACGGGTTGGCATTGAAGTGGTGCACTGGAGGGATTTGACATTTTACTCCATATTTGTTCCTATTTCAATGTTTGCTTCACTCTGCAGCACACATAGAAAGTGAAAGATGACATTAATGATGATGGCAAATTTCAATAAAGTGTCCCTTTTAGCACATGAGCAATCATCTGTGCAATGCAGGCCCCCTTGCACCATGGTTCAAGGGTCCTATGTTGGCACTAGGAAGCAGTGAGTACACTATCACGGAGGAAAGTACAGGTATGTGTTGCATTTTGGTAAAAACAATGCTTCCCTGCACTTTCAAAATGATATAGCACAACAAGCTGGCATGCAGCACCACGTTGCATCATTTACTCCTATATGGGGCCCTGAGTTGAACCGTGATGTGAAGTAAACCTGTTGGGCATGGGTATTGATGCACAGTTTCACAAGTTTTACATTGCATATGGATTGTTCTCACATGCACTGTGTGCCTGCTCTGAGGGGATTGGCTCTGTCTTTCTGTGCAGTTTAGCTCACTTACATTCCCCAATAACATCCTGATGCGAGTTGTTTATCTGCAAAGTGTCACACATCATATGAGTCTGGTCCATAGCCATTGTATGTGTTCAGACCGCCTCAGATTACCCACTTTTGAGTCCTGGTACACAGGTAAGTGGCACACAGTGATTCTAGGCAAATCATATATTCATTCTCACATGCCTACAACAGGTTTATCATGCATGACCATATCCAGTGGGACTACATGTTCTTTTGTTATAGACAGCAATTGTTGGGACCTCGCCCTGCATTATAGTGTTGTTGTGATTAATAACAAGTCCCTACATCTGAATCCCACATCAGTGGGCCCAACCATTTCAGCCTAAGCTCCTCCATGGGTCCCATGATTTGTGGTTGTTAGGTGTTTCTTGGTATCCCTTTGTCAAATCTCTGTTTGACACCCTCCAAATTGTACATGAGACATTGTTGCATCATATTCCTTCCTGGCATGTGCCACATTCTCCCCCGGACTACATGACATGTGGGTAGTGGTCCCCCAATGGGTTTTTCTCTGCAATCTCTTCCCAGGTCTGCCAAAAGCATTGCCTAGTCAGACCCAGTGGCTCACATATATTTGTGTAGGTAGCATGCAGGACACATGTCCATTCCCACCTCCCTAGTATGTACAGACACCCCGTTCATACCAAATGTAATTTTGCCATGAGGAATTAGCATCTACCATGCAGAGCAGTAGCAGTGTCCCACTATGCCCACACATAATCATTAGTTTGTCCACACATGGCCCTCCAATTGCTAATTTGTGATAAGTTCCTGTGGTCCATTTCATGGCAACTGACACCTGTGTGCCCTCCCCTATACGCCATGTCAGATGGGTGCAATTTATTTTCATGCAGGGTACAATAGACATGCCTCTTGTCATGTCCCTATGTGTGTATGCCTCCCATTCACCACACATGCCCCCTCTCAGATGAGCTGTTTGTCCTGTGACACAACCTTTCCATTTAGAGGATTTACATCCTAGATTAGTTTGCATAGGCCCCAGTGAGATAGAGTAGCTCCATGGTGCACGGATGCACGCGTTGGAGCTAGGCAGTGGTTTGTGCTCCATCGCTGAGGAAAGTAAAGGGATGCTTCGAATTTCAGTGCATACAACACACCCCTGCACTTTCTCCATGACACAGTGCAGCAAGTTAGCTGTCTGCACTGCATCATTTCTTCATACATGAGGCACAAAGGGCCTCATTTACGTGGCAGGTGGCACAGGGCAGCACACCAAGGACCTTGATGCGCTGCCCTGTGCCACAGGGAAAGGGAAGAAATGCACTGTATCTAAAAGAGTCGGCACATTTCTGTCATTTCCCCCTAGGCTAGTGCATATATTGCTGGCTAATGCCAATGTATGTACTGTTGCACCATGGTGTAGGATGCCTGCGTTGTGAGGATGATTGTTTTTGTGCAGTAAGGGGCACCTTCCTGCACAAAAACTATCCACAAGAGGTGTTTTTCTCTTTCTATGGGTGCTGCATTTATTAGAGATGGTGGACCTCGAAAAAGATTAAAAACACAGGGAGTGTAAGGAAATTGATGTTCCTATACTCTTACCATTGACATAAGGGGTATAGAGGACATTGGGTCTCACCCTAACTAGAGGGTCAACATGTTTAATGCCTCAGCTGTCCCTAAGGATCAAATGGCGTTTCATCAGGACCACAAAAACCTAAAAAAAAGAAAAAAATGCACATTAGGCCAAAGAGAAACAAAAACGTACATGAACAGCTACGCAAAAAAAGCCTCAGTCAGCATAAACCTTTAACACAAAACAGACCCCAACAAACAAGGTGAGAAAAATAGCATGCTAGCATGCTGTAAGTGAAACAAATAATAAATATTCTATACAGGCCTATAGGTCTTAACGGCATGGAAGTGCTTGGAAGAGTTTGTCATATGCAGCTTTTGACACATGACTGATTCTTTGCCAATCATGCTGACTCAGGCAGCTCTAAACACTTCTAATTATGGCACCAAAGCAGAGGAGCAAAGAAAACCATAGTCAAAGTTAGTGTATGTACATCATTATGATGATGGTGAGGTCAAATACACAGGTAGACTGTAAATAATGCATTACCTGGATGTTGTAATGAATATAGGAAGCTACACAGGCAGACTATAAACATTGTCCTATTTAGATGTTGCAAGTGTAGAAGTTGAACAGGCAGACTGTCATCACTACGTGATCTGGATCTTGTGAGTAGCGCTTTAGGATACACTATCAAGCTATAATCTGTGCTATATTCGGAAAATGTGCTTAATGTAGGAAGGTAGGCAAAATATAAACAGTGCATTATTTGGATCTTTTAATTAGCGTAGGAAGATACACTGGCAGACTGTAAATATTGCACTACTTGGATCTTGTAGTTACAGAAAGACAGTAAACATTGCACTATTTGTCTCTTTTAATGTTCTAAGACACCCTGGCAATGTAAGCAGTGTAATATTTAGATCTTGTGATTAGCGTAGAGCAGTGGTCTCCAAGCTTTATAACGCCGCGCCCCCCCAGTTGAAAAATATGAAACATTGGGCCCCCCTCAGAATTTTTCACAATTATTTTATAAAGATGTCAATGTTTACATTTGTCTAAGCCTATTTAAACATTGCAGTTAAGTACTGTTATATTTGTTTTAATGCAATAACATGCTTCTGCTTAAAACAAAGGCCTGTTATCTGTATAATGCTTCTTTAGGGCATAGTCTGGCACCCCCCCTGAGATCATTTGAGGCCCCCGCTAGGGGGGCCCGCCCCCCAGTTTGAAGACCTCTGGCGTAGAGAGATACTCGGTGTTAGAAATGGGGTCTCTGGTTGGAAGTCCGCCCGTGTGTCGAATTTCCGGTTGCTACACTGGTGCTGCGTCGATCTTCTCCTTGCGAAGTCAGGCTGGTCGTTCCGGATCGGCGTGCAAGGATTTTCTTACCGCGATGCAAGTTGTGTGTTGTTTCTTGCGGGCTGTGCATTGAGTTTCACCAGATATGGAATTCTTCTTGCAGTAATGAAGTCTTTTTGGTCCTGAGAATTCAGGGAACAAGAGGCTAGCTTGATCCAAGCCCTTAGAGAGCACATCTCAGCACAGCCAGAGAGCAGCAAGGCAGCAGGGCAACAGCAAGGCAGCAGTCCTTCTCAGAAAGCAGTCAGGTGAGTCCTTTGGGCAGCTAGGCAGTTCTTCTTGGCAGGTTGCAGGTTCTGGTTCAGGTTCCCTTCTCCAGGAAGTGTCTGAGCTGATAGGGGCAGAGGCCCTGTTTAAATACCCAAAGGTGCCTTTAAAGTGGGGGAAACTTCAAAGAGTGGCTTAGAAGTGCACAAGGTCCCCTTTCAGTTCCATCCTGTCTACCAGGGCCCCAGTACGGGGTGTGGCAGTCCTTTGTGTGAGGGCAGGCTACTGTCCTTTGACATGTAAGTGTCAGGCCCTCCACCTTCCCAGCCCAGGAAGAAATTCTTGTGACCATAACCAATCTGACAGGATCCCTTCCGGTCCTGAACCACCATTTGGACCACACAGGTGACCCATGTCTCACCTGAATCCGTAGGAGGGACGGTTACCCTGACTACACGGTACCTTGTCCTCCAGTTTCAGGTTCCGCCCCCCTTCAAACACCAATCAGCCCTGGGGTGTAATGGGGGGAGCCAAGAGCTGGAGCCCCATGTTCTCCCCCAGCGATCTGAGGTCTCTTACCCCCTGATCTGGTGTGTACATTCGCTGGTTGGCTCAGAACTTCAGGATCCTATCCCAGATGTCCTCCTGGGGGCCCCACTTGGGGACCCCCTCCTATTGTTTCTAGTCACATTTTTTATCTCAATTTCTGCCACAAGGGCGACCAGGGCCCAAAAGGTCCTTCGCCCTCCCCACCCAAAAAGAGGCTGCGGGCAAAACCCCACATGTCATGGATAAATTGGTCGGTTCCCTTGTCAGATAAATAAACCTGGTTGTTGTGAAACATGTGCGCGCCTTTCAGCAGTTTGTGGGGGATATTCCATAGGCGCCCAGGGCCCGGGCAGAGTTTTGCCATCTCGGCATTAAGCCAGCGAACTGACACATTGATGGCTCGAGATCTTATCCCTGCCCCCCACTTCCGACTTGGTACCATGTGTGACCAGGCGAATGCTGCCCCTTTGAATTGCTTTGCCACTCTTGTGATTTCAAGGAAAACCGTCTCCCTAAGGGTTTTTCGGCCTAAACGCACTAAATCGTTGCCCCCCAAGTGAATGATGATTAAATCCGGAGACTGCAGTCCCCCTCGACCACTCGCCAATTCGACCAAATGTTGCAGCTGGGTGATGCCTCCTCCGCCAATGCTGCACACTGAAATGCCATGCTGTGCATGTCTGCCGGCTTCGACCCACGGAGCTGTTGCAACCGGTATGCTGCCCGACGGACAAATGAATGCCCCAATACCCAGACTACTCGCTGAGGCATTTGACTGAAAGAAAAGAAACATGCGCGTGAGACATCACCACCAAGCAACCCAGCCACTGCTACACCAAATCTGGCCTGATGTAACGCTTGTAACACTCTGAAGACCAACGACCTATGTTTTTTACCGCGGACGCTGGAAGGCCTGCTGCCGCCGCTACCGTGGCTGCGCCAATTCTAAAGGAATGAGATGAGTACCCTTTCTGATCCACCCCGATTGTTTTCAGTGTCAATTTAAAGACTTCCGCGAACTGGTAGCGTGACAGGCAGTCTCCGCTGGGGTGAATGAAAAAGGCCGGAGACTCTGACATAGGGCGGACTGCAAGATAACTGTTTGTAAGTAACACAGGGCATATGGGGGAACCAGGCGCCTCACAGAGTGTGATGCGTGTTCCTTTCTTCATCTGGTCGGTCTTTGATTTACGCAACGTAATGGATAGTGACCCATTGCATACCAGCACGTCTCTCTGCTGTAAGCCCCCTAGGTGGTCACCCTTGGAAGAGCCTACCAACTCGTTGATGCGGAAAGCCCCGTAAAAAGCCAAAGTGAAAGCCGCGGCGAAAAGCGCCGCCTCGGCCGGGGAAGAGCAGACGGTGTGGAGCGCCCTCAAAATCCTCGAGCAGAGGTGGGGTGACGGGACGCCTGGCATCAGAGCTACCTGGGGATCCCTTGGCCCACCCCAACAAGGCCTGTCTTCTAATAAAAGTATTCAGAGGCCTCTCCAATTTAAGTATTTTTGCGAAAAAACGTATCGCCACCAAGTGGGCCTTCGCGCATGACACAGGACGACCTAGGCTTTGCAAATGTTGTAGAAACGCCCCAACTGTAGGTTCAGAAAATGTATCTGCAATATGCCGTGAACGCAAAAATCGCCTGTAAAGGAAAAAACTGTTCTCATAAGCTGCTTTTGTGCGTGGAGCCAAGGATGACGCTACTAAGTCTGGGAGGGAGGGGCACCAATCTTCCACAGAGATTCTGGGAACTCCGTCATCTTCTCCTTCGCCTGGGGGTGATACCGCAAAAAATACTGCATTAATGAACGAGACAATGCGTCAGCTGCGTTGTTATGCACCCCAGACACGTGCTTCGCCTTGAACGTGATGTTGTGCTGAAGGCAAGCCAGAATCAGGTGTTTCAAAAGGCGCAAGACCAAAGGGCAGGAAGCCCCTTGGCGGTTGATAACTTCTACCACCGCCATGTTATCAGACCAGAAAATGACCACCCTGTTCCTGAACTCCCTTGCCCAGATGTTTACAGCGACTACAATTGGGAATAATTCCAGGAAAGCTATATTCTTGGTCCATCCCCATCTGACCCAATCTCTAGGCCAGTCTGCCCTACATCACAGTGGGCCCAAAATTGCGCCGAAGCCTATGCTACCCGCGGAGTCAGTGCATAAGCCCAGCGTAGGGCTGGATATTGCTTTTTGCGGCCAAATGACCGACCCGTTGAATGTCCTTAGGAACAGATCCCACAACCTTAGGTCGTCTCTAACCTCTCTAGACAGCTGTGTGTGGTGGTGTTTTCCTTTCAGCCCCGCCATTGAGCGAGCTATTGACCTGGAAAAGGGGCGGCCCATGGGGATGATTCTCAGCGCAAAATTCAGCTGGCCAACCAGTACCTGAAGCTGGTGCAGGGTCACCTTTTCTTGAGACAATATAGCCTGAATGGACTCTTTGAAGGCCAACAGCTTATCCAAAGGCAAGCGGCACTCTCCAGCCATGGAGTCAATCCCCAAGAAAGTGATGCAAGTAGAGGGGCCGACCGTTTTTTCGGGCGCCAAAGGAACACCAAATTCTTCGAACAAAGTGATTAAAGCTTGAAGGGCCCACCTGCACCTGTCAGAATTAGGGGGTCCCAGAATCAGGAAGTCATCCAGGTAATGAATGACCTCTCGGTGTCCTACACGCTGCGAGAACACCCACTGAAGAAAGAAGCTGAATTGCTCAAAATAACTGCATGATATACTACAACCCATGGGCATGCATTGGTCGATATAATACTCCCCCCTGAATTGAAAACCCAGCAGGTGGTAGTCCTCGGGGTGCACGGGAAGCAGACGGAAGGCCGACTCAATGTCGGTTTTTGCTAACATAGACCCCCGGCCCAGCGCCCTGACTTTATCTACCGCATTATCCACTGACGCATATCGGACCGAACAGAGCTGCGGATCGATTGCATCATTGACTGATGACCCCCGAGGGGCCGAAAGATTGTGGATCAATCTGAACTGACCTGCTTCTTTTTTTGGAACCACCCCCAACGGGGAACACACAAAACCAGATAGCGGAGGGCACCTAAAAGGACCAGCAAGCCTGCCCAGGGACCTTTCTTTCTCCAGTTTCTTGGCAACTACTGCAGTGTTCTGTAAGGCGGATATTAGGTTCTTACAGTGATTTACAGGAGAAACATTAGGGGTGGGTATCCTGAAGCCAAAGTAGAAACCGTTAAGAAGTACTGAAGATGAGTCCAAAGAAGGGTAAGCCTGCAACCAAGGGCGTAACGCTTCTAACCTGATCAGTGAGGGGAGAGGGGGGTCAATTTGATGGTTTACTGGGGTCCCGACCCCGCTCTTTAGATTTCTTAATACATTTGGATTCAGGATGGGAAGGGTGTCCGCAAAAGGAACAGTTATGCTTGAATTTGCATGTTCCAGCGGGACGTGAACATGTCTTTCTGTTAAACGCCCAGCAAGACCCTTTCTTCTCACCGGACAACTGGGGCTGAAAGGGCTGCCTCCCTGGGACCTTGTTGTTAACGCATTTGAGCCACACATTTACCTCTGTTTGGTCCCACCCAATGGAGGGATCCTCTACTTTAGCCCATCGAAAATCCCTATCGTATTCTAACCAGGCCAACCCCCCGTACGTGTGTTGAGCTTTCAATATCTTATTGGCATAATAAATCAAAGAGGTGCCCAACTCTGTTTTTTTCTCCAACAGGATTGACATAAAAACGTTAAAGCCAAACAACCAATTTGTGATGTTCTCCTCTATTTTTGGCTTTCTTTCAACATAGGAATACGATTTAGGTTCCTTCTCCTTCGCTTCAATCTCCCTTCTTTTTGCCCTTATTAATGAGAAAATGTCCACGAAGTCCCCCTTCCAAATTTTTTCCCTCTTTTCTGTGGTAACGTGGGCTGCCAGCTTACCTGGTCTGGATAATAATGAGTCTGTTGTCCCTTCCTTAGCCGGGATGTCCGGACCCGGGAGCTTGCTTGAGCTGGGCAGGACGTTCTGACCCGGTGGGGGTGATGAGAGAGAGATGCTCGGTGCCAGGGCGACACATGGGCTACTATTCGAGGTCTGAAGAGGGTTTGAGGAGTGCGCTGCAACTAGGGAATCTACCTGGCGCTTTAAGTCTGCTACTGTATTTTGCCAAGAGACATCCGCCCTCCATGGTGTTGTGGGTGGTGGCGCGGTGGTAGCAGGAGCGTTAATAGCGGCCAACAACTTAGATACTTCCACTAGCGCCAATCTGGATGGGTCTTGCTCCTGCACCCAGGATTCGGGCAAGCCCACTGGCGGGGGACCCAACGGCACGGGAACGGCTACACTCTGGAGAGGGATGGGTGATGGCCCGGGCTGAACTGTAGGCGCCAAGGCTGACAAGGATTTACGAATATCAGCCAGGACCCCTTCCATACCCATGCTGAGAGGAGCCGTGGAGCCCGTGGTAAGAACTTGAGGCGTGGGGTTGCACTGTGGGCGGAGCCGAGGTAGCGGGCACGAACAGCTGTGCTGGCAGGCTAAGTGCTGCCGGGGGCGACAGCACGATGGTGGCCGGGACTGCTGCGGGGGGCGTTAGAGCGATGGTGGCCGGCACCTGCGCTTTGCCATTCCTTCTGCGCTTAACCGGGGGGAAAGCCGCGCTGGGGGCCACATGGGACTGCTTAGGGCGGGAACCCCTCTCTCTGCCCCCATCTTTTTTAGGACCCTCTATGGCCACACTGGATTCCTCGCTCCCAAATTTTTCCAAGACTAATCTCAGCAGCTGGGATAACTCTGGGTCGCGCTCCTTCCCTTTTTGGGTGCTGACCTGCTCTTATGGCAACTAACAATTGTAAAGGACTGTCTAACTATTAGTATAACCCCACCCTATGTAATATATATATATTTTTTTTTTGTGTGGGGGGGGGGGAGAACCTGAAAAGAATTTAAATACAAGACAGTCAAACACAAGGATCAATAAGACACTCTCCCAAATGTCCCCAAATTGAACCTACCTTAGACATGTGTGCCACCCCACATAAATCAATGACCTGAAGAAGCCACCAATAGAGCCCCGTGATATAAATACAGGCAATATCTACTAAACACTGCCCCAGAATCAATGCGGCAGAGTCCCACACAAAGTCCTAATTAAAGGTGCAAATACTGCTGTATAAGTAACGCGCACTAACCGATTGCGCCACTGGGACTGACAACCCCACAATGCCCAACTTCAAAAAGAGGAATTTAAAACCAAAAGGGGCACCACAATGCGACCCCAAAAGCCCCCCGGCGACCTGCCCCGCAAAGCGCTTATACTTGAATGGCAGTGGCTGAATTCGAACCCCTGTCCAGGGTTGCTTCCTGCGCCAAAGGCACTAAACTTTGCCACTGAGCTATAGACTCGACGAGGAAGGCAAACACTACTCACCCGCTACCGCGCGCCTTCCGAGACTCAGTTTCCAATAACCTTGGTTAGACCTCATTAGCTACGCTACTGCCACTGCGCACAGCTAACAATATAATTGCCGGAGCATTTACCAGAAGAATGCGACCCGTGAGCGGCAGACAGTTGGAGAAATCCGGGTTCGATTCCTCTATCTCTCGTATAGTAAAGGACCGCGCTATCACATGAGCTACTGGCACTTCCCTACACCCACACACAACAGTGCGAGACTCACCCAAAATGGAGAAACTACCGACCCGGTCCGAACTGGAACAATGCCAGGCACGACCGAAGGACACTCCAATCTGGTACAAAAAACGGCGCCGCCTGCGTGCCTCCTCGACCTCGGAATCCAGATGATGAACAGGAACCAACACAGGCACAATCGCGGGCCACACGCAGGTCCGGCCGCCGCACACAGGAAAAGAAGGACTAGCCTTCTTGGGGGGGCCTTTAAATAGCCCCCCACCAGTATGCGGCGGCCGGAACCAGCGCACAGCAAACGTCGGCCCCACGCCATGCCCCCCGCAGGATTGACTTCCGCCCTAACGCCTCGCGAGGCGTCAGGGCGGAAATCCGGCCGACCTCCAGCACCCCTGGCACAAGGAAGGGGGGGGGAGTGCCCCAGGGCCTTGGAGGCCCCGTCTCCTAACGGACTGCGCCCCCCCACTGCGGAGCGGGCGCTTTTCCCATATAAACGGTGTATTACTTGGAGCCTGCTCTTCAAATAAAAGGCAGCACAGACTGAATGAACACCGTGCACTTTTTGGATTCTCTATCTACGGCTAGACTGTAAGCATTGTAGTATTTGGAAATTGTGATTGTTGGAAGATACTCAGATAGGCCTGTAAACATTGATCTGCTGACAGAAATAGCAAGTTGCACACCTTTTATGCTAACAGTGCTAGGAGCTAATTTAACGCGACCAAAGCATTGGCATACAGTATTCTCAGCCGTTTCATTTGCTCAGGGGACCCGATCAGGCTATTTAGCAGCATTTGTAAAGGTAAATATGCGATGAGAGTGAGGCAGAGTTTGAAGGGGAGCGACGAAAAAGTACACCATGGGACCGCGTGGCAACACTGTAGGTAAACTTTAAAACATTTGAAATAGACGCACATGTGAAAGGAACACATATGAAAAGCACTTTGATGCAGCTTACCCTTCGAGAAGAGAAGTTTATTGCGGCAGGTAATGGAGCTCACGCTGACTTGGTTGTCCCCTTCTTCTGGGACTAAAAGGGTCTTCTGGCACACGATGTTGCTCTTTTAAATGTGAAGGACACCACAAACAAAGCGGGAAAAAAATGAAAAATGGATGCTCCCGGGACGCAGTATGCTGCTAGTGCCTCATAAATGAGGTCCAAAGTGAGACAAATGTGGAATGAAGCTGCACTTCACACAATGAAGGAAGTGAGGTGATGGTTCTGGCGTGGGATGTGAAAATTGTGTAAGGTCAGTGCACATTACATCTCTTTACTGTTGAACGATAACTGTGCCAGCATACTACACTATATCCTACAGACAGTGCATTTTGGCACTGGGAATTGGCTTTCTCCCCCTTTTGACATTGCATAGTTACCACATCGCTCCCCACTGCTACTTATTCTGTGGTTGCTGTAGTTCGCCACATGCTGCACTGTTGTAGTTCGCTTTGGGCTCCTGTCTCCAACTCTTGGGATGACAGCTGCCACCATCTTTTCCAAGTCATCTAGCTCTTTCTGGGGTGCTGAAATTCCACCTCCAGTCTGCAATGCTGCCCTGTGGTTGCAGGCCAGTTTCTACTTTGTTTTGCGCTTGCAATTGTGCCAGCGCTTCTTATAGTCGATGACTGTCCTCTTCACCTCTGCCACACTGTTGAGTTTGTCCACTATGGACTGATATATGGCTTCTTCTTCCCTAATGGCAGTTTGGAGGTGACAAAGATCTTTTGTTGATACTGCGAAATTTCACTGATCAAGATGTTGTTCTCCTCACGGAACCTGCACTTCCTCTTCCCCTTCTCCTGGGAGTCTGCCTGGACATACTGGCTGGTACTGGGGTTGTTGGGGTTATTCCTGGGTCTCGGGTTTCCGGGGTTCTGCATTTCTGCTTCTGCAGTATATCATGCTTGTTTTTTTTTACAAAGCAGTGTTTCTGATGCTTTTAGGTGCAAAATTGATGCTAGGACGGGTTCCGTCAATTTATGTGCCTCAAATCCGGCTAGTATCACTTTTGCAGCACTACCGTCATTTTTGTTACTGGGGTGGCGCACAGATTAATATAATTTTTTTACGCTGTCCTGATCCTAACACCATGTGCCATTTTGTAAATACGGCACAAGCATGGTGCTTGATTTGTCGTTACACAACAAATCGAATGTTACTACGGCAGGGTGTGTCATTTATTGTAAATAAGACCCGTAGAGCCAGATGTAGCAAGGTCAGAATTTGCGATTATGAAATTGCGAGTCGGTGCGACTCGCAATTTCAGAATCGCAAATCCTGATGCAGAACGGTGTCTCAGACACCATCTGCAACTCGCTATGGGGTCGCAAAGACCCACCTCATAAATATTAATGAGGTGGGTCGCATTTTGCGACCCCATAGCGAGTCCCTGCACTCACAGGGATGGTGGCCTGCTGAAGTCAGCAGACCTCCATGTCTGTGACTGCTTTTTCATAAAGCAGTTTCTTATTTTTATTTTGCAGCCTGTTTTCCTTAAAGGAAAACGAGTTGCAAAATAAAAAAAATAACTAAACCATTTTTTTTTCAGTGTAGGCAGTGCCTGCTCTGAAAAAACATTTACGGCAACATTCACAAAGGGGAAGGGGTCCCATGGGGACCCCTTCCTTTTTGCGAATGAGTTGCCACCAGTGTGAAACTGGTGGTAACTGGGAATTGCTTTGCGACCGTATTCGCAGTCACAAAGCAATTCTGCATTGCAATGCGAGTCGCAAATAGGAAGGGAACATCCCTTCCTATTTGCGAGTCGCATTCACAATTTGCGAGTCGGTACCGACTCGCAAATTGTGAATGTGCATCGCAGAAGGCTGTTTGCATGGCGCAACTGCGATTTTGGCAGTTTGCACCATGCAAACAGCTTACTACATCTGGCCCTTTGTCTCTGGCTATGGAGGTCAAAAAAGTTCTAGCGGATGTAAATGTACTCCTGGTCTGTCCTGCAGTCTCCAGATTCTCAGGACTGGGTTCAGAGCACCATTTATCTCTTTTGCCAGATCTCCTCCCAGGAGGCTCCAGTTCTCTGTGGACAGCTGAGCCTTGTTTTTTTTTTTATTGTTAGTAGTGAGCTTCACAACAACATAACAATACATAAACACCCCTCAGCACACAACCCATTCCATCACCCAGCAGAACCTGTCACCCTGCAGCCACCCCTTCTGCTCTACAGAAGGCTGTTCCAACCCTGAATGTCAAATAAGCCTCCTCTATTCTGGGTGTTCTCCCAAGCCGCTTGCGGTGCCAAGGGAGCCTGTCTCGTACTCCATCTAGACCACATCATGCTCCGAACCACCCTCAGCCTCCTTCCATGGGACCCTTACTTTTTCAAATTTACACCGGCACCCCCTGGCACAGTAATCCAACCTCTCTGCCCTCCAGTACCGTACAATGTACTTTCTGTCCAAAATCAATGCCACATTGCAGAACAGGAACTGACATCTATTCTTTGTCTGTTACCCCAGATTCCCAATATCACCAAATGCGAGGTAAGAACAAAGGGGTAGCCCAGCACCGAAAAGATCCTTCCCTGCACTGCCTCCCGGTACCCCCTCAACTTTTGGCAGTCCCACAATGTGTGGAGCAGGGCCCCCTTTTGCCCCCAGCCCCTATGACAGTGATGAGTATCCACCCTGCCCATCAGATAAAGGCTTCAACTGCAGCAGCTGAAAGTCCACCCAGATTGCTACTTCCCATAGGTACCTACAAGCCTCACCCTAGGCGTCATCCTCCAACATTCCCAGGTTATTTTCCCATTTTATGGGTAAGGAGGTTAGTGGGGGCTGGGTATGTGTCAGCAAGGAGGCATACATTTGAGAAACAGCATGCGTGTGAAAGGGGTTTGTAACACCCTCCACTACAGAGAGGTTTTGTCAGCCATTTCCCAGAGAAGGTCCTCATATCCCTGCAGTATATGCTTGATCGGCTGATAGCAGAGATGCTGTACCCCGTCAGTTCATATGGGACTTGGAGCTCCATGAATGGGATTATCCAGCCTGCCTTATAGCTGTCCCCCTTCTTGGATATACCCAGTATAGCCCATTTTCTCTGACCCTCCACCCTTTGCAGGCAACCCAAAAGAATCCTAAAAGGGGTCTCCAGTGTCACTTGCCCCTTCCATACAGAAGTACGAGATGCCTCCTGCCAGACCCTAATCACACTGCAGTCGGGTCTGGCAGAGAAGCAAATCGGCCAGTCCCAAAAAGCCAGAAAATCTAGTAGACTCTGCATATATAGATGGTTCCTGCTGTGTCCCAAACTCCCGATCATTGATGACTTTCAATTGAGACACCCAATAATATGACTTTAGATTCAGAAGTGCCACCCCCGACTATTTGGGCCTCATCATCAAAACAGACAAGGCTATCCTCGCTGGGCCCCTGTCCCAAAGCAATTATCTAGTCATCACCTCGACCTCTTTAAAGAAGTCATTCAGGACCCTAAACGTGGAACTCTACAAGAAATACAAACATTTTGGGGGGAAATCATCTTATATAAGGCTGCTTGGCCCAACTGGGAGATGAGGAGTCTCTTACAATGAGAAACCAGACCCTGTAATTCTACAGGATACGTTCCAGGATTTCCCCAAAAAGACATCCAGCTGTACAGTGAAATAAATACCCTGGAATCTAAATCCTGTTGGCATTGCAGTGGACTATCCACCCTTCCCGCAAGGGGGATCCCTAAGGGGGTCATTCTGACCCCGGCGGGCGGCGGGAGCCGCCCGCCTGGAGGGAACCGCCAGAAGACCGTACCGCGGTCAAAAGACCGCGGCGGTCATTCTGGGTTTCCCACTGGGCTGGCGGGCGACCGCCAAAAGGCCGCCCACCAGCCTAGTGGGAAACAGCCCTCCATGAGGATGCCGGCTCCGAATGGAGCCGGCGGAGTGGAGGATGTGCGACGGGTGCAGTGGCACCCGTCGCGTATTTCAGTGTCTGCAATGCAGACACTGAAATACAAAGTGGGGCCCTCTTACGGGGGCCCCTGCAGTGCCCATGCCATTGGCATGGTCACTGCAGGGGCCCCCAGGGGCCCCACGACACCCCTCACCGCCATCCTGTTCCTTGCGGGCGGAACCGCCAGGAACAGGATGGAGGTGAGGGGGTCGGAATCCCCCATGGCGGCGCAGCTATTCCAGCTAACTGCCACCGCTGCAGAGCACCCTTGGTGGTTCACCCAGGTAGGAAACACCTGTACCAGCAGTGGCCTGTGCACTAGCACACCCACTTCCTTCAAGCTCCTGGAGAAGCCAGGATGTGCCAGGAGCCTGTAGTGCACAGTGTTCAAGAAGTAATAATTGTTCCCCACCAAATGCGTCTCCTGAATCAAAACCACATTGGAATCATGTCTTGCCAGGTATCTATGCGATATTCCCCTTTTCAGCTTGCTGCTGAGGCCGTTGACATTTCAAGACAATATTTTCAGGGAGAACCTCCCTCTACATACCTGAACTGTGGGCTCAGACATAAACTGTAGCTGGGATAATCTCTGTCATAACCAGACCCTGTGGGGTGGCCTTCACTGTGGGCAATGCGTTGTTCCTCCCCCTAACTCCCAATGACCCTCCTTCTCCCTACACTCACCGGTCACAGGCTTGGAACTACCTGCTTCCCCAACTGATGAGGTGTCGCCGCAATTAGTGTATCATTCAACATATAACACACCCTACTGTGACAGGAGGTCCCTTGTGGTATATATCCACCTGCGAGTCTTCAATTGTACCTCATCAAACCCCCGCCATCCTCCAAACATATCTGCAAGCCCAGTGACCTCCAATGATTAGTGTACATAGTAGTCCCCCCTCAAATAATCTCATCTGCCATCGTTGGTGTCACTCCAGGAGGCAGCATCTCACTTTCCCAGCCACTCTGGGATGATGAGCCAGTCTCAGAGGCACAGGAGTACACTGCCAGAGCCTCCCACAATTTGACCATTTCGAGGGCCTGACTCTGCTGCAGGGCCTTGACCACCTTTTCTCTTTCTGAGTCCACCTGGACAGGTCCAACAACAGGTGCCCACATGCCCTACGGTACCTACAGGGTTACTGCCATGCTTTAAGGCAGGCACTTTCTCCCACTTTAGGCCTCAGATGCCACCTAGCTTCCAGCCAGGCCCACACCTCTTCTGCTGTAAAGAAAAAATGGTGGTCTCCCTGGTCCTCTATACAGAGCTGCACCAGAAAAACGAGTGCACACTGAATGTTTAGGATGTGAAGGTGTCTCTTGACCCCCAGAAAAGATTTCTGCTGTGCTATTGTCATGTAGTCGGGTAATATATTCATGTTCCCCCCTTCAGCTGCCATGGCCCATGTGTTTGTCCCACATGCAGGATATTGTCCCTGTTCCAAAAGTTCAGCACCTGGGCCATGGAGGCTCACCAGGTACTGGGAGATGACCAGGGACACTATGGGCCCATTCCACTGTAAACCACTTGGAGTGTTTCACCCCCAACACCACCATAGATAACAAGTCACCTAGAAACAATTTCATGCAGGAGCTCTCCACATTCTCTGGTACTCCCACCAATTGCACTATGTAGCTGCATAAATGCCCCTCCGAATCCTCGAGTTAAGTTTTGAGGGTCTCCATTGTCTTTTCCAGTGCCTCAATGTGCACTTTCACCGAGGACTTTGCCAATGTTAAATGGGTGACTGCGGACTCTGTCTCTAACACGACATCCACCAAGTTACAGTTTTCTGCCCTTAAGAATCTGACATCCTGCACCACTGTGTTGATCTTGACCTCCAAGGTGGTCTTTGTCTCTCGCATTGCCGCCAGTATTGTTGCTGTTTGCACCCATGTGGCCAGCCCTGTATCTTCCCTGTTGGGTTCCCTGTCACCCCTGAGCGCTGCACCAGTTCCCCGGGGTGGTGCTACGATGTTGCTTTGGGCCTCTCCTTCCCTAGGCTGCATCTCCCCAAGTGAGTGGTCACATGTGCGTCCGGCCTACTCCTTTCTGGCTGAGGCAAATCCACTGATAGTTCTATGGGGTTGCCACCCCTACGAGGAGCCGCCTCATCATAATTTGCAAGAGTCCTTGCAGCTGCACCCCATGGCAAGAACACCCCAAACTCTCCTAGTCTTGCCATTTTCACCTCTGGGAGAAAAGGGGTCTACTGTTCATCTCAGCTCCTTGCTCGCAACTGGCCCTTGGGTTTCAGTATCCACCAGGGAGGGGGGTTCCCTGGCCACTAACTAGTCTTGCAGGGCTGCTCCCTGGCCACCAGCCCACCTCCACTTGATACCACTAGGACCACCCCTGGCCTCTACCCTCCTGCTGGCACATCACATCTCAGGGTGCGGCCTCTCTGCTCTTCCCAGGAGTCCCAGCTGCGCACCTGTCCAAGAAAAAAAAAGGGGGCTGTGGGCTGCTCTGCTTCACCCCCCATATCAAGGGCAGCCTCCAAGCATCTACTGCTGTGCTGAAGGCCATACACAGTGAATTGTGTGGGTCCTGCCAGCTTCTCCTCACTGCTCTCCCTGTGGCACTTCCCAGTGTGTACCCCAGTAGGCCCACTGGCACCACAAAACTCGGTACTTCAGCACTAGTCCATGTTCCTTATCACAGGTCTGGCACTGCAGCTGCCATCATGGTTCTTTCCCTGGGGGTGGCCTTAGCTGGGCTTGCTGTTTTCACAGCCTCCAGAGGTGGCTAATACCATGGTCTAGGGGGCAGCTGTCACCCTCCTTTTCCCCTCTCACATGAGGGGGGGACATGGGGACCACACTAAGGAGGTCATTATGACCCTAGCGGTTGGTGGTAATATGGTGGAAAGTACTGCCAACAGGCTGGCGGCACTTTCCACCATATTTTGACATTGGCGGTTTGACTGAAGCCAAACCACCAATGTACCACACCGACTGCCATGGCGGTAACGGTCGCCGGGCTGGAGATATCAATCTCCAGCCCGGTGGGCGTCACTGTACCACCTGCGGGATAAGGATCCTGCCTACCACCATGGTTTTCGTGGCTCCCTTACCGGCAGGAAAACCATGGCGGTAGGCACTATCATTGACAGGGAATCACTTCCCTGTCACTGATAGAGGTCGTCCCCACCATCACCCCCTACCCAGATTCCCCCCACCCGCCTTCCTCTCCAGACCCCCCTTCATTCATACCCCTCCCTTCACACACACACACACATACACACAACCATTCCCACATTCATCCACACATGCATATATCCATTCACACACACATCCGCACAAACTTACATACATACACGCAGACACGCTTTCACACAACTCAACATACACGCACTCACACCTCCAGACATGCACACACATACAACACGCAACACACACCAGCAATCACGCACGCACAGACATACACCCCCCCCACACACACACAACATCCCCTACCCCGTCCACTCTTGGAGCACCCACTTACCTTTGTTCAGGAGGTCCTCCGGCAGGAGGCGGCACAGGGCGCTGCTGCCAGCAGCACCGTCCTCTAGCAGAACACCGCCAGGCTGTATTATGGGTCATAATACGGCTGGTGGCGGTCTACTGGCATGGCACTGCTGCTGGCAGCAGTGCCACCAGTGCCACCTTACCACCATCCGCCGGCATGGTGACAGCCGGATTTCCGCCATCCTTCTGGCGGAAATCCGGCTGTGGTCATAATCCGGCAGACGTCAGATAGTCGTGGCGATGGTCTTTTGGCGGCGTCACCTCGGCGGTAGGTGGTTTTTACAGCCAAGGTCCAAATGAGGGCCTAAGTCTCCAATGTTTCCCTTCTGTGAAACCTTGGTGGGAACAGATATGTTGATAGGAGCAGCTCCATTGCATGGGCCCCACAGCATTTAGAATACATGAAAATTCAAATTTATCGTGAAGCTGTCAGCTCACTGCGCTCCCTGGTCTCTAACGTTAACCACGGCAGGCCATGTGGCCCTTTCCAAGATGGTGATGCTGCCACACCTTCTCTGATATTTGCTAATCTACCAGTGATTTGCCCTCCTCCGCATGTTGCACAATTTGGATACTCTTCTTAATGAATAAATATGGGGAAGAATAGGAGAGAGGTGATGTTGTCTAGAATGAGGCTCCCGACCAGTAGGGGTGGAATGAGCATCCCAAACATCTTTCAATAC
This sequence comes from Pleurodeles waltl, assembly GCF_031143425.1. Classification (NCBI taxonomy): domain Eukaryota; kingdom Metazoa; phylum Chordata; class Amphibia; order Caudata; family Salamandridae; genus Pleurodeles; species Pleurodeles waltl. The sequence goes on from NC_090440.1 coordinate 807,830,716, forward strand.
TTCATGGCCACACCTCTGAAGTGGATATCCCTATGGTTGGTGGGCCACCACCTTGAGGAAACTGGGCTAACCTGAGGTGACTATATAAAGATCATCTGCATAGCTTACTCCTCCCCAACATGCACATCAGGGGGCACCACTTGCCGCTATTAGGGAGAGCCCTAAAATGCTTCAGGACAGGGTTCCCATGACCAGTGAGGCCACAACCATACACCCCAATCTTAATGCTCATGGGTGTTCTGTCTGAAGACAGCTTCCTCTTCAGAAAGCCCTGACAGCCTGGGAGGACTCCAAAATATTGACACTTGGTGATCTCTTTCTTGAGGGTACTGTTATGGACGTTTAGGATCTCCAGGAACAATATGGACTGCAGGTTGGAACCTTTTTGATGTACAGGGCACTTAGTCAAGCATTGGTCAATAACTAGGACATAAGCGGTGCAGAACCTACCACTGACCTTGAGCTGAGTTCATCCTTACTAGAGGGACCTCTGGCCTCTGACCCACAGTTACGTGCACTACACACCATCAGCCATAGCAAATACTTCATTACATGGTTGGACAAGGCATTCAGAAAAAATCCCCTATTGGCCCTGAGCACCTCTGAGGCAAAGGTAAGGATGCTCTGGGACAAGTATATTGTAACACAGAGTGGCTATCTGTCCTGGAGTACCCACAGACGGTGTCCAGGAATGCCTGGTTTCAATGCATTTCATTCTACATCCTCCAAAGCGCACATTTAACTCCTCCTCACTTACACCTTATATACACGAAGGCAGCCAGCACATGTCTACGATGTCAACCTATGCCCACCAACATGCTCCACATGTTTTAGTCCTGTGGTGTACTGTGGAGCTTTTGGCGGGAAGTGCTCTCCGATATCACACATTGCACAGACCACTTGTAACTCTCCATGGAGTAGGACTGTCTCCTGGGTTGAGCCTACATCCCAAAGCCAAAAAAGTCACAACACGATTTATAGACTTAGCATTATTATTGGGCAAGAGGATGCTGTTGATACAACGGAAGTTGCACACAGTCCACTTAGTTGAGGGTTGGAGGGCAGAGGTGCTCAAGTGGGCACAGGAGGAGTGCACTGCTCTTTGCAGAGAGGAGCAGTGGGGCCTTCAGAGGCACCTCTTGGAATCCTTTTGGGATGTGATTCTTCAAGCCTTTACAGACACTGCCCAGGATGATGCTCGCCCACCATACACATCTTGTCCAAAGAAGCATCTGAACCGTCTAACCAGCTCAGAGGTACCCTGAAATCAGTCCTTTCTTTTACTCTGGAGCCATATGAGATGGGACATACTTGACAAAACCCACACACTGCTGCCCCTCTAATTGTGTTGTCTCTTTACAACTTTATCAGGGTGTGTGTATCTCTCCCACTAGTTTCAGCAAAATTAGAGGCAATAGCACTGGAGGATCCACTGACAACTAAAGAAGATCTGAACACTACACTGGTGACTGTAGGAAAATGCCTTTGTTTGGCATACTCACCTCAGTTGAACCTGCTGGATTCATAATTCTGTTCATTGGGACTGTGAAAATCAGGGCCCAGTACATCTGCTCGGACCCTAAGAAATATCCAAATTGGCTATCCATCAAATTGGCATATTTAGCGTACCTATAAATCCCTAATATAGAGTACAAAGTGTACTCAGAGCATGTAACTTAAATGTCACTAGTGGACTGCAGCTCCCATTGTGCCAGCCACTACAGTGGAAATGCAAACAACACTGCAGCCCTATCACTGCAGCCTTTTTCTGATGTTTTAAAAATGTAAATTTGACCTGTCAAAATATCCCCTTTTGACAGCCCTAAACCCTCCTTTTAAATTTTAATGTCACCTCTAATTAGGCCTTAATGCCTACAAAGCAGGGTGCATGGTATTTAAATGTACGACATGTCAAAGTTTAATGTTAAATATGTCTTAGAGTGAAAAGGCCTCCAAGGCTATTTTCACTGTGGCAGGGTTAGCTACTCAATTGGAAAGCACTGGGATGCAATATTAAAATTTAACAATATTACCTCTGCCTAGGAAACAGCTACAAAGTTCATTGTTAGATTTCTTAAACTATTTATTACAAGTCTAATTCATTGTAAAGTCCGATGTGTACTAAATACTTGGGAAAAATATATTTTTAAAAGTTGCCTGGCCCTTGACAAAAGGTGGGCAGAGCTCACAGAGTTCTACTGCATGGAATTCCGTGGATTTAGCTAAAAATTCAGCGAAATTCCATGAGTTCCATGTGCAGCAGAATGCCGCCTGCCCTACCACCCTGGCCTGAATTTGCCTGATCTCAGAAGTGCTAAGCAGGGTTGGACCTGCTTAGTAGTACTAATGAGGCCCAATCCTGGTTAGCGCTTCTGAGATCCAGCGCATTCAGGCCAGGGCTGTGGTATGCCGTAAGCAGCAAAAAACTGCCATTTCAGGCCTCTTGTGCTGACACAGCCCACCGTCCGGGAGCCCGCTGCTCTCAACCACTCCTGCACACTTCCCTTTACCAACTGCCATCCTTCACAAACTTGCTACAGAGGGCCAAGCACACCCCCTGCCTTGCACCAGCCTTGCAATCACTTCCTCTGCACTTACACACAGCCTCAGACTACCCTTTCTTTAGGTCCCAGCACTAGCGGCAGCAAACCAGCTCACCACCAGCAGCTTGGTATTTTCACAAATTGTCTAGCCTTGCTTGCCACTGGGCTCTAAGGCACTCTCTCAGGCCCCACACATCTCTGTCTGGCAGGGGCTACCAGACTACCACTCAGCAGCTGATGCTCTCCCCGGTCTCTAGCTTTCCCTGCTGGCCTCAGCACTGTACCCCATAACACCACTTCCTTTCCCAGGAAATTTGGGGAGACAGATTCTTTTCAAGTGGAGCCTTGACTGCAAGTTTCCTTTTCTCTAAGCACAGACCCCCCTCACATGCAAATCCTGTCCATGCTCAGTGCCAGCCCCCATGTGCACACATAGAAGAGAAAGCAAAACAAGAGTTGTCTGACCTGAATGCTTTCTGGGTCCAGGGTTCCTCTTGCCAGCAGCCTGGCACTCTGCCTCTCTCTGCCCTCTGCTCCTGGGCTGCTGAGGACAGTGAGAGAAGGGAGGCCTAGATACGGAGCTGGTGCTGATGCAGCCCTTAATCAGCAGCTTGCAGCAGGTCCATGCCTCCAACCAGCAGAAGCAAACCCTTAGCTAGGGGTCTCCTTGCCTGTCGTAAGGCAAATGATGTCTTCATTTTGGGCCGAGTGTAAGGTGCAGCCCACACAGCGAAAGCGCAGTGCGCATGCTAGTGAGCTCCACACCAGGCTAGAGGAGTTTGTGGCCGAACCTGCACTCAAAGCAGAGCCCCAGGTGCTAAAAACTCTGTTAACTCTGCCAGCAGAGTGGAGTTCACCATCCACCCATAGCCAAAAGCCGTGCTTACATTAGCTTCCAACGGTAACCCTGGAGCTAAACAGGCCACTTGACTTTGTTGGGTGCTGGGAGGTCTTCTGTTCCTATAACAGGCTGACCATCTAGGTTGTGCGCAGGAACTTAATCAACTTCATGTAGGCCTACCCTTTCACAAACAGATGTAGATAATATCCAAGCCTGCTTCCTCCTTTGTTCCTCTACTCAACCTGGCATCAGTCCTACTGTAGAAGAACTGATGGTGAGTGAGTGAGGTGGGGGGGTCGCTCACGAACTGCAGTAGAGCACACTGCAGCAGCTACAAAAGTGGATAGGGTTATCCCTGGTGTTGTTTTCCCTATTTGTTAGAGAGGGGTCAAGATTCACCCTGATTCACATGGAACTGTCATGCATAAATGTGGCACGCACTCTGGACACCCTCTTCAGAATACTACTGGATTTGTGGAAGGCAGAAGAAGGATTGAACCTGCAGTTGAGACGTGTAAAAAGACCTGAAAGACTGGACATGCTCCTCATTGTACCCTGGAAAAAGAAGTGGAGTCCAAGAATTATTGGCTGATCTCCTGTTTACAAACTCTTAGAAGCCCCTTTTCTGAGGAGCCCAGCTGACCAGTACCAACTGGAGCTAACCTAAACCCTTCTGATGGCTTCTGCTGAGATGAGCCTTGACCCCCAAGTGCTGTTCCTAAGGTCCTAGATCATTGGCTGTGTCAAAGTGTATTCCTCCTACCATCCTCAAAAAACTGAAACTTAGACATTTTGGCTTAAAAGACCTCCAGAGGTCTGGGACAAACCTGCCAAGTCAGTCTGATGAAGGTGTGTTGCACTGGGCCCAAGATTAGGTTGCTCCTACAATGACATTTTCAGCAGCAGCAAATCTGTTTCATCAGGACATCCTGGAGAAGTTAGCTGTCCTCATGGAACCATGTTCACTTACAGATCGCAGCTTTGCCCAGCTGGAGTAATCTGAGCTCCATAAAAGTGACTAATCCCGAACATAGAAATCTTCATTTGGTGAAGGTACCAAAAGAATCCAATCAGTGAGGAAACTTCCTTGGGTGTAATATTTGTAAATTTCTTGGCTCTTGAGACACATCTTACATCAGGGAGACTGGATGGCATGTCTGGATCTAAAGGACTCATATCCGGTGGTTCACTGTCTATCATTTGGTATGTATTCCCTGTGGTTGCACTAAACAGATGAAACTGATGACATATTTTCTAAGATGCAGATGAATAAGAATGATCCTTTATCTGGACAGTATGTTCTGAAGAAGACAGAAGAAGGATTGCACCTGCAGTTGAGACCTGTAAAGGGACCTGAAAGACGGGACATGCTCCTCATTGTATGCTGGACAAAGAAGTGGAGTCCAAGGATTATTGGCTGATCTCCTGTTTACAAACTCTCAGAAGCCCCTTTCTTGAGGAGCCCAGCTGACCAGTATCAACTGGAACTGCCCTCGACCTTGCTGATGGCTTCTGCTGAGATAAGTCTTGACCCACAAGTGCTGTTTCTAAGGTCCTATACCATTGGCTGTGTCAAAGTGTATTCCTCCTACCATCCTGTTACTGATATTGCACTGGACAAGGGAATACTTTGGCAGCAAGTTGAGACAGCAATGGCAAATGTACAAGAGTTGGGGTTTGTGATCTACTGTCAGAAGTCATCCTAACTCTGGCACAGGTGATAGAATCTTTTGTTTCTTTCAAAATATACTCAGTTCAAACAGTTTTGAGACTTCTCATGCAAAAAATCTACTCAATCTACAAGGAAATAAAAAAGTATTGGCCTAACCTCAGAGCTCCTTCATTATCAGTTCTGCAGAGAATGAAGATAGTCTATGGACGGAAGGGCTTGTTACATGTGGACAGAGCTTCATCTTCAAATGAGGTCAATGCAAGTTGTACAGGGATTAAAATAGCCCTTATCTAGAGGACCTTTTTTATTACAGTCCAAGCAACCCATATATATTGAATGCCTGAATAGACTTTGGAAAGTTCCCCAGTTCTTCAATCAAACATATATCAGAAGAGAGAGGATAGTTTAAAAAAATGCAACCCAATAGAAACATGTGCAAACAAAGCTCATTTACTTAAGAGTGATGATAAAACTGTCTTTATTGAATGTTCCCAGCAAATTATCAATGATTAAAGAGATAATAAGACTGTTGGATGTAAATCAACACATTATCATATCGTTTATATGAACATTTAACAACCTGAAAGTTTCACTTGTCCCAACATGTGTGTTGTTGTTTACCATGCAATTGCTCTTTGCCCATATTGTTGCCCCTTGTAGTTTTTATCTAGCATTAACAATTTTACCTGGCGCATGAAAAACATTCCTAACCTTATCAAAACGAAAGTCCAGTAGTTAATATAAAAGGTATTTTCCAGTCACATTACATATTATCTTACTGGACTCTATAATATCCATTAATAGATCAGTGTTGCAAACATTCTCATCTTTTAGCCACTAATTTTCCCAAAAAAGGATGATTTACTTTTAATTAGAGTCCCCAAACTCTTCAAAAATGTTAGCATTTCATGCTATGTAAAGACGTCACATTTCTGAAGCCCAAAAATTCCTGTCTTTGAACAATACGACAGCCACATTGTTCTTAATTAGTACAGACATCTTTTGTAATAAGGGCTTGTTTGTTTTGTATAATATCATGTTATTAGAGTTTCATAATAATTATCATACAGAGCAAACAAATAAAGCAACAGCAACTAAAATAACCCTCTAGCATGACTGGAGAAATGTCCCCCTTTGCAAAGGTGTACGGAAGAAGGATCATGTGAGACCATAAATAACATAACAGAGCTCCTCAGAACCGACGCATTGCCTCAATTGCACATTGCACCTTCAACACCAGACTTTGCATCACAAGTCTTTGTCAACGGGATCCTCGACGCTAATGCAGGACCTCGCAGCGCAACTTTGCAGATCCTCGGAACAGGTGCATCACCTTGGCTGCGCAATGCATCCTCAACTCCAGACCTCGCAGTATTCGGGAACCAAGATTTAGGGTTCTCCTGTTCAGCGGGCCTAACAGGGTCCCTGTAGCCAGCCTGCGCTCTATTGTGGTCAGATTGAACTTGTGACTTCATCCTGGTGTAGTGGGACTAGATATCGACAGTTGAAGCTTTGTGTTTTTTGACACCATATTCATTGAAATCTTTGTCAATGCATGTCTATGATTCTACTGATTGGATTTTTGTCATGTGTGTCTTGTTTTATTTATTAAAGATTTATTTTTTTCTAAATCTGGTGTGGGATCCTTTTGTGGTGTGTTTTCACTGTGTTACTGTTTAAGTGTTGCACAAATACTTTACACATTACCTCTAAGTTAAGAATGGCTGCTCTGTGCCAAGATACCAGTGGGTTGAGCACAGGTGAATTTGGGGTTTGCTTGTGACTTCAGCCTGACAAGGATTGTCATTTCTTCTTGAGTAGGGCTTTACCCCCACAATGAGCAACCCAATTTCTTACACTTACATACTACCTATTAAACAATCATCCTGGCATCTTTACTTGAAGAAGAAAACAACCTACTAAGGTATGGTACCAAACATAGTCGACAAAATTATTGTCTTAACCTGTTCTGTGCCTTGGACGAGATGATCTCGTCCAAGGCTACAGTTCCCCTGTGCCTTGGACGAGATCATCTCGTCCATGGCACAGGGGAACTTGGGGGCGCGCTAGCGCGCCCCCCGTGCACCCCCCTTCCCCCCCCAGGCGGGGATGGAAGGGGAAGACCTTCCCCTTCCACCCCCGCCCCCCCCCACGGCAATCCGATGACGTCAGCGCGCGCTCAGCGCGCTGACGTCATCGAGTGTTGCCGGCGCGCTGGAAGCCATTTGCTTCCAGCGCGTCTTCGGAGCAGGAGCTCTAAGGTGAGTCCTCTCCGTTTTTGGGGGGCGGGGGGTTTGAGAAAACAGACATGGGGGGAAAGGAAAGGGTTTTTCCTTTCCCCCTGTGTCTGTTTTCTCAAGATTCCTGCTCCACGATCGCGGGCAGGGCCCGCGATCGTGGAGCAGGAATCTCCACTAGCCACCAGGGATTTTCTGTTTGACTAAATTTGGGGGCGACCCCTTGGGCAAGGGTCGCCCCCCCCGGGGGCAATTTTTATTTGGATTTCGCCCCCCCCCCTGGGGGCAGATCGGCCGTTTTTTCGGCGGATCTGCTCCCAGGGGGGGGGGCGAAAACCACTAGACACCAGGGATGTATTGTTTTATGTTTGTTTTTGGGGGCGACCCCTTGGGCAAGGGTCGCCCCCCCCGGGGGCAATTTTTATTTGTATTTCGCCCCCCCCTGGGGGCAGATCGGCCGTTTTTTCGGCGGATCTGCCCCCAGGGGGGGGCGAAAACCACTAGACACCAGGGATATCGTTTTTTGTGTGTGTTTTTGGGGGCGACCCCTTGGGCAAGGGTCGCCCCCCCCCCGGGGGCAATTTTTATTTGTATTTTGCCCCCCCCTGGGGGCAGATTCGCCGATTTTTCGGCGGATCTGCCCCCAGGGGGGGGCGAAAACCACTAGACACCAGGGATATATTTTTTTATGTTTGTTTTTGGGGGCGACCCCTTGGGCAAGGGTCGCCCCCCCCCGGGGCAATTTTTATTTGTATTTCACCCCCCCCTGGGGGCAGATCGGCCGTTTTTTCGGCGGATCTGCCCCCAGGGGGGGGCGAAAACCACTAGACACCAGGGATATCGTTTTTTGTGTGTGTTTTTGGGGGCGACCCCTTGGGGAAGGGTCGCCCCCTGAAAGGGGGCACAGAGGTGTTGCCCATTTCTGCCCCCCTTGGGGTCCGATTGGCCAATTCTTTTACGCCCATCTACCCCGAGGGGGGCAGGATCCACTTAGGTACCAGGGACAACTTCTAAGTTCTTGGTGGTGGGGTGTTTGTCAACTGGCAAAGTATTTGTATTTGTGATTATAACAATTTATTTCTTCTTTTTCTTCTAGTTCAACGCTTTTGCTTCCTTTGCTGTGGATCTTTGAGGTTATGGCAGTAGTTGTCCAGTGGTTTGCATAGTTGCATGTTTTAGGTAAGTGAACGCAATTTACTCCAAAGGAGTATTGTTGACATGTTTGTAGGTGGTGTACTAAATGCAGTATTGTGTGTTTGACATTGTCCTTAGATTTGAGCACAGTGGTGTTTGTGTTGTCATATGTCTAAATTGCTTTTTTCTTTTTTCTTTTTAGTGGGATATCATTGGTGATTGCAGAGTAGTTGCTTGGTGAGTAGCTATTTCAGGCAACTGTGTGGTATAGTTTTTTGTAGTACATAACTCTTTGTGATAAAGCTACACTTTGTTCATTACTTATTTTAGTGCTAGTTGTTGTTGGCAATCCATTTGTTGTTAGGATCATGGCTAGCCGCAAAGTGACCGCTCAGCAGGTTGTTCGCATGCTCTTTGAGTCGTCTTCAGACCATGATTACGACACTGACTCTGCATCTGAGGCAGAGGAGGAAGCAGGAGATTCTGGAAGTGAGTTTTCTGTCCAAGAGCATTCTTCTGATGAGGAAGCTACTCTCAGTGCAGATGAAGGGCCTGTGTTAGAGGAGGACATTGATGTGCCAAGAGTGCAGCAGCCTGGGGCTGCAGGGTTTCCCATTGGAAGACCTGACACCTGGATTGCCCCAAACATGGAGCAGCCACAGTTACCTGCATTTACTGGTCTCCCAGGGTGTAGAGTTAATACGGAAAACTTTCTGCCTGTCCAATTCTTTCACTTGTTTATGGACGATGTATTTTTGGAAGAGATTGTGGAGCAGACAAATGTGTATGCAGAGCAATATTTGCGGGACAACGCTGCCAGACTTAAGCCTCAGTCTAGAGCTACTCATTGGGTTCCCATATATCTGGAAGAGATGAAAAGGTTTTTAGGTTTGACTTTTTTGATGGGGTTGATCAGGAAGCCGTCACTGGCTTCTTATTGGTCTACTAGTCCCTTGATGGCAACTGCTATATTTCCTGCAACTATGACACGTAATCGGTATTTGCTTCTTCTTCGTATGCTGCATTTTGTAGACAATGCTTTAGCCTTGCCACGAGATCACCCTGATTGTGACCGCCTTTTTAAGATTAGGCCTGTCCTTGATCATTTTGTGGATCGGTTTTCAGAGGTCTATGTTCCAGGCAAAGAGATAAGTGTGGACGAGTCTTTGGTCCTTTTCAAGGGGCGTTTAGTTTTTAAGCAGTACATCCCTAGTAAGAGGGCACGGTATGGGATTAAATTGTATCTGCTGTCAGAAAGCAGTACAGGATATGTTTATAATTTCCGGGTCTACACTGGTAGGGATTCCAGTATTGACCCTCCTGGTTGTCCGGCCACTTTTGGAGTTAGCGGAAAAATTGTGTGGGAACTTGCTAGACGGCTGTTTAACAAAGGTCACCATTTGTACGTAGATAATTTCTACACTGGAGTGCAGTTGTTCAAGGAGTTGTTTAGGGTGGACACTGTTGCTTGTGGCACAATCCGTTCTAACCGCAAAGGCTATCCAAGGGAGCTTGTCTGTAAAAAACTTGAGAGGGGACAGTGCAGTGCCTTGCGGAATAATGAGCTGTTAGCTATTAAATTTTCAGACAGGAGGGATGTGTACATGCTATCGACCATCCACGATGAGAGTACTTCCCCTGTGGCTGTTTGGGGTCAGGTTGCGGAAGTGCGCAAACCTGCGTGCATTTTGGACTACAATAGGCACATGGGTGGTGTTGATAGAGTAGATCAGAGGTTGGAACCTTACACTGCTCTTCGTAAGTCGTATGTGTGGTATAAAAAGTTGGCCCTACATTTATTTCATTTGGCAACTTTTAATGCCTTTATTGTATACAAGGATTGTTCACCTGAGTCAAGGATGACTTTTGTTAAATTTCAGGAGTCGGTGATAGAAAGCCTTATTGTGGTGGAACCGGCAAGAGTTCCTAGAGTAGAAGTGGTGGAGGATGTGGCTAGATTGAAAGATCGGCACTTTCCAGATCACATTCCTCCCACTCCCAAAAAAGACATGCCCACAAAGAAATGTAGAGTATGTGCCCGGAGATCAATCCGGAGGGAGAGCCGGATGTACTGCCCCGAATGCCCTTCAAAGCCTGGGCTGTGTGTGCCCAGCTGTTTTAGAAGTTACCACACAAGGAAAAACTTTTGGGAAATACCGTGAGCGTAAGCTGTCTGTTTTATATTTTCATATGTTTCACGGTTGGCATCTGTCGTGTATTTAGTTTGAGGTTTTGTGTTTGTAGTTTAGTGCCTATTTTATAATTAGTAGTTTATTTGTTGTTTATAAATTAAAAAAAGTGATTGCGGTGTGCGTGGGGTGGCGCTTGGCTGGCGGTGTGCGTGGGGTGGCGCTTGGCTGGCGGTGTGCGTGGGGTGGCGCTTGGCTGGCGGTGCCAGCCAAACGGCAGTCCACACTCCCATCAGCTGGTGTGATTCTTGTATCAGGCATGTGGGCGTATGTAAGTGATGGGCCCTTGAGTGGCGCGGTCTGTCGATGTGAGTGTTGTAATGTGCTGGGCCCGTGGCTGGCGGTGTGAATGGTCTTGTGCGTGTCATGTATGAAAGGTGTGTGAATGGACTGTAAAGCGGTTGGTGCCTTGTCGCGGCTTTACAGCTCACGAGCTGTGAGTCATTGGTTCACTTTTTTGCCTTTCAGTTATTAGCAGTGCATTTCATTTTTGTGAAATCTCTTGTTAATAAAATTTGATCCACTGAACCATCACTCACCCTCGTGCCAAATCCAACCAGTATGTGTTGTAAAAAATGACAAAACCTGCTCCGCTGTAATCAGGCGTCGCAGCACACCTGTGACACGCTAGGTGCCTCGGGTGGGACCCCGATGATGAAGCATGCCACCAACTTGGTTGGTGGGTGAGGGGTCTTCTTCACATAACCTAAGTGTGTTTCTTTTCACTATTTTAGTGTTTGGCACATCACGGACGTATGTGCACACATCAAAATGATATATTGCAAAAATACCTCTCCCTTCTATCTCTTCAGGTTTTGGGCCTTATTCTGTTGCAGGCACCTGGCCCACCCACACAAGTGAGGTATCATTTTTATCGGGAGACTTGGGGGAATGGTGGGTGGAAGGAAATTTGTGGCTCCTCTCAGATTCCAGAACTTTCTGCCACAGAAATGAGAGGAAAAAGTGTTTTTTTGGCCAAATTTTGAGGTTTGCAAAGGATTCTGGGTAACAAAACCTGGTCCGAGCCCCGCAAGTCACCCCTCCTTGGATTCCCCTAGGTCTCTAGTTTTCAGAAATGCACAGGTTTGGTAGGTTTCCCTAGGTGCCGGCTGAGCTACAGGCCAAAATCCACAGGTAGGCACTGTTTTCTTCAAAAATTTTGGTTGTGTCCACGTTGCGCTTTGGGGCGTTTCCTGTCGCGGGCGCTAGGCCTACCCACGCAAGTGAGGTATCATTTTTATCGGGAGACGTGGGGGAACGCTGGGTGGAAGGAAATTTGTGGCTCCTCTCAGATTCCAGAACTTTCTGCCACAGAAATGTGAGGAACATGTGTTTTTTTAGCCAATTTTTGAGGTTTGCAAAGGATTCTGGGTAACAGAACCAGGTCCGAGCCCCGCCAGTCACCCCTCCTTGGATTCCCCTAGGTCTCTAGTTTTCAGAAATGTACAGGTTTGGTAGGTTTCCCTAGGTGGCGGCTGAGCTAGAGGCCAAAATCTACAGGTAGTCACTTTGCTAAAAACAGCTCTGTTTTCTGTGATATGTCCACGTTGTGTTTTGGGGCATATCCTGTCGCGGGCGCTAGGCCTACCCACGCAAGTGAGGTATCATTTTTATCGGGAGACGTGGGGGAACGCTGGGTGGAAGGAAATTTGTGGCTCCTCTCAGATTCCAGAACTTTCTGCCACAGAAATGTGAGGAACATGTGTTTTTTTAGCCAATTTTTTAGGTTTGCAAAGGATTCTGGGTAACAGAACCAGGTCCGAGCCCCGCCAGTCACCCCTCCTTGGATTCCCCTAGGTCTCTAGTTTTCAGAAATGTACAGGTTTGGTAGGTTTCCCTAGGTGGCGGCTGAGCTAGAGGCCAAAATCTACAGGTAGTCACTTTGCTAAAAACAGCTCTGTTTTCTGTGATATGTCCACGTTGTGTTTTGGGGCATATCTTGTCGCGGGCGCTAGGCCTACCCACGCAAGTGAGGTATCATTTTTATCGGGAGACGTGGGGGAACGCTGGGTGGAAGGAAATTTGTGGCTCCTCTCAGATTCCAGAACTTTCTGCAACAGAAATGTGAGGAACATGTGTTTTTTTAGCCAATTTTTTAGGTTTGCAAAGGATTCTGGGTAACAGAACCAGGTCCGAGCCCCGCCAGTCACCCCACCTTGGATTCCCCATGGTCTCTAGTTTTCAGAAATGTACAGGTTTGGTAGGTTTCCCTAGGTGGCGGCTGAGCTAGAGGCCAAAATCTACAGGTAGTCACTTTGCTAAAAACAGCTCTGTTTTCTGTGATATGTCCACGTTGTGTTTTGGGGCATATCTTGTCGCGGGCGCTAGGCCTACCCACGCAAGTGAGGTATCATTTTTATCGGGAGACGTGGGGGAACGCTGGGTGGAAGGAAATTTGTGGCTCCTCTCAGATTCCAGAACTTTCTGCAACAGAAATGTGAGGAACATGTGTTTTTTTAGCCAATTTTTTAGGTTTGCAAAGGATTCTGGGTAACAGAACCAGGTCCGAGCCCCGCCAGTCACCCCACCTTGGATTCCCCATGGTCTCTAGTTTTCAGAAATGTACAGGTTTGGTAGGTTTCCCTAGGTGGCGGCTGAGCTAGAGGCCAAAATCTACAGGTAGTCACTTTGCTAAAAACAGCTCTGTTTTCTGTGATATGTCCACGTTGTGTTTTGGGGCATATCCTGTCGCGGGCGCTAGGCCTACCCACGCAAGTGAGGTATCATTTTTATCGGGAGACGTGGGGGAACGCTGGGTGGAAGGAAATTTGTGGCTCCTCTCAGATTCCAGAACTTTCTGCCACAGAAATGTGAGGAACATGTGTTTTTTTAGCCAATTTTTTAGGTTTGCAAAGGATTCTGGGTAACAGAACCAGGTCCGAGCCCCGCCAGTCACCCCTCCTTGGATTCCCCTAGGTCTCTAGTTTTCAGAAATGTACAGGTTTGGTAGGTTTCCCTAGGTGGCGGCTGAGCTAGAGGCCAAAATCTACAGGTAGTCACTTTGCTAAAAACAGCTCTGTTTTCTGTGATATGTCCACGTTGTGTTTTGGGGCATATCCTGTCGCGGGCGCTAGGCCTACCCACGCAAGTGAGGTATCATTTTTATCGGGAGACGTGGGGGAACACTGGGTGGAAGGAAATTTGTGGCTCCTCTCAGATTCCAGAACTTTCTGCCACAGAAATGTGAGGAACATGTGTTTTTTTAGCCAATTTTTTAGGTTTGCAAAGGATTCTGGGTAACAGAACCAGGTCCGAGCCCCGCCAGTCACCCCTCCTTGGATTCCCCTAGGTCTCTAGTTTTCAGAAATGTACAGGTTTGGTAGGTTTCCCTAGGTGGCGGCTGAGCTAGAGGCCAAAATCTACAGGTAGTCACTTTGCTAAAAACAGCTCTGTTTTCTGTGATATGTCCACGTTGTGTTTTGGGGCATATCTTGTCGCGGGCGCTAGGCCTACCCACGCAAGTGAGGTATCATTTTTATCGGGAGACGTGGGGGAACGCTGGGTGGAAGGAAATTTGTGGCTCCTCTCAGATTCCAGAACTTTCTGCAACAGAAATGTGAGGAACATGTGTTTTTTTAGCCAATTTTTTAGGTTTGCAAAGGATTCTGGGTAACAGAACCAGGTCCGAGCCCCGCCAGTCACCCCACCTTGGATTCCCCTAGGTCTCTAGTTTTCAGAAATGTACAGGTTTGGTAGGTTTCCCTAGGTGGCGGCTGAGCTAGAGGCCAAAATCTACAGGTAGTCACTTTGCTAAAAACAGCTCTGTTTTCTGTGATATGTCCACGTTGTGTTTTGGGGCATATCCTGTCGCGGGCGCTAGGCCTACCCACGCAAGTGAGGTATCATTTTTATCGGGAGACGTGGGGGAACGCTGGGTGGAAGGAAATTTGTGGCTCCTCTCAGATTCCAGAACTTTCTGCCACAGAAATGTGAGGAACATGTGTTTTTTTAGCCAATTTTTTAGGTTTGCAAAGGATTCTGGGTAACAGAACCAGGTCCGAGCCCCGCCAGTCACCCCTCCTTGGATTCCCCTAGGTCTCTAGTTTTCAGAAATGTACAGGTTTGGTAGGTTTCCCTAGGTGGCGGCTGAGCTAGAGGCCAAAATCTACAGGTAGTCACTTTGCTAAAAACAGCTCTGTTTTCTGTGATATGTCCACGTTGTGTTTTGGGGCATATCCTGTCGCGGGCGCTAGGCCTACCCACACAAGTGAGGTATCGTTTTTATCGGGAGACGTGGGGGAACGCTGGGTGGAAGGAAATTTGTGGCTCCTCTCAGATTCCAGAACTTTCTGCCACAGAAATGTGTGGAACATGTGTTTTTTTAGCTAAATTTTGAGGTTTGCAAAGGATTCTGGGTAACAGAACCTGGTCCGAGCTACACAAGTCACCCCTCCTTGGATTCCCCTAGGTCTCTAGTTTTCAGAAATGCACAGGTTTGGTAGGTTTCCCTAGGTGGCGGCTGAGCTAGAGGCCAAAATCTACAGGTAGTCACTTTGCTAAAAACAGCTCTGTTTTCTGTGATGTGTCCACGTTGTGTTTTGGGGCATATCCTGTCGCGGGCGCTAGGCCTACCCACACAAGTGAGGTACCATTTTTATCGGGAGACTTGGGGGAACATAGATTAGCAAAACAAGTACTATTGCCCCTTGTCTTTCTCTACATTTTTTCCTTCCAAATATAGGAGTGTGTGTAAAAAAGACATCTATTTGAGAAATTCCCTGTAATTCACGTGCTACTATGGTCACCCCGGAATTCAGAGATGTGCAAATAACCACTGCTCCTCAACACCTTATCTTGTGCCCTTTTTGGAAATGCAAAGGTTTTCTTGATAGCAATTTTTTACTCCTTATATTTCAGCAAATGAATTGCTGTATACCCGGTATAGAATGAAAACGCACTGCAGGGTGCAGCTCATTTATTGGCTCTGGGTTCCTCGGGTTCTTGATGAACCTACAAACCCTATATATCCCCGCAACCAGAGGAGTCCAGCAGACGTAACGGTATATTGCTTTCGATAATCTGACATTGCAGGGAAAAGTTACAGAGTAAAACGTAGAGAAAAATTTATGTTTTTTTCACCTCAATTTCAATATTTTTCTTTTTCAGCTGTTATTTTCTGTAGGAAACCCTTGTAGGATCTACACAAATGACCCCTTGCTGAATTCAGAATTTTGTCTACTTTTCAGAAATGTTTAGGTTTCTGGGATCCAGCATTGGTTTCATGACCATTCCTGTCACTGACTGGAAGGAGGCTGAAAGCACAAAAAATTGCACAAATGGGGTATGCCCCAGTAAAATGCCACAATTGTGTTGAAAAATTGGGTTTTCTGATTCAAGTCTGCCTGTTCCTGAAAGCTGGGAAGCTGCTGAGTTTAGCACCACAAACCCTTTGTTGATGCCATTTTCAGGGGAAAAACCACAAGCCTCCTTCTGCAGCCACTTTTTCCAATTTTTTTGAAAAAAACGAAAATTTCACTGTATTTTGGCCAATTTCTTGGCCTCCTTCAGGGGAACCCACAAAGTCTGGGTACCTTTAGAATCCCTAGGATGTTGGAAAAAAAGGACGCAAATTTGGCTTGGTTAGCTTATGTGGACAAAAAGTTATGAGGGCCTAAGCGCGAACTGCCCCGAATAGGCAAAAAAAGGCCTGGCACAGGAGGGGGAAAAGGCCTGGCAGCGAAGGGGTTAAATACCAGTTACAAAAATATTATGAAGTTAATAATATAAACTAAACACCAAATGGGACGATATTTTTTATAAACAATATTTAGGAAAAAATATTTTATGTAGCAGGATATTTTTGTCAAGGATACTGTGACATACAACAGTAATTATCTTGACTTTAATAAAAATCCGAATGATATGTCCTTGCAAAGCCACTAGTTGCGTATTGTTTTTGCAACAAGACAATGCAATGTCCAACTGTTTTACAACTATGCAATCGAAACTGGATCTACTTTTAGCATCATTAACACTTTCTGGGAGATTTGATTTACAGCACACATGTTCAATCTGTGACTGAACTCTGGTACAGAACAAGCTATATCTTGCGTGAGGCAATGAATCAGTGTTTGACATTGCTGTTGAAGGCTTCAAATACAATATGGATTAGGCCAGGCCAAATGTTGTTTATTCCGGCGTAATCCCTCGCTATTTCTAGCATTTCACATTACGCTTGTTATACAAAGTGACTGAGATTAAGCTAATACAGCATGTCATGTAACTGAGATTTCGTTCTGGTACGAATTCTATCCTGGGAGCATGGGAACTATGCAACCAAAACGTGTGATTTTCTGCTACTTTTTTTAATCGCAAAATGTATTCACGTATATAAAATACATAAAGGGATGCAATTTTCAAGAAAATATAATAAAAAGTACCAGAGTGATATTTTTTGGCTAATTTGCATCATTTCTACAAAACGAATTTAATGAATTTCACCCAGGCTTATAAAAATGGCAATTTTAATGAAGTGTGGGCTGTCCCTCAAACCACGTCAGACAATGTTTTAATTTTTTTTATTGCTAAGCATTCTCTTTCAAAAAGTGATAGGCAAATGTTAAAGATGAGGAGAATTTAAATAACACATTGCTGCACATCAGGAAATGAATGTTAGACATTAGACTTTAAATTAATTTTAGGATAATTTCTGTAAAAACGGACTCAACAGCATATAACATGTTATACCAAGGAAATCTATGTGGATTTCTTAGACTGAAATAATTGTTGGAGGCAGAGCAGAGGAAAAACTACATAAACCAATTTAGTTTGCACCTCAAGAATGAAACTCTAGGGATTTCAAATGCTCCCCTTCTCAACATCCAAAATATTTCACCAGTAATATTTGACAATTTATTGGAAACTAAGGGCCTGATTTTGAGTATTTTGGACAGCACCCCATCTGTGAGGTCATTACCTGCAGCACCATGGCCAGGCAACCGTCCACCATGTTTTGAGGTCTCTGTCAACGCTGTGGAGATCTCTGTGCCTTCAGAGGTGTCTCCAGCACTGCAGCCCCTCTGTAGGTACAGAGGGGCTTATTAACAAAGAGCTTTCGCCGCCAATGCATCAACTTTTTAGCGCATTGGCAGTGCAATCAGTACTCCATATCTACAAAGTGACATTTCTAGGCCGATGCATCACTTTCAGTCCACTTGCGTTAAAAGTTATGTGCGCCAGATCCTGCTGCGTCGTATAATATATGCAAGGTATGTATTCCTGTGTACGTTTTACAGCAAAACTGACACATGAATATTTACAACAAGAACGAATAATGATGCATCGGATGATATTTTACCATAAGTGAATAATTGTGTCAGAATTCCTGCTCATCAGTAACCCATGCTTAGAATATGGCACATTGGCAGCGGAACATAAGGAGAACTCAGACAGAACACTCTGGTAAGCTCAAGAACAACATGGAACTCCTCATTTTGCAACTGGGAGTGGCACGGAAGACCACATATACTGCAACTCCAACAACATGCACCTCCACCCACGCCCTCACCAAGGCTGCGCAAGAGATAGAAGCATGTATATCGGCAGCAAATTTGCCTCCTTTACCTAAGGGTGGATAAGGTCATCACGACCGTTGTATCAGAACCTGAGGTGCTGATTTTGTGCCAGCTAAGTTGTGGATGCTTATGGGACATGCACTATCACCTGGCCTATATATCATATGATGTTCATTACTGAAAAAGTATGTGAGATGTACTACGGACAAGAGTTGACTACCAGTTACCCAAAAACTAAGGCAAAATTGTGATATGGTACAGTCTGATTTATTGGAGACTTGCCAGACCTTCATGCAACCCAACATGCTACTCCGTACTAGTGTAGATGCTGCTGTAGTATTTCT
Source organism: Pleurodeles waltl (assembly GCF_031143425.1). NCBI lineage: Eukaryota > Metazoa > Chordata > Amphibia > Caudata > Salamandridae > Pleurodeles > Pleurodeles waltl. Next base: position 807,849,190 of record NC_090440.1, read on the forward strand.
GACGTGGCATTGTCAACGTGGTACTCATGATTGCTAAAGAATAGCATGTTAATCACATTACCAATTGATTGCAGTGAGTGAGTAAGTCCATTGTCGTAGCAATGACAAACTTGGCTTCACCCCAACCACACATTTATCATTAAATGTTGCAATTGTCCTTACAGCATCATGGGTACCTGTACATCACTTTGGGTACAGCACATCAGTGACATGTGACCTCGGGTGACTAAGGATCAATATCAAGGTGGCTTTTTGGAATAACATATGTTGTTATGGAATCCGAGATGACAAACACATTTGATTGATGAACGCCTATCAACATGTGGGAAGCACATTGCTAGTGTTTTTGCCCACATAGCAATGTAAGACACATTTGGAATGCCAGAGCCACGCAAGCTGTGTTTACGAATCGATCAATGAGACAGAAAGCCTCATTTACAAAGTTTTGGCACAGGGCAGTGTCGCAAGCCTTTCTGCTGTGTTGCCCTGCGTCAAAACAAAAGGGCAGGAATGCAGCATATCTCCAAGATATGCCACATTCCTGTCTCATCCCCTGCGCTGGTGCAAAAATAGCTGCCATGCGCCAAAGCAGGTACACTTGCACCATGGTGCAAGAATGTGTGGATTGCAGGGATGATTGTTTTTGTGCAGAAAGGGACACCCTCCTGCACAAAAAACAAACATGGTAGACTTTTTCCTCCTTCTATAATGCAGCACACATAGAAGGAGGAAAAAGGGTGAGAAATAATGTTTCTCGATGTTGGCCCACCCTTACGCCACTTCTGGGGTGGCATCGGAAACTGATGCATTCCCAGGTTTATGAAAGCTTGTAAATCTAGGAATGCGTTGGATTCCAGGGGTGTTGCATGTTAACACCCACTGCAACACCCATGAGGTGCCCCTTTCCTACAGACTTATGCACGAAAGTGGGCCATATCTACAAGGCTATGAAAAGCCATGCAAGGTGCCTTGTAAATATGGCCCTGCAGCCTGCACAGCTGAAGCGTCAAAAACATTGTGACCCAACTGCACGACAGACCACTTGTAAATGAGGCCCTGAATATGTTTGAGGCAATGTTCCACATGTCAGCATTCCATACATGACAATGCAGTTAAATGCCTGACTCATGCCCGCATATACACAGTGCCCTACTGCAGAGACGTATTCATACCTTTGTTGTATTATGAGAGCTATAAGGCCAATGTTTCCGTTCCCATAGGCATCTATTCACATTGTTGTCTGAATGAAGGCCATTTCACATTCCACCTACTGCTGTTGTAACACATACTAGGCTGTGCTGCGAACTTTGCAGATGGGAACACTTGGTAAGAACCATTAGGGTTATCCTGATCTCATTCCCACAATCCCTAAATATCTTCTTGGGATAGATCTTACAAGGCCAAATAATAGCACATTAGCTATTTACCTTCAGGAGATCATCATGTTTCTTTCGACAACTGTTTCCTTATATAGGAGTCCTTTTTCGAGCTGGATATGCCTTTTGTGCTGCTACTACGTTTTCATGCATCTACTTGGTGACAACAGGGAACACTTCATCTTGGTCTGATGGATATGTCCTTCCTCTTCAACAGACAACATGAACCCAGAGCAGAAAAAAAGCTTTTCTGATACGTTTGGAGAGATACTGCCACATACATGATGTCAGCAAGGCATTCCGGAAAATGGGGCGGATGTTTGAGCAGAGCAAGGCAGCAGGATCCTGGAGGTCCCCACTACGTGGAACAATACAGGATGAGAGGTCAATCCCAAGTGCTTGGAATAATGGCAACTTCCAAAGCGGGAGTTTGCTTTTCAAAAACAAAAAACGAATCACACTGATACCCTGGAAGTTTTGTCCCATGGTGTTGACACCATTTTAGTTTTTTTTCAATTTGGGACAGTCAGGGTTACCCTCGCAGTCCCGAACTGAAAAACGTACATCAGACCACCGCTCTAAATAGGCAAAATGGTCAGATGCACCTACGCTGATGGCCGCCAAGTAGGATTTTCTGTTGGAGAAGTCAGAGGTGGCACTGCTGTTGGAAACATGAAGGTCTGTCTGGCTTGAGCAAGTGAACCGTCATTTTTTAGGTCAGGTTACTCAGCCATGTTTGTGTAGAGTACCTTGTCTGCCAAACATGCAGTTAAGTCTTTATATTCTAATCTGGATAAAAGTTGCTGCAGCATGAAGGGAGGCAAAGGCGTTACTTCATATTCATCATCCGCTGTGTCTCTGTCTCTCTCTTTGTTTATCTCAAGAAACACATACTAGCAAACGAATAAATGATATTATCATTAAGCCACGGCGTCTCCACAAGCCATACCTTGCGATGGTACAGTAAATAATAGTCCTTTATGTGGAATATTCGACTGCAACATGATCTTTTGCAGGTCTGTCGCATGCATATAGGTGTGTTTGCGAGGTGATTGCCTTTGAATGCAATATTTTACTGTTGCCTTTTCTTCATGTTTATGGGTCATTTCGGTTTGGCTCACAATCTGTCACAGATGTATTATTATTGCACTACTTCACTATTGCTAATACCCATTCATTACTTTCAAAATATTCAGATCGGCATCAAACGCTATGGTTCTTAAATTTCCGAAACTCTAAGCTGAAATGCAGGCGGCATTTGGTAGCCAGAGGCAGTCTCTCTGTATGATAAATCTGACGAAAACCAGTGTTCTACATGCTTCGTCTAGTGCAGAAGTCGCAATTTTATTGCTCAATTTATCACACTACTCTTCTTCCTATGAGGCCCACAAAGGGCAAACAAAGTTTTGATAAATTGCGCAATAACGTTGTGATATTCACTTGAAGTCACCAATGCAGTATGCCAGGTTCTTAAGTTTCGTTTTCAAATTTCTCTTTGAAAAATATAGGGGCTCATTTACAAGCCCCTTGAGCCGCGTAGAATCATTTTTGTTATGCTTGCGGTGGTGCGACAGTCCCCCACCCCACGACGTATTTACAAACTGGCGCAATGTCACCATTGCGCCAGTTTGATTGCGCCAGTTTGTAAACCCTTGCGCCACATTATACCTGCTACCGAGGGCCATGGTGCACTGTATTATAAATACAGTGATACCATGGTGTTGTTAGGGGAGCGGAGGGCGACGCAAGGAAACTGGTGCATCAGAGAAGATGTGCCAGTTCCTTGTAAATTAGGCCCATAGTGCAGAAAGGAATTCATGTTTGGATAGCATGATATACCAGTACATTTCACAACAAGCTCCTTGTTCATTCCAGTGTCAAAGTAGGAGGTAATTAAAGGTGTGGCTATCATTAGTGCAGCGGATGAAGTTGTACTGGGGCCACTGGTTGTGATCTGCCCACTGTAAGCAGATTAAGGCCTCCTTTACTATGAAAAGAAACGTCAAGGGGACTGTTTTCTGTGTATGTATTAGGAGGGAAGGCACACCTGCCATGCCCACACCCATGTTGACAACAAGAAGGGTAGCAAATAAAGAATAATGTGTTTTTCAACATATTCTATTCAACGTTTGTTCTGCTGGTTGTGAACTTAGCTTTATGAATTGAGGGAAACTGAAGTCCATTTATAACCTAAAATTTGTACTGATGCATATTCTCAAGAAAGGTAAAGAAAGTGAGAGAGCGTAGCTTATATAATCTATATTAACATGAAATGTTTATGAACTAATGTACAATAATGCTGCATAGAAACTGTATTAATATGTTTTGCTAAAACGTGCACTTGAAATGTGCCAACGGGGAGTGGCCACCAATGTACAGGGGACGAATAAAAAATGACTAATGTTGATGAATTATTACATTTAGAGATAGTTTTACACTAATTATTAATGGTTATGTTATTAAAGTTTTGCTAATAAATCTTCTAGGCCTTAGTTAGCATGAGTAGAGGCCTAGCTGCCTGACTCTCATATTAAATGTGTTTTTCTCTAAACGTGCAGTGTGCTGACTTGCTAAAGGACATGAACTCTTGTTTTTTTCCAAACTAGAAGCTGAATGTAACTATAGTAGATCCATTCTCATGTAGCTCATCTTGCTTGTAGAAATATGTTAGCTAAATGCAACAGTGTAGATTAATGTTAGGTACAAGGTCGCCTAAACTGGTACAGACAATGAGAGCCACTGACCGAAGATGCACAAAGAATTACAAAAGGATTAAATCATACCGGACATTCTACCCCTAAAGACGTCAATCATAAGAACCAATAAAATGCATGAGAACTCTTATGGGGTGACAAATTCAATGACCTAATGTAAAGTTAATTGGTTAAAGATAGTGGGGTGCTACCCTTTGTCCAATTAATTCTTAGGGGAATGCACAACGAAAAGGGGATAAAAACCCTTGACACCAGGAAGTAAATCAGAACTGGGGAGTAGGAGACTAGGAGAGGAAGAGATGCTGATGCGATTTGCTATGATCCAGAGACTTTGTCACTTTGCTTAGTGACTTGATAATTTTAGATTAGAACCATCCTTGTCCTTAGATTGCCCATTTACACTTTACCTCCTTATGAGGGAAGTGCCCCTTTTACTTGAGCTGAGTTCCTGACTGATGGCGAATCAACTGATGTCCTGAAGATGAAGACCGAACCTGAGTGCTGCCCAAACTTGGAGGGTAACTATATGACAATGAAATTGTGATTGTCTGTTTGCTTTTCCTTTCTAGGTACCAACTGCTTTTCTTTTGACAGAGACCATAGCTAGATGTTTTCCAAATTGGTGTTACTAAATTGTTTTGCATGAAGCCCAACATGCCAATGCTAATTAGAGGTTAGTTGAGAGGGGTTCATTAAATTGACGCAAATAGACAAATGACTGAATCAATGCTTTGTTGAATAATGTACTAATGATACTCTGCTAAGGATAGCCTATGTTCACGCCTTGCTATGTTTTGATGTTCGTGATTCTTGCTTTGATGAAATCTTATCAGAGTTACCATATTGTGACTATGTTAATGTGTTTCTTGGTTTTGAGACTAATAAACTTATTAGTAGAATTGTAATCAATAGAGAATAAATATCACAAAACTCATACTAAACTGGTGTGGTTATTCATGACTGAAAGTTCATGGTGGTGTCTTGAGTTTAATTAAATGTCATTAACTAAGGTGAAATGCATTGTTGTGATAAATCTTGATGACATTATTGACGTATTGATTGACATGTTGATTAGTTATCTCGTCCTAAGGTGTCTTCAATCAGGGTCAAAAGATTCATTGGCCTAAAACGAGTCCCAATGTGTAATAATTAGTCATAAAGGGACGCGTTAACAGTTCTTGTAGCAGAGGACGGTTTGGCCCTTTGGGGCCCTAGGACGGAGCATTATTGTTTAATTTTATTTTTTGAGATAATGCAAATTGGAAGTATGATGTGTTTCTAAATTCCCCATGACTTTCCTGGTACCTCGGAGCCTGCCTAAGTGAGTTGGGTATGTTCTCGGCGTTTTAACATGTGTGGTATAGAACTTGCGCTTGCTCATCTTATGCATATTGCAGGTGATTTGCGAAGTTTGTGTGTTTAGGCCAGGTAATGTTGTTTTAGTAGGAGTGGGCGTACTCCACAGTATGAGAGTAGGGAAGTCGGCGTACTTCATGTGAGTGTGGCGCTTTGTGCTAAAAAATTATCCACGTGGTTGGTTGGTGATGTACGGACCCGTCGTGGTCTAAGACTCCAGAGTATATTGACAAGTGTAGGAGACACTTGGGTTTATGTTGTAATTTGTGCGGTTTATTAGGTCAATCGGGTGTGGTTGACAAGTCGAGTTTGAGTCAAATTGTGTGAGTGAAACCTTCGATGGAGATTTGACAAGTTCTAAAGTGCATTAGAACAAACCATTGACAAGTCTAGAGTAGGATTTGCGGGTCGAATTCTGCTTGCGTATGCAGGAGCTGAGAAGGAGAGAGTAGCGGCCGAGGCTTCAAGTGAAATCTCTGTAAAGTTCTGAAGCGATTGTGTACCCTTCCTGTAGTAAACTGGCAAATTTGAGCTATTATTGTTGTTAAAGGTGCTCGCAATATATTGCATTAGTTTGGTGTGAATCCAGTGTAAGGAGGACAAGCCGCAAGACTTTGTCAGCTGCAATGTGTGAGTGTGACGTCAGTGGTGCCACGCTGTGATAGGTCAGTTGCCGAGAGAGGTCGCGCACGGATTGGCAGCTGTCCGTGAGAGGCATTAGGTTGAGAAAGGTGGCTGAAGAGTGTTCTGGGAATTATCACTTCCTGATTAAATTCAAAACAAAATAAAAGACGTAAAAATGAAGTTTTTCAAAGCGCTAAAGAATGCTCTGAAGGGAGATACATATATTGGGGGAGTGAAGGGGAGCCTACACCGCCTGAGGGTACTCCAGCTTATATTGTAATGGAGAAAAAGGGAGTCACGCCATGTCTTTGGATGAAGCAGTGGCGAAAATCAACAGAGAAGGAGGGATGTTTAGCATTTCCAGAACATGGAACGTTCAATACAAGAATTCTAGAGAACTTGAGGTGGATGTTAAGTGTACAGAAGCCACCTCCGAGACCAGCTCAGTATGAGGCATTAACCGTCTGGGATTTAATGGCCATACGACAAAGACAGCAAAAATTTGAAAGAAGAATGAAAAGGGCAGAGAAAACTTAAGCTGAGGATAGATGGGACAATGAGAGCAGAATGTGGAGAAGGGGAATAGTTGACGGACTTAAATTGTTTCCGGCAATAACCCAGGAAAATGAGACACAGGGAAGGAAAGCCACCTGTAAGACAGACAAGGGCTCTAGCAAGACAAAAGAAACTCAGAGGTCTTGGGTGGATGAAGATGATTCAGATGATGAGGAGTTTCTTAATCAGTTGTTACATGATCGCCCGCCACCTTATGCTATACATGACAATGCTCCGAGCACTAGTGCGGGTCCTGAAGATTCGACACAAAGTAAGGGAATTACAAGTACAGTGCAGACAGGCAATACAGTTTTGATACAGAATTGTGCCAGTGTACCCACTGCACCAGACATGCAGATACAGTTGCAACCTCTGCCACAGATACAGAGTATTTATCCAGACGTCCCAGTACTAGAGACAAGTGCAAGTCTGATGGTGCCGCCTGATCCGAAATACACAAGATCAAAGCTAGTGCAGATTGAGCCAACTCCGCAATTGTTGCCCCAGCCGCAGAAACAACTGATTCCGGGTTACAATCCAGAGGCAGGACCTCAGTCAGTACCTGCACCAGCCACAGTGAGTCAAGCTTTGGGAGTTACTGCTCCACGGGGTTTGGGACCAGGTCAGACACCAGCTGCCATATCATTACCAATTACTGTTGGTCCGCCAGTACCGCTGTATGCGCAGGGTAAGCCAGACGTATGTGATCAGGGGGTGAGAACTCGAGAGGTGATAAGAGGAGGGTTCACAGGAACTCCTCAGCCAATGACATCAAGGGAACAAGCAGCAGAGGGACTCAGGTCTTTGCTAGACCTCAGTCCGATTGGGACCCCCTTAGAGGCAATGAGACAAGCAGGGCTAAGTGTGCTAGCCCCGCAGACAATGAATACAAATACGTCGCAGTCACCATTTATGCAGTCACCATTTATGCACCATTTATGCAGTGCAAGGCTTTTCCGTGCAACAGTTGAATGAGTGGTTGGAGAGGACTAGCGCTTCACAAACTACTACAGTGACGCAGAGAAGTCAGAAAGGGATGAATACCTGAATTTTGTGAGACTGGGTGTAGAAGCTGCAGAACTAGTGGAAGGAACAATGGGGGTGAACAGATTAGAGTCATACACAGAAGCAGAATTGAGGTATCTGTGCCCTAAAATCACTAAAGAAGTGAGTAAGGTGCATCAGAGGTTGGCAATCCTGGCGGATAAATACAACATTGATATTGAAAATACTAAACATTTGAAAAAAAGCTACAGATTAGACTTCGATTCCAAAGATTTTGATCACATGAGGTCTGCCGGAATGAAAGCGCAGCTAAAAGAAATACTGCAAAGTGCGCAGATTTGGGGTGCCTTAGAGAAATGGGAAGGCAGATGGGCAAAGAAAAGAGATAAAGAGAAAGGCGATGATCCGGAACCAAAGCAGGCTAAAGCCGCACCGGACACGGAGACAGTAAAGATGCTACCAATTAGAGAAACAGCCGGATGGGTTTTGGTCCATGTACCGTGGTCTAGAGGTGACATTCTATCATTTACAAATGACTATCCCAGGTTGAGGGAGAAGCCGATAGAGTGGTACCAGCAGACAGACAGATTTGTGAAACTTGCGAAATGTCTCTGGAAGGACTTGAATACCCTGTTTGAGATTATTGTTCCACCTGATTTATGGCTTGAGTGCAAGAGAGGTGTGGATTGGCCGACACAAGAACCGGCAAGGGATAAGGTGACTGGAGCACCATCTGAGGAGGTGATGAAATATTATCATAAAGTGATTGAGTTTTTGAAACAGAAAGTGTCGCTGAAAGTGACAGATTGGCAGAAAATCAATCGAACCTCCCAGGAGGCCAAAGAGTCAATTCATGCTTACTATGAGAGATTGTTGAAAGCGTTCAAGCACTACAGTGGCACTGAAACCATAGAGCCGAAAGACATGAATCATCTTGTGTTCAGGTTTGTTGAAGGGCTGAGACCAGAGATTAGCCAGATGATTAAGAATCATTTGATCTGTTGGCAAGCAAAGCCGATTGATGAGGTGTTGCAGTATGCGAAATACTGTAGTGACGAGATTGAGCTGAAGCAGAGAAAGTTGAAGGAGAAGGTGATGGTGATGCAGATTAAGGCAGCGCAGGCAGGGATGCAGGGAAATGGAATCCAGAAGATGGTACAGCAGTAACCGCGAGGGAATGGCATGTTTCAGGCACAGCCGAGAGGCCGAGGTCGAGCTTTTGTGAACCGTGGTCCAGACCTGAATACCGTTGTGGTTCAGAATGATGTGCAGGGGATGAAGAAGGTGTCACCATGTCACGCGTGCGGGGCATGGGGCATTGGAAGCGGGAATGCCCAATGGTGGTGCAGGATGTTGTTGTTCAACAAAGCAGTGATTTCAGTACATTTCAAAATGTGAGGGGTCCAAAGATGAGGGGCCAAAATCAAAACTTCCAGAATTACATGGTCCAGATGCAGGGGTTACAGCCCGTGCAGCAAATGCAAATGCTGCGTGTCCAACCAGCCCAAATGCAGCAGGTACAACAGCAGGTTCCCATGGTACCTAGACAGCAAATGCAAATGCCATTGGCTCCAATGGGATAGCAACAGGTGAAGCTTCCTCAACAGGTCACAGGCCAAATGATGAGTCAAAATAACACAGTGCAACAGTTCCCATTGCGTGGTGAGGATGGAATAAATGATGAATGGTCGGATGATAGTTCAGACAGTGAGGAGTGTAGGCTTGCAGCGTCCCTAGAAGTAGATCAGAGGGGACCCTATGTACAGGGAAAGGTGATGGGTCACAAGGTTTCATTCCTGGTGGACATGGGAGCTACACGCTCTACGGTCAGAAGTGCAGAGGTTCCGAAATTGCCACTTTCAGGGCGTACCATAAGGGTAGTAGGAGTGGCAAATCAGTATTTGACAAACCCGATTACAGACCCGGTTGAAGTTGAGATTGGAAATTTCCAGGGATTACATAAGTTTGTAGTCGGTGATTCTAGTCCAGTATCCCTACTGGGAAGAGACTTAGGCCCTCATTCGGACCTTGGCGGGCGGCGGAGGCCGCCCGCCAAAGTCCCGCCATCAAAATACCGTACCGCGGTCACAAGACAAGACCAGCCCAGGGGAAAACAACCTTCCCACCATGAAGCCGGCTCGTAATCGAGCCGGCGGAGTGGGAAGGTGCGACGGGTGCTACTGCACCCGTCGCGTATTTCACTGTCTGCTATGCAGACAGTGAAATACTAGCGGGGCCCTGTTACGGGGGCCCCTGCAGTGCCCATGCCATTGGCATGGGCACTGCAGGGGCCCCCAGGGGCCCCGCGACACCCCCTACCGCCATCCTGTTCCTGGCGGGCGAACCGCCAGGAACAGGATGGCGGTAGGGGGTGTCAGAATCCCCCATGGCGGCGCAGCGAGCTGCGCTGCCATGGGGGATTCAAATGGGCAACGGAAAACCGGCGGGAGGCCGCCGGTTTTCCATTTCTGACCGCGGCCAAAGCGCAGCGGTCAGAATGCCCAAGGGAGCACCGCCGGCCTGTCGGCGGTGCTCCCGCCCCCGTTGGCCCTGGCGGTGCAACACCGCCAGGGTCATAATGAGGGCCTTACTGTGCAAAACGAGGTGTTCGATTACCTGTTCCAATGAAGGGATTGAGGTGCAGACAAACAGTGATGATGAAGGGGACGATGGTCAGTTTCTAGAGTTAGGAATACCCTTTGATAACTCTATTCCCAATGCTTACAGTGACTGACTTGCCAGCTGAGTTGCAGGGAACAGTGACAGAGAAAGTGTGGGACCTGACGGGTAAAGAAGTAGGACTGATAAAAGGAGTAGAGCCAGTTAAAGTACAGGTAAAGCCGAATGCAGTGTTTCCCCAGGTGCAGCAGTACCACATGGCACAAGATGTCCTCATTCAGGTATCACAGATAATAGAGGACTTTGTGAAGCAAGGGGTTCTGAAGGAGGTATTGAGCAGCCCATGTAATTCGCCCATAATGGGTTTGAAAAAGCCTTGTGGGGAATGTTTCGAATTGTGCAAGATTTGAGGAAAAGAAATGAGATTGTGGTAAAATGCTGCCCCATAGTGCCAAATCCAGCAGTGATCATGTTTCAGGTTCCGTGTGATGCAGAGTGGTTCACAGTTGTGGACTTGTCTCAAGCATTCTTTTCCATGCCTCTTCATGAGGACAGCCAATTTCTTTTCAGTTTCAAATTCCTGGACAAGGTGTACAGTTGGTGCAGAATTTCTCAAGGGTTTTCTGAGTCACCTTCCATCTTCAATCAGATATTGAAGAAAGACTTGGAGTCATTAGAATTGCCTTTCAGTTCGACTCTGGTACAGTACATTGATGACTTGTCAATTGCGTCCAGAACAAAAGATGACTGTAGGTATGACACAATTGCCTTATTGAACCATTTGGGAAAGAATGGACATAAAGTGTCCCCAAAGAAGCTGCAATACTGTCAGAAAGAGGTAAAGTACTTAGGTCACTTGATTGAAAAGGGCTCCAGGAGAATTTCCAAAGAAAGGGTGACAGCCATATTGCAGATGAATCCCCCGACAACCAAGAGAGATGTCAGGATGTTTTTGAGAATGGTGGGCTACTGTCGTCAGTGGATTCCCAACTTCTCGATTATCTCTAAACCATTAGTGAAACTGACAGGTAAAGAGGTTCAGGATGACCCGAGTACCATAATCTTGTCCGAGAAGGAGGTGGAGGCATTCATGGAGTTGAGGGAATGTATGTGTAGGGCACCAGCTTTAGGTATGCCTGACTACACAAAATCTTTCCTACTCTTTTGTCATGAACGTGATGCTTGTTCTTTGTCTGTCTTAACACAGGTCCATGGAGGTGCAAACCGCCCAGTAGCATATTTTTGAACTACTTTGGACCCAGTCGCAGCAGCCTTACCGGGTTGTTTGCGCGCAGTTGCAGCAGTTGGTCAAAGCCTCACACAGTGTGAAGGCATAGTGATGGGCCATTCCTTAACAGTAATGGTTCCACATTCAGTTGAAATTCTGTTAACCCAAACCAAGACTCAGCACATGACAACTGCTAGGCTGACAAAATACGAAACATTCAGTCTGGGGTTGCCTAACGTTTCTCTCAAGAGATGTACTCTATTGAACCCGGCAACTTTACTTCCTGTTGAAAATGCTGAGATTAAAAATGCTGAGGAAGTAGAACATGATTGTCTTGAGGTAACAGAACTATGCACCAAACCAAGACCTGACATTAGAGATACCCAATTAGAAGAAAATGACTACATTGTGTTTGTTGATGGTTCATGTTTGAGAGATTCATTAGGAGTACTGAGAGCTGGGTATGCCATTTGCGCATTGAACTTTATATCATTCAAGGATCAGTGGGAATTGTTACCGGAAACTGAAAAAGAACCTGCCTAAACTTTGCATTGAGGGTGGTTGATACATTGGGTGAGTTAAGATCACTACAGGGTCGTGCTAGCAGAGAGGAAAAACGTTCCTGGCAGAGAATGCAATGTATACAGAGGTCTGACGACTTGTGGGTCTCAGAGAAGGGGAAAATGGTTTTGCCAAACAGTCTTTAGTCACAGTTTGCGAGGTTTTACTATGGTCAAGCACATCTTGGCAGAGACGCAATGATCAGGTTGTTTAAAATCGACTGGTTTAATCAGAAATTCAGACAAACTGCAGAGGTTATCTGTCACAGGTGCATCATCTGTCAATGGATGAATGCAGGAAAGGGGACTGTGGTGACTTTGAGCCACATAGGGAGAGCTGGAGGTCCGTTTAGCAAGATGCAAATGGATTTTATTGAGATGCCTGTGTGTGGAGGCTTGAGGTATGTGTTGGTGATTGTGTGTGTTTTCAGTCATTGGATTGAAGCATACCCTACACATAGGAATGACAGTCTCACAGTAGCAAAGCTGTTGCTCAGAGAGTTAATACCACGTTTTGGATTCCCGATCTCTTTAGAATCAGATAGGGGCAGACACTTCGACAATGAGGTGATAAAGCTCTTGTGTGCTGCATTAGACATTGAACAGAAGCTGCATTGTAGCTATTGCCCTGAAGCATCAGGACTAGTGGAACAAAAGAATGGTACCCTGAAGTCGAGAATGGCAAAAATGTGCGCAGCTACCAATCTGAAGTGGCCAGATGCATTGCCCTTAGTACTGATGTCAATGAGAAACACACCTGACAAGAAAACAGGGCTATCTCCCCATGAGATACTGATGGGTCGAGCTATGAGATTGCCGCAGTGCCTGCAAATGCTCTTGTGAATATCACAGATGATACGGTGTTGAACTACTGCAAGGGTCTGGCTGATGTGGTCCGCTCTTTTTCTCACCAGGTGGAGGCTACCACATTGCCACCGATCAGTCATCCAGGTCACACCCTGAAAGCCGGTGACTGGGTGGTTGTCAAGAAACAAATGAGGAAGTCGCATGGATACATGCCAGTCACACAAAGAAGATGACGTGTCCAACTGATGAGGAACTCGAAGTGTCCAGAACAACAACTGCAGAAAAGGAAGTCTCAGGGCCGGAGTGTATTCAAAGGGGAACCAAGACTGAAGGAGAGCCCACTGAGGAAGGCTTAGTCCCTCAAACAGTAAACGAGTTTGAGAGAGGTGACAGTGAGCCAATCTCAGTGGAGGCAGCAGGAGAACCGAGGCAAAGAGAGGTTCTCTCAGAAGTAGACGGATACAGGTTTAAAGTTGAGCCCATATCAGACCCTGAAGACGAGGGGGAAGAAGCAGAGGGAGTCCAAAGTACACCGACTCCCCCTGAGCCACTTGCAGGTCCGTCAAGAGAAAACACCATAGCACAAGAGGAGGGCGCTGTTCAGCGATCTGAAAGGCCAAGCAGGAAGAAAACACATAAAGGAGACAACTGGCCGAAGCCACAAGCTGCAATAGAGAAAGTGGTCCCTGGTGACACAATAGAGGAAGAAGTTGATACAACCAGAAGGGAGGATCTTAGTGAAGGAGAGTTGCAGAGTGAACGCAGACTGAAAAGAAAAAGAGTCGCAAACAGAAGGTACGCAGGTCCTGAATGGGCGACGCAACATCAGCTGAATGGCAACAAGCATTCTTGGCGTTCTGTTTTGATCGAGAGGTACAAGGTCAATACTACGGCACCTGAATTCAACTCTAGAAAGAGACTGTGTTAAATTGAAATTGAAATTGAAAGCGAAAGGCTGAGAAAAGAGACTGATAAATTACCGGATGTGACACTATTAACCTGAATTGACTTTGAAAAACCGATTATGACAAACTGAATAACCTGATTTGACAAAAGGGGTCCTGGAGTGAGTGAAACGCTGTAAATGCTTGCAAGGAGAGAAGGAGACTTTTGCACAAAGAAAAGGAAAAAAGAGAGACTTTGGAAAAAAAAAATAGTTTTATATCGTCCTCAAGTTGATTGTTTGTTTTTGTATTTTTCTGCTATCTGATTTTTTACAGATCATGGCTTACACTAAGAGTAAAAAGAGTAGGATGTGTGGTTGGTTGAGTGTCATTCTAGGTATTGTATGTGCAATAATAATTAAAGGTGTGATTGTAGGAATGCCATGGATTGACAAGAAAGTGACTAACAATGCTTCAAAACCTGAGACTGCTACACCAACACCGTGGGAGAAGTTTGAGCAGGATGAAAAATATTTACATGCAGGAACTAATTCAAAAGAGGAACTGTCTACTAACGTCTTTTATGTTGATACTATGGATGCAAGAAACTGTTCTGTTGCACAAAGATTCCTTCATCAGTACAAGAAAGGGTTACTTATCATAGCCTGCCTCTAACATACGGGATAAGCTGTAGCTTGCTATTAACAAGATTCTATGATTATGAACATGTGGAATATTTGTACTCTAAGTTAGATATAGTGTTTTCTTTTGTGCCTGTGATTGAGTTTCTGAACAAGTTAGCTAAAGAGCATAGAATAAAATTAGTTAGGGGTTTCTTTGAGCCAACACTGACATTTGGGACAGCTTATGCACACTGCAACAATCTAACCTGCTTACTAACACCTGTAGAGAAGAGCTTCTTAGATCACACTGATGATAGACGCAAAGCATTGAAAGAAAGGCTAGAAAAGGGGTTAGAAAAACGCACAAATGCAAATGATTATGCTTACACCGCAATAAAGAGACAAGGCAAATTAGCATGTAGGTAGGCTTTGTATATATAGGCCAAAATCCGAGCATGACACTTTATTTGTGGAAACGAGTGAATGCAGGCATGTGTTTTTGTTTCAGAATGGACATTCATGTTAAATGGACAGGATCCAGCGATCCCTGGGATCTCCTATATTTGTGGGCTTAATGCTTATTACCATCTCCCTAAGGGATGGTATGGGACATGTTATTTGGGGATAGTTTTCCCAAAGATTTACCAGATTGATGACTTAAAGCAAATTCCTAAAGTGTCTGAATTACAACATACTAGACAAAAGAGAGAGACAGCGGCTGCTGTCGTTGGTGATATATTTGGAGCCATAATTCCTTCAGTAGGAGTTATCTTAAACTACATAAAGATTCGAAAGTTGTCTAGTATTGTGGATAACATGCTGACAAACTTCACAGGGGCTATACTCCTGATGGATACTGAACTTGCTGCGGAAAGAGCTATGACGCTTCAAAACCGGCTTGCTTTAGACATTCTTTTAGCGAAGAGCGGCGGAGTCTGTAAGATGCTTAATGAGCACCATTGTTGTGCGTTCATACCGGACAATAGCAAAAAGATTAGAAGTATGCTTACTAACCTAACAAGAGACAGTGCAGATTTGAAGGACTTGAAGGAATCTGGAGTCTAGGAGAAAGTTGAGAAAGGAATTACCAGAGTAGGGAATTGGTTTAGTAATATTTGGAATGGGATTCTTGCAAAAATATTAGGGGGTCTATTGATTGTTCTGGTTTGCCTATTCGGATATGGGGATCATGCTAAATTAATGAAAGAATTTAAAGAAATCTGACAAAACGAAATAAAAGAAATGAAAGAAAATGAAGAAAATGAAAGGGAGAAAATGTTTAATGACATTTGGGAAAGTTCACACAAAGGGCAGGATGTTGAAATGCACCTTATGAGGAAAGTGAGAGGTTGACAAGGGAAAGGTTTGTGTGAAGACAAAGGTCATCAGAGGAGGGACTGAGAGAGCGTAGCTTATATAATCTATATTAACATGAAATGTTTCTGAACTAATGTACAATAATGCTGCATCGAAACTGTATTAATATGTTTTATTAAAACGTGCACTTGAAATGTGCCCACAGGGAGTGGCCACCAATGTATACGGGGACTAATAAAAATGACTAATGTTAACAAATTATTACATTTAAAGATAGTTTTACACTAATTATTAATGGTTATGTTATTAAAGTTTTGCTAATAAAACTTCTAGGCCTTAGTTAGCATGAGTTGAGGCCTAGCTGCCTGACTCTCATATTAAATGTGTTTTTCTCTAAACGTGCAGTGTGCTGACTTGCTAAAGGACATGAACTCTTGTTTTTTTCCATACTAGAAGCTGAATGTAACTATAGTAGATCCGTTCTCATGTACCTCTTCTTGCTTGTAGAAATATGTTAGCTAAATGCAACAGTGTAGATTAATGTTAGGTACAAGGTCGCCTAAACCCTTACAGACAATGGAGCCACTGACCGAAGATGCGCAAAGAATTACAAAAGGATGAAATCATACCGGACATTCTACCCCTAAAGACGTCAATCATAAGAACCAATAAAATGCATGAGAACTGTTATGTGGAGACAAAGTTAATTGGTTAAAGATAGTGGGGTGCAACCCTTTGTCCAATCAAATCTTAGGGGAATGCACAACGAAAAGGAGATAAAAACCCTTGACACCAGGAAGTAAATCAGAACTGGGGAGTAGGAGACTAGGAGAAGGAGAGATGCTGATGTGATTTGCTATGATCCAGAGACTTTGGTGGTCATTACAACCCTGGCGGACGGTGTTAAAGTGGCGGTAAGACCGCCAACAGGCCGGCAGTAAACAAATTACAATTACGACCGTGGCGGAAACCGCCAACAGACAGACAGGAGACAATGTACCTCCCACACTATTATGACAGGCCAACCCACCACCTTTTCCGGGGCGGATTCACTGCGGATAAAAACACGGCGGAAACAGGAATTTCGAAGGGAAAACGCTCACATCTCCACACCCCATGAGGAACGAGGACACCATGGAACCGGAACTCCAAATTCTACCTGCGATATTCTTCCTGCTCCTCTACCAGGAGCATGAACGCCGGCGGCGAAGACCACGGTGAGTACTGCACCTACGACACAGGGGAGGGGGGAGGCAAAAAACAGGGAAAAACACACGCAACACCCCCACCCCCACCCTCACCCACTACAACACACACACTAATACATGTTGATACATTACAGTTACACCCCCCAAGCCCCCCGGAAGAATGCAAAGACAAAAGGAAATGATTGTAACGATTGTAATCCATTAAAAATCAAGTACTCCAAAATATATATACACTATAAACAAATATATACACCAAGAATACAAGTCCAGGTATTGCACCATTTATAGTCCGTGGACCACTGTGCCCAAAATGCATGGGCGAGGCCCACACTCGATACCCAATCAAAACAGAGAGAACTCTGCAGGGCATCAGATAGAAATACAACAGGCACCTCAGGGGGAAGGGAAGGGGGGGCACCTCAGCTGGATGAGTGCACAACGCTAGATCCAGGAGGGGGCTCAATGCCGACTGTTCAATCCTGGGGAGTGCAAAGCCACAGTCTCTCAAATCTCTACAGTCGGTGGGTTGCCCACTGTTCAATCCTGGGGGTGCAAAGCCACAGTCTCTCAAGTTTCTACAGTGGGTGGCTTGCCCACTGTTCAATCATGGGGAGTGCAAAGCCACAGTCTCTCAAGTCTCTACAGTGGATGGCTTGCCCACTGTTCAATCCTGGGGAGTGCAAAGCCACAGACTCTCAAGTCTCTACAGTGGGTGGCTTGCCCACTGTTCAATCCTGGGGAGAGCAAAGCCACAGTCTCTCAAGTCTCTACAGTGGGTGGGTTGCCCACTGTTCAATCCTGGGGAGTGCAAAGCCACAGTCTCTCAAGTGGATAACAGTCTCCACTGGTTCTGGAGGGGGACTGGTGCCCAGAGTGCTTCATCCTGTGAAGGACAGAGGTAGTGGATGGATCTCTCCACTGGTTCTGGAGGGTGACTGGTGCCCAGAGTGCTTCATCCTGTGAAGGACAGAGGTAGTGGATGGATCTCTCCACTGGTTCTGGAGGGGGACTGGTGCCCAGAGTGTGCCCAGAGTGCTTCATCCTGTGAAGGACAGAGGTAGTGGATGGATGTCTCCACTGGTTCTGGAGGGGGACTGGTGCCCAGAGTGCTTCATCCTGTGAAGGACAGAGGTAGTGGATGGATCTCTCCACTGGTTCTGGAGGGGGACTGGTGCCCAGAGTGAATCACTCACCCCGTGACAGACCCAGTTGCGTCAGTGCCCCTGCCGCTCATGGGCTAGCGGTGCTTGAGTTGGCGGTGCCCTGTTCAGCGGTGCTTGAGTTGGCGGTGCCCTGTTCAGCGGTGCTTGAGTTGGCGGTGCCCTGTTCAGCGGGGCTTGAGTTGGCGGTGCCCTGTTCAGCGGTGTTTGAGTTGGTGGTGCCCTGTTCAGCGGTGCTTGAGTTGGCGGTGCCCTGTTCAGCAGTGCTTGAGTTGGCGGTGCCCGGCCCAGCGGTGCTTGAGTTGGCGGTGCCCTGTTCAGCGGTGCTTGAGTTGGCGGTGCCCTGTTCAGCGGTGCTTGAGTTGGCGGTCCTTCATGGCCCAGCGGTGCTTGAGTTGACGGTGCCCGGCCCAGCGGTGCTTGAGTTGGCGGTGCCTTGTTCAGCGGTGCTTGAGTTGGCGGTGCCCTGTTCAGCGGTGCTTGAGTTGGCGGTGCCCTGTTCAGCGGTGCTTGAGTTGGCGGTCCTTCATGGCCCAGCGGGGCTTGAGTTGGCGGTCCTTCATGGCCCAGCAGGGCTTGAGTTGGCGGTCCTTCATGGCCCAGCGGGGCTTGTGCTGGCAGTCCTTCGGCCCAGCGGGGCTTGAGTTAACGGTCCTTCATGGCTCAGCGGTGCTTGAGTTGGCGGTCCTTCATGGCCCAGCGTGGCTTGTGCTGGTGCTCCTTCATGGATCAGCTGGGCTGGGGCTGGCGGGACCCTCCTGGGCAGCTGGGCTGGGGCTGGCGGGGCCCTCCTGGGCAGCTGGGCTGGGGCTGGCGGGGCCCTCCTGAGCAGCAGGGCTGGGGCTGGTGGGGTCCTCCTGGGCAGCGGAGCTGGGGCTGGCGGTCCTTCATGGCCCAGCGGTGCTTGAGTTAACGGTCCTTCATGGCCCAGCGGTGCTTGAGTTGGCGGTCCTTCATGGCCCAGCGTGGCTTGTGCTGGCGGTCCTTCATGGATCAGCTGGGCTGGGGCTGGGGCTGGGGCTGGCGGGACCCTCCTGGGCAGCTGGGCTGGGGCTGGCGGGGCCCTCCTGGGCAGCTGGGCTGGAGCTGGCGGGGCCCTCCTGGGCAGCAGGGCTGGGGCTGGCAGGGCCCTCCTGGGCAGCGGGGCTGGCGGTCCTTCATGGCCCAGCGGTGCTTAAGTTGGCGGTCCTTCATGGCCCAGCGTGGCTTGTGCTGGCGGTCCTTCATGGATCAGCTGGGCTGGGGCTGGCGGGCCCTCCTGGGCAGCTGGGCTGGGGCTGGCGGGGCCCTCCTGGGCAGCTGGGCTGGGGCTGGCGGGGCCCTCCTGGGCAGCAGGGCTGGGGCTGGCGGGGCCCTCCTGGCCAGCGGGGCTTATGCTGGTGGTCCTTCATGGCCCAGCGGTGCTTGAGTTAACGGTCCTTCATAGCCCAGCGGTGCTTGAGTTGGCGGTCCTTCATGGCCCAGCGTGGCTTGTACTGGCGGTCCTTCATGGATCAGCTGGGCTGGGGCTGGCGGGGCCCTCCTGGGCAGCTGGGCTGGGGCTGGCGGGGCCCTCCTGGGCAGCTGGGCTGGCGGGGCCCTCCTGGGCAGCAGGGCTGGGGCTGGCGGGGCCCTCCTGGGCAGCGGGGCTGGGGCTGGCGGGCCCTCCTGAGCAGCTGGGCTGGGGCTGGCGGGCCCTCCTGAGCAGCTGGGCTGGGGCTGGCGGGGCCCTCCTGGGCAGCGGGGCTGGGGCTGGCGGGGCCCTCCTGGACAGCGGGATGATGGCGGTCTTCTCCGCCGTGCAGCTCTTCCCAGACTTGCCGGGTCTCTTGTGGCCCTTCCCCACCTTGGGAGGTGTCACAGCTGACTCCACACTCCCAGCAGGACCACTGGGAGCGGCTTTGGTGGCTGGAGTCTTCCCCCTCTCCCGCCGGGCACTGGTCAACTTCTGATGCTTCACAGGTGGGGGACTGGCTGTGGCTCCGTGCCACACTGGCTGCCCTGGTGGCCGGTGCACTCCACATACCCGCGACTACAGGCACCACTGGTCCCGGAGATGTTGTGGCTGAGGTGCCAGTTCGGGACCTATGAGATGGACGGGGCGGGGAAGGTGTTGGAAAAAGGTCAAGGCTGGACATGAAATATTTTTGGGAGACACTGGGACGGGTAGCTGGAGGGGGTTTGGGAGTGGAGGAATAGGTTGTGGTTGTAGGAGGTGTACGTTTGGTGACTTTGGGTGCAGGTGCATGCGCTGGAGGCTGTCGTGAGGTGGATGGCTGTTGGGTGGGTGTGTGGCTGCGTTTGTGTATCTTGGGAGGGGGCGTCACAGACACACTGGGAGAGGACACAGGGGACGTGTGAATGGTAGTGGGGGTGGTGAGTGCACGTGAGCGGGGTGTGCTGGTGGGTGTGCTGGTGAGGGACGTAGTGGCTGTAGAGGTAGTGCATGGAGGTGTGAGTGTAGACGAGACTAGGAGGGAGGAGGGAGACGACGAGGAGGGGGACACAGTGGAGGCAGTGGATGTTGGTGTGTCTGCATGTGTGTGTTGCTTGCGTGAGTGCCTGTGGGATGTGTGGTGCTTATGTTTGCCTGAGCTTCCCATGTGTGTTGACGTGGGTGCATGCTGGTCTGTAGGTGTGCTTGGGATAGGCAGAGGTACAGGGGATTGGGTCTGGGTGGAGGAAGTTGGAGGGGGGAGGCTAGAGACGGGGACAATGGCTGCCATCATTGCTGAGGCCAGAGTTTGAAAAGTTCGGTGAAGGGCCACCTGACCAGAATGAATGCCCTCCAGGAATGCATTAGTTTGTAGCAACTGCCTTTCTACACCCTTGATGGCATTCAAAATGGTAGACTGCCCAACAGTGAGGGACCTGAGGAGGTCAATGGCCTCCTCACTGAGGGCAGCAGGGGTGACTGGGGCAGGGCCTGAGGTGGCTGGGGCGAAGGTGATGCCCACCCTCCTGGGTGAGCGGGCACGGGGCGAAGGCAGAGGGGCTGCAGGGAGCGCGGTGCTGGTAGGGGGGGTGGTGGCTGTACCTGTAGATGCGGGGGCACAGATGTTGCCGCCACCACAAGGGAGCTCCCATCAGAGGATGTGTCCGTGTCACTGGTGTCAGCTCCTGTCCCTGCCGTGAAGCTCCCCTCGCCCTCCGTCCCACTGGTGAATTCCGAGTCCGTAGTCTCGCCCTCCAGGGCCATGTGGGATGCAGCTGCCTCGTGCTCCGTTGCCACTGCTCCTCCGCCTGATGATGCTAATGCACACAAGAACAGGGAGACCCCAAAAAGGGGGGGGATGACAGAAGAAAGACATGTTGAGTGCATGGATTACCGCTACCGTTGGCGGACAAGACAGACACAGAAGCCCCCTGCACTACGCCACGCTCTTGGGCTCCACTGTTCAATTCCTGGGAAATGGCCTACAAGGCTATGGACGACATCTGCCCACATAGATGACACAGGGGCATGAATAGCTGTACTTGGCAGTCTACAGAGGTGGGCTGGGGTGCCACATGCCTGCCTTACGGAGGGGCCTTGCCTACGGAACTCGCCCTGGCCTAGGGAAACCCACAGCCCTCCTCCCCCACCCAGACAACTCCACTGCGTGCAAAGTCAGCAGAATGAGAGTGTACTCACCCCATTGTGTCTGCTGTGATGCCCTCAAGTGCCCATCCAATTCCGGGTAGGTCACCGCCAGGATCCTGAACATCAGGGGGGTCATGGTGTAACGGTCACCCCTCCCACGTTGGGAGGCCATCCCCAGCTGAGCCTCCGCCATCTTCTTGCTCCAGCGGCGAATGTCCACAGCACTCTGCCCCCTTCCTTCTTACATCCAGCCCTATCCACACAGGAGGGATTGTCTGAGTGAATGCACAAGGAAGCTGTCAACTAAACCTAGCCAGACGTCGATTGTAAGGCACAGAAGGATTTAAGTGCAGAGAAATGCTAACTTTCTAAAAGTGGCATTTCTAAAATAGTAATTTTAAATCCAACTTCATCAGTCAGCAAGATTTTGTATTACCATTCTGGCCATGCTAAATATGACCTTGTTACTCCTTTCAGATTAGAATCTACCACTCAGTGTATGAGGGTAGCCCCAATGTTAGCCCATATAAACTGCACAGGTACATGTCCTGCCTTTTAGCTGCATAGCACCCTGCCCTATGGGTTACCTAGGGCCTACCTTAGGGGTGGCCTATATGTAGAAAAAGGGGAGTTTAAGGCTTGGCAAGTACTTTTAAATGCTAAGTCGAAGTGGCAGTGAAACTGCACACACAGGCCTTGCAATGGCAGGCCTGAGGCATGGTTATGAGGCTACTTATGTGGGTGGCACAATCAGTGCTGTAGGCCCACTAGTAGCATTTAATCTAAAGGCCCTGGGCACATGTAGTGCACTTTACTGGGTCTTACAAGTAGATTAAATAAGCCAGTTGGGTGTTAACCAATGTCACCATGTTTTAAGGGAGAGAGCATATGTACTTTAGCACTTGTTATCAATGGTAAAGTGTGCAGAGTCCTAAAACTAGCAAAAACAGTATCCAAAAAGTGGAGGGAGGCAGGCAAAAAGTTAGGGGTGACCACCCTAAGGCTGTCGGGTCTAATAGCATCAAACTGTGGTTTTTGTGATGTTATATTTGTACTCGCTCAAGTAAGCAATATCACGGATCTTTCTCTAGTCTGCCAATATTCATTGTTTTCTGCCAAGTTTTCAATGTTTTCTGCTAATGTGCTGTGTTTTACAGCCATCACCTGAATAAATCATTGCATTGCTCTGTTACATAAAGGCCCGTATTTATACTTTTTGACGCTAAACTGCGCTAACGCAGTTTAGCGTCAAAAAGTTTTGCGCCGGCTAACGCCATTCTGAAGCACCATGCGGGCGCCGTATTTATTGAATGGCGTTAGCCGGCGCTAACAGACCGGCGCTGCCTGGTGTGCGTGGAAAAAAAACACGTACACCAGGCAGCGCCGGCGTTGGGGAAAATGGCGTTAGGGCGTCTTAAAATGGTGCAAGTCAGGTTGACGCCAAAAAATCGCCTCCACCCGATTTGCGCCATTTTTAACGACGCCCAGACGCCATTTACATGACTCCTGTCTTAGTAAAGACAGGAGTCATGCCCCCTTGCCCAATGGCCATGCCCAGGGGACTTATGTCCCCTGGGCATGGTCATTGGGCATTGAGGCATGTAGGGGGGCACAAATCAGGCCCCCCTATGCCCAAAAAAAATATTAAAAAATTAAAAAATTATACTTACCTGAACTTACCTGAATGTCCCTGGGATGGGTCCCTCCATCCTTGGGTGTCCTCCTGGGGTGGGCAAGGGTGGCAGGGGGGGTCCCTGGGGGCATGGGAGGGCAGCTGTGGGCTCATTTTGAGCCCACAGGTCCCTTAATGCCTGCCCTGACCCAGGCGCTAAAATCCGGCGCAAATGCGGGGTTTTTTGCCCCGCCTACTCCCGGGCGTGATTTTTGCCCGGGAGTATAAATACGACGCATTTGCGTCGCAGTCATTTTTTTAGACGGGAACGCCTACCTTGCATCTCATTAATGCAAGGAAGGCGTTCACGCAAAAAAATGACGCTCTTTCCTCATACTTTGGCGCTAGACGCGTCTAACGCCAAAGTATAAATATGGCGTTAGTTTTGCGCCGAATTTGTGTTGGAAAAAACTACGCAAATTCGGTGCAAACGGAGTATAAATATGCCCCAAAATGTCTGTTTGGTTCCTTTGTTAGTTCTGCAAGGACTAACCCATGAGATGCCATAGGAAGTAGGTGTTTCTAGAATTATTCTATTTTCCAGAATATTGATCGGTTTGTGTGTTTGCAACATTCCTATTTCAATCTTCTTGAAATAGACCATGAAATGTGTGTGGCTTCTGTTCTCTGAAACGTATAAAGCTGATTTCTTTTGGAGAACAGTTTTTCTGGACCTTCTTGGGAGCAGACTCCATAGCAGTCTATATTTTATTTATACTTATTTCTTTATGAGTTTCCTTAGAAGGCAGACTTTGCTCTAGTCTCTTTCACTGATTGATGCTTAGTCTTTTAGCTTACATCTTTGGGAACAGACTCTGGTGGTCATTCTGACCCTGGCGGTCTTTGACCGCCAGGGCGGAGGACCGCGGGAGCACCGCCGACAGGCCGGCGGTGCTCCAATGGGGATTCCGACCGCGGCGGTAAAGCCGCGGTCGGACCGGCACCACTGGCGGGGTCCCGCCAGTGTACCGCCGCCCCATTGAATCCTCCGCGGCGGCGCAGCTTGCTGCACCGCCGCGGGGATTCCGACCCCCCCTACCGCCATCCAGATCCCGGCGGTCCGACCGCCGGGATCCGTATGGCGGTAGGGGGGGTCGCGGGGCCCCCGTAAGAGGGCCCCTACATGTATTTCACTGTCTGCTGCGCAGACAGTGAAATACGCGACGGGTGCAACTGCACCCGTCGCACAGCTTCCACTCCGCCGGCTCGATTCCGAGCCGGCTTCATCATGGAAGCCTCTTTCCCGCTGGGCTGGCGGGCGGTCTGAATGCGACCGCCCGCCAGCCCAGCGGGAAAGTCAGAATTACCGCCGCGGTCTTTCGACCGCGGAACGGTAATCTGACGGCGGGACTTTGGCGGGCGGCCTCCGCTGCCCGCCAAGGTCAGAATGAGGGCCTCTATGTCAGTCTGTCTATTCGCTTTATACTTGGTTTTCTGATTAATTTTCCTTTAGAGGAGGGCCATATCTTAGTCCTCTTGCAGAATTATACTTTGACTATTTTATTGCTGATTCCTAATTAACTAATTGCTTTTTGTTTTCAGTAATGATTATGTTTTTGAATAACGTTGGTATCCTTGTCTCGTGCATGTTTGGTTATTAGCTTTGGACTTACAAAGACTCAGACGATCCTATGAAGACTCAGACAGTCCTGACCTTGAGCATCAACCCTCTTAATTAGTTAATTGGAACATCAACACACCAAAGGCATTGCTTTCCTAATTCTCAAAGTTTTCCTGATGAGAACTAAATAGCAAGAAGCTCAAGGCTAATACTTACTGAACGTAATGAATCTTGTAGATGCCTTTTCTGGTACAACTTCTAAGCCTGCGCTAGAAATGTTCAAACTCCATAAACCTTTGATTTCTCTATACAGTTTTCCTTGTTACCTGCTCTCGTTACCTGTCACTGCGAAATGCTGGATTCAGATGTCCACTGTGAGATGTTAGAATTAGAATATCATTCCTGGCCTACTGTTATGAGTTCATGCCCGCTCTACCCCTGTTCCATTTAGCCTAGGCATCCATTTAGACTCCAAATAATCTCTTGGTCCCCCAGGCAGCTAAATTGTCAAGGTCTTTTTTCTTTGACCTAAACGCACATTACATAACGTTCCTATGACATTGTTTAATTGTATTTTCAACTAGCTTGGCTTAGGTCACTAAAAGTCTTTATTTATTAACAGCATTGATGTTTGATGAGTTGTTGCACTTCCCACACATGTTTTCTCTCTGAAAAATGTTTATCTTTGTGGCTCGAATTGCATAGATTTTGACAGAACTTAATTTCAACTTTGATGAAGCTGTGGCCCTTCACATCCATGGCCTAGCATTGCAATTCTCTATAGTGCTGTGTTTCGATTTTTAAAGCAAAATTTATTTCGCTTTAAAAATCTTCCATAATTAATTCTCATATTGGGGTGTCAACATCTCTGTACATATTTATGATTTAACAACCAGTTTCTGGATATGTTTGTGCTTGTGTGCATATTTACGATGGGATAACCAGTTTCTGGATATATGTGTGCTTTGTAAATATAAACTCTCACCACCTCAAAGAATTTTGTCTCAAAGAGTCCTACCATTATCATATGTAAAATATCTTAAAAGAGAAGGTACAGTTTCTCACTCAACTTTTTTAATATTATTGTGAGAATTGAGACGATGGATGAGCCACAAATGGGTTCAGACTAGAGCATCTGCTTCTAGAATGACTAGGTTCCTTTTTGTGATCTGAAAATGGTTCACTATCTTGGGTTATTGGGATAGTTCTTTTGTGAAGTCGTACAGACAGTAAACCACAGACTTTAACAATTAGGCCTTGATTTGCCTAGCAGCTAATTGACTTAGAGAGTATTGTAAGGTTATGACTGATTGACCAACATTTTACCTCGCATATCGGATGTCTCTAATAAATAATTTAGGATTGAGGATTATCAATCACTTTGGTGTTGATACTGGTTTCAAACTCATTATGCCTTCTACATCACCACATCACCTCCTGCATACTTTTTAAAATCTATGACATTGAACTCAGTAGTATAACATGTTCTCAAGCACTTTTTTTAATCTATTTAACAAGAAACGGGGAGGGGGAAACCTCACAATGATAGCTAGACATGATGTCCTCACAAGGTATGATAGAAAATGTGCACATTAAGGCCCATATTTATGGAAAGTTAGGGCCGTCTTAGGGTCTTTTTTGTTTACGCTATAGCAGCACTAACTTAACTCCATATTTATATTTTGACGCTAGACCCACCTAGCATCAAAATATCTGAGTTAGTTTCATTTTCTGGAAGCACCAACCCACCTTGCATCACATTGCAAAAATGATATGCAAGGTAGGCGTTCCCTTCCAAATAATGATGCTAGCTCTCTAGCGCCATATTCACCTCCTGATGCAAAAACAACGCACACTAAGGAAGCGACCTCAAAAATTACGCTAAGGCCTATTAGTGTCAAAATATAATGCCTGGTCAGACCAGTCATTAAAAAGAGGCCCACACACCATCAGTTAAGGAAATGACACAGAATTAGCATGTGCAACCTCCAGGACAACATGAAAGTGGTACTGCTCCAGTTGGGCACATGCCGAAGATGTCAGTGAAGACAGCAGGTCTGTCCACTGCAGAAACCCCAAACACCACCACAGCAGACACAAAGGCAGCGCAGAGGATCTGGTCTCCCTGACATTGACAACTAAATACAGATCCCACACAAATTACAACAAACAATGAATAGCTTAGCTATGTGAAAGGCATAGGTCATGGCCATGTAAAGAACGTGACAGATAGGCACAGCCCCACATTAATCATGGCGTG
Source organism: Pleurodeles waltl (assembly GCF_031143425.1). Classification (NCBI taxonomy): domain Eukaryota; kingdom Metazoa; phylum Chordata; class Amphibia; order Caudata; family Salamandridae; genus Pleurodeles; species Pleurodeles waltl. Next base: position 807,876,281 of record NC_090440.1, read on the forward strand.
CAAGCCTATGGCTGCACCAATATCAAATGCCACCCAAGTGGTGCCATTACCAACTATATATCACCTACACACATACCTGACATACTTGTAGTGTGCACATTCACCTGTCTGCTGCACTGTGTTGCACACATAGGAATTCAACACAGACCTATTAAACCTTTTCACAAAACAGGAACGTACACCATACCAGAAGCAAGTCTGAGTCACCACTCCACCTACAACTAACAACTGCCATGGAATATTCCAAACCACTAACAAGCTTTATCAACACATCTTCTCTCATTCCTTTTTCCAGGAGTTTCCACATAGTACAGAACTTTACACATCATCACATTGTAAATAGCACCAATAAAATACTTTGCACCTGAATCTCCTTTGTCTACTAACTGTCCACTACATATACCATTGAAATGTAACTTAAACATCAGAGAGCAGTATTTGAAAGTATGGTAGCAACATCGTTTGTGATGTAAGGGGATCTACTGCCTCCTTTTCACATATCAGTGACACACAATTCACTGACATGTGAATCTTGAAGGCCTAGATCCATTCTACCACAATATATAACGTGCCGTCAAGTGACCAATGTGCTAATTCCTATCCCTATCCCAACATCATCACCACGCCTGCCAGGATGTATGCAAGGGGGCATACATAAGGTAGGGGCTGTTATCAAATGGTGTTTAAGTAATGTGGGAACTGAACACTGTCAAATCTCAGGGGTTTTGCTGCTTCACCTGCACTGTGCATGTCTGACAAGGGGGATGTCATTGGTAACTATGGACCTTCAGTAACTGTACAGGGTTTGTAACCAATGTTAGAGGCAGAGCCTGCACTGTGTATCCATGGGATTATGTCCTGGCACTGCCATTGGGCACAACCCTGCCACATGCTGGGCAGTACCTCACTAATGGCACACACACTTTGGTTGTGGAGTGTGCTATGGGTTGCCAGACAAATGAAGCAGCAATGGGTGCTGATTCACTATCCAAACATATGACCCATTGTCAGGATCAAAGAATAAAATGTGACAATGTACCACCAAATTATTGACTAGGTGGAATGTAGGCAGAGTGTGTTACACTCCCTATGTACATAAGAAGCACAATTGGTACACAAATCTGCTGTCTTAACACATGCCTACATCAATTCCAGATATACATATGAAGACTATATATACATTGTATGTCCTAAGTAGCAAAGGTTTTGCTAGTACCAACTATGGTTGACATGTGTCAGCATGGTTACCTAATATGCTCTTATAACAACATCACACAGCACATAGCAATACACACCACCCTTTGCCACTCACATGCCAGACCAAGAGCAAGGTACCAACAGTTACAAATTATTCCAAACATCTGTTGGGCTCCAACATCGCAATCAGGTATGGGATGTCCAACTATGTCCAGCAATTTCTAAAAATGTCAGAGACCGATCCAAAAAATGAATGAGAGGAGAAGTAGCAATATATGTTGCATTTGGCTGATGAAAAAAGCAGCACTGAGATGATTTCACACTCAACATCATGGTAAGAGTTACTTAGGTTGTGGCATGCAGGAATAAATGCATACCCATGTTCAACGGAGGATGTGGATGGACAGCTGAGAGATCCCCACAGATACTTTGAAATACAACATGGGAGGTCACTTTGAGATGACACAAGTGCTGTGGCTGATGTAATGGCATGTGTGTGTGGCACTCATTACATCTCACAAATACCGGCAAAGGGACGGCAACTATCATGTAGCCAGTAGTAGAAGATGTGTCTCAGATACTATGGCCAGTGGTCTCAAATCCAAATCTAAACGGACACCTACTCTTAGTGGGTGAAACTGCATAGATACCTTTTTTAAACTGGTATGGCATGACCTGATTAAGGTAGAAAACAGAAATAAGGCCCATCGTCAGACTCGCTGTAGCAACTTAAATCAAGGTGAACTAGAATGCCTTAAAACTTTACGTGCATGTAATGAGGTCACCATTAGAGAGGCTGATAAGGGTGGCAATATTGTAGTAATGAACACCAAGGACTATGAATTAGAGATCACTAGACAGTTAGGGGATCCAAACTGCTATGAGAGAATTGAATTGAATTTAATCCAATTCCAGGTCTCTCCAATAGGATCAATAAATTCCTAAAACTTTGCTTTGATCAACAACTGTTGAGGGAGGATGAGTACATGTATTTACGGGTGTTTAGACCTAGATACCCATGCCTGTATACTCTACCCAAGATTCATAAAGATTCTCGTTTACCACCTGGGAGACCTATAGTCTCAGGAATGGGTGGCCCAACTGAGAGGCTATCTGAATACGTTGACATTTTCCTACAGCCGTTTGTTACTAACTTTCCCTCTTTTATTAAGGATACCAAGCATATTCTTAGTATCCTGACTGATATCAACTTGGAGCAAGGTATGATGTTGGTGACTCTTGATGTTACCTCACTGTATACCAGTATTGAACATGACTTGGGCATGATCGCTTTACGTTACTTTTTGTACAATCAATTGGCTAGTCTTTATGGACATACCAATATGATTTTGGATATGGTCAGATTGATCCTAGACAACAACTTCTTCCTATTTAAAAGAAAATGGTTTCGCCAGAAAAGAGGGGTTGCCATGGGCTCTCGCTTCTCGCCAGCATATGCGAACCTCTTTATGGGGTTCCTGGAACACAGATTGATTTGGGGTAAGGAGGCTAATACTTGGAACTCGAATATTCTTTTCTGGGGTCGATACATCGACGATTGCATCATGATTTGGACAGGAGACATTATAAAATTGGATGAATTCATCAACTACTTGAATTCCAATGAGTTCAACATAAGGTTCACCTGGGAACATAGTGAGACCAGTATTACTTTTTTGGATGTGGAATTTTTTATTCACCAGGATAAGATCGAGAGTCGCCTATTTAGGAAAAATACAGCGTGCAATTCAATTCTGCACGCATGTAGTTCACATCCGCGACATCAAATTCACTCTATTCCTTATGGTGAAATGGTTCGTGCCAGGAGAAACTGTAGTTTGGAAGTGGACTTTAAGAATAATATTGAAGACATGAAGGCCAGGTTTAAGTTACGTGGTTATCCCACAGCTATCCTGGATAAAGCATGCAGTAGGATTGGGCGCCTTTCTAGGGATGATACCCTAAAACATAGAGATAAACCTACTGATAACAACTTACGATGTGTAGTCGATTATACCTTCGCTTCGACGGCCCTACAAAGATGCATGAGGAAACATTGGCACATGCTTAAGGCGGATACAACCCTGAAGGGACAAATATTAGATTCACCCACTTTCACTTACCGTAGGGGTAGAACCCTCAAGAATATCCTATGCCCTAGCTACTCATTGACACCCCAGCAGGACAACTGGCTCACAATCCGCAGTAAGGTTTCTTTTAAATGTGGCCGATGCGGGATGTGTAAATGGAGCAGATCAGGGATCTCCACTTTTGAGAGCCAGATGGGAGATAATTTCCGCATTACCTCTAACATTACGTGTGACAGTAATTTTGTCATATACATGATTGTGTGTAGATGTGGTTCATATTATGTTGGTAGTACCATTAGATCTCTCAAGGCAAGGATTAGTGAACACTACAGAGCTCTGATACAACATGATGAACGATATCCCATAGTCACACACATGTACCAATGCCTGAAACAGGATCACATTCGGGTTTTTGAATTCTTTGGTTTTGAAGTGGTGCATTCCAGTCCCTGTGGTGGAAATAGGGAGCTGGCACTGAGGAAGAGGGAATGCTATTGGATCCTCAAATTAAGAGTGGTGGAAATGGGGCTGAATACCAATTATGAGATGGAATATTTTTTTGATTAATACTGGTGTCGTTTCTTTATGATTTTGTATGTTTTTGTTTTTATGTTTGATGTCTTATTTTTAATAAGGTCTAGCACCACTTATGTATGTGCCTCTGATATTGGGATTAAAGTGGGGATATGATACTTTAATGATCATCTTGTTTCAGTAATAATATTGTTGTTCCTTGAAATACGTTGAGCATAGAATCTTCTTTTTCCTTTTGATAGCATAATGACTATGGGCCATTATTATTTTCATGAAGTTCTTTTTCTTGTGTCAATCCTTAGGATTATATGTGTGGTGTTAACGATCATGGCGGCTTCGGTTTAAAATACCGGAACGGCAAACACGTGCGATCGGCGTTTGAGCGTACTCGCATACAAAATAGAACATAATCAATTGGTAAGGATTCTTTACAAAAAGTATGGAGATAGTCATGGTTTGAACTGCACTAGTTGTTTATATTGGTTTCGAAGTCTGAAAACACTGTACTGTTAATACGAATATACAGGGTTTTATGCCTTAGATATATCAATTAATGATAGATAAGATATAGTATTACATTAGGTGTTTGTTATGTACTTTTTGATGGCTCAAATCTGGAATTGGTTTTGGATATAAATTATTTCTCTTCACTAATAATTTATGAGCACTAGGTGATACATGTACAGGATGTATATTTCCCTGACATATCATATCAGGGGACGTATTTATAGTATGGTAGACTAATCACTGCCTGCATATATTTGAATTGGGAATCAGATGTGCAACAATGAAATTACTACCATGTCACAAGTAGTGTTATGGTGCACAAAAGAACTCTCACCACCAAGCACACTAAGTTACTTAAATACAAAATAATTTGTGAAATATTTCAATTATGTAAATATTTCATTACATAAAGTCACTCATATAATACTATTATAGGAAGTCCTGACGAAGTCCTGGGGGTACTCCCTGGATGAAACACGTGTTGACAAAGGGACTAAAGACAAGACAAGACAAAGACAAAGAGACTAAAGACAAGACAAAGAGATTAAAAGACCAAGGGAGAAAAGAGGAAGCTGTTGGATGGAACTGGCAATTTTGAAACAATTCACACAAGGATATAAATTGGCAACATTGGAACCAAACCAAATAAGGATTTAATATTTGCATTGATGGACTTTGAGTCTGTTGATAAGACAACAAGGGAATTATACATTTGTTATGGACTTCGGGAAACTTAGATAATAGGATATCATCTGATGGATATTTAATTTGTTTAATTTGATTTATTTACTTGTGCATATAATACAATCTGTTTACTGCTTTGAAACTAGATTTCTTCTTATTTTATTGTCACGTGTGCAACTGAATTTATTCTCGTGTTAACGATGTCATCTGACTTTCTTTAGAGATAAATTTGGCAATTTTTGCATGCTTTTAGCTTATTGGTCTTACTGTAAAATATTCCACTTTTTTTCTATACTGTAAATATGGTGGCCTTCCTCATTTCTTGTTCCCAACTTTTCCTTTTCTTTGTCTTGAATTTTTTACATTAAGATATGTTCTTTCTACAATATAAATATGGAGCCATCTGGTTTGGTTTATAGGGGGAGGATCGTGGTTTGGACGTGAGTGGGGTGTGACAATAGATTTTATCAACACATTGGTAATGAGAATTGTTTCTTTAAATAGATATCTTCTTCCTGACAACCGTACATTTCAGTTTGGTTGTTATTTGGGAACAACCAACATTTTGCATGTAAATGGAGCCGAGCGTTCTGTTTAAAGATGGCGCCCGTGTTGCATCTTGGATATATTCTACCCGCGTTCGAGGCTTTGAACGCACGGCAGCTGTTATCTCTTCTCGCGAGAAGAGATTAACTTCATATGATTTCTCTCTAAATAAAGATGGTGGACCTTCGATCGGTTCGCCATTCGTTTGTTTCGGAGCCTTTATTCTGGCTCTGATGTACACAACTACCCTGGTAAGATAGTTCAGGTGAGTGGGGGCTTGGAGTTCTGCACGCGCTGTTAGCGCTTGATTTTCGATGGTGGTCATTTTAGATATATACAATCCACGCTGAAACTCGAGTAAAATTCTATGGTTCCAGGTGCGATTGCTACATCATCATTGTATAAGGATCCTTACAGATGGGATAAACCTCTGGTAGGTGCTAGCGTTTAACTTAAGGGGACGACGTCACGGGGTGCTTCTTAACCTTGATTGTCACTTATTATATATATATATATTTTTACTTTTGCCCTTCGGATGTTTTTTCTTCTTTTTAAAATTAACTTTACAATTAATCTATTGTATTATTAGAGTGGATTCACCTATTTGGTCACGAACTCCGGGGCAGTTAGTATTTCCCACGTCATACCCAATTGAGGTTTGTTTTAGATCTTTACGTTCCACTGCTGCTTTACAGTGGGGTCTTTACACATGTTGCGCTTGCATGGTAACTCACTTCCGGTATATGAAGTGCACCAGGTAATATTGCATGTGGCTTCACTTAGGGCCGTTTGCGTTTTTGGAATCGATTCTGATAGGTGTCTTTGCATATAGTATGGGTTCTACTCATCACTCTCCTTGCGGTTCATGCCTCTTCTCCTACCGTTATTTCCAAACCAGATGGTGTGAAGGCTTTTGCGTTTATTCTAACACTGTATCATCACTTTGAATTGTATGATTAGGCTTTTTAGTTTATACTGTTATGTGGGGGTTTCATAACTATGTTTTTTCTTTTCCGTAGTGTATTGTCGATATAAAGTTGACCGTTGGCTGTTTATGTATACATTGACTTTTGTTTGTAGAATTATGTACATGTTCTGCTTTCTGATATTCCTTGCAGCCTTGAAAAAGTCACGGGGAGTATTCACTCCAATGACGAAACTCGTGTTGGCTGGCTTGTGACATATTAAAGATGAACTCTTCACTTCAAGGACTTCTTCTGAACTCTGTTCATTTGCATATACCATTTGAATTGGACTATTGAGTTATGAATTCAAGAATTATGAATTACTGACTTTACTATTACTAATTATTTTACGAGTGCCTTGGTCTTTGTATTAATAATTGATGTCTCTTTTTGGAGGAAGGGGAGGATCCTCCTAGGCCGGGAGCACCGTACCTCCAATTGGTTACTTCCTTTCCAATCAAGAGGAGAATGGTGTGAGCGCTTTCCTTCCCTTAATATTTCTTCCCACTTAGTTTATCAGTAGAAGATGTGTTCATCTACAAAGTCACATGTTGCATCCTGTCCATGTATGACCAGAAAAAAATGTTGCTGTAGAAGATGTGTACAAAGTGTAAGCAGCATAAAGAGTGGCAGCAATGTAGGACACAAAATATACCTTGCAAGTAATGCGGGAAAACATGGAAAAGGAAGACAAATAGACCAATACTGACTGTCCCACACATCAATGTCTACATGTGAACACCCAACATAATTACAGTGAGGGTGGCTAGGTCAGTACATAACCCTGTCATGTTTGCCACTACCATAACCTGATAGTTGCCCATCGCATGCCAACATGACAGGAGACAGTGACAGATAACACCATCTGTCCCCTGGAGGAAGGCCAAGATGTTGCAAGATGAGCAGGGGGGCTTCAATTGTGCCTGTCCAATAATACCACCCCATGATGCTTGTCCTGGGTGGTCGTGTAATCCAGGGCTACTCCACAGAGGCCAGAAAGCTGTGGTGGGGAAAGGTGCTCTACCACCTAACCAGAGTTTTTTGCACTGGATGCAATGACCACCAACTAAAACACAGTTGGGCTGACCTTATGGCTAGGGAGCAGGATCTACTCGATCACCTGTGGATTGAAATTGGCGGAGCAGTTGGTAAGTATTCCATTTCCATACCAACAACATTATTTGCATGACAGGTGCTGATACAGTTGATTGCAGCATGTTTTGTCTAAGGATCTGGGGATGTCTTATGCTGCCTGTATTATGATCCCTAGCACCACCATAGGGCTGCCATTGTAATATAAATTTATGAAGCAGAGGCAGGGCAAAAGTGCCATCTTCCCTGAACAACCATAACAAAGTGTTGTAATGCATGCATAGCGCAACTCTGTTTTGAGCAGCACAACAGAAGGCCTGTGCCATGGATCATGTATGGGAGGGGGCCCAACACCTGCTTGGGGGCAAATGTACAAGCCTCTGGGAGCTATGAGAAATAACTGAATGACATTGTTCATGCACTTTGAATGGCTGCTGAGAGCAGGTGTTAGAAGGGGGCATATAAATGTGTATGATGGGCCCCTTTGTACTCAGCAGAAGTCATGATGTTCAATGTTTTTACTCCTGCTGCGCACATCATTTGCCTCCATATAAATAGATGCACTTGGACCCTAACTGCATCATGCTGCGCCTTATTTCTCATTAGGTGCACACATGGCAGGGGTGAGGGGTGCACTGAGGGCCACAAAGACTGTAGTGATGCACTTGGTGCAGCACCACTTTCCTACATTCTTCCCCTTTGTGTCATTGCCAAGGCCAGGTAAGAGAGCTTGACTATGCTCTGAGTCCAGAGTACTATCACTTTCCTTTTCCTGTACATTGTGTATCACATACACCCCTAACTTTGTCTATTACCCCACACACATGTGCTGATTTTGTACCACGGCCTGCCACATCTTACTGTCAGTATGGGGCTGCCCTGCATCTGCACCATCATTGGCACATTACTCAGACACCTGCACCAACACATCCATCCTTGGACCATAGAACAACTGTGTCTGTGTTGAGGGATATGACTATGTGCATGTTCTAATCCCTTCCTGGACACATACTGGAATACCATGCCAACAATGGCTGGCCACATAGTATTTGCAATACATCCATGTAGGAAAGTACCATCTTGCCTGGCATGTTACCCCCATTTTTACATGTATGCAAGTTGTTTTTGACTGTCTCACTGGGATCCTGCTAGCCAGGACCCCAGTGCTCCTAGTTTTTGGCCTGATTGTGTGTACTTGTGTAGTGACTAACTGTGTCACTGAGGCTCTGCTAATCAGAACCTCAGTGCTTATGCTCTCTCTGCCCTTCAAATTGTCACTATAGGCTAGTGACCATTTTTACCAATTCTAATTGGCACACTGGAACATCCTTATAATTCGCTAGTATATGGCACCTAGGTACCCAGAGTATTGGGGTTCCAGGAGATCCCAATGGGCTGCAGCATTTCTTTTGCCACCCATTGGGAGCTCAGACAAATCTTACACAGGACTGCCACTGCAGACTGAGTGAAATAACGCACATGTTATTTCACAGCCATTTTACACTGCACTTAAGTAACTTATAAGTCACCTATATGTCTAACCTTCACTTAGTGAAGGTTAGGTGCAAAGTTACTAAGTGTGAGGGCACCCTGGCACTAGCCAAGGTGCCCCCACATAGTTCAGGGCAATTTCCCCGGACATTGTGAGTGTGGGGACACCATTACTCGCGTGCACTACATATAGGTCAATACCTATATGTAGCTTCACAATGGTAACTCCGAATATGGCCATGTAATATGTCTAAGATCATAGAATTGTTCCCCCATGCCAAATCTGGTATTGAGGTGCCAATCCCATTTATCCCCGGGGCTCCACTATGGACCCCGGGTACTGCCAAACCAGCTCTTTGTGGGGCTTTCTCTGCAGCTACCACTACAGCCAGCCCACAGACAGGGTTCTGCCCTCTTGGGGTCTGGGAAGCCCAGTCCCAGGAAGGCAGAACAAAGAATTTCCTCTGAGAGAGGGTGTTACACCCTCTCCCTTTGGAAATAGGTGTTAAAGGCTGGGGAGGGGTAGCCTCCCCCAGCCTCTGGAAATGCTTTGAAGGGCACAGATAGTGCCCTCCTTGCATAAACCAGTCTACACCGGTTCAGGGAACCCCCAGTTCCTGCTCTGGCATGAAACTGGAGAAAGGAAAGGGGAGTGACCATTCCCCTGTCCATCACCACCCCAGGGGTGGTACCCAGAGCTCCTCCAGTGTGTCCCAGACCTCTGCCATCTTGAATCCAGATGTGTTGGGGCACAATGGAGGCCTCTGAGTGGCCAGTGTCAGCAGGTGACGTCAGAGACCCCTCCTGATAGGTGCTTACCTCACTACGTGGCCAATCCTCCTCGGAGGGCTATTTAGGGTCTCTCCTGTGGGCTTTTCCTCAGATAACGACTTGCAAGAATTCCCCAGAGTTCCTCTGCACCTCTCTTGTCGACTTCTGCCATGGATCGACCGCTGACTGCTCCAGGACACCTGCAAAACTGCAACAAAGTAGCAAGAAGACTACCAGTGACATTGTAGCGCCTAATCCTGCCGGCTTTCTCAACTTTTTCCTGGTGGTGCATGTTTTGGAGGCTGTCTGCCTTCATCCTGCACTGGAAGCCATGAAGAAATCTCCTGTGGTTTGACAAAATCTTCCCCCTGCTCCAACAGGCACCAAACTTGAGCATCACCGGTACTCTGGGACCCCTCTCATCCTGACTTGCGTGGCCCCTGGAACACAGGTGGTGGACCCAAGTGACCCAGACTGTCCAGTGGTCCAACTGTGCACAAGATGTTCAATATATAAGGATACTGTAGCAGCACGCAGTGCAGTGCCAAACTCACTGTGGCCCTAAGGGCACCCATACAGCCACCATGTGTGTGCTGGTTTACACATTAAGCACAACATAGCACAGGGTAGGGGGCATAAGTTACTTAAACTGTAGACAACTTTGATTTGTTGGTCATGCTTTGGCCAAATGTAATGGGGAAATAGCATGATTTGTACATGTGGGAGCAATGGTGTGCTCCCTTGTGATGTATGCTCAGACCACGTCTCAAACCAGGACACATGAATGAGGCTTCACAAAACCTTACATTAGCCAGTGGAAACTTTCCAGAACCCATATCTGATGACCCCCACCGTGCATGCATGATGCCCGGGCAAGCCCCGATGTAGCAGCAGGGGTGTCAAGGAGATGGATTGCATACAAAGCCCACCATATTGACAAGGACTTAGGAAATCTCGAGTTGTAGGGCCACATGCTCCTGACAAGTTTGTTAATACATTTGTTGAGCAAGGACACATTGGGCCACACACCTCTGGGGCCTGATGGTCAACAATGCATAGCCTGCATTCCAGTGACATGTATATGATACCGTAGATGGCTGGTAGGAAATAGTCTTGGACTAGGAGTAAGTAATTGTTGAAGAATGTGTGGTGGACTGCATGTGTCATCTGCGGATGCAGTGTACATTATACATCTGTTCTACATCCACCCATTGGTTTGGTAAAACTTATTTCTCCTCATTTTTCAGCTGCCAATATGACAGCTGAGGAATGTAGAGCTTTCCACAAAAGGGCAGACAGGTACCGCCACATTATAGATGTTGATGGTGGTTACAAGCGGATGTCAAGGAGATACCATGAGGAAAAGGCCACAGGGGCATGGCGTGTGTTCCCACATGGGGGACCTCCGCAGCAGCCACCACATAAGCAGCTGGGCCCAAGTGACCCAGACTGTCCAGTGGTCCAACTGTGCACATGATGTTCAATATATAAGGATATTGTAGCAGCACCCAGTGCAGTGCCAAACTCACTGTGGCCCTCAGGACACCCATACAGCCACCATGTGTGTGCTGGTTTACACATTAAGCACAACACAGCACAGGGTAGGGGGCATAAGTTACTTAAACTGTAGACAACTTTGATTTGTTGGTCATGCTTTGGCCAAATGTAATGGGGAAATAGCATGATTTGTACATGTGGGAGCAATGGTGTGCTCCCTTGTAATGTATGCTCAGACCAGGTCTTAAACCAGGACACATGACTGAGGCTTCACAAAACCTTACATTAGCCAGTGGAAACTTTCCAGAACCCTTATACGATGAGGCCCACCTTGCATGCATGATGCCTGGGCAAGCCTTGATGTAGCAGCAGGGGTGTCAAGGAGATGGATTGCATACACCCATATTGACAAGGACTTAGGAAATCTAGAGTTGTAGGGCCACGTGTTCCTGACAAGTTTGTTAATACATATGTTGAGCAAGGACACATTGGGCCACTCACCTCTGGAGCCTGATGGTCAACAATGCATAGCCTGCATTCCAGTGGCATGTATATGATACCGTAGATGGCTGGTAGGAAATAGTTTTGGATTAGGAGTAAGTCATTGTTGAAGAATGTGTGGTGGACTGCATGTGTCATCTGCGGATGCAGTATACATTATACATCTGTCCTACATCCACCCAATGGTTTAGTTAAAACTTATTTCTCCTCATTTTTCAGCTGCCAATATGACAGCTGAGGAATGTAGAGCCTTCCACAAAAGGGCAGACAGGTACCGCCACATTATAGATGTTGATGGTGGTTACAAGCAGATTTCAAGGAGATACCATAAGGAAAAGGCCACAGGGGCATGGCATGTGTTCCCACATGGGGGACCTCTGCAGCAGCCACCACATAAGCAGCTGACATTGCCAACACCATCAGGAATTCAGCAGGCCTCTGCGGGTCCAACCCCACCCACATCTGCTGCACTTGTCAGGAGCTAGGCAACTGTGAAGCCACCTGCTGCAGTTTTGAGCGTGAACTTTGAAGGAGACATGAGAAGGGACATGGTGGCCATGATGGCCAGATTAGACAGGTTAGCGAAGGAAAGTGCTCAAAATCGGAAACGTTTGAAGTACTACAAACAAAAGCTTAACAAATTGTGATGTGGCACACACACTACCTCCCAGTTCATTCCCTCTCCCTTTAGCTGTTGTAAATAGTTTTAGATTGGGTTTTAGATGGGTAGTGTTACGTTAGTCTAGTAGTGTAAGATAGGAATAGATTAGGTTAAGTATAGTTGGGGGTGGGTTTTAGTACTTTTTTTTATTGGAGGGTGTGAGAGGTCAGATTGGGATATTTGTGTAAAAAAATAAAAAATACCAAAAATTATTCAAAAAGACCCCCAAAAATATATATTTGTTTAGGCCATAAGTTAAGTTAGTACATGTGTAGTCATAGTTTATATTGTCATACTTGTATCTTGTCTCTTAAAGGGGGTGGGGGACAATGTTTAGAGTCTGGTGTTACATGTGTGAGAGTAGTTTAGAATAGGTTAGATAGGTTAGTTTAGGTTAGTTTAGTGTAGGGTAGTTTTTAGGATAGTTTTAGGTATGTAGTTAATAATAATTTACAATAAATCCTGTTTGTATAAGACTACCTTTTTCCATGTTGATTGAGTATCTTGGGGCTCTCATGTATGCACTGTCTAAGTTGGAGGAGTGGCCTAGGGTATGCTTACTGTCTTGATTTCCATGGATTACCATGTGCATCCACTATGACCAAGTAGCTGTCAGATTGCCTGCTAAATAACACCAGCTAGTCCATACATTTGCCATCCATTGTTCCAGCCATTTACATTGTGTATGTATACTTTATATTGGACAGGTAAGTACGGAACTTCAACTGTCATTGGCGCAGTCTTGTAGTTTCATTGTTGGCAAGTGTGCACATATTGACAACAGGCACATTTTTAACTGCATCCTGCAACACTGACAGGTGCCCATCACTGACAAGGTTAGCCTCTTCTGTACCACACAAATTAGTTGTACTGGTACTCCCATCTGGGTTAATTACCATTGACTTGGTTCTGAGCCATACATGCCATATGTCACCTTCAAAGGTTATCTGTTCAATATTTTTTATAGAATACTCAGTAAGTTGGTTATAGCTCACATAACCATCATCCACCTTTCTCATGTTAGGATCCTAGTGTGTGGTTTTGTGTCTGACAGAAATGCACTCATGTAATGATGTTCTGTACTTATTGACATGGATTCACACAGTGCAATCATTTAGCTGAATAGACGGACCACAGTAAACACAGAAATGCTGCATGTGTTCAATGTGCTTTATTTACAGGTACAAGTATATTTTCAAATGCTATACAATGTCCAGTTGACAGACCTCATGAGTGAACCTTAGCCATATGTAGCACATTCAAATTCCAGGGGTGAGGGACATGCTATCAGACATGGTTATGAGAAGTGTGCATTACCGAGGAGGTATAAAATTGCCAATTGGTAAGAATTGAGACAATGACAGTACATAGCAGACAAGTCAACAATGGTTGAGTGAAGAGAGCACATTTCCTACTGTCACAACACTGGCATGATCTGAAGCCCAGAACTAAGGAGCTACTGTCCATGTGGCACAGACTGGTGCTACCGGGTGGTTTTCCTTGTGCCATTGTCTCCATCCCCACCAGCACCTGCTTGGCCAGCTCCCGCTGGACTCCTACCACTGTCCTCTGAAAGGTGAACTTTGCATCCTTGGAGTCCAGGGCTGTGTCAGTACTAGCTGGTGGTGTGTGTTGGTAGCTGGGTGGTTTGTGTGGAGACCCTTCAATGCTGTGTCCTCCCTGTGACTGGAGGTGGTGTCTGGAGGGATCCTAGGACATGCTGGAGAGTATCTTCATTGATGGTTGGCAGCTGGTCATCCATGCCATCGGTAAAATCCAGGACAGGCAGGTCGGCAGGAGGTAAACCATCATTCCCTGCAATGAGATAGTGTAAAGTCAATCTTAGATTGTTGTTGCTTTTGACATGACACATCATTTATTTACTACTGGAGGCTCAGTGACATGTTTCTGACCCAAGGTTGTAGTTGTACATTATGTGTAGCATTGTGCATCTCATATGGGTCAAGCTCACAAGGTATTTTGCGGATATTTAGGTGCCCCGAGCACCACTTGAGGTTCACTTATTGTGACGCTCCTCTGACATTAAGCACTGCTCTTTATTTACAAGGAGATGTAACGGCACAATTTTGTGGGGTTACGCCTCCTTGTAATTATGGGCCCCCCTGACGTAGCTTGCTGCGTCAGAGGGGCATGCAATGTGTGTTGCGGTGGGTTTTCCACAGCAACACCCATTAATTTTGACGCAGCCTCAGTTTTACAAGTTGAGGCAGCGCTAAAAAACGAACCCCACTCCAGGGGTGGCGTTAGCATGGCAAAATGAGGAGGAATGCTTTTATCCCTCCTCGTTTTTTTCTTTCTATGTGTCATGCCTTCTGCAGAACACATAGAAGAAGCAAAATGTTATGGATGATTGTTTGCTTGCACGAATAGACGCTTTCCTTCACAGAAACAATCTATCTTCTCAACGCAGACACCCTTATACTATGGTGCATGGCTTGCTGAGTTGGCCCATGTCAGCTAATTTATCCCTGGCACAGGGAGTGACACAGGGGTGCCCTGTAATCTAGTGACTACTAGATATAAGTGCATTTTGAAAGTGATGGTGTTCAAAGCTGCCACATTTGGGATTGCGTGGAACACCATAATTTCCTATCACATCTGGGCCTTTGTGATTTTATCCCACAATGCCTACTTCCTTGCAGGTCCCTTGTCCATGCCACTGACACAATGGTAGCATGTCATTTGCCTTTCTTTTCACCATGGTGGACATTGTCACAGTAGTGTAATGTGTGCTGTCACTCTTTTGGTGCAATGATGCATCGACACCATAAATGATGGGACTAGTGCAACATAGCACAGGTAGAGCCATTGCATACAATGCTTTTGTTACAATTTCAACTGCCTGTATCAGGCCACACACATGTTCTAATTGGAGGTGACAGTGCAACCATGATGGGTTGACTGCCCCACTAGATTGTCCCTCCCTAACTTTGTATCATTTCCTTGCACACAAGATATCAGCAACAGGCATGTGTTGGTGTAAAGATGTTGAATGTGGATCATTGTATGCATTTTGTCACTTTGTAGATGTGGCACTGGGAGATGTGAAGTTTGGTTCCACATGGGCTATTAGAATGATGATACAGTTGCATTACAGGCTTGTGACTTTGTGCCAATAGTGCAACATTGATGCCACTTGTGCCAATTATCACGCATGTTGAATGTGCCATTAAGCAGTAGACCAACCTTTCACACAAGACACTCTGGGCCTGATTACGATTCCGGCGGGCGGCGGAGGCCGCCCGCCAGAATTCCGCCCTCCATAATACCGCTCCGCGGTCAGAAGACCGCGGAGGGTATTATGAGTTTTTCCCTGGGCTGGCGGGCGGTCTCCAAAAGACCGCCCGCCAGCCCAGGGAAAAACTCCCTTCCCACGAGGATGCCGGCTCGTAATAGAGCCGGCGGAGTGGAAAGGTGCGACGGGTGCTGTTGCACCCGTCGCGTATTTCACTGTCTGCAAGGCAGACAGTGAAATACATTTTGGGGCCCTCTTACGGGGGCCCCTGCAGTGCCCATGCCGTTGGCATGGGCACTGCAGGGGCCCCCAGGGGCCCCGCGACTCCCCCTCCCGCCATTCGGTTCCCGGCGGGAGAACCGCCAGGAACTGGATGGCGGGAGGGGGAGTCGGAATCCCCAAGCCGGCGCAGCAAGCTGCGCCGGCTTGGAGGATTCCTTGGGGGCAGCGGGAAACCGGCGGGAGACCGCCGGTTTCCCTTCTCTGACCGCGGCTAAGCCGCCGCGGTCAGAATGCCCCGCGGGGCACCGCCGGCCTGTCGGCGGTGCCACCGCGTCCCGCGGCCCTGGCGGAAGTAATCCGCCAGGGTCGTAATGACCACCTCTATCTTGTCAGATTGTGAGATTGAAGCAACTTGTACAGCTAGACACATGATGTTCACAGACATGCTCCATGTGTTGTTTCTGTTTTAATTTGAGGCCATTCCCATTAGGTTCATATAGTTGTCTGTGAGTTGCTGCAAGTTCACCCTGTGTGGGCTGTGTTCCACAGGTTGCACGCTTTAGGGCTGATTTCTTTCTCAAGAGGCAGGGCTGAATACAGCAGCAATATGTGTTGCACAACACTGCACCAGTTTAGAAAAGTAGGGATGTGTCATGTTTACTAAAATACGTTACAGCCCTGCAATTCCCACTGCGCCTGCACAGATTTGTTCTCCCTGCTGCAACACGGGCATTTTTGCAGCATGATGAAGGTGTTCCTTCCTGCACATGTAAAGCTATTTTTGCTCAGATGGCATTTCAATGTGTGCTGCAACATACAGCACACATGAGAAGGGCAAGGAGGAGGGAAGCATTTTGGCCACTTACACCACCC
Source organism: Pleurodeles waltl (assembly GCF_031143425.1). Taxonomy (NCBI): domain Eukaryota; kingdom Metazoa; phylum Chordata; class Amphibia; order Caudata; family Salamandridae; genus Pleurodeles; species Pleurodeles waltl. The sequence goes on from NC_090440.1 coordinate 807,893,168, forward strand.
TGACACCACCCCTGGGGTGATATTGACTTCAGTCCTAGTCTCTGATGTCTAAGTTGTGTAGGTACAGAGGCTTTGACAATCCACAATGGATTTTGTAGTTGCACAGCCACACTATTTGCACATCCCTTCCAGGCAATGTGCAGCATATTTACATGGTGGAGTATAGCCACAGTGTGTACTTTATGTCCACATTATGTATATGTAGGAGTGCATTGCACAACCAGAGCGTCAGTACATGTGGTGCTTGGGTGGGGATGGCACTTCTTGATTCAGGGCCTCTGTGTCCTGATGCAACCCTTTAGCATGATTTGAGTGTGTCCTATGTGCCTCCCCCTTCTGCCATAAGTGGAATTCCAGATATTCCTACCCTGCAACTTACCGTGCATTTGCACTGGTTCTTAGTAGTCTGCGCTGTCCTGCGATTCCAGTCTCCAGCTCCTCCGGGATGAGCATTACAACCATCTCCTCCAGCTTATACAGGTCCTCCTGTGGTGCGGGACTTCCACTTGCAGGCTGAAGTGCTGCCTTTCAGTACCTGGCCAGTTTCTCCTTACTCCTGCGCTTGCAATCATGCCAGCGCTTCTTGCACTCGGTGACAGTCCTCTTCACCTCTGTCACGCTGTTGACTTTGTCTACTACTGCCTGCCATATTGCGTCTCTTCTACCGACGGGCAATTTGGAGGTGACGAAGAGCTGGTGTTGGTATTCAGTCACTTCTCTGACTATGATGTCATGCTCCTTCTCACTAAAGCGAAACTTGCACTTCCTCTTCTCCTTCTCCTAGGACTTTTCTGAACCCTACTGGCTGTTTCTTGGGTGATTGGGGTCTTCCTGGGGTCTCTCCTGGTCTGCAATCTCCATCTTGTCTCTCAATTTCTATTTTTCCTGCTTGTGCATTTTGTTTTGACGCTAATGTGGTAAAAATGTCGCTAACCCGTTTTGTGACATATATACTGTACGTGCTGCAAAATGGTCTGCCGCCACTTTTGAAGCATTAACGTCATTTTTCCTTACGGCTTGTCGCAATGGTTAACTGCATTTATTTTACGCTAACCATTCCTTAGCTTCATTGTGCATCATTTTTAAAGTATTGCGCAGGGATGGCGCTAGGGAATGACGTTACTGTGCATTAAAAAAATGACGCATAACTTCGCTAAAGCAGTTGTGCATAATTTTTCATAAATATGGGCCTAAGTTGCAGACACAAAATTTTAAAATGATTTCTAATGCAAGTGTTTACATTAGACACAGTTTTGAAGGTCATTCACGCTAAAAGAATTCCTCTTCTCCACTTCATTGTTCAAATCTTGCTTGCAGTTTGATGTCTCAGAAAGGAAAATTATTTTTAGAACACGTTTTGGGGTGTGACACATAACTGTTTGTGCAATATATTGTGTGATGGATATGAAATCAATATTTTTCACATGAATGTATTTTTTCATTCTAGATTGGATTGGATAAAAATTGCTATGAGGTGGTCTTGCATTTAAAAAAAAAATATTTTCGATGTGTTTTTGGAAGGTAAGTTATTAAAAACAGCAACATCTCAAATTAACTCCAATTATCATGTTACTTGGATACAAGTTGATTGTCTGGTGAACTGCTGAATTGTTTAGCAGATGTTGGAAATGGCCCTCTCTACAGAGTGACCCCCAAACGTTTTGCCTTTTCTCTCCACTTTTGGTGAATTTGTTTTTGTTGGACGTGGGGCTCTGAGCGCTTTACCACTGCTGACCACTACCAAAGTGCATGTGCTTAAAACCTCTCACCAAGCCTTACACTTCCCTTTTATTACAAATAAGTCACCCCTAAGGTAGGCCCTTGGTAGCCCATAGGGCAGGGTGATATGTAGTTAAAAGGCAGGACATATACATTCAGGTTTTACACAAAACTCCTAAATGTGTTCTTCACTACTGTGAGGCCTACCCCTCTCATAGGTTAACATTGGGGATTCCAATGTAAAAAAATGTTTAACTACTGGTTGAGAAGGAGTAGGCATGTCATGTTTAGTACCTACTGCATTGTAATGACAAATCCTATTTAATGGTAAAGTTGGATTTATTATTAAAAAATTTAAAATTGCACTTTTAGAAAGTTGCCATTTTCCTTCTTCTAGCTTCCTTTGCCTGCAGCCTGTCTCCAATACCGATCTAGGCTGGGATGACAGCTGGTTTCCTGCATTCCCTCTGGACAGCCTCACACAAAGTTGGGGTAGGCGTGACTGAGTGACAATCTGCATATGGATGGGTCATCCTGGGAAAGATGGAAGGAAGTAGCTGGCCACATCCCTCAAATTTGTGCCTGAAAGGACGGATTCCTGACTCCACACAAAGGACTGCTTAAACTCCTGTAATGGATCTGGAGCCAGGGCAGGAAGGGAGGACCTCTGTGCACTTTAAAGCCTTTTTTCAATCCCTCCCACTTTAAAAGCACAACTGGATATAAGTACTGAACCTCTGACCCTACCAACTCAGTACACTTCTGGACCTGTGAAGAACTCTGCCAGGGAAAAGGACTGCCACTCTGGACTGCTGCTGTGTACAAACTGATTTTCTGCTATGCTGCCCGGCTGCCTGTTGCCCTCTGACCTGCTGAGGAAGAACTGGGCCAATCTCACTTGAACCCAGAGTGATTCTAAGGGCTTTCTTGCTTGCCTCCTGTTCTAAAGTCTCAGAGAGATTAAAGACATCACTTCATCCTGCAACAGAACCTAGGATTTGCTTGCTGCAACTCTTGCCCTGTCAAGTGGTGCCAATCCAGTCCTGGGCCCTTGGAAGAGGGTATAAAGTGCTGCAACTGTAAAATCCACATATTGCAGTCATTGTGCCGGTTGGAATCAACATCTCATTCAGCACCGACTCATCACCGCTTCAGGAGGCATCGCATCGACATCTAAGTGGCTCGACAACGGTTTATTGCCTACATACAAGTGTTTCTGAGGCAACACGTGGCCAATTGCACCATTCAGAACCAAAGCATCGTCTAGGTCACCAGGAGTGATGACAACATATCAACTCAGCTGCTCCTCATGCCACTACTCGCATTCTCCATCAATGATAATGTAACCCTAAACCAAGGTAATAATTACAGTAGGCCAAGGCTGTATATGACCGGCGCTCCATCACGGTCACCCTGATTTTTCAGATTTGACCCGGTCTAGCACTACCACATAGCCCGGGCTGGCATTTTATGTTTCTAAGCACTACATTTTAAATAATTCTTTAAAAGTTCATATCTCAACTTCTACTTGTTGGGTTTTTGCCATTTTGGTTTTGTTTAATTCATTAAATTGAGCTCTATTGCTCTAACCTGGTATGGTATCTTTTTGTGTGGTGTTTTCACTGTTTTACAGTTTTAGGTGTTGCACAGATACCTTATACATTGCCTGCTAAGTTAAACCTGCCTGCTCTAAGCCAGACTACCAGAAGGTGAGTGCAGGTTAATTTATGGTGTGTAACTGATTTACCCTGAATAAGATTGTGGTTAGGCTGCATACTTCTTCCAACCAGAAACTCCAATTTCTAACAGCAGATACATATTTTGAGCAGTTGAAGCAGAATATCTAAAAATATCTGTTGTCAAAATGGTAATGACTGGGAGAAAGTGTGCACATGTTCACACAAAGTATTTGTAGGAAATGAATAATTAGATAACCATACTGGAGACATGTTTCAGATGATACTGATTCAGCACACAGTGAAGATGGGTAGAGGTATATATAGTCATTGTATCTGTTACCTCTCTGATGATGCTTATCTTGAGAAAGCTGAACATATTCTATGTTACTGTGCATTATACAATAGAATTTGAGGTAATTATGACCTTATGTAGAAATGTGTTCTTCAGTTGCAAAGCCTGAGCTTGCTATTGCAAAACGCCTGTTTACAATGTATCATACAAGTCAGAAAAGTCTTTCCAACTCATACAAAGGATTTTTGCAAACCCATTACAAATTGTAAATAGGGGGAACTTGAAAGCGGCATCTCCCTCTTCTTTGGGAATTGCAATGGAATCAATCAATGTTTTGCAACTACATTGTGGGATCACTCCATTAATCAGATAACGACACCTTAAAGGGAGTAGAATGTGATTATCAAAAAGGAAGCTGCGTTTGTGGGAGAACTGCTTCCCATATGTGAATCATGTCAGCCAGCATTATGTGGAGTAGGCGTTGCTTCAATTGGCAAGTCAAAGGGCCAGATATACAATAAAATGGTGCAGCGAGGTGCTGTGCCAAAATCAGCAGTCCCGTGCTGCCCAAGTTTGGAAATGAAGGGCTGCACCATATGTACAAGAATACTGCACAGACCTGCATTTCCTCCTGCGCTGGTGCTAAATTAAGCTGCCTCTTCCAAAGCACGCATCCTTACACCATAGTGCAAGGGTGTCTGCGTTGAGGGGAGTGATTGTTTATGTGTAGGAAGGTATCCCTTCCTGCACATAAACAATCTACAATGGTGATTTGGCACTTCTATTTGTGCTGCAGAATGCAGCACACATAGAAGCACCAAAGGGTAATTTTTGAATGATTGTTTATGTGCAGGAAGGGACACCTTCCTGCACATAAACAATAATCCATGGCATTTTGCTTCTTCTATGTGTGCTGCAGAATGCAGCACACATAGAAAAAACAAAAAACAAGGAGGCATAAAAGCACTCCTCCTTCTTTTGCCATGCTAATGCCAACCCTGGGGTGGCGTCAGTTTTTGGCACTGCCACAGATTTACAATTTCTATTAAATCTGGAGCAGTGTCAAAAGCAAAGGGTGTTGTGATGGAATGCCAACTGCACTGCCCATTGCACGCTCCTTTGACACCCCTTTGACGCAGAAAACTGAATCGGAGGGGCCATATTTACAAGGAGGTGTAAAGCCACAAAAAGTGGCATAACACTTTTTTGCAAATATGGAGCAGTGATTAGCCTCACTGGAGCATCGCAAAAAAGTGACGTTCCGGTAGCGATAGGGCCTTGCAAATCTGCCTCAAAGCATTCCCAAAATAAATGGGTTTTTTTTAAGCAGCACTTTTACCTTTAATGAATACAATCAACTTTAGAAAAACATATTTCCCACTTGGAAAAGCAAATGCAACAATGGTGCTACTGACTGATGTTCATTGCAGGCCACCAACACAATACTAAAAACCACTCAGGGTCTGTTGCAAGTTGTGAAGTCTCTCATTAATATTTATGTGTTAGGTCTTTACGTGACTCTCTTTGAATGGGCATTTTATGATGCGACTTAAAAATGCATAGGCTGCCTCAAAAATTGAGAGGGACGTCTCAAAAAGTGGATGTGCAATATGCCTATATAAACAAACGGTGCCTGCCTTTTCCCATTTAATACACTCCTCTCCAACATATAACAATATCTTTGTATTATTAATAACGTTGTATTAAATTCTGAGGCTACGTGGGTTCCAATTAAAGGTGCAAATAATCTATGAAAGTCAGAGACGTAAAACATGGCTATACTTTATGTTATTGGGAAGTTTTGTCAATATGGCTATAAGATGTATACATTTTATAACTAAATAGGGCAAAACATCATATATATTTTTTGAAACTTGAAATGTCACAATCTCAATAATGTTGTTTAATAATATGTTTTAGTAGATTTCTATCTAGTTAATGTTACGTTTGAATGCTCCATTGATTCCTTATGCACTCTGGAAAGGGTCAGGCCAGGTCATCAATTTTGTAATTAGTAACAGTTATATAGAGATTATTTCTGGTTTCCAACATGATTCTGTTTTTCTTCCAAAGGAGAAACTATGGGCTGATTGGTCACAATGAATTTCTGCCTCTCATTGTTCTTTTGTGAAAAGGTGGATTTTGCCAAAGCATTTTTCAGGATGACTACACACGACGCTTCATATTATTGACATCCCCGCAAATATAGATTTTAATTCTATCCACCTGCATTTCTCATAAAAACATATGAATGTACTTCCAAATGGTCCTACACATTCAAACATCACATTTATTTAATTCACTTCGGGGCCCTGCTAGCAATTTACCACAATGTCCACGCTCAATGTAAACACCAGTGGGAGTACTGATATCATGACTGATTTTTCTACTACTATTGTCAATTTTCTCTAATTATATTCCAATGCATTTTTTAATGGCAAGATGGTTGGGGATTGTCTTGGGTGGGGTGGTTCTTCCCCCGTACTGATCATTACATGTCTATTCCATTTCACTACTACAGCATGGGGAATCGAGAGATAATTTTACTACCGTCTCAGCCATTATATGAGTGCTTGGAAGAACCACATCATAAATAAGGCCACTTTTGTAGATCAACACTCACTTGACCTGATGAAAAGAACTCACCAGATACACCAGATAGCTTCTGAATTTTATGGAACACACCTTTTCTTAAATCTTAGGCATTCCAAGGTGTTATTCACAGGAAAAAAAAAGATTATTGTCAAACTTCCAAAATCACTTCTTAATGTCCCTTTATGAAAAATAGGAACTACTGACAGTGTTTGCGTCCAGAACAATTATATGTACCAATAATATACTGCAACTTTTCTTTGATACTTCCTTATAAATCTTTATCTGAGCTTGATGTTCAGAGTTTTCTGAATTACTATTTTTGCTAATTTGGCAGGCTTCTTGAATTTAAAGATCATCCTTTATACCATATGCTCCTTCTACTCATTCTCGATCCACCTCTGCTGGCTCGCTTCCTTCTGTAGAGGCATAATGGGTTTCCAGAAGTGCATTTTATTGGGTATGTGCCTTTCTTGTTTGCTCTAAATGCTTTTAGTAATAAATCAGTATTCAACATCTGGATTTAAATTGGCTAACCTTGTTGTCAATGATATGCATTAGGTGTTTGTTTTTCTGATGAGCCCATTTTTAACGTAAGTCTCATTTCTATTAGTCCCTGTGATCATTTTAAAGAAAACAATCAAACTATTTAAAACAAGCACTGAGAGATTGGATAAACAATCAGTCTACTGTGGTGTACTGAAGAAAGTGCTAAACTTCATATGGAAGAGTCAGATATTGAAAGGTAGAACGATGGAAGAGTAAGGTGGGCAACCATCACCCTTTTTTTCCACAGCCTGAGCCCAAACATCTCCCACTGCTAACCCTAACCATTAGATCATTTTTTATTCAATTAAAATGTTTAAAGTACGGAAATAATTCCTTAACTCTATACTAATCCTAGGGAAAAATGTAATTTAATTTAAAAACCATTACATTAAAAAAAAAATGTTTATCCCTCTAAAACTAACTCGAATGCTAAACCTAACTATTAGGTCAAATAAATATAATTGAATAACAGTAAACATACATCATTAATTCATCCCTTATACCACCACATAATCAACTAATGAAAAATATTTCAAATTAAATTAAGTATTTATCTTTTACCTAGGCTTACTGTTAATTAGACTGCATTACATTATCTAACCAAAATACAAACACTACACCTAATTAACAACAATTACCATTAAATAAAATAAAATTACTCTTATCTAACCCTATTAGTGAACCGACCCTTTAGTCTTGATTAATTTGCAGGAATTTAAATGTATGTAAATTAATTTCTTTAGCCTAAGATTAATCTTACTCTTAGACAACGAAACCTAGACTACTAAACCTAGCCTTACACATTAAGTTTAATTTCAAATTAGTTTAATTGTATTAAATATCATTAACCTAACCGAAACACTAAACATAATCCTAGCTCCTAATTTAAGTAATTTTAATAAACTAAAATAAGTAACTATTACTCTTTTTTAAATTATAATAAAACATTTTAAGTAACTCTTACCCTTTATTTAAATAAAATTACTTACTTTCCAATCTTTGTAGGGCTGATCTTTGCAGTAGCTACCTCAATTTAGTGGCCTAACTTAGTATTCCTTCGGAATAGAGGACATGCCATTAACATAAAGCGAAACATTCAATCAAGAATATCAAAGATAAACAAGGTAAATAAATTCTGTTGTGAAAAAATATAACAGGTCAATTGGAACATTCTGGTAAGTCTGCAGCGCATTATTTACCATCAAGGATTTTCGAGAAATTACCAGAAATTGTTCAAATAATAGCATAAAACTCTTGGTTCGAAAATATCTTTCACAGAAATTAATTGCCTGAAATGGGTGTAGTGTGGGGGGTAAGGACCAGCAAGATCGAAGTTTTCCCCCAATTATTCTCTAATTTTCCCAGCCATCTTCCAAATTAGTAATAAAGGATGCAAGTAATGGTAATACTATATAATCATTTTCACTATGATTACAGGGAAAGATAAAATCAGGCCCAATAAACCTAATTTATCTCAAAATATTCATAGGTATATTTATATTCCTATACATCTGGATGGTTATAATAAGCTCATCATTTTAGAATAATATTAAAATGTTGCCTAGTCATGCACATTGTCTACTCAAACCATTGAATGGAATGGGGGTCTTCCGGCTCGACGGCACTGTTCCCGCAGGTCCAGTACAAACAAGGTCCATATTGTTTTCATTCAGAATGCAAACGTGCTGCACTCCCCATACTTCAGCCCACTCTGTGTGAGTGCTTCTTGTGAACCACAGATCGGAATAATAATTCCTCTTCATTTTTTTAATAGTTTACACACACAATGGGGAATTCGCCCTTCCACACTCCAAAAGGAAAGCCCAGAAATATCCACTTTGCGCAGACATTTCGGGTTTTGTTCAGAAAAGGGGGTACACATGCAGCGACAAATAACATTTAAAGGCATGCTGAAATGCGAATTCATCCTCATTGGAAATGCGCTCTCTAGTTCTCATGTGAGAGTAATCATTTGATTGTCCATTATCCATTAATTTGTTCCTGCGTGTTTGCTTTCATGTGCGTAGTAAATTGTGTCGGATAAACCACAATTGAAAGAAAGGTGTATGAAATTACTGGGATCATGCACTAACATTCCAATTGTAATGTATAATGGAAAGTTGCAAGTGATACCCTATGAGTGATACCCTATGATGAAGGTTCATACTGAGCGTAATTTAATGACTAATTAATGCTACAGATCACATTGATATGGGCGAGTAACCTTTATGATTCATTTGAACCATATTAGCATATTATATGTATTAATAAGCACGATGATAGACAAGTATTTGACATAATGTATAGCCAAGTATGAACATGATAAAACTGAAAAACATTGCATTAATTACGGAAATCTACGTTTCTAATTATAATTTCAGAAAAAACACACCACGCTGGACACTATGAATGGTGTTGAAGCATACTGTTCCTATATTGTTAAGGTTTCTTTTTTTAATGTAGGACGCTATGTCCTGTTTCTCTGTTAATAGTACGATTAAATGAGGTGATGTGCCCTTCAAAATGGTCTTGCTTGGAATCACAATTCATTTATTGTTGATTATTTAAAATGTCACACTATTATGTAAAATAACCAAGCAAGGATAGATCATGCACATGGTAAAACAAACGTTAGTACCACATATGCAACACAATGTAAAGAAACCTAAATATCAAAGTAATTATATTCAGTTTAACAATTCGTTAACCTCATCAGAGAGCTCTTGACATCATCTGTTCACCATACCTATTCAGACAGAAAGCTGTGCATCTTTAGTTGCCTGACGCCAGCTACAAAAACATTGTTTCATCTGAAAAGAGAGGAGATGGGCATACGCAAAAAATGTGCACAACATTTTCTTTTTCAAGATTCTCTTTCTTGGAATTGCTGGCGCAAAAAAGGAAATTAGTCCATCATTCGTCTTGCCACACAAATTCCAATTCTGGCGCAACCAAGATGAAAACTAGGATTAACATTGTAGCGGTGATACGACACCAGCATTTTGTCCCTGTATGATTTGACTGATTTTCACCAGGGAACACATGCTACCGAAGTGCATATAAAGCATATTTTTCCAGCCCTTGCCACAGCACACTCTTAACTGAGTGTGCTCTCACTGGCCAGGACAGTGTGCTCAATTACAGAAACGATCCTCTGTCCTCAGCGCTGGCTAAACTTACACTGGGAGAAGAGCATCAGTTAATCAGTGAATGATGGAACCACGGTTTGAAATTGCATCACTGTATTTCACTTGAAGTGGACTTGGCCTCATTTTTAAAAGGGGAAGGGCCGGACATCCATTCACAGGCAGGTGCAGTGTGTACAGTGTGTAACTGCACCTGCCTGCAGTACAAAGCCATGGGCTTCATGGATCCTTTTCTCACACTTCCAAGGCCCACTCCCCCCACCTCTGTACTACCTCATGTGTGGTACAATCAGTGCAACTCCTGGCAGCTTCTTTACCACCTATCATCACATCTGAAATAATGTGCCAGGCAAATGCCAACTCGTTACTCCATTCATATGTTTCCATGATGCTGTGCAAATGAAGGAATGCTCCCTGGAGAGATCATATGGTGAAAATATGTAATAACAAAATATATATTATGGAAAGGACAAAACAAGTGTGTGGTTCCTTCCGTAATACTAAAGTGCCCAGGTGAACTTGGTGATCTGATCAAATAACATCTGGTGAGAGGTGGGGCATTCTGGAATCCTGTTCCTTATTTATATCATGGTATGTTGTCCCACATTTAGCCAGGGCAATGGAGAGATGTACTCTGCTTATGTAGCAGACTGTAGCCGTATATTTAGAGATCTCTTCTTGCCTATAGGAGATCTTTGTGCACTCAGAGGAGCCATGGTGACTCCTGAAGGCACTGTAGCATTCTATGCAGACATTGGCCCTCATTCTGACCTTGGCGGGCGGCGGAGGCCGCCCGCCAAAGTCCCGCCGTCAGGTTACCGTTCCGCGGTCGAAAGACCGCGGCGGTAATTCTGACTTTCCCGCTGGGCTGGCGGGCGGTCTCGTTCAGACCGCCAGCCAGCCCAGCGGGAAAGACGCTTCCACGATGAAGCCGGCTCGGAATCGAGCCGGCGGAGTGGAAGCTGTGCGACGGGTGCAGTTGCACCCGTCGCGTATTTCACTGTCTGCGCAGCAGACAGTGAAATACATGTAGGGGCCCTCTTACGGGGGCCCCTGCAATGCCCATGCCAGTGGCATGGGCACTGCAGGGGCCCCCAGGGGCCCCGCGACCCCCCCTACCGCCATCCGGATCTCGGCGGTCCGACCGCCGGGATCTGGATGGCGGTAGGGGGGGTCAGAATCCCCGCGGCGGTGCAGCAAGCTGCGCCGCCGCGGAGGATTCAATGGGGCCGCGGTACACTGGCGGGACCCCGCCAGTGGTGCCGGTCCGACCGCGGCTTTACCGCCGCGGTCGGAATCCCCATTGAAGCACCGCCGGCTTGTCGGCGGTGCTCCCGCGGTCCTCCGCCCTGGCGGTCAAAGACCGCCAGGGTCAGAATGAGGGCCATTATGTTCTGGGCGCTTGCACATCAAAGCATTTTTTTTTTACAATTACAAACTCCCAAAGCAGGAGTTTGTTTTTGTAAAACAATATAACAAATGCCACTGACATGGTGGGAGTGTGTTTCCCCAGTGTGGGGGTCATTTCTGTTTTCTACCTGGTCCTGAATAGCAAAAATGTATGTCAGGCTGCCTGGCCTAAATAGGGTTTGCATTCTGAGGTACTTAGATCAACAGTGCCATTACTGAGGGGTTGTCAGTCTAGGGCAGGCTTTTCCAACAAATAGCTCCTGAGCTACTGGTAGCTCTCCAGTTACCTGTACACTTTACTGCATGTGGTCACTTTTCCAACACTTAATATTAGTAGCTCGGGATAATTTTCTCTGAACATACATAGCTCTTGTTAACAGAAAAGTCAGGAGAGTCAGCAGAGCCAGAGGAGGCTCAGCCAACAGAAAAATTATGCTTCACATTAGCACCAACCTCTAAAGAAGAGTCGTGGTCTCCTGGTGAAAACATTATGGGCCTGATTACGACTTCGGCGGAGGGGATTACTCTGTCCCAAATGTGACGGATATCCCGCCCGCCGTATTACGATTTCCATAGGATATAATGGACTTGTAATTCGGTGGGCAGGATATCCGTCACATTTGGGACAGAGTAATCCCCTCTGCCAAAGTCGTAATCAGGCCCTATGTCTTCAAGTTGACTAGAAGAATTAGTAGAAGTTGTATGAATTTTTGTTTGCTTTAGTCTCTTCAAGATGGAACTATGAATTAGTTTGTCAAGCCATAGCATCATATATCCCAGGGAAAATAATTAAAAATAAGTGTTTGATATTTTATATGGATAAGAAAATATCAGAAAGGGAAAGGGTGTTCTGGGGTAAGTGGGCAGTGTGTGATGTTGTTACAAAACCCACAAATGGCTATATCTGGGCATCTAAGGCTTTACTAACCAAAGTAAGTTATACAATCGAATATCGGAGTATATATAACTGTTGCAAGTTATATGTAGACAGACAAGTTTCTGTCTTGACATTCTATGCTCTACATGTGTGCATTGTGTGCTATAGAGGCAAATTAGGCTATACGTGGTCTTGAGAGGTTATAATTTGATGTATGTGCCTATACAAGTGTGTATGGAGCTGTGTCTAGCATACGTGGCCACTTCGAATTTACAAGGCTACATATAGCATAGAGACTGTGGGCATATTATGCCCAACTCTAGAATATCCAGCTATCTTGGCATGTGAGGCTTCATCAGGACATATAGGCATAGGAAGCTCTGTGTAGGTTAGATACATTGATTTAGCAATGTGAATCATTATAGAGTCTATGGTGCTTATTATCCTTTAACTTTTTTGTTGAATGACAAACACACAAACAAAGAGCAAATTCCAGTGAACCTACAATAACTAGAATAGATAATGAATAAATAAAATACATAGTATTGCATAGGAAACCAAAATATTTAATACACTGGCATAAGAAGAATCACAAATTAAGCAATTAGAATGAAGTGTAAAGTATCATATCAATAAATAGACATAGAAAGACAGGAAAATGGGATAGGCAAAGAGATACATGAAATAGAAAAGAGAAAAAAGAGGGAAAGAGAAGAAAGAACAAGTGAAAATAAGCATTTCCAAAAGGGGAAAAAGACAAAAGTTTAAATGTCCTTACTACTAAACAAAATGTAATCTAAGTATAGTATTGACACTTTGTAAAACTGAGTGGTAAGTCAATAATAAATTCTAAAGCATCATATACATCCCAAGGTGGTATATAATTAGACTGAGAAGTTTTTTGTATTTCTTCAGTGTTGTCACAACGTGAAATCATTAGTGCCTAAGATCAAGAATCAAAGGTCAAATGATGCACGTCCTGAGGTATTGTTTGTTCCAAAGGTCATGTTTTGTCATGTTTTTACATGATCTTGCTAGCAGGTATAAAATGAAGGCGACAGAAATTCTGCTAACCCTAAACGTTCTGTGAATTGATTTCACTTGATCCTTCCTTTGTGTTGTGCGTATCTATGATTTCTTTAAAACACTGTTCGAAACCGCTTTAGAGTCCATGAACTGAAATTTCCTTTTCAGCAGCCTTTCTTAGTTGTAAAGAAAGGCAATGAACATCTAGCTATTCTGGTATTGATGGTGTGGGCATCGAGATCTTTCAACCCAAGTATGAGGTCCTTATAGGGGAAGTGAGTAATTTGCTACTGAAGAGTTCTAATTTTGCCCAGGGTCTACTACAACAAGCAATGCAAGAAGTGGATTTATTGTGTTCTCTTCTCGATAACTGGTACAGTCCCTTCTTTGTATGTCTTGGAACAATACTGCTGAATCCAAGACAGTTCCTGTGCCAGCAATGCAACCGCTTCAGAGAGTACCAGAGCCGTTGCTATGAGAGGTGTGGCTAGGGAGGTCACGTGAAACCAAGTCAATCTGGTCCCCCTTCATGAAAATATTTTTGTACTAGTGCATTCATCCTGCTTTCCCTTTCTCTAATTTTCTTTTGAGGCGGATATCGGGCCCTGTATGATTATCAGTCAAAGACTGACAAAAGAGGTTAAACCTACCCTTAGGTAGTCCCCTGATATTGGTAAGGGGGCCTGGGCGAATTTAGTTAATATTAAGTGGAAGAGGAGAGAAAATGAAGGAAAAAGAAGGTCGAATGGTGTTACAAGTAAGAAACAAAGGGTCAAGTGAGGAGATAATGGCGGCTGCAGAGAGAAGTGCTGCCTGGGGTCAAGGACAAAAATGAAGTTAAAAAAACGATTCCTTACCTTTTATCCTATTCCGCATGGTGAGGTGAAGGTTCTCTCCCTATAGCCCAGCCCTGTACTTGGAAATGTGGTAGCAACTCCTCCACTGATGCTGGGGGTGAGGGCAGGTCATGTTCCTCAATTTCAGATACTAACTGTAAAGTGTTTGTGGTACATGCTACTGTTTTTTACAAGCACTTCTGAACCCACCAGCTACATGATGGAACGTTATCCTTGAGTGTACAAGAGGTAAGATCTTGTGCACTTCAGGACAGTATTCCATTCTCCATCCAAACTGTGGTGCATGCCGCTTCATGATCACTAGTGGTGAAGCAGGGATTAGTAACAGTAGATGTTCATGCAGTGCACAGATGATACAGCTTGGAACATGAGTAGGACATGCCCCTGTATTTCTCAGATGTTGGAAACAAAAGCATGGCATGTAGATTATTCTTATACTCAGAGAAATGTCATGTTGTCAATCTCTGTCTAAGTTGAATCAGTGAGTAACAACTGACAATGATCCTAAAGTATACACAGTGGGACATTCCACTGCAGTGCACTCAGTACCTGAAGTCAGAAGTATACCACTTGCTCAAGTCATGCTTCTACAGTACACAGGTGCCGCAGTTTGGAAAAACGGTATGGTACCACTGCATTAGGCACATTTTCATCTGAACTGCCAGTACTGAACTATGCTGAACAAGGGTGTGTCACCTATATTTCTATACATACAGGCACATACTCACTTAGGGGCATATTTACAAAGAACTGCTGCAATGCAGTGCTGTGCCAAAATTGACAGCGTCCCTCTGCATCATTTCTGAAATGCAGGGATGCGCAGTATTTACTCAAATAAGGCGAATCCCTGTGTTTCCCTCTGCGCTAGTGCTAAATTAGCTACCTAGCACCAACACAGCCACTCTTGCGCCATGGTGCAAGGATAGCTGAGTTGCAGTGGAGCTTGTTTTTGTGCAGGAAGAGACATCTTCCTGCACAAAAACAATCTTTTCGATGGCGATTTGTGCTCTGTGGGGAATAAAAATTGAATTAAAAAACAAATAAAATAAGCACTTACCTTGCTCACCACCGCACCACTTCATCCGCTCCTGTGTCTTCAAATGCAGGCTCCCTGCCTACTCTGCGGCCAATCCTGACGCTTCGCAAAGCAGGGTCAGGATTGGCTGGGAGCGCACAGCCAGGGCGCTTCCAGGCAGACTGGGAGCTGGTGCAGGCTCTCTCCAGCCCGGCAACTGTGTATAAAGGACAAAGTGAGAATGCCACAAAGAAAGAGGAAGATGAGAGAAGGAAACAAAATGTAAGAAAGGTGGGCTGCATATGGAGTTTATATTCAAAATTATATTGTTTAACTTGTACGTATAAATCACATAAAACATCACTTGTCTTGTGTTTGAAACTACATAGTTCAGTGAGTCAACTGTCTTCTAACTCTCCGGTGCTTTTAGTTATCTCATGTGATGAGAGAGGACGAAATAGTGTTCCAGCTCTTTCCTTGCTTGGTCTCAAATTTTTGAATGATCTTCTTTCGAGGATAAAATCCATATATATCCCTCCTATATTTCAGGAAGGCTTTAAACTCATTCTTATTCTATTGATTGCAAATTAGCATTGTTGTTTTTATTATTATGAAAGCTGTGTTGTTCCTAGTACCAAGATGCTTATGTTGGTGAGTGTCAAAAAGAACAAGTGATGAATGGAATGCTGAACAATGTCAAACATTCACCCCAGTACAGAGATCTGGGCCTAAATTCTTCACCTTTTTGCTAGCCATGCCATTCCAGTTTGGATCCAACCATATGCAAATCAGTTTGGACCCTGCTTCCCATGTGAACAGTCCAGCCCGAACTGCCAGGCCAGGTCCTTCCTGGACTGGAAAGAAGCATCCTTGGAACAGTTTCAGGGTATCACCCCACATCAGCCAGGCTAGCTTGACTCCAGTGGCATGGGGAGCACATGACCCACATCTGGTCATATCCGTCACACTTACGGCAACAATTACAAAAAGAACCAGTGATGGAAGGAATGCTGAACAATGTTACCCGCAGTACAGAGATCTGGGCCTAAATCCATCACTTGTCTGGTTCCCATTCCATTCCAGTTTGGACCCAGCCTTATGCAAATCAGTCTTGACCCTGCTGAGTCCATACTGGGGTGGAATGGTGAGCAAAATAACAATGGATTAAACCCAGATCTGTGACTGGGGTGAACATTTGATTAGTTCTGCATTCTGTCCGTCATCTGTTCTTTTTGCCTATGTTGGTGAATGTGACACTTTTCAAATTTACTCCAATCCTCACAGAGGTCATATAGAGTATGTATGAAGGTAAACTATTAGGATGGTTGGCAGTCCGTCACAATTAATAAAGTCACACACCTGTAAGTTGGAGGCAAAGGTGACAGTAATTTAAACCTTAGATCAACCCATGATAGTTATAGCACAGAGCAAACAGGCTCACAGGTGTGCATCATTTAGAAGTAGTTAAAAAGTCAAAAACACAATAAAAAATCCCACTCCAATTTATAAAAAGAAAGAAATAATTAATGTGAAAATTGCTCCTACAGAGGAGATCAAAGCGAGAGAAACCTTTTTCTTCAGCCAACTGAAGCTGCACCTTGGCTGGATTGGCTTGGGTTGGTTGGTCCCTGGTTGTCTGGCTGTTGGACGTCAGAATTTATTTAGGTCCCACAGCATTTCAGAGAATGTAGTAGAAGTCCAGTTAGACACATCCATGGACCACAGAAGCTTGTGGATAGCACTTAGGAATCAAGACTCACTCCAGCAGAGGTCACCAATAGGGTCCAGTCCAGATCCAGTTGCAACTGATCAAGTGGGTACTCCAGTAGAAAGGCCATTTGTAGCTTGTGGGTTTGGACTTAGCCCTCCCTACATGGTCACCCCAAAATGTTTGGCTTATTTACCACCATATTTGTGCTGAAATTCATCTTAGGACTCTGTGCACTTTACCACTAATAACCAGTGCTACAATGCTTGTGCTCACTCCCCAAAACATTGTTTAATTGACTTAAACCCAGTTGGTGTATTTATTTACTAATAAGTCCCATGTGGAGTGGCATACCATATACCCAGGGCCTGTAAATTGAATAGTATGAGTGGGCCTGCAGCACTTATTGTGCTACTCACTTAAGTAGCACCTAAAAACATGTCCTACCATTGCAGCCTGAATGCAGTGTTAAACTGCTAATTTGACTTGGCAATATAACCCCCTTGTAAAGCCGTAAACTTCCCTTTTATTACACATAGGTAACTCCTAAGGTACACCCAAGGTAGCCCATAGGGAAGAGAGCTGTGTAATTAAAAAGGTGGGTATGCACGTTTTACATGATCTGGTAGTGAAAAACTCCTAATTGTTTTCACTACTGTGAGGCCTAACCATCCCATAAGATAACATTGGGGATTCCTTATTACATTTGATGAGTTGAAATCCCTAATTGGAAGCAGGAAGCTATGAAATTGTGGTGATAATCCCTTTTTAATGATAACGTCAGACTTTTCATTGCAATTTTGAAAATGGCACTTTTAGAAAGTTGGCATTTCAAGGCTCTTCAACTATTTCATGGTCTGTCTTGAGTCAAATGACTGAGTGTAGCAGACAGTTAGACTTTGAGAAATCCTCCCAGACATTCAAACAATAGAGGGGTTAGTTGTGTCTCAATGGGCCATTTGCTGGCAGGATGGGAGGGGCAGAGCTGAGTCCAGCCCCACTTACATGTGAATAGGATGTGCTCTGTCTTCGCACAGAGGACCTAACAACCCCTACTGTGACTGTAGCCAGCTTGGAGCCAGGGCAAGGGGAATCCTGAAATTCTGTGTACTTCAGACCCACTGTTCTGTTCACTCCTGGCCCTGTGGAAGGATCCCAGAGGACTACCTGCTGCTATGACCTGATGTGCACTCTAAACATTTGCTTTACTGTACCTGGAAGGCCTGCATTGCTTCCTGGAGTCTGCCTTGAACCCTCAGAGGCCAGCACTGCTGTTGAGCCCTGCATCTTCACCTGCACCCAGGGCTACCAGAGTGACTCCAAGGGCTAGTTTTCTCACCTCCTGTTCAGAGCCATGTTAGACCTGACAGCCGTAGGGTGGTCTTCCTCCAAACCTTTTGCCTACTTTCCTCATACTTTTGCTGATTTCTTTTTGTTGGCCTTAGGACTCTGAACAGTTTACCACTGCTGACCAGTGCTAAAGTGTGTGTGCTCTCTCTCTAAAATGTGGTCTGATCGGTATATACCTAACTGGTATATTTTATTTACTCTAAGCCCCTGGTAAACTGCAGTGCATGTGCCCAGGGCCTGCAAATTAAATGCTACTAGTGGGCCTCCAGCACTGCTTGTGCCAACCACTTAAGTAGCCCTTTAACATCTGTCCCAGGCCTGCCATTGCAGCATGAATGCAGTATTACACTGCCACGGCCAGTACTAGCAGTCATCAGTGCATGAAATACATTTTTCAGTTGTTCTTGTTTTTAATACTTAATTTAGGACAGGAATGACATTGGGTTAAATTTAAAATGTTGGCTATTCTTTGCATTTCATTTTTTTTGTGCAAAAAGTGAACATATTGTGGGGTAACAATATTTGACAGCATAGGAGGATGTTGTTTGAACATGTGGCTGTCAGCCATTTTGTGCCTGCAGCCAGTGTCCCTTTGCCATAGGCGTACACATGTTCTTTGTATGCCATGTCTCCTTGGCCCTTGCTGTTGTTGTTTGATCATGTGGCTGGCAACCATTATGTGTATGCAGCCAAAGTCCCTCCCCTTGCCATAGGCTTGCATGTATTCTTTGTTTTCCATGTCTCCTTGCTTCTTGTTGTTGTTGTTTGAGCATGTGGCTGACTGGCAGTAATTTTGGCCATCCAGCCAGTGTCCCTTGCCATAGGCTTGCATGTGTCCTTTGTTTTTCATACTTCCTTGATCCTTGTTGTTGTTTGACCATGTGGCTGGCTGGCAGACATTGTATCCATCCAGCCAGTGTCCCTTGCCATAGGCTTGCATGTGTTCTTTGTTTGCCATGCCTCCTTGTTCCTTGTTGTTGTTTGACTACGTGGCTGGCTGGCAGCCATTTTGTCCATCCAGCCAGTGGCTCTTGCCATAGGCTTGCATGTGTTCTTTGTTCTCCATGCCTCTTCCTTGCTCCTTGTTGTTGTAACTTGTTGGCTGGCAGCCGTTTTGTGCATGCAGCCAGTCTGTCTTTGACATAGGCTTACATACAAACATCGTAATTATAGATTATTTGTTTTTAAAGTTGTTAATTTTTTTTGCTATTTTGATTTTTACATTTATATTTTTAATTTGAATTTTTATACAATTTCGAATTAATTTTTAATTTGTTTTTTATTTGAATTTTTATATTTGAGTTTTATACTTTAAATAATTTTTTTGTTTTTTTACTTTTTTTGTTTGATTTTTAATTAATATTTTTTATTTCTTCTTTAATTTGTATATTTTATTTGTTTAATTTTTGTTTATATATTTTTCCATTCATCCACATCCATCCGATCCATTCCATTCCTCTATCTATCCATCCACCAAAGACGAACAGCTGCACTACACCATGGAGTTTCTTAGGTGTAATTCCATTTCCTCCAAGACAGCCTTGCTGTGTAGCATGACAGACAGATCAACAGAACAATTCATTTTGTTAATGACTATTCCATTACCCCTGGACCACCTTGCCACCTTAGGTTATTTAAAAGATTATTACATTTACCAATGCACCACTCTCTGCCTACCCCAGGTGTCTCCTTTTAAACAGATGGAGATAAAGCAAAGAGATGGATCTGACTGTTGTGGTTTCTGATTTAAAATCTATTTTTTTATGGTTTGGTAGTGTGTTTTGACTTTACAATGTTTGATTAAATGGGTATATTATATAAGTAACCAACCGTACTAAGATTGCATTTCTCTGTACTACTTTCAACCTGCCATAATGCCACGTTTCAATAACTGCATGTTTTTCTTGTTGGTTGTTTTTAGGTGCACAAAAGAAGAGACCCTACATCACCCACAGTACTACCAAAGAGAAGGCCTTACAGTTACTTTGGTCCACAGGTACCAAACCCTTTTGCTTGTGCATCTTAGTGCCACTGCCAACCTAGAGCTTAAGATGGCCCCAAAGAAAGTTGCTTCTAGGAAAGTGGCCAGTGAGAAGGAGCAGCTTTCTGCCAGTGGAATGCCAACTGCAACTTTTTTCTGGAGAACTGTGCCTGCCACACCGGCCTCCGGGGAGGAAACTTGCAGCAGCACTCCCCCATCAACAGCACTACCACAACCCAAGTCCAAGACCATGTCTGTTAGTGAAGCAGCCACTGCAATCAATGCAACACCGATGAGCAGTGATGTTAAATTGAATTTGTCCCTTTCACAAAGTAGTGCCCAATTGTTCCAGAAAAGAGAGCATAGTGGACAGCAGCCACAGGCAGATCTTCCCAGAGCTGGAGCAGAACAGGAGGTCAAGCTTCCTGCTGAACAAGAACCTTTTCTTTTAGAATCATTGGCTCCCAGATCTCCAGCAAGAAAAAGAAAGAGTATTACTCTACCATCTTCTCCAAGCACCACTTCTAATGACAATGATAGGGACATGGAGTGCGTCCAGAGTACGCCAGGCGAACCAAGGGAAAATAAAAATTCCAGAAAGCCTTAGAATCATGCATGGAAGGAGATGATGATGAGGCAGATGATGACAACGAGCCAGTCATTATGGAAGCTGGCACAGAGGAGTCTGAACATAATATCCAACCTGCTCTGAGGGATGTGGCATAGGCAGCACTGCCAGCTTCCACATTTATAAGGCCCCAGCAGAGATCTGTACCAACCTGTATCTCAGTAGAGGGCAGTGCAGGAGCCCACCTGTGTTGTTGATGATATGTTGAAGATATCTGCCCAGCGGTGCGTCAGCTGCTGGGTGATGCACTGGACCTGAGTGGCTGCCCTGACCAACCGGTGCACCCTAGCCTGGTGCTGCAGATGCTCCCGCAGTGGTTAACTGCTTCCAGGCCTGCTGCTGTGCCAGCAAGGCGGGAAGGTGGTGCTGCTCATAAAAAAAAACAGTGCTGCCACCTCTTCCTCACTAAAGATCAGCTTAGGCTGAACCCCTTGATGATGGCACCGCCCACTAGGCAGGCAGCCACTGTTGCTCTGCTGGTGCCATGGTGCTGGGTGGGGCAATGGGGTAGGAGAAAAAAACAGGAGGAAAAGGAAGGAAGAAATAAGGGAAAAATAAAGAAAAATACAAAAAGTCACAAAAAAATAGATAAAAATTAATGCATTTCCCTCAACACTGACCTATTGTCCCTGCTGTGAGGATCGAGGACACCACATCGCCATTGACACCAGCACATTGCTGCTGCTACAAGGATCATGAACACTGCATTGTTGCTCCAGTTCAAAATCCGCAAACCAATGCTGTTGAGGTGGGCAGAACTGGCGTATTTCCCTCAACACTGACCTATTGCTCCTGCTGCGAGGTTCAATGACATCAGATTGCCTTTGACACCAGCAAATTGTTGCTGCTGCAAGGATCAGGAACACTGCATTGCTGACTGTGCAATGCATCACCTCCATTCCCAATGCAACTCCAACTTTGTGGAGCTCAGAGCCGATGCATAACCTACATCCTTAGGATCAACACCAGCACATTGTCTTCTTTGCTTCTCGCATGTTATTCTTGAGGTTGATACAACTCTGAACCAACTTACTGATTCAGTGGGCCAAGGTTGGTCCCTGTATCCAACCTGTACTCCATTGTGGTGGGCCTGACCTTTCAAATGTGAGCTGGTGTAGCTTGACCAGATAGTCCTGGTTGGCACTTTATGCTTTTAAGCACTACAGCTATGATTATTCTTTAACAATTCATATCTCAACTTCTACTTATTCGATTTTTGTCGTTTTAGTCTTGTTTTGTTCATTAAACAAATTAAGATCTATTTTTCTAAACATCTGTGATATCTATCTGTGTGGTGTTTTGACACTTTTACTGTTTGAAGTGTTGCACAAATGCTTAACACATTTCCTCTTAAGTTGAGCCTGCATGCTCTGTGCCAAGCTACGAGAGGGTGAGCACAGGTTAATTTAGGATGTGTTGGCGGACTTACCCTGACTAGGACTGTGGTTCCAGCTCGGAAAGGGTGCATACCTCTGCCAGTCAGAAACCCAATTTCTAACAAGCCACAAGGATGCAAAAGGTTCCCACCATCTTAAACCCGCTCCTGGACTCATCCTGTGTGAGTCCAGAGCCCCCAAGAGGTGTCCCACTAGTCCTGGATCCTTGGTTGTGGTGCTAAAGATGCTTAAATGGCCAAATCACAAAACTGAGGACCTAGAAAAGTTTTTGGCCAAAACCTGCTCTGAGAACTAGGGGCTACATGTATGAAAGTTAGGTTTTGTGACTCGCAATTTGCGAGTCGCAAAACCTTGTTGCACAGTGTCAATGACACTATTTGCGATTCGCAAGTGGGTCACAAATTCTCTACCTCATGAATATTCTTACTGCCATTCACAAAGGGACACTGGTGCTAACCGCGATTGTTTTGCTACCGCATTCGCGGTCACAAAACAATCATACATGGGACTGCGACTCGCAATTAGGAAGGGAACACCCCCTTCCTAATTGCGACTCACTATCCCTTGCGATTCGGTAAATAGTTTACCGAATCGCAAAAATGGGTTCCAACGTACCAAAGTACATTTTGCACATCGCAAATGGCCTTATTTGCTGTTTGTGATGTGCAAAATGCTACGTGCATGTAGCCCTCGGAGAAGACTGGAACCAGCCTACTCGCCTATATGCCCGAGGTACATGGCCAGTCGCATTGACTTTGTAGATTCTGCTACATTCTTCACAGGAGCAAATCCTTTTTAGTGGTCCTTTGCCAAAGGGATATCCAGTTTCATGAAACTGTCTTCGGCTACAGCCCCATGCCTTCTGCCACTGGAGATTTTCAACTTCCATTTCAGAGACTAAGGGCCTGATAACGAGTTGGGCGGTCCATGGACTGCCAAGGCGGCAGCGGCAGTCCAGCCACATTCGGGTTGGTGGTCGAACTACTGTATTATGATGCATGCAGTTCCAGAGACCAAAGACTACTGCGGTCCTGCTGGCACCACCAGGCAGCACAGACCGCTGAATCAGCGAGATAAGTCAATGAGGCAGTGGAAGCCACTGTATCCGCTGGACAGATTATGAAGTTGCCTTCCGCCGACACGATTGCGGCAGTCCAACCACCACTACTCAGCTGGGGGAAATGGAGGCCTAAAAGGCAAGAACTCAGATGTAGGCAGCATCACACATCCTGTACTGCAATGGAACTGATCCCTCATGTCCTGCTGCTGCTGACAGATGGAGCCCAAAATCAACACTACTGTGGATGCAACTGACAGTAAGACCACACACCTACCCATGTCTCCAAACACCACAACATATTGATGCACCGCCATCGACCTGGTATGGCGCTGTGCTCCATGGGCTAAAAATAATCTTATGTGTCGAAGTTGTATGAGCCAATCACAGGCCCATGACATGCACTTTGAACAGGTCACTGACATTGCACTACCACACTCCACAAAACCACACGTCTGCACATCCCAGTTTCAGGAACAATGAAGTGTACATAACATTGTGTCACACAACAGCAACACCACAGCAACATCCCACCTACTAAATGAACTGACACCCTCACATTGCTCACTTGTCATGGCCTGCTGTGATATTAAATACACATATGTACAGATGTGTGATGAAACCCAAACACCTCTTTCCATGCAACATCCCTGTTATGGACCCTTATTTCTCACCCACATTGCAAGACAATAGAAGGCAAATGTGATGGACAACATTTTGACAAACAAATATACAAAACTCACAATGTAAACAATACCTGCATGTAGGAAAATGGCTCCTTGCTGCAGTTACCCCCTCACTTTTTGCCTGATATTGATGCTGACTTTACTGAGACGTGTGCTGGGATCCTGCTAACCAGGCTCCAGCACCAGTTTTCTTTCACTTAAAATGTACAATTGTTCCCACAATTTGCACACCTCTGGCACACAGATAAGTACCTTGTAAAAGGTACCAGTGGTACTAAGACCCGTGTGACCAGGGAAGGTCCCTAAGGGCTGCAGCATGTGTTGTGCCACCCTAAGGCACCCCTTACCTAACACATGCACACTTCCATTGCAAAATTTGTGTGTTGGTGGGGAGAAAAAGGCAAAGTCGACATGGCATCCCCCTCAAGGTGCCATGTCCACTAAACATTGCCTGTGGCATAGCTAAGTCGCCCCTCTAGCAGGCCTTATAACCTAAGGCAGGGTGCACTACACCACAGGTGAGAGCATAGCTGCATGAGTACTATGCCCCTACAGCGTCCAAGTCCATTCTTAGACATTGTAAGTGCAGTGTAGCCATATTAAGTATATGGTCTGGGAGTTTGTCAAAAATGAACTCCACAGTTCCATAATGTATACACTGAATACTGAGAAGTTTGATATCAAACGTCTCAGAATAATACACCTACACTGATGCTAGTGTCGGATTTATTAAAAAATGCACACAGAGGGCATCTTAGAGATGCCCCCTGTATTTTACCCAATCCTTAAGTGCAGGACTGACTGGTCTGCGCCAGCCTGCCACTGACAGATGAGTTTCTGACCCCTTGGGATGAGAGCCTTTGTGCTCTCTGGGGCCAGGAACAAAGCCTCCACTGGGTGGAGGTGCTTCACACCTCCCCCCTGCAGGAAATGAAACACATAGCCGCGATCCTCAAAGGCTCAGGCTTCGTGTTACAATGCCCCAGGGCACTCCAGCTAGTGGAGATGCCCACCCCCCAGACACAGACCCCACTTTTGGTGGCAGTTCCGGGGAGATAATGAGAAAAACAAGGAGGAGTCACCCCCTCAGCCAGGTCCACCCTTAAGGTGACCAGAGCTGAAGTGACCCCCTCCATGGAAAATCCTCCCTCTTGTTTTGGAGGATTTAGCCCAATAGGGATAGGGATGTGCTCCCCTCCCCAAAGGGAGGGAGCACAAGGAGGGTGTAGCCACTGTCAAGGACAGTAGCCATTGGCTACTGACCTCTGTCCCTAACACACCCCTAAATTCAGTATTTAGGGGTGACCCTGAACCCAGGATTTCAGATTCCTGATGGCCTGAACAAGAAGAAGGACTGCTGACCTGAAAACCCCGCAGAGAAAAAGGAGATGACAACTGCTTTGGCCCCAGCCCTACCGGCCTGTCTCCAGATTCCAAGAACCTGCAAAAGCAACACATCCAGTGGGACCAGCGACCTCTGCCGACTCGGAGGACTGCCCTGCAATTCCAAAGGAGCAAGAAACTCCTGTGGACTGCGGCTCTGTCCAATCAACCAAGTAAGAAGAAACCATCTTTAAAGGGAACCCACCTCACTCCTGAAGCATGAGTCCCCAACAATCTGCGCCCGACGCTCCCGGACTGTGTCCAGAGAAACCAACACTGCAGCAAGGACTCCCAGGTGACTCACATGGCGTGTCCACCCTGAGACAACCTTCCTGCACCCCCACGGCGACGCCTGCAAAGAGAATCCAGAAGATCCCCCTGACCGCGACTGCCCGGTAACAAAGAACCCGACGCCTGGAAGATGCACTGCACCCGCTGCCCCCAGGCCCGAGAGGAACCCACTACCAGTGCAGGAGTGACCAGCAGGCAGCCATCATATTTGCCCAGTTGGTGGCTGGCTTGAGAAGCCCCCCTGTGCCCTGCCTGCACCGCCAGAGTGACTCCCTTGGCCCTCCATTGATTTCAACACAAAAACTGTCACCTTCTTTGCACACTGCACCCAGCCGCCCCTGTGCCGCTGAGGGTGTATTTTGTGTGCCTGTTTGGGACCCCCCAAGTGCTCTACAAAACCCTCCTGGTCTGCTCCCAGAGGACGCAAGTACTTACCTGCTAGCAGGCTGGAACCGGAGCACCCCTAGTCTCCATAGGCGCTAAAGCTATTTGGGCACCTCTTTGACCTCTGCACCTGACCGGGGACAAATTTCACTTTGCACATGCCCCTAAAACACTATTTGAAAGGAACTGGGCCTTCGTGTATCTCAGAGAAAGCCAATAGTATAACCAGGTGACAAGCGTATCTGCCAAATGTGTAAGTGCAAGTCAGGAAAGCAAACACAACAGCAACAGCATGAGTCACACAAGTAGATGAAGTAGCTGGAAGCTACACACATGAAAATGGACACATGGTCAGTCAAATGTATGGGAAGGTAGCACAATTGAACACCCTACAAATGAGCTTTCACACATGATACAAATGTACAGTCTACATCAGGGGGACAAATGTAATCCAATATATGTTGACATTGGCCAAGCCAAGATGAAATTCTTACCACGTCAAACCACACACAATGCAATGACACCCCAATTGGATTACCACCCACATATCCATCCATTAAAATTCTCTTGTCCTAGGGGACACCAACACTGCTCCCAAAGTCAGATCTTGCCAACCATCAGCAATCAGGGAGCATCAAACACAACTGTAGGCATACATCACAAATTAGTGATCAAAAAGGTTGAAAAGTAATGGTAGGACAAATGTGTACCCCAAAAAAGCTTGGGTTTATTAACAGAACTTTTAAATGTGTTAAGGTCAATGGCCAGTCCACAAATATAAATCCTTTATACTGCTGTGCACCACAACGTGACTCACTGGCATAGAAACCTCCAAAGAAAGGGACATCAATTGGGCATGCCAGGCACCTCAATGATCCCCCTTGGGTGGGGTGGGATCAGATCTAGGATGGGTAGGTTTGGTTTTGGGAGGGTGAGTTTAACCTTAGAAGGGGCGGCCTTAATTTTGGTAGAGGTGGGCTTTTTCTTGGGGGTGGGAGGGCTATGGCGGTTTCAGGGTGACTGGGGCAGAGGTGACAGGGAAGGACTTGGATGTGGAAGGGATGGTTTGGGATGTGGGCAGGGTCTTTTTGGTTTTGGGAGGGGGGTTTTCACAATGCTAAGGGCAAGGTCACACAGGAAACTTTCTTTGGGAAAATGAGTAGCATCTGCTGAAGAGATTAGAGTTTGGGAGGTTGAGGAAGTGCTTGTCTTGGCTGTGTGTGTTGTTGCTGCTGGTGTGTGTGTGTGTTTCTGAGGTATGCTAGGGTTTGGGTGGTGTCTATTACATGTGTGAGTGTGAGCATTTGCAACTCGTAGGGGGCTGTAAGGTGGAGAGGATGGCTAAGGTGGGAGTGGTGGCTCTGTCTGTGGGTGTTGGGGTGGTGCCTGGGGGTATCGTGTGTGGCTTTGTGGGTGTTGGGGTAGTCTCTGGAGGTATGGTGTGCATGTGGTGTGATGTATGTCAACAGTAAGCTAATGATCGTTCACCATTTACCATGTGCTAAGCACATTGCCAATTGATTCTACATCATTGGAATGTAAATCCACATTTATTTATTTATTTAAAACACCTGTAAAGCACACTGCCACCAAAGAAGGTATCCTGCTGCTAGCCACAAGCATAGACAGACAAGAAAACTGCTCACCAACAAACTACTGGAGGAAACTGGCCAGATTATTTGGGGAAGAGCCAGGTCTTAAATGCTTTTCTAAATTGTAGGAGGTCGGTAAGAAATCTCTTTGAGACCGGGAGCTAATTCCAGAGATTGGCTGCTCCAATCATGAATGTCCGACCACCATGCCGGGCCTTTCTGAACTTGGCCACACAAGCCAGGTTCGCCAAGGAGGAAGAAAGGTGTCTGTTAGGGTATATCTTCTCAAATTCCTTTGTGAAGGGACAGGTCCTCACCCCTGCAAAGCTCGAAACACAATACAAAGTGACTTTAATAGAGTTTTCTGTTTAAGCTGAAGCCAATGAAACTCCTTCATAGCTGAGGAAGAAGAGACATTTCCGGGTCTATTTAAAGTAAGTTTAGTGGCTACAGCTTGTACTGTTGACAGCTGATGCAACAAATATGCTGGGGAACCCAGGAAGAGAGCATTTCAGTAGTCAAGTAGACTCAGAATAAGACTGTGTATCACTAGGGCTCTGACTGTAGATGGAAGAACAGGGAGGATCTTACCTACGGCTTGCAGCAGTGTAAACCTGCAGTTTTATTCACATGGCTTTCCATGCTAAACATTTTGTCAAAGACAACTCCCAAGTTATGAACTAAGTTTTCCGGCACCATGGTGCTGTCAGATTAAAATGCCCAAAAGTAGATGGAAGTGTGGCCAACTCCTTGTCAGAAGAACAGAGGAGCACAGGAGCAGCTTTTCTGCATTAAACTTTAATAAGTTTGAGTTGAGCCACTGCCTGATCTCATACATGCAGTCATGAAAAGAGGCCTTCTATTGTGCATCATCAGCACAGTTAACCCACTGCAAATTATGAGATTTAGCCAGAGAGATCAAGGGCCCACATAGAAAAAGAACTGGGCTAATCAAAGAACCCTGAGAGACACCTTGGTTTAAAGTCCTGAATTTTGATTGGAAAGGAGGGAGAGAAACCGCCTGACATCTATCCAATAAATATGAACGGAACCACTCCAACGCTGTTCCACCCACATTGTGAGTCAAACTGTAGTCCTACTTGTCATTTCCTTCACTTCTTCTGCAATTGTAGAATACCAAATTATATGGAGTGATAGGTGAGGGTATGTGTGAGCCTCAGGTGCCTAAATGGTGACACACTCCTGTTTGTGGAGCCACATGAACTGTAGGCCCATCACATATGTCCAATTCCTAACACATGTTTGCATGCACTCACATGTGAGGGAATCAAACTTCATCCCATGAAGACAGGTAGACAATCCATGAAACAGCAGTGTAAATGATATGGTAAAAGTGAAAGGTAGACATGCTAATCTAGGCACAAGGAGTGATGGCAATAGTGATGTCACTGAAATAATGTCAATGGACATACAGTACTTACCAAGGGAAAGTATTTTTCTGTTGCTGCACCCAAATGGAATATATGCTCTGTCACATGTATGATGGCCACCTTCACATGAGAGACAGTAGTGAGGCACCAGCACTCATGACACACTTCAGATAAGTGGCTTATGGGTAACAGATGCCAATATACTCACTTGAGCAGACTCGTGGCTGAGAACAGTCGTCTAGTACCCCATGTTGTATGTTGTTGGGGCTGACACACTGGAGACAAGCGGACTGTTTGGTAAAAATGACACCCATAACAACAAACAATATGACCTGATTGATCACTGTACTCAGACATGTGTTGGCCCTGGAGAGTAAATTGGGTGTACACTGTACACTTTTGAGTCCTAGGTCACTGGGCCAATAGGCAAGGCACATCAGCATGCACCAACTTCCATACTTACATGCACAGTTACTCATCTTCTGTGTCACACATAGCCCATCTCCAATCTTCACGGGGGAATGGCAGACTTCAACATATCAACTTGGCAATGTAACAAGCAGGAACTGCCCAGGATTAACCCGATTGTAGATGCTGTGCTCCCCTCAAACACCCATCAAGCACGGGTATGCCACCACCAGAATGGGTGATCAGGCTCTGCAGTCTGCCCCGCCGACATGGGGAGGACAACCCCAGCTGGGCGTCTGCAATCTGCCAGGCCCAGCGTCTCAGGTCCTCCCACATCTTGAGACAGTGGGCACTTCGCTGGCTATGGACCACCGGGGTCCTCACCTTCCAGGCAATGGCTCTCCAAATCCCTTTCTTCTGATGGGCGTTGACCTGTGTGGATGCAATAGAAAAATGAAAAGTTTACAATTCCAGTTTTTTGTCCAACGGTTGTGTCACACACATTTCAGAAACACCAAACACAATAATGTTGTAATTGTCAACACACCACAAGTGTGAAGCACACATGTTGATGAGCACAGGGACAGAAAAACATGCTTTTGGTGTCACCTGCAGACTAACCTACTACCCTGTTCACGTCCTACACTGACCAAGCAGGCCCACTGACATCAGGTAGCTCAAGCAACATGTACTGTAATGTGAGCCACAACACAACAAACCATTTAACCTTCTGAAGGGTGAACTCCTTGAGCCTGACTGGACAGACACATTTACATCCAGCCACATTGACCCAATGCATACAGTCCCTACAGGCAACTACCATAGTACAGACTATAACCTAAGACTTAGGTGACAATGACAGGGCTGCCATGGGTGGCACATTAGGTCTTTTCCCTGTGCATGTGTGGACATGTGAACTACCCAATGTAATCCCATACTACTACAGAGTGGGTTTGTGTGGTATGTACTTGAAGCGCAGAACACACATTTTACCATATGTGACGATCCTATAGATATGGCATCCAACATACTAAGGTATGTTTGGTCTGACTGATTGCATGTAACCAAGTTAATGAGTCATATGTAATGCCCTCCCCTGAATCACTCACTTTTATGCAATGTAAGTTTGTCACTTGCTTAATATGCATGTACTGAACAAATATGACTTATGGAAAGGTGACAATAGAGCTGTTGGAGAAAGGGACCTGCCATAAGTCAATGGCACACATTGACAATGAGGCTCAATGCAAACATGTTCTAGGTCAAAGAGTTACATCATGACCCATTCCTAATGTAGTCAATGTACAACGGACTTCTGGACAAGTTGTGACACTCAAGACTCATTTTGGCCAAATTGAAGGATCTTCAGGTCTACTGGGAGTGGGGCTGGTGCCACAGTTGCATAGTCACGGTAACTCTACCCCATCCTAGTCTATGTCCCATATTGTGAGAAACATATGACATGGCCTGATCTCTGCAGGCTGAGCATGCAGAACCTACATGACACTCACATTTTCATCCCTTCCATGCATGATAGTACATCTATGCCCATCCTCTATGAGGATTCAGGGTTGTGTGGCAATCTGAAGGGCACAGTGATGTTTACATGGTTCTCATACAACAGTTTGGCAAGGCTAGAAGTGGACTGAGGGATCTATGGGACTATATTGATTGCTAACAAGATTATAAAATGACTAAAACAGTACACATACACAGTTCATGCTGTAATGCACATACATGCTGTTTTACATTTACAAAGATAATATCCAAAGATATGGTATTGTATGACTGTAAAGTCTCCTGGCCTACATATATGAATGCAACAGATGGAGGACGTAGGGCTTATCACACAACACAATAGTAATTTGAAATACATAGAGTACTTGTCTCCACTACCAGCACCATGTACAACCCATGCATGGAATACAAAATGTGACAATAGGCACCCGAAACGTCTCATTCGCACTCAGAGTCCTATTGCAGCGTATTATAGCCTATGAGGAAGGAAAGGAGGTGTTAAACAGAGTCAAACATGCCTTTGAGGTTCTTACCTGCTCCTCCGGTGAACCATAGAGCAAACAGCAGCTGAAGTGGTGGAGGTGTTGATGGAAGCAGTGTCAGGAGTCAAGTGAGTGATTAAGCAAAATGGGGCGTACATGTAAGCCACATACATAGTCATCGCCACCTACGGGCGCAGCCATTGGCCTGTGACCGTCACAGTCACCAACGTTAGACTTTAGCTGTGTCCGCTGTGGTTGAGACCAACCAATGAATGGTAAACTTCCTCTGGCGGTCGCGGGCTGTTTCTAATGTCCAGTGAACTAGGTCAGGCACCCACAATTTTGTTTTTTTATAAATACAGTACTGGGCCCTGTTAAATGTGACACATCACTATATGTGTCTGATCATCACAAAAAATTTATAGCAGCCTAGTGTACTGTGTTGCTGGTCACAGATTACATATTATAGTGGTGTACTGTCCACTGGTGGTTGGAACGGACTGTTAAATTTAGAGGGACACAAGAGGAGCAGGTAGTTGGGTGATCCCCAAATCCATGTTGTTGAGACATGTGTACACATCCATAGGGCTCACATTTGGTCCTTGAGTAGTAGACAGATTTGATGTGTAATGGGTGTGATGTATTTCCAGTCAGTAATGCTTTCTCCGATTATTTTGGTCCTATTCATCATGTATGTTGGTGTGGACACAGTGACTAATGCTCCAATTCATTTGATTCCACAAATAGGTACCCTGGGGGTAGGAGGTGACAAGAACCACTATACCGTCCATTGACAGCAATGGAAGAACGGCATATCATCAAACAGCTCAGTCTCTATAGGCAAACTATTGTGGATTTATGTTATTAGTTGGAGCCAGATCGGATGTCTGAAAACACCAATCCAATATGCATTCCACCCATTGCTAAAGTCATGGCAGTATTACGCTTTCTGGCCACAGGATCCTTCCAACATAAAGTGGCCATATCTAGTGGTATGTCCCAACCTATGTTCAGTGGTGTGTTAAGAGACGTACTATCAACAGTGATGAAACACATTGACAGCTATATCATCTTCCCCAGATATTAGGATTAAGCTAATGTGAAGGCTGACTTCTATGGATTTGGTTGACTCCCACATGTGGTGGGAGACCTTGATGGCACCCAAATTGCATTTGTGCCACTGCAGACCAGCGAGCAGGTCTATCGCAACAAAAAGCACTTCCACTCTATCAAAGTGCAAGTTGTCTGCTTATCAGGTCTCTACATCTCAAATGTCTGCGCCCGGTTTCCAGGTTCAGCCCATTATTCCTTTGCAATGTGGAACAGCACCATACACCAGCTAATGTCACAACTGCAACCAGAGAGGGCCTGGCTGGTTGGTAAGTCACATCTGTCCTGATTTTGTGCGTGCACTGTCAGGTGCTACAATCATGAGGTGAGAGACTCATTGTAGCACTTGTGTCTCATTCCAAAACAGGAGACTCAACATATCCTAACTGGCCTTGGTTGTTGACACCGCTGAGGAATCCAACTACACCAGGGGATATCCTCTTCAGTTAGGTCAATGGAAGATCACAACAGGCACTGGAACAGGGTTTTGGGCTCCTGAAGGCCTGATTTTGCTGTCTGGACAAGACTGGGGGAGCCCTCCTGTACTCACCCGGGAAGGTGTGTCAGATCACTGTGGCATGCTACATACTCCATAACATTGCCCTGCAGAGGAATATCCCTTACATCCCAGAGCAGGGGGAGCCTGGGGTGCTACTGGGTGAGAATCCTTAAAAGCCAAATGAAGATGAAAGTGATGAAGAGGAAAGAGCTGACTTGTGACAAGACAGCTTCATCTCATGAGTGTAAGTATGTAATGAGATATAATTACTTTGACTGTACAATTAGCTGTAGTTGTGATGATGTGTGGAGGATATTTTGAGAAATGGTGAGAGAGCTAATTCTCAGGCAAAATCTGCCAAAGTGTGTTTGATGAGGAAACTTTTGACACATTCACATTTTGATGATATTGCTTTGTTTGTGTCAGATTTTTCAAATGGACTTTGTGCTCCAGACGTTGTCTATGTGACTTGTGTCATATGTGTAATTTCATAACTATACTCCTTGTTTTGTTCTTTCTTCACCTTGAGATCTTCATTTGAGCATTTCAGAGTTGTGACATTGGCAGGTGTATCATGCTGTTGGGACATACAAAGACCTCTGTCAAGACAGCTTGCACAGTGATAGGATAGAAGTGCAGGAGACTCCGTTGGACTTGTTCATTGTTGTGTGTTGGCCATAATGCTTCATGTGTGTCATCATGTGGTCAGTAAAAATGTGGTTGTTGGCCAAAATCATGTCAGTTCACTTTCACATTGGCTTAACACTTTTGTTTTTGTCTGGACTGTTTGAAGCTGTTAATGTGTTTCATTACTGTAAGCCAAAGTACCTGTGGCACATCACTGACAATTGTTTGTGTCGTACCACCAGATGCAGTAGCAGTGGATTGTAATGACCCTATAATCAGAGACAGTTGTACTGCCATCAATATGAGGATTGCATTATAAGAGGGGGTCTTTCTTTTGAGAGCTAGGGGATATGGCTCCAGCTGATTATGTCAACCATATACATGTTTGGCTGTGTAACATGTCAATGTCTGATATGTCCATTTCTACAATGTTCTGGGGGTCTGTACCAGTAGATTTTGTGGCCTGTGCAGTCTGATGTGGCCACGTCTGAATGTCTATTTTTCTGGCATCTTGACAGCTTATGTGCTGAACAATGTGATAAAACCTCTACTGACACAAGGTGTTTAATGGTTATAATCCTGAGCTGGGCACATTATACATGCAACATATCCCTGCTTGCACAAGTAGCATGTATCTTCATCATATGGTTCATATGGTCTCACATATCAACATAGCTAAATGTACATTATGAGACAGCAGACAATGAAATGTACCTGGTGAATTTATTACAATGCTAATACAGAAAAGTAATTTGAGACAGAAAATAGCAAAAATGTACAGTGAAGGGGCCAGTCATGGTGAATGAAATCATTGGAGTAAATGCCACATAATTGGAAGTCCAAAGTCCAGAGTACTCCTCCCATTGAACTGGAATGCGGTTCAGGATCAGTCCACAGAGTTTATGTGTGACACACAAAGGAGGAAATTAAGGCTGAGGTTTCTTGCTGGCAGTGGTGGGTGTCTTGCCATCTGCATCTCCTGGATTGTTGCATGGACATCTCCTCTTGAGGGGGTGGATCAGGTGATGCAGAGGAAAGGGTGTCTGAGGGTAGTTGTGCCTCTGGCAGGCCCTCTGTGCCTGTGGCTGCTGCAGATGTACTTAGCCTTGAGATATTTGTCCCACAGGAAAGGGTGGATGGTGGTTGAAAAGCAATGTTCATGGCTCTGTGGATGTCCCTCAGCACCCCTGTTAGGGTGCCTATGTTTGAATTGATGTCATCGATTTTTTGGCACATGTCCCTCTGCAGCTGCTTCATTTCCTGGAGTTTGGTCAATACCTGGCCCTTCACGCCTTGGGACTCCTGATAGACCACCGAGATGTGGCTGATGAGATCTTGGTCGACAGCAACCCCAGTGGCCTCAACCCACTGGCCCCCAGCATCCCTCCCATGCACCCTACCACCACGAGCCTGTGCTCTTGGCACAGGATGGCCCCTCCAACTGTGCCCGGACCCTCAGTATCAGGAGTGTTGGGTTGCATCTCAGGATCAAGGATTGCGGTCACAAGATGGTTCGAACGGTGCTAAGTACACAGGTTGGGGGCAAGTTGTTGCCTGGGATGTTGACACAACAGGGCTGGGAGGTGTCATTGTGGGCACAGTGAGACTCAGTGTTGCCCTCTGACCAGGTTAAATAGATGTGCCAGGATTGTCCTCCATTTCTACAAGTCCAGGCCTATCATCATCACTGAAGGGTTCATCCAAGGGTGGCATGTGGGTGTGGTAGGAGGACACGATCTGCCTATGGGCTGTGCCAGCTTGACCTGTTGAGTAAGAGGCTACATTATTATTTGTTGTAGTGTGACATCTACCTCCAAAGGCTTTGTGTTACAGAAACTAGAAACATGGGACATTCTTAAGTTTGTAGGTTATCCTATTGTGCCATGGTACTATGGTTTAGGAGTATTTGAAAATCACATATGTGAAGCTTGCCTAAACTATTAGACTCAAGCAGATGTCCTGATCAATTGCATTTTGGATGAGGGAATGACAATGACATCTTACCAATAGTGAAGCCAACATGGTGGAGAAGCAACATGTGAATTTGCCCAGTCAGAGGCCTAGTTGAGTGTGATACGGGCAAACACACAATTTTGTTGTATATGTATCTGCAGTCATCATGTGTACAGTGCTGTGTCAATGTAGCTACTACCACTCTGCTGAGGCAGCTAATGGCCTCAGGAGTACTTGGTGTACACACTGGGTAAGGTGTCATTCCTGCCCTCAATGATTAAATCTTGGGATACGAGGTCAAAACTGAGCTAGGTAGACAGACATGTCTCTGAGTTGAGCATGATCTATATATTGCACACTCTCAGGTGAGTAAACTTCATTTGAGAGTTCACTAACAGATATATTTAGGCAAGTGGACCCTGGCTGGTGTTTAGAGTTACAGAAACAGGGCCTCCTGGGAGTTGCTGTCAGGTCACTCCCTCTACTTCCCAACACTTGACAAATGATATAACCCCAGGTGAGAAAACTTCATTTGAAAGTTAACAAACAGGTGTATATGGGCAAGTGGAGACTGGGCTAGTGGTTGGAATCACAGAAACAGGACCTCCTGGGATTTGCAGTCAAGTCACTCCCTCTACTTCCCAACACATCACAAATGGTATCCTGCCAGGTGAGTTAACTTTATTTGAGAGTTCACTAACAGGTATATTTGGGCAAGTGGACACTGGGCTGATGTTTGGAATCACAGAAGCAGGGCCTCCGGGGAGTTGCAGTCAGGTCCCTTCCTCTACTGTCACATAGGTTTTCATTATCCTAACAAGACTACTGGATTTGGGTGGCAGAATCACCTGAATTGTGGGGTACTGAGCACAATCCCATACCATGTGAAACCTGTTGGCCTAATCGGGGTTTTCTGACCAACTAGCTGTGCCTCATCTCCCCCCAAGAGTGGGGATCTGTAGGAGGCTGGCCTGGTTTGTAGTGGGTACCAAAGGTACTTACATCCATATACCAGGTTCAGTTATCCCTTATTAGTGAAATGTAGTCAGTGTCTAGAAGCCAGGCTGTCTGTAGGCAGAGCAGCTGAGGCTGAACTAGGAGACATGCAAAGCTCTTGCAATACCACTGTAGTCACACAGTACTCACACTCATTAAAGACAATACTCAGTGTGACAAAAAAAAAGGTACTTTATTTTAGTGACACAAGGCCAAAAATACTTTGGAGACTATACTCCCTTAGGAGGTAAGTAAAATACACAATATATACGCTAGTAACCATAAACAGGTAAGTACACAGTCAGAAAACAGTGCAAATAGTGAAAATAGGTTGCAATGGGTCTAGGGGGAACACAAACCATATACTAAAATAGTGGAATGGAAAAGTCGGTCTCCCACCTAGGCAAGTGTAGTGTGTAGAGTGGCGCTGGGAGTGTAGGAAAACACCAAAGGTAAGTAATAGACCCCACCCCAGAGCCCAGGAAAACAGAAGTAAATCATAGTACGTTTCCTGAAACATACAAGAAGTCATCATAGAAGATTATACAAGAACCAGAAGAGACTGCAAGATCCCAATGATGGATTCCTGGACCTGAAGACCCGTGGAAGAAAGGGACCAAGTCCAAGAAGCACTGAAGAGTCCAGGGAGAACAGAAGCCCAGGCTAACCCGGATGAAGGTGCAAAGGAAGAACCACCGGTGAGGAGACAAAGGGGGTCATTCTGACCCCGGCGGTAATTACCGCCATGGCGGAGGTTGGCGGTAGTACCGCCAACAGGCCGGCGGTGCTCCGCCGGGCATTCTGACCGCGGCGGTACAGCCGCGGCCAGAAGCGGAAAGCCGGCGGTGTACCGCCGACTTTCCGCTGCCCGTCAGAATCCTCCATGCCGCCGCCATGGGGATTCTGACACACCCTACCGCCATCCTGTTCATGGCGGTTCTCCCGCCAGGAACAGGATGGCGGTAGGGGGTGCCGCGGGGCCCCCGTAAGAGGGCCCCACAAAGTATTTCAGTGTCTGCCTAGCAGACACTGAAATACGCGACGGGTGCAACTGCACCCGTCGCACCTTCCCACTCCGCCGGCTCAATTCTGAGCCGGCCACCTAGTGGGAAGGTTGATTTGCCCTGGGCTGGCGGGCGGTCTTTTGGCGGCCGCCCGCCAGCCCAGGGCAAATCTCAGAATCACCGCCGCGGTCTTTTGACCGCGGTGCAGTGTTCTGACGGCGGTACCTTGGCGGACGGCCTCCGCCGTCCGCCAAGGTCAGAATGACCCCCAAAGTCAGTATTGTACCAAAGAAGACAGATGCAGGTTTCTGGTTGTTGCAGAAGATTTCCCACGCAGGATGGATGAATGCAGTCTGGTTTCCTTCGCTGGATTCCACCAACAAGCCTTGCCACACACAAAGCTCACAGTTAGCAGAAAATGGCGCTGCCCGGGACCAGGAAGGGACCTGGTGGCTTCTAACTATGAGGAGGAGACAGAGGGGGCTCTTAGCAACTTAGAGAGCCCTCAGAAGACCAGGCAGCGCACACAGGAGTCCCACAGCACGGGGACAAAGAAGGTGCAAATGGAGGCCCAGGCAGCACGACATAAAGGATTCCCATGCAACTGATGAACCACTCAGGAAGCGATACATCTCAGGATGGAGTGCTGGGGGCCTAAGCTGTGCAGTGCATAAAGAACTTCTTAGAAGGTCGCACACAAGCCTTTGCAACTGCAAGTCATGTGGTGCACGTGGTACTGTCTTGCCTAGGAGGCAAGCTCCTACCTCTACCAAAGTTGGACAGCTGGACGTTGGGACTGTCAGAGTCACTTTAGTTCACATCCCGTGTTGCTGGATCCACGCCTGCCATCTGGAGAGGGGACCTAAGCCACTGGTTGTTGCTGCAGGGGGTGCCTGCTAAAGCAAGGAAGTGACTCCATCACTCTACAGGAGATTCCTTCGGTTCTTCTGGTGCAGGCTGAAGACAGGCTGAAGACAGACAGTCCTCGGAGGATGCATGACCTGGAAACTGTTGCAGTTGCTGGCAGGAGCTGAAGATACAATGTTGCAGAAGTCATCTTAGCTTCTTTGCTGCAGTTTTGTAGATTTCCTGGAGCGGTCAGCGGTTGTTCCGTGGGTGGAAAATGAAGTAAAGGATGCAGAGGATTTCTGATGGAGTCTTGCAATCTAAATCTGAAGGAACACCTAAAGGATAGACCCTAAATAGCCCTGAGAGGGTATTGGCCATCTAACCAGGTAAGCACCTATCAGGAGGGGTCTCTGACGTCACCTGCTGGCACTGGCCACTCAGATGCTCCCAGAGTGCACCACCACCTTGGAATCCAAGATGGCAAAACCCAGGGACACTCTGGAGGAGCTCTGGGCACCACCCCTGGGGTGGTGATGGACAGTGAAGTGGTCACTCACCTTTCCTTTGTCCAGTTTTGTGCCAGATCAGGGACTGGGAGTCCCTGAACTGGTGTAGACTGGACTATCCAAGGAGGGCACCATCTGTGTCCTTCAAAGCATTTCCAGAGGCTCTGGGAGGATAAACCCTTCCATGCCTATAGCACCGATTTCCAAAGGGACAGGGTGCAACCCCTCTTTCCCAAAGGTAATGATTTGTTCTGCCTTCCTGGGATTGAGCTGCTCAAGCCCCAGGAGGGCAAAAGCCTGTCTGTGAGGTGGCAGCAGCTGGGGCTGCCTGGAAAACCTGACAAGGCTGGTATGGCAGTACTGGGGGTCCACTGTGGAGCCCCCAGAGTGCATGGGATTGTGTAACCAATACTGGAATCAGCATTGGGGTTAGACACCTTACATGGCCATATTCGGGGTTACCATTGTGAAGCTGGACATAGGTATTGACCTATGTCGAGTGCATGCGTAAAATGGCGTCCCCGCACTCATGAAGTCCAGGAAAATGGGCCTGGACGATGTGGGGGCACCTCTGCTAGTGCAGGGATGCTCTCACACACAGGTACTTCGCACACAGCCTTCAGTGTTGGAAGACCTGATATATAGGTGACTTATAAGTGAAAATGGCTGTAAAATAGTGTATGCACTATTTCACACAGGCTGCAATGGCAGTCCTGTAGAAGCATTTGCATGGGCTCCCCATGGGTGGCAAAAGAAATGCCACAGCCCATAGGGATCCCCTGGAACCTCAATGCCCTGCGTACCTAGGTACCATATACTAGAGACTTATAAGAGGGGACCAGTATGCCAATTTGGAGTGATATACTGAGTTACCAGTATGCAGTGACAAATTTGGAAACAGAGAGAGCATGAGCACTGGGGTCCTGATTAGCAGGACTCCAGTGACAATTTAGAAATAGTGGAACACACTGGCAAGCAGGCCATAAACCATAAGCACTGGGGTCCTGACTAGCAGGATCCCTGTGGCACAGTCAAAAATACACTCACATCAGGCAGAAATTGGGGGTAACATGCCAAAAAGAGGGTACTTTCATACTGGATAATTGTGGCAACCGGGCGCATGACAGAGAGTACTCCTCAGGGTAATCGTGGTCGATCAGATCTCATCTCTTTCTCTCAGTTACATTAGTCTCACACAGGCAAAGACAAACAGAAGCAGAGTATAGTTCCATAAGGTTTATTGAAGTAACTGCATCTTAGATAAAATGGCATGTCCTGCAATAACTAGGATGATAAAACACACTAGAAGCAAAATTGTGACAAGGAGAGTGAAACACAAATACAGTCTCACCATACTGTCACTAGGAATATTATACATATATTTCCTACCTAAGCAATGTTAGAGCACAGTGTGATAAGTCCTAATCCGCCCTTCAGGTTTGCCCCCTGGGAAGACACCACCCCCTATACCTGAGCAAGGAAGACTGTTGTCTAAAGAGACATCGTCCACATATAGGCCAGGGATCCGGCAGTCTAAGCAAGCAGCTCTAGCAAAGACGTTCAGCAATCAACATGCAGTCGTGGTTATCTGGCTGGAATCTCCCTCTAACGTGTATGGGCCAGAGAAGTGTTTTATAATAAAACAGTTGATGTTTTAAAAGATCCCCACATAAGGATATGTATGTTTCTGTAAATGTCGGAGGCAACCCTATCTGACTGCAGCCTTGAAGAAGGCACAAAGTGCAATGTTAAGAGCATGATGCTTTCCTAGGTGAAAGAACAACTAGATAGGGAAAATAATACAACACTGCAAATGTGACTATTCCCAGAAAAATAAAGAGATGCTGACTAAAATGTGATTGGGCTAAAGTGCACAATGGCAGGCCTAGTTTGCTAAAATAACGTGTCTAAATCATGGCTAAAATGGTTATACAACACTACTTCCCAACACTCGAGAAAGGTATACTCCCAGGTGAGTAAACCTCATTTGAGAGTTCATGTACAGATGAATTTGGCCGAGTTCACAGTGGGCTGCTGGTTGGAGTTACAGAAACAGGGCCGATTGTGCTTTGCAGTCATGCTACTCCCTCTACTTCCCAGCACTTGACAAATGGTATACTCCCGGGGGAGTAAACTTCATTTGAGAATTAACAAAGAGGGGTACTTGTTCAAGTGAACACTGGCTAGTGGATGGAGTTAGAAAAACAGGGCCTATTTTGCTTTGCAGTCAGGTTACTCCCTCTGCTTGCCAACACTTGACAAATGGTATACTCCCAGGTGATTACACTTAATTTGAGAGATAACAAACAGGTATATTTGGGCTAGTGGACTCTGGGCTCATATTTGGAATCACAGAAACAGGGCCTCCTGGAAGTTGCAGTCAGGTCACTCACTCTACTTGCCAACACTTGACAAATGGTATACTCCCAGGTAAATACACTTCATTTGAGAGATAACAAACAGGTGTATTTGGGCTAGTGGACTCTGGGCTGATAGTTGAAATCACAGAAACAGGGCCTCCTGGAAGTTGCAGTCAGGTCACTCACTCTACTTGCCAACACTTGACAAATGGTATACTCCCAGGTAAATACACTTCATTTGAGAGATAACAAACAGGTGTATTTGGGCTAGTGGACTCTGGGCTGATAGTTGAAATCACAGAAACAGGGCCTCCTGGAAGTTGCAGTCAGGTCACTCACTCTACTTGCCAACACAGGACAAATGGTATACTCCCAGGTAAATACACTTCATTTGAGAGATAACAAACAGGTGTATTTGGGCTAGTGGACTCTGGGCTGATAGTTGAAATCACAGAAACAGGGCCTCCTGGAAGTTGCAGTCAGGTCACTCACTCTACTTGCCAACACTTGACAAATGGTATACTCCCAGGTAAATACACTTCATTTGAGAGATAACAAACAGGTGTATTTGGGCTAGTGGACTCTGGGCTGATAGTTGAAATCACAGAAACAGGGCATCCTGGAAGTTGCAGTCAGGTCACTCACTCTACTTCCCAACACTTGACAAATGGTATATTCCCAAGTGAGCAAACTTCATTTTAGAGTTCACAAACAAGTGTATTTCAACACTGGGCTGGTGGTTGGAGCTCTAGAAATGGGGCCTATTGGGAGTTGCAGTCTGATCACTCCCTCTACTTCCCAACACTTGACAAATGATATACTCCCAGGTGAGTGAAGAGCATTTGAGAGTTCACAAACATTTGTAATTGGGCAAGTGAACACTGGGCTGGTGGTTGGAGTTACAGAAACAGGGCCTATTGAGAGCTGCAGTCAGGTGACTCCCTCTATTTCCGAACACTTGGCAAATGGTATACTCCCAGGTGAGTGAAGAGCATTTGAGAGTTCGCAAACAGGTGTATGTGAGCAAGTGAACACTGAGCTGGTGGTTGGAGTTACAGAAAAGGGTCTATTGTGCTTTGCAGTCAGGTCACTTCCTCTACTTCACACACTAGACGAATTGTATCATCCTAGGTGAGTAAACTGCATTTGAGAGTTAGCAAACAGGTGTATTGGGGCAAGTGAATATTGGGCTCCTGGTTGGAGTTAGGGAAACATGGCCTATTGTGCTTTGCAGTCAGGTTACTCTCTCAAATTTCCAAAACTTGACAAAGGGTATCCACCCAGGTGAGTAAACTTCATTTGAGAGTTAACAAACAGGTGTATTTGGGCAAATGGACACTGGGCTGAAGGTTTGAATCACAGAAACTGGGCCCCCTGAGAGTTGCAGTCAGGTCACTCTCACTACTTCCCAACACTTGACAAATGGTATTGTTCCAGGTGAGTAAACGTCATTGTAGAGCTAACAGGTGTGTTTGGTCTAGTGAACACTGAGCTGGTGGCTGGAGTTACAGAAACAGGGCCTACTGGAATTTGCAGTCCAGTCACTCTCTCTACTCTTCAACACTTGGCAAATGTTGGGTTTTGCATATCTGTTGCCAAATTGCATTTAGGTTGGAGCATACATTTACATGTTGAGGCATACTATGAGGTCTGGGATGATCTTTTGATATTAAAACACTTACAGGCACCATTCCAACTTATGGCATCTGATGGGCCTTAGTGGCTGTGATGTTAGGTCCAGCAACACACATTGACAGTCTTACATCTCAGTTACTCTGGGTATTGAATGTTCGTAAAGTCAATGAATGACACATTGGCAAAAGCTGAGCTGTGATATTTTTGAGACGTCACATGTTGGGAAACTAAAGTGTATGACAGGGAGTTGCTTACAAAAGGAAAGTGAAAGGGGAAGTATACGGAGAAAAGTGTGTGAAAGGGGCTATAGGGATAGTGACAAAACGGTGTGCCTTATCTCTCTGGTTAGTAATCAACTCTTGGTTGCAGTGGAGATAAAGAGGACCATGGTCTGTGAAGGGGTATTTTTTATAGTGTACTCTGCAAGTGTGTCCACAGGGCCCATGATTGTCAGCTGTGTTGTTTTGAATCCATCCAATGGGCTTTAGTCTGTTGCTTTGCTAAACACGTACCGTGGCAGTTGCCTGCTGTTGGCATTGGGACCGACACATTGTCTGTGAGTTTGTTATAGGCTTGGCGGTTGGATTTGGTGCTGACAGTGCTGAAGTACGGAACACTAAGATAGCAGATC
Organism: Pleurodeles waltl; assembly: GCF_031143425.1. Lineage (NCBI taxonomy): Eukaryota > Metazoa > Chordata > Amphibia > Caudata > Salamandridae > Pleurodeles > Pleurodeles waltl. The sequence goes on from NC_090440.1 coordinate 807,936,756, forward strand.
GCAGTCATCACTTTGGCTTGGTGGGCAGCGGTTCTGCTTGTATACATCGTAATACAGCGGACTGGGTACCGCCAGCACAGCAGTCTTTTTGGGACCAGCAATATGGTGATCTGGAGGTCTGACTGCCAAACTCGTAATCAGGTTATAAGTTCAAGCACAGAAATCTTCACCAAGGCTTTGACCCAAGGCTATCCGACCAAAACTCTCCCTCCTTGAACACATCCTGCTTCCATGCCCCACTAAACTTACCCTTCTCAGACACCTTTTCTCAGAATCTCTCCTAAATCTGAAGGTAAGCTCTGACTGAGCCTAATCCACTTCTTGTATCCAAACCACAGTCCATCATGGTCAGCCATATTTTTCGACTTTCACCAGTTCTCACAAAAACTAGGGCCCATATTTATACTTTTGTAGCGCAGCATTTGCGACGCTTTTTGATGCAAATTTGGCACAAACTTACCAAATACAATTGTATTTTGTAACTTTGCACAGCTTTTGCGTCAAAAAGCGGCGCAAATGCTGCGCTAAAAAAGTATAAATACGGGCCCAAATATCTCTAATGATCGCCAACTTACCATTGCTGAGCCACATGTGTGAAAACTATATGAGGCAGTTGGTGGAATTTGGCTGGAACTCCAATTTAAAAGCGTGATATGGAATTGCCAAAATTCTGCCAACTTCGCCGGCGGAACAGAATTTATCACCCACTCCTGCCTAAAAGTCCAAGCCCTCTTAATATGCTGACATAATTCACGGACATGTCCCAAAAAATTGACTCCTCGCGGTGAACCTGAAAAAGTCAGATTTTAGGAACGGCCTCTAATGAGGGGGCCCGCGGGAAGCATAGAGCAACGCTCTAGTCTTCCCCGCGGGACGGTTCGGGGAAAGGAAGTGACGGCGGGACAGGGGATTGGGTGTAAGGTAAGTGGGGGTGGGTCTTAGGGGTGGGAATAAAAAGGGTTGGGGGTGGAGGGACCGGCCTCTTTCCGCGCGGACCCATCGTGCGGATAGTTTGGCCTCCCACCCACCCGGCAATTGGAAGAAGAGTTTTGAAGGATGGAAGTTAGAGGTAGGGCAAAAAAGGGGGGAGGTTTACTTGTCAGTTAGGGCAGGTTGCAGCAGAGAGCGAGCAGTAGATGGGGGAGGGTGGTGAGCCAGATGTGGGCTTGGCCACCCTTCCAGGGAATAAACAAGCAGGTGAAGGCTCTGAGTGGGGGTACGCACGAACCAAATGGGGCATGAAAGGAAAAGGGGAGTGCGTAGGGGAATGGAAACGAAATAAGGGTTTGAAGGGGAAGGATGAGCGAGGCAGATGTTAAAGGGAGGGCGTTAATAAAGTTACGGTTTACGTTATAAAAGTTAAGGTTATTTTGCTTATGCAACCCTGTCCTAATAAATGACCTTTTACACTAAAAATACAGCTGTCACTGAGTTATTTCCCGAGCAGCTAAGACATTTGCCAGGATTTTTTAAGTGCTGTTTAAATCTGATGCCAGTTAACCCCACTTTCTTCTGATCGGTCTGCAAATAATTGAAAACTGACAAGCTCATCCTTCCTTTTAAACCAGTGGACAAACCCAAAATGAAGATAGCTGAGCAGTGCTTTGGAATTTGCAGATTTCCTTCCGCTATCAAACGTGAATGCAACTTTCTAAGCCCAGAGGCTTCCTTTCTCCTTTTCAAATGTTCTTCCTGTCCTGTCAGAAAGAGAAACGGGTGATAGTAAATGAACTGGAATATGAACAGGTAGAGATAAGTGCTCGGAAAAGAAGACACGGGACAAATAACACAGGAGTGCCTCAGTAACTTCTACTTATGTGCTCTTCTGAACACTTTGCCGAGTGTTCTGTTACAGCGCCTCACAAAAAGAAACTCAATCGAACAAGTAAGTGGGAATACATTTTTTTCTTTCTTTCGTGGTTGCCGTATTTAATTACAGTTTATATTGGAAGGAAATGAGTTACTGGGAAGGAGGCTTGTATTTATTGTATTAGATTTCCGCTTTCCGTTCACATGAATTAATGCTGACAATTATCCAGTAAGAAAGTACTCACACGCTAGAGTTATTATGACTGTTATACTTATTTCTTTTGACAGTTATTGAAATGTAATCATCTGATCACTGCTCTTTAAAAACAAATCCAGGCCTTTCACAATAGTTGCATTTGTCCGTTTTTTTTTCATTCTTCAAATTATAAAACAATATACTTTAATGGCAGCAACGATTAGTTTCATTGTGCGTTCTGCTACTGTCATCTAGTGGTAATTTTGGGTAATTTCCCACACACAGTCCGACGGTAAAAGTAGCCTTTTTTTTTACGAGTCCGTTCGATGGCAACAAGCTAAGTCGCCAAACCATAACCTGTCTGATTCGCAGGAACTGGCTATAATTAAATCAGTTAAAAAAGAAGTATAAACGCAGAGTCAGAATAATGCATATTTGACTGGCCCTTAAAGTAGCAGGCATCAATCTATGGATTTATCTTCGCCGGAAAGACACGCGGGTCTGCCAATCAAGGATCATTATGTGACACAACAATGAAAGCAGCTTTATTTTCCCTCCTGCTCATTCTCTCCAGATACTCTGAAAACCTAATTAATGTACTACTGGGTGCGATCGCGATCCAAGTCAAGCTATAAAGGTGCTCTTTTCAAGACTAAAGGAGCACGCATAGAAGAATTTGTCGGAACATCTCACAACATAAGCACACGGTGAGTAAATATATATGTGCTAGTTTTCCTCTTCACTTTTGAGTAACTTTCCTGCTTTTCATTATTCACCATTTACAAGTGTGAATATATGCAAAAGTGAATATTTACATGTCTCCACTCCCTGAAATAGGGAATGCAGCCACATTTACAAGTGTTAATCTACTGCTAACAAGCATTGGAAAAGCCAATAAGTCTCACCTATGCAAGAGCTGTTGGCTTTTCCAATATGTTTTAGCCAAGTTGTACACCAGCGTGGCTGCTGTTCAGCATGGCTAAATGTCAGTGGCGCAAAAAAGAGTGGCATAGAGTACAGTGTTATAGACTGTCATAGAGTAGAGTGGACTGGACTGGAGGAGCGTAGAGAGATGAGTGGTGTGGAGTGGTGTGGAGTTGGGTAGAGTACACTTAGCTAGCATTGAGTGGAGTATAATGGAGTGCCATAGAATGGCATTGAATGGAGTGGCTAGAGTGTTGTGGAGTGTTCTGAAGAGGGTAGAGTGTTATAGAATGGAGTGCCGTAGAGTGGAGTAGAGTGTCAAAGTGGAGTAAAATGTCACAGAGTGTAGTGACATAGGTTATTGTGGAGTGGTGTAGAGCAGAGTTCAGTGCCGTAGAGAGTGTAGAGTATTGAAGAGTAGAGTAGAGGAGAGCAGAGTAGATTGTCGTAGAGTGGAGTGACATAGAGGGGAGTGGCATAGAGTGGCATAGAGGGAGTGGTGTAGAACATTGGAGAGTAGAGTAGTTTCCCAAGTGGCATAGAGTAGAGTAGAGTGTTGTGGAGTGGATTGGTATGGAGTGGAGTAGAGTGGAGTAGAGTGGAGTAGAGTGGAGTAGAATTTAATGGAGGTAAGCGTTATAGAGTTGACTATTGTGGAGTGGAGTATCCTAGGGTGGAGTATCCCAGAGTGGAGTAGAGTTGTTTGAAGTGAAGTTGAATAAAGTACAGTGGTACAGAGTAGATTGGCATAGAGTACAGTGGTGTAGAGTTTATTCGTTTTGAGCAAAGTGGTGTAGAGTGAATTGGCATAGAGAGCAGATGTAGAGTAGAGTGGGGTAGAGTGCAGTGGCATAGAGTTGAGTGGTGCAAAGTAGAGAGGAGTGGCATGACACTGCATAGATTGCAGTTGCATAGACTGCAGTGTCCTAGAGTGGAGTGGCACAGGATGAAGTGTGCATAGAGTTAAATGGCGTAGAGTTCAGTGGCGTAGAGTAGATTGTGTCAGAGTAGAGTGATGTGGTGCAGAGAAGAGTGGAGTGGTACAATCTAGAGAGGAGTGGTGCAGGATAAAGTGCAAAATTGTAGAATAGAGTGGCGTAGAGTGCAGTGGCACAGAGTGGAGTGATGTAGATTGCAGTGCCATGGAGTCCAGTGGCTGAGAGTGCAGTCTTCCAGGGCAGAGTGTTATAGAGTTCAGTGTCATGGAGTGCAGTGGGATAGAGTGCAGTGGGATAGAGTGCATTGGCATAGAGTGCTGGGGCATAGAGTGCAGTGGTGTAGAGTAAAGTGTTGCAGAGTAGAGTGTTGTAGGGAGCAGTGGTGTGCAGTACAGTAATGTAGAGGAAAATAGAGTAACATCACAAAACAAAATGATGGACGGAGTGTTGGAACTTTTTAAACAGTCACCCCCAGTCACAACTCTGGGTTTATTCCTTCTTTATTTTGCTCACCACGTCATCTCGGTTTGGACCCAGCTATATGCAAATCAGTCTTTACTCTGCTCCCTACGGGAACAGTCCAGCTCGAACTGCCAAGCCAGGTCCTCCCTGGTCCAAAAACAAGCATATGGGGACCAGGCTAGCTTGAATCCAGTGATGCAGCGAGCAATAGACCCACATCTGGGCATACCATAGCCACTTATGGCGCACATAGCAACATCACAAAATAAAACGATGGACCGAGTGTTGAAACTTTTTAAACACCCACCCCCCAGTTACAGATCTGGGTTTAATCTATAGTTAAAATAGAGTGGCGTAGAGTGCAGTAACAGAATGCAGTGGTGTAGAGTGGCATAGTGTGCAGTGGCACAGAGTAGAGCGTTTCAGATTAGAGTATAGTGGCATAGAGGCCAGGGTTGCAAAGTAGTTGTCATGGAGTGCAGTGGCATAGAGTGCATTGGTTTTGAGCAAAGTGGTGTAGAGTGCATTTGCATAGAGTGCAATAGTGGGGTAGCATAGCCTTGAATGGCACAGAATGGAATAAAGTGGTTTGTATGAAAAGTAATTTAAATCAATTTAAATATTTTATTTACAAATTAATAGTTAATCTTTGAATTAAAAAGTTTGCTATGGCTTGTTTTAAGGTAGCATTGTGTGCCTGAATGTTTGCCTATATGGTGCCGATATCCAGGAATGTTTACTGTTTGTAAGTCCATATCATCTGGGAGGAGCATTGCTCTTAGGTTTTGGTTTCTGACAGGCTGTGAACATGAATCTTTAATAATATGTCTTTGCAATGGGCATCGCAGAGACGATGTAGACCCACCTCAATTGTGCCCTACCTTTTCTCTATTAGCAATTTATGATCTGACTGATGAGCGGTTGAGCACAGAGGGAGGGCTTGGTCCACTGGATGTCTGAGTGATTTACCTTTCTGTTGTCGAAACTTGAGAAGTAGATGTTGATGTTAGTACTTAAGTCCAGCCTCAGGCCTGGTATTTTTGTGTTGAGTGTGCGCATTCATATCTGGGAGGCAACAGGAGTATTATTGTGTTTCAGTAGTCAGATAATGGCTCTAAATCTCCTCTACTATAGGAACACTCTCAACATTGTGAAGCACTTTGAGGCCACTATGGAACAAGAAATATGAGTGAGCCTAGGGTTGCCTAATTCATGAAATACACCTTACAATAACAGTTCCCTTTACTAAAGTGTGGTCTCAACATAACACAGTGCATCACTAAAATACACAGGGATCATGTCAAGAAAGAAATATTAACACATGTTCATTTACACTCATTTCTAATGAGGGTGTTTCCTCACACCTGTCTAGTCAGTATAATTTAGTAAGTAAAATTTATCAAAGCAAAGTTAGTTCTTGGGTTACAGCTCTCACCACAACTTGTTAACTACAAAGTTAGTTCTCGGTTAAGGTTCAAGTCACTGGCTTTCAATAATGAGAGCAAGTTCCAAAGAAAAGGAAGGTTAAGTTTCAAAGAAGCGAAAGGTTATAAACACTCTTGTTACCTGTCGGGTACAATGTCTTTCCTCATTGGTAAGCACAATTTATTCTTGTCTCTATTCTGGTGCGGGTTGTCTGGATGTATTCAGAAGAGACGTGGTGTCCACTGATGTCAAGCCCTGAAGATCCAGCTGGGCAAGCAGCACGCCAAGCATCAAAACTGAGCTGAAAACAAGGCATGTGTGGAGAACAAAAAAAACGAGCGATCTGCACTCTCTGGAACATTCAAGCCAAAGGGTTCGCATCAGGTTCGGATGAAATTCAAATACCAAGCCATGCCCAGCTGCACCCAAGACGGCCATGGAATGTGCACGCTGTACACACAGAAACAACTGAAGAGCATTGCAGTGTTGGAAATGACATTTCTGCAGGGTCTGCTACTAGTGGGCTCCCCTCATATACAGATTGAGTGGTAGCTGCTGCTGTGAAAGGAGTAGGAAGGTCATATTTAGTATGACCAGAATGGTTATACAAAATCCTGATGACTGGTGAATTTGGATTTAATATTGCTATTTTAGAAATGCCACTTTTAGAAAGTGAGCATTTCTCTGCACTCAAATCCTTCTGTTCCTTACAATCCACGTCTGGCTAGGTTCAGTGACAGCTCCCTTGTGCATTCACTCAAGCAAATCCCAAACACAGGATACTCAGCCTCACTTGCCTACATCTACATATTGAATGGGTCTTCCTGAGCTGGGAGGGTGGAGGGCCTGACACTTACATGTCAAAGGACAGCAGCCTGCCCTCACACAAAGGACTGCCATACCCCCTACTTGGACCCTGGCAGACAGGATGGAACTGAAAAAGGACCTTGTGCACTTCCAAGCCACTCTTTGAAGTCTCCCCGACTTCAAAGGCACATTTGGGTATTTAAACAGGACCTCTTCCCCTTCCAACTCAGACACTTCTTGACAAGGCACTCTTGTCACAGACACTTCCAGGAGAAGAGAACCTGAAACAGAACCTGCAACTTTCCAAGAAGAACTGCCTGGCTGCCCAAACGACTCACCTGACTGCTTTCTGTGAAGGACTGCTGCCTTGTTGTTGCCCTGCTGCCTTGCTGCTCTCTCTCTGTGCTGAGAAGTGCTCTCCAAGGAGTTAGATAGAGTTTGCCTCCTGTTCTCTGAAGTCTCAGGACCAGAAAGACTTAATCTCTGGAAGAAGAACTCCTTGTGCGGCAACAAACGACGCACAGACTGCCGGAAACGACACACAGCTTGCATTGCGGTGAAAAATTCACAGCACACTGAACCGGAATGAAGAAGCCCGACTTTGCAACAAGAAGATTCGATGCACGGCCCACTGGACCGACGCACAGCTGAGCCGGAATGACGCAGCTCAACTTCCAGAGAGGAATCGACGACGTGCCTGCCGTAGAAATTTCCATGCAATGTTCACCGGATCAATGCAGACCCTGTGACTTCGTCCTGTCAGCGCCGGATTTCAACGCATCATCCCCAGGTCCCCAGGGATCCGAAAACCCCGCAACCCAAAGAGGATCCAAGACCAAGTGCCAGAAATCGACGCAAAGCCTTCCCATGCATCTTCTCCTCTGCGATTCCTTGCAGAGATTTTGAACGCAAACCAGGTACTTTGTGCTTGCAAGAAAATCTTTTTTTTTTTGAGAGACTAAAGACACTTTATATCATTTTTACAGCGATATATCAAAATATTCTTATTGCATTTTAATCGTTTTGATCTGCATTTATCCAGATAAATATTACATATTTTTCTAAAAACCGTGTGGTGTATTTTTGTGGTGTTCTACTGTGTTATTGCATGATTTATTGCACAAACACTTTACACATTGCCTTCTATGTTAAGCCTGACTGCTCAGTGCCAAGCTACCTGAGGGTGGGCACAGAATAATTTGGATTGTGTGTGACTTACCATGACTAGAGTGAGAGTCCTTGCTTGGACTGGGGGAAACCTGACTGCCAACCAAAGACCCCATTTCTAACAGCAGGCAATACCACTTGCAACAGCGACATGAAGAACAGCTACAGTATCATAAAAAACAGCAACATAAATAACCATGATGTATAACACTTAGGCAGCAATGTAAAGGTGCTGGGGGCTGAGATTCCATTAGGGATCTGGGGCATGATAGAGGTGCGGGGAACTGACCTTACATTAGTGATCATAGAGTAGCCAGGGGTCTGGGATTACATTGGTAATCTGGGGCATAATCAATAAACATTTTTTAATTTTAATTAGGCCGATCTGCTCCCAAGGGGGGCAGAAACCACTACGCACCAAGGATTTATTTTCTTTAATTCATTTTTACAGATGAAGAGCAACCCCTTATCCAAGGGTCGCTCCCCTGAGGGGGAAATTTATCTGAGGCCTTTTCTGCTCTCCTTGGGTGCAGATCAGCCTATTTCTAGTAGGCTGATCCTCCCCCAAGTGGAGCAGAAACCACTTAGGCACCAGGGATTGGTGTGTGTGTTTTGTTTTGGGGGCAGCCTCTTGGGCAAGGGTCGCTTCCCATGGGGGCACATTACAGTGGGCCATTTCTGCCCTCAAGGGGGGCAGAAAGCCCACCAGACCTAGGAAAGATTTTTTTTGTTTTTTAAAGGGTGGCGGTATGGCCATATCCCACTCCAAATAAATGGGGACAAAGTTGTTCTGCCCACCGGTGGGCAGATGGGGAAATTACCCCCGATCCACACCCCGTGGGGGGGGCAGAGAGCCTATTAGATGGCAGGGAATTAAAAACAAAATATATATATTGGGGTTGTGGCTACCAACCAGTATGGGCATGGTTATGCTCCCGCCCCAACTGAAGGGGGTAACAGTATTTCAGTTCTCCCCCCTCACACTAAAAGATCTTATCCCAATGGCAAGCAAGAGGACGTTTCATTATTTTGGGTTTTGGTTTAACGTTTGGCCCATGAGAGCTGGCCTAGCTCTCATAATCGTCCCACTTGGAATAGTGAGGGCTGCACTTTTGGGACTTTGGGACGCTGCCATGTAGAAAAATCTACGAGACCCAGACACATCTGAAAACTAAACATCTGGGTGAGTCCAGGGTGGTGGGCTTCACATGCACCCGCACCATTTTCTTACCCACAATGCCCTGCAAACCCCCAACTTTGCTGAAATCACACATTTTTCCCACATTTTTCTGATGGAACCTTCCAGAATCTTCAGAAATCCACAAAATTCTTACCACCCAGCATTGTCACATCTATACTGATAAAAGTTCTGCCCCACTTGTCAGCCTAAAAATGTATTTTTTTCAAACTGCCTTTTTGGACCCGCTTTGGTTCCCCCTCAATTTCAACATGTTTTGGCTCTTCCCTGTCACAGGTCCTTGGCCCACCTACACAAGTGAGGTATAATTTTTAGCAGGAGACTGAGGGGAACATTGGGTGGAAGGAAATTTCTGCCGGTGCCATGACTCCACAGAGAAATGTGGAGAAAATTTGATTTTTTAGGTAAATTTGAGGTTTGCTGAGGATTCTGGGTAAGCAAACACTGGAGGATCCATGCAATTCACGCCTCCCAGAAACACCCTTGGGTGTCTAGTTTTCAGAAATGTCTAGGTTTGGTAGGTTTCCCTAGATGGCTGCTGAGCCCAGGACCAAAAACGCAGATGCACCCCCGCAAAAACAGGTCATTTTGTAATTGATAATTTTGATGTGTCAGTTAGTCTTTTGGGGCATTTCCTGTCACGGGCATTAGGCCTACCCACAAATGTGAGGTGCCATTTTTATCCGGAGATGTGGGGAAAAGCTGGATAGAAGGAAGTTTGTGGCTCCCCTAAGATTCCAGTATTTTGCAACACCGAAATGTGAGAAAAAAGTGCTTAATTTGCCAAATTTTGAGGTTTGCAAAGGATTCTGGGTAACAGAACCTGGTGAAAGCGCCACAAGTTATCCCCTTCCTGGGTTATCCTAGGTGTCTAGTTTTAAAAAATGCACAGGTATGGTAGGTTTTCCTAGGTGCCGGTTGAGCTAGAGACCAAAATCTACAGCTAAGCACTTTCCAAAAAAACACGTCAGTTGTCACTGTAAAAATGTGATGTCCATGTTGCATTTTGGGGTGCTCCTGTCATGGGCCATAGGCCTACTAACACACATAATATACAATTTTTACTGGGAGACTTGAGGAAATGATGGGTGGAAGGAAATTTGTGGCTCCTCTCAGCTCAATTTTCTTTGGGAAAATATGATGTGTCCATGTTGTATTTTGGGGCATTTCCTGTCGCGGACACTAAGCCTACCCAAACAAGTGAGGTACCATTTTTATTGGGAGATGTCGGGGAATGCTGGGTGGAAGGAAATTTGTGGCTGCTCTTAGATTCCAGAACTTTCTATCACCAGAATTTGTGAAAAGGTGTTTTTTTGCCAAATTTTGAGGTTTGTAACGGATAGCGGAACCTGATGAGAGCCCCACAAGTCACCCCATCCTGGGTTCCCCTAGGTGTCTATCTTTAAAAAATGCACAGGTTTGGTAGGTTTCCCTAGGTTCCGGTTGAGCTAGAGGCCAAAATCCACAGCTAGGCACTTTCCAAAAACCATGTCAGATTTCAATTTTAAATGTGATGTGCCCATGTTACGATTCCTGTCGTGGGCATTAGGCCTAACCCCGCAAGTGACGTACCATTTTTATCGGGATACTTGGGGGAATATAGGATAGAACAACAAGTGTTATTGTCCCTTGTCTTTCTCTACATTTTTCCTTCCAAATGTAAGACTATGTGTAAAAAAGATGTCTATTTGAGAAATTTTGGAATTCAGACATGTGCAAATAACCACTGCTTCTCAACACCTTATCTTGTGCCCATTTTGGAAATACAACGGTTTCCTTGATTCACTCTTTATATTTCACCAAATGAATTGCTGTATACCCGGTATACTATGAAAACCCATTGCAAGGTGTAGCTCATTTAATGACTCTGGGTACCTAGGGTTCTTGATGAACCTTCAAGCCCTATATATCCCCGCAACCAAAAGAGTCCAGCAGATGTAATGGTATATTGCTTTAAAAAATCTACCATAGCTGGAAAAAGTTATAAAAGAAAACATGGACAGAAATGGCTCTTTTTATCACCTCAATTTCAATATTTTAATTTTTTTACCTGTTACTTTCTGTAGGAAAACCTTCCAGGGTCTATACAAATGGGCCCTTGTTGATTTCAGAATTCTGTCTACTTTACATAAATATTAGCTCTCTGGGATCCAGCATTGGTTTAACACCTATTTCTGTCACTAACTGGAAGGAGTCAGAAAGTACAAAACATAGTAAAAATGTGTTATGTCCCAGTAAAATGCCAAAAATGTGGGTTTCTGATTTACGTCTGCCTTTTCCTGAAAGCTGGGAAGATGGTGATTTTAGCACCACAAACCTTTTGTTGATGCCATTTTCAGGGAAAAAACACATGCTTTCTTCTGCAGCCCTTTTCCCCATTTAAAAAATAAATAAAAAATAGCTGTATTTTGGCTAATTTCTTAGTCTCTTCCATGGAAACCCACAAACTCTGGGTACCTTTAGAATCCCTGAGATGTTGGAAAAAATGGATGCTAATTTGGCATGGATAGCTTCTGTGGACAAAAAGTTATGAGGGCCTAAGAACAAACTACCCCAAATAGCCAAAAAAAGGCTCTGCACAGGCGGGGAAAAGGCCTGGCAGCGAAGGGCTTAAATAAATTTAAAATGCAGACTCCCTTTGAGAGCACATAGAAACATGGAGTTTGGGGTCTCTGAGCTCACAATTTAAAAATACATCTTTTAGTGAAGTTGGTGTTTAGAATGTTAACTCTGAAACTCTGCCTGTTTGACAGTTGGGCTGTTTGTGAATCCCCTCTAGACAATGAGACAAAGGGAGCTGGGGTGTAGCCTGTACACCCTGATGGGCCATCTGGGCTTGAGTGAAGGGAGGAGTGGTCACTTACACCTGAATGGTCTGTGCCTGCCCTCTCTCAATGCAGTCTCCAATCCTGGGTGTATGTCTGGGGCCTGGCCTGGGCAAGGCAGGATCTTGTGAACAACAGAGACTTTCCTCTGAAGTTTGCCGACTTGAAAGGCAGAAAGGGGTATTAGTATTGGACCTAAAACCACGGAAAATTAGATTTCTTCTGTATTCAAGATGAACCTCTGCCAAGAAGAAGAGCTTAAGAGAAATGCTGCCCCTGCATGTGACTGTGCTTTGTTGGGCTACCCTGCAGTTGCTGCTTCTGTCTGTGAAAGGGGACAAAGACTTGACATTGTTGTGCATTCCTGCTTGAGAAGAATTTCCAAGGGCTTGAACTGAGCTTGCCTCCTGTTTTGAAGTCTCAGGGCTATCAAAGACTTCCTCTGCTAAGACCTGGACTCTCTGCTGAGACACCTGCCCTTCCAAGTGGTGTCATATCCAGTCCCTGGGCCTTTGAAAGGTAAATTTGGCAGAGCAAGAGCTGAAAATACACGTACAGAACGTCGTACGGGAACATTTTTGATGCACCATCTACAATGCGGCTGGGAGATCGACGCATTGTGGCTGGGAAAACTATGCACAACACCTGCTTGCAGCTGCCGATAATGATGCAAACCACACTCAGCGTGCTTTTCTGACTCCGTGGAACCAGATTTTCCACGCATCGCACCTGGTTGTCAAAGTCATTCCGACTCTGCGTGGATCTGAGGTGCCCCGGACAGAAATTGACGCATTGGTCTCTTGCGAGGGAGAAAAACGACGCATCGCTGACCAGACTGTAGAAAAAATGATGCACACCCTCCCTTTTGAAGAAGGAATCAATGCATCACTGCCTTTTCTGATGCACGTTCGCCCGTGCGGCTTTATTTTTTACGCTAACCAGGTACTTTGTGCAAAATCATCGTTTCCATTGTTTTCTATAGAGTAAGACTCTTACTCTATTGAAAATTCATATCTTGACTTGTGTATGTTGGATTTTTGTCATTTTGGTCTTGTTTGATTTAGTTAAATATTGCCCAATTTTCTAAACTGGTGTGGTGTCCATTTTGTAGTGTTTCACTGTATTACTGTGGGTGTTGTTACAAATACCTTACACATTGCTTCTGAGTTAAGCCTGCCTGTTAATACCAAGCTACCAAGGGGTTGAGTGGCGGTTAACCAATTGTGTTTCTCCTTTGCCCTGACTAGAGGGAGGGTCCTTGCTTGGACAGAGGTGTAACATGACTGCCAACCAAAGACCCCATTTCTAACACACATCAACATTGTTTTGCCCCAAGAGGGAAAAACAGAATTGAACCAAATATAAATTGCCCCTACTAGGACCCCAGGAAAGCAATATTGCGCCAAATATAATTGCCCCCCCGGCCCCTTTTGAGCCACTTTACCTAAAGGAATACAAGAAAAATGCCTAACACAAAATTATCATTTAGGTCCAAATCAAAAATTGGCCCCACCCGGCCCCCTTTGAGCCCCTCTCACAATCTGGCACAGCTCCCGACAATCGCCAATAATTATAGAAAGACCTGGTCAGATGAGAAAAACTCTTGAGCCCATGAGGCTCCCAGCAAGTGATGGCTGTGCTGTTTCTGCAGTGCTTTGCGATGAGCAGTGTGCCAGCAAAGATGCTGCTGAAACCTGCATGGAAAATTTAAAAAAGGAAAATGAATCCAGTGATGCTTACCAGGGTCCAGGAGAGCAGTGTCTGTCCTGTTCGAGGCTGTAAGTGGGAGCAAGAGAACCACTTTCGGCCTTACTGCCCTTTTATGTGTGGGGCTTGCCTCTCCCAGAGACGGAATTACCCCAGAACCACTAACAGTGATTTAGGCCGCGCCTCAGCCAATCATATCCAGTCTTCCCTGGAAAGCCACAGTGCACCGTGCCACAACCGCCAGCTCTGCCCCGCTCATTGCCATATTATGACTTCCCCTAGTTGGGTGCCATACAGTCACTAGGAGGCAAGTAAGCAAAATTTTATTGCATGGAAATAATACATATTTCTTGTACAAAATGTAGAAAATGTTGAAGCATTTACGTGGAAACATAACTATCAATTACAATTTATTTTTTAAGCATAAACATATTTAAAAGATAAACACTTGCTTTTTAAGAATGGTAATCGGGTAAAATCTAAAAAGTTAAGTTTTTCCGAAAAATAGCAGTCTGTTAATGCAAAAACAATCTTTAATCATTTGGTTGATAGTTCTTATCTTGGATATGACAAATTCCACTCTGAGATATTTCCTCCTTAATTTCAATGAAGCAGGACATATGCAGATCAAATGTTAAATAGTCTCAGCCTTATATCCGCTAAGTTTACTACATTTCTTAATCAAGCACTGCAATTTCATTTTCCTTCCAAATGAGGTATAGGTATATACATCATGCGGAATTTCAGATACGTTTTTTTACATGCAGGCTAAGGGACAATGTTGAGTCGACCTGCTCTGTGATACATTAAGAGACTATGATGTTTATATGACTGGAGGGAAACAAGGTCTTTCCTTCTACTATTAATCCTCATAGTATTCCTTATTTAAACCTTGAGATTGGAGCACAGGCTATTTGCAGAAATCTTTACTAGAGGAAAATTACTTGTAGGAAAGTAGCCTCTTTCTAGCATGGTTATCCCCACTTTTGGCCTGTTTGTGAGTGTGTGCCAGTGTGTTTTTACGGTGTCACTGGGATCCTGCTAGCCAGGACCCCAGTGCTCATAGATAAAAACCTATATGTCAGTGTGTTTTGCCTGTCTCACTGGGATACTGCTAGCCAGGACCCCAGTGCTCATAGTTTGTGGCCTAATGCGTATACCTGTGTAGTGCCTCACTGTGTCACTGAGGCTCTGCTAACCAGAACCTCGGTGCTTATGTCTTGCCTGCTTTAAAATTTGTCACTGTAGGCCAGTGACTTTATTTACCAATTTCATTTGGCACACTGGACTCTCCTTATAAGTCCCTAGTATATGGTACCTAGATACCCAGGGCATTGGGGTTCCGGGAGATCCATATGGGCTGCAGTATTTCTTTTGCCACCCATAGGGAGCTCAGACAAACCCTTACACAGGACTACCATTGCAGTCTGCGTGAAATAACTCACATGTTATTTCACAGCCACTTTCACTGCACTTAAGTAACTTATAAGTCAACAATATGTTGAACCTTACTTGCTGAAGGTTAGGTGAAAAGTTGCTAAGTGTGAGGGCACGCTTGCACTAGCAAAGGTTCCCCCACATAGTTTAGGGCCATTTCCCCGGACTTTGTGAGTGCAGGGATAATATTACACATGTACACTACATATAAGTCAATACCTATATTTAGCTTTACAATGGTAACTCCGAAAATGGCGATGTAACATGTCTAAGAGCATGGAATTGTCCCTCCATTTAAATCTGGTATTGGGGAGCCAATTCCATGCATCCTGGGGACTCCACCATGGACCCCCAGTACTGCCAAACAAGCTCTCTGAGGCTTGCACTGCAGCTACAGCTGCTGCCACCTCACAGACAGGGTTCTGCCCTCCTGGGGTCTGGGCAGCCCAGTCCCTGGAAGGCTGAACAAAGCATTGCCTCTGAGAGCAGGGTGTTACACCCTTTCCCTTTGGAAATAGGTGTTAGAGGCTGGGCAGGGGTAGCCTCCCCAGCCTCTGGAAATGCTTTGAAGGGCACAGATGGTGCCCTCCTTGCATAAACCATTCTACACCGGTTCAGGGACCCCTTCTCCCGTGCTCTGGCGGGTAACTGGACAAAGGAAAGGGGAGTGACCACTCCCCTGTCCATCACCACCCCAGGGTGGTGCCCAGATCTCCTCCAGTGTGTCCCAGACTTCAGCCATCTTGCTTTGCAAGGTGTGGGGGCACTCTGGAAGCCTCTGAGTGGCCAGTGTCAGCAGATGATATCAGAGACCCCTCCTGATAGGTCCTTAGCTGTTAAGGTAGCCAATCCCCCTCTCAGGGCTATCTAGGGTCTCTCCTGTGGGTTCTCTTCAGATTCTGCTTGCAAGTTTCCTTCACGAATCCTCTGCAACAACTTCAGACTCTTCTGACCTCGGATCAACCGGAGCATGCTCCAAGAAACACTGTAACTGCAACAAAGTGTCTACAAGAGACACTTTTTTTCAGCAACTTCAGCTCCAAGTAAGCAACTGCAACAGTTTCCATGATGTGTACGCTCTGGAGACTCCCTGTCTTCATCCTGCACTAGAAGAACTGAAGAAATCTCCTGTGGAGTGATGGAGTCACTTCCCTGCTCCCAGCAGGCACCTTCCAAGATGATGACTGGTACCCTGGGACTCCTCTCACAATGACGAGCGTGCTCCTAAGGACACAGAGGGTGGACATCATCACAGACTGTCCTGAGGTCCTGCTGACGCAATTTGGAGGAGTTAAGACCTTGCCTTCCCTGAAAACTATGGTACTCCTGTGTACTGTGTCTTCTTCACCTCCTGAGTCCTCTTTGCAACATTCCTTCATGCACAGCCTGGTCCAGGTCCCCAGCACTCCACCCTGTGACACTCAACTCGCTGAGTTGTTCTTCGGCAGCATGGGACCTTCTTTTGTTGTGCTGCATCAAACATGTTTTGCACCTCCTTTGAACCCAGATCCTGTGGCTTCTGGGGGTGCTTGCTGGTATCCTGAGGGCCGTCTAAAGTGCTGAGCACCCCCTCTTCCTCCTCACACAGAGTTGAGTTCCCTCCTGCGTTCATCCTGCACCATTTTGATAAAAATGCACTTTTGTCGTAGCCAAGTCTTGTTGGCGCCCTCCAACACGAAATCTCATCTGCAATGATCTTCATGCCGTGGGACATCTTTTGCATCATGCAGGAACCTGCTGGCATCTTCCTAGGGTACATTTCTGCAGCCTTTGACTAACCAGGGACTCTTCTTTTGCACCCTCTTCTGAGTTGGCAGGGGCTCCTGTCCTTCCTGGAACTTCTTTTGACTTCCGGACTTGGTCCCTTCCTTTGCAGGTCTTCAGGTCCAATAATCCAGCAGTTGTTCTTTGCAGACTTGGTTGGCTGCTGCAAAATCCCCAAAACAAGGTGTAGTGTGTCCTATGGAAACTTGCAGTAATTTACTCCTATTTTTCTGGTCTCTGAGGTGGGGTAATTTACTTAGCTTTACTGTATTCTTACTTTCCCAGCGATTCTGCACACACTACACTTGTCTAGGGGGGAATTCGTGATGTACATGCCACTTTTTTAGTATATGGTTTGTGTTGCCCCTAGACCTATTTTCTCCCATTGAATTCTATAGGATTTTCTACTGTTTGCATTCTTCTATGACTATTTACTTGTCTAATTTTGGTGTCTAGTGTATATATTATGTATAATACTTACCTCCAGAAGAAATATTGTCTCTGAGATATTTTTGGTACTGTGTCACCCAAATAAATACCTTTATTTTTGGTAACACTGAGTATTGTATTTACTTGTGTATAAGTACTGTGTAACTATAAGTGGTATTGCATGAGCTTTGCATGTCTCCTAATTCAGCCTAAGCTGCTCTGCTATAGCTCCCTTTATCAGCCTAAGCTGCTAGAACACTACTACATACACTAACAAGGGATAACTGAACCTGGTGTAAGGTGTAAGTACCCAAGTACCCACTACAAACCAGGCCAGCCTCCTACATTACTGTCAAAAATTATCTTGTTGACAGATATGAGGCACAGTTAGGTAACTTAACCTCCTGATTAAGGGGCTGAGTTAGAGTTTGGTGGATGGGGTTATTCCCTCACAAATGTGACAAATATCCTGTCTGCAGTATTACAATTTAATGATGTTGTGTGGTCTTCATAATATGACGCCCAGGATATCCGTCACGTTTGTGATGGAGCAACCCGTCCATCAAACTCTAAATCAGGCCATTAGTTTGTTGTAATTAATTTTCTTTGACAGAAAAGCAAACCAAAACAAATTTTCATGTGCCACAGGCATAAAAAAAAAACATAATGGTAATAATAGTTCTGGGTGAAGTTTACATTAGGGGAGTTGACATGCGTAAATTTAGTAGTGATCTAATCCTATCCAAGTAGGTTGCATTCAAATCCTAGACTTCTGACAACTGACTCATACAATATGGTGTGAATTAGTTTACCATTAAAGGCTTTTACTGATTTGTCAATTGCACACCACCATAAATTGTAGAGAATATTTGCAGTGATTTTGTATTGAAATTTGCCTTTTTTTGCTTGTTGGAAATTTAGGGTGCTCAGGTACATTTTTTGCCAATTGTTAGGCCTAAGTAACAGTATGTGGTCACTTGTTCTACTCATTTTCCACAGATTTACCACTTTAGTCATTTTGAGGCTTATCAAAGGACATAGGCCTTCCTTACAAGGCTGGCAGTCATCAGACCGTCAGCCTCGCGGTGCCGGTCTTTCCGCCTCGGACCCAGAAGTAAAGACCACCACATCATGAGTTGTGGGGCTTGGCAGATGCCAAACCTCTACCATGCTTTCTGGCCTGCCAGTGTGGTCGCACCGATGCAGCCGGCGGTGTGCACCTCCAACCCGGCAGCAGGCCTTAGCCTGCCCGACAGATTACAAGGCTTCAGAATTTCAGGCTTTCTGTGGCGGTCACCCCACCACAAAACCCTGGTGGTCATGCACCCCTATGACAGGAATCCCCATTCCTGTCACCAGTACATGCACCCCCCACGTCCACAAACATGCATACCCCCCTACCTGTCCACACACCTACAAACACCCCCACCCCTTCATGCACGCATGCATTCACATACACACCCCTCCACATATGCATACATCCACACAGACACCCCACTCACTCACAAGTATGCAGACACACACCCCCACTCACTCGCAAACATGCAGATATACACCCCCACTCACTCGCACACACGCACTCAGACACCCCATACACTCACACAGTAACATTCAATCACATACACGCACGCAATAACCATCCCCCTCGGCATATGCATACACATGCACTCACAGACACCCTCCCGCCTCCTTTTAAAGGACTGCAATTTTCTTCAAACCCAGAAGATCAGAACAATTTCTCATATTTTGACCAAATCAGTTTAAACATGCTATCATATATTGACAAATATTAAATAAAAGGAAGTGTGTAGGCAACAGAAGTGATAAGATCCGGATGTTTTAGTCAAGATTCAGGTTTACAGCATGTTGAAATATACACCTCATATTACAGAACCATATTGGCTAGTGTTTTCTCCTGGCCAGTTTCTAATTGTCCATCCTTGAGCGAGCTGTTTTTATTCATTATGTTTTAGTTATTTTCCTCGCCGAGTGTAGACGTATATATACTACTCGTAAATGCCTTTTGTGAATTCCCAAAGTAGTAAACTTAGACATTTGGTCTAAGTTTAGATCAAACCTCTATGTTTATCTCTGTGAATCGGGCCCAGGATTTTGCAAAATAGTAAAAACAAATTACGACTTTCAAACCAGAGAGAGGGAAAGAGCGTGTGTATGTTTTTGTCTGTGTATATGCAAAAACCCAACAGGCACCTCACGATACCCAACTGAAATCACTTGTATCCTACAATGTACCAGAAGAACATCTATTAGGGGGTTGTAACACCCCAAACACCCCTCTGAAGCTCTGCCCCTGCCATCATTCAAGCAAGACACAGGTTTGCAGAAAAGTGTGAGAAATGTAGTTAACCATTTTTGAATCTCTGCATAGTTTAGAACAGTAAGGGGCATATTTACAAGAAAATGCTGCATCAGCTATGATGAACCACTTTTCTTGCGCCATCATGCGCCCCCCCCAACATCACCATGGTAGCGCCGTATTTGCAATACGTTAGTACTATAGTGTCAACTTTTTTCATGCTATTGTGGTGCATTGGACTACTAGCACCAAAAATGATGGTGCTAGTCCGGCAATGAGTGGGGAGGCCCATGGAAACAATGAGAGCGTCACTTTAACACCTGCCTTGGGCAGTGGTTAAAAATGATGGTAAAAATGGGCTGTGAAATCTAAATATTTTCACAATTGGCGCAAGGGGTTTCAAAATGGTGCAATGCTTGCACTATGCTTACAAAGCCATGCACTGGTACATAATTTATGCACATATGTTTCATGCCTTTTCAAGTGTTTCATTCTTTTGACTCATATATAATGTACAACTTTTTCCAGTCTTAAAACATATTTGTGAACTGGGCACTATGGGGCATATGCTCAAACTGCATTTTATTGTACATTTGGTAGTATACAGTAGGCTTTCTAGCGAACTACAAAATGCTGTATGTGTGGAGTTTTGGCCTCACCTATCTTTTTCTGTGCAGTAATCTCCACCACCATAGTCGAGTCTCCACACATGTAAGTGTACGTTTTATTAGTAAATGTGGGAAAGTCAAAGAGGAGTGGCTAGAAAAGAGGTAAAACTACTAAAGAAGAATGGTAAACAGAGGAGTAAAGAGAGGTTTAGTGAGGGTTAAGGAGACATTTAGGGAGGGATGTGCACAGGAGTTAGCCCATTCCTGTTCAGAAACTGCATATTTAAGCCTACTACAGCCAATAAAAACCCACAGCAGTTGTAAATGCATTCCAGCTCAGAGTTGGAGTTTGTCCAGTGCCACACATGGCTAACCACTGGTACTGCAACACCCTCCCATAGAAAATAATGGTGCTAAGAATTTAAATTAAAACCCTGTAGGAAATAATATTACATTAAATTATTTACAATAGGTAAAAACATATATAAATATAATTGAATGTTTTTAGCATAGTTTAATAAACGTTATTAATTAAAAGAATAATGTAACATTGATTTCTATTAAAATATAGTTAAATCACTTTTATTTAATTCTGTGCATCACTTTTAATAATTATCAATAGATAATATAAATTGTATTTTTACTTTTGGTGGAAATTTGACTTCAAAGGGAAAAGAAACAAACCCAGAAGCACTAAAAAGAGGAAGTATGATGGAATACTGAATGCCATTGTAACAAATGGCTTTATAACACAAGCATTATAAGGAAAATGCCTTTACAATGAAAGGCTTTTACGAGATTTATTACAACAAATATGCCTTTATAATGAAAGCCTTTAGCACAAAATGTAAATATTTAACAAGTTTCATTCACAGTTGTATTCACTGAAAAAAACAAAGATTACAGGGACTTTTTAGGTACGTTGAGGATTTGCCCATACAAAACCATAGAAATTCAGCAGTTGTAGTTATACTTAGTAACATATACCTATGTTAAGAAGCTATAACTTCTTGCTCAAAGTTATTTTGTGGCACAAGGTATAGTTTCTTCAGAGAAGTATAACTATAAGTATAACTATGACTGCTAAATTTCCCTTAGCACCCAAAATCCTATACCCTCCCTAAACCCTAACATTTCATTTAGCACCCAAAAACCTATATACATCCTAAACCCTAAAAATTCCTTTAGCAGCCAAAACCCATTGCCCACCCTAAATCCTAAAGATTCTCTTCCACCATAAACCCATACCCATCCTAAAACCTAAAAATTCCGTCACCACCCAAAAATGTATATACCCACCATAAACTCTAAAATTTCCCTTAGCACCCAAAAATCTATACCCACCCTAAACCCTAAATTTCCCTTACCAGCCAAAAACTCATACCCATTCTAAACCCAAAACATTCTCTTACCACCCAAAAACCCATACCCACCCTAAAACGTAAAGATTCCCTTACCACACAAACATTCATACCCACCCCAAACCCTACAAATTTCCATACCACCCAAAAATCCATACCCACCCTAAAACCTAAAATTTACCTTACCAGCCAAATGCTCATACGCACCAGAACCCTAAAAATTCCCTCACCACCCAAGAAAACACTACCCAACTAAACCTTAAAAATTACCCTACTATCTAAAAAACTGTACCTACCCTAAACCTTAAAAATTCCCTTACCATTAAAAAACCCATACCCACCCTAAAACCTACAAATATTATAAACATATATGAATGTATGCATGCATATATATGATATATGTATATATATATATATATATTTTCTTTATATATATATATATACATATATATATATATATATATATGTATATATATATATATATATATATTCATATATATTTTTTTTCAAAATGATGCAGACACACACACACATATATATTTAAATACATATATGTACACACATAAATATATTTAAAAGCTGGTTTCTTACCTGCACTATACTCACATTCCCCATGATTTTTCTTGTAAAAGGCATCCATTGTAACTGCATAATCATTTCGAACAATTTTGTTGTAAAAGCCTTTCGTTGTTAAGGCATTTTCATTACAAAGCCTTCATTGTAAAGGCTTCTCATTGTTTAGCCTTCTTGATAAAGGCTGCTTCATCTAAAAAGACAATCCAGTAGTTTGACAACATATAACCATAAAGCATAATGAAATTCTTCAGACGTTTCAAATGTCTTCCTGAGCACACCCTTAAATTAAGTCTTCAAAGGTGTCATGGAATTTCTCAAGATACTCTTCATTACATATGTGCTGCACAGTTATGTATGTTGAACCTGGGTAATTACACCGAAGAAAGAGGAGAGTTCCTTCAACTAAACAGTACACAACCCAGTCTTACACAATAATACATGCTTATAATTCTCCTCCAATGTCTGGGAGTATTAATTTTTCCATACATATCAGTGTATTTTAACACGGATGCAGTAGTTGAATTAATAATAACTTTCAAAGCATCATACCTAGGCATGGGTGTAATTTTCTTTACACCAGCAAAATATGGCATAATTTCAGGAAATTCACATAAAAATTATGTCATTCCCAATATATTGCCATTTATGCTGCCTCACATAAATAAGACATCCATTTGTGGAAAAGCCCTCTCACAATAGCATGAAAACAATGTGATTGTTGCATGGCAGTAACACTGGCAATGCAAATAGTATTTATTTAAAGCAGACACCAATAACATTACTCAAAAAGTCTTTTAGACATCACAAGTGTGGAGAGTGATCTTGTTGACGACCCCCATAAATTTGAGAATGTACTCCACTTTTCAGATTAAAAGGAGAATCACTAATAAAATAGAAGCATCTGCTATGAACAAAGTTTTACTATTACTGCTATGACTAGTAAATAAACTTAAATAGACCAGTATGTGTGGCACAGATACACAGTGATGTAACTTTCATTGACATGGCCTGTTGACTGAGTGGTGGTGAGTGATGACAAAGGAAGAAACTAATTCAATCTTATAATCAACTGCAGGCTTTGTAATGAAATATCAATGATATTTAATTAAGAATTGGTCCTCCAGAACATTTCCTGAAAAAAGAAGATGCCTTCAACCCCTGCCTAATGCTGCATTCCACTATTCAGCTGTTAGTGAAATGGCAAAAGACTACACTCCGTAGCTCATGTGTACCGCTTCCATTGGAAAAAAAAGACAACCAGACATGAGTAAATGGACAACACCCTTGGAATGATTAATTTGCATCAATGAATGCCAAATGACGATTAATGTAGCTAAACTTGCAATTTCATGCTTAGGTGATCATTTGATTCAGGATAAATGCTTAGACTTTTACTTGATTAGCTTTTTGTTAACTTGCACTCAGCACCTTTTGATTCTTCTGAAGCCTCTCTGTTTACTTAGACTGTACTAAATTTGCATTATTTGCTTGTTCCACAGTCTGTCTCTGTTTGTAAGGAGAAATACAATCTGCAAGTCTCAACAACAATATGTAGGTACAAGGTCTATTTATTTCGATGGGAAAGTAAAGGGCTCAAAGAGGCCTACCTGTGTAGACTAGAAATGGGCAGGGGTGAGTTATTTATCTTAAAGCAGACCAGTGGCCTGATTGTTCAATTCTAAGTGGTTGTAAACCTATACTTAATTGTATGAACACCAATGATCTGTGCTCTGACTCTTCCTCACACACCTACATTGACTCTCAAATATTGTCATTTTCTTTTTTCATTTTTCAGACCTTCTGTTCTGTAAAGGAGTGGAATCTCCATAGGGCCCCTGCTCACCTGTTCACCCTGCTCCCAAGAAGGACAAATCCAGAAGAACGCTGTTGCACCATTTGTATGCAGCATTATTTTTCTTTAATTTTATTTTAAATGGTTTTGAACTCTGCATATTATTGCCATTTTGGACTTAAACCTAGATAATTAAAACTAACATGGGAGTTTGTTGACTGCTAAATACTGAGTAGGTTAACTTAACTGTCATCTTCCTTCTATGGCAGATGTACCTCACTCATGGACTTGCTGAGTGCTGTGCTTGCCTTGCTAAAATTGTACTTATTTATATCACCCATCAGATTATCAGTACTGCAACTCTTTTCCCTACGTTCAGAAATCTATTGTGCTATTATCTATTTCCAGCATCAATAGATCTCATACTTAGTGGAGTGAATGTGGTGCATGCATTGTTAAACTTTTACAGGGTGAGGTTGAAAATAATGCAAATTTGCCTTCATTACTGTCAAGCATTCACCTTAGGTTCCTGCATGAGTGACCTGAGGAATATGTGGCAAGGTCCTGAGTCCCACACTAGACACCAGCCACCAGCCACCAGAATATCTTATGTCTAGTCAACTTCTGCCGATGGGGTAACGGGGAATGGGATGAAAGAAAAAAGACACTGCTTGCTTAGAGACTTCATAGTAACCGGTGGTAAGGGCTGCACTTCTGCTTCTTGTTTTTAAAATAAGAGATTGGGTTAGCCCAAGGTGCAGTAAAAGGTTCCCTTCAATTACCCCTGTGATAAAGTTACTGCCTGTTGATACCCTTTTACCTGACTACATTAATAGTCCAAGAGAATATTCCCCAAGAGAACGTCTGTAATTGGCAAACCTGGAGTTGGCAAAATTCAGGATAAGTAATTGGTGTCATGGATTCAAGCAGATAGAAATATCAATGTACGCAGTAGCATACATACCAAAAGACTTAGGAAAGCTTTTTGAAATCTGTAGGGCAAATTCTTTACCATAATACAATGTTCAAGATAAGGTCCCAGAGCAGATATAAAACAAATACATACAATTAGAAACATGTAGTGGATACTAAATGAGTTAAAGTCACTCATTCAACAAAAATTCAAGCAGCCTCAAAATCTCTTTAGGTCATAACAATACAAAATATAAAAAAATGCTCAGTAATCGGAAGTTTTCAAAAAGATTAAAGTCTCCAAAGTAACACTTATTTTCTCTGTTTGATTGCAATTTTATACAGAGTTAAGGCACTAAAATGCCAGAGATACATAGTTTGCCTTGATCAACACAGAAAAGTATTAGGTGTGCCCATGTGCTGTTACTCCCTGAAAAGCACCAAATTCACTTTTTGTTTCTTTTCTTGTGTGTTGCAGGTATATGTTTAAGATCTCGCCTACGGAGCCAAAGAGGAGCCTTCCAGAAGACTCGATTACCACCAGGAATCTGAGGATGCAGCCAGTGAGGAACTGGGACCAACAGCTGAAGACGCTGATGATCAAAACACAGGTGAGTGCATATGTGTGGGGCCCAGAACACTAGAATTCCAAGTGCTGCACTTTTGCTGAGCATGTCTAAAATAGCTCTCCAATCCAATATGACCAGATGCTCTTGCACAACAAGGTCATGGGGAGTGTTGTTCCTTCATCTTTATGGGCCTGAACACAGCATGTGAGACTCTGCGGCAATCCAGCTGGAACTTCCCACTTTCAAGGTAAGGCAGGCTTGACAACCACTCCTTTATCTAGGCTAGAAAGGGACATCATAATGCAAAGAATAAATTATCACAATGGTAGACTAGGAAAGACAGTGTGCATATTTTCCTCCACAGTCTATGCCCCACAGTCAATAAATATACTTGATTATTGAACTAAAGTTAACCTCTCACCTATGTCTGTGACTTGTTTATTATGCTTTCTTTAGTAAACAACAGTGACTTTACATTGTGTGGTTTTATGCTAGTGCTTGTCTTGAACTTTCCACTCAATCTTTTTTAGTTTTTTATTCATGTTTCAGAATGAGAATCCTTTTTTGCTGGATTGCCTTGTTTTTCCTATGACAGCTTCTCTGTTGGGGCACGTTAGTAGCCAAGCAGTTAATCCCTTTGGAAAAACTGAATGACTCTACACCATCAGCAAGTTTTCATGTAGGTAGCAGATATTACATTTCACATCAGGTAAGAACTGGAAGAGGGAGTAGTTAAGTTCAGGTTAAGCAGGGCTTCTGAGTTTCCATAAAATAAACACATCTTCTATATTTGTTTGGTTGTTGTACTATTCCTCCTTTGTGTGAGTGGTGGTGATTAGGTGCACAGAATAGGGCAATGCAAACATAATACTACTGCTGAGTGATGGGCACTCTCCGGTGTCATCAGGTTTTGAAGGGGAGAGACATCAGCTTTCCTACACTGATCCTGGGATGGTTTGGATCTCGCTTGGAGATAATGGAGCTGATGATGAGACTGAACAATGGGAAAATTTATTTGTGATGGGACAGGTTCAAGACTCAGGATCTGCTCTGACTGTAGGTAGGAGGAACATCCTGTTTTGCAGGTGGTATAGTAAAAAGTACAAGCAATGCAACAACTATTAATAATAAAATAATAATAATAAGAAGAAGAAGCAGAAGAAGAAGAAGGAGAAGGAGAAGGAGAGGAAGAAGATGGAGACTAAGAAGAAGAATTGTAATACACTTAATAATAGGTGATAATAATATTGAATAAAAAGCACGAAGCAGAAAAAAGTGTTTATTTTAACAGAAAACTAAGGCACTCATTACAACATTGGTGGTAAATGCCGCTTACCGCCATGCAGAATACCGCCAACACACCATTGCGGGAGTGGAATTCCACTACAGCTATTACGACCCACAGCTCGGAATCTGCCATAACACAGACACCCACACAAGTCCGCCACACCAAAGGTCAGTGATAAACTGGTGAAAACAAAACCTCCATCGTCACGCCAACAGGAATATGCCCACACTATCACGACCCACGAATCCACGTG
Organism: Pleurodeles waltl; assembly: GCF_031143425.1. Lineage (NCBI taxonomy): Eukaryota > Metazoa > Chordata > Amphibia > Caudata > Salamandridae > Pleurodeles > Pleurodeles waltl. The sequence goes on from NC_090440.1 coordinate 807,963,520, forward strand.
GTGGTCTTTCAACCTCGGTATTCTATTGGCGGTACACATCGCCGCGCTCAAAATACACACACATTTACAAAACACAACTACATTGGACAAATCAAAATACACACACTTGATACACATACACACACCACTCCCACACACCCATTCCAATATAAAACACACACCCACATCACCCACAAACCCTTACTACCAAAAATTCCGAAAGAAGGCCAGAGAGAGACACCACCAGAAACAACACTAGCATCCACAGACACACAACATCATCACTCACACAACATCCACGCACCTCAAACAACACACAACAACACATACCCTCACACATCACAACACACAGCACCTCACACATCACCCACACCACATCATGGCACCAGAGCGACACCCCAGGATCTCTGAGGAGGAGCTCAGGGTCATGGTGGGGGAAATCGTCCGGGTAAAGCCACAGCTATTCGTATCACAGGTGCAGCAAACCTTCATTGCTAGGAAGATGGAGCTATGGTGCAGAATCGTCGACAGGGTCAATGCAGTTGGACAGCATCCAAGAACTAGGTATGACATCAAGAAGAGGTGGAATGACCTACGGGGGAAGGTGCGTTCCGTGGTCTCAAGACACCAGATTGCAGTACAGAGGACTGGCGGTGGACCCCCACCTCCTCTCCCACAGCTAACAACATGGGAGGAGCAAGTCTTGGCAATACTGTATCCTGAGGGCCTTGCAGGAGTAGCAGGAGGAATGGACTCTGGTAAGTCAACTCTTAACTATTATATCCCCCACCCTACCTGCATGCCATCACATACCCCCACCCTCACCCCCATCACTCCAACACCTCACATATGTCCCACTATCACAACCCACCCATCCCAACACCAAGCCCTGCATGCAACACCAAAGCAGGGACACCCATCACCAAAGCATGTCCACTACAGATACCCACACAGACCCCAAACCAAATATCACATAAGGACCTAGACAAGAATGCAAGTACTGGAGTACAGGGTCACTCACCCATTGTACACAATGGCACACACAGATGCAATAATCATGCCTTTACACCCCTGCTGGACCCCTACCCAAAGTCACCGGACATGAGGTTCCAGACATATCCAGTCCCCCCACAGAAGAGGACCACAGTGATGACAGCAGCTCTGCACAACTAGATGAAGATGACCAGCCCAGCCCATCTGGGACCTCGGGACAGTCGGTTCCCCTGACACTGGCACAAGCCACCACAGAGCCTCCCCCTCAGGAAACACCAGCACAGCACCCCCCCAGCGGTCCCATCCCTCTGTCCCCAGGACATGTCAAGCAGCAGTGTGTCTACCACTACAGGGAACCCAGGCAAACCCACCACCCCAAGAAAATCAGGGACCTGGGGGCAGTGGGCACACGGTTCAGGGGACAGAGGAACAGAAAAACAGGGGAACTGGGAGGACAGCTTTGCGTCATGGGGAGGACAGGCCCAGGGAACCCACTCTCCACGAGGCCCTCTCCAACATCATGGTAGCATTCCATCATTCCCAGGAGACGAAGGCAACGGTACCGGCCAACGTTCAGGAGACCCAGCGGCTGCAGGAGGAACACTATCTTGGGATCAGGGAGGAACTGAAGTCCATTAACACCACCCTGGTCACCATTGTAGGGGTGCTGAAGGACCTTGTCAACACCAGGAGGGACACTGTGGCACAACAAGGAGCCCCTGACACTAGTCTGGATAATGAACAGCCCTCCACCTCTGCCGGCGCTAGTGGACAGGAGGCACCACCACAGGACCACAACACCAGCTTCCCACCCCCTGCAGATGGAGAGCCAACCCCGAAATGGTCCCTGAGATCCAGGAACAAGACAGAGAACATTGCCAAGACCCCTGCCAGGAAATGAGACCCTCCTGAATGTCACCCTTCTGTCCTACTTTGTCACCCTGTCCATCCTTCAACTGCCATTGCTCCACTTCCTATGCCCCTTTGGACAATGCACCTGTGAAACAAATAGACTGGACTCTGCCATGGACATTCCTCCACCATCACCCCTGCCCATTTTACAACCCCCTCCACTTATTTGCACAGAAATAAACACACATCATTCACAAAACAATCTGGAGTCAGTCTGTGCTTTCACTAATGTGTAATTGAAATAACTATGGAATATAGCAATGTCAATTTAATTGTCCACATACCGATGAAACACAGCTGTAGGTCTGGAGGAAATATAGCAGAGGGCACAAAGTGGGACCCACATCTGTTAAATGGAAAGTCAAAGTGACAAGTCAGGCTCCATACACTGGGTGAAAATGACAGACTTCTGATAGCTCAAACAACAGTATGAGATGTGTGAGGCAGTGACATCTTCTTTCCTGTGTCTCACTGGAAGTATTGCTGGATAACGTTGTTTCTGTTGTCGATATCCTCTTCTTCTGCCTCCTCTTCTTCACTGTCTACAGGCTCCACAGCTGCCACAAGACCTTCAACTGGACCATCCTCCTGCAGAAAAGGCACCTGTCGTCGCAAAGCCAGGTTGTGCAGCATACAGCAGGCCACGATGATCTGGCACACCTTCTTTGGTGAGTAGTACAGAGAACCACCTGTCATATGGAGGCACCGGAACCTGGCCTTCAGGAGGCCGAAGGTCCGTTTGATCACCCTCCTAGTTCGCCCATGTGCCTCATTGTAGTGTTCCTCTGCCCTTGTCCTGGGATTTCCCACTGGGGTCAGTAGCCATGACAGGTTGGGGTACCCAGAGTCACCTGCAAATTTCGAGGGACAACTGTTAGACACACACTAACCCGTAGGGACAACCCAATACCCAGACAACTATTCACACTGTATAGGGTCCTTGTCCTCACCTATTAGCCTAATAGCCACACATGGTGCCTCTGGAGTTGCCCCATCACATAAGGGATGCTACTATTCCTCAGAATGTAAGCATCATGCACTGAGCCAGGAAATTTGGCATTCACATGGGAGATGTACTGGTCGGCCAAACGCACCATCTGCACATTCATCGAATTATAGCTTTTCCGGTTTCTGTACACCTGTTCACTCCTGCGTGGGGGTACCAAGGCCACATGTGTCCCATCAATCCACCTATGATGTTGGGGATATGTCCCAGGGCATAGAAGTCACCTTTCACTGTAGGCAAATCCTCCACCTGAGGGAAAACGATGTAGCTGCGCATGTGTTTCAGCAGGGCAGACAACACTCTGGGACATCCCTGATGCAATGGCCACTGTTGTTTGAAAAGACCCACTTTCCAGGAAATGGAGTACTGACAGGACCTGCACTAGAGGGGGGATCCCTGTGGGATGGCGGATAGCTGACATCAGGTCTGGCTCCAACTGGGGACACAGTTCATGGATTGTTGCACGATCAAGTCTGTAGGTGACTATTACGTGTCTCTCTTTCATTGTCGACAGGTCCACCAGCGGTCTGTACACCGGAGGATGCCGCATCTCATCACCTGCCCCAGCGGACGTGCCCTATGGAGGAGAACAGCGAGCAGAGAGTCAGCCTACACTGAAGTATCACAAAATGTCATATGCACACATCATTAATCCGCAATGTGCCTGTTACTGTGTGTATGCAAGGCCTAGATAGGTGTGACGCAGTTATTATTAATGCCATGACCTGTAAGGTGGGGCAAGGGGATATGAGGTAACTGCGCTGGCGTTGTACACTGTCGCGGTAGGCGGTCGAAGACCGCGGTGCAATCCTGCATTGGTTAACATTGGACCCTATGGGTCCGAGGAGCTAATGACGATGTACGGCGGCGGTGACGATACGCACCACCGCGGACGTGACTGCCATTTTCTGTCTGTTGACTCACTTGATAACTGACCTTCAACAGGAGAGGACCTACACTGCAAGTGCTGCTGTGACCTCAGTCTGGAAGCGACAATGGCTCATGTGTCTAGGGAAGGGGCCCCTGCCTTCACTTCGGAGGAGTTGGAGAAATTAGTGGATGGGGTCCTCCCCCAGTACACACAACTGTAAGGTCCTCTAGACAAACAGGTGAGTACACTGTGAGCATGCTGCATGGGCAATGCCTGTTTGGTGTGGTGTGGTTGGAAGATAAATGGGGGGGGCTGAGTCCTGCATGTGCAGATGGTGAGTGTATGTGCGTCAGGGCAAGGGTGGGAATGTGGGCCAATGAGTATGATGGTCTAGACGGGTAAAGATCTTCCTTTTCCCCTGTACTATTCCTCTATGTCAGTGCCCACCAGAAGAAGGATATTTGGCATGCCATCGCCAAGGACGTCTGGAACCTGGGGGTCAACCACAGACGGAGCACCCACTGCCATAAAAGATGGGAGGACATTCACCGCTGGAGCAAGACGACGGCAGAGGCCCAGCTGGGGATGGCCTTCCAACGTGGGAGGGATGCCCATCGCACCATGCCCCCCTGATGTTCCGGATCCTGCGGTGGCGTATCCGGAGTTAGATGGGCGCTTGAGGGCATCACAGCAGCCACAAGGGGGTGAGTACAGTCACATTCATCTGACTCTGCACGCATTACGAGGTGTCTGGGTGGGGGAGGTGGGCAGTGGGTTCCCCTAGGCCAGCGCGAGCTTGGTAGGCAAGGTCCCTTGAGAGGCAGGTTCAGTGGAACCCCAAACCCACTAGTGGTTAGTGCCATCTATACCTAGTCAGGCTCCTGTGACTTCCATGTGTGCAGCAATCGGGTTTAGGCCTTGTACCCCATGGGCATGTGAATAATCTAGAAACAAAAAGTGCATGGCATAATGCAGTGGGCTGCTGTGTCTGTAGTGTCTGCCAACGGTAGTGGTGTTGCATGCACTGAACATGTCTTTCTTCTGCCCCCCCCCTTTTCTTGTGGTCTCCCTGTTCTTGTGTGCAATAGCATCATCAGGCGGAGGAGCAGTGGCACCGCAGCAGGAGGGAGCTACATTCCACTTGGCCCTGGAGGGTGAAACAATGGCGTCAGAAGCCACCAGTGGGACGGAGGGCAAGGGGAGCTCCACAGCGGGGACACGAGGTGACGGCAGTGACAGCGACTCCTCCTCTGATGCAATCTCCCTTGCAGTGGCGGGCCCCTCTGTGCCCCCTGCATCAACAGGTACAGCTTCCCCCCCCTACCAGCACCGCCCTCCCAGCAGCCCCTCAGCGTGTGTCCCGTGCCCGCTCACCCAGGAGGGTGGACATCTCCTTCACCCCAGGCACCTCAGGCCCTGCCCCAGTCAGCCCTGCTGCCCTCAGTGAGGAGGCTACTGACCTCCTGAGATCTCTCACTGTTGGGCAGTTTACCATTCTGAATGCCATCCCGGGTGTTGAGAGGCATTTCCAACAAACAAATGCATACCTGGAGGGCATTCATTGTGGCCAGGCAGCCCAACAGAGAGCATTTCAGGCTCTGGCCTCAGCACTGATGGCAGCCATTGTCCCTGTGTCCAGCCTCCCCCCTCCAACTTCCTCCACCCAGACCCAATCCCCTGTACCTCAGCCTATCCCAAGCACACCATCAGACCAGCATGCGCACACCTCAACACACAAAAGTGGCTCAGGCAAACATAAGCACCACACATCCCACAGGCACTCACACAAGCATCATACCCATGCAGACATACCAACATCCACTGCCTCCACTGTGTCCCCCTCCTCCACGTCTCCCTCCTCCCTCCGAGTCTCATCTCCACTCACACCTGCATGCACTATATCCTCAGCCACTGCCTCCATCACCAGCATGCCCATCACTACATACCGCTCACATGCAATCACCACCCCCACTACCATTCACACGTCCCCTGTGTCCTCTCCCAGTGTGTCTGTGAGCCCTCCTCCCAAAGTACACAAACGCAGGCACACACCCACTCAACAGCCATCCACTTCACAACAGCCTCCAACCCATGCACCTTCACCCAAATTCAGCAGACGTGCACCTTCTACAACCACTACCACTTCCTCCACTCCCAAACCCCCTCCATCTACCCATCCCAGTGTGTCTAAAAAACTTTTCCTGGCTAATATTGACCTCTTCCCTACTCCTCCCCCCCCAGTCTGTCCCCTAGGGAAAGGCTTTCCAGGTCCCAACCCAGCACCTCAGCCACCACATCCCTAGGCACAGTGGTGCCAGCAACTGTGGGCTATTGGAGTGCGCCAGCCATCAGGGCTGCCAGTGTGCCACGGAGCGAGGGCAAGGACATTCAGCCACCTGACAAGCAAAATAAGTTGCCCACATCGCGGAGGGAGAAGCAGAAGACACCTGCCACCAAGGGGTCAGGGAAAATGAAAGGGGATAGTGGCAAGACAGCTGCACCATCATCAAAGGTGGGGAAGGGCCAGAAACTGAAGGACTGGTCAGGAGAGGGCATGGTGGCACCGACTGAGGGACCAGTGTCACACCTTCTTTCCACGTCGTCGCCAACCTGTACGGCGGAGAAGACCGCCACCTGCACTGCCGCCAGCACCGCCGCCACAGAGCCCGCAATCAGCCCCGCCACCACAGAGCCCGCAACCAGCATCGCCTCCACAGAGCCCGCTGCCAGCACCGCTGCCACAGAGCCCGCCGCAATGACCGCTGCCACAGAGCCCGCCGCAAGCACCACTGTCACAGAGCCCTCCGCAAGCACTGCCGCGACTGACACCGCCACAAGCACCGCAGCAGCCCCATGACATCCTGAGCCAGTGGCACCATCGTCCGAGGCTGGTGGTGAGCTCCAGGAGCCTGGGCAGCTTCCATGAAGCATCACTTTCAGTGGAGAAAGGCATCCACTACCTCAATCCTTGGCAGGATGAAGCACTCTGGGCACAAAGCCCCCTCCAGAACCAGTGGAGTATCACATCCACTACCTCTGTCCATGGCAGAATGAAGCACTCTGGGCACAAAGCCCCCTCCAGAACCAGTGGAGAGATACATCCACTACCTCTGTCCTTGGTAGGATGAAGCACTCTGGGCACAAAGCCCCCTCCAGAACCAGTGGAGTATCACATCCACTGCCTCTGTCCTTGGCAGGATGAAGCACTCTGGGCACAAAGCCCCCTCCAGAACCAGTGGAGACTGTTATCCACTTGAGAGACTGTGGTTTTGCACTCCCCAGGATAAAGCAGTGGGCAGCCCACCCACTGAAAAGACTTGAGAGACTGTGGCTTTGCACTCCCCAGGATAAAGCAGTGGGCAACCAACGCACTGAAAAGACTTGAGAGACTGTGGCTTTGCACTCCCCAGAATACATCAATGGGCATGGAGCTCCCTCGTGGAGCAGTGGCGTCGTGCGTTCATCAGGCTTAGGTGCCCCCCTCCCCCTTGAGGTGCCTGTATATTTTCGGTCTGATGCCCCAGCAGTGTTCCGTTCTTTCTGTTTGGAGTCAGGTATCTAGTGTGGGCCTCGCCCATGCATTTTGGGCCCAGTGGTCCACGGACAATGATTGGTGCACTATCCGGACTTGTGTAGTTGGTGTACATAATTGTATATACTGGATTTGGAGTTTTGACTACTAGATTTTTATTGATTACAATCATTCAAATCATTTCCTTTTGTCCTTGCGTTATTCAAAGGGGGGTGGGGGTGTAAATGTAATGTTGCAGCATGTATTTGTGTGTATGGTGTTGTGGGTAAGGGTGGGGCGGTTGCATGTTGCGTGTGTGTGTCACTCTCTTTTCCCTCCCCCCTCCCCTGTGTTGTAGGTGCAGTACTCACTGTGGTCGTCGCCACCGTCGTTGGAGCTCCTGATAGAGGAGCAGGAAGACCATCACCGGCAGGATCTGCAGTTCTGGCTCAATGGCGTCCTGGTTCCTCGTGGGTTGTGGATAGGTGAGTGATTTTCCCTTCTGTGTACTGTTTCCGCCGTGTTTTTATTCGCATTGGTTCCACCCCAGAAAAGATGGCGGATTGCCGGGTTGTGATTGGGTGGGTGGTACATTGTCTTCCGCCTGTCTGTTGGTGGTTACCACCGCGCTGTTTTGTACCGCTGTGGCGGTCGGAGTGTTAAAGTGGCTGTCTATGTTGGCGGTTTCCGCCATGGTCGTGATTCCATTTTTTTCCGCCGGCCTGTTGGCGGTATTACCGCCGCTTTAACACCAACCGCCAGGGTTGTAATGAGGGCCTAAATCTCCCCTCACCTCCCCCAACAGGCCTATCCTATCCCCAAATATCCCACCCCAGCCACCCACAATAGTTTCACCCCTCCCTAATAGACGTTCCATTCAATTTTAAAAATATGTTGATCGACTTTAACCTCCTCTAGTCATTTAAGTATCTTGCTGAAGACGGCTCTGTGGAGAGGGTAGGGGGTTGGGCTCCTCTGGTGGTTGGTGTGCTGCTGAACGCAAGGCTTGCCAGCTGTGGTGGCTATAGCAGTAGTGTTGCCTCCTTTCTGCAAGGTATACACTGGACACTAGAGTCTTTAGAAAAACTAGCCGATAGAAAGAGGTTGCTATGTCCTCCATCTTTTGGAAGCACAGCCCAGCTGCAAGCTCCCACAAGTGATGGTCTGAGACCTTACAACGGGAGGACTCTGAGGCCGGGCCTTCTGTGGGGAATGTTGGGTGGTCTGGGGACAGACGAAAATAATATGATATGTAATACCCACTGCAAGAACATTTTTGTATAGTCACATATCTACACTGGTTCTATAGGGCCAGTGGAATATGTTTGTGATTCAATGTCTTTGGATTTCTTTTTCACACAATTCATAATATTTGGAATGTATTACATAGCATTAATTAATCCTACCATAACATTAAATCAAATATACTAAAATTGGTGAAAAGTGGAAATTATGTGAATTCATAGGGTGAAACATTCACTGGAAACTTAAGTTGTATTTAAAAAGAATGTTTAAACTGCCATGTTGTATTACCAATGGAAAAAGGGTGAATACATGTTTGCTGTTCAGTTATCTGACAATATACATCATAGAACATTAATTGATCTAATCTGGTGGGTGCCATGGTTTTTGTACAACTATTGCACAGAACCTATATAACAACAATACTAATTCTAGTGGCCCTGCTTTTTCCCCACTTCTGACCCCTGACTTCAACGAGTCCCACTCCCAACCCACATCACATCTTCCTTCCTAACTCATTACAATAACAATAAATATATTATTCCTAGGTTAGGTAATAACTAAAGGCCCATATTTATACTTTTTTAGCGCAGCGTTTGCGCCGCTTTTTGATACAAAAATGGCGCAAACTTACAAAATACAAATGTATTTTGCAAGTTTGCGCCGCTTTTGCGTAAAAAAATGACGCAAATGCAGCGCTAAAAAAGTATAAATATGGGTATAAGTATTAGCAAAGGTCTAAAATGTCAGGGCTTGGAATAGGTTTAGTTATGGCTTTGGCAGGTTGTGTTACTTGACTCACACATCATGTGGTTATTGGAAGGTAGAAGACAAACCAGTGAAGTAGATGACATTAGAAAAAAGATAAACTTAGATGCATGAGAGATGAAAGATACTTAGTAAAAGTTATGAGAGAAATGCATGACATGCTAAAATGGGAATGATATTGAACATAATTAGAGGTAGTGGTAGCTATGGGTGGACAGAGACTATAACAGACTATAAAAGGAAACACAAAGAGTTCAGAGTGGTTAATGGAGATTGAAATGCATAAGAGGAAGTAAGGAAAAATAAGAAAAGAGAAAATTCAGAAGGCCATACTGCATCTTAACCTAGATGAGATTTATTGTTAAATCCCATAATGGCAAATAGATAAAAACATGACTTAGCAGCACCAGAGGGAATGTCTTACGAAGTGCTGTGGGTTGCTGCCTTGATCTTCCTGGACCTCTTCTTTGGTGGAACTGAATAAAGGAAATAAAAAGCACATTTAATAATTTACAGACAAAAAGTCTATTGCTTAACCCCTTCCCTGCCAAGGACGTAACCATTACGTCCTGGTACAGGCCCTCAGGGGAAGCGCTCCCCCCGAGGGCCACCCCCCCGGTCATGGTTGGAAGGGGAATTGCTTCTCCTTCTACCCACACCCCACCCCCCCAAATGACGTCAGCACGCGCTGACATCATCAGAGGGTCCCAGATGCGATGGAACCCATTTGTTTCCACTGCGTCGAAGAGCAAGGATGTGAGTTTTGCCTCCGGGCGGGGGGCATTGCAAAAAAGGAGGCATTGTGGGAAAGGAAAGGGTTTTCCTTTCCCTCGATGTCTCTTTCAGCATTCCTGCTGCCCAATCACAGGAATGCCCACTAGACACCAGTGAATTTGTTTATGTGTGTATGTGGGGGGGGGGGGCATAAGCCACTAGAAACCAGGGATTGTTTTTGTGTCTGTTTTTATTGTGTTGGGGGTGGCCCATCTGCCCCCAAGAGGGGAAGAATCCACTTAGCGCCAGGGATCATGTGTGTGTGTGCTTTGTGTGGAGGGGTGGCCCCTTGGGCAAGGGTCACCCCCAAAGGGGGCAATATAATCTATGCTATTTCTGACCCCCCTTGGGGGCAGATTGGTCTATTTTCTTTAGGCTCTTCTGCCACTACATTCACTAACAAGGGATAACAGGACCTGGTGTAAGGTGTAAGTACCCAAGGTGCCCACTACAAACCTGGCCAGCCTCCTACATGGAGTTGATAGAGTAGATCAAAGGTCGGAACCTTACACTGCTGCTCGAAAGACTTATGTTTGGTATAAGAAATTAGCGGTTCACCTGTTCCACTTGGCAACTTTTATTGCTTTTGTTGTGTTCAAGGCTAGTTCTCTAGAGCCAAGGATGACATTTGTGAAATTTCAGGAGTCTATCATGGCGAACCTTGTTGTGCTGGAACAGGCAAGAGTTCCTAGAGAAGCAGTGGTGGAGGATGTGGCTAGATTGAAAGATCGTCACTTTGCTGAGCACATTCCTCCCACGGCCAAAAAAAACGTTCCGGTTAAGAGATGTTGAATCTGTGCTTGAAGAGGTATCAGGAAGGAGACTAGGATGTACTGCCCTGATTGTCCTTCAATCACCTGGGCTGTGTGTGGTTGGCTGTTTGAGGAGCTACCACACACAGAAGAATTATTGGGAAATACCGTGAGCGTTAACTGCTGTTGTATATTTTCATATGTTCAGTTTCACAGTTGGCATTACTGTCATGTATTCAGATAGAGCTTTTGTGTTGGTAGTTTTAGTACTTATTTATAATTGGTGGTTTCTTTGTTGTTTGAAAAGAAAAAAAAAGTGATGGCGGTGTGCATGGACTGGCGCTTGGCTGGCGGTGTGTGTGGGATGGCGCTTGGCTGTTGGTGTGTGTAGGGTGGCGCTTGGCTCGTGGTGTGCGTGGGGTGACACTTGGCTGGCGGTGTGTGTGGGGTGGCACTTTACTGGCATTGTACATGGAGTGGCGCTTGGCTGGAGGTGCCAGCCAAATGCCAGCCCACACACTCCCATCAACTGGTGTGATTGCTGTATCAGGCATGTGGTCATATGAAAGTGATAGGCCCTTGAATGGCGCTGACTGTTGATGCGATTGTTGTAATGTGCTGGGCCCGCAGCTGGCGGCATGAATGGTCTTGTGCATGTCATGTATGAAAGGTGTGTGAATGTACTGTAAAGCGGTTGGAGCAGTTGAAGCCTTTACAGCTCACGATCTGGGAGCCATTGTTTCAGGTTTTTGGCCTTTCAGTTTTAACTGTGCATTACACTTTTGTGAAATGTCTTATCAATAAACTTTGATCTACTGAACCATCACTCACCCTTGTGCCAAATCCAACCAGTATGTGTGGTAAAAATGACAAAACCTGCTCCGCTCTAATCAGGCGTCGCAGCACACCCGTGACACACTAGGGGGGTCATTCTGACCCCGGCGGTCTTAGACCGCCGGGGCCAGGGTCGGCGGGAGCACCGCCGACAGGCCGGCGGTGCCCCGCAGGGCATTCTGACCGCGGCGGTAAAGCCGCGGTCGGACCGGCAACACTGGCGGTCTCCCGCCAGTGTACCGCCGCCCTTTTGAATCCTCCAAGGCGGCGCAGCTAGCTGCGCCGCCGAGGGGATTCCGACCCCCCCTACCGCCATCCAGTTCCCGGCGGTCCGCCCGCCGGGAACCTGATGGCAGTAGGGGGGGTCGCGGGGCCCCCATAAGAGGGCCCCTACAAGTATTTCACTGTCTGCTTAGCAGACAGTGAAATACGCGACGGGTGCAACAGCACCCGTCGCACCTTCCCACTCCGCCGGCTCGATTACGAGCCGGCATCCTCGTGGGAAGGGAGTTTTTCACTGGGCTGGCGGGCAGTCTTTTGGCGACCGCCCGCCAGTCCAGGGAAAAACTTAGAATACCCTCCGCGGTCTTTCGACCACGGAGCGGTATTTCGGAGGGGGGAACTCTGGAGGGCGGCCTCCGACACCCGTCAGGGTCAGAATGACCCCCTAGGTGTCTCGGGTGGGACCCGGATAATGAAGCATGCCCCCAACTAGGTTGATGGGCGAGGGGTCTTTTTAACATAACCTAAGTGCGTTCCTTTTCACAATTTTAGTGTTTGGAACATCACAGAAGTACTTGGACACATCAAAATGATCTAATGCAAAACTACCTGTGTTTGGGGGGTGCACCTATGTTTTTGGTCCTGGGTGCGGCCTTCATCTAGGGAAACTTACCAAACCCAGACATTTTTTAAAACTAGACACCCTAAGGAGTCCAAGGAGGTGTGGCTTGCCTGTATCCCCCAACATTTTCATACCCAGACTCCTCTGCAAGCCTCAAAATGTGCTTAAAAAAGCAGTTTTTCCTCACTTTTCTTTGTAAGATCACTGCTCCGGCAAAACCTTCCTTCCACCCAGTGTTCCCCTCAGTCTTCCAAGTAAAATTATACCTCACTTGTGTGAGTCCCCAAAGCAGAGTCAGCCTAAAGATGTACAAAAGAAAAATATGTACTATCCCCTGAATCTCTACATGTTTTTGGCCTTTTTCTGTTGCAGGCGCCTGGGCCACCCACACAAGTGAGGTATCATTTTTATCGGGAGACTTGGGGAATGCTGGGTGTAAGGAAATTTGTGGCTCCTCTCAAGCTCCAGAACTTTCTGTCACCGAAATATCAGGAAAAAGTTTTTTTTATCCAAATGTTCAGGTTTGCAAAGGATTCTGGGTAAGAAAATATTGGGGGATCAATGCAAGTTACACATCCCTGGACTCCGTCAGGTGTCTAGTTTTCAGGAATGTTTGGGTTTGGTAGGTTTCCCTATATGGCTGCTGAGACCAGGACAAAAAACACAGGTGTCCCCCGCAAAAACAGTAAGTTCTGTTTTTGATAATTTTGATGTGTCCACATTTCGTTTCGCAGGCAATAAGCCTACCCACAAAAGTAATGTACCAGTTTTATCAGGAGAATTGGAGGAACGCTAGGTGGAAGGAAATTTTGCCTCCTTTCAGATTCCAGAACTTTCTGTCACCGAAATGTGAGGAAAGAGTGTTTTTGTTTGCCAAATTTTGAGGTTTGCAAAGAATTCTGGGTAACAGGACATGTTGAGAGCCCCACAAGTCACAACATCTTGGAGTCCCCTAAGTGTCTAGTTTTCAAAAATGCACAGGTTTGGTAGGTTTCTCTAGGTGCCGGCTGAGCTAGAGACCAAAATCCACAGCAAGGCACTTTGCAAAAAACAGCTCTGATTTCTTTGGGAAAATGTGATGTGTCCAGGTTGTGTTTTGGGGCATCTCCTGTCGCGGGCACTATGCCCACCCACACATGTGAGGTGCCATTTCTATCTGGAGACTTAGGGGAACGCTGGGTAGAAGGAAATTTGTGGCTCCTCTCGGATTCCAGAACTTTCTGTCACCAAAATGGGAGGAAAAAGTGTTTTGTTAGCCACAATTTGAGGTTTGCAAAGGATTCTGGCTAACATAACCTGGCGAGAGCCCCACAAATCACCCCATCTTGGATTTCCCTAAGTGTCTACTTTTAAAAAATGCACAGGTTTGGTAGATTTCCCTAAGTGCCCGCTGAGCCAGAGGACAAAATCCACAGCTCAGCACCTTGCAAAAAACAGCTCTGTTTTCTTTGGGAAAATGTGATATGTCCACGTTGTGTTTTGTGGCGTTTCCTTTTCCAGGCACTAGGCCTATCCACACAAGTGTGGTACCATTTTTTATCGGGAGACTTGGGAGAACACTGGGTGGAAGGACATTTGTGGCTCCTCTCAGATTCCAGAACTTTCTGTCACCGAAATGTGAGCAAAAATTGTTTTTTAGCCACATTTTGAGGTTTGCCCAGGATTCTGGTTAACAGAACCTGGTGAGAGCCCCGCAAGTCACCCCATCTTGGATTCCCCTAGGTGTCTACTTTTAAAAAAATTTCAGGTTTGGTAGGTTTCCCTAGGTGTCGGCTCAGCTAGAGGCCAAAATCCACAGCTGGGCACTTTGCAAAAAACAGCTCTGTTTTCTTTGGGAAAATGTGATGGGTCCACGTTGTGTTTTGGAGCATTTCCTGTTGGGGGCACTAGGCCTACCCACACAAGTGAAGTGCCATTTTTACCCGGAGACTTGGGGGGACGCTTGGTGGAAGAAAATTTGTGGCTCCTCATAGATTCCAGAACTTTCTGTCAATGAAATTTGAGGAAAAATTGTTTTTCTTGCCAAATTTTAAGGTTTGCACAGGATTCTGAGTAACAGAAACTGATCAGAGCCCCACAAGTCACCCCATGTTATATTCCCCTAGGTGTCTACTTTTTAAAAATGCACAGGTTTTGTAGGTTTCTCAAGGTTCCGTCTGAGCTAGAGGCAAAAATCCACAACTAGGCACTTTGCAAAAAACAGCTCTGTTTTCTTTGGGAAAATGCGATGTGTCCACATTGTGTATTGTGGCATTTCGGGTCACGGGCACTAGGCCTACCCACACAAGAGAGGTGCAATTTTTATCGGGAGACTTAGGGGAACGCTGGGTGGAAGGAAATGTGTGGCTCCTCTCGGATTCCAGAACTTTCTGTCACCAAAATGGGAGGAAAAAATTGTTTTGTAAGCCACATTTTGAGGTTTGCAAAGGATTCTGGGTAACAGAACCTGGTGAGAGCCCCACAAGCCACCCCATCTTGGATTTCCCTAAGTGTCTACTTTTCAAAAATGCACAGGTATGGTAGGTTTCCCTAGGTGCCGGCTGAGCTAGAGGACAAAATCCACAGCACAGCACCTTGCAAAAAACAGCTCTGTTTTCTTTGCGAAAATGTGATATGTCCACGTTGTGTTATGTGGCCTTTCCTTTTCCAGGCACTAGGCCTATCCACACAAGTGTGGTACCATTTTTTATCGGGAGACTTGGGAGAACACTGGGTGGAAGGACATTTGTGGCTCCTCTCAGATTCCAGAACTTTCTGTCACCGAAATGTGAGCAAAAATGTTTTTTTTAGCCAAATTTTGAGGTTTGCCCAGGATTCTGGTTAACAGAACCTGGTGAGAGCCCCGCAAGTCACACCATCTTAGATTCCCCTAGGTGTCTACTTTTTAAAAATGTGCAGGTTTGGTAGGTTTCCCTAGGTGTCGGTTCATCTAGAGGCCAAAATCCACAGCTGGGCACTTTGCAAAAAACAGCTCTGATTTCTTTGGGAAAATGTGATGTGTCCAGGTTGTGTTTTGGGGCATTTCCTGTTGTGGGCACTAGGCCCACCCACACATGTGATGTGCCATTTTTATTGGGATACTTAGGGGAACGCTGGGTGGAAGGAAATTTGTGGCTCCTCTCGGATTCCAGAACTTTCTGTCACCAAAATGGGAGGAAAAAAGTGTTTTGTAAGCCACATTTTGAGGTTTGCAAAGGATTCTGGGTAACAGAACCTAGTGAGAGCCCCACGAGCCACCCCATCTTGGATTTCCCTAATTGTCTACTTTTAAAAAATGCACAGGTATGGTAGGTTTCCCTAGGTGCTGGCTGAGCTAGAGGACAAAATCCACAGCACAGCACCTTGCAAAAAACAGCTCTGTTT
Organism: Pleurodeles waltl; assembly: GCF_031143425.1. Lineage (NCBI taxonomy): Eukaryota > Metazoa > Chordata > Amphibia > Caudata > Salamandridae > Pleurodeles > Pleurodeles waltl. Next base: position 807,979,369 of record NC_090440.1, read on the forward strand.
TCTTTGGGAAAATGTGATATGTCCACGTTGCGTTTTGTGGCCTTTCCTTTTCCAGGCACTAGGCCTATCCACACAAGTGTGGTACCATTTTTTATCGGGAGACTTGGGAGAACACTGGGTGGAAGGACATTTGTGGCTCCTCTCAGATTCCAGAACTTTCTGTCACCGAAATGTGAGCAAAAATAGTTTTTTAGCCAAATTTTGAGGTTTGCCCAGGATTCTGGTTAACAGAACCTGGTGAGAGCCCCGCAAGTCACCCCATCTTGGATTCCCCTAGGTGTCTACTTTAATTTTTTTTACAGGTTTGGTAGGTTTCCCTAGGTGTCGGCTCAGCTAGAGGCCAAAATCCACAGCTGGGCACTTTGCAAAAAACAGCTCTGTTTTCTTTGGGAAAATGTGATGGGTCCACGCTGTGTTTTGGAGCATTTCCTGTCGGGGGCACTAGGCCTACCCACAGAAGTGAAGTGCCATTTTTACCCGGAGACTTGGGGGGACGCTTGGTGGAAGAAAATTTGTGGCTCCTCATAGATTCCAGAACTTTCTGTCAATGAAATGTGAGGAAAAATTGTTTTTCTTGCCAAATTTTGAGGTTTGCACAGGATTCTGGGTAACAGAAATTGGTGAGAGACCCACAAGTCACCCAATCTTGGATTCCCCTAGGTGTCTTCTTTTAAAAAATGCACAGGTTTTGTAGGTTTCCCTAGGTTCTGGCTGAGCTAGAAGCCAAAATCCACAACTAGGCACTTTGCAAAAAACAGCTCTGTTTTCTTTGATAAAATGTGATGTGTCCAGGTTGTGTTTTGCGGCATTTCCTTTCGTGGGCACTGGGCCTACCCACACATGTGAGGTGCCACTTTCATCGGGAGACTTTCGGGAACGCTGGGTGGAAGGAAATTTGTGGCTCCTCTCAGATTCCAGAACTTTTTGTCATTGAAATGTGAGGAAAAAGTGTGTTTTTTACCACATTTTGAGGTTTGCACAGGATTCTGGGTAACAGAAATTGGTGAGAGCCCCACAAGTCATCCCATCTTGGATTCCCCTAGCTGTCCTCTTTTAAAAAATGCACAGGTTTTGTAGGTTTCCCTAGGCTCCGGCTGAGCTAGAAGCCAAAATCCACAACTAAACACTTTGCAAAATACAGCTCTATTTTCTTTGATAAAATGTGATGTGTCCAGGTTGTGTTTTGTAGCATTTCGTGTCACAGGCACTAGGCCTACTCTCACAAGTGAGGTGCAATTTTTATCAGGAGACTGAGGGGAATGCAAGGTGGAAGGACATTGTGCCTCCTTTCAGAATCCAGAACTTTCTGTCACAGAAATGTGAGCAAAAAGTGTTTTTTTAGCCATATTTTGAGGTTTACAAAGGATTCTGGTTAACAGAACACGGTGAGAGTCCCACAAGTCACCCTATCTTGGATTCCCCTAGGTGTCTAGTTTTAAAAAATGCATAGGTTTGGTAGGTTTCCCTAGGCCTCCTGAGCTAGAGGCCAAAATCCACAGCTAGGCACTTTGCCAAAAACAGCTCTGTTTTATATGGGAATATGTGCTGTGTCCAGGTTGTGTTTTTGGGCATTTCCTGTCACGGGCACTAGGCCTACCCACACATGTGAGGTGCCATTTTTATTGGGGGACTTAGGGGAACGCTGGCTGGAAGGAAATTTGTGGCTCCTCTCAGATTCCAGCACTTTCTGTCACCGAAATGTGAGGAAAAACGTATTTTGTTAGCCAAATTCTGAGGTTTGCCAAGGATTCTGGGTAACAGAACCTGGTGAGAGCCCCACAAGTCACCCGATCTTGGATTCCCCTAAGTGTCTACTTTAAGAAAATGCACAGGTTTGATAGGTTTCCCAAGGTGTTGGCTCAGCTAGAGGACAAAATCCACAGCTCGGCATTTTGTAACAAACAGCTCTCTTTTCTTTGGGAAAATGTGATGTGTCCATATTGTGTTTTGCAGCATTTCCTTTTCCAGGCACTAGGCCCACCCACACAAGTGAGGTTCCATTTTTATCAGGAGACTTGGGAGAGCACTGGGTGGAAGGAAATTTGTGGCTCCTCTCAGATCCCAGAACTTTCTGTCACCAAAATGCGAGGAAAAGGTGTTTTTTAGCCAAAGTTTGAGGTTTGAACAGGATTCTGGGTAACAGAACCTGGTGAGAGCCCCGGAGGTCACCCCATCTTGGATTCCCCTAGGTGTCTACTTTTAGAACATGTACAGGTTTGGTAGGTTTCCCTAGGTGTCAGCTGACTAGAGGCCAAAATCCACAGCTAGGCACTTTGCACAAAACAGCTCTGTTTTCTTTGGGAAAATGTGATGTGTCCATTTTGTGTTTTGGGGCACTTCCTGTTGCGGGCACAAGGCCTACTCTCACATTTGAGGTGCCACGTTCATCGGGAGACTTGGGGGAACGCTGGTTGGAAGGAAATTTGTGGCTCCTCTCAGATTCCAGAACTTTCTGTCACTGAAATGTGAGGAGAAAGTATTTTTTAGCCACATTTTGAGGTTTTCACAGAATTTTGGGTAACTGAAACTGGTGAGAGTCCCGCAAGTCACCCCATTGTGGATTCCCCAAGGTGTCTACTTTAAAAAAATGTACAGGTTTGTTAGGTTTCCCTAGGTGTCGGCTCAGCTAGAGGCCAAAATCCACAGCCAGGCAGTTTGAAAAAAACTGCTCTATTTTCTTTGGGAAAATGTGATGTGTCCACGTTGTGTTTTGGAGCATTTCCTGTTGTGGGCGCTAGACCTACCCACACAAGTGAGGTGCCATTTTTATCGGCAGACTTGGGGGAACGCTGGGTGAAAGCAAATTTTGCCTCCTTTCAGATTCCAGAACTTTCTGTCACCGAAATGTACATAAAAAGTGTTTTTGTTAGCCAAATTTTGTGGTTTGCAAAGGATTCTGGGTAACAGAACATGGTGAGAGCCCCACAAGTCACCCCATCTTGGATTCCCCTAGGACTCTAGTTTTAAAAAAATGCACAGGTTTGGTAGGTTTTCCTAGGTGCCGGCTGAGCTAGTCGCCAAAATCTACAGCTAGGTACTTTGCAAAAAACAGCTCTGCTTTCTTTGGGAAAATGTGATGTGTCCACGTTGTGTTTTGTGGCATTTCTTTTTCCAGGCACTAGGCCTACCCACACAAGTGAAGTGTCATTTTTATCGGGAGACTTGGGGGAACGCTTGGTGGAAGGAAATCTGTGGCTCCTCTCAGATTCCAGAACTTTCTGTCACCGAAATATGAGGAAAAAGTGTTTTTTTTCCAAAATGTTGAGGTTTGTACAGGAATCTGGATAACATAAACTGGTGAGAGCCCCACAAGTCACCCCAACTTGGATTCCCCTAGGTGTCTACTTTTAAAAAAGGCACTGGTTTTGTAGGTTTCCCAATGTTCTGGCTGAGCTAGAGAAATCCACAGCTAGGCACTTTGCAAAAAACAGCTCTGTTTTCTTTGGGAAAATGTGATGTGTCCAGGTTGTGTTTTGGTGCATTTCCTGACATGGGCACTAGGCCTACCCAGTCAAGTGAGGTGCCATTTTTATCGGGAGACTTAGGGAAACGCTGAGTGTAAGGAAATTTGTGGCTCCTCTCAGATTCCAGAACTTTCTGTCACAGAAATGCGAGGAAAAAAGTGTTTTTAGCCAAATGTTGAGGTTTGCAAAGGATTCTGGGTAACAGAACCTGGTGAGAGCCCCGGAAGTCACCACATATTGGATTTCCCTAAGTGTTTACCTTTCAAAAATGCACAGGTTTGGTAGGTTTCCCTAGGTGCTGGCTGGGCTAGAGGTCAAAATCCACAACTAGGCACTTTACAAAAAACAGATCTGTTTTCTTCGGGGAAATGTGATGTGTCCACGTTGTGTTTTGTGGCATTTCGGGTCGCAGGCACTAGTCCTACCCACAGAAGTGAGGTGCCATTTTTATTGGGAGACTAGGGGGATCGCCGGGTGGAAGGAAATTTGTGGCTTCTCTCAGATTCCAGAACTTTCTGTCACCAATGTGTGAGGAAAAACATGTTTTGTTAGCCAAATGTTTAGGTTTGCAAAGGATTCTGGGTAACAGACCCTGGTGAGAGCCCCACAAGTCACCCATCTTGGATTCCCCTAGGTGTCTAGTTTTAAAAAATGCACAGGTTTGGTACGTTTCCCTGGGTGCCGGCTGAGCTAGAGGCCAAAATCCACACCTAGTTATTTTGCAAAAAACAGATCTGTTTTCTTAGGGAAAATGTGATGTGTCCAGGTTGTGTTTTGGGGCATTTCCTTTGCTGGCACTAGGCCTACCCGCATATGTGAGTTGCCACTTTCATCAAGAGACTTCGGGGAATGCTGGGTGGAAGGAAATTGGTGGCTCCTCTCAGATTCCTGAATTTTCTGTCTCCAAAAGGTGAGGGAAAAGTTTTTTTTTTGGCCAGATTTTGAAGTTTGCACAGTATTCTGGGTAACAGAACCTTGTAAGAGCCCTGCAAGTCACCCCATCTTGGATTTCCCTAGTTGTCTACTTTTTCAAAAATGCACAGGTTTGGTAGGTTTCCTTAGGTGCCGGCTGAGCCAGAGGTCAAAATCCAGAGCAAGGCACTTTGCAAAAAAAGCTCTATTTTCTTTGGGAAAATGTGATGTGTCCATGTTGTGTTTTTGGGCATTTCCTTTCGTGGGCACTGGGCCTACCCACGCATGTGAGGTGCCACTTTCATCGGGAGAGTTTCAGGAACGCTGGGTGGGTGGAAATTTGTGGCTCCTCTGAGATTCCAGAACTTTTTGTCATTGAAATGTGAGGAAAAAGTGGTTTTTTTGCAAAATTTTGAGGTTTGCACAGGATTCTGGGTAACATAAACTGGTGAGAGCCCCACAAGTCACCCCATCTTGGATTCCCCTAGGTGTCTACTTTTAAAAAAGGCACTGGTTTTGTAGGTTTCCCAATGTTCCGGCTGAGCTAGAGAAATCCACAGCTAGGCACTTTGCAAAAAACAGCTCTGTTTTCTTTGGGAAAATGTGATGTGTCCAGGTTGTGTTTTGGTGCATTTCCTGACATGGGCACTAGGCCTACCCAGTCAAGTGAGGTGCCATTTTTATCGGGAGACTTAGGGAAACGCTGAGTGTAAGGAAATTTGTGGCTCCTCTCAGATTCCAGAACTTTCTGTCACAGAAATGCGAGGAAAAAAGTGTTTTTAACCAAATGTTGAGGTTTGCAAAGGATTCTGGGTAACAGAACCTGGTGAGAGCCCCGGAAGTCACCACATATTGGATTTCCCTAAGTGTCTACCTTTCAAAAATGCACAGGTTTGGTAGGTTTCCCTAGGTGCTGGCTGGGCTAGAGGCCAAAATCCACAACTAGGAACTTTACAAAAAACAGCTCTATTTTCTTTGGGAAAATGTGATGTGTCCACGTTTTGTTTTGGAGCATTTCCTGTTGTGGGCGCTAGGCCTACCCACACAAGTGAGGTGCCATTTTTATCGGCAGACTTGGGGGAACGCTGGGTGAAAGCAAATTTTGCCTCCTTTCAGAATCCAGAACTTTCTGTCACCAAAATGTGTGTAAAAAGTGTTTTTGTTAGACACATTTTGAGGTTTGCAAAGGATTCTGGGTAACAGAACATGGTGAGAGCCCCACAAGTCAACCCATCTTGGATTCCCCTTGGTGTCTTGTTTTAAAAAATGCACTGGTTTGATAGGTTTCCCTAGGTGCCAGCTGAGCTAGAGACCAAAATCCACAGCTAGGTCCTTTGCAAGAAACAGCTCTGTTTTCTTTGGGAACATGTGATGTGTCCATGTTGTGTTTTGTGGCATTTCTTTTTCCAGGCACTAGGCCTACCCACACAAGTGAAGTGCCATTTTTATCGGGAGACTCGGGGTTGCGCTCGGTGGAAGGAAATTTGTGGCTCCTCTCAGATTCCAGAACTTTCTGTCACCGAAATGTGAGGAAAAAGTGTTTTTTTGCACAATGTTTAGGTTTGCACAGGATTCTGAGTAACAGAAACTGGTGAGATCCCCACAAGTCAACCTATCTTGGATTCCCCTAGGTGTCTACTTTTAAAAAAGGCACTGGTTTTGTAGGTTTCCGATGTTCCGGCTGAGCTAGAGAAATCCACAGCTAGGCACTTTTCAAAAAACAGCTTTGTTTTCTTTGGGAAAATGTGATATGTCCAGTTTGTGTTTTGGTGCATTTCCTGACACGGGCACTAGGCCTACCCACTCAAGTGAGGTGCCATTTTTATCTGGAGGCTTAGGGGAACGCTGAGTGTAAGGAAATGTGTTGCTCCTCTCAGATTCCAGAACAATCTGTCACAGAAATGCGAGGAAAAAAGTGTTTTTAACCAAATGTTGAGGTTTGCAAAGGATTCTTGGTAACACAACCTGGTGAGAGCCCCGCAAGTGACCCCATATTAGATTTCCCTAAGTGTCTACCTTACAAAAATGCACAGGTTTGGTACGTTTCCCTAGGTGCCGGCTGGGCTAGAGGTCAAAATCCACAACTAGGCACTTTACAAAAAACAGATCTGTTTTCTTCGGGGAAATGTGATGTGTCCACGTTGTGTTTTGTGGCATTTCGGGTCGCAGGCACTAGTCCTACCCACAGAAGTGAGGTGCCATTTTTATTGGGAGACTAGGGGGATCGCCGGGTGGAAGGACATTTGTGGCTTCTCTCAGATTCCAGAACTTTCTGTCACCAATGTGTGAGGAAAAACATGTTTTGTTAGCCAAATGTTTAGGTTTGCAAAGGATTCTGGGTAACAGAACCTGGTGAGAGCCCCACAAGTCACCCATCTTGGATTCCCCTAGGTGTCTAGTTTTAAAAAATGCACAGGTTTGGTACGTTTCCCTGGGTGCCGGCTGAGCTAGAGGCCAAAATCCACACCTAGTTACTTTGCAAAAAACAGATCTGTTTTCTTAGGGAAAATGTGATGTGTCCAGGTTGTGTTTTGGGGCATTTCATTTTGCTGGCACTAGGCCTACCCGCACATGTGAGTTGCCACTTTCATCAAGAGACTTCGGGGAATGCTGGGTGGAAGGAAATTGGTGGCTCCTCTCAGATTCCTGAATTTTCTGTCTCCAAAAGGTGAGGAAAAAGTGTTTTTTTGGCCAGATTTTGAAGTTTGCACAGGATTCTGGGTAACAGAACCTGGTAAGAGCCCTGCAAGTCACCCCATCTTGGATTTCCCTAGGTGTCTACTTTTTAAAAAAATGCACAGGTTTGGTAGGTTTCCTTAGGTGCCGGCTGAGCCAGAGGTCAAAATCCGGAGCTAGGCACTTTGCAAAAAAAGCTCTATTTTCTTTGGGAAAATGTGATGTGTCCATGTTGTGTTTTTGGGCATTTCCTTTCGTGGGCACTGGGCCTACCCACGCATGTGAGGTGCCACTTTCTTCGGGAGAGTTTCGGGAACGCTGGGTGGGAGGAAACTTGTGGCTCCTCTCAGATTCCAGAACTTTTTGTCATTGAAATGTGAGGAAAAAGTGTTTTTTTTGCAAAATTTTGAGGTTTTCACAGGATTCTGGGTAACATAAACTGGTGAGAGCCCCACAAGTCACCCCATCTTGGATTCCCCTAGGTGTCTACTTTAAAAAAAGGCACTGGTTTTGTAGGTTTCCCAATGTTCCGGCTGAGCTAGAGAAATCCACAGCTAGGCACTTTGCAAAAAACAGCTCTGTTTTCTTTGGGAAAATGTGATGTGTCCAGGTTGTGTTTTGGTGCATTTCCTGACATGGGCACTAGGCCTACCCAGTCAAGTGAGGTGCCATTTTTATCGGGAGACTTAGGGAAACGCTGAGTGTAAGGAAATTTGTGGCTCCTCTCAGATTCCAGAACTTTCTGTCACAGAAATGCGAGGAAAAAAGTGTTTTTAGCCAAATGTTGAGGTTTGCAAAAGGATTCTGGTTAACAGAACCTGGTGAGAGCCCCGCAAGTCACCACATATTGGATTTCCCTAAGTGTCTACCTTTCAAAAATGCACAGGTTTGGTAGGTTTCCCTAGGTGCCGGCTGGGCTAGAGGCCAAAATTCACAACTAGGAACTTTACAAAAAACAGCTCTATTTTCTTTGGGAAAATGTGATGTGTCCATGTTGTGTTTTGGAGCATTTCCTGTTGTGGGCGCTAGGCCTACCCACACAAGTGAGGTGCCATTTTTATCGGCAGACTTGGGGGAACGCTGGGTGAATGCAAATTTTGCCTCCTTTCAGATTCCAGAACTTTCTGTCACCAAAATGTGTGTAAAAAGTGTTTTTGTTAGACAAATTTGGAGGTTTGCAAAGGATTCTGGGTAACAGAACATGGTGAGAGCCCCACAAGTCAACCCATCTTGGATTCCCCTTGGTGTCTAGTTCTAAAAAATGCAGAGGTTTGGTAGGTTTCCCTAGGTGCCGGCTGAGCTAGAGACCAAAATCCACAGCTAGGTCCTTTGCAAGAAACAGCTCTGTTTTCTTTGGGAAAATGTGATGTGTCCACGTTGTGTTTTGTGGCATTTCTTTTTCTAGGCACTAGGCCTACCCACACAAGTGAAGTGCCATTTTAATCGGGAGACTCGGGGTTGCGCTCGGTGGAAGGAAATTGGTGGCTCCTCTCAGATTCCAGAACTTTCTGTCACCGAAATGTGAGGAAAAAGTGTTTTTTTGCACAATTTTTAGGTTTGCACAGGATTCTGAGTAACAGAAACTGGTGAGATCCCCACAAGTCAACTTATCTTGGATTCCCCTAGGTGTCTACTTTAAAAAAAGGCACTGGTTTTGTAGGTTTCCCAATGTTCCGGCTGAGCTAGAGAAATCCACAGCTAGGCACTTTTCAAAAAACAGCTTTGTTTTCTTTGGGAAAATGTGATATGTCCAGGTTATGTTTTGGGGCATTTCCTGACACGGGCACTAGGCCTACCCACTCAAGTGAGGTGCCATTTTTATCTGGAGGCTTAGGGGAACGCTGAGTGTAAGGAAATGTGTTGCTCCTCTAGGGATTCCAGAACAATCTGTCACAGAAATGCGAGGAAAAAAGTGTTTTTAACCAAATGTTGAGGTTTGCAAAGGATTCTGGGTAACACAACCTGGTGAGAGCCCCGCAAGTCACCCCATATTAGATTTCCCTAAGTGTCTACCTTTCAAAAATACACAGGTTTGGTACGTTTCCCTAGGTGCCGGCTGGGCTAGAGGTCAAAATCCACAACTAGGCACTTTACAAAAAACAGATCTGTTTTCTTCGGGGAAATGTGATGTGTCCACGTTGTGTTTTGTGGCATTTCGGGTCACAGGCACTAGTCCTACCCACAGAAGTGAGGTGCCATTTTTATTGGGAGACTAGGGGGATCGCTGGGTGGAAGGAAATTTGTGGCTTCTCTCAGATTCCAGAACTTTCTGTCACCAATATGTGAGGAAAAACTTGTTTTGTTAGCCAAATGTTTAGGTTTGCAAAGGATTCTGGGTAACAGAACCTGGTGAGAGCCCCACAAGTCACCCATCTTGGATTCCCCTAGATGTCTAGTTTTAAAAAATGCACAGGTTTGGTACGTTTCCCTGGGTGCCGGCTGAGCTAGAGGCCAAAATCCACACCTAGTTACTTTGCAAAAAAAGCTCTATTTTCTTTGGGGAAATGTGATGTGTCCATGTTGTGTTTTTGGGCATTTCCTTTCGTGGGCACTGGGCCTACCCACACATGTGAGGTGCCACTTTCATCGGGAGAGTTTCGGGAACGCTGGGTGGGAGGAAATTTGTGGCTCCTCTCAGATTCCAGAAATTTTTGTCATTGAAATGTGAGGAAAAAGTGTTTTTTTTGCAAAAGTTTGAGGTTTGCACAGGATTCTGGGTAACATAAACTGGTGAGAGCCCCACAAGTCACCCCAACTTGGATTCCCCTAGGTGTCTACTTTTAAAAAAGGCACTGGTTTTGTAGGTTTCCCAATGTTCTGGCTGAGCTAGAGAAATCCACAGCTAGGCACTTTGCAAAAAACAACTCTGTTTTCTTTGGGAAAATGTGATGTGTCCAGGTTGTGTTTTGGTGCATTTCCTGACATGGGCACTAGGCCTACCCAGTCAAGTGAGGTGCCATTTTTATCGGGAGACTTAGGGAAACGCTGAGTGTAAGGAAATTTGTGGCTCCTCTCAGATTCCAGAACTTTCTGTCACAGAAATGCAAGGAAAAAAGTGTTTTTAGCCAAATGTTGAGGTTTGCAAAGGATTCTGGGTAACACAACCTGGTGAGAGCCCCGCAAGTCACCCCATATTAGATTTCCCTAGGTGTCTACCTTTCAAAAATGCACAGGTTTGGTATGTTTCCCTAGTTGCCGGCTGGGCTAGAGGTCAAAATCCACAACTAGGCACTTTACAAAAAACAGATCTGTTTTCTTCGGGGAAATGTGATGTGTCCACGTTGTGTTTTGTGGCATTTCGGGTCGCAGGCACTAGTCCTACCCACAGAAGTGAGGTGTCATTTTTATTGGGCGACTAGGGGGATCGCTGGGTGGAAGGAAATTTGTGACTTCTCTCAGATTCCTGAACTTTCTGTCACCAATATGTGAGGAAAAACATGTTTTGTTAGCCAAATGTTTAGGTTTGCAAAGGATTCTGGGTAACAGAACCTGGTGCGAGCCCCACAAGTCACCCATCTTGGATTCCCCTAGGTGTCTAGTTTTAGAAAATGCACAGGTTTGGTAGGTTTCCCTAAGTTTCAGCTGAGCTAGAGGCCAAAATCCACAGCTAGGCACTTGGCAAAAAACAGCTCTGTTTTCTTTGGGAAAATGTGATGTGTCCATGTTGTGTTTTGGGCATTTCCTGTTGCTGGCACTAGGCATACCCACACATGTGAGGTGCCACTTTCATCAAGAGACTTGTGGCTCCTCTCAGATTCCTGAGTTTTCTGTCACCGAAATGTGAGGAAAAAGTGTTTTTTTTGTGCCAAATTTGGAAGTTTGCACAAGATTTTGGGTAACAGAACCTGGTAAGAGCCCTGCAAGTCACCCCATCTTGGATTTCCCTAGGTTTCTACTTTTTCTAAAATCCACAGGTTTGGTAGGTTACCCTAGGTGCCAGCTGAGCCAGACGCCAAAATTCACAGCTAGGCACTTTGCAAAAAACAGCTCTGTTTTCTTTCGGAAAATGTGATGTGTCCATGTTGTGTTTTGCGGCATTTCCTTTCGCGGGCACTGGGTCTACCCACACATGTGAGGTGCCACTTTCACCGGGAGACTTGGGGGAATGCTGGGTGGAAGGAAATTTGTGGCTCCTCTCAGATTCCTGAATTTTCTGTCACCAAAATATGATGAAAAAGTGTTTTTTTAGCCAAATTTGGAGGTTTGCAAAGAGTCCTGGGTAACAGAACCTGGTGTGAGCCCCGCAAGTCACCCCATATTGGATTTCCCTAAGTGTCTACTTTTAAAAAAGGTACTGGTTTTGTAGGTTTCCCAATGTTCCTGCTGAGCTAGAGAAATCCACAGCTAGGCACTTTTCAAAAAACAGCTCTGTTTTCTTTGGGAAAAGGTGATGTGTCCAGGTTGTGTTTTGGGGCATTTCCTGACACAGGCACTAGGCTTACCCACTGAAGTGAGGTGCCATTTTCATCAAGAAACTTGGGGAAACGCTGGGTGGAAGGAAATGTGTGGCTCCTCTCAGATTCCAGAACTTTCTTTCACAGAAATGTGAGGAAAAATGTGTTTTGTTAGCCAAATTTTGAGGTTTGCAAAGGATTCTGGTTAGCAGAACCTGGTGAGAGCCCCACAAGTCACCCCACCTTGGATATCCGTCAGTGTCTACCTTTCAAAAATGCACACGTTTGATTGATTTCCCTAGGTGCCGTCTGAGCTAGAGGCCAAAATCCACAGCTAGGCACTTTGGAAAAAACAGCTCTGATTTCTTTGGGAGAATGTGATGTGTCCACGTTGTTTTTTGGGGCATTTCCTATCACGGGCACTAGGCCTACCCACACAAGTGAGGTACCATTGTTATCAGGAGACTTAGGGGAATGCTGAGTGTTAGGAAATTTGTGGCTCCTCTTCGATTCCAGAACTTTCTGTCACCGAAATGTGAGGAAAAAGTGTTTTTTAGCCAAATTTTGAGGTTTGTAAAGGGTTCCTGGTAACATAACCTGGCGAGAGCACCACAAGTCACCCCATCTTGGATTTCCATAGGTGTCTAGTTTAAAAAAATGCACCGGTTTGGTAGGTTTCCTCAGGTGCCAACTGTGCTAGGGGCCAAAATCCACAGCTAGGCACTTTCCAAAAAACAGCTCTGTTTTCATTGGGAAAATGTGATGTGTCCACGTTGTGTTTTGGGGCATTTCCTGTCTTGGTCGCTAGGCCTACCCACACAAGTGAGGTACCATTTTTATCGGGAGAGATGGGGGAACGCTGTGTGGAAAAATATTTGTTGCTCAACTCAGACTCCAGAACTTTCTGTCACAGAAATGCGAGGAAAAAAGTGTTTTTAGCCAAATGTTGAGGTTTGCAAAAGGATTCTGGTTAACAGAACCTGGTGAGAGCCCCGCAAGTCACCACATATTGGATTTCCCTAAGTGTCTACCTTTCAAAAATGCACAGGTTTGGTAGGTTTCCCTAGGTGCCGGCTGGGCTAGAGGCCAAAATTCACAACTAGGAACTTTACAAAAAACAGCTCTATTTTCTTTGGGAAAATGTGATGTGTCCATGTTGTGTTTTGGAGCATTTCCTGTTGTGGGCGCTAGGCCTACCCACACAAGTGAGGTGCCATTTTTATCGGCAGACTTGGGGGAACGCTGGGTGAATGCAAATTTTGCCTCCTTTCAGATTCCAGAACTTTCTGTCACCAAAATGTGTGTAAAAAGTGTTTTTGTTAGACAAATTTGGAGGTTTGCAAAGGATTCTGGGTAACAGAACATGGTGAGAGCCCCACAAGTCAACCCATCTTGGATTCCCCTTGGTGTCTAGTTCTAAAAAATGCAGAGGTTTGGTAGGTTTCCCTAGGTGCCGGCTGAGCTAGAGACCAAAATCCACAGCTAGGTCCTTTGCAAGAAACAGCTCTGTTTTCTTTGGGAAAATGTGATGTGTCCACGTTGTGTTTTGTGGCATTTCTTTTTCTAGGCACTAGGCCTACCCACACAAGTGAAGTGCCATTTTAATCGGGAGACTCGGGGTTGCGCTCGGTGGAAGGAAATTGGTGGCTCCTCTCAGATTCCAGAACTTTCTGTCACCGAAATGTGAGGAAAAAGTGTTTTTTTGCACAATTTTTAGGTTTGCACAGGATTCTGAGTAACAGAAACTGGTGAGATCCCCACAAGTCAACTTATCTTGGATTCCCCTAGGTGTCTACTTTAAAAAAAGGCACTGGTTTTGTAGGTTTCCCAATGTTCCGGCTGAGCTAGAGAAATCCACAGCTAGGCACTTTTCAAAAAACAGCTTTGTTTTCTTTGGGAAAATGTGATATGTCCAGGTTGTGTTTTGGGGCATTTCCTGACACGGGCACTAGGCCTACCCACTCAAGTGAGGTGCCATTTTTATCTGGAGGCTTAGGGGAACGCTGAGTGTAAGGAAATGTGTTGCTCCTCTAGGGATTCCAGAACAATCGGTCACAGAAATGCGAGGAAAAAAGTGTTTTTAACCAAATGTTGAGGTTTGCAAAGGATTCTGGGTAACACAACCTGGTGAGAGCCCCGCAAGTCACCCCATATTAGATTTCCCTAAGTGTCTACCTTTCAAAAATACACAGGTTTGGTACGTTTCCCTAGGTGCCGGCTGGGCTAGAGGTCAAAATCCACAACTAGGCACTTTACAAAAAACAGATCTGTTTTCTTCGGGGAAATGTGATGTGTCCACGTTGTGTTTTGTGGCATTTCGGGTCACAGGCACTAGTCCTACCCACAGAAGTGAGGTGCCATTTTTATTGGGAGACTAGGGGGATCGCTGGGTGGAAGGAAATTTGTGGCTTCTCTCAGATTCCAGAACTTTCTGTCACCAATATGTGAGGAAAAACTTGTTTTGTTAGCCAAATGTTTAGGTTTGCAAAGGATTCTGGGTAACAGAACCTGGTGAGAGCCCCACAAGTCACCCATCTTGGATTCCCCTAGATGTCTAGTTTTAAAAAATGCACAGGTTTGGTACGTTTCCCTGGGTGCCGGCTGAGCTAGAGGCCAAAATCCACACCTAGTTACTTTGCAAAAAAAGCTCTATTTTCTTTGGGGAAATGTGATGTGTCCATGTTGTGTTTTTGGGCATTTCCTTTCGTGGGCACTGGGCCTACCCACACATGTGAGGTGCCACTTTCATCGGGAGAGTTTCGGGAACGCTGGGTGGGAGGAAATTTGTGGCTCCTCTCAGATTCCAGAAATTTTTGTCATTGAAATGTGAGGAAAAAGTGTTTTTTTTGCAAAAGTTTGAGGTTTGCACAGGATTCTGGGTAACATAAACTGGTGAGAGCCCCACAAGTCACCCCAACTTGGATTCCCCTAGGTGTCTACTTTTAAAAAAGGCACTGGTTTTGTAGGTTTCCCAATGTTCTGGCTGAGCTAGAGAAATCCACAGCTAGGCACTTTGCAAAAAACAACTCTGTTTTCTTTGGGAAAATGTGATGTGTCCAGGTTGTGTTTTGGTGCATTTCCTGACATGGGCACTAGGCCTACCCAGTCAAGTGAGGTGCCATTTTTATCGGGAGACTTAGGGAAACGCTGAGTGTAAGGAAATTTGTGGCTCCTCTCAGATTCCAGAACTTTCTGTCACAGAAATGCAAGGAAAAAAGTGTTTTTAGCCAAATGTTGAGGTTTGCAAAGGATTCTGGGTAACACAACCTGGTGAGAGCCCCGCAAGTCACCCCATATTAGATTTCCCTAGGTGTCTACCTTTCAAAAATGCACAGGTTTGGTATGTTTCCCTAGTTGCCGGCTGGGCTAGAGGTCAAAATCCACAACTAGGCACTTTACAAAAAACAGATCTGTTTTCTTCGGGGAAATGTGATGTGTCCACGTTGTGTTTTGTGGCATTTCGGGTCGCAGGCACTAGTCCTACCCACAGAAGTGAGGTGTCATTTTTATTGGGCGACTAGGGGGATCGCTGGGTGGAAGGAAATTTGTGACTTCTCTCAGATTCCTGAACTTTCTGTCACCAATATGTGAGGAAAAACATGTTTTGTTAGCCAAATGTTTAGGTTTGCAAAGGATTCTGGGTAACAGAACCTGGTGCGAGCCCCACAAGTCACCCATCTTGGATTCCCCTAGGTGTCTAGTTTTAGAAAATGCACAGGTTTGGTAGGTTTCCCTAAGTTTCAGCTGAGCTAGAGGCCAAAATCCACAGCTAGGCACTTGGCAAAAAACAGCTCTGTTTTCTTTGGGAAAATGTGATGTGTCCATGTTGTGTTTTGGGCATTTCCTGTTGCTGGCACTAGGCATACCCACACATGTGAGGTGCCACTTTCATCAAGAGACTTGTGGCTCCTCTCAGATTCCTGAGTTTTCTGTCACCGAAATGTGAGGAAAAAGTGTTTTTTTTGTGCCAAATTTGGAAGTTTGCACAAGATTTTGGGTAACAGAACCTGGTAAGAGCCCTGCAAGTCACCCCATCTTGGATTTCCCTAGGTTTCTACTTTTTCTAAAATCCACAGGTTTGGTAGGTTACCCTAGGTGCCAGCTGAGCCAGACGCCAAAATTCACAGCTAGGCACTTTGCAAAAAACAGCTCTGTTTTCTTTCGGAAAATGTGATGTGTCCATGTTGTGTTTTGCGGCATTTCCTTTCGCGGGCACTGGGTCTACCCACACATGTGAGGTGCCACTTTCACCGGGAGACTTGGGGGAATGCTGGGTGGAAGGAAATTTGTGGCTCCTCTCAGATTCCTGAATTTTCTGTCACCAAAATATGATGAAAAAGTGTTTTTTTAGCCAAATTTGGAGGTTTGCAAAGAGTCCTGGGTAACAGAACCTGGTGTGAGCCCCGCAAGTCACCCCATATTGGATTTCCCTAAGTGTCTACTTTTAAAAAAGGTACTGGTTTTGTAGGTTTCCCAATGTTCCTGCTGAGCTAGAGAAATCCACAGCTAGGCACTTTTCAAAAAACAGCTCTGTTTTCTTTGGGAAAAGGTGATGTGTCCAGGTTGTGTTTTGGGGCATTTCCTGACACAGGCACTAGGCTTACCCACTCAAGTGAGGTGCCATTTTCATCAAGAAACTTGGGGAAACGCTGGGTGGAAGGAAATGTGTGGCTCCTCTCAGATTCCAGAACTTTCTTTCACAGAAATGTGAGGAAAAATGTGTTTTGTTAGCCAAATTTTGAGGTTTGCAAAGGATTCTGGTTAGCAGAACCTGGTGAGAGCCCCACAAGTCACCCCACCTTGGATATCCGTCAGTGTCTACCTTTCAAAAATGCACACGTTTGATTGATTTCCCTAGGTGCCGTCTGAGCTAGAGGCCAAAATCCACAGCTAGGCACTTTGGAAAAAACAGCTCTGATTTCTTTGGGAGAATGTGATGTGTCCACGTTGTTTTTTGGGGCATTTCCTATCACGGGCACTAGGCCTACCCACACAAGTGAGGTACCATTGTTATCAGGAGACTTAGGGGAATGCTGAGTGTTAGGAAATTTGTGGCTCCTCTTCGATTCCAGAACTTTCTGTCACCGAAATGTGAGGAAAAAGTGTTTTTTAGCCAAATTTTGAGGTTTGTAAAGGGTTCCTGGTAACATAACCTGGCGAGAGCACCACAAGTCACCCCATCTTGGATTTCCATAGGTGTCTAGTTTAAAAAAATGCACCGGTTTGGTAGGTTTCCTCAGGTGCCAACTGTGCTAGGGGCCAAAATCCACAGCTAGGCAGTTTCCAAAAAACAGCTCTGTTTTCATTGGGAAAATGTGATGTGTCCACGTTGTGTTTTGGGGCATTTCCTGTCTTGGTCGCTAGGCCTACCCACACAAGTGAGGTACCATTTTTATCGGGAGAGATGGGGGAACGCTGTGTGGAAAAATATTTGTTGCTCAACTCAGACTCCAGAACTTTCTGTCACAGAAATGCGAGGAAAAAAGTGTTTTTAGCCAAATGTTGAGGTTTGCAAAAGGATTCTGGTTAACAGAACCTGGTGAGAGCCCCGCAAGTCACCACATATTGGATTTCCCTAAGTGTCTACCTTTCAAAAATGCACAGGTTTGGTAGGTTTCCCTAGGTGCCGGCTGGGCTAGAGGCCAAAATTCACAACTAGGAACTTTATAAAAAACAGCTCTATTTTCTTTGGGAAAATGTGATGTGTCCATGTTGTGTTTTGGAGCATTTCCTGTTGTGGGCGCTAGGCCTACCCACACAAGTGAGGTGCCATTTTTATCGGCAGACTTGGGGGAACGCTGGGTGAATGCAAATTTTGCCTCCTTTCAGATTCCAGAACTTTCTGTCACCAAAATGTGTGTAAAAAGTGTTTTTGTTAGACAAATTTGGAGGTTTGCAAAGGATTCTGGGTAACAGAACATGGTGAGAGCCCCACAAGTCAACCCATCTTGGATTCCCCTTGGTGTCTAGTTCTAAAAAATGCAGAGGTTTGGTAGGTTTCCCTAGGTGCCGGCTGAGCTAGAGACCAAAATCCACAGCTAGGTCCTTTGCAAGAAACAGCTCTGTTTTCTTTGGGAAAATGTGATGTGTCCACGTTGTGTTTTGTGGCATTTCTTTTTCTAGGCACTAGGCCTACCCACACAAGTGAAGTGCCATTTTAATCGGGAGACTCGGGGTTGCGCTCGGTGGAAGGAAATTGGTGGCTCCTCTCAGATTCCAGAACTTTCTGTCACCGAAATGTGAGGAAAAAGTGTTTTTTTGCACAATTTTTAGGTTTGCACAGGATTCTGAGTAACAGAAACTGGTGAGATCCCCACAAGTCAACTTATCTTGGATTCCCCTAGGTGTCTACTTTAAAAAAAGGCACTGGTTTTGTAGGTTTCCCAATGTTCCGGCTGAGCTAGAGAAATCCACAGCTAGGCACTTTTCAAAAAACAGCTTTGTTTTCTTTGGGAAAATGTGATATGTCCAGGTTGTGTTTTGGGGCATTTCCTGACACGGGCACTAGGCCTACCCACTCAAGTGAGGTGCCATTTTTATCTGGAGGCTTAGGGGAACGCTGAGTGTAAGGAAATGTGTTGCTCCTCTAGGGATTCCAGAACAATCGGTCACAGAAATGCGAGGAAAAAAGTGTTTTTAACCAAATGTTGAGGTTTGCAAAGGATTCTGGGTAACACAACCTGGTGAGAGCCCCGCAAGTCACCCCATATTAGATTTCCCTAAGTGTCTACCTTTCAAAAATACACAGGTTTGGTACGTTTCCCTAGGTGCCGGCTGGGCTAGAGGTCAAAATCCACAACTAGGCACTTTACAAAAAACAGATCTGTTTTCTTCGGGGAAATGTGATGTGTCCACGTTGTGTTTTGTGGCATTTCGGGTCACAGGCACTAGTCCTACCCACAGAAGTGAGGTGCCATTTTTATTGGGAGACTAGGGGGATCGCTGGGTGGAAGGAAATTTGTGGCTTCTCTCAGATTCCAGAACTTTCTGTCACCAATATGTGAGGAAAAACTTGTTTTGTTAGCCAAATGTTTAGGTTTGCAAAGGATTCTGGGTAACAGAACCTGGTGAGAGCCCCACAAGTCACCCATCTTGGATTCCCCTAGATGTCTAGTTTTAAAAAATGCACAGGTTTGGTACGTTTCCCTGGGTGCCGGCTGAGCTAGAGGCCAAAATCCACACCTAGTTACTTTGCAAAAAAAGCTCTATTTTCTTTGGGGAAATGTGATGTGTCCATGTTGTGTTTTTGGGCATTTCCTTTCGTGGGCACTGGGCCTACCCACACATGTGAGGTGCCACTTTCATCGGGAGAGTTTCGGGAACGCTGGGTGGGAGGAAATTTGTGGCTCCTCTCAGATTCCAGAAATTTTTGTCATTGAAATGTGAGGAAAAAGTGGTTTTTTTGCAAAAGTTTGAGGTTTGCACAGGATTCTGGGTAACATAAACTGGTGAGAGCCCCACAAGTCACCCCAACTTGGATTCCCCTAGGTGTCTACTTTTAAAAAAGGCACTGGTTTTGTAGGTTTCCCAATGTTCTGGCTGAGCTAGAGAAATCCACAGCTAGGCACTTTGCAAAAAACAACTCTGTTTTCTTTGGGAAAATGTGATGTGTCCAGGTTGTGTTTTGGTGCATTTCCTGACATGGGCACTAGGCCTACCCAGTCAAGTGAGGTGCCATTTTTATCGGGAGACTTAGGGAAACGCTGAGTGTAAGGAAATTTGTGGCTCCTCTCAGATTCCAGAACTTTCTGTCACAGAAATGCAAGGAAAAAAGTGTTTTTAGCCAAATGTTGAGGTTTGCAAAGGATTCTGGGTAACACAACCTGGTGAGAGCCCCGCAAGTCACCCCATATTAGATTTCCCTAGGTGTCTACCTTTCAAAAATGCACAGGTTTGGTATGTTTCCCTAGTTGCCGGCTGGGCTAGAGGTCAAAATCCACAACTAGGCACTTTACAAAAAACAGATCTGTTTTCTTCGGGGAAATGTGATGTGTCCACGTTGTGTTTTGTGGCATTTCGGGTCGCAGGCACTAGTCCTACCCACAGAAGTGAGGTGTCATTTTTATTGGGCGACTAGGGGGATCGCTGGGTGGAAGGAAATTTGTGACTTCTCTCAGATTCCTGAACTTTCTGTCACCAATATGTGAGGAAAAACATGTTTTGTTAGCCAAATGTTTAGGTTTGCAAAGGATTCTGGGTAACAGAACCTGGTGCGAGCCCCACAAGTCACCCATCTTGGATTCCCCTAGGTGTCTAGTTTTAGAAAATGCACAGGTTTGGTAGGTTTCCCTAAGTTTCAGCTGAGCTAGAGGCCAAAATCCACAGCTAGGCACTTGGCAAAAAACAGCTCTGTTTTCTTTGGGAAAATGTGATGTGTCCATGTTGTGTTTTGGGCATTTCCTGTTGCTGGCACTAGGCATACCCACACATGTGAGGTGCCACTTTCATCAAGAGACTTGTGGCTCCTCTCAGATTCCTGAGTTTTCTGTCACCGAAATGTGAGGAAAAAGTGTTTTTTTTGTGCCAAATTTGGAAGTTTGCACAAGATTTTGGGTAACAGAACCTGGTAAGAGCCCTGCAAGTCACCCCATCTTGGATTTCCCTAGGTTTCTACTTTTTCTAAAATCCACAGGTTTGGTAGGTTACCCTAGGTGCCAGCTGAGCCACACGCCAAAATTCACAGCTAGGCACTTTGCAAAAAACAGCTCTGTTTTCTTTCGGAAAATGTGATGTGTCCATGTTGTGTTTTGCGGCATTTCCTTTCGCGGGCACTGGGTCTACCCACACATGTGAGGTGCCACTTTCACCGGGAGACTTGGGGGAATGCTGGGTGGAAGGAAATTTGTGGCTCCTCTCAGATTCCTGAATTTTCTGTCACCAAAATATGATGAAAAAGTGTTTTTTTAGCCAAATTTGGAGGTTTGCAAAGAATCCTGGGTAACAGAACCTGGTGTGAGCCCCGCAAGTCACCCCATATTGGATTTCCCTAAGTGTCTACTTTTAAAAAAGGTACTGGTTTTGTAGGTTTCCCAATGTTCCTGCTGAGCTAGAGAAATCCACAGCTAGGCACTTTTCAAAAAACAGCTCTGTTTTCTTTGGGAAAAGGTGATGTGTCCAGGTTGTGTTTTGGGGCATTTCCTGACACAGGCACTAGGCTTACCCACTCAAGTGAGGTGCCATTTTCATCAAGAAACTTGGGGAAACGCTGGGTGGAAGGAAATGTGTGGCTCCTCTCAGATTCCAGAACTTTCTTTCACAGAAATGTGAGGAAAAATGTGTTTTGTTAGCCAAATTTTGAGGTTTGCAAAGGATTCTGGTTAGCAGAACCTGGTGAGAGCCCCACAAGTCACCCCACCTTGGATATCCGTCAGTGTCTACCTTTCAAAAATGCACACGTTTGATTGATTTCCCTAGGTGCCGTCTGAGCTAGAGGCCAAAATCCACAGCTAGGCACTTTGGAAAAAACAGCTCTGATTTCTTTGGGAGAATGTGATGTGTCCACGTTGTTTTTTGGGGCATTTCCTATCACG
This sequence comes from Pleurodeles waltl, assembly GCF_031143425.1. Lineage (NCBI taxonomy): Eukaryota > Metazoa > Chordata > Amphibia > Caudata > Salamandridae > Pleurodeles > Pleurodeles waltl. The sequence goes on from NC_090440.1 coordinate 808,000,345, forward strand.
GGCACTAGGCCTACCCACACAAGTGAGGTACCATTGTTATCAGGAGACTTAGGGGAATGCTGAGTGTTAGGAAATTTGTGGCTCCTCTTCGATTCCAGAACTTTCTGTCACCGAAATGTGAGGAAAAAGTGTTTTTTAGCCAAATTTTGAGGTTTGTAAAGGGTTCCTGGTAACATAACCTGGCGAGAGCACCACAAGTCACCCCATCTTGGATTTCCATAGGTGTCTAGTTTAAAAAAATGCACCGGTTTGGTAGGTTTCCTCAGGTGCCAACTGTGCTAGGGGCCAAAATCCACAGCTAGGCACTTTCCAAAAAACAGCTCTGTTTTCATTGGGAAAATGTGATGTGTCCACGTTGTGTTTTGGGGCATTTCCTGTCTTGGTCGCTAGGCCTACCCACACAAGTGAGGTACCATTTTTATCGGGAGAGATGGGGGAACGCTGTGTGGAAAAATATTTGTTGCTCAACTCAGACTCCAGAACTTTCTGGCACAGAAATGTGAGCAAACAGTGTTTTTTGCCAAATGTTGAGGTTTGCAAAGGGTTCTGGGTAACAGAACCTGGTGAGAGCCCCACAGGTCACCACATCTTGGATTTCCCTAGGTGTCTGGCTTTAAAAAATGCACAGGTTTTATAGGTTTCCTTGGGTTCCTGCTGAGCTGGAGGCCAAAATGCACAGCTAGGCACGTTCCAAAAAACAGCTCTGTTTTCTTTGGGAAAATGTGATGTGTCCACGTTGTGTTTTGGGGCATTTCCTATCACGGGGGCTAGGCCTACCCACACAGGTGAGGTACCATTTTTATCAGGAGAGATGGGGGAACGCTGGATGGAAGAACATTTGTGGCTCCTCTCAGACTCCAGAACTTTCTGTCACAGAAATGTGAGGAAAAAGTGTTTTTTTGGCCAAATTTTGAGATTTGCAAAGGATTCTGGGTAACAGAACCTTGTGAGAGCCGCACAAGTCACCCCATTTTGGTTTTCCCTAAGCGTCTAGTTTTCAAAAATGCACAGGCTTGGTGGTTTCCCTAGGTGCCATCTGAGCTAGAGGCCACAATCTACAGCTAGACACTTTGCAAAAAACACATTAGATTTCAAAGTTTATATGTGATGTGTCCATGTTGCGTTTCCTGTCGCGAGCTTTATTCCTACCCACGCAAGTGGGGTACCATTTTTATCGGGTGACTTGGGGAAACACAGAATAGCAAAACAAGTGTTATTGCCCCTAGTCTTTCTCTACATTTGTTCCTTCCAAATGTAAGACAGTGTGTAAAAAAGATGTGTATTTGAGAAATGGCTTGAAATTCATGTTAGTATAGGCACCCCGGAATTCAGAGATGTGCAAATAACCACTGCTTCTCAACACCTTATCTCACGCCCATTTTGGAAATACAAAGGTTTTCTTGAAACCTATTTTTTACTCTTTATATTTCAGCAAATGAATTGCTGTATACCTGGTATAGAATGAAAACCCATTGCAAGGTGCAGCTCATTTATTGGCTCTGGGTACCTAGGGATCTTGATGAACCTAAAATCCCTATGTAACCCCGCAACCAGAAGAGTCCAGCAGACGTAACGGTATATTACTTTTAAAAATCTGACATTGCAGGAACAAGTTACAGAGTAAAACGCGGAGAAAAATGGCTGTTATTTTCAGCTCAATTTCAATTTTTTGTTTACAGCTATTATTTTCTGTGGGACACCCTAGTAGGATCTACACAAACGACCCCTTTCTGAATTCAAATTTTTTTCTACTTTTCAGAAACGTTTAGCTTTCTGGGATCCAGCATTGATTTGTCACTAACTGGAAGGAGGCTGAAAGCACAAAAAATAGTAAAAATGAGGTATGTCCCAGTAAAATGCCACAATTGTGTTGAAAAATGTGTTTTTCTGATTCAACTCTGCCTGTTCCTGAATTCAGGGAAGATGGTGATTTTAGCAATGCAAACCCTTTGTTGATGCCATTTTCAGGGAAAGAACCACAAGCCACTTTCTGCAGCCCCTTTTTCTAATTTTTTTGGAAAAAACACATTTTTTGGTGTATTTTGGCTAATTTCTTGGTCTCCTTCAGAGGAGCCCACAAAGTCTGGGTACCTCTAGAATCCCTAGGATGTTGGAAAAAAAGGCCATACATTTGGCATAAGTAGCTTATGTGGACAAAACTTTATGAGGGCTTAAGAGCGAACTGCCCCAAATAGCCAAAAAAAAGTCTTGGCACCTGAGTGGGAAAAGGCTTGGCAGCGAAGGGGTTAAGTAATCAATCCTATTCCCCTATTGAACACCTATCATAAAATAGTCCCTAGGGATAAAAATGATTAACTACAAGTGTTATTGCTTTTATGCTAGGTACGTATATTTTCACTTTTGTCACAATTAAGTTATACACAATTCAACAATCTTGAACTGCACCTACAAAGATGAAGACTGTACAGCAGTAGAGGGTAGTCAAAGGGAGCCAAACTAACCTGCAGTTCTGACTGTACTCCAAATTCACTGACCTTCCACTTTAGGGTGGTCGCTGTCAAGGTACTGATGCTGGTCTGCAGTGATCCGAAGATGGATAGACTGGAGCAACCTGGTTTTGACTGTCCTTAAATACCAGAGGCAAGGACAAACCCTTCTAGTAGCCATGATGTCTCTGAATTAGCAGATAGTGCCTTCAGGAAGGAGCCCAAGTGGAAACAAAAGCTGTGGGCTAAAAAACTTCCTGATGACAGTGATATTCCGGTAGCAGTAAGACCAGGGAAGAGGACTGGAAGATGCAAGAGTATGGGAGGAACTAAGTCAATGAGTAAACTGCCTAGAAAGGAATTGGGAACACGGTAACCCCTCTATTGCACAAGGAAGAGTGGTGATGCAAGAAAGAAAGGACTACCTCCCTTATATACCAAGCAAACAGTAAATTGCACCAAGAAACAGGGTGCCCCAGGGAGAAATGGTGGTGCAGGACATTATACCAGTGGCTTGCAGGTAAGCAAAGTTAGTGTAGGGGGTGGCCACAAGCTCGCCATGTTGGAAAATGGGTTATTGGCAACGGCAGGTAGGTACCTACACTTAGCAATAGGCCACTAACCTCCACTTAGGTCCAGTTAGGTCTCAGTAGATTAAACCCAGCTCAACCCCTGGTAGCTTGGCAACGAGCGTCAAGGCTTAATTTAGGAGACAGAGAGTAAAGCATTCAAATATCACAAAACAGTAATTAAATAAAACACAGGAAACAGTTCAAATATCCAAATCCAGTTTATGAAAATAGATTATATTTTTCTCTTTAAAATGACACAAAAACTAATAAAATCGGATAAGGGGACCAGAGATATACATTTTTATCAGGAGAGATGGGGGAACGCTGGATGGAAGAACATTTGTTTATTATTTATTGTTTTCTAGCACCTAGAAACAAAAAGCGCCAATCTGGTCATCTGGTCGCAACTCGACCGGGGCAAAGTCAAAGTTTAAGGCCGACCGCGATGGAGCCCGGCTCAGCTACAGCCCGCGGGAGGCCTCAGTCAAAAGTTTACCTTCACACTTAGTCGTTTTTCTGAAGATTTTCTTCAGTGGGACGAACCTGCCAGTCCAATCCGACCTCCTGGAACTGTTCTCTGGATACACGTCGCGGGAGCCCTCGGTGGAGATTTTTACCTTTGGACTTAGTTGTTTTTTCAAGGTGAAAATCCTTCGACCGGGGTAAACCTGGATCTTGATCCGACGTCCTTGGAGTTCTCCTCGGATACGCTGGCTGGGAGGTCCCGGTCAACTTTCTACGTTTGTACTTAGTCTCTTTTTTGGAGTTTTTCTTCAGCGGGATGAACCTGCAAATCAGGCTGGGTCGCAGTTGAGGCAAGCTAACTAGAGTTACCACAGTGGGTCGGTCCCTCTATGGAGCCTTTTTTCAAAAGTTCTCCAAACTCCTCCAAACTTCTGGATCTTCTCCAAGATGTTCTTTTAAGGTTCTTATGGGGTCCACAGCTCACCTCAAGGTTCCAGAAGCTCTGAGATGATCCTTGGGGGTGTGGACTACAACTCCCAGAATGCAAACTTTTTTTTGGCCACTGGACAGTGGTCAGCTGGTTGATTTCTTCAGGAGTTGGGGCAGGGGACTCTGATTAGCAATTGTTCACCTGTAGCAAACAGGGAGTCCCTCCTTGAACCAGTTGAAGCCAGGCAAAGTCCTTCTTGTGGTACAGCCCAAGTGTGTAGCTGGTGCAGTCCTTCAGAGTGCAGGATCCAGGTGCAGGCCAGTGGTCCAGCAGGGTAGTCCTTCTTCTCCTTTGGTTCTACCTTGTTGGAATCTGATGGGGATCTGAGGTGTGGGTGCAAATCTGCCAGTTTTATCCTTGCTCCTGGGTGAAAAACAGGGGGGTCCTGATTCTCCAATCAGGTGCAGGCTCCTTCCCCCCTGATGACCACTTCCTGGGAAGTGTGTCAAAAACCAATCCCAGAAGGCAACATTCCTCAAAAATCCATCATGGCTGAAAGTGATTTTTGGAGGTTACATCTGGCTGAGCTCACCCACTGGTGTGGCTAAAAATCATAAACACACCCCTATCCTGCCCTCTCCTAATCTAATCAAGGGGGCACCTAGTTGTCTGGGATTGCAGGATGTGGGGGTGTTGCTGGGTTGCTCCTAATGTCCTTCTCTGCCTTTGAAGATCAGTTTGGCAGCCCTCCCCCATCCTGCCTCCACATCTGCTGAGGGAAGATCCCCTCCCACAGGCACATCTCTTTGTGCGAAGCCAGGCCACTTCACATCTCACCAAGGCAGCCTGGCTAGGCTGCCAGAGGCTGGCCAATCAAAGCACAGCAGCAAAAACAATGCAGGGCTGAAGTTGGCAACTTTGCAGGTAAAGTGTAAAACTCTTTACCTGAACAAGTTATATTAAATCCAATAACTGGAAGTTGCAGGATTTATTATAACAATTAATTTGATACCAAACTCTTTGTATCTGTCACTTAAGGGGACTTTTAAAATTAAAATAAAGTCTCCCCATTCTAGCCTATGAAGGCCATTCACTACAATGAGGGAAAACAAATTAGCTGTTTTTACTTCACCAGGGCTTATAAAACATGCCCTAATGTAACTATAATTTGTGCCCCCACCATGCACAATTTTGTCTTCAATTATGTCATTTCAGGTGATCCAGTGATGTTATCAATAAGTCATAGAAAATTTTATAAGTGATGTAATATGGGAGATGTTTTGCAGTGCCTGATGAGTTATAGTTATATTACAGCCTAGAAAGCTGTGCATTGCATGATATTGGGCACAGGAGGTGGTCTGCGGCCAGGCCCTATGTCTAACCTCACCCCAATGGTGCCCAACCCTGGCTGTGCATATTTGATGATGTATGTATAATGTAAAGGTTGACTTTGTCAAAGGTTCAGACCACAAAAATATAAGAAACAGGCCTATTGGTTTTATCAAGGGGTCAACACATCAATATATATAAAGAACACCTATTAACTTTGTCAAAAAGTCACCAATAATTATAATCAAATTTATATTTTATAAATTCACACATTGCAGTGTTTAATAAAAATTATTGTCATAAAATATCTTCAATGAAGTCTTACTAAAAAAAAGTCAACATACATTTCAGTCATAACATTTTACAGGTCACAGAATGCAACCCTAGAATCTACCATAGAAGTACTTTAAAAAATATGACAAGCTCTCCTGATGTCATGGATTCAATAACCCAGAAGATTCTATTTGGCTTTTGTATGTTGCTGAGAGGCTACTTCACTCCCTGCAGCCACAGGTGGAGCCTCAAAACACCTTTGTGCCCTGTCACTCCATCTGACAACACCTATAGGGGAGCCTCAGCACCCACCCTGGCAATGGGGTGCATGGGGAGAACCTCAATCCCCGGGATCTCTAGCTGGCTACATAGCCAGCATCCATTGCTTTGCTGGCAGTAGCTGGTTCTTAAACTTTGCTCCTGCCTGGGTGGGAGCAGCTTCTTTCTACGCTCCTTCCTGAGTGGGAACAAAGTTGTGTTCCCTGCCTGCCAGAGTATGGCCAGGAAATGCCTGCAGTCTCCCAGGCAGAAAACAGCAGTGTCCCGGGAGAAGAGGTATCCAGGACACTGCAGCAGTCACTGGGCCCCAGGCAGTGAAGTCCCTGGAGCCAAAGTATGGCTCGAGGGGGGGGCCTACATGCCCCCTGCCAAAAATGTAAACCCTGGCATAAGGAGTGCATTCTGTAGGACCTCTTTGCCATATGGAGTTACTCCGTCACAATGGTGCTAGATATCCCATCGGCCGGAATCTAAATCCCTTAGGATATATCGGGATTGAGGTTTTGGTGGATGGGATATCCCTCACCTTTGTGATGAAGTACCTTGTCTGCCAATATCTCAAATCAGGCCCTTCGTCACTTTTGTGGCTCTCTGATCCTTCCAATGGGGCAAGGCTGCAAGCTGTAGCCGAAAAGGGCTTTATTAGGCCTCATATCATTCTCTTCTAGGCCCTGCCAAATCAAATTTGCTGCTGCAGAGAAGAATGAAGAGGGAGCAATCTGACCTTTTGGGCCAGAAGCAACACACCTTTGTCAAATCAGCTTGGCAGGTTAGTCCCCAGCAGGCTCTCAGAGCAACAAGTCAGCAAAATGTAGTTCCAAGGTTTGAGGAGTTTTTAAGAGAAGTGCAATTTGACACTAGCCAAGGGTCCAGTACTTTGGGGCCAGCCGTTGGGGGTCAAGAGAAACTTCAGCAGAGGCCAGCAGCAGGGTCTAAGGCAGGTCACGTCGGTACTGGTCAGGTGGGAACACAGAAAAAGGCCTATGGAATCTTATTGTGCCTCTGTATCCCAGAGAAGAGTCAGCCTTATGACCCTTGAAGTCAACCTCTTTGTCAAGGAGGCAAGCAGGAGAACAGGTCGAGACTTGCTGGTTCTTCTCTGGTCACATACAGCAGGTCCAGTCCTCTACTGTTGTTCCATGGGTCTAGAATGTGTTCTGAGGAGGTTACTGAGGATGCCATATTTCTGCTGCATACCAGCCCGTGGGTGGGGGAAACTCCTGGCCACTCTCTAACTTATGAGATAAAAGTTCCCAGGGGAGTCCTTACTCATGTTTCACCACTTCCTATGTGCTGTATTGTAAACAATCACATAGTGACCCTCTCTGCCTAGAGCCACTAACACAATAATGCAGAGCTCCTATGCATACACTAGAAGTATGGCAAAGGAATTGAGAAACTCCTTTTCTGTGGTCACTGTAAGCCAGTTTTGAGGTCAGCTCCTCTCCTATTGGGTCTGGTTCCAGACTGGTTAGGAGGACGAAGGAAGGGGCAGGCCAGGTGTTAGCTATATCTGTCTGTGGCAGGGTAGGCCTCTTTCAAATTAATTAAATTCCTCAGTAGAGTCCAGATGGTCAGTATGCTAGAGGAATAGAACACCTCCCCACACTCAAGGCCTTTGTCTGACCTGTGAAAGCAAGGACACACATCATCCAAGGGGCTATTCAGCTTGTGAGTGATAATTGGAAGTTATGAAAACTGACTTCTAGAGGCTTTAGGCAGGTAACTGGCAATTTTCTAAAAGTAGATGTTTTAAAATATTTATTACAAATCCAACTTTACCAATGAATTGGGCTTGTAATAAATATTTTAGAAACTCTAAGAAAGACTTTTTGTTAGAAACTGTTTTTTTTCAGTTCACAGAGGTATGCACCCGGATCGAGCAGGAACCACAATCTTAGTCAGGGTAAGTCACAAACACACCCTAAATTAACCTGTGCTCGCCCTTTGCGAGCTTGGTACAGAGCACTCAGGCTTAACTTTAAAGGCAATGCATAAAGTATTTGTATAACACATCAAACAGTAAAACAGTGAAAACACACCATACCTGGGTAGAAATACTGAACTTAGTTTTATACATAAAACACGACCAAAACAACAAAATTCTAATAAGTAGAACTTGAGTTATGAAATTTGAAAGCACAAACTGTGGAAAAGCAATTAGATGACAAAAGCGACAACAAAGTAAAAAGTTCATGGCCGACCATGGTGAATGGCAGGCCAGGTGCAGAGATCCAGTTGAGACCCCTGAACAAAAGTACCTTAAAATCTTAGTGCAGGAGCGATGCAGTGTTTCTGAACCACACACTCGAGGAGATGCATCGAATTGTGACATACATTTGATGAAAATCATCAAAGTTCTACATGCAGCAGTGGCGATGTATTGGAGCCAAGATGCAGTGTTCATTTTCAGGAGCCAGCCGTGGCGACCTCAAGGAGATATACTGATATTATCCATGCAACAGTGGAGATGCGCCAGTTGTGTCCATGCAACGGCGGAGATACTGTGGTTCTGCTGGAGCAGTACCTGAAGATTTACCTCCAGGGGTCCAGGACTGGGGTGGCACCACTTGCCAGGTCAAAATCACAGCTGGTAGAGTCCAGTTGGGCTGGTTGAAAATCTTTTATGTCCCTGAGACATCAGAAAACAGGAGATCAGTCAGCTGGCCCATGGAGTCACTCTGGGTGTTGGGTTCAAGTGATGTGGGTCCAATCCTTCTCACGCAGGCAAGGAGGGCAGCAGGCAGCAGGTCAGCACAGCAAGAAAGCAGTTCCTCCAGAGCAGCAGTTCAGCAGTGTGGCAGTCCTTCATCAGCGCAGCAGTCCTTTTTCCTGGCAGAGTATCCACAGGTCCAGAAGAGTACTGAATTAGTAGGATTTGAGGTTCAGCTCTTATTCACGGTGGTGCCTTTGAAGTTTGGGTGGACTTCAAAGAAGCCTTTGAAATGCACAGAAGTCCCGTTTTCCTGCACTGGCTCCATACTCACTATACAGGGGTATGCAGCCCTTTGTGTGGAGGCAGGACACTGCCTATTCATGTGTAAGTGTGAGGCTGTGGAAAGCTCCTTCCTCCCATCCTGTCCTGATGGCCCATTAAGGACCATCAAGCCACACCTAAGCTCTCAATGTGTGTAGTTGTCTACGGGTAATACACAAAGTCCAGCTGTCACTCACCCCAGACAAGTGATCAGAGACAGACTGCAGGGCCACAGGGCTAAGAGTAGTAAAATGCAAACTTTTCAAACGTGCCATTTTCAAAATTGTAATAATAAATATGACTTCACCATTACAGAGGATTTCTCATTACAATTTCATGGGTACTAAACCTGACAGATCTACCCCCACTCAATCAGGAATAAGGAATCCCCAGTGTAATCCTATGAGGGGGTACGCCTCACACTAATGAAAAATGAACTTGGAAGATTTGCACTATGAGGACATGTAAAACTGAAAGGTACATGTCCTACTTTCTAATTAAATAACACCCTGCCCTATAGACTACCTAGGGCCGACCTTATGGGGTAAAATATGTAATAAAAGGGTAGTTTAAGGCTTGGCAAGGGAATTTAAATACCATGTCAATATGGCAGTTTGACACTGCACTCAGGCCTCAATGGCAGGCCTGGGTCATTTTTGGAGGGCTACTTAAGTAGGTGGGACAATCAGTGCAGCAGGCCCACTAGTAGCATTTAATGTACAGGCCCTGGGCACATGTAGTGCACTTTGCTACAGACGTATAAGTCAATTAAATATACCAATGGGTAGATACCAATCAAAGCCATGTTTAGGGGCGTGAGCACAAGCACTTTAGCACTGGTCAGCAGTAGTAAAGTGCACAGAGGCTTAGTGCCAACAAAAACTATTTCAGCAAAATTGGATGAATGCGTGCAAAAAGTTTGGGGTAAGACCACTCTAAGGCTAACGGATCTAACACTTTTGTAGCTGTTTCATAGACGGAGACATCATTATTTAATTTTACTGTAATATCCCAATGCTATCCTATGTGAAAATAGCATTGATGGCTTTTTCCCTGTAAGGACATCTTTAACATTAGACTTATGCATGTCTAATGTTTAAACACTTAGACAATAAGGCCTAATAAAGGGTTACTTATAAATACTTAAAACAAAGGTTTGCCCCTGTCTAACGGGGTTGTTTGACATGTCAAATTAGCAGTTAAAACCTGCTCAGTCAAGCTATTCAGGGCAGGTCTCCAATCATGTTTGCACTGTTACTACATTGGGTGGCACGAGTGCTGCAGCCTACCGGTGAAAATTTTACTTGACACTGGGTAAATTTTGGGCACCATCTACGCAGGACTTATAGGTAAGATAAATATGCCAATTCGTGGTATACCAATGTCATCATATTGAAAGGTAGGCATATGTACTTTACAACTAGTCAGTTGGGATAAAGAGTATTGAGTTGTACAGCCTGCAAATAGACAAGGCACCAATCTGGAGGTACACCACACAAAAGATGGCAATTGCCAACAACCTTATTTGTCCTTCTGTTAACTACCCCAAAGTGCATCATGCCTAGTACAATACAACATGGCAGAACGTTTTTGGTGGTCCACCCAAGGGTGTGTCTAGGGATATGAGCAGTGCCCTTCACCTCAACCACACCAAAATGGTCCTGCAACTAGCTTTTCCTCCCTATGGGATGGCACCAGGATGGCTACAGTGTGTCCTGATATTAAAAGGCCCCTCTTCTAATGGTCTCACTTTCAACCTAACTATGGATGGGCAAGGCTCACCCTAGTCCCCTTCATGTTAAGGGAGTTCCTGAGAAGCCCTCCCAAAGTGCCCCTCCTGAGAGAGCATGAGTCACATACATCACACCCAGATTATCCTGCCAAAAGTACCCTTGTCTCTGGGCGTAGTGTTCTCATTTCCTCAAGGGCAAGGAGGGCAGTTCCAGGAATGTTCTCAGGCAGGAAAACTATTACTTTATAAAAGTTATTTTTCCAGTAGATTTTTCAAAAATATTACTTCATCATTGAACTTGATTTTTTATTACAAATTAAAAACAGCAGATGAATTGATAGTTAATTCTAAACCAAAGATAAACAAATATCATTTTTATTGTACTTTTTTTTCTCACAGAAACTACTACTGTTCTAGATAGTAAAGTAGGTGTTAGGAGCTCGTTACTGTAGATACATGTCAACCTTAAATTCTTAGATACTGAGTTGTTGAATACAAAGAAATATAAGGAACACTACCTTGTGGTGCACAAGTCCTAATTAGGGGTGGCTTACTAATATTTCATAAAACGGTCCTTCATGACAAGAAGGGTTTTTTCTGACATGTCTTCCAGCAGGTTTCTGATTGTATTAGTCAGGTTACTCTTGTAGGATTGATGTCATATTTTCTTAGTCTGTCTGGTGGATGGCATTATGCTTACTGAGGTACACAGGTGACATTTAACTTTACATCACATTAGTACATTTCCTGCACTACATGCTGTGACCTTACTGGACAGTTAAATATGTCACTTATGAGTTTGCAAATCCTGTTATTTTTAATGGTCAGAGCACATAAATTAGAGACTGAATGGTAATATTCCGGTGTGCAAAAATGAGGTTGACCACACAAAAAGGGCCCTTTCTCACAACTTTGTACTGAAATCATAGAATACATTGCATCTGTATGCCAAATTACACATTGTTTCGAACTTGGCTCATATGACTGCGTTAGGATTGTGTCACTGAGAAGCTTTAAGTAGTGAAAATGTCTCTTTAGTGTTTTTAGAGTAGATTGTTACATAAAATCATTCTGCATTGTTCTTGTTCCCTTTTGTAAGATTGCATTGTATTTTATCTAATTTTAAATGTTACTGATGTGAGTTGAGAGGCAAGATAAACTCTCTTCATTTTATCTTGCAAAAGATCATTATCTAAATTTCTAACAAATCCTTGATATTTTCTAAATAACTTTCTTGTATTCCCTTAGCTGCTTCTGCTGACCAATATGAATACTTTTGCAGGGGATTCTTTGCTTTTTGGATCACCTGCTTTGCACTTTTTACTGTGACTCTCACTACATGTTTCTCACCCAGAGTAATTACCTGGCAAATGACTATGCATGTTTACTGCCAGTGTCCCCCTTTTTAGATAAGGCACTTTGATGCAACTAGGGTAAGGGACACTTAGCTGGTTTTATGTGTGAGATCTACACGTGTGTGACTACTGTTGTATGCATCCTGATAACTGCACACAGGTAGCCTGTACACAGAGGACTCTGCAGGATTAGATGCTGACCTGGGAAAGGCCTTATAATGTTAGTGTTAATTCATGGGGAAAGTCAGTGTGGTTTCCTATTGTGGCTGCAGTGACACTTTATTACACACGTAGATGGAAATCACCTTAGAGTGCAGTTTTGTTCCTGTTTGGCCTTCAACGTCCAGTGTCATATCAAAATGAGTGGAACGTGTACAAGAAAACCACATTTGAGTGTTCTAAGAGGATATCTGTATAACATATGAGTCATTCTAGATTGTCGTATTTCTCTGACTGAGCTCAGTCCTTTAGTCACAATGCTGGGCTAAGTTAATTACATGTCTCACTAGCAGCAGGAACAAATGCTGCCCCACACAAAAGGAGAACTTAACAATGCTTCCCTCAGCTCGTGAGGAGGAAAGGGTGGAAACAAAAAATCTGCATCCATTAATTAGCTATCACAGCCTGGGCCAACTGAACGAAGGAAGAAGTGCAGACAACTGGATCCAACACAGGACGGACTCCTCTCAGCAATTTTGCTGGGAAAGGCCCTGGGAGTTATGCCAGTGAGAAGCGAAGCAAATGTGGTAGGTGACTCCTGGATGACATAGACTTGAACTGGTCCAGCATGCTGCGCAGGAGGGTTTGGGATAGGGGTCAAGAGGTGATGTGGCTCCCTAGGATTGGCCATGGATGCCTAGCTTCTAGAAACTTCTACCTCCTTTTAAAAATTCTTGCACAAGAGGAGAGCTCTATGTTTCTTGCTGTTATTTGTGCTTTTCACTGCTGGACCCTGAGACTGTGACGACCACAGAAAACTGGAAAGAAAAATCCTCTGATTGCCAATAGGGACCAAGGGCTATGCCTCAGTTTACCTCAGGCCAAATAGTTCTCTCCAAGAGCCAGTGAGGCGGGATTCCTTCTACCACATGAGGAGAAGCTGAGGGTAAGATTTGGAATTCTACCTCCAAAGGTAAGGACCTTTAGGAATACTGGTGCATGGAGGTAGTGGAACTAGCCATTTTAGCTGCTACAACTGCTCCTGTTGTTAACACTCAATCCCAGGTTTAAAATGAGCCCAAAAATGGCCAAATCGGCCAAACACAGCCTGAGTTATGGCCATTTAAATGTTGGCAATCTTTGACCATTTTCAAGGACCGGCATGCATGGGTTCCATAGGGCACAGGTGTTGACACAAGAGTTATTTTGAGGGAGGGGGTATGCATGAGGCCCCCCTAGCTGTTTCAGCTTTTTGACTCGGGGGGCACACACCCCCTTGGGTCGACGCAGATAGAGACTGGAGGAGTTCTATTGTGCCCCCCCAACAAAGAGAAAAGGGACCTGGCTGGGACCCAATCTCCACGTCCCCACTGGTGGTGGCCTTGCAACTGCTCCCAGTGCCTGTGTTTAGAGGTAGCAGGACAGCCACTGCATTACACACTCCCTGCCAGCATGGGGCAAGCAGGTAAGAAAATAGCTTCTGGCTCCCATGGCAGCATGAGTGAGGCTGTTGAGCAGGAGATAGTGGGCATCCAGGTGTGGACTCCCTGGGCTGCCCCCAACATTGGCAGTGCATGGTGTGGCTGGTTGGGACAGGGCACCCCAATACTAAAAATAGATTAAAAAAAGGAAAAGCTAACAACTCTGACTGGCACAATAAGTATACAAAACAGTGATGGATAAAATGCTTCAAATAATCTCAGCCACATGTAATCCCTTGGGGCTCCATCCTAATCCCTCATTATTTTGCACACCATGCCATCTCAGATTTGACCCAGCTATATTCAAATCAGTTTTGATACTGCTCCAATCAGAACAGTCCAGCCCAAACTGCCAAGCCAGGTCCCGCTTGAACCAGACCAAAAGCAACCAAGGCACATATTGTATTCATTTAAAAATGTTTTAGTGACATACTAATGTTGACAGTGATTACTGATCAAGAAGCATTTGCTTTGTTAACATTAATAAGTTCATTTACACATGGTTATTATTGAGTATTCCTTTTAAGCACAAAATGATGGTGTTTGTGGCATGTGTTTTTTTGATGTTGAACACTTCATAATGCCAATAGGCCTGCTTTAGCTAAAGTGATACCCCTTATCTCGTGATATGTTATTTGGTATAGGTGGGGGGTACTGTTAATTTTGGAGGTCATGACCCTTTAAGGGTCAAATGCGATTGCAAAATGTCATCTTAGGTATTTGCAATCTGCCTAATGTATATATCTGTAAATTAATGTGTAATATTTAGTAGTGTGTATGTAATAAATGTACTTTCCTTCTCCTAAACAAACTCTGACTGGTCAAACATTTATTGAGAGTTATTATTGCATGCTATTAAATGGTGATTGCTAGCCCATGCCACATCCCCTGATTAGGCCTTAGAGTGCTTTGCTTCTCTACTCTGAGGGATTCAAGTGCTACAATGGGGTGCTTAGTTCCCTATAAGGAGATATTGTGGACCTATTACTTGTGCAGGCATCACAGCCCATGCAATTAATAACTTAAGTTCCTACATGAACATTTCAGGAAAACAACATATCAGGGAAACCACCAAAAGAATCAATTTGTTGTCTAATTGAGGCCAAGAAATAAGCTTACCAATACTAAGGGGCCTAGTTATCAAAAAAATCGCACAGCGCATCGCAGCATGCCACCTTGCTGCGCTGCATGATACGGAATATGCCATATTTGACAATAAATGTTCTGCTTAGCACCAATGCAGGTACCCTTGCACCATGCTTTGCAGACATGATTGTTTTTATGCAAGACGGGAACACCCACTCTCCAACCATGGAACACCTCTTTGGCGCAGAGTAACAGAATGCAGCAATTTATGCTGCACTGTGTCATACTAGATTTATTAAGCCACTCAGGGCCACGCAAAGTGACCTTGTGTGGCTTGAAAAATCTTATTTGTTGTGTCACTCTTGTGTCCCTTTTGTGCCCCATTGCGTGGCACAAGGGTAAGACCTACTGCATGATAAATATCCCCCAAAATGCTGTGAGCTGCAACTTGCCATACCTAGGATTCCTTCTGTACAGGTAGACCTGAAGGTCATTTAGCATTGCACCGGCTGCATTCATTTTTATACATATTCTTTTGATGTGTTCCCTTAGAACGCTCAGAAGTAATTTGAAATATACCAATAGAACGTAAAACATATCAGGTGCTGTTAAATCCATTCCCCATTTCTAGTCTGAAAAATTAGAATAGTTTGCAATGGTGCTAAGTGTCACGAGCCACTCACCTGAATGTTCTAGGTTAATCTGCTGGGGTGTGTATGGCCCCAATTCCCTCTAGGATCTGGGCACATTTGCAGTGATTCTTTTAGCTAAGTGCTGCACCAGGTGAGGCCCCAAAGGGAAGGGGAGTTTGGAGGAGAAAAAGGGAAAAACAAACCACTAGGGTCTCAGCACTCCATCTTATCGAGGCAGGAACGGGTAGACAGGATGTGTTGTAATGGGCATTGGGCCCATGTTGTTAGCAGGACTACAGCAAGGGAAGAAGTCTGTAAAAAGAGGTGCAATTAATCTACTAGTATGTAGGCTCTTCTGAACACAGCTTAGATTGCATTCCACAAAACATAACATATCAAAGAACATACAGGTTAGAGTACCAAAAATCTCAACAAGGGCTTTCATCGCATATAATGACTTTTATCCCATACAGCACATACAGCGAAGTCCTCTGAGACAATATACTTTAGTCTTTCACCAAAATCTGAGCTCCTGTTCCTTCACAGCAGCCAAGAAAATCTTGCAGTCTGAGCAATAATGATTAAAAAAAATTTAACATATAAAATCAGGATTTTTTGAAGAGTCAATTGTTTGCAAACAACAGAAAACAGTAAATTGAAGTGCTCCGGGTTTCTGGTATTACCAAGTTTTTCTTGCAAGAACTTCACCAAAAGATTATTGACCATTATGCAGTCAATCATTTTCCTTAAAAGGACCGAATAAACCATACCATGTTCATGCTGGGTAGTTGTTCATCAAACCTCACACAATGTGAGTCCACGTATTTTTTACAATCGAGTTGTTGTCCCTTTTCCTTTTTCCTGCAGATCGGGAGGCACAGAGTTGAGCCTGTGTGGATGATGGTTGCCAGGAGACACGTCACACAGGGAACCAATGCTCTAGAGGGATTTCTGGTCGAAGGAGGAAAAGTCAACCTACAGGAGGCTCGAAGTTCAGGTAAGGAGTCGAGATAAGGCCAAGCACGGGCACAATGAAATTCTTGATTTGAATAGTCTTGTTGGGGGCATGAGTCATAGTTTGTTGTTTTCCTTGTGAGTGGCTTAATTGCGTGTGTACTTAGGGATTAGTCATCCTGTTTTTGCAAAATGTACATAAGGATGAGTCATCATGTTTTGGCCATCTGTATATAATAAGTGGTGGTGATTAATCAAGGATGAGTCATGTTTTCTTCCGCTTGCTGTGATTAATCAAGAATGAGTTTTGTTTTTTTCTGCTTTGCTGCCCGTCTACCTAGGGTTGAGTCATCCTGCCATATGCTCATAGTACTTGGTGATTACGTAGAAAACAAAACAATGTTCATTCACATAATTTGGTTCAACCGACTGTGCTTTAACACCTCAAACAAAGTGAACCATAAATACATACACACTAGTGCAAAAGGGCACCACGGAGTAACACAATGTCACGACGCCATCAAATGCATGCGTACCTTAATTCATGAACATTAGAAGCACATCCCATTGTACTATAGCATTGCGCATGAGCTTGCTGTAGCATGAGGGAATAGGCTCACAACAGTTGCCCCTCTCAAAGGCTCCCCAACAGGGAGTAGTTCATTTAGGTTCAGGGCATGAAATCTTGTAAGCAAGCGGGTGGCATGGATAAATGATCCTGGTTCTCAAGACTCTTCTGATGTATTGTATCCTTTCCAGGACACAACGATATATATCGTCCCTGCATTCATTTTGAATTGACAATGAGCTGCATTTCATGTTTGAGGTGACCTTGAATGGGAATGGGATGTGCAGGGGTATCTAAACATGTGGCAGGATTATAGGGTTTTGAAAGAGATACATGAAACACTGGATGCATGACATACTCAGGGGCAATGTGATTTTAAACGTTCAGCGGCGTTGGACTCGGCTCCACATGGAGCTGAGTCCAATGATGTCGCACAAGGGGACCCCAGTACCCTCAGAATGTGCAGACAGTGCGCATTTTGATGGTGATGGGGCCCTCTGCACTTGTTCTCCACCAGCATTTTCATGGCGGTTGAACCACCATGAAAAAGGTTTGGCAGATAACATGGTTGTAGTCAGCACAGCGGTTTTAGTTTAGTTGAGTTTAAGGAATTTATAGAGCGCGTGTCTACTCGAAGGCTTCCCAGTGCTAAGGGTAGGTCATAACCAAACTATAGACCAAGGGGTTTACCTATTCTGAAAATGAGAATGTCTTCAATTTCTTACGAAAGAAAATTCTGACTGTTCTTGGTGAAGTTCAAATGGAAGAGAGTTCCCAAGGTAGGCAGCTTTAACTGAAAAGGAATTGCCTCCCCATATAGTGTTCTTGAAACGGGGAGTATGAGCCAACGAAGCAGCGGAGGGTCTGAGTGGCCTTGCAGGGACGTAAAATGACATACATTGCCTGAGGAATCTTGGACTCTTATTATGGAGAGCTTTATGTGTCATACATATGGCCTTAAAATTAATCTGTTGTTTTATGGGAAGCCAATAAAGAGAGAGCAATGCGGGTTTGGCCGATAGATGTCTAGTAGTGTTCCTGAGCAAACGTGCAGTAGTGTTTTGCACAACTTGCAATCTCCTTAGAACATAACCCAGAGAGTTAAGAAAAAGGGAATTTGCGTAGTCTAAGCGAGACCATATTAGAGCCTGAATGAGGAGTCTCCTGGCAAGGAAAGGTAAGATGTTAAAGATTTTCCTCATCGTTCTTAATAAGCCGAAGTAGGATGCAGTGAGCTTTTTTGATCGATGGTCCATCGTGAGACGAGGATCTAACCAAAAGCCTAAGCTCTTTATATTTTCTTTAGGAGGTGGAAGATTTTTGGAATTGTCCAAAGATAACGCCGGAGATTTGAGGAGAGCATGGTTTGCAACGATCATTACTTCCAATTTTTCATTGTTAAGTTTGAGCTTAGAAGCAGTCATCCATTTAGCTACATCCGTCAGACAGTAAGATAAATTGGACTGAGCAGTATTTCCAGTATTCGAAAGTGAAACTACTAGTTGGGTATCATCAGCATATGATATCAGGGAGAAGCCATGAGGTTCCACAATTCTGGCCAAGGGGGACAGATAAATATTAAAAAGAGTGGAGCTCAACGAGGAGCACTGTGGAACACCGCATGTGAGAGAAAACATGTTAGAGAAGAACGAAAGATCAAGGACTTGAAAGATTCTGCTTTTCAAGAAAGAGAACCAACTCAATGTTGCACCTTCCATTCCTATAGCAGAAAGTCTTTGAAGAAGAGTATTATGATCTACAGTATCAAAAGTGGCATTAAGATCTAATAAGGTGATTGCTGCATGTCCACCTCGATCTAGTAAATGGCGGGCATTTTCCATGACAGCTAGTAGGGCTGACTCTGTGCTATGCAAATGATGAAGACCTAGGCACTCAATAATGTATAACAATATAGTATTATATGAAACCCCAACAGATACAGTGAAGTAATTCAATGATTAGTAGATCAATCACTGAGAAACTTTAAATTGATTCAGTCCAACAAACATCGAGTTGATTGACGAATCCATCCTTTAATGAAACAGTCAAACCACCAACAGCCCCAGCCAACACGTGTTTCGTCGTGGGAGTGGGTACTCCCCGTGACTTTGTCAAGGCTGTAAAGAACCCAAAATACAGAGTATATGTAAATTATGACTTAAAAATGGCAAAGCATATCGACACGTGTTGTGTTTTTGAAATTAGTTAACATAGCAAAAAATAAAGCAAAACCCAGAACATCAGTTATCAACTCTTCATTGCTATAAAATTAAGAACTAAATCCATAATTTAACTATGTAATAAATGTGTAATAAGTGATTATATAATAAAATTCACACCCATCTCAGCCCAGTGTGACGAGAGGGAAAGGAAGACCAAGGCAACTCCCACAGTCAACCAAATACCGGTGAGAAAAATATACTAAACTCAATATTATAGTAAGAGTAAACGACAACTATAAGTGACTCATCCCAGTGTCACCAAAGTTAGTTACTAGATATCAATAACCAATATGCAGTATCTCAAGAACATATAAGCCCCAGTGAAAAATGTCATACCTCGATTCTGATAAGAAAAACACTTTGTACCGCTAACTCATAATAAACATGTACCGCATCTTCTGAAATTAAGATAAGATACGAGGTATAACAAAGAGTTAGCTATATATAATAATCTGGTGCCTGTTAATGTTAACAACAAACACCTACCCACTTACGGCCAACTGGCCATGTCGACGTGAAGTTATAACAGAGTGTATACGACGTCTCTGATAACAAAAGTAATAACGAAAAATCAATCAACTCAAAAAACAAGTTACAACAAGTTTTGATATTAAATATGCTTCCCGTATAGCACCAGTATTATTAATCTATTTACCTGATCCTTGTGTACACTTCCTACAAAAGACCGGAGCCGCGATTAGCAGTTCCGATCATGACGGCCATGCTGTGAAACCTGACTGCATTGAATTGCGTCATTAAATAGCTAATTCTTCGGCCGACGCGCGTTTTACTAACAAGAGAGCGCGACTAGTAGAGTATCTGTTCCAATGTATTGGCCACTTACGGGCGCCATCTTGGAATGATGAAATTCATCAAAACTGCTGCTCCAAGTATACTAGAGCAAA
Organism: Pleurodeles waltl; assembly: GCF_031143425.1. NCBI lineage: Eukaryota > Metazoa > Chordata > Amphibia > Caudata > Salamandridae > Pleurodeles > Pleurodeles waltl. The sequence goes on from NC_090440.1 coordinate 808,020,211, forward strand.
TCGAATTACCACCTGTACTTAAAATTCAAAACATTAATAAAAAAATCAATACATTGCACACAATTGCACGTCATGATCGGAACTGCTAATCGCGGCTCCGGTCTTTTGTAGGAAGTGTACACAAGGATCAGGTAAATAGATTAATAATACTGGTGCTATACGCTAAAAGAATGAAAAAGACACCTGTAAAAATTGGCAAAACCTAAAACACACTGGACTTCTTTTGCGGTTGTGGGCTCTGGACAATTCAGGATTGCCTCTACTTTGTTAGGATCCATAATTATTCTAGTTGAGAAGAGGTAATATCCTAGAAACTCTACAGTGTGCATGAAATGTACACTTTTCCAGTTTGGTAAATAAGGCATTTTTATGCAGACATCGGAGTACTGAGCGAATGTGCTGCACCTGTTATTTCTCATTTTTTGAGTAGATGAGTATATCATCTATGTAGGCTACCATGCAGATATTGAGGTAATCCCATAGTATTTCATTAATGAAACACTGAAACAGCATTGGGGCGGTGCTCCGGCCAAAGGGCATAACGGTGTACTTGAATAAACCAAACTTAGTCCAGAACTCTGTCTTTCATTAGTCACCTTCTTTAACCCATCCAAGTTGGCAAATCCAACTCAGTATAGATCGTTGTGAGTGCCTCACCTGATCTAAAAGGACTGGTATCAATGGTAGAGGATATTTGCTTTTTATTGTTGCTTTGTTTACTGCACGGTAGTTGATACAAACCCATAAATCCCCATCTTTTGGGTACAAAGAAGATTAGGGATGAGACAGGCAAGGTGGAGTGGCGAATGAATCCTAGTTGTAACAACTTATCCAAGTACTGCCATAGATATACCATCTCTGGTTCAGTTAATATATACACCCTGCTACAAGGCAGGGTGGCCTCTGGGATCAAATCAATGCAGCGATCGAATGAGCAATGTGGTGCAATTGTGTTGCTTTCACTGGATCGAAAACATACTGAAAGTCTTGGTATATATCAGGTATCTTGGAAGTTGTCACACAATGTTCCACAAAAGGTTTCTGTGTGCCCATTTCTACAGAGGAGCGTCAAAGGAGCAGTTTGATAGGTAATTAACCCTGATGTTAATTCAGAGTCATCCACTGTATGAAAGGGTTCAAGTCTTTCCTTTTGGATTCTGGGGATCCATAATTTGATAGCTAACATTAGATCGAAGAACTTGCCTGTTGTCCCAGAATCAATCAACATAGGGAGGATCCACCTTTGTTGTGAACCTAGAATGAGTGTAACTTGAATGGTAAGGTGACTTGGTACCCTTCTCTCGACAAGGCGGTCTCCGCTCCTGCTAAGAGAATTAGTTTTCTTATTGTTCTGGAAGTTGTATACTAGCAGCAGCCCTGCTAGATTTTTTAGGATGGGCTGAGCATTTGCAGGCAAAATGCCCAGCTTTACACACAGTAGAGGCCAACTGTAATTGTGTAACCCTCCTTTTCTTCAGTTGACAAAAGGCCCCGAATGCCACCTATATGCATGGGTTCAGTATCTGGGTTCTCGGTGTCAGTTTCTTTATGATCTGTTTCAACCACTATTACTTTTGCATTTGTACGAGGTCTCTCACCCTTGCGCTCCCCTAATCTATGGTCTCACTTTACTACCAAGTCTACAAACTCTGAATACTCATCAGGAAGGTCTATTATATGGGAGAGAGCATTTTTTAAATTATCCCTTAGAGCTCATCATCAGGCCACATAGTTTCGGCAAAGAGACGGTTAAAGTTTGTGATATATGTCAGAAAGTCTTTTGTTCCCTGTCGTGAGTTTAACATTTCGTTGTCACTTGCTTTTACAAATAGATGGGTCATGGCTGTTTTAAAAGCAGGCCAGTTGTTCAAAATAGGGTCATCATTATCAGTCAGTGGAATAGACCAATTGACTACTACTTTCCCAGATAAGAAATGACTAAAGCCACTATTGGTGCATATGTGGGAAAGGCCGGTGGTTTACATAAAAGGTATAGCTGGCATTGACTAACAAATGTCATGTAATTGCCGCTGTCCACAAGGAAACGTTCTGGATTAGCTAATGGGATTGGGGTGGGTACTATTAGTGCTACCTGCACAGGTGTTGTATTCTCTTGACTAGGTAGGGTAGGTTTAGTATAAGTGTCGAAATGGCAGGTATATTTCCCCACTGTGTTTTCCCATGGGTTGCTCCTTGATTTGTAACATTCTAACTCATTGCACAACTCTGGGTTCTCTTCTCTGAGATTGCAGGTTCTACAATAGTCTCCCTAAGTCCCCTGCAGTGAGTTCTTCTGCCGCTAAGGCCAGGGCCCGATCCTGTGTGTCTATGTGGTCGTCTATATCACCTAAAGTGAGCTTAAGTTTTTGTGGCTTAGCCTTCTGTCACAAGCCACTCACTTGAATTTCCCAGGTTGTCCGAAGGGGTGAGTATGGCCCCAACTCCCTCTAGCGCCTGGCCACAATTGCTGTGATTCTTTCTGCTAAGCGCTGAACCAGGTGAGGCTCCCAAAAGGAAGGAAAAAGAGAGTAAAAACAAACCACTCGGGTCTCAGCACTCCTTCTTATCGAGGCAGGGATGGGTGGACAGGATGTGTTGTAACGGGCTTCGGCCCCCTTAGTTTGCAAGGCTCCAACATGGGAACAGGTCTGTAAAAAGAGGCATAATTAATTTACTAGCATGTAGGCTCTTCTGAACACAGCTTTCATTTTTATGCCATAAAACATAACATGTCAAAGGACATACAGGTTAGAGTACCTAAAATGTCAACAGGGGCTTTCATCGCAAATAATGACTTTTGTCCCATACAGCACATAGAGCAAACAAAGTTCTCAAAGACAATATACTTTAGCCTTTCACCTAATCTGGGCTCCTGTTTCTTTGTTTGCAAACAACACAAAACAGTAAATTGAAGTGCTTCGAGTTTCTGGTACTACTCAGTCTTTCTTGGAAGAACTTCACCAAAAAAATTACTGTCCGTCATGCAGTTGATCGTTTTTCTTAAAAAGGACCAAATAAGCCATACTGTGTTCATGCTGGGTAGTTGTTTCATCAAACCTCACACAATGCTAGTCCATGTATTCGTTACAACTGAGTTGTTGTCCCTTTTCCTTTTTCCTGCAGATCGGGAGGTGTAGAACTAAGACTGCGTGGAAGATGGTTGCCGGGAGACACGTCGCCCAGGGAACCAGTGCTGAAGAGGTGCACCGGTAGAAGGAGGAAAAGTCTGTTGGCATGCTACAGGAGGCTGGAGATTCAGGTAAGGAGTAGAGACGAGGCCACGCATGGGCACTATGAAAAACCTGGTTTAACTAGTCTTGTTGTGGGTGTGAGTCACTGTTTGTTGTTTTCCTTGTGAGTGGCTTAATTGTTTGTGTACCTAGGGATGAGTCATCCTGTTTTTGCAAAATGGTGGTGATTATTAATTACGGATGAGTCATCATGTTTTCACTATGTGTACATAACATATGGGGGGTCATTACAACCTCGGCGGTCTTTTAACAAGACCGCCGAGGGACTGCCGTGTGGAAGACCGCCAGTAGTGGCGGTTTGCCGCTCTGCGTATTATGACCGTTGGCTGCCCTCTGTCGTTTCTCCGACGGAGAGCCGCCAACAGCCATACTTGCGGGTGGCGGGGAAGTGGAAGTTGCTCCACCTCCACCGCCACGTCAACAGAACACTGCCCAGCTAATCACGTCCTGTGATTCTGCGCGGCGGTGTTCTGTTGGCGGTGTGGTGTCGGCGGAGCTGCCCCCATGGCTCCCGTCCCCTCCCGGCGGATCGACGGAACAGGTAAGTTGATTGTCCGTTAGGGGAGGGGGTGGAGGGGTGTTGTGTGTTGTGTGGGTGCATGGGGGTGTGCGTCTGTGTATGTGGGGGGGGTGTGAGTGCGTGTATGCTTGCGGGAGTGTTGCTTGTCTTGGGAATGAGTGCGTGTATGTCTGTGGGTATGTCTGTATGGATGTGTGCGTGTATGTTTGAATGTGGGTGTGCGTGTCTGACTGTGTGTGTGGATGTTGGCATGTAGGTCGGTGTGTGCGCGTGTATGTGTGTTGGTGGTGCCTGCGTGCGTGTCAGGTGTGTATGTGTAAGGTAATGTCGGGGGTCGGGGTGGGGAGGGGGGCCCTGCCACCTTTGGGGTGTGTCACGGGTAGTGGGGAGTGTAGGGGAGGGAGTCGGGTGGGGGTGGGGTGTGGGGGAGACCCCTTTCAGTGCCAGGGAAAGAATTCCCTGGCACTGATAGTGCTTACCGCCATGGATTTCATGGCGGTTCCTACCGCTGGAAATCCACGGCGGTAAGCCGGGTCAAAATACCGGCAGCAGACCTAGGTCTCCAGCCCAGCGGCCGTCTCCGCCCTGGCGGGCGGAACGGAGAACCGGCGGATGACCATGGCGGTAACCGCCATGGTCATGATTCCAAAAAGTAAGACCGCCAGCCTGTTGGCGGTCTTACCGCCGGTTTAACACCGACCGCCAGGTTTGTAATGACCCCCATGGTGTCATTAATCAAGGATGAGTCATGTTTTCTTCCGCTTGCTGTAATTAATCAAGGATGAGCCATGTTTTCTGTGTACCTAGAGATGGGTAATCATGCCATGTGCTCATAGCATTTGGTGATTACTTAGAAAACAAAACAATGTTCTTTCACATAATTTGTGGCGCCACTGAGAAGCACAATGTCATGACTCCAACAAATGCATGCATAGCTCAATTCATCAACATTACACGCACATCCCATTGTACTGTAGCATTGTGCATGAGCGTGACATAGCACAAGGAAATAGGGTCGCGCCTCTAAGCATGTGTTAAAATACCTAAATGTAGCAAAATAGAAGTATGTTGCTTTTTGTATTATGTTATTTGGCAACTGAAAAATATATTTGGCAAAAAGTACAAGAAAAACAGCCTGAGATTCTTGAATAAGGAATGCATCTCTGTCCCACATCCCTAGTAAAAAAAACAGTAGAATAGTTCATTAGAAAACCATTTTCCATTTGTGCATTTTTGAATAAAGGTGTCAATCAATCTGATTCTTTTATTTTTGCTTATAAAAAGTGATTTTTTGGACTAAATCTAAACATCTTTGATTCTTCAAAACTTTGAAACTTGGCTACAAATTCAGGTAACTCAAAACTATCAGTAAAACAGTGTTCCTTCTTATAATAAGAAATTATTCTATTGTTATTTTAAAGGAGTAAGAACCAGTCTTCATACCTGTTCTAAGAGTATGTAATTTAAATCATTCATATCAAGACATCCACCAGTGTCTACAGAGAGGCTTAATCCTATTGAGGCACTGTCGATCTCCCATTCAATGGTGAGGGGTTTTGGCTAGACAACACCATAGGGTGGAGGTAAATGTTGTGAGATATGTGAATTTTCTCTGTTGATTCCAAGACACGGAGCATTGGTCCTCTAACAGAGAGGTTTAGAATGCTAAGAGATGCATTTCGGGATTGGTGGCTTTCCCCGAAGCCCTGCGATATATTTGTTAAGTCAATGGTAGCTAGGTTTTGTCAAAATGGTACAATCAGGGGCTTAAGGTTGTTGTTTGAATGAGAATTAAAAGACAAGAGGCGTCTGGCAAAACAGGAACAGTTCATTTATTTAAACATCACAGCCTGGAAAACAGTGACAGATCCATCTCGCAATGTACATCAGTTTGCAGTAGGTTTTTATACATTTCTCTGAGTACCATAAAGCAATAAAAAAACATTCCCTTCTTGTTTAAAAATGCAACAGTTGTCCTGGAGTCATAAATACAGTTCCAGATAGTGAATACAGGTGGGCCTGAACCTTGCATGGACATAGGGGTCTTCTGGCGGCGGAACTTTGGCGGGCGGCCTCCGCCGCCCGCCAAAGTTGGAATGACCCCCATAATGTGGAGCAGTGCGTATGTGTCCACCTGTCTGCCCTGAGGGACCCATGGTTGCTGGGTGTGCTGTGTTCTGATTGGCTAATCATTCCTAAATACCTGCAGCATCTAACCTTATGGTGTTTTTGGGAATGCAGCACCCCTCTGGCATATGTGTTTTATTGGGGCAAATCTCCTGGGACCATTGTGGTGTTGCTGCACTTATCTGTGGGATCTGATCTAAGTTTCCTATTTGTGCGTTTACCTGTCTGCTCTGTGTTACCCCACCTGTGACCTGTCTATCAGTAACCTCAGGCCTAGGTCCAAAGCCTGCTTGACCACATACCTACGAGCCAGGGCTGACAGATTTCATGACGAGGGGATCTAATAAAGGCGATGCAACTTTGTTCATGTATATAAATGTATCGCTTTGTGCATCAACATCGATCACTCTAATATTAACATCCCCCACTCTATTTGAATTTTCAACTACACCATCAAACCCATGCATCATGACAGCCACATTGTTGGGCGCTTGTTGTCCCACTTGCCTAGCTACTTGTACCCTACCCAAATTAAGGGCTGTGTTTTTCCAGCAGGAAATACCAACTTACAGGAAACCACGCAAAAACAGTAATACAATGAAAATGGGCAACAATGATGTGAAGAGACCGGTCAGCCACCAGGGGAGCCAGGAGACCCAGTCTTTCTGTAGTCAGTGTAATGTTCGAATGGCAAGAATCATTGTCCATGTTATTGTCAGGGATGAAAGTACAGCAAGGTGTACCTATCTTCATGCATACCCCAACCTCCTTTGCAGTTATCAAGTCCAACCTGTACCGATGTTGCATCATCGTGAGGCAGATGGCTCTCAGTACTTCCTTGACTGCATTAAGGCGGAGCGCAGTACTGTCCATCAATTTGAGCATTTCCCACCTGGCTATTTGCAACCAGTGTGCATTTGCTTTTGTCTGCAAGGTGAAGAAGGAGAAGAAGGACATGGACCCTCTTGTTGATACTTGGACATTGGTGAACAGTCTAAATTCCTCTGGAATGTCCTTGTACTGAGTTCAGCCAAAATAATCATCACTTCTTTTCTCTCAAGCCTGATACAACAGTCATCTTCTTCCTTAGCGGGTGTCGGTAGAGTTCTGACAGATCTTCTCCAGGGATGACCAGGATAGTGGGTATGTATGTTGACGAGGGAGCATAGGCCACACCATCCGGAGATGAGCTGGATGTAGGCAAGCTTAATGCATTTAGAGTAACTGTTCATCAGCTTGGAGGTGCCCTATTGCATGTCTAGAAAGTGCAGGTTGTACCACAGTTTTTATTCATACCCAGCAGAATGGTTTATTTTCCTCTGAAACATAAGGAATACAGTGTAAATTTCTGTACAATTAGGGGTTTCTCTTCCCTTCTATTCATGTGTACCCATCCATCTCAGTGTCTCAGATCTCCTGCCATGAGGTATCTACGCTGTTATTTAACCCTCCCCTATGAGAGCCATTTCCCTTTATATCATTGAGCTGGATGGTCCTGCGCTACGAGTACATGCAAGGGATCGACTTGTTAATGAAGACAGCCCCACACATGTTAAGGGCCACATCAGGACCACAGATGGAAGTGGGAGCGGACATGTTTGTGCACTGTGTTGGGTGGTTTAGCTACCTCCAAGAATCTCTCCTTTGGAAAATCTCAGGGCCAAGCGGTATCCTCCCAATTGTTTCCTTTCTGCGCATCCTGTCTAGCTCAGTTTGGAGTTTCGGTGAGAAGGTACAGTGCTGTTGGGTTGGTCTCATAGTGGGTAAGAGTTACTACTATCCTATGGAGCTCTACACGATTAGGATGCATTTTGGCCCTAATTCCACACAGGTAGAGCTGGAGAAGGCATTTTGCTTTTTGGGGGCTATCTCTTGGGATAAGTAAAGCCTATCTGCACCTACTGCATGTGGTATCAGTGCACAGACGTAACATGACCCGGCTGATGTCTTGGAGCCCAAGGCGGTCATGTGCTGATACCACATGCTGTATAAATCAGCGCTGTGTAGTGCATGTGGAATGCTATTGTTGGGTGTGATGTAATAATAGGTGACGTGAAATAGGTCCCTACGCAAGCGATATGGTGATTTCTGAATAGGCTACATTAGACAAGGCCACTTTTTGAAAATTCATGAGTGCAGTAACACCCCTAGGAAACAGAGAATATACACACATGCAATCGTACATACCTTTTGGACATCTTGGGATGGATTCAGGAGAGATGTTTGTAGCCCTCTGGTGGTTGGAGTTTGACAGTTTCAACAGTCCAAAAATGTTTCTGGTGCAGGTCATGCGGGGTTTGCTAAGGGCAGTTTCAACCGTACTTCAGAAAGGTGGACCCACTCATCTCTCCCTTCCACCTTGAGGGCAGTAGGCATGGCAAGGATTACTTTGTAGGGTCCTTCAAACTTGCTTCCATTTTCTCACAAAGTTCTGAATGTAAACTTCTTGTCTAGGTTGAGGTGTTTGGCATGGTAGCTTGGCAGTGGTGCACTAGGATCTCCAATGGGTGACCTGTTTGGATAGGAACATGACGGTTTTGGTTAGTTCTGAGAGATACACTTGTAATTCATCCCCTAGTGCTTGGGAGCTAGTCTCAGTGTTTAATGTGGTCTGTGTTTTTGGGATGTTCTTCTTGTTAAGGCTGGCGCAAATTTTACTTATTTTTTTTTCAACAGGTCATTGAGTCTCTCAACGATGCCGTTGTTTTGGGGGTGGTACACTGAGGCCAGTTTATGTGTAATATGCAGATGTGATTAAACATGGAGTTGATGAAGTGCTTTCTGTTGTCCAACCAGATGATGCCTGGTACCCGCTAGGTATTACCTCTCTGCCATGTACTGTTGATGCTGTGTTGATGTCGCAGTGCATGCAAAGATGAGCCTCAATCCACCTCGAGTATGGGCCTACCACTACAATTAGGGACTGATAGTTAGCACATCGATCCATCTTGTCAATGAAGTTGATGTGTAACTCCCTGAAAGGCCCTGTTGGTCTGGGAATTGCCCATGATACAACCTTGAGAATAGGTTTTTTGTGAGTATAATTGATAGATGTAACATCTGTTTAAATACATTGTCATTGTTTCTGTAAGGTTGGGAATAAACCAGTTGCTCTGAAGTTAGCTTGTCATGTTATTTTTGGATGTATGGGCTGGTAAGTGTAACTGGGCAAAGGTATGTTGTCTAAACTCAGCTACATGACGGGTTTCCCTTTGGGTGTCTGTCTGTATATGAGGTTATGTGCTGTCTGTGTGCAGCCTCTGGCCACCCATCGCTCCTTTTCTTCAGGCGGTGCAGTTTTATGCAAATTCCTGTAGTAAAATCCTATGGTTTCTTTGTAAGGCTTACCGTGATGGGGTTCCTCCTCTGATGCCTGCTGTAGGGGGAGTTCATGTGCCTCCTCAACTGTACCATAAGCTGCCCTTTTTTCCGATTGGTCCGCTAATGCATTTCCCCAGGATATGAGGTTCTTGCCCCCGGTGTGAACAGTGCATTTCACCATGGCCACACATTTAGACAGAGTAAACGTGTTTATTAGTAACTCTACACAGTCCTGGTGTGCAACGGGTGTGCTGTCTGACTTCGGAAACCCTGACCTTTTTCAGTTTCTTATGCTTGAGTGTATGGTGGTGCTTACATAGGCTGAGTCGGAATAAATTGTCACTGTCTTACCTGAGTTTTGGGTGAGGGCTTTAAAGGTGCTGTCAGTTCTGCTGCATTTGCTGAGAGGTGGAAGAGGAGACTTAGCTGTGTGGTGACTTGCAATTTTTCTGATTGCACATGGCTATTAGCCTTTACTACCCATACCCCCATGTGTCTCACCCCAGTCTCTTGATTTGATTGATCATAGAGGAGCCCTCCATGAACAGTGCCTTGCTGTCTAGCATGGGATCCTCCTCTGCCTGGGTGATCCCTTCCCGGGGAGGCCTTTCTGAACCTCGTGGGCTATGAAGGTGGTTGGGTTTGGTAGGTGGCACCATACTACTTTTAGTAATGGACTGAAGAGAATACGTTTGCAGCCTAAAACCATTGCGTAGTCAGTTTGCTCTTGTTCTTTTGGATAACTGCGAACACTGAATGTCCTGCATACAATGTCAACTGTGCCCCATCATAATGGAGATGCTCTTGTCAACAGCAAAGGCCACTGCTGCCAGCGCATGCTCACATGGGAAATGAACCTGAATGTCTAAGAGCCCACTGTAGTATGCAAGGGGTTTGTGCCTTTGGGATATTTTTGTGTCAGGACTGCTGACATGACTTGCCCATTGCTGTGGCTGAATTAGAAGGAATCTTTCTGATAATCATGTGTTCCTAACACAGGTGAGTTTGTGATCTCTGTTTTGAGTTTTCTCAAGTGTTGTGCATCTTAGGCATCCAGACTAATTCCTCGTGGCCAGCTTTACCTTTTTCATGGCCTCGAGTTAGAGGGCAATGACGTGCTGTAATCGAAGACCCACTGCTGGATGTAGTTGCACAGCCCTACAAACCTTTGCATGTCCTTTTTCGTTCTCAGTGGTGGCAAAGCTCTAATAGTTTCTCTGCACTTTGGCATGATCCACCAACCGACCGCTGAAATCAGCTGACCCAGATAGTTGACCTCCTGCTGTAAATATGGCATCTTCCCCTTCTCTACTTTGTACCCTCTCTCGGCAAGTGTAGTTAAGAGGGCTATTGTGTCTTGGTGGCATAGGTCCTAGTATGGACTGCATCGTCAAGATGTCGTCAGCATACTGTATCAGGGTACTATCCAATCTGAAGTTAGTGAGGTACTTCTTCAGTATTCGATCGAAGATACTTGGAAGCTTGCTGTACCCTTGCTGTAATCTCCGATATAGAAGCCTAACCCCTCAGAAGGTGAATGCGGTCAGGTACTGACAGTCGGGGTACAGCGGAACGCTAAAGAATGCATTCTATCACAGAGAAATAGTGGACCTCTGTGGCTATGTTGGTTAGTATGATGGAGAGGTCTGACACCACAGGAAATTCCTAGGCCATGATGCAGGTCTTGCACCAGCAGCCAGGTGCCTCCCTTACTCTTTTTGACTGGGAAGATCGGTGTATTGCAGGGGTAGACCCCCAAGTGGAGGACCCCTTGATTGACTAGGGCTTGGATTGTGGGTGCTATACCCTCATCAGCTTCTTTGGAGTGAGGGTACTAATGCACCTTGGGGTAGGATGGCCTTTGTTGCAAGGTTATCCTTACCGGTTCGGCAGTATGGATGAGCCCCACGTCATAAGGACCCTTTGCCCATAGTTGTGGTGGTATTGTGGACAAGTCTTGCTACTGTCTTTTTGTATTTACCACCATGGGCAACAAAGTCCTTTTCCGCAGTTCCACCCTAACCTTAACCGAATCAGCAAAGACAATCCCTGAGGCTCCTGGATACTCACTGAACAGCTGATCATCAGTCACCTCCGTACACTGAAACCAGGCATGACAAAGATGATACATGCCCACATTGCATTCACTTGGTCAGTGGCCAGGAGGACACTGTATTTGAGCATCACATCATGGTGACCTTCCCATCAGAACATGATTTGTGAGGCCACTGTAGCCTACGGCATCAGTGAAGGCCATCAGGTTGGTGGGTGGCACCCTTATAGGCTGGTCTGTGTAGTGTGAGTGGGTTAAAGACATTAGGCCCTCATTACGACTTCGGCGGTCTTGCAAAAAGACACGGGCTCCACAATACCGCCAGTGCTGGCAGTATTGGTGGCTCACTATTTTGACATTTCTGCTGGGCCAGTGGACATAAACAGAGTTTCCGTCCGCTGGCCCAGCAGAAAAGTCACATCAACATTGAAGCCGGCTCATAATAGAGCTGGCGGCAATGTTGATGTGCAGTGGGTGCAACAACACCGTCGCGCATTTCACTGCCCGAAATTAGGGCAGTGGAATGCACGATAAGGCAGTGCCTGGGGGCCCCTGCACTGCCCATGATAAGGGCATGGGCAGTGCAGGGGCCCCCAGGGGCACCCAGAGTCACCCTTACCACCAGCCTTTCCATGGTGGTGTTTACCGCAATAGACAGGCTGGCAGTTGGGGACTCATAATAAGGCTGAAGTCTGGCGGTATAGTGAAGGGGCCGGTAGTATGGCTGTGGCTGATGTGCCACGGTCATAATACACTCACGGAACACCGCCAGCCTATTGGTGGTGTTACCGCCAGTGTACCACCGGCCACCATGGTTGTAAGGACCCCCATTAGTCTTCATGAGGTAACCCCAGGGGTTAAGCAGGTCATTGTCCCATATTCTGAGAAAAGAATAGTCATGTTTAGCTTGGCCATTAAGGGGGCATTACAACATTGGCGGTAAAAGCCGCTTACTGCCGCGCAGAAGACCACCAACATACCGCTGCGGTCGCGGAATTCCGCTACGGTCATTATGACCCACAGCTCGGAATCCGCCAAAATCCAGACACCCACACAAGTCCGCCACACCAAAGGTCAGTGATAAACTGGCGATAACAAAATCTCCACCGTCACGCCAACAGGAATACGCCCACACTATCACGACCCACGAATCCACGAGGCGGTCTTTCAACTGCGGTATTCCATTGGCGGTACACACCTCCGCGCTCAAAATACACACACACTAACAAAACACAACCACATTGGACAATTCCAAATACACACACCTGATACACATACACACACCACTCTCACACATCCAATACAATATAAAACACACACCCACATCACCCACAAACCCTTACGACCACAATTGCGACTGAAGGCCAGAGAGAGACACCACCATATACAAACTAGCATCCACAGGCACTCAACACCATCACTCACACACCATCCACGCACCTCATACAACACACCTCTAAATATCATCCCACACATCACAACACACACCACCCCACACATCACCCACACCACCCCATGGCACTGCAAAGACACCCCAGGTTCTCTGAGGAGGAGCTCAGGGTCATGGTGGAGGAAATCATCCTGGGTAGAACCACACCTATTCGGATCACAGGTGCAGCACACCACCATAGCTAGGAAGATGGAGCTATGGCAAAGAATCGTGGACAGGGTCAACACAGTGGGACAGCACCCAAGAACTAGGGATGACATCAGGAAGAGGTGGAACGACCTACGGGGGAAGGTGTGTTCCGTGGTCTCAAGACACCACATCGCAGTTCAGAGGACTAGCGGTGGACCCCGACCTCCTCCCCCACAACTAACAACATGGGAGGAGCAGGTCTTGGCTACACTGAATCCTGAGGGCCTCGCAGGAGTAACTGGAGGAATGGACTCTGGTAAGTCAAATCTTAACTATTACATCCCCCACCCACCTGCATGCTATAACATACCCCCACCCTCACCCGCACCCCCATAACTTCAACTCCTCACGTATATCCCAATATCACAAACCATACATCCCAAACTCAAGCCTTGCATGTAACACCAAAGCATGGCCACCCATCACCAATGCATGGCCACTGCACATACCCATACACTCCCCTAAACCATCATCACACAAGGTCCTACACAGGAATGCAAGCACTGGGGTACACGGTCACCCACCCATTGCACACCATGGCACACACAGATGCAATAATCATGCCTTTACACCCCTGCAGGACCCCTACCCAATGTCACCTGACAGGAGGGTCCAGATATGTCCACTCCACCCACAGAAGAGGCCCACAGGGATGACAGCAGCTCTGTCCAACTGGATCTAGATGACCAGCCTGGCCCATCTGGGACCTCAGGCCAGTCGGTTCCCCTCACACTGGCACAGGCCACTACAGAGCTTGCCCCCTCTGGAAACACCAGCGCAGCACCCACCCAGCGGGCCCATACCTCTGTCCCCAGGACACGTCAATCAGCAGTGTGTCCACCACTACAGGGAACCCAGGCTAACCCATCACCCCAACAACACCAGGGACCTGGGGGCAGTGGTAGTGGGCACACTGTTCAGGGGACAGAGGCCCAGGAACACAGGGGAACTGGGAGGGCTGCTGTGCAACAGGGGGCGGACAGTACCAGGGAACCCACTCTCCACGAGGCCCTCTACAACATCATGGGAGCGTACCACCATTCCCAGGAGACGATGGCAACGGTACTGGACAAGTTTCAGGAGACCCAGCGGCTGCAGGAGGAACAGTATTTGGGCTTCAGGGAAGAACTCAAATCCATCAATTCCACTCTGGGCACCATTGTAGTGGTGCTGAAGGAACTTGTTAACACCAGGAGGGACACTGTGGCACAACAAGGGGCCCCTGACACTAGCCTGGACGATGAACTGCCCACCACCTCTGCCCGCGCTAGTGGACAGGAGGCGCCACCACAGGACCACCACACCAGCACCCCACCCCCTGCAGATGGAGAACCACCCCATAAATGGTCCCTGAGATCCAGGACAAAGACAGAGAACAATGCCAAGACCCCCGCCAAGAAATGAGACCACCCTGATTGTCATCCTTCTGTCCCACTTTGTCACCCTGTCCATACTTAAACTGACCCAGCTTCACTTCCTATGCCCCTTTGGACAATGCACCTGTGAGACTAATAGACTGGGCTCTGTCATGGACATTCCTCCACCATCACCCCTCACCATTTTACAACCCCCTCCACTATTGAGCACTTAAATAAACACCCTTAAATCTAAAAACAATCTCGAGTCAGTCTGTGCTTTCGAAAATGTGTATTTGCAATAAAAGTGGCAAAATGCTATAGCAAATGTAATGTCAACATACCTATGTCACCCAGCACTAGTCCATGCGGAAACAAAGCGGATGTCACACAGTGGGACCCACATCTGTGAAATCATAAGGTAAAGTGACAACTCAGTGACCATACACTGGGTGAAAATGATAGACAGATGAGAGGTAGTAGAATTAAATCAGATGTAGCAGGCTGTGTTGTCTTCTTACGTGTGTCTCACTGGAAGTATTGCAGGATCACTCTGTTCCTGTTGTCTATGTCCTCTTCTTCAGCTTCCTCGTCTTCACTGTCCACATGCTCCACAGTGGCCACAACACCTCCATCTGGACCATCCTCCTGCAGAAAAGGCACCTGTCGTCGCAAAGCCAAGTTGTGAAGCATACAGCAGGCCGCGATGATCTGGCACACCTTCTTTGGTGAGTAGAATAGGGAACCACCTGTCATATGGAGGCACCGGAACCTGGCCCTCAGGAGGCCGAAGGTCCTCCTTATAACCCTCCTAGTTCGCCCATGGGCCTCATTGTAGCGTTCCTCTGCCCTTGTCCTGGGATTCTTCACTGGGGTTAGTAGCCATGACAGGTTGGGGTAGCCAGAGTCACCTGCAAATGTCGAGGGACAACTGTTGGACACACACTAACCCTTAGGGACAACCCCAGACCCAGACACCTAGTCACACTGTATAGGGTCCATGTCCTCACCTAATAGCCAAACACGGTGCCTCTGGAGTTGCCCCATCACATAAGGGATGCTGCTATTTCTCAAAATGTAAGCGTCATGCACTGAGCCAGGGAATTTGGCGTTCACATGGGAGATGTACTGGTCTGCCAAACACACCATCTGCACATTCATCGAATGGTAACTCTTCCGGTTTCTATACACCTGTTCATCCTGCGGGGGGGACCAAGGCCACATGTGTCACATCATTGGCACCTATGATGTTGGGGATATGTCCGAAGGCATAGAAATCACCTTTCACTGTAGGCAAATCCTCCTCCTGAGGGAAAACGATGTAGCTCTGCATGTGTTTCAGAAGGGCAGATAACACTCTGGACAACACGTTGGAAAACATAGGCTGGGACATTTCTGATGCAATGGCCACTGTAGTTTGAAATGACTCACTTGTTAGGAAATGGAATACTGACAGCACCTGCACTTGAGGGGGGATTCCTGTGGGATGGCGGATAGCTGACATCAGGTCTGGCTCCAACTGGGCACACAGTTCCTGGATTGTGGCACGATCAAGTCTGTAGGTGATGATCACATGTCACTCCTCCATTGTCTACAGGTCCTCCAGCGGTCTGTACACCGGAGGATGCCCCCATCTCCTCACATCCCCCAGCAGACGGTGCCTATGGAGGAGAACAGCGAGCAGAGAGTCAACCAACTCTGAGGTATGTAAACACAGCATACTCAGAAATATGCCTGTATGAGTGTTTGTGTGACGCAGTCCAAAATAATGCCATGGGGGCCCATGGGGGCCCATGAAATGGCGGCTACCTGACCTGTAAAGTGGGACAATGGCATATGAGGTCACTGCGCTGGCGTTGTACACCGTTGCGGTAGGCGGTCGAAGACCGTGGCGCAATCCTGCATTGGTTAACATTGGACCCTATGGGTCCCTGGAGCCAATGACGATATACGCCGGCAGTGACGGTACGCACCACCTCGGACGTGACCGCCATTTTCTCTCTGTTCAATCACTTGATACCTGATCTTCGACAGGAGAGGATCTACACTGCCAGTGCTGCTGTGACCTCAGTCTGGAGGAGACAATGGCTCGTGTGTCTGGGGAAAGGGCCCCCGCCTTCAGCACGGAGGAGTTGGAGAAACTCGTGGATGGGGTCCTCCCCCATTACACGCTACTCTACAGTCCTCCAGACAAACGGGTAATTACACTGTGAGCATGCTGTATGGGCAATGCCTGTGTGGAGTGGTGTGGATGAAAGATAGGGGGGGTGAGAATGAGGCGTGCATGAAACGACGGTGAGTGCATGTGCATCATGGAAAGGGTACGGATGCGGGCCAATGACTGTGACGGTCCGGACGGTAATAACTTCTCTTTTTCCCCTGTACTATTCCTGTAGGTCAGCGCCCACCAGAAGAAGGACATTTGGGGTGCCATTGCCAAGGAAGTACGGACCCTGGGTGTCTACAACAGATGGAGCAACCACTGCCGGAAAAGATGGGAGGACATTCGCCGCTGGAGCAAGAAGACGGCAGAGACCCAGCTGGGGATGGCCTCCCAACGTGGGAGGGGTGCCCGTCGCACCATGACCCCCCTGATGTTCAGGATCCTGGCGGTGGCCTATCCGGAGTTGGATGGGCGCTTAAGGGCATCACAGCAGCCACAAGGGGGTGAGTACACTCTCATTCTGCTGATTCAGCATGCATTGGAGGTGTCTGGGTGGCGGAGGTGGGCTGTGGGTTCCCCTAGGCCAGGGCGAGTTTAGTAGGCAAAGACCCTTCTTAAGGCAGGCCCTGTGGCACCCCACCCCACCCCACCTGTGTACAGTGCCAACTACACCTAGTCAGGCTCCTGTGACATCCATGTGTGCAGCAATCGGGCATAGCCTTGTAACCCATGTCCGTGGGATTGAATAGGGAACTCCAAGTGCACGGCGTAGTGCAGGGGGCTTCTGTGTCTGTAGTGTCCGCCAACGGTAGCGGTATTGCATGCACTCAGCATGTCTTTCTTCTGCCTTCTCCCCCCCCTTTTTGAGGTCTCCCTGTTCTTGTGTGCATTAGCATCATCAGGCGGAGGAGCAGTGGTACCGGAGCAGGAGGGAGCTGCATCCCACATGGCCATGAAGGGCGACACTACGGAGTCTGAATTTACCAGTGGGACGGAGGGCGAGGGGAGCTCCACGGCGGGGACAGGAGCTGACACCAGCGATGCAGACTCTTCCTCTGATGGGAGCTCCCTTGCGATGGCAGGCCCATCTGTGCCCCCGAATCTACAGGTACAGCCGCCAACCCCCCTACCAGCACCGCCCTCCCAGCAGCCCCTCAGCATTTGCCCCGTGCCCGCTCACCCAGGAGGGTGGGCATCTCCTTCGCCCCAGGCACCTCAGCCCCTGCCCCAGTCACCCCTGCTGCCCTAAGTGAGGAGGCCATTGACCTCCTCAGGTCCCCCACTGTTGGGCAGTCTACCAATTTGAATGCCATCCAGGGTGTAAAGAGGCAGTTGCAAAAAACCAATGCATACCTGGAGGGCATTCACTCTGGTCAGGCAGCCCTTCAGCTAGCTTTTCAGACTCTGGCCTCAGCACTGATGGCAGCCATTGTCCCTGTCTCTAGCCTAGCCCCTCCAACTTCCTCCACCCAGACCCCTGTACCTCAGGCTATCCCAAGCACACCATCAGACCAGCATGCACACACCTCAACACACAAGGGAAGCTCTGGAAAACATAAGCACCACACATCCCACAGGCACTCACGCAAGCATTACACACATGCAGACACACCAACATCCACTGCCTCCACTGTGTCCCCCTCCTCCTCGTCTCCCTCCTTCCTCCCTGTCTCGTCTCCACTCACACCTGCATGCACTACATCCTCAGCCACTACCTCCATCACCAGCACACCCACCACCACACCCGCTCACGTGCAGTCACCACCCTCACTACCATTCACACGTCCCCTGTGTCCTCTCCCAGTGTGCCTGTGAGGCCACCTCCCTAGGTACACAAACGCAGTCACACACCCACCCAACAGCCATCCACCTCACAGCCTCCAGCCCATGCACCTTCACCCAAAGTCACCAACTGTACACCTCCTACAACCACTACCTCTTCCTCCACTCCCAAACCCCCTCCATCTACCCATCCCAGTGTTCCTAAGAAACTTTTCCTGTCCAACCTTGACCTCTTTCCCTCACCTCCCCCACCCCTTCAGTCTCCTAGGGCCCGACTCTCCAGGCCCCAACCCAGCACCTCAACCACAACATCTGCGGGACCAGTGGTGCCAGTAGGAACCAGCTTCTGGAGTGCGCCAGGTAGCAGGGCAGCCAGTGTGGCAAGGAGCCAGAGCACGGACAGTCCCCCACCTGTAAAGCATAAAAAGTTAGCCAGTGCCCGGCGGGAGAGGTGAAAGAAATCAGCCACCAAAGCCGCTCCCAGGGGTACAGTTGCGGGTGTGGAGACAGCTGCGCCACCATCCAAGGTGGGGAATGAGCACAGTAAAACCGGCAAGTTTGGGAAGATCTGCATGGCGGACAAGACTGCCACCAGCCCCGCTGCCCAGGACACCGCCGCCAGCAGCACCGCTGCCCAGGACACCGCCGCCACCAGCCCCCCTGCCCAGGACACCGCCGCCAGCAGCACCGCTGCCCAGGACACTGCCGCCAGCAGCACCGCTGCCCAGGACACCGCCACCACCAGCACCGCTGCCCAGGACACCGCTGCCACCAGCCCCGCTGCCCAGGACACCGCCGCCAGCAGCACCGCAGTCCAGGACACCGCCGCCAGCAGCACCGCAGACCAGTGAGCAAAAATGATTCTGACGCTACTGAGGCTGCCACGGGTAGGATGAAGCACTCTGGGCACAAATCCCCCTCCAGAACTAGTGGAGAATAGCATCCACTACCCCAGTCTTTGGCAGGATGAAGCACTCTGGGCACAAAGCCCCCTCCAGAACCAGTGGAGAACAGCATCCATTACGCCAGTCCTTGGCAGGATGAAGCCCTCTGGGCACAAAGCCCCCTCCAGAACCAGTGGAGTATCACATCCACTACCTCAGTCCTTGTCAGGATGAAGCACTCTGGGCACAAAGGCTCCTCCAGAACCAGTGGAGGACAGCATCCACTACCCCAGTCCTTGGCAGGATGAAACACTCTGGGCACAAAGCCCCCTCCAGAAACCAGTGGAGAATGTTATCCACTTGAGAGACTGTGGCTTTGCACTCCCCAGGATTGAACAGTAGGCAAACCACCCACTGTAGAGACTTGAGAGACTGTGGCTTTGCACTCCCCAGGATATAGCAGTGGGCAAACCACCCACTGTAGAGACTAGAGAGACTGTGACTTTGCACTCCCCAGGATATAGCAGTGGGCAACCCACTCACTGTAGAGACTTGAGAGACTGTGGCTTTGCACTCCCCAGGATTAAACAGTAGGCATGGAGCCCCCTCATGGATCTGGCGTCGTGCACTCATCCGGCTGAGGTCCCCCCCTTTCCCTTCCCCGTGAGGTGCATGTTTTATTTCTATCTGATGCCACAGCAGTGTTCTCTTCGTCTTGTTCGGGTATGGGCCTCGCCCATGCCTTTTGGGCCCAGTGGTCCATGGACTATGATAGTGGAATACCTTCGACTAGGATTCTTGGTGTATATATTTGTTTATAGTGTGAATATCTTAATATATGTATATATTTTTGATTACTGTCTTCGTATATATTACAATCATTCGACTCATTTCCTTTTGTCCTTGCATTCTTCCAGGGGAGGCTGGGGGGGTGTAACTGTGATGTATCATGATGTATTAGTGTGTGTGTTGTCGTGGGTGAGGGTGGGGGTGGGGTTGTTGCGTGTTGCGTGTGTGTGTGTCACTGTTTTTTCCCTCCCCCCTCCCCTGTATCGTAGGTGCAGTACTCACTGTGGTCTTCGCCGCCGGCGTTCGTGTTCCTGGTAGAGGAGCAGGAAGGTAAGGGCTGGAAGAATCTGAAGTTCTGTTTCCATGGCGTCCTGGTGTCGGAGTGTTAAAGTGGCAGTCTATGTTGGCGGTTTCCGCCACGGTCGTAATGTAATTTTTGTTTCCGCCGGCCTGTTGGCAGTTTTACCGCTCCTTTAACACCGACCGCCAGGGTTGTAATGACCACCTAAGTCTCTTCCTAAAAGAGTTATTGGGGATGAGAGGTGATATAGCAGCCGTCCCTTCATGCAGCTGCCTCCCACATCTAACTCCCAGGGCTTTGTGAAGGGCTCCTCATAACCATGCCCAAAAAATCCTGCGCATCCAGGGAGTCTTTGGATGGGGGCACGATTCCTTCTTTTAAATATTACTTTATTGCCTCTTTGTCTATTTGGAAGTGGTAGGGTCTGTTATTTACCAGCACTGTCACTGTAGGTTCCTCATTGGATTGCAGAGTCACTGGCAGTATGGAACACGTGAGAGTGGCTGTGTGGGTGTCATCCACCGGACACACGACGGGCCCATGTTAGCTCAACGGCTTATCTGAATCAGGGAGCAGAAAGGTGATTGTGACCCGATCCTTTTGGAAGTCCCCTGTACTACTTCCGCGACTCCTGCTACTACATGCTTTTTTCTTTCTGAACCACTGTGGTTGTAAAATCATTAGTGCTTCCACCTTCTTTGTCATTACAGCCGCAGCTGTTCTGACCAGGACCGTCTGCTCCCAACTCGGGGATTTTGCAGTAACATCCTGTTCCTGTCTCAACCACTTCTTGCTTTCTGTCTCTTCCCTTCTTGCCATAGCTTGCCCTCTTTCCCCTCTTATGAGGCACTGCTGCATGTAGGGGAAATTCTAGTTGGGATTTTCGTTCCTGTATCTGATGCAGTCTTCTGCCATAGCCATGTCTTTTAGCTCAAATGACATCCTCAAGGCCAGTACTGGTCAAATTGGGTCCCCTCCCTAGTCCTATCTGCCAACAAGTTGCAGCACTGGTGTGTAAAGAATTCCATTTAGTTTCTTGTCACTATCTCCACTGGAGTCAATCTATAATGGTAATGCGCTGCGGCCTGGTGGTACCCACTCTCATTGCGGTCTCCAAAAAGACTGGGAGCCCCTTCTCCCCCTCTGCTAGTTGTCTCACTGTCCTGAACTGCTGTGACTCTCCCTGTCATTCTGGTGAGTTCCCCAGCACCAGTCAGAGTGTGTGTTCTCTGGGCTGCTGAGGCACGGTGGGCAGAATGCAATGGATTGGGGGGGTCAAGATTCGAGGAGCTCTAGTGCTGGACTGGGGTGCTGCAGGGAATATATGTCCAGATGTCTGGCCTGGGGCATGCATAGTTGCTGTGTGTGCTGTGTTTTGATTGGTTAAGTGCTCCTAACTACATGAAGCATCCAACTTTATGGTGTTTTTGGGAATGCACTCACCCCTCTGGCCATATGTGCTTTATTGGGGCCAATCTCCTGGGACCACTGTGGTTGCTGCACCTACCTGTGGGATCTGATTGAAGTTTCCAGTTTGTGCATTTGCCTGTTGGCTACGTGTCACCCCACCTGTGATATGTCAATCAGTAACCTCAGGCCTAACTCTCAGAACCTGCTTGGCCACGTACCTATCAGCGGGGTTGACGGAGAGTTCATGATGGGGGAATCTAATAATGGTGATGAGGCTTTGTGTATTTGAATGTATCGCTATTTGCATAAACATTGATTACTCCAATATTAACAAAGTATTTGTCATCATTTGCTGACATGTCGACATACCACCTAAGAAATGTACAGCTCTGCAACTAGTTTAGAATGTATCATGTCAGGAAAATTCCTATTTCAATTTCAAAGAAATAAATCCTTACTTTCCCAAGACACAAAAACCCATTAACAGGTTCATGTGTGTTGTGTCAGTTCGAAGGAAAGGCTGGCAAAATTTAACCAGATACTAGCTAAAACAAAAATTGACAAACTCAATAGGTCGTACCTATATAAGAGCTATTGGCTTTGGCAATGTGCTTTATCCATGTTGTACACAAATGTGTCTTCTCTTCAGCATGGCTATAAGTTAGTGATGTAGAGTGTCATAGAGTGGAGTGGGAGAATAGAGTGTCATAGAGGGGATTTGTTGGAATGTGATAGAGTGGAGTCAAGGGGAGAAGAGTTCAGTGGTTCAGTGGCAGAGAGTGTCGTAGATTGCAGTGTTTTAGAGTGGAGTGGTGTACAGTGGGGTGGAGTGGAGTGAGGTGGAATAAGGTGGAGTGGGTTGGAGTGGATTGAGGTAGTGGGGTGAATTGGACAGGGGTAGTGTGGGGTGGATTGGAGTAGGTGGACTGAACAGAAAGGATTGGATTGGAATAAGGTGGATTGAAATGGGGTGGAATGGACAGGATTGAGGTGGATGGGGTTAGGTAGAATGGAGTGGGGTGGAATAGATTGGGTTGGGTGGATTGGATTGGAGTGGATAGATTGGATTGGAGTTATAGAAGTGGGGTGGGATGGATTGGATTGGGGTGGGGTGGGGTGGATTAAATTGGATTGGATTGAAGTAGGGTAGTTTCGAGTGGGGTGTAATGGTGCAGAGTATGGTGGATTACATTGTATTGAAGTAGATTGGATTGGAGTGGGGTGAATTGTGGTGGACTGGATTGTATTGGAG
Organism: Pleurodeles waltl; assembly: GCF_031143425.1. Taxonomy (NCBI): domain Eukaryota; kingdom Metazoa; phylum Chordata; class Amphibia; order Caudata; family Salamandridae; genus Pleurodeles; species Pleurodeles waltl. Next base: position 808,043,059 of record NC_090440.1, read on the forward strand.
CGGTGTGGATTGGACTGGAGTGAGATGGATTAGAATGGAGTGGGGTGAATAACATTGGATTAAAGTGAACTGGATTGGGTGGATTGGATAGGAATGGGTACATTACATTGGATTGAAGTAGGGATCGATTGGATTGGAGTGGTGTGGATTGGATTGGATTGGAGTGGAGTGGGATGCATTGATCTGGGGTGGGTGGATTGGATTGGGTGGAGCGGATTGGATTGTGGTAAAGTGGGGTAGTTTGAGTGGAGTGGAGTGGAGTGGATTGGAGTAGAGTGAGATGGATTGGAGTGGGTGGATTGGATTGGAGTGAGGTAGACTGAAATGGGGTAGGGTCTATTCGATTGGAGTGGGTTCACTGGAGTGGACGGATTGGATTGATTTGAGTACATTGGAGTGGTGTGGATTGAGCTGTGGTGGGTTGGATTTGATTGGGTGGAATGGATTGTATTGTATTGTATTGGGTTAGGATTATTGGACTGGGTTGGCTGTACTGGAGTGGGGTGAATTCGATTGAGGTAAGGTGGATTGTATTGGAATGGGTTGAATTGGATTGAGTGGGGTGGATTGTATTATGTTGGATTGGACTGGATTGGATTGGAATGGAATGGGTATATGGTATTTAATTGTATTGTCCTGTACTGTATTGGATTGGATTGGATTGGATTGGCTTGGATTGGAGTGGACTGGATTGGGTAGACTGGATTGGAGTGGGATGGATTAGATTGGATTGGAGTGGGGTTAACTGGAGTGGACTGGAGTGGGGTGGATTAGATTGGCATGGGGTGCATTGAGCTGGGGTGGGATAGATTGGATTGGAGTGGGGTGAATTTAATTGGATTGGATTGAAGTGGGGTGGTTTGGAGTAAGAGTGCATAGTGGGGTGGATTAGATTGTATCTGAGTGGATTGAATTGGAGTGGGGTAGATTGTGGTGGATTGGATTGGATTGGATTGGACTAGAGTGGGATGGATTAGAATGGAGTGGGATGGATTAGAATGGAGTGGGTGAATTGGATTGGATTGGATTGGAGTGAATTGGATTGGGTGGATTGAATTGAATTGAAATGGCATGTATTAGATTGAATTGAAGTTAGGTTAATTGAATTGGATTGGAGTGAGATGGATTGGTCTAGGATGGGTAGATTTGATTGGGTGGAGTGGATTGAATTGGGGTAGAGTGGGGGGATTGAGTGAAGTGGGGTGGATTGGAGTCAAGTGGGGGATTGGAGTAGAGTGAGATGGATTGGAGTGGGTGGATTGGATTGGAGTGGAGTGTGGTAAATATGAATAGGTTGGATTGGGTGGATTGGATTGGACTGGGGTGGACTGACATGAGGAAGGTTAAATTCAAATGGAGTGGTGTTCAATGGAGTGGATGGATTGGATGGATTGGATTGGAGTGAGGTGGATTGAATTGAGGTGGGGTGGATTTGATTGGGTTGGGATGGATTGGATTGGGGTAGATTAGATTGGGGTTGGGTGGATTGGAGTAGGGTTGATTCAATTGAGGTGGGGTGGGGTGGGGTAGATTGGATTGGAGTGGGGTGGATTGGATTCAGTAGGATAGGTTGGATTGGATTGGAATGGCTTGGAGTGGGTGGATTGGATTGAGTGGGATGGGTTGGTTTGGAGTAGAGTGGATTGGAGTGAAGTAGGGAGGATTGGATTGAATTATAGTGCAGTAGATTGGACTGAAGTGGGGTACTTTAAAGTGGATTGGATTGAATCGGTTTAATATGGACTGGAGTGGGGTGGAATGAGTGGGATGGATTGTATTGGAATGTGGTGGAATGGATTTGAGTGGGTGGATTGGAATAGGGTGAATTGGATTGGAATATGGAGAATCATATTGGATTGGAGTGTGGTAGATTGGGGTGAATGGATTGGAGAGGTGTGAATGGAATTGGAGTGGGGTGGGTTGGATTTGAATTGGGTGGGTTGAGTTTGACTGGGGTGGGTTGAATTTGACTGAGGTCAATTGGATTGTAGTGGGGTGGATTGAATTGGAGTGGAGTTGTTTGGATTAGAGTAGGGTGGATTGGAGTGGGGTGGAGTAGATTAGGTTTGGTTGCGTAGATTGGATTGGAGTAGGTAGATTGGATTGAAGTTATAGGACTGGGTTTGGATGGATTGGATGGGGTGGATTGAATTGGATTGGATTGAAGTGGGTTGGTTTGGAGTGGGGTGCAATGTTGCAGAGTGTGGTGGATTAGATTGTATCAGAGTGGATTGGAGTGGGATTGATTGTGGTGAACTGGAGTGGACTGGAGTGGTGTGGATTGATTGGACTGGAATGGGATGGATTAGAAAGGAATGAGATAAATTAGTTTGGATTGGAGTGGGGTTAATTGAATTGGAGTGGGGTGGGTCGATTGGATTGGGTAGAGTGGATTGGAGCAAGGTAGAGTGGAATGGATTGAGTGGAGGGGGTAGTTTGGAATAGAGTGATATTGATTGGAGTGGGTGGATTAGATTGGAGTGGAGTGTGGTTTACTGGATTGGGGTGGATTGGAGTTGGTGGATTGGAGTGGAGTGGAGTGTGGTGGATTGAACTGGGGTGGGGTGAATTTGATTGGGGTGGGATGGATTGGATTGGGGTATATTAGATTGCGTTTGGTAGATTGGAGTTGGATAGATTTGATTGAGGTGGGGTGGGGTGGATTGGATTGAGTGGGGTGGATTGGATTGAGGTGGCTGGATGGGACTAAATTAGAACAGACAGACTTGATTGGATTTGATTGGAGAGAGTGGATTGGACTGAGTACGGTGTATTGAACTGGAATATATGGATGGTATTGGATTGGATGGGAGTGGGGTGGATTCGATTCGATTAGGGTGGATTGGAATAGAGTGGGGAGGATTGGATTGGAGTGAAGTAGTTTGGCCTGAAGGGGGGTACTTTAAAGTGGATTTGATTGAATTAGTTTGAGATGGACTGGAGTGGCGTGGGTAGATTGGATTGGGGTGGATGGATTGGAGTGGGATGGATTGAATTGGAGTCAGTGGGTTGGATTTGACTAAGAATGGTTGGATTGTAGTAGGTAGATTAGATTGGTGTGGGGTGGATTGCACTGAAGTGGGGTTGATTGGATTGGTGTGGGGTGATTGGGTTGGTGTGGCATGGATTGGGTTAGTGTGGGGTGGACTGAGTTGGATTGGAGTGGGGTTATTTTGATTGAACTGTGTTGGAATCAGGCTGGGTTGGAGTGGAGTGGTTGTTTTGGATTGGATTGGGGTTGATTGGATTGAGTGGGTAGATTGGATTAGAGTAGGGTGGTTTGGAGTGGGTTGGATTGGTGTCGGGTGAGGTGGATTGAAGTGCAGTGGATTGGATTGGGGCAGTCTGGATTGGGGTTGATTGGATTGGGGTGGATTGGATTGGGATACTTGGGAGGACTGGAGTGTGTTGGACTCCAGTGGATTAGATTGGGGTGAGTAGTTTGGACTGGAATGGGGTGGAGTGGAGTGGAGTAGGTTGGAGGGGTGAATTGTGGGATGCATTAGATTGGTGTGGGGTAGATTGGTGTAGGGTGAATTGGATTGAGTGGGGTGGATACGATTGGTGTTGGGTGGATTGGGGTAGATTGGAGTGGGGTGGATTAGACTGGAGCGCAGTGGATTGTGGTGTACAGAACTCTTATGTGTTAAACCATATTTCAGGAAACTACACATAAGAAAAAAAACAATACCGCTTTGCAATACTTAGAACAAAATCCATATTTTGCAAACCGCTAACGCCCATGAGCAAAAACAAAACTAAACATGAGTTCAAAGTAAGAAAAGAAGACTTGGCAAAATAAAATAGAAGATACTATGCAATATTTTTGTCCTGCTGCACATGTTTCAGCCAGTTACACTTCTTCTGGTTGTAGGGCTCTGGAAGTTAAGAAGAAGTACCTCAATCACGTTGGGAGCAGCGAATGGGCACTGATTATGTTGGATTAATCAGTGGTTGGTCCCTGCTCCACAGAAAAGAAACGGAAGTGATGCTGGGTCTGAAGTGATCAATTACGAAGCTGTAAAGAAGAGTGCCATGCAAGGCAACAAATAGTAAGCAGTGGGCGGGCTCCAAGCCCTTTTTGCTAATAACAATGTCTTGCAAGCAAGACACATGTGACAACGCATGCACTCAGACGCTCAACCATAAAGCGGGTTTCCTTGCTCTGATTTGAAGTTGTAATATTGCGTTGCCTTGATGAAGTACATAGAAAATTGGGTAAATCAGCATTCAGTAATGGCCCAATAGATAATCTCCACAAAGTACGTTCATTTCCAAGAAACACCAGAAGTTTCACAAAAAATACATTTGTGTGAACACTCTTTTATAGACGGTTGATGTAGTCAACTTTCATGCTCCACTAATGGCACATTATGATGTCAATAAATAATTAGGAATTCCACATATAAATGTATAACCTGTGCCTTTCCCAGTTTATACCCTTTTATATTCTATCACTTACAACACTCTTGCTGTTTAAAATACCATAATTTATGAGAACACTGTTCATGCTGGAGGGCCGAGTTACAGTTGGTTTAGTCTATATAACGTGTTCACAACACTCTATATGGAGGTGTGTGAGTGCACAAATTATAGCTTTAAGTAATAATTATAACTTTAGAGGTTCTAATGTTTGTGTAGTTGATTTAGTATACACATTATTAATAACATTTTCATAACTATAACTTATCCTGAACCTTTGTTTTGTTTGTTAAATCACAAGGTATTTATTTATTTTTTATAAAAGTGTTTCAAATCATAGAGTGGAATGTGTTTAAGTGGAGAATTATTGAGTGGAGTGTTGTAGAGTACAGTAGAAGAGAGTGTCCTAAAGTGTAGGGTTATAAATTGGAGTGTTGTGGGTTGGAGTGTCATAGAGTGGAGTGGAATAGCATATAGTAGAGTTCCGTAGAGCGGAGTGTCATAGAGTCTCATGTCATAGAGTTTTGGCATAGAGTGTTGTGGCCTTGAGTGTTGTGGCTTAGAGTTTCATGGCGTACAATGGTGTGGAGTGGTGTACAGAGGAGTAGAGCAGAATGGAGCAGAGTAGCATAGAGTGGAGTGGAGTACAGTGTAGTGGCATAGAGTAGAGTGGCATAAAGTACAGCAGCATACAGTACAGTGGGTGTCCAGTGCAGTGACATAGAGTGAAGTGAGGCAAAGTTAAGGGGGGCAGAGTAGAGTGGCGTAGAGTACAGTGGTGTAGGATAGCTTATCATTATGTGGAGTTGAGTGGGTTAAGGTGGTATGAAGTGACACTATGTAGAGTGAAGTGGTGTGATGTATAGAGTGTGTGGAGTATCATACAGTGGCATTGAATGGTGTGGAGTGGCAAAGAGTTGAGTGGAGTAGCGTACAGTAGAGTAAAGTGGGCTGGTGTAGAGTGCATTGGTGTAGACTAGAATAGTGCAGAGTACAGTGCAGTGGCCTAAGCAGAGTGGTGTAGAGTAGAGTAGAATGGTGTAGAGTACAGTGATGTAAAGTGGTTCAGAGTAGAGTAGAGTGATAGTACACTGGGGTAAAGTGCAGTGGAGTAGAGTGTTGAAGAGTATAGTGGTGTACAGTGCAGTGGCATAGAGTAGAGTGCTATACAGTGCAGTGGTGCAGAGTACAGTGGCATACATTGCATTGGCATAGAGTACAATGGTGCAGAGTAGAGAGGCACAGAGTGCAAGGACATAGAGTAGAGTGGAGTAGAGTACAGTAGAGTGGCATACAGTGCAGTAGCATAAAGTACACTAGTGCTGAGTAAAGTAGAGTGGCATACAGTGCAGTAGTGTACACTGCAGTTGTGTAGAGCGCAGTGCAGAGAACAGTGCAGTGTTTTAGAGGGCAATAGCACACAGTGCAGAGAAGTAGTGGTGCAGTGTAGAGAACAGTGGTGTAAGGTGCAGTGACGTAGGGTAAAGTGGTGCAGAGCATCAGAATGTAGTGCAGTGGCAAAGAGTGAACGGGTGCAGCGTACAGTAGCACAAAGTGCAATGGCAGAGAGTGCAGTGTTATAGAGTGGAGTGGCATCGAGTGGAGTAGAGTGTCATAGAGTGGAGTGTCATCAAGTGGAGTGTTGTAAAGTAGAATGGAGGGGATTGTCATAGAGTGGAGTGTCATAGAAAGGACTCTCATAGATTGAAGTGCTGAACAGTGGCTTGTCTCAGTGTGTCATAGAGTGGAGTGGTAAAGAGTGGAGCAGAGTGCTCTACAGTGGAGTAGAAACATATACAGAAAATACATTGGTGGAAAAATTTGTTTTGCAAACCCTTTTTTCCTTGCACCCCCTTAACAAATCACAGCAAAACATTACATCATCAGCCATTGTAGAAAAAGGAAGGTCTGCAGAGTTACATGGATAATTGTCAAACAATGGCAAAGTGACTGCTAAGCAAAAATGTGAGGATTTCTTATGCCTGGGAATCTTAACTATAACCACAGAGTCATAGTCACAAGGCCTGATTATGAGTTCTGGGTACGTGATAACCCGTCCAACTAACTTCTGATGGGAAGGTTGCTGCCATACTGGCTACCTCTCTGCCGGGCCCATTACAACTTTACCGCTGGGCTAACAGAGGCAGAAACCAAGGTTTCTGCCGATCAGCGCAGCGGAAAAGTGGCAGCAGCATTGTTGCTGGCTCGTAATAGAACTGGCGGTAACGCTGCCACCCGCAGGGTGCTGGGAAGGGGACCTCTGCACTGCCCATGTCAAGTGCATGGGGAGTGCAGCGGCCCCCCTGTGGGCCCCTTCAGCTGGTCTCTGACAGCCTTTTCATGGTGGTAAAATTGCCATGAAAAAGTTGGCAGAGAACCATGTCGTAATCAGCAGGGCAGCACTGAGTTCAGCGCCGCCCTGGCTGATTATGACCTGGACTGCCGTCAGCCCGTCGGGAACATTGTTCCCGGTGGAGACGGTGGTCGTTTGGCAGTCAGACCGCCAAACTCTTAATTTGGTGGTAGGCCTGTCAAACTGGCAGCGGTCAGGACCGCCACCACGAGGCTGGCCGTCTCAAGGCCGCCAGCCTCATAATGAGGCCCATAGTCTTGAACCAGAGTCATTGTTTTCAGGTGTATTGTTCAAGTGGTTAAGTTGACATGAACCAGAAAATGGTTCACTGATTACATGGAATCACTTGGTAACTTTGATTACTGTCAGACTAAATGAGCTTTGAGGCATGTCTGAAGAGGAGTGACTGCTACACAGAAGATAGTGTTTGATCCAACTTTCCAAATTAACTCAAAAATAAAAACTGATGTTGAATTCAAGCACTGAGCAAGTTACCTACACCTCCATTTATATGCCTGTAACCTCTCAATACGCTGCTCCTTCAAATCTCTTCCTATCTTTGACTAAGCCCCTCTGTTGGACAATTTCCATGGATAATGTTAAGCATCTGTTTATTTTTTCACAGAAATTTGATGTGAATAGGCATCAGGAGACCGGCGCTGTTCGGAATTGATGGCATGGGAAGTGAGTTCCTTAATTGTTTCAAATGGTTTTACAAGGATGTGAATAATGATAGTTCCATTTGTGTTTTTACATGAATGCTGTTGTTCGATGCGGTACGACGTTGACAATATTTGTATAACAGTAGTTTCTCTAAAGGAAGTTGGCAGAAGGGTTCAAGGCGTGATCCTAGACACTGGCTAAGGTAATAGCATTCTCTTATTGAAAGAAAACAGAGATTATCAAAAAGTAAATTGTCATTCTGCCTCTTTAGAAAAAAATCCCATTAAAGATAAAGCCAGTTTTAATTAGATGAAGTATCCAATTACTGTAATTACATTTTTTTTAAATTCACATCATGAAGATGACCCTTTTTGAAAGGGTTACGAGAATAATTAGTGTATTCATATTAACCAAATTGTATTGGATAATACTTATACCCAGAAGGCAAAGTACATTACACATATTTCACCTTTGGGAAAGCCTGAGAATGTTTTGGCAGTAGTATGAATATTTATAGGATGTGTGTGCTTTAGCAAGATTATGTGAGAAAGCATTTATGTGCTCACAAATTTTTACCCAAGGGTAAAGTATACATAAAATGTAGTGCTGAGATTATGGATATGCAAAGTATGATTTAAGCAGGGGTTTTATATCCGTTCTTTTAATTAACTGGAGCAGATGACTTCTAAAACTTGAAAAAGTAATGGCCACATAGGTGCAAGCGAAAATGTATTTATGGAAAGTAGCTGCTTTGTTCATCTCTGTCTGGTCAGAATGTTTGAAAAGGGAGTAGTAATTTCAGTACTGAACATAAGTATATTCCAGGGCACTGGGCATATTCTTATAATACCGGGGATAAAAATCCATTTACTAGTGAGACGCAAAATATAGCGTCAATTTACTTATTACTATAAAGGCATGCGCGTGCTGCGCTAAATAGGGTCACTCGAATAACTGCAAAAAAGTTACACATGCAGGGTTATGGATCAACAGTAGCTCATGTGGCGAGGTAGCTAGAAAGATTCCGAATGAGGGTACTTGCATCCACTTAGGTCTTCAGAAACAGAATCTGCAGTGAGATGCTCTTGCTGAAGAACCATGAGAACTTTCTGGGTGGAGATTATACTCCACTCCATACACAACCAGGGTTTCTGCAGCTCTTTGATTTGCAAGGCCATGGACGTCTCAGGAGCCCGTAGATCCGAAGGCAGGTTAGCAGGAATGTATATCAAAAGTCAGTAATACACACCATTTACCTAAACTGTAACTGGAAAAACACTTGGCAGAGAACTGTAAAATGCACATATCAAAGAGAACAGAGGAAATGAAAAAACCGACATCAAATACAAATAATATTAACCACTTCGCTGCCAGGCCTTTTGCCCCTCAGGTGCTGAGCCGTTTTTTTGGTTATTTGGGTAAATTCGCGTTTAGGTTCTCATAACGTTTTGTCCACATAATCTACCCACGCCAAATTAGCGTCCTTCATTTCCAACATCCTAGGGATTCTAGAGATACCCAGAGTTTGTGGGTATCCCTGGAGGAGACCAAGAAATAAATACAGCTAAAATTCCGTTTTTTTTTTTTTAAATGGGAAAATGAGCTGCAGAAGAAAGCATGTTTTTTTCCCCTACAAATGGCATCAACAAAGGGTTTGCAGTGCTAAAATCACCATCCTCCCAGCTTTCAGGAAAAGGCAAACTTGAATCAGGAAACCACATTTTTTAACACAATGTTGGCATTTTACAGGGACATGCACCATTTTTACTATTTTTTGGGCTTTCAGCCTCCTTCCAGTTAGTGACAGAAATGGGTATGAAACCAATGCTGAATCCTGGACAGCTAAACATTTCTGAAAAGTAGACGAAATTCTGAATTCAGCAAGGGTTCATTTGTGTAGATTCTTCAAGGTTTTCCTATAGAAAGTAACTACTAAAATAAAAAATATTGAAATTGAGGTGAAAAAAAGAGCCATTTCTGCCCACGTTTTCTTCTATAACTTTTTGCAGCTATGGCAGATTTTTGTAGAAGATATATGCTGTTACATCTGCAGGACTCCTCTGGTTGCGGGGCTATATAGGGCTTGTAGGTTCTTTAAGCCAATAAATGAGCTGCACCATACAATGGGTTTTCATTGCATATTGGGTATACAGCAATTAATTTGGTGAAATATAAAGAGTGAAAAATAGGTATCAAGGAAACCTTTCTATTTTCAAAATGGGCTGAAGATAAGGTGTTGAGAAGCAGTGGTTATTTGCACCTCTCTGAGTTCTAGGGTCCACATACTAGCATGTGAATTACAGGGCATTTCTCAAATAGACTTCTTTTTTACATACTGTCTTACATTTGGAAAGAAATAATTTAGAGAAAGACAAAAGGGAATAAAACTTGTTCTTCTTTTCTGTGTTCCCCCAAGTCTAAGACGTGTGGGGCTATCACCAGATTCCGTTACCCAGAATCCTTTGCAAACCTCAAAATTTGGCAAAAATAACACTTTTTTCACATTTCGGTGATAGAAAGTATGGGAATCTGAGAAGAGCCATAAATTTCCTTCCCCCCAGCAGTCCCACAAGTCTCCCGATAAAAACAGTACCTCACTTGTGTGGGTAGGCATAGCGCCCGCAGTAGGAAATGCCCCAAAACACAACATGGACACATCAAATTTTTCTTATGAAAACTGACCTGTTTTTTGCAAAGTGCCTAGCTGTGGATTTTGGCCTCTAGCTCAGCCGGCACCTAGGAAAAACCCGCAAACCTGGAGATTTCTGAAAACTAGACACCAGGGGAAACCCAGGATGTGGTAACTTGTGGTGCTCACACCAGATTCTGTTACCCAGAATCCTTTTCAAACCTCAAAATGTTGGCAAAAAACACTTTTTCCTCACATTTTGGTGCTGCAAAGCACTGGAATCTGAGGGGAGCCACAAACTTCCTTCTACCCAGCATTCTCACACATCTCTTGATAAAAATGGTACATCACTTGTGTGGGTATACCTAGTGCCCGCCACAGGAATTGCCCCAAAACACTACATCGACACATCAAAATTATCAATTACAAATAACCTCTTTTTGCAAGGGGACACCTGTGTTTTTGGTCCTGGGCTCAACAGCCATCTAGGGAAACCTACCAAACCCAGACATTTCTGAAAACTAGACACCGAGGGAGTCCAGAGAGGTGTGACATGTGTGATTTCTTACCCAGAATCCTTAGCAAACCTCAAATTTCAAAATCATATTTTCCCCACATTTCTGTGTGGGATTACCGCAGCGGCACAAATTTCCTGCCACCCAATGTTCCCCTCAGTCCAACGATAAAAATGATACCTCACTTGTGTAGGAGGGCCAAGTGCCTGTGACAGGGAAGAGACAAAAACATGTTGAAATTGAGGGGGAACCAAAGCGGGTCCAAAAGAGCAGTTTGAAAAAAACGTTTTTAGGCTGACAAGTGGGGCAGAATTTTTATCAGTATAGATGCGATAATGCTGGGTAGTAGGAATTTTGTGGATTCCTGCAGATTCCGGGAGGTTCCATCACAAAAATGTGGGAAAATGTGTGATTTCAACCATAGTTGGAGGTTTGCAGGGCATTGTGGGTAAGCAAATGGTAAAGGATGCATGTAAAGCACACCACCCTGGACTCACCCAGATGTTTAGTTTCAGATGTGGCTAGGTCTCGTAGATGTTTCTAGATGGCAGCATCCCAAAGTCCAAAGAGTGCAGCCCTCACCATTCCAAATGGGACAATTTTGAGAGTTAGCCAAGCTCTCATGGCCCAAATGTAAAATCAAAACACAAAATAATCACTTGCTCTCTTGCTTGCCGTTGGGATAAGATCTTTTAGTGTGCGGGGGAGAGCTAAAAGACTGTTACCTCCTTCAGTTGTGGTGGGGGCATAACCATGCCCATACTGGTTGGTAGCCACCACCCCACTATTTTTTTTTTTTTTTTATTGCCTGGCATGTAGTAGGCCTTCTGCCCACTCCCCTGGGTGTGGACCAGGGGTAATTGCCCCATCTACCCACTGGTAGGTAGAACAGCTTTTCCCCATTTATTTAGGGTGGGGTATGCGTGAAATTGGCGTTAAAAAAATCCCTGTTGTCCAGTGGTTTCTGCACCCCTTGGTGGCAGATTGCCCTAATAACAACAGACTGATCTGCCCCCAAGGTGGGCAGAAATGTCCTCAAATTAATTTGGCCCCCAGGGCAGCGACCCTTGGCTAAGGGGCCGCTCCCCCTGTAAAAAACAAATTAAAAATATTATCCCTTGGGGAGCGACCCGTGCCCATGGGGCCTCTCCCCTTATTACTTTACAAAAAGTAAACAAACTCCCTGATGTCTAGTGGGCATTCCTGCAGGATGAGCACCATGCAATCATGCTGCAGGACTGCTCAGAGAGACATGAAAAGGAAAGGAAAATCATTTCCTTTCTTTTTCATGCCTCCCTGACCTCCCCTGCCCCCATACCGAGGCGATGCAGCGCAATGGAGGCAACCTTTGATGAGGTCAGTGGGTAATTGCGCGCCGTTGTCATCAGAAGTCTCTAGGAGGATTTGCGGGGGTCAGGAGTGGTAGGGGAAGTGATTCCCATTTCATCCCTGCCCAGGGGAGGTGGTGGGAGGCCCACAGGGGAATTGCTAGCTCTGCCCCCATTGGCCAGGTGCAGGACGTAACGGTTACGTTCTCTGCACACAAGGGCTCTAGCCGAGGATGTAACCATTACGTCCAAGGCACCCGAGGGGTTAATAATAATAACAATAACAACAATAATAATGAGAGTATAATTATTAGTAATGCTAACAATCATTGTGGCACACTATTCCCCCCCAAAATAATAATAACAATCATAATGATAATTATTATAATAATAATAATAATAATACCAGCACAAACAATGATACTACTACTACTAATCATATTACTACTACTACTACTACTACTAATAATAATAATAATAATAATAATAATAATAATAATATTTTTGTCCTAGTGGTGAGAAGAAAAAGGCATTTGCATTTTTAGCTGTTCTGGAGAAAAAGGCAAGTGTGGTCATGGCTGCTGAGGAGAAACAGTTAGCCGCTCCCTTGTAATTAAGGAGAGGAGCTTAGCATTAGAGGAGCGGCTCCTCATCCAGGCTCATGAGAGGAGCTAAGTGATGATGGACTTGAGATCCAAGTGTATATTAAGATTCATTCCGATGTGCCAAAAGATTGTGTGCCCAGTTTTGTGATGGGGGATGTCAAAGAGATGTTGTTTACTGTTATGAGGTAGCCATAGAGATAAATGGGATGACACGAAGAACTCTGTAGCAATTTTGTGGATTTAGTTACCTACCTAGGGGAAGGAGGTAGTCCTGAACCTAGGTGAGACCGAAAGAGAACAGTACATTCATGTTGGCTTTGCTAGTGTGAAGATTTGATTTTGCTTCTGAGAAATACCCCAGAACGTTTAGGGGCAGGAATCAAAAATAACCTTTGGAGGATTTTGTTGATGAGTCATTAAAGTCAGTCAATAGGTGGGTGAAGAGAAGCAAAGCGAGTGATTATTATGGGTTTTATTAGTTGATTACAAAGGATTACATCTTGTGTAATTCTTTTACAGAGTATCACTAGCAACTAATGAAATTTGCTTCCAACAGGCTGGGTTGTAGCACCAGATTTTCAGAGAAGGCACATGGGGGAGACCACAAGAAATGTGTGATACATCTTCAGCAGCTAAGTAAAACTACCAATCTGTTAGACCTTCAAACTTCAGAATAGGAATTGGAGGCCCAACACACTTAAGTGAACAAGGATGGTGGGCAGCAGACAGAAAAGAAGCCATTTGAAAAAGGTGATTGATTTTACAGTCACCAATCAGGGCTTAAGGGTGATTCCTCATTCCCTATGAAGGCACTCACTAATAGGAATTTCACATAGATTTCTTGTATAGAACAACGGGGAGGTAGTTTCCAGGAGGTAGAGTAGAACATACAGAAGAAGTGGACTCAGCAGGTAAGCTGTCAATCCATGAGAGCTCTATGAAATACTTTTAGAACCTCTCAGTGAACTGGCTCTTTGTGAACTGCTTTGGAGGATACCTGTGCCAGCCAGATCCTGGCTGGGGAATGGCTGAGCTCCTCAGAACAGTCCCTGAAAGGAATTGTAAGGAGGGTAAGGAACATCACTGGAGGAGAGAAGGAACAGGTTTCCCAAAGGAAAGTAGCTGTATATCTCACCTTACCAATAGATTACATCCTCAGTAGTGAGCCACCACAGGCAAAAGAGGACACAGAAGATGAGAACATCCAGGCTACCCTATCTCAAGTTTCAAATGGTTCTGACTTTTAGGTTAGGGTGCAGCTACCCAAGGGGAAAGTAATGAGTGCTAAGTAGGGAGCAGCAACAGTGGAACCAGTGTGTCAGGTGTACCTGGTCTGATGGGAGAGGCCCCCATGACTGGTAATGGTGACGCCATTTCTGCCCAGAAGGTGTTACCTACATTGTCAGAGGGACATGTGATAGGAGAAATGGAACAGTCTCAATCTTCAGGGCACAGTCAGAGTTTGCCAAAGTTGATGTGGACTTTGGGCTGCCAGATGCTTTTCCAGTCTCAGGGTACAGACCATTAGTTGAAAGGCCAAATCCAGTGTGCCTAGGTTGAAGAGTGTTCCTGACATCTCAGGCTGGAGTGTACCAGGAGTCCTTAGAAACCTCACAAAGGTTCCTTATTTAGTGGCTTGGAAACAGAAATACTAGACAATTGGAAGAACATCAGGAGTTGCTTACAAGGCCTTTCCAAGAACCTTTCAAGGACATATTTGTGTGGGCCCAATGCTGATAGGTGAAAGGGGGTCTAAGATCCTGTGCCTTACACTAGTCTTGAAAATGTGCCGCTGGGATGTGTTGTTCCCCGAGAACTAATTGAACTAGAAGCACTACACTGTGTCCAGTTTGGCTGTAGGGGATTTGTTGTCAGCCTGCAGACAGGAGGTAAGACCTACTGAAGGCACTGAAGGTGAGGATTTATCTGCGAGTGCATGGTCCTTGGTCAGATGTAGTAAAATGCCTTTTGTCAGTTGTCACAAACCAAGTGCCATAGTTTCTTTTTGGCTGGCTTATTGCCAAAGCTGGCCCTTGGAAGCAGCAGAGTGCTGACACAAGTGCCAAAGTATGCCAAATAACCTGATTGGTTATGGTGGTTCGGTTCACATTCTGGGATGCATCTAGGAGCAGGTTTGGGTTAGTCCTTTCATATGTGGTATTCAGAGAGAAGGAGTGTGGTTCCTCATGGAAAGGGTGAGCTTCTGTGGCATAACTTGAAAGAGGGGCATTGATAAGTTCAAAGATGCATACAACAGCAAAATCAGTGACTTCTCCTTGTTATATTTCTTGTGCAGTGAAGCCCATCAAAGGAAAGGGTATGTGTAGCAATTGATCCTTTTCTGCCACAGTATGCGTGCAGTAAGTCTAAATGTATTTTTATATTAAATATGCCTAATTGACTAATATAATTTTCCAATAAGGGCATGGTAATTTGGTTCATGAAATCCACCAGTGGCGTAGAAGTTAAACATGATACGTGAGCCTCACTGTGTATTTACACCACCTACATATATGGCTAAAGTGAATTGCTCCTGAGACTACTGTCACATAGGCTCTCATTATTCTAATGAGACTACTGGATTTCGAGCTGCAGGATTGCCTGCGGTGTAGGAGACTGAGTCTGACCCACCACTGGTGACGCCTGCCGCTCCAATCCGGTTTTGCTCCTGCTAACTAGCAGTGCTTCATCTCTACCCAAAGGCAGGGATGATTGGGCAGCTGAGCACATGACATACTTGATTTCTCAGGGAAATTGTGGTCACTCAGGTCTCATCCGTTTCTCTCAATTACATTGGTCTCACATACACAATGACAAACAGAGGCAGTATATGTTTCAATAATGTTTTAATAAAGCAACTGCATCTTAGATAGCAAAGCATGGGCTGCAATAACCAGGACGATACAGCATGACAAGATTAAAATTGTGACAAGGAGAGTAATGCATAGAAATAACGCTACCATATTGTCACTAGAGTCAATGGACTCATTCCTGCATAGGCTATAACAGAGCACAGCGTGTTAAGCTCTAATTCTGCCGTTCAGGTTCCCCTGGGAAGACATCATCCCCCATACCTGAGCAAAGGACTGAAGTCTGCATAAGCAGCTGTAGCAAAGTGTTCGGCAATCAGCCTACAGTCGTGGTTCTCTGGCTGGAATCTCCCTCTAACGTGTAAGGGACAGGAAAGGGTTTTTATAACACAACAGCTGATGTTCTGGGAAAATGTCCCTACATAAGGATGTGTGTTTTCAATGAATGTCAGAGGCAAAGCTCTACACCACATTCACCAGCAACCTATCTTACTGCAGCCTTGGAAAAGCACAGAGTGAGCAAGAATGTCTTGTTTGAAAAAAGAGTGCTGGCCTAGGCAAAAACACTTAGGGGCATATTTATACTCTGTTTGCGCCGGATTTGCGTAGTTTTTTTTTACGCAAATCCGACGCAAAGCTTACTCCATATTTATACTTTGGCGTTAGACCCGTCTAGCGCCAAAGATCTTGGAGTTTGCGTAATTTTTTAGCGTGGACACCTACCTTGCGTTAATGATATGCAAGGTAGGCGTTCCCTTCTAAAAAATGACTCTAAGGCATGTGCGCCTTATTTAAACTCCCGTGCAAAAATGACGCACGGGAGTGGGCGGGCCTTAAAAAATGACGTCCAGCCGCTTTTGCGTAATTTTTTAACGCCTGGTCAGGGCAGGCGTTAAGGGACCTGTGGGCTCGGAAGGAGCCCAGAGGTGCCCTCCCATGCCCCCAGGGTCACCCCCTGCCACCCTTTCCCACCCAGGAGGACGCCCAAGGATGGAGGGACCCATCCCAGGGAACTTAAGGTAAGTTCAGGTAAGTATTTTTTTTAATTTTTTTTTGTGGCATAGGGGGGCCTGATTTGTGCCCCCCTACATGCCACTATGCCAAATGACCATGCCCAGGGGACATAGGTCCCCTGGGCATGGCCATTGGGCAAGGGGGCATGACTCCTGTCTGTGCTAAGACAGGAGTCATTTCAATGGGGGTTGGGCATCAAAAAAAATTGCGCAAATCGGGTTGAGGCCAAAATTTAGCCTCAGACCTGACTTGCCCCATTTTTTGACGCCCAACATCCATTTTCCCCTACTCCGGTGCTGCCTGGTGTGAGTCATTTTTTTTGACGCACACCAGTCAGCTGCGCCGGCTAACGTCATTCAATAAATAAGGCTCCCGCATGGTGCTTTGGAATGGCGTTAGTCGGCGTTAAAATTTTTGACGCACAACTGCGTTGGCACAGTTGTGCGTCAAAAAGTATAAATATGGCCCTTAGAGAGAGAGAAAATAAAACAAGACCGTAAAAGTGGGTATTGTAATAATAATAAAGCGAAGCTGAATAAAATATATCTAGGTTAAGGTGCACAGCGGCAGGCCTAATGTGTTAAAATAACATGCATAGTGCTATAACTAAAATGGCAATACAACACCCTCCCCTTGTCGGTTGAAGGTGGTTCAAAGCCTAAATGTATATAAAAGCTACTAAACTCAACCTAAGATATAAATATAAAAAATGTCAATAGTGACAAGCTAAAAGGACACATAAACATATATAAAAGGCCAATTTAAACGTTAACATGTGGCATAAAAAGGACCGAATTTCAAGAGTCAGAGTTATTGTTTTGTATTTCCAATCGATTCTGGGACAATGGAGGACAGGAAATCTTCCACTTCAGCAGGTGTTAAAGTTGGAAAGGCTTCCCCGAGAAGGACCAAGTAGCAGTTGTGTTCCATAGCCTGAGCCTCAGCCAAGGCGGCTGTGACAGGCTGCTGGGCACGGGCCCGCGACGGGAGTACCCCGGGGGCACTCCTCAGTTCACCAACATCGTACAGGAAGAGGTGGTGCCACAGGGGAGCGGAGGACGCCCAGAGGAGAAGGCAATCAAGAGGGTTAAAAACCCCGTAAGTCCTGGAACGGGGCGCTGACATGAGAACTGGAGACAGGAGCGACAACTGCAGAAGGAGAGCGAGGCGAGGATGGAGTCATAGAAGGTCACAGAGTAGAGATGACAGAGGAAGAGCAGGACGGCAGTACGGAGGATTTTTACAGAGAAGGAGGAGGACGTGCAGAGACCGGCCATGTTCAGGGGAGAACGTGGCCAGCTCAGGTACGAACCTCTCCGTAAATGGAAAAACCTGGGAGGGGACGGGCGGTAGTACGGAAGACAGGGGGGAAGGAGGATCACTGGAGAAGTACACTCGGGACACAATAACGATGGGCACAGTGTAATAATAGGCACAATACACCAATAGGCACTGACAGGGAAAACAGCTGACAAGGAAGCGGAAAGGAGAGAGAAGTACGCACAGGTACGGGCCACCATATAATAAGAAAAAGATAAAAATACAAGAAACAGCTGAGTAAAGAAGAAGACGAGGAAAGGAAAGAGAAACACTCTATAGATGACAGAGAGAGAAAAAAAAGATTAAATATACAGAGTAAAATGCAGAACATTCCAGAGAGAATAGGAAAACAGAAGGGTAAAAATCATCAAGACAAAGCGGTGAGACAGGAGACACAGGACACAGAAAAGAGAAAGAGAAAGACATTGGGAAAGATTAAGGATAATATGAAAAAGAAAACATACGTACCCTCTAAACGGTCTCTTCTCTTCTTCCTCTCCCACATAAGCTCCTCGACTGTAATGAGACGACCACCTACAGAAGAGAAAAAAGAATAAGGGACCACTGAAGGACTACAAAGCTTTGAAGAACTCACAATAATAATAAACTAAAGAAATAATTGTAATAGAAGAAATAAATAAAGACATTTATAAACGCAGCACTACGCTCATAAGCCGTCATTATTACTTGGCCTGTCACAGCGGCATTCCATGGTGTGCCCAATAATGGGTTAAGAGCCACATCTTCCAGGAAAGGCAACTCATAAGCAGCTTCCCAAAGCAAATGCACCCACAACACGCATGACTGGTAATGAGCCCTCAGCGAGAGCATCAACAGATCAGAGTACAATGAAAGTAAGCACTGCATAGAAAGACAAACTTCCAGTGCATGTTTGAAAGAGCACCAGAGGCACCGAACCATGGGCTGCACACACTACAAGACTGGTCTGAATGACAGAGATCAGTCACACTTCAATTACTCCAGGAGTGTTGCTCCAAAATACTGCATCATGCGTTCATGACACAGCTGCCCTGAGGGGAGCACTTTCATTTCTCCTTGTTGCAGCCGGACAGCCATTGCGCATGAAAAATACCAACAGCAAAACGCCAACTATTATAGCCAAAGTTATTGGAAATCCCCCGGAAATACTTGAGAATATTGAGTGGATGGCTGATGGTAATAAACCGAATATGGAGGAGAAGGTGTGAACGAAACCAGAACCAACAGCCTTAAAGAAATTTGTGATTCCAGTAGTACTGGAAGCAATAAATATCCGTCCCATGAGTTCACCAAAGTGTCTTGGAAAGTTGGTACTTAAAAGGACTGTATCTCTGCTGACGACCTTCCCACCTGAAGTCTGTCGGTCTCGTGTGCAGATGTGAGAGCCACATGTTTTTGAAACAGTAAAGCCTTGAGTCTGCTCAACTTGAAAAAAATCACATTAGAAGCAGCAATATGAGGCCCAATGTCAGCTACCTCTTTAGTGGGAGGAAAAAGTATGTTCCGCAGCAGGTAACAATCTTAGAGACCGAAACAACATAAACTATTCCGGCTCGCATCCCACAACAGTATTCACCATTGAGAAGAACATAGCTGCTGTTTGAAAGTACCTGGAACGTAGGTCTAATCAAGGGGACTGGAACTCTCTTCAGATAATAAACCAAGTTCGCTGCAGATGTATTACACGCCCCATACAAGGACAGCTGTTTACAAACCATCGATTGGCTGACAGAAGTATTCCATTCACTACTGCTAAGAAAATCTTATTTCATGCCACTGAGACATTTGTATGAGAAGGGTAGCTACCACACCTCATGGATATAACTATCTCCCATCATTTCATATCTGCCTACCAGAATGTGTTTTAAACGGTAGGTGAATTGAAGTGTAGAAATAGGCAGATTAATTACCCTGTGTATTAACCACTCAGTAGATGGCATTTCAGCCACAGCAAAAGGCAATTTTTCGATCTTTATGATGTTGTGCATGACGTAAGTGGCTTCTTTCTTAGCCATTAGTTGCTGTTGTCATGGTAAATTAAAAATAGAAAATATTTCTCTTGCGCTGACATGTTGCCAGGGAACGCCACCCGCCTTCGGTGTTTGGAGTCTCCAACCCAACTGCATAAAGGACCTTAGTTGACTCTGTCCATGGCGTAATGAAGACATATCTGTTTGTATGATGTCTATAGCAGAAGAGACTATGGGGGTCATTCTGACCCCGGCGGGCGGCGGGAGCCGCCCGCCTGGAGGGAACCGCCGAATGACCGCACCGCTTTCCCGCTGGGCTGGCGGGCGACTGCCAGAAGGCCGCCCGCCGGCCCAGCGTGAAACCCCCCTCAACAATGAAGCCGGCGGAGTTGTAGGGGTGCGACGGGTGCAGTGGCACCCGTCACGATTTTCAGTGTCTGCAAAGCAGACACTGAAAATCTTTATGGGGCCCCCAGAGGCCCCACGACACCCGTTCCCGCCATCCTGTTCCTGGCGGTAAAAACCGCCAGGAACAGGATGGCGGGAAGGGGGTCGGAATCCCCATGTCGGCGCTGCAAGCAGTGCCGCCATGGAGGATTCCCTGGGCCAGGGGTAAACCGGGGGGAAACCGCCGGTTGCCCTTTTCTGACCGCGGCTTTACCGCCGCGGTCAGAATGGCCCAGGAAGCACCGCCAGCCTGTTGGTGGTGCTTCCGCGGTCCCCGGCCCTGGCGGTCATGGACCGCCAGGGTTGGAATGACCCCCTATGTTTTTTAAGGTGTATATCCAGTCAGACAGGGTATTAATCCAACAGCTAATGCCTTCTGTAAGTTTTCCTGATCTATTTGCCTTAACCAGGCAGCAGCTTCTTGTTGTGAAAGCTTCCATATTTCATTATATACTTCAAGTAAGAAGCGCTTCCTGCATTGTTTTCTGGGGCCTAACAGGAAGTTCTGTAAGTCTGTATTATTAGACAGGAGACTGAGGTGATCTCTAACTGCATCTAGTGAGGAACTCTTCAACCACTGCTGGCATAGTTTCCCTACACCGTATGTTGTTACTATACCCGCATGTTCGGATGATAGATAGCAAGGGTCCGGCCTACTAGTTCTAAAACCCCCAGAGGAATTGATAAAACGTTTATGACACCCATTGGTGTCTATTGGCCACAATAACCACCCGCCTGGGCATGACAGTGCCATTCTGGACCCATTCATTGAGCTGATTTTCAGTTGCATTTATTTATTTTTGCCATTTATAAAATTTTGCAGGTGTAGGAATACTGGGCATGTTCAATTCCTTAATCTTTGCTAAGCCTAAACAACTTGCTTGTTGTACAGTTTCATTTAAAAATAACATTTGATCAGGTACCAGGCATGCTCTAAATAAAGGTTCCTTCCCCCGTATTTGCCAAAGTCTAGTTCCCCATACACTTTTTAAGTCAATCGACTTCAGCCAATACTCTTAGCCCTCTATAGTCAACCGGGAAACAAAGGAATTTGAATATACAAATTTCTTATTTGTTAAAAATATGCGTACATTTTGTGTTGGTGGCAATTTAAAATAATACGACTCAGCATTTTTAACATCGTGCCCAGAAAATTATATAAACATTTCAGAATACGTTTTAGAACTCCCTTGTGGTGGAGTTGAACAATGTTCCCATAGTGTGTAATTGTAAACAGTCTTTGGGGTACTTACTCTGTGGATGAAATGGTGCTCATAATAATTATAGCAAAATATATCACCATAATTCTCTTTAGATTGATAAACATCTCTGTTTTCAAATACAGTGTAATAGTGTAATTCAGTCATCATAAAATCAACTGTTTTCACATACCAGTCATCAGAAACAACTCTGGGTATTATTATATCGTTCATGGAAAGTTTAAACACATATGGTATTTGTTGGACTTTTTTGCTGATGCAGGGCCATCCCCAATCTTTTTGCCTCCTGCCTCCTATTTTTTTCCTGACCTGTTGCTGTTGTTTTTTTTTTTTAACTCTGAGCACTTTACCACTGCTAACTAGTGCTAAAGTGCATATGTTCTCTGTGTAAATTGTATTGTTGATTGGTTTATCCATGACTGGCATACTTGATTTACTAGTAAGTCCCTAGGAAAGTGCACTGGAGGTGCCAGGGCCTGTAAATCAAATGCTACTAGTGGGCCTACAGCACTGGTTGTGCCACACACATACGTAGATCTGTAATCATGTCTCAGACCTGCCATTGCAGTATCTGTGCGTGCAGTTTTAACTGTAAATTCGACTTGGCAAGTGTACCCACTTGTCAGGCCTAAACCTTCCCTTTTCTTACATGTAAGGCACCCCTGAGGTAGGCCCTAGGTAGCCCCAAGGGCAGGGTGCAGTGTATGGTTAAGGTAGGACATATAGTAATGTGTTTTATATGTCCTGACAGTAAAATATTGCCAAATTTGTTTTTCACTGGTGCAAGGCATGTCCCTCTCATAGGTTAACATGGGGGATACCTTTAAATCTGATTGAAGTGTAGATTCCCTTTGGGAGCGGATGGACATGTGGAGTTTGGGGTCTCTGAGCTCACAATTTAAAAATACATCTTTTAGCAAAGTTAATGTTAAGATTGTGTGTTTGACAATGACACTTTTAGAAAGTGAGCATTTCCTTGCTTAACCATTTCTGTAACTCTGCCTGTTTGTGGATTCCCTGTCTGGGTCAGTTTGACAGTTGGGCTGGTTGCACCTCACACTAGACAGTGACACAAAAGGAGCTGGGGTGTAGTCTGCATTTCCTGATGAGCCATCTGTTCTACAAGGGAGGGGAGGAGTGGTCACTTACACCTGTAAGGGCTGTGCCTGTCGTCACACAATGCAGTCTCCGACCCCCTGGTGAGTGTCTGGGGCCTGGCCTGGGCAAGGCAGGATTTCACATTCAAAAGAGACTTTACACTGAAGTAGGCCTACTTCAAAGGAGAAATTGGGTATATGAAGGGCACCCAAAACCACAGACTTTAGAACACTTCTGGAAACAAGAGGAACCTCTGCCTGGAGAAGAGCTGAAGAGCTGAAGAGCTGAGAAGTGCTGCCCTGCCTGTAACTGTGCTTTGTGGAGCTACCCTGCAGTTGCTGCTTCTGCCAGAGTAAGAGGGCAAAGAATGGACTTTGTGTGCCTTCCATCTTGTGAAGAAATCTCCAAGGGCTTGATTTAGAGCTTGCCTCCCATTGTTTGAAGTCTCAGGGACAGCAAAGACTTCTCTCTGCCAGCACCTGGAGTCTCTGGGGAGAATCCTGCTCTGACAAGTGGTGCCCTATCCAGTCCCTGGGCCCTTGAAAGGAAAGCTGGAGGAAATCTAAGGAAATCGACTTCGGACGAATTCGGACCAACGCCGCTACTGAATCCGGTGACACCACCTGCAACCGACTCCGTGATCTTCGCTGGAACGTGATGACCTTTGCAGGCCCTATGCCGCTGCAGCCCCGCTGAAGTCTGCGATTCCGTGGTAGTCGCCTCACCACGTTGTGACCGACACCGCTCGAAGTGCGGGGATTCAACGTTTCGCACAGTCGCTGCGATCCCCGACTTCCCGCATCAGCTTGTTTTCAATCTTCTCCAAAGGTACTGTACCTGGGGGTCTACGCGACTCCCTGTCCGGCGCCGCTGGTGTCGGCCTTGTTGGGAACGACTCCGTCATGACGCCGTGTTAACACCTCTTCGAAGCATTTTGTGTTTCTAAGCGCTATTTTTTATTTTAATCTTTAAAAATTAATAACTTGACTTGTGTATGTTGGATTTTTGTCGTTTTGGTCTTGTTTTGTTTAGTTAAATATTTCCTATTTTTCTAAACTGGTGTTGTGTCATTTTGTAGTGTTTTCATCAAGTTACTGTGTGTGTTGGTACAAATACTTTACACCTAGCACTCTGAAGTTAAGCCTACTGCTCTGCCAAGCCACCAAGGGAGTAAGACAGGTTTAGCTGAGGGTGATTCTCTTTTACCCTGACTAGAGTGAGGGTCCTTGCTTGAACAGGGGGTAACCTGACTGTCAACCAAAGACCCAATTTCTAACAGTATTTGAATGACCTCCGTGGGGCCGTATATATCAAATGCTACTATATGTCAAACAATCCCATCAGGAATTGGTATAGCAGAAATGTTCACAAAAGGCAGGTCTCTGCGGACCTTGTGAGAAGAAAAATGTGGGCTGAGGACCTCATCCACCAGTTCAACTGTTGATTTTTCAGGAAGATAATGGCCATGTATTAATAAAAAGAACATTATGAAGAACCCAATCCAAAGTAGGAAAGCTAGTACATTCAAGGAAAGCCACAAATAGTTCCATGGGAGAATAAAATAAGTTGTTTTAAGCCAAGTTATCAGCTTATGTGTTTTCGACAGTTCAGGTGTCGAAGAGGCAAATGAATCTGAAACGTCATAGTTGATGTCAGCAAAGTATCCAGAAGCAGTTCGTTCAAAAACTGGAGCTGTATTAGTAGGTGGTGTTGGTGTTTCCTGCGGTGGCACGGAATAAATGGCACCATCCGTCTGTGTTGAATTTGTGTCAAATCGATAAATTATTTCTGCTTTATTTGATATCAGTGGAACTAATGCAAGATCATTTTCCACCCTCCCCAAGCTCGGAGAGGTGTCAGTGTTGCTGCTTACAACTTGTAGACAAACTTATTGACCAGTAGTGAGAGGGATTCGGGAACAACTGGCTGTTCCTTTTGGTCGGCTGTGCAGGATCGGCCACATGGTGTAGTTTGACATTGTCGATGGAGACAAAATGATTTTCCTTGGCACCTGCCACCTTTGGTAGAATAACAGTTCTGGTACTTTGTATTCCCAAGACTGGGACTGGTGCACGATAAGAAGGACCACATTCCTTTTTTACAGCAACCTTTTCACATACTAGATCCCCCACTCTAGGAATCCAGCCGGTAGGTGTTACAGGTACATCCTTAATTCCTGTGGAGGCAGCACTGGCAGAAGTGTTGTTGTCACTGAACTGTTGTAATTTCTGTAAGACAGTGACACGATCATTTATGTCAAAAGGTGTTTCTGACGCCTCCACGCCAGGACCATCAAGATCTGGAACATACATTTGAGTTTTGAACAGGCACTCATATGAAGTATGACCCCCCAAGGGACCTTCTAGGCAGATTATTAAGTGCTCTCTGGCCTCCATGCAGGTGGTCAAGCCAACTGCAACCTGTCACTAGGACTCTGTCTCTTGAGGAATCGCGGCATAATCGCTCCACAACACTATTTCCCTCGGGATGAAATGGAGTCGAGTACTGGAGTTGGACCCCCAACAAAGCCATGGCGTCCCTGAATGTCCTTGAGGCAAAAGCAGGGCCCTGGTCTGAGTGGAAAGCCGCAACTGCATATGTACCGATAAAGACTAGCAAATCTTTAATAACGAGCGTCAGCCGAGCATTGTGGCCACACACATAGAAATCTGGAGCAGGAGTCAACAGCGACTGGAATGTATTTGTATGCACTATCCGGTGTCAGGGGACTACAATGGTCCAAGTGCACACATTGTAAAGGTTTGTTTGAAATTAGGAGGGGTGTCTGTGGTGGGCGCTTAGCAGTGGAAACTTTATTTTGTTAGCAGATATCACAACAAAGGACATACTGCTTTGCCTCTTTGTATAGGCCTGGCCACCAAAAACGGGCTTTTAGCAATGATATTGTAGCCCCTACACCAGCATGGACAGATGCTACCCTCTCATGCGCTGCTTTAATCAACTCTGGTCTTACATCTTTGTTGGGAATATCTCGCTCCCCTATGCCTGGTATCTTAACCTCAGCATTTAGGCAGCCTCCCATTCGGTAGGAATATTTAGTAGGAAATGCTTTTGGATAGGGCGTACCATCAGAAGTAGCTTTCACCGCAGCCCATGTGTCTTTGTCTGGTTTCGCACTTAAGCAGGGTTACTGCAGCAACAGTGGCCGTAACGACTGCTGACTTTGCGGCTTCATCAGCCATTGTATTCCCAGCAACGTGTATTCCAATGCACTGGTGTCCAAGTGTATGTACAACATGGACGTTTGGTAGCGTTTCCTTCAGATCCGCCACCTTCCCCCACAGAAGCCTATGTTTGATGGTGTTGCCTTTAGAATCTCTGAACCCATTCTGGCGCCAGTAATGCAGGTATTCATTGAAGGACTGGACACAATAGTACGACTCACAAACAATCAGCATGAGCTCTGCAGGATCCGTATGTTCCAGTGCCATCACCAGAGTTTTTAGCTCTGCTAGTTGTGCTGTGCAATCCCCTAGGGTTTGCGTGAATGTATGTTGGGGACAAAATGTATTATCCTCCATGTAGCCACTTAGGACTGCGCAAGCAGCGGAGTATTGATGCTTTGTGCCAATTGCAGGTTGTACAGAGCCATAGGTGTACATGACTCTTTGATACTGCCTGGCAGGGTCCCAGTGACACATAGACTAAAACAACATATATACAGTGAAATATGGGGGTAACATGCCAGGCAAGATTGTACTTTCCTACAAGCATTGTGATTCCTGTCGCGGTTTCACGTACTCTGTTCTTCGCTCTGACCGCCCACCTCTCTCACTGCGTTTTTCCGATGAGTCCTGAAAGGAACGAGATTGGCGTGTATGAGTATATTGATATCTGTCAGGGTTTTTAATATTATCTCTATTTTTTAGATTAAAACCATTTTCTGTGGGGTCTACGTATGTGGAGGTTCTCCCCTTTCTTTTATAGGAGTTTGTTGTTTGTTATCCCAGCATTTCTTGTTACCCTCAGGAGCTTGCTTGGAAAAATCTTTATTAGATTTGCCCAGAAATTGTGGTTTAGTTGGTCTGGCCCCTAGACTATCACGATCAATACTAGAGTAGGTCTCTGCGATATTCTTTGGCAACTCATGTTCTTGATCCTGTTGAGGAACATCCTGGAGCCGCATGTGTACCGCTAGTGCGACCGCTTCCCCTTTAAGGTTACTTAAAATTATTGAGGATACTGTGGCAAAGTTCCCCATTAATTGCATCCCCAAGACTAGGGCTGGGGCAGCACCTTATTCATCTTGATTTTGTTTCAACACTTCCGGTAAGTTGGCAAGTGTCTTTGTACAGTATGCGGTAGTATAGAGCGCGGCAAATAATGTGCCCCATGTATTACAGTTGTTTACTGTGGGGACCATCCTAAATGGCAAGCACATTGTCAGAATTCAATGTTTATCCTAAGGTCCCGTATGGGGAAATACTGCTTCCAGAGCATTTATTTTTTGAGCTAGCCAAAACAGAATTTCTTCCTGTTTGGCGGGTACTTTACCCATGATCAAATGTACAGTCACAGGATTAATTCCTGGCGTTACTGCATGTGAATGCGCTGGAGCAGCACTGGCTGGGTTTGTATTCAAAGTTTGCATTCCAAATTGTACTACATTTCTGTATATTGCCGTCAGCTTAGTATATAAGCGACGGACTTCAGCAGCTGCTAAGTTTGCTACTGCAGGATGTGGTGTATAAGTGGCCATAAAGGCCAAGTAGGATCATCATTACTTAGAGGACCTAATCTAACTAGTAAAATCATGTGGGGTAGGGCACCATAAAGCCAATTATTATGTTCTTGATAAGATAAAGGTATTTCTAAATATGTATATGCTCTGTATTGTCAAGGTACGTTTGCAAGTGTATAGTGATGAAATGTGTTTGTGTTCCCATCAACTGATTGAAATGTGACCCAAGAATAAAAAAGTTCTGTTCTATAAGCTGCATGTGCGTCAACAATAAATGTGACTGGACCCCCCTGGGCTGTTAGGCCATTTGCCAATGAATGTGCAGTCAGGGGTTGTCTCATATTGACTGCAATTGCTACCTGTTGTGGATTTGCCATATTAGATGGTAGATTTGTTTAGAGATTAGCACACCAAATGGAGATTTTCCTTTTAGGGTTCAAGCGTGAACAACCTCCAGCATCAGATAGGTGTTCCCTATTTAGTTGGGGAGGAAACCCTCAATTCCACAGATGTCTCCGTGTATAGTACTGAAGTGTCTTTGTATATAGTGAGACAGAGGTGCTCAGGAGGACCCGAAAATTAGAGCCTGACCAAAGGTTGGCAGTGCAAGTCGCATAGGCTCTCATTATTCTAATGAGGCTACTGGATTTTGAGCTGCAGGATCGCCTGCGGTGTGGGAAACTGAGTCTAACCCACTACAGATGACGTGTGTTGCTCCAATCTGGGTTTTGCTCCGGCTAGCAGTGCTTCTTCTCTACCCAAAGGCAGGGATGATTGGGCAGCCGAGCACATGACATACTTGATTTCTCAGGGAAATCGTGGTCACTCAGATCTCATCCGTTTCTCTCAATTACATTGGTCTCACATACACAATGACCAACAGAGGCAGTATATGTTTAAATAATGTTTTAATAAAGTGACTGCATCTTAGATAGCAAAGCATGGGCTGCAGTAACCAGGACGATACAGCATGACAAGATTAAAATTGTGACAAGGAGAGTAAAGCATAGAAATAACGCTACTATATTGTCACTAGAGTCAATGGACTAATTCCTGCCTAGGCTATAACAGAGCACAGCGTGTTAAGCTCTACTTCTGCCCTTCAGGTTCCCCTGCAAAGACATCACCCCCATACCTGAGCAAAGGCCTGAAGCGAAGCGTTCGGCAGTCAGCATACAGTCGTGGTTCTCTGGCTGGAATCTCCCTCTAACGTGTAAGGGACAGGGAAGTATTTTTATAACACAACAGCTGACGTTCTGAAAAATATCCCTACGTAACGATGTGTGTATTCTATGAATGTCAGAGGCAAAACTCTACACCACGTTCACCGGCAACCTATCTTACTGCAGCCTTGGAAAAGCACCGAGTGAGCAAGAATGTCTTGTTTGAGAACAGAGTGCTGGCCTAGGCAAAACAGTTAGATAGAGAGAAAATTAAACAAGACCATAAAAGTGGCTATTGTAATAATAATAAAGCGAAACCGAATAAAATGTATCTAGGTTAAGATGCACAGTGGCAGGCCTAATATGTTAAAATAACGTGCATGGAGCTATAACTTAAATGGCTACACAACACTACTACTATACCCTAGTCAAAAATATTGCAGTGACTCATGGCAGGGGAAGTGTTTTTCCATGAAAAAGACGCTGCTAATTTGTTACAGCTAAGTCACCTCTAAGTATGCCTTGAATGTCCACAGGGCTAGAAAGTTACAATTCAAAAGGGGAACATTGTTGATATTAAAGAAAAATATATTGTCTCAATGACTAGTAGCCAAAAATTGTATCTCACTGTGTTGGCTTATGTACATTTCCCATGAACAGGTCTGATTATAAATATAAATGGATTTTCACCACTCAGGGTCTGATTTAGATCTTGGCAGGGGGACTACTCCATCTCAAACGTGACAGATATCCTGTCTGACATTTTACGATCTCTGTAGGCTATAGGGAGATTGTAATATGGCAGACGGGATATCCATCACATTTGTGATACAGTATTCCCCTCCTCTAAGATCTAAATCAGGCCCTCAGTTACCGAAAATAGTAGAAAAATAATTCTAAGTTAATTTTTATTCTTATGAAACATCAGATGAAATAGTGAGAACAGTTTTTGATAAATATAGTGGAAAAGCACCTATTGGAAATTATCGTTTGTGCTGCCTTACATCTAACTAGACTAAAAACTATTTTCCTGGTAGCCCCACTTCAGGAACAATAATCAACATCAAAGAATTGGTTTTAACAACTGGCCTGTTAGAGCATGAAGACTGAAATGGAATCGACATTGACTATTTAAAATTGGAAAGTCATTTGGGAGGGGGCCAGTATAAGATGTGATCACAAACAGCTGCTACTCTTTGAAGTGGAAATTCCAATTGGGGGCTGAGGAATAGGAACCTTTTATTTCCAGAGTCTCTTCAGATATTCATCTGTGCTCCCAGCAGGAGGGAAATATAATTCCAGCACATGAACTGAGGTTCAGTCATGTTAATATGATTCTGTCAGAAAAGGCATACCAGACCCCTAAAGATGAAAGATGGCTAGGGTCATTTTGAATACGGTATCCCAAGAAGGCTGGCAAAGCAATTGCTGCAAAAGGAAGTTGGTTTCCTGTAGGAAAATTTCCAGGATTAAGGATATTAGTCATTAGCTAGTGCACGGGATAAGAATGGCATCACCTCCTGCTGGCAACATTTTTGGACCATGATGAAAATTTGGAAGAAGATGGAAGATCCTAACTGACTGGACTGCAGAGAAAAGAACATTGAATGTCTCATGACTCTTGCTGGCACCCACGGACTGTTTTCCAAGGTTCATATGGTTGGCTTTCTGTTGCTTCTACAGAGAAACAAAAGGGACTCTGCTCTGAAAATGATCCAGATGACCAGCAATGAATGAATCTATAGAGAGACTTTTTGACTAACAGTCTGACTAGAGGGTTGCATGAGAGACTAAGGCCCTCATTATGATCATGGCAGTGTGGGCCACCATGCGGGCGGTGGCAGGAAATCCCGCCATCCGGCATGGAGGCCCAGACCGCCACATAATGATGACAGGGAGGGTCGCCAAAGGTGGCCCTCCTACACCGCCAGTCTACCTCCGACAGGCAGCCTGGTGGTGGACAACCTCATTATCCCACAAGGCAGCGCTGCTGCCCCGTTGGATAATGATCCCATTTCCACCAGCCTTTTGGAAAGGCTGGCGGAAGGGGTGCTCCGGGGCACCCCTGGGGGCCCCTGCACTTCCCATGCACTTGGCATGGGCAGTGCAGGGGCCCCTGTGCAATGCCCCATCACGCAGGTCACTACACGATTTACAGGCAGTGATCTGCGCAATGGGTGCATCTGCACCCGCCGCACAGAGGCATTGACGGCGGCTCAATGTTTCCGCCTGCCGGCCCAGCAGAATGTTTATAATATGGCCGGTGGGATCCCAGAGGGGCTGGCGGTCACTAGAAAGACCGCCAGCATGAACACGGAGGTGAAACCGCAGTGTTCATAATGAGGGCCTAAGACTGACTTTTCCACAATTAAAAGATAATGTGACTCCTATGGATAGTAGGAAGCAAGAACTGAGAGAATTTTCTTCCTAACAAATGATTTACAGAAAAACTGGGGCACAATTTATCACACCTATCTCAGTAGGCCAATCACTTTTCAAACCTGTGTGCAAGTCCTCCTAAACCCCCTATAAGGCAAAACACCCTTAGATCAATTAACATAAAAGTTGGCCCCAGAGCAGACCCAGGATATGCTGCCACAACATCAAAGGGGGTGACTTGTGCCCATAAGGACATGACCACGGGCCCGGTATGACAATGGTGATTGCCAGGAGTAGGAAGCAGTTGATGACCACAACAAGGAATCATTATAGATATGTGTTAGAAATGGGGTTTTTGGTTGGCAGTCAGGTTACCCTCTGTCCAAGCAAGAACCCTCACTCTAGTCAGGGTAAGTCACACACAATCCAAAATTATCCTGTGCCCACCCTCTGGTAGCTTGGCACGAGCAGTCAG
The DNA here is from genome assembly GCF_031143425.1 of Pleurodeles waltl. Lineage (NCBI taxonomy): Eukaryota > Metazoa > Chordata > Amphibia > Caudata > Salamandridae > Pleurodeles > Pleurodeles waltl. The sequence continues at coordinate 808,074,172 of NC_090440.1, forward strand.
GCTTAACTTAGAAGGCAATGTGTAAAGTATTTGTGCAATAAATCATACAATAACACAATATAGCACCACAAAAATACACCACACAGTGTTTAGAAAAATATATAATATTTATCAGGATAATTGTAGGTCAAAACGAATAAAGTTACAATGTGAAATTGTAGAAATATCACTGAAAAGTGATATAAAGTGTCTTAAGTCTTTAAAAAGCAAACAAAGTCTCTTTCAAGCACAAAGTACCTGGTTTAAAGTGGAAAATCTCCACAAAGGGCCGCAGAAGAAGAGATACGTGGAAAAATGGTGTGCGCGTCGATTTCTCCCCTGCACACACAGACTTGCGTCGTTATTTTTCACGCGGGGAAGTCGTGCGTCGTTTTCCGGCGCGCGGACAGTCTTTCTCGCCGCAGAGCAAGCTGTGCGGCGAAATTTTCGGCGCACGAAGAGTCCAAATAAGAAAGAGAAGTCTCTTTGGTCCTTAGACTTCAGGGAACAGGAGGCAAGCTCTATCCAAGCCCTTGGAGAGCACTTTTACAGCCAGACAAGAGTTCAGCAAGGCAGCAGGGCAACAGCAAGGCAGCAGTCCTTTGTAGAAAGCAGTCAGGTGAGTCCTTGAGGCAGCCAGGCAGTTGCAGGTTCTGGTTCAGGCTTCTTCTCCAGCAAGTGTCTCTTGAGGTAGGGCTGAGGCCCTGTTTTATACCCAAATGTGCCTTTGAAGTGGGGGAGACTTCAAAGAGTGGCTAAGAAGTGCACCAGGTCCCCTTTCAGTTCAATCCTGTCTGCCAGGGTCCCAGTAGGGGTTGTGGCAGTCCTTTGTGTGAGAGCAGGCCCTCCACCCTCCCAGCCCAGGAAGACCCATTCAAAATGCAGATGTATGCAAGTGAGGCTGAGTACCCTGTGTTTGGGGTGTGTCTGAGTGAATGCACAAGGAGCTGTCAGCTAAGCCCAGCCAGACGTGGATTGTAAGGCACAGAAAGATTTAAGTGCAAAGAAATGGTCACTTTCTAAAAGTGGCATTTCTAGAATAGTAATATTAAATCCAACTTCATCAGTCAGCAGGATTTGGTATTACCATTCTGGCCATACTAAATATGACTTTCCTACTCCTTTCAGATCAGCAGCTACCACTTCAATACTGTATGAGGGCAGCCCCAATGTTAGCCTCTGAAGGGAGCAGGCCTGACAGTAGTGTAAAAACGAATTTTATGAGTTTTCCACTACCAGGACATGTAAACTACACAGGTACATGTCCTGCCTTTCACCCACACAGCACCCTGCTCTAGGGGTTACCTAGGGCACACATTAGAGGTGACTTATATGTGGAGAAAGGGGAGGTTTAGGCTTGGCAAGTACTTTTAAATGCCAAGTTGAGGTGACAGTGAAACTGCACACAGGCCTTGCAATGGCAGGCCTGAGACAAGGTAAAGGGGCTACTTAAGTGGGTGGCACAACCAGTGCTGCAGACCCACTAGTAGCATTTAATCTACAGGCACTAGTCACCTATAGTGCCCTTTACTAGGGACTTATAAGTAAATTAAATAGTCCAATCAGGTATGATCCAAGGTTACCATGTTTAAAGGGAGAGAGCATATGCACTTTAGCACTGGTAAGCAGTGGTAAAGTGCGCAGAGTCTAAAAGCCAGCAAAAACAGTGTCCAAAAAGTGGAGGGAGGCAGGCAAAAAGTTATGGGTGACCACCCTAAGGCTGTCAAGTCTAACAATATGATTGTATTGAACACTCGGATATTGATGTAGGCCTTTGCACTATGAGACACAGTCTTGAAGAAGTCCTTCAATAGGAAATAGACTCAAGAGTTTTTATTTCATGTGGCTTTCTCGTATTACGGTGGAAATATTGAAATCTTTTTTGGTATTTTGAGATTGACAAGAGGTGCTGGGCAGACCTTTTTTTCCTCTTGGAGCTCTGTCTGAATTCCTCCCCACCGCACTGGATCACAAATACTACTTTTGATTGCTCAGTGTCACTGAAGCAGAACAGGTTGCTAGTAATTTAACCTTTTTTAATCTTTAAACTCTCCTTGCGAGTAGCTATGGGGCAATGCACATAGGCAGTAACTTTTGTTCCAGCAGGCATTTTGTTGTTACTGTTTTGACATGCAATTTTAAAATCCATATCTCTGCTTCCCCTTAACAGTTCTAATCATTTTGTGTGTGCCTTTATGCTTACTATTTCTTGATTTTTCTAAGTTGGTTTATTGCTACTTGTCGCTTCATTAACTAAGTAAACATTTACCTCTGTAATTATCTGCTGTTTGTGTCATTGCCTACAGGGATTGGCAAAGGTTAACTCAGAACTGAGTTGTGAGCTAATTGTGCTGTGTTTAGGTTAGTAAGATATATCTATCCAAAATTAGTAATCTAGTTACTGGCCTTCCTGATCTAAGTTTCCATTCAGTCAAAGCATTCTCAGATAAATAAATAAAACTTTTTTCATAAACTGCTTCTAAAAAACAGGATTTATTTTTTCGGTCATTTACTTGCAACAAAGCTCACCCCATGGGCTGCGTTGTTTTTTTCTTCTGCCTATTGTGCATCCTCTAAATAGGGACTGTTTGAAGTTTTGCTAAAGGCTCATGTTGACATCTATGCTCCCTGTAAGTCAATTATTTTCATAAATAGATCCAGTTAATGTTGGAAAATCTTCATTAGTCCAATATTATACATTCAATTGGAAGACACCATTATATAATTCTGTTTCTTATGTCTTTTAAGGAAATCTCTTTAATTGACCTGGAACTCACCAAGTTGTGATTGAGGCCAATCTGCAAATTTTAGGACAAGTAATCACAGCCATACGGTATGTTACAACATGGATTTTGGCTCACACTATCAAATACTCATGTGGAGGGATTTTCAGAAATAAGACATAGGAGGCTTGTCTATTATGTGCACAATGGCTTTATTTGCACTCAGTAAAAAGGGTGGGTAGAGTTATGACCAAAATATTATAGTCCCAGCTGGGTATTAAACAGCCCATCTGTACATCTCTCCTTACGACTGGTGTTACTGGACATTAATGTATCCTTTTCTTGTTTCCAGGTCTCTGGGAATGGGTGTAGGCAGCACCCCTTGAAAAACAGGAGAAGATTAAGGTTAGTGAGAATCAAGACAATAGGGGATAATAGGTTGTCATGTAAACAATAGTGCTCCCCTTCCCCAACAAGAAGAGTGAGTTTTTAAGCCCTTTTCGGAGTGTTTCTGTCATCATCACCCACGTGACACCATACACACACAAAAATGCCCCTGCTGAAGTAGGGCCAACTCAGGATTGCTCCCCAGTTTCAAACGGTTTGTTAGTTCTCCCTTTGGGGCCAGTTTATTCCCTTCTTGGCCGTAGGCTTTTGATGCATTCCCAGATTTACAAAACCTTGTCCTACTCCATATCTTCAAGGCCATGAAAAGCCACTCAAAGTGGCTTTACATGGACTTGTAGATATAGGTCAGTAGCCTGTACTGCCAGTGCGTCACAAAAAGTGACTCACAGGTGGCCAATGCTGCTAGTAAATAAGCCCCTATATCTTTATTTCTGATCACCTCAGGAAATCATGCTTTCAGTACTTGCTAAACAGTATGTAAAATATATAGGTGTATTATAAAACACATTTATCATATTTTGAGCTGCATGTATGCCGTCTTGAACACTTTCACTTGTACTTGAAGTTGTCAGGATGGTATGGAAAGATGAGCAATTTGGCTTCTAATGTTGGTTCCTACAACTCTGGTTTCTTAATTGCAGTTTAATTTATATAACCAAGAAATTCTGAGTATGGCTTGGATTTGTGGTGCGGTAATTAGATTGAATTGAATCTGCTCTTTATATTTTCCCAAGAGTGTTATGATTAGTAAAATGGTTTGAGTGACCACAGCTACCAACAAGATTTCCCTACCATAAATTGTCTAGGTAGTTTCTGCTCTAAGTCTTTCTGTAATGTGAATCCCAAGATTTTTTTGCAAAGTAGGAATCCATGGAATTACAAGTCACACCTGAATCTCCTAAAATCTTTACTGAGACTTTATTATTGGGTAACCTGTCTAGTACCGGGAACATAAAAATTAAGCATTAAGGGCCTGATTAGGAGTTCTGCGGATGGAAAGACCCAGTATGGCGACAGCCTCCCCGCTGGACCCATTATGACCTCCCTGCTGGGCTGACCAAGGTTTTCTTCTGTCAGACCAGAGGGAAAGTGGCAGCAGCATTGTCGCTGGCTCGTAATTGAGCCGGCAGCAATGCTGCCACCAAAGGTGTCACCAGCACTATTGCAATGCTCACTGAGAGCAGAGCAGACAGTGAGAATTGCGAGGATGCTGGGCCGGGGGAACCCTGCCCATGCCAATTGATACTGCCATGAAAAGACTGGTGGAGAACCAGGTTTTAATCAGCAGAGATGGCGCTGCATGCAGCACCGCCCTGGTTGATTCCGACCTCCACCACCGTCAGCCCATCGGGATCATCCATCCCAGCAGAGACAGCAGTACCCTGGCAGTCTAACCGCAAGGGTCTTAATGTGGCAGTCAGACCGCCACAGCAGCAGTGGTTCTGACTGCGAGACTGGAGGTCTCAAGATTGTCAGCCTTATAATGAGGACCTAAATCTTCAATACTAATATTATTAAGTTCTTTGAAGACCCTTAAATTCTACTTTCTGGAAGATGGCTCTAAATTACTTCTGGGCTCCAGAGGTTCCCTCCATGTGTTTCATGGCTGGAACTGCCTTAGTTTTTCCTTTGTGTTTGATCATACAGGTGTGAAGAAAATGAGCAGCTCTGCCACAATGCAATGTTTTGGTGTGACCACAGGCACAAATGGAGCCTGGCCTACACCTCCACTAGGTACTTCCAGTCTGTCAGCTTTAATATGAGACACAAAGTAAACATAAGTAGGTAGTATAAAAGCACATTTAGATTGTGCCACTCTGCTAATTATCTAATCTTTGTGTCAACTTTTGTATGTCTTCCTGTGACTTTGTAGTGTTTGACATAACTTTCTAGTATAACTTTGAAAGGCAACTAATAACCTGACTACCTCAGATAACGACAGGTTCTAAGGCTCCATGTTGCTTGGTCAGAATAATATACATGAGTCAGGTGTACTGTAACACTTGAGCACTAGCCTGATAGATTGAGGGATCATGTGGGAGTGAGATGGTTCCAAAAAAAGAGTGTCCCCAGTACGTCCTAAAAACTGTCCTGGTCTGAATACAGGTCTGTACTACAAACCAGATCAGTCCCGAGAGAAAGGGAAATGGGAGTTTGAGAAGAAGAATTGTTCTATCTTTTTAAAGCTTTGATATAGTGTTTCTTCCTCACCCCTGTGGGTTAAAAAAAGGGTTTTGGTAGCCAGGCTTTGTGAAAACAAAACTTGCTAAAGTCTTTGGAGCTTATGTTTGTAATCAAATCATAGGTTCTTCAGAGATGAAAGATTAATCTTTTTTTAATTGTGTGGTCTCTTTGGGTGTACCAGAATCCAAAATAGCTAGAACTTTATATCACCCAAAGCAAGTTCACAATACTGTGGTGGTCATTATGACATTGGCGGTGACTGTTAAAGTGGCGGTAATACCACTAACAGGCTGGCGGTAATTACGGCCAAATTATGACCATGCCTGTGATAACTCCCATAGACAGCTACACCATCCACCAGGGCATTAACACCACTGACCACAGCAGTAGCCATCAACAGCCAGGCAGAAGCCAACGTATCATCCACCATATTATGACACTGCAAACCGCCAAGATTTCAAGGGCACTTCAAACGCCATCAAAAGCCTGGCGGAAACACATCACAGAAGACCAAAGACTCACCAACAGAGATACAGAGAAGACTAATGCCGCCTTGGAACCGGAAATGCAAGTCTTCCTGACGCTCTTCTGTGCCATGCTCCACCTGGCACACCAATGCCGACGAAGATGACGGCGGTGAGTACAGCTGCCTAGCACACAAGGGAGGGAGGGAGGAAAAGGAGAGTGACACACACACACTCATGACACACACCAGACACACACACACCATACACACAACCAGCTGCAGACATAAACCAATGGCACATGACGCATGGCATAATAATACAAGGACTACAGTTCGGCAGCACTGACATTGTAATAGTGTAGTGAATCCTAGTTTGTTTTAATGGGATAACAGGAGTTAGCTTAGCCTTTGACTTGCAGACTCATGCCCCCGTCACCTAGTGACTTTTAACCTACTTAGCTTGCTCTGTCTTAGCCCATTTATTTAATTAATTCTTCTAAGAAGGCTGCCTTGTTTATAGTTAGGCCATTTGTTTAGCTTTATGTTATCAGTGCCACTGCGCTAAGGCGTCAACTCATGCAACAAAGACAAACAAACTGTAAGTGTTCACATTAGGTACTTTCCCTCCTCACGCTTTTGAGGGAATTGTTTATATTAATTACTGTCCCAAGCATGCTGGGTTACCTATTGTTTGGGAACAACCTAAGTCAGGGGTCCAAGTAGATCTATATAAATACATCACACTTTAGACAGATAATCAGAGGGGTTCTGACCAGATACCATCGCTGCTATCGATGCTGCACGTCGCCTTGACGTTGACTCGGACTTCATGTTCCTCCGGAGTCTGAGCACGAGACCTCATTCCAAGGTAACAAGGGTTGGGGGCTCCTTCCATGGACATGGCATTGGCAGATTAGGTTTAACATAGCCAGCTCTCCTCTAGGTAGAAGGTTAGGCCTATTATGCTAGGGTACTAGGACATATTATACACTCTATGGGGGTCATTACAACCCTGGCGGACGGTGTTAAAGCAGCGGAAATACTGCAAACAGTCCGGAGGACAAAAAAATGGAATTATGACCCTGGCGGAAACCACAAACAAAGACAGCCACCGTAACACTTCGCCCGTCACGGCAGTACAGACAAGCAGCGCGGCGGTCACCGCCAACAGACAGGCGGAAAACAATGTACCGCCCACACTATTACAACCCGCCAATCCGCCACCTTTTCCGGGGCGGATTTACCGTGGATAAAAACACGGCGGAAACAGCTTTTGCTATGGGAAAACGCTCACCTTAACATATCCCATGAGGAACGAGGAATCCATGGAGCCGGAACTCCAAATACTCCCTGCCCTTGTGTTTCTGCTCTTCTACGACCAACAGCTACGTAGGCGCCGCAGACAACGGTGAGTACTGCACCTACGACATGGGGGAGGGGGGAGGCAAAAGTTAGGGGGACACACACCAAACACCCCCACCCCCACCCTCGCATATTACAACATACACACCAATGCATTCACAAAAATCACAGTAACAACCCACAATCCCCCCGGAAGAATGAATACACAAAGCGAAAATCGGTAAACAATGTAATGTGCCAATATACATGTCATACAAAAATATACAGATATATATTTGAAAATCAGTCAGAATTATATACAATACGAGAAGTAGTGCAGATATGTACATAACAATGTCCGTGCACCATCAGTGCAAAAATACATGGGCGAGGCCCACAAACGATACCTGACCACAATCGGAGAGAACACTGCCGGAGCATCAGATAGAAATTCTACAGGCACCTCAGGGGGAAAGGAAGGGGGGGACACCTCAGCCGGATGACTGCAAAGCCAGATCCACGACGGGGCTCCATGCCCATTCATGCCCTCCTGGGGAGTGCAAAGCCACAGTCTCTCAAGTCTCTACACTGGGTGGTTTGCCCACTGTGCCATACTGGGGAGTGCAAAGCCACAGTCTCTCAAGTCTATACAGTGGGTGGGTTGCCCACTGTGCCATCCTGGGGAGTGCAAAGCCACAGTCTCTCAAGTCTATACAGTGGGTGGTTTGCCCACTCTGCCATCCTGGGGAGTGCAAAGCCACAGTCTCTCAAGTCTATACAGTGGGTGGTTTGCCCACTCTGCCATCCTGGGGAGTGCAAAGCCACAGTCTCACAAGTAGATGCAGGTCTCTACTGGTACTGGGGGGGACTGGTACCCAGACTGGATGAGTCTCCCCGTGAAAGGTCGTGTCCTGTCACTGTCCCAGCTGCACATGGGATAAGGATGCCTGATGTGGCGGGCCATTCATTCCTACCCGGTGCATTGCCCTGTTCAGCGGTGCTTTGCCATGGCGGTCTTTGCCCTGTTCAGCGGTGCTTTGCCATGGCGGTCTTTGCCCTGTTCAGCAGTGCATTGACATGGCGGTCTTTGCCCTGTTCAGCGGTGCTTTGCCATGGCGGTCTTTGCCCTGTTCAGCGGTGCTTTGCCATGGCGGTTCAGGACAGTTCAGCGGTGCTTTGCCATGGCGGTTCAGGACAGTTCAGCGGTGCTTTGACATGGCGGTCTTTGCCCTGTTCAGCGGTGCTTTGCCATGGCTGTTCTGATAAGGACATTGATGTGTGGCATGACGTTTCATCATTTCCCAGCGGGTCTGTGGCAGCCGGAGCCCTCCAGGGCACTGACTCTGGTGGTGGCGGTGGTCTCCTGACCAGTGACGATACTTGGGCCCTCCTGGGCTGTGACTCTGGCGGTGGTCTCATGACCAGTGACGATACTTGGGCCCTCCTGGGCTGTGACTCTGGCGGTGGTCTCCTGACCAGTGACGATAGTGGGGCCCTCCTGGGCTGTGACTCTGGCGTGGTCTCCTGACCAGTGATGATAGTGGGGCCCTCCTGGGTTGTGACTCTGGCGGTGGTCTCCTGACCAATGACGATACTTGGGCCCTCCTGGGCTGTGACTCTGGCGGTGGTCTCCTGACCAGTGACGATAGTGGGGCCCTCCTGGGCTGTGACTCTGGCGGTGGTCTCTGGACCAGTAACGATGGTGCTAGCGGTTGTGTCTCGACCGCCGGGAATGATGGCGCACTTCTCTGCCGTGACACTCACAACAGGCTGGGCAGACTTCCTCTGGCCCTTCACCACCTTTGGTGGAGTCACAGCTGACTCTCCAATCCCCTTGGAACCCATGTCAGTTGTTTTCCCACCTGGAGTCTTAACACGGTCCCGTCGTCCACTCTCCAGTTTTATAGCCTTTACAGGGGGTGGGCTGCCAGTGCCTTGGCTCCGGGTCCTACTGCCTGCCCTGGTGGCCGGTGCACTCCAAAACCCTTGAACAGGCACCACTGGTATTGGAGGCTTTTTGGCTGAGGCGCTACAACGGGACTGATGAATTGGAGGGGGTGGGGGCAAAAAGGTCAACTTTACAAAGGGAAAGGTTCTGACGAACACTGGGATGGGTAGCTGGAGGGTGTCTGGGAGTGGAGGAAGAGGAGGTGGTTGTCGGCGGTGTCACTTTAGGTGTTTTGGGTGCAGGTACTGGAGGCTGTCGTGAGGTGGATGGATGTTGGGTGAGTGATTGCCGGCGTTTGGGTACTTTGGGAGGGGGCGTCACAGACACACTGGGAGAGGACACAGGGGACGTGTAAATGGCAGTGGAGGTGGTGAGTGCAGGTGAGCGGGGTGTGGTGCTGGGTGTACTGGTGTGAGTCCTAGTGGCTGTAGATGTAGTGCATGCAGGTGAGAGTGTAGACGACACTGGAAGGGCGGAGGGAGAAGAGGAGGAGGGGGACACAGTGGAGGCAGTGGATGTTGTTGTGTCTGTATGTGGGTGAGGCTTGCGTGAGTGCTTGTGGTGTGTGTGGTGCCTATGTTTGCTTGAGCTACTTGTGTGTGTTGACTTGTGTGCATGCTGGTCTGTAGGTGTGCTTGGGATGGGCTGGGGTACAGGAGATTGGGTCTGGGTGGAGGAAGTTGGAGGGGGAAGGCTAGACACAGGGACAATTGCTGCCATCAGTGCTGAGGCCAAAGATTGCAGGGTTCGCTGAAGGACAGCCTGACCAGAATGAATGCCCTCCAGGAATGCATTACCGTGTTGCAACTCTCGTTCTACACCCTGGATGGCATTCACAATGGTAGACTGCCCAACAGTGAGTGACCTGAGGAGGTCAATGGCCTCCTCACTGAGGGCAGCAGGGGTGACTGGGGCAGGGCCTGAGGTGCCTGGGGCGAAGGTGATGCCCACCCTCCTGGGTGAGCGGGCACGGGGCGAACGCTGAGGGGCTGCTGGGAGGGCGGTGCTGGTAGGGGAGGTGGCGGCTGTACCTGTAGAGGTGGGGGAACAGATGATGCCGCCACCACAAGGGAGCTCCCATCGTGGAACGAGTCCGTGTCGCTGCTTGGTGATCCGGTGCCCGATGTGAAGCTCCCCTCGCCCTCCGTCCCACTGGTGCATTCAGAGTCTGTGTTGTGGCCCTCCATGGCCATTTGGGATGCAGCTCCCTCATGCTCCGGTGCCACTGTACCTCCGCCTGTTGATGCTGATGTACAAAAGGACAGGGAGAGCAGACAAAGGGGGGGAGACAGAAGAAAGAGGGTTTTAGTGCATGGCATACCGCTACCGTTGGCGGACAAGACAAACGCAGATGCCCCCTGCATTACGCCGTGCTCCTGCCCTCTGCACATGCAATTTCTGGGATATGGCCTATATGGCAATGATGGACATCAGCGCACATGGATGCCACAGGGGCAACTATACCTCGACTTGGCACTCTGCTGAGGTGGGGTAGAGTGCCACATGGGCTACATTACGGAGGGGCCTTGCCTACCTAACTCGCCCTGGCCTAGGGACACCCACAGCCCACCTCCCCACCCAGACACCTCCACTGCACGCAAAGTCCGCAGAATGAGGTTGTACTCACCCCCTTGTGTCTGCTGTGATGCCCTCAAGCGCCCATCCAACTCCGGGTAGGCCACCGCCAGGATCCGGAACATCAGGGGGGTCATGGTGCGACGGGCACCCCTCCCACGTTGGGAGGCCATCCCCATCTGAGCCTCCGCCGTCTTCTTGCTGCAGCGGCGAATGTCCTCCCATCTCTTACGGCAGTGGGTGCCCCGTCTCTGGTGGGCCCCCAGGGTCCGGACCTCCTTGGCGATGGCACGCCAAATGTCCCTCTTCTGGTGGGCCCTGACCTACATGACATGCACAAGGAAAGAGGAACAGTCATTACCAACTGCACCGTCGTTGTGAGGGGCCCCCTCCCTACTCTGGCCATGTGGCCCATTCATTCCCATGCATTAATGTTCTATGGACTCTGCCTCCTTCCCTCTTCCAACCAGCCCTCTCCACCCAGGCCTAGCCCATACAACGTGCTCCCTGTGTACTAACCTGTTGGTCTGGAGGACCGTAGAGTAGCGTGTACTGGGGGAGGACCCCGTCTACCAGTTTCTCCAACTCCTGTGCAGTGAAGGCAGGGGCCCTTTCCCCAGACGCAGCAGCCATCGTCGCTTCCAGACCGAGGTCACAGCAGCACTTACAGTGTAGGTCCTCTCCTGTCGAAGGTCAGGTATCTAGTGATTGAACAGATAGAAAATGGCGGTGACGTCCGCGGCGGTGCGCATCATCAACGCCGGCGCACCTGTTCATTGGCTCCTGGGACCCATAGGGTCCAATGTTAACCAATGCAGCCTTGCGCCGCGGTCTACGACCGCCTACAGCGACGGTATGTAATGCCAGCCAGTTACCCCACAATCCCATTGTCCCAGTTTAGAGGTCAGTCAGCCGCCATTTCAGGGGCCCACATGGCTTCATTTCATACTGCGTCACACATAGCTAGGCCTACACTCAACACACATACAGGAAGGGTTATGTGAGTGGTGTAGTCTTGTGTGTGACTGTGGGTACATACCTGGAGGACTAATGACTGGTTCTTCGCTGTTGTCCTTCGTAGGCACCGTCTGCTGGGACATATGAGAAGATGGCGGAATCCTCCGGTGTACCGACCGCTGGTGGACCTGTTGACAATGGAAGAGCGACATGTCATCGTAACCTACCGGTTTGACCGTGCCACAATCCAGGAACTATGTAGCCAGTTGGAGCCAGACCTGATGTCACCAATCCGCCATCCGACTGGAATCCTCCCTGACGTGCAGGTGCTGTCAGTGCTCCATTTCCTTGCAAGTGGGTCTTTTCAGACAACAGTGGCCATGGCATCAGGGATGTCCCAGCCTATGTTTTCCAATGTGTTGTCCAGAGTGTTGTCTGCCCTGCTGAAACACGTAAGGAGATACATCATTTTCCCTGAGGTGGAGGATTTGCCTACAGTGAAAGGTGACTTCTATGCCCTTGGACATATCCCCAACGTTATAGGTGCTATTGATGGGACCCATGTAGCTCTGCCCCCCCCCCCACAGGAGTGAACAGGTGTACAGGAACAGGAAGAGTTATCATTCCATGAATGTACAGATGATATGTTTGGCAGACCAGTACATCTCGCAGGTAAATGCTATGTTCCCTGGCTCAGTGCATGACGCCAACATCCTGCGGAATAGCAGCATCCCTGATATGATGGGTCAACTCCAGAGGCACCGTGTATGGCTTTTGGGGGACTCTGGTTTCCCCAACATTTTGTGGCTATTGACCCCAGTGAGGAATCCCAGGACAAGGGCAGAGGAACGGTACAATGAGGCCCATGGGCGGACTAGGAGGGTGATCGAACGCACCTTCGGCCTCCTGAAGGCCAGGTTCAGGTGCCTCCATATGACAGGTGGATCCCTATTCTACTCACCGAAAAAGGTGTGCGACATCATCATCGCCTGCTCCATGCTCCATAATTTGGCATTGCGACGCCAGGTGCTTTTTCTGCAGGAGGATGATCCAGATGACGGTGTTGTAGCAGCTGTGGAACCTGTGGAGCCTGTGGACAGTGATGAGGATGAAGCTGATGAAGAAGACAACGACAACAGGGAGTCAGTCATACAGCAATATTTCCAGTGACACACAGGTGAGAACATTTAAATTTTTAGCATTACATTAACTTTCACACGTCTACCTCTATCCTGTTTTTCGATTTAAGTCAACATTTGGTAACTGAGTTGTACCCTTCCATTACGGTTTCACAGGTGTGGTTACCTACATGTCAACTGCTTGTATCCTTCAAGGGCTTGTGATGTGTGACATAGGTATGTTAGCTTTAGAATGGTACACCCATTATGACACTGTCATTGATAATACATTTTTACTAAATCACAGACTGACTCCAGATTGTTTTGTGTTTCAAGGGTGTTTATTGAAGTGCTCTGAAATGGGAAGGGGTTGTAAAATGAGGATGGGTGATGGTGGAGGAATGTCCATGGCAGAGTCCAGTCTATTAGTCTCACAGGTGCACTGCCCATCTGGGCATAGGAAGAGGAGCTGGGGCAGTTAAAGTATGGACAGGGTAAGAAAGTGGGACAGTGGGAGGACAATCAGGGTGGTCTCATTTCCTGGTGGGGGTCTTGCCATCTTGCTCTGTCCTGTTCCTGGATCTCAGGGACCGCTTGCGTGGTGGTTGTCCGTCTGCAGGGGGTGGGGTGCTGGTGTGTTGGTCCTGTGGCGGGGCGTCCTGTCCACTAGCGCCGGCGGAGGTGGTGGGCATTTCATCGTCCTGGCTAGTGTCAGGGGCCCCTTGGAGTGCCACGGTGTCCCTCAAGGTCTGCTGTATGTCCTTCAGCACCCCTACAATGGTGCCCACGGCGGAGCTGATGGTCCTGAGCTCCTCCCTGAACCCCAAATACAGTTCGTCCTGCAGGCGCAGGGTCTCCTGCAACTTTTCCAGAACCGTCACCATCGTCTCCTGGGAGTGGTGGTATGCTCCCATGATGGAGGAGAGGGCCTTGTGGAGGGTGGGTTCCCTTGGCCTGTCCGCTCCCTGTCACACAGCAGCCCTCCCAGTTCCCCTGTGTTCCTGTGCCTCCGTCCCCTGGACCGTGTGCCCACTACCACTGCCCCCAGGTCCCTGTTGTTGTTGGGGTGGTGGGTTAGCCTGGGTGCCCTGTAATGGTGGACACACTGCTGATTGACCTGTCCTCGGTAGGGATGTTTGAGCCCGCTGGGTGGGTGCTGTGCTGGTGTTACCAGAGGGTGGAAGGTCATTGTTGGGCTGTGCCTGTGCAAGGGGAACCGACTGTCCCGAGGCCCACGATGGTCCGGGCTGGTCATCAGGATCCAGTAGGGCAGAGCTGCTCTCGTCACTGTGGGCCTCTTCTGGGGGTGGAGTGGTGTTGTCTGGACCCTCTGGTGTGGTGATGGTCCTTCGGGTTCCTGCAGGGGCATAAGAGCATGATTATTGCATGTGTGTGTGTAATGGTGTGCAATGGGTGGGTGTTTGTGTACCCCAGTGCATGCATTCCTGTGTGTGAGTTTGTGTGGTGATGGTTGGGGGGGTGTACGCGGTATGTGCAGTGGACATGCTTTAGTGAGGGGTGTCCATGCTTAGTTGTGTCATGCAGGGCTTGGTGTTGGGATGGGTGGTTTGTGTCATGGGTACATTAGTGCGAAGTTATAGTGATAGTGGAGGGTGTGAGGGAGGGGGTGTGTGATAGCATGCAGGTAGGGTGGGTGATATGATAGTAAAGATTTGACTTACCAGTGTCCCATCCTCCACCGACTTCTGCGAGGCCCTCAGGATGCAAGATGGTCAAGACTTGTTCCTCCCATGTTGTTAGTTCTGGGGGAGGAGGTGGGGGTCCGCCGCCAGTCCGCTGTACCGCGATGTTGTGCCTGGAGACCGTTGAACGCACCTTTCCCCGTAGGTCGTTCCACCTCTTCCTGATGTCCTCCCTATTTCTTGGGTGCTGTCCCACGGCGTTTACCCTGTCCACTATTCTGCGCCATAACTCCATCTTCCTGGCTATTGATGTGTGCTGTACCTGTGAGCCAAATAGCTGTGGCTCTACCCGGACGATTTCCTCCACCATGACCCTGAGCTCCTCCTCGGAGATGCGGGGGTGTCTTTGGCGTGCCATGGGGTGGTGTGGTTGATGTGTGGGGTGGTGTATGTGGTGATGAGTGTGGTGAGTGTAGTGGTGTGTGGTGTTTTGTGCGTGGATGTTGTGTGGGTGATGGTGTTGTGTGCCTCTGTGTAGTGGGGTTGTCTATTCTGTGCTCTCTCTCTGTCACCTTCGTGTCTAATTTTTGGTCGAAGGGGTTTGTGGGTGATGTGGGTGTGTGTTTTATATTGTGTTTGGTGTGTGGGAGTGGTGTGTGTATGTGTATCAGGTGTGTGTATTTAGAATTGTCCAATGTGGCGGTGTTTTGGAGATGTGTGTGTATTTTGAGCGCGGCGGTGTGTACCGCCAATGGAATACCACGGTTGAAAGACCGCCACGTGGATTCGTGGGTCGTAATAGCATGGGCGTGTTTCTGTTGGCGTGGAGGTGGAGGATTTGTTTCCGCCAGTTTATCACTGACCTTTGGTGTGGCGGTGTTGTGTGGGTGTCTGAATTTTGGCGGATTCCAAGATGTGTGTCATAATAGCTGTGGCGGATTGCCGCCGCCGCCGCGGTGTATTGGCGGTCTTCTGCACGGCAGTAAGCGCCTTTTACCGCAAATGTTGTAATGACCCCCTATGTCTTTCCATGTTATTGCAAGATGGTGGGGTCTTCATTATCATGACTCTTGTCTTTATAATTCTATCTCTTGCACTGTTCATTATCCTAATCATTGCAGCCCATGCGATTTACCACAGATTTCAGATTGTATTGAATAAAAACTATTGAAACATTACTGCATCTTCGTTATTGCCTGTGTTTGGTTGAGACATGATGTATCTGTGAGAAAGGGGTAATCTCCATTTAACAATGACACTCCCTGAGATGTCATAATTCTGAGTCCATGCGTAAAGGCTGCCACAAATCACCTTTAACTGTTTGGGTTTTTGGTGAGGTACTGCTAGTGAGCTGGAAGGTTTGGGACTACAGTTGCAACCTGTTGTAGGATAGGCATAGTCGCCTACAAACATAAGTACTGTCATCCTTGAACCAGCAGTCTTGCCCAGAGCATGACTCCAACTATGACAAAAGCAAGGCAACACCCACGATATGAACCAATTTTAGAACAAAAATACATTAACAATTATCCAGAAAGGGCCAATGTCCACTCCAAAGTAAATAAGGCCCACCTGGCCACCGGGCACAGTCCAAGCCCCAACTTTATCCTGACGAACTCCGCACAACACTGTGCATAGGCAACATCTCAGAAGTGGACAGGCACCTTAGTGGGAAGGGAGGTGGGGGGCATTTTAGCTGAAGTCGGGAACCTACCCACTGCTCCTGGAGGAGGCTCCCTGCCCATTTCCCAATGCTGGGGAGTGCATGATCACAGTCTCTGAGTTGGGTAACTTGCCCCACTGCTTCTGGAGGAGGCTCCATGCCCATTTCCCAATGCTGGGGAGTGCAAGGTCACAGTCTCTGAGGTGGGGAACTTGCCCACTGCTCCTGGAGGAGGTTCCATGCCCACTTCCCAATGCTGGGGAGTGCAAGGTCACAGTCTCTGAGTTGGGGAACTTTCTCACTGCTCCTGGAGGGGGCCCCATGCCCATTTCCCCATTCTGGGGAGTGCAAGGTCACAGTCTCTGAGCTGGGGAACTTGCCCACTGCTTCTGGAGGGGGATCCATGTACAACAGTCCCTGGAGGGTGGCCTACATGCCATCTTCTGGAGGTGAGGGCTGCATTGTCTCTGCTGGGGGAGGTGTCTCCTGGGCAGCCTCTGCTTGAGGTGAGGGCTGCTGTGTCTCTGCTGGGGGAGGTGTCTCCTTGGCAGCCTCTGCTCGAGGTGAGGGCTGCTGTGTCCCAGCTGGAGGGGCGGGCTTCTTGCCTGTCATTGGTGGTTGAGTGGGAACCTTTTCTGACATTGGTGGTTGAGTGGTAACTTTTTCTGTCATTGGTGGTTGAGTGGGAACCTTTTCTGACATTGGTGGTTGAGTGGGATCCTTCCCTTTCCTGTCTGGTGGAGTGGGATCCTTCCCTTTCCTGGCTTGTGGAGTGGGGTCCTTCCCTTTCCTGGCTGGTGGAGTAGGATCCTTCGCTGTCTTTCCTCCATGACTAGGAGGTCCCTGTGGACCTGTTTGGCTGACGTGCTGGGTTGGGTCATTGGGACCCTGCTGTTATGGGCCAGACGGGGGGGGAGGGGGAGAAGAGGTCAAGTTGGGCAAGGAAAAGCTTCTTAGGAATGGTGGGGCAAGATGAGGGAGGAGGGATGGGAGTGGACGTTGAGGCTGTGGTTGTTGGAGGAGTACGTCTGCTGGACTTGGGTGCAGGTGCATGGGCAGTGTGCTGATGTAAGGTGGATGTCTGTTGGGTGTCTGAGTGCCTGCATTTGTGCCATTCGGAAGGGGGGGAAAGACAGGGTGGGAGAGGACACAGGTGACGCATGGATGGATTTTGTGGAGGTGTCTGCTAGTGAGGTGTGTGTGCTGCTTGCTGTGGTGATGCTGGTGGTGGCTGTTGAAGCAGTGCATGCAGGTGTGAGTGTGGATGTGACTGTGAGGGAGGTGGAGGAGGGGGAGACAGTGGAGGCAGTGGATGTGGATGTGTGTGCAACTATCTGTTGTTTGTGTGAGTGCTTGTGGCCTGAAGTGTGGTGCCTGTGTTTGAATGTGCTACTCTTGTGTGATGCCTTGTGTGCATGCTCGTCTGTATGTGTGCATGGGATGGGTTGGGGTTCAGGAGACTGGGACTGGAAAGTGGTAGTTGGAGGGGGGATGGTAGGAACAGGGACAATGGCTGCCATCAGAGAGGAGGCCAGAGCCTGAATCGATCTCTGTTGGGCCGCCAATCCACTGTGGATGCCCTCCAGGAATGCATTGAATTGCTGCATCTGGAATGCCAGCCCCTGAATGGCATTCACAATGGTTGACTGCCTTACAGAGATGAATCTCAGGAGGTCAATAGCTTCCTCACTCAGGGCAGCAGGGCTTACTGGGGCAGGGCCTGAGGGGCCTGGGGTGAAGGAGATGCCCACCATCCTGGGTGGGCTGGCACGGGCAACTCGCTGAGGGGCTACTGGGAGGACGGTGCTGGTACGGGGGTTGGCTGCTGTACCTGCAGCTGGGGTGGTCACGGAGGTGTCCGCCACCACCAGGGAGCTTCCATCGGAGGAGGTATCTGAGTCAGTGTTGTCACCTCCTGGCTCTGCTGTGGTGCTCCCCTCGCCCTCTGTCCCACTGGTTCCCTCAGCGTCGGTGGACTCTGGCTCCTGGGTCCTGTGGGATGCAGCTCCCTCTGTCGCCGGTGCCCCTGCTCCTCTGCCAAATGATGCTAATGCACACATGGACAAGATGACTGAAGGAGAAAGGGGGGAGGCAGAGAAAGGGAGCTCTGGGTCAATTACAGCACCAACACCACAGTTGGCATACAGAGCACCGTCACACAAAGGGATCAGGATTGAGCACTATGCAATGCATTGGCATTGAATTGGCTAGATGGCACAGCAAGATAAGAGCCAAATACTGCCAACTGCACCTCCTGGGACCCACAAAGCCCTGACTGACATGGAATGCAGTTGAGCTAGGTTACCTGCATTTGTCATACACCCATTACCCTTGAGCTGGATCCCGCTGCAATGTCTAGTCTGGCATTAAGGAACACCCACTAACTCACTACCACCACCCAGATCCGATGCCACCTACCAATTATTGTAGTAAGGCCCACTGTACTCACCCCCTTGTGGCTGCTGTGATGCCCTCAAGCGCCCATCCAGCTCTGGGTAGGCCACCACCAGTATGCAGGCCATCAGGGGGGTCAGGTTTCCACTGGCACCCCTTCCTCGTTGGGAGGCCATCCCCAGCTGGGCATCTGCAGTCTTCCGTGCCCAGCGTCTCAGGTCCTCCCACCTTTTCCTGTAGTAGGTGCTCCGCCTGCTGCAGACCCCCAGGGTCCGCATGTACTTGCCGATGGCACGCCACAATCCCTTCTTTTGATGGGTGCTGACCTGCAGAGGTAATGCAGACAGAAGGACAGCATTACACATACAATCCATCCCGTCAAACATATGGCCTACAAATCCTGGTTCCAAATCCATTGGCACACACATTGCCCGGAGCATACCATGTACCCTTCCACCAGACATACCACCCCACATATGGCACAATGCCTGCACACACATCTCCATGCAACCCTCCCACATGCATTGTGCCCAAGGTGTACTCACCTGTTGGTCTGGAGACCCATACAACTGTCCATACTTGGGCAGGACCCCATCCACCAAGCACTCCAACTCCATCGAAGTGAAGGCAGGGGCCCTTTCCCCGGTCACACAGGCCACAATAGATTCCAGACACAGGTCACAGCAAGACAATGTAGGTGTTTTACTGTGGAAAGTCAGGAATCTAGTGAGGGTATAGACAGAAAATGGCGGTTACGTCCGCAGCGGTGTCCACCGTCATCGCCGTCGCTGATCCCCATTGGCCACTGTACTCCAGAGAGCCACATATTATCCAATGAGGAATTGCACAGCGATGCAAGAGTGCCTTCCGCCATGATGCCCAACATCAGCGGAGTTACCTCACTTCTACTTGTCCCTAGATACAGGACAGGCAGTCACCATTTCATAGGGTGGACTACATACAGATCTTCCTTAACTGTGTCATTTATGAAAATTGAACATTCATTTCCATTCCCACTGCCCCATCACATTAATGCTGTATGCACACTGAGGTGGTGGTTCCATTGTACAGATTTTGACAGCCTACTCACTCTTGTGTCGCTTAGGTACCTACCACTGCAGATGAATAGGAGGAGGAGACAAACCCCGTGTACAGACCCCTTGTGGACTTAGCTACGCTGGAGGACAGGCACATTATACTCACCTTTAGACTGGAAAGGGCCACAATCACAGAGCTGTGTGCCCAATTGGAGCCTAATCTGATATCAACTATCCGTCATCCCACTGGTATTCCCCTCTTGTGCAGGTTCTATCAGTGCTCAGTTTTCTGGCAACTGGTTCTTTCCACGTGATGGTGGCTTGGCAGCAGGAATGTCACAGCCAATGTTCTCAATCGTGCTGGCAAGGGTATTGTCTGCCTTGGTTAAACACATGTGCACCTACATTTCTTTTCTTTCCCCAGGTGGAAGATTTGGCCACTGTGAAAGTGGGATTCTATGCAATGGGACATATTCCCAATATTATTAGGGCGATTGACGTTACACATATTGCGTTTGTCCACCCACCCCCGCCAGAATGAACAGGTTTTCAGGAATCGGAAGAGTTTCCACTCGATGTGTAAATGGTGTGTCTGGCGGACCAGTACATCTCCCATGTTACTGTCAAGTATCCTGGGTCGTGCATGACGCCTTCATTCTGAGGAATAGCAGCATCCCAAATGTGATGGCCAAACTACAGAGGCATAGGGTGTGGCTAATAGGTGAGCCAGAGTTCCCATCAACTGCATGTCAGTGTATGCCTTCAAGTGTTATCCCCATAGAATTGTGTGTGGCTAAATTTTGTCCCTCAATACTTGCAGGTGACTCTGGCTACCCAAACCTATCGTGGCTCCTGACCCCTGTGAGGAATGCCAGGACAGGGGCTGAGAACCATTATAATGATGCACTTCGTCCTCCTGAAGGCCAGGTTCAGATGACTGCATATGACAGGTGGATCCCTGTGCTACTCACCCGGGAAGGTCTGCCAGATAGTAGTGTCATGCTGCATGTTGCAAACCTGGCCCTCAGATGACATGTGCCTTTTCTGCAGGAGGAGAGGATTCAGGATGACCCTGTGGCAGTAGTGGACCCTGAGGACAGTGAGGATGAGGAGGATGAGGAGGCAGAGGATGAGGATGAGGACAACATAACATCAGTTAAAGGACAATACTTCCAATGACACACAGGTGAGACAGTGGAACTGACCATTCCTCTAAATATTGATGTTTTCTGTGTGGCTGTATCATGAAGGCATTCACTTCCTTTGCAACTCTACTTACTGTCACCTATGGCTTGTCATTTTACATATGTTGGTGATATGACAACAGTGTCCTGATGTGTTTACTGCAGATAGCTACAGGTCATTATTTGTATGCTATCACAGTGTTCAGATCATTTGCACTAGATGTGACTGTTCCCATAAATGCACATTTTCAACTCATAAAATGGTGTCACTCAAGTTGTGTGAAAAGTGCAAGGGAAGGTGGTGATGGTAGAGGAAAGTCCAGTGTATTGTTCCAGCCTATTTGTAGCACAGGTCCAGTGTCCAAGGGGTCATAGGAAGGGGAGCAAAGACAGTTGAAAGTGGACAAGGTGACAGGGTGGGACCCAAGGGGGGCAATCAGGAGAGTCTCATTTCCTGGTGGTGGTTTTGGTAAGTGTCTCTGGCTTCTATCTGGGTCGCAGGGAACATTTGCGGGGTAGTTCATCTTATGCAGGGGGAGGGGTGCTAGTGGCCTGTGGGTCCTGTGGTGGGGCCTCCTGCCCACTAGCTGCAGCAGAAGTGGAGGTATGGTCAATTCAATGGCTAGTGGTAGGGGCCCGCTGGTGTGCTGTCGATTCTCTCATGATGTTGGCAATGTCTGCCAGCACCCCTGCTATGGAGATCATTGTGGTGTTGAGAGCCTGCAAGTCCTCCCTGATCTCCTGATGGTGGTCCTCCTGCAGCCGCTTGTTCTCCAACATGTTGTCAAGGATCTGGCCCATCATGTCCTGGGATTGTTGGTGTACTCCCAGGATCTTGGTGAGTGCCTCCTGGAGAGTCGGTTCCATGGACCTGTCCTCCCCCTGGTGCACAGCAGTCCTCCCAGTGTCCCTGCTGTCCTGTGCCTCTGTCCCCTGAGTGGTGTGCCCATTGCCATTGAACCCAGGTCCCTGATTGTTCTGGGGGCCGGGTATGGACTGGGGTCCCTGTACAGGAAGGCACACTGCTGATTGACGTGTCCTGGTGGCTGAGGTGTGGGGACTCTGGGTGTGTGCTGTGGTGTTGTATACTGAGGGAGGCTCAGTGGTTGACTGGGAGTGGGCTTGTGTGACCGACTGACCAGTGGCCTCTGATGGGCCAGGTAGTTCATCCAGAACCAGAAGTCCAGTGTTACTGTCATCACTGGGGGCATCTTCTGTTGGGGGACTGGTTTGTCGTGGCACCTCCTCTCCGCTGACATTGGCTAGGGCACCTGTGGGGATGTAAGTGATGTATTATGCTTCATATCTGTGACATATTGTACATCCCTAGCTTCCCCTCTTACATTGCTGTTGCCCTGCCAGTTTTGTTTGTGTATGGTGATGCATTGTGTGATTGTTAGTTCTCCATTCTGTGCATCCTTTTGTGATGGGTGTCCATGCAGGGCTGGGGGGGGATGTCCATGCATTGGTATAGCATGCAGGGCTTGGCATTGGGGTTAGTCATATGTGTAGGTGCAGTGTGTGGGATGGAGTTGAGTGATGGGAGTGAGGGTGAGATGACATGCAGGTGTGGGGGTTGTAGCAAATGTTGACTCACCCGTGTCCAGTCCTCCAGCAACTCCAGTGAGTCCCTCAGGATGCCGTAATGCCAAGACATACTCCTCCCAAGCTGTGACCTTTGGGGGAGAAGGTGGGGGTCCACCGCCAGTCCTCTGTATGGCGAGCTGGTGCCTTGCTGCCATGGAACGTACCTTCCCGGGTAGGTCATTCCACCTCTTCCTGATGTCATCCCTTGTTCTTGGATACTGTCCCAAGGCATTCACCCTGTCCACGATCCTCTGCCATAGCTCCATCTTCCTGGAAGGGGATATTTTCTGTACCTGTGCTCCAAACAGCTGTGGCTCTACCCTGACTATTTCCTCCACCATGACCCGCAACTATTCATCTGTGAAACGGGGTTGCCTTTGTGGGCACATGGGTGTTGTGTGGTGTGTGTAAGTATGTGGGTGTTGGGTACTGTGGTAGGGTGTGTGAAGTGGGGTGCGTGTGGGATGTATGGGTGTATCTGTCTAGCTGTCGCAATGGTCTTGGTGTCAGCCTGGTGCAATAATTTGTATTCATAAGGGGTTGTGCTGTGGGTGGGTGGGCGTGATGTGTGTATGAGTGTCAGGTGTGTGTTTTTGGTATTTGACAGTGTTGTGTCATATTGAGGGCATGTGTCTTCTTGACAGGCATCTGTTGGTGATCTCTTTTTTTGTTCTTTCTTAGTGGTAAGCGATTTGGTAGATGAAAAGCAGCAGGCAGCAATCACAGGCAGAACAACTCACTGTGAATGAGAGCAACAGTAAAAAGAGAAGACACCAGCATCAGCAGCACTTGAAGAGTAACGCCTTTCAGCTAATCACCATAGTGCAATGGCATGTATCTCTACCATAGGTTTGTACTGAATGGGTATCCTTCAAGTGTGTAATACTACACCTAGACAAACATTTTCCCACTTTGGATGTGTGCTGTACAGTGCAACACACATGTAAAGTCAGAAGAATTTGGAGAAAAAAAGCATTTCTCCAAGTTAACAAAAGTCTCAAAAAAGGGCTTACTTTTTAGTGCAAAACCCTGTCTACTATTGTTAGCAGTGGCAGTGAAAGCACAACTTTGCGTACTCTCAGGCACATTTCTACAGCTGGATAAATAAAAAAAAAACAGATTGCAATGCAAACCTGGCACAACATGATAATTAATTTGACCCATAGTGTTCAATAGCTTTGCCAAGTCGTGGTAGTTTTGAGATAGGCCTGCAGCTGGAGAGATTGCACATGTACAGAATATTTTTTTTTAATGATGGTGCAGAGTTGTCCATAACAAAAGGTTTGGAATTTCTGTTTGATGTTGTTGGCTGAAATGATGTACTGAAAAAAAATTGAGGGCTTCAGAGATTTGATGGTAGTGTGGAGATCCTCAGCCAATAGGAGGCAGGCAGAAAAACGATTTGCAGAGTTTTTGGGAGGTGATGGATTCAGGTTCAGGTTGTTATTAAAGAAGGCCATTAACTTATTGCAGCATGATCTGGGATTAGTAACCAGCGATTTGTAGAAGAAACAGATGTTCTGAAAGATACGTTTAAGGAGGGTATCAACATATTTCTTTCTTAATATGGTATACCTTAATATTGCTTTGGTTTACATTTTTAGCAATTATTTCCCCAATATAAAATATTTATATATTGGTCAGGATTTTTGATGTATATACTTTAGTTTTATAAGTTTATAGTATCTAATTCATTTTTATATTATTTTTTAGTAGATGGCTTTTTAGAGGTTTGGGTGCGTAGTATTTCATGTTTTGGTAATTTCTTTTTTATTCATTTTTACCCTCCATATAAATAACATTATGTTTCAGGTTATTTGGTACTATATATGGGCATGGGTGGCTAGTATTTGACAATATTTTTGATGGTGTTACATTTTAAATCTTTTAAAAATTACATTTTAAATAAATATTTTTCAGGTTTGTGAGTTTCAATTGGGTGGATATAATTTTAGAGCACAATTCTTAATGTTTTCTTTAGAGAAGTTTTAATTTACTTTTTTTAAATATTCACTAAAATATTTAAACTTTTTTTACTAATATATGATTTTTGCTGTGTTGTTTGGTGTTTCTTTCGGTTTTGGGATTGTTAGTGCTTTATAAATATTTATATAATTTGTAATACATGATATTGCATTTATGAAAAATAATTTTAAAATGTAGTATATAAACAAAAAAAAGTTTGACATTTGTTTTGTTTTTTAGGATTTTTGAAGGTAGTGTTTCAAATAGTGTTTTTTAATTTAAGTACTTTATAGAGTTGCTAATTTGTCTATTACATTAATTATATTTTATGGCTGCTGTGAGGTTTTAATTTTTCGAAAGTATATTTATATATATTTTCATTTAAAAAAATGTGAATTTTTAAATTTTCTTTAAAAAGTAATTATTTTAATGTACATATTGATTTTGTTTAATATTATTTTAGCAGTGTTTGTTTTATAATCTATTTTTATAATGTGCAAAATTTGAATAACATTTTAAAAATCCACATTTTTTATCATACGTGCTTAATTTATATTTTTGGATTTCAAAACTTGTATTTACAATTGTTAATTATGATGTTTTTAAATTATATATTTAAAAATTTGGAATTATAATATTAAATAATCTCCCCTCAATACTTCAATTCTTACTTCAACATGTATTAGTTAGATTGGGAATTGTAATCAAACAACCTCTCCCCAGAGTCCAAAACGGTCTCGACCATTGCCTAATTTAGAGTGAAAACAATAATCTGTCTCTCTCAGAGTACAACCCTTTCACCAATTGACTAAGGGCCTGATTACAAATTTGGCAGTCCGGGAACTGCCATGGCAGAGGTGGCGGTAGGACTGCTGCCATGTTGGTGGTCCGACCGCGGTATCACAGTATTGCTGGTTTGCTGAACTAGAGACTGCTGGAGTCCCGCCGGCACTGCCAGTCATCCCCCCAACCATCTTGACGGCGGCTGAGGAAAAGGAACCATCACAAGGAGGTATAGGCATGGGTGCCACCATGCACATTATGATGTGCTGTCCAGCCAGCTGTGGCATGATAGTCCGCCTGTTACGTGATGGCGGAATTAAAGGAAATGGGATGCTTTTCCTTTCAGTCTCCATCATAGGCCACTTCATCCAGGGACCTCCTTCCCAACCGCATCTTCACCCCTGAAAAAAAAAGAAAAATGCAGATAAGTACAATTTGTAATTTTCTGCCGTAGACTGGACTGGGCATATTTGGCGCAGTCACCAGCAATGGAATGGTACATGCACAATTTATTTATACACATGTCATGCATATGTGTACCTTTTTGTCAAAATGTGCACACCTGCAGTAACACAAATGTAAAAATATACCTTGTATTGCTGACCGTGTCCCCCACCAGGCCACTTCCGTTAAGTACACCGCTGGTGGGCCAGCAGTAACATTGTAATATGGCAGGCGAGAGACTTTCAATTCAGCAGTATTTTTGGGACTGCCGTCTTGGCGGTCTGGCATTCCGACCACCAATCTCATAATTAGGTCCTAAGATTGGAGAGGTGACAGTAATTTGTACTTCCCTGTTTCTCAAGTTTCAACATTTTGCCCGACGTGGCTTAGTTAGGAGCAGGAATAATAAGTCTGACCACCACAGAGTCAAATATTTTGTCCAATGTGGTTAAGCTTTGTGAATTTGTATGTTTGGCCCCTTCATTATCCAACACTTTCTCCAATGTGGCCAACTTCAGAGTCGGAATTGTAAATTTCACTCCTTCAGAGCCAAGCACTTTCCCCACTGTCGTTAAGTTTTGACTGGTAATAGAAGGTTGTCCTCTCCGGAGTCCAATAGTTTCTCCAATGTTTTGAATAGAAACATTAAATCTGACCCCTCCAGCGTCCAACACCTTCCCCATGAGGTTAAGTTTAGATTTTGAACACAAATTCTGACCCCACCCCTTCAGAGTCCAAAACTTTCCCAGTTGGCCATGTATGGTGTGGGAATAGTCATTGTGACCATTACAGAGTCCAACCTATTCTTGAATGTAGCTTGATTATGTGTGAAGTTAGTAAATCTGGCCCTCCAGTGTTCAGAATATTTTCCAGCATGAGCAAGTTTGACCTCTTCAGTCCAATACTTTTACCAATGTGGTTAGGTCTCGAAAGAGAATCATAAATTGTAGCACTCCAAAGACCAATATATATATAGAGTGAAAAAAGTAAATCTGACTCCCTCAGAGTTCAACATTTTCCCAATGTCTACACATTTATAGTGAGAATAGTAAGTTTGACCTCTCCAGATTCAAATATTTTCTCTAATGTGGCTGTGCATGGAGTGGGAGTAATAAATGCAACCCCTCCAGAATCTATCCTTTTCGGCAATGTGGTTAGGTTAGATGAGAGAACAGTAAGTTTGAGCATACAAAGTCCAACATTTGTTGATAATTGTTGATAAATTTGATGTAGGAATAATAAATGTGACTGTTAGAAACTGGGTTTTTTGGATAACCCTTTAAATGCAGGAACCTCAGTCCTATTCGTGGGTAAGTCAGAAGCACACCCTAAATTAACCCTGGCTCACCCTCTGGTAGCTTAGAACAGAGCAGTCAGGGTTAAATTAGGAGGCAGTGTGTAAAGTATTTGTGCAACACTTCAAACAGTAAAACAGTGAAAACACCTCCCAAAAATATACCACACTTGGTTAGAAAAATAGAATCTATTAAAAAAAAAAACAGAAATTACAAAAATCCAATAAGTAGACGTTGAGGTATGAATGTTTACAGTTGAAATTGAAATATAGCATTTAGAAGCAAACAGCGCCAACGGGGATATCTGGCCTCGCTAGATGCAGACAAAATCAAAAGTTCAGGCCGACTTGATAGAGTGTAGGTCGGATAGAGGGACCAGCCTTGGCCTGCTGCAAAGTATCATTATTGTGTCCTTGTCAAAGATGACACAAGGGGTGCAGGTGAGGCGATGTGTTGTCGTCGGTCCACAAGCAAAGGTGACGCCTCGGTTCAGAGCAGCACAGTGGCGATGATGCATCGAGAATGGAGTTGAGGCACAACACACTCGGCGATGTGTTGCAATTGATCCTCTCAACGGCAGCGATGTGGTTGCGTGGAGGAGATACACCAGTTCTGAGTCCTTGCATTGATGGCGATACCTGGATTCAAAAATCAATTAAGTAGAACTTGAGTTATGAATTTTTTGCAGATTAAATTGAAAAATGGTACATAGAACAAAAAGCGCCACCTGGGGATATCTGGTTGTGCTGCACCCTGACAAAGTAAAATGTTCAGGCCAACCATGAGGGAGCATGGGTCAGATATTGAGATCAATCTTGGCCCGCTGCAATGTACCTTATTTGCGTCCTCATTGCATGTGGTGTGCAGACGAGGCGATGCATCTTCATCAGTCCACAAAGAAAGGTGATACATCGATTCCGAGCTGCGCAAAAGTGGTGATGGGTCAAGAATGGAGAAGATGTGCAGCCCAGTCAGCTATGCATCATAGTTGATCCTCGCAACAGCAGAGATGCAGCTGCAGCTGAGGAGAGGCACTAGTGCTGAGTTTTTGCATTGATGACAATTTGTGGATTCTGCTGGAGCAGCATTTCAAACCCACTTCCAAGAGTCCAGGACTGAGTTGGCACCACTTGACAGGGCAGACTCACCAATGGCAGAGTCAAAATGCAGTAGCAGGTGAGTTGGATATCTTCTTTGCCCCTGAGATTTCAATCAGGAAGCAGGAAAGCAAGCCCTTGGAGTCAGTCTGGTTCTGAGTTCAAGTAATGTGGGTCCAGTCTTTTTTACTCAGGCATGGAGGGCCTAGCTCCAGACTCACTGCCAGGGGTTAAGCAGTCTTTTGTGTGAGGACATGACACAGGCTATTGAGGTGTAAGTGTGAGGCTGTGGACAGCTCCTTCATCCCATTATGCCCAGGACAGCCCATTAGGATGTGGATGGCCAATCAAGCCACAGCTAAGCTCAGTTTGCATGTGGCTGTCTAGAGGGAACAGACAAAGTCCAGCTGTCAACTACCCCAGATGTGTAGTAGAGACAGGCTGCAGACACACAGGCCAAGAGCAGTAAAACACCAAATTTCTAAAAGTGGCATTTTCAAAATTGTAAAGAAAAATTCAACTTTGCCATTAAAGATGATTTATCATTACACTTCAATAGGTACCAAACATAACAGATCAATCCCTTCTCAATTAGGAATTACAGCTTATTAAATGTAGTAAGGGATCCCCAAAGTTACCCTATGAGAGGGGTAGCCCTCCCAATAGTGAAAAACTAATTGGAGAGTTTTTCACTACCATTACATTTAAAGCGTAAACATATATGCCTTGCCTTTTATTTACACAGCATCCTACTCTATGGACTACCTAAGGTCTATCTTAGGAGTGACATATGAAATAAAAGGAGAGTTTAAGTCTTGGAAAGGGGTTTTAATTGCCAAGTTGACATGGCAGTGTACCACTGCACTCAGGCTGCAGTGGCAGGCCTGGGACATGTTTTAAAGCTCTATGTAAGTGGGTGGCACAAGCAGTGTTGCAGGCCCAATAGTAGCATTTGATCTACAGCTCCTGGGAACATGTAGTGCACTTTACTAGGGGCTTATAAGTAAATTAATAATGCCAATTAGGTATATACCAGTCAAACCATGTTTTAGGGGGAGAGCACAAGCACTTTAGCACTGGTTAGCAGTGGTAAAGTGCACAGTTGTAAGGCCAACAAAAACAAATTCAGCAAATAGTGGAAGGGAAAGGTAAAACATTTGGGGGTGACCCTGCAGAGAGGGCCATTTTTAACATGACTGACCTCCAACCTTAAGCAGGAGAGACTAATCAATATCTTGATTGACTTGCCTGCTTCGGCAATAGAACAATCACAATGGCCCTCTACTGCAGGGGCACTTGTCAGTTCTACGCCTCTCCTAACTCAGTTGAATTGCTATGTCCATATTCTCCTGACCCACTGGGATGACCCATGGGTAACCTTTCTCCTCACCTATGGACCACATCTGTGCAGCACCTAACCTTAGTTTGTTCACAGATGCATCCCAGTAGGGAGACAGTACCACCATGGCCAACAAAGTGATGTGGCCCATCCCACCCCTTAGATGAGACTTCTGTCCCTAACCCAGGGAAACATCTGTCCATAAGGACAAAAACCAACAGAGGCCACTGACAGCTGTCAGTGTCATGAGCCAGGCCCCATGCCATCCACTGTGAGGTGAAGGCCCTAAATGGGGAGTTTGGTCAAACCTCTTTCAGCCTTGTGGCTGGCAAAGAGCTCCCTATGGGCTCCTGAGGTTTCTCTGACCTCAGAGTAGGGGACAGCAGCCCCAGGGGCTTGGCATCGTACTTCTATATTGCCTCACGCCAGTTCAGGGGTGGTATCCTGATATTGGCCAATCAACTCAGGGTCTGTACACTGAGGTTTGTTAGGGGACAGGGGCAAGTCCTTACTGACCCTGCTCTTCAGTCTGAAATCCCGTACCCTCCATGTAGGACTTGTTCCCCCAGAAAACTGAGCTGTCAGGGTGCCCTGATGGGCCACCTCCCTCTGTTCTCCTGCCACCGGAGGCAACCCATTATACAGTATGCAGTCTATTGGCATCTGAGGACTAACTACGACACTCCTCTGTGTCATCTCCCCACCCCAGTCCAGGGATACTAAGACCCTAGGACAGAAAAAGTCCTCCCAATGGGCCGGGGTCACCATACACACCTGCCCTGTGTACTGATCTGTAGAAACTAGCCTTTTCACTGTCATGGTGTTGCAAGCCCTAATGTCCCTCACAGTAGTGACTTGGACCCCATTCACTCCCACCTGGTGGAAGTGACAACTCCCATGCTCAGGGATCATCCGCTCACCCTTTGAGTCTATCTCCCAACTAAGGAACATCAGGTCACAGTCTATGACTTGCCCCTGGAGACTACTTGCTCCCTAAGGCCACATTGACCAGACATCGATTGGACAGGCAGGGTTCTCCTGCTTGTGTACTAACTGGGAACAATCAAAGCAGTGTGGTTGGAAATGGTATACCCAGGGCCGCTGTACACCAGAAATTCCCTTCTTCTTCTCAGAAGGAACATGGAAACCCTTTCCTTCCCCCTTAACCTGTGACATGTCTGGGTCTCCCTTGACCTTCCCTTCACTGCATTGGGGGAACATCAACCACTCTTCTTGAAATCAATCCCATTCTGGTGCTGACCCAGAGGTCTGCCTTCTCCGCAAGCTTTGTGTGATCAGCCAACTTGCTATTAATCAGGTGTTGGTGAAGCTCTATAAAACATATATCAAACATGTGCTCCCACAGCCCAGTATAATCTTTTACTTTGCTCCCCTCAGTCAGCCCTTGAGTGGCTTGTGGCTGCCTCTGAAATTCTGCCTATATCTCACAGGGGGTCAACCCACCTTTCTTGACTCGAATGGCCTTCGTAGGAGTATATTGTGTGTTATCCCCCACCTCTTGTGTTAGGAGTTTGTCCCATCCCCCCGTGGGCATGTACCTCCACAATCTACCCTCCCCCCCCCAGTACTACTCAGGAACTTTGTTTACACTTAGAGTCACTTCATAAGCTGAGAACCACTTGTCAATGCCGACACTTCCTTGTGCAGTTAGTACTACAGGTATGCTGCCACCATTACTGCAGGACTATGCCTGACTGGCCTTGATGTCTAGCTCCTTGAGTTGGAGTTTGTGTGCCAACTTTTTCTCCTGCATCTTTAGCTTGGCTAGTTTGATTTTAAGATCCTCTCCTCCTTCCTGTCCTTCAGCTCCTGTGAGGGCAGACTTCTGGCAGATATACTGGTCCCAGCTCCATCCTGAGCATCAGGGCAACTGTGTCATCAGCTGGGGTAGATTGGGACTCTCATAGGAACTCAGGGCCATGATCTGGTTCCTCCCTCGCCTCCTCTAATAGTGCTGTCTCTCCTCATTGTCATCGACTTCATCCTCCTATGAGGTAGCTTACCATCTCTACACTTCCTCAACAACCCTCAAGGCTACCTGAAAGTCCAGCTTGTAGCCTTTTTGGCTGCTTTCAATCCCTTTTGCTTGCAGAGTTTCAGCAGCTCAACTCTACCATGAGTTTCAAATTTGCAGGCATCCATATCCATATCCATGGTTTAAAAAGGAAGTTAGGGCACTTCAATTTAGAAAAAGGAGAAGAATAGTGAATTGAAAAAACTAAGGAAGAATTTAAAAAACGTATAATGGTCTTTTGATGTGGAATAGTAGTGCAACTGTATGGCACTGCATAAACAAGTCCTAGCCTCACCGGTAATCACTAGTGTTAGGAATTGGGGTTTCTGATTGGCAAAGGCATGCAGCCTGTCCAAACAGGAACCACAATCTTCATCACAGTAAGTCACACCTGTGTTCATCCCCTTGTAGCTTTGCACAGAGCTGTCAGGCTTAATTGAAGAGGCAATATATATTTGTGCAACATTTCAAACAGTAAAAAAGTGAAAACACCACACAAAAAGATACCACACCCGAAATAGATGTGCCGCCCAGTCAGCGAGGCATCACAGTTGATCCTCGCAACGGCAGTAATGCAACTGCAGTGGAGGAGATGCACTAGTGCTAAGTCCTTGTGTTGATGGAGGTGCATGGATTCTCCTGGAGCAGCACTACAAACCTATTTCCTAGGGTCCAGGACTGGGTTGGCACCTCTTGGCAGGGCAGACTCACAGATGGCAGAGTCAAAGTGCTGTTGCAGATGAGATGGAAGTCTTTTATGTCCCTAAAACATCAATCAGGAGGCAAGCCAGCAATCCCTTGAAGTCACCCTTGTTCTGGGTTCAAGTGATGTGGGTCCAGTCCTTATAACCCAGGCAAGAAGAGCAACAGGCAGCAGGTCAGCACAGCAAGAAAACAGGTCTTTCTAAGCAGCAGTCCAGAAGAGTTGCAGTCCTTGTAGCAACACAGCAGTTCTTCCTGGCAGAGTATCTGCAGGACCATAAGTGTACTGAAGTGGTAGAGTCAGAAGTCCAGTTCTTATACCCAGTGGTGCATTTGAAGTGGGGAGGACTTCAAAGAGGGACTTTAAAGTACAAAGAGGTCCTCTCTTCCTGCACTGGCTCCAGTCTCACTACAGGGGATTAAGCAGTCATTTGTGTGGGGGCAGGAAACAGCCTATTCATGTGTACGTGAGAGGCTGTGTCCAGCTTCTCCCTCCCATTCTGCCCAGGGCAACCCATCAGGATGCAGGTGGCCTATCAAATCACACTTAAGCTTCCTTTGGGTGTGGCTGTCTGGAAGGAATGCACAAAGCCCAGCTGTCACCCACCCCAGATGTGTATTGGAGATAGGCTGCAGACACAAAGGGCTAAAAGCAGGAAAAAGTCAACTTTCTAAAAGTGGCATTTTCAAAATTGTAATGTTAAATTGGACTTTGGTATTAAATAGGATTTATCATTACAATTCCATAGTTACCAAACATGACAGATCCTTCCCTCCTCGAAAAGGAATTATAGCTTATTAAATGTAACCAGGAATCTCCAATGTTATCCTATTGTAGGGGAATGTCTCACAGTAGTGAAACACTAATTTGAGATTTTTTAACTACCAGGACATGTAAAACTTAAAAGTGTATGTACTGCCTTTTATTTACACAGCACACTCACTTCGGGCTACCTAGGGCTGAATTTAGGGGTAATGTATATATAATAAAAGGGGTGTTAAAGCCTTCTCAAGGGGTTTGACATGACAATTGGATATGGCAATGTAAAACTGCATTCAGGGTGCATTGGCAGGCCTAAGACATGTTTTTGAAGTAGTGCTTAAGTGGGTGGCACAAGCAGTGCTGCAGGTCCACTAGTAGCATTGAATCTACAAGCCCAGGGCAAATGTAGTGCACTTTACTAAGCTAAGGTCTCATAAGTAAATCAAATATATCAACTAGGCATATACCAATCAAACCAGGTTTTGTGGAGAGCACAAGCACTTTAGCACTGGTTAGCAGTGGTAAAGTGCAGAGAGTCCTAAGGCCAACAAAAATTAATTCAGCAAATAATGGAGGGAAAATGCAGAACGTTTGGGGGTGACCCTGCAGAGAGGGCCATTGATAGCTAGTAACACCACTATAGAGTAGACCACAATCTTGCTTTCTTTGCATAGGGAACGGGGGAGGGAAGTTGTGCTTTTTTAACTCAATTAATGTTTTTTTTATCAGATCTGAACTTGTGCTGCAAATTTATTTTTAACCAAAAATACCACTTGGCAGCTGCCATTACTGCTTAGGCAATTGAGTGGTCTAGTTGCTCCGTTTTGGACATTGGAGGGTCTATTTAGGAAGGAGAATGGCACACCCATGCATTGATAACCAGTAACGCCACCATAGAGTGGACTACAATCTTGCTTTCTTTCCACAGGGAATGGGAGGAAAAGATGTGCTTTTTTAACTGGATTATTGATATTTTTATCAGGTTGAACTGGTGTTGTGTTTTTATTTTTAACGAAAAAAGCAACTTGACGGCCACCATTACTGCTTAGGCAAATGAGCAGTCTAGTTGTTCCTTTTTTAACGTAGGAGGGTCTATGTAGGAAGGAAGATGGTATGACTGTGCAGTGGGTGCACACAGTGGGTGCATCAAAGGTGTGCCAAATTCAAGCCCGTTTGTGCCTGTTCGCCAGCCATAATGCCTGTTTTTTCAGCAAAAGGCAGGCTGAGGAGAGACATGCTGGTGTACTCAAGGAAAGAACTCCTATAGATAAATCCAGATATTCCAGGGGTTAAGGCTGAGGGGGCAAGATGAACATAGGGAAGATAAGGTGATGAAGCTGGCCACTACAGAGTCAGGAAGAGATGGGAAAAAATGTTGCCTACTAAATGCCTGCTCCTTTGTAAAACATGCCCTTGAATTAAGTATCCTCTTTGAAACAAACAATTGGGATATTCTTTTTATTACTGAAACCTGGATCCCTGTTGATTCAGTGATAGACCTAGGAATATTCTGGCCTCCAGGTTTCAAAGTTATTCCTCAACCACACATGGACAAAACAGGAGAGAGAGTGGCAATCACTTGGGAAAAATGGGAAATAGTGGCCCTTTAGATTGATAAAATCCATGAAGCTGAATTAGTGGGAGTAGGAGGCTGGCCTGGCTTATAGTGGGTACCTTGTGGTACTTACACCGTGTGCCAGGTCCAGTTATCCCTTATTAGTAGAATAGAGGTGTTTCTAGCAACTTAGGCTGATAGAAGGTAGCTGTGGCAAAGCAGCTTAGGCTGAACTAGGAGACATGCAAAGCTCCTAATATACCACTTATATCATATAGCACAATATCATAATAAAACAATACTCAGAGTTACTAAAAATAAAGGTACATTATTTTTATGACAATATGCCAAAAGTATCTCAGTGAGTACCCTCAGTTAGAAGGTAAGAAATATACACAAGTTATATGTACACAAGCCAAAAACAGGTAAGTAATAGTAAGAAAAGTAATGCAAACAGTTTAGAATTACAATAGGATGCAATAGGTGAACATAGGTCTAGGGGCAACACAAACCATATACTCCAAAAGTGGAATGCGAATCATGAATGGACCCCAGACCTATGGGAACTTGTAGAGGGTCGCTGGGACTGTAAGAAAACAGTCAGGGTGTCCACGATACCCCACTCCAAGACCCTGAAAAGTAGGAATACAGTTCCCCTACTACCCCAAAGGACACAATAGTCGTGATAGAGGGATTCTGCAAGAACCACAAACACCAGCAAAACACTGAAGATGGATTCCAGGACCTGAATACCTGCAAGGCAAGGGGACCAAGTCCAAGAGTCGCGATAGTGTCGAAGCCGAAGATTCTGCAACAACGAAAAGGGCTAGGAACTTCTCCTTTGGATGGAAGATGTCCAACGGCGTGCTGGATGTTGCAGAAGTGCTTTCACGCAGAAATACCGCAAACAAGCTTTGCTAGCTGCAAGGGTTGCAGTAGAGGTTTTTGGGTGCTGTTGGGGACCAGGAAGGACCAGGATGTCACCCCTTGGAGGAAGAGAGAGAAGGGGCACTCAGCAACTCAGAAAGCCCCCGCAGAAGCAGGCAGCACCCGCAGAAGTAACAGAGCAGGCACTTGGAAATTCTGTGAACTCAGAGTCACAAAAGGAGGGTCCCACGACGTTGGAGTCCAACTCAGAGGATTGAGCACTTCAGGAAGGAGTGATGGTGACCCAGGCTAGGCTGTGCACAAAAAGAATCCTTGGAGAAGGGCACAGAAGCCAGAGCAGCTGCAAATCATGCAGGACACAGGTTTGCTGTCTGGTGTGGGGAGGCAAGGACTTACCTCCACCAAACTCGGACTGAAGGATCACTAGACTGTGGGGGGCACTTGGATCCAGCTCCTGTGTTCCAGGGACCACGCTTGTCAGGATGAGA
Source organism: Pleurodeles waltl (assembly GCF_031143425.1). NCBI lineage: Eukaryota > Metazoa > Chordata > Amphibia > Caudata > Salamandridae > Pleurodeles > Pleurodeles waltl. The sequence goes on from NC_090440.1 coordinate 808,109,733, forward strand.
GGGGACCCAAAGGACCGGTGATGCAGTCTTTTGGTGCCTGCGTTAGCAGGGGGAAGATTCCGTTGACCCACGGGAGATTTCTTCTTGGCTTCCAGTGCAGGGTGAAGGCAGATAGCCCTCAGAGCATGCACCACCAGGAAACAGTCGAGAAAGCCGGCAGGATGAGGCGCTACAATGTTGCTCGTAGTCGTCTTGCTACTTTGTTGCGGTTTTGCAGGCATCCTGGAGCAGTCAGCGGTTGATCCTTGGCAGAAGTCAAAGAGGGAAGTGCAGAGGAACTCTGGTGAGCTCTTGCATTCGTTATCTGAAGAATACCCCAAAGGAGAGACCCTAAATAGCCAGAAAAGAAGGTTTGGCTATCAAGAAAGGAGGATTGGTTACCAAGAGAGGTGAGAGCCTGTCAGAGGGGGTCTCTGACGTCACCTGCTGGCACTGGCAACTCAGAGCAGTCCAGTGTGCCCCGAACACCTCTGAATCCAAGATGGCGGAGGTTTGGGACACACAGGAGGAGCTCTGGGCCCCTCCCCTGGGAGGTACTGGTCAAGGGAGTGGTCACTCCCCTTTCCTTTGTCCAGTTTCGCACCAGAGCAGGGCTGGGGGATCCCTGAACTGGTGTAGACTGGCTTATGCAGAGATGGGACCCATCTGTGCCCATCAAAGCATTTCCAGAGGCTGGGGGAGGCTACTCCTCCTCAGCCCTTCACACCTATTTCCAAAGGTAGAGGGTGTAACACCCTGTCTCAGAGGAAATCCTTTGTTCTGCCTTCCTGGGCCGGGGCTGCCCAGACCCCAGGAGGGCAGAATCCTGTCTGAGGGGTTGGCAGCAGCAGCAGCTGCAGTGGAAACCCCGGAAAGGCAGTTTGGCAGTACCCGGATTCTGTGCTAGAGACCCGGGGGGTCATGGAATTGTCCCCCCAATACCAGATTGGTATTGGGGTGACAATTCCATGATCTTAGACATGTTACATGGCCATGTTCAAAGTTACCATTGTGACGCTATATATAGGTAGTGACCTATGTATAGTGCACGCGTGTAATGGTGTCCCCACACTCACAAAGTTCAGGGAATTTGCCATGAACAATGTGGGGGCACCTTGGCTAGTGCCAGGGTGCCCACACACTAAGTAACGTGGCACCCAACCTTCACTAAGTGAGGGTTAGACATATAGGTGACTTATAAGTTACTTATGTGCAGTGAAACATGGCTGTGCAATAACATGGACGTTATTTCACTCAGGCTGCAGTGGCAGGCCTGTGTAAGAATTGTCTGAGCTCCCTATGGGTGGCAAAAGAAATGCTGCAGCTAAATAGGGATCTCCTGGAACCCCAATACCCTGGGTACCTAAGTACCATGTACAAGGGAATTATATGGGTGTACCAGTGTGCAAATGAGAATTGGTAAATTTGGTCACTAGCCTGCAGTGACAAATTTAGAAAGCAGAGAGAGCATGAACACTGAGGTTCTGGTTAGCAGAGCCTCAGTGATACAGATAGGCACCACACAGGGAACACATACAGGGCATACACTATGAGCACTGGGGTCCTGCCTAGCAGGATCCCAGTGATACAAGGGCAAAAACAAACATACATGCAGTGAAAATGGGGGGAACATGCCAGGCAAGATGGTACTTTCCTACACACCTCCCCCTCCCCAACGAAGGACAATAAGACTAGCATTGTCCAGATGAGTCTTCATTGTCTAAGTGGAAATATCTGGAGAGTCCATCTGCATTGGAGTGGGTACTCCCAGGTCTATGTTCCACTGTATAGTCCATTCCCTGTAGAGATATGGACCACCTCAACAATTTAGGGTCTTCACCTTTCATTTGTTTTAGCCAAAGTAGAGGTTTGTGGTCTGTCTGAACAATAAAGTGAGTACCAAATAAGTATGGCCTCAACTTTTTCAGTGCCCAGACCAGAGCAAAGGGCTCCCTCTCTATGGCAGACCAATGCTTTTCTCTAGGGGTCAACCTTCTGCTGATAGAAGCAACTGGTTGATCCTGGCCCTCAGAATTCAGTTGTGACAGTACTGCCCCTACCCCTAATTCAGATGTATCAGTTTGAACAATGAATTTCTTGGAGTAATATGGGCTTTTTAGGACAGGCGCAGAGCACATGGCCTGTTTGAGCTCCTCAAAAGCTTTCTGACAGCTAGCTGTCCATAACACCTTCTTAGGCATTTTCTTGCTAGTGAGATCATTAAGTGGGGCTGCTATGGAGCCATAATTCTTGATGAATCTCCTATAGTACCCTGTGAGGCCCAAAAAGGCTCTCACCTGGGTCTGAGTTGTAGGGGGAACCCAATCTATAATAGTTTGGATTTTCCCCTGTAGTGGTGCAATCTGTTCTCCACCAACCAGGTGGCCCAGATAAACCACTTTCCCCTGCCCTATCTGGCACTTTGAGGCCTTGATAGTGAGACCTGCCTTTTGCAGGGCCTCCAAAACTTTCCATAGGTGGACCAGGTGATCATCCCAGTTTGAGCTAAAGACAGCAATATCATCTAGATATGCTGCACTGAAAGCCTCCAACCCTTGCAGGACTGTGTTCACCAACCTCTGAAAAGTGTCAGGTGCATTTTTCAAACCAAAGGACATTACTGTCAATTGGTAGTGCCCTCCAATGGTAGAAAATGCAGTCTTCTGCCAATCTAATCTGCCAATACCCTGCAGTTCGATCAAAAGTGCTTAGATACTTGGCAGAAGCCAGTGTATCAATGAGTTCATCTGCCCTGGGTATAGGGTGAACATCAGTTTTGGTTACCTGATTGAGCCCTCTGTGATCTACACAAAACCTCATCTCTCTCTTTCCATCTTTGGTGTGAGGTTTAGGTGCAAGCACAACTGGGCTAGCCCAGGGGCTTTCAAAAGGTTCAGTCACCCCTAAATCCAACATTTTCTGCACCTCTTGTTTGATGCAGTCTCTGACATGGTCAGGCTGTCTATACATTTTACTTTTGACAGGCAGGCTGTCTCCAGTGTCAATTGTATGTTCACACCAGGATGTTGTACCTGGTACAAGTGAAAAGAGGTCTGAAAACTGACTTAAGAGATTGATGCAGTTGTCTTTTTGTTCTGCAGTCAGACAAACTGCTAAGACTACTCCCTCCACTAAGGCATCAGATTCAGTGGTGGAGAAGAGATCAGGGAGAGGGTCACTCTCTTCTTCCTGTCCCTCATCTGTTGCCATGAGCAGGGTGAGATCAGCCCTGTCATAGTAGGGTTTTAGGCGGTTGACATGAATCACCCTAAGGGGACTCCTGGCAGTGACCAGGTCTACCAAATAGGTAACCACACCCTTTTTTCAACTATGAGATGGGGTACACTCCATTTGTCTTGGAGTGCTCTTGGGGCCACAGGCTCCAATACCCACACCTTCTGTCCTAATTGGTACTGGGTCAGGACAGCTTTCTGGTCATGCCATTGCTTTTGCAGCTCCTGGCTGGACTGAAGGTTTTTACTGGCCTTTTTCATATACTCAGCCATTCTGAATCTTAGGCCAAGTACATAGTCCACTATGTCCTGTTTAGGAGCTTTTAAAGGTTTTTCCCAACCCTCCTTCACAAGAGCAAGTGGACCTCTTACAGGTTGCCCAAAGAGGAGTTCAAAGGGGCTGAAGCCCACTCCTTTCTGGGGTACCTCCCTGTAAGCAAAAAGGAGGCAAGGTAACAGGACATTCCATCTCCTGAGTTTTTCAGGGAGTCCCAATATCATACCTTTGAGAGTTTTATTAAACCTCTCAACCAGACCATTTGTTTGTGGATGGTAAGGGGTGGTGAACTTGTAGGTAACACCACACTCCTTCCACATTGCTTTTAAGGATGCAAACATGAAGTTGCTACCTCTGTCTGACACCACCTCTTTAGGAAAACCCACTCTGGAAAAGATTCCTAGGAGAGCCTTTGCCACTGCAGGAGCTGTAGTGGTCGTTAAAGGTATGGCTTCAGGATATCTTGTGGCATGGTCCACTACCACCAAGATACATCTATTGCCTGAAGCAGTTGGAGGGTCAAGGGGGCCAACTATGTCAACCCCTACCCTTTCAAACGACACCCCAACCACTGGAAGTTGAATTAGAGGGGCCTTTGGAGTGTCACTAGTCTTGCCACTGGCTTAGCAGGTCACACAAGATTTACAAAAGTATTTTGTGTCCTCTGACATATGAGGCCAGTGAAACAAGGGGACACGTCTTTCCCAAGTTTTCATCTGGCCCAAATGCCCAGCCAAAGGAATGTCATGTGCTAGGGTGAGAGGAAACTCTCTGTACTGCAGGGGAATGACCAATCTCCTGGCAGCTCCAGGTTTTGGGTCCCTTGATTCTGTGTACAAGAGGTTATCTTCCCAGTACACCCTATGACTGTCACTGACATCCCCATTCTGCTGTTTGACAGCTTGCTGTCTGAGACCCTCTAATGTGGGACAGGTTTGCTGTGCCACACTCAGCTCTTCCCTGGCAGGCCCCCCTGCACCCAAAAGCTCAGCAGTGTCTGCTGCCAGCTCCTCTGGTATAGGTTCTGCACAGGGAGAGGATTCCTCTTCCTCAAAAGGGGAATCATCTGTAGAGGGAGGGATAATGGGTAGGGATTTACCCTTTCTACCCCTAGCTTTAGGGAGCACTTGATCCATTGTTCCAGGATCCAAGCTACCCTGTCCTTTTTGCTTCTTGGCCTGAGCCCTTGTCAAATCAAATATATGCCCAGGAATGCCCAGCATTGCTGCATGAGCCCCCAACTCCACTTCTGCCCAAGCTGATGTCTCCAAATCGTTTCCTAGTAGACAGTCTACAGGTAAATCAGGGGCTACCATAACATTCTTTGGACCAGTAACCCCCCGCCCCCCCCAGTTGAGATTCACAACAGCCATGGGGTGGCTAAGAGTGTTGTTATGAGTGTCTGTCACTTGGTACTGCTGACCAAGTAGGTGTTGATCAGGGTGGACCAGTTTTTCTATCACCATAGTTACACCTACTCCTGTGTCCCTGTAGGCCTCAACCTCAACACCATTGATTAGGGTGAGTTGCTTGTACTTACCCGTATTAAGGGGACAAGCAACCAAGGTGGCAAAATCAATGCCACCATCAGAGACTAAAACAGCCTCTGTGGTCTCCCTAACAAGACCAACCCCAACTACATTGCCAATAGTGAGCCCAGCTAAACCCTTGGATTGGTGATTAGTAGTAGATTTCCCACCACCACTGCTATTACTAGGTGCACTAGAATTTGCAGCAGGGGTTGTGGTGGTGGGAGTTTTGGTGTTTTTCTTTGGACAAGCGGAATCACTTGCCCAATAGCCTTTGACTTTACACAAATAACACCAAGGCTTTTTCTGATTATTATTAGAAGAGGATTTGGATCATGGAATTGTCCCCCTAATACCAGAATGGTATTGGGGTGACAATTCCATGATCTTAGACATGTTACATGGCCATGTTCGGAGTTACCATTGTGACGCTATACATAGGTAGTGACCTATGTATAGTGCACGTGTGTAATGGTGTCCCCACACTCACAAAGTTCGGGGAATTTGCCCTGAACGATGTGGGGGCACCTTGGCTAGTGCCAGGGTGCCCACATACTAAGTAACGTTGCACCCAACCTTCACTAAGTGAGGGTTAGACATATAGGTGACTTATAAGTTACTTTTGACAGGCAGGCTGTCTCCAGTGTCAATTGTATGTTCACACCAGGATGTTGTACCTGGTACAAGTGAAAAGAGGTCTGAAAACTGACTTAAGAGATTGATGCAGTTGTCTTTTTGTTTTGCAGTCAGACAAACTGCTAAGACTACTCCCTCCACTAAGGCATCAGATTCAGTGGTGGAGAAGAGATCAGGGAGAGGGTCACTCTCTTCTTCCTGTCCCTCATCTGTTGCCATGAGCAGGGTGAGATCAGCCCTGTCATAGTAGGGTTTTAGGCGGTTGACATGAATCACCCTAAGGGGACTCCTGGCAGTGACCAGGTCTACCAAATAGGTAACCACACCCTTTTTTCAACTATGAGATGGGGTACACTCCATTTGTCTTGGAGTGCTCTTGGGGCCACAGGCTCCAATACCCACACCTTCTGTCCTAATTGGTACTGGGTCAGGACAGCTTTTTGGTCATGCCATTGCTTTTGCAGCTCCTGGCTGGAATGAAGGTTTTTACTGGCCTTTTTCATATACTCAGCCATTCTGAATCTTAGGCCAAGTACATAGTCCACTATGTCCTGTTTAGGAGCTTTTAAAGGTTTTTCCCAACCCTCCTTCACAAGAGCAAGTGGACCTCTTACAGGTTGCCCAAAGAGGAGTTCAAAGGGGCTGAAGCCCACTCCTTTCTGGGGTACCTCCCTGTAAGCAAAAAGGAGGCAAGGTAACAGGACATTCCATCTCCTGAGTTTTTCAGGGAGTCCCATTATCATACCTTTGAGAGTTTTATTAAACCTCTCAACCAGACCATTTGTTTGTGGATGGTAAGGGGTGGTGAACTTGTAGGTAACACCACACTCCTTCCACATTGCTTTTAAGGATGCAAACATGAAGTTGCTACCTCTGTCTGACACCACCTCTTTAGGAAAACCCACTCTGGAAAAGATTCCTAGGAGAGCCTTTGCCACTGCAGGAGCTGTAGTGGTCGTTAAAGGTATGGCTTCAGGATATCTTGTGGCATGGTCCACTACCACCAAGATACATCTATTGCCTGAAGCAGTTGGAGGGTCAAGGGGGCCAACTATGTCAACCCCTACCCTTTCAAACGACACCCCAACCACTGGAAGTGGAATTAGAGGGGCCTTTGGAGTGTCACTAGTCTTGCCACTGGCTTAGCAGGTCACACAAGATTTACAAAAGTATTTTGTGTCCTCTGACATATGAGGCCAGTGAAACAAGGGGACACGTCTTTCCCAAGTTTTCATCTGGCCCAAATGCCCAGCCAAAGGAATGTCATGTGCTAGGGTGAGAGGAAACTCTCTGTACTGCAGGGGAATGACCAATCTCCTGGCAGCTCCAGGTTTTGGGTCCCTTGATTCTGTGTACAAGAGGTTATCTTCCCAGTACACCCTATGACTGTCACTGACATCCCCATTCTGCTGTTTGACAGCTTGCTGTCTGAGACCCTCTAATGTGGGACAGGTTTGCTGTGCCACACTCAGCTCTTCCCTGGCAGGCCCCCCTGCACCCAAAAGCTCAGCAGTGTCTGCTGCCAGCTCCTCTGGTATAGGTTCTGCACAGGGAGAGGATTCCTCTTCCTCAAAAGGGGAATCATCTGTAGAGGGAGGGATAATGGGTAGGGATTTACCCTTTCTATCCCTAGCTTTAGGGAGCACTTGATCCATTGTTCCAGGATCCAAGCTACCCTGTCCTTTATGCTTCTTGGCCTGAGCCCTTGTCAAAGCAAATCTATGCCCAGGAATGCCCAGCATAGCTGCATGAGCCCCCAACTCCACTTCTGCCCAAGCTGATGTCTCCAAATCGTTTCCTAGTAGACAGTCTACAGGTAAATCAGGGGCTACCATACCATTCTTTGGACCAGTAACCCCCCCACTCCCCCCAGTTGAGATTCACAACAGCCATGGGGTGGCTAAGAGTGTTGTTATGAGTGTCTGTCACTTGGTACTGCTGACCAAGTAGGTGTTGATCAGGGTGGACCAGTTTTTCTATCACCATAGTTACACCTACTCCTGTGTCCCTGTAGGCCTCAACCTCAACACCATTGATTAGGGTGAGTTGCTTGTACTTACCCGTATTAAGGGGACAAGCAACCAAGGTGGCAAAATCAATGCCACCATCAGAGACTAAAACAGCCTCTGTGGTCTCCCTAACAAGACCAACCCCAACTACATTGCCAATAGTGAGCCCAGCTAAACCCTTGGATTGGTGATTAGTAGTAGATTTCCCACCACCACTGCTATTACTAGGTGCACTAGAATTTGCAGCAGGGGTTGTGGTGGTGGGAGTTTTGGTGTTTTTCTTTGGACAAGCGGAATCACTTGCCCAATAGCCTTTGACTTTACACAAATAACACCAAGGCTTTTTCTGATTATTATTAGAAGAGGATTTGGATCATGGAATTGTCCCCCTAATACCAGAATGGTATTGGGGTGACGATTCCATGATCTTAGACATGTTACATGGCCATGTTCGGAGTTACCATTGTGATGCTATACATAGGTAGTGACCTATGTATAGTGCACGTGTGTAATGGTGTCCCCACACTCACAAAGTTCGGGGAATTTGCCCTGAACGATGTGGGGGCACCTTGGCTAGTGCCAGGGTGCCCACATACTAAGTAACGTTGCACCCAACCTTCACTAAGTGAGGGTTAGACATATAGGTGACTTATAAGTTACTTATGTGCAGTGAAAAATGGCTGTGAAATAACGTGGATGTTATTTCACTCAGGCTGCAGTGGCAGGCCTGTGTAAGAATTGTCTGAGCTCCCTATGGGTGGCTAAAGAAATGCTGCAGCTAAATAGGGATCTCCTGGAACCCCAATACCCTGGGTACCTAAGTACCATGTACAAGGGAATTATATGGGTGTACCAGTGTGCCAATGAGAATTCGTAAATTTGGTGACTAGCCTGCAGTGACAAATTTAGAAAGCAGAGAGAGCATGAACACTGAGGTTCTGGTTAGCAGAGCCTCAGTGATACAGTTAGGCACCACACAGGGAACACATACAGGGCATACACTACGAGCACTGGGGTCCTGCCTAGCAGGATCCCAGTGACACAAGGGCAAAAACAAATATACATACAGTGAAAATGGGGGTAACATGCCAGACAAGATGATACTTTCCTACACAACCCCCCCCCCCCAACGAAGGACAATAAGACTAGTCGTGTCCAGATAAGTCTTCATTGTCTAAGTGGAAATATCTGGAGAGTCCATCTGCATTGGAGTGGGTACTTCCAGGTCTATGTTCCACTGTATAGTCCATTCCCTGTAGAGATATGGACCACCTCAACAATTTAGGGTCTTCACCTTTCATTTGTTTTAGCCAAACTAGAGGTTTGTGGCCTGTCTGAACAATAAAGTGAGTACCAAATAAGTATGGTTTCAACTTTTTCAGTGCCCAGACCAGAGCAAAGGGCTCCCTCTCTATGGCAGACCAATGCTTTTCTCTAGGGGTCAACCTTCTGCTGATAAAAACAACTGGTTGATCCTGGCCCTCAGAATTCAGTTGTGATAGTACTGCCCCTACCCCTAATTCAGGTGTATCAGTTTGAACAATGAATTTCTTGGAGTAACATGGGCTTTTTAGGACAGGTGCAGAGCACATGGCCTGTTTGAGCTCCTCAAAAGCTTTCTGACAGCTAGCTGTCCATTACACCTTCTTAGGCATTTTCTTGCTAGTGAGATCATTAAGAGGGGCTGCTATGGAGCCATAATTCTTGATGAATCTCCTATAGTACCCTGTGAGGCCTAAAAAGGCTCTCACCTGGGTCTGAGTTGTAGGGGGAACCCAATCTATAATAGTTTGGATTTTCCCCTGTAGTGGTGCAATCTGTTCTCCACTAACCAGGTGGCCCAGATAAACCACTTTCCCCTGCCCTATCTGGCACTTTTAGGCCTTGATAGTGAGACCTGCCTTTTGCAGGGCCTCCAAAACTTTCCATAGGTGGACCAGGTGATCATCCCAGGTTGAGCTAAAGACAGCAATATCATCTAGATATGCTGCACCGAAAGCCTCCAACCCTTGCAGGACTGTGTTCACCAACCTCTGAAAAGTGGCAGGTGCATTTTTCAAACCAAAGGGTATTACTGTGAATTTGTAGTGCCCTCCAATGGTAGAAAATGCAGTCTTGGGTTTAGCATCTGCTGCCAATCTAATCTGCCAATACCCTGCAGTTAGATCAAAAGTGCTAAGAAACTTGGCAGAAGCCAGTGTATCAATGAGCTCATCTGCCCTGGGTATAGGGTGAGCATCAGTTTTGGTTACATGATTGAGCCCTCTGTAATCTACACAAAACCCCATCTCTCTCTTTCCACTTTGGTGTGAGGTTTAGGTGCAAGCACAACTGGGCTAGCCCAGGGGCTTTCAGAAGGTTCAGTCACCCTTAAATCCAACATTTTCTGCACCTCTTGTTTGATGCAGCCTCTGACATGGTCAGGCTGCCTATACATTTTACTTTTGACAGGCAGGCTGTCTCCAGTGTCAATTGTATGTTCACACCAGGATGTTGTACCTGGTACAAGTGAAAAGAGGTCTGAAAACTGACTTAAGAGATTGATGCAGTTGTCTTTTTTTTCTGCAGTCAGACAAACTGCTAAGACTACTCCTTCCACTAAGGCATCTGCTTCAGTGGTGGAGAAGAGATCAGGGAGAGGGTCACTCTCTTCTTCCTGTTCCTCATCTGTTGCCATGAGCAGGGTGAGATCAGCCCTGTCATAGTAGGGTTTTAGGCGGTTGACATGAATCACCCTAAGGGGACTCCTTGCAGTGACCAGGTCTACCAAATAGGTAACCTCTCCCTTTTTTTCAACTATGAGATGGGGTCGACTCCATTTGTCTTGGAGTGCTCTTGGGGCCACAGGCTCCAATACCCACACCTTCTGTCCTGGTTGGTACTGGGTCAGGACAGCTTTCTGGTCATGCCATTGCTTTTGCAGCTCCTGGCTTGCCTGAAGTTTTTTACTGGCCTTTTTCATCTACTCAGCCATTCTGGATCTTAGGCCAAGTACATAGTCCACTATGTCCTGTTTAGGAGTTTTTAAAGGTTGTTCCCAACCCTCCTTCACAAGAGCAAGTGGACCTCTTACAGAGTGCCCAAAGAGGAGTTCAAAGGGGCTGAAGCCCACTCCTTTCTGGGATACCTCCCTGTAAGCAAAAAGGAGGCAAGGTAACAGGACATCCCATCTCCTTCAGAGTTTTTCAGGGAGTCCCATTATCATACCTTTGAGAGTTTTATTAAACCTCTCAACCAGACCATTTGTTTGTGGATGGTAAGGGGTGGTGAACTTGTAGGTAACACCACACTCCTTCCACATTGCTTTTAGGTATGCAGACATGAAGTTGCTACCTCTGTCTGACACCACCTCTTTAGTGGTCCTTAAAGGTATGGCTTCAGGATATCTTGTGGCATGGTCCACTACCACCAAGATAAATCTATAGCCTGAAGCAGTTGGATGGTCAAGGGGGCAAACTATGTCAACCCAACCCTTTCAAACGGCACCCCAACCACTGGAAGTGGAATTAGAGGGGCATTTGGAGTGTCACTAGTCTTGCCACTGGCTTGGCAGGTCAAACAAGATTTACAACAGTCATTTGTGTCCTCTGACATATGAGGCCAGTGAAACAAGGGGACAAGTATTTCCCAAGTTTTCATCTGGCCCAAATGCCCAGCCAAAGGAATGTCATGTGCTAGGGTGAGAAGAAACTCTCTGTACTGCAGGGGAATGACCTATCTCTTGGCAGCTCCAGGTTTTGGGTCCCTTGATTCTGTGTACAATAGGTTATCTTCCCAGTACACCCTATGACTGTCACTGACATACCCATTCTACTGTTTGACAGCTTGCTGTCTGAGACCCTCTAATGTGGGACAGGTTTGCTGTGCCACACTCAGCTCTTCCCTGGCAGGCCCCCCTGCACCCAAAAGCTCAGGAGTGTCTGCTGCCAGCTCCTCTGGTGTAGGTTCTGCACAGGAAGAGGATTCCTCTTCCTCAAAAGGGGAATCATCTGTAGACGGAGGGATAGTGGGTAGGGATTTTACCCTTTCTACCCCTAGCTTTAGGGAGCAGTTGGTCCATTGTTCCAGGATCCAAGCTACACTGTCCTTTTTGCTTCTTGGCCTGAACCCTTGTCAAAGCAAAAATATGCCCAGGAATGCCCAGCATTGCTGCATGAGCCCCCAACTCCACTTCTGCCCAAGCTGATGTCTCCAAATCGTTTCCTAGTAGGCAGTCTACAGGTAAATCAGTGGCTACCACAACATTCTTTGGACCAGTAACCCCCCCCCCCAGTTGAGATTCACAACAGCCATGGGGTGGCTAAGAGTGTTGTTATGAGCGTCTGTCACTTGGTACTGCTGACCAAGTAGGTGTTGATCAGGGTGGACCAGTTTTTCTATCACCATACTTACACTGTGTCCCGGTAGGCCTCAACCTCAACACCATTGATTAGGGGAAGTTGCTTGTACTTATCCATATTAAGGGGACAAGCAACCAAGGTGGCAAAATCAATGCCACCATCAGAGACTAAAACAGCCTCTGTGGTCTCCCTAACAAGGCCAACCCCAACTACATTGTCAATAGTGAGCCCAGCTACACCCTTGGATTGGCTATTAGTAGTAGATTTCCCACCACTACTACTATTACTAGGTGCACTAGAATTTGCAGCAGGAGTTGTGGTGGTGGGAGGTTTGGTGTTTTTCTTTGGACAAGTGGAATCACTTGCCCAATGGCCTTTGACTTTACACAAATAACACCAAGGCTTTTTCCGATTATTATTAGAAGAGGATTTTGACCCACCACCCCAGAGGATTTTTGTGGGCCAGATGAAGACTCAGAATGCTTACTTTTGTCCCCACCCTTCTCAGAAGACTTACCATCCTTCTGCTTGCCATCCTTGTCACCCCCTGTATGAACTTTTCTGTTCAACCTTGTTCTAACCCATTTGTCTGCATTCTTGCCCAATTCTTGGGGAGAGGTCAGATCAGAGTCTACTAGGTATTGGTGCAACAAGTCAGACACACAATTGTAAAGAATATGCTCTCTTAGAATAAGATTGTACAGGCTTTTATAGTCAGAATCTTTACTGCCATGCAACCACCCTTCCAAGGCCTTCACTGAACAGTCTACGAAATCTGTCCAGTCTTGAGAAGACTCTTTTCTGGTGTCTCTGAACTTAATCTTGTATTGTTCAGTGGTTAAGCCAAATCCATCCAAGAGTGCATCTTTCAAAACTTTGTAATTATTGGCATCACTTTCTCTGAGAGTAAGGAGCCTATCCCTACCCTTTCCAGTGAACGATAGCCACAAGATAGCAGCCCACTGCCTTTGAGGGACCAACGGTACCATACAGGCCCTATCAAGTGCAGCAAACCACTTATTAATGTCATCCCCCTCCTTGTAAGGGTGGACTATCTTGTGCAGATTCCTGGAATCATGCTCTATAACAGGATTGCTATCAGAAATACTGCTGCTGCCACCATGGGGAACTAACCCCAACCTATGTCTTTCCTTCTCTATGTCTAGGGATTCCCTATCCTAGGCCAGCTGCTGCTGTTTAAGCTTCAGTCTGGTCTCTTCTACCCTCAGCTTTCTGAGTTCCCTTTCCATTAAGTTATCCTCAGGGTGGGTGGGTTGGGAATGTTTAGACACAGAGGAAATGTGGGAAGTTTCAGAGGGAGACCTGTCCCTAACTGTTTGGACCCTAGTAACCTGGCCTTTAGGAGTGAAAGATGTCCTACTGACGTGTGACCCTCTAACACTACCAGTGTCACTAGGTGCCCTGCTAAGGGGCAGGACTTTGTAAGAATCCTCCCCAGCTTCTTCAGGGAACTCCTCTGAGTCTGACTGGGAAGCTTCCCCTCTTTCTAACCTCTCCTGAGATGGGCCAGACTGGTTCTGGTCATCTACAATGAGCATGTTAAAGAGAAACTCTTTTGTAGGATTCTTACATATACTCAAACTTCTATCCAGGCAGAGACCCCTCAAACTTTTATAGTTCAAACTCTCACATGCTGCATTAACAGTTTTGGGAGTGGGATATACTACAGACATGATAGAAAAGATTTAAGGATAGTGAGAGAAAAAGTTTTAGAGCTTTAGAAAGCAGAGAGAAAAAACTTTTTCAAACTTTGGGAAAACTTTTCAGAAACTTTGTTAAACGTTTTAGAGTAGAAAAGTAAACAGTTTTTTGTACAGTGTACATATACTGAACTATTTGGTATAAGATTTTCTTATGAAAAGCAGCAAATGACAAAGTGGTAAAGCAGTTGCAAGTATTTATCCCACCGCTGCACCACCGATGTAGGAGGCTGGCCTGGCTTATAGTGGGTACCTTGTGGTACTTACACCTTGTGCCAGGTCCAGTTATCCCTTATTAGTAGAATAGAGGTGTTTCTAGCAGCTTAGGCTGATAGAAGGTAGCTATGGCAAAGCAGCTTAGTCTGAACTAGGAGACATGCAAATCTCCTACTATACCACTTATATCATATAGCACAATATCATAAGAAAACACAATACTCAGAGTTACTAAAAATAAAGGTACTTAATATTTATGACAATATACCAAAGGTATCTCAGTGACTGCCCTCAGTTAGAAGGTATGTAATATACACAAGTTATATGTACACAAGCCCAAAACAGGTAAGTAATAGTAAGAAAAGTAATCCAAACAGTGTAGAATTACAATAGGATGCAATAGGTGAACATAGGTTTTTGGGCAACACAAACCATATACTCCAAAAGTGGAATGCGAATCACGAATGGACCCCAGACCTATGGGAGCTTGTAGAGGGTCACTGGGACTGTAAGAAAACAGTCAGGGTGTCCAAGATACCCCACCCCAAGACCCTGAAAAGTAGGAGTACAGTTCCCCTACTACCCCAAAAGGACACAATAGTCGTGATAGGGGGATTCTGCAAGAACCATATACACCAACAAAGCACTGAAGACGGATTCCTGGACCTGAGGACCTGCAAGGCAAGGGGACCAAGTCCAAGAGTCGCAATAGTGTCCGGGGGGGGCAGGAGCCCAGGAAACCCCGGATGAAGGTGCAAAGAGGCTGCCTCTGGGTGGAAGAAGCCAAAGATTCTGCAACAACGAAAAGGGCTAGGAACTTCTCCTTTGGATGGAAGATGTCCAACTGCATGCTGGATGTTGTAGAAGTGTTTCCACGCAGAAATACCGCAAACAAGCCTTGCTAGCTGCAAGGGTCTCAGTAGAGATTTTTGGATGCTGCTGGGGACCAGGAAGGACCAGGATATCGCCCCTTGGAGGAGGAGACAGAAGGGGTGCTCAGCAACTCAGAGAGCTCCAGCAGAAGCAGGCAGCACCCACAGAAGTACCAGAGCAGGCACTTGGAAGTTCTGTGAACTCAGAGTCACAAAAGGAGGGTCCCACAATGTCGGAGTCCAACTCAGAGGGTTGAGCACTGCAGGACAGAGTTCTGGGGACCCAGGCTAGGCTGTGCACAAAGGAATCCTTGGAGAAGTGCACAGAAGCCGAAGAAGCTGCAAATCACGCAGTACACAGGTTTGCTGTCTGGCGTGGGGAGGCAAGGACTTACCTCCACCAAACTTGGACTGAAGGATCACTGGACTGTGGGGGTCACTTGGATCCAGCTCCTGTGTTCCAGGGACCACGCTCGTCAGGATGAGAGGGGACCCAGAGGACCAGTGATACAGTCTTTTGGTGCCTGCGTTAGCAGGGGGAAGATTCCGTTGACCCACAGGATATTTCTTCTTGGCTTCCAGTGCAGGGTGAAGGCAGACAGCCCTCAGAGCATGCACCACCAGGAAACAGTTGAGAAAGCCGGCAGGATGAGGTGCTACAATGTTGCTGGTAGTCGTCTTGCTACTTTGTTGCGGTTTTGCAGGCGTCCTGGAGCAGTCAGCGGTCGATCCTTGGCAGAAGTCGAAGAGGGAAGTGCAGAGGAACTCTGGTGAGCTCTTGAATTCGTTACCTGAAGGATACCCCAGAGGAGAGACCCTAAATAGCCAGAAAAGGAGGTTTGGCTACCAAGAAAGGAGGATTGGCTACCAAGAGAGGTAAGAGCCTATCAGAGGGGGTCTCAGACGTCACCTGCTGGCACTGGGCACTCAGAGCAGTCCAGTGTGCCCCCAACACATCTGAATCCAAGATGGCAGAGGTCTGGGACACACTGGAGG
Organism: Pleurodeles waltl; assembly: GCF_031143425.1. Classification (NCBI taxonomy): domain Eukaryota; kingdom Metazoa; phylum Chordata; class Amphibia; order Caudata; family Salamandridae; genus Pleurodeles; species Pleurodeles waltl. Next base: position 808,125,541 of record NC_090440.1, read on the forward strand.
AGCTCTGGGCCCCTCCCCTGGGAGGTACTGGTCAGGGGAGTAGTAACTCCCCTTTCCTTTGTCCAGTTTTGAGACAGAGCAGGGCTGGGGGATCCCTGAATCGGTGTAGACTGGCTTATGCAGAGATGGGCACCAACTGTGCCCATCAAAGCATTTCCAGAGGCTGGGGGAGACTACTCCTCCCCAGCCATTCACACCTATTTCCAAAGGGAGAGGGTGTAACATCCTCTCTCAGAGGAAATCCTTTGTTCTGCCTTCCTGGGCAGGGGCTGCCCAGACCCCAGGAGGGCAGAATCCTGTCTGAGGGGTTGGCAGCAGCAGCAGCTGCAGTGGAAACCCCGGAAAGGCAGTTTGGCAGTACCCGGGTTCTGTGCTAGAGACCCGGGGGATCATGGAATTGTATTGGGGTGACAATTCCATGATCTTAGACATGTTACATGGCCATGTTCAGACTTACCATTGTGACGCTATACATAGGTAGTGACCTATGTGTAGTGCACGCGTGTAATTGTGTCCCCGCACTCACAAAGTTCAGGGAATTTGCCCTGAACGATGTGGGGGCACCTTGGCTAGTGCCAGGGTGCCCACACACTAAGTAACGTGGCACCCAACCTTCACTAAGTGAGGGTTAGACATATAGGTGACTTATAAGTTACTTAGGTGCAGTGAAAAATGGCTGTGAAATAACATGGATGTTATTTCACTTAGGCTGCAGTGGCAGTCCTGTGTAAGAATTGTCTGAGCTCCCTATGGGTGGCAAAAGAAATGCTGCAGTCCATAGGGATCTCCTGGAACCCCAATACCCTGGGTACCTAAGTACCATATACAAGGGAATTATATGGGTGTACCAGTGTGCCAATGAGAATTGGTAAATTTGGTCACTAGCCTGCAGTGACAAATTTAGAAAGCAGAGAGAGAATGAACACTGAGGTTCTGGTTAGAAGATCCTCAGTGATACAGTTAGGCACCACACAGGGAACACATACAGGACATACACTATGAGCACTGGGGTCCTGCCTAGCAGGATCCCAGTGACACAAGGGCAAAAACAAACATACATACAGTGAAAATGGGGGTAACATGCCAGGCAAGATGATACTTTCCTACACAACCCCCCCCCCAACGAAGGACAATAAGACTAGTCGTGTCCAGATGAGTCTTCATTGTCTAAGTGGAAATATCTGGAGAGTCCATCTGCATTGGAGTGGGTACTCCCAGGTCTATGTTCCACTGTATAGTCCATTCCCTGTAGAGATATGGACCACCTCAACAATTTAGGGTCTTCACCTTTCATTTGTTTTAGCCAAAGTAGAGGTTTGTGGCCTGTCTGAACAATAAAGTGAGTACCAAATAAGTATGGTTTCAACTTTTTCAGTGCCCAGACCAGAGCAAAGGGCTCCCTCTCTATGGCAGACCAATGCTTTTCTCTAGGGGTCAACCTTCTGCTGATAAAAACAACTGGTTGATCCTGGCCCTCAGAATTCAGTTGTGATAGTACTGCCCCTACCCCTAATTCAGGTGTATCAGTTTGAACAATGAATTTCTTGGAGTAACATGGGCTTTTTAGGACAGGTGCAGAGCACATGGCCTGTTTGAGCTCCTCAAAAGCTTTCTGACAGCTAGCTGTCCATTACACCTTCTTAGGCATTTTCTTGCTAGTGAGATCATTAAGAGGGGCTGCTATGGAGCCATAATTCTTGATGAATCTCCTATAGTACCCTGTGAGGCCTAAAAAGGCTCTCACCTGGGTCTGAGTTGTAGGGGGAACCCAATCTATAATAGTTTGGATTTTCCCCTGTAGTGGTGCAATCTGTTCTCCACTAACCAGGTGGCCCAGATAAACCACTTTCCCCTGCCCTATCTGGCACTTTTAGGCCTTGATAGTGAGACCTGCCTTTTGCAGGGCCTCCACAACTTTCCATAGGTGGACCAGGTGATCATCCCAGGTTGAGCTAAAGACAGCAATATCATCTAGATATGCTGCACCGAAAGCCTCCAACCCTTGCAGGACTGTATTCACCAACCTCTGAAAAGTGGCAGGTGCATTTTTCAAACCAAAGGGCATTACTGTGAATTTGTAGTGCCCTCCAATAGTAGAAAATGCAGTCTTGGGTTTAGCATCTGCTGCCAATCTAATCTGCCAATACCCTGCAGTTAGATCAAAAGTGCTAAGAAACTTGGCAGAAGCCAGTGTATCAATGAGCTCATCTGCCCTGGGTATAGGGTGAGCATCAGTTTTGGTTACATGATTGAGCCCTCTGTAATCTACACAAAACCCCATCTCTCTCTTTCCACTTTGGTGTGAGGTTTAGGTGCAAGCACAACTGGGCTAGCCCAGGGGCTTTCAGAAGGTTCAGTCACCCCTAAATCCAACATTTTCTGCACCTCTTGTTTGATGCAGCCTCTGACATGGTCAGGCTGCCTATACATTTTACTTTTGACAGGCAGGCTGTCTCCAGTGTCAATTGTATGTTCACACCAGGATGTTGTACCTGGTACAAGTGAAAAGAGGTCTGAAAACTGACTTAAGAGATTGATGCAGTTGTCTTTTTTTTCTGCAGTCAGACAAACTGCTAAGACTACTCCTTCCACTAAGGCATCTGCTTCAGTGGTGGAGAAGAGATCAGGGAGAGGGTCACTCTCTTCTTCCTGTTCCTCATCTGTTGCCATGAGCAGGGTGAGATCAGCCCTGTCATAGTAGGGTTTTAGGCGGTTGACATGAATCACCCTAAGGGGACTCCTTGCAGTGACCAGGTCTACCAAATAGGTAACCTCTCCCTTTTTTTCAACTATGAGATGGGGTCCACTCCATTTGTCTTGGTGATGAGTGATATCAGTGAGTGAGCATTCTCAATGACTTCATTTATGTAGCTCGTACAATCCCAAAGAATTTCACAGTGATGTGTAGTAGTAGTATGCATCTATGCATTACAAAAAAGGGAGACTGAGTTGGTCCATCAATGGGGTTGAGAATTGAGAATAGAATAAAAAATCATTCATTGCAATGCATTTGTTCCAAATGTATTTTTTGTTAAGTAAGTTTGGAATAGGGATTTTCAGATTAGTTTGGCCAATTTAACGATAGTCGATAATAGTACCATAGGCGATCTGATTTAGAGAAGTACAATGTTACTGCATTTGCCTCTTATAATAATTTTGTGGAGATTAAGGCCCTCATTACAACCCTGGCGGTCGGTGGAGAAGTGTCGGTAGTACCGCAAACAGTCCAGCGGTAAAAAATCTGAAATTACAAGCATGGCGGTGACTGCCATGCCAAACCGCCACTTCTCCACTCCAACCGCAAGGGTGGCAACTACCGCTGGGCTGGAGACTTCGGTCTCCAGCTCGGCGGCCGTCACTACACCGCCGGAAGTATCACGACCCCGCATACCGCCATGGATTTCTTGGGGTTCTGTACTGCCGTGCAATCCATGGCAGGAGGCACTATCAGTGCCAGGGAATTCGTTCCCTGGCACTGATAGGGGTCTCCTCCACCCCCTGCCCCCTCCCCAGAGTTCTCCTCCCAAACACACGACCCCCCTACCACCTCCCAAAGGTAGTAGGACCCACCTCCCCCACAAAACATTGACACACAAACACACCGCTACACGCACACTCACACGACTACTAAACATACACACACACATACATGCACACATACACACAGACATACACACAGACATTTCCCATGCACACAACACACTCCCCGCATACATACATGCACACACACACCCCCTCTACACTCGCCCACGCACACCCCCATGCACACACACAAAACACAACACCCCCCCCCTCCCCTAACGAATGAGCACCTTACCTTGTCCGGTGATCCTCTGGGAGGGAACGAGATCCATGGGGGCTGTTCCGTCGCCAGCTTCCCGTCACCAGAACACCTGGGACGTGATTCGGTGGGCGGTGTTCTGATGACGTGGCGGTGGAGGTGGAGCACCCTCCACTTCACTGCCAACCGGCAGTATGGGTGCTGGCGGCTTTCCGCCTGAAAAAGGGCGGCCGGCTGCCAGCAGTCATGATGCGCTGGGTGGGAGACCGCCTGCACTGGTGGTCTTCAGCATGGCGGTACCTCGGCGGTCTTGGGAAAAGACAGCTGAGGTCCAAATGAGGCCCTTAGTGTACTGCTAATATATTTCTTTTTATCTTCTTTATTTCTTACATCAGCACTTAATGGCAAGAAGAGTGGCAGCACAGAGGTGTGTCCAGTACGATCTGGGGAAGAGGTGCAAACCACCAATGCCACTGCTGAGGGCTCTGCTCATCCAAGTAACTTTTACCTACAGTATTATATACTACATTTTAATTTTGCCTTGTTTATTTTTTTATAGTGTCTCCTTTTTTCCAACTCTCCTATCCAATTTTTGTTTAATTCCTGGGATCCCTGCATTCTCTTTTTTCCTTATTTCATGTTTTTTTCTTTTTTGGGTAGCTGACTTTTTCTGGTCTGTACTAGTCTGTATATTTCTTCTGCTTTGTTGGTGATCTTTCCTTCTCCCCTATACATCTTGCGGTGCGTTAAGACTAAAAACAGGGTTTTGGTACTCTACTGTCTACTTCGGACAGTCAGGGCCCAGGAACAAGTTAGAGAGGGCACCCTTTCGCAAGGGCACAGGTTCATGGGGCGAAGGGTGCATGGGAAAGATGCTGTGGGCTAGGGGGGGTGAGGCCACTGGACCTGCTCTTCGCCAGGGCACCATCAGCTATGTCTTGGGGGGTCTGTCAGGAGTCCCATGGCGTGATGGAACAGGTGTTGACTAAACTCTGGGAAATCAAGCAGCTACACAGAGACATGCATTGCAATATATGTGAACATATGGAGGCCCACAATTTCAACATGGCTTCCCTAACAGGGGCATTGAGGGACATACATATCACCCTGAGCAGGGCTTTTCAAAACCAGCCTACTCCTTCCTTTGGCTCATCAACACCAGGCCCGTAAACATCGGTGCCAGTCACAGGAAGGGGGGTCCTGCCAGAGGAACAAGCCACAGGCAGCCCTATCTCTGTAGCAGCTGATCCTCCCGCAAACGGGGACATCCAGAAAATAATCTAGGAGGTATGGATGGCATGACACCTACCCCTGCCAGTAATAACCCTCTTCCTTAAGGTCCTCCTTTGTGTGTTATACATTCACTCTGTGGACCTATCCTGAACCACCTTCCATTTCCAGTGGGAGGAGTACTCTGGACTTTGGGCTTCCAATGGTGTGGCATCTACTCCAATGATTTCGTTCACCATGACTTGCCCCTTTACATTTCTTTTTTTATGTTGGTTCATGTCACATTATTTTCTGTTAAATATAAGAAGCTGTCTTGGCACAGGTCTCATACTCCCAAACTCTGTGACCTACATTACTTTGAACAATCAACTCTGAAATGCCCACATGAAGATGTCATGGTGAAGGTACCCAAAAATGAACAAAACAAGGAGTATAGAAACCATGCATATCACAAATGTCACATGGCAAGCATCTGGAAAACAAAGTACATTGCAATAAATCTGACACAAATAAAGCAAAATCATCAAGGTGGGGATGTGTCAAAAGCTACCTTATCAATCAGCCTTAGGCTGATTATTGCAGAGTATCAGCTCCCTGGCTGTTTCCGAAATACTCAACTCCACACATTCTCACAACTACAGTTCAGTTTACAATCACTGTCATAAGATCACATAATATACTTACACTCATGAGAAGTAGCTAAGGATGAGATCTTCTCAGCTCAATCCTTTTCACCACTGTCATCCTCAGTTTGCATTTCAGGATTCTCAACCGGTGGCACTGTAGGCTTCCCTTCCTCTGGAATGTATGGGATATTCCTCAGAAGGGCAATTTTGTAGAGCTTAAAGCATGCCATAGTGATCTGACACACTTTCCTGGCTGAGTAAATGAGGGCTCCATCAGTTCTGTCCAGACAGCGGAAACTGGCCTGCAGGTGCCCAAAAGCCTACTCTATTACCTGCTGTGTTCTTCAATGGGCCTCAGTGAACTAGACTTCCCCTTGTGTAGTTGGATTCTTCTGCAATCTCAATAAACAATGACCGTTTAGATATGCTGAGTTTCCTGTGATGGAATGGGAAATAACTACAACAATGAATCACTCACTTCATGATTGCAGCGTCTGACATTGCTCACACACAATCAGGACAGGCGTGACTTACCATCCAGCCAGGCCCTCTCTGGTTGCAGTTGTGAAAACACCTGGGGTATGGTACTGTTCCACATTATGAAAGAATCATTGGCTGATCCTGGATAACAGGTACACACATGTGATATGTAGAGACCCACCAAACAGATGACTCGCATGTTGATGGAATGGAAGTTCTAAATGTTTTGATAGACTTATTCAGTGACCTTTGGTGGTACCAAGCCAACTTCTGTACCATCACTTGCCCCCACCACATGTGGGAGGTGGACAAAATCATAGAAGTCAACCTTCACAGTAGCTAAATCCTCACATTGAGGGAACCTGATGTAGCTGTCAAAGTGTTTCAACATTGCTAAGATGAAATCTCTCAACACCAGACTGAACATGGATTGGGACATACCAGCTGTTAGGGCCACTGCATGTTGGAAGGACCTTGTGGCCAGGAAGTGCAACAGTGACATGACTTGTACAATGGGTGGTATGCAGTATGGAATACTGTTAGATGGCATCAGATCTGGCTCCAACTGATGGCATAAGTCTACTATTGTTTTCCTGTTCAGACGGTACAATTACATGACATGGCATTTTTCCATGATCTGAAGGTCTGGCAATAGACAGCAGAGAGGAAGTTGTAGCATCCTCCCTCTCCCAGGAAACCTATGTGTGAAAAGATATGATTTGGAACATTAGTCAGTGTGTCTACAGTGACATACATGATGCATGCCAACAATATCATGTGACAAAGCATGTCTCACAGGATGGACATGACACTCAGTACATATCACAGCTGGCAACTACACAAGGGTCAAATGTGACCCCGTGGTTGTCAGCACATGTGTTCACAACATGAACTATCTGCTACACAATTGCCCCTCAAACTGTGACTGTATTTTCAGACCTCCAAAAAAACGTTGGCGGTGATGGAATGTGCACCGCTGTCATATGCCATCTGTGTCCTGCAAAACACTACACTGATGGTTATGTAGTCGGACCTACACAACAAGACAGATTGAGGATGTTTGTGATGATATGAAACATATTTTGTTGTTGTGATGCATTTTACAGGGCCATATACTGTATTGTAAGCTGCCAAAATGAAAGATGCCTGAACTGCTCCATTGGACATCAGGAACCGGCCACGTCCACTGGTGGAAGTCGTCCATGCGGTAAGTTGGTTGTGATGACTGTGTATGTGGTGTACGTGTACGCCCCATTGTGCAAAATCACTTGTGCAAAGTCACTTGACTCCTGACACTGCTGCCAGCAACACCTCCACCACTTCAGCTGCTGTGTGCCACTTCTGGGAACAATAGTGCCACATCCAGCAGGTGAAAGGCCCCCTGCTTTCTCTCCAGAGGAGCTGGAGAGGCTTGTGAGTGAGATCCTTCCCCTGTATGGACAGCTCTATGACTCACCACAGGAGCAGGTAAGTACCTAATTGGCACAATTAACTCTGTTCAACACATCTTTTCTCTCCTCATAGGCTACAATGTGGCCGTGTGCCAGTTACACTTCTTGTATGCCTGTTGTTGCAGTCTGCATTTTATCAATTGGATGTACATGGTGCAGGTATTTGTGACCAGTACTGTATGTTGTGTTCATTCACATTGTGTAGTGTGAAGTATTTTGTGGTCCTAGATCCTCCTTTTGTTGGATTTTTTATTTTATTTTTTTTAATTTTTTTTAGGGTGGTACCGAACTGGCCTCAGGCACGTGCGCCCGGCCCCTTTTATTGGCAGGGTCACCTGACTGGTGACGCCTGTGTTGGGTGGGTGTGGGTTACACAAGTAAGACCAGCCCTCAGCAGAGTGGCTGGCAGAAACACTAGAATGGGTCCAGCTGGACTCTACATCTATCCCAAACTTTATTGAGGAACCAAACAAAAGTCCAACATGTAAAAGAAACAATAACAAAGCACCACAATCAGTCTCTCGGCCTCAAAAAGGCAGACTGCAGAATTGCAGTGGACATGGTGCAGCTGGGAGCACCCAGACACCTCCGCACGAGTCCATAATTTAACCAGGTATATCTGGGCACGAACACGGTGTGGATGAAGTCCAGATACTTCAGTTGCTTGTCCACGACCTCACAGTTCGCTGGATATTGTTGATCGGGTCCTGCCTGGGCTCATGTGGTCAAAGTCTATTTACAGTTTCTGATGCGGGTGCATCTGGAGCAGTGGGGAGTCCACTGTACACAGTTCTGGATGGCATTCTGACTCAGGAGATTGTCTACCTCCTAAGACTGCAGATGACGTGACGGCCTGGGAGTCCAGCGGCAGAGAAGCAGCAGTCTTCCCTCTCGTGCCAGATCTCCATCAAGCAGGAGTCTCCTCGAGTCCCTTTCGCGGGCTTCCACAGGACTGTGTGGACTGTGCTTGCCTATCTCAGGCCCAGCAAAGACGTCTCAGAGGAACAGCCTACAGGACCACATCCTAGTCTCGCATGGAGCCACAAGGGTTGTTGATGCAGGGTCCGCTTGCTCGAGCCATCCGGATTCAGGTGCTCTGGCCATAGTGCAAAGTCTTCAGGTGACCAGTCTCTCGATATGAGACCTCCGTGCTTCCGGATGCCTGACGTGGAGCTGTCTCAGAGGCATTCTCTCTCAGCGATATTCCGCTCTCACAGGAATTTGTTGGAGGCCCTTGTCCCTGGATTGCGGCGGGACTGCGTGGGCTGCGCGGGCCAACGTCGGCCACGCCAAAGGAGTCTCTCTGAACTCCCAACAGGGCCACGTCCTAGTCTTGTGCAACCCCAAGGGTGGATGGTCCAAATGATCTGGTCTGCTCTCACCGGCAGGCGTCTGGTTCACAGAGCTCATGGCAAATGTTCAGATGATAAGTTTCTACATTGCCAGACATGCCTTGTCAGCATCGGTTCTTGTTGCTGACTGTCTCCACTCAGGTGGTGCTGTGCTCCTCCTTCGATGATTGGGCGATGCACCTCATAATGATGATGTTTTTCATCGTTTTGCAGATCATACAGGTGGCAGCGGCTTCGTCAGCGAAAGGTTCACTTGATGGACGTAGTGGCAATGGCAGGTCTTATGTGGCCTGTGCAATCGGCGTCAGGGATGCCATCACAGCCGAGCAGCCGGTGACAGGTGACAGGACGGTCGTACTGGGAAGCGTGGGGGACCACCCGCATCGCTGTCTTCAGTGACGTCTGCTCACCCGGGTGACTGTCTTGTACTGATGGGTGCCTGCTCATCTGCTCGCACGAGTCCTCAGTTGTGTCACTCTACTTCCTTCCACTTTCACACCTGCGATGGAGTTGATCTGTGGTGTGACCGGTCTGTCACACTCCTCTCCTCATTTCTTGTTGGCATTGTGCCGCTCTCTCTTCTGGACTTTGCGCTGCACCTCTGCTGGTATATCTTCCTCTTTGTCCTCGACGTGGCGTTGTGCCACGGGTCGCATGCTGCTTCACACGGACCTCTCACTGCACCTTCGCTGGTGCATCTTGCTCGGTCGCAGACTCTCACAGGCTGAGTCCTGCGGGTAGGACATGATCTGCTCTTCAGGCAGACCTCTCCCGGTCTGGTCCGTTCCCGGATCCTCTTGGTGAACCTCTCTCTGGCAGGAGGGTCCCCGCTCTCTTCCTCCTTCTCTTCACTCGAGGACGCCATTTTTGCGCCTCGAGGCTGCGCTGTTACGGCGCTCACTCCTGCCATCTGCTCTGGCAGGGTCGGTCAGTTCAGATGACCTGCTCACTGATGCGCCAACAGTGGCCATCTTCCGTCGTTGTGCGGCCAGCTGACATGGCCTCTTGTCCCGTGCGTTACGTCACGCTCTCGGGTACTCTCTCCATCTTCACGGACTTTACCCATGTCCTCACATTCTCGGGCGCAGCTCTCTGTGCTCGCTGCGCACGTGTCAGTCTCTTTTTTATTCTGGGCGTCCTGTGGCAACGCCTGCCATGTCCCGTTCTTGTCCTGCGGTGATGTCCATCACTGCTGGGGCATGTGGCGTTCTTTTGGCGGTGGCTGCGGACGGCCGCCAGACGCTGCGCAGACCATGCGCACTCTCTTCGTACCTCACGTGGCACTTGCGTCCGTTTTTCACTGTTGCAGCTTGGCTGGGACAGCTGCAGTCTTCTTCTTCCCTTTTCCAGCATCGCCTGTGTTGCTTCCTTCTTCCTCGCCGTTTCCGTCTTCTGCGCCGTTTCTGTCCATGGGTGCACTCTTGGTTTGGAGCAGTCACTTTCTAAAGGTGCTGCTGTAAACTTGCCTTCATCCAAGCTTCTTTTACCTTTATGACAGAAATAGGGTGCAATACCAACACTGGCCACTGGATGCCAGTAGTGCACTTTGTTTTCTCGCTTGAAAGACAGTCTTTCCTGTTACCGGCCTCGTTTGTTTGAACAGATGCCGGCCGGTGAGGAGGGCATGCTGCTGAGAGGACCTCGTCATGCTGGTGGGGGCTGCAGGTAAGTGCAATTTTATTTTCTATCTTCTCTCCCTTTTCTCTTCTCTTTGTTTTTTTTTTTTTCCTTCCTTTCCAATTTTTTTTTTCCTTTCAATCTGCACAGCCTTGTTTGAAGAGGCGTGCAGATGGCACCAATGTCAGTGAGGGGGGCGTGGGGGCGCTCCGGGCAAAGTTTTTTTTTTCATAGGTGCATGTGAGCACCTCACTTTTTTTTTCCTGGTTTGTTGGGAGTTGGGGGCGGCCCTGGGCACCTGTTGCTTTGGTGCGTGGATGCACCATTTTATTTTAACCTACTTTCGGTGCGTGTCTGCACCTCCTGCTTCAATTACTGCCAGGACGAGGGGGGAGCCCCTTGGCATTTCATTTCTTTTTCCTGGTGCCTGGTAGCACCGTCGCGGGTCACTTGTTGCGGCCGCAGCAGTCCTTCGGGCTGCGGCCGTTTTGCCGGCATTTTCGAGGTGGGGGCGGCCCTGGGCACGTTTTCTTCGGTGCGCGAGTGCACCATTATTAAAGTGAAAAGGGGCGACCGGCCCCGGCCACTTTGGCAACTTCTCACGGCGCGCAACAGTGCCACTTTTAAAGTAAAAGGGGGAAACAGCCCCCGGTCGTTGTCTTGAATCTTGGTGCTCGATCGCACCATGCTTTTCTTTCTTTTCTGCGGGCGCGGCCGCAGCAGCACGGGACACGCTGCGGACCGCGTTTATTTTCTTGGGGGCGGGGGCGCGACCGGCTCCAGGCATGGTTCGGCGCCCTCTTCTTTTTCACCTTAAGCGGCACGCTGCAGGCTCCATTCTTTCCTCTTTTCCACGGCGCACAACAGCGCCATTTCCTCCCACATACCACGCGGACCCAGCAGCTTTCTCCCACGCTGCGGGCCGCGCTGCATCCGACTCTTAGGGGGCGGGGGCGGCCTCGGGGCATTTTGTTTTCTTGGGCTGGAGAAAACAGCCCAGCGTGCTTCGTAGCGCTTTATTTTCGGCGCCCGCAGCCGTTTCGGCAGTGCTGCGGGACGCGCTGATCAGCAGCACTCACCCCCTTCTTTTGTACCGATGGGGCTGGGACTGCGACGGCCTCCCTTCTCCTCTGCTTCCTGTTTCTAGGTTCATGTCTGCAACCACGTGGGGTTGCAGATCCCACTCATCGCCAATGTAATGTGGGGCCCTAGGCCCTCATGCTAGTAAATAAGGGGACGCAGACACGGTGGTAGGGTGGTCCTTGTGTTGGATGCACATAACTAGGCAAGGAGACTTTACTGCCATCTAATGACATTTCTTTATTTATGATGGATGTACGTGTTAGACAACATGTATGTGCATGACAGCATGAGCTGTTTATGCATCTTGTCTGAGTCATTTGAGGATCTTTTAAGCAATATATTTTATGCTAGAGATCTTTCACCCCACATCTGGCCTTGCCACATTGTTGTCTGGAAGGCATATCAAGGCTTACTGTGCCATTCATGTTGCCACACAAACCACAAGCCAAATTGCTAATGGCCACATGATGTACTGTCATGCGTGGAAGTGATAGAAATGTGAGTGTCATGTAAGTAATGTATGCTCAGCCTGCAGAGACCAGGGCCTGCCAAATGTAGCTCTCAGTATTGGACATAGGCCAGGCTATGGGAGAGTCAACGTGCCTATGCAACTGTGGCACTATGCAAGCTCCCTATAGACCTGCAAATCCTGCCATGTGGCCAATATGATGCTCCAGTTGTATCAATGCCTCAGTCCATTGACTAGATTAGGAATTACTACTGAGGTAAATCCCAAAACTAGTCCATATGTGCATTTTGCATCATTGTCAATGTGTGTCTTTGACTCATGACAGGTCCCTTACTCCCACAGCTATGTTCCTACCTTCATAGAAGTCATAATTGTACTGCACAGGATTATTGCACAAATGTCAGACCACAGTGCAGACAGTGTATAGATTCCTGGGATGCCATGACATGTGGCTTAGTAGCTTGAAATTGTACAATGCATACCTTTGTATGTTGGATGCCATCTCTTTAGTTTGGAGACATATGACCAAAGGAGTGTTGTGTGGTACCAGTACATACCACAGAAACTCACTCTGAAGTAGCATGAGTCTGCATTTGGGGGACCAGATGTCCACAAATGCACAGGGAAGGCACTTCATATGCTGACCATGGCAGTCCTTTTATTGTCAGGTATAAGGGTGAAGTCTGTACTATGCTAGTTGCCTGTAGGGACTGTGTGCAGTGAGTCAATCTTGCAGAGTAGAAATGTGTTGGTCCAGTCAGGCCCAAGGAGTTTACCTTTCAGAAGCCACATTGGCGTGCAGGGTTTCGTTGTGACTCACATCACAGTACATGCTTCTGGAGCATGAGCCACCTGACATCAGTAGGCTTGGTTAGTCATTGTAGGTCATGAGCAGGGTAGTGGGTTAGTCTGCAGATGAATACAAAAGTGTGTAGTCATGTCCCTCTGCCTATTGGCATGTGTACTTTACACTTGTGGTATGTTGATAAATTGACAGTTTTTTGCTTGGTGTTTCTGACTTGTGTGACACAGCCATTTGGACACAAATGTGCATTTGTAATCGCTTGATTTGTCTCCTGCATTCATACAGGTAAACACCCCTCCGAAGAAGGAGATTTGGAGACCCATCGTCCAGAAGGTTCAGACCCTGGGGGTCCACAGCCGGCAGAGCGCTCACTGTCGCAAGAGGTGGGAGGACCTGAGACGCTGGACCAGGAAGATCGCAGAGGTCCATCTGGGGCTGTCCTCCCAATTTGGGCAGGGGCACATCTCGGACCATGAACCCCCCTCATGACCCACATTCGCAGCCCCTATAGATACTGTTGAGCCCCGCCGGCACAGCTATTAAGTGCAGCAGCCCCTGTCGAAGTTCCAGTAACGAGCCTGTTTGCTCTCTTGAATTAATAAAGTTTCAACATGATAATAGATGCGGTGACTCTCAAGCATTACTAATTTCAACAGAAAAAAGAGGCGCCATTGCCCCCTGATAGTCCTGATGAGGCCCTGACTGAAGAGGCCGAAACACGTTGACACAATTTTGCGAGATTGAGGTCTTTAAGTCAAATGACTCAGCTAAGAAATTTAATATGCACTACATAATACCTTTCAAAAAATAAATAGGTATTTGTCAGTTGGTTGCCTCTAATCCTTTAATCATCGCAATCTAGTGGATTACAATTACAAAAGTGTAACAGTAACCATAATGAAAAGAAATGTTGCTGGGCATAACCCTCCTCTGGCATATTGCCAATAATGAGATTTGTTTTTGTTATAAATGTTTGTGTATATGTAAGTAGATATATGTGATGTGATGTATATATTGATGTATATATTTATGTTGTATATTGTCCACCGATGAGCCACTGCTGACTTTGTATAAAAATGATTTAAATAAATAAGGGAAAGTAATTTACCCATAAGGACAGTATTTAGCACTGGTCTTTTCAAGTAGTATTTGAATTCGTCCCTACCTGCTGACCACTTTTGTTTTTCCACATTCTGGCGGTGGCATACCCGGACCCTGATGAGCATCTGAAGGGAGCACAGCAGCCACAAGGGGTGAGTACAAGGCATATTTCTGCTTGTCACATAGCCAGGTTGACGTGTTAGGTCCTGAAATCTCCCCCTGACGAATGGGGATGGACCATGTGTGACACACTAGATGAGTAACTGTGTAGGTGTGTAATGTGGTGCACACTGATGTGCCTTGCCTATTAGCCCAGGGGCCTAGGACACAACTGGGTACTATCCACAAATAATTTGTTCTCCAGCGACAACACATTGCTTTGTACATTGGTTAATCCAGTAATGTTTGTTGTTGTAATGGGTGTAAATGTTACGCTACAAACCCCTACACCTACAGCCCAAAGAAAAAGAAGTGATGGATCACTATCCTCAGCCATGTGTCTATTCAAGTGAGTACATTGACATTTGCCCCCCAGAGGCCACTTGTTTTCAGTGTGTGACGAGTGCTGGTGCCTCAGTACTGTCTGTCATGTGAAGGTGGCCATCATACACGTGACAGAGCTTACATTGCTCTTTGGGTGTGGCGACAGATCATAACTTTCCCTTGGTAAGTGGGGAATGTCAATTGACATGATGTATGTGCCACCACTGTTGCCAACATTCCTTGTGCCTAAATGTTAGCATGTGCCCCTTTCTCTTTTGGTAAAATGTGTACACTGCTGTTTCATACATGGTCTACCTCTGTCCATGGGATGATTTCTGTATTCCCTCACATATATATGTAGCCAACATGTGTTTGGAATTGGATGTATGCAGTGAGCTGCATTTCATGTACTGCCACATACAGGAGTCTGTCACCATTGATTGTTGCCTCACACATACCTTCAATAGTCATTGAATGTCATTTGGCATATGCAACTGCAGTAGCAATGAGGGACATTACAGGCAGGACTAGAGTTTTTACCCATAATGTCTATTTCTATGCTATTGATGTGGCATCATATGTAAATGTGCACTGTACATGTGTAATGGGTAATGTTTATTACCTGACTATTGGCATGCATTATTGAGTGACTTGCAGTTATGTTGAAATCACATGTGGTGGGGTACAACCATTCATCCACAGACATCTGAGTTTGCAGGACCAAAATGGGGGCAGTGATGTAGCTTTCCATTGGGCAAAATGTTGAAGGCTTTCTACAAGTACTTGCAAATCTCTGAGCCTGTCCACCCTACAAAGGACTAATGGCTTATACTGATGCAATCAGATGATGTCATTGGCAGGGGTGCCAGAGAGTAGTGGTGATTTCCCTGGGGTTGCTTGTTCACTCTGCTGTGGATTTTAGATATATATCTCTGAGGCAATTTGCAAATTTTTTTGACAGTGTACATTTTTAAGCCAAATGTGGAGTTTATCTGAGCAACATTGGTATCATCTAAGTTACTCCATTAGGACAAATTACCCATGATGAAGTGTGCATTGTTGATATTTACAGTGGGACATGAGTATTTCCCTGTAACCTTCTTCAGGATATTGTACTGCTGTCAGAAACATGGCAGGATTTTGGAGCATAATGTCTCACTGTTGTATTATTGTGTATGTGACAAATTGATTTCTGCATGACCTTGGGTGGGATATATGGGAATAAACTTGGCATTGGACTAGTATTGTATGACAACAGGTAACTAGTTATGCTCCATGCGGTAAACCATTGAAGGTGATATAGGCCCTCATTACAACCCTGGCAGTCGGTGATATAGTGGTGGTAATACCGCCAACAAGCCGGCGGTAATACCTCTGAAATTATGACCACAGCAGAAAATGCTCAGACAGACCGACAGGGTGAAATCAACAGGCACCACTGCGGTAACCACCTACAGCCAGGCAGAAGAAGATGTTCTGCTCACTGTATAATGACGCACCAATCGTCCACCTTTTCCGGGGCAGTACCAAAGACATCAAAAGCCTGGTGGAAACACTGCACAGAAGGGAAACGACTCACCTCTGGAGACTCAAGGAAGACCATACCGCCATGGAGCCCGAGTTGCATGTGTTCCCCATGCTCTTCTACCTTCTGTTCACTACAAACACCAACGCCGATGAAGACGACCACAGTGAGTACTGCTGCCTAGCACACATGGGAGGGGGGAGGGAAAAGAGAGTGACACACACAACACGCAACACCCCCAACACCATACACACACGCAGATGCAGTAACATTACATATTAACCCCTTACACCTCAGGAATAATGCAAGGACAACTACAATAGAGTAAAAAGAGTGTAATAAGATAAATATAGTAGTAATACGTGCATCCAAATAAAAAAGTATATACTTCTTCACAAATCAAGGTGCACAGCCCAGTCCTCAATGTTTGTGGGCCACAGGTCCACATCACAAAGTCCAAGGCCCCACCTCACTCCTGCAACAACACGGAGCGAACACTCCAGGGGCATCAGGTCGAAATGGGGGGCACCTCAGCCAGAAGATGGTACAACGCCACTGGTCCTGCAGGGGGCAACATGCCCATCACTCTGTCCTGGGGAGTGCAAGGCCACAGTCTCTCAAGTGGATGACTTGCCCATATGCTCTGGAGGGGGCAACATGCCCATTACTCAGTCATTGGGAGTGCAAGGCCACAGTCTCTCAAGTGTGTGACTTGTCCACTGGTTCTGGAGGGGGCATCGTGCCCTGTGAGCTTCATCCTGGGGAAGATGGGGTGAGTGGATGGCTTCTCCACTGGTTCTGGAGGGGGTGGAGTGCCCTGTGAGCTTCCCCCTGGGGAGGATGGGGTGAATGGATTGCTTCTCCACTGGTTCTGGAGGGGGCATTGTGCCCAGTGATGCAGATCTTGGGGAGTGCAAGGTCACAGTCTCTCACCTGGGTGTCATACTCACAGGATTTGCAGGGGCCAGGCCGCACAACAGCCCATGGATGTTGCATTACACACTGTCTGCTGGAGGGTGATGGCTGCTCAGTGGTGGCAGTGGTGGTGCTGCTTGTGGAGCTGGCAGTGGTGGGGGGATGCTCCAGCCCATCCCCTGCAGCCTCGGACAGCTGCCCACTGGGGCTGCTGCTGGTGACGGTGCTGGCAGTGGTGCGGAGAGACTGCAGCCCATCCCCTGCAGCCTCGGGCGGCTGCCCACCGGGGCTGCTGCTGCTGGTGGCATTGCTGGTGACGGTGCTGGCAGTGGTGGGGGGAGACCCCAGCACATCCCCTGCAGCCTCGGACGTCTGCCCACTGGGGCTGCTGCTGCTTGTGCTGGTGACAGTGCTGGTGGCGGTTCTGGCAATGGTGGGGGCAGGCTCCAGCACATCCCCTGCAGCCTCAGACGGCTGGCCACTGGGGCTGCTGCTGCTGGCGGGCGATGCTGGCAGTGGTAGGGGGAGGCTCCAGCACATCCCCTGCAGCCTCAGACGGCTGCACCACCATGGTTGGTGGTGGGGGCTCTGACTGAGTCCCAGCACCAGGCTTCTTGTCTCTACTGCCTGCTGTTGCAGGCCCCTTGTCCTTCCTTCCTGCAGCTGGGGCTGCCTCTTTGCCTTCCTTCCTGCAGCTGGGGATGACTTCTTGTCCTTCCTTGACGCAGGCACCCTTTCCATCTGGCTGGCTGGTGGCCGGGATCCTTTCCCACCTAGAGTAGCTGGGGACACTACTGTGCCCATGAACTGAGTGACTGAAGTGCTTGCCTGGGTTTTGACCACCCTGGCCTGACGTGAGGGACAGGGGGGAGGGCTATGAAAGAGGAAAATGTTGGTGAGGAAAAGCTTCTTAGGACATTGAGGCAGGAAGAGGGAGATGGTTTGGGAGTGGAGGAAGAGGGAGTGGTGGTAGGAGGTGTCAGTCTGCCGTGTTTGGGGACAGGTGCATGGACTGGATGCTGTTGTGAGGTGGATGGCTGTTGGGTGTCTGAGTGCTTGTGTATGTGTACTTTGGGAGGAGGGGGCACAGACATAGTGGGAGAGGACACAGGGAAGGTGTGCATGGATGTGGGAGTGGTGACTGCCAGTGAGGTGTGTGTACTGATAGGTGTGCTGGTGATGCTGGCAAAGGATGAGGATGTGGTGCATGCAGGTGTGAGTGTAGACACAATTGGGAGGGAGGTGGAGGATGAGGAGGAGGGGCACACAGTGGAGGCAGTGGATATTGGTATGTCTGACTCTGGATGTTGTTTGTGTGAGTTCCTGTGGGATTAAGTGTGGTGCTTGTGTTTGCCATGTCCACTCTTGTGTTTTGTCCTGGGTGCCTGCTCATCTGCCTGTGTGCTTGGGATACGTTGGGGTTGAGGGGAATGGGATTGTGTGAAGGAAGTTGGATGGGGAGGGTGGAAACAGGGACAATGGCTGCCATCAGAGAAGAGGCCAGAGCCTAGATTGATCTCTGTTGGGCCACAAGCTAGTGTGAAGGCCCTCAGAAATGCATTTGTCTGTTGCATTTGGGCTGCCAGCCCTTGGATGGCATTCACAATGATTGACTGCCCAACAGAGATGGATTGCAGGAGGTCAATAGCCTTCTCACTCAGGGCAGCAGGGCTAACTGGGGAAGGGTCTGAGGTGCCTGGGGCGAAGGAGATGCCCACCCTCCTGGGTGAGCGGGCATGGGAAACTCTCTGAGGGGCTGCTGGGAGGGTGGTGCTGGTATGGGGGTGGCAGCTGTACCTGTAGCTGGGGTGGGCACAGAGGTGTCCACCACCACCAGGGAGCTTCCATTGGAGGAGGCTCCAATCACCCTCCATCCCACTGGTGCCCTCACCGTTGGTGGAATCTGCCTCCTGGGTCCTGTGGGATGCAGCTCCCTCCGTCACCGGTGCCTCTGCTCCTCCGCCAGATGATGCTAATGCACATAAGTAGAGGGTGACAAAACAAAAAGAGGGGAGAGAGACAAAGGACACACTTGGTTAATGGCGGCACCAACACCACATTTGGCGTACACAACACACTCACACACAGGGAACAGCCCTACGCATTAGGTAATGCACTACCAGTCACAATGCTAGTCACCAGCCCATAGATAGGGACATATAACACAAATTGTAGCATACCTGAGACCCACAGACCCCTGCCCAGTAGTGGATGCCTACTTGCTTGGTTGGAAGACTTTCACATCAGAATCCTGCACAACATGAGACCTACAGTGCAATGCCAGTCCTGGCCTAGGGGCACTCACAGGGCCCCCACCCGGATACCACCCCACCAGGTGTAATTTGTAAATTAGGGCACTGTACTCACCCCCTTGTGGCTGCTGTGATGCCCCCAAGTGCACATCTAGCTCCAGATAGGCCACCGCCAGTATGCGTGCCATCAGGGGGGTCAAGGTTCGACTGGCACCCTTTCCTCGTTGGGAGGTCATCCCCAGCTGGGCCTCTGCCATCTTCTGTGCCCAGCGTCTCAGGTCCTCCCACCGTTTCCGACAGTGGGTGCTCCACCTCCCGTAGACCCCCAGGGTCCAGCACATCCTTGCCGATGGCATGCCATACACCCTTCTTTTGATGGGTGCTGACCTGCAGGAAAATAGACACAGGGAAAGGTATTAGTTTGACCGTCCTACCTGTTAAACTCATGGCCCACCATGCCCCTTGCCATCCCCATTAGCACAGACATGGCTCACCATACATACTGTACACTGCCCAGGGCCCATCCACCAACCCCCTCCTACATGAGGCCTTCACACACAGCACTCCATACATTTACTCCCCATGCATCGTACTCACAGTGTACTCACCTGTTAGCCTGGAGACCCATACAGCAGTCGGTACTGGGTAGGACCCATCCACCAGTCGCTCCAACTCCACCGAGGTGAAGGCAGGGACCCTTTCCCCAGTAACACGAGCCATGGTCAGTTCCAGACACAGGTCACTTGCAAAGTAGGTCCTCTCCTGTTGAAGGTCAGTTAGCAAGTGAGTGCACAGATAGAAAATGGTGGTCACGTCTGCCGGCATACATCACCATTGGCCACTGGACCCCATAGGGCCCAAGGATAACCAATGAGGAGTTGCACGGCGGTTCTCGACCGCCTCCCGCAACGGCGCACAACATCAGCAGAATTACCTCATTTCCATCTGTCCCTCCATGCAGGACAGGCAGATGCCATTTCAGGGTGGGGTTCAGGCCATGGATCCTAACTGCGTCACAGTACACAAATACACTATTTGGACATCTCCGACAAAATAATGTTACAATCACAATATGCATTGAACTGTAGTGGTGGGAATATAGAGATAATGACCAGCTACTCACTCTTTTTGCCCCCTAGATTGCAACCACTGTGGATGAATAGGAGATGGAGAAATCCCCTGTGTATAGACCCCTGGTGGACTTGGCAACAATGGAGGACAGGCACATTATCCCCACCTATAAACTTGACAAGGCCACAACCTTGTATGCACTTAGCTGTGTGCCCAATTGGAGCCTGACCTAATATCTGCTATCCGTCACCCCTCCGGAATCCCCCCTTGTGCAAGTCCTGTCAGTGCTCCATTTCCTGGCAACTGGCTCTTTCCAAGTGAGAGTGGGCTTGGCAGCAGGATTATCACGTCCAATGTTCTCAATAGTGCTGACCAGAGTGTTGTCTGCCCTAATTAAACACATGTGCAGCTACATTGTTTTCCCCCAGGTGGAGGATTTGGCCACAGTGAAAGCTGACTTCTGTGCAATGGGACAAATCCCCAACATAATTGGGGCAATAGATGGATCACATATTGCATTTGTCCCGCCTCCCCCCGGCGAAATGAACAGGCGTTCAGAAATCAATAGAGTTTTCACTCCATGAATGTCAAGATGGTGTGCCTGGCGGACAAGTACATCTCCCACGTCAATGCAAAGTATCCTGGATCTGTGCATGATGCCTTATTCCTGAGGAATAGCAGCATCCCAAATGTGATGGCCCAACTCCAGTGGCACCGGGTGTGGCTAATAGGTGAGCCCTGGTTCCCACCCAGTGGATTTTGGTGTATGGGTATGGTGTGGGCCCTAAGGGTGAGTGTGTGGCTAACAGTTGTCCCGCGATATTTTCAGGTTACTCTGGTTACCCCAACCTCTCATAGCTACTGAACCCTGTGAGGAATGCCAGGACAAGGACAGAGGAACATTACAATGAGGCACATGGGCGAAGAAGAAGGATTATAGAGAGGACCTTCGGCCTTCTGAAGGCCAGGTTTCATTGCCTCCATCGAACAGGTGGAGCCCTGTGCTACTCACCCAAGAAGGTCTGCCAGATCATTGTGGCATGCTGTATATTGCACAAACTTGCCTTGCTTTGCCAGGTGCCATTTCTGCAGGAGGAGGAGGCTGGAAATGACTGTGTGGCAGCAGTGGATCCTGTGGTCAGTGAAGATGAGGGGGCAGAGGATGAGGATGAGGACAACGGAAGTGCAATTATTTGTCAATACTTCCAATGAGACACAGGTAAGACAGTGTTAATACACATATAATTGACAGTTTAATGTGTGACATTGTCACTGGCAGGCTGTGTATTCCTACTTCTATGCCCACTCACTGTACCCTTTGGCATCTCTGTTTGCAGATGTTGGTGCCCCACTATTGCTCCTGGTGTGCTCGGTGCAGCCAACTACAGGTTTTTCCAATGTAAACATTACTGTACAGTTGAATTACAATGTTTAAACCTGGTTAAACGAATACATTTTGAAAACATTTGACATAATTGTATTTTATCAAAGTGTGTTTATTGCAGTGCTCTAACAGAAGAGGGGGTAGTGCAATGGGCTGGGGTGATGATGGAGGAAAGTCCAGGTTAGAGTCCAGTCTATTTGTATCACAGGTGCATTGTCCAAGGGGGCATAGGAAGAGGAGAAATGGCAGTTCAAGATGGACAGGGTGACAGAGTGGGACACAAGGGTGACATTCAGGAGAGTCTTATTTCCTGGTGGGGGTCTTGGCAATAATCTCTGGCTTCTGCCTGGATTACAGGGAACGTTTGAAGGGTGGTCCTCCTTCTGCAGGGGGAGGGATGCTGGTGGCCTGTTTGGTCCTGTGGCGGGCCTCCTGTCTACTAGCAGCAGCGGAGGTGGAGGGCTGTTCTTTGGTTTGGCTAGTGTCAGGGGCCCGGTGGTGTGCCAATGCCTCCCTCATACTGTTGGCCATGTCTGCCAGCACCCTTGCAATGGAGACCAGGGTGGTGTTGATGGCCTTCAAGTCCTCCCTGATCCCCAGGTACTGTCCCTCCTGCAGCTGCATGTTCTCCTGCAACTTTTCCAGAATCTGGCCCAGCGTATCCTGGGAATGTTGGTATGCTCCCAGGATCACGGTGAGTGCCTCCTGGAGGGTCGGTTCCCTGAGCCGGTCCTCCCCCTGTCGCACAGCAGTTCTCCAAGCTTCTCTGTTATCCTGTGCCTCTGTCCCCTGATCGGTGTGTCCACTTCCACTGACCCCAAGTCCCTGCTTGTCCTGTGATTGTGGGGTGGCCTGGGGTCCCTGTAGTGGTGGACACACTGCTGATAGACATGTCCTGGGGACAGAGGTAAGGGCCCACTGGGTGGGTGTTGTGGTGGTGTTTCCTGAGGTGGGAAGCTCTGTGGTGGTGTGAGAGTGTGCCTGGGTAACTGACTGGCTGGAGGTCCCAGATGGGCCAGGTTGGTCATCCAGATCCAGGCGACCAGAGCTGCTGTCATCACTGGGGGCGTCTTCTGTGGGGGGGCTGGATGTTGCTGACCCATTTGTCTGCCTTCTTTCCCAATTCTTGGGGAGAGGTCAGATCAGAGTCTACTAGGTATTGGTGCAACAAGTCAGACACACAATTGTTTAGAATATGCTCTCTCAGAATAAGATTGTACAGGCTTTCATAGTCAGAAACTTTACTGCCATGCAACCACCCTTCCAAGGCCTTCACTGAACAGTCTACGAAATCTGTCCAGTTTTGAGAAGACTCTTTTCTGGTGTCTCTGAACTTAATCTTGTATTGTTCAGTGGTTAAGCCAAATCCATCCAAGAGTGCATCTTTCAAAACATTGTAATTATTGGCATCACTTTCTCTGACAGTAAGGAGCCTATCCCTACCCTTTCCAGTGAAAGATAGCCACAAGATAGCAGCCCACTGCCTTTGAGGGACCAACAGTACCATACAGGCCCTCACAAGTGCAGCAAACCACTTATTAATGTCATCCCCCTCCTTGTAAGGGGGGACTATCTTGTGCAGATTCCTGGAATCTTGCTCTTTAACAGGATTGGTATCAGAAATATTGCTGCTGCCACCGTGGGGAACTAACCCCAATCTCTGTCTTTCTTTCTCTGTGTCTAGGGATTCCCTATCCAAAGCCAGCTGCTGCTGTTTAAGCTTCAGTCTGGTCTCTTCTACCCTCAGCTTTCTGAGTTCCCTTTCCATTAAGTTATCCTCAGGGTGGGTGGGTTGTGAATGTTTAGACACAGAGGAAATGTGGGAAGTTTCAGAGGGAGACCTGTCCCTAACTGTTTGGACCCTAGTAACCTGGCCTTTAGGAGTGAAAGATGTCCTACTGACGTGTGACCCTCTAACACTACCAGTGTCACTAGGTGCCCTGCTAGGGGGCAGGACTTTGTAAGAACCCTCCCCAGCTTCTTCAGGGAACTCCTCTGAGTCTGACTGGGAAGCTTCCCCTCTTTCTAACCTCTCCTGAGATGGGCCAGACTGGTTCTGGGCATCTACAATGAGCATGTTAAAGATCAACTCTTTTGTAGGATTCTTACATATACTCAAACCTCTATCCAGGCAGAGACCCCTCAAACTTTTATAGTTCAAACTCTCATATGTTGCATTAACAGTTTTGGGAGTGGGATCTACTACAGACATGATAGAAAAGGTTTAAGGATAGTGAGAGAAAAAGTTTTAGCGCTTTAGAAAGCAGAGAGAAAAAACTTTTTCAAACTTTGGAAAAACTTTTAGAAGTTTTCAAAACTTTTCAGAAACTTTGTTAAAAGTTTTAGAGTAGAAAAGTAAACAGTTTTTTGTACAGTGTTCATATACTGAACTATTTGGTATAAGATTTTCTTATGAAAAGCACCAAATGACGAAGTGGTAAAGCAGTTGCAAGTACTTATCCCACCGCTGCACCACCAATGTAGGAGGATGGCCTGGCTTATAGTGGGTACCTTGTGGTACTTACACCTTGTGCCTGGTCCAGTTATCCCTTATTAGTAGAATAGAGGTGTTTCTAGCAGCTTAGGCTGACAGAAGGGAGCTATGGCAAAGCAGCTTAGGCTGAACTAGGAGACATGCAAAGCTCCTACTATACCACTTATATCATATAGCACAATATCATAAGAAAACACAATACTCAGAGTTACTAAAAATAAAGGTACTTTATTTTTATGACAATATACCAAAAGTATCTCAGTGAGTGCCCTCAGTTAGAAGGTATGTAATATACACAAGTTATATGTACATAAGCCCAAAACAGGTAAGTAATAGTAAGAAAAGTAATCCAAACAGTGTAGAATTACAATAGGATGCAATAGTTGAACATAGGATTTTGGGCAACACAAACCATATACTCCAAAAGTGGAATGCGAATCACGAATGGACCCCAGACCTATGGGAGCTTGTAGAGGGTCACTGGGACTCTAAGAAAACAGTCAGGGGGTCCAAGATACCCCACCCCAAGACCCTGAAAAGTAGGAGTACAGTTCCCCTACTACCCCAAAAGGACACAATAGTCGTGATAGGGGGATTCTGCAAGAACCACAAACACCAACAAAGCACGAAAGACGTATTCCTGGACCTGAGGACCTGCAAGGCAAGGGGACCAAGTCCAAGAGTCGCAATAGTGTCCGGGGGGCAGGAGCCCAGGAAACCCCGGATGAAGGTGCAAAGAGGCTGCCTCTGGGTGGAAGAAGCCAAAGATTCTGCAACAACGAAAAGGGCTAGGAACTTCTCCTTTGGATGGAAGATGTCCAACTGCATGCTGGATGTTATAGAAGTGTTTCCATGCAGAAATACCACAAATAAGCCTTGCTAGCTGCAAGGGTCACAGTAGAGGTTTTTGGATGCTGCTGGGGACCAGGAAGGACCAGGATATCACCCCTTGGAGGAGGAGACAGAAGGGGTGCTCAGCAACTCAGAGAGCCCCCGCAGAAGCAGGCAGCACCTGCAGAAGTACCAGAGCAGGCACTTGGACGTTCTGTGAACTCAGAGTCACAAAAGGAGGGTCCCACGATGTCGGAGTCCAACTCAGAGGGTTGAGCACTGCAGGACTGAGTGCTAGGGACCCAGGCTAGGCTGTGCACAAAGGAATCCTTGGAGAAGGGCACAGAAGCCGGAGAAGCTGCAAATCACGCAGTACACAGGTTTGCTGTCTGGCGTCGGGAGGCAAGGACTTACCTCCACCAAACTTGGACTGAAGGATCACTGGACTGTGGGGGTCACTTGGATCTAGCTCCTGTGTTCCAGGGACCACGCTCGTCAGGATGAGAGGGGACCCAGAGGACCAGTGATGCAGTCTTTAGGTGCCTGCGTTAGCAGGGGGAAGATTCCGTCGACCCACAGGATATTTCATCTTGGCTTCCAGTGCAGGGTGAAGGCAGACAGCCCTCATAGCATGCACCACCAGGAAACAGTTGAGAAAGCCGGCAGGATGAGGCGCTACAATGTTGCTGGTAGTCGTCTTGCTACTTTGTTGCGGTTTTGCAGGCGTTCTGGAGCAGTCAGCGGTCGATCCTTGGCAGAAGTAGAAGAGGGAAGTGCAGAGGAACTCTGGTGAGCTCTTGCATTCGTTATCTGAAGGATACCCCAGAGGACAGACCCTAAATAGCCAGAAAACGAGGTTTGGCTACCAAGAAAGGACGATTGGCTACCAAGAGAGGTAAGAGCCTATCAGAGGGGGTCTCTGACGTCACCTGCTGGCACTGGCCACTCAGAGCAGTCCAGTGTGCCCCAACACCTCTGAATCCAAGACGGCAGAGGTCTGTGACACACTGGAGGAGCTCTGGGACCCTCCCCTGGGAGGTACTGGTCAGGGGAGAAGTCACTCCCCTTTCCTTTGTCCAGTTTCGAGCCAGAGCAGGGCTGGGAGATCCCTGAATCGGTGTAGACTGGCTTATGCAGAGATGGGCACCATCTGTGCCCATCAAAGAATTTCCAGAGGCTGGGGGAGGCTACTCCTCCCCAGCCCTTCACACCTATTTCCAAAGGGAGAGGGTGTAACACCCTCTCTCAGAGGAAATCCTTTGTTCTGCCTTCCTGGGCCGGGGCTGCCCAGACCCCAGGAGGGCAGAATCCTGTCTGAGGGGTTGGCAGCAGCGGCAGGTGCAGTGGAAACCCCGGAAAGGCAGTTTGGCAGTACCCGGGTTCTGTGCTAGAGACCCAGGGGATCATGGAATTGTCCCCCCAATACCAGGATGATATTGGGGTGACAATTCCATGATCTTAGACATGTTACATGGCCATATTCAGACTTACCATTGTGACGCTATACATAGGTAGTGACCTGTGTGTAGTGCACGCGTGTAATTGTGTCCCCGCACTCACAAAGTTAAGGGAATTTGCCTTGAACAATGTGGGGGCACCTTGGCTAGTGCCAGGGTGCCCACACACTAAGTAACTTGGCACCCAACCTTCACTAAGTGAGGGTTAGACATATAGGTGACTTATAAGTTACTTAGGTGGAGTGAAAAATGGCTGTGAAATAACATGGATGTTATTTCACTCAGGCTGCAGTGGCAGTCCTGTGTAAGAATTGTCTGAGCTCCCTATGGGTGGCAAAAGAAATGCTGCAGTCCATAGGGATCTCCTGGAACCCCAATACCCTGCGTACCTAAGTACCATATACAAGGAAATTATATGGGTGTACCAGTGTGCCAATGAGAATTGGTAAATTTGGTCACTAGCTTGCAGTGACAAATTTAGAAAGCAGAGAGAGCATGAACACTGAGGTTCTGGTTAGAAGAGCCTCAGTGATACAGTTAAGCACCACACAGGGAACACATACAGGACATACACTATGAGCACTGGGGTCCTGCCTAGCAGGATCCCAGTGACACAAGGGCAAAAACAAACATACATACAGTGAAAATGGGGGTAACATGCCAGGCAAGATCGTACTTTCCTACAGTGGGTTTTTCCTTAAAAGGGAAAAGTGGGTCAGATCTCTCGGCCACAGGCCACATGGCCCATTAGGCCTATTCCTACAACAATTTTTGTAAATGATTTACTATATTACTATTACTTTACTAGAATTACTATATTTTTATAGTAGGGGATTTTAATATTGAGGCAGAAGCTCATCCCCCCCACCCAGAGTAATTAACTTTTGACATCATGTAAGATCTTTGGTCTGGATCAATTAGTCAGGGGCCCCACACACCAGGGAGAGTATACTCTGGAACCAATCGTTGCCCCTTCAGACTTGATCATGGTTACGTTAGTTCGATCATATATTGATTCTTTCTTACTTACATACTATTTCCAACAGTGACCTTCCAGAGTCCAACGCTTTCTCCAAAGGGCTACGTTTAGAGTGGGAATGGTATATCTGACGCCCAACTTGAGCCTCACATTTCCAACATGGGTGTATTTGATGTAAGAATACTAAGTCTGACCTCCTCCATACTCTTTCTTCCAAAGTCTTTCAAAAGTATTTTTTTCATTGTTTTTTTATAGGTGTCAATGATTTCTATTTTTGATTAGGCATGGGCAGAGTTTGCGTAGTTGCGTTACGTGGAAGTCTGCAGAGTGGTCAAAAAGCTCTACTGCACTACACAGAGTTCTGTGAGTGGGCAGAGTTTCCCAGCATGCCTGTTCACATTACGTTTTATGTCAAATGCAACACTAAGTACATCCTCACATTCAAAATCGCAAGTGAATGGCACCATGAGGTTTGCATGGGTGTGGCCATCTTGTTTTCTTACTCTGTTCATGGTCTGTTTTTTTAATCCCTTCTCAATTTTTCAATCCTATGCCCTCCTAATAAATCTACACCTCATTTTTATTTATTTTATTAATGTGTCTTTTTTTGCCTGTATATTTTTCATGTTTTTTGTGTTTTTCATTTATTTTTGTGACTTTTGGTATTTTTGTTTATTTTTCCCTTTGCTTCCTTATTCTGTCCTTCCTTCTTTCCTTCTTTTAGCCTTCCTTCCTTCCTTCCTTCCTTTCCCTGCTTCCTTTCTCTACCCCACCCTGCCCCATGGCAGAGCAGGGTGACCAGGGGAGCAGTGGCATCAGGCCCTCCCGGACAGCCAGCAGCAAACATCCACTACCTTGCGGATGGCAGTGCCACCAAGGGGTGCAGCCCCAGGCAATATTTTGTGAAGTGGAGGTGGCAGTACTTGTTTTTTGTGTGCAGCACCACCTCCCCTCACTGCTGGCAGCAGTCAGAAGGCCTGGCAATGAATACTCCCGTGGGAGCGTCAACAGCATTGGGCAAGGGTGCGCAGGGGTGTGCGGTGTACCAGCCGAGTCCAGCGCACCATCCAGCAGCAGATGCACCGCTGGGAGGATATCCTAGATCGGGAGCAAGATCTGCTTAATTTGCTAAGCGTTGAGATTCGGGAGCTCAGTGGGTATTAATTATTTGTTGTGTTTGTATTATACAATGCTAACTTTTCTTTCCGAATAGCATGCTGCTCACATTAAATTTAGTTTACATTAAGAAAATTATTATGTGATCTAGTTTGAGTTAGGGAGGTTCTTGGCTTTACTTAATTGTACTCGTCGGTACTCAATTTAGCTGATTAGTTAGGAAGCCATTGCAAACTCCTCTGTCCTCCTGTCACCATAGTGAATGAGTGATATCAGTGAATGAGCATTCTCTATGACTTCATTTATGTAGCTCGTACAATCCCAAAGAATTTCACAGTGATGTGTAGTTGTAGTATGCATCTATGCATTACAAAGAAGGGAGACTGAGTTGGTCCATCAATGGGGTTGAGAATTGAGAATAGAATCAAAAATCATTCATTGCAATGCATTTGTTCCAAATGTATTTTTTGTTAAGTAAGTTTGGATAGGGATTTTCAGATTAGTTTGGCCAATTTAACGATAGTCGATAATAGTACCATAGGCGATCTGATTTAGATAAGTACAATGGTACTGCATTTGCCTCTTATAATAATTTTGTGGAGATTAAGGCCCTCATTACAACCCTGGCGGTCGGTGGAGAAGTGGCGGTAGTACCGCAAACAGTCTGAAAATCTGAAATTACAAGCATGGCGGTGACTGCCATGCCAAACCGCCACTTCTCCACTCCAACCGCAAGGGTGGTAACTACCGCTGGGCTGGAAACTTCGCCATGGATTTCTTGGGGTTCTGTACCGCCGCGCAATCCATGGCAGTAGTGTAGGAAAGTACCATCTTGCCTGGCATGTTACCCCCATATTTCACTGTATATATGTGTAAGGAAATGCCTCCTTGGCATGGTTGCCCCCTGACTTTTTGCCTTTGCTGATGCTATGTTTACAATTGAAAGTGTGCTGAGGCCTGCTAACCAGGCCCCAGCACCAGTGTTCTTTCCCTAACCTGTACTTTTGTATCCACAATTGGCAGACCCTGGCATCCAGATAAGTCCCTTGTAACTGGTACTCCTAGTACCAAGGGCCCTGATGCCAATGAAGGTCTCTAAGGGCTGCAGCATGTCTTATGCCACCCTGGAGACCCCTCACTCAGCACAGACACACTGCTTACCAGCTTGTGTGTGCTAGTGAGGACAAAACGAGTAAGTCGACATGGCACTCCCCTCAGGGTGCCATGCCAGCCTCTCACTGCCTATGCAGTATAGGTAAGACACCCCTCTAGC
Source organism: Pleurodeles waltl (assembly GCF_031143425.1). Classification (NCBI taxonomy): domain Eukaryota; kingdom Metazoa; phylum Chordata; class Amphibia; order Caudata; family Salamandridae; genus Pleurodeles; species Pleurodeles waltl. Next base: position 808,155,316 of record NC_090440.1, read on the forward strand.
AGGCCTTACAGCCCTAAGGCAGGGTGCACTATACCATAGGTGAGGGTACCAGTGCATGAGCATGGTACCCCTACAGTGTCTAAACAAAATCTTAGACATTGTGAGTGCAGGGTAGCCATAAGAGTATATGGTCTGGGAGTCTGTCAAACACGAACTCCACAGCACCATAATGGCTACACTGAAAACTGGGAAGTTTGGTATCAAACTTCTCAGCACAATAAATGCACACTGATGCCAGTGTACATTTTATTGTAAAATACACCACAGAGGGCACCTTAGAGGTGCCCCCTGAAACTTAACCGACTATCTGTGTAGGCTGACTAGTTTTAGCAGCCTGCCACAAACCGAGACATGTTGCTGGCCCCATGGGGAGAGTGCCTTTGTCACTCTGAGGCCAGTAACAAAGCCTGCACTGGGTGGAGATGCTAACACCTCCCCCAGGCAGGAATTGTCACACCTGGCGGTGAGCCTCAAAGGCTCACCTCCTTTGTGCCAACCCAGCAGGACACTCCAGCTAGTGGAGTTGCCCGCCCCCTCCGGCCAGGCCCCACTTTTGGCGGCAAGGCCGGAGGAAATAATGAGAAAAACAAGGAGGAGTCACTGGCCAGTCAGGACAGCCCCTAAGGTGTCCTGAGCTGAAGTGACTCTAACTTTTAGAAATCCTCCATCTTGCAGATGGAGGATTCCCCCAATAGGGTTAGGATTGTGTCCCCCTCCCCTTGGGAGGAGGCACAAAGAGGGTGTACCCACCCTCAGGGCTAGTAGCCATTGGCTACTAACCCCCCAGACCTAAACACGCCCTTAAATTTAGTATTTAAGGGCTACCCTGAACCCTAGAAAATTAGATTCCTGCAACTACAAGAAGAAGGACTGCCTAGCTGAAAACCCCTGCAGAGGAAGACCAGAAGACGACAACTGCCTTGGCTCCAGAAACTCACCGGCCTGTCTCCTGCCTTCCAAAGATCCTGCTCCAGCGACGCCTTCCAAAGGGACCAGCGACCTCGACATCCTCTGAGGACTGCCCCTGCTTCGAAACGACAAGAAACTCCCGAGGACAGCGGACCTGCTCCAAGAAAAGCTGCAACTTTGTTTCCAGCAGCTTTAAAGAACCCTGCAAGCTCCCCGCAAGAAGCGTGAGACTTGCAACACTGCACCCGGCGACCCCGACTCGGCTGGTGGCGATCCAACACCTCAGGAGGGACCCCAAGACTACTCTAAGACTGTGAGTACAAAAACCTGTCCCCCCTGAGCCCCCACAGCGCCGCCTGCAGAGGGAATCCCGAGGCTTCCCCTGACCGCGACTCTTTGAATCCTAAGTCCCGACACCTGGGAGAGACCCTGCACCCGCAGCCCCCAGGACCTGAAGGACCGGACTTTCACTGGAGGAGTGACCCCCAGGAGTCCCTCTCCCTTGACCAAGTGGAGGTTTCCCCGAGGAACCCCCCCCTTGCCTGCCTGCAGCGCTGAAGAGATCCCTAGATCTCCCATTGACTTCCATTACAAACCCGACGCTTGTTTCTACACTGCACCCGGCCGCCCCCGCGCTGCTGAGGGTGAAATTTCTGTGTGGGCTTGTGTCCCCCCCGGTGCCCTACAAAACCCCCCTGGTCTGCCCTCCGAAGACGCGGGTACTTACCTGCAAGCAGACCGGAACCGGGGCACCCCCTTCTCTCCATTCTAGCCTATGTGTTTTGGGCACCACTTTGAACTCTGCACCTGACCGGCCCTGAGCTGCTGGTGTGGTGACTTTGGGGTTGCTCTGAACCCCCAACGGTGGGCTACCTTGGACCAAGAACTAAGCCCTGTAAGTGTCTTACTTACCGGGTTAACCTAACAAATACTTACCTCCCCTAGGAACTGTGAAAATTGTACTGTGTCCACTTTTAAAACAGCTATTTGTGAATAACTTGAAAAGTATACATGCAATTTTGATGATTTGAAGTTCCTAAAGTACTTACCTGCAATACCTTTCGAATGAGATATTACATGTAGAATTTGAACCTGTGGTTCTTAAAATAAACTAAGAAAAGATATTTTTCTATATAAAAACCTATTGGCTGGATTTGTCTCTGAGTGTGTGTACCTCATTTATTGTCTATGTGTATGTACAACAAATGCTTAACACTACTCCTTGGATAAGCCTACTGCTCGACCACACTACCACAAAATAGAGCATTAGTATTATCTCTTTTTGCCACTATCTTACCTCTAAGGGGAACCCTTGGACTCTGTGCATGCTATTCCTTACTTTGAAATAGCACATACAGAGCCAACTTCCGACATTGGTGGATCAGCGGTGGGGTACAAGACTTTGCATTTGCTGGACTACTCAGCCAATACCTGATCACACGACAAATTCCAAAATTGTCATTAGAAATTCATTTTTGCAATTTGAAATTTTTCTAAATTCTTAAAAGTCCTGCTAGGGCCTTGTGTGTTAAGTCCCTGTTTAGCATTGTCTTTTAAAGTTAAAAGTTTGTTAAAAGTTTGAAATTAGATTCTAGAAACAGTTTTAGATTCTTTAAAAAGTATTCCAACTCTTAGCAGAATAATGTCTGATACAGAGATGCAGGTGGTGGAACTCGACACCACACCTTACCTCCATCTTAAGATGAGGGAGCTAAGGTCTCTCTGTAATATAAAGAAAATAACCATTGGCTCCAGACCTACCAAAATTCAGCTCCAGGAGCTGTTGGCAGAGTTTGAAAAAGCCAACCCCTCTGATGATGACATCACAGAGGAAGAAATTAGTGACTTGGAGGCCAATGTCCCTCCTCCAGTCCTAAATAGGGAGAACAGGACCCCTCAAGTCCTGTCTCCAACTGTGTTAGTCAGAAATAGTGAGTCCCTCACAGGAGGGTCCCACATTTCTGAAATCACTGAGGATGCTCTCAGTGAAGATGACCTCCTGTTAGCCAGGATGGCCAAAAGATTGGCTTTAGAGAGACAGCTCCTAGCCATAGAAAGGGAAAGACAAGAGATGGGCCTAGGACCCATCAATGGTGGCAGCAATATAAATAGGGTCAGAGATTCTCCTGACATGTTAAAAATCCCCAAAGGGATTGTGACAAAATATGAAGATGGTGATGACATCACCAAATGGTTCACAGCTTTTGAGAGGGCTTGTGTAACCAGAAAAGTGAACAGATCTCACTGGGGTGCTCTCCTTTGGGAAATGTTCACTGGAAAGTGTAGGGATAGACTCCTCACACTCTCTGGAAAAGATGCAGAATCTTATGACCTCATGAAGGGTACCCTGATTGAGGGCTTTGGATTCTCCACTGAGGAGTACAGGATTAGGTTCAGGGGGGCTCAAAAATCCTCGAGCCAGACCTGGGTTGACTTTGTTGACTACTCAGTGAAAACACTAGATGGTTGGATTCAAGGCAGTGGTGTAAGTAATTATGATAGGCTGTACAATTTATTTGTGAAAGAACACCTGTTAAGTAATTGTTTCAATGATAAACTGCATCAGCATCTGGTAGACCTAGGACCAATTTCTCCCCAAGAATTGGGAAAGAAGGCGGACCATTGGGTCAAGACAAGGGTGTCCAAGACTTCAACAGGGGGTGACCAAAAGAAAGGGGTCACAAAGACTCCCCAGGGGAAGGGTGATGAGACAACCAAAACTAAAAATAGTAAAGAGTCTTCTACAGGCCCCCAAAAACCTGCACAGGAGGGTGGGCCCAGAGCCTCTTCACAAAACAATGGGTACAAGGGTAAAAACTTTGATCCCAAAAAGGCCTGGTGTCATAGCTGTAAACAGCATGGACACCAAACTGGAGACAAGGCCTGTCCCAAGAAAGGTTCCACTCCAAACTCACATCCAGGTAACACTGGTATGGCTAGTCTCCAAGTGGGATCAACAGTGTGCCCAGAGCAAATCAGGGTCCACACTGAAGCTACTCTAGTTTCTGAGGGTGGGGTGGATTTAGCCACACTAGCTGTCTGGCCGCCTAACATGCAAAAATACAGACAGCAACTCTTAATTAATGGGACTAGAATAGAGGGCCTGAGGGATACAGGTGCCAGTGTCACCATGGTGACAGAGAAACTGGTTTCCCCTGGCCAATACCTGACTGGAAAAACTTACACAGTCACCAACGCTGACAATCAGAGAAAAGTACATCCCATGGCAATGGTTACTTTAGAATGGGGAGGGGTCAATGGCCTGAAACAGGTGGTGGTCTCCTCAAATATCCCAGTGGACTGTCTGCTTGGAAATGACCTGGAGTCCTCAGCATGGGCTGAGGTAGAGCTAAAAACCCATGCAGCAATGCTGGGTATCCCTGAACTGGTGTGTGTGAAAACAAGAGCACAATGCAAGGCACAGGGTGAACAAGTAGAGCTGGAGTCTGGAAGAATGGCCCAGCCTACCAAGAGAACAGGAAAGTCAGTTGGGAAACCAACTACAACCCAGCAAAAGAAAGGGAACCTCTCTTCTCAGGAAGAAGTTCTGCCCTCTGAGGGAACTGAGCCTTTGGAGCTTGAACCTTATCAGGTTGAGCTCTTAGGCCCAGGGGGACCCTCAAGGGAGGAGCTGTGTAAGGGACAAGAAACCTGTCCCTCTCTTGAAGGCCTTAGGCAGCAAGCTGCTGAAGAGTCCAAAGGCAAGAAAAATGGAACGCATAGGGTCTATTGGGAAGATGGACTCCTGTACACTGAGGCCAGAGACCCCAAACCTGGTGCCACTAGGAGAGTGGTAGTGCCTCAGCTGTTCAGGAAGTTCATCCTAACATTGGCCCATGACATTCCCCTTGCTGGACATTTGGGACAAACCAAGACGTGGGAGAGGTTAGTCAACCACTTCTACTGGCCCAATATGTCCAACATGGGTAAGGAGTTTTGCCTCTCCTGCCCCACCTGTCAAGCCAGTGGTAAGACAGGTGGGCACCCAAAGGCCCCCCTCATTCCACTTCCAGTGGTGGGGGTTCCCTTTGAAAGAGTGGGTGTGGACATAGTTGGTCCACTAGAACCTCCCACAGCCTCAGGAAATATGTATATCCTGGTAGTAGTGGATCATGCTACCAGGTATCCTGAAGCTATTCCCCTTAGGTCGACTACTGCCCCTGCAGTAGCCAAGGCCCTCATTGGTATCTTTACCAGAGTGGGTTTCCCTAAGGAGGTGGTGTCTGACAGAGGTACCAACTTCATGTCAGCCTACCTAAAGCATATGTGGAATGAGTGTGGAGTGACTTATAAATTCACTACACCATACCATCCCCAAACTAATGGCTTGGTTGAGAGATTCAACAAGACATTAAAAGGCATGATCATGGGGCTCCCAGAAAAACTCAAAAGGAGATGGGATGTCCTCTTGCCATGTCTGCTTTTCGCTTACAGAGAGGTGCCACAGAAGGGAGTAGGATTCTCACCCTTTGAACTTCTGTTTGGTCATCCTGTAAGGGGACCACTTGCCCTTGTTAAAGAAGGCTGGGAGAGACCTCTCCATGAGCCTAAACAGGACATAGTGGACTATGTACTTGGCCTTCGCTCTAGAATGGCAGAGTACATGGAAAAGGCAACCAAAAACCTTGAGGCCAGCCAACAGCTCCAGAAGTTTTGGTATGACCAAAAGGCTGCACTGGTTGAGTTCCAACCAGGGCAGAAAGTCTGGGTTCTGGAGCCTGTGGCTCCCAGGGCACTCCAGGACAAATGGAGTGGCCCTTACCCAGTACTAGAGAGGAAGAGTCAGGTCACCTACTTGGTGGACCTGGGCACAAGCAGGAGCCCCAAGAGGGTGATCCATGTAAACCGCCTTAAGCTCTTCCACGACAGGGCTGATGTCAATCTGTTGATGGTAACAGATGAGGCTCAGGAGGCAGAGAGTGAACCTCTCCCTGATCTTCTGTCATCAGACCCAAAAGATGGTACAGTAGATGGAGTGATCTACTCAGACACCCTCTCTGGCCAACAGCAAGCTGATTGTAGGAGAGTCCTACAACAGTTTCCTGAACTCTTCTCCTTAACCCCTGGTCAGACACACCTGTGTACCCATGATGTGGACACAGGAGACAGCATGCCTGTCAAGAACAAAATCTTTAGACAATCTGACCATGTTAAAGAAAGCATCAAGGTGGAAGTCCACAAGATGCTGGAATTGGGAGTAATTGAGCGCTCTGACAGCCCCTGGGCTATCCCAGTGGTCTTAGTCCCCAAACCTCACACCAAAGATGGAAAGAAAGAGATGAGGTTTTGTGTGGACTACAGAGGGCTCAATTCTGTCACCAAAACAGATGCCCATCCAATTCCAAGAGCTGATGAGCTCATTGATAAATTAGGTGCTGCCAAATTTCTAAGTACCTTTGACTTGTCAGCAGGGTACTGGCAAATAAAAATGGCACCTGGAGCAAAAGAAAAGACAGCATTCTCCACACCTGATGGGCATTATCAGTTTACTGTTATGCCCTTTGGTTTAAAGAATGCCCCTGCCACCTTCCAAAGGTTGGTGAATCAAGTCCTTGCTGGCTTGGAGTCCTTTAGCACAGCTTATCTTGATGATATTGCTGTCTTTAGCTCCACCTGGCAGGATCACCTGGTCCACCTGAAGAAGGTTTTGAAGGCTCTGCAATCTGCAGGCCTCTCTATCAAGGCATCCAAATGCCAGATAGGACAGGGAACTGTGGTTTACTTGGGCCACCTTGTAGGTGGAGGCCAAGTTCAGCCACTCCAACCCAAGATCCAGACTATTCTGGACTGGGTAGCTCCAAAAACCCAGACTCAAGTCAGGGCATTCCTTGGCTTGACTGGGTATTACAGGAGGTTTGTGAAGGGATATGGATCCATTGTGACAGCCCTCACTGAACTCACCTCCAAGAAAATGCCCAAGAAAGTGAACTGGACTGTGGAATGCCAACAGGCCTTTGACACCCTGAAACAAGCAATGTGCTCAGCACCAGTTCTAAAAGCTCCAGATTATTCTAAGCAGTTCATTGTGCAGACTGATGCCTCTGAACATGGGATAGGGGCAGTTTTGTCCCAAACAAATGATGATGGCCTTGACCAGCCTGTTGCTTTCATTAGCAGGAGGTTACTCCCCAGGGAGCAGCGTTGGAGTGCCATTGAGAGGGAGGCCTTTGCTGTGGTTTGGTCCCTGAAGAAGCTGAGACCATACCTCTTTGGGACTCACTTCCTAGTTCAAACTGACCACAGACCTCTCAAATGGCTGATGCAAATGAAAGGTGAAAATCCTAAACTGTTGAGGTGGTCCATCTCCCTACAGGGAATGGACTTTATAGTGGAACACAGACCTGGGACTGCCCATGCCAATGCAGATGGCCTTTCCAGGTTCTTCCACTTAGAAAATGAAGACTCTCTTGGGAAAGGTTAGTCTCATCCTCTTTCGTTTGGGGGGGGGTTGTGTAAGGAAATGCCTCCTTGGCATGGTTGCCCCCTGACTTTTTGCCTTTGCTGATGCTATGTTTACAATTGAAAGTGTGCTGAGGCCTGCTAACCAGGCCCCAGCACCAGTGTTCTTTCCCTAACCTGTACTTTTGTATCCACAATTGGCAGACCCTGGCATCCAGATAAGTCCCTTGTAACTGGTACTCCTAGTACCAAGGGCCCTGATGCCAAGGAAGGTCTCTAAGGGCTGCAGCATGTCTTATGCCACCCTGGAGACCCCTCACTCAGCACAGACACACTGCTTACCAGCTTGTGTGTGCTAGTGAGGACAAAACGAGTAAGTCGACATGGCACTCCCCTCAGGGTGCCATGCCAGCCTCTCACTGCCTATGCAGTATAGGTAAGACACCCCTCTAGCAGGCCTTACAGCCCTAAGGCAGGGTGCACTATACCATAGGTGAGGGTACCAGTGCATGAGCATGGTACCCCTACAGTGTCTAAACAAAACCTTAGACATTGTGAGTGCAGGGTAGCCATAAGAGTATATGGTCTGGGAGTCTGTCAAACACGAACTCCACAGCACCATAATGGCTACACTGAAAACTGGGAAGTTTGGTATCAAACTTCTCAGCACAATAAATGCACACTGATGCCAGTGTACATTTTATTGTAAAATACACCACAGAGGGCACCTTAGAGGTGCCCCCTGAAACTTAACCGACTATCTGTGTAGGCTGACTAGTTTTAGCAGCCTGCCACAAACCGAGACATGTTGCTGGCCCCATGGGGAGAGTGCCTTTGTCACTCTGAGGCCAGTAACAAAGCCTGCACTGGGTGGAGATGCTAACACCTCCCCCAGGCAGGAATTGTCACACCTGGCGGTGAGCCTCAAAGGCTCACCTCCTTTGTGCCAACCCAGCAGGACACTCCAGCTAGTGGAGTTGCCCGCCCCCTCCGGCCAGGCCCCACTTTTGGCGGCAAGGCCGGAGGAAATAATGAGAAAAACAAGGAGGAGTCACTGGCCAGTCAGGACAGCCCCTAAGGTGTCCTGAGCTGAAGTGACTCTAACTTTTAGAAATCCTCCATCTTGCAGATGGAGGATTCCCCCAATAGGGTTAGGATTGTGTCCCCCTCCCCTTGGGAGGAGGCACAAAGAGGGTGTACCCACCCTCAGGGCTAGTAGCCATTGGCTACTAACCCCCCAGACCTAAACATGCCCTTAAATTTAGTATTTAAGGGCTACCCTGAACCCTAGAAAATTAGATTCCTGCAACTACAAGAAGAAGGACTGCCTAGCTGAAAACCCCTGCAGAGGAAGACCAGAAGACGACAACTGCCTTGGCTCCAGAAACTCACCGGCCTGTCTCCTGCCTTCCAAAGATCCTGCTCCAGCGACGCCTTCCAAAGGGACCAGCGACCTCGACATCCTCTGAGGACTGCCCCTGCTTCGAAACGACAAGAAACTCCCGAGGACAGCGGACCTGCTCCAAGAAAAGCTGCAACTTTGTTTCCAGCAGCTTTAAAGAACCCTGCAAGCTCCCCGCAAGAAGCGTGAGACTTGCAACACTGCACCCGGCGACCCCGACTCGGCTGGTGGCGATCCAACACCTCAGGAGGGACCCCAAGACTACTCTAAGACTGTGAGTACAAAAACCTGTCCCCCCTGAGCCCCCACAGCGCCGCCTGCAGAGGGAATCCCGAGGCTTCCCCTGACCGCGACTCTTTGAATCCTAAGTCCCGACACCTGGGAGAGACCCTGCACCCGCAGCCCCCAGGACCTGAAGGACCGGACTTTCACTGGAGGAGTGACCCCCAGGAGTCCCTCTCCCTTGACCAAGTGGAGGTTTCCCCGAGGAACCCCCCCCTTGCCTGCCTGCAGCGCTGAAGAGATCCCTAGATCTCCCATTGACTTCCATTACAAACCCGACGCTTGTTTCTACACTGCACCCGGCCGCCCCCGCGCTGCTGAGGGTGAAATTTCTGTGTGGGCTTGTGTCCCCCCCGGTGCCCTACAAAACCCCCCTGGTCTGCCCTCCGAAGACGCGGGTACTTACCTGCAAGCAGACCGGAACCGGGGCACCCCCTTCTCTCCATTCTAGCCTATGTGTTTTGGGCACCACTTTGAACTCTGCACCTGACCGGCCCTGAGCTGCTGGTGTGGTGACTTTGGGGTTGCTCTGAACCCCCAACGGTGGGCTACCTTGGACCAAGAACTAAGCCCTGTAAGTGTCTTACTTACCGGGTTAACCTAACAAATACTTACCTCCCCTAGGAACTGTGAAAATTGTACTAAGTGTCCACTTTTAAAACAGCTATTTGTGAATAACTTGAAAAGTATACATGCAATTTTGATGATTTGAAGTTCCTAAAGTACTTACCTGCAATACCTTTCGAATGAGATATTACATGTAGAATTTGAACCTGTGGTTCTTAAAATAAACTAAGAAAAGATATTTTTCTATATAAAAACCTATTGGCTGGATTTGTCTCTGAGTGTGTGTACCTCATTTATTGTCTATGTGTATGTACAACAAATGCTTAACACTACTCCTTGGATAAGCCTACTGCTCGACCACACTACCACAAAATAGAGCATTAGTATTATCTCTTTTTGCCACTATCTTACCTCTAAGGGGAACCCTTGGACTCTGTGCATGCTATTCCTTACTTTGAAATAGCACATACAGAGCCAACTTCCGACAATATGTTGTTTTAGTTGTATGTGTCAGCCAGGGCCCCAGTGCTCATAAGTGTGCCCTGTATGTGTTACCTGTGTTATGACTAACTGTCTCACTGAGGCTCTGCTAATCATAACCTCAGTGGTTATGCTCTCTCATTTCTTTCCAAAAACAGGCTAGTGACCAATTTTACCAATTTACATTGGCATACTAGAACACCCTTATAATTCCCTAGTATATGGTACTGAGGTACCCAGGGTATTTTGGTTCCAGGAGATCCCTATGGGCTGCAGCATTTCTTTTGCCACCCATAGGGAGCTCTGACAATTCTTACACAGGCCTGCCACTGCAGCCTGTGTGAAATAACGTCCACGTTATTTCACAGCCATTTTACACTGCACTTAAGTAACTTATAAGTCACCTATATGTCTAACCTTTACCTGGTAAAGGTTGGGTGCTAAGTTACTTAGTGTGTTGGCACCCTGGCACTAGCCAAGGTGCCCCCACATTGTTCAGGGCCAATTCCCCGGACTTTGTGAGTGCGGGGACACCATTACACGCGTGCACTATACATAGGTCACTACATATGTATAGCTCCACAATGGTAACTCCGAATATGGCCATGTAACATGTCTAAGATCATGGAATTGCCCCACCAATGCCATCCTGGTATTGGGGAGACAATCCCATGATTCCCCGGGTCTCTAGCACAGACCCGGGTACTGCCAAACTGCCTTTCCCGGGGTTCACTGCAGCTGCTGCTGCCAACCCCTCAGACAGGTTTCTGCCCTCCTGGGGAACAGCCAGGCTTGGCCCAGGAAGGCAGAACAAAGGGCTTCCTCAGAGAGAGGGTGTTACACCCTCTCCCTTTGGAATAAGGTGTCAGGGCTGGGGAGGAGTAGCCTCCCCCAGCCACTGGAAATGCTTTGATGGGCACAGATGGTGCCCATCTCTGCATAAGCCAGTCTACACCGGTTCAGGGATCCCTCAGCCCTGCTCTGGCGCGAAACTGGACAAAGGAAAGGGGAGTGACCACTCCCCTGACCTGCACCTCCCCTGGGAGGTGTACAGAGCTCCTCCAGTGTGCTCCAGACCTCTGCCATCTTGGAAACAGAGGTGCTGCTGGCACACTGGACTGCTCTGAGTGGCCAGGGCCAGCAGGTGGTGTCAGAGACTCCTTCTGATAGGCTCCTTCACGTGTTGCTAGCCTATCTTCTCTCCTAAGTAGCCAAACCTACTTTTCTGGCTATTTCGGGTCTCTGCTTTGGGGAATTCCTTAGATAACGAATGCAAGAGCTCATCAGAGTTCCTCTGCATCTCTCTCTTCACCTTCTGCCAAGGAATCGACTGCTGACCGCGCTGGAAGCCTGCAAAACTGCAACAAAGTAGCAAAAACGACTACTGCGACATTGTAACGCTGATCTTGCCGCCTTCTCGACTGTTTTCCTGGTGGTGCATGCTGTGGGGGTAGTCTGCCTCCTCTCTGCACTAGAAGCTCAGAAGAAATCTCCCGTGGTTTGACGGAATCTTCCCCCTGCAACCGCAGGCACCAAAGAACTGCATCACCGGTCCTCTGGATCTCCTCTCAGCACGACGAGCGAGGTCCCTTGAACTCAGCAACTCTGTCCAAGTGACTCCCACAGTCCAGTGACTCTTCAGTCCAAGTTTGGTGGAGGTAAGTCCTTGCCTTCCCACTCTAGACTGCATTGCTGGGAACCGCGTGTTTTGCAGCTACTCCGGCTCCTGTGCACTCACCGAGGATTTCCTTCGTGCACAGCCAAGCCTGGGTCCCCGGCACTCTAACCTGCATTGCACAACCTCCTGAGTTGTCCTCCGGCGGCGTGGGACTCTCTTGTGCAACTCCGGGTGAGCACTGATTCACTCCACTTCGTAGTGCCTGTTCCGGCACTTCTGCGGGAGCTGCTTGCTTCTGAGTGGGCTCTTTGTCTTGCTGGACGCCCCCTCAAGCAATTGGTGACATCCTGGTCCCTCCTGGGCCACAGCAGTTTCCAAAAACCCTAACCGTGACCCTTGCAGCTAGCAAGGCTTGTTTGCGGTCTTTCTGCGGGAAAACACTTCTGCACAACTCTTCACGACGTGGGACATCCATCCTCCAAAGGGGAAGTTTCTAGCCCTTGTCGTTCGTGTAGAATCCTCAGCTTCTACCATCCGGTGGCAGCTTCTTTGCATCCACAGCTGGCATTTACTGGGCATCTGCCCACTCCCGACTTGATCGTGACTTTTGGACTTGGTCCCCTTGTTCCACAGGTACTCTCGTCTGGAAATCCATCGTTGTTGCATTGCTGGTGTTGGTCTTTCCTGCAGAATTCCCCTATCACGACTTATGTGCTCTTTGGGGAACTTAGGTGCACTTTGCACCCACTTTTCAGGGTCTTGGGGTGGGCTATGTTTCTAACCCTCATGTTTTCTTACAGTCCCAGCGACCCTCTACGAGGTCACATAGGTTTGGGTCCATTCGTGGTTCGCATTCCACTTCTAGAGTATATGGTTTGTGTTGCCCCTATCCCAATGTGCCCCCATTGCATTCTATTGTGACTATACATAGTTTGCACTGTTTTCTATTGCTATTACTGCATATTTTGGTATTGTGTACATATATATTGTGTATATTTGCTATCCTCATACTGAGGGTACTCACTGAGGTACTTTGGCATATTGTCATAAAAATAAAGTACCTTTATTTTTAGTATATCTGTGTATTGTGTTTTCTTATGATATTGTGCATATGACACTAGTGGTACTGTAGGAGCTTCACTCGTCTCCTAGTTCATCCTAAGCTGCTCTGCTAAGCTACCTTTTCTATCAGCCTAAGATGCTAGACACCCCTCTACACTAATAAGGGATACCTGGGCCTGGTGCAAGGTGTAAGTACCCCTTGGTACTCACTACAAGCCAGTCCAGTCTCCTACATTGGTTGTGCAGCGGTGGGATAAGTACTTTGCAACTACTTACCACTTTTGTCATTGTACTTTTCATAAGAGAAAAATATACAAAACAAGTTCAGTGTATGTACACCTAACCAAAAAGTTTTGCTTTTCTTCTCTCGCTTCTTTACTAAGTGCTGAAAAGTACCTCCAAATTTTCAAAAAGTTCTTAAAAAGTTTTAAAAGTTTTTTTCTGTCCTTTAAAAAGTTCTGAAAACTTTTTCTTTCTTTTTCTGTCCCTTAAACCTTTTCTATTATGTCTGGTACAGGTCAAACTCTGGATCTGTCCAAGACTGCTTATGACCACCTTAGCTGGAAGGCAGCAAGGAGTCTCTGTGTAGAAAGAGGTTTAGGGGTAGGGAAGAATCCCTCTAGAGAACTATTAGTTAACATGCTAGTTGAACAAGATAAGACTTTTGTTGGCACTTCTGGTGAGAAATTAGCTGATGGTTCCCACTCTGATTCTGGGGCACCCCCAGCAAAAGATTTTGGAGGGAATCTTTCCAACCTGCCCCTTAGCAGGCCACCTAGCATAGCTGGTACTGATGTGAATTCACATCACAGTAAAAGTGTTGCTTCACATCACAGTAATAGTGTTGCTTCTCATCACAGTAGAAGTGTCACTTCTGTAGGCCAGAATGTTAGTGTGCCATCTGTTAGGGCTAGGTCTCCCTCTGTTCATTCTCACCATTCTTCTGTTTCAAGACATGCCCAACCCACCCACCCTGATGACAGAATGTTAGAAAGGGAGCTCAATAGATTGAGAGTGGAACAATCCAGGCTGAAGCTCAAGAAGCAACAGCTGGATTTAGATAGGCAGTCCTTGGAGATAGAAAGAGAAGGACAGAAATTGGGTTTTGAAACCCATGGTGGCAGCAGCAGTATTCCAAATAGTCATCCTGCAAAAGCGCATGATTCTAGGAATCTGCGCAAGATAGTTCCCCCTTACAAGGAGGGGGATGACATTAACAAGTGGTTTGCTGCACTTGAGAGGGCCTGTGTTGTTCAGGAGGTCCCTCAAGGGCAGTGGGCTGCTATCCTATGGCTATCTTTCAGTGGAAAGGGTAGGGATAGGCTCCTTACTGTAAAGGAAAGTGATGCCAATAATTTTACAGTTCTTAAGAATGCACTCCTAGATGGTTATGGCTTAACCACTGAACAGTACAGGATGAAGTTCAGAGAAACCAAAAAGGAGTCTTCACAAGACTGGGTAGACTTTGTTGACCTTTCAGTGAAGGCCTTGGAGGGGTGGTTACATGGCAGTAAAGTTGCTGACTATGAAAGCCTGTATAACTTAATCCTGAGAGAGCATATTCTTAATAATTGTGTGTCTGATTTGTTACACCAGTACCTGGTAGACTCTGATCTGACCTCTCCCCAAGAATTGGGAAAGAAGGCAGATAAATGGGTCAGAACAAGGATGAACAGGAAAGTTCATACAGGGGGTGACAAAGATGGCAGGAAGAAGGATGGTAAGCCTTCTGACAAGGGTGGGGACACATCTAAAAATGAGTCTTCATCAGGCCCACAAAAACACTCTGGTGGGGGTGGTGGGCCCAAATCCTCTTCAAATCAAAACAAAGAAAAGAAACCATGGTGCTATTTATGTAAAATAAAAGGCCATTGGACAACAGATCCCAGTTGTCCAAAGAAAAGCACCAAGCCTCCTACCACTACAACCCCTTCTGCTACACCTAGTGCCCCTAGTAATAGCGGTGGTGGTGGGAGCAAACCTACTAATAGCCAATCCAAGGGAGTAGCTGGGCTCACTTTTGGTAATTTAGTTGGGGTTGGTCTTGTTAGGGAGACCACAGAGGCTGTGTTAGTCTCTGAGGGGGCTATTGATTTAGCCACCTTGGTTGCTTGTCCCCTTAATATGGATAAGTACAAGCAACTACCCCTATTAAATGGTGTTGAGGTTCAGGCCTACAGGGACACAGGTGCCAGTGTTACCATGGTAATAGAGAAACTGGTCCACCTTGAACAACACCTACTTGGTCACCAGTACCAAGTAACCGATGCTCATAACAACACACTTAGCCACCCCATGGCTGTTGTAAATCTCAACTGGGGGGGGGGGGGCATTACTGGTCCAAAGAAAGTTGTGGTTGCCTCAGATTTACCTGTAGACTGTCTACTAGGAAATGATTTAGAGACATCAGCTTGGTCAGATGTGGAGTTGGAAGCTCATGCAGCAATGCTGGGCATTCCAGGGCATATTTTTGCTTTAACCAGGGCTCAGGCCAAAAAGCAAAAAGGACAGGGTGACTTGGATCCTGGAAGAATGGACCAAGTGCTCCCTAAAGCTAGGGTAAAGTAAAGGTAAATCACTACCTACTATGCCTCCCTCTACAGTGGATTCAACTTCTGAGGAAGAAGAATTTCCACCCTGTGCAGAACCTACACCAGAGGAGCTGGAAGCAGACACTGCTGAGCTTTTGGGTGAAGGGGGGCCTGCCAGGGAGGAGCTGAGTGTGGCACAGCATACCTGTCCCACACTAGAGGGTCTAAGGCAGCAAGCTGTCAAACAAGCAAATGGGGATGTCAGTGACTCTCACAGAGTTTACTGGGAGGACAACCTCTTGTACACTGAAGCAAGGGATCCAAAACCTGGAGCTGCCAGGAGTTTGGTGATTCCTCAGGAGTACAGAAAGTTCCTCCTAACTCTAGCCAACGACATTCCCTTAGCTGGACATTTGGGACAAATGAAAACTTGGGACAGGCTTGTCCCCTTATTTCATTGGCCTAGAATGTCAGAGGACACAAAGGAATTTTGTAAGTCCTGTGAAACCTGTCAAGCCAGTGGCAAGACAGGTGGCAACCCAAAGGCACCCCTTATCCCACTGCCTGTGGTTGGGGTTCCCTTTGAAAGGGTAGGGGTTGACATAGTTGGCCCCCTTGACCCTCCTACTGCTTCAGGCAATAGGTTTATCTTGGTGGTAGTGGACCATGCCACCAGATATCCTGAAGCAATTCCTCTAAGGACCACTACAGCTCCTGCAGTGGCAAAGGCCCTCCTGGGAATCTTTTCCAGGGTGGCTTCCCAAAAGAGGTGGTATCAGACAGGGGAAGCAATTTCATGTCTGCTTACTTAAAGGCCATGTGGAAGGAATGTGGTGTGACATACAAGTTCACCACACCCTATCATCCACAAACAAATGGACTGGTGGAGAGATTTAACAAAACTCTCAAAGGTATGATAATGGGACTCCCTGAAAAACTCCGCAGGAGATGGGATATCCTGTTACCTTGCCTCCTTTTTGCTTACAGGGAGGTACCCCAAAAAGGAGTGGGCTTCAGCCCCTTTGAACTCCTATTTGGACACCCTGTAAGAGGTCCTCTAACACTTGTTAAGGAGGGTTGGGAACAACCTTTAAAAGCTCCAAAGCAAGACATAGCGGACTATGTACTAGGCCTAAGATCTAGGATGGCTGAGTACATGAAAAAGGCCAGTAAAAACCTTCAGGCCAGCCAAGAGCTCCAAAAGCAATGGCATGACCAGAAGGCTGTTTTGGTTCAGTACCAACCAGGGCAGAAAGCGTGGGTCTTGGAGCCTGTGGCCCCAAGAGCACTCCAAGACAAATGGAGTGGACCCCACATAATTGTTGAAAAAAAGGGGGAAGTCACCTACTTAGATGACTTAGGCACTGCCAGGAGTCCCCTTAGGGTGCTCCATGGCAATCGCCTGAAACCCTCCTATGACAGGGCTGATCTCACCCTGCTCATGGCAACAGATGAGGGACAGGAAGAAGAGAGTGACCCTCTCCCTGATCTCTTCTCTTCCACAGAACAAGATGCTCTAGTGGAAGGTGTAGTTTCGGCAGATTGTCTTACTGCTGAGCAGAAAGACCACTGCATAAATCTCCTGGGTCAGTTTTCTGAACTCCTCTCTACTGTGCCAGGCACCACTTCTTGGTGTGAGCACACTATAGATACTGGAGACAGCTTGCCTGTCAAAAGTAAGATCTATAGGCAGCCTGACCATGTCAGAGACTGCATAAAACAAGAGGTGCACACCCCCTCTACACTCGCCCACGCACACCCCCATGCACGCACACAAAACACAACACCCACCACCCCCCCTCCCCTAACGAATGAGCACCTTACCTTGTCCGGTGATCCTCTGGGCGGGAACGGGATCCATGGGGGCTGTTCAGTCGCCAGCTTCCCGTCACCAGCACACCTGGGACGTGATTCGGTGGGCGGTATTCTGATGACGTGGCGGTGGAGGTGGAGCAGCCTCCACTTCACCGCCAACCGCCAGTATGGCTGCTGGCAGCTTTACGTCTGACAAAGGGCGGCCGGCTGCCAGCAGTCATGATGCGCTGGGTGGGAGACCGCCTGCACTGGTGGTCTTCATCATGGCGGTACCTCGGCGGTCTTGGGAAAAGACAGCCGAGGTCCAAATGAGGCCCTAAGTGTACTGCTAATATATTTCTTTTTATCTTCTTTATTTCTTACATCAGCACTTAATGTCAAGAAGAGTGGCAGCACAGAGATTGGTCCAGTACGAGCTGGGGAAGAGGTACAAACCACCAATGCCACTGCTGAGGGCTCTGCTCATCCAAGTAACTTTTACCTCTGTACAGTATTATATACTACATTTAATTTTGCCTTGTTTATTTTTTTATAGTGTCTCCTTTTTTCCAACTCTCCTATCCAATTTTTGTTTAATTGCTGGGATCCCCGCATTCTCTTTTTTTCCTTATTTCATGTTTTTTTCTTTTTTGGGTAGCTGACTTTTTCTGGGCTGTAGTAGTCTGTATATTTCTTCTGCTTTGTTGGTGATCTTTCCTTCTCCCCTATACATCTTGTGGTGCGTTAAGACTAAAAACAGGGTTTTAGTACTCTACTGTCTACTTCAGATAGTGAGGGCCCAGGAACAAGTTAGAGAGGGCACCCTTTCGCAAGGGCACAGGTTCATGGGGCAAAGGGTGCATGGGAGAGATGCTGAGGGTTAGGGGGGTGAGGCCACTGGACCTGCTCTTCGCCAGGTCACCATCAGCTATGTCTTGGGGGGGTCTGTCAGGAGTCCCATGGCATGATGGAACAGGTGTTGACTAAACTCTGGGAAATCAAGCAGCTACACAGAGACAAGCATTGCAACATATGTGAACATATGGAGGCCCACAATTTCAACATCGCATCCCTAACAGGGGCACTGAGGGACATACATATCACCCTGAGCAGGGCTTTTCAAAACCAGCCTACTCCTTCCTTTGGCTCATCAACACCAGGCCCGTAAACATCGGTGCCAGTCACAGGAAGGGGGGTCCTGCCAGAGGAACAAGCCACAGGCAGCCCTATCTCTGTAGCAGCTGATCCTCCCGCAAACGGGGATATCCAGAAAATAATCTAGGAGGTATGGATGGCATGACACCTACCCCTGCCAGTAATAACCTTCTCCTTAAGGTCCTCCTTTGTGTGTTATACATTCACTCTGTGGACCTATCCTGAACCACCTTCCATTTCCAGTGGGAGGAGTACTCTGGACTTTGGGCTTCCAATGGTGTGGCATCTACTCCAATGATTTCATTCACCATGACTGGCCCCTTTACATTTCTTTTTTTACGTTGGTTCATGTCACATTTATTTTCTGTTAATCTTAACAAGCTGTCTTGGCACAGGTCTCATACACCCAAACTCTGTGACCTACATTACTTTGAACAATCACATCCTGCTAATCTCAAAACTCTGAAATGCCCACATGAAGATGTTATGTTGAAGGTACCCGAACAATGAACAAAACAAGGAGTATAGACATGAAACCATACATATGACAAATGTCACATGGAAAGCATCTGGAAAACAAAGTACATTGCAATAAATCTGACACAAATAAAGCAAAATCATCAAGGTGGGGATGTGTCAAAAGCTACCTTATCAATCAACCTTAGGCTGATTATTGCAGAGTATCAGCTCCCTGGCTGTTTCCGAAATACTCAACTCCACACATTCTCACAACTACAGTTCAGTTTACAATCGCTGTCATAAGATCACATAACATACTTACACTCATGAGAAGTAGCTAAGGATGAGATCTTCTCACAAGTCAGCTCAATCCTTTTCACCACTCTCATCCTCAGTTTGCATTTCAGGATTCTCAACCGGTGGCACTGTAGGCTTGCCTTCCTCTGGGATGTATGGGATATTCCTCAGAAGGGCAATGTTGTAGAGCTTTAAGCATGCCATAGTGATCTGACACACTTTCCTGGCTGAGTAAATGAGGGCTCCATCAGTTCTGTCCAGACAGCAGAAACTTTCCTTCAGGTGCCCAAAAGCCTACTCTATTACCTGCTGTGTTCTTCAATGGGCCTCAGTGAACTAGACTTCCCCTGGCGTAGTTGGATTCTTCTGCAGTCTCAATAACCAACAACGGTCTAGATATGCTGAGTTTCCTGTGAAGGAATGGGACATAACTACAACAATGAATCACTCACTTCATGATTGCAGCACCTGACATTGCTCACACACAATCAGGACAGGCGTGACTTACCATCCAGCCAGGCCCTCTCTGGTTGCAGTTGCGAAAACACCTGGGGTATGGTACTGTTCCACATTAAGAAAGACTCATTGGCTGATCCTGGATAACAGGTACACACATGTGATATGTAGAGACCCACCAAACAGATGACTTGCATGTTGATGGAATGGAAGTTCTAAATGTTTTGATAGACTTATTCACTGACCTGTGGTGGTACCAAGCCAACTTCTGTATCATCACTTGCCCCCACCACATATGGGAGGTGGACAAAATCATAGAAGTCAACCTTCACAGTGGCTAAATCTTCACATTGAGGGAACCTGATATAGCTGTCAAAGTGTTTCAACATTGCTGAGAGGAAATCTTTCAACACCAGACTGAAAATGGATTGGGACATACCAGCAGATAGGGCCACTTTATGTTGGAAGGACCTTGTGGCCAGGAAGTGCAACAGTGACATGACTTGTACAATGGGTGGTATGCAGTATGGATTACTGTTAGATGGCATCAGATCTGGCTCCAACTGATGGCATAAGTCTACTTATTTTCCTGTCCAGACGGTACAACTGCATGACATGGCATTATTCCATGGTCTGAAGGTCTGGCAATAGACAGCAGAGAGGAAGTTGTTGCATCCTCCCTCTCCCAGGAAACCTATGTGTGAAAAGATATGATTTGGAACATTAGTCAGTATGTCTACAGTGACATAAATGATGCATGCCAACAATATCATGTGACAAAGCATGTCTCACAGGATGGACATGACACTCAGTACATATCACAGCTGGCAACTACACAAGGGTCAAATGTGACCCCGTGGTTGTCAGCACATGTGTTCACAACATGAACTATCTGCTACACAATTGCCCCTCAAACTGTGACTGTATTTTCAGACCTGCAAAAAAACGTTGGAGGTGATGGAATGTGCACCGCTGTCATATGCCATCTGTGTCCTGCAAAACACTACACTGATGGTTATGTAGTCGGACCTACACAACAAGACAGATTGAGGATGTTTGTGATGATATGAAACATATTTTGTTGTTGTGATGCATATTACAGGGCCATATACTGTATTTTAAGCTGCCAAAATGGCAGATGCCTGAACTGCTCCACTGGACATCCGGAACCGGCCACGTCCACTGGTGGAAGTCGTCCATGCGGTAGGTTGGTTGTGATGACTGTGTATGTGGTGTACGTGTACGCCCCATTGTGCAAAATCACTTGTGCAAAGTCACTTGACTCCTGACACTGCTGCCAGCAACACCTCCACCACTTCAGCTGCTGTGTGCCACTTCAGGGAACAATAATGCCACATCCAGCAGGTGAAATGCCCCCTGCTTTCTCTCCAGAGGAGCTGGAGAGGCTTGTGAGTGAGATCCTTCCCCTGTATGGACAGCTCAATCACTCACCAGAGGAGCAGGTAAGTACCTAATTGGCACAATTAACTCTGTTCAACACATTCTTTCTCTCATCATAGGCTACAATGTGGCCCTGTGTGCCAGTTACACTTCATGTATGCCTGTTGTTGCAGTCTGCATGGTATCGATTGGATGTACATGGCGCAGGTATTTGTGACCAGTACTATATGTTGTGTTCATTCACATTGTGTAGTGTGAAGTATTTTGTGGCCCTAGATCCTCCTTGTGTTGGATGCACATAACTAGGCAAGGAGACTTTACTGCCATCTAATGACATTTCTTTATTTATGATGGATGTACGTGTTAGACAACATGTATGTGCATGACAGCATGAGCTGTTTATGCATCTTGTCTGAGTCATTTGAGGATCTTTTGAGCAATGTATTTTATGCTAGAGATCTTTCACCCCACATCTGGCCTTGCCACATTGTTGTCTGGAAGGCATATCAAGACTTACTGTGCCATTCATGTTGCCACACAAACCACAAGCCAAATTGCTAATGGCCACATGATGTACTGTCATGCATGGAAGTGATAGAAATGTGAGTGTCAAGTACGTTCTGTATGCTCAGCCTGCAGAGACCAGGGCCTGCCAAATGTAGCTCTCAGTATTGGACATAGGCCAGGCTATGGGTGAGTCAACGTGCCTATGCAACTGTGGCACTATGCACACTCCCTATAGACCTGCAGATCCTGTCATGTGGCCAATATGATGCTCCAGTTGCATCAATGCCTCAGACAATTGACTAGATTAGGAATTGCTACTGAGGTAAATCCCAAAACTAGTCCATATGTGCATTTTGCATCATTGTCAATGTGTGTCTTTGACTCATGACAGATCCCTTACTCCCACAGCTCTGTTCCTACCTTCATAGAAGTCATAATTGTACTGCACAGGATTATTGCACAAATGACAGACCACAGTGCAGACAGTGTATAGATTCCTGGGATGCCATGACATGTGGCTTAGTAGCTTGAAATTGTACAATGCATACCTTTGTATGTTGGTTGCCATCTCTTTAGTTTGGAGACATATGTCCAAAGGAGTGTTGTGTGGTACCAGTACATACCACAGAAACTCACTCTGAAGTAGCATGAGTCTGCATTTGGGGGACCAGATGTCCACAAATGCACAGGGAAGGCACTTCATATGCTGACCATGCCAGCCCTTTTATTGTCAGGTATAAGAGTGAAGTCTGTACTATGCTAGTTGCCTGTAGGGACTGTGTGCAGTGAGTCAATCTTACAGAGTAGAAATGTGTTGGTCCAGTCAGGCCCAAGGAGTTTACCTTTCAGAAGCCACATTGGCGTGCAGGGTTTCGTTGTGACTCACATCACAGTACATGCTGCTGGAGCATGAGCTACCTGACATCAGTAGGCTTGGTAAGTCATTGTAGGTCATGAGCAGGGTAGTGGGTTAGTCTGCAGATGAATACAAAAGTGTGTAGTCATGTCCCTCTGCCTGAAGTTCCGGTAACGAGCCTGTTTGCTCTCTTGAATTAATAAAGTTTCAACATGATAATAGATGCGGTGACTCTCAAGCATTACAAATTTCAACAGAAAAAAGAGGCGCCATTGCCCCTTGATAGTCCTGATGAGGCCCTGACTGAAGAGGCCGAAACGTGTTGACACAATTTTGCTAGATTGAGGTCTTTAAGTCAAATGACTCAGCTAAGAAATTTAATATGCACTACATAATACCTTTCAAAAAATAAATAGGTATTTGTCAGTTGGTTGCATCTAATCCTTTAATCATCGCAATCTAGTGGATTACAATTTACAAAAGTGTAACAGTAACCACAATGAAAAGAAATGTTGCTGGGCATAACCCTCCTCTGGCATATTGCCAATAATGAGATTTGTTTTTGTTATAAATATTTGTGTATATGTAAGTAGATATCTGTGATGTGATGTATATATTGATGTATATATTTATGTTGTATATTGTCCACCGACGAGCCACTGCTGACTTTGTATAAAAATGATTTAAATAAATAAGGGAAAGTAATTTACCCATAAGGACAGTATTTAGCACTGGTCTTTTCAAGTAGTATTTGAATTCGTCCCTACCTGCTGACCACTTTTGTTTTTCCACATTCTGGCGGTGGCATACCCAGACCCTGATGAGCATCTGAAAGGAGCACAGCAGGCACAAGGGGTGAGTACAAGGCATATTTCTGCATGTCACATAGCCAGGTTGACGTGTTAGGTCCTGAAATCTCCCCCTGACGAATGGGGATGGACCATGTGTGACACACTAGATGAGTAACTGTTTGTGTAGCTATGTAATGTGGTGCACACTGATGTGCCTTGCCTATTAGCCCAGGGGCCTAGGACACAACTGGGTACTATCCACAAATAATTTGTTCTCCAGGGACAACACATGGCTTTGTACATTGGTCAATCCAGTAATGTTTGTTGTTGTAATGGGTGTAAATGTTACGCTACAAACCCCTACACCTACAGCCCAAAGAAAAAGAAGTGATGGATCTCTATCCTCAGCCATGTGTCTGTTCAAGTGAGTAAATTTATATTTGCCCCCCAGAGGCCACTTGTTTTCAGTGTGTAACGAGTGCTGGTGCCTCAGTACTGTCTGTCATGTGAAGGTGGCCATCATACACATGACAGAGCTTACATTGCTCTTTGGGTGCGGCGACAGATCAAAACTTTCCCTTAGTAAGTGGGGAATGTCAATTGACATGATGTATGTGCCACCACTGTTGCCAACATTCCTTGTGCCTAAATGTTAGCATGTGCCCCTTTCTCTTTTGGTAAAATGTGTACACTGCTGTTTCATACATGGTCTACCTGTGTCCATGGGATGATTTCTGTATTCCCTCACATATATATGTAGCCAACATGTGTTTGGAATTGGATGTATGCAGTGGGCTACTTTTCATGTACTGCCACATACAGGAGTCTGTCACCATTGATTGTTGGCTCACACATACCTTCACCAGTCATTGAATGTCATTTGGCATATACAACTGCAGTAGCAATGAGGGACATTACAGGCAGGACTAGAGTTTTTACCCATAATGTGCATTTCTATGCCATTGATGTGGCATCATGTGTAAATGTGCACTGTACATGTGTAGTGGGTAGTGTTTATTACCTGACTATTGGCATGCATTATGGAGTGACTTGCAGTTATGTTGAAATCACATGTGGTGGGATACAACCATTCATCCACAGACATCTGAGTTTGCAGGACCAAAATGGGGGCAGTGATGTAGCTTTCCATTGGGCAAAATGTTGGAGGCTTTCTACAAGTACTTGCAAATCTCTGAGCCTGTCCAGCCTACAAAGGACTAATGGCTTATACTGATGCAATCAGATGATGTCATTGGGAGGGGTGCCAGAGATTAGTGGTGATTTCCCTGGGGTTGCTTGTTCACTGTGCTGTGGATTTTAGATATATATCTCCGAGGCAATTTGCACATTTTTTTGACAGTGTACATTTTTAAGCCAAATGTGTAGTTTATCTGAGCAACATTGGTACCATCTAAGTTACTCCATTAGGACAAATTACCCATGTTGAAGTGTGCATTGTTGATATTTACAGTGGGACATGAGTATTTCCCTGTCACCTTCTTCAGGATATTGTACTGTTGTCAGAAACATGGCAGGATTTTAGAGCATAATGTCTCACTGTTGTATTATTGTGTATGTGACAAATTGATTTCTGCATGACCTTGGGTGAGATATATGGGAATGAACTTGGCATTGGCCTAGTATTGTATGACAACAGGTAACTAGTTATGCTCCATGCAGTAAACCATTGAAGGTGATATAGGTCCTCATTACAACCCTGGCAGTCGGTGATATAGTGGTGGTAATACCGCCAACAAGCCGGCGGTAATAACTCTGAAATTATGACCACGGCGGAAAATGCTCAGACAGACAGCCGACCGACAGGGGGAAATCAACAGGCACCACTGCGGTAACCACCTACAGCCAGGCAGAAGACGATGTTCTGCTCACTGTATAATGACGCACCAATCTTCCACCTTTTCCGGGGCAGTACCAAAGACATCAAAAGCCTGGTGGAAACACTGCACAGAAGGGAAACGACTCACCTCTAGAGACTCAAGGAAGACCATGCCGCCATGGAGCCCGAGTTGCATGTGTTCCCCATGCTCTTCTACCTTCTGTTCACTACGAACACCAACGCCGGTGAAGACGACCACAGTGAGTACTGCTGCCTAGCACACAGGGGAGGGGGGAGGGAAAAGAGAGTGACACACACAACACGCAACACCCTCACCTCCAACACCATACACACACGCAGATGCAGTAACATTACATATTAACCCCGTACACCTCAGGAATAATGCAAGCACAACTACAATAGAGTAAAAATAGTGTAATAAGATAAATATAGTAGTAATACGTGCATCCAAATAAAAAAGTATATACATATTCACAAATCAAGGTGCACAGCCCAGTCCTCAATGTTTGTGGGCCACAGGTCCACATCACAAAGTCCAAGGCCCCATCTCACTCCTGCAACAACACTGAGCGAACACTCCAGGGGCATCAGGTCGAAAATAGCCAGGCACCTCAGGGGGACAGGGAATGGGGGGCACCTCAGCCAGAAGATGGTACAACGCCACTGGTCCTGGAGGGGGCAACATGCCCATCACTCTGTCCTGGGAAGTGCAAGGCCACAGTCTCTCAAGTGGGTGACTTGCCCATATGCTCTGGAGGGGGCAATATGCCCATTACTCAGTCCTTGGAAGTGCAAGGCCACAGTCTCTCAAGTGTGTGACTTGCCCACTGGTTCTGGAGGGGGCATTGTGCCCTGTGAGCTTCATCCTGGGGAGGATGGGGTGAGTGGATGACTTCTCCACTGGTTCTGAAGGGGGTGGAGTGCCCTGTGAGCTTCACCCTGGGGAGTTTGGGGTGAGTGGATTGCTTCTCCACTGGTTCTGGAGTGGGCATCGTGCCCTGTGATGCAGATCTTGGGGTGTGCAAGGTCACAGTCTCTCACCTGGGTGTCATACTCACAGGATTTGCAGGGGCCAGGCCGCACAACAGCCCATGGACGTAGCATTACACACTGTCTGCTTGTGGTGATGGCTGCTCAGTGGTGGCAGTGGTGGTGCTGCTGGTGGAGCTGGCAGTGGTGGGGGGATGCTCCAGCCCATCCCCTGCAGCCTCGGACAGCTGCCCACTGGGGCTGCTGCTGCTGGTGACTGTGCTGGCAGTGGTGGGGAGAGACTCCAGACCATCCCCTGCAGCCTCGGACGGCTGCCCACCGGGTATGCTGCTGCTGGTGGCATTGCTGGTGACGGTGCTGACAGTGGTGGGGGGAGGCTCCAGCACATCCCCTGCAGCCTCGGACGTCTGCTCACTGGGGCTGCTGCTGCTTGTGCTGGTGACAGTGCTGGTGGCGGTTCTGGCAGTGGTGGGAGCAGGCTCCTGCACATCCCCTGCAGCCTCAGACGGCTGCCCACTGGGGCTGCTGCTGCTGGTGCTGGTGGGCGGTGCTGGCAGTGAGAGGGGGAGGCTCCAGCACATCCCCTGCAGCCTCAGACGGCCAGGCCTCTTGTCTCTACTGCCTGCTGTTGCAGGCCCCTTGTCCTTTCTTCCTGCAGATGGGGCTGCCTCCTTGCCCTTCCTTCCTGCAGCTGGGGATGACTTCTTGCCCTTCCTTGACGCTGGCACCCTTTCCATCTGGCTGGCTGGTGGCCGGGATCCTTTCCCACCTAGAGTAGCTGGGGACACTACTGTGCCCGTGAACTGAGTGACTGAGGTGCTTGCCTGGGTTTTGTCCACCCTGGCCTGGCGTGAGAGACAGGGGGGAGGGATATGAAAGATGAAAATGTTGGTGAGGAAAAGCTTCTTAGGGACATTGGGGCAGGAAGAGGGAGATGGTTTGGGAGTGTAGGAAGAGGGAGTGGTGGTAGGAGGTGTCAGTCTGCCGTGTTTGGGGACAGGTGCATGGACTGGATGCTGTTGTGGGGTGGATGGCTGTTGGGTGTCTGAGTGCTTGTGTGTGTGTACTTTGGGAGGAGGGGGCACTGACATAGTGGGAGAGGACACAGGGAAGGTGTGCATGGATGTGGGAGTGGTGACTGCCAGTGAGGTGTGTGTACTGATAGGTGTGCTGGTGATGCTGGCAATGGATGAGGATGTGGTGCATGCAGGTGTGAGTGTAGACACAATTGGGAGGGAGGTGGAGGATGAGGAGGAGGGGCACACAGTGGAGGCAGTGGATATTGGTATGTCTGATTCTGGATGTTGTTTGTGTGAGTGCCTGTGGGATGAAGTGTGGTTCTTGAGTTTGCCATGTCTACTCTTGTGTTTTGTCCTGGGTGCCTGCTCATCTGCCTGTGTGCTTGGGATACGTTGGGGTTGAGGGGAATGGGATTGGGTTGAGGAAGTTGGAGGGGGAGGCTGGAAACAGGGACAATGGCTGCCATCAGAGAAGAGGCCAGAGCCTAGATTGATCTCTGTTCTGCCACAAGCTAGTGTGAATTCCCTCAGAAATGCATTTGTCTCTTGCATTTGGGCTGCCAGCCCTTGGATGGCATTCACAATGATTGACTGCCCAACAGAGATGGATTGCAGGAGGTCAATAGCCTTCTCACTCAGGGCAGCAGGGCTAACTGGGGAAGGGCCTGAGGTGCCTTAGGTGCCTGGGGCGAAGGAGATGCCCACCCTATTGGGTGAGCGGGCATGGGAAACTCGCTGAGGGGCTGCTGGGAGGGTGGTGCTGGTATGGGGGGTGGCGGCTGTACCTGTAGCTGGGGTGGGCACAGAGGTGTCCACCACCACCAGGGAGCTTCCATTGGAGGAGGCTCCAATCACCCTCCGTCCCACTGGTGCCCTCTCCGTTGGTGGAATCTGCCTCCTGGGTCCTGTGGGATGCAGCTCCCTCCGTCACCGGTGCCTCTGCTCCTCCGCCAGATGATGCTAATGCACATAAGGAGAGGGTGACAAAACAAAAAGAGGGGGGAGAGACAAAGGACACACTTGGTTAATGGCGGCACCAACACCACATTTGGCGTACACAACACACTCACACACAGGGAACAGCCCTACGCATTAGGTAATGCACTACCAGTCACAATGTTAGTCACCAGCCCATGGATAGGGACATATAACACAAATTGTAGCATACCTGAGACCCACAGACCCCTGCCCAGTATTGGATGCCTACTCGCTTGGTTGGAAGACTTTCACATCAGAATCCTGCACAACATGAGACCTACTCTGCAATGCCAGGCCTGGCCTAGGGGCACTCACAGGGCCCCCACCCGGATACCACCCCACCAGGTGTAATTTGTAAATTAGGGCACTGTACTCACCCCCTTGTGGCTGCTGTGATGCCCCCAAGTGCCCATCTAGCTCCGGATAGGCCACCGCCAGTATGCGTGCCATCAGGGGGGTCAAGGTTCGACTGGCACCCTTTCCTCTTTGGAAGGTCATCCCCAGCTGGGCCTCTGCCATCTTCTGTGCCCAGCGTCTCAGGTCCTCCCACCGTTTCCGACAGTGGGTGCTCCACCTGCCATAGACCCCCAGGGTCCGCACATCCTTGCCGATGGCATGCCATACACCCTTCTTTTGATGGGTGCTGACCTGCAGGAAAATAGACACAGGAAAAGGTATTAGTTTGACCGTCCTGCCTGTTAAACTCATGGACCACCATGCCCCTTGCCATCCCCATTAGCACAGACATGGCCCACCATACATGCTGTACACTGCCCAGGGCCCATCCACCAAACCCCTCCTACATGAGGCCTTCACACACAGCACTCCATATATTCACTCCCCATGCATCGTACTCACAGTGTACTCACCTGTTAGCCTGGAGACCCATACAGCAGTCGGTACTGGGTAGGACCCATCCACCAGTCGCTCCAACTCCACCGAGGTGAAGGCAGGGACCTTTTCCCCAGTAACACGAGACATGGTCAGTTCCAGACACAGGTCACAGCAGCACTTGCAACGTAGGTCCTCTCCTATTGAAGGTCAGTTAGCAAGTGAGTGCACAGATAGAAAATGGTGGTCACTCCTGCCGGCATACATCACCATTGGTCACTGGACCCCATAGGGCCCAAGGATAACCAATGAGGAGTTGCACGGCAGTTCTCGACCGCCTCCCGCAACGGCGCACAACATCAGTGGAATTACCTCATTTCCACCTGTCCCTCCATGCAGGACAGGCAGACGCCATTTCAGGGTGGGGTTCAGGCCATGGATCCTAACTGCGTCACAGTACACAAATGCACTATTTGGACATCTCCGACAAAATAATGGTACAATCACAATGTGCATTGAACTGTAGTGGTGGGAATATAGAGATAATGACCAGCTACTCACTCTTTTTGCCCCATAGATTGCAACCACTGTGGATGAATAGGAGATGGAGAAATCCCCCGTGTATAGACCCCTGGTGGACTTGGCAACAATGGAGGACAGGCACATTATCCCCACCTATAAACTTGACAAGGCCACAACCTTGTGTGCACTGAGCTGTGTGCCCAATTGGAGCCTGACCTAATATCTGCTATCCGTCACCACTCCGGGATCCCCCCTCTAGTGCAAGTCCTATCAGTGCTCCATTTCCTGGCAACTGGCTCTTTCCAAGTGAGAGTGGGCTTGGCAGCAGGAATATCACGTCCAATGTTCTCAATAGTGCTGACCAGTGTGTTGTCTGCCCTGATTAAACACATGTGCAGCTACATTGTTTTCCCCCAGGTGGAGGATTTGGCCACAGTGAAAGCTGACTTCTATGCAATGGGACAAATCCCCAACATAATTGGGGCAATAGATGGAACACATATTGCATTTGTCCCCCCTCCCCCCGGCGAAATGAACAGGCGTTCAGAAATCGAAAGAGTTTTCACTACATGAATGTCAAAATGGTGTGCCTGGCGGACAAGTACATCTCCCACGTCAATGCAAAGTATCCTGGGTCTGTGCATGATACCTTTATCCTGAGGAATAGCAGCATCGCAAATGTGATGGCCCAACTCCAGTGGCACCGGGTGTGGCTAATAGGTGAGCCCTGGTTCCCACCCAGTGGATTTTGGTGTATGGGTATGGTGTGGGCCCTAAGGGTGAGTATGTGGCTAACAGTTGTCCCGCGATATTTTCAGGTTACTCTGGTTACCCCAACCTCTCATAGCTACTGACCCCTGTGAGGAATGCCAGGACAAGGACAGAGGAACATTACAATGAGGCACATGGGTGAAGAAGAAGGATTATAGAGAGGACCTTCGGCCTCCTGAAGGCCAGGTTTCATTGCCTCCATCGAGCAGGTGGATCCCTGTGCTACTCACCCAAGAAGGTCTGCCAGATCATTGTGGCATGCTGTATATTGCACAAACTTTCTTTGCTTTGCCAGGTGCCATTTCTGCAGGAGGAGGAGGCTGGAAATGACTGTGTGGCAGCAGTGGATCCTGTGGTCAGTGAAGATGAGGAGGATGAGGATGAGGACAACAGAAGTGTAATTATTTGTCAATACTTCCAATGAGACACAGGTAAGACAGTGTTAATACACATATAATTGACAGTTTAATGTGTGACATTGTCACTGGCAGGCTGTGTATTCCTACTTCTATGCCCACTCACTGTACCCTTTGGCATCTCTGTTTGCAGATGTTGGTGCCCCATTATTGCTCCTGGTGTGCTCAGTGCAGTCAACTACAGGTCTTTCCAATGGAAACATTACTGTACAGTTGAATTGCAATGTTTAAACCTGGTTAAACGAATACATTTTGAAAACATTTGACATAATTGTATTTTATCAAAGTGTGTTTATTGCAGTGCTCTGAAGAAGAGGGGGTAGTGCAATGGGCTGGGGTGATGATGGAGGAAAGTCCAGGTTAGAGTCCAGTTTATTTGTATCACAGGTGCATTGTCCAAGGGGGCATAGGAAGAGGAGCAATGGCAGTTCAAGGTGGACAGGGTGACAGAGTGGGACACAAGGGTGACAATCAGGAGAGTCTTATTCCCTGGCGGGGGTCTTGGCAATAATTGCTGGCTTCTGCCTGGATTACAGGGAACGTTTGAAGGGTGGTTCTCCTTCTGCAGGGGGAGGGATGCTGGTGGCCTGTTGGTCCTGTGGCGGGGCCTCCTGTCTACTAGCAGCAGCGGAGGTGGAGGGCTGTTCTTTGGTTTGGCTAGTGTCAGGGGCCCGGTGGTGTGCCAATGCCTCCCTCATACTGTTGGCCATGTCTGCCAGCACCCTTGCATTGTAGACAAGGGTGGTGTTGATGGCCTTCAAGTCCTCCCTGATCCCCAGGTACTGTCCCTCCTGCAGCTGCATGTTCTGCTGCAACTTGTCCAGAATC
This sequence comes from Pleurodeles waltl, assembly GCF_031143425.1. NCBI lineage: Eukaryota > Metazoa > Chordata > Amphibia > Caudata > Salamandridae > Pleurodeles > Pleurodeles waltl. The sequence continues at coordinate 808,186,495 of NC_090440.1, forward strand.
TGGCCCAGCATATCCTGGGAATGTTGGTATGCTCCCAGGATCGCGGTGAGTGCCTCCTAGAGGGTCAGTTCCCTTAGCCGGTCCTACCCTTGTCGCACAGCAGTTCTCCAAGTTTCTCTGTTATCCTGTGCCTCTGTCCCCTGATCTGTGTGTCCACTGCCACTGACCCCAAGTCCCTGCTTGTTCTGTGATTGTGGGGTGGCCTGGGGTCCCTGTAGTGGTGGACACACTGCTGATTGACATGTCCTGGGGACAGAGGAATGGGCCCACTGGGTGGGAGTTGTGGTGGTGTTTCCTGAGGTGGGAAGCTCTGTGGTGGTGTGAGAGTGTGCCTGGGTAACTGACTGGCTGGAGGTCCCAGATGGGCCAGGTTGGTCATCCAGATCCAGGCGACCAGAGCTGCTGTCATCACTGGGGGCCTCTTCTGTGGGGGGCTGGATGTTGCTGACCCATTTGTCTGCCTTCTTTCCCAATTCTTGGGGAGAGTTCAGATCAGAGTCTACTAGATATTGGTGCAACAAGTCAGACACACAATTGTTAAGAATATGCTCTCTCAGAATAAGATTGTACAGGCTTTCATAGTCAGAAACGTTACTGCCATGCAACCACCCTTCCAAGGCCTTCACTGAACAGTCTACGAAATCTGTCCAGTCTTGAGAAGACTCTTTTCTGGTGTGTCTGAACTTAATCTTGTATTGTTCAGTGGTTAAGCCAAATCCATCCAAGAGTGCATCTTTCAAAACTTTGTAATTATTGGCATCACTTTCTCTGACAGTAAGGAGCCTATACTTACCCTTTCCAGTGAAAGATAGCCACAAGATAGCAGCCCACTGCCTTTGAGGGACCAATGGTACCATACAGGCCCTCTCAAGTGCAACTAATGTCATCCCCCTCCTTGTAAGGGGGGACTATCTTGTGCAGATTCCTGGAATCTTGCTCTTTAACAGGATTGCTATCAGAAATACTGCTGCTGCCATCATGGGGAACTAACCCCAACCTCTGTCTTTCCTTCTCTATGTCTAGGGATTCCCTATCCAAGGCCAGCTGCTGCTGTTTAAGCTTCAGTCTGGTCTCTTCTACCCTCAGCTTTCTGAGTTCCCTTTCCATTAAGTTATCCTCAGGGTGGGTGGGTTGGGAATGTTTAGACACAGAGGAAATGTGGGAAGTTTCAGAGGGAGACCTGTCCCTAACTAACTGGACCCTAGTAACCTGGCCTTTAGGAGTGAAAGATGTCCTACTGATGTGTGACCCTCTAACACTACCAGTGTCACTAGGTGCCCTGCTAGGGGGCAGGACTTTGTAAGAACCCTCCCCAGCTTCTTCAGGGAACTCCTCTGAGTCTGACTGGGAAGCTTCCCCTCTTTCTAACCTCTCCTGAGATGGGCCAGACTGGTTCTGGTCATCTACAATGAGCATGTTAAAGAGAAACTCTTTTGTAGGATTCTTAAATATACTCAAACCTCTATCCAGGCAGAGACCCCTCAAACTTTTATAGTTCAAACTCTCATATGTTGCATTAACAGTTTTGGGAGTGGGATCTACTACAGATATGGTAGAAAAGGTTTACGGATAGTGAGGGAAAACGTTTTAGAGCTATAGAGAGCAGAGAGAAAAAACTTTTTCAAACTTTGGGAAAACTTTTAGAAGTTTTCAAAACTTTTCAGAAACTTTGTAAAACGTTTTAGAGTAGAAAAGTAAACAGTTTTGGTTAAGTGTACATATACTGAACTATTTGGTATAATATTTTCTTATGAAAAGCACCAAATGACAAAGTGGTAAAGCAGTTGCAAATACTTATCCCACCGCTGCACCACCAATGTAGGAGGCTGGCCTGGCTTATAGTGGGTACCTTGTGGTACTTACACCTTGTGCCAGGTCCAGTTATCCCTTATTAGTAGAATAGAAGTGTTTCTAACAGCTTAGGCTGATAGAAGGTAGCTATGGCAAAGCAGCTTAGGCTGAACTAGGAGACATGCAAAGCTCCTACTATACCACTTCTATCATATAGCACAATCTCATAAGAAAACACAATACTCAGAGTTACTAAAAATAAAGGTACTTTATTTTTATGACAATATTCCAAAAGTATCTCAGTGAGTACCCTCAGTTAGAAGGTATGTAATATACACAAGTTATATGTACACAGGCCCAAAACAGGTAAGTAATAGTAAGAAAAGTAATCCAAACAGTGTAGAATTACCATAGGATGCAATAGGTGAACATAGGTTTTTGGGCAACACAAACCATATACTCCAAAAGTGGAATATGAATCACGAATGGACCCCAGACCTATGGGAGCCTGTAGAGGGTCACTGGGACTGTAAGAAAACAGTTAGGGTGTCCAAGAAACCCCACCCCAAGACCTTGAAAAGTAGGAGTACAGTTCCCCTACTACCCCAAAAGGACACAATAGTCGTGATAGGGGGATTCTGCAAAAACACAAACACCAACAAAGCACTGAAGACGGATTCCTGGACCTGAGGACCTGCAAGGCAAGGGGACCAAGTCCAAGAGTCGCAATAGTGTCCGGGGGGGCAGGAGCCCAGGAAACCCCAGATGAAGGTGCAAAGAGGCTGCCTCTGGGTGGAAGAAGCCGAAGATTCTGCAACAACGAAAAGGGCTAGGAACTTCTCCTTTGGATGGAAGATGTCCAACTGCATGCTGGATGTTGTAGAAGTGTTTCCACGCAGAAATACCGCAAACAAGCCTTGCTAGCTGCAAGGGTCTCAGTAGAGGTTTTTGGATGCTGCTGGGGACCAGGAAGGACCAGGATATCACCCCTTGGAGAAGGAGACAGAAGGGGTGCTCAGCAACTCAGAGAGCCCCCGCAGAAGCAGGCAGCACCCGCAGAAGTACCAGAGCAGGCACTTGGACGTTCTGTGAACTCAGAGTCACAAAAGGAGGGTCCCACGATGTCGGAGTCCAACTCAGAGGATTGAGCACTGCAGGACTGAGTGCTGGGGACCCAGGCTAGGCTGTGCACAAAGGAATCCTTGGAGAAGTGCACAGAAGCCGAAGAAGCTGCAAATCACGCAGTTCACAGGTTTGCTGTCTGGCGTGGGGAGGCAAGGACTTACCTCCACCAAACTTGGACTGAAGGATCACTGGACTGTGGGGGTCACTTGGATCCAGCTCCTGTGTTCCAGGGACCATGCTCGTCAGGATGAGAGGGGACCCAGAGGACCAGTGATGCAGTCTTTAGGTGCCTACGTTAGCAGGGGGAAGATTCCGTCGACCCACAGGATATTTCATCTTGGCTTCCAGTGCAGGGTGAAGGCAGACAGCCCTCAGAGCATGCACCACCAGGAAACAGTTGAGAAAGCCGGCAGGATGAGGCGCTACAATGTTGCTGGTAGTCGTCTTGCTACTTTGGAGGTTTGGCTACCAAGAAAGGAGGATTGGCTACCAAGAGAGGTAAGAGCCTATCAGAGGGGGTCTCTAACGTCACCTGCTGGCACTGGCCACTCAGAACAGTCTAGTGTGCCCCCAACACCTCTGAATCCAAGATGACAGAGGTCTGGGACACACTGGAGGAGCTCTGGGCCCCTCCCCTGGGAGGTACTGGTCAGGGGAGTAGTCACTCCCCTTTCCTTTGTCCAGTTTCGAGCCAGAGCAGAGCTGGGGGATCCCTGAATCGGTGTAGACTGGCTTATGCAGAGATGGGCACCATCTGTGCCCATCAAAGCATTTCCAGAGGCTGGGGGAGGGTACTCCTCCCCAGCCCTTCACACCTATTTCCAAAGGGAGAGGGTGTAACACCCTCTCTCAGAGGAAATCCTTTGTTATGCCTTCCTGGGCCGGGGCTGCCCAGACCCCAGGAGGGCAGAATCCTGTCTGAGGTGTTGGCAGCAGCAGCAGCTGCAGTGGAAACCCCGGAAAGGCAGTTTGGCAGTACCCGGGTTCTGTGCTAGAGACCCAGGGGATCATGGAATTGTCCCCCCAATACCAGAATGGTATTGGGGTGACAATTCCATGATCTTAGACATGTTACATGGCCATGTTCAGACTTACCATTGTGACTCTATACATAGGTAGTGACCTATGTGTAGTGCACACGTGTAATGGTGTCCCCGCACTCACAAAGTTCAGGGAATTTGCCCTGAACGATGTGGGGGCACCTTGGCTAGTGCCAGGGTGCCCACACACTAAGTAACTTGGCACCCAACCTTCACTAAGTGAGGGTTAGACATATAGGTGACTTATAAGTTACTTAGGTGCCGTGAAAAATGGCTGTGAAATAACATGGATGTCATTTCACTCAGGCTGCTGTGGCAGTCCTGTGCAAGAATTGTCTGAGCTCCCTATGGGTGGCAAAAGAAATGCTGCAGTCCATAGGGATCTCCTGGAACCCCAATACCCTGGGTACCTAAGTACCATATACAAGGGAATTATATGGGTGTACCAGTGTGCCAATGAGAATTGGTAAATTTGGTCACTAGCCTGCAGTGACAAAATTAGAAAGCAGAGAGAGCATGAACACTGAGGTTCTGGTTAGAAGAGTCTCAGTGATACAGTTAGGCATCACACAGGGAACACATACAGGACATACACTCTGAGCAATGGGGGCCTGCCTAGCAGGATCCCAGTGACACAAGGGCAAAAACAAACATACATACTGTGAAAATGGGGGTAACATGCCAGGCAAGATGGTACTTTCCTACAGTGGGTTTTTCCTTAAAAGAGAAAAGTGGGTCAGATCTCTCAGCCACAGGCCACATGGCCCGTTAGGCCTATTCCTACAACAATTTTTGTAAATGATTTACTATATTACTATTACTTTACTAGAATTACTATATTTTTATAGTAGGGGATTTTAATATTGAGGCAGAAGCTCATCCCCCCCACCCAGAGTAATTAACTTTTGACATCATGTAAGATCTTTGGTCTGGATCAATTAGTCAGGGGCCCCACACACCAGGGAGAGTATAGTCTGGATCCAATCCTTGCTCCTTCAGACTTGATCATGGTTACGTTGGTTCGATCATATATTGATTCTTACTTACTTACATACTATTTCCAACAGTGACCTTCCAGAGTCCAACGCTTTCTCCAAAGGGCTACGTTTAGAGTGGGAATGGTATCTATGACGCCCAACTTGAGCCTCACATTTCCAACATGGGTGTGTTTGAGGTAAGAATACTAAGTCTGACCTCCTCCATACCCTCTCTTCCAAAGTCTTTCAAAAGTATTTTTTTCATTGTTTTTTTATAGGTGTCAATGATTTCTATTTTTGATTAGGCGTGGGCAGAGTTTGTGTAGTTGCGCTACGTGGAAGTCTGCAGAGTGGTCAAAAAGCTCTACTGCACTACACAGAGTTCTGTGAGTGGGCAGAGTTTCCCAGCATGCCTGTTCACATTACGTTTTATGTCAAATGCAACACGAAGTACATCCTCACATTCAAAATCGCAAGTGAATGGCACCATGAGGTTTGCATGGGTGTGGCCATCTTGTTTTCTTACTCTGTTCATGGTCTGTTTTTTTAATCCCTTCTCAATCTTTTCAATCCTATGCCCTCCTAATAAATCTACACCTCATTTTTATTTATTGTATTAATGTGTCTTTTTTTGCCTGTATATTTTTCATGTTTTTTGCGTTTTTCATTTATTTTTGTGACTTTTTGTATTTTTGTTTATTTTTCCCTTTGCTTCCTTATTCCGTCCTTCCTTCTTTCCTTCTTTTAGCCTTCCTTCCTTCCTTCCTTCCTTTCTCTGCTTCCTTTCTCTACCCCACCCTGCCCCAAGGCAGAGCAGGGTGACCAAGGGAGCAGTGGCATCAGGCCCTCCCGAGCAACCAGCAGCAAACATCCACTACCTTGCGGATGGCAGTGCCACCAAGGGGTGCAGCCCCTGGCAATCTTTTGTGAAGTGGAGGTGGCAGCACTTGTTTTTTTTGTGCAGCACCACCTCCCCTCACTGCTGGCAGCAGTCAGAAGGCCTAGCAATAAATACTCCTGTGGGAGCGTCAACAGCATAGGGCGGGGGTGCGCAGGGGTACCAGCCGAGTCCAGCGCACAATCCAGCAGCAGATGCACCGCTGGGAGGATATCCTAGATCGGGAGCAAGATCTGCTTGATATGCTAAGCGTTGAGATTCGGGAGCTCAGTGGGTATTAATTATTTGTTGTGTTTGTACTATACAATCCTAACTTTTCTTTCCCAATAGCATGCTGCTCACATTAAATTTAGTTTACATTAAGAAAATTATTATGTGATCTAGTTTGAGTTAGGGAGGTTCTTGGCTTTACCTAATTGTACTCGTCGGTACTCAATTTAGCTGATTAGTTAGGAAGCCACTGCAGACTCCTCTGTCCTCCTGTCACCATAGTGAATGAGTGATATCAGTGAGTGAGCATGCTCTATGACTTAATTGATGTAGCTCGTACAATCCCAAAGAATTTCACAGTGATGTGTAGTAGTAGTATGCATCTATGCATTACAAAAAAGGAGACTGAGTTGGTCCATCAATGGGGTTGAGAATTGAGAATAGAATAAAAAATCATTCATTGCAATGCATTTGTTCCAAATGTATTTTTTGTTAAGTCAATTTGGAATAGGGATTTTCAGATTAGTTTGGCCAATTTAACGATAGTCGATAATAGTACCATAGGCGATCTGATTTAGATAAGTACAATGTTACTGTATTTGCCTCTTATAATAATTTTGTGAAGATTAAGGCCCTCATTACAACCCTGGCGGTCGGTGGAGAAGTGGCGTAGTACCGCAAACAGTCCAGCGGTAAAAAATCTGAATTTACAAGCATGGTGGTGACTGCCATGCCAAACCGCCACTTCTCCACTCCAACCGCAAGGGTGGTAACTAACGCTGGGCTGGAAACTTTGCCATGGATTTCTTGGGGTTCTGTACTGCTGCGCAATCCATGGCAGTAGGCACTATCAGTGCCAGGGAATTCGTTCCCTGGCACTGATAGGGGTCTCCCCCACCCCTACCCCCTCCCCAGAGTCCTCCTCCCAAACCCACGACCCCCCTACCACCTCCCAAAGGTAGTAGGACCCCCTCCCCCACAAAACATTGACACACAAACACACCCCTACACGCACACTCACACGACTACTACACATACACACACACACACACAGACATACACACAGACATTTCCCATATACACAACACACTCTCCGCATACATACACGCACACACACACCCCCTCTACACTCGCCCACGCACACCCCCATGCACGCACACAAAACACAATGCCCCCCACACCCCCTCCCCTAACAAATGAGCACCTTACCTTGTCCGGTGATCCTCTGGGAGGGAACGGGATCCATGGGGGCTGTTCCGTCGCCAGCTTCCTGTCACCAGAACACCTGGGACGTGATTCGGTGGGCGGTGTTCTGATGACGTGGCGCTGGAGGTGGAGCAGCCTCCACTTCACCGCCAACCGCCAGTATGGCTGCTGGCGGCTTTCCATCTGAAAAAGGGCAGCCGGCTGCCAGCAGTCATGATGCGCTGGGTGGGAGACCGCCTGCACTGGTGGTCTTCAGCATGGCGGTACCTCGGCGGTCTTGGGAAAAGACAGCCGACGTCCAAATGAGGCGCCTAAATGTACTGCTAATATATTTCTTTTTATCTTCTTTATTTCTTACATCAGTACTTAATGGCAAGAAGAGTGGCAGCACAGAGGTGGGTCCAGTACGAGCTGGGGAAGAGGTTCAAACCACCAATGCCACTGCTGAGGGCTCTGCTCATCCAAGTAACTTTTACCTCTGCACAGTATTATATACTACATTTAATTTTGCCTTGTTTAATTTTTTATAGTGTCTCCTTTTTTCCAACTCTCCTATCCAATTTTTGTTTAATTCCTGGGATCCCTGCATTCTCTTTTTTTTCCTTATTTCATGTTTTTTTCTTTTTTGGGTAACTTACTTTTTCTGGTCTGTACTACTCTGTATATTTCTTCTGCTTTGTTGGTGATCTTTCCTTCTCCCCTATACATCTTGCGGTGCGTTAAGACTAAAAACAGGGTTTTGGTACTCTACTGTCTACTTCGGACAGTGAGGGCCCAGGAACAAGTTAGAGAGGGCACCCTTTCGCAAGGGCACAGGTTCATGGGGCGAAGGGTGCATGGGAAAGATGCTGTGGGCTAGGGGAGTGAGGCCACTGGACCTGCTCTTCGCCAGGGCACCATCAGCTATGTCTTGGGGGGGTCTGTCAGGAGTCCCATGGCATGATGGAACAGGTGTTGACTAAACTCTGGGAAATCAAGCAGCTACACAGAGACATGCATTGCAACATATGTGAACATATGGAGGCCCACAATTTCAACATGGCTTCCCTAACAGGGGCATTGAGGGACATACATATCACCCTGAGCAGGGCTTTTCAAAACCAGCCTACTCCTTCCTTTGGCTCATCAACACCAGGCCCGTAAACATCGGTGCCAGTCACAGGAAGGGGGGTCCTGCCAGAGGAACAAGCCACAGGCAGCCCTATCTCTGTAGCAGCTGATCCTCCCGCAAACGGGGACATCCAGAAAATAATCTAGGAGGTATGGATGGCATGACACCTACCCCTGCCAGTAATAACCCTCTTCCTTAAGGTCCTCCTTTGTGTGTTATACATTCACTCTGTGGACCTATCCTGAACCACCTTCCATTTCCAGTGGGAGGAGTACTCTGGACTTTGGGCTTCCAATGGTGTGGCATCTACTCCAATGATTTCGTTCACCATGACTTGCCCCTTTACATTTCTTTTTTTATGTTGGTTCATGTCACATTATTTTCTGTTAAATATAATAAGCTGTCTTGGCACAGGTCTCATACACCCAAACTCTGTGACCTACATTACTTTGAACAATCAACTCTGAAATGCCCACATGAAGATGTCATGGTGAAGGTACCCAAAAATCAACAAAACAAGGAGTATAGAAACCATGCATATCACAAATGTCACATGGCAAGCATCTGGAAAACAAAGTACATTGCAATAAATCTGACACAAATAAAGCAAAATCATCAAGGTGGGGATGTGTCAAAAGCTACCTTATCAATCAGCCTTAGGCTGATTATTGCAGAGTATCAGCTCCCTGGCTGTTTCCGAAATACTCAACTCCACACATTCTCACAACTACAGTTCAGTTTACAATCACTGTCATAAGATCACATAACATACTTACACTCATGAGAAGTAGCTAAGGATGAGATCTTCTCAGCTCAATCCTTTTCACCACTGTCATCCTCAGTTTGCATTTCAGGATTCTCAACCAGTGGCACTGTAGGCTTCCCTTCCTCTGGGATGTATGGGATATTCCTCAGAAGGGCAATGTTGTAGAGCTTAAAGCATGCCATAGTGATCTGACACACTTTCCTGGCTGAGTAAATGAGGGCTCCATCAGTTCTGTCCAGACAGCGGAAACTGTCCTGCAGGTGCCCAAAAGCCTACTCTATTACCTGCTGTGTTCTTCAATGGGCCTCAGTGAACTAGACTTCCCCTTGCGTAGTTGGATTCTTCTGCAATCTCAATAAACAATGACGGTTTAGATATGCTGAGTTTCCTGTGAAGGAATGGGACATAACTACAACAATGAATCACTCACTTCATGATTGCAGTGTCTGACATTGCTCACACACAATCAGGACAGGCGTGACTTACCATCCAGCCAGGCCCTCTCTGGTTGCAGTTGTGAAAACACCTGGGGTATGATACTGTTCCACATTATGAAAGAATCATTGGCTGATCCTGGATAACAGGTACACACATGTGATATGTTGAGACCCACCAAACAGATGACTCGCATGTTGATGGAATGGAAGTTCTAAATGTTTTGATAGACTTATTCAGTGACCTTTGGTGGTACCAAGCCAACTTCTGTACCATCACTTGCCCCCACCACATGTGGGAGGTGGACAAAATCATAGAAGTCAACCTTCACAGTGGCTAAATCCTCACATTGAGGTAACCTGATGTAGCTGTCAAAGTGTTTCAACATTGCTGAGAGGAAATCTCTCAACACCAGACTGAACATGGATTGGGACATACCAGCTGTTAGGGCCACTGTATGTTGGAAGGACCTTGTGGCCAGGAAGTGCAACAGTGACATGACTTGTACAATGGGTGGTATGCAGTATGGAATACTGTTAGATGGCATCAGATCTGGCTCCAACTGATGGCATAAGTCTACTATTGTTTTCCTGTTCAGACCGTACAACTGCATGACATGGCATTATTCCATGGTCTGAAGGTCTGGCAATAGACAGCAGAGAGGAAGTTGTAGCATCCTCCCTTTCCCAGGAAACCTATGTGTGAAAAGATATGATTTGGAACATTAGTCAGTGTGTCTACAGTGACATACATGATGCATGCCAACAATATCATGTGACAAAGCATGTCTCACAGGATGGACATGACACTCAGTACATATCACAGCTGGCAACTACACAAGGGTCAAATGTGACCCCGTGGTTGTCAGCACATGTGTTCACAACGTGAACTATCTGCTACACAATTGCCCCTCAAACTGTGACTGTATTTTCAGACCTCCAAAAAAACGTTGGCGGTGATGGAATGCGCACCGCTGTCATATGCCATCTGTGTCCTGCAAAACACTACACTGATGGTTATGTAGTCGGACCTACACAACAAGACAGATTGAGGATGTTTGTGATGATATGAAACATATTTTGTTGTTGTGATGCATTTTAAAGGGCCATATACTGTATTGTAAGCTGCCAAAATGAAAGATGCCTGAACTGCTCCATTGGACATCAGGAACCGGCCACGTCCACTGGTGGAAGTCGTCCATGCGGTAAGTTGGTTGTGATGACTGTGTATGTGGTGCACGTGTACGCCCCATTGTGCAAAATCACTTGTGCAAAGTCACTTGACTCCTGACACTGCTGCCAGCAACACCTCCACCACTTCAGCTGCTGTGTGCCACTTCAGGGAACAATAATGCCACATCCAGCAGGTGAAAGCCCCCCTGCTTTCTCTCCAGAGGAGCTTGAGAGGCTTGTGAGTGAGATCCTTCCCCTGTATGGACAGCTCTATGACTCACCACAGGAGCAGGTAAGTACCTAATTGGCACAATTAACTCTGTTCAACACATCTTTTCTCTCCTCATAGGCTACAATGTGGCCGTGTGCCAGTTACACTTCTTGTATGCCTGTTGTTGCAGTCTGCATTTTATCTGACTGGTGACGCCTGTGTTGGGTGGGTGTGGGTTACACAAGTAAGACCAGCCCTCAGCAGAGTGGCTGGCAGAAACACTAAAATGGGTCCAGCTGGACTCTACATCCCTCCCAAACTTTATTGAGGAACCAAACAAAAGTCCAACATGTAAAAGAAACAATAACAAAGCACCACAATCAGTCTCTCGGCCTCGAAAAGGCAGACTGCAGAATTGCAGTGGACATGGTGCAGCTGGGAGCACCCAGACACCTCCGCACGAGTCCATAATTTAACCAGGTACATCTGGGCACGAACACGGTGTGGATGAAGTCCAGATACTTCAGTTGCTTGTCCACGACCTCACAGTTCGCTGGATATTGTTGATCGGGTCCTGCCTGGGCTCATGTGGTCAAAGTCTATTTACAGTTTCTGATGCGGGTGCATCTGGAGCAGTGGGGAGTCCACTGTACACAGTTCTGGACGGCATTCTGACTCTGGAGATTGTCTACCTCCTAAGACTGCAGATGACGTGATGGCCTGGGAGTCCAGCGGCAGAGAAGCGGCAGTCTTCCCTCTCGTGCCAGATCTCCATCAAGTAGGAGTCTCCTCGAGGCCCTTTCGCGGGCTTCCACAGGACTGTGTGGACTGTGCTTGCCTATCTCAGGCCCAGCAAAGACGTCTCAGAGGAACAGCCTACAGGACCACATCCTAGTCTCGCATGGAGCCACAAGGGTTGTTGATGCAGGGTCCGCTTGCTCGAGCCATCCGGATTCAGGTGCTCTGGCCATAGTGCAAAGTCTTCAGGTGACCAGTCTCTCGATATGAGACCTCCGTGCTTCCGGATGCCTGACGTGGAGCTGTCTCAGATGCATTCTCTCTCAGCGATATTCCGCTCTCACAGGAATTTGTTGAAGGCCCTTGTCCCTGGATTGCGGCGGGACTGCGTGGGCCACGCCAAAGGAGTCTCTCTGAACTCCCAACAGGGCCACGTCCTAGTCTTGTGCAACCCCAAGGGTGGATGGTCCAAGTGATCTGGTCTGCTCTCACCGGCAGGCGTCTGGTTCACAGAGCTCATGGCAAGTGTTCAGATGATAAGTTTATACGTTGCCAGACATGCCTTGTCAGCATCAGTTCTTGTTGCTGACTGTCTCCACTCAGGTGGTGCTGTGCTCCTCCTTCGATGATTGGGCGATGCATCTCATCATGATGATGTTTTTCATCGTTTTGCAGATCATACAGGTGGCGGCGGCTTCGTCAGCGAAAGGTTCACTTGATGAACGTAGTGGCCACGGCAGGTCTTATGTGGCCTGTGCAATCGGCGTCAGGGATGCCATCACAGCCGAGCAGCCGGTGACAGGTGACAGGACGGTCGTACTGGGAAGCGTGGGGGACCACCCGCATCGCTGTCTTCAGTGACGTCTGCTCACCCGGGTGACTGTCTTGTACTGATGGGTGCCTCCTCATCTGCTCGCACGAGTCCTCAGTTGTGTCACTCTACTTCCTTCCACTTTCACACCTGCGATGGAGTTGATCTGTGGTGTGACCGGTCTGTCACACTCCTCTCCTCATTTCTTGTTGGCATTGTGCCGCTCTCTCTTCTCCTTGGTGTGGCGTCATGCCACAGGTCACATGTTGCGGCACATCGACCTTGCGCTGCATCTCTGCTGGTACATCTTCCTCTTTGTCCTCGACGTGGCGTTGTGCCACGGGTCGCATGCTGCTTCACACAGACCTCTCACTGCACCTTCGCTGGTGCATCTTGCTCGGTCGCAGCCTCTCACAGGCTGAGTCCTGCGGGTAGGACATGATCTGCTCTTCAGGCAGACCTCTCCCGGTCTGGTCCGTTCCCGGATCCTCTTGGTGAACCTCTCTCTGGCAGGAGGGTCCCCGCTCTCTTCCTCCTTCTCTTCACTCGAGGACGCCATTTTTGCGCCTCGAGGCTGCGCTGTTACGGCGCTCACTCCTGCCATCTGCTCTGGCAGGGTCGGTCAGTTCAGATGACCTGCTCACTGATGCGCCAACAGTGGCCATCTTCCGTCGTTGTGCGGCCAGCTTACATGGCCTCTTGTCCCGTGCGTTACGTCACGCTCTCGGGTACTCTCTCCATCTTCACGGACTTTACCCATGTCGTCACATTCTCGGGCGCAGCTCTCTGTGCTCGCTGCGCACGTGTCAGTCTCTTTTTTTTTCTGGGCGTCCTGTGGCAACGCCTGGCATGTCCTGTTCTTGTCCTGCGGTGATGTCCATCACTGCTGGGGCATGTGGCGTTCTTTTGGCGGTGGCTGCGGACGGCCGCCAGACGCTGCGCAGACCATGCGCGCTCTCTTCGTACCTCACGTGGCACTTGCGTCCGTTTCTCACTGTTGCAGCTTGGCTGGGACAGCTGCAGTCTTCTTCTTCCCTTTTCCAGCATCGCCTGTGTTGCTTCCTTCTTCCTCGCCGTTTCCGTCTTCTGCGCCGTTTCTGTCCATGGGCGCACTCTTGGTTTGGAGCAGTCACTTTCTAAAGGTGCTGCTGTAAACTTGCCTTCATCCAAGCTTCTTTTACCTTTATGACAGAAATAGGGTGCAATACCAACACTGGCCACTGGATGACAGTAGTGCACTTTGTTTTCTCGCTTGAAAGACAGTCTTTCCTGTTACCGGCCTCGTTTGTTTGAACAGATGCCGGCCGGTGAGGAGGGCATGCTGCTGAGAGGACCTCGTCATGTTGGTGGGGGCTGCAGGTAAGTTCAATTTTATTTTCTATCTTCTCTCCCTTTTCTCTTCTCTTCTCTTTGTTTTTTTTTTTTTCCTTCCTTTCCAATTTTTTTTTTCCTTTCAACCTGCACAGCCTCCTTTGAAGATGCGTGCAGATGGCACCAATGTCAGTGAGGGGGGTGTGGGGGCGCTCTGGGCACAGTTTTTTTTTCATAGGTGCATGTGAGCACCTCACTTTTTTTTTCCTGGTTTGTTGGGAGTTGGGGGCGGCCCTCGGCACCTGTTGCTTTGGTGCGTGGATGCACCATTTTATTTTAACCTACTTTCGGTGCGTGTCTGCACCTCCTGCTTCAATTACTGCCAGGACGAGGGGGGAGCCCCTGGGCATTTCATTTCTTTTTCCTGGTGCCTGGTAGCACCGTCGCGGGTCACTTGTTGCGGCCGCAGCAGTCCTCCGGGCTGCGGACGTTTTGCCAACATTTTCGAGGTGGGGGCGGCCCTGAGCACGTTTTCTTCGGTGCGCGAGTGCACCATTATTAAAGTGAAAAGGGGTGACCGGCCCCGGCCACTTTGGTAACTTCTCACGGCGCGCAACAGTGCCACTTTTAAAGTAAAAGGGGGAAACAGCCCCCGGTTGTTGTCTTCAATCTTGGTGCTCGATCGCACCATGCTTTTCTTTCTTTTCTGCGGGCGCGGCCGCAGCAGCACGGGACACGCTGCGGACGTGTTTATTTTCTTGGGGGCGGGGGCGCGACCGGCTCCAGGCATGGTTCGGCGCCCTCTTCTTTTTCACCTTAAGCGGCACGCTGCAGGCTCCATTCTTTCCTCTTTTCCACGGCGCACAACAGCGCCATTTCCTCCCACATACCACGCGGACCCAGCAGCTTTCTCCCACGCTTCGGGCCGCGCTGCATCCGACTCTTGGGGGGGCGGCCTCGGGGCATTTTGTTTTCTTGGGCTGGAGAAAACAGCCCAGCGTCCTTCGTAGCGCTTTATTTTCGGCGCCCGCAGCCGTTTCGGCAGTGCTGCGGGACGCGCTGATCAGCAGCACTCACCCCCTTCTTTCGTACCGATGGGGCTGGGACTGCTACAGCCTCCCTTCTCCTCTGCTTCCTGTTTCTAGGTTCATGTGGTTGCAGATCCCACTCGTCGCCAATGTAATGTGGGGCCCTAGGCCCTCATGCTAGTAAATAAGGGGACGCAGACACGGTGGTAGGGTGGTCCTTGTGTTGGATGCACATAACTAGGCAAGGAGACTTTACTGCCATCTAATGACATTTCTTTATTTATGATGGATGTACGTGTTAGACAACATGTATGTGCATGACAGCATGAGCTGTTTATGCATCTTGTCTGAGTCATTTGAGGATCTTTTAAGCAATATATTTTATGCTAGAGATCTTTCACCCCACATCTGGCCTTGCCACATTGTTGTCTGGAAGGCATATCAAGGCTTACTGTGCCATTCATGTTGCCACACAAACCACAAGCCAAATTGCTAATGGCCACATGATGTACTGTCATGCATGGAAGTGATAGAAATGTGAGTGTCATGTAAGTAATGTATGCTCAGCCTGCAGAGACCTGGCCTGCCAAATGTAGCTCTCAGTATTGGACATAGGCCAGGCTATGGGAGAGTCAACGTGCCTATGCAACTGTGGCACTATGCAAGCTCCCTATAGACCTGCAGATCCTGTCATGTGGCCAATATGATGCTCCAGTTGTATCAATGCCTCAGTCCATTGACTAGATTAGGAATTGCTACTGAGGTAAATCCCAAAACTAGTCCATATGTGCATTTTGCATCATTGTCAATGTGTGTCTTTGACTCATGACAGGTCCCTTACTCCCACAGCTCTGCTCCTACCTTCATAGAAGTCATAATTGTACTGCACAGGATTATTGCACAAATGTCAGACCACAGTGCAGACAGTTTATAGATTCCTGGGATGCCATGACATGTGGCTTAGTAGCTTGAAATTGTACAATGCATACCTTTGTATGTTGGATGCCATCTCTTTAGTTTGGAGACATATGTCCAAAGGAGTGTTGTGTGGTACCAGTACATACCACAGAAACTCACTCTGAAGTAGCATGAGTCTGCATTTGGGGGACCAGATGTCCACAAATGCACAGGGAAGGCACTTCATATGCTGACCATGGCAGTCCTTTTATTGTCAGGTATAAGGGTGAAGTCTGTACTATGCTAGTTGCCTGTAGGGACTGTGTGCAGTGAGTCAATCTTGCAGAGTAGAAATGTGTTGGTCCAGTCAGGCCCAAGGAGTTTACCTTTCAGAAGCCACATTGGCGTGCAGGGTTTCGTTGTGACTCACATCACAGTACATGCTTCTGGAGCATGAGCCACCTGACATCAGTAGGCTTGGTTAGTCATTGTAGGTCATGAGCAGGGTAGTGGGTTAGTCTGCAGATGAATACAAAAGTGTGTAGTCATGTCCCTCTGCCTATTGGCATGTGTACTTTACACTTGTGGTATGTTGATAAATTGACAGTTTTTTGCTTGGTGTTTCTGACTTGTGTGACAAAGCCATTTGGGCACAAATGTGCATTTGTAATCGCTTGATTTGTCTCCTGCATCCATACAGGTAAACACCCCTCAGAAGAAGGAGATTTGGAGACCCATCGTCCAGAAGGTTCAGACCCTGGGGGTCCACAGCCGGCAGAGCGCTCACTGTCGCAAGAGGTGGGAGGACCTGAGACGCTGGACCAGGAAGATCACAGAGGTCCATCTGGGGCTGTCCTCCCAATTTGGGCACGGGGCACATCTCGGACCATGAACCCCCCTCATGACCCACATTCGCAGCCCCTATAGATACTGTTGAGCCCCGCCGGCACAGCTATTAAGTGCAGCAGCCCCTGTCGAAGTTCCGGTAACGAGCCTGTTTGCTCTCTTGAATTAATAAAGTTTCAACATGATAATAGATGCGGTGACTCTCAAGCATTACTAATTTCAACAGAAAAAAGAGGCGCCATTGCCCCCTGATAGTCCTGATGAGGCCCTGACTGAAGAGGCCGAAACGCGTTGACACAATTTTGCGAGATTGAGGTCTTTAAGTCAAATGACTCAGCTAAGAAATTTAATATGCACAACATAATACCTTTAAAAAAATAAATAGGTATTTGTCAGTTGGTTGCCTCTAATCCTTTAATCATCGCAATCTAGCGGATTACAATTACAAAAGTGTAACAGTAACCACAATGAAAAGAAATGTTGCTGGGCATAACCCTCCTCTGGCATATTGCCAATAATGAGATTTGTTTTTGTTATAAATGTTTGTGTATATGTAAGTAGATATATGTGATGTGATGTATATATTGATGTATATATTTATGTTGTATATTGTCCACCGACGAGCCACTGCTGAATTTGTATAAAAATGATTTAAATAAATAAGGGAAAGTAATTTACCCATAAGGACAGTATTTAGCACTGGTCTTTTCAAGTAGTATTTGAATTCGTCCCTACCTGCTGACCACTTTTGTTTTTCCACATTCTGGCGGTGGCATACCCGGACCCTGATAAGCATCTAAAGGGAGCACAGCAGCCACAAGGGGTGAGTACAAGGCATATTTCTGCATGTCACATAGCCAGGTTGACGTGTTAGGTCCTGAAATCTCCCCCTGACGAATGGGGATGGACCATGTGTGACACACTAGATGAGTAACTGTGTAGGTGTGTAATGTGGTGCACACTGATGTGCCTTGCCTATTAGCCCAGGGGCCTAGGACACAACTGGGTACTATCCACAAATAATTTGTTCTCCAGCGACAACACATGGCTTTGTACATTGGTTAATCCAGTAATGTTTGTTGTTGTAGTGGGTATAAATGTTACGCTACAAACCCCTACACCTACAGCCCAAAGAAAAAGAAGTGATGGATCACTATCCTGAGCCATGTGTCTATTCAAGTGAGTACATTGACATTTGCCCCCCAGAGGCCACTTGTTTTCAGTGTGTAACGAGTGCTGGTGCCTCAGTACTGTCTGTCATGTGAAGGTGGCCATCATACACATGACAGAGCTTACATTGCTCTTTGGGTGTGGCGACAGATCATAACTTTCCCTTGGTAAGTGGGGAATGTCAATTGACATGATGTATGTGCCACCACTGTTGCCAACATTCCTTGTGCCTAAATGTTAGCATGTGCCACTTTCTCTTTTGGTAAAATGTGTACACTGCTGTTTCATACATGGTCTACCTCTGTCCATGGGATGATTTCTGTATTCCCTCACATATATATGTAGCCAACATGTGTTTGGAATTGGATGTATGCAGTGGGCTACATTTCGGCCCGTATTTATACTCCGTTTGCGCCGAAGTAGCGTCGTTTTTTTCAACGCAAATTCGGCGCAAAACTAACGCCATATTTATACTTTGGCGTTAGACGCGTCTAGCGCCAAAGTATGGGCAAATAGCGTAATTTTTTTGCGTGAACGCCTTCCTTGCGTTAATGAGATGCAAGGAAGGCGTTGCCGTCTAAAAAAATGACGGCGACGCAAATGCGTCGTATTTATACTCCCGGGCAAAAATCACGCCCGGGAGTTGGCGGGTCAAAAAACCCCGCATTTGCGTCACTTTTTAACGTCTGGGTCAGGGTAGGCGTTAAGGGGCCTGTGGGCTCAAAATGAGCCCACAGGTGCCCTCCCCTGCCCCCAGGGACCCCCCCTGCCACCCCTGCCCACCCCAGGAGGACACCCAAGGATGGAGGGACCCACCCCAGGGACATTCAGGTAAGTTCAGGTAAGTATAATTTTTTATATTTTTGAATTTTTTTTGGTGGCATAGGGGGGCCTTATTTGTGCCCCCCTACATGCCACTATGCCCAATGACCATGCCCAGGGGACATAAGTCCCCTGGGCATGGCCATTGGGCAAGGGGGCATGACTCCTGTCTTTACTAAGACAGGAGTCATTTAAATGGCGTCTGGGCGTCGAAAAAAAATTCGCAAATCGGGTTGAGGCGATTTTTTTGCCTCAACCTGACTTGCCCCATTTTAAGACGCCCTAACGCCATTTTCCCCCTACGCCGGCGCTGCCTGGTCTACGTGGTTTTTTTCCACGCACACCAGGCAGCGCCGGTCTGCTAGCGCCGGCTAACGTCATTCCATAAATACGGCGCCCGCATGGCGCTTCAGAATGGCGTTAGACGGCGCTAAATTTTTTGACGCTAAACTGCGTTAGCGCAGTTTAGCGTCAAAAAGTATAAATATGGGCCTTCATGTACTGCCACATACAGGAGTCTGTCACCATTGATTGTTGGCTCACACATACCTTCAATAGTCATTGAATGTCATTTGGCATATGCAACTGCAGTAGCAATGAGGGACATTACAGGCAGGACTAGAGTTTTTACCCATAATGTCTATTTCTATGCTATTGATGTGGCATCATATGTAAATGTGCACTGTACATGTGTAATGGGTAATGTTTATTACCTGACTATTGGCATGCATTATTGAGTGACTTGCAGTTATGTTGAAATCACATGTGGTGGGGTACAACCATTCATCCACAGACATCTGAGTTTGCAGGACCAAAATGGGGGCAGTGATGTAGCTTTCCATTGGGCAAAATGTTGAAGGCTTTCTACAAGTACTTGCAAATCTCTGAGCCTGTCCACCCTACAAAGGACTAATGGCTTATACTGATGCAATCAGATGATGTCATTGGGAGGGGTGCCAGAGAGTAGTGGTGTTTTCCCTGGGGTTCCTTGTTCACTGTGCTGTGGATTTTAGATATATATCTCTGAGGCAATTTGCACATTTTTTTGACAGTGTACATTTTTAAGCCAAGTGTGTAGTTTATCTGAGCAACATTGGTACCATCTAAGTTTCTCCATTAGGACAAATTACCCATGATGAAGTGTGCATTGTTGATATTTACAGTGGGACATGAGTATTTCCCTGTAACCTTCTTCAGGATATTGTACTGCTGTCAGAAACATGGCAGGATTTTGGAGCATAATGTCTCACTGTTGTATTATTGTGTATGTGACAAATTGATTTCTGCATGACCTTGGGTGGGATATATGGGAATGAACTTGGCATTGGCCTAGTATTGTATGACAACAGGTAACTAGTTATGCTCCATGCGGTAAACCATTGAAGGTGATATAGGTCCTCATTACAACCCTGGCAGTCGGTGATATAGTGGTGGTAATACCGCCAACAAGCCGGCGGTAATACCTCTGAAATTATGACCACGGCAGAAAATGCTCAGACAGACAGCCAACCAACAGGGTAAAATCAACAGGCACCACTGCGGTAACCACCTACAGCCAGGCAGAAGACGATGTTCTGCTCACTGTATAATGACGCACCAATCTTCCACCTTTTCCGGGGCAGTACCAAAGACATCAAAAGCCTGGTGGAAACACTGCACAGAAGGGAAACGACTCACCTCTGGAGACTCAAGGAAGACCATACCGCCATGGAGCCCGAGTTGCATGTGTTCCCCATGCTCTTCTACCTTCTGTTCACTACGAACACCAACGCTGTTGAAGACGACCACAGTGAGTACTGCTGCCTAGCACACAGGGGAGGGGGGAGGGAAAAGAGAGTGACACACACAACACGCAACACCCCCACCCCCAACACCATACACACACGCAGATGCAGTAACATTACATATTAACCCCTTACACCTCAGGAATAATGCAAGGACAACTACAATAGAGTAAAAAGAGTGTAATAAGATAAATATAGTAGTAATACGTGCATCCAAATAAAAAAGTATATACTTCTTCACAAATCAAGGTGCACAGCCCAGTCCTCAATGTTTGTGGGCCACAGGTCCACATCACAAAGTCCAAGGCCCCACCTCACTCCTGCAGCAACACAGAGCGAACACTCCAGGGGCATCAGGTCGAAAATAGCCAGGCACCTCAGGGGGACAGGGAATGGGGGGCACCTCAGCCAGAAGATGGTACAACGCCACTGGTCCTGCAGGGGGCAACATGCCCATCACTCTGTCCTGGGGAGTGCAAGGCCACAGTCTCTCAAGTGGGTGACTTGCCCATATGCTCTGGAGGGGGCAACATGCCCATTACTCAGTCATTGGGAGTGCAAGGCCACAGTCTCTCAAGTGTGTGACTTGTCCACTGGTTCTGGAGGGGGCATTGTGCCCTGTGAGCTTCATCCTGGGGAAGATGGGGTGAGTGGATGGCTTCTCCACTGGTTCTGGAGGGGGTGGAGTGCCCTGTGAGCTTCCCCCTGGGGTGGATGGGGTGAGTGGATTGCTTCTCCACTGGTTCTGGAGGGGGCATCGTGCCCAGTGATGCAGATCTTGGGGAGTGCAAGGTCACAGTCTCTCACCTGGGTGTCATACTCACAGGATTTGCAGGGGCCAGGCCGCACAACAGCCCATGGATGTTGCATTACACACTGTCTGCTGGTGGTGATGGCTGCTCAGTGGTGGCAGTGGTGGTGCTGCTGGTGGAGCTGGCAGTGGTGGGGGGATGCTCCAGCCCATCCCCTGCAGCCTCGGACAGCTGCCCACTGGGGCTGCTGCTGCTGGTGACGGTGCTGGCAGTGGTGCGGAGAGACTGCAGCCCATCCCCTGCAGCCTCGGGCGGCTGCCCACCGGGGCTGCTGCTGCTGGTGGCATTGCTGGTGACGGTGCTGGCAGAGATGGGGGGAGGCCCCAGCACATCCCCTGCAGCCTCGGACGTCTGCCCACTGGCGCTGCTGCTGCTTGTGCTGGTGACAGTGCTGGTGGCGGTTCTGGCAGTGGTGGGGGCAGGCTCCAGCACATCTCCTGCAGCCTCAGACGGCTGCCCACTGGGGCTGCTGCTGCTGGCGGGCAGTGCTGGCAGTGGTAGGGGGAGGCTCCAGCACATCCCCTGCAGCCTCAGACAACTGCACCACCATGGTTGGTGGTGGGGGCTCTGACTGAGTCCCAGCACCAGGCCTCTTGTCTCTACTGCCTGCTGTTGCAGGCCCCTTGTCCTTCCTTCCTGCAGCTGGGGCTGCCTCTTTGCCCTTCCTTCCTGCAGCTGGGGATGACTTCTTGCCCTTCCTTGACGCAGGCACCCTTTCCATCTGGCTGGCTGGTGGCCGGAATCCTTTCCCACCTAGAGTAGCTGGGGACACTACTGTGCCCATGAACTGAGTGACTGAGGTGCTTGCCTGGGTTTTGACCACCCTGGCCTGACGTGAGGGACAGGGGGGAGGGCTATGAAAGAGGAAAATGTTGGTGAGGAAAAGCTTCTTAGGACATTGGGGCAGGAAGAGGGAGATGGTTTGGGAGTGGAGGAAGAGGGAGTGGTGGTAGGAGGTGTCAGTCTGCCGTGTTTGGGGACAGGTGCATGGACTGGATGCTGTTGTGAGGTGGATGGCTGTTGGGTGTCTGAGTGCTTGTGTTTGTGTACTTTGGGAGGAGGGGGCACAGACATAGTGGGAGAGGACACAGGGAAGGTGTGCATGGATGAGGGAGTGGTGACTGCCAGTGAGGTGTGTGTACTGATAGGTGTGCTGGTGATGCTGGCAATGGATGAGGATGTGGTGCATGCAGGTGTGAGTGTAGACACAATTGGGAGGGAGGTGGAGGATGAGGAGGAGGGGCACACAGTGGAGGCAGTGGATATTGGTATGTCTGACTCTGGATGTTGTTTGTGTGAGTGCCTGTGGGATTAAGTGTGGTGCTTGTGTTTGCCATGTCCACTCTTGTGTTTTGTCCTGGGTGCCTGCTCATCTGCCTGTGTGCTTGGGATACGTTGGGGTTGGGGGAATGGGATTGGGTGGAGGAAGTTGGAGGGGGAGGCTGGAAACAGGGACAATGGCTGCCATCAGAGAAGAGGCCAGAGCCTAGATTGATCTCTGTTGGGCCACAAGCTAGTGTGAATGCCCTCAGAAATGCATTTGTCTGTTGCATTTGGGCTGCCAGCCCTTGGATGGCATTCACAATGATTGACTGCCCAACAGAGATGGATTGCAGGAGGTCAATAGCCTTCTCACTCAGGGCAGCAGGGCTAACTGGGGAAGGGCCTGAGGTGCCTGGGGCGAAGGAGATGCCCACCCTCCTGGGTGAGCGGGCATGGGAAACTCTCTGAGGGGCTGCTGGGAGGGTGGTGCTGGTATGGGGGTGACAGCTGTACCTGTAGCTGGGGTGGGCACAGAGGTGTCCACCACCACCAGGGAGCTTCCATTGGAGGAGGCTCCAATCACCCTCCATCCCACTGGTGCCCTCACCGTTGGTGGAATCTGCCTCCTGGGTCCTGTGGGATGCAGCACCCTCCGTCACCGGTGCCTCTGCTCCTCCGCCAGATGATGCTAATGCACATAAGGAGAGGGTGACAAAACAAAAAGAGGGGAGAGAGACAAAGGACACACTTGGTTAATGGCGGCACCAACACCACATTTGGCGTACACAACACACTCACACACAGGGAACAGCCCTACGCATTAGGTAATGCACTACCAGTCACAATGCTAGTCACCAGCCCATGGATAGGGACATATAACACAAATTGTAGCATACTTGAGACCCACAGACCCCTGCCCAGTAGTGGATGCCTACTCGCTTGGTTGGAAGACTTTCACATCAGAATCCTGCACAACATGAGACCTACGGTGCAATGCCAGGCCTGGCCTAGGGGCACTCACAGGGCCCCCACCCGGATACCACCCCACCAGGTGTAATTTGTAAATTAGGGCACTGTACTCACCCCCTTGTGTCTGCTGTGATGCCCCCAAGTGCCCATCTAGCTCCAGATAGGCCACCGCCAGTATGCGTGCCATCAGGGTGGTCAAGGTTCGACTGGCACCCTTTCCT
Organism: Pleurodeles waltl; assembly: GCF_031143425.1. NCBI lineage: Eukaryota > Metazoa > Chordata > Amphibia > Caudata > Salamandridae > Pleurodeles > Pleurodeles waltl. The sequence continues at coordinate 808,210,109 of NC_090440.1, forward strand.
CGTTGGGAGGTCATCCCCAGCTGGGCCTCTGCCATCTTCTGTGCCCAGCGTCTCAGGTCCTCCCACAGTTTCCGACAGTGGGTGCTCCACCTCCCGTAGACCCCCAGGGTCCGCACATCCTTGCCGATGGCATGCCATACACCCTTCTTTTGATGGGTGCTGACCTGCAGGAAAATAGACACAGGGAAAGGTATTAGTTTGACCGTCCTACCTGTTAAACTCATGGCCCACCATGCCCCTTGCCATCCCCATTAGCACAGACATGGCCCACCATACATACTGTACACTGCCCAGGGCCCATCCACCAACCCCCTCCTACATGAGGCCTTCACACACAGCACTCCATACATTTACTCCCCATGCATCGTACTCACAGTGTACTCACCTGTTAGCCTGGAGACCCATACAGCAGTCGGTACTGGGTAGGACCCATCCACCAGTCGCTCCAACTCCACCGAGGTGAAGGCAGGGACCCTTTCCCCAGTAACACGAGCCATAGTCAGTTCCAGACACAGGTCACAGCAGCACTTGCAAAGTAGGTCCTCTCCTGTTGAAGGTCAGTTAGCAAGTGAGTGCACAGATAGAAAATGGTGGTCACGTCTGCCGGCATACATCACCATTGGCCACTGGACCCCATAGGGCCCAAGGATAACCAATGAGGATTTGCACGGCGGTTCTCGACCGCCTCCCGCAACGGCGCACAACATCAGCAGAATTACCTCATTTCCATCTGTCCCTCCATGCAGGAGAGGCACATGCCATTTCAGGGTGGGGTTCAGGCCATGGATCCTAACTGCGTCACAGTACACAAATACACTATTTGGACATCTCCGACAAAATAATGTTACAATCACAATATGCCTTGAACTGTAGTGGTGGGAATATAGAGATAATGACCAGCTACTCACTCTTTTTGCCCCATAGATTGCAACCACTGTGGATGAATAGGAGATGGAGAAATCCCCTGTGTATAGAGCCCTGGTGGGCTTGGCAACAATGGAGGACAGGCACATTATCCCCACCTATAAACTTGACAAGGCCACAACCTTGTATGCACTGAGCTGTGTGCCCATTTGGAGCCTGACCTAATATCTGCTATCCGTCACCCCTCCGGAATCCCCCCTTGTGCAAGTCCTGTCAGTGCTCCATTTCCTGGAAACTGGCTCTTTCCAAGTGAGAGTGGGCTTGGCAGCAGGATTATCACGTCCAATGTTCTCAATAGTGCTGACCAGAGTGTTGTCTGCCCTAATTAAACACACGTGCAGCTACATTGTTTTCCCCCAGGTGGAGGATTTGGCCACAGTGAAAGCTGACTTCTGTGCAATGGGACAAATCCCCAACATAATTGGGGCAATAGATGGAACACATATTGCATTTGTCCCGCCTCCCCCCGGCGAAATGAACAGGCGTTCAGAAATCAATAGAGTTTTCACTCCATGAATGTCAAGATGGTGTGCCTGGTGGACAAGTACATCTCCCACGTCAATGCAAAGTATCCTGGATCTGTGCATGATGCCTTTATCCTGAGGAATAGCAGCATCCCAAATGTGATGGCCCAACTCCAGTGGCACCGGGTGGGGCTAATAGGTGAGCCCTGGTTCCCACCCAGTGGATTTTGGTGTATGGGTATGGTGTGGGCCCTAAGGGTGAGTGTGTGGCTAACAGTTGTCCCACGATATTTTCAGGTTACTCTGGTTACCCCAACCTCTCATAGCTACTGAACCCTGTGAGGAATGCCAGGACAAGGACAGAGGAACATTACAATGAGGCACATGGGCGAAGAAGAAGGATTATAGAGAGGACCTTCGGCCTTCTGAAGGCCAGGTTTCATTGCCTCCATCGAACAGGTGGAGCCCTGTGCTACTCACCCAAGAAGGTCTGCCAGATCATTGTGGCATGCTGTATATTGCACAAACTTGCCTTGCTTTGCCAGGTGCCATTTCTGCAGGAGGAGGAGGCTGGAAATGACTGTGTGGCAGCAGTGGATCCTGTGGTCAGTGAAGATGAGGTGGCAGAGGATGAGGATGAGGACAACGGAAGTGCAATTATTTGTCAATACTTCCAATGAGACACAGGTAAGACAGTGTTAATACACATATAATTGACAGTTTAATGTGTGACATTGTCACTGGCAGGCTGTGTATTCCTACTTCTATGCCCACTCACTGTACCCTTTGGCATCTCTGTTTGCAGATGTTGGTGCCCCACTATTGCTCCTGGTGTGCTCGGTGCAGCCAACTACAGGTCTTTCCAATGTAAACATTACTGTACAGTTGAATTGCAATGTTTAAACCTGGTTAAACGAATACATTTTGAAAACATTTGACATAATTGTATTTTATCAAAGTGTGTTTATTGCAGTGCTCTAACAGAAGAGGGGGTAGTGCAATGGGCTGGGGTGATGATGGAGGAACGTCCAGGTTAGAGTCCAGTCTATTTGTATCACAGGTGCATTGTCCAAGGGGGCATAGGAAGAGGAGCAATGGCAGTTCAAGATGGACAGGGTGACAGAGTGGGACACAGGGGTGACAATCAGGAGAGTCTTATTTCCTGGCGGGGGTCTTGGCAATAATCTCTGGCTTCTGCCTGGATTACAGGGAACGTTTGAAGGGTGGTTCTCCTTCTGCAGGGGGAGGGATGCTGGTGGCCTGTTTGGTTCTGTGGCGGGGCCTCATGTCTACTAGCAGCAGCGGAGGTGGAGGGCTGTTCTTTGGTTTGGCTAGTGTCAGGGGCCCGGTGGTGTGCCAATGCCTCCCTCATACTGTTGGCCATGTCTGCCAGCACCTTTGCAATGGAGACCAGGGTGGTGTTGATGGCCTTCAAGTCCTCCCTGATCCCCAGGTACTGTCCCTCCTGCAGCTGACTGTTCTCCTGCAACTTTTCCAGAATCTGGCCCAGCGTATCCTGGGAATGTTGGTATGCTCCCAGGATCACGGTGAGTGCCTCCTGGAGGGTCGGTTCCCTGAGCCGGTCCTCCCCCTGTCGCACAGCAGTTCTCCAAGCTTCTCTGTTATCCTGTGCCTCTGTCCCCTGATCGGTGTGTCCACTTCCACTGACCCCAAGTCCCTGCTTGTCCTGTGATTGTGGGGTGGCCTGGGGTCCCTGTAGTGGTGGACACACTGCTGATAGACATGTCCTGGGGACAGAGGTAAGGGCCCACTGGGTGGGTGTTGTGGTGGTGTTTCCTGAGGTGGGAAGCTCTGTGGTGGTGTGAGAGTGTGCCTGGGTAACTGACTGGCTGGAGGTCCCAGATGGGCCAGGTTGGTCATCCAGATCAAGGCGACCAGAGCTGCTGTCATCACTGGGGGCGTCTTCTGTTGGGGGGCTGGATGTTGCTGACCCATTTGTCTGCCTTCTTTCCCAATTCTTGGGGAGAGGTCAGATCAGAGTCTACTAGGTATTGGTGCAACAAGTCAGACACACAATTGTTAAGAATATGCTCTCTCAGAATAAGATTGTACTGGCTTTCATAGTCAGAAACTTTACTGCCATGCAACCACCCTTCCAAGGCCTTCACTGAACAGTCTACGAAATCTGTCCAGTCTTGAGAAGACTCTTTTCTGGTGTCTCTGAACTTAATCTTGTATTGTTCAGTGGTTAAGCCAAATCCATCCAAGAGTGCATCTTTCAAAACATTGTAATTATTGGCATCACTTTCTCTGACAGTAAGGAGCCTATCCCTACCCTTTCCAGTGAAAGATAGCCACAAGATAGCAGCCCACTGCCTTTGAGGGACCAACAGTACCATACAGGCCCTCTCAAGTGCAGCAAACCACTTATTAATGTCATCCCCCTCCTTGTAAGGGGGGACTATCTTGTGCAGATTCCTGGAATCTTGCTCTTTAACAGGATTGGTATCAGAAATACTGCTGCTGCCACCGTGGGGAACTAACCCCAACCTCTGTCTTTCTTTCTCTGTGTCTAGGGATTCCCTATCCAAGGCCAGCTGCTGCTGTTTAAGCTTCAGTCTGGTCTCTTCTACCCTCAGCTTTCTGAGTTCCCTTTCCATTAAGTTATCCTCAGGGTGGGTGGGTTGGGAATGTTTAGACACAGAGGAAATGTGGGAAGTTTCAGAGGGAGACCTGTCCCTAACTGTTTGGACCCTAGTAACCTGGCCTTTAGGAGTGAAAGATGTCCTACTGACGTGTGACCCTCTAACACTACCAGTGTCACTAGGTGCCCTGCTAGGGGGCAGGACTTTGTAAGAACCCTCCCCAGCTTCTTCAGGGAACTCCTCTGAGTCTGACTGGGAAGCTTCCCCTCTTTCTAACCTCTCCTGAGATGGGCCAGACTGGTTCTGGGCATCTAGAATGAGCATGTTAAAGATCAACTCTTTTGTAGTTATTCTTACATATACTCAAACCTCTATCCAGGCAGAGACCCCTCAAACTTTTATAGTTCAAACTCTCATATGTTGCATTAACAGTTTTGGGAGTGGGATCTACTACAGACATGATAGAAAAGGTTTAAGGATAGTGAGAGAAAAAGTTTTAGCGCTTTAGAAAGCAGAGAGAAAAAACTTTTTCAAACTTTGGGAAAACTTTTAGAAGTTTTCAAAACTTTTCAGAAACTTTGTTAAAAGTTTTAGAGTAGAAAAGTAAACAGTTTTTTGTACAGTGTTCATATACTGAACTATTTGGTATAAGATTTTCTTATGAAAAGCACCAAATGACAAAGTGGTAAAGCAGTTGCAAGTACTTATCCCACCGCTGCACCACCAATGTAGGAGGATGGCCTGGCTTATAGTGGGTACCTTGTGGTACTTACACCTTGTGCCAGGTCCAGTTATCCCTTATTAGTAGAATAGAGGTGTTTCTAGCAGCTTAGGCTGACAGAAGGTAGCTATGGCAAAGCAGCTTAGGCTGAACTAGGAGACATGCAAAGCCCCTACTATACCACTTATATCATATAGCACAATATCATTAGAAAACACAATACTTAGAGTTACTAAAAATAAAGGTACTTTATTTTTATGACAATATACCAAAAGTATCTCAGTGAGTGCCCTCAGTTAGAAGGTATGTAATATACACAAGTTATATGTACATAAGCCCAAAACAGGTAAGTAATAGTAAGAAAAGTAATCCAAACAGTGTAGAATTACAATAGGATGCAATAGGTGAACATAGGTTTTTGGGCAACACAAACCATATACTCCAAAAGTGGAATACGAATCACGAATGGACCCCAGACCTATGGGAGCTTGTAGAGGGTCACTGGGACTGTAAGAAAACAGTCAGGGTGTCCAAGATACCCCACCCCAAGACCCTGAAAAGTAGGAGTACAGTTCCCCTACTATGCCAAAAGGACACAATAATCGTGATAGGGGGATTCTGCAAGAACCACAAACACCAACAAAGCACGGAAGACGTATTCCTGGACCTAAGGACCTGCAAGGCAAGGGGACCAAGTCCAAGAGTCGCAATAGTGTCCGGGGGGCAGGAGCCCAGGAAACCCCGGATGAAGGTGCAAAGAGGCTGCCTCTGGGTGGAAGAAGCCGAAGATTCTGCAACAACGAAAAGGGCTAGGAACTTCTCCTTTGGATGGAAGATGTCCAACTGCATGCTGGATGTTATAGAAGTGTTTCCATGCAGAAATACCACAAATAAGCCTTGCTAGCTGCAAGGGTCTCAGTAGAGGTTTTTGGATGCTGCTGGGGACCAGGAAGAACCAGGATATCACCCCTTGGAGGAGGAGACAGAAGGGGTGCTCAGCAACTCAGAGAGCCCCCGCAGAAGCAGGCAGCACCTGCAGAAGTACCAGAGCAGGCACTTGGACGTTCTGTGAACCCAGAGTCACAAAAGGAGGGTCCCACAATGTCGGAGTCCAACTCAGAGGGTTGAGCACTGCAGGACTGAGTGCTAGGGACCCAGGCTAGGCTGCGCACAAAGGAATCCTTGGAGAAGTGCACAGAAGCCGGAGAAGCTGCAAATCACGCAGTACACAGGTTTGCTGTCTGGCGTGGGGAGGCAAGGACTTACCTCCACCAAACTTGGACTGAAGGATCACTGGACTGTGGGGGTCACTTGGATCCAGCTCCTGTGTTCCAGGGACCACGCTCGTCAGGATGAGAGGGGACCCAGAGGACCAGTGATGCAGTCTTTAGGTGCCTACGTTAGCAGGGGGAAGATTCCGTCGACCCACAGGATATTTCATCTTGGCTTCCAGTGCAGGGTGAAGGCAGACAGCCCTCAGAGCATGCACCACCAGGAAACAGTTGAGAAAGCCGGCAGGATGAGGCGCTACAATGTTGCTGGTAGTCGTCTTGCTACTTTGTTGCGGTTTTGCAGGCGTTCTGGAGCAGTCAGCGGTCGATCCTTGGCAGAAGTCGAAGAGGGAAGTGCAGAGGAACTCTGGTGAGCTCTTGCATTCGTTATCTGAAGGATACCCCAGAGGAGAGACCCTAAATAGCCAGAAAACGAGGTTTGGCTACCAAGAAAGGACGATTGGCTACCAAGAGAGGTAAGAGCCTATCAGAGGGGGTCTCTGACGTCACCTGCTGGCACTGGCCACTCAGAACAGTCTAGTGTGCCCCCAACACCTCTGAATCCAAGACGGCAGAGGTCTGGGACACACTGGAGGAGCTCTGGGACCCTCCCCTGGGAGGTACTGGTCAGGGGAGAAGTCACTCCCCTTTCCTTTGTCCAGTTTCGAGCCAGAGCAGGGCTGGGAGATCCCTGAATTGGTGTAGACTGGCTTATGCAGAGATGGGCACCATCTGTGCCCATCAAAGCATTTCCAGAGGCTGGGGGAGGCTACTCCTCCCCAGCCCTTCACACCTATTTCCAAAGGGAGAGGGTGTAACACCCTCTCTCAGAGGAAATCCTTTGTTCTGCCTTCTTGGGCCGGGGCTGCCCAGACCCCAGGAGGGCAGAATCCTGTCTGAGGGGTTGGCAGCAGCGGCAGCTGCAGTGGAAACCCCGGAAAGGCAGTTTGGCAGTACCCGGGTTCTGTGCTAGAGACCCAGGGGATCATGGAATTGTCCCCCCAATACCAGGATGATATTGGGGTGACAATTCCATGATCTTAGACATGTTACATGGCCATATTCAGACTTACCATTGTGACGCTATACATAGGTAGTGACCTGTGTGTAGTGCACGCGTGTAATTGTGTCCCCGCACTCACAAAGTTCAGGGAATTTGCCTTGAACAATGTGGGGGCACCTTGGCTAGTGCCAGGGTGCCCACACACTAAGTAACTTGGCACCCAACCTTCACTAAGTGAGGGTTAGACATATAGGTGACTTATAAGTTACTTAGGTGCAGTGAAAAATGGCTGTGAAATAACATGGATGTTATTTCACTCAGGCTGCAGTGGCAGTCCTGTGTAAGAATTGTCTGAGCTCCCTATGGGTGGCAAAAGAAATGCTGCAGTCCCTAGGGATTTCCTGGAACCCCAATACCCTGCGTACCTAAGTACCATATACAAGGAAATTATATGGGTGTACCAGTGTGCCAATGAGAATTGGTAAATTTGGTCACTAGCTTGCAGTGACAAATTTAGAAAGCAGAGAGAGCATGAACACTGAGGTTCTGGTTAGAAGAGCCTCAGTGATACAGTTAAGCACCACACAGGGAACACATACAGGACATACACTATGAGCACTGGCGTCCTGCCTAGCAGGATCCCAGTGACACAAGGGCAAAAACAAACATACATACAGTGAAAATGGGGGTAACATGCCAGGCAAGATCGTACTTTCCTACAGTGGGTTTTTCCTTAAAAGGGAAAGTGGGTCAGATCTCTCGGCCACAGGCCTCATGGCCCGTTAGGCCTATTCCTACAACAATTTTTGTAAATGATTTACTATATTACTATTACTTTACTAGAATTACTATATTTTTATAGTAGGGGATTTTAATATTGAGGCAGAAGCTCATCCCCCCTCACCCAGAGTAATTAACTTTTGACATCATGTAAGATCTTTGGTCTGGATCAATTAGTCAGGGGCCCCACACACCAGGGAGAGTATACTCTGGATCCAATCGTTGCCCCTTCAGACTTGATCATGGTTACGTTAGTTCGATCATATATTGATTCTTTCTTACTTACATACTATTTCCAACAGTGACCTTCCAGAGTCCAACGCTTTCTCCAAAGGGCTACGTTTAGAGTGGGAATGGTATATCTGACGCCCAACTTGAGCCTCACATTTCCAACATGGGTGTATTTGAGGTAAGAATACTAAGTCTGACCTCCTCCATACTCTCTCTTCCAAAGTCTTTCAAAAGTATTTTTTTCATTGTTTTTTTATAGGTGTCAATGATTTCTATTTTTGATTAGGCATGAGCAGAGTTCGCGTAGTTGCGCTACGTGGAAGTCTGCAGAGTGGTCAAAAAGCTCTACTGCACTACACAGAGTTCTGTGAGTGGGCAGAGTTTCCCAGCATGCCTGTTCACATTATGTTTTATGTCAAATGCAACACTAAGTACATCCTCACATTCAAAATCGCAAGTGAATAGCACCATGAGGTTTGCATGGGTGTGGCCATCTTGTTTTCTTACTCTGTTCATGGTCTGTTTTTTTAATCCCTTCTCAATTTTTCAATCCGATGCCCTCCTAATAAATCTAAACCTCATTTTTATTTATTTTATTAATGTGTCTTTTTTTGCCTGTATATTTTTCATGTTTTTTGTGTTTTTCATTTATTTTAGTGACTTTTGGTATTTTTGTTTATTTTTCCCTTTGCTTCCTTATTCCGTCCTTCCTTCTTTCCTTCTTTTAGCCTTCCTTCCTTCCTTTCCCTGCTTCCTTTCTCTACCCCACCCTGCCCCATGGCAGAGCAGGGTGACCAGGGGAGCAGTGGCATCAGGCCCTCCCGGACAGCCAGCAGCAAACATCCACTACCTTGCGGATGGCAGTGCCACCAAGGGGTGCAGCCCCAGGCAATATTTTGTGAAGTGGAGGTGGCAGTACTTGTTTTTTGTGTGCAGCACCACCTCCCCTCACTGCTGGCAGCAGTCAGAAGGCCTGGCAATGAATACTCCTGTGGGAGCGTCAACAGCATTGGGCAAGGGTGCGCAGGGGAGTGCGGTGTACCAGCCGATCCAGCGCACCATCCAGAAGCAGATGCACCGCTGGGAGGATATCCTAGATCGGGAGCAAGATCTGCTTAATTTGCTAAGCGTTGAGATTCGGGAGCTCAGTGGGTATTAATTATTTGTTGTGTTTGTATTATACAATGCTAACTTTTCTTTCCGAATAGCATGCTGCTCACATTAAATTTAGTTTACATTAAGAAAATTATTATGTGATCTAGTTTGAATTAGGGAGGTTCTTGGCTTTACCTAATTGTACTCGTCGGTACTCAATTTAGCTGATTAGTTAGGAAGCCATTGCAGACTCCTCTGTCCTCCTGTCACCATAGTGAATGAGTGATATCAGTGAGTGAGCATTCTCTATGACTTCATTTATGTAGCTCGTACAATCCCAAAGAATTTCACAGTGATGTGTAGTAGTAGTATGCATCTATGCATTACAAAGAAGGGAGACTGAGTTGGTCCATCAATGGGGTTGAGAATTGAGAATAGAATCAAAAATCATTCATTGCAATGCATTTGTTCCAAATGTATTTTTTGTTAAGTAAGTTTGGATAGGGATTTTCAGATTAGTTTGGCCAATTTAACGATAGTCGATAATAGTACCATAGGCGATCTGATTTAGATAAGTACAATGTTACTGCATTTGCCTCTTATAATAATTTTGTGGAGATTAAGGCCCTCATTACAACCCTGGCGGTCGGTGGAGAAGTGGCGGTAGTACCGCAAACAGTCCAGCGGTAAAAAATCTGAAATTACAAGCATGGCAGTGACTGCCATGCCAAACCGCCACTTCTCCACTCCAACCGCAAGGGTGGTAACTACCGCTGGGCTGGAAACTTCGCCATGGATTTCTTGGGGTTCTGTACCGCCGTGCAATCCATGGCAGTAGTGTAGGAAAGTACCATCTTGCCTGGCATGTTACCCCATATTTCACTGTATATATGTTGTTTTAGTTGTATGTGTCACTGGGACCCTGCCAGCCAGGGCCCCAGTGCTCATAAGTGTGCCCTGTATGTGTTACCTGTGTTATGACTAACTGTCTCACTGAGGCTCTGCTAATCATAACCTCAGTGGTTATGCTCTCTCATTTCTTTCCAAATTGTCACTAACAGGCTAGTGACCAATTTTACCAATTTACATTGGCATACTGGAACACCCTTATAATTCCCTAGTATATGGTACTGAGGTACCCAGGGTATTGGGGTTCCAGGAGATCCCTATGGGCTGCAGCATTTCTTTTGCCACCCATAGGGAGCTCTGACAATTCTTACACAGGCCTGCCACTGCAGCCTGAGTGAAATAACGTCCACGTTATTTCACAGCCATTTTACACTGCACTTAAGTAACTTATAAGTCACCTATATGTCTAACCTTTACCTGGTAAAGGTTGGGTGCTAAGTTACTTAGTGTGTGGGCACCCTGGCACTAGCCAAGGTGCCCCCACATTGTTCAGGGCCAATTCCCCGGACTTTGTGAGTACGGGGACACCATTACACGCGTGCACTATACATAGGTCAGTACCTATGTATAGCTCCACAATGGTAACTCCGAATATGGCCATGTAACATGTCTAAGATCATGGAATTGCCCCACCAATGCCATCCTGGTATTGGGGAGACAATCCCATGATTCCCCGGGTCTCTAGCACAGACCCGGGTACTGCCAAACTGCCTTTCCCGGGGTTCACTGCAGCTGCTGCTGCTGCCAACCCCTCAGACAGGTTTCTGCCCTCCTGGGGAACAGCCAGGCTTGGCCCAGGAAGGCAGAACAAAGGGCTTCCTCAGAGAGAGGGTGTTACACCCTCTCCCTTTGGAATAAGGTGTCAGGGCTGGGGAGGAGTAACCTCCCCCAGCCTCTGGAAATGCAGATATGGGCACAGATGGTGCCCATCTCTGCATAAGCCAGTCTACACCGGTTCAGGGATCCCTCAGCCCGGCTCTGGCGCGAAACTGGACAAAGGAAAGGGGAGTGACCACTCCCCTGACCTGCACCTCCCCTGGTAGGTGCACAGAGCTCCTCCAGTGTGCTCCAGACCTCTGTCATCTTGGAAACAGAGGTGCTGCTGGCACACTGGACTGCTCTGAGTGGCCAGGGCCAGCAGGTGGCGTCAGAGACTCCTTCTGATAGGCTCCTTCAGGTGTTGCTAGCCTATCCTCTCTCCTAAGTAGCCAAACCTCCTTTTCTGGCTATTTCGGGTCTCTGCTTTGGGGAATTCCTTAGATAACGAATGCAAGAGCTCATCACAGTTCCTCTGCATCTCTCTCTTCACCTTCTGCCAAGGAATCGACTGCTGACCATGCTGGAAGCCTGCAAAACTGCAACAAAGTAGCAAAGACGACTACTGTGACATTGTAACGCTGATCTTGCCGCCTTCTCGACTGTTTTCCTGGTGGTGCATGCTGTGGGGGTAGTCTGCCTCCTCTCTGCACTAGAAGCTCCGAAGAAATCTCCCGTGGTTTGACGGAATCTTCCCCCTGCAACCGCAGGCACCAAAGAACTGCATCACCGGTCCTCTGGATCTCCTCTCAGCATGACGAGCGAGGTCTCTTGAACTCAGCAACTCTGTCCAAGTGACTCCCACAGTCCAGTGACTCTTCAGTCCAAATTTGGTGGAGGTAAGTCCTTGCCTTCCCACGCTAGACTGCATTGCTGGGAACCGCATGTTTTGCAGCTACTCCGGCTCCTGTGCACTCACCGAGGATTTCCTTCGTGCACAGCCAAGCCTGGGTCCCCGGCACTCTAACCTGCATTGCACGACCTCCTGAGTTGTCCTCCGGCGGCGTGGGACTCTCTTGTGCAACTTCGGGTGAGCACCGATTCACTCCACTTCGTAGTGCCTGTTCCGGCACTTCTGCGGGAGCTGCTTGCTTTGGAGTGGGCTCTTTGTCTTGCTGGATGCCCCCTCTGTCCCCTCACGGAATTGGTGACATCCTGGTCCCTCCTGGGCCACAGCAGCTTCCAAAAATCCTAACCGTGACCCTTTCAGCTAGCAAGGCTTGTTTGCGGTCTTTCTGCGGGAAAACACTTCTGCACATCTCTTCACAATGTGGGACATCCATCCTCCAAAGGGGAAGTTTCTAGCCCTTGTCGTTCATGCAGAATCCTCAGCTTCTACCATCCGGTGGCAGCTTCTTTGCATCCACAGCTGGCATTTACTGGGCATCTGCCCACTCCCGACTTGATCGTGACTTTTGGACTTGGTCCCCTTGTTCCACAGGTACTCTCGTCTGGAAATCCATCGTTGTTGCATTGCTGGTGTTTGTCTTTCCTGCAGAATTCCCCTATCACGACTTCTGTGCTCTTTGGGGTACTTAGGTGCACTTTGCACCCACTTTTCATGGTCTTGGGGTGGGCTATTTTTCTAACCCTCACTGTTTTCTTACAGTCCCAGCGACCCTCTACGAGGTCACATAGGTTTGGGGTCCATTTGTGGTTCGCATTCCACTTCTAGAGTATATGGTTTGTGTTGCCCCTATCCCTATGTGCCCCCATTGCATTCTATTGTGACTATACATTTTTTGCACTGTTTTCCATTGCTATTACTGCATATTTTGGTATTGAGTACATATATCTTGTGTATATTTGCTATCCTCATACTGAGGGTACTCACTGAGGTACTTTGGCATATTGTCATAAAAATAAAGTACCTTTATTTTTAGTATATCTGTGTATTGTGTTTCTTATGATATTGTGCATATGACACTAGTGGTACTGTAGGAGCTTCACTCGTCTCCGAGTTCAGCCTAAGCTGCTCTGCTAAGCTACCTTTTCTATCAGCCTAAGCTGCTAGACACCCCTCTACACTAATAAGGGATACCTTGGCCTGGTGCAAGGTGTAAGTACCCCTTGGTACTCACTACAAGCCAGTCCAGCCTCCTACAAGTAAGCACTATCAGTGCCAGGGAATTCGTTCCCTGGCACTGATAGGGGTCTCCTCCACACCCTGCCCCCTCCGCAGAGTCCTACTCCCAAACCCACAACCCCCCTACCACCTCCCAAAGGTAGTAGGACCCCCCTCCCCCACAAAACATTGACACACAAACACACCCCTACACGCACACTCACACGACTACTACACATACACACATACATACACGCACACATACACACAGACATACACACAGACATTTCCCATACACAAACACACTCCCCGCATACATACACGCACACCCCCTCTACACTCGCCTACGCACACCCCCATGCACGCACACAAAACACAACACCCCCCACACCTCCTCCCCTAACGAATGAGCACCTTACCTTGTCCGGTGATCCTCTGGGCGGGAACGGGATCCATGGGGGTTGTTCCGTCGCCAGCTTCTCGTCACCAGAACACCTGGGACGTGATTCGGTGGGCGGTATTCTGATGACGTGGCGGTGGAGGTGGAAGAGCCTCCACTTCACCGCCAACCGCCAGTATGGCTGCTGGCAGCTTTACGTCTGAAAAAGGGCGGCCGGCAGCCAGCAGTCATGATGCGCTGGGTGGGAGACCGCCTGCACTGGTGGTCTTCATCATGGCGGTACCTCGGCGGTCTTGGGAAAAGACAGCCGAGGTCCAAATGAGGCCCTAAGTGTACTGCTAATATATTTCTTTTTATCTTCTTTATTTCTTACATCAGCACTTAATGGCAGGAAGAGTGGCAGCACAGAGATGGGTCCAGTATGAGCTGGGGAAGAGGTACAAACCACCAATGCCACTGCTGAGGGCTCTGCTCATCCAAGTAACTTTTACCTCTGTACAGTATTATATACTACATTTAATTTTGCCTTGTTTATTTTTTTTATAGTGTCTCCTTTTTTCCAACTCTCCTATCCAATTTTTGTTTAATTCCTGGGATCCCTGCATTCTCTTTTTTTCCTTATTTCATGTTTTTTTCTTTTTTGGGTAGCTGACTTTTTCTGGTCTGTACTAGTCTGTATATTTCTTCTGCTTTGTTGGTGATCTTTCCTTCTCCCCTATACATCTTGTGGTGCGTTAAGACTAAAAACAGGGCTTTAGTACTCTACTGTCTACTTCAGATAGTGAGGGCCCAGGAACAAGTTAGAGAGGGCACCCTTTCGCAAGGGCACAGGTTCATGGGGCGAAGGGTGCATGGGAGAGATGCTGTGGGTTAGGGGGGTGAGGCCACTGGACCTGCTCTTCGCCAGGTCACCATCAGCTATGTCTTGGGGGGGTCTGTCAGGAGTCCCATGGCATGATGGAACAGGTGTTGACTAAACTCTGGGAAATCAAGCAGCTACACAGAGACAAGCATTGCAACATATGTGAACATATGGAGGCCCACAATTTCAACATGGCATCCCTAACAGGGGCACTGAGGGACATACATATCACCCTGAGCAGGGCTTTTCAAAACCAGCCTACTCCTTCCTTTGGCTTATCAACACCAGGCCCGTAAACATCGGTGCCAGTCACAGGAAGGGGGGTCCTGCCAGAGGAACAAGCCACAGGCAGCCCTATCTCTGTAGCAGCTGATCCTCCCGCAAACGGGGACATCCAGAAAATAATCTAGGAGGTATGGATGGCATGACACCTACCCCTGCCAGTAATAACCTTCTTCCTTAAGGTCTTCCTTTGTGTGTTATACATTCACTCTGTGGACCTATCCTGAACCGCCTTCCATTTCCAGTGGGAGGAGTACTCTGGACTTTGGGCTTCCAATGGTGTGGCATCTACTCCAATGATTTCATTCACCATGACTGGCCCCTTTACATTTCTTTTTTTACATTGGTTCATGTCACATTTATTTTCTGTTAATCATAACAAGCTGTCTTGGCACAGGTCTCATACACCCAAACTCTGTGACCTACATTACTTTGAACAATCACATCCTGCCAATCTCAAAACTCTGAAATGCCCACATGAAGATGTCATGTTGAAGGTACCCGAACAATGAACAAAACAAGGAGTATAGACATGAAACCATACATATGACAAATGTCATATGGCAAGCATCTGGAAAACAAAGTACATTGCAATAAATCTGACACAAATAAAGCAAAATCATCAAGGTGGGGATGTGTCAAAAGCTACCTTATCAATCAACCTTAGGCTGATTATTGCAGAGTATCAGCTCCCTGGCTGTTTCCGAAATACTCAACTCCACACATTCTCACAACTACAGTTCAGTTTACAATCGCTGTCATAAGATCACATAACATACTTACACTCATGAGAAGTAGCTAAGGATGAGATCTTCTCACAAGTCAGCTCAATCCTTTTCACCACTCTCATCCTCAGTTTGCATTTCAGGATTCTCAACCGGTGGCACTGTAGGCTTGCCTTCCTCTGGGATGTATGGGATATTCCTCAGAAGGGCAATGTTGTAGAGCTTTAAGCATGCCATAGTGATCTGACACACTTTCCTGGCTGAGTAAATGAGGGCTCCATCATTTCTGTCCAGACAGCAGAAACTGGCCTTCAGGTGCCCAAAAGCCTACTCTATTACCTGCTGTGTTCTTCAATGGGCCTCAGTGAACTAGACTTCCCCTGGCGTAGTTGGATTCTTCTGCAGTCTTAATAACCAACAACGGTTTAGATATGCTGAGTTTCCTGTGAAGGAATGGGACATAACTACAACAATGAATCACTCACTTCATGATTGCAGCACCTGACATTGCTCACACACAATCAGGACAGGCGTGACATACCATCCAGCCAGGCCCTCTCTGGTTGCAGTTGCGAAAACACCTGGGGTATGGTACTGTTCCACATTAAGAAAGACTCATTGGCTGATCCTGGATAACAGGTACACACATGTGATATGTAGAGACCCACCAAACAGATGACTTGCATGTTGATGGAATGGAAGTTCTAAATGTTTTGATAGACTTATTCAGTGACCTGTGGTGGTACCAAGCCAACTTCTGTATCTTCAGTTGCCCCCACCACATGTGGGAGGTGGACAAAATCATAGAAGTCAACCTTCACAGTGGCTAAATCTTCACATTGAGGGAACCTGATATAGCTGTCAAAGTGTTTCAACATTGCTGAGAGGAAATCTCTCAACACCAGACTGAAAATGGATTGGGACATACCAGCAGATAGGGCCACTTTATGTTGGAAGGACCTTGTGGCCAGGAAGTGCAACAGTGACATGACTTGTACAATGGGTGGTATGCAGTATGGATTACTGTTAGATGGCATCAGATCTGGCTCCAACTGATGGCATAAGTCTACTATTGTTTTCCTGTTCAGACGGTACAACTGCATGACATGGCATTATTCCATGGTCTGAAGGTCTGGCAATAGACAGCAGAGAGGAAGTTGTAGCATCCTCCCTCTCCCAGGAAACCTATGTGTGAAAAGATATGATTTGGAACATTAGTCAGTATGTCTACAGTGACATAAATGATGCATGCCAACAATATCATGTGACAAAGCATGTCTCACAGGATGGATATGACACTCAGTACATATCACAGCTGGCAACTACACAAGGGTCAAATGTGACCCCGTGGTTGTCAGCACATGTGTTCACAACATGAACTATCTGCTACACAATTGCCCCTCAAACTGTGACTGTATTTTCAGACCTCCAAAAAAACGTTGGCGGTGATGGAATGTGCACCGCTGTCATATGCCATCTGTGTCCTGCAAAACACTACACTGATGGTTATGTAGTCTGACCTACACAACAAGACAGATTGAGGATGTTTGTGATGATATGAAACATGTTTTGTTGTTGTGATGCATATTACAGGGCCATATACTGTATTTTAAGCTGCCAAAATGGCAGATGCCTGAACTGCTCCACTGGACATCCGGAACCGGCCACGTCCACTGGTGGAAGTCGTCCATGCGGTAGGTTGGTTGTGATGACTGTGTATGTGGTGTACGTGTACGCCCCATTGTGCAAAATCACTTGTGCAAAGTCACTTGCCTCCGGACACTGCTGCCAGCAACACCTCCACCACTTCAGCTGCTGTGTGCCACTTCAGGGAACAATAATGCCATATCCAGCAGGTGAAATGCCCCCTGCTTTCTCTCCAGAGGAGCTGGAGAGGCTTGTGAGTGAGATCCTTCCCCTGTATGGACAGCTCTATCACTCACCAGAGGAGCAGGTAAGTACCTAATTGGCACAATTAACTCTGTTCAACACATTCCTTCTTTCATCATAGGCTACAATGTGGCCCTGTGTGCCAGTTACACTTCTTGTATGCCTGTTGTTGCAGTCTGCATGGTATCGATTGGATGTACATGGTGCAGGTATTTGTGACCAGTACTATATGTTGTGTTCATTCACATTGTGTAGTGTGAAGTATTTTGTGGCCCTAGATCCTCCTTGTGTTGGATGCACATAACTAGGCAAGGAGACTTTACTGCCATCTAATGACATTTCTTTATTTATGATGGATGTACGTGTTAGACAACTTGTATGTGCATGACAGCATGAGCTGTTTATGCATCTTGTCTGAGTCATTTGAGGATCTTTTGAGCAATATATTTTATGCTAGAGATCTTTCACCCCACATCTGGCCTTGCCACATTGTTGTCTGGAAGGCATATCAAGACTTACTGTGCCATTCATGTTGCCACACAAACCACAAGCCAAATTGCTAATGGCCACATGATGTACTGTCATGAATGGAAGTGATAGAAATGTGAGTGTCATGTAAGTTCTGTATGCTCAGCCTGCAGAGACCAGGGCCTGCCAAATGTAGCTCTCTGTAATGGACATAGGCCAGGCTATGGGAGAGTTAACGTGCCTATGCAACTGTGGCACTATGCACGCTCCCTATAGACCTGCAGATCCTGTCATGTGGCCAATATGATGCTCCAGTTGCATCAATGGCTCAGACAATTGACTAGATTAGGAATTGCTACTGAGGTAAATCCCAAAACTAGTCCATATGTGCATTTTGCATCATTGTCAATGTGTCTTTGACTCATGACAGGTCCCTTACTCCCACAGCTCTGTTCCTACCTTCATAGAAGTCATAATTGTACTGCACAGGATTATTGCACAAATGACAGACCACAGTGCAGACAGTGTATAGATTCCTGGGATGCCATGACATGTGGCTTAGTAGCTTGAAATTGTACAATGCATACCTTTGTATGTTGGTTGCCATCTCTTTAGTTTGGAGACATATGTCCAAAGGAGTGTTGTGTGGTACCAGTACATACCACAGAAACTCACTCTGAAGTAGCATGAGTCTGCATTTGGGGGACCAGATGTCCACAAATGCACAGGGAAGGCACTTCATATGCTGACCATGCCAGCCCTTTTATTGTCAGGTATAAGGGTGAAGTCTGTACTATGCTAGTTGCCTGTAGGGACTGTGTGCAGTGAGTCAATCTTACAGAGTGGAAATGTGTTGGTCCAGTCAGGCCCAAGGAGTTTACCTTTCAGAAGCCACATTGGCGTGCAGGGTTTCGTTGTGACTCACATCACAGTACATGCTGCTGGAGCATGAGCTACCTGACATCAGTAGGCTTGGTAAGTCATTGTAGGTCATGAGCAGGGTAGTGGGTTAGTCTGCAGATGAATACAAAAGTGTGTAGTCATGTCCCTCTGCCTATTGGCATGTGTACTTTACACTTGTGGTATGTTGATAAATTGACAGTTTTTTGCTTGGTGTTTCTGACTTGTGTGACACAGCCATTTGGGCACAAATGTGCATTTGTAGTCGCTTGATTTGTCTCCTGCATCCATACATTTAAACACCCCTCAGAAGAAGGAGATTTGGAGACCCATCGTCCAGAAGGTTCAGACCCTGGGGGTCCACAGCCGGCAGAGCGCTCACTGTCGCAAGAGGTGGGAGGACCTGAGACGCTGGACCAGGAAGATCGCAGAGGTCCATCTGGGGCTGTCCTCCCAATTTGGACAGGGGGGCACATCTCGGACCATGAACCCCCCTCATGACCCACATTCGCACCCCCTATAGATACTGTTGAGCCCCGCCGGCACAGCTATTAAGTGCAGCTGCCCGGGTCGAAGTTCCGGTAACGAGCCTGTTTGCTCTCTTGAATTAATAAAGTTTCAACATGATAATAGATGCGGTGACTCTCAAGCATTACAAATTTCAACAGTAAAAAGAGGCGCCATTGCCCCCTGATAGTCCTGATGAGGCCCTGACTAAAGAGGCCGAAACGCGTTGACACAATTTTGCGAGATTGAGGTCTTTAAGTCAAATGACTCAGCTAAGAAATTTAATATGCACTACATAATACCTTTCAAAAAATAAATAGGTATTTGTCAGTTGGTTGCATCTAATCCTTTAATCATCGCAATCTAGTGGATTACAATTACAAAAGTGTAACAGTAACCACAATGAAATGAAATGTTGCTGGGCATAACCCTCCTCTGGCATATTGCCAATAATGAGATTTGTTTTTGTTATAAATGTTTGTGTATATGTAAGTAGATATATGTGGTGTGATGTATATATTGATGTATATATTTATGTTGTATATTGTCCACCGACGAGCCAATGCTGAATTTGTATAAAAATGATTTAAATAAATAAGGGAAAGTAATTTACCCATAAGGACAGTATTTAGCACTGGTCTTTTCAAGTAGTATTTGAATTCGTCCCTACCTGCTGACCACTTTTGTTTTTCCACATTCTGGCGGTGGTATACCCGGACCCTGATGAGCATCTGAAGGGAGCACAGCAGCCACAAGGGGTGAGTACAAGGCATATTTCTGCATGTCACATAGCCAGGTTGACGTGTTAGGTCCTGAAATCTCCCCCTGACGAATGGGGATGGACCATGTGTGACACACTAGATGAGTAACTGTTTGTGTAGCTATGTAATGTGGTGCACACTGATGTGCCTTGCCTATTAGCCCAGGGGCCTAGGACACAACTGGGTACTATCCACAAATAATTTGTTCTCCAGGGACAACACATGGCTTTGTACATTGGTCAATCCAGTAATGTTTGTTGTTGTAGTGGGTGTAAATATTACGCTACAAACCCCTACACCTACAGCCCAAAGAAAAAGAAGTGATGGATCACTATCCTCAGCCATGTGTCTGTTCAAGTGAGTAAATTGATATTTGCCCCCCAGAGGCCACTTGTTTTCAGTGTGTGACGAGTGCTGGTGCCTCAGTACTGTCTGTCATGTGAAGGTGGCCATCATACATGTGACAGAGCTTACATTGCTCTTTGGGTGCGGCGACAGATCAAAACTTTCCCTTGATAAGTGGGGAATGTCAATTGACATGATGTATGTGCCACCACTGTTGCCAACATTCCTTGTGCCTAAATGTTAGCATGTGCCCCTTTCTCTTTTGGTAAAATGTGTACACTGTTGTTTCATACATGGTCTACCTGTGTCCATGGGATGATTTCTGTATTCCCTCACATATATATGTAGCCAACATGTGTTTGGAATTGGATGTATGCAGTGGGCTACTTTTCATGTACTGCCACATACAGGAGTCTGTCACATTGATTGTTGGCTCACACATACCTTCACCAGTCATTGAATGTCATTTGGCATATACAACTGCGGTAGCAATGAGGGACATTACAGGCAGGACTAGAGTTTTTACCCATAATGTGCATTTCTATGCCATTGATGTGGCATCATATGTAAATGTGCACTGTACATGTGTAGTGGGTAGTGTTTATTACCTGACTATTGGCATGCATTATGGAGTGACTTGCAGTTATGTTGAAATCACATGTGGTGGGGTACAACCATTCATCCACAGACATCTGAGTTTGCAGGACCAAAATGGGGGCAGTGATGTAGCTTTCCATTGGGCAAAATGTTGGAGGCTTTCTACAAGTACTTGCAAATCTCTGAGCCTGTCCACCCTACAAAGGACTAATGGCTTATACTGATGCAATCAGATGATGTCATTGGGAGGGGTGCCAGAGATTAGTGGTGATTTCCCTGGGGTTGCTTGTTCACTGTGCTGTGGATTTTAGATATATATCTCCGAGGCAATTTGCACATTTTTTTGACAGTGTACATTTTTAAGCCAAATGTGTAGTTTATCTGAGCAACATTGGTACCATCTAAGTTACTCCATTAGGACAAATTACCCATGTTGAAGTGTGCATTGTTGATATTTACAGTGGGACATGAGTATTTCCCTGTCACCTTCTTCAGGATATTGTACTGTTGTCAGAAACATGGCAGGATTTTAGAGCATAATGTCTCACTGTTGTATTATTGTGTATGTGACAAATTGATTTCTGCATGACCTTGGGTGAGATATATGGGAATGAACTTGGCATTGGCCTAGTATTGTATGACAACAGGTAACTAGTTATGCTCCATGCAGTAAACCATTGAAGGTGATATAGGTCCTCATTACAACCCTGGCAGTCGGTGATATAGTGGTGGTAATACCGCCAACAAGCCGGCGGTAATAACTCTGAAATTATGACCACGACGGAAAATGCTCAGACAGACAGCCGAACGACAGGGGGAAATCAACAGGCACCACTGCGGTAACCACCTACAGCCAGGCAGAACACGATGTTCTGCTCACTGTATAATGACGCACCAATCTTCCACCTTTTCCGGGGCAGTACCAAAGACATCAAAAGCCTGGTGGAAACACTGCACAGAAGGGTAACGACTCACCTCTGGAGACTCAAGGAAGACCATGCCGCCATGGAGCCCGAGTTGCATGTGTTCCCCATGCTCTTCTACCTTCTGTTCACTACGAACAACAATGTCGGTGAAGACGACCACAGTGAGTACTGCTGCCTAGCACACAGGGGAGGGGGGAGGGAAAAGAGAGTGACACACACAACACGCAACACCCCCACCCCCAACACCATACACACACGCAGATGCAGTAACATTACATATTAACCCCGTACACCTCAGGAATAATGCAAGGACAACTACAATAGAGTAAAAATAGTGTAATAAGATAAATATAGTAGTAATACGTGCATCCAAATAAAAAAGTATATACATATTCACAAATCAAGGTGCACAGCCCAGTCCTCAATGTTTGTGGGCCACAGGTCCACATCACAAAGTCCAAGGCCCCATCTCACTCCTGCAACAACACTGAGCGAACACTCCAGGGGCATCAGGTCGAAAATAGCCAGGCACCTCAGGGGGACAGGGAATGGGGGGCACATCAGCCTGAAGATGGTACAACGCCACTGGTCCTGGAGGGGGCAACATGCCCATCACTCTGTCCTGGGAAGTGCAAGGCCACAGTCTCTCAAGTGGGTGACTTGCCCATATGCTCTGGAGGGGGCAATTTGCCCATTACTCAGTCCTTGGGAGTGCAAGGCCACAGTCTCTCAAGTGTGTGACTTGCCCACTGGTTCTGGAGGGGGCATCGTGCCCTGTGAGCTTCATCCTGGGGAGGATGGGGTGAGTGGATGACTTCTCCACTGGTTCTGAAGGGGGTGGAGTGCCCTGTGAGCTTCACCCTGGGGAGTTTGGGGTGAGTGGATTGCTTCTCCACTGGTTCTGGAGGGGGCATCGTGCCCTGTGATGCAGATCTTGGGGAGTGCAAGGTCACAGTCTCTCACCTGGGTGTCATACTCACAGGATTTGCAGGGGCCAGGCCGCACAACAGCCCATGGACGTAGCATTACAAACTGTCTGCTGGTGGTGATGGCTGCTCAGTGGTGGCAGTGGTGGTGCTGCTGGTGGAGCTGGCAGTGGTGGGGGGATGCTCCAGCCCATCCCCTGCAGCCTCGGACAGCTGCCCACTGGGGCTGCTGCTGCTGGTGACTGTGCTGACAGTGGTGGGGGGAGGCTCCAGCACATCCACTGCAGCCTCGGACATCTGCCCACTGGGGCTGCTGCTGCTTGTGCTGGTGACGGTGCTGGTGGCGGTTCTGGCAGTGGTGGGAGCAGGCTCCTGCACATCCCCTGCAGCCTCAGACAGCTGCCCACGGGGGCTGCTGCTGCTGGTGGGCGGTGCTGACAGTGGTAGGGGGATGCTCCAGCACATCCCCTGCAGCCTCAGACGGCCAGGCCTCTTGTCTCTACTGCCTGCTGTTGCAGGCCCCTTGTCCTTCCTTCCTGCAGATGGGGCTGCTTCCTTGCCCTTCCTTCCTGCAGCTGGGGATGACTTCTTGCCCTTCCTTGACGCAGGCACCCTTTCCATCTGGATGGCTGGTGGCCGGGATCCTTTCCCACCTAGAGTAGCTGGGGACACTACTGTGCCCGTGAACTGAGTGACTGAGGTACTTGCCTGGGTTTTGTCCACCCTGGCCTGGCGTGAGAGACAGGGGGGAGGGATATGAAAGATGAAAATGTTGGTGAGGAAAAGCTTCTTAGGGACATTGGGGCAGGAAGAGGGAGACGGTTTGGGAGTGGAGGAAGAGGGAGTGGTGGTAGGAGGTGTCAGTCTGCCGTGTTTGGGGACAGGTGCATGGACTGGATGCTGTTGTGAGGTGGATGGCTGTTGGGTGTCTGAGTGCTTGTGTTTGTGTACTTTGGGAGGAGGGGGCACTGACATAGTGGGAGAGGACACAGAGAAGGTGTGCATGGATGTGGGAGTGGTGACTGCCAGTGAGGTGTGTGTACTGATAGGTGTGCTGGTGATGCTGGCAATGGATGAGGATGTGGTGCATGCAGGTGTGAGTGTAGACACAATTGGGAGGGAGGTGGAGGATGAGGAGGAGGGGCACACAGTGGAGGCAGTGGATATTGGTATGTCTGATTCTGGATGTTGTTTGTGTGAGTGCCTGTGGGATGAAGTGTGGTGCTTGTGTTTGCCATGTCTACTCTTGTGTTTTGTCCTGGGTGCCTGCTCATCTGCCTGTGTGCTTGGGATACGTTGGGGTTGAGGGGAATGGGACTGGGTGGAGGAAGTTGGAGGGGGAGGCTGGAAACAGGGACAATGGCTGCCATCAGAGAAGAGGCCAGAGCCTAGATTGATCTCTGTTGGGCCACAAGCTAGTGTGAATGCCCTCAGAAATGCATTTGTCTCTTGCATTTGGGCTGCCAGCCCTTGGATGGCATTCACAATGATTGACTGCCCAACAGAGATGAATTGCAGGAGGTCAATAGCCTTCTCACTCAAGGCAGCACGGCTAACTGGGGAAGGGCCTGAGGTGCCTTAGGTGCCTGGGGCGAAGGAGATGCCCACCCTATTGGGTGAGCGGGCATGGGAAACTCGCTGAGGGGCTGCTGGGAGAGTGGTGCTGGTATGGGGGGTGGCGGCTGTACCTGTAGCTGGGGTGGGCACAGAGGTGTCCACCACCACCAGGGAGCTTCCATTGGAGGAGGCTCCAATCACCCTCCGTCCCACTGGTGCCCTCACCGTTGGTGGAATCTGCCTCCTGGGTCCTGTGGGATGCAGCTCCCTCCGTCACCGGTGCCTCTGCTCCTCCGCCAGATGATGCTAATGCACATAAGGAGAGGGTGACAAAACAAAAAGAGGGGGGAGAGACAAAGGACACACTTGGTTAATGGCGGCACCAACACCACATTTGGCGTACACAACACACTCACACACAGGGAACAGCCCTATGCATTAGGTAATGCACTACCAGTCACAATGTTAGTCACCAGCCCATGGATAGGGACATATAACACAAATTGTAGCATACCTGAGACCCACAGACCCCTGCCTAGTGGATGCCTACTCGCTTGGTTGGAAGACTTTCACATCAGAATCCTGCACAACATGAGACCTACTCTGCAATGCCAGGCCTGGCCTAGGGGCACTCACAGGGCCCCCACCCGGATACCACCACACCAGGTGTAATTTGTAAATTAGGGCACTGTACTCACCCCCTTGTGGCTGCTGTGATGCCCCCAAGTGCCCATCTAGCTCCGGATAGGCCACCGCCAGTATGCGTGCCATCAGGGGGGTCAAGGTTCGACTGGCACCCTTTCCTCTTTGGAAGGTCATCCCCAGCTGGGCCTCTGCCATCTTCTGTGCCCAGCGTCTAAGGTCCTCCCACTGTTTCCGACAGTGGGTGCTCCACCTGCCATAGACCCCCAGGGTCCGCACATCCTTGCCGATGGCATGCCATACACCCTTCTTTTGATGGGTGCTGACCTGCAGGAAAATAGACACAGGAAAAGGTATTAGTTTGCCCGTCCTGCCTGTTAAACTCATGGCCCACCATGCCCCTTGCCATCCCCATTAGCACAGACATGGCCCACCATACATGCTGTACACTGCCCAGGGCCCATCCACCAACCCCCTCCTACATGAGGCCTTCACACACAGCACTCCATATTTTCACTCCCCATGCATCGTACTCACAGTGTACTCACCTGTTAGCCTGGAGACCCATACAGCAGTCGGTACTGGGTAGGACCCATCCACCAGTCGCTCCAACTCCACCGAGGTGAAGGCAGGGACCTTTTCCCCGGTAACACGAGCCATGGTCAGTTCCAGACACAGGTCACAGCAGCACTTGCAACGTAGGTCCTCTCCTGTTGAAGGTCAGTTAGCAAGTGAGTGCACAGATAGAAAATGGTGGTCACGCCTGCCGGCATACATCACCATTGGTCACTGGATCCCATAGGGCCCAAGGATAACCAATGAGGAGTTGCACGGCAGTTCTCGACCGCCTCCCGCAACGGCGCACAACATCAGCGGAATTACCTCATTTCCACCTGTCCCTCCATGCAGGACAGGCAGACTTCATTTCAGGGTGGGGTTCAGGCCATGGATTATAACTGCGTCACAGTACACAAATGCACTATTTGGACATCTCCGACAAAATAATGTTACAATCACAATGTGCTATAGTGGTGGGAATATAGAGATAATGACCAGCTACTCATTCTTTTTGCCCCATAGATTGCAACCACTGTGGATGAATAGGAGATGGAGAAATCCCCCGTGTATAGACCCCTGGTGGACTTGGCAACAATGGAGGACAGGCACATTATCGCCACCTATAAACTTGACAAGGCCATAACCTTGTGTGCACTGAGCTGTGTGCCCAATTGGAGCCTGACCTAATATCTGCTATCCGTCACCACTCCGGGATACCCCCTCTTGTGCAAGTCCTATCAGTGCTCTATTTCCTGGCAACTGGCTCTTTCCAAGTGAGAGTGGGCTTGGCAGCAGGAATATCACGTCCAATGTTCTCAATGGTGCTGACCAGAGTGTTGTCTGCCCTGATTAAACACATGTGCAGCTACATTGTTTTCCCCCAGGTGGAGGATTTGGCCACAGTGAAAGCTGACTTCTATGCAATGGGACAAATCCCCAACATAATTGGGGCAATAGATGGATCACATATTGCATTTGTCCCGCCTCCCCCCGGCGAAATGAACAGGCGTTCAGAAATCAATAGAGTTTTCACTCCATGAATGTCAAGATGGTGTGCCTGGCGGACAAGTACATCTCCCACGTCAATGCAAAGTATCCTGGGTCTGTGCATGATACCTTTATCCTGAGGAATAGCAGCATCGCAAATGAGATTGCCCAACTCCAGTGGCACCGGGTGTGGCTAATAGGTGAGCCCTGGTTCCCACCCAGTGGATTTTGGTGTATGGGTATGGTGTGGGCCCTAAGGGTGAGTGTGTGGCTAACAGTTGTCCCGCGATATTTTCAGGTTACTCTGGTTACCCCAACCTCTCATAGCTACTGACCCCTGTGAGGAATGCCAGGACAAGGACAGAGGAATATTACAATGAGGCACATGGGTGAAGAAGAAGGATTATAGAGAGGACCTTCGGCCTCCTGAAGGCCAGGTTTCATTGCCTCCATCGAGCAGGTGGATCCCTGTGCTACTCACCCGAGAAGGTCTGCCAGATCATTGTGGCATGCTGTATATTGCACAAACTTTCTTTGCTTTGCCAGGTGCCATTTCTGCAGGAGGAGGAGGCTGGAAATGACTGTGTGGCAGCAGTGGATCCTGTGGTCAGTGAAAATGAGGAGGCAGAGGATGAGGATGAGGACAACAGAAGTGTAATTATTTGTCAATACTTCCAATGAGACACAGGTAAGACAGTGTTAATACACATATAATTGACAGTTTAATGTGTGACATTGTCACTGGCAGGCTGTGTATTCCTACTTCTATACCCACTCACTGTACCCTTTGGCATCTCTGTTTGCAGATGTTGGTGCCCCACTATTGCTCCTGGTGTGCTCAGTGCAGTCAACTACAGGTCTTTCCAATGGAAACATTACTGTACAGTTGAATTGCAATGTTTAAACCTGGTTAAACGAATACATTTTGAAAACATTTGACATAATTGTATTTTATCAAAGTGTGTTTATTGCAGTGCTCTGAAGAAGAGGGGGTAGTGCAATGGGCTGGGGTGATGATGGAGGAAAGTCCAGGTTAGAGTCCAGTCTATTTGTATCACAGGTGCATTGTCCAAGGGGGCATAGGAAGAGGAGCAATGGCAGTTCAAGGTGGACAGGGTGACAGAGTGGGACACAAGGGTGACAATTAGGAGAGTCTTATTCCCTGGCGGGGGTCTTGGCAATAATCACTGGCTTCTGCCTGGATTACAGGGAACGTTTGAAGGGTGGTTCTCCTTCTGCAGGGGGAGGGATGCTGGTGGCCTGTTGGTCCTGTGGCGGGGCCTCCTGTCTACTAGCAGCAGCGGAGGTGGAGGGCTGTTCTTTGGTTTGGCTAGTGTCAGGGGCCCGGTGGTGTGCCAATGCCTCCCTCATACTGTTGGCAATGTCTGCCAGCACCCTTGCATTGTAGACCAGGGTGGTGTTGATGGCCTTCAAGTCCTCCCTGATCCCCAGGTACTGTCCCTCCTGCAGCTGCATGTTCTCCTGCAACTTGTCCAGAATCTGGCCCAGCATATCCTGGGAATGTTGGTATGCTCCCAGGATCGCGGTGAGTGCCTCCTGGAGGGTCAGTTCCCTGAGCCGGTCCTACCCCTGTCGCACAGCAGTTCTCCAAGTTTCTCTGTTATCCTGTGCCTCTGTCTCCTGATATGTGTGTCCACTGCCACTGACCCCAAGTCCCTGCTTGTCCTGTGATTGAGGGGTGGCCTGGGGTCCCTGTAGTGGTGGACACACTGCTGATTGACATCTCCTGGGGACAGAGGTATGGGCCCACTGGGTGGGTGTTGTGGTGGTGTTTCCTGAGGTGGGAAGCTCTGTGGTGGTGTGAGAGTGTGCCTGGGTAACTGACTGGCTGGAGGTCCCAGATGGGCCAGGTTGATTATCCAGATCCAGGCGACCAGAGCTGCTGTCATCACTGGGGGCCTCTTCTGTTGGGGGGCTGGATGTTGCTGACCCATTTGTCTGCCTTCTTTCCCAATTCTTGGGGAGAGGTCAGATCAGAGTCTACTAGGTATTGGTGCAACAAGTCAGACACACAATTGTTAAGAATATGCTCTCTCAGAATAAGATTGTACAGGCTTTCATAGTCAGAAACTTTACTGCCATGCAACCACCCTTCCAAGGCCTTCACTGAACAGTCTACGAAATCTGTCCAGTCTTGAGAAGACTCTTTTCTGGTGTGTCTGAACATAATCTTGTATTGTTCAGTGGTTAAGCCAAATCCATCCAAGAGTGCATCTTTCAAAACTTTGTAATTATTGGCATCACTTTCTCTGACAGTAAGGAGCCTATTCCTACCCTTTCCAGTGAAAGATAGCCACAAGATAGCAGCCCACTGCCTTTGAGGGACCAAAGGTACCATACAGGCCCTCTCAAGTGCAGCAAATGTCATCCCCCTCCTTGTAAGGGGGTACTATCTTGTGCAGATTCCTGGAATCTTGCTCTTTAACAGGATTGCTATCAGAAATACTGCTGCTGCCACCATGGGGAACTAACCCCAACCTCTGTCTTTCCTTCTCTATGTCTAGGGATTCCCTATCCAAGGCCAGCTGCTGCTGTTTAAGCTTCAGTCTGGTCTCTTCTACCCTCAGCTTTCTGAGTTCCCTTTCCATTAAGTTATCCTCAGGGTGGGTGGGTTGGGAATGTTTAGACACAGAGGAAATGTGGGAAGTTTCAGAGGGAGACCTGTCCCTAACTAACTGGACCCTAGTAACCTGGCCTTTAGGAGTGAAAGATGTCCTACTGATGTGTGACACTCTAACACTACCAGTGTCACTAGGTGCCCTGCTAGGGGGAAGGACTTTGTAAGAACCCTCCCCAGCTTCTTCAGGGAACTCCTCTGAGTCTGACTGGGAAGCTTCCCCTCTTTCTAACCTCTCCTGAGATGGGACAGACTGTTTCTGGTCATCTACAATGAGCATGTTAAAGAAAAACTCTTTTGTAGGATTCTTACATATACTCAAACCTCTATCCAGGCAGAGACCCCTCAAACTTTTATAGTTCAAACTCTCATATGTTGCATTAACAGTTTTGGGAGTGGGATCTACAACAGACATGGTAGAAAAGGTTTACGGATAGTGAGGGAAAACGTTTTAGAGCTATAGAGAGCAGAGAGAAAAAACTTTTTCAAACTTTGGGAAAACTTTTAGAAGTTTTCAAAACTTTTCAGAAACTTTGTAAAACGTTTTAGAGTAGAAAAGTAAACAGTTTTGGTTAAGTGTACATATACTGAACTATTTGGTATAAGATTTTCTTATGAAAAGCACCAAATGACAAAGTGGTAAAGCAGTTTCAAATACTTATCCCACCGCTGCACCACCAATGTAGGAGGCTGGCCTGGCTTATAGTGGGTACCTTGTGGTACTTACACCTTGTGCCAGGTCCAGTTATCCCTTATTAGTAGAATAGAGGTGTTTCTAGCAGCTTAGGCTGATAGAAGGTAGCTATGGCAAAGCAGCTTAGGCTGAACTAGGAGACATGCAAAGCTCCTACTATACCACTTCTATCATATAGCACAATCTCATAAGAAAACACAATACTCAGAGTTACTAAAAATAAAGGTACTTTATTTTTATGACAATATACCAAAAGTATCTCAGTGAGTACCCTCAGTTAGAAGGTATGTAATATACACAAGTTATATGTACACAGGCCCAAAACAGGTAAGTAATAGTAAGAAAAGTAATCCAAACAGTGTAGAATTACAATAGGATGCAATAGGTGAACATAGGTTTTTGGGCAACACAAACCATATACTCCAAAAGTGGAATATGAATCACGAATGGACCCCAGACCTATGGGAGCCTGTAGAGGGTCACTGGGACTGTAAGAAAACAGTCAGGGTGTCCAAGATACCCCACCCCAAGACCCTGAAAAGTAGGAGTACAGTTCCCCTACTACCCCAAAAGGACACAATAGTCGTGATAGGGGGATTCTGCAAGAACCACAAACACCAACAAAGCACTGAAGACGGATTCCTGGACCTGAGGACCTGCAAGGCAAGGGGACCAAGTCCAAGAGTCGCAATAGTGTCCGGGGGGGGCAGGAGCCCAGGAAAACCCAGATGAAGATGCAAAGAGGCTGCCTCTGGGTGGAAGAAGCCGAAGATTCTGCAACAACGAAAAGGGCTAGGAACTTCTCCTTTGGATGGAAGATGTCCAACTGCATGCTGGATGTTGTAGAAGTATTTCCACGCATAAATACCGCAAACAAGCCTTGCTAGCTGCAAGGGTCTCAGTAGAGGTTTTTGGGATGCTCCTGGGGACCAGGAAGGACCAGGATATTACCCCTTGGAGGAGGAGACAGAAGGGGTGCTCAGCAACTCAGAGAGCCCCCGCAGAAGCAGGCAGCACCCGCAGAAGTACCAGAGCAGGCACTTGGAAGTTCTGTGAACTCAGAGTCACAAAAGGAGGGTCCCACGATGTCGGAGTCCAACTCAGAGGGTTGAGCACTGCAGGACTGAGTGCTGGGGACCCAGGCTAGGCTGTGCACAAAGGAATCCTTGGAGAAGTGCACAGAAGCCGAAGAAGCTGCAAATCACGCAGTACACAGGTTTGCTGTCTGGCGTGGGGAGGCAAGGACTTACCTCCACCAAACTTGGACTGAAGGATCACTGGACTGTGGGGGTCAGTTGGATCCAGCTCCTGTGTTCCAGGGACCACGCTCGTCAGGATGAGAGGGGACCCAGAGGACCAGTGATGCAGTCTTTTGGTGCCTGCGTTAGCAGGGGGAAGATTCCGTCGACCCACGACCCACTTGGCTAGTGCCAGGGT
This sequence comes from Pleurodeles waltl, assembly GCF_031143425.1. Classification (NCBI taxonomy): domain Eukaryota; kingdom Metazoa; phylum Chordata; class Amphibia; order Caudata; family Salamandridae; genus Pleurodeles; species Pleurodeles waltl. The sequence continues at coordinate 808,241,096 of NC_090440.1, forward strand.
GCCCACACACTAAGTAACTTGGCACCCAACCTTCACTAAGTGAGGGTTAGACATATAGGTGACTTATAAGTTTCTTAGGTGCAGTGAAAAATGGCTGTGAAATAACATGGATGTCATTTCACTCAGGCTGCAGTGGCAGTCCTGTGCAAGAATTGTCTGAGCTCCCTATGGGTGGCAAAAGAAATGCTGCAGTCCATAGGGATCTCCTGGAACCCCAATACCTTGGGTACCTAAGTACCATATACAAGGGAATTATATGGGTGTACCAGTGTGCCAATGAGAATTGGTAAATTTGGTCACTAGCCTGCAGTGACAAATTTAGAAAGCAGAGAGAGCATGAACACTGAGGTTCTGGTTAGAAGAGTCTCAGTGATACAGTTAGGCATCACACAGGGAACACATACAGGACATACACTATGAGCAATGGGGGCCTGCCTAGCAGGATCCCAGTGACACAAGGGCAAAAACAAACATACATACAGTGAAAATGGGGGTAACATGCCAGGCAAGATGGTACTTTCCTACAGTGGGTTTTTCCTTAAAAGAGAAAAGTGGGTCAGATCTCTCAGCCACAGGCCACATGGCCCGTTAGGCCTATTCCTACAACAAGTTTTGTAAATTATTTACTATATTACTATTACTTTACTAGAATTACTATATTTTTATAGTAGGGGATTTTAATATTAATATTGAGTCCTCCTCCCAAACCCACGACCCCCCTACCACCTCCCAAAGGTAGTAGGACCCCCCTCCCCCACAAAACATTGACACACAAACACACCCCTACACGCACACTCACACGACTACTACACATACACACACACACAGACATACACACAGACATTTCCCATATACACAACACACTCCCCGCATACATACACGCACACACACACCCCCTCTACACTCGCCCACGCACACCCCATGCACGCACACAAAACACAATGCATCCCACGCCCCCTCCCCTAACAAATGAGCACCTTACCTTGTCCGGTGATCCTCTGGGAGGGAACGGGATCCATGGGGGCTGTTCCGTCGCCAGCTTCCCGTCACCAGAACACCTGGGACGTGATTCGGTGGGCGGTGTTCTGATGACGTGGCGCTGGAGGTGGAGCAGCCTCCACTTAACCGCCAACCGCCAGTATGGCTGCTGGCGGCTTTCCATCTGAAAAAGGGCGGCCGGCTGCCAGCAGTCATGATGCGCTGGGTGGGAGACCGCCTGCACTGGTGGTCTTCAGCATGGCGGTACCTCGGCGGTCTTGGGAAAAGACAGCCGAGGTCCAAATGAGGCCCTAAATGTACTGCTAATATATTTCTTTTTATCTTCTTTATTTCTTACATCAGCACTTAATGGCAAGAAGAGTGGCAGCACAGAGGTGGGTCCAGTACGAGCTGGGGAAGAGGTTCAAACCACCAATGCCACTGCTGAGGGCTCTGCTCATCCAAGTAACTTTTACCTCTGCACAGTATTATATACTACATTTAATTTTGCCTTGTTTAATTTTTTATAGTGTCTCCTTTTTTCCAACTCTCCTATCCAATTTTTGTTTAATTCCTGGGATCCCTGCATTCTCTTTTTTTCCTTATTTCATGTTTTTTTCTTTTTTGGGTAACTGACTTTTTCTGGTCTGTACTACTCTGTATATTTCTTCTGCTTTGTTGGTGATCTTTCCTTCTCCCCTATACATCTTGCGGTGCGTTAAGACTAAAAACAGGGTTTTGGTACTCTACTGTCTACTTCGGACAGTGAGGGCCCAGGAACAAGTTAGAGAGGGCACCCTTTCGCAAGGGCACAGGTTCATGGGGCGAAGGGTGCATGGGAGAGATGCTGTGGGCTAGGGGATTGAGGCCACTGGACCTGCTCTTCGCCAGGGCACCATCAGCTATGTCTTGGGGGGGTCTGTCAGGAGTCCCATGGCATGATGGAACAGGTGTTGACTAAACTCTGGGAAATCAAGCAGCTACACAGAGACAAGCATTGCAACATATGTGAACATATGGAGGCCCACAATTTCAACATGGCATCCCTAACAGGGGCATTGAGGGACATACATATCACCCTGAGCAGGGCTTTTCAAAACCAGCCTACTCCTTCTTTTGGCTCATCAACACCAGGCCCGTAAACATCGGTGCCAGTCACAGGGAGGGGGGTCCTGCCAGAGGAACAAGCCACAGGCAGCCCTATCTCTGTAGCAGCTGATCCTCCCGCAAACGGGGACATCCAGAAAATAATCTAGGAGGTATGGATGGGATGACACCTACCCCTGCCAGTAATAACCCTCTTCCTTAAGGTCCTCCTTTGTGTGTTATACATTCACTCTGTGGACCTATCCTGAACCACCTTCCATTTCCAGTGGGAGGAGTACTCTGGACTTTGGGCTTCCAATGGTGTGGCATCTACTCCAATGATTACATTCACCATGACTGGCCCCTTTACATTTCTTTTTTTATGTTGGTTCATGTCACATTTATTTTCTGTTAATTATAACAAGCTGTCTTGGCACAGGTCTCATACACCCAAACTCTGTGACCTACATTACTTTGAAGAATCACCTCCTGCCAATCTCAAAACTCTGAAATGCCCACATGAAGATGTCATGGTGAAGGTACCCGAACAATGAACAAAACAAGGAGTATAGCCATGAAACCATACATATGACAAATGTCACATGGCAAGCATCTGGAAAACAAAGTACATTGCAATAAATCTGACACAAAATAGAGCAAAATAATCAAGGTGGGGATGTGTCAAAAGCTACCTCATCTATCAGCCTTAGGCTGATTATTGCAGAGTATCAGCTCCCTGGCTGTTTCTGAAATACTCAACTCCACACATTCTCACAACTACAGTTCAGTTTACAATCACTGTCATAAGATCACATAACATACTTACACTCATGAGAAGTAGCTAAGGATGAGATCTTCTCACAAGTCAGCTCAATCCTTTTCACCACTGTCATCCTCAGTTTGCATTTCAGGATTCTCAACCGGTGGCACTGTAGGCTTCCCTTCCTCTGAGATGTATGGGATATTCCTCAGAAGGGCAATGTTGTAGAGCTTAAAGTATGCCATAGTGATCTGACACACTTTCCTGGCTGAGTAAATGAGGGCTCCATCCATTCTGTCCAGACAGCGGAAACTGGCCTTCAGGTGCCCAAAAGCCTACTCTATTATCTGTTGTGTTCTTCAATGGGCCTCAGTGAACTAGACTTCCCCTGGCGTAGTTGGATTATTCTGCAGTCTCAATAACCAACGACGGTTTAGATATGCTGAGTTTCCTGTGAAGGAATGGGACATAACTACAACAATGAATCACTCACTTCATGATTGCAGCACCTGACATTGCTCACACACAATCAGGACAAACGTGACTTACCATCCAGCCAGGCCCTCTCTGGTTGCAGTTGTTAAAACACCTGGGGTATGGTACTGTTCCACATTATGAAAGACTCATTGGCTGATCCTGGATAATAGGTACACACATGTGATATGTAGAGACCCACCAAACAGATGACTTGCATGTTGATGGAATGGACGTTCTAAGGGGCATATTTATACTCCGTTTGCGCCGAATGTGCGTCAAAAATTTTAACGCACTTTCAGCGCAAACGTTGCCCCATATTTAAACCCTGACGCCCGATCCGGCACACCAGGAAAATGGCGCTATGTGCGCCAGTTTTTGGAAGCGGCACCCCGCCCTGCGTTAATGACATGCAGGGTAGGCGTTCCCGTCCAAAAACAGACGCACATAGCGGTGCGTGGTGTTTATGCTCCAGGGCAAAAATCAGTCCCGCGCGGCAGGCGGCGCAAAAAAATAGCGCAAAGCACGAATAGCGTGAAATTTTAACGCCTGGGTCAGGGCAGGTGTTAAAATGGGGCAAACACACCTGTACTTAATCAGAACACACAGAACAAACAACAGAGCAGCAGAGCAGCAGAGCAGCAACAGGGAGACATGGAGGTGCTTTTTCTTCAACGTGCACGTAGACGCAGAGCCCTGCAGCAACAACAGCAGCCACAACAACAACAGCAGGGACCCCAAAGACAGCGCAGAAGGCAGGAGAGGATATTCCGCCCACGAACAACCCTGCATGGCCTCAGGGAACGAGACATCATCCAGAGGTACCGGTTGAACTGGCAGGCCATTCAGCAGCTGCTGACAAATATTGAACAGCAATTGGCCCCCACTTTAGTGACTCCACGCACTATCCCAACCGAAACAAAGCTGCTTGCCGTACTTCACCTGCTGGCAAGTGGCTCGTTTCAGACAACTGGTGCCCTGGTTGGTGGAATCTCAGAACCATCTTTCTCCGCATTCCTGCCTAAAGTACTGGATGCCATCATTGGACTGACACCCCGCCACATCTGCTTCCCTAACACAGTGCAGAAGCAGCAGGAAACAAAACAGGGCTTCTACGCCATCAGTGGCTTTCCGCACGTCCTTGGTGCAATCGACTGCACACACGTACGCCTTGTGCCACCTGCTGCGAGTGAACACCTCTACCGCAACAGGAAGCACACACATTCCATCAACGTGCAGGCCATAGTCGATCACCAAGGACTGATCAGCAACATTGTGGCTAAATATCCTGGGAGTGTACATGACTCATTCATCTTCCGTCACTCCACCATCAACCAACACTTCCAGGATGGACGGTATGGCAATGGACTACTTGTTGGTAAGGACAAAAATCTACTTATATACTCACTGCACAGAAACCCTCTAGGATAAACAACACATACACCACAATAGCAACACCTAGACAGGAACACACTGAGGTACTCACATCACTAGCCATGTGTCACAAGTCACCATTGAACATCTCACACATTTGAATTTACTCCACAGCTTAGTGTGAAGACATTCATGACTGTAGTTGCCTAAATGTCACCTTGCAAATTGGAAGTCTCACAATAACCTGTACACTAATACAATGCATAACTTTTAAGGGATGGGATGGCCTGGCTATGTTCATATGAACGTTTCTAATACCCTTTCATGTTTCAACTCTGCATGGAACTATCATCACACCCCCAGTGAGGACACACGGACACCTGTGTCACAAGTCACAATGCAAGGGAGGGCACACTGTACTTGAGAAACCAATACATCCTGCTGACAAACAGTTAGACAACAAACACTTGCTCAGCCAAGGAAAAAAAACAATGCCAAAGTTTCCACCAACAACCATAGGCTGTCACATTAGTACACAAAATAGTCACAGACAACACAACACAACTACTGCCATCAAAGATACGTACAACAGTGCCTCCTACATCTAATTGATACCATTCTGTGTTTCTCTTTCAGCTGATCAGGGGTATGGCATCCAGCCTTGGCTAATGACACCATATGGGAACCCAAATACTGCTGCTGAGCGGGCATACAATGACGCCCACAAGAGGACACGCAGCATTGTGGAGAGGACCTTTGGGATCCTAAAGTCAAGGTTCCGCTGCCTTGACATCACTGGCGGAAGCCTACTATACTCCCCAGAGATGGTCTGCAAAATCATACTCACTTGTGCCATATTACACAATATTTGTGTACAAAGGAACATTCCCCTCCTTGAACCGGACCCAGACATGCCTGAGGATGACGATGAGGAGGATGCTGGCCTGCAACAGGAGGGGGAACAACCTAACACCGCAGCAGGAGTGCGTAGGCGCCAACAGCTTGTGAACAATTTTTTTACTTAAGTTATTATAATCACTTGTATTCCACACTTGTAAATAAGCACAGATAACAAACACCACATCATGCTTTGGCCTATTCATTTCTGACCACCTTTAGTTTGAAATAGCTGAAGATGAATGTCGTCTCATTGATCAAGAATGCCATTAAAATTCATCACACCAAAAATAAACATCACAACTGTATGCACAGAGGGTAGGATGTGACATGTTACATTACCATACACAGAGCCCAACAAGAGTACAAATGTGACAATTACACATGCCGGATCCAAACAACTGAAACAGTCTCTCATCCAGCCCAAAATTGGAGATCATTTGAAAGTCACATCACACGTGTTCAGAGACAGGGTGGGACCATCCATGTGTACGTGAACATGTCATCAATGGCTTTTCTCAAGTGTATGATGTGAGCAATACACAATTGCAACAACATCAGCTGCCACTAACTCAGCCGGAGACCTTGAAGTTACAGTGACAACATACACACAGACAGGTCATACTGGATCCACATTCCCACACACATGTACACATATGTCATACAACCAACCTAATATTTGAAAGTAGACCATCACAGTTGTGTCCCAGTTTGAACCTAGCAGGAAGATTGTAACATGACACTAAACCAGTTTATGCAGAAAGGGACACAGACAAGCAAAACAATCTTCGTATTATCACATTGTGAACGCAGAGAGTCTTGCAAACTTAGAGGGTCATTCTGACCCTGGCGGTAATTACCGGCATGCGGAGGTCGGCGGTAGCACCGCCAACAGGCTGGCGGTGCACCGATGGGCATTCTGACCGCGGCGGTTCAGCCGCGGCCAGAAACGGGAAGTCGGCGGTGTACCGCCGACTTCCCGCTGCCCTTGAGAATCCGCCATGGCGGCGGAGCGCGCTCCGCCGCCATGGGGATTCTGACACCCCCTACCGCCATCCTGTTCCTGGCGGGTCTCCCGCCAGGAACAGGATGGCGGTAGGGGGTGCCGTGGGGCCCCCGTGAGAGGGCCCCACAAAGAATTTCAGTGTCTGCTTTGCAGACACTGAAATTCGCGACGGGTGCAACTGCACCCGTCGCACCTTCCCACTCCGCCGGCTCCATTCTGAGCCGGCGTCCTTGTGGGAAGGGTGTTTCCCGCTGGGCTGGCGGGTGGACTTTCGGCGGTCGCCCGCCAGCCCAGTGGGAAAGCCAGAATGACCGCCGCGGTCTTTCGGCGGGAACCGCTTGGCGGGCGGCGACCGCCGACCGCCGCGGTCAGAATGACCCCCTTAGTCATATGAAAATGGTATGCAACTTAGCTCCAAATCATCATTACTGCAAACGTCAAATGGGCTAATGAGATGAATGAATGGTCAACAGTCATTCATACCATATGGCCTTACATTCGCCCGCTGCTGCAGGTTTGCCAGGATATGATAAAAATACTCCATGGATACAGTAGCTATTCTGGATGGTCAAATCCTAGGGTGCTGGGGGCCTAACTCCACCTCTACCACCCCCAAAACATACAAGAATCATGTACTTGTGAACAAAACACATGCATAAGGCACATGTGTGGCCTCCATGTCACAAGTCCTACACAAATATGAAACACAAAATCATAATGGGACATGGTCAGCCCCATAAAAACTGAAAGTGACTCTCCCAATCCCTGTTAGGACTACAGATAAAAGCATCCCCATCATAAAGGTGGGGACATTTTGGAGACGGAATACATAATGGTACCAAAAACATCATTTCAAAATAGCCATCAGCAATTACACCAAATATGTTGTCAAATATGGTCAATACATTAGTTAACGTATCCCAAACATCACAGTGTGAAGGCCGTCTATACATAAAAGTACGGACATTTGTCATATACAAACACAAATGTGTCTCACATCGCACCGTTTGACCATGACAAATCACCTTTCCAAAGCTAAACACATGAAGACATTTGGATAAATTTGCTCCATATTCTACGCATACAGCATGGCCGTCATAATTTGTTCACGTACATGAGTGCACACAATGCAGAGTCAGATACAAATGTATCCAAAAGTGTCTTGATATTTCACCTTCAAATTATTATTTACATCCACAATATTTTTGACTCTGCATCATGTGCACTACTGTACGTGTAAAAAAAAACACGCCCATGATGTATGCGTGGTGAAATTGACGCTACATGGACAATATGTTGGTCATTTCATGTACAGTATTAATTATTAATATTCATATCATATTTTTTCACTCCGCATCATGTGCACCACTGTACGTGTAAAAAAAACGACGCCCATGATGTATGCGTGGTGAAATTGACGCTACATGCACAATATGTTGGTCATTTCATGTACATTATTAATTATTAATATTCATATCATATTTTTTTTCTCCGCATCATGTGCACCACTGTACGTGTAAAAAAAACGACGCCCATGATGTATGCGTGGTGAAATTGACGCTACATGCACAATATATTGGTCATTTCATGTACAGTATTAATTATTAATATTCATATCATATTTTTTCACTCCGCATCATGTGCACCACTGTACGTGTAAAAAAAACGACGCCCATGATGTATGCGTGGTGAAATTGACGCTACATGCACAATATGTTGGTCATTTCATGTACAGTATTAATTATGAATATTCATAACATATTTTTTCACTCCGCATCATGTGCACCACTGTACGTGTAAAAAAAACGACGCCCATGATGTATGCGTGGTGAAATTGACGCTACATGCACAATATATTGGTCATTTCATGTACAGTATTAATTATTAATATTCATATTTTTTCACTCCGCATCATGTGCACTGTAATGCGTCATAAAAAATTTACGCACAACTGTGTATGCGTGAAAATATGACGCATAACGGGAAAATAAAAACGGCGGCCATTTTATGCAGGAAGTGATGTAATAGGATATCCTGTTTACAAAATCTGTACTGGGAGGTAACTTTCACTTTCACTTTGCAGTCTCAGATTTCTCTAGACTGTGTGGTTGTGTGAAAGGTGTTGTCCTGTGTTTTACTGCTCTAGTGTCCTGTGTGCCTTGTATTTTGTCTTAGTGTCAATCTATTATTGTTGTATCACATTGTCTCAGTCTCTTTAGTGTTATTTTGTCTATACCTGTGATAGTTTGTATTGTCTGTGGGAGTCTGTTGTGGGTAGCATAGTTTGGGGGGTTAGTTGGGCTATTTTTCTACTTCTCCTTTTTCTTTCACACCTCTACCTTTCCCCATTTCCCCCTTTATATTTTATATTTTGTTGGTACATTCTTATCCCTCTCAATATGTCAGGTAGGCCTCGCCTGTCCAGGATGGGGGAAGACGAATTGGGGGGGGTTCATATGGCTCGTAAGCCATTTCCTCCCACTAATGCTGGAAGCTGGGGGCCGTGTGATACAGGGGTATCACACGGAGGCCAGGAAAATCCGGTGGGAGAAGGTGCGCCATCACCTGGTCCGGGTCTATGGGAGTCTCAGGAATGTACACCAACTCAAGCACCACTGGGCAGATCTGATCACCAGGGAACAGGACCTGCTGGACCACCTGGGACTCCAGATTGGTGGCCATGTTGGTGAGTAAAAAACAATTACATGGGAATGACAGAAATCGGTGTGTGAACATGTGTTGATTGTTAGCGAATCTGCAAAATAAGTAGCTGAGTGTGTGTAATGCCAGGGAAACCTAGGCCCATGGTTATACACATTAATCCCCATTCTTGCAACACATGTACACGCAATGACAGCTTTATAAATTCAACATCTATTTGTATTATGCTAAGTCACCCCCTCTCTGCGTCCCAAAATGTTTCAAATGCTGCGCTACAAAGGTATACATATGTGTCCTAATGTGTATTTGTTGCAGAATGTGTATGAAGACCTATGCTACCAGTCCGATGGATCATTTTTGCAACACATACCAGATGCCTGTAGCTGCATGTAATGTAGTGTTGCCTTTGTGTCAGAAAAGCAACACGTGAACGGCTCCATTTGTACTCCACTGGTCATAATGGCCAGTGAGTACGTCATGTAGAAACAACATACCTACAGATGCAGACGCCATAGCTAGACAGAAAATTGGAAACACATGATGATGCTATACATGTGTGTTGCCGTCACGTCACATGAAGTTAGTCATGTTGTTCACACATATGTCACATGTGTGTCTGGTTGCTGTCTGTTGACCCTGTCCAAATAGCCTGTTTAATTGTGAGTGGTCATGCAGTCCTCATGGAACCAGTTTTGGAATGTCTCTCGGGAATGCACATGCTGAGATGTATGGATAACATTATTGTTGGGGCATACTAATGGAGGATTAACTTGGACGACACCTGACTGTCCTGACCACTGCATGAGTGTAGTAGGGTGTGACACTGGAGCAGGAGACTCATCCAATGTTAATGTTGAATACAAAGTGATCCATGCAGGATGAGCATGTGTGAAAGTCTATCATTACCATGTCATTTTCACACAGTGTCATTGTAACAGAAATCTTTTGTCCGTTCACCCAGTCTGAGTATAATCTTTGTTTCATGCTTTACAGGTAGACCAGCCCCGTACACCGTGGGAGAGGTGGCCCATTTTGACGACCCCGATACCTACAGTGAGTGTCGCCTGAGTGCTATTTACATTGTTTGGTAATGACGCATGATGGATTACTGTGTGTTCAAGAGAATTCATGATTTGATGTGCTGGCCGTTCATTGGCTTTGTTCTTTTAGTGTGATATCAAATTAGAATTATGTTTCTGCAAAGCAATACGTAGTCATCTCTCAGATTGAGGGGCTGTAGCCCATTCAATTATGGCGGCAATTGGGAATGGTATGACTCATTTCGAATAGACTGGTCAATGTTAGATTTGGTCAGGGACTTGCCATGAACTGAGTCTGCATATCAGACTGACAGTCTCCCAGATAGCTTAGGCACATGGCATTGATGACAAGTGCTTCTTCCTAGTTGAGGATGGACTGTGTACACTGTAGGTTGGATCTTCCATGGGCATGTACTTCCACAAGGTGAACTCGAAGTGTGTGTGACTTGAGTGCAATGCCCTAGGTGTTCAGTTGAATCATGTGAATGGGTGTACTACCTCCCCTGTGTGTGTTGTTAAACATACCTCACTAATAGTATGTTATGTTGGGCTAAGTCATAACATTTTGACATGTGTGGACCTGGGATGTGACAAGGTTGGGCTGACTACAACGTGTTGCTAGCCCTTCATAGGTGTTGTGTGTGAAGGCACATAATTGTTGCACTTTCTGTACACTCCTGGGTGTGCATTGAACATGGGATTGTTGGTTGTTCTTCCCACACCACCCACAAAGACTGGGATGTTACTGTGAAACAGGGTACCTAGGACCGTAGCAACCAGTATGTTACACGTACTTAACACCTTTTGTGACTTGAGTTAGTACCTTGGGCCAGAGCGAGAAAAATGTCTACACGTTGCAAATGGCATAAATATCTGTGTGGGATTTGCAAACGTCTGTTTCCTAATCCAAAATGTCTTTGGTGGTCATGTACATATGAGTAAAATGCTTTTCAAAATTGATATAATGAAGGGTTTTACCAGACCTACTTGCAAATCACAGTGGTAGGCAATCCCATTTGCAACCGAGTACGTGGTTGCAAAGTGAGTAGCTGTTATCATCCACTTGAAGTGGATGGTAACCACCTTGCTGACTGGAAGGGGTCCTCATTGTAAAGCTTCAGCCTTTGTGAGTGGACTAAAAGAATCCTGCGCAAAAAAGCCAGTGGTCTAAGGGACCAATAATTACCGTGAAAATTTCCAAGTACAATTGTTGTGATTTAAAAATAATTGCAGCTCATTTTTCTTTCCGGTAAACGGCCTACACTTGGGGAGAAATAACTTGCTTAATTTAAAAACAGTCACGTCTATGGAGTTCTGCTGGTCCCAGCAGGCCACCATCCCCGTGAGTGCCCATGTTGCTAAGGTGGGGCAACTTGGAACCCACATCATTGATGTTCATGAGGTGGGTTTTATGGACCCCATAGCGACTCGCATACGGTGTCAGAGACACCGTTCTGCTTTGCAATTTGCTAGTTGATTTTCCTGAATTCCTACATCTGACACCTAGTGTGGACACATGATTCTGGGCCAGGGGTTCAATCTTAGCACACAACTAATTAAAAATGCTATTGAGTGAGGAGTGTGAGTGTAATCACATAGAATGACATATGTACTGAAGTCAGTATGCGGAAGAGCTGGTGCCATAATGTCAAATGCCTTAGGTATGATTTGGATGAGTAGTTTAGGGTGATGTCATCCATCATGTAGAGACATGGATATGCTAGGTGTGATATGACCTTAGGGATGCATGATTCACATGTACTTCCTCTGAGCATTTCCGTGAACTATGTTGTAACAATTGCTGCATACAATATATTTCTAGTAATGGACAAATGAGCCATTGTGGGATTCAACCCACTGTAAATTCAATGCTCAATATTTCCCTTTTCTCTTCACAGCTGCAAACCTGAGTGCCGCAGAGCGCAACCATTTTGAGCACAGGGCAATGAGGTACAGGCACATCCTGCAGGTGCAGTGTGGGTATCGGAGGATGGCCCGCAGATACAATTCCGATCGGGCCTCCGGGGCGTGGTATGCCACACCACAGGCTCCACCAACGGTGCCACCTACAACCACCAGGTCTGCCCAAGGGGGCCCAGCGACGGACCAGCCATCTTCCTCAAGACCTGGACCCAGCCGTGTGTTGGGAGCAGGGCTGTCCCGTGGCCACTCCACTCCAGCGACAATCTCCACCTCCACCGGCACGCAGACCAGCAGTGACCCTCCAATTGACCCTACAGCCTTCCAGGCATTGTCTAGGAAACTGGACAGGTTAATTCAAAAGGTGGACAACCTGACGGAGGACATGGCGGAGGTTAAAAAGAAGGTGCGCTCCATCCGGCGCACACTTCAGAGGGCAAATCTTTAGTTATTTTGCCCTCCTGAACTTTTACCCCTCCCCTCTCCCCTCTTTCCTCTTTTCATACTGTTAGTTGGGTTTGGGGGGTTAGTTATAGGATAAGTATAGGTAATTAGCTTAGTTAGTGTTAGGTAAGAGGGTGGGGGGTCCTTATACTTTCTATCTAATATTTTTGTGTTTGTGGGTGGGGGGCAATGTTGGGATTCCTGTTTAATAAAAAATAAAAAATAAAAATATATAAATATAAAAAAAAAAAAATACAAAAAAATATATGTTTGTTTAGGATAGTATAGTATGTGTGTAGGTTAGTAAGTGTTGTCCTGCATGTGTCTTGTCTCTTAATGGTGGGTGGGGGGTTGATGTTTAGATCATTTCGTTACATGTGTAGAGTAAGTTTAGCTTAGGTTAGTTAGGGACAGTTGTGGGTTAGTAGTAGTCAGGTTAGATTAGTGTAGGTTTACCTTTCCCTTAGTTGCCTCTTTTATTACTACTTTTAAATAAACATTTTGTTAACCCTTTACCTGATGCGTTAGGTGCTACCTTTTCATGGCCTTGACATCAGTGTAGCAGAAATGTTAAGTATGACATTTGTGTTCCATGCTCCCTATCCCCAGGCTTATGAGGTTTAACATGCCAGCTACCCGTGTGCTAACTTGGTAAGTATCCACCATGTTGGAGAGCCACCATTGGTAGTGTGCATTGATCATCAAGGTTTGGGGTTGGTATGTATCCTACTTCACAAAGAGTGCTTCCAGACTTGTTATTGTAGGTAAATAGATAGGTCGGACAGCATTGTGAAGTTCAGGGAGAGCTTTATAGATGATGATTTGTTCACACTCTTGTCTTGTTGCTATCATTGCTGACCTACATCATGTGTGTACTGATTCAGCATGACTTTCCTTCATGGAAGTATACGCCGTAAGGGTGATTGATGCAGTGTAATTTGTTTATCATTCCTTTCATTCTACAGCATAATTTCAAATTTTAGTATTGCATGGTGCCTACATTTCTCAGCCACCATTAGTTGTGTAGAATAGCTATAGATGGTGCATCATTCTGTCCAACACAGCATGATTGTGTGTGCTTAGTCCCTTCATCAGTTATTTTCCTCAGTATAGTAAAGCTATGATGCAATCCTGGCCACTGCACAGATGATTCAGTATACATGAAATCAGGACAGTAGTATAGAGAATGGACATGGTTTCCACACAGCCACTTTGGAGTTATCTACTGCACAGTTGAATTTTGAAATGACACAGAGACACAATAGGTGTGCAAGTGATATTTATTTATAAGTGGTGTTGTGCAAAATGTCCATTCACCATGTTTGCTGACTCCTTTCTGGTGCATTATTACATGGTGATCCTACAGAAGGGGTGTGGATGATGCTCCTGACATGCTGGGGTGATGTCACAGACAGTGCAGAGGAACATTAAATGCCAAATGGTAGGAGAGAAACATTCACTGGCAAGGTGGACAAGTCATACAGTGGATTGCCGAACAGTCATTGAGGTTAGTTGTAGTGAGACTGGCATGTGTCAAAACGTAGGACCTTGGTCAGAGTAGGGCATGGTGCAGGGACTAGGGCTTCCGGGTACTCTTGTGTGTGAATGTTATCTGTTCCATGTCTTCTTCTTCTGATGTGTGTGTTGCCTGGGGTGTCCTTGTTGTTGTTGGTTGTGAAGGGGCAACACACACCTCAGTGTTAGAAGACATGGAGGCAGACATCCCGGGGGCTGATCCCTGTTGAGTAAGGAAGGGCAGTACTGCAGCAAGGAGGGCCTGCTGGTTTTTCAGAATGGCAGCCACATCCCGATGGTAGGCAGCCAGGTCGGCCCTGAGGGGTTCTATGTTGCATTCGTGCACACGTTGAGTGGCTTGCAGTTTGAGTTGTTGTGTCAACTGGATGACAGCTGTGCCAATTTCCTTCAGTGTTTTTGAAATGTCCTCCAAGAGAAAATTTCTGGCTTGCATTGCAGCTGCCTGATCAGCAGTTGACAACATGCACGAACGCACCCCCTCAAGGCTGGCTGCCATATTTTGCATCCCCACCCGCACCTCCATGGCCAGCTCCCGCTGGACCCCAACAACAGTTCTTTCGAAGCTGGTGCCAGTGTCGTCAGAGTCCTCAGCTGTGTTGGAGCTGGCAGGTCTTACAATTAGGGTGGCGGGTGGTTCTCCTGTGGTGGCTGCTTCTTCTGTGCTCCTCCTTGTGACTGAAGGTGGGGTTTGGAGGCTTTCAAGGACCATGTCAATGGTCTCTTGTGGGAGGTTGATGGTGTCGTCATCCATGTCATCAGGGAACTCATGGACAGGCAGATCAGCAGGAGATCCGTGTTCCTCTGCAATGAAACAGGGTACAATTAGTGTGTCTGTGTTGTGACAATTTTGCAGTAAGATACAAGCCTTTGGATGCCTTAACATTGTACTCTGTGTTTGTCTAGGTATCTGCTGTCCGTCATAGGGCATTGTTGTAGGCCTATGGCCCACCTGTGTGTCACATGTTTGATATGGATCTTTCAGACATGTCTGCCAGGTCGCCTCTAGGTGTTGCTTTGTAATTATTTAGGAATAGGTGTTTTTTTCTCCTACTCCTCACTCGGTGTTTCACTATTGTTATGGAGGGACATTTTGTAGGGTGGGCTCTCATTATCCAACATGTGATTCTTGGCTTTCTAGGCAGCAGGATAGCTAATGGTGTGGGGGACTAAGTTTGACCCACTTGAAAATAACTGTGTCACCCAGATATTCAATTTAGCTAAGACTAACTAGCAGTGCCTCTGGTCTCCCACATCAAAGGAATGTTTAGACATCCGAGCGCATGACATCTTTGGAACTTCTCAGGGAAGTGGTGGTCACTCAGGTCCTACACATTTGTATCTTTTCCGGTAGGTTCCCATACACAAATGACATAGACAGTATTAGTTTGATATGAAGTTTCATTGTACAACTGACTTGTAGGAATTTAGGTGTGAGCCCCATTTACACAAACAATACACACTGTTAGAATTTAAATAGTCCGCAGGAGAGTAATACATTAGTACACAGCTTTCATGGTGCCTAACTGTTTCTACTCTACCCCTGCATGTTCTATGTATAGCACAGCTTGTTAATTTTGGAGGTTGCCTGTCAGAATCACAGGGGAGACATCATCCCTCATATCAGAGGAATGGGCTAGGATCTGGTTGTGCATCAGCAGCAAGCCAGGCAGCATCTAGTTGTTATTTTCTGTTTGGAAACTCCCCCATGCGTGTCTTGGGACAAGGGAGTGAATGTAAAAGACATATGTCATGGTGATGACAAAGTTTCCCTAAGCAGGAATGCCAAACCTTGACCCCTACCACATCTATCAGCAACGTACCAGACGGTATCCTTGACTGGGGCACAGAGTGAATATGTTCTGGCAAACTCCAGTGCAGAAGTAGGCAAAACAGTGTGATTTGACTAATTGACAACACCTTAGGACTGACTATTTGCTACATTAACTGATAGGAAGGGCAATGAGAATCATTTAGTGCAAATTGCTCTGAGGCACTTAGATGTGAGCAAATGAGTATAAGTACATTCAGGGTAAGATGCACAAAGGCCTCCAGCCTGAGGCTAATGCGCAAAGTATACGTTTCACTTGCCACACTACACTTTGACTGACTGTGGGTGTTGTGACTGCCCTGCCAGCACACTTGCCTCTCAGGCCCTGCCCCATACACTTTTTATTCACATTGCATGATCTGTACATGTAACGTGGCATTACCTATGCATGTCAATGTTAGGATGTGGTATGGATGTAAACATTCTTGATGTTTTGAGATGATGTTGGGTGATGTGTTTTGAATTGGATTGGCCTGTTTATCGTATGAAGGTCCTATTTGTTTGTCCGACTTTGCAGGTGTGTTTCAGTGACCAGTTGCCTGTGTCCCCTCCTCAATGTTGTTGTCTGAGCAGTATGACATTAGTGATGTAGCCTTGTTAGCCAGGCACGTGAGGGACCCTGACGTATGCAGCATGTGTGTATCGTTAGTGCTGTGTGGCTCCTATTGCTGTTTACTTAGGCTTATGTATGTGTCAGTTATGGACATTCGGCATTTGAGTGTACTGGTACCTTTGTCTTATTTTTAGGAGTAATTGCAGATGTCACCCTCACCCCCTAATTTAGGTATGTATGTTCCAGGGTGGGGTTTCTGCCATTTGGTACTATAGCTGCACAGAGATGAGAGGTGTTATTGTCAACTGTGTTTGCAGTTAAGTTACAGTTGTTGTATTTGCTACTGCATTACAGATAGGGACCTAGTTGATGTAGAATAGATTTTGCAATACAAGTGCCTGGGTGTGGATTTGAGGTAGTGTCCTTCCCACCTGTCACTGCTTTCCCTTGGCTCTCTTGTTGTAGTTACAGGATGTCCCCGTGGGACTGTTGTGGTTGCTGTATTTTGTCGTGCCCCAGCTTCGGTCAGTACTGGGCATGCCCCCCTGCCATGCCCCTTTCCCCATGCCACTTCATATATGTGCTGACTTACATGCATTGTGTAGTAGGTATCCCCCCCCTGCTTACAGTCCCCATTATTGTATTATGATTCCCCATGCGACTTACCCTGCATGTGCGTAGTGTCGTGGTAGTCTGCGCTGTCCAGTCCTTGAATCCCTGTGACGATCTCCTCCGGGATGACGGCTGCGACCATCTCCTCCATGTGGTCCAGGGCCTCCTGTTGTGCTGGACTCCCCCCTCCAGTCTGCATTGCTGCCTTCCTGTTCCTGGCCATTTTCTCTTTGGTCCTACGTTTGCAGTCATGCCAGCGTTTCTTACACTCGGTGACTGTCCGGCGTTCTTCAGCCACACTGTTAATCTTGTCCACAATTTGTTTCCAGATGGCCTCTCTCCTACTGAGTGGCAATTTGGAGGTGATGAAAAGTTGGTGCTGGTGTTCCGTCACCTCTTTCACCAGGATTTCCTGCTCCTCTGCACTGAAGCGACACTTTCTTTTTTTTTTTTAAATGTCCTGGGTCCTGTATGCTTCCTCCTGGCTGGTTCCTGGTCTGCTCTCATCCTCCTGGGGTCTGTTGGGGCATCTAGGATCCATTTTGGGTCTCCTCTCCTGAAAGGGCAGTTTTCGAGCAAAAATGTGACGCAATTGCGTGAAAAAAAACAGCGTTTTCACGATTGCGCTGTCGTAAATCGACCCACAGTGATGTGCGTCGCATTTACGTTGGTTTCCTTTACGACAGACCGACGCTGTGTGCGTCACGAAATAATGACTCCCACCTGTTGGTTGCGCCGCCGTACGTCAAAGTATAAATTTGACGCCCGCATGGCGCATCCAAATGGCGTTAGACGGCGCAAATTTTTTTGACGCAAAATTGCGTTAGCGCAATTTTGCGGCAAAAAGTATAAATATGGCCCTAAATGTTTTGATAGACTTATTCAGTGACCTGTGGTCGTACCAAGCCAACTTCTGTATCATCACTTGCCCCCACCACATGTGGGAGGTGGACAAAATCATAGAAGTCAACCTTCACAGTGGCTAAATCCTCACATTGAGGGAACCTGATTTAGCTGTCAAAGTATTTCAACATTGCTGAGAGGAAAT
Source organism: Pleurodeles waltl (assembly GCF_031143425.1). NCBI lineage: Eukaryota > Metazoa > Chordata > Amphibia > Caudata > Salamandridae > Pleurodeles > Pleurodeles waltl. The sequence goes on from NC_090440.1 coordinate 808,259,313, forward strand.
CTCTCAACACCAGACTGAACATGGATTGGGACATACCAGCAGATAGGGCCACTGTATGTTGGAAGGACCTTGTGGCCAGGAAGTGCATCACTGACATGACTTGTACAATGGGTGGTATGCAGTATGGAATACTGTTAGATGGCATCAGATCTGGCTCCAACTGATGGCATAAGTCTACTATTGTTTTCCTGTTCAGACCGTACAACTGCATGACATGGCATTATTCCATGGTCTGAAGGTCTGGCAATAGACAGCAGAGAGGAAGTTGTAGCATCCTCCCTCTCCCAGGAAACCTATGTGTGAAAAGATATGATTTGGAACATTAGTCAGTGTGTCTACAGTGACATACATGATACATGCCAACAATATCATGTGACAAAGCATGTCTCACAGGATGGACATGACACTCAGTACATATCACAGCTGGCAACTACACAAGGGTCAAATGTGACCCCGTGGTTGTCAGCACATGTGTTCACAACATGAACTATCTGCTACACAATTGCCCCTCAAACTGTGACTGTATTTTCAGACCTCCAAAACAACTTTGGCGGTGATGGAATGTGCACCGCTGTCATATGCCATCTGTGTCTTGCAAAACACTACACTGATGGTTATGTAGTCGGACCTACACAACAAGACAGATTGAGGATGTTTGTGATGATATGAAACATATTTTGTTGTTGTGATGCATTTTACAGGGCCATATACTTTATTTTAAGCTGCCAAAATGGCAGATGCCTCAACTGCTCCATTGGACATCAGGAACCATCCACGTCCACTGGTGGAAGTCGTCCATGCGGTAGGCTGGTTGTGATGACTGTGTATGTGGTGTACGTGTACGCCCCGTTGTGCAAAATCACTTGTGCAAAGTCACTTGACTCCGGACACTGCTGCCAGCAACACCTCCACCACTTCTGCTGCTGTGTGCCACTTCTGGGAACAATAATGCCACATCCAGCTGGTGAAAGGCCCCCTGCTTTCTCTCCAGAGGAGCTGGAGAGGCTTGTGAGTGAGATCCTTCCCCTGTATGGACAGCTCTATGAGGAGGAGCAGGTAAGTACCTAATTGGCACAATTAACTCTGTTCAACAAATCCTTTCTCTCCTCATAGGCTACAATGTGGCCCTGTGTGCCAGTTACACTTCTTGTATGCCTGTTGTTGCAGTCTGCATGGTATCGATTGGATGTACATGGTGCAGGTATTTGTGACCAGTACTATATGTTGTGTTCATTCACATTGTGTAGTGTGAAGTATTTTGTAGTCCTAGATCCTCCTTGTGTTGGATGCACATAACTAGGCAAGGAGACTTTACTGCCATCTAATGACATTTCTTTATTTATGATGGATGTACGTGCTAGACAACATGTATGTGCATGACAGAATGAGCTGTTTATGCATCTTGTCTGAGTCATTTGAGGATCTTTTAAGCAATATATTTTATGCTAGAGATCTTTCACCCCACATCTGGCCTTGCCACATTGTTGTCTGGAAGGCATATCAAGACTTACTGTGCCATTCATGTTGCCACACAAACCACAAGCCAAATTGCTAATGGCCACATGATGTACTGTCATGCATGGAAGTGATAGAAATGTGAGTGTCATGTAAATTCTGTATGCTCAGCCTGCAGAGACCAGGGCCTCTCAGTATTGGACATAGGCCAGGCTATGGGAGAGTCAACGTGCCTATGCAACTGTGGCACTATGCACGCTCCCTATAGACCTGCAGATCCTGTCATGTGGCCAATATGATGCTCCAGTTGCATCAATGCCTCAGTCCATTGACTAGATTAGGAATTGCTACTGAGGTTAATCCCAAAACTAATCCATATGTGCATTTTGCATCATTGTCAATGTGTGCCTTTGACTCATGACAGGTCCCTTACTCCCACAGCTCTGTTCCTACCTTCATAGAAGTCATAATTTTACTGCACAGGATTATTGCACAAATGACAGATCACAGTGCAGACAGTGTATAGATTCCTGGGATGCCATGACATGTGGCTTAGTAGCTTGAAATTGTACAATGCATACCTTTGTATGTTGGATGCCATCTCTTTAGTTTGGAGACATATGTCCAAAGGAGTGTTGTGTGGTACCAGTACATACCACAGAAACTCACTCTGAAGTAGCATGAGTCTGCATTTGGGGGACCAGATGTCCACAAATGCACAGGGAAGGCACTTCATATGCTGACCATGCCAGCCCTTTTATTGTCAGGTATAAGGGTGAAGTCTGTACTATGCTAGTTGCCTGTAGGGACTGTGTGCAGTGAGTCAATCTTGCAGAGTAGAAATGTGTTGGTCCAGTCAGGCCCAAGGAGTTTACCTTTCAGAAGCCACATTGGCGTGCAGGGTTTCGTTGTGACTCACATCACAGTACATGCTGCTGGAGCATGAGCTAACTGACATCAGTAGGCTTGGTTAGTCATTGTAGGTCATGAGCAGGGTAGTGGGTTAGTCTGAAGATGAATACAAAAGTGTGTAGTCATGTCCCTCTGCCTACTGGCATGTGTACTTTACACTTGTGGTATGTTGATAAATTGACAGTTTTTTGCTTGGTGTTTCTGACTTGTGTGACACAGCCATTTGGGCACAAATGTGCATTTGTAATCGCTTCATTTGTCTCCTGCATCCATACAGGTAAACACCACTCAGAAGAAGGAGATTTCGAGACCCATCGTCCAGAAGGTTCAGACCCTGGGGGTCCACAGCCGGCAGAGCGCTCACTGTCGCAAGAGGTGGGAGGACGTGAGACGCTGGACCAGGAAGATCGCAGAGGTCCATCTGAGGCTGTCCTCCCAATTTGGGCAGGGGCACATCTCGGACCATGAACCCCCCTCATGACCCACATTCGCAGTCCCTATAGATACTGTTGAGCCCCGCCGGCACACTATTAAGTGCAGCTGCCCCGGTCGAAGTTCCGGTAACGAGCCTGTTTGCTCTCTTGAATTAATAGAGTTTCAACATGATAATAGATGCGGTGACTCTTAAGCATTACTAATTTCAACAGAAAAAAAATGCGCCATTGCCCCCTGATAGTCCTGATGAGGCCCTGACTGAAGAGGCCGAAACGCGTTGACACAATTTTGCGAGATTGAGGTCTTTAAGTCAAATGACTCAGCTAAGAAATTTAATATGCACTACATAATACCTTTCAATAAATAAATAGGTATTTGTCAGTTGGTTGCATCTAATCCTTTAATCATCGCAATCTAGCGGATTACAATTACAAAAGTGTAACAGTAACCACAATGAAAAGAAATGTTGCTGGGCATAACCCTCCTCTGGCATATTGCCAATAATGAGATTTGTTTTTGTTATAAATGTTTGTGTATATGTAAGTAGATATATGTGATGTGATGTATATATTGATGTATATATTTATGTTGTATATTGTCCACCGACGAGCCACTGCTGACTTTGTATAAAAATGATTTAAATAAATAAGGGAAAGTAATTTACCCATAAGGACAGTATATAGCACTGGTCTTATCAAGTAGTATTTGAATTCGTCCCTACCTGCTTACCACTTTTGTTTTTCCACATTCTGGCGGTGGTATACCCGGACCCTGATGAGCATCTGAAGGGAGCACAGCAGCCACAAGGGGTAAGTACAAGGCATATTTCTGCATGTCACATAGCCAGGTTGACGTGTTAGGTCCTGAAATCTCCCCCTGACGAATGGGGATGGACCATGTGTGACACACTAGATGAGTAACTGTTTGTGTAGCTATGTAATGTGGTGCACACTGATGTGCCTTGCCTATTAGCCCAGGGGCCTAGGACACAACTGGGTACTATCCACAAATAATTTGTTCTCCAGGGACAACACATGGCTTTGTACATTGGTCAATCCAGTAATGTTTGTTGTTGTAGTGGGTGTAAATGTTACGCTACAAACCCCTACACCTACAGCCCAAAGAAAAAGAAGTGATGGATCACTATCCTCAGCCATGTGTCTGTTCAAGTGAGTAAATTGACATTTGCCCCCCAGAGGCCTCTTGTTTTCAGTGTGTGACAAGTGCTGGTGCCTCAGTACTGTCTGTCATGTGAAGGTGGCCATCATACATGTGACAGAGCTTACATTGCTCTTTGGGTGCGGCGACAGATCATAACTTTCCCTTGGTAAGTGGGGAATGTCAATTGACATGATGTATGTGCCACCACTGTTGCCAACATTCCTTGTGCCTAAATGTTAGCATGTGCCCCTTTCTCATTTGGTAAAATGTTTACACTGCTGTTTCATACATGGTCTACCTATGTCCATGGGATGATTTCTGCATTCCCTCACATATATATGTAGCCAACATGTGTTTGGAATTGGATGTATGCAGTGGGCTACATTTCATGTACTGCCACATACAGGAGTCTGTCACCATTGATTGTTGGCTCACACATACCTTCACCAGTCATTGAATGTCATTTGGCATATACAACTGCGGTAGCAATGAGGGACATTACAGGCAGGACTAGAGTTTTTACCCATAATGTGCATTTCTATGCCATTGATGTGGCATCATGTGTAAATGTGCACTGTACATGTGTAATGGGTAATGTTTATTACCTGACTATTGGCATGCATTATGGAGTGACTTGCAGTTATGTTGAAATCACATGTGGTGGGGTACAACCATTCATCCACAGACATCTGAGTTTGCAGGACCAAAATGGGGACAGTGATATAGCTTTCCATTGGGCAAAATGTTGGAGGCTTTCTACAAGTACTTGCAAATCTCTGGGCCTGTCCACCCTACAAAGGACTAATGGCTTATACTGATGGAATCAGATGATGTCATTGGGAGGGGTGCCAGAGAGTAGTGGTGATTTCCCTGGGGTTGCTTGTTCACTGTGTTGTGGATTTTAGATATATATCTCCGAGGCAATTTGCAAATTTTTTTGACAGTGTACATTTTTAAGCCAAATGTGTTTTTTATCTGAGTAACATTGGTACCATCTAAGTTACTCCATTAGGACAAATTACCCATGTTGAAGTGTGCATTGTTGATATTTACAGTGGGACATGAGTATTTCCCTGTCACCTTCTTCAGGATATTGTACTGCTGTCAGAAACATGGCAGGATTTTGGAGCATAATGTCTCACTGTTGTATTATTGTGTATGTGACAAATTGATTTCTGCATGACCTTGGGTGAGATATATGGGAATGAACTTGGCATTGGCCTAGTATTGTATGAAAACAGGTAACTAGTTATGCTCCATGCGGTAAACCATTGAAGGTGATATAGGTCCTCATTACTACCCTGGCAGTCGGTGATATAGTGGTGGTAATACCGCCAACAAGCCGGCGGTAATAACTCTGAAGTTATGACCACGGCGGAAAATGCTCAGACAGACAGCCGACCGACAGGGTGAAATCAACAGGCACCACTGCAGTAACCACCTACAGCCAGGCAGAAGACGATGTTCTGCTCACTGTATAATGACGCACCAATCTTCCACCTTTTCCGGGGCAGTACCAAAGACATCAAAAGCCTGGTGGAAACACTGCACAGAAGGGAAACGACTCACCTCTGGAGACTCAAGGAAGACCATGCCGCCATGGAGCCCGAGTTGCATGTGTTCCCCATGCTCTTCTACCTTCTGTTCACTACGAACACCAACACCGGTGAAGACGACCACAGTGAGTACTGCTGCCTAGCACACAGGGGAGGGGGGAGGGAAAAGAGAGTGACACACACAACACGCAACACCCCCACCCCCAACACCATACACACACGCAGATGCAGTAACATTACATATTAACCCCGTACACCTCAGGAATAATGCAAGGACAACTACAATAGAGTAAAAATAGTGTAATAAGATAAATAAGTAGTAATACGTGCATCCAAAGAAAAAAGTATATACATATTCACAAATCAAGGTGCACAGCCCAGTCCTCAATGTTTGTGGGCCACAGGTCCACATCACAAAGTCCAAGGCCCCACCTCACTCCTGCAACAACACGGAGCGAACACTCCAGGGGCATCAGGTCGAAAATAGCCAGGCACCTCAGGGGGACAGGGAATGGGGGACACCTCAGCCAGAAGATGATACAACGCCACTGGTCCTGGAGGGGGCAACATGCCCATCACTCTGTCCTGGGGAGTGCAAGGCCACAGTCTCTCAAGTGGGTGACTTGCCCATATGCTATGGAGGGGGCAACATGCCCATTACTCAGTCCTTGGGAGTGCAAGGCTACAGTCTCTCAAGTGTGTGACTTGCCCACTGGTTCTGGAGTGGGCCTCGTGCCCTGTGAGCTTCATCCTGGGGAGGATGGGGTGAGTGGATGGCTTCTCCACTGGTTCTGGAGGGGGTGGAGTGCCCTGTGAGCTTCACCCTGGGGAGGATGGGGTGAGTGGATTGCTTCTCCACTGGTTCTGGAGGGGGAATCGTGCCCTGTGATGCAGATCTTGGGGAGTGCAAGGTCACAGTCTCTCACCTGGGTGTCATACTCACAGGATTTGCAGGGGCCAGGCCGCACAACGGCCCATGGACGTAGCATTACACGCTGTCTGCTGGTGGTGATGGCTGCTCAGTGGTGGCAGTGGTGGTGCTGCTGGTGGAGCTGGCAGTGGTGGGGGGATGCTCCAGCCCATCCCCTGCAGCCTCGGACAGCTGCCCACTGTGTCTGCTGCTGCTGGTGACGGTGCTGGCAGTGGTGGGGAGAGACTCCAGCCTATCCTCTGCAGCCTCGGACTGCTGCCCACCGGGGCTGCTGCTGCTGGTGGCACTGCTGGTGACGGTGCTGGCAGTGGTGGGGGGAGGCTCCAGCACATCCCCTGCAGCCTCGGACGTCTGCCCACTGGGGCCGCTGCTGCTTGTGCTGGTGACGGTGCTGGTGGCGGTTCTGGCAGTGGTGGGGACAGGCTCCAGCACATCCCCTACAGCCTCAGACGGCTGCCCACTGCGGCTGCTGCTGCTGGCGGGCGGTGCTGGCAGTGGTAGGGGGAGGCTCCAGCACATCCCCTGCAGCCTCAGACGGCTGCACCACCATGGTTGGTGGTGGGGGCTCTGACTGAGTCCCAGCACCAGGCCTCTTGTCTCTACTGCCTGCTGTTGCAGGCCCCTTGTCCTTCCTTCCTGCAGCTGGGGCTGCCTCTTTGCCCTTCCTTCCTGCAGCTGGGGATGACTTCTTGCCCTTCCTTGACGCAGGCACCCTTTCCATCTGGCTGGCTGGTGGCCAGGATCCTTTCCCACCTAGAGTAGCTGGGGACACTACTGTGCCCGTGAACTGAGTGACTGAGGTGCTTGCCTGGGTTTTGACCACCCTGGCCTGACGTGAGGGACAGGGGGGATGGCTATGAAAGAGGAACATGTTGGTGAGGAAAAGCTTCTTAGGGACATTGGGGCAGGAAGAGGGAGTTGGTTTGGGAGTGGAGGAAGAGGGAGTGGTGGTAGGAGGTGTCAGTCTGCAATGTTTGGGGACAGGTGCATGGACTGGATGCTGTTGTGAGGTGGATGGCTGTTGGGTGTCTGAGTGCTTGTGTTTGTGTACTTTGGGAGGAGGGGGCACAGACATAGTGGGAGAGGATACAGGGAAGGTGTGCATGGATGTGGGAGTGGTGACTGCCAGTGAGGTGTGTGTACTGATAGGTGTGCTGGTGATGCTGGCAATGGATGAGGATGTGGTGCATGCAGGTGTGAGTGTAGACACAATTGGGAGGGAGGTGGAGGATGAGGAGGAGGGGCACACAGTGGAGGCAATGGATATTGGTATGTCTGATTCTGGATGTTGTTTGTGTGAGTGCCTGTGGGATGAAGTGTGGTGCTTGTGTTTGCCATGTCCACTCTTGTGTTTTGTCCTGGGTGCCTGCTCATCTGCCTGTGTGCTTGGGATACGTTGGGGTTGAGGGGAATGGGATTGGGTGGAGGAAGTTGGAGGGGGAGGGTGGTAACACAGACAATGGCTGCCATCAGAGAAGAGGCCAGAGCCTAGATTGATCTCTGTTGGGCCACAAGCTAGTGTGAATGCCCTCAGAAATGCAGTTGTCTGTTGCATTTGGGCTGCCAGCCCTTGGATGGCATTCACAATGATTGACTGCCCAACAGAGAATGATTGCAGGAGGTCAATAGCCTTCTCACTCAGGGCAGCAGGGCTAACTGGGGAAGGGCCTTAGGTGCCTGGGGCGAAGTAGATGCCCATCCTATTGGGTGAGCGGGCATGGGAAACTCTCTGAGGGGCTGCTGGGAGGGTGGTGCTGGTATGGGGGGTGGAGGCTGTACCTGTAGCCGGGTTGGGCACAGAGGTGTCCACCACCACCAGGGAGCTTCCATTGGAGGAGGCTCCAATCACCCTCTGTCCCACTGGTGCCCTCACCGTTGGTGGACTCTGCCTCCTGGGTCCTGTGGGATGCAGCTCCCTCCGTCACCAGTGCCTCTGCTCCTCCGCCAGATGATGCTAATGCACATAAGGAGAGGGTGACAAAACAAAAAGAGGGGGAGAGACAAAGGACACACTTGGTTAATGGCGGCACCAACACCACATTTGGCGTACACAACACACTCACACACATGGAACAGCCCTACGCATTAGGCAATGCACTACCAGTCACAATGCTAGTCACCAGCCCATGGATAGGGACATATAACACAAATTGTAGCATACCTGAGACCCACAGACCCCTGCCCAGTTGTGGATGCCTACTCGCTTGGTTGGAAGACTTTCACATCAGAATCCTGCACAACATGAGACCTACTCTGCAATGCCAGGCCTGGCCTAGGGGCACTCACAGGGCCCCCACCCGGATACCACCCCACCAGGTGTAATTTGTAAATTAGGGCACTGTACTCACCCCCTTGTGGCTGCTGTGATGCCCCCAAGTGCCCATCTAGCTCCAGATAGGCCACCGCCAGTATGCGTGCCATCAAGGGGGTCAAGGTTCGACTGGCACCCTTTCCTCGTTGGGAGGTCATCCCCAGCTGGACCTCTGCCATCTTCTGTGCCCAGCGTCTCAGGTCCTCCCACCGTTTCAGACAGTGGGTGCTCCACCTGCCGTAGACCCCCAGGGTCCGCACATCCTTGCCGATGGCATGCCATACACCCTTCTTTTGATGGGTGCTGACCTGCAGGAAAATAGACACAGGAAAAGGTATTAGTTTGACCGTCCTGCCTGTTAAACTCATGGCCCACCATGCCCCTTGCCATCCCCATTAGCACAGACATAGCCCACCATACATGCTGTACACTGCCCAGGGCCCATCCACCAACCCCCTCCTAAATGAGGCCTTCACGCACGGCACTCCATATATTCACTCCCCATGCATCGTACTCACAGTGTACTCACCTGTTAGCCTGGAGACCCATACAGCAGTCGGTACTGGGTAGGACCCATCCACCAGTCGCTCCAACTCCTCCGAGGTGAAGGCAGGGACCTTTTCCCCAGTAACACGAGACATGGTCAGTTCCAGACACAGGTCACAGCAGCACTTGCAACGTAGGTCCTCTCCTGTTGAAGGTCAGTTAGCAAGTGAGTGCACAGATAGAAAATGGTGGTCACGTCTGCCGGCATACATCACCATTGGCTACTGGACCCCATAGGGCCCAAGGATAACCAATGAGGAGTTGCACGGCGGTTCTCAACCGCCTCCCGCAACGGAGCACAACATCAGCGGAATTACCTCATTTCCACCTGTCCCTCCATGCAGGACAGGCAGACGCCATTTCAGGGTGGGGTTCAGGCCATGGATCCTAACTGCGTCACAATACACAAATGCACTATTTGGACATCTCCGACAAAATAATGTTACAATCACAATGTGCATTGAACTGTAGTGGTGGGAATATAGAGATAATGACCAGCTACTCACTCTTTTTGCCCCATAGATTGCAACCACTGTGGATGAATAAGAGATGGAGAAATCCCCCGTGTATAGACCCCTGGTGGACTTGGCAACAATGGAGGACAGGCACATTATCCCCACCTATAAACTTGACAAGGCCATAACCCTGTGTGCACTGAGCTGTGTGCCCAATTGGAGCCTGACCTAATATCTGCTATCCGTCACCCCTCCGGGATCCCCCCTCTAGTGCAAGTCCTATCAGTGCTCCATTTCCTGGCAACTGGCTCTTTCCAAGTGAGAGTGGGCTTGGCAGCAGGAATATCACGTCCAATGTTCTCAATAGTGCTGACCAGAGTGTTGTCTGCCCTGATTAAACACATGTGCAGCTACATTGTTTTCCCCCAGGTGGAGGATTTGGCCACAGTGAAAGCTGACTTCTATGCAATGGGACAAATCCCCAACATAATTGGGGCAATAGATGGAACACATATTGCATTTGTCCCCCCTCCCCCTGGCGAAATGAACAGGCGTTCAGAAATCGAAAGAGTTTTCACTCCATGAATGTCAAAATGGAGTGCCTGGCAGACAAGTACATCTCCCACGTCAATGCAAAGTATCCTGGGTCTGTGCATGATGCCTTTATCCTGAGGAATAGCAGCATCCCAAATGTGATGGCCCAACTCCAGTGGCAAAGGGTGTGGCTAATAGGTGAGCCCTGGTTCCCACCCAGTGGATTTTGGTGTATGGGTATGGTGTGGGCCCGAAGGGTGAGTGTGTGGCTAACAGTTGTCCCGCGATATTTTCAGGTTACTCTGGTTACCCCAACCTCTCATAGCTACTGACCCCTGTGAGGAATGCCAGGACAAGGACAGAGGAACATTACAATGAGGCACATGGGCGAAGAAGAAGGATTATAGAGAGGACCTTCGGCCTCCTGAAGGCCAGGTTTCATTGCCTCCATCGAACAGGTGGATCCCTGTGCTACTCACCCAAGAAGGTCTGCCAGATCATTGTGGCATGCTGTATATTGCACAAACTTGCCTTGCTTTGCCAGGTGCCATTTCTGCAGGAGGAGGAGGCTGGAAATGACTGTGTGGCAGCAGTGGATCCTGTGGTCAGTGAAGATGAGGAGGCAGAGGATGAGGATGAGGACAACAGAAGTGCAATTATTTGTCAATACTTCCAATGAGACACAGGTAAGACAGTGTTAATACACATATAATTGACAGTTTAATGTGTGACATTGTCACTGGCATGCTGTGTATTCCTACTTCTATGCCCACTCACTGTACCCTTTGCCATCTCTGTTTGCAGATGTTGGTGCCCCACTATTGCTCCTGGTGTGCTCAGTGCAGCCAACTACAGATCTTTCCAATGTAAACATTACTGTACAGTTGAATTGCAATGTTTAAACCTGGTTAAACGAATACATTTTGAAAACATTTGACATAATTGTATTTTATCAAAGTGTGTTTATAGCAGTGCTCTGAAGAAGAGGGGGTAGTGCAATGGGCTGGGGTGATGATGGAGGAAAGTCCAGGTTAGAGTCCAGTCTATTTGTATCACAGGTGCATTGTCCAAGGGGGCATAGGAAGAGGAGCAATGGCAGTTCAAGGTGGACAGGGTGACAGAGTGGGACACAAGGGTGACAATCAGGAGAGTCTTATTCCCTGGCGGGGGTCTTGGCAATAATCTCTGGCTTCTGCTGGATTACAGGGAACATTTGAAGGGTGGTTCTCCTTCTGCAGGGGGAGGGATGCTGGTGGCCTGTTGGTCCTGTGGCGGGGCCTCCTGTCTACTAGCAGCAGCGGAGGTGGAGGGCTGTTCTTTGGTTTGGCTAGTGTCAGGGGCCCGGTGGTGTGCAAATGCCTCCCTCATACTGTTGGCCATGTCTGCCAGCACCCTTGCAATGGAGACCAGGGTGGTGTTGATGGCCTTCAAGTCTTCCCTGATCCCCAGGTATTGTCCCTCCTGCAGCTGCATGTTCTCCTGCAACTTGTTCAGAATCTGGCCCAGCGTATCCTGGGAATGTTGGTATGCTCCCAGGATCGCGGTGAGTGCCTCCTGGAGGGTCAGTTCCCTGAGCCGGTCCTACCCCTGTCGCACAGCAGTTCTCCAAGCTTCTCTGTTATCCTGTGCTTCTGTCCCCTGATCTGTGTGTCCACTGCCACTGACCCCAAGTCCCTGCTTGTCCTGTGATTGTGGGGTGGCCTGGGGTCCCTGTAGTTGTGGACACACTGCTGATTGACATGTCCTAGGGACAGAGGTATGGGCACACTGGGTGGGTGTTGTGGTGGTGTTTCCTGAGGTGGGAAGCTCTGTGGTGGTGTGAGAGTGTGCCTGGCTAACCGATTTGCTGGAGGTCCCAGATGGGCCAGGTTGGTCATTCAGATCCAGGGGACCAGAGCTGCTGTCATCACTGGGGGCCTCTTCTGTGGGGGTGCTGGATGTTGCTGGCACCTCTTCACTGGTGACATTGGCTGGGTTACCTGTGGGGATGTAAACAAAGTGTTATTGTTTCTGTCTGTGACATATTGTGCATGGGTGTGTTGCCCTCTTTGGTTGGATTTGCTCTGGCAGCTTTTCCTTGTGTAAGTTGTTATTTGTTGGGCTAGGTGATTCTCTCTAGTGTGCATGCTGTGGTGATAGGTGTCCATGCAGGTCTGTGGGGGGTGTCCATGCATTGGTGTTGCATGCAGGGCTTGGCATTGGGATGAGTGGGTTGTGCTGGTGGGGTGTGTGAGAGGTGGTGGAGTGATGGGAGTGAGCGTGAGGGTGAGGGTGGGGTATGTGATGGCATGCAGTTAGGGGGTGGTAGTAATAGGGAATTGACTTACCAGAGTCCAGTACTCCTCCTACTCCTGCCAGGCCCTCAGGATGCATGATTACCAAGACTTGCTACTTCCATGTTGTTAGTTGTGGGGGAGGAGGTGGGGGCCCACTGCCAGTCCTCTGTACACCGAGTTGGTGTCTTGCTGCTATGGAACATACCTAACCCTGTAGGTCGTTCCACCTCTTCCTGATGTCATCCCTTGTTCTGGGGTGCTGTCCCATGGCGTTGACCCTGTCAATGATCCTTCGCCATAGCTCCATCTTCCTAGCAATGGATATCTGTTGCATCTGTGATCCAAATATCTGTGGCTCTACCCGGATTATTTCCTCCACCATGACCCTTAACTCCTCCTCAGAGAACCTGGGGTGTCATTGTGGTGCCATAGGTGTGGTGTGAGTGGCGTGGGTGAGGGTGTGTAGGTTGATGTGTTGGGGTATCTGTTGTAAGGTGTGTGGGTGGTGTATAGGTGATGGTAGTATGTGGCTCTGGTTTTGTGGGTGCTCTTGCTGTCTCTCCCTCTCTCTGTTGGCAATGGTTTGTAGTCGTAAAGGGTTGTGGGTAATGTGGATGTGTGTTTTATAGTGGTGTGAGTGTGTGGGTGTGGTGTGTGTATAGGTGTCAGGTGTGTGATATTTAAATTGATCAATGTGGTGTTGTTTTGTATGTGTATTTTGAGTGCAGCGGTATGTACCGCCAAATGGTTTACCACCATTGAATGTCCGCTGCGGTGATTCGTGGGTCATAATGTTGTTGGTGTTTTTCTGTTGGTGTAACAGTGTGGGTTTGGATACCGCCAGTTTATCACTGACCTTTGGGCTGGCGGCTATCCACTGTTGAGGCGGTATGTTGGCGGCAGTCAGCATGCCAGTAAGTGGAATTTACCTCCAATGTCATAATGAGGGCCATAGTCTCCTATTTTTTCAGTGGTTACTGTGCTGCACAACTTCCCCCATGCAATTGTAACTGTCTGTGATCATGATTTTCCTGTAAATAACTGTTTTTGCTGGGGCCTACTGTTTTTGGTGAGGGCCTACTTGACGTCATGGTACTGTTTGTTGATCACAGCTGTTGTTCAGGTGTGATCTGGAACATGTGGTGACCATTTGCGTCTTTGTATTTGCAGCATCAGCCCAGGCAATCAAAGGAGACAGGGCACATCCAAGTGGGGAAGCATCTGGCCATCGTACCTCCAGTCATGACAACAGCAACACTGAGAAACCCAGTGGTCCGGAGAGTGAGGGGAGTGCCACAATGGAGACAGGATCAACCTCATCATCATAGGATTCTACCTCCAGTGGCCACTCCCTAGTGGTGGCGGACCCATCCGGACCTGCTCCTGTACCATTCTTACCACCCCCACTTCTAGCATCACCCTCCCTGTTGCTTGAACCCAGTTTTCCATGCCTGCTCTCCCAAGAGGGTGGGCATCTCCTTTGCCCTAGGTAACTCAGCCCCAGACCCTGTTTCCCCTACTGCCTTGGGTGAGGAGGTTATTGTTCTCCTTAGGAATATCTCTGTGGGGCAGACTGCCATTGTGAATGCCATTCAGTGGTTGGCAAGCCAACTTCAGCAGACCAATGCTTTCTTGGAAGGCATTCATAGTGACATGTCTGGCCTACAAAGATCCTTTCAGCTCTGACCTCCTCACTGATGGCAGCCATCCACTCCCCCTCCACCTCCCTCTTCCCAGTCCAAATTCCCTATTCCCCTACCTGTCCCAAGCACATAGACACATCTACATGCACCCACTTCAACACATAAAAGCAGCACATATCAACACAAACACCACAAGACACACCTACATGCAGGCACTCAACATTCACCCACAGATACCACATCAGTCACCACTTCACCAGAGACCCCCACCACCTCACTGACTCACACACCACATTCAGCATACCCACAGACACTATCACAAAACCCAGTGACACATCCACAACATCCACCATACACTCAGACAAGAGCCCACAACCCACGGACCTCCACACCTCAGACACCCTACCCTCAGACATCAGCACAACACTCACAGACATATCCGCCACATCAACCATACCCACAGACACCACCCAAATACACCCCGACACATCCACCACATCAACTATTTGCGCAGACACTACCCTAACACACACAGTCACATCCACCACATCCAGCATACCCACAGACACCACCCCAAGAGACAAACACATATCTACCACTCCACATCAGCCAGCACCTCCATCTCCCAGCCCCCCAACACACGCAAATGTCTACATTCACACACGCAACAGACACCACCCAAACAGAAGCATACCTTACACACGTACACACCCAAGGCATCTACACTCACCCCTTCCGAAGACCATACCCATTTTCCCAAAGCGAGTTTCTTTTTCTAGCATGCCCTTTACCCTGTTTCCTCCAAACCCCCTTCTAAATCCAAAGGCCCCCACTCACATCCCAACCTATCCTTTCCACATCCAAGTCCTCCCCTGTCACGCCTGCCTCCCCTGCAAGCACCCATAGAGTTCCCCCAAGAAGAAGCCCATCTCTCCAAATAAATCCCTCCCAAATCCAACCTCACCCCACCCCACACATGGATGATCCCTGCCTGCCTAAATCCTGTGGAGACTCCCTGGCAGTTTGTGGAGTCAAGTGTGGGCACAGTAACATGCATGGACATATATGGACTAGCCAATGGCCTTTGTTCTTGAGCATTTGGATCTGATAAACTCAAGTTTTTTTTTTTTCAGGTACACATTTGTCCTGCCATTAAATTTCTACTTTAATGTTGTTCCTGTGTAATTTCTGTTATATACCTACAGTTGTGTGTGTTTCACCCTGATGGAAAGTGTGGGAAGAGAGTTGGGACAGGGTTTTTTTGCACTTTGGACTTTCATTGTGAACTTTAATTTCTTTTGTTGTAGATTTACGTTGCACTTTTGGGGACAAGGCCATTTGTTTGGGGAGAGGGATGCGCCTGTTTTGGGATAAAGGGTGGGTTTCATTTTTGTAAAAATAAAGGAGATAATTTATTTTACTTCATTAATACCTCAAATGTTTATTTTGGAGTTTAAGTTCACATTGCTGTATTTTAGTGTAGCATGTTTTATAAATCTGCTAAGAAAAAGTGTATTTCATTCACCTATATCCTTGCCTTACTGCCCTCTGGTACTATATTGACCACTAGGGGATGAATGACATTGTCTATTTTGCCTACAAAAACCTAGATACACACAAACACTATCATCAGTAGAAGTTAATTACCAACTATACAAGTTCTCTTCCATCCATAGTTCTTCTCTTACCTGAGTAGATACGCAAGGGCCTTCTTACTTCAGGGTTTCCCAAGGAGGTATCTTATCTTAAGAGGGTTATAGTAGTAGTAGCAGGCTAGCGCACTAAGAGGGGAGACACAAGTTACCACTCTTACCTATGCAAACTCCAACTGTAGAATCAATCAAAGAGTTATCCATCACTGTCAACTAGATTGGAAAAAAAACACAAGTTAGTGGGTCATATATTATATCACACAATTAGGAAGACTAGGAAAAGACTACCACAATGACAGTATTGGAGACACAACAAAGAATGGCTGATATGATCATAAAAACTAGCAGTATCAACTTCTTCTGAGCAGATGGGAGCTAGTATGTAATTAGAACTAACTTAGGAAATGAAATCCTCGAGTCAGGAGAAGTGGGCTCAAAGTCAGGAATGGTTGGACAAGGTTAAAAGTTTATGCAACACACAACACAAGACCTTATAGATGATGTTGATGGGGCCAGTGTAGAATATTGCTGCAGTAGGTTGCAATGAGTTGGTGTGGCTTTCACCACATCCACTACAGCAAGTTGTGATCCATTTAGAGTGTAAAATTAAGCCATACCTCAATAAATCACACCACCTGGGGGAAGAGGGTTAGGGGCTCGAAAAATGGATAAGAAAGATTATTTAGGGAAAGGTGTGACAGCTGCAAACATTGCACAAAAGAAACAATGACAATATTAATTGAGGCGATGAGCAGTACACCATCATCAATCTACTGTGGAAGGAAACGATGTAGGGATAAGTATGACACAGTTCAGTTAAATACATTGCAAACAGTCATTCTGCCCCAAAAAGACCCAAGATAGTATATCTCTAAATGTGATGTCTTCTAGGTTTGAAAACTACAAATTATGGATGATTGACGTTAACCCACCCAGTTCCAAAAATTATGATTGTTAAAAGGAAAATTATACTGTATTGCCAAATTAGGTGGTGCATCTCCATTCTTCTTGGAACGTCTGTCACTCTTGTGTGTCTGGCTGTACGTGTCCAGTAGGTAAGCTAGAGTGTTCGGCTTTCACCACATTTTCTTCATGCAGGAGAGGACTAGGAAAAGATCTGTGTATTGAAAAACAGTAACTGAATTATAGAGTAAGTGAGAAGCCAAAAGGAATCCAGGTAAGCTTCATGAGGAGTCAGGAGTGCACCAACAAGACTCAGAGACAGAGCAAGACTTTTAAGTTTGTGACAGCAACGCAGCCACACACACTCAGCAGCATTTTCCATATCAACACACCTCTCTCCATTCCACAGAGCTGAGTGAGTACTAGACCTAAGTGTTTTCACCATTATCATGTTTTCTCTTTGAAGTCGATAACTTTCTCCTTCTAGTTGTTGAGGTAGTCCAGCCCTGAGTCCCTCCATCCTCCTCCTCCTGATTCTGAGTAATCCCATCCCAGTTCCAAACTGAGCGAGGTAGACCTGTGTAGTTCACTGCTGTTAAATAAATAGCAAAACAGAATTGGAGTTTTTTGTATAGATTTGTGCTTGGTAACTAAAGTGACTGGTCTGGTCTCTGAGGAACCAGTAAAAAAGGAAGGGCCCTGCAGGTAAATTTAGCTAAGTTTGAAAGGCCAATTACTTTCATGAAAAAAAATCAGCCGTCAACCCCCAAACATTGCAAATCATTGAAATCAAGTTTACATATTTGATGAATTCCCTCCCTCACTGTGAGCCACCACATATATCATCAATCATCACTCACAATCACTCAATATACCACCACTCATTGGTGCAATAGTTAGCAGGTATCTATTTCAACCGAAGCATGGTAGTTGATGCAAATTGTTGATACAAAATAGTATCTCCTCTTTGAAGGTAGTAACATATTGTAATTTGGCATTGGCACTGGCAATCTTTTAATTAATTAATTCTGGGGTAGCCCTGCTAGGTGATGTAAAAAAAGAATAGGCAATGGCATGTAAGGGAGGCAGGCATTGTCTCTAATGTTGTGAAGGGAATGTGGGGGCTTCTTCACTGCACATGGGTCCACCTCCAATCCGGCCATACATGTGACTAAAAAACTGTGGGGCAGCACAAATCTGACATAAACATAATGTTCCAATAGCTATTTTTTTTGCAAAGAAAGAAAGAAGTTTAACGAGAAATAGTTTAAAAAGTTCCATGGTAGCACTGAGAAACTTAGTCCAGGCAGTACAGTTTGCCCTCAAACTCAGCAGGTTCACCCAGAAGTAGTCAGCAAACAGACTTGATTCTGACTATTGGAAAAAGAGTTATTGGTAAGGGCCGGTAAGCATCTACACTTAGCATTAGGCCACTCACCTCCACTTAGGTCCAGTTCGGTCTCAATAAATTAAACCCATCTCAACCCTTGGTAGCTTGGCAACAAGTGACATCCCTTAACTTAGGAGACATATAAGTAAAGCATTTAAAAATCACAAAACAGTAAATATGTAAAACACAAATCACATTAAAAATCCAACACCAATTCATAAAAATAGATGATATTGTTATCTTTAAAATGACACCAAAACGATTAAAAACGGATAAGGGGAACCAGAGATATGAATTTTTAAAGAATTAATGCTTTTTAGCGCTTAGAAATGAATAGCACTAATCTGGTCATCTGGTCGCACCTCGACCGGGGCAAAGTCAAATTTTGAGGCTGACCGCAATGGAGCCCTGCTCAGCTACAGCTCGTGGGAGGCCTGGGTCAAAAGTTTACCTTCAGACTTAGTCGTTTTCTTGAAGATTTTCTTCAGCGGGACCAAGTCGCCAGTCCAATCCGACCTCCTGGACCTCTTCCTCGGATATGTGTCGCAGTTGCCCTTGCTGGAGATTTTTACCTTTGGACTTAGTCATATTTAGAGAAGAACATCCTTCGACCGGGGCAAACCTGATTCTTGATCCGATGTCCCTGGAGCCCTCTTTGGATGCACTGCCTGGGAGGTCCCGGTCAACTTCCTATGTTCTGACTTAGTAACTTTTTCTGAGATTTCCTTCACCGGACGAACCTGCAAGTCAGGCCGGGTCATGGTTGAGGCAAGCCGGCTAGTGTTGCTGTGGTGTGTCGGTCCCTTTATGGAGGTTTTTTCCCAAAGTTCTCCAAACTTCTGGATCGTCTTCCAGATGTCCTTTTAAGCTTCTTTTGCGGTCCACAGTTCACCCCAAGGTTCCAGAAGCTCTGAGATGCTCCTTGAGGGTGCAGATTAGAACTCCCAGAATGCATCTGGCACAAACTCCTTTTTGCCCACTGGCCAGTGGTCAGCTGGCCAGTTTCTTCAGGAGTTGGTGCAAGGGACTCTGGTTAGCAATTTTTCACCTGTAGCAAACAGGGAGCCCCTCCTTGAACCAGTTGAAGCCAGACAAAGTCCTTCTTGTGGTGAAGCCTAAGTGTGCAGCTGGTGCAGTCCTCCAGAGTGCAGTGTCCAGGCGCAGGTCAGAGGTCCAGCAGGGCAGTCCTTCTTCCTCTGTAGTTCTTCCTTGTTGGATCTGGTAGGGATCTGAGGTGTGGGTGCAGGTATACCAGTTTTATCCTTGCTCCTGGGTGAAACAAAGGGGGGTCCTGGTTCTCCAATCAGGTGCCGGGTCCTTCCCTTTGTGTTGACCACTTCCTGGGAAGTGTGGCAAAAATCAATCCCAGGTAGCAACATTCCTCAAAAATCCATCATGGCTGAAACTGATTTTTGGAGGTTACATCTGGCTGAGCCCAAGCACTGGCATGGCTAAAAACCTTAAACACACCCTTCTCCTGCCCTCTCCTAATCTAATCAGGGAGGCACCTAATTGGGTTTGTAGGATTTGAGGGAGGTGCTGGGTTGCTCCAAATGTCCTTCCCGCCCTTTAAAGACCAGTTTGGCAGCCCTCCCACTTCCTGCCTCTCCATCTGCTGAGGGAAAATTCCCTCCCCCAGGCACATCTCTTTGTGTTGAGCCAGGCCACTTCACACCTTGGTCCCGGTCTTATTCCATTGATTAATTAAATTGACTCGCTCCTATTAAGACTGGGAACCAATTTTAGCTTTCACTCTCCTGCCAGGATTAGCGCCTGACCACAACACCAGGTCTTGTAGTGTCCGCTACCAATGCTGCTATCTAAAAGATCTCTGGCAAAGAGCCCCCTTACGGGGAGCCCGTCAGACATTGCAGCGCCAGTCTGACGAGGAGCTACCCGATGATGAAGCATGACATCCTCTCGGATGTGTGAGGGCTCTGGCTCCTGAACTTTAATGTTCCCCTAGTGATTATATTTTTCCATTTGGAACAGTGTACACCTTTTTTGTATGTTCAGTTAATTGGGAGACCGTACACTGGACCAACTAATCTCCCAGTCCCTCCCTTTGTTGACACTTCACACCTCATCAAGGCAGCCTGGCCAGGCTGCCAGAGGCTGGCCAATCAGAGCAAAGCAGCAAAAACACTTCAGGGCTGAAGTTGGCAACTTTTCTGGTAAAGTTTAAACTCTTTACCTGAACAAGTTATATTAAATACCACAACTGGAAGTTGTGGTATTTATTATAACAATAAATTTGATACCAAACTTAAGGTATCTTTTACTTAAGGTGACTTTTAAAATTAAAATAAAGCCTCCCCATTCTAGCCTATGGAGGCCATTCACTACTATGAGGGAAAAAACGAACTTGGCAGTTTTACCTCACCAGGGCTTATAAAGCTATTTTTATAAGGTCCCTGCTTATAGTTACATGGCACCCAGCCCTAGGGGCATATAGTGCACACCTTAGGGGTGACTTATATGTAAAAATAATGTAGTTTAAGACTTTGGAACTACTTTTAATTCTAAAGTCGAATTTGCATGTAACTTTAATTTAAAAGCAGCCAGCAAGGCGGCCTGCCTTTAAAATGACACTGGCAACATCAGCAGTGCACCTATGGGGGCACCACCTCTGCTGGAGTCCCTAAACCTACATGCCATACCATATACTAGGGACTTAAAGGGAGGTTGACAGCCAATTATAATAAGCCTAATTTGCATATTCATTTTATACAGACCACAGGTCCTGGGACTGGTTAGCAGTACTGGTTAGGTGGCACAAAATGCTGGTTCAGTTTGATCATGGTTAATCTCTTCATGTTTTGAGGCACGAGACTGCTCCTTCTCACTGTAACAACTGCACCAGCTGCACTAAACACATGTTCAGAAGACAGACTGGCGATAGGACAAGGCAAATACTTTATTGCCAGGCTGCTGATTTGTGGTTATTGGCACATTTTCCCATTCCAAAATTCCAACAGATTGTGATCCACATGCACCTCTTTTGAGTCATCCAGATACTGCTGGAACATGCTCTGAAGAGCGATTGGTACTGCCACTTGCTGAACTTCTTTTGCCTTCACCTCTGCACTGGACTTAAGACCTGCCACTTGAAACCAAGAAAATGCAGAGGTTGGGTCTGATTCTTCTGATGCAGTTTTTGCCAGTGTTCTTTTTGCTGGTGTTGGCTGCTGTGAGAGAAGACTGCCCTCTGTAAGTTGAAGGTGGCACCACAGAACTACGGACTGGGACTGTAAGGTCCAGCTGTTCTTCTTCCACTTTTCCAGCGTGCTCGACAATCCAAAACATCCTCTTCAGAAAAAAGAATGAAAGTGGGAAGAATGTTTGTGTAGTGTGGATCAAGTAGGGTGGCACAAATGTACTCTTTGGATGAGGTAATGTCATTTTGTAGTCTTGTATTACAAGTCAAGCGATAGCTTAGGGTCTCAAACAAGGCATACCCTTCTGGGTTTTCATACACACCTCGGAGTGCGAACCATTCAGACACCTTCTTTAGGTCCTCCTTTAGCAGATGCAACAACAGAATATCTTGGCAGATCGCACTGTCCTCCTTGCTAACTTCCTGCTTGAAAATCTCAAAAGGGAGCAGCATCTGTGTCAGGCATTTGACTAGGTCCCATTTGTCTGTATCCATGGTCATAACTTTCCCAATTGCACCCGCTCCTCTTTGAAAGGCATAGTCATTGATCTGTATGTGCTGCTCAGACAGACATTGCAACACATAATAGGTTGTGTTCCAATGTGGTGGCACCTCCTGTATCAGGGCTTTAACCGGTACTGTGCCTTGGACGAGGTGACCTCGTCCAAGGCACCAGTTCCCGTGTGCCTTGGACGAGATCACCTCGTCCAAGGCACAGGAACTGGGAGGAGCGCTAGCGCTCCCCCCTGTGCTCCCCACCCACCCCCCCAAGGTGGGGATGGAAGGGTAAGCCCTTCCCCTTCCACCCCCGACCACCCCCCACCACCCCTGTGACGTCAGCGCGGGATTTGTCACAGGGCCTCCCCATCGCGCTGGAAGCTGATCGAAAGAGAAATGCTCAGCATTTCTCTTCCGATCACGTGGGGGAGGCCCGGAGAGGCTTCAAAGGGAAGGAAATGTATTTCCTTCCCTTTGAAGTCTCTCCAAGCGTTTCAAAAGCCGGATTGCTTGCAATCCGGCTTTTGAAACGCCCACTAGACACCAGGGATGTTTTTTTTTTTTTTATTGACATAAGGGAGCGACCCCTTGGGCAAGGGTCGCTCCCAATGGGGGGCATTTTTTAGGAAGACCTTTCCTGCCCCCCCTGGGGGCAGATCGGCCTATCATTAGGCCGATCTGCCCCCAGGGGGGGCAGAAACCTCTAGGGCACCAGGGATCTTTTTTTTTTTTTTTTTTTAGGTGGGGAGCGACCCCTTAGGCAAGGGTCGCTCCCCTAGGGGGCAAATTATATTTAGGCCATTTCTGCCCCCCTTGGGGGCAGATTGGCCTATTTTGATGAGGCCAATCTGCCCCCCTTGGGGGCAGAAACCACTAGGCACCAGGGAGTTTTTTTTGTTTTCGTGAATTTCAAGCAAGGGGAGCGACCCCTTAGGCAAGGGTCGCTCCCCTGGGGGGGGATTTATTTTAGGCCATTTCTGCCCCCCTGGGGGGTAGATCAGCCTATTTTGATTAGGCCGATCTGCCCCCAAGGGGGGCAGAAACCACTAGGTACCGGGGATTTTTTGTTTTTTTTGTTTTACAGATGGGGAGCGACCCCTTAAACAAGGGTCGCTCCCCTGGAGGGGAAATTGTATTTAGGCCATTTCTGCCCCCTTTGGGTGCAGATCTGCCATTTTTTGCTACGCCAATCTGCCCCCAAGGGGGGCAGAAACCACTAGGCACCGGGGAATTTTTTTTTGGGCGCCAATGTCACGCAGGGGGAGCGACCCCGTATGCAAGGATCGCTCCCGGGGGGAGTTGGGGGGCAAATTTATTTTAGGCCATTTCTGCCCCCCCGTGGGCAGATCTGACTATTGTTATTAGTCCGATCTGCCCCCGGGGCGGCAGAAACCTCTGGGCGCCAGGGCAAATTATTTTTAGTGTTTTTTTTTTTTGTTTGTTTGTTTTTTTAGAGATGGGGAGTGACCAGTTAGACAAGGGTCCCACCCCTGGAGGCAAATTGTATTTAGACCATTTGGCCGATTTTAGGTCAATCTGCCCCCAAGGGGGCAGAAACCACTAGGCACCGGGGATTTTTGTTTTGGTGCCAATGTCACGCGGGGGAGCGATCCCGTAGGCAAGAGTCGCTCCGGGGGGTGGGGGGGGTTAGGGGGCTGGGGGGGCATATTTATTTTAGGCCATTTCTGGCCCCTCAGGGGCAGATCGGCCTATTGTTATTAGAAACCTCTAGGTGCGAGGGCAATTTTTAAGTTTTTTTGTTATTTTAGAGATGGTGAGCGACCCATCAGGCAAGGGTCGCTCCCCTGGGGGCAAAATTGTATTTAGGCCATTTCTGCCCCCCTTGGGGGCAGATTGCCCGATTTTAGGTCAATCTGCCCCCAAGGGGGCAGAAACCACTAGGCACTGGGGATTCTTTTTTTGGCGCCAATGTCACGCAGGGGGAGCGATCCCGTAGGCAAGGGTCGCTACCGGGGGGCGTTGGGGGGCAAATTTACTTTAGGCCATTTCTGCCCCCCCGGGTGCAGATCGGCCTATTGTTATTAGGCCGATCTGCCCCCAGGGGGGACAGAAACCTTTAGGCGCCAGGGCAAATTTATTTTTTGTGTGGTTTTTTTTTGTTTGTTTGTTTTTTTAGAGATGGGGAGCGACCCATTAGGCAAGGGTCACTCCCCTGGGGGGCAAATTGTATTTAGACCATTTCCGCCAATGTCACGCGGGGTCGCTCCCCTGGGGGGCAAATTGTATTTAGACCATTTCCGCCAATGTCACGCGGGGGAGCGATTCCGTAGGCAAGGGTCGCTCCCAGTGGGGTGGGTTGGGGGGCAAATTTATTTAAGCCCATTTCTGCCCCCCTTGGGGCCGGCTGAGCTAGAGGCCAAAATCCACAGGTAGGCACTTAGCAAAAAACACCTCTGTTTTCTGTGAAAAAATGTGATGAGTCCACATTGTGTTTTGGGCCATTTCCTTTCGTGGGCGCTAGGCCTACCCACACAAGTGAGGTACCATTTTTATCGAGAGACTTAGGGGAACGCTGGGTGGAAGGAAATTTGTGGCTCCTCTCAGATTCCAGAACTTTCTGTCACCGAAATGGGAGGAAAAGGTGTTTTTTTGGCCAAATTTTGATGTTTGCAAAGGATTCTGGGTAACAGAACCTGGTCAGAGCCCCACAAGTCACCCCATCTTGGATTCCCCTGGCTTTCTAGTTTTCAAAAATGCGCTGGTTTGATAGGTTTGTCCAGGTGCCAGCTGAGCTAGAGGCCAAAATCCACAGGGAGGCACTGTTTTCTATGAAAAAATGTGATGTGTCCACGTTGTGTTTTGGGCCATTTCCTTTCGTGGGCGCTAGGCCTACCCACACAAGTGAGGTACCATTTTTATCGGGAGACTTGGGGGAACGCTGGGTGGAAGGAAATTTGTGGCTCCTCTCAGATTCCACAACTTTCTGTCACCGAAATGTGAGGAAAATGTGTTTTTTTGCCAAATTTTGAGGTTTGCAAAGGATTCTGGGTAACAGAACCTGGTCAGAGCCCCACAAGTCACCCCATCTTGGATTCCCCTAGGTCTCTAGTTTTCAAAAATGCACAGGTTTGGTAGGTTTCCCTAGGTGCCAGCTGAGGTAGAGGCCAAAATCTACAGGTAGGCACTTTGCCAAAAACACCTCTGTTTTCTTTAAAAAAATGTGATGTGTCCACGTTGCGTTTTGGGGCATTTCCTGTCACGGGCGCTAGGCCTACCCACACAAGTGAAGTAACATTTTTATCGGGAGACTTGGGGGAACGCTGGGTGGAAAGAAATTTGTGGCTCCTCTCAGATTCCACAACTTTCTGTCACCGAAATGTGAGGAAAATGTGTTTTTTTAGCCAAATTTTGAGGTTTGCAAAGGATTCTGGGTAACAGAACCTGGTCAGAGCCCCACAAGTCACCCCATCTTGGATTCCCCTAGGTCTCTAGTTTTCAGAAATGCACAGGTTTGGTAGGTTTCCCTAGGTGCCAGCTGAGCTAGAGGCCAAAATCTACAGGTAGGCACTTTGCCAAAAACACCTCTGTTTTCTTGAAAAAAATGTGATGTGTCCACGTTGCGTTTTGGGGCATTTCCTGTCGCGGGCGCTAGGCCTACCCACACAAGTGAAGTAACATTTTTATCGGGAGACTTGGGGGAACGCTGGGTGGAAGGAAATTTGTGGGTCCTCTATGATTCCAGAACTTTCTGTCACCAAAATGTGAAGAAAATTTGTTTTTTTAGCCAAATTTTGAGGTTTGCAAAGGATTCTGGGTAACAGAACCTGGTCAGAGCCCCACAAGTCACCCCATCTTGGATTACCCTAGGTCTCTAGTTTTCAAAAATGCACAGGTTTGGTAGGTTTCCCTAGGTGCCGGCTGAGCTAGAGGCCAAAATCTACAGGTAGGCACTTTACCAAAAACACCTCTGTTTTCTTTAAGAAAATGTGATGTGTCCATGTTGCGTTTTGGGGCATTTCCTGTCACGGGTGCTAGGCCTACCCAAACAAGTGAGGTATCATTTTTATCGGGAGACTTGGGGGAACGCTGGGTGGAAGGAAATTTGTGGCTCCTCTCTGATTCCAGAACTTTCTGTCACCAAAATGTGAAGAAAATGTGTTTTTTTAGCCAAATCTTGAGGTTTGCAAAGGATTCTGGGTAACAGAACCTGGTCAGAGCCCCACAAGTCACCCCATCTTGGATTCCCCTAGGTCTCTAGTTTTCAAAAATGCACAGGTTGTTGTAGGTTTCCCTAGGTGCCGGCTGAGCTAGAGGCCAAAATCTACAGGTAGGCCCTTTGCAAAAAACAACTCTGTTTTCTTTAAAAAAATGTGATGTGTCCACGTTGCGTTTTGGGGCATTTCCTTTCGTGGGCACTAGGCCTACCCACACAAGTGAGGTACCATTTTTATCGGGAGACTTGGGGGAACACTGGGTGGAAGGAAATTAGTGGCTCCTCTCAGATTCCACAACTTTCTGTCACCAAAATGTGTTTTTTTAGCCAAATTTTGAGGTTTGCAAAGGATTCTGGGTAACAGAACCTGGTCAGAGCCCCACAAGTCACCCCATCTTGGATTCCCCTAGGTCTCTAGTTTTCAAAAATGCACAGGTTTGGTAGGTTTCCCTAGGTGCCAGCTGAGCTAGAGGCCAAAATCTACAGGTAGGCACTTTGCCAAAAACACCTCTGTTTTCTTTAAAAAAATGTGATGTGTCCACGTTGCGTTTTGGGGCATTTCCTGTCACGGGCGCTAGGCCTACCCACACAAGTGAAGTAACATTTTTATCGGGAGACTTGGGGGAACGCTGGGTGGAAGGAAATTTGTGGCTCCTCTCAGATTCCACAACTTTCTGTCACCGAAATGTGAGGAAAATTTGTTTTTTTAGCCAAATTTTGAGGTTTGCAAAGGATTCTGGGTAACAGAACCTGGTCAGAGCCCCACAAGTCACCCCATCTTGGATTCCCCTAGGTCTCTAGTTTTCAGAAATGCACAGGTTGTTGTAGGTTTCCCTAGGTGCCGGCTGAGCTAGAGGCCAAAATCTACAGATAGGCCCTTTGCAAAAAACAACTCTGTTTTCTTTAAAAAAATGTGATGTGTCCACGTTGCGTTTTGGGGCATTTCCTTTCGTGGGCGCTAGGCCTACCCACACAAGTGAGGTACCATTTTTATCGGGAGACTTGGGGGAACACTGGGTGGAAGGAAATTTGTGGCTCCTCTCAGATTCCACAACTTTCTGTCACCAAAATGTGTTTTTTTAGCCAAATTTTGAGGTTTGCAAAGGATTCTGGGTAACAGAACCTGGTCAGAGCCCCACAAGTCACCCCATCTTGGATTACCCTAGGTCTCTAGTTTTCAAAAATGCACAGGTTTGGTAGGTTTCCCTAGGTGCCGGCTGAGCTAGAGGCCAAAATCTACAGGTAGGCACTTTGCCAAAAACACCTCTGTTTTCTTTAAAAAAATGTGATGTGTCCACGTTGCGTTTTGGGGCATTTCCTGTCACGGGCGCTAGGCCTACCCACACAAGTGAGGTATCATTTTTATTGGGAGACTTGGGGGAACGCTGGGTGGAAGGAAATTTGTGGCTCCTCTCTGATTCCAGAACTTTCTGTCACCAAAATGTGAAGAAAATGTGTTTTTTTAGCCAAATCTTGAGGTTTGCAAAGGATTCTGGGTAACAGAACCTGGTCAGAGCCCCACAAGTCACCCCATCTTGGATTCCCCTATGTCTCTAGTTTTCAAAAATGCACAGGTTGTTGTAGGTTTCCCTAGGTGCCGGCTGAGCTAGAGGCCAAAATCTACAGGTAGGCCCTTTGCAAAAAACAACTCTGTTTTCTTTAAAAAAATGTGATGTGTCCACGTTGCATTTTGGGGCATTTCCTTTCGTGGGCGCTAGGCCTACCCACACAAGTGAGGTACCATTTTTATCGGGAGACTTGGGGGAACACTGGGTGGAAGGAAATTTGTGACTCCTCTCAGATTCCACAACTTTCTGTCACCAAAATGTGTTTTTTTAGCCAAATTTTGAGGTTTGCAAAGGATTCTGGGTAACAGAACCTGGTCAGAGCCCCACAAGTCACCCCATCTTGGATTACCCTAGGTCTCTAGTTTTCAAAAATGCACAGGTTTGGTAGGTTTCCCTAGGTGCCGGCTGAGCTAGAGGCCAAAATCTACAGGTAGGCACTTTGCCAAAAACACCTCTGTTTTCTTTAAAAAAATGTGATGTGTCCACGTTGCGTTTTGGGGCATTTCCTGTCACGGGCGCTAGGCCTACCCACACAAGTGAGGTATCATTTTTATTGGGAGACTTGGGGGAACGCTAGGTGGAAGGAAATGTGTGGCTCCTCTCTGATTCCAGAACTTTCTGTCACCAAAATGTGAAGAAAATGTGTTTATTTAGCCACATTTTGAGGTTTGCAAAGGATTCTGGGTAACAGAACCTGGTCAGAGCCTCACAAGTCACCCCATCTTGGATTCCCCTAGGTCTCTAGTTTTCAAAAATGCACAGGTTGTTGTAGGTTTCCCTATGTGCCGGCTGAGCTAGAGGCCAAAATCTACAGGTAGGCCCTTTGCAAAAAACACCTCCGTTTTCTTTAAAAAAATGTGATGTGTCCACGTTGCGTTTTGGGGCATTACCTGTCGCGGGCGCTAGGCCTACCCACACAAGTGAGGTATCATTTTTATAGGGAGACTTGGGTGAACGCTGGGTGGAAGGAAATTTGTGGCTCCTCTCTGATTCCAGAACTTTCTGTCACCAAAATTTGAGGAAAATGTATTTATTTAGCCAAAGTTTGAGGTTTGCAAAGGATTCTGGGTAACAGAACCTGGTCAGAGCCCCACAAGTCACCCCATCTTGGATTCCCCTAGGTCTCTAGTTTTCAAAAATGCACAGGTTGTTGTAGGTTTCCCTAGGTGCCGGCTGAGCTAGAGGCCAAAATCTACAGGTAGGCCCTTTGCAAAAAACAACTCTGTTTTCTTTAAAAAAATGTGATGTGTCCACGTTGAGTTTTGGGGTATTTCCTTTCGTGGGCGCTAGGCCTACCCACACAAGTGAGGTACCATTTTTATCGGGAGACTTGGAGGAACACTGGGTGGAAGGAAATTTGTGGCTCCTCTCAGATTCCACAACTTTCTGTCACCGAAATGTGTTTTTTTAGCCAAATTTTGAGGTTTGCAAAGGATTCTGGGTAACAGAACCTGGTCAGAGCCCCACAAGTCACCCCATCTTGGATTCCCCTAGGTCTCTAGTTTTAAAAAATGCACAGGTTTGGTAGGTTTCCCTGGGTGCCAGCTGAGCTAGAGGCCAAAATCTACAGGTAGGCACTTTGCCAAAAACACCTCTGTTTTCTTTAAAAAAATGTGATGTGTCCACGTTGCGTTTTGGGGCATTTCCTGTCGCGGGCGCTAGGCCTACCCACACAAGTGAGGTAACATTTTTATCGGGAGACTTGGGGGAACGCTGGGTGGAAGGAAATTTGTGGGTCCTCTATGATTCCAGAACTTTCTGTCACCAAAATGTGAAGAAAATGTGTTTTTGTAGCCAAATTTTGAGGTTTGCAAAGGATTCTGGGTAACAGAACCTGGTCATAGCCCCACAAGTCACCCCATCTTGGATTACCCTAGGTCTCTAGTTTTCAAAAATGCACAGGTTTGGTAGGTTTCCCTAGGTGCCGGCTGAGCTAGAGGCCAAAATCTACAGGTAGGCACTTTGCCAAAAACACCTGTTTTCTTTAAAAAAATGTGATGTGTCCACGTTGCGTTTTGGGGCATTTCCTGTCACGGGCGCTAGGCCTACCCACACAAGTGAGGTATAATTTTTATTGGGAGACTTGGGGGAACGCTGGGTGGAAGGAAATTTGTGGCTCCTCTCTGATTCCAGAACTTTCTGTCACCAAAATGTGAAGAAAATGTGTTTATTTAGCCACATTTTGAGGTTTGCAAAGGATTCTGGGTAACAGAACCTGGTCAGAGCCCCACAAGTCACCCCATCTTGG